>NC_140582.1:929698847-932299847 GCF_964204655.1 Triturus cristatus
GGTGGTGGTTTCGGTGGTGGTGGTGGTGGTTTCGGTGGTGGTGGTGGTGGTTTCGGCGGTGGTGGTGGTGGTGGTTTCGGTGGTGGTGGTGGTGGTTTCGGTGGTGGTGGTGGTGGTGGTTTCGGTGGTGGTGGTGGTGGTTTCGGTGGTGGTGGTGGTGGTGGTTTCGGTGGTGGTGGTGGTGGTGGTTTCGGTGGTGGTGGTGGTTTCGGTGGTGGTGGTGGTGGTTTCGGTGGTGGTGGTGGTGGTGGTTTCGGTGGTGGTGGTGGTGGTGGTTTCGGTGGTGGTGGTGGTGGTGGTTTCGGTGGTGGTGGTGGTGGTTTCGGTGGTGGTGGTGGTGGTGGTTTCGGTGGTGGTGGTGGTGGTTTTGGTGGTGGTTTCGGTGGTGGTGGTGGTGGTTTTGGTGGTGGTTTCGGTGGTGGTGGTTTTGGTGGTGGTGGTGGTGGTTTTGGTGGTGGTTTCGGTGGTGGTGGTTTCGGTGGTGGTGGTTTCGGTGGTGGTGGTTTCGGTGGTGGTGGTGGTGGTTTCGGTGGTGGTGGTGGTGGTTTTGGTGGTGGTGGTGGTGGTTTCGGTGGTGGTGGTGGTGGTGGTTTCGGTGGTGGTGGTGGTGGTTTCGGTGGTGGTGGTGGTGGTGGTTTCGGTGGTGGTGGTGGTGGTTTCGGTGGTGGTGGTGGTGGTGGTTTCGGTGGTGGTGGTGGTTTCGGTGGTGGTGGTGGTTTCGGTGGTGGTGGTGGTGGTTTCGGCGGTGGTGGTGGTGGTGGTTTCGGTGGTGGTGGTGGTGGTTTCGGTGGTGGTGGTGGTGGTGGTTTCGGTGGTGGTGGTGGTGGTTTCGGTGGTGGTGGTGGTGGTGGTTTCGGTGGTGGTGGTGGTGGTTTCGGTGGTGGTGGTGGTGGTGGTTTCGGTGGTGGTGGTGGTTTCGGTGGTGGTGGTGGTGGTTTCGGTGGTGGTGGTGGTGGTTTCGGTGGTGGTGGTGGTGGTGGTTTCGGTGGTGGTGGTGGTGGTGGTTTCGGTGGTGGTGGTGGTTTCGGTGGTGGTGGTGGTGGTGGTTTCGGTGGTGGTGGTGGTGGTGGTTTCGGTGGTGGTGGTGGTGGTTTTGGTGGTGGTTTCGGTGGTGGTGGTGGTGGTTTTGGTGGTGGTTTCGGTGGTGGTGGTTTTGGTGGTGGTTTCGGTGGTGGTGGTTTCGGTGGTGGTGGTTTCGGTGGTGGTGGTGGTGGTTTCGGTGGTGGTGGTGGTGGTTTTGGTGGTGGTGGTGGTGGTTGTGGTGGTGGTGGTGGTGGTGGTTTCGGTGGTGGTGGTGGTGGTTTCGGTGGTGGTGGTGGTGGTGGTGGTTTCGGTGGTGGTGGTGGTGGTTTCGGTGGTGGTGGTGGTGGTGGTGGTTTCGGTGGTGGTGGTGGTGGTGGTTTCGGTGGTGGTGGTGGTTGCTTCACGATGTTGAAGAGCTCTTTGCTGTTGTGTGCGTTGTTGTCTAGGCGATCTTTGAAGGAGGTCCTTTTGACGGCTCTGAGGTGGTGGTGTCTGCGGGTGGCGTTGTTGTGGGCTGTGTAGCTTTCCGGTGTTCATTCTCGGATCCAGTTTTTTTCGAGTTTTTGGCAGGTTCGCTTGGAGGTCTTCGGTGAACCAGCTGGATTTCTTGCTAGTGTGGGTGTTGGAGGACTTCTTGAGCGGGGAGAGGGTGTTGGCACAGTCATTGATCCACTGTTTGAGGTTGCGAGTGTCGGTCAGATCTGCGGATGGGCTCCGGGCGAGGTTGGTGGAAAGCTGGTCTTCGGTGACTTTGCACCAGCAGCGGCGCGGCATCTCTTGGGTGCGGTGGTGCGTGGTGGGTTTCCGGAAGGTGAAGTGGATGCAGCGGTGATCGGTCCAGTGGAGCTCGGTGGTGTGATTCAAGTAGACGTGGGAGCTTGCGGAGAAGTTTGGGTCAAGCGTGTGGCCGGCTGAGTGGGTGAGTGTAGTGACGAGTTGTCTGAGTCTGAGGTTGTCGATCAGGGTGGAGAAGTTGGTGTCATTGTTTTCGAGGTGGAAATTCAGGTCCCCGAGGAGGCTTTAGTCCGTGGATGTAAGGGCGTGTGTGCTGACTAGGTCGGTGATGGAGTCGCTGAACTGTGCTCATGGCCCGGGGGGGTCTGTAGATGAGGGTTCCTCTGAGGGTAGTGTTGGAATCGGTGTGGATCTGGAAGTGCAGGTGTTCGGTGGTGCTGAGGGTGTTGTCGGTGTTCCTGTGGACGATGGAGATTCCTCCTCCTACACCATTGGTGCGGTCCCTGCGGGTGTTCTTATAGCCTTCTGGGATGGCTATGACGATGTCTGGTGCCGAGGAGGGGTTTAGTCAGGAAGGTGACGTCTGGGGTGTTGGAGTCCAGTAGGTCCCAGAGTTCCACGGCGTGTTTGCATGCGGAGCAGGTGTCGAGAAGGATGCATCTGAGGTGGTTGGATTCTTTGGTAGGTGGGTTGGTGGGCCGGATGCTGGTGAAGCTGCAGTTCCGGCAGGAGAAGGGTCCTTGGGTGTGCTTCGGGGTGGCCAGGCAGCAGGTGCGTGATCGTCCAACGTGGAAAAGGGTGCTGGAGAGGCGGGCGTTGTGGCGTTTGCAGAGGCCAGGGATCCTGGTGCTGGGCGCGGTCCAGGCACGGACAGACGGATGGGCTTGCCTTAGGCGTGCCCTCAGCGAGCCAGTGGCGCCGCCACACAGCGGCTGCCATATATGGAGAGATGGGAGGGAAGAGCAGCTGGGAGGCGGGAGGTAGGGGCAGCGAATGGACAGTCGGGGGGACGGGAGCGGTGAACGGCTTGGAGGGCAAGGGTACAGAATCACGGGGGTCACAGAAGGAAAAATGGGCACCGGGCACAGACCACGGAAGGAAAAACGGGCACAGTTCACGGGGGTCACAAAAGGAACAAGCATTGGCATAGCCAATAGGTCTCGCCTTTGGGACCTTAGAAGTGTTTAGCCATGCAACAGTTGCATAACTAAATACTTATAAGGTCCCAAAAGCGAGACCTATTGGCTATGCCAAGCGGCCGTGTGGCCGAAACTGATCGCGATCAAACATCAAAGCGGCCGTGCTGCCGAGAAAGTGAAAGTAATCACGGCGCGCCCGCGCACATACACTGTAGCTCTAGGCTGGCCTCGTAGCACTTTTTGGAGCCCTCTTAAGTCTCGCCAGACCAGCGCATGCGCTGGGTCAGGCGAGACCTAAAAACGGGCACAGAATCACGGGGGTGACGATGGGAACAGAAGGGTACAGGAGAAAATACAGGCACAGGGGAAGACAGACAACAGAAGTCACAGACCGCAAAAGAGAAAACGATACGGGCAGTACAATGAACAATAGAACAGACCTAAGGCCTACCACTGGCCACCAGGGATGAGGCGCAAGTGGTGCTGTGCGGAGGGGGAGCGACCTACCTAACAAGGTCAACAGGAAAGTAAAAAGCCAGGTATTAAGACGCTTTCTAAAGGCCAGAAAATTGGAGGAGTGCCTCAGATTGGCATTTGATTCCAGAGGTGAGATGTAGCTTGCGCAAAAACTTCTCCCACCCTATGAGACTTTGTGAGTCCTAGCGAGCAACAGGATCTTCGAGGTTAACGAACGAAGGGACCTGTCTGGGGGTTTACCAAGAAAGTTTTTTCCTGAGGGATTCGGGGCCTAAAGAATGTACAGCTTTGAGCGATACAAACCGCTTTAAAAAAATTATTTTTGTAACTGGTAACCAGTGAAGGTCATTTCTGGCTTTGGTCACTGACTCAGATTCTTTAATATTTTTCAAAACCCTAACTGCATGATTTTGTAGCCTCTAGCCTGCATAAAATACACTTCTGGACTCCTAACTAGAGTGCATTGCAATAATCTAATTTTGAAAAACTAATGAGGAAGCTACAGTTTCTCTAATGGCAAGAAGGAAAGGCTTTTCCTCCAAATTTTGAGTGTATGAAAACAGGAGGCTGTAAAGTGGTTGGTATTTTCCCTGAAAGACAGTCTTGTGTCAAAACTTATACCAAGATTCTTGGCTTTGGACACTGGGACGGGAAATAAGCCAATAGCATTCGGCCACCAGGATTGATTCCAGAAGGAAGTATCCTGCACAAAAATCAGGATGGCTGTCTTTTCTGCATTTAATTGTAAGCAATAGTTGCCCGTCCACTTTAAGACTGCACTCATGCATTTGTTGAAATGTGCAGCTACCTCTTCGTAGTTTTTGCCAATGGGAACGATAATTTGAGTATCGTCCGCATAAGTTATTGTAAAGAAACCGATCGATCTTATCAATCCAATAAGAGGGGCAACATAAATATTAAATGTGTGGCTAATCGAAGAGCCCCGTGGACCTCCTCATGGTAAAGAACGCTTTTGACCTAAAATATCCTATACTAATAGTTTGCCCTTTTCCGTCGAAAGGCACATAAGAGCTTGAAAGTTGTGCCTTTGACGCCTATGTCCAGCAAACGCCTTTGCAAAATTGTATAGCTTTGTGTCAAAAGCTGCGGATAGATCCAAAAGGATCATCGCATCCCTGTCTCCCCAGTCAAGAATTTCCCTGACCTCATCTTCTACTGTAACTAAGGCCGTCTCCGTACTGTGGGCTATCCTGAAGCCAAATTGGATTTGTTCAGGAACTGTGTGAGACAAACGTTAAGAAATCTTTCTAGTACTTTGCCTAGAAATGGAAGTCTCGATGTGGGGGCGGCAGTTTTGTTCTTCGGCAGGATCAAGTGTTTGTTTCTTAAGGAGAGGTAGAATGGAGGCTTTTTTCCATTCTGTTGGGGGGAAAAAACCCATGTGTCAGGATGCTGTTGAACATTGATAAGTTGTCCTTCTTAAGAGTAAGGTCATTATAAACCGCCTCTACTTTGTTTATAAAAAACCGAGCTAGGTTATCACAGAACAGTTGTGAGGAAGTTTGTGAAGGCGGGGCAGACAGAGCTGATAGACTAGATAATGTCTGAAAGAACTCTCGGCTGGAACTCGCTGCAGATTCAATTTTATCAGGGAAAAAAATGGTTTTCTATGCGATAATCAGGTTCTTATATTAGTGTATCTGTTTGTATTTCAGTTTTTCCTCCGGTCATATTTATTTCTCCATTTCCTTTCCTGCTGACAGCTTTTCTTTTTTTGTCTTAATGCAATCCCACCTCCTTTTTTTTATTTCCCTATCAAGTTGAAAAACCTGGTATTCATTGGGTAAAACTGCAATAATGTCTGCAGCAACCGCCACCTCAGCCCAGGTTTCTGTCAAGCATGGCGGAATTATGAGTTTCTAAGAACTCCTAGAGTTTGTAGCAAATGTTTAATCATTGACAGAGCATTGAGTAGTGTGCATGTAGTTGAAAAAGAAGGGGCAGGAGAGTGAAAATTAGCAATCTTTTCTGATGTATTAATAGTGAACTGACAGTTGGGGCAGACGCACGGTGCTTGTAAGTTATCTAAAACTATATTATTACCATTAGAGTGCGGACTTGTGTCCCTATATTGTTTTTAAAACTTGCTGGAATACTTACCAAAACCGCAAGGATTCAAGGTGCAGTCCAGCGCAGATTAGCTTGCCTTTGGCATGGGAAAGTTATAGTCCTCCGGGGAGGGGGGTGTGTCCGTAGGGCATGGTCAGGCCTGCTGCAAGATCGCAGGAGACCGAAAACAAGTGTAGAAAAAAACTCTAACTAGGTTCCAGCAACCCCACAATCCTTTCGCAGGCTCCCCTGCGAGAGGCAAGTTACTGGTAAATTAAATTAAGCAACTAATAAAACAATTAAAACTGGTATTTGAACACTTTTAAATGTGGAGCTTATAACTACAGGAGCCAGGCAACTCCTGACAATGGCACAAGCAATGCCTACAAGGAAAATAAAAGCACAATGGTTCTGACTTACAGATGCATGCTGAATATAGCAGTATTCAGTGATCTTCCTCCTTTTGACAGGGCAGTTTATCCCTTTAGTGTGTGATGAGAGGATCTTAAGAGTGTTGTTGGTCATAATATATGTTATGGAGGTCTCTGTATAATATGAGATCTGAAATGCGGCAGGTGAAGTTTAGGTTGCGGCATGTCATTTGAGGTGTATTGCAGAATGGATCTGCCATATTAGGCTTGGGATATCCCTAGGTGGTAGGGAGGAGGGGAACAAAAGCTAGAAAAGTAATGTGACCATAAAAAATATAAAACCCAGTTTCCCATTCCAAAATGGAAAGTGGGGCAGTGGTAGCCACGAATCCGGATCCGCCCTGTGAGCTGCAAGAATGGTAGGGGAATGGTGAGGGGTTTAAGGCAGTTGGGGTGGGGGAGGTTTGGTAGCCGGCTGAGTGGTAGGCAGGGAGCAATGAGTAGTCGAACGTTGGGACGCTAACTAACTCACTATGCAATTCAATTGAGATTAGTTGCCGAACATTGGCGCAGCTCTGGCTACCCTTGAGCTATTAATTAGGAAGGTAGTATGTGAGTTAGCAGGCAATATGCAACTATAATTTGACAAACCTCTAGTGTGTACAATTAGGGCGATAGGATGCTCAATCGATAAATCACATTGAGTATATCTGTTCATAGAATTCATTAGGGGGTCTGATTAATGTAAGAGCCACACATGTACAGGTAACGTAGAGTCGAACTCCTGTGAATATAACTTAACATTCAAGTCATGCGGTTATGGAGTTCTCGTGGAACCTCATTGGAAGTTTGCCACCATTACACTGGGTAAGCCTTCTGATGAGAACAAATACAGTAAATGCTACAAGTTGAGCAAGGTGATAAACATGAAGAGCAACTTTGAATGTACAAAAACATCTTTCGATTTAGCCTACACAAGGAGTGGTTTGTGTGTCCAGCCATGCTCTTTATTCAAAAGCTGTGAATGAATCTGCCCTGTGAGTGGGAGGACGTGAGTGCAAGGTCATGTATGCAAATGTGTACATATGTATGACTGTATGTTTAGGGTATGACTGTATGTTTAGGGTGTGATGATGTAGGATGAATGTGTGAGGTTGCGAGTGAGGGTATTTAGGTGGGAAGGTGCATGTGTAGATATGAGGATTGGTGAAGCATCTGATATTCCGGAAGAGCATATAGGAGATCGCAGATGAGCTAACATAGAGATGTAAAATGATGTAGATCTACACAAGCTATGTCTCAGATGAGTGTAGAGGCGAGTGTGATAGCGCCTGGACGCAGAAAGTGGCTTGCAGAAGCTAAGGTGCCTGATGGTGTACATATGAAGTTGGTAAGGTATGTTTGTATGCGCACAAGTTTTGAACATCCTGTACACCTTTTAAACATCATTAACATGTTTGAAACAACATATGAACACCATTTATAGAGCAGGCTGAACTAGAGAAAAGACTCACCTGACAGAATGGAGAGTAACCAGGAGCAACCACCAGTGATGTGTGGAGCAATCAAGTAAGATCATTTCTTGTTGCTGTGGGTTTTTGATATAGGATTGAAGGTTTGCGGGTTCTTCAAAGATCGAGGTTTTCCCCATGTGGTTGATTTTAAATCTGCCAAGACTGGAGAAGGTGCTGATCAACGCTATAAGGGGGTTCCATAGAGCTAGAAAGCCTTTCCAGCGAAACACCGTCTCTTTTACATAGTTTTGGAATACTCCGATCTTGCTGTTCCAGGTTAGAGATCCTAATTTCCTCATGTAAATAAAGATGGGCTCGGATTACTGGAATCTGAGAGGTCGGAAGATGGGAGGATGAGGGTTTTTGGATCCCGGGAATTATCTGGTTGGAACTCCGTGCCCTTTCGATTTCAAATGGTTTGTGGTATCCATTGTTTGAGGAAGTAGACACACGAGGAGGCTTGGTTTTTAGATTATTCAGACAATCCAGATATTTTGAGGTTTCCTCTTCTGTTTCTGTTCACGAAGTCCCTTATGGTTCTGGAGAGGATATTTACCTGCTGAGACTGCGCTGGAGAAGGCACAGGATGCACCAGCCCTTCACGCTGGGGCTGGGCAGTGCAGGTCTCTTACGGCAGCGAGTTGCGGTCAGGCAGCGGGGTAGCGCGTCGCCTCCTAACGGCACAGAGCGCGCTTTCGCTACCCGGTGGCCTAGATTGACGTCTTGCTGGGCAGCTCCTCAACACGGGGGACTGTTGCCAGGCAACGCCTCACAATCTGCTGCGCCACTTGCTCAGCACAACAGGAGAGCTGGAATCCCGGACTCGGGCCGAAGGTGGTGATCGTGCTGAACGCTTCAGCCGGCCTCTTCCTCACAGGGAGCGCGATCAGGCTCCCAGCGCTTTTCAGCCCACGGTGAAACACAAACGCAGCAGGCTGTATTAATGCACCCACAGTGCCACGTCTGAGTTTCCTGCAACAGGAGGCCGGCTTGCACAGGCCCTTGGAGACTCCTCTGAAGCAGGGGGTGGACACCGCACACAGCAAGGTCCTTTTCCTTTCCTTGGCAGGATCAGCTACTGCAGGTCAACCCCAGACAGCACACAGCAAAGGGGCAGCGCTTCTCCTCCAGTCTCTCCAGCTCTTCTCCTTGGCAAAGGTTCCTCTTGATTCATGAAGTAGTCTGATTTTACTGGTGGTTCAGGGCACGTACTTGTACCCCATATTGACTTTGATGTATTTGTAGCAAGGGTCTCTGAACCCATTCCAAACCAGTTCTGCATTCACTGGTGCAGCATGCCTACAGGGGGTGGAGACAGCATTGTGCAGGGGAGGCAGGCTCCATTCAGGTGTAAGGTAAATATCCTCCCAGCACTCTATATGTAGCCAGGGTCTATTCAGCTCAGGGCTGGGTCCTCCAGGAAGGGCCAGGTACACCTCAACCCCCACCCCCCTTCCCAGAGATTGTCTACAGGGAATGCACAACCTCTGTTTCTGTCATACTGAAACCAGACATTCAATCCACAAACAGGCAGAGACACAGAGGATAGTTGGACAAGAAAATAGACACTTTCTAAAAGTGCTATTTTCAAACACACAATTAAAAAACAATCTTCACTAAAAGATGTTATTAAATTCTGAGTTCAGGGATACCAAGCTCCATTTTTCTATCTTGTCCCTATGGGAAGATATTCTTGTCAGATGTCTCAAAGTATTCCCCATTCTGTCCAATGGGGCAAGATAGCCTTTCAATAACGAAATTGGCCTTATTTCATTATCAGGACATGTTACATACACCAGCATCCAACCTCAAAATAGGACCCTGCACCCGGCCGCCCTAGTGCTGCTGAGGGTGCACCTTGGGTGCTAATTTGTTTCCCCATTTGCCCGGAGCTAAAATCCAGGAGCTTCGCTCCCACAACCCAGTGGCCTGCTTGCCAGCAGCCACATACCTGAGTGCCCCCCCCCCCTATCCCCCATTGGATAACATTGGACCTCAGCACTCTGCACCCGGCCGCCCTAGTTCCGCTGAGGGTGTAACGAGAGTGCATCAGTGACCCTGGGGGAACCCTTGTTCTAACCCCAGAACCTGAACTCCAGAGACCGATTACTTCCCTTCAAACCAATAACCCTATTTTCCTCCCTAGGATAACATTGACTGTTTTTCTGTGAAAAGTTTCGAAGTGTTGCATAATTTAACAAAAACTATTTTCCTACCTGTTTTCAGGAAATGTCCCAGAGTAGTATCTAGGTATACTACTCTGTGTAAGCCTAGTAATCTCAAAAGTTACTTACCTGCTATTTTACTAAAAAGCCTATTCAATTCAATGTACTTCGTTTACTAAGTATTGCATTTCTCTGCATCCATACTGTAAATCAAACCAAAGTGCATTTACCATTATCATTCAAACAGTATTTCAATGTCCTAACTACTGTAAAGTATTTATTGCTTAACTGTGCCAGGCTTGCTTGGTTATAGAAAATGAAATCACTAAAAGAATATTTTTATACAAAAACAATTGGTCTGAATTTCAGTCTTTGAGTGTGTGAATTAATTTGCTGACTGAGTGCGTACAACAAATGCTTAACACTGTCCTCTGATACTGCCTTACTCGCCATTTGTGGTAGTGTGGTCGAGCAGTAAGGTTCTATCTAATTTTACTTCTGCCTACCTTTGGGGTTTCACTGGACTCTGTGCACACTATACCACACTTTGGTATATTATATACAGAGCCAGCTTTCTACACTACCTTTCACATGCACTGCTCCCTACCCAGGGGTGTAACCAGGGCCTACCATAGGGGTTTCCTATGTGTGCTAAAAAGGAAAGGGTAGGGCCTAGCAAGTGAGTGCACTTGCCAAGTTGACATGGCAGTTAACAAACAGCGCACAGGCACCGCTGTGGCAGGCCTGAGACTTCTTTTCAGGGCTACTCATGTGCTGCAGGCCCACTGGTAGCATTTGATTTACCAGCCCTGGCACTCTCAGTGCACTTTACTAGTGACCTACGGGTAAAACAAATATGCCAATCTGGGAGAACCAATCACAATACCAATTTACACAGGGAGCACTTGCACTTTGACACTGGTCAGCAGTGGCAAAGTGCCCAAAGCATCTAAGCCAGCAAAAACTAAATTCAGCACAGCATCAAAAACACAGGAGGTAGAGCCAAAAAGTCAGGGAAACCCACACCAAGGATGTCCGGTCTAACAGGTTCTAACTCTGGTCTTGAAGATGTGGAGCACTTGTACTCAAATGTATTCACTGATCGGTTGGGCAAGCCATAGGAATTTTCTCAAAGAATTGTTAGAGGGGCACTGGTTGATGTACACATGTGTCTTCAAGACCAATTGAAGGGTTAATTTAGATGCTATGGAGTGGTGTGCCCACAAACTGATGGCGCAGAAGACTTGTGGTTTAGTTTTTATCTGCATTAGGAGAGAAGATTTCAACATAAATTCTTGTGTAGACCCACAACAGCGGTTTTCCATGTCTAAATTTTCATTTACCTATCCGATAAAATTAGCACCCATCATTCAGTCATCTGATGTCTTTAGTGCCACTGGGGCTGCCTACAGGTTGAGGTCTGGATTGGCTGTGTTTGAAAGGGAGATGCACGATTTCAGGTGGAAGTACATGACTGAGGTACCCATGCGGTGCTCAAAGTGATATGGTCATTTTGAAAGAACAGAAGTGTTTACTGTCGAGTTTCATATTTAGGACATTACATAAAGGAGGAAAGAAGATTATCAGAATGGGAGCTGGTTGAGTCCATCTGCAGATCTGTTTGTTGTTGGGACTCCATTGTGCTCTTATTTGGGTCAAAATATTTTTTGTCTAACCAGGGAAAGAGGATCTGGGGTTATTTGATTTTATTTTCAAAAAGAGGATGAGGTAGATAATGTGGCACATTCTGTTCTATACCGGGGAGTGCTGTGCGAGAGCAGGCATACTTTATTGCTGTGTAATATGTTCTGTTGAATCATCTAATAATCCCATTTATGCACTTTCTGTGTTGTAGTGAGAGTAACTTAGCTCATGGGGAGGCATTTACATGAGGTGTGGTTGTGCAGAGGATCTTTGGTTCTATGAATCTAAGAGCAGAGGGAACCATGTTTACTTTAGGCTATATAAGAAGGTGCTTTAGGAAAACGTTATAAAAGTGAACCATCGGCACAAAATGGCAAATTCAGCCGAGACAATCTTAATGTGGGCTTATTGTTGGAAATTACCTGATTGCCTTCATACAATTAATTTTGTGTGCTTCAGTAAAACTAGAGGAGTGGAAGAATAGATGTTGGGGGGCGGGTTCTGTTATTGAGTTATTGGATTGTGTGTTGTGCAAATGGCTACCATGGTGGAGCTTCTTGATCTTGTCAGTGTTTTAGTTGAGTGAGGTATGATAGATGAGGTGGTTAGCTGGTTGTTGTTTTGCTTCCCCCCAACCAGTTAAGTATTCAGTTTGCTTTGAGAGAAGTGGAAAACTTGATGACTTTGAAGATATGTACTCTGTTAACGAGCCATTCTAAAAGTGTTTTTAAATCTAGAAATAATTTCAACAAAGATTGTGTGATAAGAATTTCTCATCCATTCTTTCCCCCTAGGTACATGACTGATGGTATGTTGCTTCGTGAAGCAATGAATGATCCCTTGCTGGAGAGGTATGGTGTTATCATTCTTGACGAAGCTCATGAAAGAACATTGGCTACCGATATATTGATGGGTGTTTTGAAGGAAGTTGTAAGACAAAGAAATGATTTAAAGGTGAGTTGTAATTTGTAACTGAACTATAGTTGTGGCTATATAATATATAATATATATCCGCTCAGTGTTGTGCTCTGGGCTAATCTAAGTGCTTGTTCAGGCTAATTCGTCCAGGAACTGCACCAAAAGACACACAATTGATGGACGGAATGCTGAACAAATCAAAACATTCACCCCCAGTCAAGATATCTGGGTTAAATCCATCATTCTTTTGCTCACCTTACTCCCCCAGTTTAGACCTGGCCCTATGCAAATCAGCCTTGACCCTGTTCCTCGGGAGAACAGTCCAGCCCGAACTGCCAAGCCAGGTCCTCCCTGGACCGGAAACCAGCATCCTTGGACCGGTTTCGGGCTTTCAGCCCTCATCAGTTTGTGTTTTTTGTGGCTTTTTTTGCGAGTTTTTTTGCTGAGCCGGAAAATGTAATTTATTTTTTCTTCAAGGTGATTCTATCCACATTTTTCTTTGCTTTTATTGATCAAGGTCTTCTAGACTATCTGTTATCCTCATTCTCCTCATTAAAACACCTCTCTCATATATTTTGAGATTTGTGTTCTACTAACAGTTCAGATTCTTTAACTTAGCCGTGACTATTGATTCTTAGGACTATTTCTAGGTTGCTGGACAAATAACCATATACTAATTGTTGTCCTTTTTACTCTTTTCATTGAAATGCATACATAGGGCACAAAAAATTATAAATGTGGATGCACTCAGAATGTTTTCTGCCTCTATCGGTTCTTGTATGCATAAGCACCTTTTTACTAGAAACCACAAGTATAATTTTTTTTCCACCCGTGAAATCCTGTATTACATTCCAATTTAGCATGAAGTATTAGTATAGCTCTATAAGATTTAACTTTTAACTTGTGGTTCTTTCAACAGCATCACACATGAGCTATTTTCATGTGGGTTACATATGGTATAACAGTTATAGAATGTATCCAAACTCTTTATTACTGTTTGTGGGGGTAAGTTTATAACCGAGCAGAAAGTACTTGCTTAAATCGCACACCAGATCAGTTTGACCCTTATATTCATTAAACCATAGAATTTTTTTGGGAGGGTGTTTAAGTGGATGAGACATTAGTCTATGCGATTCTCACACCAGTATGATCTCTGTAAGATTCTGCAATAGTACCTGATCCCTGTCCACCATTGTCTCCTTCTCTGTATATCTGTGCTGCTCCCTTCCCCTGAAAATGACAAGGAAGTTTGCTCTTTCACTGTTAACTGACAGACTAACAGCATTTATAAAGTGCCCACCACCCAAGTGGGTTTCTTTTTGCTGCTTCTATCCTGAATCCTTCCTCCTCCTTGGGGAGGTAAACTTAAAAGTCTAAAATTGTGGCACTAATATGTTTTGACCCCTTGGCATCCTTGCAAAGTACTGTTCCACAATAGATGGAGTTAAGTTCACAAAGCAATTGAAATGTGTCTAAACTTGACATAAAATTGTCCTACTTATACCTCTTGAGCATTCTTAATTAATCCATTAATTACTATGATAGCACTCCACTTTACAAAGTGGCACTGTCTGCCAGGTTGACCCAGTGCTATTTGACAAAGATGAAGTTAAGTTTGCACTCTTGAGAATGGCACTCCTGGTGTGGATCTCTAGGGACACTGTTGAAAGGTCCATCTATAATTGCTGTAGCATTATTTTTAAGATTTAGATTCTTCACATAAAGTGCACTGAATTCCTTAAAACCCCACCTTTCTTTTAGAGGGTTGCAGCTTGTTTTTTGAGGGGTCGCCTGAGCCAGCGCATGCGCTGCTCTGGCGAGACTTTGTTAGTGGCCTTCAAACATTCGACCACACACTTTTTGTAGCCTAGAGCGTGCGGTTACGCACACAGTTACGAGCACAGGCGCCATCTGGCTTTCCTGTCTGGTCATGGCTCATTAAGCGCATCGCTCGTGGATACCCTTTGCCCCTCTCTGCGTTTCCCTCTCCGCGCTTCTCCCTGCCTTGCACTCTTCTCCTCTTTTCTGTGCCTCGCCCTCCATTTCTCTGCTCTCCGTCTCTCTGCCTTCCACCCTCCGTAACGTCTCTCCCTCCTCCTGCCTCACTCTTTTCCTCTTTGCTACCCTCCCCCTTTACTCTGTGTCCCCTCCACAGGTGCTCCTCGTTTTCCTCTTTCACTGCCTGTTTACCGCATCTCGCATTCTCGGTCTCGTCCTGCCATACTCTCGGCCTCTCACTGACTCTCTTCACCGCCTCTCTAAACTGTTTTCGGTCTATCCTCTGCCTCGTTATCTCTTTCCCCTCCACCACACAACCTTCTCTCTTTAAATCCAATGTTGTCTTTCCTCCAGTCTCCCCTTTGAATTTAATGACCCATAAAATGCCCCCTTCTGCCTTTCCCGTTCTCCACCCCTCCTTGCTGTCCAATCGGACTCTGCCCCCTCGACTCTTTCTCCCTTCCTGGCCCTCTTCACGGTTTCTCTCCCTGCCTCTCACCGCCCCCTCCCCGCCTCTCTGTCCAAGCTCTCTCCCTTGCACCATCTTCTTCTTTCCCTCCCCTCGCTGCGTTTTAATGATCCCTGAAATGGCCTCTTTCATATGATCTTTTGGTGGTGATGTGCAACACGGAAGTCCGTTTCCGCCTTTCTCTCTTCCTCCCTTGTTCTGCGATGAGGAGGAGCCCTGCGCCACCACCCACGCCAAAGGCCTAGTTACTGGAGCATGAAAGCGGAGCTGGACCGAGTCTCCTTTCTCCCGGCTGGCACCTCACCTGCCCCCCTCGCTCGCGCCCCCTCCCCCCCCCCACCCTTAATTGCGTCGCTCCCACAGGACAATTTTTTTTTTTTTTTAAACGAAAATTATCAATCCATACAGCAGACGCCTCTGGCGCTATCCCCAGGCTAAAGATTTGTTGGACGGAAGAAACCTATGATATTGATATATATATATATATATATATATATATATATCTCTATCTCTATCTCTATCTCTATCTCTATCTCTAATCTATCTCTATCTCTAATCTATCTCTATCTCTAATCTATCTCTATCTCTAATCTATCTCTATCTCTATCTCTCTCTCTAATCTATCTCTCTCTCTAATCTATCTCTATCTCTCTCTCTCTAATCTATCTCTCGCTCTAATCTATCTCTATCTCTCTCTCTCTAATCTATCTCTCGCTCTAATCTATCTCTCTCTCTCTCTCTCTAATCTATCTCTCGCTCTAATCTATCTCTATCTATCTCTCTCTCTAATCTATCTCTCTCTCTAATCTATCTCTATCTCTCTCTCTCTAATCTATCTCGATCTCTATCTCTAATCTATCTCGATCTCTAATCTATCTCGATCTCTATCTCTAATCTATCTCGATCTCGATCTCTAATCTATCTCGATCTCTAATCTATCTCGATCTCTATCTCTAATCTATCTCGATCTCTATCTCTAATCTATCTCGATCTCTAATCTATCTCTATCTCTAATCTATCTCGATCTCTAATCTATCTCTATCTCTAATCTATCTCGATCTCTAATCTATCTCTAATCTATCTCTATCTCTAATCTATCTCTCTAATCTCTCTCTCTCTCTAATCTCTCTCTCTCTCTAATCTCTCTCTCTCTCTAATCTCTCTCTCTCTAATCTCTCTCTCTCTCTCTAATCTCTCTCTCTCTAATCTCTCTCTAATCTCTAATCTCTCTCTAATCTCTCTCTAATCTCTAATCTCTCTCTAATCTCTAATCTCTCTCTAATCTCTAATCTCTCTCTTATCTATCTTATCTACTGGCGGTCGCCAGTAGGTAGTTATAGTTAGGACCACGTTTCCATAGGAAATCCGCAACATTCTATTTTGAATAACTTTGGCGCCGGTCGTCGAATCCTCGCGAATTTTTCAAAATAGGTGGGGCGCTACGCTCCGCTCCTACCCTGAAAGTCTCGGGGGGGATTTGTCAAGCGGGGGCTGAGATAAAAGGGGGGTCCCAAAACGCGTTTTTACCATGCATTTTTCCATAGGACCTTTAGACAGAGCTACAGCCCGAACGGCTGAACAGAATTTAATGAAATTTGGCAGAGAGGTAGTCCCCAGGTCAAGGAAGTGCCTTTTGTAGGTTTGGTGTAAATCTGTTCAGTAGATTCTGAGAAAATAGCCTTTAAATCAATATATATATCTGTGGCAGCTTACGGTGCGCTTACCGTGCGCGTACGGTGGCGTGCGCGAGCTCACATCTGATTGGCTGTTAGATCTTAGTAAACATTCGAATCGGAAGAAAGGAGGAAGTGTCGGCCACCATTTTGTCACTCGCACTGTCAGGGGGGTGAATAAAAAAGGTGGATAATGTGAAAAGGGGGCAGGCTCGACAGTTCCTGACCCCCTAGCCTTGGTCAGGGGGTCCCAGAAGGACCCTCAAGGGCAAAAATGAAATTTATTTTTTTTTCGAAAAATCGCCGAATGCGCGTAGCGTACGCGCACGGTGTAAACTGCGAAATTCCGCGAAATTCGCGGAATTACGCGTACCGTGCGCGCACGGCAAAAAAAAACTTTGCAAAAAGGAAAGCTTAAAAAAAAATAAAAAAAATTGTGAGGTAAGGTTGGCTCTTATAAGAGCCGTTGGGTTAATACAGGGATAGAGGAAAGAAAGAATGGGAATATTATAAGCGTCTACAAACATGCTGGTCTATCTTATTGTTAATAAGGGGAAGACTGATCTCCCCATAAACAATAAGACCACCACATCTTGTACACCTCATTTCAACCCTCCCAAATCGAGGGTTAATGTCCACAGGAAAAGAAGAAGGTGATGCTCCCACCTCAGAGGAAGGGCTCAGCTGAGCTGCCGATGATGTACTCGGCTGAGCATCTGAGGTTGGGCTCTGGTGACTTACTGAAGAGTTTTCTCCAGTATGTCGAGCAAAGGTCCTGGGATGTCTATCCTGCAGGTGTCTTTTCATAGAGTTATTTCCAAAGGAATATTTCTTCCTTGGATTTCCTCTAGATAAAACACGGCCACAAAGTGTGCAAGTGACCAATTGAGCATTCACCTTTTTCTCCCCCTCTGGAAAAGTAAAATACTCCCATACAAAAGAATTCTTTTGTTTCCTCCTTCTCTGGATCATGGTGGTGCTGCTGGCCTCACTCTCAGAAGAGCTCTGCTGTTCTGCCATTGTATCCCAATGTCAATCCAGCTCCTTCTCCTAAGGGATCTCAAGCAGTAATGAGGGGAATGGGTGTGGTGTTTGAAGTTTCTGGAACTGAAAGTAGTTTAAACCAATGAAAAGTGTTCCTTGTGGGTCACATGACCTACCGTGCGCGCTCCGTAAGCTTACGGTACGCGCTCGTAAAAAAGTGCGCATGCGCAAACGTAACGCTTACGGAGCGCTTACGGGGCGCGTACGTATGACGGCACTCGCGCATGCGCATTACACGCAGCCGCGTAAGCGCGACGTTGGTTCCGCGCAACGCGCATGCGTGTACGCGTACGTCGCGTACGTATTACGAAAACGCACCGTACGTCATAAGGACGGTGCGCTTACGTGATACGTACGTGACGTACGCGTAACGTCAGCTTACCGAACGCGCACGGAAAAAAATGCAAAAAAAATAAGCAAAACCGTGCAAAATTAAATAAAAAATCCATAGGTTTAACACACTTTATAGTTAGGAATTAGCATTTAAAAAACCTTGCAAATTCACTGAAAAAACCATAGGTTTCACACACGTTATAGTTAGGAATTAGCATTTAAAAAACCTTGCAAATTCACTGAAAAAACCATAGGTTTCACACAAGTTATAGTTAGCTGTACATTTCACTCGTAAAAAACCTATGAAATTCCCCCGTTATAGTTACTGTAGGCAACTATAACTCACGCGACCGTAATCCTGTGCTGATGACATATGTGTCTTTATGAAAAAAAAAAAATTGTAATATATGTATAGCTAAAATTTAATGGAAGAAGACATGGGCAAATAAGTGTCTAAATACAGTATTAGCATCAGCAGAGGATTACGGTCGCGTGAGTTATAGTTGCCTACAGTAACTATAACGGGGGAATTTCATAGGTTTTTTACGAGTGAAATGTACAGCTAACTATAACTTGTGTGAAACCTATGGTTTTGTCAGTGAATATATATATATATATCTCTTTTTATGTACAATAAAACCATACATGCTGCGCTCACCAGCTATTTTTCCACTAATAATTGATTAAGACATAGGCTGGTGGGTTAATGGTACAGGTGATGCAGAAGTGAACTAAACCGTTTTAATTATATATTTTTTATTTTGCGGGTTTTATAGATGAAACCAGTGTGATATTTTTCTGGTTTAGTTGTTTGTATATATGTATTCCTCTATTACAATGTAATCCACGGAAAGCCTTTAAAGCAGCATCCAAATGACAGCAAAACTACTGTGTACCCAATATCTTTTCTTCACTGACGAGGGTCTGGTCAGTTGGCTATTAGATGCAAGGTGCAATTTAATAAAACAAATTCCCCTTGCAGGGCACACTTAACTAACAGAATAAAACCAGCATTGGCACTTTGGGACCTTATAAGTGTTTAGCCATGCAGCAGTTGATGTTGCACCAAGGATATTGTGCTGCATAAGTAAATACTTATAAGGTCCCAAAGGCGATACCTATTGGCTATGCCAATGCTTGTTATGTAAGCAGAGGTGTATGGAAAACAAAAAAATCTCCAGCAATATTAATTCAACCTTTTAATCGTCAATCTGGTTTGTAAGTAGCCCACCTTTCTGCTCCCATCGTATATATTGTCAGATGGGTGAATGCCTGGCTATAGGTATGTTTCAGATTTTCACAAAGATCAGATTTTCCATTTTAGAAATTCTCACCTTGGAAGATTTCATAATTTTAACGGGCAGATTGTTTTTTAAATTTTTTTATTTAAAGTAAGGACGGTGACTACTGATGAAGACAATCTATAAAACCGTTTAGGATCCTCACATAGTGCTAGGAAATACTTAACGATTTACGATTTTCAGGCAGTATTGATGAACCATTATTGCAACTGGTAAGTTGCTTTCATCACTGGGTACATAATTTGTTGCATTTCTTATTAGCCCTCAGTTTTTGGTGGAGGAAATTGGGTAGAGCAAAAAGTGTGATTGTATATTTTGTTCCCATTAGACCATTATTTCTACAAAGGTTTTCACAAATCTTTATATTAATAACATCTGAATATCAACAGGGTCCTAGCTGGCTAAGTGTATCAACTGCTTTCTTGAAAAGTTGAGATTCTTAATTGTTAAACATGTTGGAATGTGTGCCAAAACGTTAGTCTGGATTTGATTTCTTTATAAATGAATGTTCTTTTTTGCAGGTTATAGTTATGAGTGCTACTTTAGATGCAGGCAAGTTTCAGATTTATTTTGATAACTGCCCCCTCTTAACCATCCCTGGTCGTACTCATCCTGTGGAGATCTTTTACACTCCAGAGCCAGAAAGGGACTACCTTGAGGCAGCCATCAGAACTGTGATACAGATTCATATGTGTGAGGAAGAGGAAGGCGATCTTCTGCTTTTCTTGACGGGTCAAGAGGTATATTCACATTTAAATATTCTTATTTGTTTGTTGTTTGTAAATGTTTATGGATTCTCTATTGCTAGTCTTGTATTTATTTTGAACACTATATTTTCTAACATTAAAGATGTTGTTTTACATGCTAGCAGTATTCCTATGTTTTTCTATTGCATTATACATTTTAAAAATATTTTCATTAATGTTTTTTAATGTGGTTGATCTTTTAGCAATACTTTTTTGATGTTTTTGTCCAGCAAATCAACAATAGAAATGTTGTTGTTTGTACCGGTTTGTTTTGCAGATTCAGTTTTCCTAAACTCTTTTCCCTGCTGTTTTAGAAATCTTGTATTTTGATGTACTCATAGGAATGTGCATTAATAAATATACATGGCCTATTTTATATTTCTGACTCTTCTAATGGTCACAAATGAACACTACTGTCTTTATAGCAAAACCAGTGCGCTGAAACAATTTCATTTTAATGAACAAGTTAGGCAAGGAAAAGCAAATAATACTGCAAGTTGAAGCAGGAATCTGATCGAGTCACAAAACACAAAAAAAAGTCCTCTATATACCTTCCCCAGAGGACAACGTTCTGGGAGAAGGCCAACATGTTACTGGCCACCTGCTCCTCCCACCAGCCGAGGTAAAGACCTGCGGGGGGGGGGGGGGGGGGGGGGGGGGGAGCAAAGCAGGTTCCCATCGCCATTCCCCGGGCCTGACAATAGATGACGTGATCAAACAAAGTAGTTGTTCGTAAGACATATTTGCATCATACACAACAGCATTTCAGTGTGCAAGAAATATTTCACATCCCGTTACAGAAAATTTTGATAAGCCTTGATTCCCAAGTTGTGTGGTATACACGTATATAGGCTATTGACATCTAGTGTCATTAGCCACATGTCATCCTCCCACTGTACCTTTTCAATAACTCTTAAAAAATCTCAAGTGTCTTGTAAATAAGACGGGAGTTTCTGGACATAGGGACGCAAGAAATAGTCTATATATTTTGAAGTATTCTCATAAGTGCTTCCTATGGAGGACACGATAGGTCGTCCGGGAGGATTAGCACTGTCTTTGTGTAACTTGGGTAATAGATCTAGTGCTGCAAGTTTCGGATGATCACATTTAAGAAATGTATGCTCCTCTGAAAGCAGTTTTTCTCGTTTCCATATTAATAATTGCAATTGATAATCATTATTGCTTTTATAATAGCTGGTTCGATCACTAATAGCATAGCTATCAGTGTCTTCTAACTGTCTTTTCCCTTCATTGAGGTACATGCTGATAGGCCAAACCACAACGTTCCCGCCCTTATCGGACTTTTTAATAACCACCTCCTTATTATTCTGTAGTTCTTAAACTGCAATACGCTGTTTTTGGTTGAGATTGTTGTGTTTGGGCCTGCCAGGTTTTTCGAGTTTTTTAAATTCCTTAATTACTCCTTTCTCAAAGACTTCAATGATTTCATTGTGTATTTGTGGCAAACAACTAGATTTTGGTTTAAAATTGCTGTCACTTGTACAATCAAACTATTCTTTCTTCATTTAAACAATCTTCAAAACTTGTATCGTAATCATCATCACTTTCCAACCCTCTCATTGTTTGCAAAAGATCTATATCTCCGATTGTTAAATTGGTGGGGTTAGTAGAAAATACTGGGGTGTTGCTCTTCCTATTTTGAAACCATTTTCACAACTTAAATTTTCTTACAAAATGAAATCAATTCTCCTTTCAGTATAATTAAAACTACTTGTCAGACAAAATGTGAGACCTAATGACAAGACATCAATTTGATCAGGCATTAACTGAAAATTAGATAAATTTACCACAGGGTGAGTGTCCTTCATATTTTGTCGGTCTTGCCCTCGGTCGTCATTCCCACGTAGGTATCCAGTACACCCTGTTTCTTTGCGCCTGTTCTGCTTCCTCCTCTGGCGCCTCAACCTCAATTTGGTGATTCTTGTGGCCCTGGGCTTACCAGCCCTTGTCGGCCCTGTGCCATTAGCGAGAAGTACTTTAAAATATTGCTTTTCACTCCCTCGTTTTCCAGTGATCTTCCTGTGGATTCTTCTGATCTCACCGGTCTAGTACTTGTTTCGAGTGAAGCATTATCTCCACTTTTTCTGTTATTGTCTCAATTAAATGTCCAGGTTGAGTATTTTCTGGAGTTCCCAATATCTTTTGATTAAGTTCTCTTAAATAATCAAATTTTCGTCCAAACGTATAAATTTGGCCCCGTTCATAGTCCAATTGGTCGCGGTGAAATTTACTTTGTTTTTTTAATTTTATTTCTTCTTCTGCCTTTTCCAATCTTAAAGTTAGTTTTTTCATTTCTGTTTCAAAATAATTTTCTGAGTATTGAGTTTTCAATTGGGAGGTAATTTGATCAATTTCTATAGCTAGTCTTGATGTGTCTTTAAGTGCATATTTAATAAGCGGTTTAAGCATCACAGTCTAGCACTGATGGTTATTCAATATCCATTCTTCAATTAATTCAGGGTCCGGGTCACTAAAAGTTGGAGTCAAGAAAATGCGCAAACCGCGGGGTACACGCTCACAATCTAAATACTTTTGCAGAGTAGTGGCCTCCCACCACTTAACTTGCTCCATCTTTGCGCATTTCCATAGCTTATCCCAAAGCTTTTTTGTTTAAAGAGTCCCGTGCTGTAGCATTACCTGGTCTGCCCAGATCCGATGATTCTGTGTTTAAAGGGACAAACTGCTATTCTGCAGCCTCCCATCGTGAAGCCTCTGTTTGCCAAACTCATTTTGTATGATAGTCCGGAAATTCAACCCTCCGGGAATCTCCTTGCTTGACGCTGTCAAGCCGTTCATACTGTATCCTCAGCTGCAGCCCACAACTGTTGCTGCGCTGGTTCCACCTGCACTCTGGTTCCCTCAATATCCCATAGCGTATACTCTGAAAGGTTCTTCTCCCATCCTCGTCACCCAAACTCAGCCGTCGCTGACTGTTCCAGTTATACCGGGAGCAAGAATGTCCAAGAAAGCACTTTCAAAGCGTTCAATCCAAGGTACGGTGACTCCGGATGCGGGCAGAGAGATTGTTCTCAATAAAGAGAAGTAAATTCAAAATTATGATATTGCCATTTATTGTGGTTAATGAGAAGACTAGTCACTTTAATAATATGTGAAAAAAACACATTGAAATTAGAAGCATTGTTGTGGCTGTGACAGTCAAAATCAACAAGATGTTGATATAAGACATGAGACCATTTCAAAATGGATGCCATGTTGTGTATGTCTTCTATACTGTGTTGGGGCAGGTAGTCCTACTTTTATTGCAATGCAGAAGCACTATTATGTTTGCACTGTTTACAAACTGCCAGTTACCCGTGACCAAGGTGCGGTTGCACCGAAATGCGTCGGGCATTTGTTTGCTATTTTGTTAATAAAATAAAATAACGCTTATGGAGCTGGGCTCAGCTCAAGATTGTTTTTGTGAACGCACTAAAAATCTTTTGAAGTTTGGAGAGGATCACTACCTCGCTTGAGCCCGCCATCGCCAAAGCGGCAGGGGGACCAGCGAACTGATATTGAATATATAGAGATATATAGATTTTAGGTTTTTTTTTCTAATATTTGCCAACTGACAGATGCATTTGAGATTGTTTTGTTCCAAGATATACTTGCCTCTCTTCCCCCCCCACCCCCCTCCCAAAAAGCCTTTTCTTCTTACTATTCATATATTGTCCTGTTACATGTTCCATGCTTGAAGTTATCTTAATTCTGGAAAGGTTTATCATTTTGTGCAAATGTCCTAAGTAATTGTATTAATGATGTGACGTTTAAACTTAATTGGACTGTTTACCATATCTTGGCAATCAGTGTTTTTGAGATTGCAAAAGTTGGAAAGGCCATGTGTGCATTTTAATATTCTTTGGTTGGAGATTCCAATTTTAGCACAATTAGTTGAAAATTAATTGGGGAAACCTGACTAAGAGAAAAAGTAATGCCGAACGCCAACCTTGCTGGTCTTTATTCATTAGTGTTACTGAAATGGTTGGAGTAGAAACTATCCAATACTGTGAGATATTGCACTGTTGTGAACTTTAAAAATGACTACTGTCCATTTCATTTACCAGATTTTTTAAAATAGTTTAACTTCTAAGCTCTACACTTTCATTCCCATTGTACTGCAGGAAATAGATGAAGCCTGTAAAAGGATAAAGCGTGAAGTTGATGACTTGGGTCCTGAAGTTGGCGACATCAAAATCATTCCTTTGTATTCCACCCTTCCTCCTCAACAGCAGCAGAGGATTTTTGAGCCACCCCCACCTAAAAAGCCCAATGGAGCTATTGGAAGAAAGGTACTAGTACTGAAAGATAAATACCTCAAACGTTTATCCAATAGATTCACTGTGCATTTGATTAAATGCCGTAAGTGTATCAACTGCAGTAGGGTGGTTGGCAAATTCAGGTGAAAATTGGAAGGTGCTGAATCATTTACTTTCTATATCATTTGTGGCCATTATTTATGCAAGTATGTAGATGCAGGAACAGGCATTGACCAAGCCAGTAAAGTCTGCAATGGATAGTCTCTCCTTTTGTGTCTGTAGGTTTTATTCCAGGAATAAGGCAACATAGATTTGAACCTGACTATACTAACATAAAAGTGTTGAATTGATTTGCAAAAAATCTATTGCCACTTATTCAAGAAAAGGCCCACCTTCAGCTTTCATTTTGCCCTACAACCCACTCCTGTCCTCCTAACACAGTTGAGACCTTGCCCATGTTCTGGTTCTGGCAGCATCACCCCAAACCCACCCTATCCAAACTTGTGTTAAGATCCTTCATTCCCATTGAGACTTGTCTAGATTGGGATGCTAGCACCAGCACATGGTATCCGCTCGTACAAGTGAAACCCTTATTTGGTGTATTATAATTGGGGATCCTGGTTTTATGGTATTTATATTTTTGTCATTTCCATCTGTATTTATCCATTTATTTTTAGCTAATTGTATCTGTATTTATTCATATTTATTTTAGGTTTTGAGAAAAAATTCAGCTGAAATTTGTATATTTCTGCATTTATTTAACCAGTTAATTTGCACTCGTGCCTCAATGCCTGACAGGTTTCAATGATATGTACACACTTAGATGGTAATAAATGCACCTGTAATAAAATATTTACATTTTAGTTTCAAGGTTGTGCAAATCTACTGCTGTTTAAGGCTCTTTACTAAAATCCTTATAATTTTTGTAATCCCCTGGCTTGTCAATCCGCACAGCTGTTGGCCTGGCAGTCATGATTGACAGCATTTAGCATCCCTCAAAAACAACCAATATTTCAGTTTTTATTCACATTGAAAAATAAATACAGACCGGAAAATGTTTTTTTGGGCTGTATTTATCTGTAAAAATCAGTAAAAATGGAAAACAGGGTTCCTTAATTATGATAGTCTGCTAGCAGCTTTTGGAATGTGAAGCCATTGCATCAGGTGCTTCATGTTATTGATGGGCCAATCATGGCACCAGTGTTTAGCATTAATTTAACCTTTTGAGGCGAGCTCTTTGAAGGAATGTGGGATGAGGGAGAGAAGCTGTGCTTCCAACCGTATACCAGATTATGCAGGGCAGTCTTAACAAAAACAAGCCCCTCCTACTTGGCAGGCACCTCATGATAAGCTTGCCAATTGAAGGTGCTCCACAAGATCACCGAATTCAGGTACCCTGAATTCCTTGGGCAACATTCACATGCAAATGCTCCAACACCTAAACAATGCATTGTCCTGCTTTGAATACCAGAGCACCATCTTCAAAACCTAAGCTCCCTCCAAAATATTTTGTGTCTTGCAAAGCAGCACCTTTGACTTCCCTAGAGATCCATGCCTAGCTGGTAGTTCCAAGTACATCCTAACTTCCTCTGCAACAACTTATGTCAGAACAGACATCCCTGCTCGTATTCCTTAAAGCCCTTAATGCCACTTATGCCAAACCATTGCTGAAGAAATTTACTGGCGGGTCTATTCTCACAGCTACTAGCTTTCATACGTAAATTGATCAAGAGAACAGCATCCAAAACAAGCATTTGCAATGCAATAGGTCTCGGATTTGCAAGAGTTTGAGCTATTGGCATTGTGAATGACAATGCTTTTTATTGATGTGTTTTGAAGACCTGCAAGCAACAAACTTTGTACTTGTAGTCCTTGCTTCAGAGAAGCAAGGCTTTTCCTGCCAGCATTGCTTTTCGGAAGGAAGGACTATAAATACAAAGTGCCACTGACAGGTTTTCAAAACATAAATAAAAAGCATTGTCATTTATTATGGGTTGTATAATTTATTGACCAATGTGAAAATATTTTTGATTGGGCATGCAGCCCCAGAGAAGTGCTGTGCTTGTGTGACCTTGCTCTTTTTCATGTAAATTCTGTTGATTCTGTATGGGTAGGTGGGTAGATAAGGGTGTGTGCGCGCACAAGTGTGTGTGTGCATGTGTGTGACCACATGTATGTGTGCACTGCTGTCTTTGCAGTACCATTTTTTGTGAGAGGAAACCTTGAACTGCTGCTGAATAATGTTCCTGTCCTGCGTGTGCTTGTGACACTTGATTTTAAGGCGGTTGAAAAAGATCAGACTATGGTTGTGCTTGAGAAAGTGATTGGTCGTCGGGTGCCTATTCAAGAAAGCCATAGGTAAATGATAGAAGAGAAATTGGGTCATAAGGAGGAGTCGATGAGGTCGAGAGACAGACATTTAAAAGAAGACAGGACAATACCATGAATGTTGTTTTGGAAGTATTGTAAGGGTCAAGAGATGTTGAATAGTGAAGTGATAAAGTAGTGGGAAAGGAAAAGAATATGAACAATGATGCAGTCAAGCACAGAGTTCAAAGGGCAGAAATTAAAAACAACGTCGGCAAATGGATTAAAGAGAGAGGCAAGAAGGAAACAGTTGACTGTGAGGGAAAATTGGGATGTTGGAGCGTTAAGAACAACTTGAATGCTAAGTGCTTATGTTAAATATGCTTTATTTGACTAAACAAAAACAACACATTTCATGTTTTTGCAAAGTGTTAGCTATTGCACGCTTCACAACTAAAGAAAATTACCATGAAACTATGTTAACCTAAAATGGAAGGGAAAGAAACTCGAAAACCAGCGCAACCCCAGATGTTACTCTAGTCTTCCTGCTCAAATGAAAACAGTTGCCAGCATTGTCATTTTGTTGTTTGGAAGAATTGACTGGCACAGTTGCGGTCCATCGCAGAATACAACATTTTAAATCTTTCAAAAACAGCAAGGAAGTTAAATTGCTAGCCCATAACTGCTAACTGCAGTGAGTTTCGATCAGTTTTTCAGAGCGGCCTAATTAAAAGTCCAGAAAGTTCTGCACACCCAGACAGGAGAATTTGACCATATGGTCTCATTTAATAGATCGTCTGGTGTCCCCATGTGTTCTGCCGGGACCCTGCATTGTCCCAGATTTTGCCCCTGTGAGCCCAAGCACCACGGAAGATGTCTGTAAAGGAGAGGCCTGAGCCACCTGGGATTGTTGCAAAAAAGGATTAGAGGAAGCCGCTCCCTCGTGCGAGTTTAAGACTCTTCCACAGTGCTTGAGATTAACACAATAATTGTGAATTACTCCTTTGGAAACAAATTTTTTTTTTAATGTTCGTGGTGGTGTGGAGAAAAACAGTAAAGACTCTTAACTGCGCAATTGCATCGTCAGGAAAGAAGACTTAATCACACGCCCGGAGACAGTTACAAATAAACACCACCCGCTTCAGTTTGCTTGATTTAGCAGTGGGGGTGGGGGTGGGGAGGGGTGAGCCGGGACGGAACAATGCTCAACGCCATACAGGGCTGCTGTATAAAAGTGGAGAGTGGAGTTTTAAATCTATAGAGGAGGTGATTTAGCACATACGTGCGTTCGGCGGCCGGGATGCGCGCGCGGACGCTATACTAAAAGCGTGCCATGCTGCTAAATAAACACCATTAATAGATTGCTATTTAACTTGCTTGCTGTTGCCGACCGCCCTTCATGCATCGCTGCTCCTAGGGTCTGCTGCTGAGAGCAGTGGGGGCAGGGAAGGGTGAGTCCGGGACTGTGTTCGGCGGCCAGGATACTCCTGCATGTTAATGAGCACTATTTATAAAAAAAAAAAAAAAAAAACAATTACGCTTAAGGATACTGAAGTTAGGCTGTGCTGCTTCCGGAATGAACGGAAGTTACGTATGGCATGAAGAGCCAATAATGAGGCTGATAACTAAAAAAAAAAAAATGCACAAGTTAACGAATTGCAAGCCACGAGAAAGTAAGAAGCAATGGGCAGAGTTTCAACACCCATGTGGATTACTAGATGTCTCGGAGAGACTGCACATGCACGCTGCCAAGGCCGAGACCTAAAAATTGTTGTCCTACCTCGAATGCAAGGGCACAGTTCACATACACTAGTGTAGCCAAGTTTCTCACCTGGAACTTCACTTTAGAGTTATGTGCTGACCGCGATTTCAGCAACAGTCTTGAGAGATTGATCAAATGGTATCAAGCAGGATAAAATAAACCACTAGTGTGCATTAAAGTGTCTACATCAGGCTTCTAGTCTGTGGTCTTATTTCTAATTCAGGTGTCTAATTGGCAGTCTCACTCCACTTGTATTTTCATGCCAGCGGTACCTTGTGCAGTTGTCAAGTCATCTCTATGTATTCCAGGTGTTCTTTTACAGGATACAGCATTAACTTGGTGTCCCCTAGAATCTATTTTTGTCATCGGCCGATGATATGATGGAAATTCCTTTAAGTCCAGATGATGTGCAAGTTACCGTTTAGTTGGGGGCAGCATTTGTCCTCCAACCCAACTTTAATTTTGCATCGTTAAGAATGTATTTCCTGTCTCCCACAGTATGGGGGTTGTGCAGCTTGTTGTCCAGTATGGACTGGCTTTTTGAGCTGAGAATTAATTTAAACTGTTCAGGTCAAAGTTTTTCTGATCAAAACCAAACAGAGCCATTGTTGCTTGGCTATCAACATTGGATGGGCTGATAACAGTTTAACATTAAAATCTGCGTCAAGTATTGAAAAGGGATATGGAAGCCTCCCCAACAAACATGCCAGACTGATATCATGGAGAGGGTCCTTTGTAGACTGTAATGTCTACCGTGGACAAAAGGCTGCATTCAGACTACCATCTCGCGCATCCTTCTACACCAGAGTTCATCAAACTGAGGCGCGCGACCCTGGGGGTCCGTGGATGTATTCCAAGGGGCACGCAAATGCTTCACCAAGTACTTGTAAATAATGATGACCTGAAAGCGCGACTTTGTTTGTTTTTCCTGTTTCCAGGCCGTCTTCATTTACATTAAGGGAATGAGTTTAGGTGTGCCACCTTTCACAGTGAAAAATACCTGCCATCTGTTCAAGTGTTAAGATTCTCCAAAGGCCCGGTCATCTGTATTTATTCTTAACATGGCATTTCTGTCTTTGTGTACTTTAGTTGTCATTCAGAGGTCATTAGGGCGACAGTAGAACACATTTTAAAGTCTTTTCGTTTAACATTTTCAAATTTAAATATGTGTTAATAACAGGAAGAAATTACTTCTGACTGTGATTTTTCTAACATTTGTATCAACATTAACTTAATGAACGTGCCAGCAACTGTGTTCCCGAGTCCTGTGGTTGCAATGTAAAAAACATGGCAATAAACAACATTTTGATACTTTTTCACATTAACAGCAAATGAATATAAAATACTGCACATGCCTTAAATGACACCTTACATAAAAAAAGCAAATTAAATTAATTGTTGGAAAATGTGCTCTTCTAGTTATGGTACATTAATTGGTAATACAGTCACTGCAGGTGTCTTTTTGTCATACCGGTGTCACAGAACTGAATTCAACTTGGCACAGTGCAGAATACCGACATGTATTTATAGTGGTCAAAGGTCCCAACAAGTAACAGAAAGCACTGAAAATATTGGTCATTATTTTAAAATTGTAATAGTATAAGATAGGCAGCTGTGAGAAAGTGGCTCTGTATATACTGTTCCCTAATAGGTACAGGGTGTACAGAGTCCACAGTCCCCCAGAGGATGATAGAGGTCAAAGTTAGGCATGACCTTACTCTCAAAAGTGGTAGCTTGGTCGAGCAGTAAGGCAGTACCTGAGGACAGTGTAAAGCATTTATTGTACACACTCAGTCAGCAAATGGTTTCACACACTCAATAGCTGAACTCTAGGCCAATGGTTTATATATATATATATATATAAAATATATGCTTGTTTTATTTTTAGAACCACAAAGGGGGTAAAAATATACTTTCTCAGAATGAGAGGTTGAATATAAATACTTTTGTCTTAAGCAATACATTTGTGTAATCAGTCACAGTTGGTTGCAATAAACAATCCTATTTCCTAAACATAACAATGCATTGAGCTCAATGATAAATTCAGGTTATTTGTAATAAATTACTTTTCAGATTACTTTTGGAATTCCAGGTCTGGCTCCTAGATCCAGCCTTGGGTCAGTATTCAGAATCAAGTGATGAAAGTCGACTTAATAACTGTAATGATTTTTAAATAATATTTAGCTATTTCAAAAGTTAGCACTTAGAAAATATTTCAAAGAAAACATTCAATGGATCTCTATGGCAAGAAATTCAAATTGCAGGTAGAGTACTTGATCGTTACTTTAGTAATCCAGGACTGGGTACCTAGACCCAGGACTGGGATCCTTATCAAAAACAGGTAAGTAATTTCGTTTGCAGAAATGGTACGATTTTACAAGAATATTTCAAATTTGCAAAAATAGACACTTAGAAGAAATTTCACAGAAAAGCAGACAATGGTTTCCTATGGGAGAAAAATGAGTTAGTGGTAAGTATAGTTGTGGACACTTTTCAGAGTCAGGGCTGGGCACCAAGATTCAGCACTGGGAGCTCACCTAGGAGCAGGTGAGTAAATTCGTTTTTGTCACTTGGCTGATTTTTGGTGAATTTTTGCAGTTTTGAAAAGTTCACACTTAGAAGATTTTTGAAGAAAAAGCCAGTCAATGTTACCCTATGAGGAAAATGAAGTTAGCGGTTTAAGGGTAAGTACTCGACTGGCAGAGTTGAAATTCCGGGCATAGACTCCGGGGTCCCCCAGTGTCAGGTAGGTACAGTTGGTTCACCCTCAGCGGTTTCAGGACGGCCGGGTGCAGAGAGAGTTAGGCCCAATGTTATCCTATGAGGGATAGGGGGGGCCTTGGTTGGTGGCTGCTGTCTGGCAAGCCACGCGGCTGTGGGAGCTGGGCTCCTGGTCACTTACTCAGGGTAAGTGGGGAAGTAAGTTAGTGTAGAGAGTGCACTGCCAGGGCCACTCGGGCGGCTGGGTGCAGGGTGCTTTTGAGCCCTCGGGCGCTCAATGGAAATCAATGGGAATATTCCGGTTTGGAAAAAGGCTGCAGGCTCGGGGACGAGGATGTTCCAGGTGCCACCACCACTTCGAGAGGTAAGTTGGGTAGTTGTAGGTTAGGTGGGTACCCTGGGATTGGGCACAGGGGGCCGTAGGGCGCCGGGTGCAGGGGTGCCTTTTGATGTCGGAAATCTTACCCTCTTGTCGATCGCGGCTGGGGTGGCACTCGGTTCTGAGGCTGCAGGCTTCTTCCGGAATGTCGAGGGGGGGTCCTTGGGTGCCGGACTCGGGGTCACAGTCGCCGTGGGGTCGTCCTCAGGGTCTTTGTCCACTCCGGCACTGGCCAGGCTTGGCTGGTGCAGAGTGTGTTGGGTCCGCGGTTCCGGGCTGCTGCCAGGGGTTAAAAATAGGTTTCTTGAGTGGAGCCTCTACTCATGGGAGACACAGGGGCTTAGAGCCAAAAGGTAGCCAGGTCCTCCGGGGTTGGTGAGGTTGCTGGCCACGAGAGATGCCGCACTGGTGCAGGTTCGAGAGTCGACAGGCCGGTAGGGCTGGGGCCAAAGCAGTTGGTGTCTCCTTCTCTTTTTAGCAGCTGCAGGGCAGGTCCTTGTTCTTCTTGCTATTCTTGTAGTTTTCTATCTGGAATCTAAGGAAGGAAGGTTCAGGGTGCCCCTAAATACTAGATTTAGGGGCGTTACAGGTAGGTGAAGGCCAGGGACCAATGGGTCCTTGTCCTGGGGTGGGTACACCCCCCATCTTGCCTCTCTCCTGTGGGAGGGGGGCAGTAGCCTAATCCTGATAGGGTAGGGCCGCCCATCTTCAAGATGGCGAGAGCCAGGAGATGTGCTTCACCTCGCCTCCCCCACCTGAGGGGTGGGGTGGGCAGGCTGGCACATCCCCTGTCCTTGTATGGGGTTTCCGGCCAAGCTTCCCGCCAGAGTGGGGGGTTGCAGTGGCTTGGGAAAACTCCAAATGGCGGCATGCCTTTGAAGCTTCCCTTTGCTCATCCTGGGGGAGGAGATTTCTCACCTCACCCAGAATGTGCATTGTTGCAGGCCCGGGAGAGCAGGGGCTCTCCCACCCAGGGGTCCAGCAACGTGTCTGCTGTGTGGCAGCCTGGGCAGCCTCAGAGCAGACGTGGACTGTAAGTTGGCTGTAAGGGGGCATCTCTAAGATGCCCTCTGGGGTGCTTAGTACATTAAATCCTACACTGGCATCCGTGTGGTTTCAATGTGCTGAGAAGTTTGATACCAAACTTCCCAGGCTTCAGTGTTGCCAATATGGTGCTGTGGAGCTCGTGTTTGACAAGCTCTCAGCACCATGTATTCTTAAATGACAGCACTGCACTTACAGTGCCCAGGAATGGACCCGGGTACTGGAGGGGCACAGGGCTCCTGCTCCTGTGCCCACACCATAGGCGTAATGCACCCAGCTAGAGGGGTGGCTGACATATGCCTTGGCAGTGTAGGTGATGGGCATGGTACACAGTGATGTGTGCCATGTCGACTTTGTTTTGTCCTGCACCCAGACACTCAGCCTGCAAGGGCAGTGTGTGTGTGTAAGGGTACAGGGCCTCTGAGGGTGGCACAATGAGTGCTGCAGCCCTTAGAGGCCTTCCCTGGCCACAAGGCCCTGGGTACCTAGGGTACCATTTACTAGGGGCTGACATGTGGCTAGGGTTTGCCAATTGGGAGTTTGTGTGGTTTAAGGAAGGAACATATGCCCTGGGCACCTGATTGGCAGGAACCCAGAGTACACTCAATCGAAGTACATTCAGCAATTTAGCAAAAAGTGGGGGCATACCATGCAAGAAAGATGGCACTTTCTCACAGCAGCCACACACTAATTTGGTGCATTTGACGAAAACAAGTACTTTCCAAGAATACATATTCATTATATCTAACCTAGTATAGTCATTTTTATAAGTTCATTAAAGGGCACTTTTCAAAACTCTGCATCCTTACATTCTTTCAAAAAAAGTTATAAAAAATTATCATGAAACTTCAAGTGACTGATTAAATTAAAGCACTTTAGAGCCCTCTCCTCTGACCTCCCATCTTCAGCGGTATCCAAGTACTCCAGGTCCCCATAAACAATTCAGGGATTGTTTTTTTAGCACAATATATGGGAACTGTTTTGTAAAATTAAGAACACCTTGGTCCCCATACACCTAGCCAATTTCAACCTTTGTTTACATGCAGATGTCCTCTTAGGTGAGTAGCGGAGTTGGAAGGAAGGAGGCCAAAAGGGTCATATTCAGGTCACTTATCATCCTGATCTGTTGGGCCTCAGAAAAATGGCTCAGTAAAAAGCAGAACAGAGCAAAATCTATGGATAGGTTCAAAGAGAAGACCCTGGAAAGATGGGGCTATGGAGGGTCTAAGTTTTTTCATTCACAAATGGACAGACACAGCTGACCCATTTTCTGAATGAGATGCTCTGAAGGTTTTGAGAAATGCAAAATCGTTATTTTTTTTTATTTTTAATGCCGTCACAGCCATTATTGCAGCAGGTTCATTGACACTGGGGCACTGGTGTGAGGAATAACTATACCCCAATTAAGGATGTCACTAGCAAAAAAGGGGCGAGAAGGGAGCCATTTTCCTGGTTATTATTGAGGTCCAAGCCAACCTTGCTGCACAGGGAACATGTCCCAAACAGAGGGGCAAAATGTGGGACTTTCCTGTTTGAAATTTTTTTTTTTTTTTACACACCGTAGCAGACAGCCTGCTTTAGGCCTTAGTCCGAGCAGTAATAGCCCAGTAGTTTGGGCTGAGGAGCAGGTTTAATTGCTATTGCAAGTGCTGTCACTGGGTCCCAAGGTTGTGAGGTAGCAACTAAACCCTATTATGGCAGTTTTACCATTATTCCTTTCTTCTATTAGGGCTCAATGCTCCCTTGTTGTGCCAGTGTGCCTGGCATTGACTATTGAAGCAGAGGAGACACCTTAACTAAGGCCTCAGAGAAGGGGGGCGTGGCTAAGCGAGCTACGATGGCGGTCAGGCTTTGCTGAGGCTCCGCGTCTGGGCGCCTCTCGACAGCTCTACGGAGTATACCAGTGGGAGCAGATCGATGCACGAGGCATCGGAAAGTGGCAGCATCACAGCGGGGGAGACGGCGGACACCTGGGCACATCCTTAACCCTCCGGACGAGACATGGTCCGGCAACTGCCGCCAGCGCCGCACCCCGAGCCGCAAGATGGTGGCGGAGCGCATCTGTGAGATGCGGGAGTTGCCGTGAGAGGAGCCGGAGAAACTGACAACGCATCTCGCCCTGATCGCGCTGACACTCGGAAGGTGTGGGCGGGAGGCAGACCCCCGGAGGGGGACGCGGAGCACCGGAGAGCGGAGGGGCATTGCTGGCCCGGACGCACCCGCCATTTTGTGACTGCTGAGCCCGCCGAGACCTGGAGTCGGACCCCTGGGCGGCCCCTATGCACCCAAGGTACTCCGTATGACTGGCGCTGCAGGAAGCTAAGAGGGAGCTGGATCTGGATGTGGATGGCAGGACCTGGAGGCACTCAATCGACCCGACCAGCGCTTGCCTGACCCTAACATGGCCGCCTGCGGGACATCGCATCCCCCTCAACACAGCCGGTGAGGCCTTGCTCCTTGGACCTGCCGGGGTGACGGCCTTCTAGGCGTAACCCGCAGGAACTGTGGTACCCTTGCCAGACCTGCTGACCACCTACCTGCCGCGAGACGTGGATGGCCTCGCCTCGACGGTAGGCCCTAGGTGGGACTTGGGCTTGCACGGGGGCCACGGAGTCGGTGCTTCCGCTCCCCCCCCTTGACCTTGGGGCGGGCGCAGAGGATCCCCAGTGGCACCAGCCGTCGGTGGAGACCCCGTGGGGGGGTGGACTGGTATTAGGAGCACCCTGAGTCTAGTGCCTGGTGGCTGGTGCGGACGATTCCTGTGCTCGGTTCACAAAGAGGACCTTGGTGGACCGGCTCGGGCAGCGGCATCCCTGAGCGACTCCATCCGGGAGACGACGCGGCTGCGCCCTCCGCCCTTCCGTGGATTCCTTGCGTCGCTGGGGCTACTACGACCCGGCGGACGCTGCCGACTCGCCCGGACCACGTGGACTCACAATGGGGAGGTCAAATTCCGCGCAGCATCCGGTGATCCCGGAGACGGCCCCGGAGAACATGCCTCGGACCTCGACGTGGTCCCCCAGCACGGTGGCCTCCACGGACTTATCGATCTCGGACAAGTTGGATAAGGTCCTCGCCGCCATTGAACTATCCAGTCTGTCCATGGAAGAACGCCTTGGTACCCTGGCGACGGATGTAAATCTCCTTCGCGATGACCACCGGAAGCTGGCGGATCGGGTACGTACGGAGGAGCGGACACTTACGGAAATACAACCCATATTAGAAGAGCAACAACAGACGCTCCAGAGGGTCCTTACTCGTCTAACTGCGGTGGAAGAACACGCGCAGGATTTGGAGGGCCGCTCGAGACGCTGCAATATCCGAGTGCTGGGGCTACCGGAGGGAGTCGAAGGCGCCGACCCCATTGCCTACATGGACACGTGGCTGAAATCATTTACCCCGCCTGCAGACCGCTCCCCATTCTTTTCCATAGAACGGGCTCACCGTGTGCCGGCCCGAAAGCCCCTGCCGGGCACGTCTCCTCGACCATTCCTCGCTAAGTTCCTGCATTTCCGGGATAGAGATGCGGTGCTTCGAGCGGCGCGACTAGCTGCACCGTTGCGACTGGAAAACAACCACATTATGATCTTCCCGGACTATGCTCGAGCGGTGCAACAACAGAGCTCTTCCTTTCTGGACGTAAAGCGGAGGCTACGGGACAATAAGATCCAATACGCGTTGCTCTTCCCGGCCCGCCTCAAGATTATCTATAAAGGATCCTCCCTCTTCTTCGCATCTGCGGAGGCCGCGCAAGATTGGACAGACCAACACTGCTCGCGGGCATCCGATCCTCGCCCCCAGAGGAGCTCCCCTCTCAAAACTTTCCACGCCCGGAAGCGACCCAAGAAGCTCCGTAACATCGAGTCCCGATCGGTGCAAGGCACCCACGACTCGCCGGATCTCGAACAGATTATGCGAGAGAGACGAGAGGTTCTACAAGCGGTGATTGACCTACGCACCACACAACCTTCAGACTCTATAGATCATCCTCCACACCTGTTCTCATCCGATGGCGACAGCGACAGCACCATCTCAGGGGCGGACCGAGCGGCACCCCCCTGCGCCACTCCGCAAACAGCAGATGGACTATTGGATGGATCGGCCTCCTCTCCTCAATCCTGAGGCAACTCAGACATACGGACTCTTGGTATCCTTCTATGTGACGCACACCTAACACCCATGATATTGCACCCACAAAGACAGTCACTCAGCTCCTGATACACTGTGATCCTACTACATGCCCACTCAGCGTGTGGCCTCGCACTAGCACATCGCCACCCACTATCACATAAAGCAGTTCTCCCCCTATAGTGTTACGGGAGGTAGTTTGGACACATCGTCACCCACACGATGAGTCCCCAGTATTGGGACAGTTTCCCGCATCCCCATATGTTGTTCACACCCCGGTTTGCCTATGTCCCACTTCGCCATGGAGTTTCACACCACAACACACCCCTTTCCCAGGCTTCCAGTCCGCCTGCCCCCTCCAACGCAGCACGTCCCTGAGGGTCTATTATGCGATCTCTCTAAGGGGCATCACACCCCGCCCCCACACAGAACCGACCATCTATGGCACGATTGACAACTAGCGCAGACATTAATATACTCACACTCAACACACGAGGTCTACATACCCCACGTAAGCGCTACGCGATATATGCCTACGCGAAACGACAGAAGGCATCTATCCTCTGCTTACAAGAAACCCACCTTAATGCAACCGAAGTCGGCAAACTGCGAGTAAAATGGCGCGGACTTATCTGCGCCACGACCTACTCCTCGTTTGCCAGAGGGGCACTGATATGGATTCGCCCGGGAATCCCCTTTAGGGAACTAAGGCGAGTGGTGGACGACGAAGGCAGATACGTCTTGCTAGAGGGTCTCTTAGACGGGAGGGCTGTCCTCTTAGGCAGTATATACGCCCCAAATGTCGACCAGGATAAATTCTGGGACCGACTCACAATCGCGTTGGCTCAATTTACACAGGTGCCTTGGCTATTAGGAGGGGACTACAACTGTATCCTGGACCCGGTGCTGGACCGCTCACACCCTCCACTCCCACACTCTCCCACCTATAGACAAATAGACCGCTTTAAAGCGTGGGCCGCACACTGGTCCCTCACAGACGCATGGAGGCTGCACCATCCCCAGGCCCGCATTTACTCATTTCACTCCATCCCTCATAATTTACGAGTTCGGCTTGACCGATTCTTATGCACGGCAGCGCTTCTTCCGCAGATATGTCACTCGGATTATCTGGGTAGGGTCGTTTCCGACCATGATGCGCACTTCCTCGGCCTTCAGTGGCGACCCCCGCACCCCCCTGTTCCAACGTGGCGGCTGTCACGGGAGTGTCTCACAGACCAGACCTTTACACATGACCACCAACGTAGCATCCAAGACTACTTTACACATAACGCGGGGACCGCGTCGTCCACCCTGATCGAGTGGGATGGTTTCAAGGTAGTGGCCAGGGGAGAATGCATCCGGTACAGAGCCGGGGTGCGACACACCCTGGAACGTGCCCTAGAGAGGGCGGAGCAGCAACTGGCTGCGGCCACTAAGGCCGCAGATCAATCGGTGGCGACAGTAACTCAGGTCGCCCATGCCAAATCAGAATACCAGGTGGCGTGCGTGGACTTGCGTCGTCACAATTTTCGAGCCTACGCAAACCGAATGCATCGGGAACGAGATAGGTCGGGCACACTCCTAGCATGGCTCGCTAAGCAAGATACCGAAATTCGGCCTATCACTGCAATCATAAACCCCCAGGGTACTCTGGTGCAATCTCAGGATGAGATCCTCCAGGCGTTTTATCATCATTACTCGGCAGTTTACACCGCTCCCACGTCTCTCGATCCTAGGGCCATCGACCACTTCCTTGACCCCCTTCCCCTTCCCCAAATTGCCTCTGCAGACCGGAAGGGGTTGGACACACGGATAAAAACAACTGAGATTACAAGTGCGATACGAGCATTGGCCCGCGGCAAAGCCCCTGGCCTTGACGGGCTCCCACTTGAATATTACGCCACTTTTGCCCCACAGTTGACCTCTCGTCTATCGGCAGTATTAGACTCGGCGCTTAGACTTGGCGAGCTGCCCGGCTCTATGAGAGCGTCGGTGATCGTGACATTTCCGAAACCCGACCGTGACCCTCAACTCCTCGCCTCCTACCGCCCCATCACGCTGCTCACAGCTGATTGTAAAATCCTGGGAAAAATCTTGGCGGACAGATACTCTCAAATCATATGCCCGTTAGTACACCCGGACCAATGTGGTTTTGTCCCAGGGAGGAATACCTCTCATAACATTCGGCGCCTCTTTCACATTCAGGATCAGATCGGGGATCGTTTCCCGCACGCGGCGTGTCTGATCTTGGACCTTGAAAAGGCGTTCGACACCCTCACATGGCAATTCCTTTTTTCAGTTCTGGGACGAGCGGGTCTCGGCCCCACACTCATAGCCTATACTCGCCTACTCTACACCAATCTTACGTCCCGGATCCGCCTTGGTCGCTATATCTCCCCGGAATTCGTGATACACCGGGGCACGCGACAGGGGTGCCCCCTCTCGCCCCTCTTATTCGCACTGGCGGTAGAACCCTTGGCCATCCGGCTCCGTGGGGATGGGCAGAACTGGGGTATTCCACTAGCGGATATTACACACTGTGTATCCATGTACGCGGACGATCTTCTCATATATATACGGGATGTGACGGCGGATCTCACCGCCGTTGCGACCGCCCTGTCGGAGTTTGCGGAGGCCTCGGGGTTGAAGGTGAACTGGGACAAATCGATGGTTTATCCCCTCCACCCGGACGCCCCCTCTCGGGAGGTCTGGATCGGTGACCGGAAACTGCACTGGGCGATGGAAGGTCCCCGATACCTTGGGATCCGACTATATCACTCCCCAATCGACATTTTCAAGGGGAATCATCGGAGGGCACTAGCAGGGATACGATCCTCCATCGGGTTCTGGCGGAGTCTACCGCTGGCCCCGATTGGCCGGGTAGCCCTGGCAAAGATGATATTGGTCCCGCGGCTTTTGTACTACTTCACCAATCTCCCAGTGATTCCCCCCGCTCCTTCTTCAAAGATTTTAGATACGCTCCTCAGCTCTCTGATATGGGGGCAAGGACGGCACAGAATCGCGTTGGCCAAGCTAAGACTGCCCACGACGCGGGGGGGCTGGGGGCGCCCTCATTCGAAGCCTACTTCCTGGCGTCGCAGCTCCAATGGCTCTCATATTGGACGGCGGAGCGATACCTACTTGAGACAAGCACTACCACGGGACTTGTGCCTCTGCCCGAATTGCGACGCCTGCTTCTGCCGGGTTCCCGTCCCACACGAACCTACCCCCTGCAGGTGGACGTTGCCCGGAAATGCGTGCAACGTATCCATCGCATGGCACCGCGCTGCCCTCCATACACGCCATCGTTACCGCTGGTCGGCTGGCCCAGAAATGACGGATTCTTCACGCCCGCCATGCTTCGGGAATGGACGGCGAGGGACATTGTCGAAGCGGAAATGCTATTTGACGAGGGACAGCTCAGGCCATACCGACAGCTCTTGGAGGAATACGATTTACCCCCAGGCCAGTTCCTGCTTCACCGCCAACTCCTCAGCCACTTTCGGCCATATGCTGACCTCACGCAAGGGGAACCTCCCACACACCCAGTCCTACACACACTCTTACAACTGGGAAGGGGTTGACACCTTATTACCTGGTTGTATAAATCAATCGGGAACCTAACACCCCCACTGCTAGTGCATCTCCGAGCCCTATGGGAGAAGGAGACGGGACGACCATTTCACGACAGCGAATGGGACAGAGCAATCGAATTCCCTAAAAAAGTATCCAGGAATGCCCGCTTTAAGAATATACAGTTTCACATTCTCCATAGGGCCTATTTGACGCCAGCGCGCCTTCAACGTTTTTACCCCGACACTACATTTCTATGCCCTCGTTGTCAGGCGCAGGATGCTGCCTTCTTCCACATGTTCTGGACCTGTCCGGGCATCCAGAACTATTGGACCTCTATCCACTCAACACTCAGAGACCTCACTGGGCTGACCCATTTGACTACCTGGGAGGGATGCGCGCTGGGTATCCTAGGGCGGAGAAAACGACACAAGGTATCGATGCGCTTCGTCTCCCTGGCCCACCTATTGGCTAAACGCTGTATAGCAATGCACTGGCGGTCCCCTACTGGTCCCCCGCTTGCAGCTTGGGTAGGGGCGGTTCTTAAATGGGCTGCGGCGGAGGAGGACGCAATACGAGAGGAGGAGGCTAAGGGTACCCGTAAAACCCCAATCTCTTTAGAGTGGGCGCTCCTACTACACCAATTCCGACAATCCCAGACCCCAACAACACTGGTAGCCGACATGAATACCCCCAACGCCGCACCGCCTCCCGCGATCCGAGTTTTCGCGGCGGGGGGCCCCCCCACAGCACCCCCGGGCCGACTGAGTCCCCCCCTCTACTCACCTGATACACCCCACGGCTCCTCTTCCCGGACTTTGCACGCACCCACCCCCCCCCTAGATGGTTGGCAGCTATATAGCCGAACGGGCAATGGCAGACTTGGGACACAGCCTAGAACTAGTCACTCAGAACTCCATGGCATCCCCCAGTTTGGTTCTCCTCCCCAGTTTTTCTATACAGGCTATGCTCGGTAATCATACAGACCACTTCCACACGAAACAAGACACGTACGCACTCTCTATATTGATGTCGGTCTATTTGCCCGCTAATGTAAAGTATCCATTTTCACGACGAGTGATGTATGTATGCTCATATTATAAAATGCCAATAAAAAGAATTTTCAAAAAAAAAACTAAGGCCTCAGAGAAAGCTGAAAGGAGGATTGTGGGTTACAAGGGACAGAGGGAACTTCCTGCTTCACAAGGCATTAGCTCTTATTAGTGAGGCAGGTGCAGTGGTGACCTGCACAGGGGTGTAACGGGCCCCCTCATCACAATTCAGGCAGTCTTACATAAGAATAGAGGCATACTGGATAGCATTAGGGCTAAGGGCATCCTTGCTGCAATGAGACGATAAACACATGGGAGCTCATTTTTTCTGAAAGGGACAGTCTGTTTCAAAATTAGTGATGGCCAGCCTCGGTGGGGAAAGGGTGAAAGAGGCAGAGGGGATACCCTGCTGCTCAGGGCTGCTGCTATAATTAGTGCAGAAGGTGCAGTTGCATTGGGGCCCAGGAATGGGAGGGTTTCACAAAACCCCAAATAACATGAGTAGTGAGTTTTGTCTATCTTAGGTTTTTTAATGTATTTTTTCTCATTTAGAAGTCTCAGATTTATTGTGGCTTGTGAGATACTGAAAAACTGCCCATGAAATGATCTTATACACACCACCACCTCTGCTCAGCCATGCTCTTCTCGCTGTTTCCAGTCTTTCCATAAAGTTTTGGAGAGGGGGCCAGACTTCAAAACATTTTGGGAGGGGGGGGGCTAAGAGTAAAAAAGTTTGAAGATCTCTGCTCAACACGGTGTCCACATGACCCATATCTCAAACACATCTCACCTCGCTCACTCCCTTCGCTGTTGTGTGCTGTTCTCTTTAACCAGTCTCTCCCTTTGGCACTTAACGCACATGTCTCACTCCAACAACACTCTTGTTAATTAAATGCTGGCCTAAACACCCAACTCTTTCATTTTCTGTATTGTGGTAAACTCTCCCCCGCCCTCTTCCTTTTCTTTTATGATGAAAAGTATACCTCTGACCTCCTAGACCTAAATGTGTATTTGTCTTTTTACCTTCACAGGTTAACATGTATAACTGGAAGACTTATGCCGGTGCCATTGCACTAGGCTAGGAGCCAGCTGCAGTCTGTGAGGGACAGTTCATACTTAGGCAGGTGGGGTGGACTTAAACTAAAAAAAAAAAAAAAAGGTAGAAAAATGCAGGGCTTAGATATCATTGGCGCTTGTGCAGTGTCAAGCTGGGGTTGTATTCTTGGAGGGGCGGGGTCAGTCAGTGTTACTAGTAACTGTCATGATGTCACAGCGTTGCAAAGTGACTTATGCAGCCTGACCAGTGCATTTTTGATTGGCACTAGACCATGCCAACGCATGGAGAAAACTAGAGTTCATGTCCTATAGAAATAAATGCTTATGGTAACCACAAGCTCAAATTAAGTTCTGCATAAGTCTTCTATAACCAATATGATGTACAAGATTGAGCTATTTGGTCACTGTTTATCTAGAGCGCAGATTTTGGGAGTCCCGATCATCTGGTCCTACTGCAGCATATTTTATTTTAGGCAGTCGATGGGTCGAAGATGATCGATATTGTAAAGCGAGCATCTTGTCAGATAGGTTTGTTTTGGCAGGTTATTGAGCACTGCCTTTTTCTGCTTGTGTTTTCGAGTGGCAGTCAATGTCGGAACCTATCTTTTTTTGCTTGAGGTTTTATTAATTTCTTAGTGGAATTTGAAAAATCAAGTTGCTCTATCCAGGTGTTTCATTTATCTTGATTATTGCTGAGATCTTATAGAGCAGAAATCCTGGAAGTAATCACACTTTCTTGTTGCTGTGCCTTCTTCCACTCCAGTTATTGACCCTTCTTTGAATACAATGGGGTCCATCAGTGTGATCGCTTTGGTGCTGAAAACATCTTGTAATAAATATGTGCCTTCTGCTTTGAGTGCACGCCAGTACCAAATAGCATGATGTAGGAAGCTGGCTCTTTATATAGTGGACCAAAACGAGGTAAACTGTGTAAAGAGTCCAGGCAAACCCCATTTGATTTACAGAGACACATATGATAAGCCAAATGCCCTCTTTTGTGGTAGTGTGGACAAGCAGTTTGGCTTATCAGAGGGTAGTGCTAAGCATTTGTTGTACTCACAAAGGCAATAAATGACACACACTATAGGAAGCTGGCTCTGTATATGATATTGCCACTAGGCGGTAAGACCATGCACAGTGTCTAAGGGTTCCCCAAAAGTGTACAGGGCTCAATGTAAAACCCAAAGTGCTCTATTAGTGGTAGTGTGGGCAAGCAGCCTTGGGTATAACACAGAGGAGTGTAAGACATTTATTGCACAACATTGACCAATAGTGTAGACACACAACTCAAAGGAGATCCATATCAATTTTAGAAACATCGGCTTTGTTTGTACTTTATTTTGAGACCAAAATCTACACAATAAGGCAAGTACATTTTTAAATAAAAATAAATTTCATTTTCAAAAGTCGACACAATGCAATTTTTGAACAGTTCAGTGTTATCCTATGGGGAAAAAAAATATTGAGGTTAAACAGGTAAGTATCACACTTACAACTCTAGTCTTCGGGATCAATGGTCAGCAAGGGCCAAGGGTCCGGTGAGTACCAAAACTGAACGACCAGTGGCACAGGAGCGGCCGGGTGCAGAGGTCAAAATCTGAGTTCGAGCACCCCCAGTCTCCATCGAAACCCATTGGGCCGAAGCCACACTGCTTACAGGTAAGTAGATCGGTTGCAGGGGCCAAGCTGTGGGGGTTAGGACCACCAGCAGAAGGGGGGGGGGGGGCTGAGGACTCCAAGCAACTCGAAACATACACAACCTGCGGCATCAGGCACCCAATGCTTTTCAATGAGGATTCTGTTTTCGACAAACAGGCGGCAGGCATCGCACTGGAGGTTGCAGGTGGAAGACCAAGGACAGCAGAGGTAAGTAGAGATGTAGGAGGTCTAGGGGGGTGCAGTCTGTTCAGCTCACCACAAGGCCCAGGGGCTTCGGGTGCAGGGGTGCCGTTTGATGTCTCGAGTCTTACCTGGAGCGTGTTCAGGTCGGGGGTAGCCTCTGCATTCACTCTGCAGGTGTCATGGAGGCTAGTTAAGGTCAACCAACGCTGGATTCAAGGTCCGAATCACTGTGGAGACTTTACTAGACAGGTGAGCCACTCTGACTCAAGCCGTGGGCATGGGTGCAGAGTGGGCACGAGACATGGATCCGCTTGTATCCAGAGTCCTTTTAGTAGGTTTCTTCTGGACAGGGCCGCTGTCCTCTACAGATTAGTGTCTTTTTCTATGTCAGCAGTCCTCCCAGGGTTTTCAGTGGTCGCTGGCTGTAAGACAGGTTGCAGGGTCGTCCACGCTGGAGGCAGACTGGTAGGGCTGGGGCCAAGGCAGTTGTCTCCTTCAGGCTTCCCTGCAGGGATGTATTCTTTCTTCTTCGGTCGTCTCCGATTTAGTTTCTAGGTGTGGGGGGAGCCTCTTAAATACTTGAATTAGGGGGCATTTTAGGGGAGTAGTAGGTAGGGCCAATGGGCAACTTTCCTGCGGTAACTACACTCACTATTATGCCATCCTCCTGTGGAAGGGGGCATAGACCTAGCTGTGATTGAAAGAGTCTGTTAGAATCCGGGGTCTCAGGATTGGCGCAGGTATGCACTTGCGACAAGCAGGGACCCTTTCCTCTAAGTCAGGGCAAAGGATTACTCTTGAAAAATAACCCCTGCTCACCCTCTAGGTAACGTGGCGCGAGCAGTCAGGCTAGATTCCAGAGGGCATGAGGTTAAGCATTTAGGGTGTCCCACAATAACCACCAACCCACCACACAGACACGACTGTATTTATCAAAAATATAATGCTTTATATAAACTCTTCAGGTTGGCTTTCAAATACAGTCGTCTTATGCTTTAAATATGATTCCAGTTACTTGGTATGCTTTACAAGTCCACAGTTCTTCACAAGGCACACTTTGGGGGCAATATCCACCTTCTTGGGGCCTGTGCGCGTTGAAGCGCCGTCCATACGGGTCGTACGGATGTTGGTACGTGTCGTACCACTCTTCGTACGGACTGTATGTAGTAAAGAAGCAGGCATAGATGGATATCTTCTTGTAGAGCAGTTTAATAAGACAGAGCAGACACAAGAACGGACTCTCCACGACAGAAGCCAACAGCAACTGTCTTGGAAGAGAACCTAGAACTCACAAGGCAAGGAAGAACATAGGAGAATAAACATTCCATGAGCATAGTGAACATTAAGCATGTACTACACTGTACACTCCTCGGGACGCTTCCCTGCGATCGCTCACACTTCCCGCGTGAATAGGCGTACGCGGCCGTACGGACCGTACAGACGAAGGTAGGTGTCGTACACTCAGGGCCGCTTCCCCTGCAATTACTCACGCTTCCCGCTGGGGTCAGCGTACGGGAAAGCCAGTCCGGCCGCACAGTTGAAAGTACGCGGCGTACAGATGTCCGTACACTCAGGGCCGCTTCCCCTGCAATTACTCGCGCTTCTCGCTGGGGTCAGCGTACGGGAAAGCCAGTCCGGGCCGCACAGTGGAAGGTACGCGTCGTACCGGGGGCTTGAGGCGCACAGTACCTTAGTTCTTGAGGGAAAGTTCGCGGCGGCCTCGGCAGTCACGGGGGGGGGGGCGTCCCATGTCGCGGTGCAGTCTTCGCTTAGAGGACCACGGTGCTTGGGAGGGCGCCTCGGGACTTCCACAGCTCGCCTCGAGGGGGGAGGAAGGAGGGGCGGCTCGGGGGTGAATTCAGCGCTGCGCTGCAACGTCGTCCAGCGATGGCGAACCGGTGAGCGTCCGTCCTTGCGATGGGCTCTACGGCTCGGGGACCACCGAGCCTCGGTGCTCAGAGGAGACAAAGCATGTCTTACGGTGCGAGCTCCGGCTCGAGGGGGCAGCAGTTCATTTTGATCAGGCTAGTCTGGGCAGGCCGTCACGGTGCTCACAGCAGCTCAGTCGGGCAGAGGTCGCGGTGCTCGGCAGGATGGGGCGCACAGGTTCTCTGGAGTCAGGAGGGCAATTCACCAGCAGCAGCTTCCTTTTCCTCTTGGGGGTGGGGGGGGTAGCGCCCACTGTTCCTGGGGCGCAGTTCAGGGGGCAAGTTCACAAGCAAGCCCTTGGAGATTTGTTCACACAGCACAAGTTGATTCAAAAGTCTTTCTCAGTCTTTTCCTCTCCTTCTTGCAGCAAGGCACCCACCACAGGCCAGTCTCTCAGGCTTAGAGACTGTAGTCCTCCATGTAGCTTTCCCAGGTCCTCCTCTTCAGGCAGGATTTCTTCTTGGCGTAAACAGGATCTGATTTCTTAGGAGCAGGGCTCCTTCTTTTATACACAGTTTCTTTTGTTCTTTGTCACCAGGGGGCCTGTGCCTGGCTCAGTCCAGATTTGGAGCACTTTGTTGTGGTGACTCTGCTCTTTCCTTTCAGTGCACAGGGCAGAGACATCAGCCGCTCCACAGGGGGTGGAGCCAGCATTGTGGTGGCAGAGCACAGGTCTATTCAAAGCCAAGGTGTACTCCTCCCACCCATCTTGGTGTAATCTCTCTACCCACCACCTGGCAGCCAGCCTATCTCCTGGAATTCCCCAGCCCTGCCCCTCACTGAAACTAGGCAGCGCGCACACACACACAGCAGAGGCGGACTGAAATGGTTAGGCAAGTAAATACTAACTTTCTAAAAGTAGTATTTACAAACACAGGATATTAAAATAAACTTTACTAAAATAAGTATTTTATTATTCTGAGTTCAGGCATACTAAACTTGACTTTCTACCATGCTCTCTGAGTCCGCTGGGATTATAGAGTGTAATAATTCCAGCAGCCCATTCTGGCCTATGGAGAGCAGGTAGCCTTCAATAGTAACAAGCATTTACAATGCAATGGTCTCGGCATTGTTAAAGATGGAGCTATTGGCATTGCTCATGACATTATTTTTGTTTGTTGTTTTTAAAAGATTTAAAGAAACGGTATTGTTATTTACAATGTCCCCCCCCCCCACTTGTAGCCCGAGGCGCGCGCTTGTTTAAACTAACGATGTGTATATTCACAAAGCGCTTCCAGGCTGTGAAGTCAAAGAGCTATGAACACCCACCTCTGCGGCCCCCTTCTCTTCCTAAATCCATTTTTTTTTTTTTTTTTTTTTTGCAGGTTGATATAGCGCAACCTCTACCAGAAGGTATTGGAGCGCTTAAATGACCACCAGTTACCTTACACAAGACACATTCATTTTTTATAAACATGGGAAGATTAAGATATCACAGGATGCTGAACCAAGGCCGACACTCGAACCCTGTCCGTCAGCTCCAAAGTCGGCTGCTCTAGCCCTAAGTCTACGTCCTCTTTGAATTACAGGACCCACTGACCTGCCTCTTGACCTCGACCACTTAGGAGACTTTGAAGGCGAATTTGTTTAAGTTCTCGTGTGCCCTGATCCATGCGTGAGCAGCTCGCAGAGTTCAGGTTTTTCGCTGTGCCTTCTAAGACTTGTAGCCCTACTTTTAACTCATTCTTACAGGAGAATTATAAATCCGAACCTGTAACAAAATTACAATCTGGGTAGGATTAACTACCCTCGCAAGGACCAAGGAAACTACACAACCCATCATGCATCTGAGCTCACACTCATCATGTAATCCGAACGCGTTGCCCCGAACAGTCAGAGGTTGTTAACTTTAATTTCCCCCTTCACAAGTACTCCCAAACGTTCCCTTCCCACCACAGCTGCACCACAATCACTAGGTCTGCCAACTTCCATGCTGAAAGGAGGTGCAGTAAAGGGGTAAGCTCAAAGATGCTAGATCTGCCGGAGAGAAAAGAACCAATGTATAGTGTATGCTAACATTGTGAATACAATCCTCGAGACAAATAAAAGCTAAGATAATACAATTATAGAGCATTTATTTCCCCCCTCCCCCGCCCCTTTCATGGTATCCTCTAGATTGCTGTTGAACAGTGGAGGGAGTGAGTAGAATGTCCTTCACATTAGCAGCTTCAGAAGGATTAAAGGCTGTGTCACCTGCAGGACTTTTTTTATCGACCTCGGAAAGATGACATGCCTAATTTGAATTATATTTATTATCTCCTAGGCCACTCGAATGACGCAGAAAGGGAGGACCAAGCTAGGAGGCAAAAAAGGCAACTATGCAGTATAATGAGGCACTTTTTTATAGTATTGCTTCATTATTTTGTGTTTTTTTTTATACTTGCTATCACTTTCTGGCCAAAGATTTGACCTCATTGGTACCAGTTTAACAACCAAATACGGTCATAAACAACTGAAGGATGGATAACCAGTCAACCTTTGCGGGTGGCATTCTATTGTGCGGAAACGGGGGTCGCCACATATTTAGTAACGTTTGATGCGATTCAGCTAGACGCATTGTTTGGTTAAAATCTGCAGATACAGCAGTGGATGGATCAAGTGGCAAATGGGGCAAATCTATAATTATGTGGAAAACGCTGCGGCTGCAGAATCGCATAATTCAAGTGGCCCTGATTATACAGATCTCCGAAAGATAACAGGTTGAGTTTCACATATGGCTGTAAATATATCGACCTCGTAAGGATTGCGGCCTATATCTGCCCAATCATGACAGCCTGGGTTTAACGGTACTCTTTGCAGTAGGGTCCCAACACACTGAGCTGCCTTTAGAGGGGTGACCTATAGCGCCTTGCCCATCACACGAGGGCACTGTGGGAGGTGCCAAGACTTGAAGGTTTGCCACCGCAGCGCCTCATGAATAAGGCACATCCTCCTGGCCTGCAGAGTCTGGCGGCTCTTAAATTGCATCAGAAGCTTGTTAGCAAACAAGGGGCCGGGAGGGGCTGCGGGGGGGGGGGGGGGTGGAAATGGCGCTGTAATTGGATAGGGCGGATGCACTGTACTTAAAGGTAGGGGGGGGAGGATCCGTGTCAAGCACCGGTACTGTGCCATAGCTGAGAGCTCCGCAAGGCTAACTGCAGGGGAAGAAGAGTGCACCTGTGGCACCCCACACTCACCTCGCACTCCCAGCTGGACCCGTGCGGACCCGCGGGTGCCAGGGCACCGCGCCCACTCTTCAGCGGATCCTTCGTTTTCCACCCGCTGCAGCTGAGGGTGCAGTGCACAGAGGAGCCAAGGGCGCATAAGGAGCGGCGCGGCAGGGACGGACCCTTAGACCTCCTTTCTGCAGCTCTGCCAGCACTGGGGACATCCTGGGGTAGGGGGGACCCCAACAGTGCGGCTCCAGTGTAGGAGGATGCAGTCTTCCAAGATAAGGCTTAATATTGGAGCTTAGACCGTTCCCGGGGAATCCGGAACTTTGCACCGGGAGTTGTTTGCGCAAGATCACACGGTTGGTGTCAAGTGGAGAAACCAGGATTTAAACGTGTTATGGTTTGTGACCTGAGTTGGAAACGTAAACATCAGAGCACACCTCACCACAAGCTCCAGGTTGCGAGGATAGGGCAGCGAGAGCTAGATGGGGTGACATACTATCTGGCATGGCACCCAGGCAGGGTGACCTGTCGACTTTGAGGTCTTTCCTCTCACAATGTTATGCAAGCTGCAAGGGCAGTTGCATGGCCCTTGTGAGGGTGGGGTCTCAGGGGACCCTCTTCAGCTCCCATGCCTTAGGCTTCCAGAGTACCTCTTACTAGGGACTTACAGGGGGCAGAAGTCCGAGTTGGGGGGGTGGGGGGCTTGTTTTTGGGGCAGAAGCACTGGCACAGGTGACATGGTTTGCAGGTACCCTGTGTACTACAATCAAAACCACATCAAATAGCGGGCAAAAAGTGGGGACTAACCATGTAAAAAAAGGCACTTTCCCACACCGGCGTAAAAAAGGGGGCCACCTAGAAACAGGCTGCAGAGGTTGATTTTGGGGACAGGTCCAGGAGCTCCCTACGGGGGGGCTTGGGTCACTAGGGGGCACAGCTAGTTTATTGGTACCCTGGCTGGGTCTCTCGGGTGCAGAGTAAAAAGGTCCGCTGGGCTCTGTGCGTCCTAGGGTCTTGCGGTTGACGGTCTTTACCAGTTGAGGGTGCAAAATCAGGTCAGCTGGACCACTCTAGAAGTGGGTTTCTGCTTTGCTGATGTCCCTCGACGGATGCTTAGTCTCAGTGCAGTAGGAATCCTGATTGGAGATTCAAGGGGGTCCAGTGCCTCCGGGTATTGGTCCTGTGCAGCTCTGGTTGGTGATATCCTCTCTCGTGGTGGGGGGGGGGGGGGGATGGGTGTTCAGATCTGACATTCAGGAGCTCAGGGTCCTCTTTCTGGGCGGCTGCTGCATCGGGCTGGCCGGGCAGCAGCAGCAGCCCTGTAAACCGAACTTTGCATCTTCCGTGCTGAGGACTGCAGGTGAGTAGGTCCTCTACTCCAAGGGAGATGGCTGGCAATTTGTGGAAGGCAGACAGTCTCCCGGGGTTCTTGGAAGCCCGTCAGCTGCAGGACGAGTCACTAGTCGCGTTTGTCAAGACTGAGGCAGGCAGGGTTTGATGCCAAAAGTCCACAGCAGTCTTCAATTCTTGCTTTTATTGTGTCTTTGTCCTTTCTTCTTGATTTAGCAAATCAGAGTTCCTTGCATCATGGGTGCCACCTAAATACTGTATTTAGGGGCGTTAAGGGGAGTGAAAGGTAGTGGCCAACAACTACTTACCTTTAGGGTGCCTGCACCATCTATATGACCACTACTTGTGGGAAGTAGGCATAACCCTGACCCAGAGAGCCTAATTCTGTCAAAACTTAAGATGGTGCAAATCTTTAAAAGTTGAGTCCTCATCAGATAGCCCACCTTAAAGGTAGAACCAGCCTGAGAGGGGGAAACGCCTACTGACTAGCTAACTGTCTGTCCTGGTGCCAAATGGGCCAATGGCAGGGGGTGGCATTTCCCCTGTCTGGGAAAACCATGGGTTGCACATCAAAGGTGGCCATCATGCTCCGAACAGATTAGGCATGGTTTCTGCCCTCAGAGCCGGGCTCTCACTTGCTGGAGGGTCAGAAACCTATCTGGTGTCAAGCTGGTCTACACCAGTCAGCCTGCACACTAGTAGTTGGTAGGTTTTCAGGGGTATCTTTAGAGTGGCCCTCTGGGTGCATGTATTAATAAATCCATCACTGAAATCAGTGTGTTTATTAATACAAGATGTTTGATACCAAACATCTCTAGTTTCAGTGAAGCCATCATGTAGCTGGGGAACTCTTAAACACCACAGCCTAGCACATGTACTCAAAACGGCTTCTCTATTCACTTATAATATCTAAGAATCTACTTGGACATCACAGGGACATATCTGCTCAGGCAGATATGTTCACATATGTAGTATAGTGCACCCTGCCTTAGGGTTGTAAGGCCTGCTGTAGGGATGACTTGCCTATACTACATGCAGTGTCTGCAGGCATGGCACACAGTAAGTGTGCTATGTCATGTCTTCACTTTTCTCTACACCATGGCACGCAGCCTGCAATGGTTGTTTGTATGTTGGTGCCGCGGAGTACTTTAGGGCGGTACAATACATTCCGCAGCCTTTAGGGTCTCTTTAGCCTCCTTGACCTAGGTACCAGGGGTGGCATTTACTAGGGACTTACAAGAGGTACTAAAGGTATTGCCAAATTTGGGGAGCAATTGTGCAGTTTTAGGGAAAGGGATCTAGCAATGGGAACCTAGATAGCAGGAACGCAGTGCACTTCGGTCAAAAATGTATCAGATACCTGGCAGAAAATGGGGGTGACCACGTCAAAAAGGAGCACTTCCCTGCACATGGCACTAAGCCTACTTCACATTCCACAATAGATCCATACACTCTAAACCTATTGTTGGCGGCAACTACTATTTACTTTTTAAAGTTAATGTCTTGCAGTTTATTTTCTGCTTTTTCAGAGCAGATATAAGCAATCCGCTCAATCTGTAGGTTGTTTATCTCTCTCACACACACACACACACACACACACACACACACACACACACACACACACACACACACACACACACACACACACACACACACACACACACACACGGTAAGTTCAGCAGCTTCTGAAATGAACAATAGACCCTAATAAATTAGATTGTGTTCCATTTTTTGTTTTACCCAATTCTGATTAGACCGTGAATTTTTCAGTGTATACATTTTTATTTTTATATAAACATTCAATTTTTTATTGTATGATACAGCAGATAAACAGGCATATCACTTTTTAAATCTAAAGCTATTGCAGTGTCCTTTCTGTACTGTTTTCTGACTAGTTAAATAATGTACATGAGATCTGTAATTTTCTGTGATCTCCAAATGTTTTTTTTTCTTCTTGAACCATTTAGAGGTCAGCTGATGCCTTGGAACCTTCACATGAGTCCCTGATCTCAACAAATGTTCGTGTTGACCTGTCCTTTGTAGTCTCTCTGCCACGTCCCCCCCCCCCCCCCCCCCCTCCTTGGTCCTCCTTACCTCATGTCACATTCAGCTTTCGTCACACAGAAGCCATGCATTTTTTCTTAAACGCATTGTCACTGTGAGAAGTGATAAGAAGGGCTGGGATTGACTGTCACTTATGTTGTTTTGTGTACTTCCTTTTCCCTGTAAATGTCTCTGGATTATCCCTCCTCATTAGGTTAGTGTAAGGCATTGCTGTCCAACTTTGAAGACTGAATGTTTGTTATCTGTAAATTGACATATTTAAATATATTTCAACAGGTGGTTGTGTCCACTAATATTGCTGAGACATCCTTGACTATAGATGGAGTTGTATTTGTGATTGATCCTGGATTTGCCAAACAAAAGGTAAGCGTCTTCTGCTTTTCTTTAAAATATCTGTAATTTGTCTGTTGGGTTAGACAGAGGTTGTTGTTTTTTAAACTGTATTGCATTTGTTTACTCAATATTGATGCAGGCCTGCATTTTATTTTAATTTCAGGATGCATTGAAAAATGTTTTTTTTTTTTTAACAGGTGTACAATCCTCGTATTCGTGTGGAATCTCTTCTAGTTACTGCAATCAGCAAAGCTTCTGCTCAGCAAAGGGCGGGTCGTGCTGGTCGTACAAGGCCAGGAAAGTGTTTCCGATTATACACCGAAAAAGCATACAAAACTGAAATGCAGGTGACAAATTTTGTTTTTTATATTAGATCCATGCTTGTAATTTTCTGAAATTAAGTGCTCCTATTCTTTCTGTAGAGTATAAAACTTAGAATGTGAGCTTAAGTTTATTGCAGTGCGAAAAATCTTAGTTTGCTATTATCACAAACGTTTTTTGTTTTGAGTTGTAAATTAAACTCTGCTTATTGCAGTCGATCCTTTCTGAAGGAAGATAGGTCTATTGCAATCACTTTTTTTTCACTTTTTAGTAGAACTTATTTTGCCATCTCACAAATGCTCTGGACACTGTCCTTCATTAATGTTTTTTTAAATATCTTTTTATTCAACATTTATTAATTGCAACGTAGTGTTCTGGTTACACAGGTATACTTATTGTTTCAAACAAATACGTTCCGAGTTTGCTTGCACATATTACAACTTTCAATCCATACCTCACTCTTGTGAGATTCTTATTAGGTGATGTTTCATTCATCTACCCTTGCTAGTCTTAATCCCCTCCCGTCCTTCATTTATGTCTTTAAGTTATCTAAAAGACCACCTGGATCATTTCACTTAGGCATTACAATGGTTCCATGTAAGATGTTGTATTCCACATCTAGTAAGAAAGTCTAGTGAGCTGGCTATTTTTTAATATTTGTTTCCAATAAAATAAGGGCAACTCTGGTCACTTTACATGGTGTGAAAGCAGCTACTTAATTCAGATTCATAATTCTCTCATGTAGGCTTAACCGTCCCCATCCAATTGTGGTATTGTTTTGCCATCGAGAGTGCGCTGCGCTCATTTAATTTTCTCACCGCCCGCTCCTGCACATCCACATCCTAGTAGCAAAGGCTTTTCCATATAACAATGCAAGTCCTATTACCCCTCATGCTGTCACAACTTACAAGCTTGTGCTCTGTCCTCACATCTTTTCCAGCCTGAAGGACACTGCTCTTGACATTATCCAGAATAGATGTTTGCCCTCTGCCTTTATCTCCCCCTAAACTCTTCTGGTGAGGAAATACCACTCTGTTGCAGCATCCTGGACCCGTGAAACTGGGAAGGCAAAGGGGACACATGGTGATCTAGGATGATCATAGGAAGGGTGGGAAACCTCACCCTGCAATATAAGCCATTGTTTCAGTAGTCTCATGAATAGGGATCATGGGGTGGAGTGGCAGTTGATCAATTGTACCAGCAACACTTGCTTTAGTCACTTGGTAAACTGCCCAAATTATCTGAAAGAGACCATTAGTTATAGATGCGTTAGAATTACCCCCAGGAGTCAGACTGGACCCGGACTCCTGGTAGCACGAGGGATGTCCCATCATCGGACCTGCTTCAAGACTTGACTCCTGTCACAAATTGATGTCTCAACGATCCGCAACTCGTGTGCCTTTGGTGCCTGGAGCGTGACTACGACTTGAAGTCATGCTCCAGCCGCCGGGCATTGAATCCGAAGTCTTTGCAGGAATGCTCAACGTCGTTCGAGGTCCTGGTTGAGAGAAAGGCCTCGGGACCGGTAGTGGAGCCACCACCACTAGTCCTCAAAGTCTTCACACTCCCCGGGTAAGTTGAAGCAGAAGAAGGCGACTAAGAAGCATCCTCGTTCTTTGCTGTCTCCCCGTCCGTCGGCTGACGCGACCCTGGAGCGTCATCGCTCTCTGGTTCGGTCTTTTGGAGCCCACTTCTGGGACGGCTCCATTTCCCAGAGCCTGAGCGTCCCCTGCCCAGCTTAGAGCTTTTACGAAACGCCTTCATGGCATTTTTTGGCAGCTCCACTCCACCGGCACGCCCTCAGACCCCGCGGACTCTGCTGGGGGACCTGGGCCTTCGATGCCTCTGGCGCCAGAGGGACTGGAGGATCCAGGCCTGGATTGGAATCTATGCCCGTCGACCTCACAGTACTTTCCCCGGGGCCGATTCCAGTGACCAACGCCTTGACGTTGGTTGTGCCCCCAACAGGGGTCGACCACAGCCTCATCCCCGACTTTGACACGGCGTCGGTACTGGCGGCGGGCCGACGTTGGTACCGGCGCCAGAGGGTACTTTTGAACCACTGTTGATCCCTGACGTTCCCCATTGCCCTGAGTTGCAGCCAGAAGAGGGTCAGGAAGACTGGGAGGGGTCTGTAGACCCTTTAGCTGACCTGCTTGAAGAGCCAGACTGGCGAGAGGAACTGGATGCCAGTGGTTTGGATATCTCCCCAAGCCTTGGCATGCGCCCCCCCTGCAGCTATGGAGGAGGGAGCCTCATACGCAGTGATGTTGCATAGGGCGGCTAAGGCCTTGGGCCTGGAGCTTACTACAGTGACAGTGAGGACTAACCACCTGACAGAGGTACTTCAACCTGCAGAACCTGCAGCGGCCTCCTCTGAGCCCTTGCTGTTTTTTAATGAAGCACTCAACTACGTCCTTCTGGGCATTTGGTTCAAGCCCAGCACAGGGGCTCCTGTGGACAGGATAATTGCCCGATGCCACCGCCTCGCCCCGGGCGACCCACTTTTTCTCTCCCAACACCCTACCTCCAAGAGCTTAGTGGTCCATGCCTTTTCTTTGAAGGGCGCATACCCTTCTGCTCCCCCAGATAGGGAAGCCAAGAAGCTGGACCACCTTGGGAAGATGATTTCGTCTTCTGCCATCTTAGCACTGTGGTCTGTGAACACCGCCTGCCTCTTGGGCCGCTATACCCATACAGTGTGGGATACTTTTGCGCAAGTGCTGCCACCGTGCCCGGCGGAGACCTGGGCTGTTCTCACCCGCCCAGTGGCAGAGGGTCGAGACACCGCTAAGTTGCCAACTCTCCGGGCATAACGGTTTCCACATTGAGGCGCTATGCCTGGTTGAGGAGGTCTGGTTCTCCGGGGATGTCCAATCCGCCCTTTTGGACATGCCCTTTGATGGCCATTGCCTGTTCGGTGACAAACTGACTCCGGGCTAGAGCGATTCAAAGATTCTAGGGCTACGGCCAGATCCTTGGGCCTCGTGGTAACCACTCGCCCTACGCCGTCTGCCTTTATCCCATTTCGTAGCTGCTTAACTGGTGCCCCACAATGTTCCACCCAATCTGGCTACAGGGCCGCACAAGCTACCCAGCCTCTGCGTGGCCGCAGACGTGGGACACAGTGACGTGGCCCTGCGGGCCGGCCAGTCCACCCATGATCCCTCCTCCCCTCGGCAGCAGCCTTCAAATCCTCCTAGTCAGACCTTATGGGGCTGCCAGTGGGCGGCAGGATTCGCCATCCCCTCCCCCACTGGCAAAACATCACTTCGGACAGGTGGGTTTTGCAGATAGTCCGAAGGAGCTACTCCCTACCCTAAGACTACCCCTCCCTCCATGCCACCGGCACTCCATTGCATGTCGGAAGATCACGTGGCCCTTTTCCACCAGGAAGTTGCAGCTCTCTTGGCCAAGGGAGCTATCGAAAGGGTCCCTGTGCCAGAAGTAGGTCGTGGTTGTTACTCCCACTACTTTCTGATACCCAAGAAGGACAAAGGCCTGTGCCCTATCTTACACCTTAGGGCCCTCAACCGCTTCCTCCAGAAGAAGTTAAAAATGCTCACGTTGTGTCAGGCCCCGTCTGCCCACTGTCCCGCAGACTGGATGGTAGCGTTGGATTTGCAGAACTGCCATTTCCACATCCCCGTCCTGCCAGCCCACCAGCGTTTCCTTCGGATCACGGTAGGCCACTAGCATTTTCAGTTTACCATGCTCCCCTTTGGGCTTACCAGTGCTCCTCTGGTGTTCACAAAAGTGATGACGGTGGTTGCAGCTAATCTGAGCAAATCAGGGGTTCCCCTCTCTTGACGACTGGCTGTTGAAGGCGAGCTTAGCCCAGGCTGTCGTCTCCCACCTCTAGATTACGGGGGGCCTCCTGCACTTGCTGGAGTTCACTATCAACATGCCGAAGTGTCCTCAGATTACCTCTCAGAAGCTCCTCTTCGTCGGAGCAGTTCTGGATGCAGTGCAGTTTCGGGCTTATCCTCCTGAGCAGCGAGCCCAGGTTATTCGGGCTATGACCCCGAGGCTGCTGGACCTCAAGGCCTCCTGGTGGCAGATCATGCCAGGTGGCATATGCAGGCTCTGCTGTGGGACGTGAAGTTCCAGTGGGAGCAGCATCAGGGGAATCTTTCCGATGTTGACCAGATCTCGGAGGGGTCTGCACGTCAATTGCAGTAGTGTCTCACAAACCTGGATTGGGTCAGCGGCAGATCCCTCTCCCTTCCCCAACTAGAATTCACAGTAGTGACGGATGCGTCACTTATGGGATGGGGCTGCCACCTGGGAGAGGCGGAGATCAGGGGTCTCTGGTCTCCAGCGGAGTCTGGTCTCCACATCAACCTCCGGGCGATCTGTCCTGCACTAAAGGCATTACTTCCTTCTGTCAAAGGAAGAGTAGTGTATGTGTTCACAAGCCACACCACCGCCATGTGGTACTGCAACAAACATGGCGGGATGGGGTTGTGGATCCTATGTCAAGAGGCTCTTCTCCTTTGGACATGGCTGGAACATCAGGGCGTTTCCCTGGTGTTGCAACACCTGACGGGTTCCCTGAACGCCAGGGCGTACGAACTCAGTGGCGGGTGCACGATGGATCATGAATGGCGTCTTCACTGAGATGGTGCAAGGTCTCTTTCGGCAGTGGGGAGTGCCTTGGTTAGATAGATTTGCCACCAAAGAGAACGTGCAATGTTAGCAGTTCTGCGCAATGGTAGCAGTTTTGCGTGTTGGAGTTTCCAAGGCGGCACTCTTACGGTTGTGCTTTTCATTACAAGTGGAATTGCGGCTTCCTGTACACCTTTCCACCTGTCCCACTTCTGGCCAGAGTGCTGAAGATCAAGCATGACCGGGCCCAAGTCATTCTTGTGGATCCGGACTGGGCTCGAAGAGTCTGGTACCCAGAGGTCTTGAGCATGGCCATCGATCCTCCGATCCGACTGCCTCTTCGGGAGGATCTTCTGTCGCAGCAGCAGGGGACGGTCCTCCACCCCAACCTTTCTAGCCTCCATCTCCTTGCGTGGAGGTTGAGCGGTGACAGTTGACTGCTTTCAACCTTCCTCCCGAAGTCTGTAATGTCATCTTGGCATCCAGGCGTCCGTCCACTAAAACGGTATATGCCTGTAGATGTAACAAATTTGTGGCATGGTGCACAGCAAAGGTTCTCCTCTCCATTTCATCTTTGGCCCAGCAGGCCTCTGCTCTGGGCACTCTTAAAGGCTACCTTTCGGCCATCTCTGCCTTTCTGCGCCTTCCTGATCAGCCTTCTCTTTTCAAGTCTCCAATTGTAAACACATGTTCGAGGCATATGAGCTGCAGATTACACACTTGTGCATAGATCGCCATCTGGTGTTGGGCCCGGATGTTTGCAGTTTTTCCTCTTGGAAAGTCTTTGGAAGTCACGAGGTCGGTGGCTTCTCCTTTGGATCGTATTGCGCATGGGCTTCGGCTCCATCCTCAGATTGTTTTTTCCCGCCATTGGGCTCGGATGTGATCTTCGCGCTCCGGTTCCGAACAGCTTCCAGTTCGACGATCGACGCGCAATCCTCACCCCAATTCGCGGTATTGTTTTCGATCGCGATCTCCCCACTCGACGCGGCTCATCAGCAAGAACCTTCGATTCCGGTCGTCGACGACTGCCTTCAGGCCTACCCAAGCTCCGGTCCTGGCTAATGAAAAGGACTCCCTTCAATAAGTGCCCTCGATGTGGATCCAAATTCCCCCACACCGATCTACACAAAGTATGTAATCTCTGCCTCTCCCCTGAACACGAGGCTCGAGATTGTCCGGTGTGTAAGTCCTTCCGGTCCAAGAAAACCATTCAAGACCGAAGGGCCAGAAGAACCATGACACACTCGCTGAGGGCGATTCCGGACGACGTCTTCGGGGAAGGCGTCGACGATCCAGAAGAACACCACACCGACTAGGGACTCGTCAGCGCCTCCGAAGCCGACGATTCAGATGTGGAGGACATCACTCCGGCACAGAGGGCCGTGAGTACTAATCTACCCCCTCCCACACCCTCACCGGCACCGAAAAAGGCTTCGGTCACGCCTTCGCCTCCGGGCCTAAGCAAGACCAAAGACACTGCTTCCCACACCGCACCTTCGGGCCCGGTAAAGAAGCAGATTAAGCCTTCCGGCGGCACGGGCTCGAGCCAGCCCACCGTCGGTGCCGATTAAACACTCCTCAACACCGAAAAAGAAAATGGCCTCCGCTTCGACACCGAGCCCCGCACCGAAACACTCGGTGTCGAGAACCAGCTCCAGCTCCTCGGTGCCGACACCATCTTCGGCACCGACAAAAGCACACAAGGCCACCGACACTTAAAAGCCGAAATCCATCTCGGCGCCGATCAAACAATCAGACTTTTCCAAGCATAGTTCCAAACAACGAACCAGCGCGGATAAAGCCAAAAAACCAACGGCCCAACGCCTTCGGCGCCGACAGACCAACCAACCAACCAACCTCACCGGAAATCTTTACACCGGATCCATTACAAAAAACACTAACCAAGGATCCTAAAACCGGACATTTGATGCTCTCCATCAAAAAGAGACAGCTGGAAAATCCTGCTCCGCCTCCACCTCCAAAGAGGAAGGACTCTGCTACCTCTCCTTTCAGAGTACCTTCCCCACCTCCACCGCCCCTCCTCCTTCCCCTCCTCCACAGTCTCCGCCCCCACCTCATCATTCCCCAACACCCTCTCCGGATGATGATGATCAGGGGGACCCATATGATGACATACAGGGGACCTCACTCCCACAGGCTCCCCAGACCCATGGGACGATTACAATATCCCTGACATCCCTAACGTCCCACAGGATGATCTCTACCCTTCCAGACCTTCCCCACCAGAAGACTCACTGGGGTTGAACCATCTACTACAAAGGGTGGCACACTATCACGGGGTAGATCTCCATACCGACCCCGTGGAGGAGGATTTCCTCCTCGATACGTTTGACACCACACATAGGACTACCTCCATATTGCATATGCTCAAGGGAGTTATCAAACATGCGCCAGATCTTTAAAGACCCGTCAGAGCCAGGGTCATTAACCCGCGCATTGAAAAGAAATATAAATCCGCCCCTACAGATCCTTCCTACATCAGAGGGCCAGCACCACTAGATTCTCTGGTAGTGTCCACAGCACGTAAAAGGGCCAACTCCCAAGCGTCAGGCGAAGCACCACCACCTGACAAAGAGTCTAAACTCTTGGACGCATCAGGCAAGCGTACTGCATCCCAAGCTGCCAACATATGGCGTATCGCTAATACACAAGCGTTACTAGCCAGGTATGACAGGGCCCATTATGACGAATTACAAGCCATAATGCAACATCTCCCTGATGAATACAAACCTAGGGCCAACGAGCCAATTCAGGAGGGCAAAACCATTACTAATACCTCCATACGTTGTGCCCTAGATGCAGCAGACACAGCCTCCAGGGCCAGCAATACTAGTGTCCTCCTCCGTCGCCATGCCTGGCTAAGGCTCTCGGGTTTTAAACCGAAGGTACAGGCCTCCATCCTCAACCATCCCTTTGACCAGGAACATCTGTTTGGCCCAAAAGTGGATGAGGCCCTAGAAAAGATGAAAAAGGACACCGTCACGGCAAAATCCATGGGAGCTTTACAATCGCACCCTCCCAGGCGCTCCTTTCGCTGCTCTTCCTTTGGGAGCACATCCAGAGGCTACTCCTCCGACACCGCTTCCACTTCATATAAGGCCCCTACCCAGTCCACCTTTACAAGGGGCTACCAAAGAGGCGGCTACAGGGGCAACAATAACCAAGGCAGAGGCAAGACAAACATTGCCCGCTCTGCCACCGCACCTACCCAATGACTTCCCTCCACTTTCAAACAGACAAATGGGTAACACAAATAATTTGGTCAGGCTACTGCCTAGAACTAATATCTACCCCCCAAACATTCCACATCTAACACTACTAAAGCAGGAGGTAATCTCCCTCCAACAGAAAAGGGCGATAGAACACGCTCCTACCAACCAACGAAATATGGGGGTCTACTCCCTATATTTTCTAATACCAAAAAGGGACGAGACTCTGCGGCCTATCTGTGAGAAAGTGGCTCTGTATATACTGTTCCCTAATAGGTACAGGGTGTACAGAGTCCACAGTCCCCCAGAGGCTGATAGAGGTCAAAGTTAGGTATGACCTTACTCTCAAAAGTGGTAGCTTGGTCGAGCAGTAAGGCAGTACCAGAGGACAGTGTAAAGCATTTATTGTACACACTCAGTCAGCAAATGGTTTCACACACTCAATAACTGAACTCTAGGCCAATGATTTGTATATATAAAATATATGCTTGTTTTATTTTTAGAACCACAAGGGGATAAAAATATACTTTCTCAGAATGAGAGGTTGAATATAAATACTTTTGTTTCAAGCAATAAATTTGTAAAACAGTCACAGTTGGTTGCCATAAACAATCCTATTTCCTAAACATAACAATGCATTGAGCTCAATGGTAAATTCAGGTTATTTGTAATAAATTACTTTTCAGATTACTTTTGGAATTCCAGGTCTGGATCCTAGAACCAGCCTGGGGTCAGTATTCAGAATCAAGTGAGGAAAGTCGACTTAATAACTGTAAGGATTTTTAGATAATATTTAGCTATTTCAAAAGTTAGCACTTAGAAAATATTTCACAGAAAACATTCAATGGATCTCTATGGCAAGAAAGTCAAATTGCAGGTAGAGTACTTTATCGTTACTTTAGTAATCCAGGACTGGGTGCCTAGACCCAGGACTGGGGTCCTTATCAAAAGCAGGTAAGTAATTTCGTTTGCAGAAATGGTACGATTTTAAAAGAATATTTCAAATTTGCAAAAGTAGACACTTAGAAGAAATTTCACAGAAAAGCAGACAATGGTTTCCTATGGGAGAAAAATGAGTTAGAAGTAAGTATAGTTGTGAACACTTTTCAGAGTCAGGGCTGGGCACCAAGATCCAGCACTGGGAGCTCACCTAGGAGCAGGTGAGTAAATTCGTTTTTGTCACTTGGCTGATTTTTGGTGAATTTTTGCAGTTTTGAAAAGTTCACACTTAGAAGATTTTTGAAGAAAAAGCCAGTCAATGTTACCCTATGAGGAAAATGAAGTTAGCGGTTTAAGGGTAAGTACTCGACTGGTAATGTTGAAATTCCGGGCATGGACTCAGGGGTCCCCCAGTGTCAGGTAAGCACAGTTGGTTCACCCTCAGCGGTTTCAGGACGGCCGGGTGCAGAGAGAGTTGGGCCCAATGTTATCCTATGAGGGATAGGGGGGCCTTGGTTGGTGGCTGCTGTCTGGCAAGCCACGCGGCTGTGGGAGCTGGGCTCCTGGTCACTTACTCAGGGCAAGTGGGGAAGTAGGTTAGAGTAGAGAGGGCACTGCCAGGGCCACTCGGGCGGCTGGGTGCAGGGTGCTTTTGAGCCTTAGGGCGCTCAATGGAAATCAATGGGAATGTTCCGGTTTGGAAAGAGGCTGCAGGCTCGGGGACGAGGATGTTTCAGGTGCCACCACCACTTCGAGGGGTAAGTTGGGTAGTTGTAGGTTAGGTGGGTACCCCGGGATTGGGCACAGGGGGTCGCAGGGCGCCGGGTGCAGGGGTGCCTTTTGACGTCGGGAATCTTACCCTCTGGTTGATCGCGGCTGGGGTGGCACTTGGTTCTGAGGCTGCAGGCTTCTTCCGGGATGTCGAGGGGGGTCCTTGGGTGCCGGACTCGGGGTCACAGTCGCCGTGGGGTCGTCCTCAGGGTCTTTGTCCACTCCGGCACTGGCCAGGCTTGGCTGGTGCAGAGTGTGTTGGGTCCGCGGTCCCGGGCTGGTGCCAGGGATAGCAAGTAGGTTTCTTGAGTAGAGCCTCTACTCGTGGGAGTCCCAGGGGCTTAGAGCTAAAGGGTAGCCAGGTCCTCCGGGGTTGGTGAGGTTGCTGGCCACGTGGGATGCCGCGCTGGTGCAGGTTCGAGAGTCGACAGGCCGGTAGGGCTGGGGCCAAAGCAGTTGGTGTCTTCTTCTCTTTTTAGCAGCTGCAGGGCAGGTCTTTGTTCTTCTTGCTCTTCTTGTCGTTTTTCTATCTGGAATCTGGGGAAGGAAGGTTCAGGGGGCCCCTAAATACTAGATTTAGGGGCGTTACAGGTAGGTGAAGGCCAGGGACCAATGGGTCCTTGTCCTGGGGTGGGTACACCCCCTATCCTGCCTCTCTCCTGTGGGAGGGGGGCAGTAGCCTAATCCTGATAGGGTAGGGCCTCCCATCTTCAAGATGGCGAGAGCCCGGAGATGTGCTTCACCTTGCCTCCCCCACCTGAGGGGTGGGGTGGGCAGGCTGGCACATCCCCTGTCCTTGTATGGGGTTTCCGGCCAAGCTTCCCGCCAGAGTGGGGGGTTGCAGTGGCCTGGGGAAACTCCAACTGGCGGCATGCCTTTGAAGCTTCCCTTTGCTCATCCTGGGGGAGGAGATTTCTCACCTCACCCAGGATGTGCATTGTTGCAGGCCCGGGAGAGCAGGGGCTCTCCCACCCAGGGGTCCAGCAACGTGTCTGCTGTGTGGCAGCCTGGGCAGCCTCAGAGCAGACGTGGATTGCAAGTTAGCTGTAAGGGGGCATCTTCTAAGATGCCCTCTGGGGTGCTTAGTACATTAAATCCCACACTGGCATCAGTGTGGGTTCAATGTGCTGAGAAGTTTGATACCAAACTTCCCAGGCTTCAGTGTTGCCAGTATGGTGCTGTGGAGCTCGTGTTTGACAAGCTCTCAGCACCATGTATCCTTAAATGACAGCACTGCACTTACAGTGCCCAGGAATGGACCCGGGTACTGTAGGGGCACAGGGCTCCTGCTCCTGTGCCCACACCATAGGCGTAATGCACCCAGCTAGAGGGGTGGCTGGCATATGCCTTGGCAGTGTAGGTGATGGGCATGGTACACAGTGATGTGTGCCATGTCGACTCTTTGTTTTGTCCTGCACCCAGACACTCAGCCTGCAAGGGCAGTGTGTGTGTGTAAGGGTACAGGGCCTCTGAGGGTGGCACAATGAGTGCTGCAGCCCTTAGAGGCCTCCCCTGGTCACAAGGCCCTGGGTACCTAGGGTACCATTTACTAGGGGCTGACATGTGGCTAGGGTTTGCCAATTTGGAGTTTGTGTGGTTTAAGGAAGGAACATAGGCCCTGGGCACCTGATTGGCAGGAACCCAGGGTACACTCAATCGAAGTACATTCAGCAATTTAGCAAAAAGTGGGGGCATACCATGCAAGAAAGATGGCACTTTCTCACACTATCCTAGACCTCAGGCCCCTAAACAAATGCATACACTCAGACCATTTTCACATGGTAACGCTTCAGCAGGTACTTCCACTGCTTTCCCAAAACGACTTCCTGACCACCTTAGACCTAAAAGACGCTTATTTCCACATTCCAGTGCACAACGCTCACAGGAAGTTCCTCAGATTTGTAGTGGACGGCCAACACTACCAATTCAAAGTACTCCCGTTCGGAGTCTCAACAGCACCACGAGTGTTCACCAAGTGCCTAGCAGTAGTGGCAGCACATCTCAGGAGACAACACATCCATGTCTTCCCATACCTAGACGACTGGCTAATAAAAGCCAGTTCATACAGCCAGTGTGCACAACACACGCATGCCACTATCCTGCTACTTCACCAACTGGGCTTCACAGTAAACCACGCAAAGTCCCATCTACAACCATCCCACATAAAACAATACCTCGGTGCCACCATAGACACCTCAAAAGCACTAGCCTACCCCAATGCTGCCAGGATTGCAAGCATTCAGGCCCTACGTGCAAAATTCATGGCACAACACTCCCTTCCAGCTCGAGTGTTTATGCAACTAATAGGGACGATGGCCTCTTGCATCTTCATAGTACCTCACGCAAGACTCCAGATGCGTCCTCTCCAAGAGTGCTTAGCGTGCCAATGGAACCAGGCCCAAGGTCAATTAACAGATCTGGTGTTGGTATACGGTCGCACCCATCGCTCTCTGCAGTGGTGGACCACCACAAACCTTTCCAAAGGTCGACCGTTCCTGGACCCGGTTCCCCAGATAGTACTAACAGACGCATCGCTCTCCGGCTGGGAAGCTCATCTATTACATCTCACCGTGCAGGGCACATGGACATCTCAACAAAAGTTACTCCACATCAACCATCTGGAGTTACTAGCGATCTTCTTAGCCCTAAAATCTTTTCAAACACAGATTTCAGGCAAGGCAGTCCTAATCCGCACAGACATGACAGCCATGTACTATATTCAAAAACAAGGCGGCACACTCTCCACAGCTCTCTCAGCTAGCACAGAGCATATGGAGATAGGCCATACCCCAGAAAACCTTTCTCCTAGCTCAGCATGTCCCAGGAGTCCAAAACACTATGGCAGATCTGCTCAGCAGACAAACACAACAAATCCACGTGTGGGAACTCCACCCACAAGTTCTACACCCGTACTTTCAGACGTGGGGGCATCCACAGATAGACCTCTTCGCCACCCACGAAAACACCAAATGCCCAAGCTTCGTCGCCAGATATCCACACCCATTGTCCAAAGGAAGTGCGACATGGATGAACTGGTCAGGCAGATTTGCGTGTGCTTTTCCGCCTCTCCCACTCATTCCACTAGTGGTGCGCAAACTACAGCAACACTCCCTCACACTAATCCTAGTAGCTCCAACTTGGGCCAGACAACCGTGGTACACCACACTGCTGGAACTATCTGTAGTACCGCACCAAAAATTACACCTCTTAACCCAGAACCATGGAGAGATCAGACAACCAACCCAGCTCAGCTCAACCTTGCGATCTGGTTCCTGAAATCCTAGAATTTGGTTAGCTAAATCTTCCCCCTGACTGTATGAACGTCATCAAGGAAGCTAGGCGACCCACCACTAGAGCGTGCTACGCCGTCAAGTGGAAACGGTTTGTTGTCTATTGCCACAACACCATCAATCCCCTAGATGTCTCCATTCAACACATCATAGGATACTTACTCCACCTACAAAGGTGTAATCTAGCCTATACATCTGTTAGACTGCACCTTGCAGCCATAGCAGCTTATCTACAAAACAGGCAACATCTATCACTTTTTAGAGTACCTGCCATTAAAGCCTTCATGGAAGGCCTTAAAAGAATAATTCCCCCCAGAGTGCCACCCTCACCTGTGTGGAACCTAAATATAATTCTCACCAGACTAATGGGGCCTCCCTTCGAACCACTGCACAAATGTGAACTCCAATTTTTAACGCGGAAAACCGCTTTTCTCGTAGCCATCACTTCCCTCAGAAGGGTCAGTGAGATACAAGCACTTACCATTCAAGAACCTTTTCTACAAATGCACCACAACAAAGTTGTTCTCCGTACCAACCCAAAATTCCTCCCAAAAGTCATTTCTCCCTTTCACCTAAACCAATCTGCGAGAAGAATACTGGTAGTTCTACAACCACAGACAGTTGCAGAAAGAGCTCTCCACACACTAGATGTCAAACGAGCCTTACTCTACTACATCGAGAGAACACAACCTTTCCGTAAGACCAAACAACTGTTTGTCTCTTTCTCTCCACCACACAAGGGCCACCCCATCTCCAAGTCGGGGATAGCTAGGTGGATTGTCAAATGCATTCAGATTTGCTACCACAAAGCAAAACAAACGCTATCTGTTCCCCCTAAAGCCCATTCTACACGTAAAATAGGGGCTTCAATGGCTTTTCTAGGGAACATCCCATTAGATGATATCTGCAAAGCAGCTACATGGTCAACACCGCACACTTTCACTAAACACTATTGTGTGAATGCGCAAACTAAGCAACAAGCTAGTGTGGGCCAGGCTGTACTCAAAACATTATGTTCGAGGCATATGAGCTGCAGATTATACACTGTACATAGATCGCCATCTGGTGTTGGGCCCGGATGTTTGCAGTTTGTTTTTCTTCTTGGACAGTCTTTGGAAGTCACGAGTTCGGTGACTCCTCCTTCGGTCCGTACTGCGCATGGGCTTCGGCTCCATCCTCGGATTGTTTTTTTTCCGCCATCGGGCTCGGATGTAATACTTCGCGCTCTGGCTTCGAACCTTTCCAGTTCGACCTACGACGAAAAATCCTCGTCCATCGAGATTCTTAAACGAAATCTACTTCTTCATCTCTCTCTTCGGCACTTCTTCGATTCCAGGCAGCGGCCTTCGGGCCTATCTCGACTCCGGTCTCGGCCGATGGAAAGGACTCCCTTCAGGAAGTGCCCAAAATGTGGGTCTAAATTTCCCCACAACGACCTCCATCAGTTGTGCAACCTCTGCCTCTCCCGAACACGAGGCTCGAGACTGCCCCGCCTGCAAGTCTTTTCGTTCGAAAAAGACTATTCGGGATCGACGAGCTCGACGCACCATGGCGCACTCATCGACCTCTGCTCCACCTGACATCTTCGGAGAAGACACCGGAGCTTCAGGACAGCAGCACACCGAGCTGGAGGACGACGTTGTCAGCGCTTCCGAGGCCGACGACTCCGACGTGGAGGAGATCACACCGGCGCAGAGGGTCGTGAGTACTCTACCCCCTCCTACTCCCGCGCCCATACCGAAAGACTCCGGTTACCCCTTCGCCTCCGGGCCTAGGGAAAACCAAACATACTGCTTCTGTCACCCCACCTTCGGGCCCGGTGAAAAAGCATCACAAGTCTCCTGGCGGCTCGGGCCCGAGCCAGCCTCCTAGCGGCGCCGAAAAACATTCTTCGGCACCGAAGAAAACAAGCTCCGTTCCGAAACCATCGGTGTCGAAACCTGGCCTCTCTGTGCCGACCAAACACAAATCCCTCGGCACCGACGCTCCCGTGTCGAAGCCTGTCTCGGCGCCGACCAAAAAATCGGACACCCCGAGAAAGCACGGCGCGGATAAACCTCCGAAGCCTTCGGTTCCGAAAACATCGGCACCGATAGAGGGATCGGTGCCGGAGGAGCTTTTCACACCGGATCCTTTTAAAAAGACTTTAACTAAGGATCCCAGGACTGGACATTTATTTTTGTCTTCCAAGAAAAGACTTCTGGACAAGCCAACTCCTCCTCCACCAAAACGGAAGGACTCTGCCACATCCCCGTTCAGAGTACCCTCCCCACCACATCTACCTCCTCCTCCCCCTCCTCCACCCCCTCCATCTCCGCCCCCACCTTCTCCACCCTTGCCTCATCGGTCTCCAACCCCGTCTCCAGACCCTGATGACCATGGAGATCCGTTCTATGATCCCACATATGCCCCGCAGGACCCCACTCCTCCGGGAACACCTGACCCATGGGAGGATTATCACAATCCCGATATCCCCGATGTGCCTCAGGATGATCTCTATCCATCCAGGCCGTCTCCACCAGAGGACTCCCTGGGGTTCCACCACCTCTTACAACGGGCGGCACATTACCATGGGGTGGAGTTACACAGTGATCCAGTTGAGGAAGACTTCCTACTTGACACATTCGACATAGCAGATAAATCCACCGCTATATTACCAATGCTAAAAGGGGTGACCAAGCATGCCACAGAGGTTTTCAAAGACCCCGTCAGAGCTAGGATTTTAAACCCCAAAATAGAAAAAAAAGTACAAAGCAGCCCCCACGGATCCTGCTTATATTAAAGGACCTGCCCCTACCCCTAGACTCATTAGTGGTCTCCACAGCTAGGAAGCGCTCCAACTCTGTCATCTGGTGAGGCTCCACCACCTGATAAGGAGTCCAAGCTTTTAGATGCGTCAGGCAAACGCACTGCCTCGCAAGCGGCCAATATGTGGCGCATCGCCATCACGCAGGCGCTGCTGGCAAGGTACGATAGAGCGCACTATGATGAGCTGGAGGCCCTCATGCAGCATCTCCCAGAGAAATATAAAAATAAGGCTCATGAACTCGTACAAGAGGGAAAAATTATTACCAACACCTCTATTAAATGTGCACTTGACGCAGCAGACACGGCGTCCAGGGCTATAAACACCAGTGTTCTGCTTCGCCGTCACACCTGGCTCAGGATCTCAGGCTTTAAACCAGAGGTCCAAGCATCTATATTAAACCACCCTTTTGACAAACAATACTTATTTGGCCCAAAAGTAGACGAAGCCCTGGAAAAAATTATAAAGGATACAGATACGGCGAAGTCTATGAGGGCCCTGCAATCACAAACCCCTAGACGCTCCTTTCGCCGTTCCTCCGTTCGAGGCTCTGGCAGAGGTTACTCTTCCGATAACACCTCCACATCCTACAAGTCCCCTCCTCAGAATACCTTCTCAAAGGGCTACCAAAGAGGTGGATATCGAGGAAACAATAATAAGGCAGGGGCAGAACCAACACCGCCAGTTCTGCCACACCGCCCACACAATGACTTTCCCCCGCTCCCCCCAGACCATTCCACTCCGGTCGGGGGCAGACTACAACACTTCCTTCAAACATGGGAGACCATAACATCAGACAAGTGGGTGACCCAAATTATTCGGTCAGGGTACTGTCTCGAGCTAACTTCTACCCCCCCCCCCCCCCCCAAATATTCCACCCAGACACCGTGCAATGTCACAAGAACATACCACACTCCTCAAACAAGAGGTACTCTCCCTTCTGCAAAAACACGCGATAGAGCAGGTACCCGCCGATCAGCAAACTCTAGGGGTCTACTCTGTACTTTCTCATACCAAAGAAAGACGAGACCCTACGGCCCATTCTAGACCTCCGGCCTCTATATGCATATATCCATTCAGACCATTTTCATATGGTAACTCTTCAGCAGATTCTCCCACTCCTCCGTCAGGGAGACTTTCTCACTACACTGGACCTGAAAGACGCATACTTTCATATTCCAATACACCCTGCTCACAGAAAGTACCTCCGATTTGTGGTGAACGGTCAACATTATCAGTTCAAGGTTCTCCCCTTCGGGGTCACGACCGCACCACGGGTGTTTACCAAATGCCTGGCAGTAGTGGCAGCACACCTCAGATGACAACACATTCACGTCTTCCCCTACTTGGACGACTGGCTCATAAAAGCCACGTCATACCACCAGTGTGTGCAGAATACAAACACTACCATACAACTACTCCACCAGCTAGGATTTACGGTGAATCACCAAAAGTCCCACTTAATACCGTCTCACACAAAGCAATACCTCGATGCCACTATAGACACCTCAAAAGCTATAGCCTATCCCAACTCAGCCAGAATCGCAGGCATGCAAGCCCTGCGCCAAAAATTCCTTCTTCAGCACTCTCTCCCAGCACGAGTGTTCATGAAACTAATAGGGATGATGGCGTCTTGCATTTTCATAGTGCCCCATGCAAGACTTCACATGCGTCCACTCCAAGAGTGTCTAGCACGCCAGTGGAACCAGGCCCAGGGACAGCTGACGGATCTGGTGTTGGTGGACGGTCGCACCCATCGCTCTCTGCAGTGGTGGACCACCACAAACCTTTCCAAAGGGCGTCCATTCCTGGACCCGGTTCCTCAGGTGATTCTAACAACGGACGCATCGCTCTCCGGCTGGGGAGCGCATCTATCTCACCTCACAGTCCAAGGTCTATGGACGCCACAACAGCGGTTACTCCACATCAACCATCTGGAGTTATTGGCGATCTTTCTAGCCCTGAAATAGTTTCAGAAACGAATTTCAGCCAAAGCAGTCCTCATTCGCACAGACAATATGACTGCAATGTACTATATTAAAAAACGGGGGGACACGCTCTCCCCAGCTCTCCCGCTTAGCACAGAGCATATGGAGATGGGCAATTCCACAAAAAATCTTTCTCCTGGCACAACACGTCCCAGGCATACAAAACACCATCGCAGATCTGCTCAGCAGACAGACGCAACAAATGCACGAATGGGAACTGCATCCACAAGTTCTTCACCCATTCTTTCACAAGTGGGGGCATCCTCAAATAGACCTCTTCGCCACCCACGAAAACAAAAAATGCCCAAGCTGTGCCGCCAGATACCTACACCCATTGTCCAAAGGCAATGCGATATGGATGAACTGGTCAGGCAAATTTGCATACGGCTTTCCTCCTCTCCCACTAATTCCGTTAGTGGTAAGGAAGCTACAGCAGCACTCCCTCACTCATTCTGGTAGCCCCAACATGGGCCAGGCAGCCGTGGTACACCACACTACTACAGCTATCGGTGGTACCACATCAAAAACTGCACCTGACCCCATGCCTCCTAACCCAGAACCATGGAGAAATCAGGCACCCGGACCCAGCTCAGCTCAACCTAGCGATCTGGCTCCTGAAATCTTAGAATTTGGATACCTTAACCTTCCCCCTGATTGCATGAACATTATCTTGGAAGCCAGACGTCCTACCACTCGAGCATGTTATGCCGCAAAGTGGAAGAGATTTGTTGTTTACTGCCGTAACAATACAATCAACCCTTTAGATGTCTCCATACAGCACATCATATGCTATCTGCTCCATCTCCAAAGGTGTAACCTAGCGGGGGAGCGCATTCGGGCCCTCTTCAGATTCAGGGGATATGGTCACAGACGGAGACGACTTACCACATAAACTTTTTGGAACTCAGAGCAGTACACTTGGCCCTGAAGGCGTTCCATCCCTCCTTCACGACGAACTCCCTGCTAGTTCAGACGGACAATACTACTACCATGTATTACCTCAACAAGCAGGGGGGCTCCCGTTCACGCACGCTGTCTCGGGAGGCACAGACTATCTGGAATTGGCTGGTGGCCAGGAACCTCACGATCACGGCAACCCATCAGCCGGGAGTGCAGAATGCCCAAGCCGATGCGCTCAGCAGGCTCGTTCAAGAAAATCACGAGTGGGTGCTAAACGACGACGTGATAAGAGACGTCGTCGCAGAGTGGGGCAATCCGGACATCGATCTGTCTGCTACGGCAGAAAACAGCAAATGCCGAGACTTCGCGTCCAGGTACTACCAACCAGGGACACTGGGGAATGCCCTATGGATCAGCTGGTCCAACAGCTTTCTCTACGCCTTTCCACCTATTCCCCTGATTCCGGCGGTGCTGATCAAGCTGTCGCAATCCAGAGCCAGGATGATCCTGATTGCTCCGGAGTGGCCGAGGCAATGGTGGTTCACCGACCTTCTTCACCGGTCTGTTCTGCCACACCGGCGCCTGCCGTGTCGGCCGGACCTTCTCACGCAGTTCGGAGGACAGATGGTTCACCCCAATCTCTCGTCCTTGAGTTTGGCAGCATGGCTCCTGAGCTAGTGCAGTATGGACACTTGAACCTACCTCAGGACTGTATGGAGATCTTGAAAGAGGCGAAGAGACCGTCTACGAGGACTTCTTACGCCTATAAGTGGAAGAGATTCTGCTTATGGTGCAAGGCAAAGGACATTGACCCTACCACCTGTTAAGAGGATGTTATTTTGCCTTATCTGCTGCAGTTAGCTCAATCTGGGCTTAATTTTTAGTCTATTAAAGTTCATCTCGCAGCTTTGACTGCGTATAGAAAGGGCCCTTCCCAAACCTCATTTTTTCAAATCCCTGTGATTAAAGATTTTTTGGAGGGTTTGCGTAAGGTGTTTCCCCCTGTTAGACGACCTTCTCCACCATGGGAATTGAACGTGGTGTTGTCCAGATTAATGAGGGAGCCTTTTGAGCCTATTCATAAGGCTTCTCTGCAGCATTTGTCCTGGAAGGCTGCCTTCCTTGTGGCCATTACATCGGCCAGGAGAGTAAGTGAGATTCAGGCTCTGTGTTGTCAAGAGCCGTATACTGTATTCCATGCTAAAGTGATATCTGATTTCCATGTAAATCAAATGATAACTTTGCCTACATTTTTTCAGCATCCCTCCTCTCCGGCGGAGAGGTCGCTGCATTCCTTAGATGTGTGTAGGGTGTTGAAATTCTATCTAGATAAGACAAAAGGCATCCGCAGGTCGGATCAACTGTTTGTGAATTATGGTTCAGTAAGAACTGGTCTAGCTACCTCAAAACAGTCCATCTCCAGATGGATTGTGTCCTGTATTCAGCTTTGTTATCAGAAAGCTAATAAGACGTTAGGGGGTAAGCCTACAGCGCATTCGACTAGGGGCAAAGCAGCGACTACAGCTTTGCTTAGGAATGTTCCGATTGCTGACATTTGTAAGGCTGCCACCTGGAAGTCGGTCCATACGTTTACAAAGCATTACTGCCTGGATTCTGATGCTAGGGCAGATGCGCAGGTTGGACAGGCTTCGCTGAGGAATTTGTTTGCACAGTAGTTTGTTGGTGTTTGGTTTTTGCTCCACCGCTGTTTGTTGGTTGGGATGGGCTTGCCATTCTATTCATAGATTATGACTATACACAGAGATCCCCTACTACAGAAGGAGTAGTTTCTTACCTGTAACTCCAGTTCTGTAGTAGGGGTATCTCTGTTATAGTCATAAGCGACCCTCCCTCCTCCCCGGTGGAGTAAAACTGGCAGTATCAGGCCTGTTATACACCTTCAAAAAGAACTGAAAGTAACTTGCTTTGGCTGTGCATCCTGGGATACCGGGGGTCTCTGGAGAGTTTCTTAAAGGCACGGTATCCCTTTAGCAGACACATAATGACAGCCTATAGGGCTTGTCTGTCCACCCCTTCCTCTCTATTGTTTAAAGGGATTTTGGTGAAGGGAGTGTGATACAATAAAGGAACATGTCAGATGTGAATAAAAATGACGTTTAAACTTTATTTTGGCTTTTGTGTTCACTTCAGAGGAAGTGCTGGCCAGTGCAGCCGTGTTGTTATTAGGCTGTATTATTTTGTCTGTCTCTTAAGTGTCTTTGCAGGTTTGCAAATGCAGGACAGCTTAAGAGATATTTTGATTGCTCCGGGGTCCCCGCACATGGGCGGGACTATTCATAGATTATGACTATAACAGAGATACCCCTACTACATAACTGCAGTTACAGGTAAGAAACTACTCCTTGTGTCAGAATTGACAGTGCGCAGGGGTGGCGTTAAGTAGACACCGCAACGTCATCCTGGTGACCACGACGGAAGCTGAGTCGACCAACGCCACCTACCAACTCGCATGGCTACTGCTACAGAAACAATTCTCCGGATCCAGCCTGACGCCGCCTGGGGGTAATTGTAAGGTAAGCAATCTATAACTATCATATGTCTTTTACAGATGCATTATTACCGACGGTAAGTAACTTGTTCTTTAAGTGATTCTAGGTGAGTAAACAGTTTAAGGAATGTAAGCGCAGCAGTCCTTTTATGGCCCGACATTTTCACGCAAGGCTTGAAGAGAGGTACTATAGGGACTTGTTTGGATTCAGTTGTGTGGAATACTTTCTTAGCTAGAGAGTATCTTTTTAAGGACTCTGCCTTAAACATTTGCAAATAATCTTATGCCTGCAATGTTGGTGCTGTCTGAAGCTTTGTTGCATCTTGGAACAGTTGAAATTCAAGTTTTTAAGAGATTCTGTTTCTGAATCTCCTATCTCCACTACAACACAGCTTTTCTAACAGATTACGATTATTGCCCTTGAGAGTTTGACCAGTGGTATCATACGAATTAAGTAAGTCTGGTACAGCCACATACTAGATAGTTCTTTGAAGTTCAAATTTAAGGTCTACAGATACAACACAGTCATAGGTCTTTACCTTGACATTCAAGGAGAGACTTGCTCACTACCCCATCTGTGAAAAATATAATTTCAGATCTGGAACTGAACCTCCCACATTTCCTGGATCTTCACCATCTAAATGGTTTTTCTAATGTAGTTTATTTTTTGCGATGTATCCCGTCTTCTTTTTGTAAATTGAGGTTTTCCTTCCAGTGAAAAGTTCTCAAAAGAACGTGAGGTGCGCTCCGATTTCATCCTTTCCTGCTTACCTGACATATGAAGCTCCTACTTACTTTTAGTTCTGAAGGAGGAATTGCATGTTATGCAACAGCAAGGTGTTGTACAATGAATTAGTTATGTACATCTGTTATGGATTCACTTGTTGATTTGACTTACTTGATTGAGTGTGCGATTTTTCAATGCTTAAGCATTTTTGAGACATACCTAATGTACGCAGTGGGTATTTGTCCCGTCCTAGTTTGGAGGAATCACCAAATAATGGGATTGTGGACTAGGAGTATTAAAGTCCCTAAGGCAGGCATTTTGTTAGGTTTTTTTTTTTGGTTTTTTTTCCCCCTTTGGAAAACCGAGGCATTTATTTGAAATAAAAACATGTAGGTGAAAAATGATTTTTAAAAAGCAGTTGCGATTAACAGTAAACATTTAATTTGTCTTCCAGGATAATACTTACCCCGAGATTTTGAGGTCTAACTTGGGATCTGTAGTTCTACAATTGAAGAAGCTTGGTATAGATGATTTGGTGCACTTTGATTTTATGGATCCCCCAGGTAATAATACATTGTGGGAATGTGACAGCCACTTCACTAGTAGCTTTGTTTTTTTTAAAAACAATTCTTATATATTGCACTGTTTAACTTAGGGGATTTTGTACTTATTAGTCCTGGTCTTTGTTGAACATGTTATTTATAAGAGACACAATTGTTTTTCTACTTCATCAGTAAATCAACCTTTTGGTAATTCCCTAGGATTTTGGCTATAAATATATTCTATTAAAAAGTTGTTGCGTTGTATTTTAAAGTATTCATTTTAGCTCCTTGTTAGTAAGAAAGATGAATGGATGTATTGGAAATGTGCTTTTCTTTTCCTCTGATTGTGACAAACAAAATTAAATACATTTGACAAAAAGCATTTCTTAAACAGATGGGGGTTGCAGTGTCCCAAGGAATCTAAAATTCATACCACCGAGATGTAAGCCAATACATCTTTCACACTGTTGCTGAAAGAGGGGCTCGAATGGCTGGCTAAAGGAGAGATTTTTGTGGTACCCATTCGGGAAATGTTCAGAAACATTGACTCTGTGTACTTCTGAGACTAATAATTGATGTCAGACATGTGAACATAATGGTCATGGATACTGAAACCCTATTACAACCCTACAAGACATTAGACCATTAATGATGGAAGGAGTCTTTGACAGTGACAGATGTACCTGCTGTTTCTTTTTACTTAATGAGGTATCAAAATAATTTCCTATTAATTGGGCTCAAAAGACTTTCATGCAGCATTCCTAGGTTGCCGGTCTGCATTGGCAACTCAGAAGAGATTGTATATATCCTTACTTCTGTAATTGACTTGTCAGGATGGATTTTCTGAAGGAATCCTTATACTTAATATTGCAGACAAATGCTCATTTTACTGTTACATCCTCACATAATTAATGGCTGAAAACATTGCAGGAGACCAGCTTAGAATTAGTTTGGAAAAATAAAAATCCAGGTAAGGCACAAATGATCCAAGCGGAGGATGCACTCCGCTTATGCAGGAAAGTGCCCCTTTTTGCATGGTTACCCCTGAACATTTTGCCTGATGCCAACTTGAGTGTTTGCTGGAAGCCTGCTAACTAGACCCCAGCACTAGTGTTCTTTCCCAAAACTGTACCTTGTACCCACAATTCACACAACTCTAGGCCACATGTACCTTGTAAAAGGTACCATTGGTACCAAAGGCCTTGTGACAAGGGAAGGGCTCAGAGGGCTGCAGCATGTATTGTGCAACCCTCAGAGACCCTTCACCAAAACACCATTGCAGACTGTGTTTTGTTGTAGATCAAACTGAAGAGTCGACATGACACACATCCCTGTGTGCAATGCCCACCAACACTGCCTGTGGCATGGGTAAGTCTCCCCTCTAGAAGGCCTTACAGCCCTAAAGGCACGGTGCCCCATAATCGCGTGAGGGCATAGCTGCATGAGCAATATGCTCTTACAGTGTCTCTCACTCAGACATTGCAAGTGCAGTGAAGCCATTTTGAGTGCATGAGCTGCGGGTATGCCAACACGAACTCCACAGCTCCAGGATGGCTTTACTGAAGTTTGGGAAGGTTCGTATCAAACGTCCCAGCACATTAAACCCACGCTGATGCCAGTGTAACATGTAATGAAGAATGCACTCGGAGGGCGTTTTGGATATGCCCCCTGAAAAACAACCGACCCTGGTGTGATTCCTGACTGGCTCCCACCCATCTGCCACCACAAGACCTATATCTGGACCCCTGGGTAGAGAGCCTCTGCTCTCTGGGTCTGGAAACAAGGCACATCCTGGGCAGAGGTGTCATGCCTCTTCCCCGAGATGGGTAGGCTCCTTGAAGAGTGAGCTTCAAAGACCTGCCTTTGCTAGCTACCCCAGCCTTTTGCTGCGATCGGCAACTGGCTCCCACCAGTTCTGACCCCCAGTTTGTGCGCGAGAATCTGCAGGAAAGCCTAGCCAGGAAGTGAGGTGTGCCCACTTTGCCAACCCCACCCCTCAGGTGGGGGAGGCAAAGTGAAGGCCACCTCCCAGTCCCCTCCATCTTGGAGATGGGGGAACCACTCCGATCAGGAAGAGGCCTATGCTCCCCTCCCACTTGAGGGTGGCATACTAGGGGATGTTGACTGCTCGGGGAAGGGACCAATTTGTCCCAACCTGCACACCCCTGTAACGCCCCTAAATCTAGTATTCAGGGGCACCCCTGAACCTTGCCTCTTCAGATTTGTCGTGACGAGGACCGAGCCGTGCTGCAGAAGACAACTGCTTTAGCTCCAGCCCTACTGGCCAGACTCCTGTTTTCAAACACCTGCAAGCTGAACCCGGAGTGTCCAACTGCTTCCAAGAACCCCGGGTACTTGCCCTGTCTTTCTAAAGAACTCTGTTCTCCCATGGACACCGGATTTGTTCTACACCAGCCCAAGCCGGGACTCCAGATCTAGCCAGATCTGCCAGTCCTCACCACTCTGCACCCCACGACCCGAGTTTGAGTAGCCGAACACCCCAGTGATGTTCCCCCTCGGTGACCTCCTCAACACCTGCAGCCTCATCCTAAAGGGTACCCGCGACCAGAAACGTTGAGAAGAGCCTGACACGAAAGGACACACCTGCGCCTGCAGCTCTTTAGTCCTAAGGTGCCCAGACTCTGTGTCCAGCAACTCTTCAACTTCATCCTCCAGTCGTTGGTTCCCTTCATCCAGTCTTTTGGCTCCAGCGTGCCGTCTTTGTCTGCGACCGACATCCTCCATAGGAAAGTTTTGGGTTCCTGACACCACCTGAGCACCCTGCACCCGGCTGCCCATGCACTTCTGGTGGTGTGGACGTGGTGCCAACTTGGAACCCCCATGTGCACTTACCTTGACCCCAGGAGCTTGATTCTTGAGACAGTGGCCTTCCCATGAGCAGCCCCCAACAGAGGTGCCCCGTTGGCACCCAGCCTCCCTAGTGCAGCTGGTGGTGCCCCTTGAGTGCCAACCTGAACCATGATTTCCCCCCCAAAACTCCAACTATGAAAACAGTTTACTCACCTGAAAACTTAAGACTTAATTTTTCTCCATAGGACTGAATAGTGGATTTTCTCTGAAAATTCGTCAAAGTGCCTTCACATGAGAACTTGTTACTCAATGTCCTGTGTTGCTTATACTGTGCTAGGAATGCGTTTCAAACAAACGAGAAAAGTAATCCAAAAGTACTCTAGATGTAATTTCAATTGTTTTTAAACAGTTTACCAATCGTTTTCTCAACTGCAAAAGTAATCTAAATGTTCCCACCAAACCAGTATTCACTGTTTTGAAAAGTAACATTGTATGAAAAGTTTAATTTTCCTGCTACCAAGTAAGTGTTGGTTCTAGAAATAAAATAAGTTTTCTATATAAACAATTGGTCTGGATGAAGTCTGAGTGGGTGACATCATTTTTTGCTGGAGTGTGTTCAACAAATGCTTAGCTAATGATCAAAAGGAGGGACGTGGAGCCAAGTTTTTTCGAGGTCCTGCTCAGTAGGCCCCAAAGGAACAGTAAATAAAGAATGAGCAGTTCCTGGGGGTGCTATCTAGGACAGCGGAAAGGGGGGGAAGGGGAAGCACAGGTGTTTCTTCGTAATGCCCTCACACACCCCAAGGGATGTCATGCTTCATCATATGGGCATTTGCCCCTCGTCTGGCCGGCGCTGCAATGCCTGACGGGCTCCCGAGACCGGGGCTCTTTGTCGGGGATCTTTTGAAGAAGCCGTATGGGTGCGTGTGAGGGCGAGTAGGTGCACGAGGGGTGAGGTGGATAAAAAAGGTTATTGAGCAATCCTGCCAATTGCAATTTTAATTCTTGCGGTAGCTCCAACCTTAAAATTGTGAAGAAGCCCTGTGTAGGAAATAATGTTCCCTAAGGGCTAAACTTAAGTGAGTGTGGTCAACATGTTTCGTGCCCCATCTGCCCCAGAAGGGGTCAATGGCACTTCGTCAGGACCGATAGATTGAGAGGTGAGTGCACCGCCGTATCGCAGAGGTTTGCTGATACCGGCAGAAGGAGGCAAGTGAAGAATAGGTACGTTGGGTGTACCAAAACCTGTGGGAGAAATGACAAAATAAAGAGAGGGGGGGGGGGGGAAGTAAAATAAGACCAGCAGTTAGACCTGCCAACACACACTAGGTGTACAGGTACTGAGGTGCAGAACACGTTGTGAACTACAAGTGGTTAAAAGGCTCCAACCTGACTATGAAGTGATGGTAGGCTAAGTCAATGAGTCGTGAGGGAACCAGTGTTTGATAATCCGAGTTTGTCGAACGGAATTAAATAACACATATATATATAGAAAGGCGAGTGACCAGTGTGGTGTGCGATCTGAAGTGGTTCAAGGGGAGGGAGAGCTTGACTAGTTATAGCGTAAACCAGTCACGAGCCTCTAAATAAGCCAATACATTTAGCACTTGACCACAACAATAGACCGGGATTTCGCCGGATAATGAGATAAAAACAGTGAAATGAACTCGTTGTTAAGGCAAGGACCGAACTGATTTACAAAAAACATGCATGGTGTGAAAACTGCTATTAAAAACGGTGAAAGGCATCGGTTGGAAACTCACCCCCAATGGCCTAATTCGGGCTGACGGGGAAGTACAGAGCACTACAGTTGCTCCGGGACTTATGTTCCATCAAACCCAAGGAACTTCGATGGGCAGTACCTTTGCCCCAAGTCTGGCATGCCTCTATATGTCAGACTTTGAGGCAAGGTATGTGCTCACGGACACCAACCCTTTTTCGAGTAACGTTCTCCAATGGAAGCGTTACATCGATTGATATTTTAATCTTTTGGAAGGGCCACATGGAAGACCTCCCTAATTTCATGACATGGATCAACGATCTCAACCCCTTTTTAAAATTCACAGCAAATTGTTCCACTCAGGAACTTCCGTTCCTTGACCTAACCATCATCAACCAGATGGGCCACCTGGAAACAATCACATACAAAAAACCCACCGACAGCCACTGCCCCTTACTATACAATAGTTTCCATCCAAAAGCACTAAAGGACAACCTTCCGTACGGGCAGTTCCTGCGCATCCGCAGGAACTGTAGCCAAATGGAAAACTATAAGAGACAGGCTTCTGAACTCCGTATGAGCCTAGCTCAGAGACAATACCCTACCCGCATCATTGACCATGCACAGAAACGAGCACGCAACACTCACAGAGCTACCCTTTTGGAGTCAAGAACAAAATCTGAATCAGATCTGATCACGTGTGTCACTACTTTTACTACTGAATCCAAAATGTTAAAAAGGGTCATTAATAAACATTGGCGTATCCTAGACTCAGGTGAATTGACCATTCCAAAACCGAGATTTGCCTTTAAACGTACGTCAAACCTTAAGGATCTCCTTATTAACACCAGACCAAAAAAGACAAACCCTGCAGTTCCAACCACCTTATGGAACCTACCTCCGGTCTGTGGTCATTACCCGTGCGGTCAATGTGTGGTTTGTCCTCTAACTCGAGCCTCAAAAACGGTTCAACTGACTAACACCTGGAGTTGGACCCAGAAAAGACATACTAATTGTAACACCCGTAACTGCATCTATCTGATCACGTGTCCATGTCTCCTACAATACATTGGGATGACAACCCGTCAAGTAAAAACTAGACTAACAGAACACAGAAGCAACGTACGTTGCAAAAAGACCAACACCAAAATGTGTTCACATTTTGCAGAAAACAACCACACGCCCAATGATCTAAATTGGACTATTCTAGAGGCATTCCCAAACATCACAAAAGAAGCCCTGTTTAGGAAAGAACAACGCTGGGTTTTTAAGTTGGGCTCTCATCTCAGGGGTTTAAATGATATACCCTGGGCAGAACTAAATAATAATTGGAGACTTCAGGGTTACACTGGCCTTATGCGATCTCTTATCGTTTAATGGCACCCCCTGGTTTTAACACCATACCTTTTAGCTGCATTCACCAGAATGACATGCCCATGATGGTCGTTTTTAGCTGCTAGCACATACCCCTAGGTGGACCCTCCAGGCAATCCACACTCCACGAGCACTTGATGTCATTTAACTTCCCCGTTAACTACATGACGCACCACATCGTAACTAAATCTGGGTTGATTGACACACAAACAGGTATAGGATTAAGGGTCAACACGAGATTTGACAGGTTACACTCCGTATCTGTCATACTCCAATATGGCCACCGCGATACAACTGCGGAGAACTTTTTTGTGTAACCGATCCCTGTTGGTTTCGCCTTGCAAGCCCATCCCAAGATGGCCGCCACGTTCAAGTACGGTCACCAGAAAACGCTACTTAAGCACGCCCACGCTAGCGTTTCCTCACGGGGCCCAGAGCGAGGGTAGGACACCGGCGAAGTTGCTTGTCTACAACCGTGAGTACTACTAATGGTCCTTTCTCCAAATACGGTAAGCCTGCCCTGAACACCGCTTTCAATTACATTGCTGTAACTGGATTTTTCCTTGTTTTCCTTTGTTTACCTTGCCCTCAGACTCCGGAGCAACTGTAGTGCTCTGTACTTCCCCGTCAGCCCGAATTAGGCCATTGGGGGTGAGTTTCCAACCGATGCCTTTCACCGTTTTTAATAGCAGTTTTCACACCATGCATGTTTTTTGTAAATCAGTTCGGTCCTTGCCTTAACAACGAGTTCATTTCACTGTTTTTATCTCATTATCCGGCGAAATCCCGGTCTATTGTTGTGGTCAAGTGCTAAATGTATTGGCTTATTTAGAGGCTCGTGACTGGTTTACGCTATAACTAGTCAAGCTCTCCCTCCCCTTGAACCACTTCAGATCGCACACCACACTGGTCACTCGCCTTTCTATATATATATGTGTTATTTAATTCCGTTCGACAAACTCGGATTATCAAACACTGGTTCCCTCACGACTCATTGACTTAGCCTACCATCACTTCATAGTCAGGTTGGAGCCTTTTAACCACTTGTAGTTCACAACGTGTTCTGCACCTCAGTACCTGTACACCTAGTGTGTGTTGGCAGGTCTAACTGCTGGTCTTATTTTACTTCCCCCCCCCCCCCTTTCTTTATTTTGTCCTTTCTCCCACAGGTTTTGGTACACCCAACGTACCTATTCTTCACTTGCCTCCTTCTGCCGGTATCAGCAAACCTCTGCGATACGGCGGTGCACTCACCTCTCAATCTATCGGTCCTGACGAAGTGCCATTGACCCCTTCTGGGGCAGATGGGGCACGAAACATGTTGACCACACTCACTTAAGTTTAGCCCTTAGGGAACATTATTTCCTACACAGGGCTTCTTCACAATTTTAACAAGGTTGGAGCTACCGCAAGAATTAAAATTGTAATTGGCAGGATTGCTCAATAACCTTTTTTATCCACCTCACCCCTCGTGCACCTACTCGCCCTCACACCCACACGCACCCATACGGCTTCTTCAAAAGATCTCCGACAAAGAGCCCCGGTCTCGGGAGCCCGTCAGGCATTGCAGCGCCGGCCAGACGAGGGGCAAATGCCCATATGATGAAGCATGACATCCCTTGGGGTGTGTGAGGGCATTACGAAGAAACACCTGTGCTTCCCCTTCCCCCCTTTCCGCTGTCCTAGATAGCACCCCCAGGAACTGCTCATTCTTTATTTACCATTCAACAAATGCTTAACAGTACCCTCTAAGCCTGACTGCTCAACAACACTACCGCAAAAGAGAGTAAGGTATTCTCTACTTTAGCTTCTGCTATACCTCTGGGGATCCACTGGACTCTGCACACTATACCTTACTTTGGCATAGTATATACAGAGCCAGCTTCCTACAGCTAGCTTAAGATGTTTAAGTACACACATCCCATTCTGAAGGCGGAGGCTTAACACAAGAAACAGATATTAATTGCATATTGGTACAACACACCTGGTATTCACAGTTTGTTTAGAGGTCTATGGCATCAAACGACTAAAAATGCATCTTGCATTGAAAATGAAGAAGGAACTGCCACTTAAGTTCGTTAACAGTCAATAAGCTTGACAGCATTGCTTTTGAAGCCGTACAATTTGGCTATCTCAGTTTGTCATATGTAGAAGTGCTGAAGGAGGCCAGAAAGCAGACCACAAGGCTTTGTCATACTCAAATGTTTTGTGTTGTGGGCAGTGAGAAATAGTACCTCCAACTTTTCAGAAACCCTGTAACATCATGAGGCCATAATATGGTACTGTCATAGTTAATGACATTTGTACAAATGCATTTCAAGGTACATATATTAGGATAGATGGCTTTTCCAAATACCCATTTAATATTCATCATAAGTGTTAGTGAAAGATGATCATTTTTTTTAAATTGCAGATTGAAAAAGGGAATGCGACACATATATCAAATTCACCGAAAGGTTCATTTTGCCTTTATGTATTCGAATAGTCACTTATTGATTACTTATTTTTTTTGTTTAATTAAAATCCACACTAAAGAACAAAGTAATGTGCATGCACAAAACATAAAAATGGGTTACGCTGTTGTTGGAACACAACTAGAAAATATATGTAGACTAATAATTTTTCTTGTCTTGTTTTTGAGTCATGGGTTAATGTGACTCATGCATCCTTGGTAGCCATGGGAGCAAAGTATAAAGCAATATATAGTTAATTCATTTTCAGATGGCTTCTAAAATGTATTTGTCTCAGCACCTCACTTGGTCCCCATGCACAATCTGCAACACCTCTTTTTGAATAGATGCTTTCCAGTACACAGCTATGCAAGGCCTATTGGAAGCCTTGGGGTCTAGGCTAGGGCATGAAATGGGAAAGCAGAGTTGTTGAAACATTTGTATGAACAGTTTCTTTTTCTGGAAGGTCTGTAGGGCAATGGTACAGTCCGCCATGATCGACCAGTTCTTCTGAAAGACCTGGATCTCTGTAGCAAATGTAAACATTCTTGGCTTACCTCTGGATCTCACATGCCAGTTACATCTGAGTGACATGTAGATTAAGACCTCTGAAAGAATAGTGCAATGCCTCAATCTTTAAAAAAGCTGGCAGATAAATGTAGAGCTAATTTTGTGTTGTAAAGATGTCTGTAGGTGGCTGGTACGAATAGGGCGCAATTAGCGTGGCATGTAATCTGTGCCTTTTGGATGCTATGGGCTTTGACCTATATTTCCCCAGAATGTGGTCTTATGCCCAAACTGTGCTGTTGATGGCTGGAATTTGGACTATGGGTTGCCTTGGGTAAATCATCTGGTGGCACAGCAGCTGGGTAAAAGGCTTAGATGAATAATAGATTGCATTAGCCAAAGGCCTTCTGTTCTGGCCCAAAATAACACCTGGTGCCTTGAGTTTTCTGCATTGGACCAAAGCTGTTGGCTACAGGCGGCCATGAAATATGCTCAGAGCCCATTTTATACAACAAAGCTTAAGCATAAGCCACAAGCCTCAAAGGCATGGCCTAATGTGTCATGGGGCTTGGCACACACACCCCACACCACACTACATGTTGCTGGGCCAAACTGCATTTGCTGTTTGTTCATGCTGTGCGCAGGTGAAAAAGTCTAACATAATAAATAATACACACTCACAGAAACGTATGTAAGAGTGCCTCTTTTGACATGGTTATCCTGCACTTTTTGCCTGGTCTTGATGTGTTTTCGATTGTAGTGTCACTGCCAATTGGATCCCTTGTGCTTCTTCCCTAAAAACTATGCTCCAGTTGGCCCCCTGTAAGTCCCTAGTAAAGTACCTGGGTACCAAGGGCATTGGGACTGAAGAGGGTCCGCCAGTGACCCCTTGCGTAGGCCCTACAGACTGCCACTGCAGCATGCATGGCCTGGTGCAGACAAATTGACCAAGTCGACATGGCACACTCCCTGTGTGCCATGCCAGCTAGCACTGCATAAGATATAGGTAAGTGACCCCTCTAGCAGGCCTTACCTGACCTAAGGCAAGGTGCACTATAACCCAGGTGAGGGCATATCTGCATGAGCAGATATGCCCCTACAATATTGTGGTCTATTTCTTAATATTGAAAGTGTCAGGGAGAGTACATGGGCTGGAAACTAGAGAAGCTCAAGTTCCACAGCACCATGATGGCTTCACTGATCACAGGAGTGTTTGGTACCAAACTACTCCTCGCAATAAATGCACACTGATGCCAGTGAGGGATTTATTGTAACATGTACTTATGTTAGTGGTGCCCCCTTAGAACCTACCAACCCTGGTGTGGGCTCTGACTGGCTTTGGGCAGCCTGCCACACAGACCTGATTCTGTATCTCTGGGTGGAGAGCCTCTGCTCTTGATGACCTGAAGCAGTGCACATCCTGGGCAGAGGTGTCATACCACCTCCTCCCACAATGAGCTAGTGCTCGAAAAGGAAGCTTCAAAGACCTGCTGCCTTTGTAATGCAACCCCAAGTTTCTGCTGCTAGCAGCAGATGACAGCCCCCGGTTTATACCCCTACTTTGGGCGGGAAAAGTTAGAAAAACTAGGTGTGCCCATCTTTGCCAACTCCGCCCCTCAGGTGGAGGGGACAAAGTTAAGCACACTTTTCAGTCCCCTCCATCTTGAAGATGAGAGAACTCCTGCAAGCATAGCTTGATTTATGCTCCCTCCCACAGGAGGGTGGCATAATAGTGGGTGTTGTCGCCTACGGTAAGGTGCCCATTGGCCCTACCTACTACTCTCCCTATTTTTGGTATTTAGGATGCTCCCCCAGACCTAGAAGCTAGATCTGTGACGACCTAAAAAGAAAGCAGACATCCCTGCAGCGAAGAATTAAGCCGACGACTGCCTTTTCCCCAGCCCTACCGGCCGGTTTCCAGCTTCGACGACCCTGTGACCTGTCTTGCAGCCAGCGACCTCTGAAACCCCTGGGATGACTGCTGCCTTCGAAAAATGCTCCAATCTCCTCAGGACAGTGGTCCTGTCCAGAAGAATAGGACTACAAGGACTCTGGGTCGAGGTGAATCCGTGTCTACTGCCCGCTCTGCACCCGACACCCACTGCACAAGTCTGAGTGGATCATCTGTCCAGTGAAGTCTCCCCAGCGATCCTGACCTTGATTCCAGGGTTGACTGACCTCTCCTGGCCTCAACAGCTTCTGCAGTTTGAATCTAGAGGCTCTCCCTGACCGTGACCTGCTCCGATAAGAAGATTGCGTCTAAGGCAGGTATGCGCCTTGGTGACCGGAATAGACTGTGCCTCTATGACCACCTACATCTCTACTTATCTACTGTAGTTGGTCTGCCTTCTGCAAACTCTGGTGCAACGCCTACAGCCTGTTTGCCAACAACAGAATCCTCATTAAAGAGCATAGTGCGCCGATGCCGAAATTGCACACAGCTGCCTCTGTGCCGCTTGTGGTGTAAGTTTGGTGCTGCTTTGTGACCCCGTGCTTGTCCTAACCCCCCAAAGCTTGTTCTCTACAAATGATCTACTTACGTGCAAGCAGTGGTGCTTCGAGCACCTCCAGTTTCCATAGAAAATCATTGGGTTTTGACCTCGTCACCCAGCTGTCCCTGTGCCTCTTGTGGTGCAGTTTCGGTACTCACCTGACCCTTGCCCCCTTGCTGATCTTTGGTCCCAAAGGTTGGAACAATAAGTGCGATACCTCAATATTGTTTTCCCTATAGGATAACATTGAACTAGGCAGAAATTGTTCCAAGTCAACTTTCGAAAGTGAAAAGCATTTATATTTAAAAATGTTCTTGCATTATTGCGAAGATCTTGATCTTAAGATACAAATAAAGCTTATTTTTCTTAGATTGATGTGGATCTCCTTTTTGAGTGTGGTGTCCATTATTGGTCAGTGTTGTGCAATAAATGTCTTGAACTCCTCTGTGTTAGGCCTAAGGCTGCTCGCTCTCGCTACCACTAATAGAGCACTTTGGGTTTTACATTGAGCCCTGTACACTTTTGGGGAATCTCTGGACTCTGTGCATGGTATAACCACCTAGTGGCATACAATGTACAGAGCCAGCTTACTACAACATAGTAATTACCTTAATAAAAGTTTTTTTGAAGGGATATTAAGCCTACAATGTAAAACCTAAAAGCCAAATTTGCCGGGTGTAGTATGTTCTTGTTTCATTTAATGCTTAGTTTGAATGCTACACTTAACTCTTTGTTCGCCAGTCTTATACAGTGATTTATTTTGTAGCCCCAGAGACTCTGATGCGAGCCCTAGAGCTTCTGAATTACTTGGCTGCTTTGAATGATGATGGAGACCTGACTGAACTGGGATCCATGATGGCAGAGTTCCCACTGGATCCACAGCTGGCCAAGATGGTTATTGCAAGTTGTGACTACAACTGTTCTAATGAGATCCTATCTATAACTGCCATGCTGTCAGGTAATAGCAGGGAAAGAAATGCTGAAAAAATGATTTCCAAACCATGCCATTTTTTCTCCAAGAGTTTATTTACATTTTTCAGGAGAACATGCGATTTAGACTGTCAGTGGACAAATGCTTAGACTACCTCTTGTGTATCAGTCCAAAAAAATAATCTTTTATTTGATGGATGTCTATTTGTCAGCATACCAGAACCTCCTACATCTTTATCTAGTGAGGCAATTTTTTAAAAATGGATTTTTAAGCTGGTTAGGAATTGGAAAATCTACAGTGAAAACGAAAGTCATATTACCCGCAGAGTTGTACCTTAAGTTAAATATTCATCCAGTCGATGAATCTGCATGGCTTAAGGTAAGATCGGTGTAAAACATTGTGAATTACTTTTTTTCTGGAGTCACTAAAACAGGAGATTGGAACCTGAAGTAGCACTAAATGGTCTACTGCTTTGTGCCTAAGAATAGATGCATCCCAAGTGGCAAATAGCTCAACTTTCCTTACCTTTATATTGGAATTTTAAACCTGAATCCTGGCACAAGCTGAATGTTTTTTTTTTAACGAGGAGCTCCTATTTTTGAGTTACAATAACTCCACGTAAGAAGAATCTGAGTCTTAATGGCTCGTAGGATTTAGTCTGCTCAGTGGTGAAGTAATAGTCATTAAAATAGATAGATCGGCAATGTATTCCAAAAAAAAACACTTTTTAAAAAAATCTTTACATTCTTCATAAGTGCAGCTTGCAAGAAATGAATGGGCCACACTTTTTCAGTTGTGTTGAAATAATTTAATTTGGCCAAAATGTTTGTTGCAGCGTTCTAATAAATAAGGTTCAGACTCAGAGCAGATGGGCAGGGCAGAATCAGATGCATTCTATCATGTGATTCTCTTGGGAAAGGTGGTGGTAGGTTGGTATCTTTATTTTTCCCTTTTTCATTTGTTTCTGCACTGTAATTGCCATTTTTTTTTAATACTCAGACCTTCATTTCCACGGATAATTCCGTTGATTTAATTGCAGTCCTCGGCTGCTGAGACCTACACTTGACAATCGCACTAGATTCTCATTAAACACTCCGTATACTTAAAATATCTACCTTGTACATGATAAAGGTTGCACAAAAGAAAAATAGATCCTACCCCCCACGCGCCTCCCTCCTTCCTTGATGGAAAATCTAATCTCCCTTAGCTGGAACCTGCCTTCTCAGTCCTCTTATTGAGTACCTGGCCTTGCAGAAGTGTGAGCTGTCTAGTAACGGAGGTTGGCAGCCTTGAAGTGCATTTGAACTCTGGTAGACCCTTTCATATTCTCTCTCAAGTACTGACTGTCTTATACAGAACTGTTGCCTGAACCCACAGCTTCCATGCCAGTCATACCCCTGCCTTGTACCAAAGCCAAGTATCTCCACATTGAATCCCTATCTCACCCAGTCTGCATCACACAATGATCAAAGCACCACAATATATGGTTTGTTGTGCAAACACCAGTTTACTTGACACACCATCCACATGGTACACAGAACTATAAAGACAGCTACAATTTAATTAAAATCATCAGTGCCCACTTTGCATTTGTTTGACAGGAGGTTGAAGTTGTTGCATTTTGTATTGAACCAAGCAAGTTACACCTACTTGGACTCACTGATGGTACTGCTCTCACTTTGTACCATGATGACACCGTTGCCGTTATGATATGTACATTTTCACCATCAAATTTCATTGCACCAGATTTTATTTTACATTAATATCAAGCCAGGATGCAGAAGCAAGTTTCATTCCATAATCTACTTTTACCTCCATTTACTATAAGCTAGTGTGCTAGAGCTTATCTTGGTAACAATATATTTCGTTTTTCTTTATTGTAGTTTACTAAATAGTCTGGTACAGCAGCCTTTTTAAACCTTCCACCACCACCACATTCTTAACATATGAACAAAAAAGATTTTAAGCTGTTTTGCTGATGGCAAAAAACGTGTGTGGTGATTTAGTATTCAGACAGTTATTAAAGCAGAATATTTGAACTATCCTAGATTAATAGCATTGGTGTATTACAAAAGCCTGGATTCCAATTTTCAGTGTTTACCACCAAACCGGTGTAAAATTGCAATATCTTAAGTTTCAACATTTGACCACACACGGTTCTTGGTGCAGTTAACAGCACGTCTTGTAAAGTGTATTTGAACCCTGTAGGCTGCTGTTTTTCTGGATAAACTTTTGAAGTGTCTTAAATGCCTGTTTTTATTACTAGACACAGTAATCCGGTGTTTTGTAGTTTTGAATCCCTCTTGTTTTGCAGATGTGGTTAGGTGTTGATGTACCACTGAAAGGTAGTAAACAGTCCAAGATGCAGTTGGAGGCCATCAAAAGTCCCATCCTGCCCTGCCCTATGCTCTGAGCTGACCTAGCTAGGCCTTGTTCATCTGTCTGTGAATGCGTGACTCATCGATATGGGCATTTGTGTTGGGCCCATACCAACCTTGTTTAGTCCCACAGTGTTTTGTTCGACCTACTGAAGCCAAGAAAGCAGCAGATGAAGCCAAGATGAGGTTTGCCCATATTGATGGCGATCATTTGACGTTGCTGAATGTCTACCATGCTTTCAAGCAAAGTAAGTTAATTAGATTTTTTTTAAATATAGTTTGTCGTTTTAAACAAATATTTGCTTTAAAACGTATACAGTCATTTGATTTGTAGTAATGGTAAATCTATGTGAAATGCTATGCTTATTATGGTATAAGAAATCAATTAGTCATTAGTGCAAATTGTATAAATTGTATGCAATAGTTTATAATTGAACAGCTTTATTTTAGGAAAGAAGATACAAGGTTAACATTTTTGATTCACCTATATGGAAAAAGTAGAGGGGTGGAAGTACAAAGGTTTGAACATTAAATTATAATCAGACAGACGCAGTCCTTTCGAATGTGGAATGAGATGCACAATTCATCAGTTTAACACAGTAATATACTATCAGCATCATAAGAACCATCGGAAGTCATTTATCCCAGTGCGGAACAGATAACAATCGGCACGCTAGTTAGGTTATTTATACTCCGACTGTCTCTTATGCTTTAAACAGAAACCATGATTTACATTTTGTTTTTTGAATTCACTTGTGCACTCTGGCGGATAGCTTTTCCATTGCATAGAGGTTCAACACCTTTGTACACGAAAAAACATTGATGGAGGAGATTCTCTGGTTTCGGCGGTCCTGGAGGCCTCAGTCTTCTCTTTAGAGTTTCTTCAGAACAGGTCCGCTGTTCACGGGAGGTCGTTGTCAAAGGCAGGCAGTCCTCCCAAGTTTCTGGAGTCAACAGCTGCAGGACGATTTGACTTTGGCGCATTTTTCGACGAGTTAGGCTGGGAGGGTTGATACCAGGTCAGCTGCTGCTTCTCTCCTCTCTGCTCTTGCGGCTCTTCAGTGTCTTTTCGGGTCATCAGGATCTGTTTCTCTGGTGCCAGGGGCTCCCCCAAATACTGTATTTATGGGCATAAGGGTAGTAGCCAATGGGCTACTGACCCTTGGGGTCACTACTCCCCATATATGACCCCTTCCTGTGAGAAATGGGTATAACCCTTTCCTATAATTCCTAAGTATGCCATTGCAAAGATGGCTACATCTAAAAAATAGTGTCCACATCACTGTAGCCCAACTTAGGGTTGGCACTGTCATGTAGGTGTCACGCCTACCTGACTAGCTAATTTTCCTGCCTTTCCAGGTGCCAATGGGGCTCGGGACGGGGGCAGGGGTGGCTTCCTCTCCTGTGAGTGGAGCCAGATTTGCATTCCAAAGGCGGTTAATCAGAAAGTCATCCTCTGGGGGAGGGGTGTTACACCTTCTTCCCAGACGAGTTTTTTAGGTCTCGCCTGAGCCAGCGCTGCTCTGAGACATTTAGTAAGTGGGTTTTCAAAGTGCTACCACACGCTTTTTAATGGCCTCAAGCTTGCGGTTACGCGCGCAGCCGCCATCTGCCTTTCTTTCATGGCTCATTAAGCCTTACAGTGCGTGAATCATGCTACTCCACCCCCTTGCTCTCTGCTCTCACTTCCCCTTCCCTTCTCCCCCTCCCTCCTCGTCCGCTTCATGGCAGTGCGTGAATCATGCTCCTCCACCCCTTGCTCTCGCTCGCTCTTGCTCTCTCTCTCTCCATTTAAGTGTTAGCTGAGATCAGACTCTCACTACACACATCGCAGAAATCTGACACGCATCCCTCCTCCTCTGTAGCAACACCCTTCCCTGCCTAGCCTTTCCTCACGACGAACGCGCCCCCCCAACACACAACCCGTTGCCACTCACTGCCCATCAGCCTCCTCTCAGCCAGGTCCTTCTCAGCTTTTCCTCCTCACTGCCCCCGTTTGTTGCTTGGCCTCTTTTTACCATCTTTCCTCCTCAAACGCAGCGCACCGTTCACGGCCTGCCACCCTCGCAGCACCCACATAACCAGCTCGGCCTGCCACCCTCGGAACCTGCCGTGCCCACAGCAGACATACCTCTGACAGCTGTACTCTTTACAGCATAGCCCTTACACCTCACAGCCAGCACCCCGGCCCCTGCCCTCGTTACTGCCCATTCCTCACAGCAGCCCTCCTCTGTCATAGCCTGGCGCCCCTCATGCTGCCCCTTCAAAGGCTGCCTTCTTCACAGCCTTCCTCACCGCTTGCCCTGCTCTCTGGCTTTTCTTCTCACCGCCTACCTCCTCGAAGCCTGGCCTCATGCGCATAAGTAAAATGAAGTCAAAATTCGACAGTATATTTCAGATTTTCAAAGCGAAAAAACATAATTCCAAATTTTATATTCAACAAGAGGTCTCGGCAACACAGACCGTGACCTGGTGTAGCCAAACAGTCACCAGACAGAATCCATGCAGCAAATCCATTGTGACTTGGCTCCACTCATTGACTCCAACTAATAAAACACATATCAGGACCCCTGCTCCCCTAATCTGCAGCCTTCCTCCAGCTGCTATCCACTCTTTATCATCAAAGACACGACTGCACTCACTTCTGCAAGGAGGGAATACATCTGACTCTGGGTGTCATAAGGACTACAAGCAGGGACAGGCCGTAAATAGAGCCTTGTGTCAGCTGTCAAGATTGCAGAGTTTACTGTTAAAACCTCATCACCTCCCTTAAACTCCTACCCCACACCAGTTTCACCTGCACAGAACATCTTCATTAGTGTTTTAGCTTGTTAGTTGTCTCCAAAATCAACTCTATCTCACACTATCCAGCTCCCACACTTGTTCACATCCCCATTACGTCCTCATCCTGCCTGATCTATCCCTATTCATAAGTCAGGTAGCCACTGAGGTCCCCAAATCAACCCAAACATCAAGCTCTTAGCCGTCTCATCCAGGGTGCTTCCTTTACCTCTCTCTAAAACACTCGCATCTCTGGTACTCTTCGGGAATGTTTCAAAATCGGCAGCAGTCATTCCATAACAGTAGCTGCCTGCATATGACTTCTCCCTTTAAAAAAAACCAAGCATTGGCATAGCCAATAGGTCTCACATTTGGGACCTTATAATTGTTTAGCCATGCAACAGTTGGTGGTGTTGCACCAAGGATATTCTGCTGCATAACTAAATACTTATAAGATCCCAAAAGCAAGACCTATTGGCTATGCCAATGCTTGTTTCCTGGGTCTCCTGAGTGCAATTGTTCTCGCCCTAGGAGGTCAGAACAGTGTCTCGTGTGGCAGGTTGGCAGAAAACAGTCAGCAAGGACACAAGAGGCTGGTAGGTTTTCAGGGGGCACCTCTAAGGTGCCTTCTGGGGACATGTATTGGTAAACCCAATACTGGCATTAGCGTGGGTTTAGAATGAGATGCTCGATACCAAACATCCCTATTTTCAGTGAAGCCATCATGAGCTGGAGAACTTTTTCACCAGTGTCCAGCACAGCTTTTAAAATGACATCCCTGGTCACTTAAACTGGCAGTAATCTGACTGACAAGCACATGGGCATATCTGTTCATGCAGGTATGCCCTCACATTTAATCCACACCCTGCCTTATGACTGTCTGGGCCTGCTGTAGCGGTGACTTACAAACATTACCTGCTGTGTTAGGGACATGGCACACAGGGATGACTGACATGCAGTGTTTTCGCTTTTGTCTGCACCAAGACATGCAGACTTCAATGGCAGTTTTACATGTGCTTGGTGAAGTGTCTTAGTGGGGCACAATTCATTCTGCAGCCCTTGGGGACCTTCTTTAGTACCTCATGCCCTAGGTACCAGGGTATCATTTGCTAGGGACTAACAGGGTGCTAAAGGTGTTAACAATTGGGGAAACAATTGTACATTTTTGGTAAAGAGCTTGGCACTGGGGACCAGGTTAGCAGGAACCCAGTGCACATTGTCGAAATCACATTTGTCAGGTAAAAAGTGGGGGTGACCGTGTCAAAATGATGCACTATCCTACAAGAAGTTGTTGAAACCCATGAGTTTGCCGTTTTATAGCAGCCAAAGGTGCTGGAACAGGAAGCTGGTACTGGCCTTGGGAGATCAACATCAGGTGTTTAAGGAATTAAAAGTTGGAGGGGATCACTTAATCTTGTGACATACTGGAAACAAAAACTGATTGAGACTCCAAAATGACACCTTTGATTTTAAGGCAGAAGAAAAATTTCCCTTAAGCACGGAAACTGATCTTCTAGCACCTTCTGTCCTTCCATCCATCAGTTTCCTTCTAGTTGGAGATGTTAATCTGTGGTTTGAGGATACAATTCTACACCTGCAACTAAAGTTCTTGAAGACTGCTGTGCCTGCTCTGTTCCTGGTCTCCAGCAACTAGTTCAGAGCCTTAGCACTAATGTGACTTTTAGTTGCATTTGAAAACCTTGAGGTGGCTAAATGTTGTCCCGTCTGATCACTACTAAATCCTTTTTCATATTCACTGTTAGCTTTTATAAAACAAGTTTGACAATACTATTTCTTAGGTAAATCTTGTGCTAATGTTACTCATCACTCCCATTAGCAGGCATTGAATAATGAGTGTCCCCGTGAGGGAGAGATTGATTCCGCAACTACTAGTTTTAATAAGTAGACTTCCACTCTGTAATCCCTCTGAATATTGTTTGTGTGAGAAAGTGCCTACTTTTGCATGGTTAGCCCTCATCTTTTGCTTGGTTTCAAGTGTAGTGCACAGGGTCCCTGCCAACCAGTTCCCCTGTGCCAGTGCTCCTTGCTTAAAAACATATCCTCAGTTGGCATATTTGCACCCTGTAAGTCCCTAATAAATGGTACTCGGAGTACCTAGGGCCTGGGAACTGAAGAGGGTCCCCTGGGGCCCCCACCTTCACTTGACCATGCCACTGCCCTTGCAGCTTGCATGCCCCTGTGAGGGAGAAAACGACAATCGACATGGCATGGTAAATCACCCCTCTAGCAGGCCTTAGAGCCCTAAGGCAGGGTACACTGTACCACAGGTGAGGGCTTATCTGCAGGAGCAGATATGCCCCTACAATATAGGAGTCCATTCCTTAATATTGCAAGTGCCAAGAAAGCCATAGAGTACATGAGCTGGAAACTCGACAACTCTAGTTCCCCAGCACCATAAAGGCTTCACTGAAGACAGGAGTGTTTGGTACCCAACTAATATTTTCAAAAAATCCACACTGGGTACATGGTACAATAAATCCTACACTGGTATCAGAGGGCCCCTCTGAGGTGCCCCCTGAAAACCTACCAACTCTGGTGTGGGCTCTGACCGGCTGTAGCCAGCCAGCCACCACCAGACATGTATCTGGACCCCTGAGTAGAGAGCCCCTGCCCTCTGGGACCAGAAACCATGCACATCCTGGGCAGAGGTCCACGTTCTCCCACAGGATGGGCCAGTGCTCGAAGAGGGAAGCTTCAAAGGCCTGCTGCCTTTGTAATGCGACCCCCAGCCTCTGCTGCTAGCAGCAGATGGCAGTCCCTGGTTCATACCCCCACTTTGGGTATGAAAACCGGTGGGAAAATTTAGGAGAGATGTGCCACCTCTCTCTTAAGGTGGGGGAGGCGATATGAAGCACATCTTTCAGTCCTCGGCATCTTGAAGATGGGGAGAACCCCTCCAATCAGAGCTAGGTCTATGCCCTCTCCCACAGGAGGGCAGCATAATAGAGGGTTTGGTCATCCCAGGTAAGGTGCCCATTGACCCTACCTGCTACTCCCCTAAAATGCCGCTGAATGTAGTATTTAGGTTGCTCCCCAGACCTGGAAACTTGATCTGCGACTACCTAAGAGGAAAGAAGACGACCCTGCAAAGAAGACTGAAGATGACTGCCATGACCCCAGCCCTAGCGGCCTGTCTCCAGCTTCTGCAAACCTGCGACCTGTGTCGCAGCCAGCTACCTTTCAAAATCCAGGGAGGACTGCTGCCTTCGAAAAAGACTCCAATCTCCTGTGGACAGTGGACCTGTCCAGAAGAAACCCACTCAAAGGACTCCGGATCCAGGTGGATCCGCATCTCCTGCCCACTCTGCACCCGATGCCCACTGCTCGAGTCTGAGTAGCTCACCTGTGCAGTGAGGTCTCCTCCTCGTGCCAAGCATTGGCTGATCTCTCCTGATCTCCACGACTGCCCCTGCAGTGTGAATCCAGAGGCACACCCAGCCCGCAACGGGTCTGGTATGAAGCCTCAGACATAGAAAGGCACCCCGGCACCCGAAGCCCCTGAACCTTGGTGGGCTGAACTGACTGTGCCCCTACAACACCGTACATCTCAACTTACATCTGCTGTCGTTGGTCACCTTCCTGAGTTTACAATATTAAGTAACGTACCCTAATACTGTAGGGGCATATCTGCTCATGCAAATATGACCACACCTGGCATAAATTGTGCCCTGCCTTAGGGCTGGTAAGGACTGCTAGAGGGGTGACTTACCTATACCCTCCTATTCCTCCGTTACCATTCTCAATCAATCAAAATAACTGACTAACCTATCCACCACTCAAATGACTCACTATACTAATTCAACACTAATCCTCTATGGGTTCCGGAGTAGCGTGCTACTTGCCAAAAAAGCGCTTCAACACCCCTTCAGGGGCACCAAGTGCTATATAAATGCAAACCTTTTGTCCCTCTTCTATCCCGCCGCTATCCTTCTCAATCCAAATAACTGACTAACCTATCCCTCCACTAAAAATTACTTTAATATTTCATGCTATATTAATTCAACACTTATCCTTTATGGGTTCCGGAGTAGCGTGCAACTCTCTGAAAAAGCGCTTCGACGCCTCGTCTGGAGTAGTAAGCGCTATATAAATGCAAATACAATATTCTAGGCAGTGCTAGTACACAGGTAATGTGCCATGTCGACTTGGTCATTTTCTTCACCTCACCAGGGCAGACCAGCTGTTTGGGCAGTGGCATTCTCCCAGTATGGGGATTCCAGGGGACCCTCTTCAGCCTCCAGGCCCTAGGTACTCATGGTACCATTTACTAGGGACTTACAGGGGGGGGGGCAGAAGTATGAATTGTGGATATGTTTTTAGGGAATGAACACTGGTACTGGGAACCTGGACAGCAGCGATCCAAACACTACAGTCAAAGTTGCATCAAAATGCAGGCAAAAAGTGTGGGGAGGGGGGCAGTAGGTGGTGGTTCATTACCTCGTTTCTAGTAGTATTAAAAAAAAAAAAACACACATTCTCTTAAAACCTGAGATCAAGATATCACTGCTTATTAAATATTCCTAAAGCCTTGCCATTTCCATTGTGGAGGAAGCTGGCTCTTTATATAGTAGTCTAAAATGAGGTACACTGTGTAAAAAGTCGAGGCAAACCCCAGTTGGTTTACAGAAGCACAAATGATAATCCAAATCCTTTTCTTTTTTTCTTTTTTTTTTGTGGTAATCTCATCGTACAGTTGGGCGCATCGGAACGTAGTGCTAAGCATTTATTGCACACTCAAAGGCAGTAAGCGAGACAGTCAATAAAGAAATCTGACACCAATTCATAAAAATAACACCGATTTATTATATGAATTTAGATACCAAGATTGCAATCAGTTAAGTGCTTTTCGAGCTAGGAATTTTACAGCTTTCTTAAGTTGGAAAAACATACTGCATCTGGGCACTTGTCAACGACTTGCGGGTCCTTCTTCTAGACTTAAGCTGAGTATGGGGCAAGGTCTAAGGCAACACTAACAGGTCACCTCTGGTGGCACTGGGGAAGCTAGGTGCAGAGGTGTTTCAGCGTCGAGTACCCCATTCACTTCAATGGGGAATGGTCCTGTTGAAATAAGGCTGCTAGCTGTGACTGGGTGGCCAGTCCGTGTGAACCCAGAGGGACTCACTCCTTTAGATGCTCAGGCATGCAGGACACCATTGATTAACTTTTACTCGGGCTGTGGAGCTCTGGTGCAGTGGTGCTTTTTGTTGGGTTTGTGCTGCAGGAGACTCTGTTGAGGGAGCCTGCACAAAGAGGCTGCAGGCGGTGACTGGGAGTCCAGGCTTGGCAAACCCAAGTGTGCGCTCAGCCTTTGAGGGTCTCAGGATCCCGTTGGCACTGTCGCCTTCCTTGGATTTGGGCTGTGGGTCGCAGGTGCAGAGGTACTTTGAAGTGGCGGTCGGAGGCTCACTCTGTCTTGGTTCTGCAGGAAAGGGGCAAACCGGACACCTGGGCCTCTCCCGATGTGGGTCTCACTGTCCTTTGACATACAGGTCTAGCTTCCTCTTTGTTGGTGTTTGGTCTGGACACAACAAGCCGTGGTTGTTGCAAGGGGTCCGGTACCCCAGGTGTTGGTGCTGTGCGGCTCTGGTCAGTGCAGGCGGTCCGACAGTTGGAAGGAGGATGGATCTGATCTGTGGAAGCACTGCAGACTCTAACTGGGCGACTGAAGCATCTGTAGTCCTGGTAAGCGGCAGGACAGTGAAGCAACCGGGCTTCTTTGGTGCCCGTGGCTGCATGGGAGTAGCTCCTCTACGCCAAGGGAGTTAACTAGCGATTTGCAAAGCACTGGCAGCCCTCCGGGTTTCTTGGAGTCTGCCCCAGCTGCAGGACGAGTTGATTTCTTCACGAGAGTCAGGGCTAACAGGCACGCTGGCAGGGTTGACGCCAAGGCAGTCGTTGGTCCTCTGTTCTCGTGTCAGCAATTGTATTTGTCTACTCCTTTGTGTCTGTCAAATCTGAGATCCTTGCATCACGGGTTCCACCTAAATACTGTATCTGATAGACTACTAGCCGCAGATTCCTTTACGTAGAATTATCCCCAGGCGTGAGACTGGATCCACAGCATTCCTGCGCGCCGGGGGCGGGGCAACATCACGCGACTCCGCCCAGACGTCATCCGCGTAGGTGACTTCAGCGAGGTCACATAAGACCCACCACGGCACGCCTAAATCAGTTTTCTCCTTTTCCGCCTGCAATGCCGATCCGATCCTTGCTACGGGCCTGTTTAGGGACCCTTTTTCTTCCATTTCCTTTTGGAACGGAACAGTGTGCGAATGCCTTCGGTCTTTAAGACTTGCACGTCTTGTGGGCATCTTATGTCGGCGACAGACCCTCACCTCATTTGTATGTGGTGTTTGGGGAACGATCACTGCACCACAGATTGTACGGCGTGCTAACAGTTGAAGCCGCAGTCGCGGTGGGAGTGCCAGATGAAATTTCTCTCGGCGCGTCTCTCCAGGTCAACGTCCTCCCCTCTGTCTGCTACGGCGGACGACTTCAAATATGGCCGTGGTCGCCGTCCTCGCCTTCTCCGATGTCACGTGAGCGTCGCTCCCCGGTGGGTAAGTGTCGCAGTTTGTCCCCAGGGGCTGGTTTCCGGCCTACCGGGGGCTTGGACTCTCCACGGGTGATGTGGCCCGGCTTGTCGTCCTATCCACCGTTTCCCGGTGTTGGGGCATTGAGAGTCCGAATGGAGACATATGCGGCGGCTTTGCAGGCCTTGCTGGCGTCTTCTCTTCCTTCTGGGGCGTCTGTGGATTCCTCGCTCTGCGCAGGGCCCTCTGCGGCACTGCTGGTGGTCCCGGCGCCGACTGGTTCGGATCCAGGCTTGGAGAATGTGGTACCGTTGGGGTGCGGCTCCTCTGGGGCACCTCCTTCAGGCCACAGCGTCTCTGCCTTGCCGCAAACTCCCGCGGGGGTCCCTGTGGTGTCGCGGGAGGTTGCCAGGGCTCGGGTCGCATCCCCGAGCCCCTCTCAGTCCTTTGACAAGGTGGTCCTGTCTAAGGCCGAGGTGATGCCGTAACGGCACCGGCAGCAGGTGGACGGTGCGGAGCCACAGGGGTCAGTGGACCCTTCTCGTCCCGCTCCGGGCAGAGGGAAGACCCCTTGTCCCTCTTTGGGTCACTCTCGTCCCTCTCCACAGGCGGCTCCCTCGGAGGGCGAGTTGGAGGTTGAATCGTCCCTGGCGCCGCCACATGGGTTGTCATTCTGGGCCGCGGCTGGTGGAGGGCTTTGTGCCACTCCCCAGGCCCGTCTCGTTCCCCCACGCAGGTGGCTGCCTCGGAGGGGGTCGGGTCGGCGTCACTCTGCCGCTGCCCCGGGGTCGGTGCGGCTCCAGCTCTACTCCGGTCTCCGGTGCGGGGTGACTTGGGGGTACCTTGTCCGGTGACGCCGGCTGGTGCCGATGTCCTACATCAAGCAGTGGAATCTACGGCTCCGCGCAGGGAACGTACCGCGTGGACGCTCCTTCTCCAGAGGCAGGCTGCATATTGGTGTCGTCCTCACCGGAGACTGGTCGCCGTATGGTGTCTTTTTCACTGGCGTCGAAGGGCGGCTCCCCGCCCTTCCTGGGGCAGAGGTGTTCGTCAGAAGAGTGGCAGGTCCCTCATTCTTTGGCTCCTTCTAACTTCCCGGTTTGGCCCTTGCCTGCCCCACTTGGCCTCTGGGACGGCCGCCATAGTTTGCAGCCGTCGCCCACGGAGGAGCTGATTTCTCCACCGCTGGGCCCTACGGAGGCAGGTGCGGCCTTCGCTCACGCGGTGTCCACGGCTGTGGGCATCCTGCACATGGGTGACCCGGTGTCGCACTTTCTGGCGGACCATCTATTGGAGGTCCTCCACCAGGGCTCTGGTGGAGGGAAATCTTACTTCCCTTTGAGGTTTGCTCCTTTCTTCCCTGCCGGGGGCTTGGAGGCGTCCTGCCTCAGGGGTCCCGGTGCCTCAGCATCTTCTGCACCGGCACCTGCCGGCGCCGCGTGAGCCAGCAGGTCTTTCCCTTCACCCCTCAGCCGCCAGCCCCCTTTTGCGGACTGCTTTTCCCTCCCTGCCGCCACTGTTGACTCCGCCGTCCTGAGAGGCCCGCTGGCTGGACTCTTGGGGACGCAACATGTTCGCCTCGACCAGTGCGGCCCTGCGGGCCCTTAACAACTTGTGTGTGCTGGCTAGGGCCTCCTCCTGTTTGTGGGACGTGGCTGAGACTCTGGGATCTGCAGCGTCCCGAAAGTCTGGCCTGGTGGACTTGCGGCATCATGCATTGAATGGCCGGGAGTTTGCGGCGTTTATGCTCCGCTCTGGACATCTGAGGTGCTGGGCCATTGTTTCCTCAGTCGCGCTCAGTCGCCATGCTTGGCTTCGGGACGGAGTATTCTCTGAGAATATTCAGGAGCGACTCATCGACCTTCCGTTTGATGGCAGCTTGTTGTTCCATGCCCCGGCCAACACCGCCATCCAAAGGCTCTTGGCAAGGCTCCGTCGTCGTCGTCCTCCTCCGCCCTATCCTCCTCCGCCTCCGTCCCCTCCTCAGTGAACTTCTGAGTTGGGTTAATTCTGGGCCTTCTTAAACAGGCTGTTCTGGCCGTTTACGTCCTTCCTTGGGACTTTGGCATTGTTGGCTGCTGGACGACGCTTGTGTTGATTGTGTGTGGTTCTGCAGGAGTTTTTGCGCAGGCTTGGCCCTGAGATTGGGCCTTTTGCTTTGCTTGGGTTTTTTCCCCCCGTGGCTCTTGTTTTTTCCTCTGCTGCGGAAGTTCTTCCAAAGAGGGTTCCCTTATCTTGGGACTTAACGTACCTATATGGGGTAGTGGTAGTTGTCATATGGCTTGCGCTCTGCTTGAGGGTTCTGGCCGCCTTTGGGTGCCTGTTCTCCATGGCGTTTAAGTAGGTTGCTTTTGCTTCCTGTGGTCGTGTGCGCAGCCACTTGTAGTGGTGGCCCGGGCATCTCCTCCTCCCCCTGCTCCTGTCCTGAGGTCTGGGATGATCCTGTCTCTCCCTTGCCGGGCGTAGCCTACTCTGCCTTCCTGGGGCCTCCAGCTGTTATTCTTGCTTCTGGCTTTGACTGCCGGCGCTGTTCTGGCTGGCAGGCTGCTCTCCATCTGGAGTGGGTTTGCCTTCTTTTCCCTAGTTTCCTTGGGCCCTCTAGGCTTCTTTTTCTTCCGCTTTTCCTGTCCTGGCATTGGGCGGAAGCTATGTTGCCGAGTGGGGTGCTTCGGCCTCAGTCCTTGCCCTTGGTTCCTCTGCTGTGAGTGTACGAGCCTCTTCAGCCTTCTTTCCCTCCTACATCCCCTTGGGGTCGGTGGGGTCCTGCTTGTGGGCGTTCCCTTGGCCTGGCAGGGGCGAGGTTCTACCTGGTCCACAGATCTGGTCCCCTGTGGGGCCCTCTGGCTACTCCAAGTTTGTGGGGGGGGGGGGGGGAGGATTGCTTTCTTTCCCTGTCCTCCCTCCCCTCGCTATCCTCTGCTTAAGGGTCCTCTGGCCTTGTCTTACCCTTGTCCCTTGTGGGTGGTTGCCCTCTAGGTTGGGGTGGCTTGGAGGTTTGTTGTCCCTGCCCGTCTTGGGACTGGTCCCATTCCTTGCTCAGGATGTGGGGAGGGGGGGTGGTGTTCCTACGTGTGCCATGTCTTTTATGCATGTTCTTGCCTCCGGGGCACAGGGATGGGAGGTTGTCTATGTGCTGGCAGGGTGACTGCGCAGGTTTCTGCTTGTTTTTCTTCTTTCTTCTTTCCCTGCCCTTGGGTTCTGTGGTGTTGGCACTACTCTGGTGGTGGTGTTAATCACCGTTTCTTTCCAATTTTTCTGCTCTTCGCACACTGTTGCCATGATCCAGTTTTTTAACTGGTGTTTCCGCGTTGTGGTGCGGAAAAGTTCTCTGAAGAAAACTGACGTAGGTGCGCCAGGGCGGGTCTTATGTGACCTCGCTGACGTCATGTACGCTGACTACGCCTGGGCGGAGTCACGTGATGTCGCCCCGCCCCCGGCGTGCAGGGATGCTGTGGCAAAATGTTTACGGATCCAGTCTCACGTCTGGGGATAATTCTACGTGAAGGAATCTGCGGCTAGAATCGTCTCTACCAGATACATAGTTACCGAAGGTAAGTAACACTTACATTTAGGAGTGTTAGTGTGTCGGGTAGTAGACAATAGACCACTACCTTTAGGGTGACTACACTTCCTGTGGGAAGTGGGCATTACCCTGACCGAGAGGACCCAATTCCACCAAAAAATAAGATAGTGGAATTTTCATAGTCGTGTTAACTTCAGGTAGCCCACCTTAGGGGTGGTACTAGCCTGAGGGGGAACACCCCTCCAGGGGTGTGGAATTTAGGTTTTATATTTTTTTTATTATGTTATCATGGAAAACACATGAGGAACATCAGCAGCCTACCTGCATCCACTAACGGTGGTAATTCACTTATTTGTAAGGCATATATGAGAACATAAAACTATTAAAGACAGAGATGATAGGAGTGCTGGTGATGAGGGGGCGTAAAAGGCGGTACGACACCATTCACAGCATGTCCTGGCTAAAATGAAGGAAGTAGTTGTTAAAGTGGTGACTGTTATGATGGAGGGTCACTTGATGAGGTTAATCGGAGAAACCGCAGATAGAGCGGACAAGACAATTCGTGGTATTCCTCAGATAGGTATTGAATGCAAGGTTGCCATATTTTGTCAAATAGGGGAAGGTTGTGTGTGGCAGCTGCCATTAACTTCTCCATTCCCAGTATTTCCCATAGTTTGTACAGCCAATCTAAGAGTGTTGGTATGACCTCTTGTGAGAAAGTGCCCTCTTTCTGCATGGTTGCCCCCACATTTTGCTGAACTGCTGATGTGCTTTGACTGAGTGTGCCCTGGGCTCCTGCAATCAGGTACCCAGGGCATATGTTCTTCCCTAAAACTGCATTGAAGACAAAACCCAATGGGCACTCTCTGGTCACAGGTCAACCCCTGTTAAATGGTACCACAGGTACCCAGGGCACTGTGACCAGGGAAGGCCTCCGAGGGCTGCAGCACTTATTGTGCCACCCTTGGAGGCCCTGTACCTTTACACTCACACATTGCCTTTGCAGGCTGCGTGTTTTGGTGCAGAACACAGTCAAGAGTTGACATGGCACACATCCCTGTGTGCCATGCCTACCACCACTACCCTGGCATTGATCAGCCACCCCTCTAGCTGGGTGCTCTATACCAGGGGTGAGGATACAGGTGCATGAGCCCTGTACCCCTAGTGCCTAAGCCTATTCTTAGACATTGTAAGAGCAGTGCTGCCATTAAGAGTATATGGTGCTAGGAGTCTGTCATTACGAACTCCTCAGCACCATAACGGCTGCACTGAAAACTGAGAAGTTTGGTATAAACTTCAAAGCACATTAAACCCACACTGATGCCAGTGAGGGATTTAATGAAAAATGCACACAGAGTGCATGTTAGAGATGCCCCCTGAAAAATGACCCACCGCTAGTGTCCAGGCTGAGTGGCTGCTTTCAGCTGCCACCACCAGACATATTTCTGGACCCCTGGGTTGAGAGCCTGCTGTTCTCAGGGGCCTGCAACAATGCACATCCTGGGATGAGGTGCCAAGCCTCCTCCCCCAGGATGGGCAGGGTCTACGAAGGGGAAGCTTCAAAGGCTTGCCACCTTTGTGAGTTTCCCCAGGCCATTTGCTGCTTTCAGCAACTTGTCCTCACTGGTTCTGACCCCCACTTTGGGTGGGAAAAACAAGTGAGGGAGAGAGGTGTGCCCACCTCTGCCAACTCTACCCCTCAGATGGGGCAGGCAAGGTGAAGCCCAACTCTTGCAGATGGGGGGGACCCAGCCAACCAGGGAAAGGCTTATGCCCCCCCTCACTGGAGGGTGGCATTATAGGGTATACGAAGTCCGAGTTAGAGTGGCCCAAAACCAACAGGAGGTCTCCCCAGTGATCCTGACCCGAGATCCAGCGACTCCTGACCTGCCTCCAGCCTCAAACTGGAAGGTTCCCCCCCCCCCCCCAACCACGGTGGTAAGAAGATCCAACCCTAAAAGGCACCCCTGCACCAGATGCCCCACAGCCTTGGGTGGCCCAATCGACTGTGCCTAACCAACCACAGCATCCCAACTTACCTCTCCAAGTGGTGGTTGCACCCAGAAGACCTTCGTCCCGAGCCAGCAGTGTGTTTACAAATCAGAGACTCCCCAAAGCTACAGGGCACCTGACGTCAAAACAGCACTCTGCACCCGGCCGCCCCAGTGCCGCTGAGGGTACACCTTTTGTGCTGGCCTAAACTCCCATTTGCCCTGAGCTTAAGTCCAAGAGCTTTTCTCCCACAACCCTGTGGCTTGCTCGTTAGCAGCCACCAACCGGAGGCCCCCTTTGCCCCATTGGATAACATTGGACCTCAGCACTCTGCCGCCCTAGTGCCGCAGAGGGTGTCACCAGAGTGCATCCTTGCCCTGGGGGACACCTGAGTCCAACCACAGAATACTAACCCCCACAGCAATGTAATTACCTTTGAACCATTTAAGAAACTGGCTCTATATATACTACACCAAAGTGAGGTACAGTGTGTGTATAGAGTCCAAGGGTCTCCATAGGTTTGGCAGAGGTTAAAGTTAGATAGAACCTAACTCTCTAAAGTGGTAGCTTGGTCGAACAGTAAGGCAGTATCAGAGGACAGTGTTATGCATTTGATGTACACACTCAGTCAGCAAATGAATTCACACACTCAAGAACTGAACTCTAGGCCAATTGTTTTTGTACAAAAAATATACTGTTTTGTATAAAAAATATACTGTTTTATTTCTAGAACCAAGCAAGCCTGGTACAGGTAAGCATGTAAATACTTTTCAGCTAAAAGATGCTGTTGAATACTTTCAAAAGATAGTAGGACTTTGTACCAATTCAAGTTTACAGGGGTTGCAATGCAATGCACAAACTTAGTAGACTTAGTACGTAGAAATCCAGAGGCTTATTCAGTAAAATGCAATTAAATTACGTATCTGATTACTTTTACTAACCGTGCTGGATCCTAGATTCAGCACCGGGGCATTCCCTGGAAACAGTTGAGTAAATAAGTTTTAGTTAGAGGTACAATTTTTAGGTCTCGCGTGCCATGCAGTGCAAAGCGCTGCTCCACCTCCGCAAGAGATTTTGTGTTTAAATACATGGCCCCATAAAGACAAGAGATCCCCATCCTCCGGCGCGATCCTCTTTTGCTTTCGGGACCGCGCAAGGGAAGGTTCAGGCAGAGTTCACCAAGGCATCTGCTTTCCATGTGAGTCTTCTCTTTCCCTCCCCTCCCCTCCCTCCCCTCCATCCTCCACCCCACTCTCTGCGGTTCCTCCCCCTCCCTCAAGGGCTGTGTAGGGCGCAACGGCAACAGCTTGTTGCTTCCAGGTTCCGGAAGTGGCATAAGGGTCATGCCTCCTGTTACCTGGCTCTAGTAATTATAGCTGAGTTTGTGTGACAGTAGTCCTGTGGTTTTTAACAGGTTGTTGCTTCCAGCTCCCTTAGCGCTTGCAGCGCTAACCTCTGCAGCTTCCCCCAACACCCCTCACGGATGAGCTCTCCGCTGCCCCAGCCAGGGGTCCTCACAGAGCGAGGTAGTCATCCTGCAACAGTCGCTGTGAGTTCGAACTGTGCGCTCCTGTGTCGTGTGCTCGTGTCAGTTTCCTGGCTTGAGCCTGATTCGAGGTCAAAGTATCTTCCGTATTTAGATGCTACTCTTTGTTGCATAAGAGTTGGAGCGGAGCTATATATATATGCTGTGTCAACATGTTGACCCACCGTTGGCTGTTTTGACGTTTTATTAACTGTCCGAGCCGCACCGAGAGGAGCAAGGGAGAATAGTACACACTTGATAACATGCAGTGTCTTGCGGTATTCAGCAGAAAGCGCTGCAGGGGAGTATGTGTGCTGTACAGGTAAAACACTACGTTTCTCGAGCCTGCTATGGACACAGTGACATACGTCTAAGATCGTGACCTGCCGGTAGCATGTTTGCACTCTGTTGGAGTGAGAGGTCGACTGAGGAGGAAGACATAAACAAAGGCTGAAGTTGTGGCCTAAAGATTAAACTGAAGGACCGTGCTAGAAATAAAATAACAGAGATCGTAGAGGTTGGCCAGAAGGAGTGTAAAGAGAAATAGGAAGTTTCATGTTATTTGCCACAGATTACTTTTAGGATTACTTTTGGAATTCCAGGACTGGATCCTAGATTCAGTCCTGGGTCAGTACTTGGAATCAAGTGATGAAAGTCGACTTAATTACTGTGATGATTTTTAAACAATATTTAGCTATTTTAAAAGTTGACACTTAGAAAATATTTCAAAGAAAACAGTCAATGATTTCCTATGGAAGAAAATTCAAGTTGCAGGTACAGTATGTTCTCGTTACTTTTGTAATCCAGTACTGGGTGCCTAGACTCAGTACTGGGACCTTTATCCAAAACAGGTAAGTAATTACGTTTTCAGATATTATACGATTTTCAAAGAATATTTAAACATTGCAGAAATTGACACTTAGAAGAAATTTCACAGAAAGAAAGTCAATGATTTCCTACGGGAGAAAATTAGGTTACTGGTAAGTACAGTTGTAAGTATTTTTCAGAGTCAGTGCTGGGCACCAAGATCCAGCACTGGGAGCTCACCTAAGAGCAGGTGAGTGTTTTCGTTTTCGTTACTCTGCAGATTTTTGGTGAATATTTTAAGATTTCAAAAGTCCACACTTAGAAGAAATTTCAGGAAAAAGCCAGTCAATGTTACCCTATGAAGAAAATAGAGTTATCGGTTTAAAGGTAAGTACTCGACTGGCAGAGTTGAGGTTCTGGGCATAGACTCAGGGGTCCCCCAGGGTCAGGTAGGTACAGTTGGTTCACCCTCAGACTCTAGGGCGGCCGGGAGCAGAGAGAGTTAGGCCCAATGTTATCCTTTGAGGGATAGGGGGGGCCTTGGTTGGTGGCTGCTGACTAGTAAGCCACGCGGCTGTGGGAGCTGGGCTCCTGGTCACTTACTCAGGGCAAGTGGGGAAGTAGGTAGGTGTAGAGGTTGCACTGCCAGGGCCACTCGGGCGGCTGGGTGCAGGGTGCTTTTGAGCCTTCGGGCACTCAATTGGTTTCAATGGGAAAGCTCTGGTTTAGAAAAAGACTGCAAGCTCGGGGACGAGGATTCTTCAGGTGCCACCACCACTTCGAGAGGTAAGTTGGGTAGTTGGAGGATAGGTAGGTACCCCGGGATTGGGCACAGGGGGCCGCAGGGCGCCGCGTGCAGGAGTGCATTTTGGTGTCGGAAAATCTTACCCTCTGTTGATCGCGGTAGGGGGGGCACTTTGTTCTGAGGCTGCAGGCTTCTTCAGGAGTGTCGAGGGAGGTCATTGGGTGCCGGACTCGGGTTCACAGTCGCCGTGGGGTCGTCCTCGTGGTCTTTGTTGACTCTGGCACTGGCCAGGCTTGGCTGGTGCAGAGTGTGCTGGGTTCGCGGTTCCGGACTGCTGCCAGGGATTAGAAGTAGGTTTTGAGTAGAGCCTCTACTCATGGGAGTCCCAGGGGCTTAGAGCCAAAAGGTAGCCAGGTCCTCCGGGGTTTGTGAGGTTGCTGGCCACAAGAGATGCCAGGTTGGAGCAGGTTCGAGGGTCGACAGGCCGGTAGGGCTGGGGCCAAAGCAGTTTGTGTCTTCCTCTTAGCAGCTGCAGGGAAGGTCTTCTTTCTTCTTGCTCTTCTTTCTATGTTGGAATCTGGAATCTGGGGAAGGAAGGTTCAGGGTGCCCCTAAATACTAGATTTAGGGGCGTTACAGGTAGGTGAAAGGCAGGGGCCAATGGGTCCCTGTCCTGGGGTGGGTTCACCCCCTATCCTGCCTCTCTCCTGTGGGAGGGGGGCAGGAGCCTAGTCCTGATTGGGCAGGGCTTCCCATCTTCAAGATGGCGAGAGCCCGGAGATGTGCTTCACCTCGCCTCCCCCACCTGAGGGGTGGGGTTGGCAGGCACATCCCCTGTCCTTATTTGGGGTTTCCGGCCAAGCTTCCCGCCAGAGTGGGGGGGTTGCAGTGGCCTGGGGAAGCTCACAGAGGCGGCATGCCTTTGAAGCTTCCCCCTGCCCATCCTGGGGGAGGAGATTTAGCACCTCGCCCAGGATGTGCATTGTTGCAGACCCAGGAGAGCAGGGGCTCTCATACCCAGGGGTCCAGCAGCATGTCTGCTGTGTGGTAGCCGAGGCAGCCTCAGAACAGACGTGGATTGTAGGTTTAGGTTTCAGGGGGCCTCTCTAAGATGCCCTCTGTGGTGCTTGGTACATTAAATCCCACACTGGCATCACCCTTCAACAAGTGCTCCCGCTGCTGCAACAAGACGATTTCCTTGCCACACTAGATCTCAAGGACGCCTACTTCCACATTCCCATACATCCTGCTCACAGGAAGTACCTACGGTTTGTAGTGGACGGGCAACACTACCAGTTCAGAGTCCTTCCATTCGGAGTGACCACCACACCCAGAGTATTCATGAAATGTCTTGCGGTAGTAGCAGCAAATCTCAGAATACAACAAATTCATGTCTTCCCATAGCTAGACGACTGGCTAATAAAAGCAAGTCATTCCAACAATGTGTTCTACACACTCGCCAAACCATCCAAATGTTACACAACTTGGGGTTCACGATCAACTACACCAACTCTCATCTCTCAAAATTTCAAGCCCAACACTCTCCCAGCCAGTGTTCATGCAACTCTTCATATTTATTGTACCTCATGCAAGACTTCAAATGCGCCCCTTACAGGAACGTCTAGCACATCAGTGGAATCAGGCTCAAGAACAACTTACAGATCTGGTGTTGGCAGACAGCTGCACACATCGCTCTCTGCAGTGGCGGAACACAACGTGTCCAAAGGGCGGCCGTTCCTCGAACCTGTTCCACAGATAGTTCTAACGACACTCATCACTTACAGGATGGGGGAGCCCATCTCCTCGGACATACAACCCAAGGCAAGTGGACCACTCAACAAAAAGTGCTCCACATCAATCACCTGGAACTATAAGCAATATTTCTAGCTCTAAAATCAATCCAAGTACATGTACAAAACAAAGCTGTCCTGATCCGCATGGACAACATGACAGCCATGTACTACATAGAAAAACGCACACATTCTCTGCAGCTGTTCCAGCTCGCACAGAACATTTGGAGATGGGCCATTCCACAAAATATTTATCTACTTGCCAAACACCTTCCAGGAGTTCACAATCAGATTGCGGATATGCTAAGTCGACAGACACAACCGATGCACGAATGGGAACTACCAGTCACATGCATCAAAGGAAAAACCGGTCGCAAACGGGCAGATTCTCAGAATCTGCCCCTTTGCGACCGGTATTTTTGCATTTGCATTTTTGCATTTGGGATACATTCCCCTAGAAGACATCTGTAAGGCAGCAACATGGTCTACAACACACACCTTCACTAAACACTATTGTGTTGACGTGCAAGCCAAGCAGCTAGCTTCTGTGGGCCAAGCTGTTCTTAAAACTCTCAACCTACTGCAACCAATACAGGTGACCACCGCTAGGGGAGATACTGCTGTACAGTCTATGCAAGTGTATGATCTGCAGCTCATATGCCTCGAACGGAAAATGCTACTTACCAGTAGGCATCTGTTCTTGGCATGTAGAGCTGCAGATCCTCACACGCCCACCCACCTCCCCGGGACCTGTATCTGTTCCAGTTCTATCTTACTTAGATATACACACGGACATCTGTTTCTTTCTACTTAACTCCATTTCCCATAATGGCGAAAAACAATCTTGATGGAGGCGATGCCCATGCGCACTATCCTCCAAGGGAGGAGTCCCCTATCTCGTGACTACAAAGACTTCTTCCAAGACAACAAGGTGCAAGCATCCGACCCCAACACCAGATGGCGATCTAATGCAAGTGTGAGTATCTGCAGCTCTACATGCCAAGAACAGATGCATACTGGTAAGTAGCATTTTCCTTTCCTCATAGGATAAAATTGACTGTTTTTCTATGAAGTGTGGAGTTGGAAAATCTAAGAGATCCTTTTACAACTGTACTAAATAACAAAAACGCGTTTACTTAACTGTTTACAGAAAATGTCCCAGTGTAGTATCCAGGTATACTACACTGTGTAAGAAAAGTAATCTGAAAGTAATGCATTAGTCATTTTTACTAAAAAGCCCATTGAAAGTATATGTACTGTAATTCCAAAGGATTGCATTTCTCAGTAACAGTACTGTAAATCGAAACAAAGTGCATATACAATTACAATCCAAACATTTACAACTGTATATTTTCTGCAAAGTATTTATCATTTACCTGTGCCAGGCTTGCTTGGTTCTAGGAAATAAAAAACCTAAAAGAATATTTTTATACAAAAGCAATTGGTCTGAAGTTCAGTCTTTGAGTGTGTGAATTCATTTGTACTGGGACATTTCCTAGAGAAACTAAGTAGTCAGTTTTGCACAATTGTTATTTTTCAGTTTTTCCATACCAATCAACTACTCACTTAGAACACTTTTCAAAGAAAAACAGTCAATAGGTTCCTATGGAGAGAAATGAAGTTTATTGTTACCAGGTAAGTAATTGGTCTTAGGAGATGAGCTTCTGGGGTTAGAACAAGGATTCCCCCAGGGTCAAGGATGCACTCTTGTTACACCCTCAGCAGCACTAGGGCGGCCGGGTTCAGAGTGCTGAGGCCCAATGTTATCAAATGGGGGATAGGGGGCCTACGGTTGGTGTCTGCTAGCAAGCAGACCACTCAGCTGTGGGAGCAAAGCTCTTGGACCTTAGCTCAGGGCAAATGGGGAAACAAAGTAGCACCAAAGGTGCACCCTCATCAGCACTAGGGCGGCCGGGTGCAGGTTGCTGTTTCGACGTCTGGCACCCTTTTGGTTTCAATGGGGAACCTCCGGTTTGCAAAGGCACTGCAGGCTCTGGGACGAATGTCTTCTGGATGCGACCACCATTTCGGGAGGTAAGTTGGCTAGGCAATGTCTGTTTGGGCACACAAGGCCGTGGGGTGTCGGGTGCAGGGGTGCCTTTTGGGGTCGGATCTTCTTACCAGCTCCTGTTCGCGGTTTGGGGGACCTTCCTGTTTTAGGCTGCAGGTGTCGGCTGAAGGCTTGAGGCAGGTCAGGGGTCGCTGGATCTCGGGTCTGGATCGCTGGGGTGACCTCCTTGTGGTGTTTGCCCGCTCGTGCCGTGGACGGTGGGTGCGGAGTGAACTGGATTCGCGGTCTCCGGCTACTGCAAAGGTTGCAGTTGAACAAATCAGGTGTTCACAGGAGACAGTCTTTGTAGTTGAAGGCAGGCAGGTCCTCTGGGGTTTTCGAGGTTGCTGGCTGCAGGACACACTGGGATTTCGCAGGAGCAGGTTCGAGGGGGAGACAGGCCGGTAGGGCTGGGGCCAAGTCAGTGGGCGACTTCCTCTTGTTAGCTGCTGCATCGCTGTTCGGTCCTCCTCCTTGCAGGTTCTTGTCTGAGGAAGCAAGGTTCAGGAGTGCCCCTAAATACTAGATTTAGAGGTGTTACAGGTAGGTAAAAGGCAGGGACCAATGGGTCCCTTCTCTGGGGTGGGTACACCTCCTATTATGCCACCCTCCAGTGGGAGGGGGCGTGAACCTGTCCCTGGTTGGCTGAGTTCACCCATCCTCAAGATAGCGTGGACTGAGAGTTGTGCTTCACCTTGCCTCTCCAGCTGAGGAGTGGCGTTGGCAGAGGTGGGCAAGTGGCCTGGGGAAGCCCTCAAAGGTGACAAGCCTTTGAAGCTTCATGAACCCTGCCCATCCTGGGGGAGGAGGCTTGGCACCTCGTCCCAGGATGTGCATTGTTCCAGGCCCCAGAGAGCAGCAGGCTCTCGACTCAGGGGTCCAGAAACAAATGTGGTGGTGGCAGCTGAAAGCAGCCACTTAGCCTGGACACTAGTGGTGGGTTAGCTTTCGGGGGGGCATCTCTAAGATGCCCTCTGTGTGCATTTTTCATTAAATCCCACACTGGCATCAGTCTAGATTGGCTGTTCTTTGCATCAAAATTTGCTACTCTTTGGCGAAGGAGCAGCCTCCAGTAGGCCTGCGCGCCCATTCCACGAGGGAGACGGCAGCCACTACTGCTTTAGGACTTGGAGTTCCCCTTCATGGTATTTGCCAGGCAGCCACATCAGCATCCACGTCTGCATCACTGCATCACTGCACGTGTTCACCAAACACTATTGTGTGGATTCTCCTGTCCTGAGAGACGGCTTCTTTGGCCGTTCAGTTATCTAGGACTTCCTGGTGTGAACTTAGTTGGCAGACCCACTTACGGGTTGGTGTTGCTGGGATATCTATTCTAAGGTTAGGAATCTATAACTAATTGTCTTTCAGATGCACAAGTTACTTACCTTTGGTAACAATCTATCTGTAAGGGCCCTAGTTTTGTGCACCAGTGGTCAGTGTCTTGCATGGTTCTGCGCATCTTGCGTGGAATGTCGTGTAAACTGACGTCAGCGCCCGAGGGCGGCGTTTAAGTAGATACCGCAATGTCATCCTGGCGACCACGACACCGGCTAACGCTGAACTTTTAGTGGGAATTAATTGTATCCAGCGCGTAAAGGTAGCTACTCGCGTTAAAGGGCATACCTTAGACCAGGTTTGGACTGCCAACCTGGAAATCTCCCATCTACAGGTTTTTCCTTGTACATGCTCAGACCACAATCTCATTACTTTTTTTTATCCCTAACGTCTGTCTAAACAACGCCCCACTGCCAGACAATTTTATGGCGAGAAATTGGAGTCGAGCGGATATTGATGAATTCTGCTCCTTGCTAACAGTCTCAGCCCCTATTGCCCCGGAGGAGTCCCAACATGCCTAAGTGGAAAATATCAACATCTGGCTGGACTCGGTCAGACAGTATAATACCACTGAGGAAAGTCAAAACAAAGAGTCCTCATTATGCCCAATGCTGGTTTTCGGCAGATCTGAAGGCAAAGAAGCTAGCCTTGAGGCAAGCGGAACGCAAATGGCAACGTGACTATGAGAAAGTGCCATCTTTCTTGCATGGTATGCCCCCACTTTTCTGAATTGCTGAATGTACTTTGACTGAGTGTGCCCTGGACGTCTGCCAATCAGGTGCCCAGGGCCTATGTTCCTTCCCTAAACAAAAACCTCAAAACCAAATTGGCAAACCCTGGCCACATGTCAGCCCCTGGTAAGTGGTACCCAGGGCTTGTGACCAGGGAAGGCCTCTAAGGGCTGCAGCGCTCATTGTGCCATCCTTGGAGGCCCTGTACCCCAACACACTCACTCACTCACTCACTCACTCCTGGCAGGCTGAGTGTCTGGGTACAACACAAAACCGAGTCGACATGGCACACATCCCTGTGTGCCATGCCCACAACCTACACTGCCCTGGCATACATCAGCCACCCCTCTAGCTGGGTGCCCTATGCCAGTGGTGTGGGCACAGAGGCAGGAGCCCTGTGCCCCTACAGTACCCAGGTCAATTCCTGGGCCCTGTAAGTGCAGTGCTGCCATTTAAGAGTACATGGTGCTGGGAGCATGTCAAACACGAACTCCACAGAACCATAATGGCAGCACTGAAGACTGAGAGGTTTGGTATCAAACTGCTCAGCCCATTAAACCCACACTGATGCCAGTGTGGGATTTAATGTACCAAGCACCACAGAGGGCATCTTAGAGAGGCCCCCCTGAAAACTAACCTACAATCCACGTCTGTTCTGAGGCTGCCACACAGCAGACATGTTGCTGGACCCCTGGGTAGGAGAGCCCCTGCTCTCCTGGGCCTGCAACAATGCACATCCTGGGTGAGGTGCTAGGTGTCCTCCCCCAGGATGGGCAGGGGGAAGCTTCAAAGGCATGCCGCCTCTGTGAGCTTCCCCAGGCCACTTGCAGCCCCCACTCTGGCGGGATGCCTGGCCGGAAACCCCAAATAAGGACAGGGGATTTGCCAGCCTGCCAACCCCACCCCTCAGGTGGCGAGGTGAAGCACATCTCCGGGCTCTCGCCATCTTGAAGATGGGAAGCCCTGCTCGATCAGGATTAGGCTACTGCCCCCATCCCACAGGAGAGTGGCAGGATAAGGGGTGAACCCACCCCAGGGCAGGGACCCATTGGTCCCTGCCCTTTACCTACCTGTAACGCCCCTAAATCTAGTATTTAGGGGCACCCTGAACCTTCCTTCCTTAGATTCCAGATTCCGAAAAACTAAGAAGAGCAAGAAGAAAGAAGACCTGCCATGCAGCTGCTAAGAAGAGGAAGACACCAACTGCTTTGGCCCCAGCCTTCCGGCCTGTCGACCCTCGCTCCTGCTCCAACCCGGCATCTCTTGTGGCCAGCAACCTCACAAACTCCGGAGGACCTGGCTACCTTTTGACTCTAAACCCCTAGGACTCCCATGAGTAGAGGCTCTACTCCAAATCTACTTCAAATCCTTGGCAGCAGCCCGGAACCGCGAACCCTTCACACTCTGCACCCGCCAAGCCTGGCCTGAGTGAAAGACCACGAGGACGACCCCACGGCGACTGTGACCCCAAGTCCGGCACCCAAGGACCCCCTCGACACTCCTGAAGAAGCCTGCAGCCTCAGAACCAGGTCGCCCCCCCCACCGCGATCAACAGAGGGTAAGATTCCCCAACACCAAAAGGCACCCCTGCGCCCCGCGGGCCCCTGTGCCCAATCCCGGGGTACCTACCTATCCTCCAACTACCTAACTTACCTTCCGAAGTGGTGGTGGTACCTGAAGAATCTTGGTCCCCCGAGCTTGCAGTCTTTTTCTAAACCGGAGATTTCCCTTTGAAATCAGTTGAGCGCCCGAAGGCTCAAAAGCACCCTGCACCCAGCCGCCCGAGTGGCCCTGGCAGTGCAACCTCTACACCTATCTACTTCCCCACTTGCCCTGAGTAACTGACCAGGAGCCCAGCCCCCACAGCCACGTGGCCTGCTAGTCAGCAGCCACCAACCAAGGCCCCCCTACCTCTCATAGGATAACATTGGGCCTAACTCTCTCTGCATCCGGCCGCCCTTGTGCCGCTGAGGGTGAACCAACTTGTACCTACCTGACCCTGGGAGACCCCTGAGTCTATGCCCAGAACCTTAACTCTGCCAGTCGAGTACTTACCTTTAAACCGATAACTCAATTTTCTCCATAGGGTAACATTGACTGGCTTTGCCTGAAATTTCTTCCAAGTGTGGACTTTTCAAAACATAAAATATTCACCAAAAATCAGCTGAGTAACAAACGAAAATACTCACCTGCTATTAGGTGAGCTCCCAGTGCTGGATCTTGGTGCCCAGCACTGACCCTGAAAAATACTTTCAACTGTACTTACAGTAATCCAATTTTCTCCCATAGGAAATCATTGACTGTTTTTCTGTGAAATTTCTTGTGTCAATTTCTGCAAACTTTAAATATTCTTTAAAAATCGTATAATTTCTGAAAACGTAATTACTTACCTATTTTGGATAAAGGTCCCAGTACTGAGTCTAGTCACCCAGTACTGGATTGCAAAAGTAACAAGAACATACTATACCTGCAACTTGAATTTTCTGCCATAGGGAATTATTGACTGTTTGCTATGAAATATTTTCCAAGTGTCAACTTTTAAAATAGCAAAATATTGTCTAAAAATCATCACAGTAATTAAGTCGACTTTTATCACTTGATTCTAAGTACTGACCCAGGACTGAATCTAGGATCCAGTTCTGGACATCCAAAAGTAATCCTAAAAGCAATCTGTTACAAATAACTTGGAACTTCCATTGAACTCAATGCATTATTGTGTTTAAAATTGTGTTGCCTATTGCAACCACTTGTAACTTTCTACAAAAGTCTATTGCATATTGCAAAAGTATTAATAAAGCATCTCATTCTGAGAAAGTATATTTTAATACCTATTTTTGGTTCTAAAATAATAAAAGCATATTTTTTATATATAAACCATTGGCCTAGAGTTCAGTTATTGAGTGTGTGATACCATTTGCTGACTGTGTGTGTGCAACAAATGCTTTACACTGTCCTCTGATACTGCCTTACTGCTCGACCAAGCTACCACTTTAGAGAGTAAGGTTATATCTAACTTTAGCCTCTGCCAAACCTCTGGGGACTGTCCTCTGGGGACTGCAGTGGCCTGGGGAAGCTCACAGAGGCGGCATGCCTTTGAAGCTTCCCCCTGCCCATCCTGGGGGAGGAGATTTAGCACCTTGCCCAGGATGTGCATTGTTGCAGGCCCAGGAGAGAGGGGCTCCCCTACCCAGGGGTCCAGCAACATGTCTGCTGGGTGGCAGCCTAGGCAGCCTCAGAGCAGACGTGGATTGTAGGTTAGGTTTAAGGGGAGACCTCTATGATGCCCTCTGGGGTGCTTGGTACATTAAATCCCACACTGGCATCAGTGTGGGTTTAATGTGCTGAGAAGTTTGATACCAAACTTCTCAGTCTTTAGTGTTGCCATTATGGTGCTGTGGAGCTCGTGTTTGACGAGCTCTCAGCACCATGTACTCTTAAATGGCAGCACTGCACTAACAGTGCTCAGGAATGGACCTGGGCACTGTAGGGCACAGGGCTCCTGCTCCTGTGCCCACACCATTGGCATAAGGCACCCAGCAAGAGGGGTGGCTGATGTATGCCATGACAGTGTAGGTAATGGGCATGGCACACAGGGATGTGTCATGTCGACTTTGTTTTTGTATTGCACCCAAACACTCGGCCTGCCAAGGCAGTGTGTGTGTAAGGGTACAGGGCCTCTAAGGGTGGCACAAGGAGTGCTGCAGCCCTTAGAGGCTTTCCCTGGTCACAAGGCCCTTGGTACCTAGGGTACCATTTACCAGGGGCTGACATATGGATAGGGTTTGCCAATTTGGGTTTGGTTTGTTTTAGGGAAGGAACATAGGCCCTGGGCACCTGATTGGCAGGAGTCCAGGGAACACTCAGTCAAAGTACATTCAGCAATTCAGCAAAAAATGGGGGCATACCATGCAAGAAAGATGGCACTTTCTCACAAGGGGCAAAACAGCCAGAATAATAATTTAGTGAAAAGTAGCAGACCAGTAACCTGAGTGGAGCTGAAGCGGCCTTTGCAGATAAGACTGCAACTAAAACAAAACCATAGTGAATTACCAGAACGAGAGCAGTGTCAGTACCAGGTAAAGTGTAGAAAGAAACTTTTAGAAGAATGGAAGCTGTCTGGTCTCCTCTTTTGTGCAGCTTAAAAAAATCTCAATTGGGACTATTTTCTGGGCTTTTAAGGATCTGGGACATGTTAGGGTCCTGTAGTTTTGCGTAGTACTTCAGTACTGGGTTCGATACCTTTCTAAATAATGTTTCCTCTCTTTTTCAAGCATATGAAATTTTATCCATACCCAATATGCGCAATAGTTTGTGTATCATTAGTTCATGGTGGGCACTGGGAAACAATGGAACGCGCTTTGTTCAGGATTGTGACTTACAAAATGTTTTTTTCTCAATTTGACTTGATGATTTAGAAAATAATATTGTAGTTCGAACCAGACTAGAAGAACAAAGATGTTACCCTATTAAGTAGAATTGTATGACGGTATTATAGTATTTGATGTCGGAGTTTAAAATGTCGTTTCAGTTATGCTTAATTAACTTTTAGAAAGACCAAGCTCACGGCAAGGAAAGCAAGCCGGTTATTTTTAGAGACCATCCAAAGTTGATTGTCCAGATTAAGACATTTCATATCAGTCTTGTGTATATTATTTCAGTCTGTGTGTGGTCTGACTGTGTATAGCTTTGGGTTGTTCTGTGTGTATGGGATCCTGTGGCCCTGTTGTGCATGTGGCTGCCAGTAGGTGTGTTGGTCTTTGTGTACATGGATGTTTGTAGGAGCGTTGTTCTGTGTGCATATATGCGTGCATGTGTGATTTCTATGTTAAAGAAATGTGGCATTACATCCTCACACCTTGCCTTGTTCGAGTCCAGCCACAAACAGGAGATACCACCACCCAATACATCATAATATGTAATCTAAAAATAAATCCTTTTCTTCCCTCATCCATCTGCTGTCTCTCCCCAGCTCTTCCCGCTAACAAGGGTGGGAGGCATAAAAGAAAGTCCGATCTGCATAACCACTTGTGTTTTTTGTATATATGTCCACTGGCTAGGCTGTGGTGTTCAAAAGCAATGTGTTTTTTTTTTTTCTGCTGTTACGCGCCTGGTTAATAGTGCACAGGATTGGCCTGTTGGCTGATGCAGGAATACCTTCAATCCCGCTAATACTGGATTGTGCTGAACCCTCTCCCCTCATTTCTACTCGGGGCTTGCTTTTAGAGGCAGAGTGATACCCCTCTTTAGCATTGTTGCACGGTTTATTGCGGACTGTGCTTCTCAGTCTTTGGTAAAAGATGTATAACACCCGGAAGGACACACATTACTATTATCACTAGTAAATACATAAGACCCGCATCTTTGAGAGTTCCTAGACATAAGCACCTGATTAACCTTCCTGCTTTCTCAAATTTGCTTGAAAATACACCAATTGTCCACTTTTTTTCCAATTTTGTTTGGGCTCGCTTGCCGCTGTGCAGTAAGACTATGTTCGAGGCATATGAGCTGCAGATTACACACTTTTGCATAGATCGCCATCTGGTGTTGGGCCCGGATGTTTGCAGTTTGTTTTTCCTCTTGGAAAGTCTTTGGAAGTCACGAGGTCGGTGACGCCTCCCTTGGTTCTTATTGCGCATGGGCTTCGGCTCCATCCTCAGATTGTTTTTTTCCGCCATTGGGCTCGGATGTAATACTTCGCGCTCCGGTTCCGAACTTTTCCAGTTCGACGATCGACGCAGAATCCTCGCTCATCGGTATTGTTCAGATCCAGATCTGCTCAATCACCTTCTCTTCGACACTTCTTCGATTCCAGTCGTCGACGGCGGGCTTCGGGCCTATCCAAGCTCCGGTCCCGGCTGATGGAAAGAACTCCATTCAAGAAGTGCCCTCGATGTGGGTCCAAATTCCCCCCCACCGATCTTCATGAGGTTTGCAACCTCTGCCTCTCCCCTGAACACGAGGCTCGAGACTGTCCCGCCTGCAAGTCCTTCAGATCGAAAAAGACTATTCCAGATCGAAGGGCCAGACGCAACATGGCGCACTCCTCGACCTCCGCTCCAGTCGACATCTTCGGGGACGACGTCGAAGCTCTGGGACAGCAGCACACCGAAGAAGACCTCGTCAGTGCTTCCGAAGCCAACGACTCGGATGTGGAGGACATCACCCCGGCACAGAGGGTCGTGAGTACTATACCCCCTCCCACACCCGCGCCGACACCCAAGAAGGCTTCGGTCACGCCTTCGCCTCCGGGCCTAGGCTAGACCAGAGACACTGCTTCAAACACCCCACCTTCGGGCCCGGAGAAAAAGCCAAATAAGCCTTCCGGCGGCTCGGGCTCGAGCCAGCCTGCCAGCGGTGCTGAGAAACACACTTCGGCACCGAAAAAGAAATCGGCCTCTACCTCAACACTGACCTCTGCACCGAATCACTCTGGGTCGAAACCCGGCCTTTCAGTACCGACCAAACCCCATAAGGCCCTCGGCACCGACACTCCTGCGCCGAAGTCCACCTCGGCGCCGACTAAGAAATCGGAGGTTCCCATAAAGCACGGCACGGACAAGGCTAAAAAGTCATCGGCCCCGAAACCTTTGGCGCCGACGGAACAACCATTGTCACAGGAACTGTTTACGCCGGATCCCTTGCAAAAGACTCTTACCAAGGATCCAAAAACTGGACATTTGGCACTCTTCTAAAAAGACATTTGGACAAACCGGCTCCACCTCCAAAGAGGAAAGACTCTGCTACCTCCCCTTTCAGAATCCCTTCCCCCACCTCCTCCACCCTCTCCACCTCCACCCCCACCCCCACCCCCGTCACCTTCTCCACCCCCACCTCATCGCTCCCCGACCCCGTCTCCAGACGATGATGATCAGGGGGACCCATATGACGATCCAGGGGATGTGCCACAAGACCCCACCCCTACAGGATCCCCAGACCATGGGACAACTATAATAATCCAGACATTCCAGATGTCCCACAAGATGGCCTTTACCCATCCAGGCCATCTCCACCCGGAAGACTCATTAGGCTTCCACCACCTGCTTCAGAGGGCGGCACATTATCACGGGGTAGAGCTACACACTGACCCGGTAGAAGAGGATTTCCTCCTCGACACCTTTGATACCGCACATAGGTCTACCTCCATACTACCTATGCTCAAGGGGGTAATAAAACATGCGCCAGAGGGTTTTAAAGACCCATTTAGGGCTAGGGTCATTAACCCACGTATAGAGAAGTACAAAGCTGCCCCCACAGATCCTGCCTATATCAAAGGGCCGACGCCACTGGATTCCCTAGTGGTTTCCACTGCACGGAAGAGGTCAAACTCCCAGGCGTCAGGCGAAGCACCACCACCTGACAAGGAGTCAAAGCTACTAGATGCTTCAGGAAAGCGCACTGCGTCACAGGCAGCCAATATATGGCGTATCGCCAACACTCATGCGCTATTGGCCAGATATGATAGAGCGCATTATGATGAGTTAGAAACCATCATGCACCATCTCCCAGAAAAATACAGAAATAGGGCCAATGACTTAATTTAAGAGGGTAAGACTATAACGAACACCTCTATACGATGTGCCTTAGACGTAGCAGACACAGCCTCCAGGGCCATTAACACTAGTGTCCTCCTCCGTCGCCATGCTTGGCTGAGAGTTTCAGGCTTTAAGCCTGAGGTACAGGCCTCCATCTTAAATCATCCCTTTGACCAAGAACATCTATTCGGTCCAAAGGTAGATAAGGCCCTCGAGAAAATGAAGGACACAGATGCGGCGAAATCTATGGGAGCCCTGCAGTCACACCCTCCTAGACGCTGCTTTCGCCGCTCTTCCTTTCGGGGTACGGCTAGAGGCTACTCCTCAGATAGCGCGTCCACTTCCTACAGATCCCCTGCTCAATCCACCTTCACAAGGGGTTATCAAAGAGGCGGATATAGGAGCAATAACAAAGGCAGAGGCAAAACAAATACCGCCCGCTCTGCCACACCGCCTACCCAATGACTGCGCTCCCTCCAGACCATCCCACTCCGGTCGGGGGCAGGCTACAAAATTTCCTTCAAGTCTGGGAGACCATCACCTCAGACAGATGGGTGACCCAAATAATTCGCTCAGGGTACTGCCTAGAATTGACATCTACCCCCCCCCCCCCCACCCAGGCAACGCCCAATGTCACAAAAACATTCCGCATTACTAAAACAGGAAGTAATCTCCCTCCTACAAAAACAGGCAAAAGAACAAGTCCCCACCAGTCAACAAAATGTAGGGGTCTACTCCCTATATTTTCTGATACCAAAAAGAGACGAGACTCTACAACCTATTCTAGATCTCCGACCTCTAAACACATACATACGGACCATTTTCACATGGTAATACTTCAGCAGGTACTTCCGCTCGTCTCCCAAAACTACTTTCTCACCACACTGGACTTGAAAGACGCATACTTTCACATTCCGGTACACCATGCTCACAGAAAGTACCTCAGATTTGTAGTAGACTGGACACACTACCAATTCAAGATGCTCCCATTCGGGGTCACAACAGCACCAAGGGTATTCACCAAGTGCCTAGCGGTAGTGGCGGCACACCTCAGAAGACCGCACATTCACGCCTTCCCATATTTGGACGTCTGGCTAATAAAAGCCACGTCCTACAACCAATGTGTACATCACACCGCCACTACCATCCAACTACTTCACCAGCTAGGCTTCACGGTGAACCACCAAAAGTCCCAGCTAACACCATCCCACACAAAACAATACCTCGGTGCCACCATAGACACCTCAAAAGCCATAGCCTACCCCAATCCTGCCAGGATTGCAAGCATTCAGGCCTTGCGTCAAAGATTCATACCTCAACACTCTCTCCCAGAAAGAGTGTTTATGCAACTGATAGGGATGATGGCCTCTTGCATTTTCATAGTGCCTCATGCAAGACTCCAAATGCGTCCACTCCAAGAGTGCTTAGCGCGCCAATGGAACCAGGCCCAGGGGCAACTGACGGATCTGGTGTTGGTAGACGGTCGCACCCATCGCTCTCTGCAGTGGTTGAACACCACAAATCTTTCCAGAGGTTGACCGTTCCTGGACCCAGTTCCACAAATAATCCTAACAGACGCATCGCTCTCCGGCTGGGGAGCTCATCTGTTACACCTCATGGATGCTGCAACAAAAGTTGCTCCATATCAACCACCTGGAGTTGCTGGCAATCTTTAAAGCCCTAAAATCCTTTCACACACAGATTTTAGGCAAGGCAGACCTTATTCGCACAGACATGACGGCCATGTACTACATTCAAAAACAAGGCGGCACACACACTCCACAGCTCTCAACTAGCACAGAGCATATGGAGATGGGCAATTCCACACACAATCTTTCTCCTAGCCCAACATGTCCCAGGAGTCCAAAACACCATGGCGGATCTGCTCAGCAGACAGACGCAGCAGATCCACGAGTGGGAACTTCACCCACAGGTTCTGCACCTGTTCTTTCAGATGTGGGGGCATCCACAGATAGACCTCTTCGCCACCCACGAAAACAAAAAATGCCCAAACTTCGCCGCCAGATACCCACGCCCATTGTCCAAAGGCAATGCGATATGGATGAACTGGTCAGGCAAATTTGCGTACGCCTTTCCACCTCTCCCACTAATTCCATTAGTGGTGCGAAAGCTACAACAGCACTCCCTCACACTGATTCTAGTAGCTCCAACGTGGGCCAGGCAACCGTGGTACACCACGCTGCTGGAACTCTCGGTAGTGCCACACCAAAAGTTACACCTCTCACCATGCCTCCTAACCCAGAACCATGGAGAGATCAGACACCCGGACCCAGCTCAGCTCAACCTTGCAATCTGGCTCCTGAGATCCTAGAATTCGGATACCTTAACCTTCCCCCTGACTGTATGAACGTCATCAGAGAAGCTAGACGCCCTACCACTAGAGCCTGCTACACGGCAAAGTGGAAAATATTTGTTTATTGCCATAACACAATCAACCCTCTAGACGTATCTCTACAGCACATCATATGCTACTTACTCCATCTACAAAGGTGTAACCTAGCATATACATCCATTTGGCTACACCTCGCAGCAATTGCCGCTTACCTACAGAACAGACAGCACCTATCACTTTTCAGAGTGCCTGCCATTAAAGCCTTCATGGAAGGCCTCAAACAAATAATTCCCCCCCAGAGTACCGCCCTCACCTGTGTGGAACTTAAATATAGTTCTCACAAGGCTAATGGGACCGCCTTTCGAACCTTTGCATAAATGTGAACTGCAATTTCTCACATGGAAAACAGCTTTTCTTGTAGCCATCACTTCCTTAGAAGGGTCAGTGAGATACAAGCACTCACTATACAAGAACCTTTTCTCCAAATGCACCAGAACAAGGTTGTCCTCCGTACCAACCCAAAATTCCTACCCAAAGTCATTTTCCCCTTCCATCTAAACCAATCGGTAGAATTACCGGGTTTTTTCTCGCAACCTCAAACTGTTTCAGAAAGGGCTCTACACACGCTAGATGTTAAAAGGGCCTTACTTTATTATATCCAGAGAACGCAACCTTTTAGAAAGACCAAACTACTGTTTGTCTCTTTCTCTCCACCACATAAAGGCAACCCCATCTCTAAATCAGGGATAGCTAGGTGTATTGTAAAATGCATACAGATTTGCTACCACAAGGCAAAACTAACGCTATCTGTTTCCCCTAAAGCCCACTCTACACGAAAGATAGGGGCTTCTATGGCTTTTCTAGGGAACATCCCACTAGATATCTGCAAAGCAGCGACCTGGTCAACACCGCACACTTTCACTAAACATTACTGTGTAGATGTAAAAAACCAAGCAACAAGCTAGTGTGGGCCTGGCTGTACTAAAAACACTATTTCAAACCACTGCAACAGATACCGGTGGTCGCCGCTAGGGTTGGGAACTGCTATATAGTCTATGCAAAAGTGTGTAATCTGCAGCTCGTATGCCTCGAACGGAATATGCTACTTACCAGTATGCATCTGTTCTTGGCATGTAGAGCTGCAGAACTACACACGCCCACCTGGCTACCTGTATCTGTTCCAGTCTATCTTATTTAGATACAACACACATGGGTTTCTTCACTATTATTACTACGCTCCATCTTTCCCTGTTGGCGAAAAACAATCTGAGGATGGAGCCGAAGCCCATGCGCAATACGAACCAAGGGGAGGAGTCACCGACCTTGTGACTTCCAAAGACTTTCCAAGAGGAAAAACAAACTGCAAACATCCGGGCCCAACACCAGATGGCGATCTATGCAAAAGTGTGTAGATCTGCAGCTCTACATGCCAAGAACAGATGCATACTGGTAAGTAGCATATTCCTTATTTTACGCCACACCACTTTCAGTTGTCACCAGCTGCCACTGCTATCTCTACAGTCATCAGGTGATGAACAGAATTTTTAGATTTGGGCCGTGTGCACACAGGATAGTCCCGGCAGCTGAACCTGCACACAGGAGAAATAAGCTTTTAATAGTTCACTACTTAAATTACAATTTTCAATATTCCCAAATGGGGGATACATCAACAAATAGTGAACTGTCTTTTCTCTTTCCCAGGATTCTCCACAAATGGATCACTTTGTGACAAGACCACATTGCAAATGCCCAGTATTTGCGCACACACCCAATTAGAAATTATCTTTTGATTGGTGCAAAATGTTTGCATAGTTTCCATCTTTTGCTACTAATTCTGCCGCATGTAGTTTGCAACATTAGACAATCGCACATGACGCTAATCCTTGAGACTCCCAGATAGGGGCCAGTGGATTCTCCACTTCATCCGTTACCCAAATGTTATCCATCAGAGGAGATAAAATGACCTTCATTAGGTTTTTACAGCAACAGCTGAGAATTTTATTTCCCATGTGGTAAAAGTTTAGAAGTGCTGGTTTGCTTTATGTAAAAAATGGAAAACCAACTAAGCCATCCAATTGGGTAGTGAGCCCTCTGCTACCAAAAGTCGATAACTGTCTTGGTCAGGTGCCGCAGAATGGCACATCTTGCAACATAACTGAATTGTTTCCTTAAAGGTTTTTCCTATGTCAGAATAAATTACTCTAGCAAGTATCTCTGCTATATTTTCCACCTACCACTGACGTCTAGGTTTTATGCTCCCTACAGGGCTATCTGCCATACTTCACGGCTCTCAAACTCAAGTCGATCTTAGGCCACTATTACAGTTTTCAGCGCTGTATAAGAACCTTGCATAAACATGTATGTACTGTTTTGGATCTCATTGGGGAATTTTCAGTTTTATTGAAGCTGCATTAGACTGCAGTTGAATTGTTTAACCTTTGTGGCACCTCTTGCACTGATGCTTCTGTAGATGCTAAAATGTGAGACACATGATAATGCCATTTACCTTCGTATGAAACTAGGATATGTACGGGTAAAGCTCCTAAACCAGTCTGCATGTTTATCTCTGATAAAGATGACAGAAAATTAAACTCAAGAAAGATTACAGTATTAAAATGCCTAAAATTAGAGCCACTATTGGTACTGCCGTTTCAACTAGTTGGGGCTGTGAAATTGCGAAAGTTTGTTTGAGCAAATAATTTTATTAATTTTATCTTTTATAAACATTTCAGTTTAAGAATTCTTAACTACAAAACATAGATTAAAAAAACGGGCAAAGTAGGTTTGTAGGAAGAGAATGCCCACAAAGGCCTTCGTTTAATGGTGGATTTTACTCTGCACAGGTTTGTGGGAAGGATCCTCATTGAACTAATTTGTATACCGGGTCGGGACGTTCATTCCCATGTCCTTATTGAACTAGTTCTTGCCCCAAAATGTGGCAGGACATAGACCATACCACCACTTTGTTTGACCAGCAGCCCCAAAAATAATGTACTTCCCTTGCAAACTCAAGGAGGGAAAACCACGCAGACGCACCACAGCTTCAGGCTTCTCAGAAGACACATGAACGCGAACTTGCAAGTCTCATCCAATTACTTGAGAGGGAATTTGGTAAGGGGAATTGAGACCCTCCGAATACTAGCCTGCACATGGGTGGAGAATAGGAGTAGAAATTCCCGATCCCGGAATCTTTTGCAAGGATTGGTGTCTATTTAGCATTCTGTATGTGGATACAACTACACCGAATTACCTACAATTAAACTGGTTTTGCTCTCTAATGACACCATCCATCTGGCATTTTCAGGCTGTCAAATGTGAAAAGGTTGTGGGATTAATCTCTTTTCCAGAGATGTGTGGCCCTTTAATCTCATTTGGTGGTTGTTCTCATTCACTGTAGTGATTCCTTGTTTTATATATTCAGAAACTTAGTGACCCTGTGCTGAAATGAGTACAATACAGAAAATATTTTTTTTCTTTCAAACACCACTTAAATTTTTATATTTAATATTTTCTTAATCCCCTCGCTCCTAAACTACATTTTAATCGGATAAATTGTGATCTGTTAATAGTCTATTGGCGTTTTCTGCTGTTAAAGAGTTTTTAATGTCTTGTGTTCATTTTTGTTTCCAGATCATGAGGCAGTTCAGTGGTGTTACGATAACTTCGTAAACTACAGATCACTGATGTCTGCAGACAATGTACGCCAGCAGCTGTCACGAATCATGGACCGGTTTAACCTACCACGTAGAAGTACGGACTTTACCAGCAGAGATTACTACATAAATATAAGAAAAGCATTGGTTACTGGGTATTTTATGCAGGTGAATATACGCTATGACTTAATCATTGTAAAACTGCGTTTTTGTTAGTTTCAGTGTTATGATTTAAGAAATTCTCTAAAAATGTTTGCTCTTCAGTAATCATTTAGTACGTACTTGTCTGCTAAGTTGCAGTTCGTTTACCACGCTATTGTTTCTGATGTCATGCAATTCATGACGCTTCCTATTGTTTAAATGTATTTTAAAGCATCTTTTAATTATATTTATTCGGAGGTCAGGTTCAACCAAGCCAAAGTAATTGCAAGTTGGCATTCTTTGAAAAAAGTTAGTCTTGAAATGCGCTGGAAGTCCTCCTTTTTTGGGAAATGCTCATAGACCCTGACTCCATGTTGGATTGTTTTTTTTCAGCATCAGGTTCGGACATTCACTAAGAGCTCTGTTAATCTTGTACTGAAGTTTTTCGTGCCACCAGTTTTCAATGCCGTCGTGTTGGGATAACTAGTCCTTTTCTCAAAAATCATTTGTTTGAAGACACTGGCACCCAATACTCAACACGTAGTGTTCTGTACTCTCTTTGGGAGCCACATGCCCTACTTTGTCCCGCAACACCAGAGAATGCAGACTGGAAGAAGCTGATGGAACTGATTCCATTTCAGCATTGCCCTTAGTGTAGTTCCAAATAGCTGTGGTCAGACCATCACAACGTCTTCATCTAGTCTGCCTCCTGACCACAACAGTGTCTCATGTGAATACAGCCTCGCTTTCAGCTTGAAGAAAACCCCAAGGTATCAAAGGGAAAGGTACTGGGTTCATCGCAAGATGCACCAACAGGTGTCCTGCAACACTCCAGGTATCTTCAAGGAGAAAGATCCTGTCAGCACCAAGGTGGGTGAAACGGACGGTCTATCAGGAATCCCTGCAGCTCAGGCTGCTCCCTGAGCAAAATCAGGTCCGTTATCCCTTCCCCCATCAGCGATAAAGTGCTATGATGCTGAAACCGCTGGCTGCGTCATAGCGCTTGTAGGAAGCTTGCTCTGTATATACTATACCAAAATGAGGTATAGTGTCGCAGAGTCCTGTGTAACCCCAAAGGTAGACGGAGGTAAAAGTAGATAGCTCCTCACTCTTTGTGATAGTGTGGGCGATCAGTAGGGCTTTATCAGAGGGTAGTGTTAAGCATTTGTTGTACACACTCAATCAGCAAATGTTGTCACACACACAAAGATTGAACTCAGACCAATTTGTATTAAAATATTATTTAGTTATTTTATGTCTAGAGCCGAGCCCGATGCAGGTAAGTGAAATGAATGCTTTGCAAAATCTTATGCAGTGTTTTACAATTGAATGCAGGTTCAAATGCAGTTGGTTGAAATACAGTCGAAATTACTTTTCAGATGACTTTTCCCGTTACTTTTTAGAATACTTTTTAAGTTAATCAGTGTTATATGCCTAGATAGCACACTGAGACATCTCCTAGACAAAAGGTAAGTACATCAGTTTTTGTACAGTTGCGGTTTTTTCAAGTTTTCATACAAACCAACTCCACACTTAAAACAATTTTCAAGGAAGAACAGTCAATGTATTCCTATGGAGAGAAATGAAGTTAACGGTTTGCAGGTATGTACAAGTATGTGGGAGTTTGTATTCTGGGGTTAGAACCAGGGTTCCCCCAGGGTCAAGGATGCACTCCTGAAACACCCTCAGCAGCACTAGGGGAGCCGAGTGCTGAGGCCCAATGTTATCCAATGGGTGATTGGGGGCCTCCGGTTGGTGGCTGCTCACAGGCAGGCCACAGGGTTGTGGGAGCAAAGCTCCTGGTGTTGGGCCCAGGGCAAAGGGGGATCAGAGTTGGTACCCAAAGTGCACCCGCTGGGGCGGCTGGGTGCCTTTTTGGTGTCGGGTGCCCTGTTTTCAATGGAGATTCTCCGGTTGCAACAAAGACTGCAGGCGTGGGGACTAAGATCTTCTGGAGGCGCCCACTGGTTGGAGAGGTAAGTTGGGATGCCTGGGGATACTGAGAAACCATCGGTTGGGCCACCCAATGCCGTGGGATGTCGGGTGCAAGGGTGTCTTTAGGCGTTGGGTTTTCTTACCAGCTCCGGTTGTGGTGTCCTCCAGAAAGAAACTGCAAGCGTCGTCTGGAGAGTCGAGGCAGATCAGAGATCACCAGCTCTCAGGTCGGGGTCGCCTGGGAGACCTCGTGGAGTTGGGACACTCTAACTCAGGCCGTAGGTGTTGTGTGCAGACTTTGGGTTTTGTCTGCCGCCAGAGTCTTTTTGGTGAGCAAATGCGGTGCTTACGGGAGACAAAGTCTTTAGGTTGGAAGGCAGGGCAAGGTCCATCGGGTTCTTGAGGCTGCAGGACACACCGGGATTTCGCTGGGGCAGGTTTGATGTGGGGACAGGCTGGGGCCAAGTCAGTGGATGTCCTCCTCTTAGCTTCGGCATGGCTTCTTCATTTCTTCTTCTTTTCTTCTTGGTCGATTCTTGTCGGAGGAGGCAAGGTTCAGGGGTGCCCCTAAATACTAGATTTAGGGGCATTACAGGTTAGTAAAAGTTTGGGACCAATAGGTCCCTTCCTTGGGGTGAGTACACCTCCTATTATGCCACCCTCCAGTGGGAGGGGGGAATATGCCTCTCTGGTTGGCTGAGTCATCTGCAAGATGGTGGGGACAGAGCTGTGCTTCACCTCACCTCCCCCACCTGAGGGGCGGGGTTGACAAAGGTGGGCACACCTCCCTTCCTCACTTGGTTTTCCCGACGATTCTCCCGCCAAAAGTGGGGGTCAGAACCGGTGGGGGCCAGGTCCTGGAAGCAGCAAAAGGCTTGGGGTAGGTCACTAAGGCGGCACGCCTTTGAAGCTTGCCCTTCGTGGACCCTGCCCTTCTTGGGGGAGGAGGCTTTGCACCTCGTCTCAGGATGTGCATTGTTTCAGACCCAGAGAGCAGCAGGCTTTCGACCCACGGTGTCCAGAAACTCGTCTGGTGGTGGCAGCTGGCGAGCAGCTACTCAGCCTGGACACTAGTTTTAGGTCGTTTTTCAGGGGGCATCTCTAAGATGCCCTCTGTGCATGTTTCATTAAATCCCACACTGGCATCAGTGTGGGTTTAATGTGCTAAGAAGTTTGATACCAAACCTCCCAGTTTTCAGTAAAGCCATTATGGCAGGGATGTGTGCCAAGTCGACTCTTTACTTTGTTCTGCACCAAAACATGCAGCCTGCAATTTGTGTGTGTGTTGTAAAGGTACAGGTCCTCTTAGGGTGGCACAATAAGTGCTGCAGCCCTTAGATACCTTCCCTGGTCACAGTGCCCTTGGTACCTGTGGTACCATTTGCAAGGGACTGGCCTATGACCAAAGAGTGCCAATTGGGTTTTATTTTTAATGCAGTTTAGGGAAAGAATATAGGCTCTCGGTACGAGGTTTGACAGGAAACCAGGGCACACTCAAAGTACATCAGCAGTAATACCAAAAAGTGAGGACAACGATGCAAAAAGAGGGCACTTTCTTACAGCTCTTTTTTCCCTAACCTGCTTTCGGTTTCCTTCGGCGCCTTCCTTAAGTAATAGTCATTCTGAGTTTTTCTCTTAACTTTTTTATCTATTTTGCACAGCAGCTGCGCAGCTGTACTTGGTGGCTAAAACGTTGACCAAGCCAATACCTTGCAAAGGCAAGATCTGTTGGCTTTGCCAATGCTGGCAATTCTATGCAGGCCTTTTTACAGACACGCACGGTTTGAATGGAAAAAATAACTTACCTTGTAGGCATTGGTTCATAGCGTGCAGTGCTGTTGATTCCCTGGTGCCCACCCTCCTTAGAACTGTGTGTTAATCACAGATTGCTTCTGTTCATAACTAGTTAACATTGAAAAATGCACATAATGCCCCAGGCTATGCTCACTTGATACTCTGTCCTCGCACGCTGTGCGAAAAGCAATCTAAAATGGAGTCTGTGCCAATGCGTATTTCCCCACTAAGGGAGAAGTCTCGGTCCATAATGTGCCTCAAAATAATTTTTTGAAAAACAATTTGCAAGCGTCCACGTCCAACACTAGATGGCAGGATAATGCAGAGCATTTGAATCTACAGCACCACACACTACAAACAGATACTTGAATAGTCAACATTTTCTTCTGCTCAGAACAACTATGCTGTAACTTGGCTGTAGTTAAAATGCACAGCAATTGCAAGTGGCTGGAAAAACTGCATTTGCCATATTGGAATATCCTATTTATTTGTTATATCTCCTCTTAAGTGTTCCTTGTACGCCCATGTGTCAGGGTTGTAATACATTATAATAGGTCACAATATATTTAGGAGGATATTGTGCCCTTGCAGCAAAAAAAATCCCCCAAAAAATAAAGGCTATTTAACTTTTTAGGCTTGGCTGGGCATTTGTTTAATAGGCCTAGATGGGATTAAAATCTTTATTTTCCACCTTCACTTACGAAGGGCTAGAAAAATGCTTCAAAGTTTTTCCCCTGTAAATATATATAGATATAGATGTATATTAAATAATTTTCAGTCACAAAAAATCGTTGATTATCCTGCCTCTTGTGGCGGTGGGCTAACGGCAAGGTAGCGAACCATTGAATGTTTAATCAAGTGTTCCTTTGTTCAAAGAAAGCACGCCATAGCCCAATTTCTTAAGCGTGAATATTCAATACAGCGAAAATGCCAGTTTTCGCTGTATTGAAATATTCACACTTAAGGAGTTGGGCTACGGCGTGTTTCCTTTGAACAAAGGAACAATTTTGATATATATATATTACCTACTGGCGGTCGCCAGTAGGTAGTTATAGTTAGGACCACTTTTCCATAGGAAAACCTCAACATTCTATTTTGAATAACTTTGGCGCCGGTCGATGAATCCTCGCGAATTTCTCAAAATAGGTGGGGCGCTACGCTCCGCTCCTACCCTGAAAGTCTCGGGGGGGATTCGTCAAGCGGGGGCTGAGATAAAAGGGGGGTCCCAAAACGCGTTTTTCCCATGCATTTTTCCATAGGACCTTTAGAACGAGCTACAGCCCGAACGGCTGAACAGAATTACTAGAAATTTGGCAGAGAGGTAGTCCCTAGGTCAAGGAAGTGCCTTTTGTAGGTTTGGTGTAAATCTGTTCAGTAGATTCTGAGAAAATAGCCTTTAAATCAATATATATATCTGAGCCCGCTTACGGTAAGCGTACGGTGGCGAGCGCGATTCTGATTGGCTCTTAGATCTTAGTAAACATTCGAATCGGCCGAAACCAGGAAGCGGCGGCCGCCATTTTGTCTCTCGCACTGAGTGTTGTTTATCAAACAAGATGGCCAAAAACATGTTACGGGGCTGTTTTGACAACTCCCTCCCACATAGTCATGTTGAGGGAGTCCCCAAACATCCCCCAAGAGCAAAAACGGTTTTATTTTTTTTTCGGCAATTTCGCCGAGTACGCTTACCGTACGCTTACCGTAAGCGTACGGTAAAAAAAAATAATAAAAAAAACACTATCCACACTTACCCCACCCCCTGTGCTTTTGGTGGCCGTAGGACACCAAATGTACAGGGCTTATTAATAGGTAAAAAAAACTAAATTTTGGCAACATGAAATTATAAAATCGAAATAAAAAAAACACTATCCACATTGACCCCACCCCCTGTGCTTTTGGTGGCCGAAGGCCACCAAATGTACAGGGCTTATTAAAGTTGATAAAAACCGTGCACTGAACGAACTGCGTTAAGTGGGCGCGCACGCCTCGAATGGCGTAAAGTAACTTAGCATTTAAAAAAACGTACAAATTCACTGAAAAAACCATAGGTTTCACACACGTTATAGTTAGGAATTAGCATTTAAAAAACCTTGCAAATTCACTGAAAAAACCATAGGTTTCACACATGTTATAGTTAGCGGAAATTTTACTGATAAAAAACCAGTGAAATTGCCCCGTTATAGTTAGTGCTGGCAACTATAACTCACGCGACCGCAATCTTCTGCTGATGACATGTGTCTTTATGAAAAAAAAATATTTGTAATATATGTATAGCTAAAAATGTATGGAAGAAGACATGGGCAAATAAGTGTCTAAATACAGTATTAGCATCAGCAGAGGATTGCGGTCGCGTGAGTTATAGTTGCCAGCACTAACTATAACGGGGCAATTTCACTGGTTTTTTTATCAGTAAAATTTCCGCTAACTATAACATGTGTGAAACCTATGGTTTTTTCAGTGAATATATATATATATATATATATATATATATATATATATATATATATATATATATATATATATATATATATATATATATATATATATATATATATATAATTTTTTTTTTTTTTTCTTACCTCACAAAAAGCAGGTAAGTAATTTTGTAAAAATGTAAGTTAGGCATCCCAAGCCAGAACTGGCTTAAAACCAGTCATGCTGCTCCTCGCAACCCCAGAGCTGTAATCTAAATCCTTGGCTGGGAGACTTAACAACCCTAGCTTCGAGGACAATGGATAGCCTCTGGGACAAGGACAGGCCAATGGGTGTTAACTACTGACCACATAGGCATTCTCCTATTTATCACCGGGGCCCATTTAGACAGTCCGTATCCAGACATAGTAGGATTAAAAAAAAAACGAGTTTTACCCTTCAGGTAGGTGAGTGCGTAGGCAAGGGGCTGAAGATGAGCCTGCCTGGTGGCAGCTGGGTCCTGCATGTTGGGGGGAAAAAAAGAGGAACTGTCTAGAACAGAGGTCTTCAAACTTTCTGATGCCGAGACCCCCCTGTCAAAAACTTCTAGGCGCAAGGACCCCCTCCTGATGCATCTCTAGAACTTGAGCCTCCTCAGTATTGCTAACTATCGACAACCATAAACACCTCTAATTACCACAGCAAATCATTTATACATTGGGGAAATGAATTCAACTGTATTTAGCAAACCAAAGGTCAGTGGTTGGGGGCATGGTCAAAGGTGTGGCTAAAAACAAAGGGGCAGATTTACAACTTCTGGCGCATCTCTGCAGATCAGCAGGGATGCGCCAGAACAGATGCGTCACGTAATCCCCCCCCCCCCCCCCCCTCCCCCTTGCGCCACCACGGATGCGTCGCATTTACAATGCGGCGCACCATGGTGCAAGGAGGGGAAGATGCGTGACGCATCTTGTAGCGTACAGGTGGCGCATTGCTCGCGTCGCAAGCGCGGCGCAACTCCTGCAATGCACGGGGGCCCGTCCATACTTCATGTGGTGCGTCACTCCTTATGCCTGCTTCAAGCAGGCGTAAGGATTTGATGCAGCAACGTCGTAAAACTGACTCAGTGAAATCTTGTAGATTTCACTGCGTCAGTTTTACGGGGCTTTCCTGCGAGGGAATTCCCACCCTGCGACAGAACACCCACATGAAACCTGACGCAGGTTTCATGTGGCGCAGGGCTTTCCAACGTGACGCATCTGCCTAGATGCATCACGTTGTAAATAAGTCGCAACGTGGCGCATGGTTTATGCCGCTGCTGCGTCACAAAAGTGATGCAACGGCGGCGTAAAAGTGTCGCAAAGGGCTTGTAAATCTGCCCCAAAGGGCCTAATTTATGAGGCACTGACATGGGGCACCGCTGCAAGTCTTCTTGCAGCGCTGCCCTACGCCAATGTGTGAGGGCAGGAATGCACCTTATTTATGAAATTTCCCCCTATGTTGGCACACAAATTGTTGCCTAGCGCCAACATGAGCTGGATGGTTTTTGTGCAGGAAGGGGCACATTCCTGAACAAAAACAATCATGAGAGGGGTTTTCCTCTTTCCATGTGTGCTGCAGAATGCAGCACACATGGAAAGAGGAAAAAAACAAGGAGAAATGAAAACATTTCCTCTTGTTGCGCCTGCTGTGGGGAGGCGTAAGGATTGGCACTGCTCCAGGTTTACATGGTTTTGTAAATCTGGGACAGCGTCAAAATCCATGGGCGTTGTGTGAACACCCACCGCAACTCTTATGGAATGCCTACTTGACATAGAGTAAGGCAACGCAGCGACTTGTGCTGTTTTGTATTATGAGGCCATGCAAAGCCACGCAGGGTGACTTTGCCTCACCTCATAGATATGATTTAGATGCTTGTGCCGCAGAAGCTAAAAAGATTTACGCTTCAGTGGCGCAAGCCTCTCATAAATCAGCCCTAAAGTATTTTGTTCCTTTTTAGGTCTTTCACCATCAGGTAGCTACATATAAAATAATGGGTAGCTTAAAAGACATACATTTAAAAAGTTGTTACTCAGTGGGAAATGCACTATACCGTACATTATATAACCTCTATTATTTAATGCACTGCATAAGAATGTGTGTAACCAGAGAGCCACAGAATTAAATTTGGTTGGTTGGTGCAGTGGAAAATAGTGACTTAGGTATTTTTAGTGCTTTGAGGTCACAGCTTGTGACAAAGCACTGTGAATGTGTAAGTCATTATTTTATACTTGCTTCCAAAATGTAGATTAGTGTAATATCAGACTGTAAGTAATGCATTTATGTTTGCACAACTGTCCCTTCAGCACCTTTTCTGGGGTACTAAGAGCTGTGTATATTCGGTTATAATTAAAAGCACACACTTCTGATGGATACATCTACCAGTGGATTCCTCACCTTGTGAATATCCCCTGCGCCAGCATTCCACTGAACTTTTTTTCCCCAGCTCTCTACGCCGACGTGGACGTCATAGTGCATCGGCTCTGCTCGCGACTCCGTATGACGTCACCGGAGCCATAAGAGAGCCACGTCGGCGTGATGACGTCAGTTCCCTTTTTTCCGCGCCGTCGACGCGCAGCGGTTTTTCCAGTACTCTCCTGCTACTTTGTAGTCTTGTAGTGGTTACTGTTGGTGAATTCACCAGGTCTTCGACTAGGAAGTCGGGTTTCAAACCTTGTAGGGAATGTGGGGGCCATATGTCGATGACAGACCCCACGAAGATTGTTTGTGGTGCCTTTCTTCTGACCACGACATGGACTGTTCCAGCTGCAGAAGGATGAACCCCAAGGCCTTGAAGGAAAGAGGCGAAGCTCTTCATGGCCAAGGCAAAGAAGGAGAAGAGAGGTAGGAAGAAGGAGAGATAGAGGCCGGAGTCGTCGACTTCGCATTCTTCGAAGTCGAAGAAACACCACAAGAAAAGGAAGCATAGCTCTCGGCGCCGGTTTTAGAAAAGCAAGGTTTCGAGATCGACTTTGCCTCGACGTCTAAGTAAGGATGTGTCTCCTTCTCCATCCAAGTCTGCAGAGAGATCTCCTTCGCCGAAGCAGTCTCCGGCGCAGTCTCCGGCCAGTCACCGGCGCCAGTGGAGTCTTCTGCTTCTGAGGTCGAGCAAGAACAGGAAAAGGAGCCTTCTCCAGAGCCAGCTGATCCTGTGGCTCCTGTCGAGGACTTTGCGGCTCCGGTTCCAGGTACGCCTCAGCCAGATCCGGGATCGATCCCTTATCCACAGTTCCCGACTCCGGGTGTGGATTCGACGCATTTTCTAAATGCTATGTATGGGATTTTTCAACGGGCTGCCTTCCCATCCGGCGCACCTTCTGGTCTCGTGGATCCTATGGCGTACACCTTGGGGGTGCCGCAGCATTATGCTCAGGCCCCATTTATGCCCTTTTTGCCGATGGCTCCTTGGTGGCAGTTCCGGCGCCGTCTGGGGATCCATCTCGACATCGATTGGATCGGCCTTATTTGGAGCCCTCCTCGATGCCGTTGCTGACTCCCTCGGCTCTGCGTCCGGCGCTGCCGACTCCAGCGCCTCCGACACCGCCGACTCCACTTTCTGTTCCACCGACTCCGCGTAAGGCGCCACCGGCGCCGGTTCCTCGGATCCGCTCAAGGAGAGAGGCTCAGTCTTGGAAGAGGAGCGCTATAGGGAGGAGGCGGTAGAAGGTGAGGTAGATGCATCTTCTGACGACTTTGAAGGGATCCAAGAGGCTAGTGGTCTTGATACAACTCCGGAGTGGGAGCATTATTCTTCTACTAAATTCTCTCCACCGCAGGAGCTGGCTCCTTATCATTTAGTGATAAAGAAGGCCGCAAAGTTGCTGGACTTGCAGTTGCCCTCTGCTGATTATAAACCGAACCTTCTGACTGAGGTATTGCATTCGCCAGCTTCGACTAGTGAACCATTGTTGCCTTTTAATGAGGCTATTTTGGAGCCAGTTTTGGATGTCTGGCGTAAGCCACTTTCTTCGCCGGCAGTCTCCAGACAGGTGGCAAGGAGATATAGGGTGGCTCCTGGGGATCCAAGTTTTCGGTCTTCTCACCCTTCTCCAGAAAGCCTGGTGGTGCAGGCTTCATGCTCGAAGCATGCTTCGGGAGCCTTCCCTCAGACTCCTGCGGACAGGGAGTCCAAAAAGGCTGATCAGGCAGCTAAGAAGGCCTTTTCTTCAGGGAGCATGGCGCTTAAATCCACTAATGCCACCTGCTTGCTAGGACGCTACGTTCATGCTCTGATGGACTCCATGAAATCATTAGCCCTAAGTTGCCAGAAGGGGATAAAGCTTTTATGTAAGTGGTCACTGACACTCAGGCTGCTGCAAGGCAGGTAATTCAGTCAGGACTTGACACTGCTGATTCTGTGGCAAGGATAATGGGTTCGTCGATGGCCACTAGGAGGCAAGCGTGGCTTCGTTCTTCTGGCTTTTCTACGGATGTTCAGGCCACCTTGGTAGATTTGCCTTTTGACGGACAAACTTTTTGGCGAAAAGGCTGATTCCGCCTTGTAGATATTTAAAGAGAGCACGGTGACGGCGAAGTCTTTGGGTCTGCAGACTCCTGCTAAAGGATTTGGGCTTAGGAAATTCAGAGGCTTTGGCAGATCTTCATTTCGCTCCTTCCGGCAGCCTCAGCAGCAACAGCAGCAGCAGAATCCCCTCTATAGATCGTATAGAGGAAGACAAAGAGGACGAAGAGGTGCTGGTCGCAACCCATCTTCATCTTCTGCCTCCTCTGCTCCCAATGAAGCTTCAGGGAAGCAGCCCTAGATCCCCCCATCCTAGATCATGTGAGACCTGTGGGGGGTCGGGTGTCCCACTTTCTGCGAAGTTTGAAATCTGATACAACCGACCTTTGGGTTTTGAACCTCGTGGAGACTGGGTGCGCGCTTCCCTTTCGGGAGTTTCCTCACCCCTTACCCTCCTTGCCAGGGTTACTGCTCGGAAGACCATCTGCTTCTTTTGCAGAAGGAGGTTCTAGCTTTGCTTCAAAAGGGTGCGATAGAGGTGGTTCCAGAGCAGGAAAGGGGTCAGGGATGCTACTCCCAGTATTTCGAGATTCCCAAGAAGGACGGCAGATTGCATCTGATCCTGGACCTCAGTCTTGAATTTTTACCTGAAACAGGAGAAATTCAAGATGCTGACCCTTGCGCAGGTTCTTCAGGCGTTGCAGCAAGGAGACTGGATGGTGTCTATCGACTTGCAGGACGCGTACTTCCATGTCCCAATCCTGAAGTCGCACCAGAAGTATCTCCGTTTTACAGTTGGGTCGCAACATTACCAGTTTGCGGTCCTCCCGTTTGGTCTTACTACCGCACCTCGAGTCTTCACAAAGGTGATGGCAGTGGTGGCTGTTTATCTCAGGAGGTCGGGGATTCCGGTTTTCCCCTACCTGGACGACTGGCTTCTGAAGGCAGAGTCCCCAGAGATGGTGCAACATCATCTGCAGGTAACATCTCAGCTGTTATTCGGCTTGGGTATTTCCATCAATGTGCCCAAATCTCACCTGGTGCCCTCTCAACGCAACCTGTTCATAGGGGTGGTACTGGACACTACTGTATGTCGACCATTTCCTCCTCCTCAAAGAATTCTCGACATTCAGGAGATGATCCCTTTATTCCACAATGGAGCGGTTGTTCCAGTTCTGAAGGTCCTTCGTCCGCTCGGTTTGTTCGCTTCCTGCATTCTGTTGGTCAACCATGCACGCTGGCACATGAGGGCGCTCCAGTGGTGCCTCCGCAGGCAGTGGTATCAGCACAACGGAGATCTCAGGGAGTCGATCAGGATCTCCAGAGAAGCTGCAGCGGATCTATCTTGGTGGAGCGTGGAGGGCAATCTGTCTCAAGGGATGCCCTTTCATCTTCCTCCATTGGTGGCCACAGTGAAAACTGATGCCTCCTCCCTAGGGTGGGGTGCTCATCGGGGGGAATCTGGAGATCTAGGGTCTTTAGTCTCCAGAGGAAAGGTTGCTTCACATCAACCTTCTGAAATTGCGGGCGATTCGTTTGGCGCTCAAGGCCTTCCTGTGAGAAAGTGCCAACTTTCTTGCATGGTATGCCCCCACTTTTTGCTAAATTGCTGAATGTACTTTGATTGAGTGTACCCTGGGTTCCTTCCAATCAGGTGCCCAGGGCCTATGTTCCTTCCTTAAACCACACAAACTCCAAATTGGCAAACCCTAGCCACATGTCAGCCCCTAGTAAATGGTACCCTGGGTACCCAGGGCCTTGTGGCCAGGGAAGGCCTCTAAGGGCTGCAGCACTCATTGTGCCACCCTCAGAGGCCCTGTACCCTTACACACACACACTGCCCTTGCAGGCTGAGTGTCTGGGTGCAGGACAAAACAAAGAGTCGACATGGCACACATCACTGTGTACCATGCCCATCACCTACACTGCCAAGGCATATGTCAGCCACCCCTCTAGCTGGGTGCATTACGCCTATGGTGTGGGCACAGGAGCAGGAGCCCTGTGCCCCTCCAGTACCCGGGTCCATTCCTGGGCACTGTAAGTGCAGTGCTGTCATTTAAGAATACATGGTGCTGAGAGCTCGTCAAACACGAGCTCCACAGCACCATAATGGCAACACTGAAGCCTGGGAAGTTTGGTATCAAACTTCTCAGCACATTGAACCCACACTGATGCCAGTTTGGAATTTAATGTACTAAGCACCCCAGAGGGCATCTTAGAGATGCCCCCTTACAGCTAACTTACAATCCACGTCTGCTCTGAGGCTGCCCAGCCTGCCACACAGCAGACACGTTGCTGGACCCCTGGGTGGGAGAGCTCCTGCTCTGCCGGGCCTGCAACAATGCACATCCTGGGTGAGGTGAGAAATCTCCTCCCCCAGGACGAGCAAAGGGAAGCTTCAAAGGCATGCCGCCATTTGGAGTTTCCCCAGGCCACTGCAACCCCCCACTCTGGCGGGAAGCTTGGCCGGAAACCCCATACAAGGACAGGGGATGTGCCAGCCTGCCCACCCCACCCCTCAGGTGGGGGAGGCGAGGTGAAGCACATCTCCGGGCTCTCGCCATCTTGAAGATGGGAGGCCCTACCCTATCAGGATTAGGCTACTGCCCCCCTCCCACAGGAGAGAGGCAGGATAGGGGGTGTACCCACCCCAGGACAAGGACCCATTGGTCCCTGGCCTTCACCTACCTGTAACGCCCCTAAATCTAGTATTTAGGGGCACCCTGAACCTTCCTTCCTCAGATTCCAGATAGAAAACTACAAGAAGAACAAGGACCTGCCCTGCAGCTGCTAAAAAGAGAAGACACCAACTGCTTTGGCCCCAGCCCTACCGGCCTGTCGACTCTCGAACCTGCACCAGCGCGGCATCTCTCGTGGCCAGCAACCTCACCAACCCCGGAGGACCTGGCTACCTTTTGGTTGTAAGCCCATGGGACTCCCATGAGTAGAGGCTTTACTCAAACCTATTTTTAACCCCTGGCAGCAGCCCGGAACCGCGGACCCAACACACTCTGCACCAGCCAAGCCTGGCCAGTACCGGAGTGGACAAAGACCCTGAGGACGACCCCACGGCGACTGTGACCCCGAGTCCGGCACTCAAGGACCCCCCTCGACATTCCGGAAGAAGCCTGCAGCCTCAGAACCGAGTGCCACCCCAACCGCGATCAACAAGAGGGTAAGATTTCCGACATCAAAAGGCACCCCTGCACCCGGCGCCCTACGGCTCCCTGTGCCCAATTCCGGGGTACCCACCTAAGCTACAACTACCCAACTTACCTCTCGAAGTGGTGGTGGCACCTGAAGCATCCTCGTCCCCGAGCCTGCAGCCTTTTTCCAAACCGGAACATTCCCATTGATTTCCATTGAGCGCCCGACGGCTCAAAAGCACCCTGCACCCAGCCGCCCGAGTGGCCCTGGCAGTGCACTCTCTACACTAACCTACTTCCCCACTTGCCCTGAGTAAGTGACCAGGAGCCCAGCTCCCACAGCCGCGTGGCTTGCCAGACAGCAGCCACCAACCAAGGCCCCCTTATCCCTCATAGGATAACATTGGGCCTAACTCTCTCTGCACCCGGCCGTCCTGAAACCGCTGAGGGTGAACCAACTGTACCTACCTGACACTGGGGGACCCCGGAGTCTATGCCCGGAATTTCAACTCTGCCAGTCGAGTACTTACCCTTAAACCGCTAACTTCATTTTCCTCATAGGGTAACATTGACTGGCTTTTTCTTCAAAAATCTTCTAAGTGTGAACTTAACTGCAAATATTCACCAAAAATCAGCCAACTGACAAAAACGAATTTACTCACCTGCTCCTATGTGAGCTCCCAGTGCTGGATCTTGGTGCCCAGCCCTGACTCTGAAAAGTGTCCACAACTATACTTACCTCTAACTCATTTTTCTCCCATAGGAAACCATTGTCTGCTTTTCTGTGAAATTTCTTCTAAGTGTCTATTTTTGCAAATTTGAAATATTCTTTTAAAATCGTACCATTTCTGCAAACTAAATTACTTACCTGTTTTTGATAAGGATCCCAGTCCTGGGTCTAGGTACCCAGTCCTGGATTACTAAAGTAACGATAAAGTACTCTACCTGCAATTTGAATTTCTTGCCATAGAGATCCATTGAATGTTTTCTTTGAAATATTTTCTAAGTGCTAACTTTTGAAATAGCTAAATATTATTTAAAAATCATTACAGTTATTAAGTCGACTTTCATCACTTGATTCTGAATACTGACCCAAGGCTGGATCTAGGAGCCAGACCTGGAATTCCAAAAGTAATCTGAAAAGTAATTTATTACAAATAACCTGAATTTACCATTGAGCTCAATGCATTGTTATGTTTAGGAAATAGGATTGTTTATTGCAACCAACTGTGACTGTTTACATAAATTTATTGCTTAAGACAAAAGTATTTATATTCAACCTCTCATCCTGAGAAAGTATATTTGTATCCCCTTTTGTGGTTCTAAAAATAAAACAAGCATATATTTTATATATATACATAAACCATTGGCCTAGAGTTCAGTTATTGAGTGTGTGAAACCATTTGCTGACTGAGTGTGTACAATAAATGCTTTACACTGTCCTCTGGTACTGCCTTACTGCTCGACCAAGCTACCACTTTTGAGAGTAAGGTCATACCTAACTTTGACCTCTATCAGCCTCTGGGGGACTGTGGACTCTGTACACCCTGTACCTATTAGGGAACAGTATATACAGAGCCACTTTCGCACACTTCCTCCCTTCCCTTCGCGGTCAGTCTGTTCAATTCCTGACGGACAACACTACCGCGATGTGGTATGTCAACAAGCAGGGAGGAGTGGGGTCGCATTGTCTCTGCAGAGAGGCTCTGCGTCTCTGGTCCTGAGCTCAGGACCATCAGATTTGTCTGATGGCCAATCATCTGACCGGGGTGCTGAACGTGCGTGTGGACAGTCTCAGTCGGCAGGTCTCCGCCGACCACGAGTGGAGGCTCCATCCAGAGGTGGTTCGTCATGTCGTTCGGATGTGGGGGACTCCTCGGGTGGACCGTTTCGCCACCCGTGAGAACGCGCACTGCCTGTCATTCTGCAGTCTCCAGTTTCCGATGCAGGGAGCGTTGGGGGACGCGTTTCAGTTGAGTTGGGGCTCACCACTCCTTTACGAGTTTCCTCCCATACCCTTGATTCCTCGGGTTCTGAGGAAGATTCGCCAAGACCAGGCCCAAGTTATATTGGTCGCCCCGGATTGCCCAAAAAGGGTGTGGTATACAGATCTTCTCCACCTCTCCTCGTGCCCTCCGCTCCGTCTCCCTCTGAGGGCAGACCTCCTCTCGCAGTCGGAGGGGCAGGTTCTACACCCCCACCTCCAGAGCTTACACCTTCATGCCTGGAGATTGAACGGGGCAACCTGAGTTCTTTCTCTCTCCCGCCTGATGTGGTGGATGTTATTTTATCGGCCAGGCGGCACTCCACCAAGTCAGTTTACTCATATAGGCGGTCTAAGTTTGTTAAGTGGTGTGGAGAGAGATCCATTGACCCTTTAAAAGCCCATCTTTCTGATGTGCTTCAGTTTGCTCTTTCCCTGGCTCAGCAGGGCTGTGCTGTGGCCACAGTCAAGGGCTATCTATCGGCCTTATCGGCTTTTCTAGGTCTTCCTGATCAACCGTCATTATTTAAATCTCCTATTGTACTAAGGTTTATCAAAGGACTTACAAACAGGTTTCCACCTACTCCTTTTGTAATGCCACAGTGGGACCTTAATCTTGTCTTAACTTGTCTGATGGGGTCTCCGTTTGAGCCTCTTCATAGTTGTCCTTTGAGGCTGTTGTCCTTTAAGACGGTCTTTCTTGTAGCCATAACCTCGGCAAGGAGGGTGAGTGAGCTTCAAGCTCTTAGTTCTAAACCCCCGTTTTTAACATTGCATGCTGAAAGGATGGTTCTCAGGACCAGGGCTGCTTTCTTGCCTAAAGTAGTTACTCCGTTTCATTTGGGGCAGTCTATTACTCTCCCTGTTTTTTATCCACCTCCTCATCCCTCCAAAGAGGAGGAAAGACTTCATCGCCTGGACCCAAAGAGAGCTGTGAGGTTTTACTTGGACAGAACGAAAGACTTTCGTCTGGACGATCAGCTCTTCGTGGGTTATGTTGGTCATTCTAAAGGAAGAGCTGTGCACAAGCGCACTTTATCAAGATGGATCATCCTTGCCATCAAGATCTGCTATGCCCTGGCTGGTAAGGTTCCTCCTGAGGGTATTAGGGCTCATTCAACTAGAGCTAAATCGTCTACATCTGCTTTGGCCAGGGGTGTTCTTGTGGCAGACATTTGTAAAGCCGCGACTTGGGCCTCCCTCCATACTTTCGCAAAGCATTATTGCTTAGACTCTGAGATGAGGAGGGAGGGCCACTTTGCGCGCTCTGTCTTGCAAGACTTTTTGGTATAGGAAGGTGGACACCCTCCTCCCGGAGTGGGACTGCTGTGGGAATCTATTCACAAGGTGAGGAATCCACTGGCAGATGTATCCATCAGAAGAATAAGTTACTTACCTTCGGTAATGCTTTTTCTGGTGAATACAGTATCTGCCTGTGGATTCCTCACTGGCCCACCCGCCTCCCCGTTGTCCACCTTTTGTATACCTTAAAAGATGTCTTGTTTGAGATGTTATGCTTTGTAGCTTCTTTCTTTCTGGTACATTGGTAGGAAAGGCTCGTTTTCTTTAGCTTTCCTTTTGTTTATGTGCTATGTATATTTGATTGTATACTGTGTATACTTTGAATCTGTCGTCGGTCCACCTGTGCGCCTCGGAGGCACGGAAAAAATGGGTGGAACTGACGTCATCATGCCGACGTGGCTTTCTTATGGCTCCGGTGACGTCATACGGAGTCGCAAGCGGAGCCGATGCATTATGACGTCGGCGTAGAGAGCTGGGGAAAAGTTCCGTGGAATGCTGGCGCAGGGGATATTCACAAGGTGAGGAATCCACAGGCAGATACTGTATCCACCAGAAAAAGCTTTACCGAAGGTAAGTAACTTGTTCTTCACAGCCCAGTTGCTAACCACCACACAAAAAATCACATATTTGCCATCACAATGCTTGAAGTGATTCCAGCAATTAAAGACCGAACCACTCCCAAGCATCCTTTACATGTGCAGATTAACTCCTAGGGTACATTTGCACTTCATTCAGGCAAGCAGGCATCCTGGCATGAAGGCGTGTTTAAAGGATTGTTTTACCTGTTTGCTGGGCCTCTTAGTTTTACAGCACATGGGACTCAATTCATGTCAGCTGAAGCATTTTAACGAGCACGGTCGTGTTTGTCCAAAGCACATTTTGCATTCCAGGCAGAAGTTAGGCCTGGAAATGCGCGACCCCCTTCCCAGGACTCCAGGCCCCTGGTCAGCCCCTGGTAAATGGTACCCTAGGTACCCAGGGCCTTGTGACCAGGGAAGGCCTCCAAGGGCTGCAACACTCATTGTGGCACCCTTAGAGGCCCAGTACCCTAACACACACACACACTGCCCTTGCAGGCTGAGTTTCTGGGTACAAGACAAAACAAAGAGTCGACATGGCACACATCCCTGTGTGCCATGCCCACCACCTACACTGCCCTGGCATACATCAGCCACCCCTCTCGCTGGGTGCCCTATGCCAGTGGTGTGGGCACAGGAGCATGAGCCCTGTGCCCCTACAGTACCCAGGTCCATTCCTGGGCACTGTAAGTGCAGTGCTGCCCTTTAAGAGTACATGGTGCTGAGAGCTCGTCAAACACAAACTCCTCAGCACCATAATGGCAACACTGAAGACTGCGAAGTTTGGTATCAAACTTCTCAGCACATTAAACCCGGCAGTGTGGGATTTAATGTAAAATGCACGACAGAGGGCAACTTAGAGTTCATATAAGAGGAAAAACTAACAGCCATGATGATGACTGGACTATTTCCTAGGCTCACACATTTATGAGGATGTGTGCAAGCGCGGGCATCATCATAAATGCATGCGCCTATGGAATAAAGGTGCACATCATGTTTTGAAAATATTTATTTACTGATCAAAAATGGACCCCCTTTGGCTTCCCTCCAGACACAGAAGCCTGTTTCATGCCCTGCCACAGAGCTAGAATCTCACTGATTGTGTTTGTCAGAAATGTACAAGTAGAAAACGAAACCCTCATGCTCGATTTGCCCGCGCCATCAGCCTTGACATTCTATGATGTAAGTAACCACACTGAGTGTATGCCATTAGTGAAGCAAGAGGCAAGACAGTTGTCATGTGAACACTGTATGTGGACAGAATATTATAGAACATTGTAGTCTATTAATTAAAAAACAGGTTTTTGTACGGCTGGTATTCTGAACGCATGCATTTGAAAGTGCTTCCATTCTTGAGTATGAAGATAAAGTTATGTTCGAGGCATATGAGCTGCAGATTATACACTTTTACACTTTTGCATAGATCGCCATCTGGTGTTGGGCCCGGATGTTTGCAGTTTGTTTTTCTTCTTGGACAGTCTTTGGAAGTCACGAGTTCGGTGACTCCTCCTTCGGTCCGTACTGCGCATGGGCGTCGGCTCCATCCTCAGATTGTTTTTTTCCGCCATCGGGCTCGAATGTTGTACTTCGTGCTCCGGCTTCGAACTTTTCCAGTTCGACCTTCGACGGAAAATCCTCGTCCATCGAGATTCTTAAGACAAAAATTATCTTCTTCATCTCTCTCGGCGGCACTTCTCGATTCCAGACATCGGCACCGGCCTTCGGGCCTCCCTCGACTCCGGTCTCGGCCGATGGAAAGGACTCCCTTCAAAAAGTGCCCAAAATGTGGGTCTAAATTTCCCCACACCGACCTGCATCAGGTGTGTAACCTCTGCCTCTCTCCCGAACACGAGGCCCGAGACTGCCCCGCCTGCAAGTCTTTTCGATCGAAAAAGACCATCCGGGATCGAAGAGCTCGACGCACCATGGCGCACTCATCGACTTCGGCTCCACCTGACATCTTCGGAGACGACACCGGAGTTTCGGGGCAGCAGCACACCGAGCAGGAGGAAGAAATCGTCAGCGCTTCCGAGGCCGACGACTCCGACCTGGAGGAGATCACACCGGCGCAGAGGGTCGTGAGTACTCTACCCCCACCGAAAGAGACTCCGGTTACACCTTCGCCTCCGGGCCTAGGGAAAACCAAACATACAGCTTCTATCACCACACCTTCGGGCCCGGTGTCGAAGCATCATAAGTCTCCCGGCGGCTCGGGCTCGAGCCAGCCTACTCCTGGTGCCGAAAAAAACCGTTCGGCACCGAAGAAAACTACACCCAGTTCGGCTCTGACGCCATCGGGCTCGAAACCTGCACTCTCGGTGCCGACGAAACATAAACATAAATCCCTCGGCACCGACTCTCCGGCGCCGAAGCCTGCCTCGGCACCGAAGAAATCAGAGGCCCCGAAACGGCATGGAGAAACCATCGAAGCCCTCGGCTCCGAAAACATCGGCACCGGCAGACGATTCGGTGCCAGTACTATTTACACCAGATCCTTATCAAAAGACTTTCACAAAGGATCCAAAGACCGGGCGTTTAATTTTGTCTTCCAAAAAACGACATTTAAACAAGCCAGATCCTCCTCCACCGCCAAAACGGAAGGACTCTGCCACATCACCCTTCAGAGTACCCTCCCCACCACCTTCTCCATCTCCTCCACCTCCCATATCTCCGCCACCTTTGCCTCACCGCTCTCCAACCCCATCTCCAGACCCTGATTATGGAGATCCAGATTATGATCCAGCAGACGCCCCACTAGACCCCACACCTCCAGGGACACCAGACCCATGGGAGGATTACCACAACCCCGATGTACCAGATATGCCTCAGGATGACATTTATCCATCCAGGCCATCTCCTCCAGAGGACTCCCTGGGGTTCCACCACTTAATACAGCGGGCGGCACAATACCATGGGGTAGAATTACACAGTGAGCCAGTTGAGGACGATTTCCTACTGGACACTTTTGACATACAAGATAAGGCCACAGCAATATTGCCCATGCTCAAAGGAGTAACCAAACATGCTGCAGAGGTGTTCAAGGACCCAGTCAGAGCTAAGGTATTAAACCCCAGGATAGAGAAGAAATATAAAGCAGCCCCCTCAGATCCTGCATATATTAAAGGACCTGCTCCCTTAGACTCATTAGCGGTATCCACAGCTAGGAAGCGGTCTAACTCTCAATCATCAGGGGAGGCTCCACCACCAGATAAGGAGTCAAAGCTCTTAGATGCGTCTGGTAAACGCACTGCCTCGCAAGCTGCAAATATGTGGCGCATCGCCAACACGCAAGCACTGCTTGCACGTTATGACAGAGCACATTACGATGAGCTGGAGGCTATCATGCAACACCTCCCAGACAAACATAAACACAGGGCTCATGAGCTAATACAGGAGGGAAAGCTCATTACCAACACCTCAATTAAATGTGCCCTCGACGCAGCAGACACAGCTTCTAGAGCTATAAATACCAGTGTTTTGCTACGTCGTCATGCCTGGCTCAGAATCTCAGGGTTTAAGCCAGAGGTCCAGGCATCTATATTAAATCACCCCTTTGACCAACAACACCTATTTGGTCCAAAGGTTGACTAAGCATTGGAGAAAATGAAAAAGGACACGGATACAGCAAAGTCTATGGGGGCATTACAATCCCATACCCCTAGACGTTCATTTCGTCGTCCCTCCTTTCGTGGCACAGGCAGAGGTTACTCTGCCGATAGCGCCTCTACTTCCTACAAGTCCCCTCCTCAGACTACCTTCTCAAAGGGCTATCAAAGAGGTGGATATAGAGGAAACAATAATAAGGGCAGGGGCAAAACCAACACCACCCGTTCTGCCACACCGCCCGCCCAATGACTTTCCCCCGCTCCCCCCAGACCATTCCACTCCAGTCGGGGGCAGACTACGGCATTTTCTTCACACCTGGGAGACCATAACATCAGACAAATGGGTAACGCAAATTGTTCAGTCAGGCTACTGTCTCGAACTAACATCTACCCCACCCAATATTCCACCCAGGCACCGTACAATGTCGCAAGAACACACCACATTGCTCAAACAGGAGGTAATCTCCCTCCTGCAAAAACAAGCTATAGAGCAGGTCCCCGTCAATCAGCAAAATTTAGGGGTCTACTCTGTACTTTCTGATCCCAAAGAAAGATGGGACTCTACGGCCCATTCTAGACCTTCGGCCCCTAAATGCATACATACATTCAGACCATTTTCACATGGTAACCCTCCAACAAGTTCTCCCACTCCTCTGCCAGGGAGACTTTCTCACTACACTGGACTTGAAAGACGCATAGTTTCATATTCCAATACACCCTTCTCACAGGAAGTACCTCAGGTTTGTGGTGGACGGTCAGCATTACCAATTCAGGGTTCTCCCCTTCGGGGTCACAACCGCACCACGGGTGTTTACCAAAGGCCTAGCAGTGGTAGCAGCACACCTCAGAAGACAACACATTCATGTCTTCCCTTACTTGGACGACTGACTGATAAAAGCCGCGTCCTACAACCAGTGTGTGCAACATACAAACAGCACCATCCAACTGTTCCACCAGCTAGGCTTCACGGTGAATCATCAAAAGTCCCACCTCATACCATCTCACACAAAGCAATATCTCGGGGCCACTCTAGACACCTCCAAAGCTATAGCCTATCCCAATTCAGCCAGAATCGCAAGCATACAAGCCTTGCGCCAAACATTCATTCTTCAGCACTCTCTCCCAGCAAGAGTGTTTATGAAGCTAATAGGGATGATGGCATCTTGCATCTTCATAGTGCCCCATGCAAGACTCCACATGCGTCCACTCCAAGAGTGCTTAGCACGGCAGTGGAACCAGTCCCAGGGACAGCTGACTGATCTGGTGTTGGTGGACGGCCGCACCGATCACTCTCTGCAGTGGTGGAACACCACAAACCTTTCCAAAGGGCGGCCGTTCCTGGACCCGGTTCCTCAGGTGATTCTAACAACGGACGCATCGCTCTCCGGCTGGGGAGCGCACCTTCTACACCTCACAGTGCAAGGTCTATGGACGCCACAGCAAAAATTACTCCACATCAACCATCTGGAGCTATTGGCGATCTTTCTAGCCCTGAAATCCTTTCAGAAACAAATTTCAGCCAAAGCAGTCCTCATGCGCACAGACAATATGACTGCAATGTATTATATTCAAAAACAGGGGGGGACACACTCCTCCCCAGCTCTCCCGCTTAGCACAGAGCATATGGAGATGGGCAATTCCACAAAAAATCTTTCTCCTGGAACAACACGTCCCAGGCATACAAAACACCATGGCAGATCTGCTCAGCAGACAAACGCAGCAAATGCACGAATGGGAACTGCATCCACAAGTTCTTCACCCATTCTTCCACAAGTGGGGGCATCCTCAGATAGACTTCTTCGCCACCCACAAAAACAAAAAATGCCCAAGCTTCGCCGCCAGATACCCACACCCATTGTCCAAAGGCAATGCGATATGGATGAACTGGTCAGGCAAATTTGCATACGCCTTTCCACCTCTCCCGCTAATTCCATTAGTGGTAAGGAAGCTACAACAGCACTCCCTCAGACTCATTCTGGTAGCTCCAACATGGGCCAGGCAGCCGTGGTACACCACACTACTACAGCTCTGTGGTACCACACCAAAAGCTGCACCTGTCCCCATGCCTCCTAACCCAGAACCATGGAGAAATCAGGCACCCGGACCCAGCTCAGCTCAACCTAGCGATCTGGCTCCTGAAATCTTAGAATTTGGATACCTTAATCTTCCCCCTGATTGCATGAACATTATCAAGGAAGCCAGACGTCCTACCACTCGAGCATGCATGCCGCAAAGTGGAAGAGATTTGTTGTTTACTGCCATAACAATACAATCAACCCTTTAGATGTCTCCATACAGCACATCATATGCAATCTGCTCCATCTTCAAAGGTGTAACCTGGCATATTCATCCATACGTCTACACCTAGCAGCAATTGCTGCTTACCTACAAAACAGACAGCATTTATCACTGTTCAGAGTGCCTGCTATTAAAGCCTTTATGGAAGGCCTTAAACGAGTAATTCCACCCAGGGCACCACCTTCCCCTGTATGGAATCTAAACGTAGTTCTTACAAGGCTAATGGGTCCGCCTTTCGAACCAATGCATAAATGTGAGCTACAGTTCCTCACTTGGAAAACAGCTTTCCTCGTAGCTATCACTTCCCTTAGAAGGGTTAGTGAGATACAAGCGTTCACTATACAAGAACCCTTTTTACAGATACATCACAGCAAGGTGATACTTCGCACAAATCCAAAATTTCTGCCCAAGGTCATTTCCCCCTTCCATCTTAATCAATCGGTGGAACTACCGGTTTTTTTCTCGCAACCTCAATCTGTTGCGGAAAGGGCTTTACATACACTTGATGTTAAAAGGGCTTTACTGTACTACATACAAAGAACGCAACCTTTCAGAAAGAATAAACAATTGTTTGTCTCCTTCTCTCCACCGCATAAAGGCAACCCTATCTCTAAATCAGGGATAGCTAGGTGGATTGTAAAGTGCATACAAATTTGCTATCACAAAGCAAAAAACATTATCTGTTCCACCTAAAGCCCACTCTACAAGAAAGATAGGGGCTTCTATTGCTTTTCTAGGGAACATACCCTTAGATGACATCTGCAAAGCAGCCACATGGTCAACACCGCACACCTTCACAAAACATTACTGTGTAGACGTGCACTCCAAACAGCAAGCTAGTGTGGGCCAGGCTGTACTAAAGACACTATTTCAAACCACTGCAACAGATACCGGTGGTCGCCACTAGGGCTGGGTACTGCTATATAATCTATGCAAAAGTGTATAATCTGCAGCTCATATGCCTCGAACGGAATATGCTACTTACCAGTATGCATCTGTTCTTGGCATGTAGAGCTGCAGATCTATACATGCCCACCCGCCTCCCCGGCTACCTGTATCCGTTCCAGTCTATCTTATTTAGATACAACACACATGGGCTTCTTACTATTATCACTCTGCTCCATCTTTTCCCTGCTGGCGAAAAACAATCTGAGGATGGAGCCGAAGCCCATGCGCAGTACGGACCGAAGGAGGACTCACCGAACTCGTGACTGCCAAAGACTGTCCAAGAAGAAAAACAAACTGCAAACATCCGGGCCCAACACCAGATGGCGATCTATGCAAAAGTGTATAGATCTGCAGCTCTACATGCCAAGAACAGATGCATACTGGTAAGTAGCATATTCCTTGCCTAAGATCACACAAATTAAGCATTGAAGCCATTTTTTTATCCAGCCAGGTTCTCTTTCACAAAGAGTACTTAAATAGTTCCAGACTGTGTCATGAAGAATTCTGCAACATCACAAATAGCAGAATTTGATATTATTAGTACTTTGAGGTAGCTACTGTGTTCTATTGAAAACAACGTTCACTTTTCGAAATAAATATATGTTCGAGGCATATGAGCTGCAGATTATACACTGTGCATAGCTCGCCATCTGGTGTTGGGCCCGGATGTTTGCAGTTTGTTTTTCCTCTTGGAAAGTCTTTGGAAGTCACGAGGTTGGTGGCTCCTCCTTTGGTTCGTATTGCGCATGGGCTTCGGCTCCATCCTCATTGTTTTTTCCGCCATCGGGCTCGGATGTAATACTTCGCGCTCCGGTTCCGAACTTTTCCATTTCAACGATCGACGCAAAAATCCTCGCTCATCGAGCTCCTTCAGATAATTAATCCTCTTAATCACCTTCTCTTCGGCACTTCTTCGATTCCGGTCGTCGACGGCGGCCTTCGGGCCTATTCTGGCTCCGTTCTCGGCTGATGGAAAGAACTCCCTTCAATAAGTGCCCTCGATGTGGGTCCAAATTTCCCCACACCGATCTCCATGAGGTGTGCAACCTCTCCCCTGAACACGAGGCCCAAGACTGTCCCGGGACGACGTCGAAGCTCCGGGACAGCAGCACATCGAAGAAGAGGACGACTACCTCGTCAGTGCTTCCAAGGCCGACGACTCAGATGTGGAGGACATCACCCCGGCGCAGAGGGTCGTAAGTAATATCCCCCCCCCCACCCCCCACCCCCCCCACACCGATACCCAAAAAGGCTTTGGTCACACCTTCGCCTTCGGGCCTAGGCAAGACCAAGGATACTGCTTCACACCCCACCTTCGGGCCCGGTAAAGAAGCCTATTAAGCCTTCCGGCAGCTCGGGCTCGAGCCAGCCTACCAGCGGTGCCGAAAAACACCCTTCGGCACCGAAGAAAAGATCGGCCTCCATCTCCACACCGAACCCAGTACCAAAGCCTTCGGTGTCGAAACCTGCCCTTCCGGTGCCAACCAAACATCACAAGGCCTTCTTCGGCACCGACCAAAAAATCGGAGGTCCCAAAGAAGCACGGCTTAGACAAGCCTAAAAAGCCGTCGGCCCCGAAAACTTCGGCGCCGACCGAACAACCAGTGTCGCAGGAACTTTTCACACCGGATCCTCTGCAAAAGACACTCACCAAGGATCCAAAAACTGGACATTTGACATTGTCTCAAAAAAAGAGACACTTGGACAAACCAGGTCCACCTCCACCTCCAAAGAGGAAAGACACTGCTACCTCCCCTTTCAGGGTGCCTTCCCCACCTCCTCCACCCTCTCCACCCCTGCCTCATCGTTCCCCAACCATGTCTCCTGTCCCAGACGATTTAGGAGACCCTTATTATGATCCAGCAGACGTGCCACAAGACCCCACCCCTACTGGATCTCCAGACCCATGGGACGACTATCACAATCCGGACATCCCAGATATCCCACAGGATGACCTTTACCCATCTAGGCCATCCCCGCCTGAAGATTCCTTAGGCTTTCACCACCTGTTACAAAGGGCGGCACACTACCACGTGGTGGAGTTACATACTGACCCAGTGGAGGAAGATTTTCTCCTAGACACCTTCGACAATGCACATAGGTCTACTGCCATTCTACCTATGTTAAAGGGAGTAATTAAACATCCACCGGAGGTTTTTTTTTTTTTTGAAAGACCTTTATTTCAGAGTTACACAGTACACAGCTTTAAAGCCTACAACCCTACGGGCCGGCCACGGAGGTTATACTTTTGCAGGTAATATGATCACACAGCCCTGTGCCGTCAACCCGGGGGTACGGCGGCGTCAACGGATGCAAGTGTATCCTGCAGAAGTGGAGGAAGTTGAAGGTCTCATTTTGTGTTTCAACACCACTATACATCATGAGCATAGTGCCCCAACAGGCGTAAAGAGGTCTAACATTCAAACTCCCCTCCCCCCCCTCCTCCCCCCCCCCCCCCCCTCCAAACTACGGTCAACACTCAGAGCCCCTCTGTACCCACTGGAGGTTTTTAAAGACCCAGTCAGGGCCAGGGTCCTAAACCCCCGTATAGAGAAATACAAAGCCGCCCCCACAAACCCTTCATACATTAAAGGCCCTGCCCCATTGGATTCCCTAGTGGTATCTACAGCTAGGAAGCGCTCAAATTCTCAGGCGTCAGGCGAAGCACCACCACCTGACAGAGTCCAAGCTCCTAGACGCGTCAGGGAAGCGCACTGCGTCACAAGCCGCCAATATACGGCGTATCGCCAATACGCAAGCGCTGTTGGCCAGATACGACAGGGCGCATTATGATGAGTTAGAGACCATCATGCACCATCTCCCTGAAAAATACAAGAATAGGGCTATTGAATTGATCCAAGAGGGAAAAACAATAACTAATACCTCTATACGCTGTGCCCTAGATGCAGCAGATACAGCCTCCAGGGCCATAAACACCAGTGTCCTTCTCCGTCGCCATGCCTGGCTCAGTTTCAGGTTTTAAACCTGAGGTACAAGCCTCTATATTGAACCACCCATTCGACCAAGATAATCTATTTGGCCGAAAGTTGATGAAGCCCTCAAAGATGAAAAAAGATACTGATACGGCGAAATCCATGGGAGCCCTGCAGTCTCACACTCCTAGGCGCTCTTTTCGCCGCTCTTCCTTTCGGGGCACGGGTGGAGGCTACTCCTCTGATAGTGCATCCACGTCCTACAAATCCCCTCCTCAGTCTACCTTCACAAAAGGTTATCAAAGAGGCGGATACAGAGGCAATAATAATAAGGGCAGAGGCAAGACAAATACCGCCCGCTCTGCCACACCGCCTACCCAATGACTTTTCCCCGCCCTCCAGACCATTCCACTCCGGTCGGGGGCAGGATACAACATTTCCTTCACGTCTGGGAGACCATCACCTCAGACAGATGGGTGACCCTAATTATTCATTCAGGGTATTGCCTAGAATTAACATCTACCCCCCCAAACATTCCACCCAGGCAACGCCCTATGTCCCAAGAACATGCTACGTTACTAAAACAGGAGGTAACCTCCCTCCTGCAAAACAAGCCATAGAGCAGGTCCCCATCAATCATCAAAATTTAGGGGTCTACTCCCTGTACTTTCTGATTCCAAAGAGGGACGAGACTCTACGACCTATCCTAGATCTCAGACCTCTAAATGCTTACATACATTCAGACCATTTTCACATGGTAACCCTTCAACAGGTTCTTCCACTCCTCTCCCAGAACGACTTTCTCACCACTCTGGACTTGAACGACGCATACTTTCACATCCCAGTACACCATGCTCACAGAAAGTACCTCAGATTTGTAGTGGACGGGCAACACTACCAGTTCAAGGGGCTCCCGTTTGGGGTAACAACAACACCAAGGGTATTCACCAAGTGCCTAGCAGTAGTGGCGGCACACCTCAGAAGACAGCACATTCACGTCTTCCCATATTTGGACGACTGGCTAATAAAAGCCACGTCCTACGAACAATGTGTGCAACACACCGCCGCTACAATCCAACTACTTCACCAGCTAGGCTTCACGGTGAACCACCAACAGTCCCACCTGGTACCATCACACACAAAACAATACCTCGGTGCTACCATAGACATCTCAAAAGCCATAGCCTATCCCAATCCTGCCAGGATTGCAAACATACAGGCTCTGCGTCAGAAATTCATATTTCAACACTCTCTCCCAGCAAGAGTGTTTATGCAACTGATAGGGATGATGGCCTCTTGCATCTTCATAGTGCCCCATGCAAGACTCCAGATGCGTCCACTCCAAGAGTGTTAAGCGCGCCAGTGGAACCAGGCCCAGGGGCAACTGACAGATCTGGTGTTGGTAGACGGTCGCACCCATCGCTCTCTGCAGTGGTGGAACACCACAAACCTTTCCAAAGGTCGACCGTTCCTGGACCCGGTTCCACAAATAATACTAACAGACGCATCGCTCTCCGGCTGGGGAGCTCATCTGTTACATCTCGCAGTACAGGGCACATGGACTCCGCAACAGAAGTTACTCCACATCAACCATTTGGAGTTACTGGCAATCTTCCTAGCCCTAAAATCCTTCCAGACGCAGATTGCAGGCAAGGCAGTCCTCATTCGCACAGACATGACTGCCATGTACTACATTCAAAAACAGGGGGGCACACACTCTCCACAGCTCTCAATTAGCACAGAGCATATGGAGATGGGCAATTCCACAGAAAATCTTTCTCCTGGCCCAGCATGTCCCAGGAGTCCAAAACACCGTGGCAGATCTGCTCAGCAGACAAACGCAATAGATTCACGAATGGGAACTTCACCCACAGGTTCTTCATCCGTTCTTTCAGAAGTGGGGGCATCCACACATATATCTATTTGCCACCCACGAAAATAAAAAATGCCCAAGCTTCGCCGCCAGATATCCACACCCATTGTCCAAAGGCAATGCAATATGGATGAACTGGTCAAACAAATTTGCATACGCCTTTCCACCTCTCCCACTAATTCCATTAGTGGTGCGAAAGCTACAACAGCATTCCCTAACACTGATCCAACATGGGCCAGACAGCCGTGGTACACCACACTGCTGGAACTCTCAGTAGTACCACACCAAAAGCTACACCTCTCACCATGCCTCCTAACCCAGAACCATGGAGAGATCAGGGACCCGGACCCAGCTCAGCTCAACCTTGCGATCTGGCTCCTGAGGTCCTAGAATTCGGATACCTTAACCTTCCCCCTGATTGCATGAATATTATCAGGGAAGCTAGACGCCCTACTACTGGGGCATGCTATGCTGCAAAGTGGATAAGATTTGTTGTTTACTGCCACAACAACACAATCTATCCTCTAAATGTGTCCATACAGCACATTATATGTTACTTGCTCCATCTCCAAAGGTGTAACCTAGCATATACATCCATTCGGTTACACCTCGCAGCAATTGCTGCTTACTTACAGAACAGGCAGCACCGATCACTTTTCAGGGTGCCTGCCATTAAAGCCTTTATGGAAGGCCTCAAAAGAGTAATTCCACCCAGAGTACCACCCTCACCTGTCTGGAACTTGAATATAGTTCTCACAAGGCTAATGGGACCCCCTTTCGAACCATTACATAAATGTGAGCTGCAATTTCTCACATGGAAAACAGCTTTTCTAGTGGCCATCACTTCCCTTAGAAGGGTTTGTGAAATACAAGCACTCACCATACAGGAACCTTTTCTTCAAATGCATCATAACAAGGTGGTACTCCGCACCAACCCAAAATTTCTACCCAAAGTCATTTCTCCCTTCCATCTAAACCAGTCGGTAGAATTACCAGTCTTTTTCTCACAACCTCAAACCGTTGCGGAAAGGGCTTTACACACACTGGATGTTAAAAGGGCCTTACTTTACTACATCCAAAAAACACAACCTTTCAGAAAAACCAAACAGCTATTTGTTTCTCTCCACCACATAAAGGCAACCCTATTTCTGTAGTAGGGGATCTCTGTGTATAGTCATAATCTAGTGAATAGTCCCGCCCATGTGCGTGGACCCCGGAGCAATAAAAATAATCTCTTAAGTTGTGAAGCCATGCAGACCTGCATCTACACTTAAGTGAGGATTCAAAGACAGATAATGCAGCCTATATCCACAGGCTACACTGTCCAGTACTTCAACTAGAAAATTCCACCAACATCCACAAGCAGCACTGCCTGCCCAGCTTTTTCCACAGAGAAAAACCTGCCTCTACCAGCAAAAGCCTCTGGAATGATGGAGAGGGAGGAATGGACAGACAAGCCCCATAGGCTGCCATTATGTGGCTCAGAACAGGATACTGTGCCTTTAAGAAAACTTTCCAGAACTTTTCCAGTATCCCAGAATGCTAGCAGGACCCTGGAGCATTGAGATCTCCCTTTTCAAGGGTTTATTTGGATTTGTTCACTTTTCAAGTGCTTATTAAGTACCTTGTTGCCTTCCTTCTTGTGTGTGCTCTGTGTTGTCAACATGCCTGGCTTGTTTGACAAGTGCCCAGAGTGCGAGAGAAAGAAGGCCAAGTCGGGCCCACACAGGGTGTGCATTGTATTTAGGGATAGCTAGGTGGATTGTAAAATGCTTACAGATTTGCTACCACAAAGCAAAACGAACGCTATCCGTTCCTCCTAAAGCCCACTCTACAAGGAAGATAGGGGCTTCTATGGCTTTTCTAGGAAACATACCACTAGATGACATCTGCAAAGCAGCGACATGGTCAACACCGCACACTTTCACAAAACATTACTGTGTACATGTGCAAACCAAGCAACAAGCTAGTGTGGGCCAGGCTGTACTAAAATCACTGTTCCAAACAACTGCAACGGATGCCGGTAGTCGCTGCTAGGGTTGGGTACTGCTATATAGTCTATGCACAGTGTATAATCTGCAGCTCATATGCCTCGAACGGAATATGCTACTTACCAGTATGCATCTGTTCTTGGCATGTAGAGCTGCAGATCTATACACGCCCACCCGCCTCCCCGGCTACCTTTATCCGTTCCAGTCTATCTTATTTAGATACAACACACATGGGTTTCTTTACTGTTATCACTACGCTCCAGCTTTCCCTGCTGGCGAAAAACAATCTGAGGATGGAGCCGAAGCCCATGCGCAATACGAACCAAAGGAGGAGTCACCAACCTCGTGACTTCCAAAGACTTTCCAAGAGGAAAAACAAACTGCAAACATCCGGGCCCAACACCAGATGGCGAGCTATGCACAGTGTATAGATCTGCAGCTCTACATGCCAAGAACAGATGCATACTGGTAAGTAGCATATTCCTTTTCACCCACATTCAGATCTGGGTCTGAAGTCCTGCCATTGCGTTTTGGGTCTGAGCAAACAATGAGAATGGTGCAATTTACGAATCGTGCCTCTGTTCCAGACTGACAGGACCCTCCTCAAGACACAATTATCATAGTGAGTCCCGCAAATGAAGTGCCACCTTTGCGCCTCCCTCTAGGGTACCTTCTTACCCATTATCCAGTAATGCCAGTGTCCTTTTACAATTTTTTCCAAGCCTGGCAGCTTAAGAATGATAAGTTGCAGTGCTGGCGCTGAGGCGCTGCCGCAGCTTTAAAAAATGTGCACAATGGGCCAAATTAAGCTTGAAAAATAGAAGGCACTGGCCAATTGAGTATTTTCTCGCACAAATGGGAAAAATATCACCCATTTGTGAGGGAAGTTGCCCAATCTGGCATCTGTCACGTGTCTGGTGTGAAAGGGAGTTTGAATCTGCTCTTCCCACCAATGGAAAGGTGTGCCGTAGGCACTGCTCCAATATCAGCGATGAGGTCGATGGGAGCCCGCGCTTCCTACAGCCACAAGGGTGTATCTCAGTACTCACGGTCCGTCACAGCAGTTCTATTCTATTCAGAGCGATCTGCTCGAAAAAATAACATTTTGAACACTAGCAATGCTTTAAAAAAATATTTTAATCACTGTTAAGAAGATTACTTACAAGAGGTGAGATTTACAGAGACACTGTCCACGATTCTCAGAAGCTCCACAGAAACAAAGGCCCTGAAAATGGACATTACCAGAGATGAAAGGATTTAAAAAATGAAAGTATTCCAACCCTCTTAATGCACAGGATGGGAACGTTAAAACCTCTCCCCTTCCAGTAACATCTGATAGCGACTTTGACACTTCACAAATAAGTGCTTTCCCACCTCATTGAGAACACCCGTCACTCAGCTGCATCCAGTGAGTTAGGAGAAGTGGTATCCCTGTATGGCAGGCGCGCAATGCCCATTGGGGTCATAGGGCTTCAGCCCCCACTCCCTTCCCCTCGTGTGTCAGCCCGGGCTGAGACAGCTTCCCGGGCACACAGCCGCACCTGAGTACTTCACACGTCTTTCAAAGCCCAATGATTAACTTTTTAACTATGCTTTTATTGCTTTTTCACCCCTTCTTAGAGCCCCTGCATCGCCACTCTGCTGCCTATGGCTGGAAGAGATTAACCCCCCCCCCCCCTCCCAAGAAATGTGGCTCTAGTTGCGCCTCTGCTGTCTGGCTTTTTGCGTTTAACAAACATGTATCCACTATGCAGAAGTGCACTATAAGAATACGGATTTCATTTTTTTAAATATATTTTACAAGTACCTAACCATCTATGCACAGTGTCATGATACCCCGCTGTGTATCAGTGAAAAAACATCTTTCCAAAATGCAACCCCAAGTTTCACACTGAGACTAACTTTGGTCAGGCCCAGTAGATAAAAACCTAACATGAAACCAGTTTTAATACATTAAGTGATCACGTCCTCGCCGAGCCCGGCGAAAACCCGTTACCGAATCCACCGACCCCCCCCCCATCCCAAAGCTGAGACAGCTTCCCGGGCACACACACAGTCGCACCTGAGTACTTCACACGCCTTTCAAAGACCATTGATTCACTTTTTAACGAGGCTTTTATTGCGTTTTCATCTCCTTCTTAGAGCCCCTGCATCGCCACTCTCTGCTGCCTATGGCTGGAAGATTAGCCGCACCCGGCGAAAACCCGTTACCGAATCCGACGGCCCATCCCAAAGCTGACAAATGGGTCGTTGCGTTCCGTGCACTGAAGAACGTAGCAAAAGGATTGCGGCCTAAAACATAGCATGAGGATCGCCGTGGAAAGTGTAACTGAATGACGGCCATTGGGTCCACCGAGCCCGGCACCCACGCCCCTCATAATTATCTTCACCGTACTTGTTGAAGAACTCTCGTTTTCTGGAGTCACTAATAACGTCTGAAGCCTCTGCAATCACCATGAAGCGGTGGTAGCGCAGCGCGCCTGCTTGCGATACGCTTTTTTGACATCCTCTTCTGAGGCACCAAGGCGGGACAGGCCTAGGCTTTTGTACTAATTAATCTTTTTACCCAAGCACGGTTGCTAAACAAATAAAAGAAAATCGCAGCACCTCCGTCACAATATCACACAATTCAAGTACAGTAGTTTTATGCGAGCATCCAACCTCACACTTTCAAATAATAGCAATGCTGTAGCCGGCAAAACTGCTTATTTTACCTGAATGCAAGCCTCGTGGCGGCCACGGACTACTGCTTGCAGAGGCTGAGTGACGTTTCATCTCCCAGCCAATCACTGGCTAGAGCCCAGTCATGGGCTGCTAGCCAATCAGATGGCGTCAAAGGCTCTCTGCAAGCTTCGGATTGGCTGTGAGCCCCCGAGTGCCCACAGCCTGTTTTAACGTGATTAATGTCTACTTGTCCGTCGGACATAAGACAATAAATCTTCTTGCCCGTCAATAAAAACATGGTTCCGGCGTTGGGCGATATGATTCCCCCACCCCTGCACTAACTCAATTTTATCCCATAGGAAACCATTGACTGTTTTTCTGTAAAATTTCTTCTAAGTGTCGATTTTTGCCAACTACAAATATTCTTTAAAAATTGTACCAACTGTGAAAACGTAATTACTTACCTGTTTCAGCTAGATGCCGCAGTGCTGAGCCTAGGATCCCAGCACTGGATTACAAAAGTAACGAGAACATACTTTACCCGTAACTCGAATTTTCTTCCATAGGAAACCATTGACTGTTTTTCTATGAAATTTCTTCTGTTGATTTTGCAAACTTATAAATATTCATTAAATATTGCCTGTATAAGTTAAACGCAGTTTCTCAATTGCTTACAGGTAGTACACTAGTGCTGGATCCAGGATCCAACACTGACCTAGAAAAAGTTCTCTTAAACCCACTTACCTGCTAAGTGAATTTCCTTCCATAGGATAACATTGGTAATTTGATCAGAAAAAGTTTTGAAGTGTCAACTTTTAAAATAGCAAAATATTGTTTAAAAATCACAACAGTAACTTAACTGAATTTACTCACTTGTTTCCAAGAACTGTCCCAGAACTGAATCTAGGATCCAGTCCTGGAGTTAGAAAAGTGTTCCTGAAAGTAATCAAGTGCACATAACTTAACCCCTTCGCTGCCAGGCCTTTCCCCCCTCCTGTGCCAAGCCTTTTTTTGGCTATTTGGGGTAGTGCGCGATGAGGCCCCTGTAACCTTTTGACCATATAAGGTATCCATGCCAAATTTGCGTCCTTTTCTTCCAACATCATGGGGATTCTAAAGGTACTCGGGGTTTGTGGATTCCCCTGGAGGGGTCACAGAAATGAGCCAAAATACAGCAAAAGTTTGGGGAGGTTTTTGGAAAAATTGGAAAAACAGGCTGCAAATGGAAGCATCTGGGTTTTTCCCTCCAAATGTTATAAAAAAAGTTGTTGTGGGGTTGAAATCACCATTTTCCCAGCTTTTAGGGGATACCAGACTTTTGTCAGAAACCCAACATTTTTTACAGTTTTGGCATTTTTCTGGGACATAGCCTATTTTTGCTATTTTTTGTGCTTTCAACCTCCTTCCAGTTAATGGTAGAAATGGGTACAAAAGCAATAATGGATCCTGGAAAGCTATACATTTTAGAGAAATACACAAAATTCTGAATTCAGCAAGGGGTCATTTGTGTAGATCCATCAAGGTTTCTTTATAGAAACTAACAGTTGAATATAGGATAAATTGAAAATTAGTTGAAAAAAACAGCCTTTTGTGTCAACGTTTTCACCTATAACTTCTTCTAATTATGACAGCTCTTTGAAAGCAATATACCGTTACATCCGCTGGACATTACTGGTTGGTTGTGGGGATATATAGGACTTGTAGGTTCACCAAGAACCCGACGAACCCAGAGCCAAAAACTAAGCAGCAACTTGCAATGGTTTATTATGTACCGGGTATATAGTAATTATTCTGTTAAAATGTGTACATGGAAAAATCGGTATGAAAGACACCTATGTATTTCTGAAATGGGAACAAAATATAGAGTTTACAAACAGATATTTTCACATTTCCGAAATTGGGATACTCATACTAGCATGAGAATTATCAGTCATTTTTTAGAATGACTTCTTTTTTACACAATGTCTTTCATTTGGAAGGCAGAAATGCATCGAAAGTCAATAGGTAATAAGTTCCTTTACAAATCTGAATTACCTTAAGTCTCCTGATAAAAATGGTACCTCACTTGTGTGGGTCGGCATAGTGCCCGCGACAGGAAGCCGCGCAAAACGCAACGTGGTCACACCTCAATTTCGCAGTGAAAAATGACCCTGTTCGAGGCATATGAGCTGCAGATTGTACACTTAGCATAGGTCGCCATCTGGTGTTGGGCCCGGATGTTTGCAGTTTGTTTTTCTTGTTGGACCGTGCTTGGAAGTCACGAGTTTGGTGACTCCTCCTTCGGTCCGTACTGCGCATGGGCTTCGGCTCCATCCTCAGATTGTTTTTTTCCGCCATCGGGCTCGGATGTGATACTTCGTGCTCCGGCTTCGAACTTCTACGGTTCCAGCCTCGACGGAAAATCCTCGATTCTTCGAGTTCCTTCATCATCTTCATCTCTCGAAGCGGCACTTTTTCCATCCCGTACATCGACACCGGCCTTCGGGCCCTCCGCGACTCCGGTCCCGGCCGATGGAAAGGACTCCGTTTAAAAAGTGCCCAGAATGTGGGTCTAAATTTCCCCACACCGACCTCCATCAGGTGTGTAACCTTTGCCTCTCTCCGGAACACGAGGCTCGAGACTGCCCCGCCTGCAAGTCTTTTCGATCGAAGAAAACGATCCGAGATCGAAGGGCTCGACGCACCATGGCGCACTCATCCTCGACAGTTCCACCGGACATCTTCGGAGACGACGCCGAAGCTTCGGGGCAGACACACACCGAACTGGGAGAAGACATCGTCAGCGCTTCCGAGGCCGACGACTCCGACCTGGAGGACGTAACACCAGGACAGCGGGCCGTGAGTACAATGCCCCCTCCCAGCCCCGCACCGAAAACCAAAGAGACTCCGGTTACTCCCTCGCCTGCCGGCCTGGGCAAAACCAAAACCAAAGCCTCGATCACCCCACCTTCGGGCCCGGTGTCGAAGCACTCAAAGTCTCACGGCAGCTCGGGATCGAGCCAGCCGACGCCCGGTGCCGATAAACACCACTCGGCACCGAAGCCTGCAAAATCCAGCTCGACTCCGAAACCACCGGTGCCGAAACCTGGACACTCGGCGCCGACCAAACACAAACAGAAATCGGTCGGCACCGACGCTCCGGCGCCGAAACAGCATTCCACGCCGAAACACACGGAGACCTCCAAAAAGCAAGGCGTACACAGAACATCGAAACCTCCGGTTCCGAAATCGCCGGTGCCGACAGACGACTCGGCGCCATTGGCTCTGTTTACACCAGACCCTTTACAAAAGACTTTGTCCAGAGATCCAAAGACTGGCCTTTTGACTGTGATTACTAAGAAGCGTCGCCTTGAGGCTCCGGCTCCTCCTCCTCCACCCAAAAAGAGGGACTCAGCCACTTCTCCCCTTAGAGTACCCTCCCCACTGCCACCCCCCCTCCCACCACCACCCCCTCCACCTTTACCTCACTACGATCCGGCCCCATCCCCAGATCCGGATGACGGGGACCCGGACAATGACCCAGGGGACGCCCCAATCGATCCCACCCCACCAGGGACCCCAGATCCATGGGAGGATTATAATAACCCTGATGTACCCAATGTACCTCAAGACGACCTATACCCATCAAGGCCGTCTCCTCCAGAGGACTCTTTAGGGTTTCACCATTTAGTGCAGAGAGCAGCACACTACCATGGGGTGGACATGCACACGGAACCAGTGGAAGAAGACTTCCTACTGGATACATTTGATTTACAAGATCGTTCCACTGCTATTTTACCCATGCTTAAGGGTGTCACCAAGCACGCTACAGAGGTATTCAAAGACCCTGTCAGAGCCAGAGTACTAAACCCTAGAATAGAGAAGAAGTACAAGGCGGCACCCACAGACCCTGCATACATCAAGGGCCCTGCTCCTCTAGATTCCCTAGTTGTCTCCACAGCTAGAAAGCGGGCTAACTCCCAATCCTCAGGAGATGCCCCACCACCAGACAAGGAATCTAAACTTCTGGACGCGTCTGGTAAACGCACCGCCTACCAGGCTGCAAACATGTGGCGCATTGCAAATACACAAGCACTGCTTGCGCGATATGATAGAGCACACTATGATGAATTAGAGGCTCTTATGCAGCACCTTCCAGAGAAATACAAACGCCAAGCTCATGACTTGATACAGGAGGGCAAACTAATCACAAACACCTCCATTAAGTGTGCCCTCGATGCAGCAGACACTGCTTCTAGAGCCATAAACACCAGTGTCCTGCTTCGCCGCCATGCCTGGCTCAGGATATCAGGGTTCAAGCCTGAGGTCCAGACATCAATACTTAATCACACCTTTGACCAGCAAACACTCTTTGGCCCAAAGGTAGACGAAGCGCTCGAAAAAATGAAGAAAGATACAGACACAGCGAAGTCTATGGGAGCGCTCCAGACCCAAGCCTCTAAGCGTTCCTTTCGACGCTCGTCCTTTCGTGGCACAGGTAGAGGCTCCTCCACTGATAATGCCTCTACCTCCTACAAATCCCCTCCTCAAAATACCTTTTCAAAGGGCAACCAAAGAGGTGGCTACAGAGGCAACAACAATAAGGGCAGGGGCAAAACCAACAATACCCGTTCTGCCACCCCACCCGCACAATGACTCCCCTTCCCTCCCCCCAGACCATTCCACTCCGGTCGGGGGCAGACTACAAGATTTTATCCATGTATGGGAGTCCATAACATCGGACAAATGGGTGACCCAAATCATTCGGTCAGGGTACTGCCTCGAGCTAACATCTACCCCACCCAATATCCCACCAAGGCACCGTCCAATGTCCCAAGAGCATTCCACACTGCTCAAACAAGAGGTACTCTCGCTCCTCCAGAAACACGCCATAGAGCAGGTACCCGACAATCAACGAAATCTAGGGGTCTACTCCCTATATTTCTTAATCCCAAAGAAAGACGAGACCCTCAGACCCATTCTGGATCTCCGGCCTCTAAATGCCTACATACATTCAGACCACTTTCACATGGTCACCTTACAACAAGTCCTCCCACTCCTCTGCCAGGGAGACTTTCTCACAACACTGGATCTGAAAGACGCGTACTTTCACATTCCAATACACCCCTCTCACAGAAAATACCTCAGGTTCGTGGTGGACGGGCAACATTACCAATTCAAGGTTCTCCCCTTCGGGGTCACCACTGCACCACGGGTGTTTACCAAATGCCTAGCAGTAGTAGCAGCACACCTCAGACGTCAACATGTTCACGTCTTCCCTTACTTAGACGACTGGCTCATAAAAGCCGCGTCCTACCACCAATGCGTGCAACATACAAACAGCACCATCCAACTGCTTCATCAGCTAGGCTTCACGGTGAACTACCAAAAGTCCCACCTCATACCATCTCACACAAAGCAATATCTCGGGGCCACCATAGACACCTCAAAAGGTATTGCCTATCCAAACTCAGCCAGAATCACAAGCATTCTAGCCTTACGCAAAATATTCCTTCCTCAACACTCTCTACCAGCAAGAGTGTTTATGAAGCTCATAGGGATGATGGCGTCTTGCATCTTCATAGTGCCCCATGCAAGACTCCACATGCGTCCACTTCAGGAGTGCCTAGCACAACAGTGGAACCAGGCCCAGGGTCAGCTGACGGATCTGGTGTTGGTGGACGGCCGCACACATCACTCTCTGCAGTGGTGGAACACCACAAACCTTTCCAAGGGACGGCCGTTCCTGGACCCGGTTCCCCAAGTGACTCTAACAGCGGACGCATCGCTCTCCGGCTGGGGAGCGCACCTCTTACACCTCACAATGCAAGGTCTATGGACGCCACAGCAAAAAACGCTCCACATCAACCATCTGGAGCTTTTGGCGATCTTTCTAGCCCTAAAATCTTTCCAAAAGCAGATTTCAGGCAAAGCAGTCCTCATTCGCACAGACAACATGACTGCGATGTATTATATACAGAAACAGGGGGGGACACACTCTCCCCAGCTCTCCCGCTTAGCCCAGAGCATATGGAGATGGGCAATTCCCCAAAACATTTTTCTCCTGGCACAACATGTTCCAGGCGTACAAAACACCATAGCAGATCTGCTCAGCAGACAGACTCAACAACTACACGAATGGGAACTGCATCCACAAGTTCTTCACCCATTCTTCCAACAGTGGGGGCATCCTCAAATAGACCTCTTCGCCACCCACGAAAACAAAAAATGCCCAAGCTTCGCCGCCAGATACCCACACCCATTGTCCAAGGGCAATGCGATATGGATGAACTGGTCAGGCAGATTTGCATACGCCTTTCCACCTCTCCCACTAATCCCATTAGTGGTCAGGAAACTACAACAGCACTCCCTCACACTCATTCTGGTAGCTCCGACGTGGGCCAGACAGCCGTGGTACACCACGCTACTACAACTATCAGTGGTACCACATCAAAAACTGCACCTTTCCCCATGCCTCCTAACCCAGAACCATGGAGAAATCAGACACCCGGACCCAGCTCAGCTCAACCTGGCGATCTGGCTCCTGAAATCTTAGAATTCGGGTACCTTAACCTTCCCCCTGATTGCATGAACATCATCATGGAAGCCAGACGTCCTACCACTAGAGCATGCTATGCCGCAAAGTGGAAAAGATTTGTAATGTACTGCCGTAACAATACAATCAACCCTCTAGATGCATCCATACAACACATCATATGCTATCTGCTCCATCTTCACAGGTGTAACCTAGCGTATTCATCCATACGCCTACACCTAGCAGCGATCGCTGCCTATCTACAAAACAGACAGCATTTGTCACTCTTCAGAGTGCCCGCTATTAAAGCCTTCATGGAAGGCCTTAAACGAGTAATTCCTCCCAGGGCACCACCCTCCCCTGTATGGAATCTAAATTTGGTCCTCACACGACTAATGGGTCCGCCCTTCGAACCAATGCACAAATGTGAGCTACAATTTCTCACCTGGAAAACAGCTTTCCTTGTAGCTATCACTTCCCTTAGAAGGGTTGGTGAAATACAAGCGTTCACCATACAGGAACCTTACATACAAATGCATCACAGCAAGGTCATACTTCGAACTAATCCGAAGTTCCTGCCCAAAGTCATTACCCCCTTCCACCTCAATCAATCAGTGGAATTACCTGTCTTCTTTTCGCAACCCCAATCTGTTGCGGAAAGGGCCTTACACACACTAGATGTGAAAAGAGCGTTGCTATATTACATGCAAAGAACGCAACCCTTCAGGAAGACCAAACAGTTGTTCGTTTCCTTTTCGCCACCACATAAAGGCAACCCCATCTCAAAATCAGGGATAGCTAGGTGGATTGTAAAATGCATACAAATTTGCTATCAGAAGGCAAAGAGAACATTATCTGTTCCCCCTAAAGCCCACTCTACAAGAAAGTTAGGGGCTTCTATGGCTTTTCTAGGGAATATACCCTTAGATGACATATGCAAGGCAGCCACATGGTCTACACCGCACACATTCACAAAACACTACTGTGTAGATGTGCATTCCCAGCAGCAAGCTAGGGTGGGCCAGGCTGTACTAAAAACACTCTTTCAAACAGCTGCAACGGATACCGGTGGTCGCCGCTAAGGTTGGGTACTGCTATATAATCTATGCTAAGTGTACAATCTGCAGCTCATATGCCTCGAACGGAATATGCTACTTACCAGTATGCATCTGTTCTTGGCATGTAGAGCTGCAGAGTTGTACACGCCCACCCGCCTCCCCGGCTACCTGTATCCGTTCCAGTCCATCTTATTTAGATACAACACACATGGGTTTCTCACTGTTATTACTACGCTCCATCATTTCCCTGTTGGCGAAAAACAATCTGAGGATGGAGCCGAAGCCCATGCGCAGTACGGACCGAAGGAGGAGTCACCAAACTCGTGACTTCCAAGCACGGTCCAACAAGAAAAACAAACTGCAAACATCCGGGCCCAACACCAGATGGCGACCTATGCTAAGTGTACAACTCTGCAGCTCTACATGCCAAGAACAGATGCATACTGGTAAGTAGCATATTCCTTTTTGGCATAGTGCCTAGCTCTAGTTTTTGAAACCTAGCAAACCTCTCCATTTTTGAAAACTAGACACCCAGGGGAATCCAGGATGGGAGAATCTTGACTGCCTCCCACCAGGGTCTGTTACCCAGAATCCCTTGCAAACCTAAACATTTGTAAAAAAAAAAAACATTTTCCCCACATTTCTGTGGTGGAAAGTTCCGGAATCTGCGTGGCTCCACAAATTTCCACCCACCACGCATTCCCCAAAGTCTTACGAGAAAAATGGTACCTCACTTGTGTGGGTCAGCCTAGTGCCCACGACAGAAAACTGTGCAAAACGCAACATGGTCACACCTCAATTTCGCAGTGAAAAATGACCCTTTTCGGCAAAGTCCCTAGCTGTAGTTTATGAACCCTAGCTCTGCGGGCACCTTGGGAAACCTAGCAAACTTATACATTTCTGAAAACTAGACACCCGGGTGCTTCCAGGGAGGTATGGCTTGCGTGGATGCCCCAAAGTTTCCTTACCCAGAATCCCCTGCAAACCTCAATTTTAGCTGAAAAAATCACATTTTTCACACATTTTGGTGTGGAAAGTTGTTGCATCACCGGGCTCACACAAATTTCCCACCACCCAGCGTTCCCCCGGGTCTCCCGGTAAAAATGGTGCCTCACTTGTGTGGGAGGCCCAAGTACCCGCGACAGGCAAGGGCCCAAAACGTAGTGATGCAACCTCAACATTGCCTATCAAAAAAATGTTTTGGGCCCTTGCATTTCGCGGGTACTTGGGCCTCCCACACAAGTGAGGCACCATTTTTACCGGGAGACCTGGGGGAACGCTGGGTGGTGGGAAATTTGAGTGATCCCGGTGATGCCACAACTTTCCCACACAAAAATGTGTGAAAAATTAGATTTTTTTCAGCTAAAATTGAGGTTGGCAGGGAATTCTGGGTAAGGAAACATTGGGGGATCCACTCAAGCCATACCTCCCTGGAAGCCCCCAGGTGTCTAGTTTTCAGAAATGTATGGGTTTGGTAGGTTTCCCTAGATGGCTGCCGAGCACCGGGCCAAAAACCCAAATGACCCCCCTCGCAAAACCAGGTGGTTTTGAGATATGCAATTTTGATGTCGCCTCACTACGTTTTGGGGCTTTGCCTGTCGCGGGTACTTGGGCCTCCCACACAAGTGAGGCACCATTTTTACCGGGAGACCCGGGGGAACGCTGGGTGGTGGGAAATTTGAGTGAGCCCGGTGATGCCACAACTTTCCCATACAAAAATGTGTGAAAATGATTTTTTTCAGCTAAAATTGAGGTTTGCAGGAGATTCTGGGTACGGAAACGTTGGGGGGTCCATGCAAACCTTACCTCCCTGGAAGCCCCCGGGTGTCCAGTTTTTAGTAATGTGTGGGTTTGGTAGGTTCTGTAGTAGGGGATCTCTGTGTATAGTCATAATCTATGAATAGTCCCGCCCATGTGCGGGGACCTCGGAGCAATTAAAATATCTCTTAAGCTGTCCTGCATTTGCAAACCTGCAAAGACACTTAAGAGACAGACAAAATAATACAGCCTAATAACAATATGGCTTCACTGGCCAGCACTTCCTCTGAAGTGAACACAAAAGCCAAAATAAAGTTTAAACGTCATTTTTATTCACATCTAACATGTTCCTTTATTGTATCACACTCCCTTCACCAAAATCCCTTTAAACAATAGAGAGGAAGGGGTGGACAGACAAGCCCTATAGGCTGTCATTATGTGTCTGCTAAAGGGATACCGTGCCTTTAAGAAACTCTCCCGAGACCCCCGGTATCCCAGGATGCACAGCCAAAGCAAGTTACTTTCAATTCTTTTTTCCGGCTCCTGCTAGCAGGACCCTGGAGCTTGAGCTCTACCCTTTTGGGTGGATATTTGGACTAAATTTTGGATTTTTTGATAAATTGTGTGTTCATTCGACGTCTAGAGCCTTTCTCTACTGCATCCTGCATTTTGGTGCAATTTGCCCACTCTTAGCATGGCTTTATTTGATAAATGCCCTGAGTGTGGGAGGAAAAAGGCCAAGACGGACCCACATGATGTCTGTATCCTCTGCTTGTCATCCTCACATGTCCCTGCTACATGTGCCATCTGCAAGACCTTCTCCAAGAGGACCCTGAGGGACAGAGAGAAGATTCGCCTCCAGGGACAGGAGAAGCAGAGGACAGGTGGGACTTCGGGGCATGGAGGATCTCATTCCCCTTCCTCTGCCCATGCTTCAGCCACTGGAGGGACCTCCGGGCAGAAAAAGCAGCAGAAACGACACCTACCGGCTGGTAGATCGCGTTCGACGTCGAAGGAGACGACGTCGACGGCTAGAGGTAAAGCACCGGTGTGTTCGCCGTCGATCCAGGGCTCTGGATTGCGGCGTTCTCGACGTTCAACGTCGAGGGAGGGGCCGGCGAGACCTAGGACTAGGTCGCCGTCGAGGATTCCACGGTCGACGTCGACACACCATCGAAACACGGGCCAAAAAGACAGTTGACCCCCTTGCATAACCAGATCGTTTTGACATAATTAGTTGTTTGTTTCTACAGCGTGAGAATTTTGGCACAATATTGCAAGGAAAATGTGACAGACATTTTGAGGTTTGCAGGACATTGTGGATAAAATAACTTTTTGGAATTCACAAGAGAGACATCACCATGAACTCCCATGGGTTTAGGACAATATCTACAGTTGGTGGGTTATTCTTACAAGGAACATACACCTTGGCAGAGAAACTTAAAAGACAAAGATTCCTACACAGCCATCTATTCCTCAAACACACACACATACTGGTTGGATTTGGCACGAGGGCGATTGATGGTTCAGAGTATTACATTTTATTAACAAGAGATTTCACAAAAATGAAATGCACTGTCAATAATTAAATGGACAAAAAACTGAACCAATGGCTCGCAGCTCGTGAGCTGTAAAGCCACGGCAAGGCACCAACCTCTTTACAGGCCATTCATACACCTTTCATACGTGTGACACATACAAAACATTCACGCCGCGAGCCCATCACATTACAACACTCACACCAGCAGACAGCGCCATTCAAGGGCCCTTCACTTCCACACGCCCACATTCCTGACACAGCAACTACACAAACTGATGTATTGCGTGGAGTGGCGCTCAGCTAGCAGTGTGTGTAGTGACCAGCAGCAAGTAACTACTCACACACTGCCAGCCGAGCGCCAGTCCACACACACTGCCAGCCGAGCGCCAGTCCACACACACTGCCAGCCGAGCGCCAGTCCACACACACTGCCAGCCGAGCGCCAGTCCACACACACTGCCAGCCGAGCGCCAGTCCACACACACTGCCAGCCGAGCGCCAGTCCACACACACTGCCAGCCGAGCGCCAGTCCACACACACTGCCAGCCGAGCGCCAGTCCACACACACTGCCAGCCGAGCGCCACTCCACACACACTGCCAGCCGAGCGCCACTCCACGTACACCGCCAGCCAAGCGCCAGTCCACGTACACCTCCAGCCAAGCGCCAGTCCACGTACACCTCCAGCCAAGCGCCAGTCCACACACCACCATCACATTTAGGATTTTATATTCAAAAAAACACAAATTGCAAATAGATACAAATCTCCTAACACAAAATCTGAAACTAAATACATTGCACTAATGCCAACCTTGAAACAGAATAATTATTTTAAACAATACAGACCAGGCAGTTCACTTTACCACTCATGGAAGCTCCCAAAATTTATTTTGCGTGTGGTACGCTCTAAAACAAGCAGGCCATACACAGCCCAGGGTTAGGACGCCTGGGACAGAAATAACGAGACTCCTTCCGCGTATCTCTTCGCCAACAGACTCTACATCTCCTAGTGGGAAAATTTTTTGAAGGTGTGGGAGGGATGTTATCAGGAAAGTGGCGATCTTTCAATCGAGCCACATCCTCCACCACTCCAAATCTAGGAACACTTGCCTGTTCCACAACAACAAGGCTAGCTATCCGAGTGCTGAAACTGAAGAAATGTCAACTTTGACGCAGGAGAACACTCCAACACAATAAAAGCATTGAAATTTGCTAATTCGAAGAAATGGATGGCCAACTTCTTATACCAAACATAAGCCTTCCGAATAGCAGAGTAAGGTTCCAACCTCTGATTTACTCTGTCAGCACCACCCATGTGCTTATTGAAGTCTAGAATGCACACAGGTTTGCGCACTTCAGCAACCTGACCCCAAACAGCCACAGGTGAAGTACTCTCATCATGGATGGTAGTCAGCATGTACACATCCCTCCTGTCCACAAATTTTACAGCTAGTAGTTCATCACTACGCAAGGAACTGCACTGCCCCCTCTGAAGTTTTTTTGCAAACAAGCTCTTTCGGATAACCTTTACGGTTAGAGCGGATTGTGCCACATGCAAAAGTGTCTACTTTATAAAATTCCTTAAATAATTGCACAGGAGTATAGAAGTTATCAAGGTACAAATGGTGGCCTCTGTTAAACAGTCTTCTAGCAAGATCCCACACAATTTTCTCAAACTCCAAAAGTGGACGGACAACCTGGGGGGTCAATAGTAGAATCTCTACCAGTTTACACACAAAAATTAAAAACATATCCTGTCCTACTCTCAGACAACATATACAGCTTAATTCCATAGCGTGCCCTCTTGCTACGGATGTACTGCCTAAAAACAAACGGCACTTGAACAAGACCAAAGACTCCTCAATAGAGATTTCTTTCCCTGGAGTATAGATCTCAGAAAATCGATCTACAAAGTGATCAAGAACGGGACGAATCTTAAAAAGACGGTCACAGTCAGGGTGATCTTGTGACAACGCCATAGAATTACCAACAAAATGCAGCATACGTAGCAAAAGTAAATACCGATTACGAGTGATAACTGCAGGAAATATGGCAGTTGCCAACAAGGGGCTAGTAGACCAATATGAAGCCAAGTTTGGCTTCCTTACCACACCCATCAATAAAGTCAAACCCAAAAACTTCTTAATCTCTTCCAGATTTGTGAGAGTCCACCGGGTAGCTCTAGACTGGGGCCTAAGTTTGTCACTGTTGTCCCTCAAAAACTGTTCAGCATACCAATTCGTCTGCTCAACAATCTCACCCAAAAATGCATCATCCATAAACAACTGAAAAAACTGTATAGGCAAAAAAATGTTCACAATCCACTCTACACCCAGCATCACCGCTAAAGGCAGGCAACACCGGCTGCACCATGTTTGGATCAACCCAAAGTTCAGCACTTCCAGTAGGAAGCCTAGCAGCCTCAGACTGCAATCCAGATGCCTCTTGCACCATCGGCACAGCAGTTTCCTCCTCTAAGACAGGCACTTCATCCACACTGAGAGTTGCTTCATCCACACCAAGAGTAGCTTCATCTGCACTGAGCGTACCTTCATCATCCGATGATTCCATGTGGAGAGAAAACTCACTGCCAGAATCTTACCCTCCCTCCTCTCCCTCAGTCACACTGTCAGGCTCATCATCATGCTCAGAGGAAGATTCAAGAAGCATACCAACCACCTATTGAGCAGTCATTCTACGGCTAGCCATAATGCTTATTAATAAAGGTAACTTGTCAAACAAGTCAACAACAACAAACACTTTGTAAAATAAGTAATAAACAAAAAGCACCTTTATCAAAAACACATATATACTCCAAAACAATACCACTCACTTGCCAGAGGCAGGTAAACTACTCACCACCACCTACTCTGCACAGACACAGTATGGATCAACAATATCCCACTAAAAAAGAAAGAGAAAATAAATTACACATAAGACTATGCAAAACACATCGCAAAGAATTTCATGCTCAAACCACTAACTAAATATGCTGCCATTAACATCACTTACAAAAAAATTCATTCAAACATTACAATTTTACTCATTTGGAGTAACTACAAAAAAAAAAGAATTCTTACCAAATAAATGCAACTTCACAAAACTGCAGAACAACCACTGTCGAAACCGGAAACAGTAATAAAAAGCTTTAGACTAGAATAAAAAGGAGAAAAAAACATTGTCACATATGCATATAATGCTCTAGACCATCACGTAATGCGCAAAATGTATTGCTTGAACCTCCCACTTTCAAGAAGGAAAGATCGATGGTCCAATCCTTTACAGGCAACGCCGCGGGAATCTGGAACTCAGCCTCAGCTCCGGACCACCCCCTCTTCCCAGTCCTTCAAAACTGACCTCAAAGTTCTCCTCCTGCAAAGACACTTCCAAACTTAACTCACGCCCTCTCTATTGTCTGAAGGAAGTCTTTACATTATAGGAAATTGTTCTCCATGCCTATAGAAGTGCCTTCCCAGTGTGTTCCTGTGTTTTGAGTGTCTGCCATTTATTGCACTTTTATACCTCTACTTGTACTTTGTACTCTTTTGTAACTTGCACACGTCACTTTTCCTCTTGTAACGTATTGTTTGCTACCTCTTGTATTTTGTTTGCTTTTGATACATGCACAATTACCACCATTGCCTCATGTAACGTGGCGTTTGTTCTTGTTTTCTGAGTGTCTGCCATTTATTGCAGTATTTTACCTCTAATGTATTTTGTACTCTTTTGTAACATGCACACATCACTTTTTCCTCTTGTAACGTATCGTCTGCTACCTCTTTGATTTTGTTTGCACTTTAAAATATTTTTTTTTAAATGTGGCCATAAGGGAAGCGACCCTTGCCTAAGGGGCCGCTCCCACAAACGACCCCAAACCTAAATAAAGAAAAAAAAACCCTGGCGCTAGTGGCCATTCCTGCTGCACGATCGCGCAGCAGGAATGCATAAAAGAGACATTGGGGGCAGAGGCGTAGCTGGAGCTTGTGGCGCCCGGGGCTATCTCTCAAGATTGCCGCCCCTGGGGAGGGGGGGTTGCTGGAGAAAAAGGACGGTGACCACTTGAAAGAGGTCCGAGAGACACGTAGTATCGCCGCGAATCGTTATCTCGATCATGCAAGTTACATGCACATACATGACACGGTCCAAGGCAACATAGTTGAATACACCGGTGACTGGCAGTACAAAAGAGAACACACAGACTGCATGATCTATCTGGGGACTCAGAAAAACCGCATGTGACATCCATCAGAGAGCTGCGTGAATAATTACCTGGTAATCCCCTCCGCACAATGCAAACATGCACATAGATGACACTGTTCAGGGATCCATCACCTACAGCTGACATTAAATGACCATCATGGTCCCCCCATTAAAGCAGTGCTCTTTGTGATCTGCATGGTACATGTTCTTTGCAGCAGGCACATTAACCCTCTGTGCTACCTTTCCAGGAGTCAACCCTTCCACTAGACAAAACTCCATCTCTCTCTAGGAAGAACATTAATCACCAAAGTTATGACATTCTTATTGTTTCTGAAAATTGCTGGATTCCAGGAAGGAGGCAGCAAGTTTTTTTCAAACCATAATATACTTGCAAACACTACGCACCTACCAAAATAGGTACCCAGTGAGGTCACACCGTTCGCATCACCCTAACCTGTTGCTCTAGGGTGTGCTGCTTCGTAGGCCTGCCCGCAAGACTGGAGATTAACTTCAGTATGGATTGTGGTGGACAGGCCTTCAAGGTTAACCCACAATTGACACCACTAGGGTACACCTGCTTGTGTTAAGACATCAAGCCTTCTAAGGTCTAGTGGGGCCTTCTACGGTCTAGCATGGGAATGTGCTCCCTCAGTAGAGTGGTCTGGTGGACTGGTCATGAAGGCTGAACCCAGTTCCAAATTCGACAGCTCTGGCCATTGTGCCACATCCTCTTCCCCACTGAACACCATACTTCCCCACTGAAAGAAACTCGCACTGCCTTCAGCTATAACCTAATTGTGCCCGCTATAAACTCTTGGATGTGGCTCAATACAAATTATGCACTTGATAAGAGTAATATGCTGCCTAAAAAAAAAAGTAAAAGCAACCACTTATAGGGAATGCAAGATTAAGTAAAGCATGTGAAATGTAAGCAGAAACAACATGGTTACCTTAACGATCTCTCACTCACTATTCAGAAATCAGCAAGTGGTTTTTACCTGAACAGTTATGGACATGACTAGAGGGCCCTGAAGGGAACCGTTTCAATGTCCATTGCTTATATCCTTACAAAACGTAAGCAGTATGGTATAAAAAGACCACATCCATAAACACAGAGCCATGGTACGCATTGTGTTTTCCAATCCAGCCATCAACCAGGTATTGCAGTACCTCCAGGAATGGTACACTTTCCCACCTAGGAACAACAATGCTGTTCAAAGAAAGACAAGAAAACGAAAGTAGCGCTTCACTGGCAAACTCTGCAAAGTGATGCTGATGTATTTGGATGTAAATAAAACCAATCTGGTCACTTTGCAACCCCTCTGTCTTGCTTTATTTAGTTATGTATTTATTTTTCATATTTAAAACCTTCTATTTCTAACCATCGTGCTGCACTTTGGAATAGAAAAATGTCAGAAAAAGGGCATTTCTCTGAAGAGCGTTTTTCTTTTTGGATCCATTTCCCAGGGAAGCAACTAAATGAAAGAAGGAAAGAGAGGCTGTGATCCGTGAATTTCTTCAGTTTTCAGTAAGTGATGGCAAGACAGAAAGAGAGGGAATAATAGGAAGAGAGGTGGGGACAGCTGCCAGCACGAAAAAAGAAGAGGACATTGCCCGAGTCCTCTGTCCGTCCCCAAACTTCCTCTAAAGCAAGCCGAGCCTTAACTGAACGCCTTTGTCCTCCCCCAAAATAGTGCCCCCACCCTAACTACAACACTGATAGCCGAAAATCCCTCCTCCCCAGCCCCAAAACTCACGTTTCCTCTCCGACGCGCAGGAAGCAAATGGCTTCATGCGCGACAGAGAACAAAGGGGAAACCTCCAATGACGTCCGCGCGGCTCGCTCGCTGACGTCATTGATGACGTGGGGGGGATGGGTGGAGGCAGGGGAAGGTCTTCCCCTGCCTTCCCAGTAAAAGAAAAAAAAAAAGATCGACCACTCACGGAGGGCGCGCCAGCGCTTCCCCCGTGGGTGGCTGTCATGACAAGCTGGACTCGTCATGGGCACATCGCGACTGTGCTCCATGACGAGTCCAGCTTGTCATGGGCACAGAACGGGTTAAAATTCCCATTGAGCTCAATGTATTGTTTAAAATTGTGTTGCCTATTGCAACAACCTGTACCTACTACCTACAAAACTCAATTGTATATTGCAAAAGTATTTAACTAAAGCATCTCATTCTGAGAAAGTATATTTTAATACCTATTGTTGGTTCTAAAATAAAACAACCATATATTTTTATATACAAACCATTGGCCTAGAGTTCAGTTCTTGTGTATGAGACAATTTGCTGACTGTGTACAACAAATGCTTTACACTGTCCTCTGATACTGCATTACTGCTCGAGCATGCTACCACTCTAGAGAGTAAGGTTATATCTAACTTTAACCTCTGCCAAACCTCTGGGGACTGTGGACTCTGTACACACTGTATCTATTTGGGAACAGTATATACAGAGCCACTTTCCCACACTATCTCAATGACTCTTGAATCCTGCTGGCATGTAGAGCCTGGAACTGCTCTACAAGGGTAGGTCTCTTGTGCACCTCTTTCAGGGACATAAAAAGCAGGAGGCCTCAGGCCCAGCAAGCTAAAGAGGGCTCGATCCTGCAAGAGTCTTGGCTGGAGAGGTGCATAAAAGACTGCCTGTAGGAAGCATGTTCTTTGTGGTATATCAAAAAAGCTGTTGCAGTCCAATACAAGATGTGATAACAGACATCCCTATTTTCAGTGAAGCTTCACTGCTCACTTGTACTGGCAGTAATAGGACTGACTAGCACAGGGGCATATCGGCTCATGCAGGTATGCCCTCGCTTGTAATATTCAGTACCCTGTCTTAGCGCTGTCAGGCCTGCTGTAGGGGTGACTTACACATATTACAAACAGTGTTGGGGACATGGCACACAGGGAAGTGTGACAATTCGTGTTTTTCACTGTTGTCTTCACCAAGACACACAGCCTGCAATGGCAGTCTTGCAAGTGCTTGGTTAGGGGTCCCTTAGGGTGACCCCATTTGTGCTGCAGCTTTTAGGGACCCTCTTTTATACCTCAGGCCCTAGGTACCAAGGTACCATTTACTAGGGGCTTAGAGAGGGTGCTAAATATTTTGCCAGTTGTGGGAACATTTTTAGGGAAAGAACACTGTTACTGGGGACCTGGTTAGCAGGAACCCAGTATACGTCAGTCAAAGGTGCATCAAATACCAGGTGAAAAAGTGTGTGTGGTTAGGGCTGCAACAAAAACCCAGTATCCTACTGTCCTTGACCGGGGCAAGTCATTTGGTGAAAGCTGGCATCCACTCATTCACTGTCGGCCTGAAATTACTTACGCCTAGATCCTAGTCCACCACAAACTGTTTTCCATAATGCTTGACTTTTTTTTTTTTTGCATTAAAACTTTTTTTTTTTTAAATGGGATCTCCAGTTTCCTTAACCTAGTTTGATTTTGGTGTTTTTTCCTCAAATCTGTTTCTAAACTTGCTTTGACACTTCATGTGTTCAATTAAAAATTACAGGTAAGCACACACTTCTTTGGGTATTGCCTTGGCTTTCTCAAGGCTTTCATAGTTGTACTTGAAGTCTTGTATAATGCAGTATATAATTCTTCAAAGCATTAAGGCAGGTAAATGTCGTTTTTCAGGCAGCGAAAAAGTCCCGGGTCAATCCCTTACAAAGAAATTTTAAAATGAGCACATTTGGTCGTACTGAGCAGAGGGCGAAACACGTGTCTGCTGCTTGACTGTTACCTCCAGAGCACCAATAGAAAAATTACATAGGAAGATTATACCACGTAATCAATAAAGACTTTACTTAAGACAAACACCGGACAATTGTCTTCTTCGGATAATATTGACTCAAAGAAACATTAGTTTCATTGTTGCTTAAAACATCTATACTATGCACAGAGGAGCCAACACTCAATACCCCAAAAAACTTATGAATACGAGGCTGGAAAGGTCCAGTGCCTCTAGCAAAAGCTCCTCTTAAAAAGCTCTTATTGAATAAAGGCAATCTTCCCAACTTCTTTGTGTATTGCCTGCTTTTCATTGTGTAGCTACTAGGGTGTAGCAAAGATTCTCTCAGAACTGGGTTTTGACCTTACCAGGGTAGATTTATTGAGTTGATGCCAAATTGAACCCATTTCTATCTGATAGTCTGGGTTTTATTGCTAAATTAATAACTTCATATCGGGCAGGTGGGTGTAGTGAAAGTTGTCTGGAGGTAGCCATGCAGTTGGAGATGTGCGTTGGGATAACCATATAAACCTAAGGCTACAGCTTTTTCTACTGGAACTATTTTTTTATGGTCGGGGACCAACCACAATTTGAGATATTAATAACTCCAGACCTGCAGCAGCTAGAGAGGGTTCTTCTGGTTCTGGAATCATACTGACCAAGTCCTGCCCTGTGTATCAAATGAGCATGGTGGGTGTTGGAACCTACTTGTCCATACTGGACTGGACAGGCAAGATGTAGGTGCCCTTTGACAGTGAAGACCATGCAGGCTTTCCTCTGTAAAGTACATTTACAGCTTTTTGGCCGCCAATAATGGACCATGAAGCAAGACACTTTCAGACGATCCAAGTCATTTAGGCAAGAGAGGTTTTGTAGCTTCTAAGCAGTTTTGTGTCCTCTATACAGGTTCTGTGTGGTCTGGGCATTTTTTCCAGCTGCCAGCTCCTCGACGTAAACATTGTTCACAGTAGCTGCATGAGTCTTAAGGTCCCAAGCATATTCTTCGAATGGAGGGAAGCTATCAACAGCTGCTAATATATAGCTGATGACTTGATGTAAAAGTTATGGCACAAATTAATCCTGTCCCATTGTCTGGGATTTTTATGGGTTCCTTCTGCAGCTACTAAGATCTGGCAGATTGGAACTGGTAAGTATAAAGTACCTACAAATTGTGCTAGTACAGTCAGTAAAAAAAATAAAGGGTTTTGGGGCGAGGTTGCCAAGTCCAGGTATACCTACTTTCAAACAAAGTAAGGAATGGCAGACTCTTTTCTGTTCTTGAACCATGCACAGGAAGTTGCAGGCTAGTATGGCCACCTTAGCGAAAGGAGAGTTTGCAGGAACACCACCTCCTTGTGCATCCATAAATTGCTAGCGTCCACGACAACCACTGTGCAAGAAATGCGCACCTTAACCAGGTTTAGGTAAGAAACCCCTTATGTAGGAAGCATTAATGGGGTGAGCCCTGCATAGTTGCAATTAAAGCATGTGTGTACCTCTAATGTTTAATTAGTGCCACCTCCTAGCGTTTGAGAAGGCATCAGTGGCTGCTTTTTTGCTTACGGTGAGGGCAAAGCCTATCTTTTGATCAAAAACAGAGTTTTAAGTAATTCAGTTCAGAAGGGCTCAGCTATCTCATTGCTATAGCTGAGGGACCGGAGTGGTGAGCTCACAATACTGTGGTCACTTGACTCCCAAAAAGTATGTGATTCTGTGGAATCACAGTTCTGTCAAATGGGCTATGGCCCAAAGTTTCTGCATTGGGTCAGGCTGCTATACTGAGCCACTAGTCCGGGTCCACATTAATGGGCGAGGTCGAGGGAAATTAGGCTGGGATGGGGAACCAGACAGGACTTCTCCTTTCATTGCGTCTGCTCGCCATTGAACCTCTGCCGACTTAGCTTTGGGGTGGGACGCTTAACTCAAGGTCATGAGGTGGGACCCAGACTGGAAAGACATATCATTTTATGTGGACGATATCCTATTGTATCCAACCCAGAACGCTCAATTCCCTGCATTCTGAACATCCTAGAGGTGTTCGGTACTTGCGCTGGGATTTGCATTAACTGAAATAAATCGAAAGTGTTTCCACTGATGAAAGGGATACCACCTTGAGGGGGGGAGGTTTGCCCACTCCGATGGGAGTGGACAGGATTTAAGTACCTGGTCATCGGTTTCCACGCGGCTGAACAAAATCTGGAGTGTGTCTTGCATGAATTTAAGGGGGCGGTATCCCCTTGTAAAAGACTTGATATCCGAGCTAGGCCGTGCGCCCTCGTACATGATGATTTTCCTCCCAAAGGCAAGGCGGCAACTTTGCAGTTGATTTGGGATGGGGCCCACCGAGGATTGCCTCTTTGTATCGACCAAGAAGCCTGAAAATGTGGGTGATGGCCCTACCAAATCTGAAGCTATATTACTGGGCGTCCCCATTGCAAGTAATGATTGGGTATATGCAACATCAAGAATCTCTATTATATGCGGATAGGAGGGCTCTGGATCTGGCGGGGGCTACCTTGGCCTGCTTTATGGGATTGTCGGCTGGAATTATGTCGGACCTACTCCCCAGGTGATATAGTCTGGCAGGAGGCGAGAAGAGTAACTGGTTGGAGGAGGCAAGTGACTCTGGAAACCCCGCTCTGGCTTTTGGCATTGCTAGCTCACCTGAAGAGTGTGGAAAGTCACAAGAAATTAGATATGCTGGGTATATCAAAGGTGGGGGACATCTGGAGTGACAGAGGTATGATCCCATTCACTCAGCTCTATGGTCAATTCAAATTGACTAGAGGGGGGCAGTAGTTACATTACTAGCAGGTCAAACCTATCCTGCAAGGCTTTGGTGACCTTCTTTGCGAGGTGCTAGATGAAACCTCTAGAATGGAGGGTGTTTGGGGGGGTGCCTTTATGCACATGCTCTCTCTCTCTCAAATATATGCCTCCTTGCTGACTCTGGTCTTCCCACGTTGGCCGCTCTGCAAAGTAAATGGGAAATCTACTTGGGGAGGATGGAGAATAATGCCTGGGTGAGGCCTGCAGGTATCCCTGGAAAGTAGTTATCCGTGCAGGATTTGGGTTGGTGTAATTGAAGCTGCTCCACAGAGCATACTACACAAGATCCCGTCTCCACCAGATGGTTAGGGTACATAACTGTCCCTATCAGAGGGGTTGTGGGCAGAAGGGGACCCTACTCCACACAATGTGGGAATACCCGTAAAATACTGGGATACAGGGAGACAATGCGGGGGAGGGTCTTTTGTTCAGGACTACCCCCTCGCTCTTATCCCCCAATTGATGATGTTGGGAATTTGGGGGGAGCCAACGTTGAACAGATACCTGCTCTGATTGTGTTCAGAACTGGGGTGGGGATGACCTGAGTGGGCATCTAACATCTAACTTGGACTGGGGCATGAGAGACTGGTGTATCATGTCAGAGGCTGCCCACATAAGTTTGAGAAAGTATGGGCTGCATGGCAAGAGGCCGGGGAGATCTCGGACCGGGAGGAGGCCTAAATGGAGCAAAGGGAGGGACCCCCTGATGACATATAATGGATTGGGGGAGAGCCTGGAGTTGAGATTGGTAGAACGCAGAGAGAGCAACAGACCATGGTAAAGTGATAGGGTCGATCATGGGATGATGGGATAGGATAAGTGCTGTAGGGGTGTTGTGTATCATGTTATGATGTTATGAAACTCAAGTTTTTTTTACAGTAATGCCCTTTTTTGCATATATTTTTCTGTGCTGTTAATCAAAGCAAATCATGAAATATGTGATTCTGTAATGTAAAAGTATACTTTAATGAGGAAGTCCTTTTCATTTTTATGTGCTTATATTGAATTCTGATCAGTTCCAAACTACAGCTGACTGGAGCTAGCCACCTGTGTTTTTCCTTCAAATAGCTGATATTTGTATAGTATTATTCTAGTATATTATTATATAAAAAAGTATTTATTTCAACTAGCTGATATTTGTATAGTGTGAGGGTAGTCAAAAGGCAGTGGTATACTGTACAAGGTCAGCTAATAAATGTTGTTGACACCAACTGGGAACGCTTATTTGCCCTGCTATTATATTTATTAACTTTGAGCCAAATTCAAATAATTTGCAGTGTTGCCAAAATTATTTATTTTGCAGGTTGCACATTTGGAACGAACAGGGCATTACTTAACAGTTAAAGACAACCAGGTTGTGCAGTTACATCCATCCACCGTTCTTGACCATAAGCCAGAATGGGTGCTATATAATGAATTTGTACTAACAACAAAGAACTACATTCGAACGTGTACAGATATTAAACCCGAATGGTGAGTAGAACTTTTTTATTTTTTTTATTATAAGTTTTGTGTTATATCGATAACTCTAAAATGGTCTCCTGCCTGTTCTTCAGCAGAGTTTTACATACTGCTACTAGTAGCTAATCTTTTGGAGCCTTTTCGACGGGGTATATCGTGACTACTGATGTGAACTCAAAACTCACAATGCTGCACACTGTAGAAAACATTTCCCCCGCCCCATCATTGCAGTGAAAGCACAAGTGGTGTGTGGTATTCCACACTGGGTGGTGTTGCTATGTTTATATGTTCAAAGGATATGTCATATTGGAACCTTGCTGATGTCATGGATTGTTGTACATAGAAAAGTTCTGTAAATGTTCAGTTACAGGATTGACTGCTGGCTGATGGATGGGATCTTCTCTTATGGAATAAATATCTTAATATCTGCATACCAGAGTGCTGAATTTATTGGACAGCATACTTCACTGGCGTAGTCGGCACAAGAATCAACAAGAGGATCTCAACAAAGTTCTGGGCTTATATTGGAACTGGAGAAAAAGGAATTAAATTGCAACATTGTGACTGATTAGCTGCGCAAAGATTTAGGTTTCTTTCTTCAAGGATCGTGAAGCCCTTCATCTACGTGTAAAAGAGGGGAAGGAACCAGATATTAGCACTGCGCTTATATTTGTTGGTGCTCTTTTTTTTTTTTTAGACTCTCATATCGATGATCGTTGGAACTCACTATGAAAGGTATTTATGTGATCAAGCGAATCATTATTCTTGTGCAACGCACAGCGCGTTAATTTATTTTCACGCGTGTGTTTAGTTTTGATTTGCCGATTTCGTGGGACCTTCTTTTTACCATTGATCGTTGGAAACCTCTTTGCTATCTATTAGTGGCCTGAACCGATATTGAAAGAAAGCACCTGATGTCATTTGATCATTCGTGCTTCTTCGCTGTACAGGTTTGGAAGATCAATACAACGTTTTTTTTTTTCTAGAGACATTGTGCATCATAGATTTTCAAAAATAAGCGTTGCGTCTCTAAGGAGTTGAAGAGTGCCATCATCTTACCTGGAATCTTCTCATCCTTCTGGAACAGCTTTGTGCGATTGACTCTCTTCTTCGTTCGACATTTCTATCAGCGTCTTTCTCCACCGGATCTCGTCATCACGCATCACGCTGATTCAAGCGTGCGTGGTGGCCATTTTGTTTACTGTTACTTGGCAACTACCAGCGCTCAACAAGCGCGAACTCAACGCGTATGTCTTGCGCTAAGCTAATATGAGCATTCATTCTGAATTGTCATGACAGTGCATTAGAGGTATTTGAGCTTTGATTATTGAGTGTTAACAGACGCGCATATTAATCACTTCTGACAACATAAGTAAGGATTATCGGGTGCTGTTAACACTTTGGTATATCTGCAGTTCAAATTCACTTTTAAACCATTTAAAAATTTCAATATCTGAATAACATACAATTTAAGAATAACAAGGGAAGCTCTCTTGCATATGATTAAATATTTGCATAAATTATCTATATGGATATGCTTGAATCTCATATTCTGGCGTATTTGATTTTATTTTAGTTTATGCAAAGTGCAACTTTTGCTTCATAAATATTGATGGTTTATATTAGTTAATAAGTATATATTTGCAAACATGCAAAATGTTACAGCAGCTCCATTCTTTTTATCGTGCCCTGGATCACCTCCTATTAAATGGAAAAAATGGAAGGTTGTTTTTGAGAGGTATGCTAGAGTCTGCGGTCCCTCTAAGTGCTGAAAGGAAGTCATCATTGTTACTTCATTGTTTGGGATCCGAAGGTCAAGATGTGTTTGATCATTTGCCAGAGCTTTCGGCTTCGGAAACTAGCAGCTTGAATGACTGAGATTTGTATTAAAAAACTTGACAAACATTATCTTCCCAAGGTCAGCACCATTCTTGAAAGGTACCAGTTTGCAAAGAGGATGCAAACTGCGGATGAGATAATTGAGGATTATATTACTCAATTAAGAAAACTTGCTTCTTCGTGCAAATTTGAAAACTTGACTGATGAACGTATCAGAGATCAGTTCATGTTTGGCTGTAGTATAGAAAAAATTAGGGAAGAATTGTGGTTAAGAGATGAACCAACTCTAGAAGAAGTGTTAACACCTGCCAAACGTATTGAGCACTCTATAAAAGGTGTTGCTGTTATAAAGAAGGATTCAGAAAAAGGGGCTAATGTTGAGATAGTCAAAGTCAAGTCAGAAAAATGCAACATAACTGATAAAAATTACGCTGAGAAAACATGGTCAGAAAGAAAATGTTAGATGTGGTAAATCTGGACATCTTGCTAATGACAAAAGATGTCAAGCCCTCAACCAAACATGTTCTAAGTGCAAGATAAAGGGGCATTTCACGCCTTTATGTAAAACAAGACTTAAACCCAAGGTTAAGGAAATAGAAGTATATCAAAGGAAATTGGGAGAACCCAATTCTGAAGAGCTTGTTTGTGGACAGATTGTAGTGCAGGTTGAGAACAGATTTAATAACAAATCGTGTCCTTATGATGAAATTTTGGTAGAAGGGGAACACACTAGAGTACTGTTTGATTCTGGTGGAAAGATTACCATCATCTCAAATGAGTTTTTTAACTCCAAGCTTAAGGGAAAGATTACATTAGTGAAACCTGACATCATTCCTTTAGCATATGGAGGGGAACCTATAAAGCTACATGGATATTTTTCTGGTTTGATAGAATACAAGGATAGATTCATATCTGGAAAGATTTATGTTTCAAAGCGTGGAGACAGTATCATTAGCTGATACATCAAGGTGACCTGGGGGTATTTTTAGATCCTAATGCTAATCCTCCTATACAATTGAGAGACAAAATTCAATCTGTGGAAAAAATGTGGCTGATAACTATGTGCACAATCTGAAAACTGAGTGTTCGAGGCATATGAGCTGCAGATTATACACTCTGCATAGATCGCCATCTGGTGTTGGGCCCGGATGTTTGCAGTTTGTTTTTCCTCTTGGAAAGTCTTTGGAAGTCACGAGGTCGGTGACTCCTTCTTTGGTTCGTATTGCGCATGGGCTTCGGCTCCATCCTCAGATTGTTTTTTTCCGCCATCGGGCTCGGATGTAATACTTCGTGCTCCGGTTCCGAAATTTTCCAGTTCAACGATCGACGCAAAAATCCTCGCTCATTGAGCTCCTTCAGATAATAAATCATCGTAATCACCTTCTCTTCGGCACTTCTTCGATTCCGGTCGTCGACGGTGGCCTTCGGGCCTATTCCGGCTCCGGTCTCGGCTGATGGAAAGAACTCCCTTCAAGAAGTGCCCTCGATGTGGGTCCAAATTTCCCCACACCGATCTTCATGAGGTGTGCAACCTCTGCCTCTCCCCTGAACACGAGGCTCGAGACTGTCCCGCCTGCAAGTCTTTTCGCTCTAAAAAGACTATTCGAGATCGACGGGCTAGACGCAACATGGCGCACTCCTCGACCTCCGCTCCAGTCGACATCTTCGGGGACGACGTCGAAGCTCCGGGACAGCAGAACATCGAAGAAGAGGACGACTACCTCGTCAGTGCTTCCGAGGACGACGACTCAGATGTGGAGGACATCACCCCGGCGCAGTGGGTCGTGAGTACAATACCCCCTCCCACACCCACGCAGATACCCAAAAAGGCTTCGGTCACACCTTCGCCTCCGGGCCTAGGCAAGACCAAGGATACTGATTCTCACACCCCACCTTCGGGCCCGGTAAAGAAGCCTATTAAGCCTTCCGGCAGCTCGGGCTCGAGCCAGCCGACCAGCGGTACCGAAAAACACCCTTTGGCACCGAAGAAAAGATCAGCCTCCACACCGAACCCAGCACCAAAGCCTTCGGTGTCGAAACCTGCTCTTCCGGTGCCGACCAAACATCACAAGGCCCTCGGTACCGACACTCCCGTGCCGAAGCCTTCTTCGGCACCGACCAAAAAATCTGAGGTCCCAAAGAAGCACGGCTTAGACAAGCCTAAAAAGTCGTCGGCCCCGAAAACTTCGGCGCCGACCGAGCAACCAGTGTCGAAAGAACTTTTCACGCCGGATCCTCTGCAAAAGACACTCGCCAAGGATCCAAAAACTGGACATTTGACATTGTCTTCAAAAAAGAGACACTTGGACAAACCAGCTCCACCTCCAAAGAGGAAAGACACTGCTACCTCCCCTTTCAGAGTGCCTTCCACCCTCCCCACCTCCACCCCTGCCTCATCGTTCCCCAACCTTGTCTCATCGTTCCCCAACCTTGTCTCCTGTCCCAGACTATTTTGGAGACCCTTATTATGATCCAGCAGATGTGCCACAAGACCCCACCGCTACTGGATCTCCAGACCCATGGGACGACTATAACAATCCGGACATCCCAGATGTCCCACAGGATGACCTTTACCCATCTAGGCCATCCCCACCTGAAGATTCCTTAGGCTTTCACCACTTGTTACAAAGGGCGGCACACTACCACGGGGTGGAGTTACATACTGACCCAGTGGAGGAAGATTTTCTCCTAGACACCTTCGACGATGCACATAGGTCTACTGCCATTCTACCTATGTTAAAGGGAGAAATTAAACATGCACCGGAGGTTTTTAAAGACCCAGTCAGGGCCAGGGTCCTAAACCCCCGTATAGAGAAATAATACAAAGCCGCCCCCACAGACCCTTCATACATTAAAGGCCCTGCACCATTGGATTCCCTAGTGGTATCTACAGCTAGGAAGCGCTCAAACTCTCAGGCGTCCGGCGAAGCACCACCACCTGACAAAGAGTCCAAGCTCCTAGACGCGTCAGGGAAGCGCACTGCGTCACAAGCCGCCAATATATGGCGTATCGCCAATACGCAAGCGCTGTTGGCCAGATACGACAGGGCGCATTATGATGAGTTAGAGACCATCATGCACCATCTCCCTGAAAAATACAAGAATAGGGCTAATGAATTGATCCAAGAGGGAAAAACAATAACTAATACCTCTATACGCTGTGCCCTAGATGCAGCAGATACAGCCTCCAGGGCCATAAACACCAGTGTCCTTCTCCGTCGCCATGCCTGGCTCAGTTTCAGGTTTTAAACCTGAGGTACAAGCCTCTATATTGAACCACCCATTCGACCAAGATCATCTATTTGGCCCCGAAGTTGATGAAGCCCTCAAAGATGAAAAAAGATACTGACACGGCGAAATCCATGGGAGCCCTGCAGTCACACACTACTAGGCGCTCTTTTCGCCGCTCTTCCTTTCGGGGCACGGGCAGAGGCTACTCCTCGGATAGTGCATCCACGTCCTACAAATCCCCTCCTCAATCTACCTTCACAAAGGGTTATCAAAAAGGCGGATACAGAGGCAATAATAATAAGGGCAGAGGCAAGACAAATACCGCCCGCTCTGCCACACCTCCTACCCAATGACTTTCCCCCGCTCCCTCCAGACCATTCCACTCCGGTCGGGGGCAGAATACAACATTTCCTTCACGTCTGGGAGACAATCACCTCACACAGATGGGTGACCCAAATTATTCATTCAGGATATTGCCTAGAATTAACATCTACCCCCCCCCCCCAAACATTTCACCCAGGCAACGCCCTATGTCCCAAGAACACGCTACGTTACTCAAACAGGAGGTGATCTCCCTCCTGCAAAAACAAGCCATAGAGCAGGTCCCCATAAATCAACAAAATTTAGGGGTCTACTCCCTGTACTTTCTGATACCAAAGAGAGACAGGACTCTACGACCTATCCTAGATCTCAGACCTCTAAATACTTGCATACATTCAGACCATTTTCACATGGTAACCCTTCAACAGGTTCTTCCACTCCTCTCCCAGAACGATTTTCTCACCACTCTGGACTTGAAAGACGCATACTTTCACATCCCAGTACACCAGTCTCACAAAGTACCTCAGATTTGTGGTGGACGGACAACACTACCAGTTCAAGGTGCTCCCGTTCGGCGTAACAGCACCAAGGGTATTCACCAAGTGCCTAGCAGTAGTGGCTGCACACCTCAGAAGACAGCACATTCACATCTTCCCGTATCTGGACGACGGGCTAATAAAAGCCACGTCCTACGAACAATGTGTGCAATACACCGCCGCTACAATCCAACTACTTCACCAGCTAGGTTTCCCGGTGAACCACCAAAAATCCCGCCTGGTACCATCACACACAACAATACCTCGGTGCCACCATAGACATCTCGGAAGCCATAGCCTATCCCAATCCGGCTAGGATTGCAAATATACAGGCTCTGCGTCAAAGCTTCACATGTCAACACTCTCTCCCAGCAAGGGTGTTTATGCAACTGATAGGGATGATGGCCTCTTGCATCTTCATAGTGCCCCATGCAAGACTCCAGATGCGTCCACTCCAAGAGTGTTTAGCGCGCCAGTGGAACCAGGCCCAGGGGCAACTGACAGATCTGGTGTTGGTAGATGGTCGCACCCATCGCTCTCTGCAGTGGTGGAACACCACAAACCTTTCCAAAGGTCGACCGTTCCTGGACCCGGTCCCACAAATAATCCTAACAGACGCATCGCTCTCCGGCTGGGGAGCTCATCTGTTACATCTCACAGTACAGGGCACATGGACGCCACAACTGAAGTTACTCCACATCAACCATGTGGAGTTACTGGCAATCTTTCTAGCCCTAAAATCTTTTCAGACGCAGATTTCAGGCACAGGCAAGGCAGTCCTCATTCGCACAGACAACATGACTGCCATGTACTACATTCAAAAACAGGGGGGCACACACTCTCCACAGCTCTCAACTAGCACAGAGCATATGGAGATGGGCAATTCCGCAAAAAATCTTTCTCCTGGCCCAACACGTCCCAGGAGTCCAGAACACCATGGCAGATCTGCTCAGCAGACAAACGCAACAGATCCACGAATGGGAACTTCACCCACAGGTTCTTCACCCGTTCTTTCAGCAGTGGGGGCACCCACAGATAGACCTCTTCGCCACCCACGAAAACAAAAAATGCCCAAGCTTCGCCGCCAGATACCCACACCCATTGTCCAAAGGCAATGCGATATGGATGAACTGGTCAAACAAATTTGCATACGCTTTTCCACCTCTCCCACTAATTCCATTAGTGGTGCGAAAGCTACAACAGCATCCCCTAACACTGATCCTAGTAGCTCCAACATGGGCCAGACAACCGTGGTACACCACACTGCTGGAACTCTCAGTAGTACCACACCAAAAGCTACACCTCTCACCATGCCTCCTAACCCAGAACCACGGAGTGATCAGGCACCCGGACCCAGCTCAGCTCAACCTTGCGATCTGGCTCCTGAGGTCATAGAATTCGGATACCTTAACCTGCCCCCTGATTGCATGAATATTATCAGGGAAGCTAGACGCCCTACTACTAGGGCATGCTATGCTGCAAAGTGGAAAAGATTTGTGGTTTACTGCCACAACAACACAATCAATCCTTTTAATGTGTCCATACAGCACATCCTATGTTATTTGCTCCATCTTCAAAGGTGTAACCTAGCATATACTTCCATTCGGTTACACCTCGCAGCAATTGCTGCTTATTTACAGTACAGGCTGCACCTATCACTTTTCAGGGTGCCTGCCATCAAGCCCTTTATGGAAGGTCTCAAAAGAATAATTCCACCCAGAGTACCACCCTCACCTGTCTGGAACTTGAATATAGTTCTCACAAGGTTAATGGGACCCCCTTTCGAACCATTACATAAATGTGAGCTGCAATTTCTCACATGGAAAACAGCTTTTCTAGTGGCCATCACTTCCCTCAGAAGGGTTAGTGAAATACAAGCACTCACTATACAGGAACCTTTTCTCCAAATGCATCAGAACAAGGTTGTACTCCGCACCAACCCAAAATTTCTACCCAAAGTCATTTCTCCATTCCATCTAAACCAGTCGGTAGAATTACCAATCTTTTTCTCACAACCTCAAACCGTTGCGGAAAGAGCTTTACACACACTGGATGTTAAAAGGGCTTTACTTTACTACATCCAAAGAACACAACCTTTTAGAGAAACCAAACAGCTATTTGTCTCTTTCTCTCCACCACATAAAGGCAACCCTATTTCTAAATCAGGGATAGCTAGGTGGATTGTAAAATGCATACAGATTTGCTACCACAAGGCAAAACGAACGCTATCTGTTCCCCCTAAAGCCCACTCTACAAGGAAGATAGGGGCTTCTATGGCTTTTCTAGGAAACATACCACTAGATGACCTCTGCAAAGCAGCGACATGGTCAACACCGCACACTTTCACAAAACATTACTGTGTAGATGTGCAAACCAAGCAACACGCTAGTGTGGGCCAGGCTGTACTAAAAACACTGTTCCACACAACTGCAACGGATGCCGGTGGTCGCCGCTAGGGTTGGGTACTGCTATATAATCTATGCACAGTGTATAATCTGCAGCTCGTATGCCTCGAACGGAATATGCTACTTACCAGTATGCATCTGTTCTTGGCATGTAGAGCTGCAGATCTATACACGCCCACCCGCCTCCCCGGCTACCTGTATCCGTTCCAGTTTATCTTATTTAGATACAACACACATGGGTTTCTTTACTGTTACTACTACGCTCCATCTTTCCCTGCTGGCGAAAAACAATCTGAGGATGGAGCCGAAGCCCATGCGCAATACGAACCAAAGGAGGAGCCACCGACCTCGTGACTTCCAAAGACTTTCCAAGAGGAAAAACAAACTGCAAACATCCGGGCCCAACACCAGATGGCGATCTATGCACAGTGTATAGATCTGCAGCTCTACATGCCAAGAACAGATGCATACTGGTAAGTAGCATATTCCTTCCAAATGTGTTTAAAGAAACTTTAGGATGTTTAAAGGGATCTCAGCACAAAATTCAATTAAAGGTAAATGCAGTTCCAGTGTGTTGCAAAGTGAGAAGTGTCCCGCTATCTGTTAGAGAAGACATGAAAAAAGAAATAAAAAAATTAAGGAGTTGTGGGATTATAGAGGAAGTTGAGGGATCTGAATGGTTGGCTCCGGTTGTTGCAGCACGCAAACCTAATGGGAATTTGCGTCTCTGCATTGACTTAAGACAACTTAATAAGTGTGTTGTAGTGGATAGATATCCCTAACCCAACATTACTGAATTGTTGACTCTACTTGATGGGGCAAAGGTTTTTAGCACAATAGATCTTACTTCGGCGTATCATCAAATTGAGCTAGAAGAGTCATCTCAAGACTATACATCTTTTATCACTCCCTTTGGCACTTTTAGGTTTAAGAGAGTGCCTTTTGGGTTGGTGTCTGCTTCTTCAGTTTTTCAACTTGTGATGGAAAGGGTATTAAGATCTTCCTGGGGTATGCGTTTACCAGGATGATATTTTAGTATTTGCAAAAGATGACATGGAGCATGATACTAGATTAAGATCTGTTCTGAGGAACCTATGTAAACATAATCATACGATTAAAGTGGAGAAGTGCAAGTTTAGGTCTAACACAATCAATTACCTAGGACATAACATTTCTGGGAATGGTGTAAAACCCAAAACTGATTTGATTCAGACCATTACAAAAATGTGTTCTCCTGTTAATAAGACTGAATTATTGAATTTCTTAGGAATGATTGAATATTAATCCAAGTTTGTAATGGGTTTTGCAGTGGCAACAGTGAATGAGACAATTATTAGGTGAAGAATTTCTATGGTCAGATCTTTGTGAAGATGAATTTGTGGCTATAAAGAAAAAGCTTAGTCAAGCCCCTTCGTTAAAGAGTTTCAATCCAGCGAATAAATCCATTTTAGTGACTGATGCTAGTGAGAAAGGGTTAGGGGCTGTATTGAAGCAATGTGGACCAAATGGTGTGCAAACCATGTCTTTGTCGAAGTCTCGGAGATCCTGAAACTCGATACTCGGTTGTAGAGAGAGAGAGGGGCCTTAGCAGTGTTTTGGGCAATAAAGAAGCTTAAGAAATTTTTGTGGGGTTTAAATTTTGAGACACATACAGATCACAAACCGCTGATTGAAATATTTAGCAAGAAAGGTTTAGATCTTGTCTCCGGGAGAATGACCAAGTGGGTAATTGGTTTACAGGAATATAGTTTTGGGATCAAATATATTCCTGGGATTGAAAATGGAGTTGCGGATGTTCTTTCACGCTTAGTTCCAAGTAGTCACATGCAGGAAGATAATTCAGGTGATGATGAAGATGACGAGATAGTTTGTGTGATTGATCATGACATCATTTCGGAAGTAAGATGATTGAAAGAGTTAGAGAATGATGCGACCCTGGGTGAAGGGATAGCCTTGATGAAAAAAGGGTGGAGCTCTAGTAAAGATGGGTCAGAAGGTACAAGATGTTTTTGGGCTGTACGAAATGAATTATCAGTGGATAATAGCTTGTTGTTTCGAGGGACAAGATTAAGTCCACCCACTAGTCTCAGAAAAGAGTGAATTGATTTAGTGCATGTGGCGCATTCAGGTTTGTCTAAGAGTAAAGAAAGACTTTGCATGTCATGTTGGTGGCCTGGAATGGACAAAATGGTAGAGCGAGTTATTAGGGATTGTTTCTTGTGCTATCAGTGATAAGACTAAGTGTACTCATTTGCAACCTATGGTTTTAAGAAAGCGTCCCAATGGACCGCGGCAAGAGATTGCCCTGGATATAGTTGGTCCTATACAAGGAAAAGATGTATAGACATACTTATTGGTGGTTATTGACATGTACTCAAGGTGGCCGGAGATCTTCTTATCAGCAATTAATACTTGTAATGTGATTGAGTGTTTGAAGAGTTTATTTGCTAGGGAAGGCCTGCCAATTTCAATTTTATCTGACAATGGTGTTCAACTTATTTCTAGGGAAATGTAACAATTTTCATCTTCTAGAGGGATTGTCCATAAGACTTGTGCTCTTTATCATCCCGAGGCCAATGGAATGGTTGAGAGATTCAGTAAAGTTATTAAAGAGACCATTGCATTAGCAAAAAGTGTGGGCCTAGATTGGAAAAAAGAAGTTATTTTAAAAATTGAAGAGTACAGATTAACCCCACATGCGACAACTGGGAAGACTCCTGTTTTGTTGTCTCGTGGTAGGATGCCCAATACTAGTGTTGAACCGTATTGGGTTAATAAGTATGAATTATCAAAAGGGAAAGAGAATGTGTGTGATAGTGAAAATATGTTAAGAATGGAGCAAGAAAAGGCAAAACTAAGGAAAGCATATTTTGATAATAAAAATGCTATAAAGAAAACTGAAGTGAATGTAGGAGATTGGGTCATGATTAAACGTCCTGGTATTCCACACTGGGTGGTGTTGCTATGTTTATATGTTCAAAGAATGTCATATTGGAACCTTGCTGATGTCATGGATTGTTGTACATAGAAAAGTTCTGTAAATGTTCAGTTACAGGATTGACTGCTGGCTGATGGATGGGATCTTCTCTTATGGAATAAATATCTTAATACCTGCATACCAGAGTGCTGAATTTATTGTACAGCATACTTCATGGTGTAATGGACATGGAGAAGACGAGAGGCTCATCTTACCTAAATATTCCTCCACTGAACTTAGACTGCTAGCTCACCCCTATGTTCCCCTTGATCCTGCTGTCTATAATTGCATCATGGAAAACAATATCTTCCAAAATCTGAGCTGTCAGGCTGCCCCCACCCCCCCCCCCCCCCCCCCCCCTAGTCCCTCGGCCCCTAGATCTACTACAGTTACACATCCCGCCTTGCACATCTCTTATCTTAACACCCGCTCTCTGGTCAAGCACCAGCTTGACATATTCCTGCTGCTGACATCTGAAAAACCAGATATTCTTCTGGTTACTGAAACCTGGTTAACCCAGGACTCTGCTCTGGATATCTTGGCAACACTCCCTTCTGACTTCTACATCTTGTCTGTTAATCGGTCCTCAGGAAAGATTGGCGGTGGTGTAGCTGCTATTATACATATAAACTTTAAGTTTACTACCCTCACTTCCCTTGCTCTCCCGGAAGCAGAGAACATTGTTCTTAAACTCGACTCTAATACTGGATCTTTTGTCTTTGTGCTCATCTACCGCCCTCCTCAGGCTATGCCTACTTTTCCCCTTTCGCTGAGCGAACAAATGGCCAATCTTGTCACAAACTATTCTAATGTCTTACTTATAGGAGATCTGAACTATTGGTTTCATGATGCCCGTGGCGGGCCACACGCCGCAGAACTCTGAGTTGCTCTCAAACCTGAATCTGGTCCTGCATGTTTTCGCCCCTACCCATGAAAAGGGACATATTCTGGACCAAATTTGGTCCTCTAATTTTATCCTGTCAGTGCCCTTAATCTCACCATGTATCTGGTCAGACCACTATTTAATAAAATTTACGGTCACCATAAACTCTAGGGTCAAACCTCGTACTGTTGTGGGAGGGGTGACAAAGTGGAGGACACTTGATGAATCAGAATTTGTTAAAACTCTGGCCAGCTCAGCACCTACCTTCAACCCTGATGTTAACATCATGGAAGAGAACATATCGGACTGGCTACTGCTGGCTTCCAATACTCATGCTCCACTCATCAAATTTTCCCGTGCCCGCCACTCAGATGCACACAAATGGTTCACTGCTGAGTTAAAAAAACAAAAACTCGAACTCCGCCAAAAAAGAGAAAATGGAGGTCTAGATATTCCAAAGAAGATAAACAGCAGTTTGTATTGGCTCGCAAAGAGTATAAAAAAGCAATACTGGAAACAAAAGCGACCTATTTTTCAGCCAGAATTCTAAATGCTCATAATAAGCCAAAAGAAATTTTTCTGATAGTTAATGACCTCTGCAACTCTGAGAGAATACTCCCTAGTCAGACTCCCACTCAAGAGCTATCCAACTCTCTGAATAATTATTTTTTGGATAAAATTTCCACCATCAAAGCTAGCATTGCTACTAGCGCTCACACAGAACCTCTGGACAGTATGCCTATTAATTCTGCTATTCTGGCTCACTTTCCAACAATTTGTCCTCAGATATTATCTGAATTAATGACCCGTGTTAAATTCGGGTCCTAGAACGACTGCTGTCCCCCTCAGGTTATGAGGGCTGCCCTTTCTACTCTCTCGTTATGTGCTTCCCTTCTTGAATGAGTCTCTCGTGCAAGGCACGGTTCCTATAGCCTTTAAGAACGCTATTGTGGTCCCTTTGTTGAAAAAGCCAGGGGCCGATCCTTTAAATCTCTCGAACAATCGCCCTATCTCTCGCCTTCCTTTCTTGGCTAAGATCCTAGAGGCCCATGTTGCAGGCTGCCTCTCTGGCTTTATCGAACAAACTGACTACCTAAAGCCTCATCAAGCTGACTTTCGGTCTGCTCACTCTACGGAGTCTGTGATCCTTACAGTATTGGACACTCTGAGAGCTAACTCAGATAAGGGCATCCCTCAGGCCTTGGTGCTCCTGGATTTGTCGGCCGCTTTCGACACGGTCGATCATAAAATTTTGATGGACCGTGTCGCGCAGGCCGGCATACAGGGCCCCGCATATAACTGGATTAAGTCCTTTCTTGAAGGCAGGACACAGGTGGTCCGTCTTGGTCCTTTTACTGCCTCTAAGCTTTCCACCACATGCGGGGTGCAGCAGGGCTCGTCCCTGTCTCCACTCCTTTTCAACCTCTATCTAAGGCCTCTGATTTTCTCATTAAAAGATGGAGAGGTAACAACCTTTAACTACGCTGACGATCTTCAGCTCGTCTTTACCTTGGACTCTCCTGACTCGGCTGCTGAATTTCAAGCCACCATGCTTCACATCCAGCGCTGGATGGACCTCAAACTGAACCCGGGCAAGACGGAATTAGTTCTGCCTGGGAAGAGAGATCTTGTTGGGCCATCATTACTGGCTGACAGAACTAGGTGTTTCCCACCCACACCATCCCCCCCCCCCACCACCCCTCCATCCGCTGTGAAGAGTTTGGGGGGTCACCATTAACGCTGATCTGTCACTCACAGGACAAGTTGGGGCAGTGGTCTCTTGTTTCTTTCAACTGCATAAAATCTGTAAGGTCGCCCACTTGCTGTCTCACTCAGCACTTACACAAGTTGTGATCGCCTTGGTCCTTTCACGTCTTGACTTCTCTAATTCCATTTATCTTGGTCTGCCCCTGTTTTTGCTTAAACGTCTTCAATTAGTGCAGAATCAGGCCGTAAGATTAATTTATAAACAGCCTAAATGGCAATCCGCTAGACCTTGGCTATCTAACATCATTGTCTACCAATTGCCCAACGTGCAGCTTTTAAGACAGGTTGTCTGATCTTTAAAGCACTGCATGGTAGGAGTCCTAAATTCATCAGCTACATGATTGCAAAGCATGTTCCACTGCGTAATTTACGCTCTGCTCATCACCATCTATTGACTCTCCCTACCTTTTAAGCGCAAACGTCAAGGAGGGTGTAGGTTCTCTAACCTCGCCCCTAAATTTTGGAACTCTTTTACCTTTAGCAATCAGGATGTGCGATAATCTGTTGGGATTTAGAAAGGCACTCAAAACTTGGCTGTTTGAGCAAGCTTATGCATGAGTCCCTGCGCCGTAACATGACCAGATTTACGCCATGAAACCTTTTGGTGACCGTGCGCTTTTATAAGTTTTTGATAACATAACCTTTATAGCCGTAGGACTTGGCAGGACAGACCATTATGAGAATACTCTTCAGTTGTGTAAATGTGTGGATTTTCTCGATTTCCATTGTCTGGTTGGAGAAATTCTGATTTGTACCCTTAATTTAAATTTAAGCCTTACGTTTTTTGGAAACTGTATTCCACCGGTGTAGTTGCCATGGGTTACTGGGCCCTATCCCTTGTGAATAAGTTTGTTAAAACCTTGTGTTCTAGGCTAGGGCTGCAATACTAAGGCACAGCAAAGTGTCCACTTTTGGCAGTTAATTTTGTCATGTTTTGGAAATCAAGCACTCAAAGCTTTCTTTTGAAGGACGAGGTATACCTAATATGATAGTATGCTGCTTTTAAAAACACATAAGTCAGAATAGTCCATTTAAAAATAAGTTCTGCAAAGAAAACCTGAAGGTTTAAGTTACCAATATAGATGTGGGTGTTGTGTGTATTTGTATAGTACACAATTCCCCTGCCTGGGAGGGTGTGCTGGTGCTGAAGCAAGAGCTAGGTCTTCAATTTCTTGCGGAATTCAAAAACTCAAAAGGTGGCTCTGATGTGCAGGCCGTTCCAGGCCTTAGGAGCGAAGTTGGGACATTACTGCCAGATATGGTTCTGCGTATAAGGGGACTGTGTGCCCGTAGGAATCCATCTGAGCAGAGGTATCTGATAGATTTTTTTTTTTTTTGAAACCGTTTATTACAAGTCTTAAGAGTATACAAGTATGGGCCTACAACCTTCCGGCCGGCCGCTAGCAATGATAGGAACATACGACATACATTTATGGAACACGTGGTGTTACGGAGGAGCATTTCTCAGTAGGTAACAACGTCAAAAGCCACATCATCCAGACCCCATTATGCGGTTTCATTTTAAATTAAGAACAACAAGAAAACCACACCCACAAGGCAACCCACAATCGAAAATAGCAGCACGTGCTCCCCTAGAGGGGGGATCCCAACTATCCACAGAAGTCTAAAGAGGGGGAAGAGAACAGAGCGAGGACTGGGGGAACCCAATGCCCGGCAGCGGGGGAACGAGTCGGCTAAGGGGATGGGGCTGGCGAGGTATCAGGCAGCAACGGTGGTGCACAGATACCCCCGCGGTAGGCGTTCCAGGGGCCCCATACTTTCACCCATGTCCCAGGCTTACCCCTCGCCACATACACCTCCTTTTCTCGAAACATGCACCAGTCCATGTGTTCTTTCCAGGCCGAGACCGTCGGGGGCCTCTGGGATCCCCACAGTTGAGCAATATCACGCTTGGCTATCATATATCCCAGAGTCACCCACCACGTCTGCGGCACCGAGTAATCAGTCGGTTCCCACACATTCAACAGGCATCTCCTCGCTTCAGGCAACAGCGCCTCATGTACACCACGCCAGAACCCTTCCACCTCCGGGCACTCCCATAAAATATGCAGAAAGGTCCCCAAAGCACCACACCCAGCTACACAACCCATCTCCAGCATAGCCCATACGCAGAAGCTTTGGCCCCGTCATGTAGACCCGGTGGAGTATCTTGAGCTGGACGAAGCGAAGGCGAGCCGGTATGGCCACCTCCTTCGGGGAGGCCACCGCGGAGGTCCAGTCCTCGTCGTCCAACTCCAGCCCGTCGGCAACCCAAGCCGCACGAAGGGCAGTCAACAGGCCCGAGCGGTCGTTTATCAGCTTTTTGTATAGCAGTGAGATCGTGCTGTCCGGGACGTGCCCATCCAGCATTCTATCCTCCAGGGGGGAATATTCCGGGATGGAGGCAACGTCCGAGAAGACGGAGCCCAGCGCATGACGGACCTGCAAATACCGAAAGTATTCACTGCCCTGCAACAAATTCCGTCTGCAGCATATCGAACGTTTTAAATCCTCCCCTCGTCCAGAGATCCCCCACTTTACTGATACCTATTATGTCCCACTTCTCAAAGCCCTTAGAGGTCCACAGGGAACCTAACCGCTCAGACGCGTATAGTGGTGACGCCCGGGTCAAACGGTCCTTCCACCCCATAGCTGCATTGGCCGCGTGCCAGACTTGCACCATGACACGCGTGGGGCCCGTCAGACGAGCGTCGGGCGCGCTAGAATAGAGCGCTCGATTGTAGTCGCCACCTGGCAGGAGCATCTTGTCCATTTCGAATGCCGGGTTTAAGGCGGGCCCGTATAGGCCATGGTTAATTGCAGCGAGCTGGGAGGCCCAATAGTACCGTTTAATATCCGGGAGGGCAATCCCCCCGTCATACCATGGGAGCGTCAGCTTCGCCAGGGCAATACGCGGCCTCCCGTCCCAGAACAGGCGGCGTTGCAGACTCTCCACCTCACGAAAGTAGCGCGCCGGGACTAAGTCCATAGTGTTCTGCAAAGCGTACAGGAAACGCGGCAGAGACATCATCTTGAACAATGCCGCCCGGCCGAGCGGCGAAAGCGGCAGGCGCCGCCAGCGTGCGACATCTACCCGCTGGCGCTGGAGGGGGGGGAAGCAGGTTCCGTTCATACCGGGCCTCCGGGTCCAGAGTAATGAAGACACCCAGGTACCGAAATCCCTGCGGGGCGATCTGGATCGGACAGCCCCGCGGGAGAATAGGAGCCTCCCCAGAGAGAACATACACGCACGATTTAGCCCAGTTGATGACGAGACCGGAGTTACGACCAAACGAATGTAAAACATCAACCAGCACTATAAGTGATTTACGTGGGGAGGCTAAGTACAGAAGGATGTCATCAGCGTATAGGGATACGCGGTCCTCATACTCGGGGGTCCAACGGAGACCACGGATGGAAGGCTCCCACCGCAGCCACTCCGCCAGGGGCTCCAAGGCAAACGCAAAAAGAAGCGGCGACAAGGGACAGCCCTGTCGCGTGCCCCGGCCCAGCTCAAACGGGGCCGATACTCTTCCGTTCACGACCACCTGCGCCAACGGGCCCGAATACAACAATTTGACCCAACTGATGAATCCTGGGCCAAATCCGAACTTCTCAAGCATCGCCCAGATGTATGGCCACTCAAGCGTGTCAAACGCCATGGTGGCGTCCAAGGACGCCAAAATGGCCGGTTCCCGTATAAATGGGACGCGCGCGAGCACCCCATGCAAACGCCGCAAGTTAAGGGCTGTGTTGCGATGGGGAATAAAGCCAGACTGGTCCTGATGAACTAAATCTCCCACCACACCGACCAGCCGATTGGCCAGTACCTTGGCGAGAATTTTGGGCTCCGCATTCAGTAGTGAGATAGGTCGATAAGAAGTAACCCGGTCCCGAGGTCTCCCTTCCTTGTGGATCACCACGATTGTAGCCAGACGCTGGTCAAGCGGGAGGGAGCCCAGCGAGTGGGCCGCCAGGAACATTGCGCGGAGGTGAGGCGCCAATGTATCCGGTCGCAGCTTATACAACTCGATAGGGATACCATTCGGGCCCATGGCCTTGCCAGAAGCGACCGAGCGTATGGCGAGGGCGATTTCGTCGGAGGTGGGAGCGGCGTCCAGCGACACCCTGTCCTCCCCGGAAAGGGAAGGCAGCGCGATATCCCTGAGCAGGGCACGGGAATCCTCTTCAGAGCAAGAAGAGACCGGGGAATACACCTCGCGGAAATAATCCGCGAAACAGGAGACAATTTCTTCTGGCTCAGTTACACACACACCATTCGTTTTCTCAATCAGCGGGACCACACGATTCGCTCTCTCCTTTTTATCCAACCACGCTATCAGTTTACCAGCCTTATCACCCACATCATACAGTCGCCCCTGTTGCTCTCTACTAAGGCCCCTGGCCGCCTCCGTAACGAGGGCTCTATAAGCCGCTTGTTTGAGCTGGAGGACATGTAGTGCAGCATCCGTCACCCCATCTTCTAGATTACCCTCCAACTCTGCTATTTCAGCCTCCACCCGGGTCACCTCCTCCCGCTTGCGCCTCCGGGCGTGGGAAATAAGGGATAGGGCCTCCCCTCTGAGTACTGTTTTGAAGGCCTCCCACAGGGAGATAGCCGAAGGCACTGACCTCACATTCTCATCAAATTAGCGCTGGAGGGATTTAATCAAGTCCGCGCAGGTACCAGGAATTGATTGGGACCACCCTGCTCTCACCCCTCGGAAAGACATCGAAATGCAACAGAAGCGGGGAGTGGTCCGAAATACCCCGTGCCAAATGGCGCACCTCCCCCACCCTCCCGACATAGGCCGCCGGGACAAGGACATAATCGAGCCGTGAGAGACTACCATGGGCCCCCGAGTGGAAAGTGTACTGCAGCTGCGTGGGATGTTTTAAGCGCCAGCAGTCCACCAATCCCAGTGTATCCAAGAGGCCGGATAGCCACGCCTGTGCCCGGGGGAGGTCCCTAGGGGGGTGACGATCCACAGTCCCAGAAACCACCGCGTTGAAATCCCCCCCCACCACCAGAAGCCCCCCCGGAAGGCCAAGGAGGAGGCGCCCCAGGTCTGCAAAGGTGGTCGACTGCAACACCGGTGGGACGTACACTGACACAAAGACAACCACTTTGCCCTCCATTCTCCCCACCAAGACAGTGTAACGTCCCCTATCATCGTGGAGCACCTCATCAATTTCTAACGGGAGCGAGTTCTTTACCATGATACCCACACCCCTTGAGCCTGACGTGAAGCCCGAGTGGGCCACGAGGCGGTAGCCACGCCGATTCATGGCGCAGAAGGAATTGCCAATAAGGTGTGTCTCTTGCAGAAAGACTACATCGGGCGAGAGTCGCTTCAGATACTGTAGGACCACACCTCGTTTGATCCTGTCCCCCAGTCCATTAACGTTCCAAGACAACAAAGTTAATTCCCTACCCCCATCATACACAGAAACCATCATTCGTCCCCCCGAGAGCACAGTAGAACCAACACAAAAAAAGGGTTGCCTTGTGATAATAACGAACAACACCCCATCCCTGCCCACCCACCCCAACAGAACTCCCCCCTCCCTGCACCCCTGCATGAGCCCAGACAGCCCCCCCAACGTGCAGTGTGCCCTGTCGCCCCATAGATAGTTAAACTAACTAGACCCCCAGAGGAGGAGGGAGAACCCCCAAGAGACCCCACACAACCTCCATAGGAGGGGAACTTAAGCGAACCGACGTATGGTCAAAAGTGGCATCATTTTTGTCCCGAGCGAGGCCTAATATTAGTCCCTCAGTCTTGATCCGGCGAGCCCTCTCCCCCGGCCGCTCCCCCCCCCGCCACCCCGATCCCGATCCCCAGACAGAGTATCCAGCCAGTCCCCGTCCGCTTCGGGACGATCAAAAAAGTGCGTGCGACCATCCACCTCCACTCGCAGCTTAGCTGGGAAAAGCATGGCGTATTTGAGGTTTAGGTCCCGAAGACGGCGTTTGACACCGAGGAAGCTCAGTCTCTGCTTCTGGACCGCAGGGGTGAAATCAGGATAAAAATTAATGTCCATATTGTCAAGTCTAATCGGTCCCTGTAGTCTGGAGGATTGCAGGATAGCGTCTCTGTCCCGAAAATTAAAAATCCGGGCAATGAGAGGTCTCGGAGCGGCTCCGACCTTAGGCCTTCCCCCGGGAACCCTGTGGGCCCTCTCCACAGCAAAGAATTTACTCAGCCCCCGTGGCTGGAGATGGGTAACAATCAGGTCTTCCACGAAAAGGTCCGCCGCCGCCTCCTCACGTCCCTCAGGCACCCCGATGATACGGATGTTGTTCCTCCGGGCCCGACTCTCGGAGTCCTCCAGGCGGCGATCCATCAGCGCACTCGCCCGAGCAAGCCGGCGCACCTCCGTTTGTAGGGCCGCCACATCTGTCGTAAGGCCCGATGCGGTGTGGGCCAAAGAATCGACTCGGTCGTTGGTCTTGGAGAGATCGGCCCTTACCAGTCCAACATCCACGAGGACCGAGTCGATCTTCTGCGCCAGTGTATCAAAACGCTGGCCCACCGAGGCCTTCATCTCGGCGATGGCGCCCATGACATCCCGCAGAGTTAGATCCGTGGGCAGATCGGGGGCATCAGTAGGGCCCTCAGGGGACCTGCGTGGCACCTCGGGAGATCCCTTCTGGAGGGTATATCGATCCATGCTGTTGGACTGATGGGCTGCGCCACGCCGGGTCGATTTTATCTTTGCCCGGTCACCATCTTGTTTCGTGGCCATGGTCCCAGTCTCCCGATCGCACCAGCCACGTCGTGAAGGGCAGGCAAGCCGGTCCACGGGCTCCGGGGGGGTGCCACCCCAGATCTGCGGGGCGGATCACAGCCGGCGGGCAGGCAGGGTCCCCCGGTGAGGCCACACCAACACACAAAGCCCCGCGACCCAACCTCGCAGAGACAGCAAGGGGGGTGCGAAAGTGAAAGTGCGGGGTACGCGAGCCACCAAGCCCTGCCCGCCGCTGTTGTTCACTTTGTCACTGGATCGCCCCACAGCGCAAATCCGGGGTTCGGCTGGGAGAAGGCCGCAAACCTCAATCGGTGCTAAAGCCGGTGTCCGAGGTCCGATTTGGAAGCGGAAAACGGGTGCCACCTCAGCTCAGGCTCACCAACACAGTCCCCTCATCTGGGACAGGATATGTGCAGGATAATCATAGGAGGTCGCGGAGGTCCTCGGGAGCCTCGCACCTACGCGGCCATCTTGGTTGCGCGCTAGGCTCCTCCCAGCGGTATCTGATAGATTTGATGAAGTTTATTCAGCTGGTGAGGTACGTGGGTCCAAAGATGTGTAAGGCTTTGTATGTGTTTGTAATGAGTTTGAGAAGTGCTTGCATGTAGATTGGGAGCCAGAGGAGCTATTTGAGGTGCAGGGTGATGTGAATGCAAGGTGGGAGGTTGAAGGTGAGCCTGGTCACTGATTTTTCTTGTAGTCTGGAGTCTTCTGGTCAGTTGAGCATTGATTTTGCCATAGAATGCTTTGCCGTATTCCAGCTTGCTTATGGTGAGAGCTTGTGTGATGGTCCTGTGAGTGTTGGTGTGGAGCCATTTGAAGATTTTCTTGAGCATCATGAGGATGTGGAAGCATGAGACAGACTTAACCACTTGTATTTTATTTTAAAAAATCTTAAGGAAAATGTACTTTTAGAAACAGTTGTATTTGCTCTCCCACTTCTGCAAGCCCGTAATTAGCATTTGAATGGGTGTGAACTGCTCACAGGAGCAAACAATAGGCTGTCATGATTGGGGCGGGATGACCCCTCAACCTGAACCTGACAGAGTATGCAGGCTGGGGCGAGAGTATCCTTTTTGACATTACAGTCCAATCCTGCTTGAATGTCGAATCCTACTCTGCAGGTCTGCTGGGGTTTCATGTATACCATTCAATTCAATAATACTTTAATCGGTTACACAAATATACAACCATAAAAGCACATACAAAGTCGTTATACATTATTAAAATACATATAATAAAAGCTACATAAGAGGACACAGGAGTACATGTATAAAGTTAATTTCATTTGCTTTTTATCACATTATAATCGTTTTTCTAAGTCTAAAAACATTTTTTTGAAAGGCCGGTACAGAGGCTACAACATAAACTGTCTCTAATTGTTGAAGTGCCACAAAAGCTGGGCGACGACCTCATACCCAATTCTTTTAAAAGAGGGACAATCCATATTTTTCTCTGTATGGTGTAAAATTTACAAAAGAATAACACGTGTATTGTAGACTGGTCAGAAGTGTCGTCACACGGGCATTTGCCGGAGCTGTTTTGACCAATCATTAGTAACAGGGAGGCTTATAAATCTATATAGAGTACCTAGGCGGAAACGCATAAGTAGGAATAGGTCGTAGTCACTCATAGACAGGCGTAAGTATGGTTGGAGACTGAAAGTTGTTAATATGAGATTGTGTACCTGAACCGAAGTTTTATTCAGTTCAGTACAGTCTCTGTTCCGACAAAAAATTCAGACCAATATTCTTTAGATTTTTCCTGCTCATCCCAACCATAGTGAGCGGTTTATCATAAAATTCATGAAGTCCTATATTATATAAAAATGATTTGACATATGACAACCATCCAAGCCCCTACAATCTTCTAAAACGCCCCGATTAAAATTTGTCTCCTCTGTTATCCATATTCTATGCCACAATAGGACTGGTTGGATCCTTATATTATCTTCCAAATATGCCAGTCCTAATTCAGTGTGGCACACTAAGGAGGAAGTGCTGTTAGGGACCAACAATAAAAAATTTTAAGAACATATTTTCAGACACCTGGAGGGAACCCACGTCCGCAATCCCCCATATGCCTGCTCCATGCGTAGCAACGCTAACGCATTTCGCTTTATAAATATCTAATAGTTTCACTGTGGGACATCTGCCCAATTTCCTGCTAAAGTTAGATAGAGCAGATAAGGTCTTAATGTATAATAATCTCCTTGCTTTAACAGCCTGCACCCATGACCATGTACGATCAAACAATATTCCCAAATAGTAAAATATCTTTGTGGTTTCTATCGGTTTATTATCAATAAAAATGGATTTTGTCTTTATACACCCTGTCCCACAATTATAAAAGTTTTAGAAGAATTAATAGTGAGACCTCTCTGACATAAAATTTGCAAAGCTGGAAACCACGCTTTGCAATCCCAGCGGGGTGAGTGCCATTAAGACCTCATCATCCACGTATAATAATGCGGGAATAGGGCGCTTACCAGCCTCAGGTAGGTCTTTACATTCTTGAACTAAAACCTTTTCAATATTGTTTATGTACAAGGTAAAAAAACGGTGCCAGGACGCACTCTTGCCTAACACCTCGTTTAACTTTAAAGTGTCCCGTGCATTCTCCACCCGTCCCAAACCGTACCCGTGCCCTCGCCCTTAAATAAAACTCTCTTATAAAAGAGATTAAAACTGATTTGACGCCCAATTCCTCTAAAATAAGCCACAACTTATTGTGACTGACAGTCAAATGCCGAGAAGTTGACAAAGGCCAAATACAGGGGCCCCTTTTTTGCCTTAATATACTTGTTCAGTAAAATGTTTAAGTTTAGGCCCTGCTCAAGTGTGCCTAGCTTTTTACGAAAGCCAAGCTGTAAGTCACTTATCACCGACCGTTCTTCTGCCCAATCCTGAAGCCTGTTCAGTATAACCCGACCAAAGATTTGCACTGTTGAATCTAACCACGATATTGTTCGATAGCAGGCCGGGTCATTCCTATCCCCTTTTTTAAATATTGGGGCAAGGATGGACTCATAACATGTTGAAATAAAACCAGTCGAGCTAGATGCATTAAATACTTGTGTCAATAAAGGGCCCCATAGAGCAGTATTAGCTTTAAAAATATCGACAGGGACACCATCCGGCCCCGCTGCCTTCCCTTCCGAACTTGCGGCAACGGCCAGATTTACCTCACTAAGCTAAAATGATATTGCTTTCCCAATGTCCCTAGACAATGAACCTTGGTCCTCCACGACATCCCGTGTTAATATGTCATGCTCACCGTCGGTGCCCCCCGTTTCATATGGCTGTGGGGTTGTTACATTATACAAAAGCGAGAAGTGCTCTGTCTATCTATTCTCTGAGATAGCTACCTCAATTGTAGATACCGCCTTATCTTTAAAAAAAGGTGCCCTCCAGAATGCACACGAATCTTTAGCAATTGATGCTTCACGAAGGGCTATCCAGGCCTCTGCTTTCAAGTTATCTCTTCTGCCTTTTAGGGCCAGCTTATACTCTTTCCGTGCCTCTCTGATTTTATCCCTGTCTTTAACTTCTTTATGCAGGGCATGCTTAAGGTTTCTATAGGCCCGGGTACAGTTTGGATCAAACCACCCTTTTCTCCCTTTGCAGTTGTTCCTACGCTTTGTGTTAATAGTAAGCGCCTTTTTAATGTAATCTGTGATTATAGTAAAACTATCAATAATATCCATAGGTGCAGTATTTTCATCCAAACATACCCTAATCGCCTCGTAACAATTCGTTACCACCCCAACCATAAAATCTAAGGGTACCACTTTCTCCCAACTCAGGGTATAACCATTTTGGCTGGTTAAAGCAATATTTTCTAAAATAATATTTTGGCATGTTGACTTTGCCTACATTTTGTCTAAATAGCAATATACCCACGCTCTGAGCAAAATGGTCACCCAGTGCAATCTGGGGTTGGGAGAAGTCATCGACGATTGAGCCATAACGATTAGAAACCAAGATGAAATCTATCGTAGAGAGAGATCCATGCCCATTAAACGTAGGGCGAGAGGCACAGGGGGCCTACTTAAAATGTTTGCAAGACCCAAGTCGAATACTAATTCATTTAAACATTCACCATACATTGTATGTGGGAAATGTGGGAGAAAAGTCTCCATATCATATGTAAATACACAGTTCCCATTATCCAAGTGTTGGCAAAGAGCAGTATTAAAATCTCCCCCGTAACATAATCAAATCTTTGCTCCCTAACTCCTGCAACTTTTACAGATGTCCACGTATGGCCTTCACAACCCCTTCTAATGAATCATGGGGAATATTATTATAATAATTTAAAAGTATTACTAAACAATTTGTATCAACCTTTAATAATTTGATAAAAACAGTCCCCCCCCACACCAGATCTATTTTTTCAAAATTAACTAAGTTGGAGATATACGTACACAGCCCCCCTTTTGCTCTACCATGTTTGGAAACTATAGCATTGGTATGAAAGGTTCTGTAACCATTAATATGTATTGGTTCTGTCACCCATGTTTCCTGTAAACTGATAAATTCATACCACAGTACATTATTCACTTTAGATTTTAAGCCTGCTATATTCCAAAACATAGTTACATCTACCCATCCCACTAGGGGCTCTGTCAGATATCAAGCTTTCTACTATGCTAGACCCTGGTTTGGTATCCATCATTGCCATAAGCGCATCATCAGTAGTGACAGGATTCCAAGACTTAACAATCAATGATAGGTCGCCTTCTGGATAAGGAGCAGAGCGGGAGCGGGAGAAGACGCAGGAGCAGAGGACGTGGAAAAATGCTCCGATACTGCTAACGCGCTCCGGTCCCTGAGCCGGGCTCCAAGGCGGTTAGCGGTAGTTTGAACCGTTAGCGGTAGTTTGAATACTCAGCCGCTACGCTACCGGCCACTTGAAACAGCCGACCCCCAGGCTGCCACACAAAATAAACCTGAAAAGTAACGCCTCAAACCCGACAAGACCCCAAAACTCGGAGACCCCAACAGCCCAACAACCCCCACAAAAGTGACACCGGGGAGCCGCGAGGACAGCGGAACAAACAGGCAGGAAAGCAAACGCCTCACCAGAGATCGCTACAGGACGCCAACACGCCGGCGCAGAGTCTCCACCCGATCCGATTGAATCTGGAAAGGAAGCCTTGCCTCCGCAGCGTCTCCACGGAGAGCAGAGGAAACGCTGCAGAAACACCAGCCAGAGGCAACAGAGCACAACCGGGTAAGGAGATGAGACCCCTTTCCAAGTAGAAATATTTTAGCTATCCCAGTGACATTTTAAGGCAAAATACATTGTGAGTAATCCGGAGGAGCGTGAGAAAAGCCTATTCTGCCGCCAAGCTCCCCACTCTGAATTTTTCTTTACTCTCACTGATCATTTAAATCCGGATTTTGACAAATTTCCCTCGTCTTCTTTGAAAGTTCTAGGAAGTGATTCAGGGGAAAAACGCACAATCCTGTGCAACGCACTTTGGAATCCATCTCCGCAGGACTGCGAGGACCAGGGCGCTTTGCGCCAAGATCATCGGCAGCACCTGGGGACCTCTTCCTGACTCCTCCTCCTCGGAATACATAAGGCACGCTCACATCTGCGCGAGCGGGGCGGAGACCGGGCCAAGGGCGGGCCCGTCTGAGTACGTCTAAGGACGGTACGGGGCATATCCCTTTGCCCTGGAGGTCGGTACTAAGTGAGTGAATCCATAGCGTGTTCGTCCAGTGCTGGGTGGTGAGCCTGTGAGTACGACTGGTTTAGCAGGGATATTGCTGTAATTTATTGCTAATATACCTACACTTACAGTAGGTCATGGCTACCGCTGGCACGAGAAAGGGCCGAAAGTCACTCTGTGGGCCCGGAGTGGCTGGAACTCTGGATAGTTTTATCACAAGGGCCTCCTCGGTGCTACAAAAGGAAATCGAGCTCGCGGAAAAAAGACTTTCCCTCGACATTGAGTTTACCAAATGCTCGTCATTGGGAAACATTGCCCATGCAAAGTCACCTGTAGCTACTAATTTGCCTACACCAGCTTTGGCTTCCAATTTATCGACATGGAGGGATGATGGGGATGTTGCTATAACAGCAAACAGCAATGTCTGCAGCCCATCTGAACGTGGTGATATTACCGGGCTTGTTTTTCCTGCATCTGAGAGCACCGTAGGTACAACTAGATCTGGCTTACCCATCCGTACCGAGGAAACCCATGCCAAACCATCAGAACAGTCTGTTAGACGTAAGAGGGGCGGTGCAGCTTTGTCCAATAAAAGGTCCAAAATCCAAAAACGGGCTCATGCTGGAAACTTTGACCCCGTGGCTAACAATAATTTGGGCGCCGATGGTCCTGAGGGTTTGATGGGTTCAGCTCCTAGCGCTGATTTTTGGTCAAAATTGGAACAGGTATTTATTGGGACTTGTCGCCCTATCTGCACTAGACTTGACTCTATAGAAAAAAGACTCACTAATCTTGAACTAATGTGTGCTGTATTGCCTGGGGTAAAGGAGACTAGGGATGGGGGGGGGGGGGGGTTAAAAGCAGACCTAGCTGTACCAAATTGCCCAGCTCCTAAAATAACTAATGTTGCTATAATAGAACAAGTAACTACCCATGGTAAGGGACCGGGCACTGATATACAAGTAGAACCCAACGACCCTATCCCATCGACCTCAGCTGAGAATCTAAGGAGTGGAGCCAGTCATGTTACTGTGGACCCAGTGTTTGAGTTGAGAGAACCTGTTCCCATTTCCCTCAAGCAGATAGGATACCCTTGTGAACCTAAGCTACCTTGCTTGGATCTCCCACCCGAATCAGCACCCTATGTGGTGGTCCTCGTGGGAGTTCCCACCTTGAGCCATGGAACTAGGGAGGCTTTTCTCGAACTAAAAAATAAGTGTATGCACTGGTTAAATCGTAATAAACCCCTCCCGTTTCAGTGCAGAAGCGAGATACTTTTCGTTAGGTGGATAAATTGGGTTGGCCAAAGAGTTAAGGACACCCCGGGTGACTGTGTCGTAATCAATTTTAGAGATCCTAGCACAGTCGGGCACATTTGTACATTTCAGTCTGGTAGTTACGACAGTCCCCAATCAGTTATAAAAGCTTTTCCACTCACCTACTTTTACCTGGAATCCCCGAATCTTGGGTTTGATGCTCGTCGTAGGGGCTGGGTGGACAGTATGAGAACTGGCAAGGCTGGACCTCTCCGTTGCCCTTTCAATGTAAACCAAGTTTACGATCAGCCCTGCCAGCCCCATAACAACAGATTCAGTGTCCTTGATCAGGTGGATTGACGTACAAGCTATAGTGCCCTGACTGTTCTGAACAGGGTAAAGAAAGGGTTACCTGTCATCAATACAGGTTCCTGTGATTGGAAATTTAACTCTTTCCACCCGGGTCCACCAGAAACATCGTACAGTTTGGATGTCTTGGAGGTTCCGTCCCCGAATAACAAGAGCCCCCCTAGTGAGTCCCATATATTCCTAGTACCGGGGGGGAGGCACCATTGGATGGGTTGGCAAATGGGTGTGCACAGGAAACCCCGGTTAGTGTAGTTATTGCCCCAGCAGCTAATAGATCTGCTGGCAACTTGATGCTGGCGTTAAGTAAACCGAGGTCGAATATCAGTTTGCTCTCATGGAATGTGGCAGGCCTTAGGAGTAAAATGATATGCGAAGACTGGGGCACTTTTATAGACACCTTCGATGTTTGCTTAATGCAAGAGACATGGGCCCTTAAACTTCCAAAGGGCTGGTTTTGTGTCCTTTAACACTCTAGCAGTAACAAGTGGTAGGGGGAGACCGTCTGGGGGCCTTAGCACCTGGGTGGCCTTGCACCTGGGTGTTACAGCGAGGCAGCTCCAAACTAGCTCAGATGACATTCAATGTGTCCTACTTGAGCTGCCAGAAAACAACCACCTGGCTCTCCTGAATGTCTATTCTAGACCCTCTCAAGGTGGCCGGGAATCTAAGGTCATAGAACATCTAAACAGATATATCTTGTCCTTGGACCCTCGATATTCCGTAATAGTGGGTGGCGATCTTAATTGCCAATACGAACCACTTAGTGTGTTGGACTTAGATGACCCAACCGTGGAAAACGCCTACCGGAATATCCCTGATCCGATGATCTCAACGGTTAAAGCCTGGACCCCCTTGGTCCTCCAGATCTTTGCACTTACTCTCTCCCTTTCTCTGAGGGCATGCAATGGCAGATTTGACTCCGACAGACCGGGTCGCGACACATTTAATAAAGCTGGCCAATCCTCTATTTTAGATTATATCCTTATTGAAACAAGATCATGGGACAAGGTGCTCGATTTCAGGGTGGCAGAACGGGTTGACAGCGATCATAACGCCCTAGTTTTGACATTAAAACCAGGTTGTTGGGGCCTGAGTAGTTATGATATTGCAGTATCCCCATTGCCCAACCGCTCATCCTACATAACAGACGTAGAGTTAGATGGCCCCATATCGTTGCCCGCCCAAACAAAATGGCAGAAATCTACAGCCTTGCTCTGCCCCTCCTTAACGGAATGGCTGAAGTTGAGTTTATCTGCACTTTCCCAGTGAGGGTGACTAAGCCCGTAGATATCCACCAACAGTTAGTGGCTAAACTCACGGACGTTTTTTGTCCGACAGGGAATGCGAGGGCCCACTCAGCCAAAGGACAAACGTGGTTTACTGCTGAGTGTAGGAGATCAAAGAGCGAATTGATCCTGGCAATTAAGCCCATGGACAAACCCAGGATAAAACTACTCAGGGCACAGTACAAACAAACACTGGAAAGGGCAAGAAAGTCCTGGGAGGATGAAATATGGGAGGAGTTGAGATTAACGTTGCTGGCCAAGGACTTTAAAGGTTTTTGGTCCATTGTCAGCAGTGGCAGAAAAGAACCTGGAACTTCCACATTCCCTAACATAGCTCCAGCAGTATGGGAAGACCACTATGGGGGCCTTTACCTGGGCACGAACCTTAGTATACCATCCATAGATACCCCGCCCCCCAGCCTAGTACGGCGAACTGAGGCTGTGCCGGCGATAACGATAAAGGAGGTGGAAATTGCCATACATTTGTTGACACCCAACAAAGCGCCGGGCTTGGATAAAATCCCTGGTGACCTTTATCGGTCAGAACCAAAGATATGGGCGCCGTATCTTTGCACCTTGTTTAATTCCATTCTGTCGGGTGCGGAACCTCCAGAGTCCTGGCGTGGTGCGGAGATTGTGCCAATATATAAAAAGGGCTGCCCTCTACAACCTTCAAATTACAGGCCTATCAGCTTAATTGACATCACACACAAGCTGTTTGGTCGTGTGATTCTGGAGCGACTGCAGACGTGGGAGTCAGACAATACCATTCTAAGTACCCTGCAGGCGGGTTTCAGAAAGGGAATCTCTACTGTTGACCAGATATTCCGACTTCAGGTCTTACACTGGAAGACCGTGTGCTCAGAGGGTGGTAGTCTTTACCTCATCTTTGTCGACCTGAGATCGGCATTTGACCTGGTACCGCGAGAACTTGTGGAGTGTTCTCCGGGCACTTAGTGTTCCTCCATATCTTTTGGATGCCCTGAGAGGACTCCATACAGAAAACTACGCCCGGGTCAGATGTGGGAAACACGGAGAGTTGTCCGACCGATTTTCCAGTTAACCGCGGAGTCCGCCAAGGATGCGTGTTGGCACCCACACTATTCTGTCTATATATTAATGGGCTCATAAAACATCTGGGAGGTATCAAGGACACGGATGCCCCAAGACTTGCCATGGGTCCGGTGCCAGCGTTGATGTTTGTTGACGACACTTTGTTGTTGTCGCGAACATCCTGGACGGTTTTGTGGATTTCTGTGGCGAAATTGGCCTTGAAATTAACCTAGCTAAAACAAAATTCATGATCCTCAACCCCCCCAAGCATACACGTTCAAATCCAACGCTGAATGGTGTTCCCCTCGAGCGGGTAAAAACATTTGGATATCTGGGGATCATAGTACAAGAAGACTTTGGATGGGGGGGCCAAATCGCTAACTCTGTCCTCAAACTATCCCAATATGCAGGAGGAATCTCAATTCTTTAGAGGCTCGGTCTCCAAGCCTGTAGCCCCAGCAATAGAAATCTACAAGACCCAAGTAAGAGCAGCTTCCATCTATGGAGCTGAACTATGGGGACATTCTAGGGTCCCTAGCCTGACGAGGACGGAAAACTCCTTTATGAGGAGTTTGCTGGGTCTGCCCCCTAGCTCTCCCTTGGTCCCTATTAGGTTGGACTTTGGGTTGATACCCATGGAAGAGGTGGTATCACTGTGTCCAGTGATATATTGGAGGAGACTCTGGTCTAATCCAGAGTTGGCCTCCTACCGTGAAGAATTTAAGGGGGTTTGGCCTCTAATTAAAAACAAGAATATTCCCTGGCTGAAATCTGTGAAGGATACCTGTACCAAGATCGGCCTTCCTGATTTATGGGCCTCCCCGGAGGCTTCATGTTTGGCCGTCTCGAAGGCAAAATTGGCCGAACAGTGCAGAAATCACCATCTCTCATGTTTGCTTGAGAGTTCTGGCACTGGAAGGTTGACTGCTCAGTTTCTCCTAATCAAAGATAATTATAGGAGAGAGGCATTCTTGGATTTGATTTCCCCCCCGGTTGCCAGGAAGCTGTACTTCCAGTTGAGAATGGGCAGTTTGCCACTTAGGTCCTTCACCTCCAGTTGGGATGCTAATAAAACCACTGTCTGTCCGGCTTGTGGTTTCAGACTAGAGGACGAAAAACATGTTTTCTTTTTTTGCCCTACATACCACCGACAAAGGAGACGTTGGGTTAAGCCCATATGTAGAAACCTGGGATTTCGAGAGTGTGAAAAAGCCATGAGTCTTGAAATATGACACCCACCCTCCAATTGTATTTGCAGTTTCCCGGTTTCTAAACGCCATGTGGTTACAACGTAGGAAATTCTGTAACTAATTTGTAAGTTTCAACATCTGTAACTATTGAATGTTTATTTTATATTCTGTAATTGTGATTTGATTCTGACATTTTAATATTGTGATTTGTAATAACCCATGTTGCTTTTATGGCCTTTTGGGCCGAAATAAAGTCTATGAAGGAATGATATATTCCGATGTGCTACAATTTCATATGTTCCCATAAATGCCAAGCCCCCCATGCCAACATCTACCATACAATTCATTAGCGCTCTATCCCTACTAGATACACTAGATATCTTAGGTACTCCATTCATACAAATATTATCAGACTCATTTTGTCAATCCACATCTTCCAAATCCTGTAACATATTCAAGCGGTTAAAAGTGGGTATTCCATAACTTGTACTGTGAGTTGTCAACGGTGCGACTTTTCTCTGTGCGACATAACCAAAGTGGCTTTTCCATTTGGGGATCCATTCGGGGGTCAATTATGTTGGTATTATTTCTAACAGTGGTGGATACAATTGAGGCCTCTGTACTATTGGATTTATCTGAAATCATAGCCTCTTCCACATTTGATATTTGCTTTTCAATAGCACCCATTGCACCAGTCAGATAATTCAATAAAGATAGACGGGGCCCTTCCCCCATTGTTTAGGTCTTGGCTAGCGAAGGCTGCGCTTGCGCAGTCTCGCTCGCGAGATTTAATGACTTGGAGAAGAGGGGCTTGAACCCGCCCCTCTTCTCTCCTCTTCTCCATTGGCTGGCCTCTTAAATGCTGGTCAGCCATTGGAGAAGAGGCTTGTCTCTCCAAACAAGCCCTGTCGTTTTGCGATTCGGGGATGTGTTTTTTGTCGATTTTTCTCTGGGCGTGTTGTTCGAGAAAAACACGCCCCCGAATCCGAAAATGCCGCTGCCTTTCTCCGAGGCATTTCTGCTTGACCTCTGAGAAAGGCAGTGGTGTGCTTGTGGAGGATTTCAGTGAAGTTCGTTTTTAAGGGAAGATGTGGCTACCAGTAAGAGCTGCTGACTTTGCAACTAGGGAATCAGGTTCAAGTCTCGGCGTCGGCTCACTATTCTGTGATTCTGGGCACATCACTTAATCTCCCCGCGCCTCTCAAAAAATGAATGCGTCCTAGTGTAATGTAACTTGTGTGCTAATGTAAAGGTTTCTAATACTTTCGGGTGAAGTTCGAGCTATATAACAAATCGAGACCTAAAAAGCTTTGGGAACTCCGAGGCGGACACTGTTCTGATACATTGTAGCAAAGATGGCGACTGTCATTCACAACCCGCTCAAGAGGTGAGTGCTGGGGGGCCCTGGCCGGGGGCGTGCACGGGGGCGGATATAGTGCATTAGAGAACGCCCCCTGCACGGACGTGCTGGACGAGCACTGCATGGGGGTCGTGGCCGCTCTTCCTCCAGATCTCCCTGCTCGGAGCCGTCATTGTGTGCGTGGCGGGGACTTTGGGGGTCTCAGTATCCGTGCCTCCTCCATGGGTGTCTGCGAGGCCTCAAACCCCCCTCCCCCCCCCCCCTTGAAGTGCGCTGCTTCGTATATTGCTATAGCACCTGCCCACTGCCCCTAGGGAAGCCGGCGCTGGACTCCGGGCACCCCCTTCAGCTGCAGGGTTAAGCCCTACCCGCTCCGCCCTGCAGAACCCACCCCTTCTGTAACTTTAACTCCCGAGGAGGAGAGAGCGACACCTGGTTCCTACATGCGGTGCCCACTGGTTCCTGCTGTTGTGCGGTCCATCCCTTCACTTCTGCACCCAGGCTCCCTGCTTCTCAGCATCCTGCGCCCCTCCCCCCCCCCCCCCCCCCCCCCCCCATCACTGTGTTCGAGGTGTCTAACTTGGTCCTTGGTCCCTGCATGGGGGCCCCAGTGGTCCCTGCAGCTGTGCATCACGTCCCTGCACTTATGCAACCCCGGCTCCCTGCTTCTCAGCATTCTCACACACACACTCTGCTTTCAAGCTGTTCAACTCGGTCCTTGCTCCCTGCATGGGATGCCCACTGGTTCCTGCAGCACCCCTGCACTTTGCAAACACGCCCTCTAGTCCTGTTTGCTTCCCCCTCCCACTGCCTTGGTTTCGAGGTGTCCCCACCGTCTCTTGGTCCTTGCATGGGGTCCCCACTGGTTCCGGCAGCATTGAACCCCTGCCCTCTTCACCCACGCCTCCTGGTTCCTCTGCCGCCAGTTACCCCTCCGGTCCTGCTTGTTTCCGCTTTTAGCTCCCCGTATTCGATGTGATCTAGTCCTTGCTCCCTGCATGGGGTGCCCACTGGTTCCTGCAGCATTGAACCCCTCCCCCCCACACTCTGGGATTTTTGTATTCGAACTGTGCTTTTTTGTTAATTGCGTACCACCTTCATCATAGAGAGTCGCAAGGTTTTCTTTGGTTGTACTATTTGTTGCCATATTTTTGCAGTCTGTGTTGGTAGCTTTATTTTGAATGCTGTGTTAGTTATTGACTGTCGCCTATAATACAGAAACGGTGTTTCCCTCACCCCCTAATGTCTGTATTTGTGTGGCTCTGTGTATTTGTGTGGCTCTGTGTGTGGGGCTCTGTGTGGGTGGCTTTTTGTAGGTGGCCCTATGCGTGGGTGGCTCTGTCTGTGGGTAACTGTGTGTGTGTGTGTGTGTGTGTGTGTGTGTGTGTGTGTAGCTTGCTCTGTGTGGGTGGCTCTATTTGTGTGGGTTGCTTTATGTGAATAGCTCTGTGTAGGTGGCTCTGTGGGTGGCTTTGTGTGTGTGGCTCTGTGTGTGGGTGCAAATGCAATAGGTCTCGCATTTGAGAGATTAAGCTATTGACATTGTAAATAACAATGCCGTTTCTTTAAATGTTTTTTTTTTTAAAAACATACAAAAATAATGTCATGAGCAATGCCAATAGCTCTAACTTTAACAATGCCGAGACCATTGCATTGTAAATGCTTGTGTCTGCTTTTTCTTGGGCGGGGGCAGTTGATGTTTTTCATTTCCCCATGCTGGATTGATTATAAAAAAGCAAGTTCTAGCAATTAATACCAGCGTTTAATACCACCACTTAAACCCACACAAGTCCAGATCCGGTACAGGCAAAAGGCCCTTCAGTAAAATCAACCTTCAAACGTGGTGATTATATACAAAGTACCTTCACATGGTTATCAGAACTGAACAGCCAAGAGCCATGGCCCAGCCCAGTCTCTTCCGGTCGATGACTGGCAAGGGCGAGCCCGCGCGCGTCCCGCGCCGTGGGAACCGCCAAAGAGATTTAAGGACCAGCTGACTGCTCACGCGAGACCGCACTGCCCTCTGTGAAACGGAGTCTCAGGCAGTCCGCGCTCGGGAGTAGAAACTAAATTAGGCAGTGTCCGGTGGTAGTGGCGGTTTCGCGATGTCCCAGTGCAGGTCCAGGCAGTATAGCAGCAAACAATCAACAAGACATCAATACGGGCAGATCAGGTTCGCACTGCAAAGAAGCCTCCCCTTTCACAGACAACTGTTAGTTGGCATCTGGGCGGGGCCCTTCCTTTACCTCTTCCTGCCAGGAGGGCTCCAATGACAGGGGGCCTTTTTGTGGCAGAAGTGTAAAATCTGGTTTGACACGTCTGCTAGTGTTTTACATATAACACTTGGAGCACACATCAAAGGACAAGAACAGAATGTCAGCACAATTTTTGTGTATCCACTGTCTGGTTGCTGGAAAACCTTTCCTTGTTCTAACCAAACTTCTGTCTCTGGGTGTATTGGGGACACAGTGACTGCTTCGGACTAGATTTTAGTTGGATGCTAGATGTGGGAGGACACATGGATTACCATTCTACACTCCCCACTCATACACCCAGCCCTCAGAGCCCACGATTAGTGTGGCTGAAGTCTTTTTGCCATCTTGAAAATGCCCAAAGTGTGTAGGATTGGCCCCAAGAACCTTAACTCCATTTGTTAGGGTGTACCCCTTGAGCCATTACCACACACTATCTCATGTCGGGGAAAAATGTGGTGTCTCCAGGCACCCACTTGATACATTTTCTGGACCTGTAGAAGATTAGAAGAGGACTGAACCTCCTGTCGTACCTTGGAGCCTAGAAGACTGGACCTGCTCTCCATGTACCCGGGACAAAGAAATTGACTCCACGAGTGTAGGAAGCTGGCTCACAAACTCTTACTGATTTACTGAGGCAAAAATGATCAAACTAAATGCTTTTTTTGGGGTAGTGTGGCAAGCAGTTTAGGCTTATCAGAGGGCAGTGCTAAGCATTTGTTGTACTCACAGAGGCAATAAATGACACGCTCTAGAATAGATTAGATTAATTTAGAAAAATAACACTATTTTTAAAATATATTTTGATACGAAGAACTCAATTACTTTTTTTAATCTTTTTTTTTACGTATAGGTTAAATGTCTAGGCAGCAATGCTTTCCTATGGGGGGGGGGGTGGGGAAGGCATATGTTGCATACAGTTATTTACAGTCGGTTTCTGTGGGTCTCCTTCAGGACTTAAAGTTGTAGGTGGCCAAGGTATCACCACGAGCAGTTACTCATTACCTACCCAGGGTGGTATGGATGCAGAGGTGCTGGTTGGGTTGGTAGCTTTACACGCTACACCACTGGGAAGCGGGGCGGGGGGGGGATCACCTACAAACAGACTGCAGAGGGGGTCTTGAGGGCAAGTCTGGAAGCTCCCAACAGTGAGCTAGAGTCCCAAGTGTCCTGGGAGCAGGAAAGTATAGTCTATTCTCAAGTATCCAGACTGGGACGCCCGGGTGCAAAGTAGATGGCCAAGTCTGGGCTTGGTGTGTTAAATGTCCTCACGATAGTCTGTCTCATCGTTTGAGGGTACAAAAATCAGGACAGCTGGACCTCTCTTGAAGTGAGTCTCTGACTTGACACTTCTCTCGACGGCTACTCGTTCTCGGTGCAGAGGGAGTCGACATTCTACACTTGGCTGCAAGGGATCCCGTATCCTGGGTGCTGTGCGGCCATGATCTGTCCTGGTGTCCTCTCACTCTGGGGGGGGGGGGGGGGCAAATCTGACCTGCTGGGCCACAGGTACCTCCTCCTGGGCAGATGCTGCTGCAGCATGGTGAACTGAACTCTGCTTCTTCAGTGCCTGCGGACTGCAGGGGAGTAGCTCCTCTCCTCCAAGGCAGACTGCTGGCAATTTGCGAAGGGATTGCAGTCTACCAGGTTTGTTGGCAGATGCTCAGCTGAAGGACTAATCACTTGGTCACTATTATCGAAACTGGTGCAGGCAGGGTTTGGTGCCAAAAGTCCCCAGCAAATCTTCAGTTATCATCATGCGACTTTTCTTAGTCCTCTTCTTCTTCTGTTGAATTAGTTCCTGGCATCAGGGGGTGGGGGCTACCTAAATACTCAATTTAGGGGCGTTAAGTGGAGTGATAGGTGGTAACCATTGGGCTACTTACCTTTAGGGTGACTACACCCCCCTAAGGGAAGTGGGCATAACCCTGACCCAGTGAATCTAATAACACTAAAAACCAAGGTGGTGGATTTCTAGTTTTTGCGTTCACATCATGTAGCCCACCTTAAGGGCGGAATTAGCCTGATAGTGAACACACACCTGACTAGCTAATTTTTCCGCCTGTCCTGATGCCAAATGGGCCCAGCTGGGGTCGCATATAAAAGGTGGCAGAGGCTTTTGAAGCCTCCTGCCTTGATATGCGTATTACTTAGCCATCCTCCTGGGGGGAGGAGACACCACCTCTACCCAGACCAGGTATTGTTTCTGACCTCCGAGCAATGACCCATCTAATTGGTTTCCTCTGTGTGGGGCAGTGTAGGCCTCTGTACGCTGCAGCCATGGCTGTTTGTGCCAGGGACCCGACCGCACGTGTGAATGCAGTGGCAATTATCAGTGCAGATTGTGTGAGTATTCATGTTAATCGCAGCGCCAGTCATGTGCTGTAATTAACATGAATACTCACACAATCTAACCCGCACGGGCCGGCCTTAGCGCTGGTAGAGCCCTGTGTGACAATGTTTGTTGCCCCCCCCGTGACCACCTCCACCAGTGATTCCGTCCCTATTACCCTTTAACAGAGCCTCTCAAGTCTCCATTACCCCTCTCTGAGATGCGCTATAAAACTAATTAAATGCCTCTCATACCAGTGTAGGGTGTAATTTATATTGCACACACATTAAACAGGGAGTTGCATAAAACACTTAAGCTATAAATCTGTACTTAGCATAGTATGTTGCCCCACTGGTATTTTGCTGCGTCTTTCCATTCATCTAGATACTTAACACAACAAGTAAATTTACTCCTACAACAAGCCAGGGCTACTGACTGTCAATGGTTGTAAATTGAATAAGATAAATAAGCAGCAACTATGACTTTGTTGTATATAATTTTGAAAATGCTTCCAATCTTATTCTCCTTAACCCACTCTGATATTCTATTATACAACACTCTCCCCAATATTATTGCCTGAATGTCAATCAAGGATATGGGGCAGTAGCATCTAGGATCGACCCCATTATCTTTTTAAAAAGTTGGGACAATAGTCGATGAGGTCTAAGCAGTACTTAAAATTATTACACACATTTCAGTACGGGGGCACATAACACACTCATATATTACAATAATTCTCCTTCATCAATTGGGATTCACAATCAACGTGCAAAAATCCAATCTTCAACCCACACAACTGCAACCCTATCTGGGAGCTATCCTAAACACTCAAACATGTTTAGCCTATCCCAGTGCAACCAGAATTCAAAATTTTCAGACACTGCTACTGCAATTCCAAAGTAACCAATATCTAAGTGAGAACTTTCATGCAACTTTTAGGAATGATGGCCTCATGCATTGCCATAGTACCTAATGCAACATTAAACACGCGTCTTCTACAAGAATGCTTAACACGTTAATTGAATCAATCACAGGGTCAACTAAAAGATCTAGTGTTGGTAGACAGCCGCGTCTATCACTCTACTGTGGTGGAACACCCAAAACTTATCAAAAGGGCAGCCTTTTATCGACCCTGTTACACAGGTCGTACTCACAGCGGAATCATCCCTTACAGGATGGGGGTGCTCATCTAAAATTCTAACAGTACAAGGTCTCCGGGATACCAAACACGAGTCTCCACATCAACAACCTAGAGCTTTCAGCTGTTAGCGCCAAAACCATTTCTACCCCATCTGATAGGGAAAGCTGTCCTAGTCCAGACGGACAATTTGCCAGCAATGTACAGAAAAGGGGTATGGAAGGACCACACTACTGTTATTACGCCTCTCTCAGACCATTTGGCTTTGGGCAATACATCACAAAATCCAACTCTGCTAGCAGAACACCTTCCAGGGACGGGCAACGAATTTGCTGACCTCCTCAGCAGCATGTGGCAACAAGTCAACATGTAGGGACTCCACCCCTAAGTTCTCCTCCCATACTTCCACAAATGGGGGTTTCCACAAATAGATCTCTTCGGAAAAGCAGAAAACTCAAATTGCCCAAACTTCGCCTCCAGGTTCCCACACCCTTTATCCAAAGGCAGTGACTGCCCTAGGGATGAATTGGCCAGGGGTATTTGCTTACGCTTCCTCTCCCTCTTTTTCCACTTCTAGTTAGGAGACTCAGACAAACATCCCTCACCCATATTCTAGTGGCTCCCACATGGGCTCAACCTTGATTCACCACACTTCTAGAAATCTCAGTAGTTCCACATCAGAAGCTTCACCTCACCTCAAACCTTCTTACTGAGAACCATGGAGAAATTGGACATCCAACCCCAAGGAGCTCCACCTAGTGATTTGGCTCCTGAAGTCAGTTTGCATACCTAAATTTACCACCAGATTGCATGACCATTCTTAAAGAAGCAAGAAAGCCTACCACTAGAGCATGCTATGAAGCAAAATGGAAAAGGTTTGTTATATATTGTAATAGCTAAACCATTGACCCATTCAGTGCTTCTGTACAACAAATCATTTGTTATCTATTGCATCTACAATGTGCAAGCCTTGCACACATTTATGGAAGGCCTTAAGAGTAATATCACCAAAAGCTCCACCTGCATGGAACCTTATTATCGTTCTACCAAGACCTTTTGAACCATTGCAATATCTTTCTTGGAAGGTTGTTTTCATGATTGCTATCACTTCACTAAGATGTCAGTGAGCTTCAGGCACTAACCTTAGAAGAACCATTCTTCCAACTCCATAAAGACAGAGTGGTTCTTCGAACGAACGCAAAGTTCCTTCCAAAAGTTGTCTGCTTTTCATATTAACTATTCAGTTACCTGTTTTCTTCCCTCAACCTCATTCAGTAGCCAAGAGAGCACTACATAAATTAGATGACAAAAGAGCATTATTGTATTATATTGATAGATCAAAAGATTTTTGCAAAACAAAACCACTTTTTGTTGCCTTTGATTCCCCCTTATAAAGGAACACCTATGTTCGAGGCATATGAGCTGCCGATCTCACACTTAGTATAGATCGCCATCTGGTGTTGGGCCCAGATGTTTACACTTGTTTTTGTCTTGGAAAAGTCTTTGGAAGTCACGGGACAGGTGACTCCTCCTTTGGACTATAGTGCGCATGGGCATCGGCTCCATCCTCAGATTGTTTTTTTCCGCCATCGGGCTCGGATGTGTTTGTCGCGCTCCAGTATGGAACTGCTACCGACTCCACTTTTGATGCGCAATCATTCACCCTTTCAACGGTATTGTCTCGATCGCGAACCCTAATCGTCGCGCATCTCTCCAAGTCTAAGTCCTCGATTCCGATCGTGACGAGGGCCTACTTGGGCCTTGGCTTCTGGCTCATGGAAAGGACGGCATTCAAGAAGTGTCCTCAATGTGGGTCGAAGTTTCCCCACACCGATCTGCATGAGGTGTGCAACATCTGCCTTTCACCAGAGCACGAGGCCTCTTTCCACTCGAAGAAGACCATTCGGGACCGACGCGCACGATGAACCATGGCTCGCTCGTCTACATTAATCCCCGACGACATCTTCCAAGATGGCGTCGACGTGCCGGAGCGAGAGCGGGTCGAAGGCCTCGTCAGCGCCTCCGAAGCAGAGGGACATTGCTACATCTCCTCTAAGACTCCCTTCACCACCACCACCTCCTCCTCTCCCAAAACACTGTTCCCCTACACCAGTGGACGATGATGACACCTTGGATGACATGGGGGAGGGTCCGGACGATGTGCCACTAGGGGATCCTAGTCCACCTCCTTCCCCAGACCCCTGGGATGATAACACGCCAGATGTCCCTAATGTTCCACAGGATGACATCTACCCCTCCAGGCCTTCGCCTCCAGAGGACACCATGGGCTTTAATCAGCTCGTCCACAGAGCTGCCCAATACCATGGGGTTGCCTTGCATACAGAGCCCATAGAGCAGGATTTCCTAATGGATACTTTTGACACCACTGAAAGATCCACCTCAACACTAACTATGCTTAAAGGCGTTAAGCATGCACCTGAAGTCTTTAAAGATCCTGTTAGTGCTCGAGTTATTAACCCCAGGATCGACAAAAAATATAAAGCTGCCCTTGACGACCCAGCTCACATTAAAGGACCAGGTACCCTTTGACTCCCTGGTAGTTTCCAATGCTAGGGTAAGGGCCAATTCTAAAACAGTTGACGCTCCACCACCCAACAAGTAGTCTAAACTCTTGGACGCCTCTGGCAAAAGAACAGCCTTACAAGTGGTTAACATATGGCGCATCGCCGACACTCAGGCGCTGCTAGCCAGGTATGATAGGGCACATTATGATGAACTAGAGTCCATAATGCAGCACCTCCCGAATATTTACAAAAACAGGGCCAATGAACTCATACAGGAGGGTAAGCTTATCACCAACACCTCCATCCGTCACGCTCTTGACGTGGCAGACACCGCCTCCAGAGCAGGAAACACGAGTCATTTTGCATAGGCATGCCTGGCTACGCATCTCTGGTTTTAACCTGAAGTTCAAAGCTCCATCCTCAACCAGCCTTTTTATTAGGAGCACCTATTTGGCCCAAATGTAGATTCAATCCTTAACAAAATGAAAAAGGATACGGACACAGCTAAATCAGTGGGAGCCTTGCAGTTGCAAGCTCCCAGATGTTCCTTTTGTCGCTCACCTTACAAGGGCACCCCCAGAGGCTACTCCTCAGACAACCCCTCCACCTCTTACAAGGCTCCCGCCCAGTCTACATTTACCAGAGGTTATCCGAGGAGGCTACAAAAGCAACAATAACAAAGGCAGAGGCAAGACCAACGACACCCGCTCTGCTGCCACCAGCTCTGCTGCCACCCCTACCCAATGACTTCCCTCCACTTCCCCCCCAGACCATTCCACTCCAGTCGGGAAAGACTACATTAGTTCCTGCCTGTCTGGGCCAACATCACTACAGACAGGTGGGTGCGACAAATAGTTCAATCGGGTTACTGTCTGGAACTTGCTTCTACCCCCCACACAATGCACAATGTCCTCACAACACTTAGCTCTGCTAAAACAGGAGGTGATTTCCCTCCTATAAAAAGGTGCAAAAGAAACCAGTTCCCGTGCAACAACAAAAATCAGGAGTTTACTCCCTGTGTTTTGTCATACCAAAGAAGGACGGATCTCAGGCCTATTCTAGACCACAGACCTCTAAACCTGTACATACAAGCGCACCACTTTCACATGGTTACACTCCAACAGGTCCTTCCTCTTCTTTCACAAGGCGACTTCCTTGCTACTCTAGATCTCAAGGACTCCTATTTCCATATTCCCATTCACACAGCTCACAGGAAATATCTAAGGTTTGTAGTGGACGGCCAACACTATCAATTCAAAGTACTCCCTTTCAGAGTCACAACAGTACCACGGGTATTCAAGTGCCTAGCGGTAGTGGCAGCCCACTTAAGAAGACAACACATTCACGTCTTACAGTATCTGGACGACTGGCTCCTAAAAGCCAGCTCATACAATCAGTGTGTTCATCACACTCACACCACTATCCAACTACTCCACAACTTGGGGTTCACAGTAAACTACCCAAAGTCTCATCGGCAGCCGTCCCACATACAATACCTCGGTGCCACAATTGACACCTCAAAAGCATTAGCCTATCCCAACCCCACCAGGATAGCAAGCATGCAAGCTCTCATAAACAAATTTTTGCAGCGTGAATCTTTCTGGATTCACTATGCTGTGCATTATTCCGCGATCTGGTGGTTGGGTCCGGATTCGTAGTCTTTCTTTTTTTTTTTTTTTTTTTTTTTTTTTTTTTTTGTAGTCCAGGTGGGCGTCGACGTCCCACCATTTGGTGCACCTCCCGTGACGTTGTCGTGCTTCCTGCGGAAGTCCCACCTTTAGGGCGCCATCTTCAGATTATTTTTTCCGCCGTTGGGTCTGGATCGTCATCGAAAAGCTCCAGAGTTTTAGACGAAGGAAGAAGGAAAATACGCGAGTTTCATCGAAGGAGAACCTTTAGAAGACTACAGAGAGAAAGGTATTACAGCCGGGACGACGAAGGAGGGGATCCTCGAAATTCTTCGACGCACAGGGAAAATGCGCACTCAGAGGCTCTGAGCGCAATGGACAAGACACCATTTAAGTTCTACCCTAACTGCCACCACAAGTTCGCGCAGAAGGACCAACACCCTGTCTGCAACCTTTGCCTGCCGTTCGACCACGAGAGCAAGGACTGCAACGCCTGTTCCGTCTTCGCGCCGAAGACTCACCGGGTGAGAGAACGTCAGAGGAGAGCCAACTTCAGCATGAAAGGCAAGGGTAAGGCCCCGTCGCTGTACGATCTGGGCCTATCAACCGACGAAGACAACATCACCGAGGGACCTGATGTCTTCACGGTCGCAGAGACAGATAAGAAAACGCCTGACGAGGTAAGAGACACGTCCAGTACAAAACAACCGAAAGGGGCCCGAAAATCGGATGGTGACTCTCGAAAAAATGAGTCAGTCCTCGAAGGAAACACCGGCACCGAAGATTTCGATGTCCGTCAGTGGTTCAAAGGACAAAAGGCCGAGCGGATCCTTCGAGAAGGACTCCCAGGTGCCGAAGACCGCCGAGAGGCAGAGTTCGTCGAAACAGACCCACGAGGTGGGACGTTCGGCGATGAAAGACAAGACCGCGTCGACGCAAGCTCCGTCGAAGAGACCTGAGGTCGACGCCGAGCACATCTCCAGCATGGAGAAGAAAAAGAGAAGGCTCGAGGCGGAGATGGAGAGCATCCTTCAGAGGAAGAAGGAGTTTGACGATCGAATGAAATAATTCAAAATCCCAACGGTCCCGTCGACAGAAGTCGTGGAGATCGAGGAAGAAGGGGATTTCGACGCCGAAGAGCAGTCGAGGTCCTGAAGAGGAGGAGGAAGGCACCTACTATGAGGGAGAAGGTGATGATGAGGATCAGCAGGCGTTCTGACTCGTCGACGGCGCTGACCCGTAGGAGCTGGAATGGCAGGACATCGGGGTTTTCGGTGTCGAAGAGCCCGTGGACTTGTATCCTTCGAGGCCTTCGCCGCCTGACGACATCGGGGCGTACAACATGGTCGTCAAGAGTGCTGCAGCAGCCTTTGGTGTGAAATTGGACGAGGAGAAGCCGAAAGCAGACTTTCTACTTGAAACTTTGCTCCCCATCCAGACGAGGAGCCACTTCCTCCCCATGCTCCAAAGCGTGATGAACCATGGGAAGGAGGCGTTTAAGGATCCGGCAACGTGCCGGTCCATCACACCCAGAACGGAAAAGAAGTACAAGCACTCCTCGCAGGATCCTCCTTACATCAAGGGATCGGTCACGGCAGATTCCATCATTGCTTCCACGGCCAGGAAAAGAGCCAATGTGCCGGCGACTTCGGGGCCACCTCCTGATAAGGAGAGCAGAAGGATGGACCTCACTGGAAGGAAGGTAGAAACGCCGCAATGCACTGGCGCATGGCAAACTCAAACGCGCTACTGAACAGACACCAGTACCAGCACTGGGATGAGATGGGGGAACTAGTCCAGCATCTCCCAGAAGAGTACCGTCAAAGAGCTTCCCATCTAGTGGAGGAAGGGAAGAATATCGCCAACTCATGCATCAAGACTGCATTGGACGGGGCGGAAACTTCAGGCAGACTGATGGCCATAGGGATCACGTAAAAGGAGGCAGGCTTGGCTCAGAATTTCTGGATTCAAGCAGGAAGTCCAGAATAACATACTGAACACCCCTTTCAACGGTGAAACGCTGTTCGGGGAAACTGTGGACGAGAAGCTCACCCAGCTGAAAAAGGAAAATGAGACAGCAAGATCCATGGGAGCCCTGCAATTCAGAGGAATGCGAAGAGGCACGCCAAATCGGAGACCCTACGGATGGGGAGGAAGCCAGCAGGGTACGTCGCACCAAACATTCCAGCACGGGCAGCAGGGTGACAGTCACAGCCAGCAGGCACAGCAGAAGCAGAACTGGCAGTACCGGCCTCGAGGCAAGTCCTTTAGAGGGAGAGGAAACGGACGTGGCCAAAGGAGGAGAGGGGGAGACCAACCCTCATCTAAGTGACTACACACACAAAAGGACGCTCACCCACAGCATACCCCGAAGGGTGAAGCGCAATGTAAGAACACCGAGGGGGTTACACAAAACAAGCGCCTACGAGCATGCAACACCGGTAGGCGGAAGACTGGCCCTCTACCTTCCACAATGGCAACAAATAACCTCAGACAAATGGGTTCTCAACATCCTACAGCACGGATACTGCATAGAGTTAGAGAAAAGGCCTCCAAACAAGAAACCAAAGAGGACAGCGCTCTGGTCAGGAGCTCGCTCAACTCAGGGAGGAGACACTTCAACTACTGAAAAAGGCGGCCATAGAACCAGTGCCACGCAGAGAAAGGAACAAGGGAGTGTACTCAAACTACTTCCTTGTACCAAAGGTGGACGAATCACTAAGACCCATCCTGGACCTAAGGTTCCTAAACAAATTCATAAAGACGCAAAAATTCAAAAGGACGTCACTACAAGAAGTGCTACCCCAAATACGAGGCGGAGATTTCATGTCCACCGTGGACCTCGAGGACGCCTACCTGCACATCCCAATGAACAGGCGACACAAAAACCTGCTAAGGTTCAGCATCAACCAGGATCATTATCAGTTTACAACCCTGGCATTCGGCCTAAAGTCAGCCCCAAGGGTCTTCACAAAATGCCTTGCAGCAGTAGCAGCGTACCTACGAAGGGAAGGGATTCATGTGTATCCTTACCTAGACGACTGGCTAGTCAAAGCAAGCACTCGCGACAAGTGCGAGGAACACGCAGAACGGGTGACAAGAACACTATCAAACCTGGGGTTCTCGATACACTGGGAGAAGTCATCGATAGAACTAGAACAGGTGAAGATCTTCCTGGGAGCGAAGATCAACACAATAGACGGTACGGTGATGCCCAGCGACAGAAGAACAATAGCCCTGCTGAACGAGACGTGTCTCTACCAGAAGGGGCGAGTTCTGACAGTGAGAACAGTGAGCAAGATCATGGGGATGATGGCGTCATGCATCCACCTAGTCCCTAATGTACGGCTTCACATGAGACCATTCCAAGAATGGCTGCAACAGCAATGGTCACAAGCAAGCGGGAGTTGGGAGGATCTAGTGGTTGTTACGCACGCGGTGCAGGAGGAGATAACATGGTGGAACAGGGAGAACTTAACTACAGGAAAGACCTTGAAACCACCAAACCCAACTGTGACCATTACCACGGACGCATCACAAATAGTATGGGGAGCACACATGAACAAACTCAGGGTGAGGGGTCTGTGCACTCCGGCAGATGCGGTCAGACACATCAATTACCTGGAATTGAAGACTGTCCTGCTATCCCTGAAGGCCTTCCAGAAACAGGTATACAACCAGAAAGTGTTGATACAGACGGACAATACTACTACCCTGTTCTATATCAACAAGCAGGGAGGGACACAATCGTTCCCCCTTTCCTCTCTGGCACAGGAGATTTGGAAATGGGTCATCCCACTCAAGATAGACCTGCTGGCCATACACCTACCAGGGAAGGACAATGTGGAGGCAGACTGGCTCAGCAGACAGACATCGGCATCCCACGAGTGGGAGCTCAATGGACAGGAAACGCAGAGGCTGTTCCAGAGGTGGGGAACACCGACAATAGACCTGTTTGCAACACGCCTGAATGCAAAATGCCAAAACTTCGCATCCAGACAACCAGAACAGCAATCGCAAGGGAATGCCCTATGGATAAGTTGGTCAAAGACATTTGCCTACGCTTTTCCACCGATACCGCTGTTACACAGGGTGCTCGACAAGTGCAGAACCAGCAACATGACACTGATCCTAGTAGCACCGCAGTGGGCAAGGCAGACATGGTTCTCTCAAATAGTGGAAATGGCACAAGGCACTCCTCACAAATTCACAAGAAGAAAGGACCTGCTCTGCATGCAGAACGGAGAGGTCCTGCACCCAGAACCAGAGAGCCTCAGCCTGGCGGCATGGCTCCTGAAGACTTAGTTTGCGCACCTGAGCCTACCTCCAAGCACTATGCGAGTGCTGCGGGAGGCAAGGAGACCTACAACACGAAAATGCTATGGGGAGAAATGGAAAAGGTTCACAATATGGTGCAGCAGAAATAAACTACAGAATAAAATGAGTCAACGGTGCTTAGATATATCACACACCTACTAAAAAGTAATCTATGCTCATCCTCCCTAAGGGTACACCTAGAGGCAATTGTAGCTTACACACGAGGGGAGAGAGGAGGAAGTCTCTTTACGTCACAGGTAGTAAAGAGGTTCCTGGAGGGGGCAAAAAGAATTGCGCCACCAAAGAGGATGCTGCCGCCGGCATGGAACCTCAACGTGGTCCTAACCGAGCTTATGAAGGCGCCGTTTGAGCCCATCCACAAGGCCACGCTGCAAATGCTGACAATGAAAACAGCCTTCCTGGTAGAGAACCTCGCTGTGCAGAGTGAGCGAGCTGCAAGCACTGACACTGCAAAAGCCCTAAATACAGATACACAAAGATAGGGTGGTTCTGAGAACGGACCCACACTTCATGCCTAAGGTGGTGTCGGCATTCCATATGAACCAGACTTTTCAGATACCGAGTTTCTTTCAAAACCCCACGTCAAGCGCAGAAAAAGCACTGCACACTCTGGACGCTAGAAGGGCAGTGATGCACTACATTGAGGACCGAGGAGCACAGGAAGACCAAGCAGCTCTTTGTCTCCTTTGCAACTAGTTTCCTGGGTAGACCCGTGACAAAAGCCACCATTGCACGATGGATTGCACTAACAATACAATTCTGCCACAAACTAGCAGGGCAGGAACTATCGGATGGGCCACGAGCCCACTCCACAAGGAAGAAGGGGGCAACTATTGCCTTTCTGGCAAATACGCTCAAGACATATGCCTGGCAGCAACATGGGCTTCAGTGCACACGTTCACTAAGCACTATTGCGTGGACATTCAGATGAACAAGGAAGCACAAGTAAAACAGAAGGTGCTTCAACACATATTCAACAGCCAACACTCATCTACCACCCAGCCGCCACAAAGATAACAAACCGCTACAAAGTCTATGCAGAGCATAGTGAATCCAGAAAGATTCACGCTGCAAAACAAATAGTTTCTTACCTGTCGGTGTAGTTTTGCAGCTTGAAGATCTTTCTGGATTCACTAGCGAACCCACCCACCTCCGCCAGGAAGATGAGGATGGAGATAGAGGTGGAAGGACATAGAAGATCAGAATAATTGGAATAGTAAAGAGAATTGGAAAAGGAAGATTAAGACAACGCCTAGGGTTAAAAAAAAAAAAAAAGGAAAAAAGAACCCGGACGATGGCGCCCCAAAGGTGGGACTTCCGCAGGAAGCATGAAGTCACGGGAGGTGCACCAAATGGTGGGACGTCAACGCCCACCTGGGCTACAAAAAAGACTACGAATCCGGACCCAACCACCATATCGCGGAATAATGCACAGCATAGTGAATCCAGAAAGATCTTCAAGCTGCAAAACTACACCGACAGGTAAACTATTCGTTCAGCCTCAACACACTCTCCCAACACGAGTGTTCATGCAGCAATTAGGGATGATGGCCTCTTGCATGCTCGTAGTACCTCATGCCAGACTCCACGTGCGTCCTCTCCAGGAGTGCTTAGCACGCCAATGGAACCAGGCTCAAGGTCAGCTAACAGATCTGGTGTTGGTAGACTGTCGCACTCATCAATCTCTGCAATGGTGGAACACCAAGAACCTTTCCAAAGTGCGACCGTTCCTAGAGCCAGTTCCACAGATCGTCATTACAGCGGACGCATCGCTCTCCGGCTGGGGAGCGCTCCTATTACATCACACCATGTAAGGCAGGTGGACTCCTCAACAAAAGTTACTCCACATCAACCACCTGGAGCTTCTATCCATTTTCCTAGCCTTAACCCCTTCAGCGCGGCGCGGATTACCGCGCCGTGCTGAAGGTTCGTTGCGCGGGCGGGGCCGTGACGGAGCGGTTCGGTCATCCGCACAGCACGACCGATGCGCATGACGGAACCGCTCCGTCATGCGCATCGAAAGGGTTAAAGGCTTTCCAAAAACAAATAACAGGCAAAGCTGTCTTAGTCCACACAGACAACATGACAGCCATTTACTACATACAGAAACAAGGCGGGACACACTCTGCAGCTCTCTCAACTGGCACAGAGCATATGCAGATGGGCTATACCCCAGAACATCTTTCTCCTAGCTCAACATGTCCCAGGAGTCCAAAACACCATAGCCGATCTGTTAAGCCGTCAAACGCAACAGATTCACGAATGGGAACTTCATCCACAAGTTCTTCAGCCATTCTTTCAAATGTGGGGGCAACCAGAGATGGATATCTTCGCAAAGGCACAAACGCCAAATGCCCAAGCTTCGCCGCCAGGTATCCAAACCCATTGTCCAAAGGCAATGCGATATGGATGAATTAGTCAGGCAGATTTGCGTACGCCTTTCCACCTCTCCCACTCATTCCAATGGTGGTGCGCAAATGACAGCAACATGCACTGACTCTCCTCCTAGTTGCTCCAACTTGGGCCAGACAACCGTGGTACACCACATTACTGGAACTGTCTGTAGTTCCGCACCAAAGACTACACCTCTCCCCACGCCTCCTAACCCAGAACCTTGGAGAGATCAGACACCTGGACCCAGCTCAGCTCAACCTTGCGATCTGGCTCCTGAGGTCTTAGAATTTGGTTACCTTAATCTACCCCCTGAATGCGTGAACGTCATTAAGGAAGCTAGACGCCCCACCACTAGAGCCTGCTATGCAGCCAAGTGGAAAAGATTTGTAATATACTGTCATACCAACATCATCAATCCCCTAGACGTGCCTATCCAACACATCATAGGTTACCTAATACATCTCCAAAGGTGCAATTTATCCTACACATCTATTAGGCTACACCTCGCTGCCATAGCAGCCTACTTACAAACTGGCAAGCACTCTGAAAAGTGATGTGTTGTCTATCAAAGCCTTTATGGAAGGCCTCAAAAGGATCATTCCACCTAGGGCACCACCCTCGCCTGTGTGGAATTTAAACATCGTTCTCACAAGACTAATGGGTCCTCCTTTTGAACCTCTGCATAAATGTGAGCTCCAATTTCTAACATGGAAAGTTGCTTTCCTAGTAGCTTTCACTTCTCTTAGAGTTAGTGAACTGCAAGCGTTAACTATTTAGGAACCTTTCCTACAAATCCATCACAATAAGGTTGTTCTCAGAACCAATCCAAAATTCCTCCCTAAAGTAATTTTTCCTTTCCACCTCAATCAGTCTGTAGAGTTGCCAGTGTTCTTCTCACAGCCACAGTCAGTCGTGGAATGAGCTCTTCATACCCTAGATGTCAAAAGAGCATTGCTCTATTACATTGAAAGAACACAACCTTTTTGTTAGACCAAACAACTTTTTGTGTCTTTTTCACCACTACACAAAGGCAACCCCATATCCAAGTCTGGGATAGCTAGATGGATTGTTAAATGCATACAAATTTGCTATCACAAAGCAAAACGTACTTTATCTGTTCCTCCTAAAGCCCACTCAACACTAAAGATAGGGGCTTCAATGGCATTTTTAGGGAACATTCCCTTAGATGACATCTGCAAAGCACCTACATGGTCTACACCGCACACATTCACAAAACACTATTCTGTGGATGTGCTAACAAAACAACAAGCTAGTGTGGGCCAGGCTGTACTCAAAACACTATTTCAAACGAATGCAACAGGTACTGGTAGTCGCCGCTAAGGATGGGTACTCCTATACAATCTATGCTAAGTGTGCGATCTGCAGCTCATATGCCTCGAACGGAAAATGCTACTTACCAGTATGCGTCTGTTCTTGGCATGTAGAGCTGCAGACGCCCACCCGCCTCCCTGGCTACCTTGATCTGTTCCAGTACTATCTTATTTAGATACAGCATACACGGGCATCTTTCTGTGTCTCACAAAACTCATTTCCCTGCTGACGAAAAACAATCTGAGGATGGAGCCAATGCCCATGCGCACTATAGTCCAAAGGAGGAGTCACATGTCCCGTGACTTCCAAAGACTTTTCCAAGACAAAAACAAGTGCAAACATCCGTGCCCAACACCAGATGGCGATCTATGCTAAGTGTGTGGATCTGCAGCTCTACATGCCAAAACAGATGCATACTGGTAAGTAGCATTTCCCTTCTAAAGTTGGCATTTCTAGATGGATTGTTAAATGTATCCAAACATGCTATATTAAACCCAAAATAACTTTTTCTATACCTTCTAGAACACATTCTACGCGTAAAATAGGATCATCTATGGCCCTTACTAGGTAATATTCCTATAGCTGGCATTTGTAAAGCGGCTACATGGTCTACACCACACAGATTAACAAACATCATTGTGTGGCTATATTAGCACGACAACAGGCTAATGTGGGTCAAGTAGTGCTAAAAACACAACTGCAACGCCCACTGGTTGGCCAACGCTTTGGGAGAGTATTGCTTTACAATCTATGCAAAGCATGTGTATCTACAGCACACATGCCTCGAACGGATTATGTAACCCTGTAAGCATCTGTTGGCATGTAGAGCTGTAGATACACATGCACCCTCCCTCCTCCCCAGATGCCCATGGTGGTTGTAGTTCTTATTATTTACATTAGACATTAATGGAAAACACTGTACTACACTTGCTCACACCATTCTCACCCTCTTGTGGGATAACAATCTTAACAATGGAGTTGATGCCCATGCGCACTATCACCGAAAGGAGGAGTCACCATACCTCCTGACTGGAAAAGACTACTTTGAAGAAAAACAACTTGCAAACATCCGGACCTAACACTAGATGGCAAGAGTATGCAAAGTATGTGAATCTACAGCTCTACATGGCAAGAACAGATGCTTACAGGGTAAGTAACATAATCCTTATTCTGTTCATTGAAACAGGCCCATAAGATTTAATATCTCTAGAAAACGTGTATTCATTCCTTTAATTTGTTGAAATCGTTTAGAACTCTCCACCAGTAGGGACCCTCATCATTCAGGTTTAGTTCTAGCCTGTAACAGACAGCCTGGGACTCCCATTGCAGTTCTACTTAAAATGGTGTCTATCTGTGTTCCTTTCTTTAATGCACTAGCATACATCATTGTCTCCCTTCTCTTTCTGTCAAATCCTTTTAATAGCTTGTGTATATTTAATAGAGCTCTTCGGAGAGCAATAATTTCTGATCTAGAAGAAGGGAGCACTTATTTTATGCTTTTCCACCAGTATTGGGTCACTGTGAATAGGCCCAAATATATGGTCACCTGCTTGTGGTCTATGCCCAACTCTCTCAGAGGATATATTGTTTGTGCGAGCCAAACTTCACAGAATTCAGACAGATTTTATTCAATTTGCTTTGTTACACCCTAAAGCCTCTTTTCTCCGATGCGCTGACGTGACCCTTCAGCTTTGTGTGTTCGCTTTATATCTTTCTTATGGCTGCTTCCTGTCCCATGAAGGTACTCTAGTCCTTGTGTACTTATTTCCTAGTTTTAAAGGCTGTGACACCGTCTGCTACAATTCTTGTTTATATAGTTTCAGACCCCCATGTTTACTGCACCTTCCTTGTCTTCTATTGCGATTCAGCTTTTATTAAAGTACTTCCATCTGTTATGTTGGTGGGAAGAGATGGGAAATATTGCAGAATGTGACTCCTTTCCAGCTCAGTGTGACAAATATGATGTGTTGAGGTTTCTTAAACATGAATTGCTGGTTTTGTTCCTTGCTGTTTGCTGATCTATGATGAAGTAATGTCCTCCTTGATCACATTACAAAATGTGTGGAAAAGTTAGTGTATAATGTGTTGGGGCCTGTTTTACACAGCAAGCTTGTACATTATACATGGTAAACATGAATGTGCTGAAATGTTTTTTTTTTGGTGCTTATTAAAATTTTACAATATGTTTTACAGGTTGGTGAAGATTGCAGCGCAATATTATGACATGGGCAATTTCCCCCAGTGTGAAGCAAAGAGGCAATTGGAGCGTATTATTGTCAAGTTTCAGTCCAAAGAATACACTCAGTACTGAACATATGAACATTTGAGTTACTCTAAGGACTGCATTGAGCGATAAATGGACTGTGTTCACGTTGTGCTCGACATGGTGGTTCAGACATGGCCTTTATTTGCAAGCTTTTTAATTTTTTTTCTTTACAGTGAATATTCCATTTTGATTTCATAAATTAAACATTTATGGCTCTCTTTTACGTTTGACACTGTAGCTCATACTGGAAATGTCAATCAATGTTTTGCAGTTTATTGGAAGTAGTTCAAATAACGATGTTATAAACATTTCTTTAGAAATGTTTGAAAATACTTCTGAAACGTGATTATCGACCATGTTATGCATGATCGTTGTAATTGTTGACATTCCTTTTAGAAGTCGTGAAATGTTAAAACTTGTGCTTCTATAAACACAACCTTCAGTCTCCATACAGAGACATTGACTTCAATAAAGTCTATTTATACTAATTTTGTAAAATCATTTCAGTGTTCAATATTTTTACACATCTCATGCAATTTTATTAGTTATTTTGCAAATCTTTATTTTCTTGAATGTATTGGTTGTCGTTCTAAACCTTTTTCAAGTTTACCACGCTTCAACCAGTGGCCTTTGTGGCATTAGACGTATGAGCACTCGTTCAATATGTTCAAAAAAATTAAAATTTAAATCGGTCTACTATTAAACGCACCGCTTGCAATCCTCCCCTACTGAAAGACGCTTCACAGAGAAAAGAGTTGGGAAGAAGGCGACTAATTTTCAATTAGTGACTCAAGCAATATATGCATGGCCTGTGATGGCATAGGGGATAAACAGCTAACTGCCTGAGATGCTGAGCAGTTATGTTGTAACATATAGTGCAAATCGCTAGACCACAGCTGTCCTAGTGTTTTCAGAAGGTGCTTCTCTTGTGGGCTATATCAGTAAAATCCATGTAAGTATCTCATTCCGTGATTGTAAATCCATTTAGTATATTCCAATCATGGCTCCTTCTGTAGTTATTCCATTGTTGCAGTGATGGCTTCAGGCGTCTTGGCGGTACCAGAGTCCTTTCTTTCAAGTTTCTACAGGATTCAGGGAACATCTCTGCTCTTCTATGGGAGGTCTTGGTTCTTTATTGAAGGCAGGCAGTCCTCCCAGGTTTTGGAGGCGCAACAGCTGCAGGACGAAACGTCTTTGGCACCGTTTTGACAGGGAACAGCAGACAGGCCTGCGGGGCTGGGGCCTAGTCAGCTGATCTCTTCAGTCTTTTGCTTTTGTGGCTCTTTAGTGTCCTCCTTCGTAGGTCATCAGGATCTGTTATTCTAGTGCCAGGGGCTCCCTTAAATACTGAATTTCCTGTGGGAAGTGGGCATAACCCTGTCCCAGAATTCCTAAGTATGCCACCACAAAGATGGCCACTTATGAAAAGTTGTGTCCACCTCAGTTTAACCCACCCTATAGGTGGTACTATACTGGGGACGGGAATCCTACCTGACTAGCTAATTTGTCCGTCTGTATAGGTGCCAAGGGGGCTCTGGACAAAGGCGGTCGGCTTCCTCTCCTTTGAGGGGAGCCAGATTTGCATTTCAAAGCAGCAGCTAGGAATGCTAATCAGCAGGTCATCCTGTGTGTGTGGAAGGGGGTGGTTGTATGACACCCTCTTCTCGGGCAGGTTTTTGTTCAGGCCTCCTGAGAGCAAAATGCTCTCACCTTAGGAGTTCAGAACTGTGTCTTGGGTGAGAGGCTGCCAGAAACCATTCAGCAAGCACACCAGAGGTGGTAGGATTTCAGGAGGCTCCTCTAAGGTGCCCTGTGTGTGCATGTATTGGTAAATCTAATCTCTGTACTGGCATCAGTGTGGGTTTATCAATAAGAGATGTTTGATACCATACATCCCTATCTTCAGTGAAGCCTTCATGTAGCTGGGAAACTCGTTTTCACCAATGTCCAGCACATTCCCTGGTCCCTTGTACTGACAGTAATAGGACAAACCAGCATAGGAGCATATCTGCTCATACAGGTATGTCCTCGCATGTAATCAGCACCCTGCCATATGGCTGGCAGGCCTGCTGCAGGGGTTACTTACAAATATTACATGCAGTGTTAGGGGACGTGCAACGTGTTTTCATTTTTGTCTGCACCAAGACATGCAGCCTTCTGTGTGCTTGGTGAGTGGTCCCTTAGGGGGTGGCACAATTCATGCTGCAGCACCTTGGGGATCTTCTATAGTACTTCAGGCCGTAGGTACTAGGCAATTACAGAGGGTGTCAAAGGTTTTGCCAATTGGAGGACGCAGTTGTACAGTTTTCGGAAAGAACTCTGGCACTAGGGGACCTGGTTGACAGTAACCCAGTGCACTTTCAGTCAAAATCACATCCGTTACCTGGCAAAAACTGATTACGATGTCGAACTCCTCCATTCCCCCCCCCCCCCCCCCCCCCCAATGAAAGAGGATGAAACTAGCCTTTGTTAAACCAATTTCTAAAGCTAATGTTCACTAATTGGTTTCATGGTGCTGAGGTAACTGACATCTTGCATAGGCCTTTGCTCATATGCCATTCTGAAGAGCCAAGTCTTTATGAACTTCCTAAATGCAGTATATGCAGCATATGACGACCTCAGTTTGCGCCTGGGTATGTCTTTGGATGCAAGCGGTTACAAAAGCAGGACTGCCCATCTGGAGTGACTTGAAAATGAGGCACCTTGCTTTGAAGACTGAACACTGTTCTTCAGGCAGCTGGTGCAAGTTTTGCAGCGTGAATCTTTCTGGATTCACTATGCTGTGCATTATTCCGCCATCTAGTGGCTGGGTCCGGAATTGTAGTTTCTTGGTTTTTTTTTTTTTGTTTCCCTGGTGGGCGTCGACATACCATTTGGTGTCCTTTGTGACGTTGACGCGCTTCCTCCGGAAGCTCCCACCCTGGTTGCCGCCATCTTCAGATTCTTTTTTCCGCCGTTGGGTCTGGATAGTTGCCCAGGAGTTCCAGAGTTTTGGGAGAGGAGTAGACGGAAAACAGAAAAAAATTGCGAAAATCGAAGCTAATCGTCGCACCCAGGTAGCTGGGACTACTCGGGAGAAGAAGATTCGAGAGAACTCTGCGTTCACATGAGTGCGCACACGGGGGCCCCCTGAGAGCAGGAATGGACAAACCCCCTTCAGGTTTTGTACCAATTGCCACTACAAATACGCCCAGAAGGGCCAGCATCCAGTCTGCTACCTCTGCTTGCTGCTCGACCACAACAGCGAGGACTGCAACGCGTGCTCGGCGTTCACACCCAGGACCCTCAGAGTAAGGGAGAGGCAGAGCAGGGCAAACCACAACATGCAGGGGCCACCTCCATCGCTCCGAGACTTGGGCCTCTCCAGTGGAGAGGAGGACAACATTGCCGAAGGACCAGAGGACTGCACGGTTGTCGAAGTCCATAAGAAAACGTCGAGGGAGGTAAGAGTTAACGACCTTCAAACACTCGACCGACACTCGAAAGAGTGAGACAAAGTCCTCAAAGGGAACAGTGCCGTTGAAACTCTCGACGAAGGCAACTGCACCCAAGGACCAAGAGCCCAGCGGATCCTTCGAAAAGGACTCCCGGATGGCAAAGACCCACAAAAAATCAAGGTCGTCGAAGGAAGCCCCCGAAAGACTCCTCGATGCTGAGAAAGGAAGGGTCGACAACTGCTTCGACAACGTCGAAGGCTGCGAAGCACTCAAACCCTTGATGCCGAGCAGGCTGCTGAGATTGTAAGGAAGAAAAGGAGGCTCGAGGCCGAAATGGCGAGCATCCTGCAGCAGAAGGACGACTTCGACGACCAGATTAGTCTGTACACCATCCTGCTGAAGCCCGTGGTCGAAAGGGACTTCTGAGACCCTGAACCGCTGAAAAAGCCTGAACCAGTCGAAGAACAGGAAGAAGCTCTGTATTACACTTTGAGGGAGAAGGCAAGGAGGAACCGCTAACCTACCAGGACTAGGATGCACAAGACTTAGAGTGGCAGGATCTCGACGCCAACATGCCAGAAGAGGGGGTAGACACATACCCTTCGAGGCCTTCGCCACCAGACTATATAGGGATCTATAATTTGGTGGTCAAGATTGCTGCACAAACATATGGGGTAAAATTGGAGGAGAAACCCAAGGCATGCTTTCTCCTGGACTCTCTTACCCACACAAACAAGAAGTCAATTTCTGCCCATGCTCCCTAGTGTGCTGGACCAGGGCAGAGAGGCTTTCAAGGAACCAGCTATATGCAAGTCTGTAACCCCAAGAACAGAGAAAGTACAAGCACTCCTCAAAGGACCCTGCATACATTCAATGATCAGTGCCAGCCGATTCAATCATCACTGCAACAGCTAGGAAACGGGCAAATGTGCCCACAAATGCAGGACCACCTCCTGACGAGGAGAGTAGGAGAATTGTCCTCACAGGTAGGAAGGTAGAACGGAGTGCAGCAATCCAATGGTTTATCGCCAACACCCTAATCAACAGATTCATACCAGCACTGGGAAGAAGTAGGGCAACTCCCGAAGCACCTACGGGAACAATACCACCAGAGGGCAACCCACCTGATAGAAAAGGGGAAAAACATGGGGAACACATGTTTAAAGTCTGCCTTGGACGCAGCGTAGATGTCCAGCAGAGACAGATGCTGATCGGGGTGACATAGAAAAGGCACGCATGGCTGAGGATTTCGAGATTCAAGCCTGAGGTACAGAATAACATCCTGAACACGCCCTTCAACGGAGAACGTTTTGTGATGCCAGTCAATGAATAGTTAACTCAACTCAGGAAGGGCAACAAAACTGCAAGGTCCATGGGAGCACTGCAGTTCCGAGGAATGAGAAGGAGTACACCCTCAAGAAGACCAAATGGTCATGTAGGCAACCAACCAAGTACCTCGCACCAAACCTTCCAACAGCCAGGGACAGCAGCAGCAGTACCAACCACAGGGCCAGTCCTTTCGAGGCCACACGAACGGACGAGGACGGGCACGGAGAAGGGGGCAACAACCCACCTCCAAGTGACTTTGCCAAAAGGCAGATGTCCACCCAGATAACACCTCAAGGGGGGCATCCAAAGAGGAAAAGGGTTCAAGAACAGTTTTCACGACACAAGCAGTTTCCAGAGCATATAACACTGGTAGGAGGCAGACTAAGGAACTTCTTCCAAGAATGGAAGGAGGTCACAACGGACAAATGGATACTAAACATCATACAATACAGATACTGTATAGAACTAATAAAACAACCTCCAAACAAAAAGCCAAGAAACAAGTCACACTCAGCAAAATAACTTTCTCTTGATACCAGAAGCACAAGAACTGCTCAGCAAGGAGGCAATAAAGATAGTACCATACAAGGAAAGAAACAAGGGTGTTTATTCCAACTACCTAGTACAAAAGGTAGACTAAACACTAAGGCCTATCTTGGACCTAAGATTCCTAAACAAGTGTTCGAGGCATATGAGCTGCAGATTGTACACTTAGCATAGATCGCCATCTGGTGTTGGGCCCGGATGTTTGCAGTTTGTTTTTGTTCTTTGGACTGTCTTTGGAAGTCACGAGTTCGGTGACTCCTCCCTCCTTCGGTCCGTACTGCGCATGGGCTTCGGCTCCATCCTCAGATTGTTTTTTCCGCCATCGGGCTCGGATGTGATACTTCGTGCTCCGGCTTCGAACTTCTACGGTTCCAGCCTCGACGGAAAATCCTTGTTTCTTCGAGTTTTCTTCATCATCTTCATCTCTCGAAGCGGCACTTTTCTCCATCCCGTACATCGGTACCGGCCTTCGGGCCCTCCTCGACTCCGGTCCCGGCCGAAAGGACTCCGTTCAAAAAGTGCCCAAAATGTGGGTCTAAATTTCCCCACACCGACCTCCATCAGGTGTGTAACCTTTGCCTCTCTCCAGAACACGAGGCTAGAGACTGCCCCGCCTGTAAGTCTTTCGATCAGAGAAGACCATCCGGGATCGAAGAGCTCGACGCACCATGGCGTACTCATCGTCCGCAGCTCCACCGGACATCTTCGGAGACGGCGCCGAAGCTTTGGGGCAACTACACACCGAGCAGGAGGACGACGTCGTCAGCGCTTCCGAGGCCGACGACTCCGACGTGGAGGACATCACACCGGCGCAGCGGGTCGTGAGTACTGTACCCCCTCCCACCCCCGCGCCCAAAACCAAAGACTCAGGTTACACCCTCGCCTGCAGGCCTAGGTAAAACCAAGCACAAAGCTTTTATCACCCCACCTTCGGGCCCGGTGTCGAAGCCCCAAAAGTCTCACGGCAGCTCGAGCCAGCCGACGCCTGGTGCCGAAAAACAGCATCCAGCACCGAAGAAAGTAATGCCCAGCTCGACTCCGAAGCCACCGGTGCCGAAGCCTGGACTCTCGGTGCCGACCAAACACAAACAAAAATCTGTCGGCACCGACGCTCCGGCGCCGAAAACTCCTTAGACGCCGAAAACACCGGAGGCCCCAAAAAAGGCACAGAAACCATCGAAGCCCTCGGCTCCGAAATCATCAGCGCCAGCGGACGATTCAACGCCACTGGCCCTGTTTACACCAGACCCTTTGCAAAAGACTATCTAAAGATCCAAAGACTGGGCTATTTACTTTACTTGTCAAGAAAAGACGCCTTGACACTCCGGCTCCTCCTCCACCACCCAAACGGAAGGACTCTGCTACTTCTCCCCTCAGAGTGCCCTCCCCACTACCTCCTCCTCCGCCTCCTCCACCCCCTCCCCCTCCCAGGTCTCCGCCACCTTTACCTCATTACTCCCCGACCCCGTCCCCAGATCCGGATGACGGGGACCCGGATTATGACCCGGCGGACGCCCCAATGGACCCCACTCCACCGGGGACCCCAGACCCATGGGAAGACTACCACAACCCTGACATACCTGATATGCCTCAGGACGACCTATACCCATCTAGGCCGTCTCCCCCAGAGGACTCCTTAGGGTTCCATCACTTAGTGCAGAGAGCAGCGCACTACCATGGGATGGACATGCACAGCGAACCAGTGGAAGACGACTTCCTACTGGACACATTTGACATTCAAGACAAATCCACGTCTATTTTGCCCATGCTTAAGGGTGTCACCAAGCATGCTGCAGAGGTGTTCAAAGACCCTGTCAGGGCCAGGGTACTGAACCCTAGAATAGAGAAAAAGTACAAGGCGGCACCCACAGACCCTGCATACATTAAGGGCCCTGCTCCCTTAGATTCCCTAGTTGTCTCCACAGCTAGAAAGCGGGCTAACTCCCAGTCCTCAGGAGAAGCCCCACCGCCAGACAAGGAATCGAAACTTTTAGACGCGTCTGGCAAACGCACCGCCTCCCAAGCTGCAAACATGTGGCGCATTGCAAATACACAAGCACTACTTGCGCGCTATGACAGAGCACACTACGACTAACTTGAGGCTCTTATGCAGCACCTTCCAGAAAAACACAAGCGCAAGGCTCATGACCTGATACAGGAGGGTAAACTAATTACAAACACCTCCAATAAGTGTGCCCTCGATGCAGCCGACACTGCTTCTAGAGCCATAAATACCAGTGTCCTGCTTCGTCGCCATGCCTGGCTCAGGATCTCAGGGTTCAAGCCTGAAGTCCAGGCGTCCATACTCAATCACCCCTTTGACCAACAAACTCTCTTTGGGCCAAAGGTAGACGAAGCGTTGGAAAAGATGAAAAAGGACACAGACACAGCAAAGTCTATGGGGGCACTCCAAACGCAAGCCTCTAAACGTTCCTTTCGACGCTCATCCTTTCGTGGCAGAGGCTTCTCCACCGATAGCGCCTCTACCTCCTACAAGTCCCCTCCTCAAAATACCTTTTCAAAGGGCAATCAAAGGGGTGGTTACAGAGGCAACAACAATAAGGGCAGGGGCAAAACTAACAACACCCGTTCTGCCACCCCACCAGCACAATGACTTCCCTCCGCTCCCCCCAGACCATCCCACTCCGGTCGGGGGCAGGCTACAAAACTTTATCCACACATGGGAGTCCATAACATCGGACAAATGGGTGACCCAAATCATTCGGTCAGGGTACTGTCTTGAGCTAACATCTACCCCACCCAATATCCCACCAAGGCACCATCCAATGTCTCAAGAACATTCCACACTGCTCAAACAGGAGGTACTCTCCCTCCTCCAAAAACACGCTATAGAGAAGGTCCCCGTCAATCAACAAAATCTAGGGGTCTACTCCCTATATTTCTTAATACCAAAGAAAGACGGGACCCTCAGGCCCATTCTGGACCTCCGGCCTCTAAATGCCTACATACATTCAGACCATTTCCACATGGTCACCCTACAACAAGTCCTCCCGCTCCTCTGTCAGGGAGACTTTCTCACTACCTTGGATCTGAAAGACGCATACTTTCACATTCCAATACACCCCTCTCACAGGAAGTACCTCAGGTTCGTGGTGGACGGGCAGCATTACCAATTCACGGTTCTCCCCTTCGGGGTCACCACCGCACCACGGGTGTTTACCAAATGCCTAGCGGTAGTAGCAGCACACCTCAGACGTCAACATATTCACGTCTTCCCTTACTTAGACGACTGGCTCATAAAAGCCGCGTCCTACCACCAATGTGTGCGACATACAAACAGCACCATTCAACTGCTCCACCAGCTAGGCTTCACGGTGAACTACCAAAAGTCCCACCTCATACCATCTCACACAAAGCAATATCCCGGGGCCACTATAGACACCTCCAAGGGTATTGCCTATCCAAACTCAGCCAGAATCACAAGCATTCAAGCCTTACGCAAAACATTCCTTCCTCAACACTCTCTTCCAGCAAGAGTGTTTATGAAGCTCATAGGAATGATGGCGTCTTGCATTTTCATAGTGCCCCATGCAAGACTCCACATGCGTCCACTTCAAGAGTGCCTAGCACAACAGTGGAACCAGGCCCAGGGTCAGCTGACGGATCTGGTGTTGGTGGACGGCCGCACACATCACTCTCTGCAGTGGTGGAACACCACAAACCTTTCCAAGGGACGGCCGTTCCTGGACCCGGTTCATCAGGTGATTCTAACAGCGGACGCATCGCTCTCCGGCTGGGGAGCACACCTCCTACACCTCACAATGCAAAGTCTATGGACGCCACAGCACAAATCGCTCCACATCAACCATCTGGAGCTCTTGGCGATCTTTCTAGCCCTAAAATCTTTCCAAAAACAGATTTCAGGCAAAGCAGTCCTCATTCGCACAGACAATATGACTGCAATGTACTATATCCAAAAACAGGGGGGGGGACACACTCTCCCCAGCTCTCCCGCTTAGCCCAGAGCATATGGAGATAGGCAATTCCCCAAAACATCTTTCTCCTGGCGCAGCACGTTCCAGGCGTACAAAACACCATGGCAGATCTGCTCAGCAGACAAACGCAACAACTACACGAATGGGAACTGCATCCACAAGTTCTTCACCCATTCTTCCAACAGTGGGGGCATCCTCACATAGACCTCTTCGCCACCCACGAAAACAAAAAATGCCCAAGCTTCGCCGCCAGATACCCACACCCATTGTCCAAGGGCAATGCGATATGGATAAACTGGTCAGGCAGATTTGCATACGCCTTTCCACCTCTCCCACTAATTCCATTAGTGGTAAGGAAGCTACAACAACACTCCCTCACACTCATTCTAGTAGCTCCAACGTGGGCCAGGCAGCCGTGGTACACCACACTACTACAACTATCAGTGGTACCACATCAAAAACTGCACCTATCCCCATGCCTCCTAACCCAGAACCATGGAGAAATCAGGCACCATGACCCAGCTCAGCTCAACCTTGCGATCTGGCTCCTGAAATCTTAGAATTTGGATACCTTAACCTTCCCCCTGATTGCATGAACATCATAATGGAAGTCAGACGTCCTACCACTAGAGCATGCTATGCCGCAAAGTGGAAAAGATTTGTAATTTACTGCCGTAATAATACAATAAACCCTTTAGATGCATCCATACAGCACATCATATGCTATCTGCTCCATCTTCACAGGTGTAACCTGGCATATTCATCCATACGCCTACACCTAGCAGCGATCGCTGCCTATCTACAAAACAGACAGCATTTATCACTGTTCAGAGTGCCCGCTATTAAAGCCTTTATGGAAGGCCTTAAACGAGTAATTCCTCCCAGGGCACCACCTTCCCCTGTATGGAATCTAAATGTAGTTCTTACACGGCTAATGGGTCCACCCTTTGAACCAATGCATAAATGCGAGCTACAGATCCTCACCTGGAAAACAGCTTTCCTCGTAGCTATCACTTCCCTCAGAAGGGTTGGTGAAATACAAGCGTTCACTATACAGGAACCCTACTTACAAATACATCACAGCAAGGTCATACTTCGTACAAATCCGAAGTTTCTGCCCAAGGTCATTTCCCCCTTCCATCTCAATCAATCGGTGGAATTACCTGTCTTTTTCTCGCAACCTCAATCTGTTGCAGAAAGGGCCTTACACACCCTTGATGTTAAGAGGGCTTTACTGTACTACATACAAAGAACGCAACCTTTCAGGAAAACTAAACAATTGTTTGTTTCCTTCTCTCCACCACATAAAGGCAACCCCATCTCTAAGTCAGGGATAGCTAGGTGGATTGTAAAGTGCATACAAATTTGCTATCAAAAGGCAAAAAGAACATTATCTGTTCCACCTAAAGCCCACTCTACTAGAAAGTTAGGGGCTTCTATGGCTTTTCTAGGGAATATACCCTTAGATGACATCTGCAAAGCAGCCACATGGTCTACACCGCACACCTTCACAAAACATTGTGTAGACGTGCATTCCAAGCAACAAGCTAGTGTGGGCCAGGCTGTACTAAAGACACTTTTTCAAACCGCTGCAACGGATACCGGTGGTCGCCGCTAAGGTTGGGTACTGCTATATAATCTATGCTAAGTGTACAATCTGCAGCTCATATGCCTCGAACGGAATATGCTACTTACCAGTATGCATCTGTTCTTGGCATGTATAGCTGCAGAGTTGTACACGCCCACCCGCCTCCCCGGCTACCTGTATCCGTTCCAGTCCATCTTATTTAGATACAACACACATGGGTTTCTCACTGTTATTACTACGCTCCATCATTTCCCTGTTGGCGAAAAACAATCTGAGGATGGAGCCGAAGCCCATGCGCAGTACGGACCGAAGGAGGAGTCACCGAACTCGTGACTTCCAAAGACTGTCCAAAGAACAAAAACAAACTGCAAACATCCGGGCCCAACACCAGATGGCGATCTATGCTAAGTGTACAACTCTGCAGCTCTACATGCCAAGAACAGATGCATACTGGTAAGTAGCATATTCCTTATAAGGACACCGATTCAAAATGACGTCTCTGCAAGAAGTAATACCCCAGGTACAGGAAGGGGATTACATAGCAACTATAGATTTAAAGGACGCATACTTGCACATTCCCATCAACAAACGAAAAACGCTTACTACGGTTTGTGATAAGCAAGAATCACTACCAGCTCGCGGTGCTCGCTTTCGGGCTCAAATCAGCGCCCCTAGGGTGTTTACAAAATGTCTAGCAGCAGTAGCAGCGCACCTAAGGAGGCAGGGAATACATGTATATCCCTACTTCGATGACTGGCGCGTAAAAGCAAGCTCACACAGCCAGTGCAAACAGCACATCCAGCAGGTGATAACAAACTCTAAGCCAGCTGGGTTTCTCAATCCATTGGGGAAAGCAGTCAATAGAGCCATGACAGGTGAAAATATTCTTAGGGGTAGAGATCAACACCATACAAAGCAAGGTGTTCCCCAGCACAAAGAGAATTTCGGCAATACTGAAGGAAACACGTCTCTACCGCAAGGGGCACGTTCTGACAGTGAGCAAACTAATGGTAATGATGGTGTCATGCATACACTTGGTCCCAAATATTCGACTCCACATGAGACCATTCCAGGAATGGATACAGCAGCAATGGTCACAGGCAACAGGGAGTTGGGACGATCTAGTGGTTGTAAAACAAGCAGTGCATCAGGAAATAGCGTGGTGGAACAGGGAAAACCATTCTCACAATCAACTCCAACAGTGACCATCACAACAGACTCCTCCCAACTGGGGTGAGGCGCACACATGAACAAACTCAAGGTGAGGGGGATCTGGTCGCAGCAGGATGGCGTCAAGCACATCAACTACCTAGAGATAAAAACTGTTCTAGCCTTAAACGCCTTTCAGAAGGAACTGTACGGAAACCGGGTGTTGATCCAAACAGACAACACAACCACCATGTACTACATCAACAAACAAGGAGGAACACAATCAGTAGCACTATCGGGGCTAGCACAGGCGATATGGGCATGGGCCATTCCACTAAGAATAGACCTAGCAATACATCTCCCAGGGAAGGACAATGTAGAAGCAGACAGACTCAGCAGGCAGACGTCTGCATCCCACGAATGGGAGATCAACCAACAGGAAATACAGGAAGTATTCCGGAAGTGGGGTACCCGCAAATAGACTTATTTGCAACACACCAAAATGCCAACACTTCGCAACCAGACCATCAGTCACAAGGGAATGCGCTATGGATAAATTGGTCAAAGACATTTGCATACGCTTTTCCTCCGATACCACTGATGCACAGGGTACTCAGCAAATGCAGGATCAGCAACATGACGCTGATACCAATAGCACCTCGGTAGGCCAGACAGTCCTGGTTCTCACTAATAGTGGAACTGACGCAAGTACCAGCCCACAGATTCCCAAGAAGAAGGGACCTGTTAACAATGCAGAAAGGAAGGATGCTACACCCAGAGCGCCTAAGCCTAGCGGCATGGCTCCTGAAGACCTAGTTTGCACACCTCAAACTACCGGCAAGCACAATGGAATTGCTCAGGGAGGCAAGAAGACCTACCACAAGAAAGTGCTACGTAGCAAAGTGGAAAAGATTCTCCGAATGGTGCACTAGGGAGAAACTACAAAGGAAAATCACAAGTGAATCCACAGTACTAAAATACTTAACACATCTACTACAAATAGACTAAGCTACACATCCCTAAGGGTGCACTTAGCGGCGATAGTGGCTTACACAAGAGGAGAAACCGGGAAAAGTCTCTTCACCTCCCAAGTAGTAAAAAGATTTCTAGCAGGAGCAAAGAGAATCGCACCTCCAAACAATGCCAGCACCAGCATGGAACCTCCACGTAGTGCTAACTCAATTGATGAAGGCACCGTTTGAGCCTATTCACAAGGCTACACTACACATGCTCACTCTTAAGGCAGCCTTCTTAGTGGCTATCCATCACTACGAAGGGTAAGTGAGCTGCAAACGCTATCACTTCAAGAGCCCTACCTACAAATACATAATGATAGGATTGTAATGAGACCAGACCCACACTTCATGCCAAAGGTGGTGTCTCGGTTCCACATCAACCAAACAATCCAAATACCTATTTTTTTCCAAAAACCAAGCACAGAAAGGGCGCTACACACGACGCCAGGAGGGTTGTAAAGCACTATATAGAAAGGTCAAAGGAGTGCAGAAAGACGAAGCAGTTCTTAGTTTCCTTTGCCAGCAGTTTTTTGGGACGACCAGTTACCAAAAATACCATTGCGTGGTGGATTGCACAAACCATACAACTATGCCACAAACCAGCAGGACAACTGTTACAAGGAGCAGCACATGGTCACTCAACAATGAAGAAAAGAGCATGAGCATTCTAGCTAACTCACCAATTCAAGACATTTGCCAAGCTGCAACATGATCTTCAGTGCACACGTTCACTAAGCACTACTGTGTAGATATCCAAATGAACAAAGAAGCGCAAGTGGGACAGAAGGTCTTGCAACACATATTCAGTAACCAGAGTTCATCTTTCACCCAGCCTCCACAATAAGGACAAACCGCTACAAAGTCTATGCATAGCCTAGTGAGTCCAGAAAGATTCACGCTGCATAACGAATAGTTTCTTACCTGTCAGTGTAGTTTTGCAGCTTGAAGACTTTCTGGATTCACTAGTGAACCCACCCTTCTCCGCCAGAAAGATGAGACCAGAGGAAAGGGATTAAAAGTGGAGAAAGACTTAAAGATCAGAGGAAAAACAAAGTAACACCATATAAGAAAAAAGAATCCGGAGATGGCGACCAAAGGTGGGAGCTTCCGGAGGAAGCACGTCCAAGTCACGAAGGACACCAAATGGTGGTATATAGACGCCCACCTGGGCCACGAAAAAAAGACTAAAATTCCGGACCCAAACACTAGATGGCGGAATAATGCACAGCATAGTGAATCCAGAAAGTCTTCAAGCTGCAAAACTACACCGACAGGTAAACTATACGTTCCTAAGTATGGGAGTAATATGGTAATTGCAAGGTTGATGAAACTGCCTGGCAGCATGGTTCTGTACCATTTGAAGTCGACGAATTAGGCACTTAGGGAGACCCAAGTACAGAGAGTTGGCATAATCCAGCCTAGAAAGGTTAAGTGCAATGACTATTTGCGTGAGGACCTCGGAGGAGAGAAATTTACCAATCTTTCGGAATTATGAAATCACAGTCCCAAGTTGGGGTTTCATGGTCAAATTATCATTGATCTGGACTCCAAGGATCTTTACAGATTTCTTGGGTAACGGGGAGAAGTGGGGGATGGGGGAGACCATGATTACTGGCCAAAGTGAAGATGTCCACAAGTCCAACTTATTTTTGATTATGACAATCTCTCGCTTATCAGTGGAGTTTGAGTTGATTAGCATTCATCTATTCACGGATAAACAACATTGTGTTTTGAAAGGTAGTAACACATTACAAGGTATTATCAATGGTGAAAATCAATTGTAAGTAGTCTGCGTAGTTATAGACCAACACCTTCCCTTGATTCAGGTAATGCACCAACGGATGAATGTATAAGTTGAACAAAAGGGAGGGGAGGGGAGGGGGGGGGGGAGGAACCCTGGGAAACACCACAGGAAAGATTGGCTTTAGAAGAGCTAAAGGTGGAAAGTCTGACCGCTTGTGAGCGCTCAGTCAGAAAAGACTAGACCCAATCCTGTGCAGTGCCATGAAGGCCCACTGTTTCGACCCGGTCAACTCGAATGTTATGGTAGACCTTTCAAAAAGCTGCACACAGATCAAGGAGCACCAACGCCTGAGTGATGACCTTGTCAGCTGCTTTGCGGAGAGCTTTCACCACTGAAAGAATGACTATCTCGGTGGAATGAGCAGGCTGAAAGTCCGCTTGATTAAGGTCCAGAAAGTTAGTTGTCTCCACAAAAGAGCCAATGCAGCTGGCTACATGGGCCTCGAGTACCTTGGTTAAGCAAGGAAGTAAAGATATCGGGCTTAAGTTTTTCAAAACAGAAGGATCATCACCAACTTTCTTTAACAAAGTGATCACACTTGCCTTGTTAAAAGAAGCGGGCACCACACCACAACTCAGAGAGCTGCTAGGAAAACAGGAAAAAGCAATCTTAAGAACCTCAGGGGTGCAAGGATTGTTTAGAGAGCCAGATTTTACCTTGATCAAGAGGTCCCGGAGACGTTTTTTTACTGATTGCAGGCAGGATGTACATAGTAGTCAGGATGCAGTCTAAAGTAGGGGAGGTTATTACAGGAGAACTGGGAGGTATGCTGACTTTAATCTTTACAATCTTCTCGATAAAGAAGGAATTTTAAGTCTCACAAAAGTTGTGTGGTGGTACTTGTAGGGGTGACTCTCCGGGTTGGACCGTTCATCTAAAATGTTGAACATTTCCTACGGCTTATTTGTTGATGTGATCATTTTGTCTGAAAAGTAAATGGATTCAGCTTGAATGATAAGCTTTTTGTGTTGTTTAAGATGTGACAGACTGCTTTTTTTTATCAGTAGAGTAGTCTTTCAGACACTTGTGTTCCGCACAGCGCAATTCCAATTTGCTGGACTTCAACTCCACTGAAAACCACTTTCAGGCGTCGTGAGGTCTAGGTGGTTTGGCTTTCCGGAGATCGTGGTTCGGCTTTCCAGAGAGGGGCATTAGACACTGGCTTTTTTCAGCCAGTTCAAGATACCCTCCTCTAATCTGTGAAGACGATCCTTCATCTCCGGCAGACCATGTTCAGAGGCATCTGTCTGCAGTATGAACTGCTTTGTATAATCTTGAACTTTCAGAATGAGTGCTGGGTACATTGCTTCCTTCAGTGTCAAAGCCCTTTGACCGCTTACGGTTCAGTTCACTTTCTTTCGTGTCTTCTTGGAGGTCACTTCTGTGAGGCGGACCACAATGGACCTATATCCCCTCACAAACGTCCTGTAGTATCCATTCAAGCCAAGGAATGTCCTGATGAGTCTGGGTGATTGGAGCTATTCAGTCCAAAATTTTCTGGATCTTAGATTGTAAGGGTAGAAATTGGCTGCCACCTGCAAGGTGGCTTAAGTATACAACTGAGCTCTGCCCTATCTGGCACTTACTTGCCTTGAAAGTGAGGCCTGCACTTCTCAGAACCTCAAGGACCTTGCTAAGGTGAATCAGGTGATCCTGCCAGGTTGAACTATAGACCACAATAGCATCAAGATAAGCTGCACTAAAAGATTCCAACCTAGCAAGGACTTTATTCACCAACCTCATGAAGGCGGCAGGGGCATTCATTCTGGGGTTGACAATGCAGACTTTTCTTTTGCTCAAGGGGTCAGACCTATTTGCTAGTACCCTGATGTCAAATCAAAAGTGCGGAGAGATTTGGCTGACCCTATCCAGTCATTTAATTCATAAGCCGTAGGAATTGGGTGTGCATCGGTTTTGGTTACTTATTGGCATTGAGGCCTCTATGGTCCACAAAAAACCTCCGCTCCTTTTAAACTATCCTGGGTGTGAGGTTTGGGTACTAAAGATAACTGGACTGGCCCAGGGGCTCTCAGAGATCAATGACTTTCAATTCTAGCATCTTGCTTTCTTCAGCCTTGATGCTGTATTTGACATGATCAGACTGCTGTAGATTTTATTTTTGACAGGTAAGCTGTCCCCAGTGTCCACATCATATGTACAGCAGTTATTCTGACCACAGGTCAAAAAGAGCTCAGCATACTGGCGCGGGACTTGCCTGCAGTCACCCTGCTGTTGGGCAGAGAAGAGACAAAATTGTCTGAAAACTTCTTCCCCTGACCCACCTTTAGGGTTGTTAGAGAGGAGGTCAGGGAGAGGTTCACTCTCTTCTTCCCGGTCGTCATCTTTGACCATCAGCATGGTCATCTCAGCCTTGTCATGGTAGGGTTTAAGGCGGTTTACATGGATGACCCATTTGGGGTTCCTGCATCTGCCAATGTCCACCAGATAGGTGGCCTCTCGTTTTCTTTCTAGAATAAGGTAGAGCCCACTCCATTTGTTCTGGAGAGCCCTAGGAGCCACATGCTCCTAAACCCACACCTTCTGCCCTGGTTGGAACTCCACCAGTGCTGCCTTTTGGTCATACTGAGCTTCTGGAGCTCTTGGCTGGCCTCAAGGATTTTGGATGCTATTTCCATGTACTCCGCCATTCTGGAACGAAGGCAAAGCACATAATCCACAATGTCCTGGTTAGGCTCTTTGAAAGGTCTAGCCCAGCCTTCCTTCACAAGACACAATGGTCCCCTTACTGGATGACCAAACAGAAGTTCAAAGGGTGAAAAATCTTCTGAGGCACTTTCCTGTAGGCGAAAAGCAGACATTGTAGTAAGCGATCCTATCTCCTGCTGAGGTTCTCAGGGAGTCCACCAATCATACCTTTCGTGGTCTTGTTGAATCTCTCAACAAGGCCATTTGTTTGTGGCTGGTATGGGGTAGTAAACTTGAAAGTCGCTCAACATTCTGCCCACATGTTTCAGGTAGCCAGACATTGAGTTTGTACCTCTGTCTGACACCACCTTTTTAAAAAAAACACTTTATTAAAAATACCAATGAGAGCCCTAATCCCTGCAGGAGCAGTGGTAGTCCTTAGCGTAATCACTACAAGGTACCTGGTAGGATGATTCACTACTACCAGTATGAATCTGTTCCCTGATGCAGTTGGAGGGACAAGGGGACTGACCAGGTCTATCCCCACCCTTTCAAAGAGAACTGGAAGTGGAATTAAGGGGGCCTTTAGTAGCCACCTGGCTTGCCGCTGGCTTAACAGTTCTCACAGGAGCTACAAAACACTACATGGCCAGTGGAAGTGAGTGACTAACCTACTCCAAGTTGTGGCCTGTGCAAGATGCCCGTTAGGGGTATGTCATGGGCCAATGTGAGGAGAAACTCTCTACTGTTGAGGCACTACCACTCTCCTAGTGGCACCAGGCTTGAGGTCTCTGGCCTACTTGTAAAGGAGTCTCTTCTCTCAATAGGTCCTTTGGGAGCCTTTGTCATTTCCCTTTTCCTGATCAGCATCTGGCTGTTTCAGGCTTTCAAGAGTGGGACAGGTCCTCTGTCCCTGGCACATATCTTCCCTGGTCCCAAGAGCTTTAACATGTAAGGCACAAGCTCATGGGGCTCAGTTCGTTCTGGGCCCGACATGACTTCTCCCTGAGAAGAGGGGTCCTGAGCTTGTCTGATCAGAAGCTGGTTTCCCAGTTGTCTTGCCTTTCCTCTTGGAAGGTTGGGTCATTATTCCAGGGTCCAACTCTTCTTTTTCACCCTGGGCTTTGCAATGTGCTCTTGTTTTTACACACACCCGTTCAGGTATATGCAGCACATTTGCTTGGGTCTTTCTACCTCAGCCCTTCCTGAGGACTCCAGATCATGCTACAGTAATGGCAGGGGATACCGCCACGTTCTTTTGGCCAGTAACCCCTCCCTATTCTAACGTCACCACTGCCATGGGATGTACCGTAGCCTGATTATCAGCATTGAGGACTGTGAATGTGTTATCAGTCAGGTATTGCCCTGTGGATACCAGTTTTTCAGTCACCATAGTGACTTGTACCTGTATTCCTCAGTGCTACAACTTTCACCCAATAATATCTGGCTGTTTTCTGTATTTCTTCGGGTTTGGGCTAGACAGCCAGGGCAGCTACTTCTTTTCTACCCTCTGAGACTAGGGTTGCCTCTATGAGCTCTCAGACATGGTTAGGGCTCTCCTGGGATCACATCTGGAGACTTACCACTGCATTTACTGCAGGTGTACTTGAGGCATTATTTTTGTTGGGACAGCTAGGGTCTCCAGTTTCGTGGCCATTGGCCCTACAAGCAAAGCACCTAGCCTTTTTGGAATCCCAGTTCTTATCCCGGTACCCACCCTTGTACTGTGTATTGTTTTGGGGCCCACCCTCTTGAACATGTATTTGGGGGATTTTAGAAGACTTTGTTTTTGTCTTTTGTTTGATCACTATCTTTCCCGGGGGGGTCACCCACTTTGTTTTGGTAGCCCTTCTTTGTTTTGGTCATCCCCACGATTGGTAGTTTTGGTCATCCTTTTTTGACCCATTTGGCTGCCTTCTTTCCCAACTCTTAAGGAGAAAGTGGACCTAGGTCTACCAGGTACTGATATAACTTCTGAGGTACACAATTACTTAAGAATGAAATTCTAAAGCCCATCATAATCATGCACATTGCTACCTTTCAACCAGCCCCATAGTGTCTTCACTGAAAAGCCCACAAATTCTTTGCTGGTCTTACTCTGGGTTTTTGAATCTCCCAGAACCTGATCCTGAATCCTCAGTGGGGAATTCAAAGACCTCAATCAGGGTGTCCTTCATGTGGTCATAGGACTCAGCATCTGCCTCATTCCGTGTCAGCAGCCTATTCCCACACTTTCCTGAGAATATCGCCCAAAGAAGAAAGCACCAATACTTTTTCTTTTCTCATCTTCTTGCCCAGTGAAGGCTCATTTACTTGCCATAATCCTGTTATTTTCTGCCAATAACTACTGCAGATGGGCTTTTTTGGTTCTAGGCCCCATACAAGTCAAGTCAAGTCAAGTCACAAGTCACAAAACTTATATAGCGCACTACATACCCATAGGGTTTCAAGGCGCTTAGGAAGGTTCCATGCTTTGCAGAGCTCCTTAAGTTGGGACAATCTAAGGTGCTTATAAATTCACAAAGGCGCTCCAAAATTCGCACCTTTGGAGCGAGCTGTCTCGCCAAGAAAAATTACCTGCTAGGAAGTTCTTGTTTGACTCCCTAAAGCTACTCAAACTGTCTGACCTTTGGAAAACATCCAAAGACCACCAGAATTTCAAAAAGACTGACAAAGGTAACAAAAAAGGTATCTGTTCTAGAAGACAAGGCATCACTAGCCAAAAGGGCTCATGGTTGGTCAGTGCTTAGTGACTATGAAGCTCTCAAACAACAATCCTACTTGAAAGTGGGATTCAAAACCAGAACAAAAGAAAAATTGATAAAGTTGCGACTGGGCATCTTAATGACTCTCCCACACTTTCCGCCATGGGAAAGGAGACCAGAACCGCAGTCCTGCTGTCTATGCGAAAGAGGAAACGAGGATCTTGTGCACGTCCTCTGCATCTGCCCTAACATAAAGGACATAAGAACCCTACTTTGACCAATATTCATGCAGAACTGCATCAGGACTTGCAAGCAGGCAGTAAAACTGTGCTTTAACCCAGCTGTGAAAGTTAAACTGCTGACTTGCACATTTTATTGACATATTAACTGAGACTCAAACAAGCACCACAAGTGGACATTGGCTAAATAAAAATAGCTGGGCTGGTCTGTCACTGTAGCTTGTCCTGGCAAGTTTTTGTAACATTACCTTATGGACACAACACCGATTTGTAAGCGCAAAAATGTACATTGAATAGGACATATAACGATGGCTGCTTGAATTGGCACAGTGCCTGTTAGTCTAGCCCTCCTTGATGCACAATGCACTTTAGATTTGTTGAAGAGTGCAATGTCTTAATGCGAGTTTTAATATAATGCATTTTGATGACCTTTTAACACTGCTTTTTACTCACTGAATTACTGTGGAATTTATTATGTGTATGCTACGGTTTTAAATAATCATGCATAATAAACGTACTTACGTTTTTAAGGTGCTTATAGGGTACCAGGTTGCGCTCCTAGGAAGGCCCTGCCTTGATCATGGTTTTAAAGTAGTTGGGAACTTTTTAAGAACTTTAAAAAAATGCTAACTACTTTCTAAAGACCTAACTGACTTGAATGCTTTTTAAATTCGAAACCGTTTTACTGTGTGATTTAACACAAGGCCCTAACATCTAGTTAAAAACAATTTAGAAAAAACTCAATCGACAAAAAAAACTTTATATCCAATGACCATTTTGGATTCCTTAGTGGAATCCCTTATTAAACAAATGGTACAGTAGATGTTAAGTCTTGTATCTCACTGCTGCACCCCCAGTGTAGGAAGCTGGCTCTGTATATGATATATTAACTAGATATATCGTGTAAAGAGTGCAGGGGTTTCTTTATAACTGGACAAGGGCTTGCTATGGTAATCCCAAGGTGCTTTTCTAGGAGGTTGTATGGTCCAGCAGCATTAGGGTTATCGCAGAGAAGTACAAGACATCTGAAAATACACCCAATGGTCAATAAATGAGATACACAACTGTAGGAGATCTACACCAATTTATAAAAATAGCAAGTATCTTTATGATTAGGCATCAGAAGAAAATCGTTCAGGGAAGTACGTTTTTAAATAGGAATTCTTTTTAGTTAAAGTCGCCACTTTCTGGAAGCTGCTATGTTATCCTATGGGAATAAAAGTCAATGTGACTTTCAGGTATAGTACAGTGACTTACGGGACAGTCTCCAGAAGTTGAGAGGAGTGGTGGGGAAGCTCCAAGGCAGTACCAGCAAAACACCACCAGCGGCACTAGGGTGGCTGGGTGCAGAGTTGCAAAACAGTGTTGGGTGCCCAAGGTTATTCTATGGAGACCGGTCATGGTAAAAAGAGGCTGCAGGCTTTGTTTTGGTGGCCAGAGGTGCTGAACCAACTGGGGAGCTCAGGGCTCACGATGCTCGGGGATATAGGGACACCTTTGGTCCTCTTCTCCAAGGGCGATGCTGCAGAGTTGTCTTTAGGCATCGTGTTTTCTTACCGGGAACAGTTGCAGTAGAGGGGGCATGCATGTCCATGAGGGGCAGACCCCACGATCGACTCAGGCTCTTGAGGACCGGGGGACCTCAATGGTACTGTTGGCTCACTTGAACTCTGGCTTGGAGCAACGGGTGCAATAGTGGCTCCAGGTGTCTGGTTTTAGTCGGAGGCATTTCTTTGGAGTTTCTGCAGTTCCGCTGTTCCATGAGAGGTCTTGGCTCTTTATTGAATGCAGGCAGTCCTCTCAGGTTTTGGAGACTGCTATGGTGCTGTTTCGACCGAGAACAGTAGACGGGTCAGCAGGGCTGGAGCCAAGTCAGTTCATCTCTTCAGTCTTCTGCGGCTCTTCGGTGTCCTACTTCATAGGTTGTCTGGGTCTGTTCTTCTGGTGCCAGGGGCTCCCCTAAATACAGAATTTATGGGCATTAGAGGAGTGCAGAGTAGTAGCCAATGGGCTATTGACCCTTGTGGTCACTCTGCCCCATATACAATCACTTCCTGTGAGAAGTAGGCATAACACTGTCCCAGAATTCCTAAGTATGCCATCACAAAGATGACTACTTCTGAAAAGTTATATTTTGGGGAGTGAAAAGGTAGAGGGGAAATGGTAAACGGGGGTAAGGAATGCAGGTAGGAAACACAAAGGGAAGGCGAGGAAAACAATGTCTGATGTCCGGCTGGGTAGGTGCCGGCCGAGGGGTGAACCAGAGCCAAACTCCTCTATAGCTGCATAGGACAGCTCCACCGGGTATCAGCCAAGGTTGCTCGGGCACCATGGTAGGCACAGACAGTTATGGTTTCATATGGCTATGTCTGAACTGGGGTGGTGCGGTGAGCAAAATAACGATGGATTAAACCCAGATCTGTGACTGGGGGTGAATGTTTGACAATGTTCAACATTCCGTCCATCTTTTTGTGTTGCAGTTATGGATTCCGCCCATGGGGCATTGTCAAAGTTCCATCAAGAGCATTGGTTACGGTGTTGCTGGGAAACGCCTTCCGCCTCATACTCCAGCTCGCCCCCAGGTCAAGAGTGGTGAGAGGAGAGGTGGAAGGGACAGTTCCAAAGTCCGCAGAGCTTCCCCATTTCCGCCAGCAGTAGTGAGTGTTTGGCATTTGAGCAGGATCCCAGTGGTAGGGAGGACCTGGGCGCTTCAGGGTCAAATAGTGATACCGCTACCCGGAAAGAGGTAGGCTGCCGTTAAAACCGCCTTGCCTCCACCAGGAACCAGGATCTCAGAGCTCTCAGAGGACGAAGGCGGAGATGGCTGGCGGCGGCATAGGAAAAGTTCCCTGGAGGTGAATTGCAAGGGGTCGTCTTGCTCAGAGGGGTGTTATGCATGCAGAGGGACGGTGCACAGCTGCTGCAAATGTCTAATGGATTGGTGTTTCCAAGATTGGCTGATTTGATTTACTAGTCAGTCCCTAGTACAGTGCACTGTGTGTCCCCAGGGCCTGTAAATCAAATGCTGCTAGTGGGCTGCAGCACTGATTGTGCCACCCACATAAGCAGTCTGTAAATGTAACTCTGGCCTGCCGTTGCAGAGCCTATGTGCAGTTTGGTACTGCCATGTCCTCATGGCAAGTGAACCCACTTGCCAGGCCCTAACCTTCTCTTTTCTTACATGTTAGTCACCCCTAAGGTAGGCCCGAGGTACCCCTGTGGGCAGGGTGCAGTGTATGCGAAAGGTAGGACATGTCCTAGTGTGTTTGGCATGTCCTGCTAGTGAATTACTGCCAATTTTGTTTTTCACTATTGCAAGGCTACCTGTTCCCCTAGGATAGAATGGGGAGTTTGCTTATAACATCTTATAAACATAACTACCCCTGGTAACAAGGTCGGAAAATAAAGTTTGATGTCCTTGAACTCAGAATGTTGAAATGCATCTTTTAGTGAGGGTGATTTTTACATTGTGTTTGAAAATACCACTTTTAGAAAGTGGGTATTTTCTTGCTTAGCCATCCAGTGCACCTCTGCTAGGTTTGTGTATTGCATGTCTGGCTTTTTGGTTGACAGGGTTTATGGAGGAGCAGTGGCTCCAGAGAGCCTGATGAGTCAGGGCTGGGCTGAATAGACCTGGGTTGCATTTAGAGTAGGGGGAGGAGAATTCTCATCACCTGAATGGGCCTGGTCTGCCTTCCACAATGCAGTCTCCTCCTGCCAGGAAGCTGCACCAGTGAGGATAGAACTGGTTTTGGCTGGGCACAGACACACACTGCCTTCAGAGAACAAAGGATATTACTGTATAAAAAGAAGGGCCCAGACGTGTATATAATTTCTGGGAATCTAGAGGAACCTTTGCCAAGGAGAAGAGCTGGAGAAGCTAAGGAGGATTACAACCCCTGTGCTGTTTGCGGTCTGGAGTTGGCCTGCAATGGCTACTTGCTGCCAAGGAAAGGAGAAAGGACTTTGCTGTCTGCTGTGTCCCCTGCTTGAAGATCTCCAAGGGCTTGAAACTGAGCTTGCCTCCTGTTCTAAAGTCTCAGGGACACAAAGACTTCACCACCAGCTCCCCTGAACTTCCTTACTGGGAGTTCTGACCTGTAAAGAGGTGCCTGCTGTTGTTTCGGACCTCTAGAGACTGTTTTCCGCTTTGAGCTGGAAAATCAATGCAACACTGAGAAGCGTGACGCATCTGTACCCGTTTCCGACGCATCGCCGAAGAAACTGTTGCAGTGCCTGCCGCGGCTCGAGAAATCGCGCATCGAGTAAAACGGCCAACGAAGTCCGAGATCACTGCACTGATTCGGCATCAGGCCCTGCTCTGCGGCTGCAAGAATCAACACATCATCCCGGATCATCGCATCGAGGCGCCAAGTCTGTCGCATCATTGTGGGACGCAGTAAGAAACCGATGAATCAACCCCATACACATCACCTCCTGTCCGGTAAGGAACAGACTCATCACCTCCCCTGCGCAGCAGTAAGGAACCGACGCATCACCCTCCCTGCGGCCTGACCACTTAATCCTGACCCACACACAAATCCACCAATTGAGTGATAAACCCAATGTAAAACAATAGAACAAAATGCATGTAAACCTCCCCAAATAAAAGGGGTACTTTCCTAGAATATATGTGTGTACATTACCCACTGGCAATTGCCAGTAGGTATAGTTAGGATCTCGTTGTATAGGAAAACTTTTTTTCTTTTGCCAATATCTTTAGCGTTGTTTGACAAATCTTCGCAAAATTTTCAAAACTAATACACCACTCACTTCAGCTGCTGTGTTTAAAGTTTTGGGGTGATTTGACTAGCGGGGGCTGAGAAAAAGGGGGGGTCCCAAACGCTTTTTCTGCATGTTAATTTCCATAGGAAACTTTAGACATGGCTACAGCCTGAACTGCTGAACTGAATTACAACAAATTTGGCAAAAATGGTAGCTCTTGGTCCAGAAAGCACTATTTTTGTTAAATGGTGTAATCGGTTCAGTATTTCCTGAGAAATTTAAAGATTTCTCAGATATACAACTGTGGCCGTGGTGGATCCGGAACCCTCCCGATCGCGTGCCTGAGATCTGATTGGTTGCCAGCACTTCAAACCAGGAAATGTTGGCAGCCATCTTGTGACTCGGAACCGAGTCACAAGAAAAAAATGTGAAAAAACAAGAAAAGAGGGCAGGGTAGAAACACCCTGACCCCCTAGGTCTGTTCAGGGGGTCCCACGGGGACCCTCCAGGGCCCAAAAAGCATTTTGGTAAAAAACAATTTGGTGGAAGTCGCGTTGGATTCTCAAATCCCGTCGTTTTTTTTATTTATTTTTTTTGTTTTATTTTTTTTTTGTTTAAATGATGCAGTCTCCTGCACTTTGGTTAATTAGGCCCCCTGGTGGGCTAGGTCCCGGGGGCAATTGAATTATTAATGTGGGGCTGCTCGGGCCCCCGCAGCCCTGGGGACCACCACCTACCCGGGGCTAGATACCTAATTGAATGTGTGGGAGGGCTCCCGCCCCCCCCCCCTTCCCCCACGCAGCCATGGAGACCACCACCTACCCGGGGCTAATGTATTGTAATGGGGAGGCCATGTGGCGGGGACCGTCACCTCCCCTGCCCCCTCTAGGAACCCCCCCCCCCATTGCCCTGGGATCCACTCCCCGCCCCGTTGTCTCCATCAATGTTGTGGGATGCCCACCCCCAGGACATTGCAGTTTCCTATGGCTTGGCGGGAGCACTGCTCCCGCCAAACCATAGCAAACTGCATCGCTTCATGGAAGTGAGAGCATAAAAAAATGCTCTCACTTTCAAAAAGTGGAGCAGAATTGTTTGCAGCTCTCTCTGCCCAAAAGCAATGCCGGCTCCCGCAAGAGGCAGGGTGCCAGCAGGGACTGCGGAGGCTTCCCCGTGGTCCCCAACAACGTGGCAATGCCCTGGGGGATAGGTCCATGGGGCAATATCGGCCCGGGTAGGGGGGCAGCGCAGGCCCCCCTACCCATTTTTTTATTTATTTTTTTAAGTCCAGGCCTGGCCCGGTGGAAAATGGCCTGGGGAGGGGGGACTGCTTGCCACGCCACCCCCCCTCCCCCTCCCTTGGAATTGTCTTTAAAAAGGACGGGCTCAAGGGGGTGGGGTCCCCAGGGCCCAAACCGACCTTGGAATTTTTTTTTTAATGGCTGGGTTCCTGGGATGGGGTCCAGTGGCCGAAATTGGCCTAGGGAGGGGGAAGGCCTACCCTTACACAAAAAATTAAAGCTGGGTCGAGCCCTGGGGAAAGGGGTCCTTTTTATTTTATGTAAAAAAAAAAAAATATGGGTCGGGCCCCGGGGCATGGGGTCTCCAGGGCCCAAAAGGATCAAGGGAAGGGGGGCCCATATAGCCCCCTTCCTAAAATAAAAAAAATCTGAAGCCGGCAACTTGCCGGAGGCCCCCGCCCCCTTTGCAAACGCACCTCCTGGCGCGCTGTTTGAGGGATGAAGTCCCCTTCACTGCTGAGGGTCCTTGGGGGAAGGGCCAAGTAGCCCACCTGTTACCTCTAGTAAGCCCCACGCAGTGGAACTGCAGAGAAGTGGTCGGAGGCCATGCCCTTTTTTCCACCACTCTGCAAAGCAAATTTGCCTCTAGGTGCACTGCTGGTGGGGTGATGAGGACACCTTGCCTCCTGAGGGCCACAGGAGTAAAGTGGACTTCATCCCCCAAGCAGCAGTGTGCTAGGAGGCTCATTTGCAGAGTGGTGGAGATGGGTTTGGCCTTCGCCACCTCTCAATAATCCAGCTCTGGGTCTTACTGGAGGTAACAGGATGGCTAGTTGGCCCCCTTACACTCTTAAGAGGCAAGGGGACTTCATCCCACAAATAGTAGTGCACCAGGAGGCGTGTTTGCAGGGTGGTGTAAAAAGGTTAATGGCCTGCAGCCATCTCTCAGCAATCTCACGGTGTGGGGCTTACTGGAGATAACAAATGGGCTAGTTAGCCCCTAAGGATCCTCAGCAGCGAAGAGGACTTCATCCCCCAAACAAGAGCATGCCAGGAGGCGTGTTTGCAGAGTGGTGGACAATGGGGGCTTGGCCTGCTATCAGAACTCAGCAATCCTGCTGTGTGGGACTTACTGGAGGTAATAGGAGGGGTAGTTGCTCCCCAAGGACGTCCTTACCCCTCCTGTTACCCCCAGTAAGTGCCACACAGTGGGATTGATAAGAGGTCTTCGGAGGCCACACACCCCTTTCTCCACCACTCTGCAAAAGCACTTCCTGGCACATTACTGGTTGGGGGATGAAGTCCACTTTATTCCTGAGGGATCTTAGGGGCCAAGAAGCCCTCCTGGTACCTCCTGTAAGTCCTACGCGGAGGAATCCCTGAGAGCTGGTTAGAGTCCCAGCCCCCTTTCTCCACCACTCTGCAAACGTGACTACCACAATATCCTTGGTGCAACAACATCAACTGTTGCATGGCTAAACACTCATAAGGTCCCAAAAGCAAGACCTATTGGCTATGCCAATGCTTGTTTTCTTTCCTGCCTGCGGTGGGGGGTGTACCTCAAAAGTAATGTAACAGGTGCTCATGTGCTTGGGCTGACTTAGCGCTATATAAAACTACAAATATTGAAAAAGAAATGCTGCACTGGATACTTAATTATGCTGCCCCGTGGCAAACAGCTCTGCTCTTCCACATTAAAAAATATATATATTGCACTGCAGAAATATATTTTGGTGCCCCGGACACAGCTTCGTAAAAGCAGCCTTGAGAAACAGTTTTTGTAGGCGGTGCACTCGCGAATGTCGTCACATTGACGTGAGCCCTGTTAATCCCGCCCACGGAATCTAAAGTGGAAAAAGAGTCCGTAAAAAACATGAGCATGGAAGCTGAAGCTATAAGTCTGGCCTGACAACTCGAACAGGATGTAGACTGGAGAAGGTGGCATGGAATTTCAACGCGGCTGCTGGGGACCAATGGGAAAACATACAGTCGAAGTCCTGCTAATCCTTAGGAAATCGCACAGTTTTACCCATACTTTAGTTGTCTCACTTGTCGATATTGGAGCGAGACTCTCCCTCGCAAAAACAGCTTACCTTTAAAAAAAAGAATGTTGCATTTGTATCGCCCACTGTCCGTCGCTGCTCGTGTATGTGGGCTTTGAGAAAGAAGATAATTAGACGCAAGAACCATGACATAAGAAGGAAGCCTGACACTCAAAGTTTTTCTTCGATATGTCAATAGGTGTTTTTCATCGATGAAGTAAACAAGCATTGGCCGCGCGTCCATGAAAGTGACACGGCTGTGAAAGTGATTGCGATCAAGCGCGGCGAGCGATGCAAGCATTGGCCGCGCGTGTGATCGCCCGCGAGAAGCGATCTGTGGTGGGGGAGGGGGCGAAGCGGGAGTTGTGTGACGGAGGAAAGACAGATGGCGGCTGCACGCGCATGCTTGAGGCCACCAAAAGCTTGTGGTGGCACTTTCAAAAGCCGCTTACTAAATGTCTCGCAGCGCATGCGCTGGCTCAGGCGAGACCTAAAAACCTTAGAAATTCACTAAAAACACCTAAGGTTATAGGGACTTTAGATTTAGCATATAGAATTTAAAAAACCTTTGAAATTCACAAAAAAAAAGGTTACAGCGACGTTCTAGTTAGCAAATTGAATTTAAGAACCTTAGAAAATCAATCAAAGAACCAAAGGTTACAAGGACGTTATAGTTAGGCTGACATTTCACTGATACAAAACCAGAGAAATTCAGCCGTTCTAGTTACCCGAGTTAATTATAACTTGTGCCCCCACAATGCACTGCATATTATGACCTCACATATTACATCACTCATGACATGGTCAGTGACATCACTGATGACATCATCGAGTCACTGAGTTAAAAAAAAAAGTTAGTGTTAAATATATATACCCAAGTGTATTGCTGAATCAGTGGGTGTATGATTGACTGTTTGGTTGACTGAGTGGGTGTGTGACTGTATAATTGAGCGAATAGGTGTCTCAGTGAATGTATGGATGAGTGACTGGTTGTGTGAATGTATCTGTCAGTTGATGTCTAAGTGGGTGTATGAGTGTGTTACTGGGTACGTGAATGATTATATGGGTGATTGGTTGACTATCTCTATGGTTGTCTGGGTGTCTGTGTGGGTGAAGATATGTGTGACTACCTGTATGAATGAGTGGGTGGGTGAGTCAGTGCCTGTATGGGGTAGTAAGTTTTTGTGTGAGAAGCTGTATAGGGGTGAGTGCCTGGATGTGTCAGTGATTGTCATTATGGGTCAGTAATTGTGTATGTGAAAGGCAGTATAGGTGAGTGACTGGGTATATGAGTGACTGTATGTTTGAGTGAGTGAATGTGAGAATGGCTACATGGATGAGTACATGCTTCTGTCAGTGACTGTATATGTGAATGAATATGTTACTATTTGCGCAAGTAAGTGTATGTGTATGTAACTGGGTTAGTACGTACCTATATGATTGACTGTATGGGTGAGTGTGTAGGTGTGTGAGTAGTTCTCAGGTGACTCACTCAGTATGTGAGTGCATGTATGGGTATATGAGTGGATATGTTAATGGCTTTATTGGTGACTGAGCGGGTGTATGAGTGGCCATATAGATGAGCAAGTGGATGTGTGTAGATATATGAATTAGTGAGTGACTATGTAAGTACTGGTATGGCTCTGTCAGTGGGCTTGTGAACAGTTGTGTGGGAGTGCCAGTGGGTGTTTAAAAGATTCTATAGGGGTGCACCTTGCTACCTTAGGGTGAAATCATTATACCGCTTGAGTGATGTAATATGTGAAGTCAACAGGAGTGCATCTCGTGTGCACAAGTTGTAGTTCTGTCAGTTGCCTTTAAGTGGCAAAGTTTTAACTGACATTTTCACCTTGTATCACTTTAAATTTAGGTTTGTTTTTTACTAAATTTCTGTTGTTTTTTTAACGTAATGTAAGATTTTATTACCATACCTAAATATGCCAACTCTACAGACACTGATCCCTAGGCTGCGCAAAGCAGAAGACTGTGCCCGATGTGGTTTTGGCCACATGGCTCAGCATTCCGCATCAGGATACTGGCCCGCTTGTTGTTTTTTTTTGTATATTTTTCGATCCCGCAGGAGGGAGGGGGTGGGGAGTGTTATGTTAACTACCACGAGTGTCCAGTGAGATTGCAGCACTCAAAATAATTTTTTTTTAAATTGGAGCCAGGGTACGGTCTCTTTGGAACTACCCCCTTCCCCTTAACCTCAAACACAAAGTTCAGGTAGTCAGAGTACCCTTTCCCTGCCCCCTTGTACTTCATTTTTTTCCTTTCATTTTCAGGACACAGGGCCCAAATCTGTGTCCTGTAACGGCAGCCGCTACATTTCTCTTAATGTTGTGGCCAGCCAGTAAGAGCGCGAGCTTCTGCAGGTCTTGCAGAAGCAAGTAGCTGGAGGGAGGCAGCCCACAAAAGAGAAAAAAGCTTCCTAAGCCAGTCAGATTTCTCCATTTGTTACTTGGTCACCACGGGAGTTCCACGAACACAACCGTCCAGTTATCTATACATTTTGAACCTTTAATGTCTTAAAAATAATTGAACGGTTAAACACCAAATCACAAAAAGCACGCTGTATGGTGAAAATGTAGCTTTGAGACACGTTATGTGTAATTTGACTCAGCAGTTTTGGCTGCAACACTGTTTAAAAATTCTTTATGGAAATTGCATGGGGAAATTGTTGTGTAAACTGAGTGTCTTTCTCAGCTCTACAAGGTTTGTTTTCACACTCACGGGTGGCACGAATTATCTTAGTCCAATGCACCAGTGTTGAATGGGAAAGACAGGTTATTGTAGCCCATCAGAACGCCACCCAATATATAAATGAGGTGGTGTCCATGCTTTTGGGTTACTAACAGGGAACAGTGGTAATCCAAACAATGGTTCATTAATGATTTGCACACTCAAGATTGTTAGAAACTGAATATGAATTTCAACATATTTGTTTAAAAATAGTTATTTCTAAATGATGGGATCTAGTGCATATAATATTGGTAACTTAACTGAAGATAATAAAAAGCTGCAAAGCTTTTCAATCACAGTGAAAACCTGGGAAAATCCTAACATTTCAATTTATAGCCCTAAGCCCTTGCTATACTGTCTCTAAGCGCTATGCTAGTTCTAGCAGATGAATACATAATTAGCCTGAGGTGGTGCGCATATATGGACAACTGGGTTTGGTGTCAGTTTGGAATAGCTTGTCGGCTATTTTGAGCACAAGGACAAGAGCTAGGAGATTGTGTGAGAACTGAGTCCTGGCACCAGGTCGTGAAGGCAGAATGGAATGCTTAATAGATCCGTGGGATATCTTACTGGAGGCTTCTTCGGTCAAGATGAAAACTGGTTCTGTACTCCTCTAGAACTGCGGCTGTGACCTGGGTGCGGTTTCTCTCCTAACTAAGTGGTTGTAGGAAGTTGGCTCTGTATATGGTATATCACTTGGTGGTTCTACTGTGCACAAAGTCCATAGATTCCCCCAGAAGTGTACAGTGCTTAACGCAAACCCAAAGTCCTCTATTTATTGTAGTGTGGGCAAGCAGCCTTAGGCCTAACAGAGTGTAAGACATTTGTTTTGCACACAATGACCAGTAAATGACACACGACTTGAAAAGGAAATCCACACCAATTTTAGAAATATAAGCTTGTTTGAGTTTTATTTTAAGACCAAGATCTTCTCAAAAAGGTTAGCACATTTTTCAGGAAAAATACTTTAGTCTTTCAAAAGTCACCACTTAATGCAATTTTCAAACCATTCAATGTTAACCCATGGAGAAAACCAACAATGCGGTTTCACAGGTAAGTAGCTAACTTACAGTTACAGTCTTCAGGGTTTAAGATCAGGAGAGGGCAAAGTTCAGGTAAGCAGAGTGCACCACCAGCAGCATAGGGGCAGCTCGCTGCAGAGGTCAAATTCGGAGATAGGCCCAATGCGTTTCAATGGAAACTGCGGGTGCTTGGAGCCTCGCTGCTTGCGGGCAAGTGAATAGTTTGCAGTGGCCAAGCTTCGGGAATTAGAGCAAGCACAGGGGGGGGGGGGCACAAGGCAGCACCAATTATGCACCACCAGCGGCACATGGGTGGCCAGGTGTAGAGTGCAAAGACAGTGTTGGTTGCCCAATGCTTTTCAATGGAGACACTCGGTTGGGCAAACAGGCTGCCAATATCCAGCAGGACACTGCACGAAGGAAACCAGCGACAGGAGATGTATGTTGAGGTGTTGTGGGCCGTAGGGGCTTTGAGTACAGGGGTGTGCTTTGACAACGGATTCTTCTTACAGGAGCTGGTCGCTGTCCAGGGGAGCCTCTCAATTTATACTGCAGGCATCGTCCTGGAGTCCAGGAGGGGTCAACCGACGCTGGACTTGGACTCAGGATTGCTGGGCAGCCTTTTCTGGATCAAGTGACCAACTGAACACTGGCCGGAGGTGTCTGGTGCAGAGTGGTCAAGGATCATGGATCGGGTGGGCACCAGAGTCCTTGGTGATGTGGTCTTCAGAAGCAGGCAGTCCTCTCAGCGTTTGTGGAGGCCGCTGTCTGCTGGACATGCGTTGTTTCTTGGCAGGATTTTTAAGGGTTGCAGACAGGCTGGTAGGGCGGGGGCCAAGTCAGTAGGCATCTTCAGTAGATCATTTTATTTTTCTTCTGTCTGCTGAAACTAGTATCAGGGTCTGGGGGAGCCACCTAAATATTACATTTAGGGTGTTTTAAGGGAGTGTCAGGACCAATGGGCACTTTACCTAGGGTGACTACGCCCTCAATTATCCCACCCTCCTGTGGGAAGGGGCATAGTCCTAGGCCTGATTGGAGTGGTCCCCCCCATCTTCAGGATGGGGGAAACTGAAAAGTGTACTTCACCGCGCCTCATTCACCTTAGGGATGGAGTTGGCAGGTGTGGGCACACCTCCTATTCTTCCTAGGTTTAAAGTGGGGGCTGTCATGTGCTGCTAGCAGCAGAGGCTGGGGGTTGTGTTATAAAGGAAGTCTGCCTTTGAAGCTTCCCTCTTGAGCACTGTGCTCTTCCTGGGGAAGGAGGTGTGATCCCTCCACCCAGGGATGTGCATTGTTTCCGGTCCCAGAAAGTAGAGGCTGTGGACCCAGGGGTCCAGAAACATGCCTAGTGGTGGCAGACTGCCTAAAGCCAGTCTGTGGCAACATTTGGGTTGGTAGATTATCAGGGGGCACCTCTGAGGTGTCATCTGAGTATATGGTTCAATAAATTCCACACTGGCATCAGTGTGGGTTTATTGAAAGGAATAGTTTGGTACTAAACATTCCTAGTTTTAGGGAAGCCATCATGGTGCTGGGAAACACAAGCTGTCTAGTTTCCAGCCCATGTACTCTCTCTGGCTTCCTGGCACTTACAATATCTAAGAATGGACTTAAATATTGTAGGGGCATATCTGCTCATGCAGATATGCCCACACCTGTGGTATAGTGAACCCTGCCTTAGGGCTGCTAGAGGGGTGACTTACCTATGCCTTAGGCATTACTTGTTGGCATGGCACACCGGCAGTGTGCCATGTCGACCTTGTTGTTTTGTTTGCACCGGCCATGTATGCTGTAGTGTCAGTCTGCATGGTGTAGATGAGGGGTCTACTAACACACAAAAAGGAGGGTCCAAGGGAACTGATTTAAAGACCAACGAGGTGAGGATCCCCTACTAAAATACAATTGCAACACAAGAAATCCTCGGGTCTATGCTAGCACATAACTATGCATAAAAAATAAGAATTGGAGTCTCACAAAATCTCCCATATAAACGGGGACAATCCCTTTCAGGACGAAAACCCTCACCCATCATTGGTGGCATGCTTCATCATATGGGTTTCTCCTCCCAGCGGGAGACCTAGTGCCACTGAGGGCTACGACTCCCTCACTGTGAGGTAGGAGCTCTGGGATGTTTTCAAGATGGTAAGGACCTTACTAGGATGCTAAAATCCCATATGTGAATGATCGGTGTGGTGAGAGTGCAGCGCAATGGGGCGTAATTGAGTGAATTCTCAGTGGTGAGATTAAAACTACCTAGTGGAGGCAAAAAAACTCTATTAGCTTGCTTGCACTGGTAGGATTAAAAGGCAGTGCAACGAGTAGTATTGATTTAAAACTACTCTATAACAAAAAAGGTCGACATGTTTCAGCCTTAATGATCAAAAACTGTATCCAGGCTTTCTTCAGGACTAAGATGAATCAAAAATTGCTGCTGCTAGTGCAAAATGTGAGAAAGAAACAAAACAATACACAACCAATAATCCTATGTGCTTTCTGATGGGTATTACTGGAGCTATCTGTAAGAGTGAGACAAAAGACAAAAAGTGCGACAAGTCAATTATAATGTGGTGCATGTAGTGCTATAAGGATAAGCCTTATCCTCATTAGCAGGTGCTCATACGTTTGTTAGAGAAAATACACTTACCCACACATTTAGGATAAGTAGCCACACCTCTACCTGGCGACAGCTCAGGGAAGGGGGCCCCAGTCTGTTAAAAACCAAGATCTCTTGTCACACCTTGCAACTACAAATGTGGGCACTGATCTATAAATCAATATGTGTGAAGAAAAATGACCATTCAGGACAACAAGTGTAGGGAGACTATATACCTGAGCAGACATATATATTGCTTAAAAATTACTGATTTATCATGCTCATATGCACAAAGATCCTAGATGTTCAGAGTGCAATTCACTTGTCCAACCACATGTTTAGGTGATGCTGGATCTGGCATTATGATCTTATATCAGGGATCATGTATTTAGGGATCATACCAATTGTGAGAAGTTGGCCTGGTATATGCTGGTCACTAGTTAAAGTGGCCACCTTGCACCAGTACAATTCGACTCTTATGGTAGATAGGTTTAAGACAACCTTTTAAAGATAGCTATCCTAGTGGTAGCTGTCGAGAGCAGCCTTCGGGCTAAGTCTTTAGAGAAATGTAAAGCAGCTTGTTTGACCTTATAATCTCTTGAATTACTAAATGAAAGGACAACACACAGGTATATATATATATATATAAAATATATATGTATTTATTACTAGACACCCTCTACTAATCTCTTAATGAGATTAGAAGTCAGGAACATATGCACAAATCAACGTTTCACAACAAGTTAAGCACAAATATGGTTAGGGCCCTAGGGGCGTATCAGACCATATACTAAAAAAAAGAGGTTTAGGAATATCGACTTGAGGGCCTTCAGAAGCGCTGGGGCCTCACTAATCCACCCAAGGCAGGTAAGTAAAGGACCCACTGGAGACGCATGCAGTGTGAGAACACAGCCGCGGATCCCAATAGACTTCAATGGAGCAAGTCGCGGTTGGAATTTTAAAGTTTTAGGATACTTCGGGAGAGTCTACAAGCAAGTCACTTACAGGGTAAGTAGTTCTAGAGCCAACACACACAGGAGCACCGTACTGCAGGAGTTACCTCACCCAGGGAAGCCGGGTGCATAGGTGTCTTTTGGTGTCGGGTCGCGGCGTCGTTTTCAATGGGAGCCAAAGAAGACTTGCTGCTTGTGAAGACAGAAGAAGTGTCCGGTGGCATCCAAGGCTTGATTCAGAAGAAAGAAGACCTGAAAGCAGAAGGGACAGTGATCAAAGTCACTTGGCAGTGACCCGGGGCAAGGAAGCTGGATGCCCACAGTCGTCGGATGATTTCAGGTGATCACGGGTGTCTTAACTCTTCAGCCACGAGGTCCAGGAGGCGTTGACGACAACCAGGAGCTGGATTCAGCGTGTCCCACGAAGTCGGCAGCTTACTGCGGTGTCGGTGACCAGATTGGAGCAACAAGCCTTGGTAACAGCAAGTCTCGTGGAAAGTGTAAAAAGTCAGCGGTGCAGACCAGCAAGGTCTGAGGGACTCACCCAGCGAGGGTAAGTCAGGGCAGGGGAGCCCTTTGGTTTTGCAGAAAAGTCTTCTGGGGACCCACAAGCCAACCCGCAAGGGATCGCGAAGACGCCTCGGGAGGATTCACTCAACAGGAGCCCACGGTCACTCAGGACAAGGTAGGCCACTGATCTTTGGTGGAAATCCTGCTGGGTGCTTGGACCACACGTGGTCCAATGCACACGTTTGTAGAACGTCATGAAGGGGTTGCACTCGAAAAGTGGCCGGTACCCAGGTATTGCAGTTCCTCATCACTTGTGGGGTCCACTTGCCTCAGCTTCGCTGGGGACTCACGATGGCCTTGGAGAAGTCAGGAAATCCACTTCCAGGGCTGCAGGGACTTCGGACTCCGGCGGGAGTGGGAAAGTTTGCAACCGTTGATTCAAAGTTTTGGTGCCTGCCAAGCAGGGGAGTCACTCCTTGACTCCAAGGGAGATTCTTCTGTCTTCCAAAGGTAGTGGAACTTCGAAGGTCCAGGATTCTTCTTCAGAGCGTCATCCAGGGATATCTAGTTTGCAATGGCAAGGGTTCCCTAACTTGTACTACAAGGAAGGGAGGGACTAGCTCTATGACCCCTCCTATGGGAGGGTCAGGGGAGTGGGTGGCTACACCCACTTCCCTTTGTCCAGTTTCGCGCCAGAGCAGGGGCAGGTAGCCCCTGAACCGGTTTGAGCTGGCATATGCACAGAGGAGCCTACTGCTCCCCCAGTGCAGGACTTCAAAGCACTCTAGGAATGCACCCACCCCAATACACTAAATCCTGTCTGGGAGGTAGTTACACCGCCCTGTGACAGGATGCCTATTGTTGGGCCTCCTCCACTGCGAGTTTCGGTCAGCAGCTGGAGGGCAGCCCAGTGTCTGTGACTCTTCAGGATTCTACTGTGTTTCCACAGTGGGTACATGTCTATCCCTCTAGAAGGGTGGGATCATACTCCCACACCAGTTACTGGTGTGGGGGTATGATTTCCAAAGCGTTTGACACCAAACACATGTTTTGATGCAGCCATCCCAAAGTTAGCATTAACAGCGAGGTTATAATGCACTTAAGAGTATATGCTTTAACCACATCCACAAACAGCCACAGAGAATTGACTCTGAGAGCTGCAGAGGTGCCCTGCTCAGGCCTGCGGCACCCCCTCACATGGAATCCAAGCACCCTGCCCTCACGATTGATAGGGCCTGCCTTTGGGGTGACTGATAGGTTTATATGTGTGTGCAGGTAGAGATATAGTGAACCTATATCTCAGTGAGGAGTGCTAACACTACCTCACCCAGGTTGCAGTAGCAGGCCTGTGGTGTCGGATTTAGTCTGCTTCCCAGGGGTGGCATAATACATGCTTCAGCCCCTGGTAGGCCTGTGTAGTACCTATGCCCTTGGTACCTAAGGTACCATACACTAGGGGCTCATAAGTAAGGCTCCCAGTTTTCCATTTTTACGGATTTATACAGATAATTACAGACAGAAAACAAAGTGTTTCATGTCTGTATTTATTTTTAAAAGCGGAAAAATGCAGAAAAGTGTTCTTCTTGTGGGTGACTCTCCATGCTGTTTTTCGTGATTTCTAGGACCACAGCTGAGCAGATAGGCAGCACGGTAAGTTAAAAATAGGTTGAGATTTCCCTAAATGCCGATTTGTGGTAATATATATGTGTATTTGTATTATAATGCTCACTTTTACCTGAAGATGTAGAAGTTTTGCTATATTTGGCTGCTTAATTTGCTAAAAAAAACGTCACGCAGCAAAGTATGAGTGCATGTTTATCAGTTAAATAAATGTGGAAATATACCATTTCATGACTTTATATATTCACAAAACACAAAATAAATATGGAAAAATACTAATCAGATGAGCAAAAAATAAATATGGATAAATACAGACGGAAATGTTAAAAAAATAAATACCATAAAACCGGGAGCCCTACTCATAAGGTACCACAGTATCCAATCACTAGTGCATCTAATATGCACTCCAAGTTGTTTAGAGAGAACAGAGAGGCTGGGGCCCTGATTAGCAGGGTCTCAGTCAGACTATAGCCAGAAACCAGTGTTAACATCAGAAAAAAAGTGGGGGCAACATAAGTGCAGATCCTACTCTCCTACACCAATATTAGACGTTTACCCCATCAAAGTGGTATCCTGACTAAGGGGCAACGCATTCTCAACCAGATATTCAGGCAAGGGACGCGGATAGAGCAATTGCGTCAATGAAAGGGGATTACTTATCAAAGTGTGATCTGACACGTAGCGGTTTTAACTATAATCCTCAATGCAACTAAACTATCACAATAGGCCGCCAAAGTACAGTGGTGTCGATTTTCCAGGAGATGTGTCCTTTGAACGCTCCGTAAACATAATTTAACACAGTACACGACACCATGGAACAGAGTTTTGTAAATGGTTTTTATTGTTGTGTGCCCATCAATACATCTTGCAGGACCGCTAGTATTGCGATTCATGAGAGTCAGGTAAATTGCTTAAGATGCGCGAACAGTGTAGCTTGTATGGCACGCAAAATAAAGCTATTTAATTCAAAGTGAGTTTTCGAAATGGTGTAGCATATTATCTGCACACATGCGCGGTACTCTTACCACGCATGCGCAGTGTCAACTTTGTCTGCAATATCCAGGTATTGTTACGAGTTACCTATGGGTCCTGCCATTGAGGCACGGGGAAGAGACTCACTACAGGACTATTTAAATGGCTGCCTTGCCCTCCGGTCGGTACCTCCGGGCGCAGCTCGTGTACCATGACGGGGTACCGATGGAGAGGTAAGTGAGGGTGACGGCCATTGGGTCTTTGTCGGTACACTGAAAGAATGTGTAGCTTGGTTTTTAATTTTAAAGGGGGTCTTTAGTTTACATGCGGGTTCCTTTTAACCATCACTAGCCACCACAGTGATTAATATACTGGATGCCTCTTATCCACAGCTGTGTTGGTGATCGACATATGCCAAACTAGACCGCCACTGGTTTTAGCAATCCCTTAATATAGTGATGCAGCTACTGCAGGGATATCGACGCCACTGTACTTTGGCGGGCCGTCGTGATAGTTTTGTTGCATTGAGGATTATGGTTAAAACCACTACGTGTCAGACCACACTTTGATAAGTAATCCCCTTTCATTGACGCAATAGCGGCCATTGCTCTATCCGCGTCCCCTGTAAAGCACTTATGACTATACACAGTAACACAGTGAAGAACACAACAAAGGGACACCACACAAGTAGTTATACAAAATAAGTATCTTTATATATAGACTTAACACAAGATCAATAACGATAAAAAGCCACAATACTGTAAAATAGGATTACTCTTGGAATGCTGCAAAAATAGTTCAAAGTGTGCAAAGAGGAGTTCAGTTCATAGCAGTGGTCTCTGCGACCCTTTTACTTACAAAGTACCTGGATTTCGTAGCAAAACCACCAAAATGTCGCAAAGAAGCTGTAGCGATGATTTTCTGCATGCGAGGCCGGTGATTTGATGAATCCTTGCCGCGAGGGAGGAGGCGATGCGCCGATCTGCTGATGCGTGCGGGGACAAGGCGACCAACTTCTGCACGCTAGGCCGTTGATGCGATGACTCCTTGCCGCGAGGGAGGAGACGAGGCGACGATCTTTTTGCGTGTGCGATCGGGTTGCGATGCGAAGAAATGGCGCTCCGCGAGGGAGCGATGATCTTGATGTGATGCGATAAAAATGGCGGACGCCCGGCGCTGCGATGTCGTGATCCGATGATCTCGATGCGATGATCTGTGGGGTTAGCGCGCACTTGGCAGCCTGCAAACGTGCGATACGATGATCTTTGGATTTAGCGAGCACTTGGCAACCCGCAAACGTGCGATGTGATGATCTTTGGTTGCGTGATGATTTTCCGGTGTGCTTTCAGCTGCGGCGGCTCGCAAACGTGCGTTAGCGACGATTTCAGCACTCTCTCCTCTGTAGTAGAACTAGAGGCCCTGGAACTCACAAGAGCTTCACCTGCAGATAGAAATCCTCGCTGGGAGGAATCAGGAGGCTGGTGGTGAAGTCTGATGTGCCTGAGACTTCAGCAGGAGGCTAGCTCTCTCCTAGCCCTTGGGTGATTGCTTTAGCAAGATTAATAAAAGTTCTCTCAAAGTCCTTTTCCCCTCTTCTTCCAAGTCCAAAGGTAACCACTGCAGGCCAATCCAAGAAACAGCACACAAGCATAGTCACCTCCTGCAGATTCCTTCAGTTACACGAACAGAGGTTCGTCTTGATGTCCAGGAGCAATACAATTTGTTTCAGCACAGATATTTATACCCCAAAAGTCTTTGTTCTCAAAAGCTACAAGTCACTGAACCCAGCCAGAACCAGTTCTGCTCAGTCCTGGAGCACTTTGTTTACCAGGCAGCATCCTTCCTTTCAGAAAGATGGGGTCTGCCATCAGACGCACAGTAGGAGGTGGAGCCAGCATTCACCTTGCCAGGCACAGCCCTATTCAGGTCAAGAAGCTAACCCTCCCCATACTCCAAATGCAGATCTCTCTATTCAACCCAGGTCTGACTCAGCCTGCCCTGTCCCTCCAAAACCAGACAGCCAATACACAACAGCAGAGCACACTGGAAGGCTTAGGCTAAAAGTGGTATTTTCAAACACAGAATATAAAAATAAACTTCACTAAAAGATATATTTTAATATTCTGAGCTCAGGCATACTAAATGCATTTTTCTACCATGTTCCTTGGGTCAGTTAGAATTATAGAATGTAATAATCACAACTGCCCATTCTGGCCTATGGGGAACAGATAGCCTTACAGTAGTGAAAAACGGAATTGGGTGTAATTGACTACCAGGACATGCTACACACACCAAAGCATGTCCTACCTTACACATACAATGCACCCTACCATAGGGGTGACTTACATGATGCCAAGGGAAGGTTCAGGGGCTGGGAAGTGGGTGGACTTCACAGCCAAGATGGCAGTTCTGGACTGCACACAGACTCAGCAATGGCAGGTCTGAGACACACTTTACAGGCTGCTTCTGTGGGTGGCGCAAACCAGCGCTGCAGGCCCACCAGCATCATTTGGTTTACCAGCCCTGTGCACACACAGGCCACGCTACTATGGACTAACAGGTAAACCAAACAAGCCAATCATGGATATACCAATTCACATGTCATATTTACACAGGGAGCATTCCCACTGTGGCACTGAATAGCAGTTGCACAGCGCCCAGAGCATCTAACACCAGCAAAAACAGAGGAGACAACAGCGAAAAATGGAAGGAAGATCCACGCCAATGGTGCCAGGTCTAACACGTGTCCCCTCCAGCTGAAATGTGGGGAGAACTACCCACCCCCTTGGGAGTTCCCATCACTAAGGCCGAAAAATCTGGACAGACCATCAGCATTGGCGTGTTCTGTACCAGGGCGGTGTTCCACCATGAAGTCCATACCCTGTAGGGATATGGACCACCCCAACAACTTGGGATTCTCACCCCTCATCTGCATCAGCCATCTGAGGGGCCTGTGGTCTGTCTGAACCCGGAAGTGAGTCCCAAACAGGTATGGCCTCAGCTTTTTCAGTGCCCAGATCACAGCAAATGCCTCAAGCGCAATTGCACTCCAGCTCTGTTCCCGTGGAAGTAACCTCCTACTGATGAAGGCTACAGGTTGGTCTAGTCCCTCCTCATTTATCTGTGACAGAATGGCCCCCACCGCATGCTCTGAAGCATCTGTCTGGACAATAAATTACTTAGCAAAATTGGGCGCCTGGAGTACGGGTGCTGTACACATGGCAGTCTTGAGGGCATCAAAAGCTTTCTGACAGGTGTCAGTCCAGTTCACAATCTTTGGCTGCTTCTTGGAAGTCAGCTCAGTCAAGGGTGCAACAATGTTGCCATAACCCTTGACAAACCTGTAGTAACCCGTGAGTCCTAAGATGGCCCTCAGCTGGGTCTGGGTCCGTGGGGGCTCCCAAGCTAGGATGGTTTCAATCTTGGGCTGTAGGGGCGCCACCTGGCCACTCCCAACCTGGTGTCCCAAGTACACCACAGAACCCTGCCCAATCTGGCACTTACTGGCCATCAACACTTCCCAGAGGTGGCGCAAGTGGTCCTCCCAGGAGGATCGAAGTACTGCAATGTCATCCATGTAGGCGGCACTGAAACCCTCCAGCCCAACCAACACCTGGTTGACCAACCTGTGAAAGGTGGCAGGGGCATTCTTCATCCTAAAGTGCATCACAAGGAACTGGTAGTGCCCATCTGGTGTGGAGAATGCTGACCTCTCCTTTGCCCCATCAGTTAAGGTGATCTGCCAGTACCCAGACGTTAGATCAAACGTGCTGAGGTACCGGGCAGCCCCTAACCAATCTATGAGCTCATCAACTCTGGGGATGGGGTGAGCGTCGGTCTTCGTGACAGAATTGAGACCTTGATAGTCCACACAGAACCTAAGTTCAGGGGTGGCACCAGGCGCTGCAGCTTTTGGTATCAAGACCACGGGGCTGGGCCATGGGCTGCTAGAGGACTCAATAACCCCTAGGGCAAACTTTTTGGAGACCTCCTCCTTAATGTAGGCCCTGACCCTGTCAGTCACCCTGTAAGCCTTGTGCTTGACAGGAGGACTGTCCCCGGTGTCCACTTCATGGACGCACCACTCAGTGACACCAGGCACCAGGGAAAACAAATCAGGAAATTACCCCACCAGCTGGCGACAATCTCTCTGCTGCTCCGGGGTGAGTGTGGTGGAGAGGACCACACCCTCCACTGACCCATCCTTCTCTCCTGCACACAGGAGGTCAGGAAGAGGCTCACTCTCCTCCTCCATTCCAGCATCTGTGGCAAGAAGCATGCCCACTTCAGACCTCTCTAAGTGGGGCTTCAGGAGGTTCACATGCATGACCCGCGAGGGGTTCCTGGGAGACTTAAAGTCCACCAAGTAGGTAACTGGACTTTTGCGCTCCACCACCTCAAATGGACCGGCCCACTTATCTTGGAGCGCACAAGGCTCCACTGGGGCCAGTACCCAAACCTTCTGACCAGGTTGAAACTCGACCAGAGTGGTGTTCTGGTCGTGTCAACGTTTCATTTCCTCCTGGCTGGCTTCCAGATTTGTCTCAGCAAGTTTTCTGAAACGCAGAGTCTGGTTCCTGAAGGCCAATATGTAGTTAAATACATATTGGGGAGGTCTCCTGGGAGATTGCTCCCAGCCTTCCTTGACCAGACTCAGAGATCCTCTTACCGGATGGCCATAGAGCAGTTCAAAGGGACTGAACCCCCAAGGACTTCTGTGGCACCTCATGGTAGGCAAACAACAGGCATGGCAAGAGGACGTCCCACTTAGGCTTCAGGGGCTCGTCTAGGCCCATGATCATGCCCTTCAAGGTCCGGGTGAACTTTTCAACCAGACCATTACCTTGGAGGTGGTAAGGAGTGGTTAACTTATAAGTTACTCCACACTCTTTCCACAGAGACTTCATATACTGGGAGATGAAGTTGGTTCCCCTGTCAGACACCATCTCTCTGGGGAACCCCACACGGGAGGAAAATCCCCATCAGTGCACGTCCCACCACGGGGGCCGTCACTGTCCTGAGAGTGATGGCTTCAGGGTACCGGGTGGCATGGTCCACCAAGACCAGGGTGAACCTGTTGCCCATGGCTGTCTTGGGGTCCAGAGGCCCCACAATGTCAATGCCTACTCGCTCGAATGGGGTACTGACAACTGGAAAGGGCTGGAGTGGGGCCTTGATCTTCCCCCCACTCTTCCCTCTTGCCTGGCAAGTCTCATGTCCTGCAATGAGAGTGTGAGCTCTTGCGCATCTGGGGCCAAGAAAAGTGGGTGACCAGCCTCTCAAAGGTCTTGGTCTGTCCCAGATGTCCTGCGAATGGAATGTCATGAGCCAACCCCAGTAGGAAGACTCTGAAGCACTCAGGTACCACCAGCACATGGACTGACCCCAGCTCAGCAGCCTTAGGCTCGCTATACAGGAGACTGTTCTCCCAATAAATCAGATGTGAACCAGACTGCCTGGGCTGCAGCCTGTCACCGCATACCCTCAAGAGAAGGGCAAACTCTTTGCTGCTCACAAAACTCCTCCCTGGTGGGCCCCCTTTCCTGCTGCCAATGGGTCAGCTCAGGCAGGTCCCCCAGTTTGGTGATCTGCTCCCCGGTAGGCTCCAGGGCACCCCCCTTCAGGCTCTGCTCCCTCCTGGGCCTTTGAAACAAGAGGGCCTGCTTCCAGCACCCCCTGCCCCTTCTCTCCAAGGCAGGGACCTGGGCCATACTCTCAGGCTCCAGGTCCTTCTCAACACCCTCCTTGGCTGCCATGGACCGAGTGGTAGCACACGCCCACTCAGGCAGACCCAACATCTCTAAGTGAGATCTCCTCTCCACTATAGCCCACAGAGAGTTCTCCAAATCATTGCCCAACAGACAGTCTACAAGCATGGCAGGCCTCACAGCCACCTGAAGAGATCCTGAGACCCCCCACCCCCACTCAAAAGGAACCTGAGCCACCTCACCTTGGCTCTCTGAGTTGTCTGCGGACACCACTGGGTAGAATGCATGGGGGACAACCTGCTCTTTGGACACCAATTGGGAGCTGACAGCAGTTACACTGGCTCCTGTGTCTCTTAGAGCCTCCACTTTATGGCCATTGATGGTCACCCACTGCCTTTACCTTTTAGTGTTATCAGGCAGTGTAGGCTTTGGGACCATCTCAAAGTCTCCTAATGAGACAAGGGTCAACTCTACGGAATCCCACCCACCTTGGGCACCCATCTCCTCCCCTCCCAGGGCTACACTAGGAAGCTGGCGGGGTGGTGCACGGGGTGGTGCATTAGCATCCCTTTGAGGACACTGGCGATCAAAGTATCTGTGGCCCACTTGACCACACTTAAAACAGTTAAGGGGCCCCCTCTGAACAGGCCTACCTGTCGGGGGCACTGGCTTCTTCTCTTGGAGGCTGGGACACCACTGCTTGGTTCCCTTGGGAATTACTTTGGGGCCCTCTTTGGAACTCCCTCGGTTTACCCCTGTCCCCTCCACTTCTCTGTTGGGGACCCTGACCACCTTTGGCTAAGTCTCCCAATGGACCCTTGCGAACCCGGATGCTCACCCAGCGTCCGCCTCCTCAGCAAGCTTCCTAGGGTTAGTCAGCTTGCAATCAATCAGGTGCTGGCATAGCTCAGGAAAACAGTTACTAGACAAATGCTCCCATGCAATCAAATCATAAAGCTGCTCAAAAGTTTCTACTTTGCTACCTTTTACCCAGCGTTCCATTGCTCTGCAAAAAAAAGACATATTCAACCCTAGTGGTACCCTCTGGCTTCTTGCATGTTCTAAACCTCTGCCTATACATCTCAGGGGTCAAACCATAACAGGTCATCAAAGCTTCCTTCATGTGGGCATAAACCATCCTACTTTCCTGGGGCAGGTCCAACAAGGTATCCCTCCCCTTACTCACAAAGCGTCCCTACAACCCCGCTCCCCAATCCTTCTCAGGGACCCGGTGGAACACCATGGCTAATTCGTAGGCTGCAAACCATTGCCCAATATCTTCACTTTTGTGGAAATCCTTAATAACCTCCTTGGGTATATACACTCTACTCTCAGTATGCACTACAGGTATGCTGCCACCAGAGGGGGAGATCTCTATACTCTGTGCTTTAATCTCCAACTCCCTCAATATTCTCTCGTGCTCAAATTTAATTTTCATAATCTCAAATTCTAACTTCTTGTTCTCTAGGTCCCTCTGACCATCCATTTTAAGCTTAGCCATCTCCATATTATGCCGCCTATCTCTCTCCCTGTACTCCATCTCTTCTGGGGACAGACCCCTTGTGGACACGCTACTGCCCAGGCTGGAAATTGCTTTATCTCCCACCAAATCTACTACTTCACCCTGCTGCTCTCATGCATTCTCTTCCCCCTCCACAGGCTCTTCCACATTCCTAGGGGCATCCCTGTCTTCTAGCCAGGCGTTCAGCGCCTTGTAATACTCCTCCCTTCTAGTGAGACCTGTGATAGGGACTGTAAAGTGTTTGCAAAAATATTTGAGCTGCTTGGCAGTGTAGGTTTCTAATTTCTCTTTGTAGGAGAGTAGGATCTGCATCACATGGGTACCCCCACTTTTTGATGGTGTTTCACTGTTTTTTTACCTAAGTCTGGCTGTGGCCCTGCTAATCAGGACCACAGCCTAGCTGCTTCCTCTCTAAAATGGTTTGCATGTACATTAGGTACATATCTAATTTGATTCTGGAGTGCCATATAAGCCCCTAGTATATGGTATACTATGTACCTAGGGCATAGGTACCTCAGAGGCCTACCAGGGGCTGAAGCATGTATTATGCCACCCCTGGGAAGCACTCCAAAATGGCACCACAGTCCTGCTACTGCAGCCTGGGTAAGGGTGTGCTTGCACCCCTTACAGTGGTATAGGCTACCTATATCCACATATATATACAGACACATATAAACCTATAAGTCACTCCTATGGCAGGCCTTGACAATCCTGAAGGCAGAGTGCTTGGTTTTGTGTGAGAGGGTGCCCAAGCAGGAGCTGAGCCCCTCTGCAGCTTTCGGAAATACTATAACCTCGCGGTAAATGCTAACATTGGAATGGCTGCATCAAAACATGTTGTGTTTGCTGTCAAACGCTTTGGAATACTACCCCCCTGACAGTTCTGCCAGCAGGGGTAGCATTCCACCCTTCTAGAGGGAGAGACATGTTCACACTGGTTTAACCCAGTAGGACTTTCCTGAGCCCTGGCATCACAAAATGGTTGCCTCTGCCACAGACACGGGTCTGGCCTCCTGCTGCTGACCGAAACTCTGGCAGGGGAGGCCTGGACAATAGGTTTCCTGTCAAAGGGAGGTGTCCCCACCTCCCCAGACAGGCTGATGTGTATTGGGGCTGGGCGGGAGCACTCTCTGGTGTTTTGAAGTCCTGCACTGGGGGCACACTTGGTGTCCCTGTGCATAGTCCAGTTCAAACCGGTTGCAGGGGCTACCTGCCCCTGCTCTGGCGTGAAACGACAAAGGAAATGGGTGTAACCACCCCTCTTTCCAAACCCTCCCATAGGTGGGTCCCTAGAGTATGTCCAACCCCCAAACTTAGTAGAAGTATGGGAACCCAGTCCTTGTGACTTTAGATTACCCTGGACGAAACTCTGCAACATAAATCTTGGACCTTCGACGTTCTAGCCTGACTAGAAGACTGAAGAAATCTCCCTTGGGGTCAAGGAGTGACTCCCCTGCTTGGCAGGCACCTAAGAAGCAACTGGCCGGCCTGCATTGCTGAAGCTTCTGCCGGACGCCGAAGTCTTTGCATCACCAGAGGTGGATTTCCAGACTTCCCCGAGGCTACCCTCAGTCTACAGCAAAGCTGAGGCCCGTGGCTATCGTGGGTGACGTGGAACCGTGACCCCTGGACACCGTGAACTTTTGCAGCAACACTATCTTCCTGGTCCTCCTCGAAGTGGTGCTTTGGGCTCCAAGTAGCCCCAGCCTTGAGCATCCGAAGATTGCTGGCCCCCACTCCACGAGTGACCCGTGGGCCAGTTTCAAGTGCGACCGCTCGAGGCTCCTTTGTGATCACTAGCCCGTTGGCTAGCAGGTCCCCACAAAGGCAACTCCTCTTCTAATTGGGCTTTCCTGGTTGCTCCAGACGTGCCCTGACTTACCCTCGCTGGGTGAGACCTCAGACCTTGCTGTTCTGCACCGCAGTCCTTTCTCTGAATTCCAGTGACTTGCCATTGCCAAGGCTTGTTGGGTCCATTCTGGTCGCCAGCACCGCAGCACTCGACAGACTTCGTGGGACAGCTCAAGTCGGCTCGTGGACTTCGTCGATGCCTCCTGGACCTCGTGGCTTAAGAGTCAAGACACCCATCAACTCACCTGCAGCACCCGACATCTGTGGGCATTGGTCCATCCTGCCCTCGGCCACTGGCTAGTGATCCAGGCTCTGTCCCCTCTGCTTTCAGGTTCCTTCCATCCTAGATCCAGGCTTGGATCTCTTTGGACACTTCTCCTCTTCACGGCAGCAGCAGTTCTTTGCAGGCTTCCATTGCAATCGACGACGCGACCCAACACCAAAAGACACCTATGCACCCGGCTTCCCTGGGTGAGATAACTCGAGTACTCCGGTGCTCCCATGGTTGTTAGCCCTAGAACTTCTTAAGTCCAAAAGGGTTTGGTCCTGACTCGATTCTAAGTGTCCCTAATCTTTAAATTTCCAACCGCGACATTGCCCATAGAAGCTAACAGGAACCCGCGGTTGTGTTTACACACTGCATACAGTCCCCGTGGGTCCCCTGTGTCACTACCTTGGGTGGTTCCTTGGGGTCCCAACGATTCTACAGGCTCCTGGCCTTGTGTCTATTCCAGTCGTGGTTCTTATACCACTTTTTTGGTATATGGTTTGGTACGCCCCTAGGGCCTAAACGTGTATTTTTGCTATTACTGATAATTGCTAACTTGTAAACAAAGTACTTCGAACTCCAGTCTCATGAAGAGACTAGAGGGGTGTGTTTTAACCTAAATACATATATTTTGAATATATACATGGTGTGGTTGTCCTTTCATTTGAACATTCAAGAGATTATTGACTGGTAAAACAAGCTGCTTTACATGCCTTCAAGACTTAGCCTGAAGGCTGCTCTCCATAGCTACCACTAGGAAAGCTTTCAATAAAGGTTGTCTCTAACCAATTCACCATAAGGGGTTGTTTGGACTGACACAAGGTGCCCACTAGAACTAGTGGACAGCATATATCAGGCCACCTTCTCACATTGGTGTGCAGCGTGTGGGATTCCAGCTTGCTATTGTTTTACCAGATAATCTCAATTGAATTGATCAACTGAAAACCACAAAAGGTACCTAAGGTACATATTATATCAAGTTTAGCTACAGTAAGTTCTACTGAACTTAGTGCTGTGTGTTAAGGGATAGCACACCCTTTCTACAACTCAAGAGAGTTTAGTAGGCCACACTAGTGTAGGTAGTGCAATACACGACACCACATTAGTAATGTCTAACCAGCCAGGAACCAGTGGGTCCCTACCAGGAACCAGTGAGCTCCTTCCCTATGAATATGAGGATCTCTCCTTTGCTCAGCTTAGGGCCTTATGTTCCATTAGGAAGCTGAAGACAGGCAAAAGCCCAACCACCCAGCATCTCATAAAGATACTTAAGCTGGATGATTTTGCAGGGCCTAGTGGGCCTGATGAGGTAGACAGTGTGGGTGGGGCAGCAGGTGAGGGTGGGCCTAGGGGTAGAAACTCCCCTGACCCTACCTCTAATGCTGAGCAGACTGGTGACAATGACCAGACTCTGGTGAACACAGATCTCCAGGATGAAGAGGATGACAATAATGTTCCTTCCTTTATTCCTCCAGGTAGACCTGAAAATGGGGCTAGAAGGGATAGATCTCTGTCAAGGGGATCTGTCCAGTCTAAATCCTCTATAGGGACCTCTGTCTCTTCTCACAGAGGAAGGGAAACCTACCAGGAGAGGAGAGAGACTGCTGAAGTATGAGCAAGATAAGTTCAACCTCAGAAAACAGCAGATGGCCTTAGATAGGGAAGCCCTAGAGCTCCAAAGAGCTAGTAAAAAGGAGGGACTGGAGTCCCTTGGTGGCAGCAATTTCCCTAGAGATAGGGAGAGGTCTTATGACCACAGAAATCTATGTAAGATTGTCCCTCCATACCAGAGTGGGGAAGACATCCACAAATGGATAACTGCCTTGGAGAGGACCTGTAAAGTACAGAAGGTCCCTCAAGGCCAGTGGGCAGCAATCTTATGGCTCTCCTTTGCAGACAAATATAGAGATAAGCTCCTCACTGTAAGAGAAGAGGATGCTGATGATTACCAGGTCTTCAAAAGTGCACTAATAGATGGATTTGGCCTGCCCACTTTACAATACAGGTTAAAGTTCAGAGACACCCAAAAAGCACAAAATCAAGACTGGGTTGACTTTGTTGACTGTGCTGCTAAGGCTCTGGAAGGTTGGTTATTGGGCAGTAAAGTGTGTGACTTCATAGGATTGTACAATCTGATCATGGGGGAGCAGATTCTTAATAACTGTCAAAATCAGCTGTTGCATCGGTACCTGGTAGACTCTGATCTGACCTCTCCCCAAGAATTGGGAAATAAGGCAGACAAATGGGTCAGAACCAGGGTGAGGCAAAAGGTACAGAACCAAGGTGGTGACCCTAAGAAGCAAGATTCCAAGAACTCTGACAAGGGTGGGGACAAGGGCAAAGACCAGAAGTCTTCTCAAGGACCCCAACATTTTTCTTCTAATGGGGAGTCACAGTCAAGTAAGGGAAAAGGCCAAAAGAAACCTTGGTGCAAAATCTGTAAGCAGAAAACTCACTGGACCAGTGACTGCACCAAGGACAAAGAGAATACTCCAGCCACCACCAATGCCCCTAAGGCACCTGCTCCCCCTAGTGTAGTTACATTTGGTGGTGGAAATACACAGAATAAGTGTGTAGGAGGGTTGACCCTGGGTTCTGAGATGGACTCTGGCCTAGTCAGACTTCCAACTCAGGTTGTGCTTGTCTGTGATGGGGGCATGGATATGTCCCCCTGTGTGAGTCCTAGTAATCATGGCAAATACAGACCACAGCCTTTGATAAATGGAGTAGAAGCTTGGGCATTCAGGGACACAATGGTGACAAAAGATCTTGTGGATCCTCGGCAGATTATACTTGGTGAAATGTACCAAGTGACCAATGCTAGCAATGTCAGAACAGACCATTCTCTGGCATTTGTTAACTTCTCCTGGAGAGGGGTAACTGGCCTTAAGAAGGTTGTGGTAAGTGCAGACCTACCAGTACAGTGCTTGCTTGGCAATGATCCAGAGAAGTGGAGCTCAGGACACATGCAGGCATGTTGGCGTCCCTGCACATGTCTTTGCTGTGACCAGGTCACAGGCTAAAATGTCTAAAACTGGACAGGCCCTGGATTCTGGAATAATGGACCAGGTGCCTCACAAGAGGAGGAGCAATAGGGTTAAGGTAGAGCCTTCCCACCTGACTCAGAATGCTGAACAGTCTCCTCAGGAAGATGATCTTGAGCCTGAAGAAGGAACTTCCCAGATGAGCTTGAACCTGATCAGGTTGAGTTCTTGGGGACAGGGGGTCCTTCCAGGTCTGATCTGAGCCAGGAGCAGAACACCTGCCCCTCTCTTGAACCCCTCAGAAAGCAAGCTGCTGATGAGGCTGCTGGTAATGCTAGTGGCACCCATTACGTTTATTGGGATGATGGACTCCTTCATTCAGAGTGTAGAGACCCCAAGCCTGGTGCATCCAGGAGGTTGGTTATACCTCTGAAGTTTAGGGGTTTCCTATAGACACTAGCCCATGATATTCCCCTAGCAGGACACCTAGGCCAGAACAAGACTTGGGACAGAATTGTCCCTCACTTTTACTGGCCCCACATGTCTGAGGACACAAAGGAGTTTTGTCGCTCCTGTGTAACCTACCAAGCCAGTGGCAAGGCAGGGGGCACTACAAAGGCCCCCTGATACCACTACCTGTGGTGGGGGGGGTGCCCTTTGAAAGGGTAGGGATTAACATTGTTGGTCTCATGGATCCCCAAACAGCATCTGGGCACAGATTTATACTGGTGGTGGTGGATCACGCCACCAGGTACCCGGAAGCAATTCCCCTAAGGACCACTACAGTACCTGTAGTGGCAAGAGCTCTCTTGAGTGTATTCTCAAGAGTAGGCTTTCCAAAGGAGGTAGTATATGACAGGGGTGCAAACTTCATGTCTAGTTACTTGACTGCTATGTGGAAGGAGTGTGGAGTGAACTACAATTTCACCACACCCTATCACCCACAATGCAATGGTTTAGTTGAGAGATTCAACGAAACCTTAAAGGGCATGTTTAAAGGACTCCCAGAGAAGCTTAGGCGAAAATGGGACCTACTCTTGCCCTGCCTTTAGTTGCATACAGGGAGGTGCCTCAAAAGGGGGTTGGTTACTGCCCATTTGAACTTTTGTTTGGACACCATGACAGGTGTCCATTGTGTTTGGTGAAGGAAGGATAGGAGTTACCTCTCAAGCCCCCAAAGCAAGACATAGTGGACTATGTACTTGGTCTCCGCTCCAGGATGGCTGAGTTCATGAAAAAGGCAAACAAAAACCTGAGGCTAGTCAGGAACTGCAAAAAGCCTGGCATGACCAAAAGGCTGTACTGACTGTTTACCAGCCAGCACAGAAAGTGTGGGTGTTGGAGCCTGTGGCCCCAGCAGCCCTCCAGGACAAATGGAGTGGCCTCCATACAATAGTTGAACAGAAAGGGAAGGTTACCTACTTGGTAGACCTTGGAACCCCTAGGAGTCCCCATAGGGTACTTCAGGTCAACAGACTTAAACCATATGTTGACAGGGCAGACATGGGCTTGCTCATGGCTACGATGAAGGACAGGAGGAAGAGAGTGACCCACTCCCTGACTTGCTTTCTCAGAACCCTGATGATGGGTCAGTTGATGGTGTAGCCTTGGCAGGCAGCCTCACTGCCCAGCAGCAAACTGACTGCAGAAACCTTCTCAGGCAGTTTAGACATATGTTTTCTCTGACTCCAAGTCAGACCACCTGGTGCACTCATGAAGTGGACACTGGGGACAGTCTACCTGTGAAGAATAAGATCTACAGGCACCCTGACCATGTCAGGGACTGTATAAGGACAGAAGCCAAAAGATGTTGGATTTGGGTGTGATTGAACCCTCAGTTAGCCCTTGGGCTAGTCCAGTAGTCCTGGTACCTAAACCTCACACCAGTGGTGGAAAAAGAGAGATGAGGTTTTGTTTAGACTACAGGGGTCTCAATGCAGTCACTAGGACTGATGCCCATCCCATCCACAGGGCAGATGAGCTGATAGATACTTTGGCCTCAGCCAAGTTTCTAAGCACATTTGACATGACAGCTGGCTACTGGCAAATCAGACTAGCTGATGATGCAAAGCCAAAGACAGCATTTTCTACCCCTAGTCGGCCCTATCAATTTGTGGTAATGCCCTTTGGTTTGAAGAATGCACCTGCCACTTTCCAAAGGTTGGTAAATTAAGTCCTTACAGGCCTGGAAGACTTTAGTGCAGCATATCTAGATGATATTGCTGTCTTTAGCTCCACCTGGGAGGATCACCTGGTCCACCTGAGGAATGTTTTGGAGGCCCTGCAAAAAGCAGGCCTAACTATCAAGGCAAATAAGTTACAGATAGGGCAATAGTCATGTTGTGTACCTGGGCCACCTTGTAGGTGGAGGCCAGGTTCAACCATTGCAGATCAAAATCCAGACCATAATGGAATGGATTGCTCCAACTACCCAGACTCAGGTGAGAGCCTTCTTAGGCCTGACTGGGTAGCTATAGGAGATTTGTCAAGGGGTATGGATCAATAGTGACATCCCTGAATGACTTAACTTCTAAAAAGATGCCCAAAAAGGTTTAGTGGATAGACAGCTGTCAAAAGGCATTTGATGACCGGAAGCAGGCCATGTGCACTGCTCCCATTCTGCAGAGCCCTGACTACTCCAAGAAGTTCATTGCCCAGACAGATGCATCTGAATTGGAGGTAGGGGCTGTACTGTCACAATTGAGTGATGAAGGTCCGGATCAGCCAGTAGCTTTCATAAGCAGAAGGCTGACCCCTAGAGAGAAACGTTGGTCAGCCATTGAGTGGGAGGACTTTGCTGTGGTTTGGGCTCGGAAGAAGTTGAGACCATACTTGTTTGGTCCTCACTTCCTTGTTCAGACAGACCATAAGCCCCTCTTATGGCTAAAACAAATGAAGGGTGAAAACCCCACACTGCTTAGGTGTTCCATTTCCCAACAGGGGATGGACTTTGCAGTGGAAGATAGACCTGGGAGTAACCATGCCAATGCAGATGGACTCTCTAGGTATTTCCACTTAGAACATGAAGACTCAACTGGTCAAGGTTAGTTTAATGTCCCTGCTTTGGGGGGGGAAGTTGTCTAGGAGAGTAGGATCTGCTTCACATGGGTACCCCCACTTTTTACTGGTGTTTCACTGTTTTTCAACCTTAGTCTGGCTGTCGCCCTGCTAATCAGCACCACAGCCTAGCTGCTTTCTCTCTAAAATGGTTTGCATGTACATTAGGTACATATCTAATTTGATTCTGGAGTGCCTTATAAGCCCCTAGTATACGGTATACTATGTACCTAGGGCATAGGTACCTCAGAGGCCTACCAGAGGCTGAAGCATGTATTATGCCACCCCTGGGAAGCACTCCAAAATGGCACCACAGGCCTGCTAGTGCAGCCTGGGTAAGGGTGTGCTTGCACCCCTTACAGTGGTATAGGCTACCTATAGCCACATACATATACAGACACATATAAACCTATAAGTTACTCCTATAGCAGGCCTTGACAATCCCGAAGGCAGAGTGCTTGGTTTTGTGTGAGAGGGTGCCCAAGCAGGAGCTGAGCCCATTTGCAGCTTTCGGAAATACTATAACCTCGCTGTAATTGCTAACTTTGGAATGGCTGCATCAAAACATGTCATGTTTGGTGTCAAACGCTTTGGAATACTACCCCCCTGCCAGTTCTGGCGGCGGGGGAAGCATTCCACCCTTCTAGAGGGAGAGACATGTTCACACTGGTCTAACCCGGTAGGACTTTCCTGAGCTCTGGCATCACAAAATGGATGCCTCTGCCACAGACACGGGTCTGGCATCCTGCTGCTGACCGACACTCTGGCAGGGGTGGCCTAGACAATAGGTTTCCTGTCGAAGGGAGGTGTAGCCACCTCCCCAGACAGGCAGATGTGTATTGGGGCAGGGCGGGAGCGCACTCTGTTGCTTTGAAGTCCTGCACTGGGGGCACACTTGGTGTCCCTGTGCATAGTCCAGTTCAAACTGGTTGCAGGGGCAACTTGCCCCTGCTCTGGCGTGAAACGACAAAGGAAATGGGTGTAACCACCCCCCTTTCCAAACCCTCCCATAGGTGGGTCCCTAGAGTATGTCCAACCCCCAAACTTAGTAGAAGTATGGGAACCCAGTCCTTGTGATTTTAGATTACCCTGGACGAAACTCTGCAACATAAATCCTGGACCTTCGATGTTCTATCCTGACTAGAAGACTGAAGAAATCTCGCTTGGGGTCAAGGAGTGACTCCCCTGCTTGACAGACACCAATGAAGCAACTGACCTGTCTGCATTGCTGAAGCTCCCGCTGGATGCCGAAGTCTTTACTCCACCAGAGGTGGATTTCCAGACTTCCCCGAGGCTACCCTGAGTTGACAGCAAAGCTGAGGCCCGTGGGTGACGTGGAACCGTGACCCCTGGACACCGTTAACTTTTGCAGCAACACTATCTTCCTGGTCCTCCTCGAAGTGGTGCTTTGGGTTCCGAGTAGCCCCAGCCTTGAGCACTTCCTGCACCGAAGATTGCTGGCCTCCACTCCACAAGTGACCCGTGGGCCAGTTTCAAGTGCGAACGCTCGAGGCTCCTTCGTGATCACTAGCCCGTTGGCTAGCTGGTCCCCACGAAGGCAACTCCTCTTCTAATTGGGCTTTCCTGGTTGCTCCAGACGTGCCCTGACTTACCCTCGCTGGGTGAGTCCCTCAGACCTTGCTTGTCTGCACCGCAGTCCTTTCTCTGAATTCCAGTGACTTGCCGTTGCCAAGGCTTGTTGGGTCCATTCTGGTTGCCAACACCGCATCAGTCGACAGACTTTGTGGAACAGCTCGAATCTGGCTCATGGACTTCGTCGACACCTCCTGGACCTCGTGGCTGAAGAGTCAAGTCACCCATCAACTCACCTGAAGCACCCGACATCTGTGGGCATTGGTCCATCCTGCCCTCGGTCACTGGCTAGTGACCCAGACTCTGTCTCCTCTGCTTTCAGGTTCCTTCCATCCTAGATCCAAGCTTGGATCTCTTCGGACACTTCTCCTCTTCACGGCAGCAGCAGTTCTTTTCAGGCTTCCATTGCAAACGATGACGCGACCTGACACCAAAAGACACCTAGGTGAGGTAACTCGAGTACTCCGGTGCTCCCGTGGGTGCTAGCCCTAGAACTTCTTAAGTCCAAAAGGGTTTGGTCCTGACTCGATTCTAAGTGTCCCTAATCTTTAAATTTCCAACCGCGACATTGCCCATAGAAGCTAACGGGAACCCGCGGTTGTGTTTACACACTGCATACAGTCCCCGTGGGTCCCCTGTGTCACTACCTTGGGTGGTTCCTTGGTGTCCCAGCGATTCTACAGGCTCTAGGCCTTGTGTCTATTCCAGTCGTGGTTCTTATACCAGTTTTTTGGTATATGATTTGGTACACCCCTAGGGCGCAAACGTGTATTTGTGCTATTACTGATAATTGCTAACTTGTAAACAAAGTACTTCGAACTCCAGTCTCATAAAGAGACTAGAGGGGTGTGTTGTAACCTAAATACATATATTTTGAAAATATACCTAGTGTGGTTGTCCTTTCATTTGATCATTCAAGAGATTATAGACTAGTAAAACAAGCTGCTTTACGTTCCTTCAAGACTTAGCCTGAAGGCTGCTCTCCATAGCTACCACTAGGATAGCTTTCATTAAAGGTTGTCTCTAACCAATTCACCATAGGGGTTGTTTGGACTGATACAAGGTGCCCACTAGAACTAGTGGACAGCATATATCAGGCCACCTTCATACACTCTTCTGCCTCAGAGGCATTGGATCTGGGCTTGCCCATCGTAGCAATAACTGGCAATATTAATCAAAAAAATCGAATTAAAAAACCTCAAATACATATGTAGTTGCGTTATGGTCTGCACTCACTAGTAGTGTACACTATAATTACTGTATGCGATCACAAATGCAAGTCTAGATCCTCACCGCTGACCACCAATGTTAGAAATGGGGGTCTCTAGTTGGCAATGGCTGGCCACTGTCCAAGTAGGCACCCTTCTTCCTAAGTCCGAGTAAGAGGGCTACACCCTTTGATAACCCCTGCTCAACCCTGTGGTAACGTAGCATGAGCAGCTAGGCTTATCTCAGAGGCAGTGTGTAAAGCATTTATGACCATGCATAGTATCACAGTGAAGAACACTACAAAGGGACACCACAGAAGTAGTTATAAAAAAATAAGTATCTTTATATATAGACTTAACAGAAGACCAATAATGATAAAAAGCCACAATACTGTAAAATAGGATTACACTTGGAATGCTGCAAAAATGGCTCAAAGTGTGCAAAGAGGAGTTCAGTTCAAAGCAGTGGTCTCTGCGACCCTTTTACTTACAAAGTACCTGGATTTCGTAGCAAAACCAACAAAATGTCGCAAAGAAGCTGTGCGATTTTCTGCACGCGAGGCCGGCGATGCGATAAATCCTTGCTGCGAGGGAGGAGACGATGCGCCGATCTGCTGATGCGTGCGGGGACAAGGAGACAAACTTCTGCACGCTAGGCTGTTGATGCGATGACTCCTTGCTGCGAGGGAGGAGACGAGGCGACGATCCTGTTGCGTGTGCGATTGGGTTGCGATGCGAAGAAATGGTGCTTCGTGAGGGAGCGACGATCCTGATGTGATGCGATAAAAATGTCAGACGCCCGGCGCTGCGATGTCGTGATGCGATGATCTCGAAGTGATGATCACGATGCGATGATCTGTGGGGTTAGCGAGCACTTGGCAGCCCGCAAACGTGCGATACGATGATCTTTGCATTTAGTGAGCACTTGGCAGCCCGCAAACGTGCGATGTGATAATCTTTGGTTGCGCGATGATTTTCCGGTGTGCTTTGAGCTGCGGCGGCTCGCAAACGTGTGTTTGCGACTATTTCAGCACTCTTCTCTGTAGTAGAACTAGAGGCCCTGGAACTCACAGGAGCCTCACCTGCAGATAGAAATCCTCGCTGGGAGGAATCAGGAGGCTGGTGGTGAAGTCTGATGTGCCTGAGACTTCAGCAGGAGGCTATCTCTCTCCTAGGCCTTGGGTGATTGCTTTAGCAAGATTAATAAAAGTTCTCTCAAAGTCCTTTTCCCTCTTCTTCCAAGTCCAATGGTAACCACTGCAGGCCAATCCAAGAAACCGCACACAAGCACAAGGATAGTCACCTCCTGCAGATTCCTTCAGTTACACGGACAGAGGTTCGTCTTGATGTCCAGGAGCAATACAATTTATAGGGGTTTCAGCACAGATATTTATACCCCAAAAGTCTTTGTTCTCAAAAGCTACAAGTCACTGAACCAAGCCAGAACCAGTTCTGCTCAGTTCTGGAGCACTTTGTTTACCAGGCTGCATCCTTCCTTTCAGAAAGAGGGGGTCTGCCATCAGACGCACAGTAGGAGGTGGAGCCAGCATTCACCTTGCCAGGCACAGCCCTATTCGGGTCAAGGAGCTACCCCTCCCCATACTCCAAATGCAGATCTCTCTATTCAACCCATGTCTGACTCAGCCTGCCCTGTCCCTCCAAAAGCAGACAGCCAATACACATAACTGCAGAACACACTGGAAGGCTTAGGCAAGAGAATACCTACCTTCTAAAAGTAGTATTTTCAAACACAGAATATAAAAATAAACTTCACTAAAAGATATATTTTAATATTCTGAGCTCAGGCATACTAAATTCGTTTTTCTACCATGTTCCTTGGGTCAGTTAGGATTATAGAATGTAATAATCACAACTGCCCATTCTGGTCTATGGGGAACAGGTAGCCTTACAGTAGTGAAAAACAAATTGGGTGTAATTGACTACCAGGAAATGCTACACACACCAAGGCATGTCCTACCTTACACATACAATGCACCCTACCATAGGGGTGACTTACATGATGCCAAGGGAAGGTTCAGGGGCTGTGCAGTGGCAGGTCTGAGACACACTTAACAAGCTGCTGATGTGGGTGGCGCAAACCAGCGCTGCAGGCCTACCAGCAGCATTTGGTTTACCAGCCCTGGGCACACACAGGCCACACTACTAGAGACTAACAGGTAAACCAAATCAGCCAATCATGGATATACCAATTCACATGTCATATTTACACAAGGAGCATTCACGCTGTGGCACTCAATAGCAGTGGCACAGCGCCCAGAGCATCTAACACCAGCAAAACAGAGGAGACAACAGCGAAAAATGTAAGGAAGACCCACGCCAATGGTGCCAGGTCTAACAATTGGTATGATCCCTAAATACATGATCCCTGATATAAGATCATAATGCCAGATCCAGCATCACCTAAATGTGTGGTTGGACAAGTGAATTGCACTCTGAACATCTAGGATCTCTGTGCATATGAGCATCATAAATCAGCCATGTGTACCATTTTTAAGCGATATATATGTCTGCTCTGGTCTATAGTCTCCCTACACTTGCCCTGAATGGTCGTTTCTCTTCACACATATTGATTTATAGATCAGTGCCCACATTTGTAGTTGCAAGGTGTGACACAAGATCTTTTTTTTTTTTACAGATCTTTGATATAAGGTCATAATACCAGATCCAGAATCACCTAAACGTGTGGTTGGATAAGTGAATTGCACTCTGAACATCTAGGATCTCTGTGCATATGAGCATGATAAACCAGCCATGTGTACCATTTTTAAGCGATATATATGTCTGCTCAGGTGTATAGTCTCCCTACACTTGTCCTGAATGGTCATTTTTCTTCACACATATTGATTCATAGATCAGTGCCCACATTTGTAGTTGCAAGGTGTGACACGAGATCTTGTTTTTTTACAGAGCTGGGCTCCCTTCCCTGTGCTATCGCCAGGTAGAGGTGTGGCTACTTATCCTAAATGTGTGGGTAAATGTATTCTCTCTAACAAACGTATGAGCACCTGCTAATGAGGATAAGGCTTATCCTTATAGCACTACATGCACCACATTATAATTGACTTGTCGCACTTTTTGTCTTTTGTCTCCCTCTTACAGATAGCTCCAGTAATACCCATCAGAAAGCACATAGGATTACTGGTTGTGTATTTTCTTTCTCTCTCACATTTTGCACTAGCAGCAGTAATTTTTGATTCATCTTGGTCCTGAAGAAAGCCTGGATACAGTTTTTGATCATGAAGTCTGAAACATGTCGACCTTTTTTGTTAGAGTAGTTTTAAAACAATACTACTCATTGCACTGCCTTTTAATCCTACCAGTGCGAGCAAGCTAATAAAGAGGTTTTCTTGCCTCCACTAGGTAGTTTTAATCTCACCACTGCAAATTCACTCAATTACGCCACATTGCGCTGCACTCTCACCACACCTATCATTCACATATGGGATTTAAGCTTCCTAGTGAGGGAGTTGTAGCCCTCAGTGGGACAAGGTCTCCCACTGGGAGGAGAAACCCATATGATGAAGCATGCCACCTATGGTGGGTGAGGGTTTTCATCCTGAAAGGGATTGTCCCCCTGTTTATATGTGAGATTTTGTGAGACTCCAAACCTTCTATCTTTTGATGCATTTTTTCTGATGCATATTTGTGCGCTAGCAAAGACCCGAGGATTTCTTGTGTTACAATTGTATTTTAGTAGGGGATACTCTCCTCGTTGGGCTTTAAATCAGTTCCCTTGGACCCTCCCCCCTCCTTTTTGTGTGTTAGTAATCTAGTGCGGCTACGGCTGCGGGTCCGTTTTCCCTGTGGGTCCAACTAGTCAGTGGACAACCTTCTTTAGCTCGTGTGTGTTGTGGCTTCGCACTGTTTTGTGACCTAGCTGTAGGGCTGTAGATCTCAGCTACAACTCGTACCATAATTGCAGAACTGGTGGGCCTAGCCTTTGATGAAGATATGGCCCGAGACATTCTTACTGCACCCCGTATTCTTGATAATTTCCCCAGTTCGAGCTCCACTCCTGGAGACGACTGGGTGAGACTACTTGTTCTCATTCCCGCACATATTTACATGGGGCAATTATGACTGATTATTTGAGAGCAAATTGTCATTGTTACCAACGCACCACGTCTGTTCTTAGAGGACAAAACATTTCTAAGAGACTGGTTCCTCATCGCTTGGCGATGCACAAGGGACTGTTTAATTTTAATCATTAACACAGCCAAACGCATTGTGGATACCATCTTGGTGGAAATACAGACTTTTGAATCTCAGATCAAGTCAGTATTGGTAACCTCTGCTTTAAAAAAGCAGGCAGACGAAACAAATAAAAGCAATAAAGAATTTAAAGACTCCGTTCTTGCAACGAAAATTTAATTAAAAAATGACCTTGAAAAATGTACATTCGAAAGAGTGTATCCGTACAGAAGCGACACCTATGTACCTCTCCAGTTCAATCTGATAGTCAAACTGAGTGTACGGACACTGACGGATAAAGAAACATCGGTCCTAGAGAAAGGTGTGGGTTTTGTGCCTACTTACAAAGACGATGCTTTTCAGATCAGACAAGAGTTGGCAAGTTTTTTCTGCAAGATTCGCCTACATGCTTTTTTTGAAGACAAGCCAATGAGCAAATCCGGAGACGAGACGAAGAACACTGGCCTGAGGCCACGTTCAACCTTCAATCCCCTCCTGCTCATCTGATTCCAGCACAAATTGTAACATTTGCTTATACCAAAGGACATAACTTGCGTTCAATATTATCCACACCAAACCCTTGTTCAAAACCAGAGAACCATCTTGACACTAAGAAATGTACTTCTTGCATTCACTGCAACAATGTAATAACTGGCAACATTTTAACCCATCCAGTATCGGGTTCTAAAATCAAACTAAACCATACTAGTGACTGTACTTCATCCCACGTCATATATTGCATAAAATGCCCTTGTGGGAAAGCATATGTGGGTAAAACTGAACGCAAATTAAAAATCAGAATTACTGAACACAAAAGCAAAATTAGAAATCTGAACACTACATCAAGCATAGCAACCCATTGGGGTGACTCAAAACATACAATATCCCAACTGCGTTTTCAGATCATTGAGAAACTTAATGTACGACCAGGTATGGATGTCACTAAAGCTTTACTTCGAAGAGAAATCTTTTGGATTCAAAAACTTCAAACAATATCCCCTATAGGACTTAATGACCGTTTTGACATGAGTTGCTTCTTGTGAGGTACTGCATGAATATTATCATTAACCAATCACTCTACTGGTGAGTCTTTCATTACCACTCACATTGTCTCATCCTACACTTTACTTTTCTTTTTCTAAACATATTTACACTCTCCTTTCTTTTTTCTTGTAGTCATACATTTACTTATGTTTTATTTTTCCTATCTTTTCCACTGCTGTATAGTTCGCTGTTTATGTCTCAACCGCTTGCTCCACACTGTTTCTTCAGTCTAGTTCCTTATTCAATATGGCCATTCCCGCTGTGATAATCAGTCCTGTCTCTCTCTTTATTATTCTTGTGTATATTCAATAAGAGCCGGCGTTACCACCACCGCCATCGAATCCAGTTTCTCGTTTCACCTGACTAACCATGTATATGGCAAGCACTTTATTGTCCAAGTTGATTTCATTCGGATGCTTATCCATGATCGCTTGATTCACCAATCTCCACATCCTTGAAATTCCGTGTAGTTCACTCATGACTATCTATTCTCACTGTCTCCACACAATCTTTTTCTTTTTTGTAAACACATTTACACTTTCCTCCTTTTTCTTTTTCTTGTGGGTATACATTTATTTATTCTCCAATTTCCAAGAGTATAGTTTGTTGCTAATATCACTATTGCTCGCTTCACATCGTTGCATTAGTCAAGTTCCTGATTTAACATGGCCTCTCTCGCCGTGATTATCAGTCCTGTTTCTATCTTTATGACTTTTGCGCGTATCTAAGACGACCCGGCGGGTCCGGTGTTACCACTACCGCCATTGAATCCAGTTTCGCGTTCTACCTTGACTAAACCGCGCATACGGTAAGCACTTTATCGTCCGAGTTAATTTTACTCGGATTCCTTTTCATGATCGATCGATTCACTAATCTTTACATCTTTCAAATTCCTTGTAGTTCACACGAGACTTTCAATCTACTTCGTCTATCTGTCCCCGAGCTTAGCGATTCACACGTCTGACGGGGTAAGTTTCCCCATTTAGTAGCTTTTTTCGTTCAGGCTTGTGTTTTTACAATACCCCTAAACACCATTGTTCCTTTTTCCATTCCTCCAGTGTGTCCCAATTCTCACGGATCATCTCCTTGATTTCTAATCTTTTCCCTGAGGTGAGCATTTGCTCACTCATAAATCAACCGATTTTTTTTCGTTTTTCGTTGACTTTCTTTACTTGCTGTACTGGTTTCTTTGACTCTATCATTCCGATGAACACCTTCTGGCTTCACATTCATTTATAGCACCTCTCTACTTCATATTACTCAGGAGACTCTTCACTTCCATTTTATCACCAGGGTTGTATATTACCAGCACTAACTATGGTTAACATGACATTTGACTACGTTATCATCTTCTCCAGAATCCACTGTTTGTTGGTTATTTACTAACCCACAACAAAACTGCACGTTGCTACGACCCGGTCTCCCACAGGGTGTATATTTGTAACCCTAAATTCAAATAGCCATGTAATGTATGTACATATATTTTATTTACAGGTTGCCCCTGACGAAGGGACGTGCCAGTCCTGAAATGCATCGGGCTCATTCAAACACATTTCTGTATAATGTTTATACGCGATGATGTTGATGTATTCAATTATGTACCAGTCAATAATGTACAGTGGCGCGAAACTTCCATTTGTCTGATGATTCTAACATATTGAATTTATTTTTCTGTTTTGAAAAAGAAACATTTACAACAAATATAAATGTCATACACTTGACTGATTAAAGTTGTTTATTTGTTGCTTCACAAAACAATTGTATTACGAGGGCACTTTAATAACCCACTGGCATTGTGCACAGTGTACGCTACCCTACTGGCTAGTAGTCCTGTTTGTTCTAATTCATATGCTTGAACTGACAGCAAGCATAACACTGTAGCACCCAAGTCAAACATACTTAGATACAGTATACACGAGAATTAGGTGTGCGCTTCCTCCTTGTTACGCTGCGCCAACTGGAAGACAGAAGATCATACAGACCGCTTAAGATGGACCCTACCAAACGTCTCTCCGGGGAGATCAAGAGGATGGTAGATGAGGCGAAAGAAAGAGGCTGGATCACTGACCATGAAGCATTCTATCTGGTGACCTCTTATCCCATTACACCATATTTCTATGTATTGCCCAAAATACATAAAGAACAGAGACCACCACCATGGAGGCCTATCTTCTCGGGCATAGGATCTATACTGGAGCCTTTGTCAACTTTTGTTGACTACTTTATACGCCCTTTGGTACTGAAAATGCCCACCTTTCTACAGGACACGAAAGACCTGTTACGCCTATTGGCGTACACTACTTTTAATGGCGAACAAGACTTCCTAGTCTCGTTCCACGTAGAGTTCTTGTTTACATGTATACCTTAGAACGAGACACTCACTACAATAGAGTCTCTACTTGAATCCCATCCTGCGGACAGTATTACACCAATACATTTCATCGTGTCGTGTGCAAGGATGGCCATGAAAGAAAACTTTTTCAAATTCGACGATGACCTGTACTTGCAAACGTGAGGTACATCTATGGGCAGCGTTTTGCCCCCAGCCTGGCTAACCTTTATGTGCAAAAAAGTCAAAAGCCTGGCGCACACCCTTCATTTTAAATCTTAAAGTTTCAATCGTTATTTTATTCAAGTTCGGCGTGCATGCACCCGTGACGGTGCTCCATTCCTTTAGCACTTCAAAAAATGACAAAATGGTGACTCGCACATGCGAAACACAAACGGTTGCACAGCCTTCTGCACATGAGTGTTCATTTTTATTCACTTCAACCATAGTAATCCAATTTTTTCCTTTTTATTTCACCAATAATTTTCCAAATTCATCCATCACGTCAAAGGAATGAAACTTCTGAATATTTTAGCATGTTATATATTCCAGAATTGCCCATCCAGGCCTATTCATGAACATTGGAAATTTCAAGACCTCCAGATAATTACGAACATGTGGCACCCAATGCATTTCGGTCCTAGTATGATCTTCCTCAGGGGTATCTGCAATTTTATATAAAAAATACAGATATCAGTCCTATTTTTGATGAACTCACAATGATTGTCACACAAATAATAAATCATGAATCATACAGTCTTCCCACCACCCCAATCTGTAATTTAACAAAACGAGTGAACTGCCCAGCCTCTCTGTGTACTAAAAGATTTTTTTGAATGTAATAGACAACCTGACCCCCCCCCAACCCTGTGTTAACCGCACTGAACCTGTAATCCCCCAACAGCCCCTGAGTTTCTACGAACTTTCCCGCTTATGTTTAAAAGTTTTAATGGGATCTAGGTGCGAGAGGGGTGGTTTCTTTAAACACGAGTTGCATAACTACTGATTCACAGGTGGGGCGGGTTTAATGGACTTAAAAGCTCTCAGGTTTAGCGAAGGCGGGTAATTTTGACACTCGAGCGTACACCTCGAGAGGAGGTTGTTGAATGGGAACGAACAGAGCAGGTATGCATTTGAGGTGTTAAACATAAGCGGGAAAGTTCGTAGAAACTCAGGGGCTGTTGGGGGATTACAGGTTCAGTGCGGTTAACACGGGGTTGGGGGGGTCACGTTGTCTATTACATTCAAAAAAATCTTTTTGTACACAGAGAGGCTGGGCAGTTCACTCGTTTTGTTAAATTACAGATTGGGGTGGTGGGAAGACTGTATGATTCATGATTTATTATTTGTGTGACAATCATTGTGAGTTCATCAAAAATAGGACTGATATATGTATTTTTTATATAAAATTGCAGATACCCCTGAGGAAGGTCATACTAGGACCGAAATGCATTGGGTGCCACATGTTCGTAATTATCGGGAGGTCTTGAAATTTCCAATGTTCATGAATAGGCCTGGATGGGCAATTCTGGAATATATAACATGCTAAAATATACAGAAGTTTCATTCCTTTGACGTGATGGATGAATTTGGAAAATTATTGGTGAAATAAAAAGGAAAAAATTGGATTACTATGGTTGAAGTGAATAAAAATGAACACTCATGTGCAGAAGGCTGTGCAACCCGTTTGTGTTTCGCATGTGCGAGTCACCATTTTGTCAACCTTTATGTGCACCATTTTGAGCAGACCGTGGTTTTACAGGAACACAATCCCTTTAAGAAACACATTCGTGTCTGGAAACGTTATATCAATGACGTTTTTGTAATATGGAGATGGCCTCTTGACACCATTGAGTCTTTCCATCTTTGGCTGAATACTAGAAATGATTTTCTAAGATTCACATTTGAATTCTCCAAGGACAGTTTACCTTTCCTAGACATTCGGATCTTTCCTGAAGGAGAGAGCCTGGGTACAGAGCTATATAAAAATCGAATGGCTCGTAACTCATTGTTATCATACCAGAGTTACCATCCTAAAGCTTTCCATGAGAATTTGCCATTTGGGCAATTTCTCAGGATCAGGAGAAATTGTTCCTCCGTGGAGAAATACAAAGAGCATGCCTGCACTCTGACCAACCATCTGAAAGAGAAGAAATATCTGCTGAACACCATACATAAATCCAGAAAAAGAGCGGCCAACAACAACAGAGAGGCTCTAATTGAAATTTCACCTCCAAAAGAAGCTAACTCAAGGTTGACATGTGTGAATACGTTCTATGGTTACTCCAACTAGATCAAAAAAAGCATCCTGAATCACTAGAAAATATTAAACATTGGTAAGGAGACATTGCCCCACCCATTGTTTGCTTTTAAGAGGAGTGTTAATATCAAAGACCAACTAGTACATACCTGGCCATGACAAAAGAAGAATGATGGACAGGAATCTCTGTGAGGTTTACAACCTCATAAAGGTCATTATTTATGCGGTATGTGTGCCACAAACAAACAACAGAACTTGACATAGGCACGGATAGACCCTGGATATTAACGAAACACACAAACTGTAACACTGAGAAACTGATCTACCTTATCTGTTGCCCATGTTGTCTTCGCTACGTGGGAATGACCACTCGCAAGATCAAGACAAGGATATTAGAATACAAGAGCACCATTCGGTGTAAGAAAAGATCGAAGATGACCAATCATTTTCTGGATATGAACCATTCTGCGATGACTTGTATTGGAAGGTTTTGGAGCAACCATGGATTCCGCGCACATCACAGACCTATCAAAATTCTTGTTTAGACAGGAACAGAGTTGGGTATTCAGAATAAAAAGCGACACCACAGGACTGAATGATGAAATCCCTTGGTTGTCTTTATAAAAGAAACACACAGAATTCATTTCTGTTCCATACTTTTTGGTCATTCCTAAAGCCCACGTACACATCCGGGCATGGGCCTTTCCTATTATCTACATATGCAGCGGTGTCCAGCATCTCCATACAACACTCTATTATATTTCCACCATTTAGGCTATACAACATTCTGAGTATACCAGCTGATGCCACATATATCTAACCTGCTTATACTGTGGTTCACAGTTGTTTCGCTTGGCACTAAGCATATGCACATGGGGCCACCAATGAATCCTAATATGTGCATACTAGCACAACTGCCGTCATGCATATATCCATCCTGATAAACTTACGATCAAGAAAGTATGCTCATTTTCCATGAAATGTGTCCTTTGAATGCTCTGTAAACATAATTTAACACAGTACATGACACAATGGAACAGTTTTGTAAATGGTTTTTATTGTAGTTTGCCCATCAATACATCTTTCAGGACCGCTAGTATTGCGATTCATGAGTCGGGCACATTGCTTAAGATGCGCGAACAGTGTGGCTTGTATGCCCTGCGAAATAGTTATTTAATTGAAAGTTACTTTTGGAACTGGTGTAGCATATTATCTGCACACATGCGCGGTACGCTTGCCACGCATGCGTAGTGTCAACTTTGTCTGCAATATCCAGGCATTGTTACGAGACACCTATGGGTCCTGACATCGAGGCTCGGGGAAGACGCTCGCTACAGGACTATTTAAATGGCTGCCCTGCCCTCCTGTTGGTACCTCCGGTCGCAGCTTGTGTACCACGACGGGGTGCTGATGGAGAGGTAAGTGAGGGTGATGGCCATTGGGTCTTTGTTGGTACACTGAGAGTATGTGTGGCTTGGTTTTTAATTTTAAAGGGGGTCTTTAGTTTACATGCGGGTTCCTTTTAACCATCACTACCCACTGCAGAGATTAATATACTGGTTTCCTGTTATCCACGGCTGTGTTTGTGATCGATGTAGGAGAGTAGGATCTGCACTTATGTTGCCCCCACTTTTTTTTTATGTATACACTGGTTTCTGGCTATAGTCTGGCTGGGACCCTGCTAATCAGGGCCCCAGCTTTTCTGTTCTCTCTAAACAACTTAGAGTGCATATTAGATGCACTAGTGATTGGATACTGTGGTACCTTATGAGCACCTAGTATATGGTATCTTGGGTACCAAGGGCATAGGTACTTCACAGGCCTACCAGGTGCAGAAGCATGTATTATGCCACCCCTGGGAAGCAGACTAAATCTGACACCACAGGCCTGCTACTGCAGCCTGGGTGAGGTAGTGTTAGCACTCCTCACAGAGGTATAGGTTCCCTATATCTCACCTTACACATATAAACCTATCAGTCACCCCTAAGGCAGGCCCTATCAATCCTGAGGGCAGGGTGCTTGGTTTCCATGTGAGGGGGTGCCTCTGCCTTAGCAGGGCCCCTCTGCAGCTAGCAGAGTCTATTCTCTGTGGCTGTTTGTGGATGCGGTTAAACCACATACTCTTAAGTGCATTATAACCTCACTGTAAATGCCAACTGCATCAAAACATATCGTGTTTGGTGTCAAACGCTTTGGAATCATACCCCCACACCAGTAACTGGTGTGGGAGTATGACCCCACCCTTCTAGAGGGATAGACATTGACCTACTGTGGAAACACGGTGGAATCCTGAAAGAACCCTGGCATCATAAAATGGATGCCACCAGCACAGACACTGGGGTGCCCTCCTGCTGCTGACCGAAACTCGCAGTGGAGGAGGCCCAACAATAGGCATCCTGTCACATGGAGGTGTCACCACCTTCCAGACAAGATTTAGTGTATTGGGGCTGGGTGGGTACACTCCTAGAGTGCTTTGAAGTCCTGCACTGGGGGAGCAGTAGGCTCCTCTGTGCATATGCCAGCTCAAACCGGTTCAGGGGCTACCTGCCCCTGCTCTGGCGTGAAACTGGACAAAGGGAAGTGGGTGTAAGCACCCACTCCCCTGACCCTCCCATAGGAGTGGTCGTAGAGCTAGTCCCTCCCTCTCTTTTAGTATAAGATAGGGAACCCTTGCCATTGCAAACTAGATATCCCTGGAGGGCACTCTGAAGAAGAATCCTGGACCTTCGACGTTCCACTACCTTTGGAAGACTGAAGAATCTCCTTGGAGTCAAGGAGTGACTCCCCTGCTTGGCAGGCACCAAAACTTTGAATCAATGGTTGCAAACTTTCCCGCTCCCGCCAGAGTCCGAAGTTCCTGCAGCCCCAGAAGTAGATTTCCTGACTTCTCCAAGGCCATTGTGAGTCCCCAGCAAAGCTGAGACAAGTGGACCCCACGAGTGACGAGGAACAGCAATACCCAGGTAACGTGCACTATTGTCAAGTACAACCTCTTCCCAACATTCTACAAACTTGTGCATTGGACCACTCTTTTTTAGTATATGGTCTGGTACGCCCCTAGGGCCCCAGCCATATAAGTGCTTAATTTGTTGTGAAACAGTGATTTGTGCATATGTTTCTGACTTCTAATCTCATAAAGAGATTAGTAGAGTGTGTCTAGAAATAAATACATATATATTTTATATATATACCTGTGTGGTGTCTTTTCATTTGGTAATTCAAGAGATTATAAGGTAAAACAAGCTGCTTTACATTCCTCTAAAGACTTTGCCTGAAGGCTGCTCTCCACAGCTACCACTAGGATAGCTTCCTTAAAAAGGTTGTCTTAAACCTATCTACCATAAGAGTCGAATTGTACTGGTGCAATGTGGCCACTTTAACTAGTGACCAGCATATACCAGGCCTACTTCTCACAATCGACATATGCCAAACTAGACCTCCACTGGTTTTAGAAATCCCTTAATATAGTGATGCAGCTACTGCAGGGATATCGACGCCACTGTACTTTGGCGGCCCGTCGTGATAGTTTAGTTGCATTGAGGATTATGGTTAAAACCGCTACGTGTCAGACCACACTTTGATAAGTAATCCGCTTTCATTGACGCAATAGCGGCCGTTGCTCTAGCCGCGTCCCCTGCCTGAATATCTGGTAGAGAATGCGTTGCCCCTTGGTCAGGATACCACTTTGATGGGGTAAACGTCTAATATTGGTATGATCCCTAAATACATGATCCCTGATATAAGATCATAATGCCAGATCCAGAATCACCTAAACGTGTGGTTGAACAAGTGAATTGCAGTCCGAACATCTAGGATCTCTGTGCATATGAGCATCATAAATCAGCCATGTGTACCATTTTTAAGCGATATATATGTCTGCTCTGGTCTATAGTCTCCCTACACTTGCCCTGAATGGTCGTTTTTCTTCACACATATTGATTTATAGATCAGTGCCCACATTTGTAGTTGCAAGGTGTGACACGAGATCTTGTTTTTTACAGATCCTTGATATAAGGTCATAATGCCAGATCCAGAATCACCTAAACGTGTGGTTGGACAAGTGAATTGCAGTCTGAACATCTAGGATCTCTGTGCATATGAGTATCATAAATCAGCCATGTGTACCATTTTTAAGCGATATATATGTCTGCTCTGGTCTATAGTCTCCCTACACTTGTTGTCCTGAATGGTCGTTTTTCTTCACACAAATTGATTTATAGATCAGTGCCCACATTTGTAATTGCAAGGTGTGACACAAGATCTTTTTTTTTTTTTACAGAGCTGGTCCCTGTCCCTGAGCTGTCGCCAGGTAGAGGTGTGGATACTTATCATAAATGTGTGGGTAAGTGTATTCTCTCTAACAAACGTATGAGCACCTGCTAATGAGGATAAGGCTTATCCTTATAGCACTACATGCACCACATTATAATTGAAGGATTGTTTGACTTGTCGCACTTTTTGTCTTTTGTCTCACTCTTACAGATAGCTCCAGTAATACCATCAGAAAGCACATAGGATTATTGGTTGTGTATTGTTTTCTTTCTTTCTCACATTTTGCACTAGCAGCAGCAATTTTTGATTCATCTTGGTCCTGAAGAAAGCCTGGATACAGTTTTTGATCATTAAGGCCGAAACATGTCGACCTTTTTTGTTATAGAGTAGTTTTAAATCAATACTATTCGTTGCACTGCCTTTTAATCCTACCAGTGCGAGAAAGCTAATAAAGAGTTTTTTTGCCTCCACTAGGTAGTTTTAATCTTACCACTGCAAATTCACTCAATCACGCCCTATTGCGCTGCACTCTCACCACACCTATCATTCACATATGGGATTTTAGCATCTTAGTAAGGTCCTTACCATCTTGAAAACATCCCAGAGCTCCTTCCTCACAGTGAGGGAGTTGTAGCCCTCAGTGGGATTAGGTCTCCCACTGGGAGGAGAAACCCATATGATGAAGCATGCCACCTATGGTGGATGAGGGTTTTTGTCCTGAAAGGGATTGTCCCCCTGTTTATATGGGAGATTTTGTGAGACTCCAATCCTTCTAACTTTTGATGCATATTTTTTTATGCATATTTGTGAGCTAGCATAGACCTGAACATTTGTTGTGTTACAAAAGTAGATGAGGGGACCCTCTTAAGTTCCAATAGCCTAGGTACCATTTAGTAGGGACTTGCAGGGGCTTGATAGGCTGATTGTGGAACATTTTTAGGGAAGATGCTCTAGCATAGCTGACCTGGGTGGCATGGACCCTGTGCACTACAATCAAAAGCACATCAAATGCCAGACAAAAAGTTGGGGCTAACTATTTCAAAAGGCACTTTCTGACCGTGGTCAAGTGGAAGTCCTTTTATATTGTATCTTATCTAAGATGGAATTTGCAATGTCACCTTGGAAATGTTTTGACATAATCCTATAATCAGCGGATGTACTAACTGGGTAAAAATACGTCAGTATAGACTTTGAGTTATGGTTGTCGCATGACCTGAAAAAGACAGCTGTCCAAGGCTGATGTCACACCAGGGGTTTTGTTGATCTTTTATATCTGAATGACCTGCCACTTTCACAGTTCTTTAAAAGATGGGCACAGATGACATCTATGTCAATGGAAGTCATTAATTCTGTATAATTTAAGGAAAAATGTCAGTCTTCATTGTCAAAGATGGCAGCGTCCTTGGTTTAAGATGGTGACCTCCATTACCTAGGGTGGATTTTCTGCCAAAGGTAAACAAGCTGATCAGACCACCTAAAATGGAGACTATAGCTAAAATGGAACCTGTCCTGTATGTGTTTTTGAACCTAAAACTGAAAGAAAGAAGGAAGCCTTAAAGCAAGTGATCAAAATGGATAAAACAGTCATGAGATGAATGCCATTCCTGGAAAAATTTCTAAGCTTAATAGTCACTAAATTATCACTGAATGTGTTTTGATTGATCTTGCTTATCGGACATAATGGTTATACTTTTACAGAATTAAGACACATGCCAGAAGCTTGTATTTGTTGAGATAGCAATTGATCATTTGTTTCATGTTCAATAACACATCTTCAAACTGAAATGAAGGTGTTCTCTGCCCTGGAAGACCTGATCCTTACAACTTTGTGTTTTGAGACTCCTCCGTGTTTTTTGGACGATGCTTGATGGATCACCTCAAACTTTGCAGGAAGAAGCTGAGATGGCTGATTTTTGTTTTCTCCAGAAAAGATTGTCAAACAGCGATAGTTACTAGCAAAACAAAAACATTAAACTGTGACTACTGCCACAGGTAAAAAATACATTTGTGGGGGGGCGTGGCCTGGCGTGCACGATGGCGGACGTGCCTTAAGTGAGCTCCCAGCAGTTGATTCACCATCTGTACTTCCATCCGGGACGGCAGCTTTACCCCCTGTTGCTCCAGGATTGAGGCGACAACAGATGCCTGTAAATCCGAGTGCGTGGAGCGGCCTGGTATTGCTCCCCGGGCCTGTCTGGTGGGAAACGCTGTGGTCGTGGCCCCGTCTGGCCTGCTGGTGATGCCTTGAAGACTCCCAGGCCCTCCGGATCGAGAGCGGCGGTCAGTGATGAGCCGGGTCGTGCCCGGTGGGGGGGCGGGGGGGGGGGGGATATTTATCGTAAGAGTCGCAGATATATGTTTCAGATGGGTTGTATACTAAATCAGTGGTGACATCTCAAAAAAGAGAAAGCTAGTCTTCTCAATAAATTAATTAAAACAATCTGTAAACAAGATGTCGTGGTTGATGTAGTACTTTAAACAAATAGAATAAACAGTGCAGTTGTATAAAATGCTGATGTTTCTGTTTAGAAGTTCTGTCACAAATATAGGACATTACACTATGTTGAAGAATATATAATGAGTGACATTCATTTATCAACACAAGAGGTCACTGCATCATTGTAATCATTGTTTTAATGTGGTGATACTAGATTTGATTCAGACTGATTCTGATGGTGCAGCTGTTCGAGGCTGCGTGACACGCTAGGCGTCGGAAGCCATGAGCAGTATAGTTCTGAATCAGCCAGTGTGGCTTGCTCGCTATACTGCTGTGTCTTCAGCTCTACCCGCTCCTGGCCCCCCTCTCGGCATTGTTGAAGCCCCCCTGCCTCTCCATTCTCCCAGAGACAGCAGGTGATCGGCGATTGCCCAGCTGCAGTATTGGGGAGAAAAGGTAGAGGAGGCAGAAGTTGTTATTGCTGAATGTACGCAGCTGAGGTGGGTTTGCAGGAGTGCTGGTTGGTATGTCTGATGTATCATTTTTACACTAGTGCTTTAGTTCACTAATGTATGCACCTGCACCTCCATTTAGGGCTTAACATGCTGTCTTGCCCTGTTTTTGTCCTCTTGGCTTAACATGGTTGACTAGTGCTATAGGGGAGCAACTAAGGAAAAGCCAGCAAAGTGAAGAGGTGGAAGGTTGGGTCAAGTCAGATGCAACATGACCAGTGGTGAACAACACTATGAAGAGGTGGTGAGGCGGGGGAGCGCGGCGGGGGTTTAATCATTAAAAATATAACACTTACCTGAAGCTGGCGGCCGCATTGCTTCTCACACCTCGGTGTTCTGCTGCTTCCTGATCCCAGCGGACACTGGGACAGCAGCAGAGACTCCCTGTGCAAGCCCAGCTCTGCACAGCACGGGGATTGGTCTGAGAGGGTTGGTTTGATGCTCCGCTCAGGACAGGGAGTGCTTGCAGTTTCTCCAACCCGGCTGTTCAATACAGCCTGGTTGGAGAAACCTAAGTGCGCATGTGTGTTTTGCCAGCCTGAGCCAGCCAGCCAAACACACATGCACACTTATAAGTGCACAAACAAGTCATCCTCCCCCTTCCAATGGCACCAGCCCCACCTCTCTCTGCACACGCTGGCTCAGAGCCGAAATATTAAACAATTATAGTATATAATTTTATTTTTCACCTGCTGACTCCGAGTCTGTGGGGCGACACTCCTCCACCATTGTCGAGGAGCTGCCCCTGAGCATGACTCCTTTTAAATTATATGCCATACTACCATAACACTACACATATATGCTGGTTGAATTTATATATATTTATGGTTTATATTCGACCACCACACCGTGGTGAAAAAGCGAAGCCAGACAACACGTCTGGCCTCGCTATTTTGAGTTACGAGGAGGGTATTTGCAGGTTAAATACATGCCAACATTTGGGGAGAATCCTGTTACATGTCAGACTATTTGCCTCTTAGTCCTAGCTCTCCAGACCTTCAACCCTGTAGCCTATAACTTTCTGGTCCCAAGAGTCTGAAATACACTGAGAATGCCTAGAACTCAGAGAGCACGGAAGGCAAGTGAGGGGGCAGGTGAGGGTATTGTGGGCTCAGTCCCCCTGCTGACCCCTTGTCAAAACCAAACAAATGTATTGTAGTAAGCTGGCTCTTTATATAGTGTAGCACAATTAGGTGCACTGTGTAGAGAGTTCAGGTATCCCTTTTAGTGTACAGGGACTTGCTTTAACAATCCTAAAATACTCTATTTGTGGTAGTTTGGTCGAGCAGCCTTCTGCCTATCAGAGGGAAATGTTAGGCATTTGTTGCGCACACTGAGTCAATAAATGAGAGACACGCTCAATAAGGAAATCCAACATCAATTTAGAAAAATAACATAATTTGTATATACATTTAGACACCAAGATCTACGAGATTAGGTAAGTACTTTTCGAGTTAGCAATTTTCAGAAACAGAAAATGCAACTGTCAGATTTGAGGCATGAGCCTTGAACGCAGTAATGTTATCATATGGGAGAAACATGCACTGAATATGAGCACTTGCAATCAAGGTACAAGGTTGTTCTTCTGGACTTAAGGTAAATTGCGGCCAAAGCCCCTTGAAACCCCAGCGGTTTTGGTTTACCTGCCTTGGGGTGTTTGGGTGCAGAGGTGCTGGTCACAAGGGTAGCTTTGAACGCTAGCGCTGAAGTCTATGGAGAAAACGTGGAAGAGAAACATGCTGAAAGTGGAGACAAGTCTGTTTGAACCAAAAGGGGGTGCTCATTTCTTGACAGTCTCTGGGGAAGGGTGCCCCATCTGTGGGCTTGGACTCGGGTTGTGGGGATTGGATACACAGTTTTTTTTTCCGGTGGGTCGCTTGTGTTGGCGGCTCTTACTTTTTGGGTCAACCTGGAGATAGGGACAAAACAGGACAGCAGGGCCACTCTTGATGACTATCTCTATTGCGGATGTCCCACGTTGGTTGGTATGTCGGTCTTGGTGGTGTTGGTGTCTGTGCTGCGCACTGAACAAGCCTTGGTTGCTGCAAGAGATCTGGTACCCCATGTATTGGTGTAGAGCAGCTCCTGGGGGTCCTGGCATCTCCAAACTTGGTGGGAAGACAAATCTGACCTTCTGGAGCATGGTGATCTCCTCCTGGGCAGCTGCTGCATCAGGGGACCCAGTGGGCAGCAGATTGATGAACCAGACAGTGCGGTCAATGCCTGAAAGCTGCAGGTAAGTGGCTTCTCCTCTTCAAGAGAGAAGCTGGCTGGTTCATGAAGTGCTGCCAGCCCTCCGAGGCTTTTGGAGGATGCACAGCTGCAGGATGACTTGGATCTAGCCCTTCGTTCTATCGCTTATCATCCTGATAATGGTGCCTCGTCTCACGCCCTTTTTGCTTCGTTGCTTCCCCCTTGGTCGATGCCATAGATGTTCCATGGTCCGCAGCCAGGCTGTGCGTCACGTCCGACCCCTCTCTTCCGATGGCAGCACGTTATCTTTAAATGAGTACAAGAAACAAAATCTTAGAGAGTTGGCAGGGAAGACATTTACATACTTCATCCTCTCTCCCAACCACCGAGTAGTTGCGGACATGCTTTTATCGGTTGCTGTATGATTGATGTCTATTAACTCTGATGTTAGTGTGCGTGTTACTAATCTATTAATCATTGCTGTGGTGCAAGTTTCTGTGGGTGTCCCTGTCCATCGTCTGGTCTTCTAGGTGTCGATTCCTGCGCCCTATAATCGTTGCAGGAAGCCTGACATCTGTCAACCTTCTGGTCTATTAAAAATTCGAACCGGCTTCTCCGGTAGAGACTCGTTCATCTCAACACAAGTTTTGTTTAATACACATTTTCCTCCGAGGACTGCTAAGTTTATGAAAAAGTGCGAGGTGCTACTGTCATGGGTTCACGAGTATCCATTTCGGGGAGGAACATAAGCTAAACATTATTCCTGCTGGAGACAATAGGTAACCCTTATCAGTTTAGGCGATGTATTTTTTTTTAGAGAATAAGGTCATCAGCTGTTTCGTTCGAAATACTCTGAGACGGCTAGTATAGGGCTGGGGTTATTTTGTATGAACGGGGTGCTTAGACATTCTATTTCGGGGTAATTGGGCGGGGGCAATTCTGGGCGGTGGAGATGGTGTTGTTAAAGCTCTAAAAACGAAAACCACTGACATATAGTCCCCGTGATGAGGGCCAGATTGGGAGACATCAGTCGTCTTACCTGTCCTTTCTTTCTCAGCCAATTAAGCTCAACATTTGCAGAAAGGAGAGGTAGTAACGTGGCAAAGTATGGTCGTTTTGTTTCTGTCAATTTGTTCGAACACCACCGTGTTTCAGGCCAATTATACACTTACCGAAGAGGTATGTGTCGTTAATTTATTTAAAAAAGAAAGAGGGTAAGAAAGCCTTTAGAGAGAGAGTGAGTGAGTGAGTGAGTGAGTGAGGGAGAGAGGGAGTGAGTGAGAGTGAGACGCGTGCATCAAGTAGGCTATTTGGCATATGTACGACACAAAACGAGAGAGAGAGACATGGGTACGATAATAGGCCACTTGGTGCACACACAACATGGAGTAGCATGGGTCTGTTCTATGTAAGAAAACACAAGCGGGGAAAAGACAAATTCGGTGATCACGTACACACAAATACCGGATAGGGTGTGACAGTTCATGCATGAAGCGCAGAAACTTAAGACGGAGACTCAGGGCTACGTTGAGTATGGGGACCTCTCCTTTCCTGTCCTCTTTCCTATGCATGCTGCGTATTTTCAGTATTTTGTAGTTTATCTGGGGGGGGGGGGGTGTCGGACCTTTTACTCTCCTCCCTTTGACCGATGGACGAGCAGTTCAATCATACGGTGACGTTCTCTTCAAGTGACCCAAGCATGAAATGCATACACATTCATACCGTATAACCGTAGCACACACGCACAATCATACCATACAGTTTCTCATGTTCCCAATGGTGGTCTGCACTTTACGCACTATCCCACAATGTTTGTCTATGTTTTTCCTGATATTGAACACGGTGCGGTCCATGTCCACTCCATTCTTCAGTCGGAACTTCGTCGTGACCTATAGAGGGGAAAAAGAGGGGAGGGGATGTGCAGTATTCAAAGTACCTTAGCGCGCGTAGACACGAAAAAGTTCTACTTACCACGTACCAGGCTAGCCGCAGGAGTGGGTAATACCACAGACCTATTATTCTTTTTGTCCGAGACAAAGATGCTCTATTTCATTCATCTCCTAAATTCGGGTTCCCTGGTCGTACATGCGTTTCTCAATCGGTCGTGTATTATGGTGCAAGATACCATTCCTTGCATTCGGCATATACCTTAAGCTATGGTTGACCATTTTCTGACAACTCTTGGAAAAGACAGGTGTGACGGGCACAAATTCCGTTAATCAAAAAGATTCATGTAAATGGGGTCTGCATTATCTGTTGTCTTTTGCTTGGGAGTAACAATCATTTATTCAAAAGAGAAACCTTTACCAACCTAGATGATTTGTCATGACACTGATTCCGTAATTCCTTTTAAGAAGTCCTTTATTTAAAACAATGTCAGTATACAAATACGGGCCTACAACCGCTATAGGCCGGCCACGGCGTGAGAGGCGTCGAGTATCACGAGCAACACTACTTTAGCAAAAATCGGTTCCCTCCCCGCCCCCCCCCGACCATCATGTGTGGAAGCATCGCATACATATCTCCTTTTAACACAAATGCCACGTGACTGGAACGCCACAAGGAGTTGTAGGCCTCTCCTACATCGGCGCCATTTTGGGGCGAGGTCGGGCCAGTGTACAGTCTAAGTCTTTCCATGAATTAGCTGTTGGACCAGAATTCCTTTCGGTAGTTCGAGATCTTTCGTTAGCGTCAGCTTGCGTCAGCATGGCGTCACCGCGATCTTGTAGCAATGCCGTGGTCCGTTCTTGGGGCGGGGCAGCAGGCGGGTTCTTCCGCCGATGTCTTGAATCAGTCTTTCTCACTGCACCAAGCGGAGGCAAGGTGGCTGCCGCCCGGGGCAAAGAACAATGGCGGCGGTTTGTCCTTACCGGAAGTCCGCGGGAGTCGAGTGCCAATGACTCCCGCAGAATCTGCAAAGCTGTGGTGGCGTTTTTTCAAGGGTGGGGCCCACGCCCAAGCAGACAAGCTTTCGAGTCCAGAATCGTCTCACGGTGGGCTAGGCCTGGATCCGAAGAACCGACCGCCGGAGTCCAAAGGCAGCAGCAGCTCTTCGGTACAGCCACCGGGGTGGGTCCAGTAGCAGCGACAGCAGCAGTTCGGATGGTATCGCCACCGGGGTGGGTCCCCGATTACTCGGCTGCGGGGGCCCACTCCTCACGTCAGGCGCTAGTGGCAATCCTGGTGAACCCGTGCTTGGGTGGTTGTCCGGCGGTCGAGTGCAGGGGCGCCAACTCAGCCGAACGGCGAATGAAGTGGCAGGGTGCAACTCAGCTGGCCGGCGAGTAAAGTGGTTGGGGTGCCCTCATCTGCTGGTGAGCCTCCACCTGGGGAGGCGGGGGAAGCCCGTCCGCGTCGCTTCCCCCCGCCAGGGCACCCTTCGTTATTGAAGGAAGAAGAAGAGAATGGGAAGATCCGCACGGCGTGGCAGACTCCGCCTTGGCGTTGCCAGGGTCTTGGCGCTTCGTGTAGCCTCCGGCCTATTCGCACAGTCGTCCGCCACTGATGTCGATGGATTTTGCATGGCTTTTATAGCCCAAAGCCGACTAAAAGGACCGCCCAAAGTAGGTCAATGTTGCAACTTCGAGGGAGGAGAGGCGAGGACGGTGTCACGTGGACGTAAATGCTTTGGGATGCAGGTCGCAGCAGACTGTCATGTAAATAGTTGTTTAAAACGTGTTTTAACCTGTTCATCTTGTCGGAATGTTGTTATACCTATAAGTTATTAAAATGTTTAATCGTACTACTTTGTTGGAGTGTTGTACATATTTGCAATAGAGTTAGTGTAATCGGAAAATTGCATTGTCCAATTGTGCGTGATCCTAGTCAAGTTCGGTGACGTTGATGGTGGGTATCAACAGACTTCCGGTTGTGTCTACTGGGCGGGGTGGGTGGTAGGGCAGACATGTTTAGGCAGCGGGAGCGATGGAGCCGGGCTACCTCGTGGCCGTCTTGACCGTGAGCTTGGTTCCTTCCCCTAGTTCCATATATCCCACAAAGGGCTATTTCCTAGCGTTTCTTTAGTTTTGTAGAGTCAAAAAGGACCCCAACAGTGGCCACTGACTCTCGGGTCCCCCTTTGTATATTTTATGCCATAGCTTGCTATAAACTACGGCGATTAGTTCATATTTAGTGAACATGTCCTTATTAGGGGTGCCTTCCAGTGGAGCCGGATGGTTCACCTCTAATAAGCGGTCCGGGCAGAACCAACTACCAATCAGTGGGGAGAAGATAGGCATGACGGGTTTCAACGGGGACAAAAGTCAGCACTACCTATCTTTTCACTGCTTGCAAAGACTAGACAGAATATCTCTATTCCACGTTATTTGTAAGCAGAGAATACCTCCAAAGAACCAATATCGAACAACTAGTGTTCGGACAATCAATCAATCAATCAATGGGGAGATAAAGATAGGCACGACGGGTTACAACGGGGACAAAAGTCTGCGTTACCTACCCTTCACTATTTGCAAAGACTAGACAGAATATTTCTATTCTACGTTATTTGCAAACAGAGAATATCTCAAAGAGCACTATTCTTCAAAAACAATCAATGTTCGGACAATCAATCAGTGGGGAGATAAAGATAGGCACGACGGGTTACAACGGGGACAAAAGTCTGCGTTACCTACCCTTCACTATCTGCAAAGGGAGAGAGAGAGAGTATTTCTGCTCCTCCCAGTTTGTAGACAGCGAATATCTCAAAGAGAACAATCAATGAGCAATACTAGTATTTCAAATAATCAATCAATTATTTCGCAATTTGTCGTGTTTCACGACCTTACCCGGACCGCGTGGACAGTTTCTCGTCTTCCGCCTCCAGCGCCCGATCGTCCTCTACTTTCCGTATTTGCCGCGGCACTCCTGATGGTTCCCAGTCAGGACCGTAGATCACTCGAGAGAGGTCTGCTCGGAACCAGTGAAGTTCGGATGATCGGCTGCCAGACGAGGGTCTATCGGGCAGGAGCTCTCCCGATCGTTGCAGTTGTTCACTCTGTCGTCAGGACCTCTCCCACTGGATCCACGTGTCGCTGATGGGCCCCACGCTTGGGACGCCAATTGTTAAATGGTAGCGGCAGTTTCAGTCGATAACCTTTCAAGTATTGCCCGGCGGTAATCGCCTCTTATACCATTCGATGTTAAACCAATAAAGAGGCAGGCGCCGGAGACTGGAAGGCAGGAAACAAAGTTTTATTCCGTCGGAGCAGAACACATCAGATCAGACAGCAAGGTATCGTCACTAGGTGCTCGAACTGCATCTCGGAGGCCTGGCCTCTTATACACAGGTTTATGACTTTATTGCAGGGTTATCGTACATGGCACATTCTTGAGATTGTCTTGGAACATGAAAGAACATCCTCGGAATCCCCACTTCGAGCTCGTTCCCACACATATCTACAGTGGAAGTCCCCACCCCATCCACAGTAGGAGATGGCTATCACACAGCTGGACATTCCGCCAATTCCCGGGGGTGTGTGCGACCGGCCGGGTCTCAGGGGGTAGGGGCTTTGATCTACTGTAATCCCTTTGATGTGGGGTGTTTCCCTTACAGTAGGGGCAATAAACTGCATCCGCAGGGCTAGGTGATGGCCTGGGATCGGTTCGGACAATGGGGCACAGAGGAAGGGGGTTATCAAAGAGATGCATGACCATGTATGGGATGTCGGTCAGGCGTAGGATGTGGTTCCATGGCAGGGTCGCGCAGAAGTAGAGGGTTTATGGCCCGTGTATGAGAGAGCGGGGGTGGTCGGCGCGCGGGGGATGCTTGCAGCGCCAGGGGAACGCGCTGGCGATCGACAATGAGCGGGGGAGAGAGTGGGGTGCCTAAAATGGCGGCCGTGCGTTCGCTGTGCGTGGCGCTGGGGAGAGGCAAGATGGCGCAGATAATGTTCAGTTACAAGCTAAATTTCCACAATGGGGCCACCTAAATACTGGATTTAGGGGTGTTAAGTGGTGTGAAGGGTAGTAGCCAATGGGATGCTTATCCTTGGGGTCCCTATACCCCGTAAAAGACCACTGTAAAAGTCATCCTTTTTGACCTGATCACCCTCATTTTTCGACTAATAGTGTTGGGTACTGACTAATTGTGCCCTGGGCCCTGCTAACCAGGCCCAAGGCCAGTATTCTGTTTAAAAGATATATGGTAATTAGGTGTAATTAAAATTGGTATGCCAATCTACCAGTAAGCCCCTTGTACATGGTAGGGCGTGTAGGTTTAGAGCCCCAGCATGATTTAATGCGCTGAAGTGTGCACTGCTGTGTTGTCTGCGCTGTCCTTTTAAAAGCCAGCCCTGCTTTGCAAGCTGCTTTAAAAATAAAACTATGTCCAAATTTGACTTTGGAATTAAAGGTACTTCCAAAGTCTTATACCACTTTATTTTTTACATATGTCACCCCTAAGGTCTACCCTAGGTGCTTCAAGGGTATGGTGCTATGTTAAAATAAGCAGGGACATTATAAAATGTTTTATAAGCCTTGGTGAGGGGAAAAACTAACAATTTAGTTTTTCCCCATTGTAGTGCGTTAGCTCTATAGGTTAACATTGGAAGGCTTTATTAAACTTTATTAAAGTCTAACTATTGACAGGAGTGAGCTAAAATAGCTCAATAGTTCAAAGTGTCTAAATAATAGTTGGAATAAATTCAACAACTTGCCACGGTTAGATCTATTATAACAAGGACAGAAAAGAAGTTATAGAACTTGCTTTTCTGATGTGCCTGCATACAGCTCTAGAGCAGCCTCTCTTGATCGGCCAACCTTTGACAGGCTGAGTCAAACTGCTCTGATGAGGTGTGGCGTGGTCTGAAAGGAAACAGAGAGACATCTAGTGGGAGGCTATCTGCAAGCTGCAGAGCAAATGCAGGAAGGGGGCTGGGTAGCCAAACTGGTCTTCAAAGAGAGAGACTCTAAGGACAGAACCCAGGCCCACCCCCTCTTCCTGCACCCCCTGCAAGATAGGAGCCCCTGTAATTGAATTAGCAGAGGGGCTGGAAGGGGAATGCTAGGGAAGGTTAGCCACACCTGTAGGCTGGGGTAGCCAGACCTGAAGCTCCATTTTGGTTTTTAAAGAACCATGATGTCTGGGACAATAATATGCCACACTTCAGGGGGCACAGTCACCATTGAGGGTGGCACCCTGCACCCCATTGGTCAGGGGTGCCCCCCTGCTTGCCAGCCCAGAAACATGGATAAATATGTGAGGGCTGCCCAGCAACTCAAATCACTGCCTGGAAGAAACAAGAAGGCAAGCCCGTCTGTGCCTGGACCATGCCCAGCGCCAGGAGCCCTTGGCCCTGCCACCACCTGAAGATACACCACCTCTGAGCTCCAAGACCTGGACCCAGCTAGGACTCAACAACAACTACTGCTGCACCTCTCCCCGTTCTGAACTTTTTCCTGCCGGCACTGCCTCTTCTGCAACAGCAAAGTTCCAGCATGCAGGGCAACCACCACCATGCCTACCACGACCACCCCAGACCATCTCAACGCGCGATCACTTCGCAAGCATGCCACTGTGATCTGGAGCACCATCACCACCTTCACATTCCAATGTCATCTTCCTCATTGAGACCTGGATCAACCCCAAATCAGCACCCGACATCCTCTGCCATGCCACACCCGACAGCTACAAGATTGTACATCTAGACTGCATCAACAAGCACGCAGGTGGAATCACCATCATGCACAAGGAGACCATACACTACACCACCGCTGCAGACAATGCCCCCAATAATGGAACACCTCAATTTCCAACTCCAAACCGACAGCAAAACCACCATCAGGGGCACCCTCGCTTACAGACCACCAGGATCGCGCCCCAGTTTCTGCAATGCCATTCCCAATTTCATTGCTCCACCTGCCATGTGACCCGAAAACTACCTCTTCCTCTGCGACCTTAATTTTCACCTCGACAACTCCAATACCGCCAACCTCTTTGGAAGCATGAGCAAAATAGGCGTCACCCAACTGGTCACAGACATCACGCACATCGCAGGCCACACAATTGACCCCATCTTCACGGCCAGCGACAGAATCAAGTACAGCCTTGTCACTAAGCTCACCTGGACCGACCATGCCATTGTCCACTTCACCATCACGGGACCCCCTAGCACTGCCCCTAAGCCGCCCAGCACCTCACACAGTAGCTGGAACCAGATCTCAGAGAGCCAATGGACCACCGCCTCAACACCTCCCACCACAACCAATCTAGAACAGGCAGTCAAGAACTTCTCTGCCTGGATCACAGATTGGGACAATAGTCGCTCCCAGCAAACACACAAGACCCAAGAGGTGTGCCAAGAAAACCAGCTGGTACACTGCGGAACTCAGTACCAGGAAGCACACCTGCAAATGACTCAAAAGGAAATGGTGCACCATAATTGAGCCCATGGATCGAACAGCATTCAAAACAGACATAAATAAGAAGTGGCAGGGTTAAATCTGTGCACAGCTGTTTCTCAATATCCTAAATGGTGCTCCAAGGGCTAGAAGTGGCCACTCAACTATTCCAATAGTGAAGACAAAATTTCCTCATAATAACAATCAATAATATCCTGAGTACCAAATCAGTGTCCAAAATTCAAATGTCCACCAGTCATTGTAGTTAATGTTTTCACTTTATTTTTGGTCTTCGCATATATCTAACACAAGTCCAACATGAACTTCTATCCAACAAGTGTTTCATCTCAAGGTAAATCTACCCTTGACTTCACCCATGCTACAAAACAAATAAGGTTATAATCCTTCATTGTTCCACCTACTCCTAACATACCACCACGGGGACTGTTAGTAACTATAAAAGCCTAATGTTCATACTGATTCCCATGTATCCAAACAGACAGTGAACCCCAAAACCGAAATGAAAGGTAAACCATTAGTGTAAGACGTTAATCCTCAATAGAATGGTAATATTGTGTAGCATCTCATTCCGTCCACCACTACCATTGTAACTCCAATGTGAACATAAGATGTAAAAAAAAAAGGGGAAAATGAAATAAATTTTGAAAAAACCAACCATATCCTCAACCTGCGAGTGCACCAAACTACCTGTTACATAGTCTTACCCTCGCCTTTCAGTGCCGTGCAGCACTAAAAAAGCTCCCCATTTATATGCACTATTCATGATGTGATTATGCTGCATATGGGTTAAACACGATCCATATGTAATGTCACGTCTACCATAACATCTGACATTCCAAAATGCATTATAACCCGTACTTGCCCCTATAACCACATGCTAACCATTTTCACTGTTAATCCAACGCACAAGTGCACACGACAAGTACTTCACATATACCACCTCTTAACATGATATCTTACCTTTGTGTAATCGTAGCAGAACCTGAGAGTACTTAGAAACTAACAATCTCGGTCTGTCACATTTGCGCCATCACTAAGATGTAAAAAATTTGCAAAGAAAATTAGTAGTGAAAATCGACTACCGTATTCTAGATGCCCTAAATCAGCGCCATCTTTGCATGCTTCAATTTATTACGCTACTGTGTTGTAAAGTAAACACAGAGGGCCCGATTCACAGAACTAACTTAAGAAAAAATACTAAACTTACTACCATTTTGGTATTCACAGAAGGCATTACTCATTTCGGTATTCACAGAAGTTAGGACTCCTAACTTTAGGACTCCTAAATGCCTTCTGTGAATACTGAAAGTCTTAAAGTTAGGATTTTTCTCAGTTTAAGAGTCCTAAAGTTGTATGCTTCAACTTATCACGCTATGGTGGTGTAAAGTAAAAACAGAGTCAGAATTTAGCTCATAATTCACCTCAGTTTTGCCACTTCACAATAGATATTAATTATGGCCCTGGGGCCTCGCCGGAATACACAGCTGCCTGTGTTAAAAAATAAAATCACTGGTTTGATGCTTCTGCAAGGCTGCTCTGAAAATAATCCAATGGTTGTCATGCACATGCTGTGATAAGGCACTTCATCCGTTGCCACAAACATGAAAGAAGTGGAAGAAATCTCATAGTGGGCTGTCACAGGGACAGGTCTTATGGTGAGAAAGTGGTTGGGGGAGATGGAGGCTCTCTGACCATCTAGAACTCTCCTAAAAATAAAAGTAGTGGGGACTAATATTTTTTTTATTTTTAGGAGTGAAAGCCCACAACGAGCTATGGGCATTTGTACATATATGTGGTATTACCATCCTACCCACCAGTGACTTGCTCTGTGTATGTGATTGATGAGAGCCCATGTACACCCTCCATCAGATAATTGTCACTTGCGACGTGGTCTGTGTTTATTCCTAGTCTGTGAATATTACAAACTCCAACATGGCTGCCAAAGGAAGAGCAAACTAGTATAAGGACCTTTCTTTACCACAACTCTTTCCCCTGGTAGTATATCAATATTGGGCACACAGTCTAAAAATGTCTCTACTTCATATTTTGTCTTCCCTCTAAGACATGATGACTCTTTCCATTATGTATGGCCGTAATCGTGACATGTCAAGATGTCTGCCATGAGGGGGCAAGTTTCAGAGTAACTTGAGTCTTGCAGTTCCGAGCCTAACACACCGCTTCTTCGGTGAACCTGATTGGTCACAGATCACTTCTACTCTCCGCACCTGAATATGATTTACCAATCTACCGTACCTTAAATACGGACCACCTCCACTGCTCAGTCTCGATTCAGGCGAGCAGAGAAGTGTAGCTTGTTTGCGCATGCCACACATGAGGCCGTGTGGGTACTGTTCTCTTTGTTACAAGCCCCAAACCTTTTTCTACTTTGCAGCCCCATTCGCTCTGCTTGATGCCTTGACTGTCATTACCTTCTTTTTATAGTCCGCAGCTGTGCGCTAACCTCTGCCTCTGACCTATGGGGCACATTTGATCGATCCGAAGGATAAGACCCCTCGCTCACACCTAAAATAAGCTGCTTTTCATGGCCCAGGGTGTGACACCAACACAGTTTTGAATTTATGTTGTGTGTACCACGCATGGTCACTTGTATGTTATGTTCTTGTGGGTACTGCCATTTTCTTCCACTTCATTCACGCTTATGGTGACTGATGAAGCGCCTGACTACCATTGGAGTCATTTTCAGAGCAACCTTGCCGGAGCATCAAACCAGTAATTCAATACTGTGGTTTATTATGTGTACTTTTTATTTATCTCAATTACTTTGAAGGTTGAATGATCATTTTTTATCTGAGATGCCAGGTATCCTTATTTAGAGGAATATATTTAATGCTCATTTCAATTGAGGTGTGGGTAGGGTAGTAACCGCCCCACCCCCTTCTTTCAAGTCCTTAAGAAGCACCATGGATCCTTTTTTTGTGCCAGTGGGCGCAAAATATGTCAAGCTGACCACTTCCACTTTTGTACGGCTACTTGGGTTCATTAAACCCCCGCTGCAGCCCTGTCTCTTTCATAGGCTCTTTTAATCCTGCCAAGAGAGCCATCATATTAGAAATTCTACCTGACATTGCTCAGACAGTTTTGTTCTCCTTTCACTTGTACATACACGTCCTCATACTTTCATCACTCATCGAACAGCAAAACAAGAAAACAAGGAAAAGATCTTCGCTAACGCGACCCTTCTTGGGGCACATAGGGCACTGCAGCAATGGTTCTACAAGAAGCATGCCTGATGATGAAGCATGACATCCAGAGGGATATGTGAGGCCACCAAGAAAAAATCCTTAGGGTTCCCACTCCCTGCCTTGTCCTTTGTCCTACCTTCTTTCCTTCCTGATAGGAACAGTACCCCTCCCATTTGTTGAACTACCGCTTTCAGAACCTGGGGACTGGACCTTCATTGGATCCTAGTCCCCCTTTTCTATTTCATTGAGTTGAATGTACGGCTGCTCAACCGATGGATTTATCATACCCTGCTTCTCTTTTGTATACCCATTACAATACAGTCACACCCCTATTTCATCATGGATGACCATCAGGGGCTGAGATTTGGCGAGGACATCGTTGCAGAGATCTTGAAGACACCACCCTTATTAGGAATGGATGGAAGCACACCAATGAGTAGTTACCAAGGCGATTGGAATTCTATCACTGCCCTTAAAAAAGAACAGATCAAGATAGCCATTATGAAGGAATACCTCAGAGCAAGTATAACACCTAATGGGCTGCTAGTAACTACAGCACCAGGTTTGTTTGTGGAAGACATTGTGCTCAGACCGGAATGGTCAAAAATCATGTGGAAGTACACGCGTGATTAGCTTAGTCTCATCATTAACACGGCCAAACACTTATTCGATGCACTTATCTTCAAAAATCAATCTCCCAGAGAAGGCATTAAAGGCTGGGATCAGCATCACCGGGTTCAAGTCACGGCTTTCGGAGACTAATGCCTAGACGAATAAGCATAAGAACTACCTTATGTAGCAGAAGATATCCAAGCTGCAGAAGGATATTAAGAGTTTTGATGAAGAGAAGGTGTTCCCCCTACATCATAGAAGATGACCTACCTTCCGGCGGTGAACTTTCATCAGATGACAGCTCAACCACATCTCATAGGATATGCCATTCCTCTAGCAGCATTTTGAGCAATGACAGCTGGGGCAGCAATGAGAAGCGCCGGGTTAGTAAGGAAAAGCGTCGGGGTCTGCTTCCTCCACCACCGATGTATGGATTTCCAATGCACCCCTTCTCAGATGTGGCACCCAGGTTCTCAGATGCCTTTTCAGCCACCACAACCCCTATTCCAACACTCCTTTCCTGAACCTTTTTAGGCACAGGCTGGGGCAGAGGAAGAGAAAGAAAAGGAGGCAACAAACCAGTACACAGGCAGCAGCAAGAGACCCAGATGCAGACCAGCAGTCAGACAGCCAAGAAAAGCTTGATAACCTTTCCAAGAGGATTTTGACTGAAGACGTGACTGCGGTACTACGTAGAGGCCTGGGATTTGTGCCCACCCCTTAGGAAGATCAATTGCGTCTCACTAGAGAACTTCACCAGTTCCTCCGCAATGTTCGCCTTCGGGCATTCTTTCAGGATAAAACCACCCCAGACTAAGCAGACTCTGGACTGAGGTTAGCATCCAGGTTTACACCCCCCTAACCATGACACCCAGTGAGATTCTCACTTTAGAAAAAGCTGTACTAAAATAAACTGCCCTGATCAAAAGCACCCAGACCTTATGAAAATTTACCATCCAGACAACGTGACGTGGTCACCACCCTGACAGAGGAAACCTCGTTCATAATAAAACCAGTAGACAAAGGCAGGCAATCATTGTCATGAATTCCACATCTTGTTGAAACACATCCAGCGCATTGTTAAGATGGCAGAGGTACAGGGCTGGATCACAAAAACCATGAAGCAGAGCTTTGGGTGAACACTTCTCTGAGGATCCCCTGCTTCTACATATTAACCAAAATATATAAGGGTACTTAACCCCCCTCCAGGAAGAGCCTTTGCCTCCGGCATTGGTATCTGTACTGGAACCTTTAAATAAGTTCTGTGACTACTTTTCCAACCTCTGGTCCAGAAAACGTCTTCGTTCCTGAAAGACACCAGAGACTGATTGAACCTGATTGCGAACACCAACAAGAGATTGATCTCCTAAGGACACTGGATGTAGATGCATTATACACTAACATCCCTCAGGGGGCCACCCCAGCGGTCATTGAGGCCTGCCTCAGAGCACAGGCCTGGACCTCCGCCACACCCATTAATTTCATCATCGAATGTGTCACCATGGTGTTAAAAAGCAACTTCTTCAAATTTAAAACCCTAGTATACCAGTAGTTACAAGGGGCATCTATGGGCAGCACATTCGCCCGAGCCTGGCCTATCTCTATATGGCCCATTTTGAAGAGCAGTACATCGTCACAGACATTAATTCCCTTGAAAAATAACATCCTCATGTGGCGACGATATATAGATGACATTTTGGTCTACTAGAAAGGTGAGGACACTATGTCAGGAGTTTACCAACTGGATCAACACCCAGGACCCTTATCTGAGATTCACTCAATCATGCTCGACAAGAAAGAGATAATTTCTGGATTTACAATATCAAGAATGGGCACCTGAATACCAAGACCTTAAAAGAAAGACAACGGACTGTAACAGCATCCTGCTATTTGATAGTCACCATCTGAAAGTCCTGTGAGAGAACCTTTCCATATGGACAGTTCCTCCACCTTTGGAGACACTACAGCTCATTAAAAGATTTTGATGCACAAGCCATGACACTTAACATAAGATTGTCTGCAAGAAACACTACCCACCACCAGGAAACCCTTCTGGAGACAAACACAGGACCCCTTGATGGCATCATTACCTGTCTAACCACTTTTACCTCTAATTCTAACACGATCAAACGCATTATCACAAAGCACTGGACAGTCTGAACTCTGGGTCCATTAGATTCCATGGCCATAATTTGCTTTTCGGTGTACTGGGAACCTGAAAGATCTTTTCTTACACACCAGACCACGCACTCAACAACCCCACATGTAGCACAATCTAAGGGCCCTACCACCTGTAACAGGACACTATCCTTGTGGGTTCTGTGAGGTTTACTCTTTTACCTGACCTTCAAAAGAAGTGAAACTGAGTCTCCTGGATTCAGAAGAACCACACTAATTGCAATACAAAAAACTGCATCTCTCTCATCACCTCCCCCTGTGATCTCCATTATGTGGGTATGACCACGAGGGCTGTTAAGACCAGAATAAGAACAGAATAACAGAACAACAGAGTACCATCTGCTGTGGACGCAGTGCCACAAAATGGCCGAAACCTTTTTCTACTTTGCAGCCGCGTTAGATTTGCTTGATGCCTTTACTGTAACTTTTACAGTCTGCAGCTGTTCGCTAACCTCTGCCTCCGACCTATAGGGAACATATGACCGATCCTAAGGTTAAGACACTTCACTCACACCTAAAACAAGCAGCCATTCATGGCCCAGAGTGTGACACCAACACAGTTTGGATTTTATGTTGTGTACCCTGCATTCCCACTTGTCTGTTATGTGTGTACTGCCATTTTCTTCCACTTCTTCCATGTTTGTGGCAACTGATGAAGCGCCTTATCACAGCATGCGCATGACAACTATTGTAGTTATTTTCAGAGCAATTTTACAGAAGCATTAAATCAGTAATTCAGTATTGTGGTTTATTATGTGTACTTTTAATTTCTCTCATTTACTTTGTAGATTGAATGATCTTTTATATCTGAGATACCAGGTATCCTTGTTTACGGGAATGCCTTTACTGCACATTTTATTTTAGGTTTGGGGTAGGGTAGTAACCCCCCCTTCTTTTATGTCCTGAAGAAGTGTTGTGGATCTTCCTTTGTGCCAGAGGGCATGAAACATGTCGACCTGACCACATCCACCTATGGCTACTTGGGTGCATAACTTCCCCACAGCAGCCCTGCGCCTTTCATAGGCTCCTTTAACCCTGCCAAGAGAGGCATCATATTAAAAATTCTACCTGGCATCTCTTAGCCTGTTTTATTCTCCATTCACTTGTACATACACTATCACTCCACCCTACACATCTAGGACACCCTTATACTTTCATCACTCATCTTACAGCAAAACAAGAAAAAGATCTCAGTTAAAGCGACCCTCCGTGGGGACCGTAGGGCATTGCCGCCCCGGCCCTATGAGGAGCATACCTGATGATGAAGAATGACATCCCTAGGGCACCAACAAATAATCCTTAGGAATCCTACTTCCTGTTTCGTTCTTAGTCCTACCTCCATTGCTTCCTGATAGGAACAGTACCCCTCCCATTTGTTGAAGTCCATTTTTGCTGTCATTATTTTATACAAATATATAAATAGGATTCGGCGTAATCTCGGTCTCTGTTATGACTATGCAATGGTAAAATATCATATTAAGAGGTGGTTTATGTGTAGTACTTGTCATGCGCATTTGTGTATTGGATCAAAAGTAAAAGTGGTTACGATGAGCTTATAGAGATCAGCACTGGTTAATATCTATTGTAAAGTAGCAAAATTGTGGCACGTTATTGACTAAATTCTGGCTTTTTGGCACCTCTGTGTTTACTGTACACCACTATAGCATAATAAAATGAAGCATACAAAGATGACGCTGATTTAGGTAATCTAGAATATGGTAGTCCATTTTCTCTGTCATTGTTCTTTGTGAATGTATAAATAGGTACTTCAAGGTGGTGCAGATGTGGCACGCTGAGATTGTTAGTTTCGGAGTACTCTCCATTTCTGCTACGATTACACAAAGGTAAGGTATCATGTTAAGATATGTTTTATGTGAAGTACTTGTGTGCATTTGTGCACTGAATTAACAGTGAAAGTGGTTATGATGTTGTATAGAGATGAGTACGGGTTATAATACATTTTGGAAAATCAGATGTTGAGGTAGACAGGACATTATATATGGATTGAGTTTAACCCATATGCAGCATAATCACTTCATGAATATTACGTATAAATATTCAGAACTGGGGGATGCTTTTTACTTGGGTTTATTTGGTATGCTATTTATGTGGTTTATAACATGCTTCCCCATGTCTCTGAATTGATTTGGGCTAGCATGAATGAACTAAAAGGGAACACGCTTACGAGTGGTTTTATCTTTTATTATTACGGGATGAAACCACGTGGTTACTTATGAGAATAGAGCGATATGCGCTTAACTTAGGTTGGTTATTATTTGTTTTGTTATCCTAATGAAGTCAATGGGAGATTCACCTTGAAACTAAACAAGTGTTGGCTTTTAAGTTCATGTTGGACTTCTGTTGGATATATGCAAAGACTAAAAATAAAGAAGAAACATTAACTACAACGTCTGGTGGAAATTTGAATTTGGTCCACTGATTTGGTCCTCAGGATATTATTGAACATTCAAAACCGCTCTCAACCTATACACCAACTCCTGAAAAAGATGAAAAGGAGCACAACTCCCTGGTGGACATCTTTCACAACAAGATCTATGCTAGCTACAGAAACTTCGAACTGCAACCCACTGACATCCTCAACTACTCTCCCCATGAACAAGGAAAACAACCACCTGGGCCCAGATTACCACGCAAGACACCACAGCCATTATGAACTCGGTCTACTTAGTAGCACCCAAGGACCCTTGTCCTCACCACAGCTTCAATCTCGGAACCAAGATGATCAGCAGCAAGTTCACCTCCATCCTCACTGCATCCATCACCATGGCTACCTTCCCCAAAGAATGGGAACACGCAGAAGTCAAGCCCGTACTCAAGAAACCATCCGCCGACCCCAACAAACCCATGAACTACTGCCCCATGTCGCTGTGCCCTTTCCCACCAAAGTCCTCAAGAAGACCATCAACCGCTAACTCACAAAAAACCTGGAGAACAACAATTTGCTAAACACCTCCCAATCTGGATTCTACACGAACCACAGCACCGAAACCAACCTGATTGAAGCCAGAGATGACATTAGATCCTCCTGACCAAGGAAAAACAGCAGCACTGATCCTCCTTGACCTCTCTGCAGCGTTCAATACAGTAGCACACCACACCCTAATCAAAAGGCTTCACAACATCAGACTCCAAAAAGACGCTCTCAAGTGGGTCGCCTCCTTCCTCACCGGAAGAAACCAGAGAATCTGCCTTCCTCCCTTCACCTTGGAACCCATGAACACCACAACCTCAAGGTTAATCCCTCAGCTCTACCCTGTCCAACACCTACATGACTGCCTTGGCCAATGTCGTCATATCGCACAGACTGAGTATAATTGCCTACACCAATGATACTCAGCTCATCTTCTCTCTATCAGAAGTCCCCTACGCCACGCTGACCAATTTCCATAGGTGCATCATGAACATCACCGACTAGATGAGAGATGACTGCCTGCAACTCAACACATACAAGACAAGTTCTGATAATCGGTAACAACGCCTCCCCACGGAACGGCGCCTGGTGGCCTCCCAAACCTGGACCCTTACCCACTCTGACCTACCATGCCTGCAACCTCAGTATCATCCTAGACAGTAAGCTCACCATGAAAAGACAGATTAGTGCTGTATCATCCGCCTGCTTCCTCACCCATCGCATGCTTTGCAGAATTTTCAAGTGTCTCCCGATCTACACCAGGCACACCGTCACACAGGCCCTGGCCACCAGCCGACTGGACTATGGCAACGCACTCTAAGTAGGAATTACCTCACACCTCAAGCAACAGCAAACTATACAGAACTTAGTAGCCAGACTTATCCTTGATCTCCCCAAAACAGACCCACATCACCCCCCAAGAAGTTTCACTGGCTCCCCATTCAGAAGAGATGCCAGTTCAAGATGCTGATCCACCAGGTAAACTTCCACCTTTCCTCCAGGCACCTGCATAGTGCCTCCCTCTGCTTCGCCCATACCCTGCCGCAGCAACAGTGGAAGACGCTCCTTCTCCAAACTCTCTGCGAAGTTCTGGAACAACCTCCCACTTCACCTACAGACCTCATTCTCTCTGCTGGAATTCTGGAAAGGACTCCAGACCTGGCTGTTCAACTGAGCCCCCTGCAGCAGCTACTCAAGCACCTGGATACCCTCATGGGTGATTAGCTATGCTATACAAATCCAATTTGATTGACTTATTGAAGGATTGCCCTGCTGAAACCCTGGCCTGCACCCAGATGGACTGCATCTGCTGCAACCTTTAGACTTCAAAAGAAGGACTTTGCCTGACTCTAAAGGTCTGAGGAGTAGACTGCCTGAAGGCAGCAGAATAAAAGAGCTCCAACTCCATCATATCCACCTTGAAGAGCCCAGCTGAATAGCTTCCAGTGGAATGGTAAGGATTTGACTAGGTGCATTGTGGTTCATGTAGTCCCAATTTCCCAAGCAGCAACTCCTAGCTTCTGAAATCTTGGATTGGTGTTGTGGACCCTTCAAGAGCCCAACAGGACTTTCTGGATGAATACCCAGAAGTGAGAGACCATTTGGAGAATTTTTGGTAAAAAGCTCCATAAGTTGAACGACTCGTCTTCGAGAGTCAAGCCACTGACGTTGAACAGTGACCCGGCCTGAAATTCAGGTTTGTCCTGCTATATGCTCCAGAGCTCCACCCTCCAGGATTTTAACAAGGCCTCACACTGAAGCAAGCCACTGTCATCGACTCGCGAGCTGGTGTGATGAGGAGCCTCGCTCTACTTTGAGAGAAAAATCTCCCAAAAAGTGGCTAGGAAGGTAAAAACTTGACCGGGACCTACTGTTCACTGTATCCGACCAGCGTCCCATCGCAGTCAGCATGAAACTTTGACTTTCATGGTCCAGTACGACCAGATGTCCCAAGTTGGCGCTTCTGGCTTTTAGGCACCAGAAAGTATTTTTTATTTAGAACTTCATATCGCCAGTTCCCTACATTGGATTTTTGTCGCTTTGGTGTAATTTTAATCATAAAAATATTCCCTATTGTTATGAATTGGTGTTGTTTTTTTTAATTGTTTATTATGTCTTACTTATTTAATATATTGGTGTTTTTAAATGCTTTACACTCCTGTCTCTTAAGTTAAGCCTGTCTGCTCACAGCCAAGCTACCAAGAGTTGAGCAAGGATTAATTTATTGAGATCTTGACTGGACCTTATTTGTGATTTTGGTGTTATTACTAGTGGTAGCTACCTATCTGCATCTACTAATAAACCACCTTTCAACAACCTCTTCCTGTGGATATTGTGCATAACCCTGCCCCAGGGTTCCTAATTCTTTCAAAAACAAAATGGTGGAACCCTTTTTTCTTGAAGCACATTAGGTAGCCCACCTTAGGAGTGTGACTAGCCTGGTGGTGCAACACGCCTACTAGCATACCTAACTTTCCACCTGTCCTGGTGCCAAACGGGCCTAATCTGAGGTGGCATCTCCCAGGTCTAGGAGAAGCCAAGATTGCATATCAAAGGTGGCAGGGGCTTTGAAGCCCCTGATATGCTAAATCACTAGCCATCCTGCTGGAGGAGGTGTGAACACCTTCCTCTGGAAATGGCAGTGTTTCTTGCCTCAGAGAGCGTGAGTTCTCACCTGAAGGGGGTCAGAAACAGGTCTGTGTTGGCAGGCTGGATGAGACCAGTCAGCCAGCACACTAGATAGTGGTAGGGTTTTCATTTTGCCCTCTGGGTGCATGTCATAATAAATGTTGTACTGGCAACAGTGCAGATTTATTAAGATGTTTGGTATCAAGGTGTTGATACCAAACATCATAGGTTTCAAAAAGTCATCATATAGCTGGGGAACACATAATGACCAGTGCCCAGTACACCTAAGATGGCTTCCCTGTTCACTTGTAGAATTTTAGTAAATGGGCTAGGCAGCACAGAGGTCTATCTGCTCATGCAGATATGCCCTTACATGTAATATAATGCACCCTGCCTTAGAGCTACAAGACCTGCTGTAGTGGTGACTTACATGTATTCCGTGCAGTGACTTTGGCATGACACACTGTGCCATGTTGTGCTTTCATTCATGGTTTTCACCATCACACGCAGTCGACAATGGCAGGCTGCATGCAATTTGTATGGGGGTCCCTTAGGGTGGCATAATACATGCTGCAGCTCTTAGGGACCCTCTTTGGTAGCCATTCCCTAGGTACCAGTTATACCATTTACTAGGGACTTACAGGTGTGACAATTAGACCATTTTACCTTGTTTTAGGGAAAGAGCACTGGCACCTGGTTAGCAGGGACCCAGTGCACATCAGTCCAAAAACATCAGTACCAGGTTGGCGCTTTTGGCTTTTTTTTATAAACAAATTTTTATTCAGTTTACAGAAGGAATGCACCAGCCAATCAGCACCATATTTCAATAATCGAGAATCACATACACAAGTTCTTGTTACCCAATGTACAGACATTAATAAAACAAAAATAAGATGTGAACAATCAAACCCTTCACGATTAGACCCCCCCCAGCCACTTCCCTCAAATTCTGTGATATTTCTTAGGGCATCCACGTGCCACATACATAACTTTCTTCTGTGTGGTTCACCAATCCACCCCAGTCCGCCAACACCCCACACTTGGGGGCTCAGGGCATTTCCAGGAGGCCGTAATGTCTCTTTTAGCTACCACCATAGCTGTAGTGAAGAACGGTTTTTCATTGCGTGACCCTTCCAGCCAATCAGTGATGCCCAGGATCGTGTGCTTAGGGTCGTGGAGAACCCCCCACCCTAGAAACTCAGAGAGTTCTTCTTCGATGCCCTTTCAAAATACCGCCAGGTGGGGGCAGTCCCAAACCATGTGAAGGAAGTCCGCGGGGTCATGGCCACACCTGGTACAGGCTAAGGACAGACTAAACCCCGCGCGATAAGGACATACCGGGGTGAGATATGCAGCATGTAGGTAATAGAGCTGCACCAAGCGCAACCTAGCGGAGGCGGTGACCGTTCTGGGGGCCATAAGGGCATCACACCAGTCTTCTTCTTCCAAGGGGCCCACCCAGTCCTCCTATTGTGCCCGCAGTCGGTCCAGGGAAGTCGGGGTGTTGTTAATCAGTGCACGGTAAATGCGGGAAATGCTACCTTTCCCCAGGCCCCCAAACATGCTCTGGGCTTCAGGCGGGCTGTGATCCAGCAACCGCGTACCTGTTGTGAGGTGTGAGCATAGGGCATGCCGTATCTGGAGGTAGCGAAAAAATTGAGAGTGGTGCAGCGAGTATCTGGACTGGAGATCTTCGAAGGAGCGCATGTGATCCCCCACCCAAACGTCTCCCAGCTGCGTGATACCTATGAGGTCCCAAGCTTCAAAGCCCCGAAGCCCGGTCATTTCTTTGAGCCAGGTAACGTGCCACAGGGGTGTACAGTGGGTCAGTGTGTGTGTCCATTTGGTGTGCCGCAGTGCTGTCCGCCAGGCCAGTAACACCGAGCGCATCACCTCCGGAAGACGGGAAGGAATCAGGGTCCCATATAGAATGGATTGGATTCAGGCAAGGCCCAGCTAACTTAGTTCGAGCCTATGGGCCGGATCGGACCCCCCCCCATTGAACCAGTCATGTATGGGGAGAAGTTGCGTGGCTAAATAGTATAGATAAAGGTGAGTCATCCCCAAGCCCCCGTCGAACGAGGGGATCCTGCAAGTATTGAGCGCCAGTCTGGACCTACCTTTCCCCCACAAGAACTTGCTGGCTACACCGTCGAGTTCACGGAACCAGGCCCTGGGAAAGCACATGGGGGTGTTCTGAAGCATGGAAAGGAAGCGGGAAGCACCATCATCTTAAAAAGGGCCACCCTCCCCATGGGGTTGAGGAGCAGCGACTGCCACCGCTGGAGGTCTGCCTTGGCTCGCCTCCCCAGTGGAGTGACATTGAGGGCCCAGCTGAGCTGGGGCAGCAAGGTCACCCAGATCCCCAGGTACTTGAATGATTGACGAAGTAGAGGTATTTCGGACAGCCAGTCAAAGCAGTCCCGGGAGGCGCTTTTGGATTTTAGGCACTAGAAAGTATTTTTTGTTTAGAAATTCATATCGCCGGTTCCCTACATTGGATTTTTGTCGCTTTGGTGTAATTTTTAACATAAAAATATTCCCTATGGTTATAAATTGGTGTTGGTTTTTTATTGTTTATTATGTCTTACTTATTTAATATATTGGTGGTTTTTAAATGCTTTACACTCCTGTCTCTTAAGTTAAGCCTGTTTGCTCGCAGCCAAGTTGTCAAGAGTTGAGCAAGGATTATTTTATTGAGAACTTGACTGGACCTTATTTGTGATTGTGGTGTTATTACCAGTGGAGCTACCTATCTGCACCTACTAATAAACCACCTTTCAACAACCACTTCCTGTGGATATTGTGCATAACCCTGCCCCAGGGTTCCAAATTCCTTCAAAAACAAAATTGTGGAGGCCTTTTTTCTTGGAGCACATTAGGTAGCCCCCCTTAGGAGTGTTACTAGCCTGGTGGTGCAACACGCCTACTAGCATACCTAATTTTCCACCTGTCCTGGAAAGGGATAGGGAAAGAGCACTGGCACCTGGTTAGCAGGGACCCAGTGCACCTCAGTCTAAACACATCGGTACTAGTGGCAAAAAGCGGGGCACACATGACTAAAAGGTGGGTCTGGGGGATTGGAAACTGACCCTGGGGGCACAAACTTCCCCATAAATAGCTGTATGAACACTTCACTCCTCTACTAACTGCACAATCACATCCATGCCCTATCGATGCGAGAGTCCTCATAATAGAGGCAGTGATACACCAAAACTAGCAGACTCCTGCAGTGAGCAAAGAGCCCCCTGCTGATATGCTGAATGAGGGAAGTATGACTAGTATGACTAGGGGCAAGAAGAGCCTATTCAGCAGAGTGGCTATACCTATAGAGCAAGTGATGCAATGCCCCTTCAGGTGGCACATGAGCTAAAGGAGAATGAAGTGAAGTGGTGCGGGGGGAGTAGGGGGGTTCACAGCCCAGCATATATATTTAGATGGCGTCTCCCCCAATAGGCTGGATGAACTAGGAGATCTTTCAGGAGAACTTTCCAGTACACCCTCACATTTTTTCTTAGAAGGGCTCTTGGCCCGAAAAGGGACTCCTACAAAAAAACATTTTTTTTGGACACTGCTCGCGGTAGATACTTGGGTATGGACAGCGTGGAAGCAGTCACAAAACTGGATATTTTCAAAGACCTCCGAGAATACCCTGGCGGGTGTCGGATCTGAATGGATGATGCTCAGTGCCAATGAAACCAATATCCTCAGGAGTGAAGAGAGTGTTTCAATACTCCAGTAGGGTATAAGCACCTCTATACTAAACACACGTAAGATAGCTGGATACCCACAAGGAGTAGAGAGACCAAATGAAGAACCAACAGGTAGGCAGATGACACGGGGAACTCAAGGGTAAAGTTTTCCTGCAAAGAGGGAACAGCAGAGACATAAGTACATGCAAAGACAAAGACCAGAAGAGCAGCTTATTTACTTGCTTTTGGTTTGATTTATGTGCTTTCCCTTACTTACCGAAAGCAATGTCAGTAGCGATTATGATGTAGGACTCTCTTTGAAACACCAAGGGTTCAAGCGAGGAGGTTTAGAAAACTGATTCAGTGGAAGGGTTCCGCCCAAAGGTGAGGACGTCTTATTAATGTTGCAATGTAGGTACAGAAGGCTCATAAGTCCTGGGAAGGAGGAGGAAGGTCAATAGCCACTGCCAATAATTAGTGTGATGATTCCTCAAGCAAGTAAATTAGAATAAGTGTCCTTGTTTACAAGACCGCTGGTCTTGCTAATGTTTTCTACTGATCAGGGTTGCTGGAGGCCACTGTGGTAGAAGACGCGCTATTCGTAGCGCTGAATCCGATACGATCTGTGTTTAAATGAAAAGAAGGGTCAACGCGCTTCTGCGCTTGTACAAGTTCCAACGCGCTAGTTCGCGCGTAGCGTTTTTAAAAAACAAACATTCCGTGAATGCCGAGCTAAGAGCCGCTCGTAACACTTAAGCTCTGCTTCGCGCCTTTTGAAAACAATAGAGCGCTAATGCGCGTTCTGTCCCACAGCACCAAACACAAAAAAGAAAATGAAGAATCCTTTTCCGCTCTACGTCGCGCTGTTCCGCTTTTCAGATGAGCCCCGTCGTCAGAAGCACCGTGCTTATTAAAACACAGGAAGCAGGTATGCAGTTTGTTCCCAGCTAAGAACGAGAGTGTTATCAATCAGGTCAAGGCACAAGAATGGGCAACAGCCGAGTGAGATCTCCGTGAGAGAGCGGGATCCAAGCGGAGGAGTTGAATTTCCAAGTCGATTAAAAAAAGGGGCGTGGTTCTGATACTGAAGATAGCCAAGCACCTGGTAACGGGCGTGGGCTGGCTTTATACTCTGGAGATGTCAGCTGACTTGTTTTCAGGGTAGTATGGGAAAGCATACAGGGTGATAGCCATTACACTGCATTATGGGAGCGGTAGTTTTTGGACTGTGAGGAGACAGAGAAAGGTTACAGGAAGCCTGGCGGTTGACAGTGGGTGATCTACAGCAGCATACTCCAGGAAAATACATCGTCAACAAGTACCCCAAAAGAGGATTTAATTTCATCTTCAGTAAAATGGTAGCAAACACTGGGACATTTTTAACTGAACAGGTTCATGATAGCGAACCTTGGCAGGAAAGAAAGGCTAAATGAGAGGACTCTACAAAGCCACGAAAGGGAGAACCTACAATATAACAAGGAGGCAACACCATACCACGCCACACGACTAGCCCCTCAGATCGAGGCGGGTAAAGAAGGGGAAAATGATCATCCTGGCCCGACCAGCAGAATAATTGTGGCATAAAGTGCCATACAATGCAGTCGAACAACAGAGAACAGTACAATAGCTCATAAATGGTGCCACTGATCAATAAGCTCCACACAGCAATAACGGACCCGAGAAAGGAAGGTCAAGAGCTTAGACAAACCGATGCAGTGGAAAGGAGGGAAATTGTACTGGCATAAGGATACACAGCAACCCCACTCCCAGTCTGCTTGTAAATAATCTTGATGCTCATAAAATAACCCCTGAACATGCTTAACTAAATGGGGAAGGTAAAATGAAGACCGCTTATGATACAATACCCATATAAAAAGGAGACTTTTTTTCTGCTGAATCTTCAGTTATAGTCAAAAGAGAGGAATGCATTATGAAAGACGAAAAGGGGGAGAATAGAATGATCGGGTGGTAAGACCAAGACTGTCTTGGACAAATTATTCCGGCTACAAGTTAAGCAGCCCGGAAACATAGACCTAGTGGTGGCAAATTGGATAAAAGACACAAGGAATTTTGCGATCTACAACCTGCCAGTAGTGTGTAAGAAAGAAGGGAGTCCCTGAGAAACAAAATGTACAAATGTTTAAGTGACAAATCAGGCGACAATACTGTTAAAATGAATGATCTGCAGATTGTAAAGTGCTATTAAGCTAGTTTTGACAGCGAAACCAGTTGCACCCTAGTTGGCACAGGAAGTACAAACCTAATTGAGTACATGGTTAGGACTGTGCCACTAGCAAACTCTTTTGAAGCCACCTGAATTGTGCTTGAACTAAACATAAGGCGGGAGAAATGTGACCCTACACTCATAAAACAATGACGCCAACTATCGCAAAATGGCCCCCATTTTCTTTTTTTTTTTTTAGAGTTTTATATAGCGTGAACTAGGACCGAAGGTGTCAGAGCGCTTTACATGAGCACCATTTGCGTCACAGACGGACTCATTAATTATTTTCTTTTTTTTGTTATGGCCGCATTGAGATCAAAAGACAGGCTAAGCCAAGCCAGCAGCCCAAAAGTCCAGATATCTAAAAACAATAGAAGAAACAGGAAATTAAGCCCACCTGAAAATACCTGCAGTATTGTGGTAGAAGATGGGGGAAGAAGTAATTCTAGGTGGCATAAAATGGCAGAAGACGTAGTGCCTATGGCACCACACACCTTGGGATCATTTTGTCAAATGGGATTGACTAATCACAAGCCTTATGAAGTGAGTCTGTTAACATTGTGGATGGGAACCAAACAGCTCAATAATCTCCTTGAATTTTGCAGGATTTCTCAAAAAATAAGCAAAGGTGACTTCCTGAACTATCTAACATCTTATGATGTAAAAATACTCCAAGAAAAGTGGCTCAGAACACCATGGGTTATCCCTGGCTATATTTAACCATTCAAAGTGCGCTAAAGAGCTGGAGAAAACAAGAAAGAGTGGAGAACTGCAGGTATCATGTAGACTCAACAAATATATTTCTTGCAAAGCATGGGATGATATCCATGGAAATCTACAAGTTGTTGATATCCAACTCCTAGACAATTATTTCCTAAGAATAATAAATATTTATGTGTAACAGAAAAAGGTGGCTGGCTACAAACACCACTTAAAAGGTATTTAGGAAGCACTATATCTTCTCTGCTTGTCCAAAGTTTACACACTCATCTGCTGTGACTTCTATTGCAAGCTTGGTAGAATGGTGAAATGCCGATGAATCTAATAGAATTGAAAACCGCATGTGGCATCCCATCTATTAGCCATGCATTTCCAAAGACGGATGCCAAAGCCAAACATCTGGTCCATTTTTGTTCAACCCGAGATCTTATTTCAGCTCGAAATTCCTATGAAAATGAAGCATCTAGTGTGCCCACATAAAATGCTCGTTGAGCACAATCTGTGATCGATTAGATCTTGATCAAGATAACTTATTGGAACAGATTCAAAAATGGGAAGTTGCAATGCAAATTGGAAAGTGATCACAATCCTCCACTTATGGAATTAAAAAACAACATTTCCCCATAACCAAGAGAAATTCTAAATGTAAACTATATCTGGGGGAGAGGGGCAAATTAGAATAAGGTGGAACTCAAACCTAGAATCCAGCATAGAAGATTGGAAATTCGGTCCATTAACAGTAGACCTTCGTGAAGGGATACTGAAAGGCTTGGGCGACATGGCCACATTAATTCTCTATGGTCTTCTGCTGAAATCATTAACCCCAACTGTCTCAAGAACGCCCATTTTCAAAAAATCTCAGGCCAAACCGTCTCAAGAACGCGCACTTTCAAAAAACCTCGGCAAAGAGGGGTGGTTTGACGAAGAATGCAAAGCAATTAAATTAGAATTACAAACAGTGCTTAACAGTGAGTCCTCCAGACAAGTTCTAATGGCTGCAAGACTAAGCTATAAATGGAAAGGAAAAAGAAAACACATTAATTAAATAGAAAGTGTCAGGAGCTAGAATAGGCAGCCCTCAAGAAGGACACACGTCTTCTGGCAGAAGATTGGAGAAGGACGTGGAGTAAGGACAATTTCTGAGAGGCAAATCTTACAGAAGCACCATGGCTAACACATTGCAATACCCTTTTCAACACCACAGATGACCCCACTCATGAGACCTTGTCCTCGATCATCGAGAGAGTCGTCACCAGAGCACTAAATGGCGATCTGTAAGAAGCATTTTCGAAAGAAAGTGAAGGAATCCATACAAGATCTTCACAAAAGAAAGGCGCCGGACCCCAACAAGATAGTAGATCAGTTGGCTGAAATACTGCAAACGTTTTTAAGATGAAAGTAGTGACACATAACTGCCCTGACTCCTGGTTAAATAGCATTATTGCGCCTCTATACAAGAAAAGGCATAAAACGAGCCAAAATCCTACCGACCGATGAGTCCATTTGACAGACTGGAAAATCTTTTACAAATTGATTCTGAGAGGGCCACTAATAAAAACTCCCTTTCACCCATACAAAGAGGCTTTGAAGAAGGATCATTTACGACAGATCATATTTTTACTTTCTTGCACATAATCTATAAGTTTAACATAGCGATAGAAATTCCCGTGTATCTGGCGTTCCTAGACTTTTCATTGTCATTTTATTTGGTCTCAAGAAATCGCCTCTGGGAAAAATTGAGCATTATGGGCATTGAACTCTGTCTTCTGTCACTAATTCAACTGGTGTACATTGGAACCTCATCTCTTGTGAGACTCGAATAAAAAATTGCAGGAAGTGGTACTAAGATGAGAATACCATATCATATTAAAACAACTTGAATTTGAACTTAATAAAGGGCTTTAGGTCCACAATATAAAAATATGGCAAACCTCTTCTCAGGTGAGACTCAATTAAAAACTGAAAGGAGTAGCATATCAGCAAAAACATTATATACCAGCAGAGGGGCTAAGCAGGGTCGGCTTTGGGCACCACTCCTGTTTTCCCTCTATATGAAAGATCCGTACCAAGAAATTCGAAAACCTTTTGATGAAACCCTGTTAATGAATAGTTTTAAGATCCCTGCCCTTCTTTAGGCCGATGAATCCATAGCAAACAACCCCAAAGGCCTGCAAGCACAGCTTTTAGCTATAGAAACTATAAAGCAAATAATTTGTGAATTGATACAGGGTAATAAAAGTGTTAAAAGAGGTTTTCATTTTTTCTTTTTTTTATAAATCATGTAAGAGTGAAAGAAGTGGCATCCTTCAAGTATCTAGAGGGTAACAATTGAGAGAACGCTAAAATGGAAAATCCATATATAAACATCTAAAGGTAAATCATAAACTGAGGTAAATGCCATCTTGAGGTTGTCACGTAAACAGTCATCGGTTTTCCAGTTCTGTCAGTAGTCTTCCCTGCAAAAGTTCGAAGTCAAATCTTGTATGAAGCAGAGTTGTGGATGTTGGACAAGTCCACACATTGTGTAGGATGCTATTAGAGGAAATTTTGGAAATCACTGCTTAAGTTGCCATCAAGCTTTCCCACAGGGGCCCTGGAATCGGACAGTAGCTATTCCTCCATTGAGAACAAATGTCAGATGGCCCTTATTAAGCATGGACTAAAAAGACTGAGATCACGAGGTACAATTTAGTTGACCAAGCCTGGAAAGAACATTTTCTATGCATGCAAAATCAACATAAGCAATCCAATGGGATAAGGAAGGTATGAGACTTGGCTTGTCTGTCTTCGAACATGAATCTGCCAACACCCAAGAGGACAAATGCAGTATCTAAGTCTAAAGTTGAACCAAAAATAGGCCCCCTAGGATAGGATATTATAGGATAGGATATTTACAACATAGGTGCCACACTGGTTTCTTTGATCATCATAGAACAACAATATCTAGTGATTCAGAGAGAACGGAAAATGTTGCACTAAAAAGAGAAGAAATCTGGTGGTTTCATATAAATGTCTATGTGGTGAAAGAGAGGTTTTGGAGCATTTTACGTTTTCCTGTAAGTTCTAGGGCAAGGTCAGGTCTAATTCAATAACCAAAGCCATATGCAAAGAGCAGGTTGAAAACGTAGCGGAGCAAATATTTTACTTGTTAAGTTACCTTGCAGGCAATTCAACAAAATCAACTGGCTGATATTTGAGGAAATGTTGAGGCATCCGTGCAAAACTCCAGGATGCTAAATAAGTCCAGTACGACTAAGAAGTTTTCACATGTTTTGGGAAGAACATTTTGATGAGATATTCGGGCTTTTAGCATGATTTTTTCTTTTGCTGTATTCTTTTTATATATTTGGTTTGCTAATTTAAAATTTTGTGCAATTGTATTTTACATTTTATACTCCATTTTAAATGCATGTGTGACAGACAGCCAAGTATTTACACTGTGGGCCAAAAGCACTCTATTCAATGCAAATTGTTTGAATGTTATACAGTATTCTCACCTTAGTACCCCTCCCTGCACACACCCAAGCCCCATCAGGTGGCCAAACTCCAACTATACAAAGCCTTCACCATGTACCTAATCCTTCATAAATAGCCGACGTCTTGTGGTTAATAAACCACACATGAGTGAGCAAGTACCTAGTGCGCAGTCTTTGCTTTTACCAGGCCAAGCATGTACTATGTCTACCTTTTGCCCTGTAGTAGACCTTTTGAGGATAGCCAACCTCATGCTCCATCTATGAAACATGGGCTGACAAGTCACTAGTGCGCACAGTGTTCGCTCTGTGCAGATCCCTTCAAAGAGATCCCACTCCCATTACAAACCCAAGACCCATTAGGAGGTCAAGCATGTTGCAAAAGATTACCCCCATTACCCTCATTAGCAGTACAGGGGATATAGAAAAGTGGGTCTTCGAGTGGGTACCTTCTAGTATGATAAGCATATAGTAAAATCACATTTTTTGGATGACGTCATCAATGATGTCATCTATGACATAATTGAACATGCCATGAGTAATATAATATGTGAAGTCATAAGCACTGCATGGCGGGGGCGCAAATTATAGTTACTTCTCTGGCAAATTTCAGTGGTTTTTAAGATCAAAAATGTTAACGTTGTGACTGCTATTGTCACCTAAATATAAAGTCCCTTTAATCTTTTTTTTTTTCCAGCAAAAATATGTTTGAAGTATGTGTTGCTGTAGATATAAATGCTCTGCATACTCCTGCCATCTAGTGTAGGGTTTTAACATTTGCAAGTTGTTTGTTGCAGAAGTATTTCGAGTCACAAGGTATATGGCGACTCCTCCTTAAGCTGGCATTGCACATGGGCACTGACTCCATGATAGATAGTTTTTTCAGCTTCGCATGTGCAATACCAGAGCTCAGGGACTGAGGCGTTTCTAGATGGTTCCTTCCACCGTCCCGGTATTCTTTTTGACAACGCTTGCAGATCAAGATAATTCAGCTCTGTCTCGTCACTGAGATCTCTTTGACACCAATTACTACCCAATTGCTGGGCCTTGAGTCTGCTTCCCGCTGTAGGACGTCGAATTGTTGATGGGCAGGAGAGCGTTTCACATTGCGCCCGATGCAGCATGACATTCTCAGGTGTTTAATTAGCGCTTGTCCACGGAGCACGACAGCACTACGTGTGAGGCCTGCCTGAGGGTCAGGTTCACGAAGATTCTGTTATTGCCAAGAAAGCCCCATGACACATCTAAAGATGTACAGATGCTCCGTAGAGGAGGCCCAGGAAGAAACCCCTGATGCTACATTGGAACCTCGAGCATCCCTCTACATGAGGCTGTCTTCTATTCTGGCTGCGACTCAGAGGTGGAAGATCAACAAGTTGTGGATGAAATTACAGGACCGCATACAGAGACAACACCAAGATCTGTGAGTATGCCAGAAATACACCCTAAGCGCATTGAGAGACCTGGAGGAGAGGCAGAGCACCACCACCAAGGGGGGTCAAACCACTAGGCCCGCTGAGCCAAGCCTCTGTGGAACCACACGGCTCAGGCACCCTTTATCCTCAAGAGAAACACATAGTGCCTGTAACATCTGCATCCACAGGCTCTCTACCTCCTCGTACATCAATCAAGATGAAGATCACGGCCGCCTTGGTGCTGAACATGCCAAGCAGCCTTATGACTCCTCCGGTGCTGAAAGGTCCCTCTGAGCCAAGACAGCCAGATCCCAAAACATAATCAGTGCCAAAGCACCAGGAGCAGAAAGATGGTCTGGTGCAGACACTATAGACACCTAAAGTGTCCAAGGACATCCCAATTGCCTCACAAGACATCGGTCACAAGAACTGCCAGATCCGAAAGCCCAGAGGATTCAGGACAGCTAATTCTTGAATGCTTACAGGCAAAGTTGGATGCCAAACAAAAGGGACCCTACATCCACCCTCACACTGACAAAATCACACCAAGGCTACTGCCAAAACTGGTTCAACACTTTGCCATGCAAAAGAAATCTAACCTTTTGAGTAGCCCTTGATTTTATGCCAGAACTGGACCTGAAGAAGCAAGGACAAGGGGACCATCCCTAGTCACTTTGCTTCTTCTACCCAAACTTTACCACCCCCTCCCCCATCACCCTTCCTCTTCCTCCTTAACTTCCTCCTCCACTTCTTCACACATCACTCAGGCCTCACACTACTGAGAGTTCACCTAAATCGTCAGCTAAATATCACTGTCCCTATCACCCGAACGACTCATATGCTCAATCTGAGGATCCAGGCAAATGGAAGGATCCATGGGACGTTTACAGCATAAATCCCTGGGGTACATGGATCCAGATCACCACCCGTTCAAACCTCCCCTCTTCCCCCACCTCCAAAAGCACTACCACCACTTATTACGAGGTAATTCGAAGAGCTGCCCAGTACCACAAGGTCGAGTTTCATGTTCTATGTGAATAGGACAACTTCTTGGTGGAAATCCTTTCCAAAACTATATATGGTCTGGTTCTTACGCATAATAAACCATATATTAAAACTAGGTAAAAAGCCCTTTAAAGAATCTGTCAAAGCCTGAGTAGTACCCCTAGTGAACAACACAAGTACAAGACCTCACCCAATGACCCTCCATGCAGGGGGACATGTGGAACCAGACTCACTTGTCATCCACTCTGCATGTAAAATGTGCTAACTCTCAAGGGATGGGAGAGGTTCTCTACCTGATAAGGAGAGAAAAAAGCTGGACACAGCGGGGAACCATTGGCACATTGGCAACTCAGTGAGACTCTTGGCAAGGTATGACAGAGCCCATTGGGACCAAATGCATGACTTGCTACAACACCCCCTGACTAAATATTGCCACATATTGGTCACAGAGAACAATACTATCTCAGATGCAACTATTCTTTACACTTTAGACACAGCAGAGAGTGCAGCCCGCGGAGTCAACACCAATATCCTTATCAGACACCATGCGGTTTTAAACTTGAAGTGCAGCCACATCTGCTCAACCTGATCTTCGATGGAGAACACCGGTTTGGAGCACAGGTTGACCGGATGTTAGAAAAGATTTTAAAAAAGGTACTGATGCCAAAAAGATCATGGGAGCCCTACAAACCACTGCTCCCAGAGGCTCCTTTCAGAGGAAACAGTATTGTGGCATTTCCAAGGCTACCCCCCCTGATACAGGCTCCTACCAGAGCAACAACAAGTCTACCACCCCTACCCTCTCTGCAGATACACCTGGGGCGGGTATAGAGAAAACAGCAACAAACAGCAGAGGAAAGGGAGGTTCCAACAAGGTGTCCTACACTACCACAAAGAACAGACTTTCTACATCCCCCGACCCTATCACACAACACCTGTAGGGGGTGAGAGGGGGACATGTTGGCAGGAAATCACCTCAGACAAATGGGCCTAACTGTGGTGCAACACTGTTACTGCCTAGATCTTCTTACATCCCTGCAGTGGTGGAACAGCAACAATCCATTGCAGAGCCAAACTTGACAAAACTCTGTATGGCAGGTGACCATGGACACATTATAAGTCGGATGGGGGAGCACAACACAATCAAATGCCAGCAGGTCCCACTAACAAGTCCATGAATGGGAACTCAGTCCTGTAGTTTTCCACAGTTACATAAGTCGCTGTGGTACCTGTTTACAACTCCCAAAAATGCAAAATGCCCACGTTTTTCGTTTTCGCTCTCTCCTTCCACTACTGGCGGGCAAGAAGTGGTAAACATCCCAAATACTCATCCTCATAGACACCACAGGGGCCAGACAGCCCTGGCATTTTGCTCTACTCAACATGTCGACCAGCCCCCACGAGTAGCTCCCCAAGCCAGATCTTCTCACCAGAAAGCAAGGCATGATCAGACATTCAGAACTTAAACAGCTCCATCTAGCAATTTGGCACCTGAGGTCCGGGAATTTGGATACCTTTGCTTCACACAAGTGTGCATGCACACCCTGAAGGATGCCTGCATGCAGAATACTCGAAACACCTAGACCTAATAACACCTGTGGTCCAGAATTTTTTTTGCTTCCTCTCTCATCTACAACATTCTGAGTTAGCACACATATCCCTTAGCAGCCATATCAGTTTATATGCAGAACAGAGAATACTCTTCCCTTTTCCGTATAGTAGTAATTAAAGCTTTTATGAAAGGTCTTAAGAGTCACCCCCCCAAAGTGTGCCTCCAGCCTCTGAGTGGAATCTCAGTGTAGTCCGTACGAGACTCATGGGCCCCACTTTCAGACACGTACATTCCTGCCCTCTCTGGTATCTGTCCTGGAAAGCAGTATTTCTAGTCACAATAACGTCCCTCACGCGTTTGATTTGCAAGCACACACACTACAGGAATATTACATTCAGGTTCACAATTTCAGGGTACTTCCAAGGACCAACTCTAAGTTCTTACTTAAGGTCATTTCTCATTTTCATCTCAACCAAACTATAGATTTCCCAGTTTTTTTCTTACATACTTCTTACAACCAGAAACAGTGGCAGAGAGAGCCCCCACACTTTCGATGTCAAGTGGGTTCTTGTGTACTGCATTGACGGAACTAAAACTTTTCACAAGGCAGACTGGCTGTTTGTAGCCTTTAGCAAAGGAGTCACCATATACTTCATGACTCGAAATACTTCTTCAAACAAAAACAAGTTGCAAACATCCATGCCCAACACTACAGGCAGAGGAACGCAGATCATGTGAATGTGCAGCACTTCATGCTACAAACAGTTGCTTAAAGGGTAAGTAAACGTTTTCATCCTCTATAAAGATATATATATATATATATATATATATATATATATATATATATATATATATATATATTTATACATATATATATCAAAGTAAACAATCCTGCTCCAAAACGAAGAGGCACGTACTCAAGGTATGTAGATATAAGACTTCTTTATTGTTAGTTCAGGTCTCCCACAGCCCCTGCATACAAAGAGACGCGTTTCGCCTGCCCAGCAGGCTTTGTCAATCTAATTGGCGCCATAAAAGTTTTTGAAATATATAGCCTTCCTCCCCTCCATCAGGCTTACAATGGACATAGAGAGCAGACTGTGTGATCGGAAATGTGGCTAGTAAAACATACTGGTTTTAACAAGTGCACAAAATCAAAGTGTAAATGATTTAATTGACAAATATGAAAACTACATCCGGCGCAAATGTGCAAGTAATGTCAACTGTTAAACTTAATTAAATTCCTTATGTATACACAGCGCATGTATAATTATGTCTCATAGATCTGAGTTTAAGCAAGTCATAATGGCGTGCCGAGGTGCTTTATGGAAATTTAAAAGAGTGGCGTCAATGTCCTCAAAATCCTCTGCCGATTAATTGCAGAAAAAAGACTGCAAAGATTAAAACTGCTTCAAATGCAGAAAATGCTGCAACAAGACAATGTGTGATTGAATTATCCCTCATTTCCGCGTGACCAAACAGCACAGAAACTACCCGGTTAGGTAAATAAAAGTATTGTTTTGAACGGAACTGCATTTCACTGTGTTTTTAAATGCATGCAAAAGCGGACACATGGGGTAAGAGGATGTAGGGTAGGTGACAAGTCCACGGGCTCTGATTGCATATGCTATGAATAATTACGACAAAATGCCGGCCTCTGGGTGGTAGCTACTCTTCTCAGCGGGACTACGTGCCCCATAATCCCTTTAGGCAGCTTCGGTGTCCACAAAGAAAAAATAGTCAGTGTCATTCTGAAAATGCAAACATTATATGAGATGACAATGTCCTTAACCGGGTGATTGTTGCACAAAGGAATGAAAGCTCAAATTTCAAATAAGTACACTGGAAACGTCGCAAATGTCACTGTTAGTTAAGCAGCACATGATCTGTCTTTGTTATCGACATACACACGGGGTTGGAGGAGACCGATGGAAATAAATGAGATATGTCCAACACACCTCACCGCTTATGCACTCGCAGCCACAGTGTCCAGTCACCAAAGGGCGTCAGTATTCTGGACAAGGCACTTCTTGCAGCAGAGAACAGACAAACGTGCTGACAGTCACTGAGACCGCCCTGCTCGGCAATCCAGACTCTCCACAGCTGTCGTCCTTGTTCCTCTTCCCGGCGGACTCTCTGGGGACTCTACCGCATAGCACTTCCATGCTCCTCCAGCAAATTGCGGTCGAAAGTAGAGACCAAATCGACTGGTGGTACGTGTACAGCGCCGACCGCCGACCGCCGACGCTGAATTTTATCAAAGTAAACAATCCTGCTCCAAAACGAAGAGGCACGTACTCAAGGTTTGTAGATATAAGACTTCTTTATTGTTAGTTCAGGTCTCCCACAGCCCCTGCATACAAAGAGACACGTTTCGCCTGCCCAGCAGGCTTTGTCAATCTAATTGGCGCCATAAAAGTTTTTGAAATATATAGCCCTCCTCCCTCCCACCTGCTATTTGTAGGTTTATGTATCATGTCACTAGAAAAAGGCACAGACACAGGCATTCATGCCTTCAGAAACCTTGTGAGAGTACAAACAACAGTGACATGGGAAGGGTTGCTGTTTTATATGGCTAGGTCCAACATTCTGAGCAGTCGGTGAATAGTGAAGCTGCAAGAGAATAATGAGATTTAAGACCTGTTGGCATAGGGATTAGTGATTAGGCTATTTCGTATGGGTCTCTGGAAAGGTACACTCGAAGTATGCTGGATACATTTTGGTGTCTGCTTGCAATAGAAAGTGTAGTCTGTCAAGTTTAAAGGTCTGTGTGTCCTTGTGTCTCAGGTATGTGTGTACTTGTACATGTATTCTGACATGTGCTGTACGCCTGAAGATGCTAGCTTAAAAACCTTGTAGCTTCTCATGCAGGTGGACAAATCTTCTTAGTTCTGCTCCATCATTTGGTCGCAGAGAGACACATGTCTAACCTATGGAGGTGTCACAGAACACATACATAGGAATACATACACCTTCTTCTACACACATTTAGAGAGCATGCAGTGTGAGACACAGGTCTTCTACTATTTCTAGGTGTCTTTGTATACATCATGTCACTAGGAAAAGGCACAGACACATGCATCGATGCCTTCGGAAACATGGTGAGACTTACAACAGTGACATGGAAAGGGTTGCTGTTTTATATTTGGCTAGGCAGAATGTTCTGAACAGGTGGATCGGGAATTTCCAAGAGAATAGTGAGGTTTAACTCATGTTGGTAGAGGGATTAGTGATTATAGTACTTCGTATGGGTCTCTGGAAAGGTGCATGTGAAGTAGGTAGTATACATTTAGGTGTATTTTGGGAAGAGAACTAAACAGTTTCTTAAAACGGGTTTACACATATTAAAAGAAGTCAAACAAGTTGAAAATGAAAATAACATTTTCACAACAAATCAGAAGGGAAACAAGAATTGTCATGGTAAAACAACATTGTTTTCTGGGAAAGGAGCGTATCTTACAAGAAGGCAAAAAGAGCACAAGGATATAAGAAGAAAAATGTTTAGAAGTAGAGTAATTCAAAATGTATTACATTTTTTTAAAAAATTTAAAAGGAGATCAGAAGCTTATAAGAAAAAGCAACAGATTGAGAGTAGTGGATACAGCTTTTGAAATGAAAATTATTAAATATTGAAAAGAATGAGAACACTGAATAAAACAATGGTGATTATGAAGGAGAAAAGCAAAAGAAAAATATTGGTCAATAGAAGTAACTTTTGTAAAACTTTTACTGGTAAAATGGAAGCACACTTCCAGTACTGACCTTTTTTTAAATGAAGAAAGCTATTTTCAAGAGAACACATTAGTACATGCAGTTGATGCTAGTGGTCGATGCTATGAGGTAAAAGATGGTTCTCCTATTGCAAAAGAAAAAATGGTTCCTAGGAATGTGGAAGAAGTAACAGTTGAAGAATGTCAAGGGAGAGGTACACAAGCTCCTGTAGATCACTGACATTGTAGCAATGTTTGCAGTACTTGACAGGAATCTATCGACATATTACGTTTTGTTTTTACGAGAATATGCCAAAAAAGTGTTAAACAGAAGATTAAGATGTTACAAGGACTAGATCCATGTAAAGTAAGAAAATATACTAAGTTGCAAGGTCATTCTCTGACTTGTCTTTCAAGAAAAGTGTGCCAAAGTACTTTTCATTATTTAGGAATGTTAGCTGTACACTACTCTATTTACTATGTAAAAACTCCTGCATTATGTTTCAGTGAAATAAAAATAGCTCTTTTGCATGGTGCTGTATTAGATGTACAGAAAGTTTGTGATGGTATACAGTTCTGTTTTTTTGATTCTGAAGAGGAGTGTAGAGAAACAGAGTTTGATAAGTTTAGGTGTTGAACAACATGAGAAAGAGATTAGTATTGATGAGTTTGCAGAAGAAACTACAAAGTTTAACACAGTTTCGTCTGAAAAACAAACTATATTTGTATTTGTTGTTGATGTACTCACTACGAAGTCAAATTAGGAATGTTAATTTATATTTAAAAAGTGAGAAATAAAATAATGAGTGGTAGCAATTTTGTCTTTATTTGTTTGTAGAAAGTCAGTTTGATGTGTATAGTGATCAAATAATTTTTAAGTACCGTTACAACAAATTAGAAGAAAACAAAATGCCAACTAGAGCAGTACATAACAACTTAGAGTTAATACCTATTCCTCAGGAACTGGCAGGTTTAAATGTATAGGAGTCTTCATAAAACACATTGAAACTATTGGTGTAGAGGGAGAGGAAAATGAGCCAGTAGTTATTCTAGTAAATGGTGTACCAACAAAGAGTAGGAAAATCTACATTATACCTGGTACAGAATAATATTTATTATAAAAATTTAAATGTTGATGAGGAAGTAATATGCTTAGAAGATGAAACAGTAATGTCATGTGTCCAAATTGAAAAGCGGACAAGTCTAGGACTGAAGAGATTCAAGAACATTATACAATACATCCTTTGCATTCTAACGAAATTATAGGAAATAGTATTGAATTATTTCAAATGAAGGAAGCAAAGGGAACTCCCATGAGTGTATGGGAAAAGAGTTTAGAAGCTCGTTTTCCACAGCTATTCCCCACTGAACAAGGTGGACGATTTGATGAGCGAGATAAACGGATTCCAGCTTCAGACTACCGATCAACAAGAATCTATTGTGAAGATCCCAGATTCCGGCAGTGAATTCTATATATATTTCATGTTCTGTTTGAAAACCATTTGTCTGTACTTTCATATGCAGTGAACCATCTATTAAAAACCGAAGTTCATCTTCAACATGTTTATGCAAAACAGTTCATGGACAAAGTTGAACAGTGATGAAAATTTAGAATCACAGTTATTTAATTTGATAGTTTGTCAATGTGGTACCAATCAATATTGGTATCGCCGTCATGATGAGCTTAAATGCATGTTAAGACACTTGGGTACACCTACATGGTTTGTAACACTTATCTGTGCTAAATATGCGTGGGATGATTTACTCGAGTTTCCAAGAGAAGCAAATTCAAATGTTTAAAATATGCAAGTGAAGACAACTGGAGAACTCTGTTCCTTGGAACCTGCAAATGTTTGCAGGTATTTTATCCGCAGGTTTCAAGCTATGATGTCATTTATCTGCAATAAAAAGATTCCTCCTCTTGGAGACGTAACTGAAATCTTTTGGCGAAAAGAGTACCAAGACAGAGGTGCGCCTCATATACATATGCTATTACGGATAAAAAATGCACCAACATTTGGAACAGATAGTGATGAAACTGTTTTGTCTTTCATTGAACAGTATGTTACATGTGCCATTCCAAGAGATGGAGTAGAGAAGAGCTTGAGACAACAAGTTTTACAGTTTCAGAGTGATATATGTGGGAAATACTGCAGACGGAATATATAAATGTAAAGGGAAATTTTATACAAAGTGTCGTTTTGGATTCCCACGCCCTATAATTTCTAATGGAAGAGTAAATAGCTTTTTCTCAGCAGTATGACCTACAATAACTAAGAAATCTCCCAAGAATACATACAACTTGAAAAGAACAGAAGCTTCAAAATACATTAATGACTACAATCCAGTTATTTTGAAAAAGTGGAATGCAAGCATGGATATTCAGTATGTTGCAGATAATTCAATTGCTGTTGCTCATTATGTTACATCATATATTACCAAATCTAAAAAGTCAGGGATGAAAGAAATGTGGGAAGAGATTTCAGCACAAAAGAGTCTTAGCAAGAAATTATACAGCTACAGCTTGAAAATGCTTTCACCTAGAGAGGTTGGATCCTATGAATGTTCGGATTGGTTGAGTTCAGCAGTTTATATTCTAAGGCAAGAGGAATCATTTGGATAAGTCTAGGTCTTGCCTCCATATGAAATAGAGTATTGAAATCTTTACAAGAAATCAAGTACTTAGTACAATATGAGCCAGAAAGTACTGATATTCTCAAAACTAATATGTTGGATACATACTATCCCAAAAGGAGCCCACATGTTGAAAACCTATGTCTGTATGAAACACTTCAACAATATACATTTAAAAAGAATGTTAGAGAAAATATAAAAGAAGAAAAATATACAGTGATTGGATGTGATGGATGTTTAGTGAAACCTGCGACAGGGAATTCTATTAATTACAGAGAACTGAGTTGTGAAACTGCAGATAAGAGGGAATTTTTCTATTTAACTCTGCAACTGTTCAAGCCTTGGCGTAGTGAAACAGAATTACTTTGAGATTTTGACTGCTATGAAGATTGTTTTAATGCAACTAAAGACAGCATTCAGTGCACAGTTTTTCCAACTTACCTACACATGTTAAATAATGAGAAAGGACAAGAAGATACCATTGCAGCTGAAATAGCTAGAGAAAGTTCACAAAGCAGTCAAAGTTCTGGTCCACTGCCTGTTCACTGCCTGCAGATCCACTGGCACTGCCAATTGTTGAAAATGAAGCAGCAATAGCAATGAATGAGGTAAAAACAGCAATGCAGCAAGCACAGCAGAATTATGCAGTTTGACAAGTCAGAGGAACAACTAAATATTGAACAAAAAGAAATATATCTACAAGTCACACAACTGATAGAACACGGTTTGCTTTGTGGAAAAAAAGAATGCCAATGTTCATAATTTAAACCTATCCTATTGTACATTTGTGATCTAGCTGGAACAGGAAAAAGTTTCTAAGTTAATGTTTTAAGCAGTTATCTGCACACAACTACACAATCACATTTATCTTGTGTCGTAACAGCTTCAACTGGATTAGCAGCACACAACATTAAAGGTATTACTTTACATTGATTACTTATGCTTCCAGTTGAACATGATAATAAACTACAATATCAGAAGCTATCTGTAGAGGCTTGCTATGAAGTCTCAAGAGTACTGAAGCAACTGAAACTTTTAATCATTGATGAAGTGAGCATGGTCTCAAACTTAATGCTTGCCTTAGTGCACTTGTGAGTGCAACAGATTTTAAAAACAGATTATGATGTTCTGTTTGGAGGAAAACATTTAATTGTATTTGGAGACCTACTACAACTTACTCCCTCCCGTTAAAGGACTGCCTGTTTTTAAAACACTTGTCCATGATGACATAAGGAAATCTTTAGGAAGTATCGGGAATATAAATATTTGTTTAAACTTTGCGCCAAGCATGTGATGAAGAGTATGGAAATATTCTTGAAGACATAAGAATCAGTATGTTGATGCAAACATGGTAAATAAGCTTTAGATAGTAGGCTGTTAAGGATCTTGGAAACATCTGAAAAAACAGCACTATAAGTAATATTCAATATGCTTGCAGAAAAGAAGTCTATAGTTTGCCTAAAGCCTACACTACAACAGTGTTCTACATTTAATGAACAAGTTCTCAAACTGGAAAAACAACACATTCACTAGATTCAAACTATTGACAAAATCAAACATCATGGAGTAACTATTCTTCGTACTGAGAAACTACAGACTAAATTGGATTCCTTGGAAAAGTCTATCCAAAACTGCAGGACTGGAAAAGAGTTTACGATGATGTAAAAACTGTTGAGTAATTTTTCATCATAATTTAAATGTAGAGGAAGGATTAGTAAATGGAGCAATGGGAAAAGTGGTTGATTTGGATAATTTTCAAAATAAAGATGGAATAGAATTTATGATTATAAAATTTGACCAGATTGATGAAGTAAGATAAATTGGGTGTTTGTTGTACGTTTTTTGCTTGTAAAAGACTTGTATGCTCATAGACAACGGCTCCCTCTGTCTCTAGCATTTGCAGTAACTATTCATAAATCTCAAGGTTTAAGTATAGACAGAGCTTTTGTAAATATTGGAAGTATGGCATTCAAAGTGGGAATGGCATATGCTGAATTGTTTCAAGTAAGAACATTATCTGCTTTGTATTTGGTAGATTTTGATGAGAAAAAGATTAGTGCTGATGTAGATTGTGTAAGAGAGTACAATCATTTAAGAAGACTTTATGCTCCTCATTTAGGCGAATATTCAATATATGAGAAGCGTATACTGTGTCCAAAACCAAATACATCAAACATTCAAGTGAGGCTGAAAATAGGAAAATACTTGAAGAGAAAGTTGAAGGCATAAAGAAAAAAAAAAGGAAAGTGATAATGTGATTGTAGGATACCAGTTGGAAAATAGTTTGGGTATCAACTGTTATGCTAATGTAATTCTGAATGTTGTGTTTCATTTACCACATCTTCATCATGAAATCATTGAAAATCGTGGAAAAAGATTCTGTTCTGCTCTACATCTTTTATTTCAATAGTTGGTAACTGATAGAAGTAAAATACATACTGCTTCTGGCATTCGACATTTTTTAAATATATGTACTGGTTCATTTACATTCACTCTAAACATTCAACAAGTTGTACATATGCTCATGCTTGGAGTATTAAAGCATGAAGGAATACACATTGATACCTTATTTGGACTAAGTTACAAATGGGACCATAACTGCCGAGAGTGTTCATTTAGTTCTACCACTGAAATACAATCAGAACAATTCCTATACTTAACAATACCAGACTGCAAATCAGTACCTTTTAACAAATTGATTAAAATGGCAAATCAAGATATGACTTGTTCACATTGTAGAACAGAGATGTTGTCTACATTACATATAGAAAGATTTGGAAAATATGTAATTTTAATGTTACAAAGTTGTAGATCAAATGGAAGAAAATTGGAAACAAAAATAACAGATTTTAAAGGAAGTCAAATATCTATTTCAGGAAGAACTTAGACAACAGTGGCTATTATTTTCCATGAAAGACCTTGTACACCATCTGGACACTATACTGTTTATTTAAAGTATAACAAAGGATGGACACATCGCAATGATGCCCACCTGGGATTCAAAGCCAGATTGCCTTCTCAGTTACCAAATTCTTATATGTTACTTCTCCAGCCAAAGTTTGGCCTATTGGGGAAGATGCCAATAGAAATTAGAAAGAGCTGCAATCTATTAGTGTTGATAATTAGTGTTTTGATTATTATTTGGCCTAATTGATATTCCTTTTAAAAAATTGTGTTTAAAAGCAAATAGTTTATATATTTTATTGTCAATATTGCCTCAGATATAAATGAGATTCTACATTATTCCAAATGTATTTGTAATAAATATTGGAGTTAATGTAGATGAAATAAGTGATTAACAAAGTGTATATAGTAAAATGCATAGCTACACATATTGACAATGATGTACTTACTATGTTTATTTGTTTTTTTTTCAACAATCAACTTGTTGTTCCCCCACTGTTCAATGATGATGCTACACTGAAATCACTGTGTCTGGTAAAGTTATGTGCAATCTGAGAACAGCATAAAAGGGAAATGGATATTGTTATCTAATTCTAAATTAATGTGTTCTCAAAAGTATTATATTATATTTCTTCTAATATATTATCATTAATTAACAGGTTTTTTTTTCATAGTAGTTACTGTTGAAGATTGAAAATAGTTTTAATGCTGTTCAGGATAATAGTACTCAAAAATAAATTTAGTAAGTGATATATGAAATTATGTGAGAGGTAAGGATATATAATAGAATATTCATAAGAAGCAGCTTCATTATTCACTGACTGCTTACAATGTTACGCCTAGTGGAATATAAAACACCAACTCATCTAATGTCTCTGTTGGAAGTGTTACAATGTTTTTCAAAAGGTCAATGTGTGTATCTGTGTCACTTTGTGGTGACATGGTACATCAAAAGAAGACTACAAATACCAGAATACCTCTGTTTTATAATACATGCTGTCTAAATTTGTGTACAAGAAAGTGTATGGATTAGGTTTTGTTTATTATACGGAACAGGTGAGTATTGAAAGTTTTTTTAATTATATTTGAATTATATTTGAAAATGTAACAGTTTTAAAGTTTGATGTATGTTCTCATTTGAAGGCACTACCCATGCACTCATGCAATCAACCAGGCACTATGCATGCACTTAACCAATCACATATGCACTAGTTGTGCAGTTATCCAATCATTCATACACTACTATTACACTCAACCATTCTCACAAGCACTACCAATGCACTTATGCAATCTTCCAGGCACCATCCTTGCACTCATCCACTCACTCAGGCACTATCCATACACTCCTGCAATCCCTCACACACTATGCATCTACACATCCAATGATCCACCCACTACTGTTGCACTCATCCATTCACTCACGTACTACCTATGCACTCCAACCACCCAGCCACTACTCACTCACTCATACAATCACTCAGGCACTGCCCTTTCATTCATCCATTCTCTCAGACACTACCCTTGCATTCATGCAATGATACAGGCACTAACTTTGTGGTCATCCATTCACTCAGGCACTACTCTTTCACTAAAGCATTCACTCAGGCACTACCCATGTACTCATCCATTCTCTCATGTGCTACCGATGCACTCATCCAATGACCCATGTACTACCCTGCTCTCAACCAATCACTCAGGCACTACCCATGCAGTCATCTAATCATCTGGACACTACCCATGCACTCATCCAATCAAACAGGCACTACCCATACACTCATTGAATTGGCCAGGTACTGCCCTTGCACTCATCTATTCTCTCCAGCACTATCCATGCACTCATTCAATCACTCAGGCACAACTTATGCAGTCATCTATTCTCTCAGGCACTATCCATGTACTCATGCAATGACCAAGGCACTACCCTTGCACTCATCCATTCACTCAGGCACTACCCATGCATTCATCCAATCACCCAGACAATACCTATGTACTCACCCAGTTATTCAGGCACTGCTCTTGCACTCAACCATTCACCCAGGCACTACCCAACACTTATTTAGTTACGCGCTTTGCCTCACGGCCCCAGCCAGCCCTGACCTTAATGCGCTCACTGGGTTTCTCACTGTGACACACCTCTATTATTATCTTTCTGAGGCCTCACGGTACTACTATCAACTCGACTGATGCCTCTCACTCACCAGGCATCTTACATGCATAGATTGCACCACCATCTGTTCTCACTGTTTGTCTTGTCTTGATGGCAACCACTTGGTTTATAAAGTTAACAGAGAGGCTTGCGTCTTCCTAGCACCTTAAATTGATTTGCCTTCGACAAACCATATGCTTAGCAGCATGCAACACTATCACAGTTTGTGTGTTGCCACAGGTACGATCCCCTTACAGATAGGTTTGTTCCATCATAGCACCTAAGATTGCATTTTATAGTTGCTGAAATATTTGGCGCCCATGTGTCAGTTTTATACATGTTCTTGTGCTGTCTTTTTCCTCCCACGGGTCTTTTTCGCTGCGGTGTCCGCAATTTTGCAGACACCGGGTCCACACACCTTAGCGAGTGTGTAGGTAATCAACCTTTTTAATTTTTTCACTTATCACGTGGCACTCTTCACTTTGCCACTCACTCCTCTCACTGGTGCTGACGAAAGCTCCATACATATCCATGAGGGCTGAAACATGTAGACCTACAACACTAACTATTAGATAATGTCTTTTGTAGTTGCATCACATACCTTGTTTTTATTATATCCTGAGCCTCCAGCAATAAATTCCCAATGGCAAGGACTCTCAGAGATATTTTTAATCTTCACAACATCACACTCTTGCACCACACCAGCTCCGCTGTAGCCAGGCGTCGTAGCACAACCGGGGGGCATTCGGCCACCCGGTTGGGACCCCAATGATGAAGCATGACACCAACCAGGTTGGTGTGTGAGGGGTCTTTTAACTTAACAAAAAATCAATAGGAGAGTGGATCACTGGTCCTGGGAAACCAGGGTATTGCATGGTTAGTACTTTGTACTGTTTAAGAAACCCTCATTCACGTTTGGTAAAGGATCGAGATTAGCGGTATATCTTGATTCTCCGCTGGATTTGGTATTAACGTGATCGCATAATCATTGGGTTAATCCAATGCTTCCTCCACCCGGAGGCTTTTACCACTGGTAGTCACAGTAGTGATCGTGAATAAAAAAGGTGAAGTGATTGTGGTGAAAAAAAGTGTTGTTTAAAAATCTCGTAAAGCCAGTAGATTTCTTTATTAGTACTGGATTCGGGATAGGTTTAAAAAAGTTTTCTAGTTGTGCACATATCCGACTTATTATGGTCAAGTGCACTTTTTTAAAACAATTTGTGTCCAAAAAAGGTCGACATGTTTCAGCCCTCGTCAGCCCCTAGGGGTCAAGTGGGCTTTCTTCAGGACCTGGTGCAGAACAGAGTGGCCTTAACTACAGGCACCCTTGTGGATGTGCGGGAAAAATTGTTTCCTTCTTGGTCGCACATTCAATCTAAAGCCATTGAGAAAAAATATTTGTAGGGGGAGGGGAAAGAAAGAAAGAAGGAAAAAACACAAAAATCATTGTGAATTCATTCAATATATATGCAATCATAAAATGGCAAAACATCAACAAGGAAATTAATGAAACTAAAGACTACATCACACAGAACAAAATTCAGAAACTAGGGAAAGACCTCAAAAAATTCTCTATGGAACGGATGCATCCATACAGTGCGGATGACTATAAAATTCCAGACAACACAACTGACAACCTAAGCAACTCTAGTATGAGTTCTTCAACCAATGGATCAGATTGGAGTGGCGATGAAGCTTACACACCAAGAAGAAACAGAGGTCAATACAGACGCCAAAACAGGAGGAGATCAAACAACTGGTTCAACCCCTACTTTGGCCCACAACCACATCCAATGCCTTTCAATACTTTCAATCCGAACCTTCAAGGCTGGGCAAATCCTTTCTACCCAATTCCCCCTCCTCCTATGGGGAACCCAACACCACCAGATATGGGACAGAGCTACACACATAGGCCGCCTTTTTTAGGGAGAGGCCAACCGAACAGCAGAACGAGACGGAAAGGAGTGACCTGGTTCGACCAAGAACGTCAGGTACACACGAGAAGCATGACGAATGCAAAACCAGGGACCAGCGCAACAACCTCGTCTTCAACCTGACCGATACTCTACTCACAAAGGAACAGGAAGACGTCCTCAATAAAGGCCTTAGCTATGTCCCCACACCCCCACTTGATTTATTCAAACTTCAATGTGAAATGGCGGATTTCTGCAGAACTATCAAGTTGAAAGCATTTTTTAACAACCAAGAAGAACCATCCAAAAGCTGCGACACAACATTTCGCCGCAAGTCGAACTTCTGCCCTCTGAACCATCAGGTTCCAGTAGAAATCCTTGCCTTTGAACAGGCAATAATGAAGGAAGTTGAAGATCTCAAAGATTCGACCAACAAACCCTTCATCAATTTCTCCAAATCTGAACAAAAAGCATTAGACTCATTACGTCTAAACAGTGAATTAGTAATAAAACCAGCAGATAAAGGTGGGGGAATTGTGCTTCTAAGTAAAGAAGGGTATAACCAACAATGTACTGATCTTCTCAGTGACACCAAATTCTATCAAGTGATCACTGTAGATCCTACCCCACGCCTACAGAATACGATTGCTTTAATGGTCGATGAAGCAGAGACCAATAATTGGATTTCGAAGTCAGAAGCAGACTTCCTACTGACAAAATCACCCCGGATGCCGTACTTCTACTCCCTCCCCAAAATCCATAAGGAAAAACGACCACCACCAGGACGACCTATTGTTTCAGGAATAGGATCTATCCTCGAACCATTGTCGCAATTTGCCGATCATTATCTAAAACCATTAGTACAACAGACGGCCACCTACCTGAAGGACACGAAAAATCTTCTGAACCTTCTTCAGAACCTACAATTCTCAGAGGAGAAGATGCTATTGGTTGGTCTAGACGTTGAAAGCTTATATACAAGCCTGCCCCAACAGAAGACCCTAGAAACTCTAGAGACACTACTATTCAACCAACAATGGGAGCACAAAACACCGAGACACTTTGTACTTGAATGCTGCAGACTAGCACTAACTGAGAACCACTTCCAATACAACAAAACAATGTACAAGCAGTGCCACGGAACATCTATGGGGAGCACCTTTGCGCCTAGTGTGGCAGGGCTGTATGTCAGTGACTTTGAGAAGAACCATATTTTTGACACCTCTAACCCTTTTCGAAACAAAATCGTTTTTTGGAAACGCTACATCGATGATGTGCTCCTAATATGGGAAGGGGATAGAGACACCCTGATTGAATTCCACCATTGGCTGAACGAGAGAGATGCGTGGTTAAAATTCACGTATACAGCGAGTTCAAATAGCCTGGATTTCCTGGATGTCACGATATTCATCAAAAACAACACAATACACACCAAGACGTTCTTTAAGTCAACCGCCAAGAATAGTCTCTTGTCCTATAAGAGCTTTCACCCACGCCCATTAAGAGACAATCTTCCTTATGGGCAATTCCTTAGGTTAAGACGTAATTGCAGTGAGATGAGAGACTACAAAAGTCAAGCTAGGGAACTCAGTGAGAAACTCCGTACAAGAGACTACCCAATCAAGACCATCGAAAAATTCCAAAAGAGGGCGAAAAATCAACAGAGAGAAGTGCTACTCGAAACCATCACAAAAGAACCAACACCAGACCTCATCACCTGTGTGAGTACCTATAGTACGATGTCCAATAACATCAAGAAAATCGTAAACAAGAACTGGAAGATCCTCACCTCTGGATCTCTAAAATGGCCGAAACCAAGGTTCTCGAATAGAAGGACTAGGAACTTAAAAGACCTACTCGTCCATACAAGACCTCCAGAGAAAACTATCAATGAAATCCCACGAGGTCCATGGAACAACTCACCCATAACAGGACACTTTCCATGCGGCACCTGCTCAGTATGTCACCTAACTACAGCGACTAAAACATTGCAACTACTGCCTGATTTAAAATGGACAATCAGATCACATACCAACTGCAATACCACCCATGTAATCTACATGATTACATGCCCTTGCAGTTTAAGATACATTGGCATGACCACACGAAAAGCCAAGACGCGACTATGTGAACATAGAAGCAATGTGAAATGTAAAAAAAAAAAAATGACCACAAAGATGAGTTGTCACTTCCTAGAGCAAGGACACACTGTTGATGATCTCCAATGGGTCATTTTAGAGACTCTACCCTCTAGAAACTACAATGCCGAAAGAACACTGTTCGAAAAGGAACAAAGATGGGTATATCGTCTCCAAACACACAGACGAGGTCTGAACGATAATATCCCATGGCTCAGCCTCAAGAACACATGATTGATAGTTCAACACCCATCAACGTGAAGTATGAAGAATTTTGAGAACTTTAGCGCTATTCCGAAAACCAATATTTCTTCCTTTTCTGTCAAAAAATGAGAGAGATATTGCGAATACGAGCATTGATCAATGCGGCCATAACATTATGTATCATTCCATCTCCCACAGTAAGTAGATGTGCAAATGACCTATCTACTCACCAGATGCTGTTCAGTTCAGAGACGCCTTACCAACAAACCTGAGCTTAAAGAAACCTATATCATCATTTTTTTGAAAAAATGGAGTCGAACCCTGTTAAAAAAATGTGATCACCAATTACTTCAAGAGATCACGGTATCATACACACAATGGTAACGGAGAATACAATGAATCGATTAACGAATGTTTATGTCAAGACATACAAGAACTCACTATGTTTAATTTTCTGACTTTTTTCCACGAATACCCTTTCTTTTTAAAACATGATAATTAGACGGCCATTAACCCTAGTTGTGTATCATGAAAGTATTGATGAAACTAGTGAGTCTTTTCCCCATGCCTATGACCACTCTGCCTTCAAAAGAACTAGCCGACCCGGAACCTTTGTCTTCACCGGGTCCTAGGAGGCAGAGTCAGCACAGGTCACAGACCGACGCCAAAGAGGTAATGGAAGGAGATCCAGACCGCCGAAAAAACGTAACGTATTCCTAAGATTACTTTCTTTGAAGCACTGCTTTTTCTCCAACCACCACTAGAGCGTGAAGCGACCCCCCTAGAGTACCCGTTGTGGCCTGTAACCAAGGAGACCAGGTAACCACGACAGTTTCTGCATTTCTGTCTCTAGCGTGCTCACAATGTCGTGTATTTTACTCGCCTTACGCGACTTAGAAGCCATTGAAAAAATAGAATAGCGCATTGTTATTTTCTCATTTTCAAGGTTCTGTTTCATATTACAGGGTGACTATCTCTGAGAGCTCGCAAAAATTAGCCACAGAATTAATACAAACGAGAGTCCCGTACTATTTAGCTCTGTCTGTCTGAAAAAACTTTATTGTCCAAAAATGTATCTACTTACAAGCTTTTAAATGAGCCCAGCCTCATCCCGATTTACAATGTGGTCCCATGTGATGACCAAAATCCCAGTCACCCTCTATGAACATCTAGAAGTGTTATTTCTCCCGACCCCTTAACCTGAATCGCTCACAAGGGAGTACAGAGCACGCACTTCTTGTGATGGTAATGAGGAGATGCTTGGAGATTTGGTTTATCACCCCTTTGGGAATATGACAAAATGGATTGTGAATAGGGTCTGTTTCTTACAATTAAAGGAGGGACGAACTTTGCCATACCAAGTGTTTCCCCACCTAGGGGGTCTCACTCAACAAAATGTTTTGCCATTTTATGATTGCATATATATTGAATGAATTCACAATGATTTTTGTGTTTTTTCCTTCTTTCTTTCTTTCCCCTCCCCCTACAAATATTTTTTCTCAATGGCTTTAGATTGAATGTGCGACCAAGAAGGAAACAATTTTTCCCGCACATCCACAAGGGTGCCTGTAGTTAAGGCCACTCTGTTCTGCACCAGGTCCTGAAGAAAGCCCACTTGACCCCTAGGGGCTGACGAGGGCTGAAACATGTCGACCTTTTTTGGACACAAATTGTTTTAAAAAAGTGCACTTGACCATAATAAGTCGGATATGTGCACAACTAGAAAACTTTTTTAAACCTATCCCGAATCCAGTACTAATAAAGAAATCTACTGGCTTTACGAGATTTTTAAACAACACTTTTTTTCACCACAATCACTTCACCTTTTTTATTCACGATCACTACTGTGACTACCAGTGGTAAAAGCCTCCGGGTGGAGGAAGCATTGGATTAACCCAATGATTATGCGATCACGTTAATACCAAATCCAGCGGAGAATCAAGATATACCGCTAATCTCGATCCTTTACCAAACGTGAATGAGGGTTTCTTAAACAGTACAAAGTACTAACCATGCAATACCCTGGTTTCCCAGGACCAGTGATCCACTCTCCTATTGATTTTTTGATATATTGAGATAAGGAAGCTGAGTGGACCTAAGCCCTTCTTTCTCCCTCCTATCTGATTTTTGGGTCTTTTAACTTACCTAGTGGGTTCCCAAACACTGTCTTACAGTGATCGTACCACACAACGTTGGGTTTGTCCACCATTGATAAAACTGATATTAGAACAGGGGATACGGACGCACCCCACTCTTCCCTAGCTCTCTCGTTGTTCTCTACATATATTCACAGCGCACAGCTGTGAGAGCATTTTTTCCCTCTACATACTGCGCATACACAACCCCCCCCACCCCCCCTATTTTTCCACTATGGCTGAGAACCCGGGCTTAGGGTTCACATTGGACGATGTCAATAGCATACTTGACAATCCCCCACTACTGGCAGATTTCAACATGGCAACCTCCATTGCCCAAACAGCTGACTGGGATAACCTCAATGAAAAGAAACGCAACCGGATAAGAACTATACTCCACTGAGTAATCCTAACCGAATATTTACGGAATAACACCGCACCAAGGGGCCTAATTGTCACCAATGCCCCACGCATCTTCCTAGAAGATCCCACCTTCCGTAAAGACTGGGCACAAATAGCATGGAGATACACACTTGATTGGATGATTCTCATCATCCAAAGATCCAAACGCTTTTCTGACGCCTTCCTCATTGAAATACAAGCTACAGAAACTCATTTCAAAGCAACACTTTCCTCATTTAAGAAAAGACTAGATGAAACCAATAAAGAAATAAATGAATGCAAAGAAGGTCTTACCCAAAGCAAGATTACCAAATTCCAGAAGGATCTAAAAAGATTCTCCTACGCAAAGGCTTACCCCTACACCGAAGCTGACTACCAACCACCCTACCGTGCTGACACGTCAGGTACATCATCAGACGAAGATTCGTCAGGGAGCAGTGGCTCCAGCAACAGTAGCTACCGCAGACGCCAGCAAGGCAGAGGTGGCCAAACAGGATGGCAACAACCATGGACTCAGGGGCCCTGGGGACCCAATGTATTATACCCACCTATGTATCCTCAAATACACCCACAATTTGGCTACGATTGGAACCCACCTTTTGGACCACCACCACCATACATGAACCAGAACCAGCCACAGCCTTTTTTAGGAAGAGGCCGACGAGGACGCGGAAGGAGACGCAGAGGGAATACAGTACACTGGCAAGACAATCCACAACAGGGAGCGCAGACAAGGAGCCAAACCAGAGACCAACAACCAGGCCCGAGCACACGCTAAGTCTCATCACCAATCTCTCCAAACATGTTCTAACACCTACAGAAGAAGCCATCCTAGAGAAAGGCCTTGGCTATGCTCCTACAACCAAACTTGACAAGTTCAAATTGCATTGTGAACTAGCAGAGTTCTTTCGCAAACTCAAGCTCAAGGCCTTCTTCTAAAATGCCCCCATACTCACTGATCCAGCTCTATCCCGCCGGAAATTTTGGTATATGAGCAAACAGTGTTCAAAGAAATTGAAGCTCTCAAAGAATCCCACACGTTCCAAAACACAAGCAAGCTAGAACGTATGGCCCTACAATCACTGAAAAACAACCCCGAGATCATAATCAAACCAGCCGATAAAGGGGGAGGCACGGTAATACTCAACAAAGATGACTACCATCGAGAATGTGAGCGTTTACTCAACGATACAAAAAACTATGAGTTGCTCACACATGACCCCAGCACTTCCTTGAAAATTCGCATCCACACCCTAGTGGAAGATGCGAAACAGACTGGCCCGATCTCTAAACACTAGGCCAAATCCCTCACCACAACACAAGGCAAAATACCATATTTCTATACTGCCCCCAAAATCCACAAGAACAGAACTCCTCCCCCTGGACGCCCCATCGTCTCAGGCATCGGGTCCCTAGTGGAACCCTTGTCACGCTTCTGTGACCATTTCTTACAACCATTGGTCCAGTCCACCAGTTCATACCTGAAAGATACTAAAGACCTCCTAGGACTTCTAGCGGACATACACTATGACCCCAATACTTCTTTCTTGGTGTCACTTGATGTAGAGAGCTTGTACACCAGCCTCCCACAAGATGATACCCTGAGAGTACTAGAAGAGGCTCTCAATGATGCTGACTGGCAATACCGCACGCCCCCTTCCTTTGTACTTAAATGTGCAACTCTTGCGCTCAAAGAGAACTACTTCGAATATGAAGGCAAGCTCTATCTCCAGAAGTATGGCACTTCAATGGGGAGCATTTTCGCTCCCAGCATAGCGGGCCTGTACGTATTTAACTTTGAGACCAAACATCTCCTCAGTAACAATCAACCACGCATTCCTCAAATCAAATTTTACAAACGATACATTGATGACATCCTTCTGATCTGGGAAGGATCCAGCGAATCGCTGGCCACCTTCTGTGACTGGCTCAACATGTGTGACCCCAACCTCCGTTTCACACATAGCTCTGACAGTCACCAGACCACATTCTTGGACCTGGATATAAAAGCAGTATCAGGAGGCCTCATGAGCAAGACTCACTTCAAACCCACTGCCCGTAACTCTCTACTACACTTTACCAGTTTCCACCCTAGAGCTCTCCGCGAAAACCTCCCATATGGCCAATTCCTCCGACTCCGCAGAAACTGCAGTGACCCAAAGGATTACAAATTGCAAGCCACGGACCTTTGCCACAAGCTGCACCAGCGCGGTTACCCACCAAGCATAACCAAGACAGCCAACAAGAGGGCCAGAAACCAAAACCGCGAAGGCTTACTAGAAACCTACACCAGAGAACCTACACCTCCGCCACTAACATGCGTGACTACCTACAACACTGTGACCAACAAGGTTTCCCAAATCATCAAAAAAAACTGGAAAATCTTGAACACAGGCAACCTTAACTGGGAACCTCCCCTCCTCTCGAACAAAAGAGCCAAATCCATTAAGGATACCATTGTATCTACCAGACCCACTCTCCTTCCCAGACCTATGAACACGGTCCTAAATGCCTGGGGGCTCCCAAGCATCAAAGGACATTTTCCTTGCGGCAGCTGCAGCGTCTGCCACATCACTGAGACGACCAAACACCTCAACTTGGAACCTGGAAAAACACCAACTGTAACACAGAACATGTTGTGTACCGGATAATTTGCCCATGCAACCTCATCTACATCGGTATGACTACCCGCAAAATTAAAACCAGGATCTGTGAACACCGCAGCACGATACGCTGCAAGAAAAACACCACTAAAATGACTAACCACTTTCTGGAAAAAGGCCATACGACCAACGACATGAGATGGGTCGTCCTGGAAGCTTTAGACCATAACCTGCCCAACATCCAGAACCGCCTCTTGGAACAAGAACAGAGGTGGATATATCGTCTGTCCAGCCATATCACCGGCTTAAACGATAATATCCCCTGGAATAGTCTCAGAAGATCCTAATCCTGCCTCTTATTTATCCTGCTTATTTGCAGTCTTTAACCATTGGTCTCTGCACATGCATCTGTAACTGTCCTCCACCTCCGGATGCCCAGCGGCCTTTTTCCGTTCATTTTCCTTTAATTGGCCACTTGCTATTTTAGCTCTGCATATTTCAATCACTGCGCACGCGCGGGTGTGAGTTTGACACTCCACCTCCCACACATGCGCGGCACACTCTTCCACCTCAAATGCGCATGTGACATTTTCACGTATGCGCGGTAGGCCAACACATCTCCTCTGCACATGCGCAGGCACCGCTTCCCCGCCCACGCCCACCGGCCAGCCTGCACGTACCTTATGGAGCTCAGTACTACTTAATCTCCCTCCACAACGGGTTCCACACCATCCGGGACCACGGGAGACCCCAATAGGTTCCAGGCGGGTGCAGCTCTTCGATCAAGTAAGTTGACGCGCGCCTTTCTCTGTGGATTGCACAGGCTTTCCACGTTGCGCCTCCATCATGCTCGTTACTTTTCTCCTCACAGAATTTGCGTGAGGAGCGCACTCCTCCCGTATCCTGAGCAGCGATCTTACTCAGCCATAGTGTAATTATTTTTTCCTCTTCCTTAGCGCTGCGCACAGGGGCATAGCAACCCCCCCTTCTTTTAAATATCACAAACCCAGACTTATTTAGTTACACGCTTTGCCTCACGGCCCCAGCCAGCCCTGACCTTAATGCGCTCACTGGGTTTCTCACTGTGACACACCTCTATTAATATCTTACTGAGGCCTCACGGTACTACTATCAACTCGACTGATGCCTCTCACTCACCAGGCATCTTACGTGCATAGATTGCACCACCATCTGTTCTCACTGTTTGTCCTGTCTTGATTGCAACCACTTGGTTTATAAAGTTAACAGAGAGGCTTGCGTCTTCCTAGCACCTTAAATTGATTTGCCTTCGACAAACCATATGCTTAGCAGCATGCAACACTATCACAGTTTGTGTGTTGCCACAGGTACGATCCCCTTACAGATAGGTTTGTTCCATCACAGCACCTAAGATTGCATTTTATAGTTGCTGAAATATTCGGCACCCATATGTCAGTTTTATACATGTTCTTGTGCTGTCTTTTTCCTCCCACAGGTCTTTTTCGCTGCGGAGTCTGTAAGTTCGCAGACACCGGGTCCACACACCTTAGCGAGTGTGTAGGTAATCAACCTTTTTAATTTTTTCACTTATCACGTGGCACTCTTCACTTTGCCACTCACTCCTCTCACTGGTCCTGACGAAAGCTCCATACATCTCCATGAGGGCTGAAACATGTAGACCTACAACTTTTAGATAATAATTTCTTTTGTAGTTGCATCACATACCTTGTTTTTATTATATCCTGAGCTGCCAGCAATAAATTCCCAACGGCAAGGACTCTCAGAGATATTTTTAATCTTCACGACATCACACTCTTGCACCACACCAGCTCCGCTGTAGCCAGGCGTCGTAGCACAACCGGGGGGCATTCGGCCACCCGGTTGGGACCCCAATGATGAAGCATGACACCAACCAGGTTGGTGTGTGAGGGGTCTTTTAACTTACCTAGTGGGTTCCCAAACACTGTCTTACAGTGATCGTACCACACAACGTTGGGTTCGTCCACCATTGATAAAACTGACATTAGAACAGGGGATACGGACGCACCCCACTCTTCCCTAGGTCTCTCGTTGTTCTCTAATGTAATATCCTGGCATCGATATATTGATGATTTTTGTATAGTCTGGAGAGGGACTACAGAATCAGTTTTGAAATTCATTGATCATTTAAACAACAACAATATCAACTTAAAGTTGAGTGGGGAGGTCAGTTCGGAGACAGTACATTTTTGGGATCTAAAAGTTAGTATTATTGAAGGAAAACCCAGTATGTCATTGTTTCGCAAGCCTACGGCTGGCAACTCAATTTTACATGCTAAATGTAATCACCCTCCCAAACGGATAAAAAGTATCCCCTATGGGAAGTTTTTAAGACTGAAAAGAAAAAGTACGGAGGAGAGGGATTTCAAAATTGCAGTACGAGCCAGTCAAGACAGATTCAAAAAGAGAGGGTACGATGAAAATTTGCTAAATACCACTTTACAAAGGGTTGAAGGCATCTCAAGAGAAAATGTATTGAAAGAAAAGGAAAAGGGACAGAAAGATGCTAAAGTGACATAGTTTAGGATGATAACCACTTTCTCAGACAAAGCAAATGATCTTAGAATGATATTGAAAAGAAATTGGCATATCCTGAAGACAGATGATGTCATAGGGTCTGACATACCTGTAACTCCTCAAATAACCTTTAAAAAAGCAAGATCGCTGAGAGACTGCCTAGTACATAGCTACTTGGGGGTTAAATCCAATGCAGCAGGCACCCTTAAGGAAATGAGGGGGTTTTACCCTTGCAGCAAATGCAAGGCATGTCTTGGCAGTAGAAGAACACTCACGTATAATGTACCAGGATTAAAAAGACTTAGAACTATAAATACATTCTTGACATGTAACACTGCCTTTGCAGTGTATTGCTTGATATGTCCATGTGGACTGATATACATTGGAAGCACTATCCACCCCATAAAAATTTGTATTCTAGAGCATATGCAGGCAATAGCCAAAAAGGATGCGATGTATCATTTTGCAGAAAAACATGGCAGTATTAGGGATCTACCGCGTTACTTTGGAATTGATCAAGTACCACCCAGTATGCGAGGAAGTACTAGAGGGCTCAGATTAAGAAGGCTAGAGTCAAGTTACATAATTGATCTGCAGACGAAGATACCAAAAGGGAGAATAAGATGAATATTGTCAATATTGGTATATATAAAAAACTCTGGTGTGATATATTCTGGTTATCAAAGAAGCGATTGACATGTTTATTGGGCGTTAAATAATGATAATGCCTATGATAAGGAAAATAACCTGTAATAGGGGATAGGTATATGCAATCGGGAGTCACACCAATATGGAGCCCTTGTCTGCTAGACAATCTGATATCCTCTGATGTCCGTTGTTACTGTCAATGTCTATACGCGTCATGTGATGATTTGTTGTTTGATAAAGAATGCACCATCCTTTTGGCGCGCTATTCGAACATTTGAATAAGGCGGATGCCGAAACACGTCATGTTTGCTCGAAAATAAAGGAATATGGATGAGAAAAACCCCTGAGAGTGCTTTCTTTCTTGAAGGTATTTCAGCAAGAAAACGAAGCGTTGAGATATATATATATATATATTCACTGAAAAAACCATAGATTTCAGGCCTGATATAGTTAGGAATTAGCATAAAACCTTAGAAATTCACTGAAAAAACAATAGGTTTTAGGGATGTTATAGTTAGCTGGACATTTCACTCGAACAAAACCATTGAAATTCCTCCGATATAGTTAGTTGTACTAACTACATCTCGCGCGCCCGCAATCCACTGCTGATGATGTCACATATTACATCATTCATGACATGGTCAGTGACATCACTGATGACATCTTAAATGACATCACTGATGACATCACTGATGACATCATCCAGAGAATGTATTTTGGTTCGTTATTTAAATATGTATTATATATATAGCAATTTGCATTGAAGAATGAGTGGATATATAAATATAAATATCTGGATGGAGGATTTAGTAGCAGTGTGATTGACTGTTTACTCGACTAATTTATAGTGTCTCACTAAATATATTGGATAGTGACTAAACTGTGTGAATATCTCTATCACTTTGTCAGCTGTTGTGTAAACTGCTGCCCTAGTTGGTTACTAGCTACGTGAAAGTCTATATTATTTATTGATTAGTTAACTGACTATTTGTATGGGAGAGTGAATGTGTGTGTGGTTCGGTGGGGGGTGTGTGACTGCCCAAAGATGTGTGAATAGTTGATTCAGTAGGTATAGGAAGTTAAAACTACATGTTATAACAGTTGTTTGGGTGAGTGAATATCTTTATGGGTGTGGCGATGAGCAAATATATGTCTCAATGGTACATGTCCAACAAACTAGAAAAATAAAAGCCAGTGTATGTGTCAGTTGGTGTATATAAATAAGTATACAGAAGACACAGTGATTGTATGAGTGACTATATGGATAACTGTATAGTTGTAATAGTGATTTTAAAACACACTAAGTATGAGCTATTATCTATATGAATAGATGAAGTGGTGTTTTTATAAGTGTATAGCTAAGTAAAAGTAAGTATGATCGATTGTTTGCATAAGTGAGTAGGATGACTTCATAAGTGATTAGGATGTGTGCTGGTGTGTAATGTCGATATAGGTGTATAAGTATATTTGATAGTGTTCTATTGATCATTGACAGCATGTATGAGTGAATCTATAGGTAAGTGATTAGATGTGTGTATATATCTAGGAATCACTGAGTGGGTGTTTAGAAACTTGTATTGGTGTGTCAATGGTTTTAAATCTATCACTCTCTATTTTACAGTGAGTGATGAAAGGTTATACTAGTGTATGATGAGGTGTATCTGATTTTCACGTGGATGATGTCATCAGTGATGTAATCAGTGATGTCATCAGTGATGTCTCTGACCATGTCATGAATGATGTAATATGTGACATCATCAGCAGTGGATTGCGGGCGCGCAAGATGTAGTTAGTACAACTAACTATATCGGAGGAATTTCAATGGTTTTGTTCGAGTGAAATGTCCAGCTAACTATAACACCCCTAAAACCTATTGGTTTTTCAGTGAATTTCTAAGGTTTTTAAATGCTAATTCCTAGCTATATCAGGCCTGAAACCTATGGTTTTTTCAGGGAATTTCGCAGGTTTTTTAAATGCTAATTCCTAACTATATCAGGCCTGAAACCTATGTTTTTTTCAGTGAATTTCAAAGGTTTTTTAAATGCTAATTCCTAACTATATCAGGCCTGAAACCTATGGTATTTTCAGTGAATTTCAAAGGTTTTGTGAATGACAATTTTTAATGTATTAATTGTTATACTGATTATTTTGATACTGATTTACTACATTGTTTAAACTGTTTATTTTTAGATATTTTATTTTTTTAATTACATTATACATTACAATACAAAATATACTTTCTCAGAATGAATTACTTTAGTTTAAATGCTTTGCAAATAGGCAATAGCCTTAAGTACAGTAGTTACAGTTGTTACAATGGGCAACACAATTTCAAACACAAATCAACATTGAGCTCAATGTGAATTTCTAGTCAGATGCAATTAGTTACTTTATGGATTACTTTTCTAACCACAGGACTGGATGCTAGATTCAGTCCTTGGACATCTCCTGTAAACAGTTGAGTAAAAGCGTTTTGGTTACAGTAGTGATTTTTAAGGATTATTATTGTATTTTAAAAGTTGACACTTCGAAAAATTTTCACAAAGAATCACCAATGTTATCCTATGGCAGAAAATTCACTTAGCAGGTAAGTACTGCTATCGTTACTTTATCTTACTCAGTGGTGGATCCTGGATCCAGCACAGGTGAATCTCCTGTAAACAGTTGAAAGAATGTGTTTAAGTCATACAGACGATTTTTTAGGAATATTTTTAGTTTGTGAAAATAGACAGCAACTTTTCTGCTGAAAACCACACAATGGATTCCTATGGAAAGCAATACAAGTTACTGGTAAGTACGCTTATAATTACTTTTCAGGGTCAATGCTAGTCTAAAAGATGCAGCACTGGGTTCTCTCCTGATAACAGGTGAGTAAATCGGAATTCATAGTTCGGCTGATTTTAGAGAAATATTTGTACGTTTAAAAAATGGACACTTAGAAACTTTTCTGCTGAAAACCACAGAATAGATTCCTATGGAAAGAAATACAAGTTACTGGTAAGTACGCTTAGAATTACTTTTCAGTGTCAGTGCTGGTCTGAAAGATGCAGCACTGAGTTCTCTCCAGATAACAGGTGAGTAAATCGGAATTCGTAGTTCGGCTGATTTTAGAGGAATATTTGTACGTTTCAAAAATTGACACTTAGAAACTTTTCTGCTGAAAACCACACAATGGATTCCTATGGAAAGAAATACAAGTTAATGGTAAGTACGCTTAGAATTACTTTTCAGGGTCAGTGCTGGTCTAAAAGGTGCAGCACTGGGTTCTCTCCAGATAACAGGTGAGTAAATCGGAATTCGTAGTTCGGCTGATTTTAGAGGAATATTTGTACGTTTCAAAAATGGACACAGAAACTTTTCTGCTGAAAACCACACAATGGATTCCTATGGAAAGAAATACAAGTTACTGGTAAGTACGCTTAGAATTACTTTTCAGGGTCAGTGCTGGTCTAAAAGGTGCAGCACTGGGTTCTCTCCAGATAACAGGTGAGTAAATCGGAATTCGTAGTTCGGCTGATTTTAGAGGAATATTTGTACGTTTCAAAAATGGACACAGAAACTTTTCTGCTGAAAACCACACAATGGATTCCTATGGAAAGAAATACAAGTTACTGGTAAGTACGCTTAGAATTACTTTTCAGGGTCAGTGCTGGTCTAAAAGGTGCAGCACTGGGTTCTCTCCAGATAACAGGTGAGTAAATCGGAATTCGTAGTTCGGCTGATTTTAGAGGAATATTTGTACGTTTCAAAAATGGACACAGAAACTTTTCTGCTGAAAACTACACAATGGATTCCTATGGAAAGAAATACAAGTTACTGGTAAGTATGCTTAGAATTACTTTTCAGGGTCAGTGCTGGTCTAAAAGATGCAGCAATGGGTTCTCTCCAGATAACAGGTGAGTAAATCGGAATTCGAGGCTAGGCCGATTTTAGAGAAATATTTGTACGTTTCAAAAATGGACACTTAGAAAAATTTCTGCTGAAAACCACACAATGGATTCCTATGGAAAGAAATACAAGTTACTGGTAAGTACGCTTAGAAGTACTTTTCAGGGTCAGTGCTGGGCTAAAAGATGCAGCCCTGGGTTCTCTCCTGAGAACAAGTGAGTAAATCGGTATTCGTAGTTCGGCTGATTTTAGAGGAATATTTGTACGTTTCAAAAATGGACACTTAGAAACTTTTCTGCTGAAAACCACACAATGGATTCCTATGGAAGGAAATACAAGTTACTGGTAAGTATGCTCAGAATTACTTTTCAGGGTCAGTGCTGGTCTAAAAGATGCAGCCCTGGGTTCTCTCCTGATAACAGGTGAGTAAATCGGAATTCGTAGTTTGGCTGATTTTAGAGGAATATTTGTACAATGGTAAAGGAAGGGGGCGGGGCCTGAGGGACGTGTGCAAACACGCCCTGTGGCGCGTTTTAAGTTGGGGAATTAATTCCTCTTCAATCCTGCGGTCCCCTGGGGGCCAACTAGCCCACCAGGTACCTCCAGTATGCGTCAGGGAGCTGCGTTGCAGAGAGGTGTTCAGAGGCCACGCCCCTTTTTACAACACTCTGCAACGCAGCTCCGTGGCACTTCCTGGAGGTACCTGGTGGGCTAGTTGGCCCCTAGGGGACCTCTGGATTGAAGAGGAATTAATTCCCCAACTTAAAACGCGCCACAGGGCGTGTTTGCACACATATCACCTCAGGCCCCGCCACCGACCTTCACCACTGTGCAAACGCGCCCCGTGGCGTGTTTTAAGTTGCGGGATTAAGTCCCCTTTAATCCTGAGGTCCCCTGGCGGCCAACTTGCCCACCAGGTACCTCCAGTATGCGCCAGGGAGCTGCGTTGCAGAGAGGTGTTCAGAGGCCTCGCCCCTTTTTACAACACTCTGCAACGCAGCTCCGTGGTGCTTACTGGAGGTACCTGGTGGTTTAGTTGGCCCCTAGGGGACCTCTCGATTGAAGAGGAATGAATTCCCCAACTTAAAACATGCCACAGGGCGTGTTTGCACAGTATCACCTCAGGCCCCGCCCCCTATCTTCACCACTGTGCAAACACGCCCCGAGGCGTGTTTTAAGTTGGGGGATTAAGTCCCCTTGAATCCTGAGGTCTCCTAGAGGCCAACTAGGCCACCAGGTGCCTTCAGTAAGCGCCACGGAGCTGCATTGCAGAGAGGTGTAAAAAAGGGGCGTGGCCTCATTACACCTCTCTGCAACGCAGCCCCCTGGCGCATACTGGAGGCTCCTGGTGGGCTAGTTGGCCCCCAGGGACCACCAGTATTCAAGGGGAATTAGTTCTGCCTCTGCAAACGCGCCAGGGGGCGCGTTTGCAGAGTGGTGTAAGGAGGGGGCGTGGCATCCGGCCCGATCCCGTTATTTTTCCTTCTCTTTTTTTAGAAGGGGGGCTGTGTAGCCCCCCTTCTTTTTCTATTTTTTTGGCCCTGGGGACCCCATCCCCCAGGGTCTGACCCCAATTTTTATATTTGAAGAAAAAAAAATCGGGAAGGGGGCAGCGTGGCCCCCCTCCCGAGGCAATAATTTGATTTTATGGAGGGGGCTGCGTAGCCCCCCTCCTCTGGCCACTTTAAGGCCCCGGGGACCCTATCCCCCGGGGCCGGCCATTTTCTTATTTTTCTTTATTTTTTTATTTAATGGGGGAGGGGGGCCACGAGGCCCCCCTCCCGGGCCACTTCTGGCCCCGGGGACCCCATCCCCGGGGCCTGGTCTCTCGGAGACCGTGGGGGGTTCCCCAATCCCCCCACAGTTCCAGCCGGCTCTCCACCTCCTGCGGGAGCCGGCATTGCTTTTCCACATGGGGAGCAGCTAACATGCTGCTCCCCATGTGGAAAAGCAATCTGCTTTGCTTCTTTGAAGCAAGAGCAGGTTTCGCTGCTCTCGCTTCGATGAAGCAAAGCAGTTTGCAATGGCAGGTTGGGAGCCACGAGGCTCCCGCCCTGCCGTTGCAAACAGCAGTGTCCCGGGGTGTGCACCCCGGGTCTCTGCAGGAGCCGGCCCACTGCAGGAGCCGGCCCTGGGGGGTGGCGGTCCCCAGGGCCAATACAAGGCTCCAGGAGGGGGGCCGCATGGCCCCCCTCCAACATGTACAAGTTGCCCGGGGGGGTGGCGGTCCCTGGGGCTGTGGGGGCTGCGAGCCCCCACCTATGGTAACGAAGCCCCGGGGGCTGGTGGTCCCCGGGCAGTGTGGGGGGGATTGGGACCCCCCACACTTTTTTTTTAATTATGCCCCCGGGATTTGGCCCCCGGGGGCAAATTAGAATATTCAGCGTGGGAGGCCGCGCTGAATTTTTTTTTTATTTTCAGCCGAAATTCACGCTGGGTTTGCGAATCTCGCCGATTTTTACAAAAAAATAATCTTTTTTTGGCCCTGGGGGTGTTTCTACCCTGCCCCCTTGTCGCGTTTGTTTTTTCTGTTTCTTGTGTCTCGGTTCTACCGAGGCACAAGATGGCTGCCAACACTTCCTGATCTGGAGTGTTGACAGCCAATTAGAATACAGCTCGTGCATGGCAAGGTGCGTGCTGGGTGCGGGGAGGGTGCGCGGATCCTCTGAGGCCATAGATATATCTATCTTTTTAACTCTAATTCTCTCAGGAACTACTGAACGGATTTACACCATTTAAGCAGAATGCACGAGCCTGAACTGAGGACTACCTCTTTGCCAAATTTGATGTAATTCCGTTCAGCAGTTCGGGCTGTAGCTGTGTCAACAGGTCCATGGGAAAATTTTCAGGATAGGAGCGGACCGGAGCTGGCCAAAAGTTTGGAAAGTTTTGCGAAGATTCATCAATCGGCGCCAACGTTATTCCAAATAGAATGTTGCAGATTTCCTATGGAAAATAGGTCCTAACTATATCTACCTACTGGCGACCGCCAGTAGGTAGTATAGATATACATATATACTATCTACTGGCGGTCGCCAGTAGGTAGTTATAGTTAGGACCAAGTTTCCATAGGAAGAGCATTTTTGTATATATATATATATATATATATATATATATATATATATATATATATATATATATATATATATATATATACATATATATATATATATATATATATAATCTATTGGCGGTCGCCAGTAGATAGTTATAGTTAGGACCGAGTTTCCATAGGAAATCTCAAAATTCTATTTTGAATAACTTTGGCGCCGGTTGACGAATCCTCGTGAAATTTTCAAAACTAATGGGGCGCTCCGTTCAGCTCCTACCCTGAAAGTCTCGGGGTGATTCGTCAAGTGGGGGCCGAGAATAAAGGGGGGTCCCAAAACGCGTTTTCCCCATGCATTTTTCCATAGGACCTTTAGTCGAAGGTACAGCCCGAACGGCTGAACAGAATTACTTGAAATTTGGCAGAGAGGTAGTCCTCAGGTCAGGGAAGTGCCTTTTGCAGGTCTGGTGTCAATCTGTTCAGCAGTTCCTGAGAAAATAGCATTTAAAAGCATATAAATATCTATAAGCGCGCACGGCGCCGTGCGCGAGCGAAATTCTGATTGGTTGTTAGATGTCGGTAAACATTCGAATCGGTCGAAATCAGGAAGTGTCGGCCGCCATTTTGTCTGTCACACTGAAAAGGAAAGGTGGAGAACGTGAACAGGGGGCAGGGTAGGGAGTTCCTGACCCCCTAGCCCTTGTCAGGGGGTCACAGTGGGACCCCGAAGGGCCAAAAAAAAGATTTTAATTTTTCAAAAAAATTTGCGGGGTGCACGCACGGTAAAAAACCCTTAAAAAAACCTTAAGAATGGTAGAGAGTTCCTGACCCCGTAGCCTTTGTCAGGGGGTACCTGAGGGACCCCGAAGGGTGAAAAAAAGAAATTTCATTTTTTTTCAAGAATTCGCGCACGGTAAAAAAAGAAAGAGTAAAAAAAAAAGATTTAAAAATGAAGATAAGGTGTTTAGATATTAGGTGGCTCTAAAAAGAGCCGTTGTGTTTATTGAGTGTTTTTTGGTACCTACAAGTAAGTACCGATGCAGAGTCTAAAGTTCAAGAGGAAGACTCTGTTCCCTTCATCATTGAAATGTACACCGTCTCCTCTATAAATGCCCTGCATGTTGTAACGCAAGTTGTTGTGGTATATAGAACCCATACCATAGTCTCTGAGGAAAGCAGAAACAGACTTATTGACGTGCTTTCTTGCTTTGTCAATCTGCGGACAATGTTGGTTGGACCAGTTCCACTTTTGCCTTTGGCATATATTAGAATATACAAAGGCAGTTTGTGGAAAAAGTGACATCAATTGCACAAAGGTGTCCTTAATAAGCATTTCCAGACCTACCCCAGTTAAAGTGCCTAGGTCATTTCCACCACAGTGCACAATAATAAGGTTAGGCTGTGGGAGATATAGAAAGGATTTTACCAAAGGCATTAATTGGTGCCACTTTAACCCTCTCTGACCAATACATTTAATGTCTACATTTGGCAAAGCAAGGTCTTTCACAATACCTCTTTTTTCTGCAAACTTTTCACTCCAGAAGACATAGCTGTGACCTATAATCCACACTGTGAACATCTTCCAAGGAGATCTGGATGCACTCAGAAGGTGTCTTTCAGTAGAATGGCAATATGAAATGAAAGATAGTTGTAAAATGGAGGCATACATACTTTTTTAATGAAAATAACTCATTAGCTGTTTCAAACCATTCTACACTAAAAACAAGGCTGTATGTTTACATTTATAAAAGCATGTTTTGTATTGGTTGTGAAAAATGTGTTCCCACAGAACATTAGTTTGGATTTGCTGTTAGGTTTGAAAAGTCAAGCACTCTTGCTCTTTGGATTTGAAACATTGTGTGCTGAACTTCTGACCTCTCTGCTCACACCAGTGTTCCATGACCTGTTGCTATGGTAGCAGGCAGAAGTCATGTTGGGGGTAGGGATCATTTGGAAAAGGGTTGAAATTTGCAACCAATAGAAATGTGTGTTTCCATTTGAAAAAATGTGGGAAGCACTGTGATTTGAAGTTAACATGTATATGTGTGAAAACAGAGAGGGACACTGTGCCATTTACTGGTTCTGGTGAGAGGAGTACAGTTCAGAGATTCTGGCTCTGATAATCTGCTGTATGAATGCCACATTTCTTTCTCAACTAACTAATTTTAAAGGTAAGTTATGAATTTGAAAGGGGATGTATATGTTGCACTTTGATATAAATAATAGAAATGTGTTTCTTCTTTTAAAGTTGTGTTTTACATTTTATGTTTTGGAAGATATTTAACTGCCTTGAACATGTAAGATAATATGGAGTATGTCTTCACCATAAGTTAAGGTGTACTGGTATCACCTAGGAATACTGTTTTGTGCCTAGAATCACACCACGAGTCTGTGTGCACACAGGAATTGTTGTCAGAGATTTAATTTGTGTTGCTGTTGTTCTGTAAGACTTGCAGTTGTAGGAAAGGGGCAGCTTTTTTTTTTTTACTGTGATGGTTAGCATTCAGCAGAAATCACTATCTCACAAATGGGAGGCAAATGCAAACACATTTGAAATTATCATGGTAGATTTTCCTTCCACTTTTAAAGTTGTGTAGTACATTTTATGTTTTGGAAGATATTTATCTGCCTTGAACTTGTAAGATATTATGGAGTATGTCTTCACCATAATTTAAGGTGTACTGGTATTACCCAGGAATACTGTTTTGTGCCTAGAATCACACCATGAGTCTGTCTGCACACAGGAATTGTTCTCAGAGATTTAATTTGTGTTGCTCTTGCTCTATTAGACTTGCACTCGCAGGAAAGGGGCAGCTTGTTCTCTTGAACTGTGATGGTTAGCATTCAGCAGAAATCACTATCTCACAAATGAGAGGCAAATGCAAACACATTTGAAATTAGCATGGTACATTTTCCTTCCACTTTTAAAGTTGTGTTTTACATTTTATGTTAAGGAAGATATTTAACTGCCTTGAACTTGTAAGATATTATGGAGTATGTCTTCACCATAAGTTAAGGTGTACTGGTATCACCCAGGAATACTGTTTTGTGCCTAGAATCACACATTGAGTCTGTCTGCACACAGGAATTGTTGTCAGAGATTTAATTCATGTTGCTCTTGCTCTGTTAGACTTGCACTCGCAGGAAAGGGGCAGCTTGTTTTCTTGAACTGTGATGGTTAGCATTCAGCAGAAATCACTATCTCACAAATGAGAGGCAAATGCAAACACATTTGAAATTAGCATGGTACATTTTCCTTCCACTTTTAAAGTTGTGTTTTACATTTTATGTTAAGGAAGATATTTAACTGCCTTGAACTTGTAAGATAGTATGGAGTATGTCTTCACCATAATTTAAGGTTTTCTGGTATCACCCAGCAATACTGTTTTGTGCCTAGAATCACACCATGAGTCTGTCTGCTCACAGGAATTGTTGTCAGAGATTTAATTTGTGTTGCTCTTGCTCTGTTAGACTTGCACTCACAGGAAAGGGGCAGCTTGTTTTCTTGAACTGTGATGGTTAGCATTCAGCAGAAAGCACTATCTCACAAATGAGAGGCAAATGCTAACACATTTGAAATCAACATGGTAGATTTTCCTTCCACTCCTGCAATGGGTGAGGTAGTTTTTACATGTTTAAAACTTCAATTAACCTTTACCACACATGTACTCTTACATACATCTCTGCAGTCTTCATGCAGTTGTGCAAGTGTCCATGCAGATCTCTCTTGCACCTCACAATACACAGTCTCCAGAAACACACTCTTAGTACACAGGCAGCAGCTTCTCCTACACTCCCATGCTTACTACTCAGCTCTGTGTGGTATTTCAGATAGCAGTGTGTAACGCTAACACATTCAACGTCACCAAGGCTCATTTCCTTTGCTCTACTCTAATCACTCACCCTGTAACACATGCTGATGGTCTCAAGTAGCTGCTAGGACATGTGCTCTTTTCTGCCTCTCTAAAATATAAGGAAAATGTGTCAGGCTGTCACAGTAATTATCACTTACTCTACCACAGTAGTAAATGTACTTTGAAATTGCCAATCAAAAATCGTTTGGTGCCTAGAATCACACCATGAGTCTGTCTGCACACAGGAATTGTTCTCAGAGATTTAATTTGTGTTGCTGTTGTTCTGTAAGACTTGCACTCGTAGGAAAGGGGCAGCTTGTTTTCTTCAACTGTGATGGATAGCATTCAGCAGAAATCACTATCTCACAAATGAGAGGCAAATGCTAACACATTTGAAATCAACATGGTAGATTTTCCTTCCACTCCTGCAATGGGTGAGGTAGTTTTTACATGTTCAAAACTCCAATTAACCCTTATCACACATGTACTCTTATATACATCTCTGCAGTCTTCATGCAGTTGTGCAAGTGTCCATGCAGATCTCTCTTGCACCTCACAATACACAGTCTCCAGAAGCACACTCTTAGTACACAGGCAGCAGCTTCTCCTACACTCCCATGCTTACTACTCAGCTCTGTGTGGTATTTCAGATAGCAGTGTGTAACGCTAACACATTCAACGTCACCAAGGCTCATTTCCTTTGCTCTACTCTAATCACTCACCCTGTAACACATGCTGATGGTCTCAAGTAGCTGTTAGGACATGTGCTCTTTTCTGCCTCTCTAAAATATAAGGAAAATGTGTCAGGCTGTCACAGTAATTATCACTTACTCTACCACAGTAGTAAATGTGCTTTGAAATTGCCAATCATATATCGTTTTCTGCATAGAATCACACCATGAGTCTGTGTGCACACAGGAATTGATGTTAGAGATTTAATACGTGTTGGTATTGTTCTGTAAGACTTGCAGTTGTAGGAAAGGGACAGCTCATATGATAGGATTTGAAAAGCTCAAATAAAAAATCGTAATGTATTAAAATTACATAAAGGTATTTTTTTTTAGTTTCTTTCAGGTATTGCTGAACAACAGTGAAATTAATTAAAGATGCCTATAAAGTCAAGAAAGATAAAAGAACAGCAACAACATCTATATTTGAAGAAAACTGGACAAAAAAAATTAGTTGAAGAACCTCATGTTGGAAAAAAGAAAAAGTCTTCTGGTAAGCAGACTAAGGATTTTAAAAAAAATATCTTCAAACAAAGAAAAAATGTTATAAATATATCCACTGCAAATAGTGTTTCAAGTACAAAAAAACAACAGAGTCGACAGAAAATACTAAAAGCTAATGTAGAATCAGAAGTAAGAAAGAGTGACTTAACACGAAAAACTGATTTTAAAAACATTCGTCGAAAAATGTTTCAGAGAAGAGTGATGTTAAATTTGCTAAAGGATGTGAAAAAATATAAGAAGAAAACCAAATTTTATAAGAAAAAGAAATATATTGAAACAATTGTTGCAAAGGCTTTGGAAATAAAAAGAAAACTATTCATTTTAATTTTGAACAGGATGCGTAGATTAGATAAATTAGTCAAAGCAATAAAGTCACAAAGCAAAAGGAAAAGAGTAGTGAAAAAAAATAACTTTTGTAAAGTGTTCTTAGGAGAATGGAAGCATAGCTCAAGTACTGAACCATTTTTTAATGAAGAGAGTTATCTTCAAAGTAATAGTTTGTTGCATGCAGTTGACACCAATGGGCGAGCTTATGAAGTTAAAGATGGTTGTGTAATGGAAAAGGAGAAAATGGTTCCAAGAAATGAGGAAGAAGTGTTAGCTGATGAGGTTATAGGGAGACGACCTAAAGCCCCAGTGTACACTTGGAATTGTAGTAGTATTTGCACTGTGCGACAGGAATCTATTGATAAATTACGTGACTTTCTAAGAGAATATAGTAAAAAGAGTATTAAACAGAAGATTAAGGTGCTTCAAAGACTAGATCCATGCAGAGTGAGAGAGAATACTGATTTGCAAGGACATTCTCTGGCTTGTCTATCTAGGAAAGTTTGTCAAAGTGTTTTTCACCATTTTAGGATTCAGTACATCATACTGAAATGAGAAAGTTTGTGAGAACATTGCATTTTGCTAAAAGTCCAGCACTAAAGTTAAATGAGTTGAATAATGCTCTGTTCCGTGGATCTGTATCAGATGTAGTGAAGGTTACTGATGATATTCAGTTTTGTTACTTTGGTCCAGAGCAAGAAAGTGCAGGAAATGACACAGTTATTGAGGAAAATGTGGAAGAGAATGTAGAACTCACTGTTAGTAAAAATGTTGAAGATGAAATTACAAAATTTACTATCATCTCTAATGAAAGACCAAATATTACTTGTATTTGTTGCCGGAGAGCCATTATAAAATTCAAACAAGGAATGTTGATCTCTATAAAAAAAAGTGAAAATTAAGATAATTATAAGTGGAAGGATTTTGCAACATATATATTTCTGGAAAATTGTTTTGATTTGGGTGAAGATCAGCGTATTTGTAAATACTGTTATAACAAGTTAGAAGAAAATAGAATGCCAGCTAGAGCTGTACATAATAATTTAGAATTGGTTGATATTCCTGCAGAACTTTCTTATTTAAATACGTATGAGTCTATACTCATTCAATGTGTCCATCCGTTTCAGAACATAGTGCGTATGGAGCCCAAAACAGGTAAATTACCTCCTTCAGATTTACAAAGAGGTTTAAAAGGAAGAGTTGTCTATTTGCCATTGGATTTGAAAAAAAATATTGAAACAATTGATGCAGATAGTTTGGAAACTGAACCATTAGTTATTCTGGTTAATGGTGTACCTACAAAGAATAAGACAATTTGGCAGGAGCTGGTAGATGTACGAAAAGTACAAAGAGCAAATTTATATTTGAAAAGAAATAATAAATGGTATGAAACAATTTATATGGATGAAGATGAAGAAGAATTACTAGCAGACACAGGAATACCAACTGGGCAAATTGAAAAAGTGGATAAGTCAGAAGAAGAAGAAATTTATGAACATTTCAGCATACATCCTCTTCATTCTAAAGAAGTTATGGGAAACACTATTGATCTCTTTCAGATGAAAAAAGCACAAGGAACTCCTGTGAGTGTATGGGAGGAGAGCTTGGAAGCTCGTTGTTTTCCCCAGCTGTTTCCTACAGGAAAAGGTGGACGATATGATGAACGACCAGTACAGATTCCTGCTTCTGAGTATCGGACTACAAGATTATATGCAGAAGATCCAAGATTTCGTCAAAGTATTCCTTATTTGTTCCATCTTTTATTTGAAAGTGACTTGTCTGCACTATCTTATGCAGTAAATCACATTTTGAAAACTGGAGTACATCTACATAATGTGTCTGCAAAGGATTTTATGAACAAAGTGCAACAGCGAGATGATCATTTGGAATCTCAATTGATTAATTTGATGGCTTGTCAGCGTGGAACTAATGAATATTGGTACCGACGCCATGGAGAATTGAAATGTATGTTACGGAATTTAGGAACTCCTACATGGTTCCTTACCCTAAGCTGTGCTGAGTACGCTTGGGATGATTTACTGGATTTTCTTCGAGAGGCAAATTCAAATATTGAAAACATCCAATACAAGACAGCAGGAGAATTGTGCTCATTGGATCCGGTTAATGTTTGCAGATATTTCAATCAGAGATTTGAGGCTATGATGTCCTTCATCTGCAATAAAAAAAATCCACCTCTTGGTGAAGTTGTGGATTTCTTTTGGAGAAAAGAGTACCAAGCAAGAGGTGCTCCACATATTCGTATGCTGTTGTGGATCAAGGATGCCCCAAAATTTGGAACAGATGCTGATGAAGCAGTTATATCTTTCATTGAAGAATATGCAACATGTGCTATACCTAAAAGCACAGAAGAAAAAAACTTAAAAGAGCAAGTTTTACGTTTCCAAAGTCATCGGTGTGGAAAATACTGTCGACGAAGGTACAAAAGTAAAGATAAATTCTACACAAAATGTCGATTTGGATTTCCACGACCTGTTCTTTCAAAAGGAAGAGTAAACAGTTTTATGTCAGCTGTGCGACATACTATTACAAGAAAATCGCCGAAAAATACCTACAACCTAAGAAGAAAAGAAGAGTCGAAATACATAAATGACTACAACCCAGTCATTTTATCCATGTGGAATGCTAACATGGATATTCAATATGTAGCTGACAATTCTATTGCTGTTGCTCGGTATGTCACATCTTACATCACAAAATCTGAGAAAGCGGAATTGAAAGAAATGTGGGAAGAGATTTCTCACAAGAAGACTGTCAGTAAAAAGCTATACAGTTTCAGTTTAAAGATGTTATCGCATCGAGAAATTGGATCATACGAATGTTCAGATAGGTTATCATCTGCAAGTCTGTACTCCAAATCCAGAAGAATAATTTGGGTAAGTTTAGGCCTTGCAGGAATGCGAAATCGGGTACTGAAATCTATTCGAGAAATTGAATATTTAGCTGAGTACGAACCAGAAAGTACAGACATTTTAAGAACAAACATGTTGGACACATATTACCCACAAAGAAGTCATCATCTTGAGAACATGTATCTCTATGAAGTGCTGCAGAACTACATTTTTAAACGGAATGCCACAGAAGACATCAACAATGGAAAATATAAAGTCACTGGTGAGGAAGGATGTTTGGTGAAGCAAACAAAAGGAAGTTTGATTAATCACCGGAAGCTGAGTTGCGACACTACTGACAAAAAGGAATTTTACTACTTGGCACTTTTACAGCTGTTTAAACCATGGCGTTTAGAGGACGAACTACTTGGAGATTTTCAGAGCTGGGAAGATTCCTTTAATGCTTGCAAAGATAGCATAGAATGCAGTACTTTCATAACTTATGTTCAAATGTTAAATGAAGAAATTGAACAAGAAGCAACAATTGCAGCTGAAGTAGCTAGAGACAGTTCTCAAGACAGTCAAAGTTCTGGGACGTTCAGTCAAGATACTCTAGGACAACCAATCGTAGAAAATGAAGCTGCAATAGCCATGACTGAAGTGGAAACAGCTATGAATCAAGCTCAGGAAGATTTAATAAACTTACCAAATATGGAACAACAACTGAATGATGAACAACATCAAATTTATGAGGAAGTCAGAAAAAAAATTGATCACGCATTACTACATGAAAATAAAGAGTGCTCATGCACATCTTTTAAACCAATCAGAATGTATGTGAGTGGGGGAGACGCGCGAGCGCGCGAATCAAGATGGCCGCCACCCGGTGAGCTCCTCCGCGTTTTCGCCCGTTTTTCAATATAAAACGACGAAAGTCTGTCATAATTTCGTTTAAAAGGAGGTCGCTGCTGCAATAATAGGCTTACCTGCATTGTGAAGTGGTTTCAAGCCTATTTGGTCGTGGGAAGTGGTGTTTCTGGCTCCCTGGTTCCTGCTCCGAGGTGTGCATTGAGGTACTGCCTGGTTAGTCTGTCAGGGGGGCGGAGCATACTTCAGGAAAGGGCCTGGCTTGGGCCTAGCCACACCCCTAGTCCAGTTTAGCTGCTGCACCAGTCTTTTTGAGGATTGCTTTGCATCTTTTGCTCTTTTTACTCATAAACTGTTCTTTTTTTTTCAAATTTCAATATTTATTCTCAAAAATGGATAATAAAAATCCTCTCAACAATAAAAGAAGACAGCAGATTTCACCTACTCCAATAAAACCAAAAGTAGTGGAGTCATCTGAACCTTCGCTTTCTTTAATTTTAGAGGAAATTCAGGCTCTTCGTGCTAATACAGAAACTATTGCGACTGAAATTAAAAATGTACGAAAAGAAATGGCGAGTATGTTAATGAAAATATCAGATAACTCAATTAAAATACAGGATAATAAAGTTAAAGTCGACGCTTTTACTCCACTTGTGGCGAAAATATCACCTTTGTGCTCACATCTTTTGGACATGGAAAATCGCAATAGACAATACAACCTTCGCATATTTAATTTACCAGAAGAGGTTGAGGGAACTAACTGTCGACTATACATAGAGAACTTAATTCCTGGTCTTTTAAATATCAAATTTCCAGAAAAATTTTAAATTGATAAGGCTCATAGAATTCCTTCACGTCGCAATCCTCAACATACCAAGCCTAGACAAATGATATTTAAAGTTCTTCGTCACCATCATTTGGTTCTGATCAGAAAAGCAGCTAGAGAAATTCCTGCATTGATGGTCAATGGTCACAAAATCTTTATTCATCAAGATTTTGCCAAAGAAACTGTTGCAATACGTAAGGGATTTACTGATCTTCGCCCACAATTAAGAAGCCTTGGATACCAATACAGCCTTTTTGATCCTTCAACAATGCGCATTTGGAAAGATAAGTTTTCAAAATCCTTTCAGCGTCCTGAAGATCTGCGACATTTTCTAGATCAACAATTACAGCAATCTATGGACACTCATGGCCCTACCACTTGATTTTTTCCTGTATGATCTTCTTTGACAGATTTATATAACTCACAATATTTTGGGCTCCAGCGGTTCCGGCCATGCTTGTAGAGCTTGTGTGCGTTTCAATGTTCAAATTTATCTATTTTGTTTGTCTTTTTTACTATGTTTTATTTCTTCCACTCCCTTTTGTGTGTTCTGGAGCTACTTTCTTCTTAACATTTGTGTCTTTTTCTGACTTTCCTCTTTCTAACCCTTCTCTCTTTTTTATTATGTTATGGCTAATATTAAAGTAGTGTCATTGAATGTTAAAGGTTTACGCCATCCTGTGAAACGTACAAAAATTTTGGATTATTTGGGTTGTTACAAAGCTGACTTTTGTTTTTTACAAGAAACTCATATAGATGATAAAATCTTAGATTATATGAAGAAAAAATGGGTTGACAATATTGTTTCTTCTCCTGCTAATGGCAAGAAAAATGATGTAGCTATATTATTTGCAAAAAAATCGCATTGCCAAATTTTGAGCAAAATTACAGATACGGATGGGAGATATTTAATTGTTAAGATTAAAGTTCATGATTCTATCTTATTTCCATTAAATGTTTATGGCCCTACTGCAGATGACCCTGTTTTTTGGACTCATCTTTCAACTGAGGTTGTAAAAATTGGTAATGTACCTTTAATTGTTGCAGGTGATTTTAATGTCATATCTGATCCTTTATTAGATAGATTATCTTGTACTAAATTCCATCCCCATAAGGTTTATTTTGCTTTTAAATCATTTCTTCAAACCACTAAGTTAGTTGATATTTGGCGTCTACACTGCCCTACAGAAAAAACCTTACTTTTTTTTTCTAACCCACACAATTCTCATTCTAGGATCGATTACATATTAGTCACAAAACAACTGATCAACTCTGTTAATACCCCTAAGATTGGCAACATTGACGTCTCTGATCATGCTATGGTTTCTTGTATTCTAAATTTAAATTCAACCTTTACTAACCAGCCTAGATGGAGAATGAATTCTGGTATAGCTCTTAATGAACATAATAAACCAAAGCTCCTCTCTGCCATTCATGATTTTTTTCAGTTTAATCCTGAAGGTACTACTTCAATGGTTAATAGATGGGATGCTTTTAAAGCTTATATTAGAGGGGTTACTATTTCTATTATGGCTCATGAAAATAAGACCTTTAATGCCAATATTAAAAAGCTAGAAAAGCAAATAGCGGAATATGAACGACTTTTTATTACGTCTAATGATCCTCAATATAGAGTTAAGTTGCAAAAGCTTCAATATGAATTTAATACAATTCTTAGTAAAAGAGCTGGCATTCAGATTTCTAAAGCCAAAGCTAAATTTAGTTTTAATGCAAATAGATCTGGAAGACTTTTAGCGAATTACATACGTATAAAAAAAGACAAAACTCAAATCATCTCTATTCACGGATCCAATGGTAAAATTGCTTTATCTCATAAAGATATTGTTAATGAATTTTGGGATTTTTACTCTAAGTTATATGATAAACCTGACTTTCATAATGATTCTTTAGTTGATTCTTTTTTATCTTCATGTGGTCTACCTAAAATTTCTCCATCAGATAAAATGGGGCTTGACACTCCAATTACTAAGGATGAAATTTTATCCGCTATAAAATCTCTTAAAAAAAATAAATCTTCGGGTCCTGATGGTATCCCGGCGGAGTTTTATAAAGAGTTTCAGTCCCATCTTTTACCTTTATTATTTCAACTTTTAACAACGTTTGGCTCTACGGGAATTACTTCAGGTTCCTTTACTGAAGCTTTAATTATCGTTCTTCCCAAACCCGATAAAGACCCCACCCTTGTATCTAATTATCGCCCTATCTCTTTAATTAATCAAGACTGTAAATTATATGCCAAAATATTAGCCACACGATTATCCCCTGTATTAGATTCTATTATACATTTAGATCAATCTGGTTTTATGAAAAATAGACACTCTGCAAATAATACAAGAACTTTGTTACATGTCATTGAACAGGGTCATACGTTAACTATTCCTTCAGGAATTATGGCTTTGGATGCTGAAAAAGCCTTTGATAAACTTCATTGGCAATTTTTATTTCATGCTTTATCATCATTTAACTTTGGCGACAATTTTATTCGTATGATTTCAGCTCTATCCTTTGCTCCTACTGCTCGTCTATTTATTAATGGCCAAGTTTCAAATCAATTCTCCCTCTTTAGAGGTACTAGACAAGGGTGTCCCCTTTCCCCACTATTGTTTTTAATTGGCATTGAACCTTTCCTTACCTCTATAAGAAAATGTGATAATATTAAAGGAATTAGTATTAATGAGATTATTATTAAAACTTTAGCGTATGCTGATGATGTACTTTTATTTATTAGTGACCCCTTATCCTCATTTCCTTCTTTATTAGAGATTATAACAAAGTATTCTATGGTTTCTGGCTACAAATTAAACACTAACAAAACAGGATTTTTCCCTTTAAACATTTATTGTACTCCTGATATGATATCCATGAATGAAATTATTTGGCAAAAGAATAAATTAAAATATCTTGGTATTTTATTTTCCTCATCCATAAAATGTACAATGACTTTAAACTGTAATTTCGTCTTAGATTATATAAAAGATAAAACGTCTAAATGGGCATCACTGCACCTTTCATGTTGGGGTAGAATGGAATCTATTAAAATGAATATTGCTCCAAAAACTTTTTACACTCTTGCCATGATTCCTACTCAATTTCCATTAAAATTTTATATAGATGTTGATAAACTTCTCTCCAAATTTCTTTGGAATAACAAATCACGTCCCATTAGTTATAAAAAATTTAAAATGTCTAAATGTAATGCTGGATTTGGTATCCCAGATTTTTTTCTTTATCACAAAGCTTTTATTTTAAAACAAAGTGCCATATGGTTTAATCATTCCCTTTTACATAATCCACCTTCTTGGCTCCAAATTGAAAAATCTATTGTGAAGCCATTTCCATTACCAACTCTGTTAACTATGTCTAACAAATCATCATTTTTTCATAAATCTGTCATTCTCAAATCCACTAAAATGATTTTTAATGATCTAGATTCCATTTTTCTATATCCCATGTATAACACTGTTGAATTATCATTATGGTATAGCAATGTCATTAAATTAAATAGGAACATTAGTTTTTGGTTTTCGTGGATTAAGGCTGGTATTTTTTATCTTAAAGACATTTATTCCAACAATACTTTTATTCCATTTGAGGATCTACAAACAAGGTTTGGTTTATCTCAATCTGATCTTATTAAATATGAATATTTAACTAATTAAATTTTAGATTCATTTCCGCAAGCTATTCTGTCTAATGTTACAGCTGACTTATCCGTTTATATTCAAACTATATTGATGACAGCTCATGGTGTTTCTATTTTATATAAAAAATGATCTAACACTCTAGGAAGTAACATAAATATGATTGCAACCTTCTGGAATAATGAACTTTCACTTACATTGTCTATTGATACATGGGAAACTATATGGATTAGAAATATATCTGGTTGGTTACCTGTCTCACTTTATCAAACACATTCCTATATTTTATTTAATTCTTTATGGACTCCATTACGTTTATTCCAGGCTAAACTTCTTCAATCTGACACATGTTGGCATTGTAAATTACACCCTGGCTTTTTACGACATATGCTTTTTGATTGTCCTTTATTCTCAAAATTCTGGACAGAAGTTTGGGATATTATTAAGAAGTTGTTAAATATACATGAAGACATATCATATAAAGTGTTAATATGCAAATCAGTTACATTATCACAAACTCTAAGTAATCTTGAATGTAGGCTTTTTGATTTTTTGATTTCTGCTGCGTTAAAATCTATTACCTTTTGTTGGAAAGATGTTTCTAAGTTATCAGTTCATGCTTGGTGGTCATGGGTTATCTTTACAAGAAGAGGTGCTCAGTTATCTTTGTCTGGGGTTAATCATAATTCTATTTCCTATCACTCTTTTTGGATTCCTGTTGATATTTATTTTGCATCTTAAAGGTATATTTATGTCTTGTACCCCTTTTTACGGTTCTTATTTTAATCGATATGTCATAGTAGCTCTATTTATAGCTTAAACAATAATTTATTAGATGTTTCCCTCCCCCCCTCTTTTTAGTTTTATAAGAATATGACTATTTTCTTTTCTATTGAAATGAATATGAAAATATGATATTGTACGTATTGTATTAGATATTTTAGCTTATTAATATTCTTTTTTGTATGTCTATGTTTTTTGTTCATTATGAAATTTCAATAAAATATTTTGAACTCAAAAAAAGAATGTATGTGAGTGGACAAGCAGGAACTGGAAAAAGTTTCTTAATTAAAGTAATTAGAAGCTACCTACAGAACAAAACGGATTCAACTTTGTCTTGTGTTGTTACTGCTCCAACTGGGTTAGCAGCGTATAACATAAAAGGAGTTACCTTACATCGTTTGCTAATGTTACCAGTAGAGCATGAGAACAAAATACAATACCACAAGCAAACAGGGGAAGCATGTTTTGAAGTTTCAAGAGTATTGAAGAAAATGAAAGTACTCATTATTGATAAGGTAAGCATGGTATCAAACTTAATGCTTGCCTTTGTGCATTTAAGAATGCAGCAAATTCTAAAGACAGACTATGACGTCTTATTAGGAGGAAAACACGTCATAGTTTTTGGGGATCTTTTGCAGCTCACTCCAGTTAAAGGACAACCAGTATTCCATACACTTACACATGAAGACACGAAAAAGTCGTTAGGAAGTATAGTTAATGTGAATATTTGGACATACTTTGAGTATAAAGAACTCATTACCAATATGAGGCAAGCCAATGATGAGGATTATGCAAGTATTCTCAAAGATATCAGAATTGGACTACTCACAGAACATGGTAGAAAAGCTTTACAGAGTCGATTGCTATGTAATGTGTTTCCAACAGAACAAATAGTTCCAGAGAAAATATACAAGAAAATTGCTGAAAAAAATACTGTAATCTGCTTAATGCCAACACTACATGAATGCTCTGTATTCAATCAAGAACTTTTGAAATTGGAAAATGAAGAGATTATAAAACTGGAAGCTGTGGATAAAATACAGCATGAAGGAATAACTATTATATTGACAAGCAAATTGACAACTAAATTGGATTCTCTAGAGAAAAACATCAAAAACAGCTGGTTTGGAAAAGAATCTTTATGTATGTATGAACTGTCGAGTAATTTTAAGGCGTAATTTGGATGTTGAAAAAGGTTTAGTGAACGGAGCTATGGGTAAAGTTGTGGGTTTTGTAAAGTACCAGAAAAAAGATGGAATTGAATTTTTAAAAATAAAATTTGATCAGATTGAAGAGGTAATAGACATTAGTCGCTGTTCAGTTCGATTTTTGCTAGTGAAAGACTTATATGTACGTAGGAAGCTGTTTCCATTTTCTCTAGCATATGCTGTAACTATTCCCAAATCTCAAGGATTAACTGTAGATAGTGCTTTTGTAAACATTGGATCTAGTGTGTTTAAAGAAGGTATGGCATATGTTGCTTTGTCACGCGTGAAAAAAATATCTGGTTTATTCATGATAGACTTTGATGACTCAAAAGTTAGTGCTGATGCAAACTGTGTAAAGGAGTATAATAGATTAAGAAGAAGCTATGCTCCTCATTTAGGTCAGTATCCTGTGTTTGAAAAACGTGTTGTTTGTCGGAAAAGGAGATTTGAGAAATATCTGTAATGAGGATGCACAGAAGAGAAAACAAAAAGAGAGTGATGTGACTGCAAGCAAAAAGAAAAAGGACAGTGTTGAAGAGGTTGTTCGTTGTCATTTTGAAAATAGCTCTGGTGTCAACTGCTACGCAAATGCTGAATGTTGTATTTTATCTTGAAATTTTGCAAGAGCAGATAATACTAAATCATGGAAAAAGATTCTGTTCTCTGCTGAGTCTCCTTTATGAGAAGCTGAGTAATGATAAAAGTAAAATAGAAAGTGCTTCTGATGTTAGAAATCTTTTAGATGTATGTTCTGGATGTACACACTTTACACAAGATGTCCAGCAAGATGCACAGGAAGTTTTAATGTATATGCTTATGGTACTGGAAGATGAAGGGGTAGAAATAGAAAATATATTTGGTGTCTCATATAAATGGGAACATTGTTGGGAAAACTGTATGAACACATGCAGCAGTAATGTTGATTCTGAAAGGTTCATATATTTAACATTACCAGAGAGTAAATCAGTGAATTTTAGTAAATTAGTTAAAGATGCTAATCACAACATGGAATGTTCTCAATGTAAATCAGACATGTTATCAACGTTATTTTTTAAGAAATATGGACAGTATGTAATTTTAATGATACAACGTTGTAGAGCAGATGGAACAAAATTGGAAACTTTACTAAACAAGTTTGTAGGAAATCAATTATCAATATCAGGTAAAACTTTTGTTGCAGTTGCAATAATTTTTCATGATGGACCTTCTATAACTTCTGGTCATTACACAGTTTATCTTAAATGTGAAAAAGGATGGACACTGTGTAATGATTCTCAATTGATTTTCAAGCAACGTTTGCCTTATGATTTACCAAATTGTTACTTAATTTTTATAAAACCAAAATTTTAGATACAAATTCCAGCATCTGAAGAAACCATTATTTCAATTTTATAGGATTAACATTGGATATTTCACTTAAAAAGGATTTTAAAATTACCATTTGGCCTCATGGAAAGGTAAAGGTAACAATTGTGGACTTCTTTGACAGATATTATTTTGGTGTACGTGCTTAAGCAGCAAGATTTACAGACATTATTTATTGCAAATAGTTATTGTTCTTAGAATGTATTTTTAATATATTTGTGACATTTCTATCAAGGTCTGTTTTAGTGAGGATACATTCAGGGCTTTTTTAAACAATCTTTCAGATTGTTTTTTTTTTTTGCCCGCTGTTAAATGATGAATACAATTGATTTCAGTGAAATTCAATACATTCTGAAAACAGCAAAAAAAGGGAAAACAATTGCTTTGTTAAATATGAAAAAACATGTACTGTTTAATAAAATGTATTGTTGAATATTAATACTTTTTTTCAGATCTTGAAACAAAATTTAGGAAATGTAATTCATTTTACTTGCAATTAAAAAAAACCATTTATGTCTAATTAAGTTATTTTGTTGGTCAGGTAAGTTTAAAATATCTGTATTTCTCACACCTTCCCTTTCATGCTCCCTTTTCTTCGCCTCTCCTCACTCTGCTTTTCTCATTCCTCTCTTCTTGCTTTACTACTCTTTCATAACTCCCTCACTCCTTCTCTACTACTCCCCTAGGTTTACTGCCTCATCACTATTTTTCAACCATGTTTCTCTCCCTGTCTCCATATGTCTCAGTCATTCTAACTGCCTTACTCCTTCTCAGTTCCTTCCTCTCACTCTCTGTTTCTGTCTCTCTCCCTTTGTCTGTCTTACCCTTAATTTCCTTAACATCTTACAAGCCCCCTGCGCCATCACTACGTTACTTTTCATGACGTACTGGTGGCGCAGGGGGCTCCTCCATATTTACAAGGAGAGGAAAAGCCACCCTGCGTGACTTTTCCTCTCCTCGTAAATACAGCCACTTCACACGCAGCACTGTGCGTTGAAGGGGTATTCTATGGGTGTTGTTGTTTGTGTTCCCACGCAACACTCATAGAACTACACACTTCTTCTGATTTACGAAAAATCTTGAGTCTGAAGTTGTGTGTGAATGCTACGCCACCCTAGAGGTGGCGTAGCGAGGCACAATAAGGAGAAATGTTTTCATTTCTCTTCATTTTTTCCTCTTTCAGTGCGTGCTGCATGCTACAGCACACATTGAAAGAGGAAAAAGCCTCTTGTGATTGTTTTTGTGCAGGAAGGTGTCCCTTCCTGCACAAGAACAATCTCCCCACCAAGCACGCATCCTTGTACCATGGTGTAAGGGAGCTTGCGTCGGCGCATGGCTGCAGTTTGTGCACCAGCGCAGGGGAAGCATAGAGAAGCGACAAATTCTTGTAAATATGTGCTTTGAAACTAACGCAGCACGGCGCAGCAAAATTACTTGCTGCACCGTGCTGCGTTAGTTTGTTATATATCTGCCCCTCTGTTTCTACCACTCTTCCTCTCTCCATCACTCATTTTCCATCTATGTTAATTTTTTAACCTTCTCCGTCGTTCTCCTTCCCTCACCTTCCGTAACTGTCAATATCCTTTACTCATAGTCACTCCTATTCTCCTACTTCACTTCCTCCTGTCTGTATCTCACACCCCTTCTCCTTTTTGCATTCTTTCCTTCAATCTCCCTCACTCTGCTTTGCTCATTGACATCCTGACTCCCTTTCTCTCACTCCAGTTTCCTAAATCCCTCCATCCCCTCACTCTCCATTTCTCACTTTCCCTTACCCCCTTTTCTAATCCTCATGCCCGTAAAAAAAAAGAATTAAAAATCAAATTTAAGTGTTTTGATGGTGGTTGGCTCTAAAACGAGCCGTTATCTTTTTTGAGTGTTTTAGGGTACTGAACATTACTTTGGATTTGCTGTTAGTTTTGAAAAGTTAAGCACTCTTGCTCTTTGGATTAGAAACATTGGGGCAGATTTACAAGCCCCTTGAGCCATGTTAAAAGAGACGCAAAAGTGGCGCAAGGGGCTTGTAAATCTGCCCCATTGTGTGCTGAAGTTCTGACCTCTCTGGTCACACCAGTATTCCATGATCTGCTGCTATGCTAGCAGGTAGAAGTCATGTTAGATATAGGAATCATTTGGAAAGAGTTGAAATTTGCAAGCAATAGAAATGTGTTTCAATTTAAAACAAAGGTGGAGAACATAGAAAGGGGGCAGGGTAGAGACTTCCTGACCCCTAGTCTTTGTCAGGGAGTCCCTGAAGGATCACAAAGGGTGAAAAAACCGATTAATTTGTTTAAAAAAAAAGAAAAGCTGTGCGCGCACGGTAAAAAAATAATAATCGAAAAATAGATTTAAAAAAGAAGTTTTTGTGTTTAGATTTTAGGTGGCTCTACAAAGAGCCCTTGTGTTAATGTAGGGACAGAGGAACAGAAAAACGAAAAAATGAAAAAAACTATGGCCGGGTGCATGAGTGCTGCTCTATCTTCCTCTCAATGAGATCAATACTGGTTTCACCAAGAGAAATAAGAGCATGACAGTCAATGCACCGTGTATACAGCCTCCGAAAAGCAGGGCATATATCCAGAGGTACAGAAGTAGGTGAAGGCGCCACCGCAGATGAAGTGCTCGGCTGAGCTGCCAATGATGTGCTCGGCTGAGCTGCTGCGGATGTGCTCGGCTGAGCTGCTGGAGAGTTTTCACTAGCAGCTCGAGCAAAAGCCACAGGATGTACTCCTTCAACGTGCCTTAACATCGTGTGAATACTAAAAGAGTATTTCTTATTAGCATTTCCATGTGATAAGGTCCGCTTACAAATAATGCAGGTGACTTTGGGAGCATTTACCTTCTTCTGCCCCTCAGGAAAAGTGAAAAACTGCCATATGAAAGAGTCTTTCTGCTTCCTCTGCCTCTGTGGCACAAGAGTCTCCTGCTCACTACTAGAAGATGGCTGCTGCTATGCCATTGTATCACAAAAACAGATCAGCTCCTTCTCCCAGGGAATCAGAAGTAATAATGAGGGAAGTGGGTGTGGTACTGGAAGAATCTGGAACTGAAACTACTATGAACCAATGAAAAGTGTTGTTTCCTAATCACATGACTTGCCTGGGTGTGGTGTTGGAAGAATCTGAAAGTGAAAGTAATATGAACCAATGAAAAGTGTTCTTTCTTAGTCACATGACTTGCCGTGCGCGCTCCGCACGGAGCGCGAACGGCGCATGCGCAGACGTAGCATGTGTGCATGCGCGGACTTAGCGCGCGTAGCACGCGCGCATGCGCGAACGTAGCGTGCGGAGCACGCACGACGTACGCATGCATACGTGGAGAACGTACGCATGCGCACACGGAGAACGTACGCATGCGTACGTGGTGTGCGCACCGAGCTTAGCACGCGTAGCACGTGGAGCACGCACGACGTACGCATGCGTACGTGGAGAACGTACGCACGCGCACACGGAGAACGTACGCATGCGTACGTAGTGCGCGCACCGAGCGCATACGAAGCACGCGCGCATGCGCGAACGTAGCCCGCGCGCATGCGCGAACGTATCGCACGGAGCACGCACGACGTACGCATGCGTACGTGGAGAACGTACGTATGCGCACACGGAGAACGTACGCATGCGTACGTAGTGCGCGCACCGAGCGCGCACGGTAAAAACCCTTTAAAAAAAAAAGAAAGAATTAAAGTGTTTATAAGTTAATAGACGATATTAACTATGCGGTTCAACTTTATCCAAATTTAAAAAAAAAAAAGCTGAGCCATTCCAAATTAAAGGATACAGGTAATCTATAACTATATACATAGGTAACTTTTTGTAAAAGAAATATATAAAAAATATAATAAAACATTCATAAATTAGCATTAAAAAAACCTTTGAAATTCACTGAAAAAACCATAGGTTTCACAAACGTTATAGTTAGGAATTAGCATTTAAAAAACCTTGCAAATTCACTGAAAAAACCATAGGTTTCACACACGTTATAGTTAGCTGGAAATTTCACTCGTACAAAACCATTGAAATGCCACCATTATAGTTAGTTCAGCTAACTATAACTCGCGCGCCCGCAATCCACTGCTGATGACGTCACATATTACATTACTCATAACATGGTCAGTGACATCACTGATGACATCTCAAAAGCCCTTGAATTCTCAAGTACACCTTCTTGGTAATTGCTTTTGCACTTGCAATGTATGACTATGTAAAAAATGACGAGACAAATAGTAACTTTTCCATGTTTACTACAAATGTAATTAGCACTAGCACTTTAAATTGAGGGTTTGTCAATGCGTGTGGTCAGGTGATCACGGCCGCTTGGACGGCCGAAACGCGTCTGGACATCGAAACTGGGAAATAAATAAAGCAAACTGTTCTGGTATAACAGTGGTCTGTGCCCCTAATTTTCCCTCAGGAAAAAGAATTGCGAGTTGCTTCAAGTTTTAACCGGTGAATGGCTGCTGCCGGTTCACAGACCCCCTCCTGGAGAGAGGCTTTGCCATAACCAGCTGACTGCCTGCGAGGTCGCCGAGCGGATACCGCCACGGGCTCGTGGTGAGTGACGGCGGGGACCCCCGGGGCACTACGTGTAGTCCGGAAAAGGAGACAGGCTCAGCCCCTCGGAAACAAACCAACCAAGGAATAAGACGAGACGACACGATCCGGCTGTGGTGTGTGAGGCGAGAGAAGGTGCTCCCTCGTATGATTGTGTGGCCGCCCGGTGGAACGGGTACCCAACGGAGGTTGCATCGCAAGAAGCTCGCTTCCACACGCCGGTAAGAGGAACTGTGTGTCACCGATATTAAAGTTTCCGAGTCGGAGGTATACCCGCATTGGGGGAAGCAGACGCGGGAGATTAGGTTTTTCTCTCGCCTGCGTGATAAGGCCCCCACTGTGTAGTTAACAGTTTGCATTAAACCCGTAATCTAAGATGTCGGCTGACGCGCGCAGAGCCAGAGAGCTTGCTGCCGATGAAATATTTTCTGATGCCTTAGAAGGGGAGGCAATCCAACGAACAGAGGTACAGAAGGAGAATAGCAATGAGCCAACTGCGCTGAGAGAGCAATTCAAATTATTGGAACAACTAAAGAGGCGAGAAACAGCGAAATGGTGGGAGGCTCGCTCCCTAAAGAGATATCTGGACGTTGGCAGGATTCCAAGGGGGCTACGCATCATGTTAGCCCCAAGTTATGAGACGCCCAATCCCCAGATGATGGTTGAATGGGGTGAATGTAACCTGGAATCCTCGAGGCGTTTAGTTCAGATCCTCGTAAAATATGCGGAAATAGATGGGGCGGAACTAATAATAAAAATAGATGCCCAAGAGTCGTATATTAAACAACAAGGCAATGACCCCCAACAAGAAAGCAAATGGAGGGAAGAAATGAACAACAGGCTTGATAAAGAAGAGGAAAAAATAAAAGCACGAAAAATTTGGAAATTTAAACGAGATCGTGTTGATTATGCCAACAGCCAGATTTTCACTTTTTCACGGCGTTATGACTCACTGAGAGTTGCGATCGCCAACAAAAGACAGGATGTGGGAAAAGGGAAGCAAAAAGAACAAATGGAGCCTTCCTCACCGTATAGCTCGGCGTTGGAGAGTGAATCCGACAATGAAGGTGTGAGGAACACCATGGGTATCAAGCTGACGGTGGGGGAAGAGCTGGACATTTTAAAACAGAGGAGAAGGGAGACACTGAGGCCAAGACCACAAAACACAACGGCACCACAAAATGCGAAAGGAGACGGGCCAGGCGCAGGGCGAATAAACAGCGGTGAGCCAAAGAAACGAGGCCGCGGACGCGCCCGGAGATATTAGAAAATGAGATTAGGGAATGCAAAGCCCAGGAGGTCAGAACTATTATCAATCTAGGGCAAACTGAACTGACCAAAGCGGAAAATCAATTACTAAGTCTGGGCTTAAGCTTTTGCCCTGAATCTAACTTTAAATACACTCAAACAAGAGCGGATGTGTATTTATTCATTAGAAAATTGAAACTCAAAAAATTCCATATGATTAAACCATCAAAGGAAAGAGATAATGGAATGCAGAGTATAACTAATCCCACTGGTCTCCAAGTTTCTGACCTGGCCCTATTCTCGGATATACACCATCTAGCAACAGCAGGGGATAGTGTGGAAACAGGTGAACTGTCCCCGTTGGTGAATCAAACTAAACCTCATACACCCTTCAAGCCAAAATCTAAATTTATCCCTATCTCCACCCATGATGGCTTAGACACCTTCAGTGAGCATGTGGCAGTTCAACTAAAGAAATTGACATATGCCAGCAATACAGTAAGAAAAAGAAATTACTACCATCAACAAGGAAAATTCACGCAGTTGATCTCCAAACTACAGAAGGCGGACCTAGTTATCCGTAATTCAGACAAAGGAGGGAACATAGTTCTTTGGCCGACAGCAGCATATCTCAAGGAAGCCTACAGGCAGTTGGATGATGTAGTATGTTACAGCAAGAGTACGCCACTTAAATATAAAAATGCGCAAGAGACATTGTTCAAGGATTTATTGGCATGGAAAAGCTTGGGTCTTTTAAGTTGGGAAGAATTCAAGTTTATTAAAAAAGAACATCCATTAGTACCATACATCTACTTCATCCCTAAAGTGCATAAAAACTTGACGGACCCTCCGGGATGACCGATTATTGCTGCCTGTGATGGCCCCCTTGAGAACCTATCACGGTATATTGATTATTTTTTACAAGATCACATGAAAAAGTTCATATATTCAGGACACAGGAGATTTCCTCAAAAAAATAAATAACCTGAGATGAAAAGAAGGTTACCTGTTAGTCACATTGGACGTATGTTCCCTCTACACCTGTATTAAACACAAGGATGGACTAAGAGCAGTGGAATTTTACTTGAGTACAAGACAAATGGAATATGCGGACCACACCAGAATGTTATTGAATATGCTATCCTTTTGCTTAGAAAACAATTTCTTTTTGTTTAATGGGCAATTTTATCAACAAATACGAGGAGTAGCAATGGGGGCCAGCTTCTCCCCCAGCTATGCCTGTTTATTCATGGGCTGGTGGGAGGAGCTGGTGGTCAGACACCAATACAAAAATGTCTTTGCTCAAAATGTGATTTTATGGTTCCGCTTTATCGATGATTCTTTTTATCATTTGGCAAGGAACAAAGGATAGTGTAATTAACTTTGTCAAGGATATCAACTGCAATGATCTTAATCTTTCTTTCACCTCTAACATCAGTGATGACTCAGTGACATTTTTAGATGTACAGGTTTTAATATCCAATAATATTTTAACTACTACCCTTTTTAGAAAACCTACGGCTGGCAATACACTTCTTCATGCCTCCAGCTCACATCCACCCCATTTAATAAATAGTATACCCTATGGGGAGATGCTCCGCATCCGTCGTATCTGCAGCAATCCTGAGGATGCGGAACACAAACTAAGGGAAAGTATGACTAGGTTTTTAGCAAGAGGGTATAGTTATGAGTTATTGGAAGCCGCCAAGAAAAAGGCCCAATTAAAACCCAGGGAAGAACTTCTAGAATACAGAAAAAGAGAGGTTTCTGATCCCAATAAAGAACCTGTGTGTCTTATTTTAACATATTCCAAACAAGAAAAAGAATTGAGGAGCATCATGAGAAAGAGCTAGCATCTAATTCGTGAAGATCCAGTGATTGGTTGCCTTATGCCCTCAAATCCTCCAATCAGCTTCCGTAAGTCTAGAAGCATGGGGAATATGTTAACTGACAATAGCCAAGAGAGTTTTAAAAAACAGACATGGCTACCTACAAGAAAAGGTTTTTTTAAATGCTCATCCTGCAAGGCCTGCCAGTTTGGTACAAACACAAAAACATATTGCACAGCTTTTTCAGAAATTCCAAGGGAAATTAAGCAACACTTGACGTGCAAATTAGATTTCTGTGTCTATGTGTTACAATGCGATTGTCCCCTAAAATACATAGGCAGTACCAAACTGGCAGTCCACAAGCGAATCTTGCAGCATATTAGAGCTATTGTCAACAAGGACCAAAATTACCCTGTAGCCAGACACTTTGAAAAAATGCACGAAAGTAACCCCAAATGTCTTAGGTACTTTGCCATTGAATCAGTTCCCCAGAAGCGAAGGGGTGGTAATAGAGAGGCCACCCTACGTCGCCTGGAAACACAGTATATATTAGAGTTCGATTCCAAATGGCCGGGGATTCTCAATGCAACAGAAGACCTTTACACTTTTCTATGAGTCTAAACAGTGTATCTGGCAACAATATATTGATACAGGGTACTTTTTTCTCCCTGGGAATGTCACGTATCCATTTGAAGGTTCTTGGGCTTGTTTTTTATGAACATATATATTTTTAATGATTGGTTTCAAAGGCAGGGTAGGTTTTTATTTACCAGGTGTCTTTTTTATTGATCATTTTAAATATGTCACAAGCCATCTTTTAGCTCATTATCTTACTTTTGCATTTTGAAAAGCTAATGTCAATTGTCTACTGCACTTTATCTGTCTATGTCTCCTACCTCAATTCACAAAATTTGCACCCCTAAGCATCAGTCACTTTATGTCCTTATAACACAGTTGCATTTATGCACTTTATTTGATTAACAAATTAACAAAGTGTTGGACTATTGTGGAAATGTATATAGATTAATTTTTTGTCTTCTTTTTTTATTCTTCAACACGGTTAAGTAAGCACTATATTAGTAATCATGTGTCATGGAAAAAATTCTTTATTGTCATTAATTACCAACTAAGTGTGCACCATACGTGGTAGTATTAACAAATGTACCGCCACTAGAAAGTAGGGGTTATCAAGAAACACATGACTCTTTAAAAAATAAAAGTATATCCTGGTTGAATAGGCAATGCGGTTTCCCGTTAAATTTTTCTGATCAAGTCCTGACTACCAGGAGAGTTAAATGGATAGGGAGCTCTAGAAAAAGCTCAAAGGGGGATTGTGTGATTGTAAACTTTAAACATCCACAACATGTTGCTACTGTCCTCCTAAGAGCTGTGTCTCTCCCAACCTCTGATGCTAATGTATGTGTTCGATCGTTAGGTTTCTTTTATAGTCATCTTAATATCAATCACCGTGAGAATAGTGGAATCATTACCCATCCAGCTACCTATAGACCTCACCTTGGTATTCCAACTCAAAATAGATTTTATGCCCTTAGTTCCCTGGACTCTAATGACTGACTTATGCAAGAGAGAGATGTACTCAGAGAGGGCTAAAGGTATTGGTGTGGATGACTGTGTTAACAAAATTACAACCATGGCCACACCACCCACGTCCTTTTTGACTAAGGTAGAGACTGTTGGTGAGGGTCTTGTGGATCTACGCAATATGGGGCAGTCTACTGGGGGGGCCACTGTAACTGAACATGTTACTGGACCTGTAACTATGAATGCTACTAGAATAGGCACATATACTAGACTGGTTTGCTGGAACATGGCCGGTTTAAAAAGCAAGGATAGAGATCCAGGTTGGAAAACTTTTATTAGCAAGTATGACATCTTATGCTTCCAAGAAACCTGGTGCAAAGGTGATGTTGATTATGAGGGATTTGTGTCCTATAATTTACCTGCACGGGGAGAGGGACCTGGCAGAGCTAAGGGGGGTTCACTTATACTTATATCGGTTCATCGCCGAATACTAGTAAAAAAGTATATACCAGTAGGTGATCTTGTTCAGATGCTCTGGATCTCTGAAGGCAAAGGCCGCAATATCCTTCTGATCAACTATTACAATAATATCTTTGACAGCACCAGGGGTAAAATAGTAACAGATTTGGCCAATACCATTGATATTTTGAGTTCGGAATCTAACGTTGTAGTTGATATTATTTGGTGTGTGGACTTTAACACTACGCTGTGTGAATTGTCACCGTTAAAGGTATGCGGGGTCACTAATAACGCTGGATGGGACGTACCGCACTTTGGCCATGATACTTATGGGGAAACCTTGCATAAATTAATGGGTTGTCATGACCTGGAAATATTGGAATGTTGCAAGGATGGAAATGGCTTGCCTGTCCCTACATTTAAAAACTGGCGTACTGATTCGGTTATTGACCATGTGATAGTATCTTCTAGTATTGTCGATTGCTTTGCCCCACTGGAAATTGAAATAACAGTTATAAGTGACCACAACTGCATTATTATGGCCACCACTTTCTGGGAGGATAGTGATGTAGAGGTGGGGATCACAATCGATAATATAGAAGCTTACCGGGTTAATGGGGTAAGACTTAGGTGGGTAGGGGAGAAAGCTTTAGAATTGATTACATCTATAATAAAGGGGAATTTGGTAGACATTGTTTTTATCTTGGAAAACAGATTCGACCATGAGCGGGTCTTATCTTCTTTTAAAGGAATCAACACTGCCATTGATGCTAAGTTTACCGGTCGTAATAGGGGTCGTTCAAGGACTGGACCTGGTTGGTTTGATCACACCTGTTCGGCAGCTCTAACCAGCCTTAAGCAGGCTTTAGCAATGAAGCCTAGGGATAAAAACTTAGTAATAAATTTGAGGACAGATTATAAAAACGCTATCAAATATAGGAAGGGGGTCCTACAGCAGCAAGCCTGGGATTCACTTAACCAAGCTGCAGAATTATCTAACTGCACACTGTTTTGGGCGACGGTTAACTCACCATTTCTTAAAGAGGCCAATGTACCCAAGTTAACAGCAAATGTTTCTAGTGAAGGGTGGATTATCCACTTTTCGATTATTTTTGACTCAGGTAAAATTACTGATGCTTGTTCATCTAGCTGGCCTATTTTGCCACTTGATATCTCTGTTGAAGAGGTCGAAAGTGGCATTCGGGCGAGCAAGGGCGGGAAGGCCCAAGGCCCGGACGGGGTCCCGATTGATGTTTATAAAGCTGCACCTAAAGTCTGGGTTCCCCTGTTGGCCGTTGTTTTTAATGCTGCTGTTTGTACTGAGCCCCCCCCCCCAACCTGGGGGGAGTCTATTATTGTTCCAATTTATAAAAAAGGAAGCAGGTCTGATGCAAAGAATTATCGTCCTGTCTCTTTATTGGACTCCTCCATAAAGGTTATGAGTAGGGTTATGCTTGTAAGATTGGAAGAATGGGTGGAACAGGATTGCATTCTGGCAGACAGCCAGTACGGTTTTAGGAAAGGCAGGGGTACGCTTGATCAATGTGTCAATTTAGAACTGTTGATTGGGAAGTACAGTGATGCAAAACCAGGCCTTATGTACCTGTGCTTTGCCGACCTGAGCAGCGCTTTCGACATGGTGGACCACTCGATTTTGTGGCCAACCTTGTTGAAAATGGGAGCACCGGAGGGCATAATATTCTTTCTTGCCAGGATGTATGAGAAATTAAAAACTTGTGTGCGTTATGGCAGTAAGGGAGAATGTACCCCAAACTTTAGTGTCAAACGTGGTATAAGGCAGGGTTGTGTTTTAGCTCCTCTTTTATTTGACTTATTTATTAATGGAATTGATGCTATTTTAAAGGAAGTTAACGCAGATGCTCCTATGATCAATGGCGTTTCAGTGCCGGTGTTATTATACGCCGATGACGCTGTTTTGTTATCCAGAACTTCCGTAGGATTGCAGCGGTTGATGGATAGTTTTGCATCCTTTATTAAAGATAGGAAACTAGTTATTAACAAAGGAAAAACGCACACCATGATCTGTGGTTCAAAGAATTTAAAACATATTACTAAAGGGTATTTTATTGATAATGTAAAGGTGCAACAAGTGGATAAATTCGGTTATTTAGGTATTACCTTTTCTTGTGATAAGAAGTGGATTTATGAATTCAATAACATACGTAATAAAATGGCTAGAAATGCCAATGGCATCTTCAGATTTGCCGCCAAAATTGGGGACCGTAGGACCGGGGACATGCTTAAAATTTACCAAGCCAGATGTGTAACTATTGCACTGTATGGGGAATTGTTGTGCCCTTAATTTGCAGCTGGAAGAAAATCTTTTTCTTAAAAAACTTCTATGCTTGCCTACATCGGCCTCTAATGTTTTGAGTCATCAGGAATTATCTGTTAACTACCTTAACTACCTACTTGACTTTTTATCCCTCAGGCCTTTGATGGCCTGGCGGTCTATCTGGCTGAAGGATGAGAAGTACTTTACTAGGTCTATTATCCAGGACTGTTTGCGTTTAGACAAATTTGTAGCAATACCCTGGATCAAATACATTATTGTATGTTTTTCAGATATTTTTAACCTGAACATTGTAAAAGATCCCAAAGCAGTTCTATGGATCCCCAAAAATGAGCTAAAAAGGGTTTTTCTGGACTTTGCAGAGAGAAAGAGGGCAGCTGCCGCCGGAACTCTGTCCACTGTCATGTTCTACAACAGATACCTATCTACGGAAGGATTTCCTGTCTACTTAACCTTGGTTACAAGGCCCTTGCATAAATTTGTGTTAACAAGACTCAGATTTGGAATGGTGCACCATTTGGTGGCCCATCCGACAATGAAAAAACATCCATCTGGGCCTTGTAGATGTGATGGGACTTCCACGCAAAGCACACTGCACTTTATCTTGTTTTGCAAATTGTACTCTAATTTCCGTATTGCCTTCCTCAAACCAATATTTGTTAAATATGGAATACGGACAGTTGAGCATGCAATTAAATTAATATTTAATTTGCAATCTGCGGATATTTGTTTTTACACTGCAACTTTTTTAAACAAATGCATCAATTCCAGGAAAAGCATGTGTTTTTAACAAAGTGTGTATATGTCTCTGTATTTTAACCAGTTTTTATTTATTTATTGTGATTCTTAATGTATCGTTATTTTTACTATAACTTGCCCTTTGTATTTTTCCTATTATGTCTGTCCATTGTGCTTTTATGGTCATTAATTTGCACCGAATAAAGCTTAATTGAATTGAATTAATTACCAACTAGGGGAAATTTTTAGTAAAAATTGAATTTTACAAATAGTGGCATTTAAGCCCTTGAATTCTCAAGTACATCTTCTTGGTAATTGCTTTTGCACTTGCAATGTATGACTATGTAAAAAATGACGAGACAAATAGTAACTTTTCCATGTTTACTACAAATGTAATTAGCACTAGCACTTTAAATTGAGGGTTTGTCAATGCATGTTCAGGTGATCAAGGCCGCTTGGACGGCCGAAACGCGTCTGGACATTGAAACTGGGAAATAAATAAAGCAAACTGTTCTGCTATAACAGTGGTCTGTGCCCGTAATTTTCCTTCAGGAAAAAGAATTGCGAGTTGCTTCATATATATATATATGAATGAAACAACCAACACGTAAAACGTGTAAAGCGGAGAGCACTCCAAGCAAAATCCAGGAACGATGTTTCTTAAAGCATGGATGCTTTATTTAGCAAGTTCCCCCCCTTTTTTCCCCGAAACGCTGACAGACGCGTTTCGCCGACTGGCTTTTTCAATGTCAGTTTCCTTTACATTTCGCGGGCACATTTAAACTTAGGTCACATGTCACATGGTGAAAAATTGACATAGAAGATGGACTTTCAGCAACATTGTTCGTAAATCCATGGCGGCCATCTTATAGTGACAAATATTACAAAGTAATGTGCCTTACAATAGTGCAAACAATATGTTTAAAAGTTGGAAAACAATGCAATATGGCAAATGTCTTTCTTGTCAAGGAGATTTAGGAGAGAAAAGCAGATGATGAATGATAATATTCAAAACTAATATACATTTCCCATGTATACAAATGTATATGTCCTAAATTAACAGGAACTTCTTACATTTTTCTCCAGATTAGTGCCGTATGGGGAAAAAACAACAATTTATATCAAAGAAAAAGAAAAATATATATTTATCTTTCTCTTATGGTGCGAATAAATACCCCATTAACATCTCGCCCATGTTGCCTAGTCTGTCATCTCCTTGTATACGACAATAGAGCCCTGAATGGGCATAAAGCCAACTGCTGAGAGAGAGTACGCATGGCTATTCAGGCGTGAAACAGAATATAAATTTAAATTTGAAATTTAAATTGGGAAGGCAGACCAAAGAAAGGCACCGAAGGGTATCCAGAGTGTATATTAAGAAATACCCTTTCGCATCGAAGTGTGTTCTAATCCTCATAGATGTACCCATAGTTCCTCTTCATTGTTAAGCCCTATTGGGGTCTTGGTCTGGAGATCAATTATGTAAGTCGATTCCAGGATACGGAGTTTCCGTACCCTGTCACCTCCTCTTTCCGACTTACCAACTTGATCAAGACAATGAAATTTTAATAGGTCACGGTTGCTTTGGTGGTACTGTTCGAAATGTCGGGCAACCGGATATGCGGGATCCTTGTTAGTAATTGGCCGCATATGTTCCAAAATACGTTTTTTCGTGGGATGTATGGTACTCCCTATGTATCTTTTGGCACATGGACAGATAAGGCAATATACAGTGAAATCTGAGTTACAGTTGAGGAAAAGTTTTATCTTGCGTACTGGTCTTGGGTCATTGGGTCTGCCTAAGTACGTGGTGGTTTTTTCACTAAATTTACAAGCTTTGCAGTGATTGCAGGGATAAAAACCTGCTAAGCCTATCCTATTTCTGACTCTGGGGACTGGGTCAAAGTGACTGTGGACAAGGTAGTCACCTATTGATAGGCTACGTTTGTAAGTTATTACTGGGCGTGCTGGTAACTTTTTTTTGAGGATGTTGTCCGTTTGTAGAATGTGCCAGTTTTTCTTGAAGATCTGCATTACTTGACTGGACTTCTCATTGAAGTTGGTTATCATCCTAACTTGGCCTTCATCTGATTCAGTGGCTTTCTTAGTGATTAATAGATCTTTTCTATTAATGTTTTTGATTTTAGTTTCAGCTGTGGAGAGGTCAGAGTTCTTATATCCCCTTTCCCTGAATCTTTTGGTGGCTTCTGTTTTGACCTGTTCATAATCATGATCTTTTGAACAATTTCTTTTAAGGCATTGGAATTTCCCAAATGGTATGTTTTTGATGGTGCTGCGTGGGGTGTGGCTATCAGCATGTAACACAGTGTTCCCTGCTGTTGGCTTCCTAAAGAGTTTTGTAGAAAGTATGCCATTATCTACATATACCTCAAGATCCAGATATGTAACTGACATGTTACTGATTTCCCCTGTAAATCTTAAGTTAAGTTCATTCATATTCAGGGAAGCCACAAATTCCTCAGCCGAGGCGCGGCTGCCGCGCCAAATTATAAAAAGGTCGTCTATGTATCTGGCCCAGAGGGCGTTTTTTTCCACCCAACACTCATTAGCCTCACCCCAGGCAACGTGCTTCTCCCACCAGCCCACGAAAAGATTCGCGTAGCTGGGGTACGAAGCACGTTCCCATCGCGGTCCCCCGCAATTGTCGGTACAGTTGTCCTGCAAAGGTAAATATGTTATTCGTGAGACAGAAAGTAATCATTTGTAACAGCATCTTGTTATGTTGGTAATACTTGATAGGTCTTTTGTTAAGAAACCAATCGATGGCAGTGATGCCATTTTTGTGGTCTATACAAGTATATAAGCTCGTGATGTCCAAGGTTATGAGTAGCATGTCTGCTTCCCAGGCAGTTCCTTCAATGAGTCTTAAAAAGTCTTGTGTGTCCTTGATATAGGAGGCCAAGTCTTTAACTAGTGGAGCCAGAAATAAGTCTATATAGATAGATGTATTTTCTAAAAGACTATTGATGGACGCCACTATGGGTCTGCCTGGGGGATTGGTTACACTTTTGTGCACCTTTGGAAGATGGTAGAAAGTCGGAATCATTGGTGTTTCACATTTCAAAAATAGAAATTCATTTTGGTTCAATAGGCCATCGTTTTTCCAGAGTTGCAAAAGATTGTGGTATGCATCGATGCTTTCAAAGTAGACTGTTCTTGATATTGGCGTGTAACAGTCCTTGTCGTTAAGTTGTCGCATCACTTCTTTCTGGTACTGATCTTTATTAAAAACCACCATGTTTCCCCCTTTGTCCGATGGTTTAATTTCAATGGTTTGATCTTTCTCTAAAGATTTCAGGGCCTCCCAGTGTTTCCTTGGGATGTTGTACCGACGTTCGTTGAAATCCTTATGGTTGGCCAAGGTTTTCAAATCCAAGAAAAAAAAAATAAAAAAAAAAAAATATATATATATATATATATACATATATACATATATACACACACACACAGACACACACACAGACGCACACACACACACACACACACACACACACACCCACACACACACACACACACACACACACACACACCTACACACACACCTGGTTTGTGCCTAGATGGATGGAGGAGGCGGGTAGATACCAATCTCCTGTGGGGCACACTTAGTGCTTGAAGACACGGAACCCGAGGAACCTAACTTCAATAACCACCTAGCGTAACCTCATCAGAAAGGACTGCCTCATCTAATGATTGTGGGTGAGGAGGTGTCCTTCCTATTCACACTACCGATGCGGCCCGAGTTAGTAAGTGGAGGAAGGGCACGGAAGTAAACATCAGGATGACAATGTACCTTTCAATAAGCATGACGTTTTTACTGACATTTTATATTTGGGAGATTTAGAACAGAGCACTCAACAGTTTAATGTTTGTATAATCATGAACTACTCCCATTGAACAGTATCAGGACTACAATTCCCAGCATGCCTAGCATTAGATTTAAGGCACGGCATGTTGAACATAGTTAAGATTCGCTACCACCTGACGAAGATGGAAATCGAAACGCGTTGTGGAATTCTAAGAATCTTACAGGAATAAAGAGCTGACTTACCACACTTCTGTGAGTGCGGCGTAATCTCTATTGTGTATTACATATATATGTATATATAAACGCTCCTGTTTCATAGAAACACGCTGCACTCATGGGCCCCTTCAAATACATTTTAATGGCAAGGACGCGTTTAGGCATTCCGCCTTCTTCTTGCTTGCGTATAAAATGAACTAAACAGCACTGACGCAATGGTGCATTTAAACTGATAACTGCATTTTCATTGGGCGCAGATGTTGAAAGGGCAAAGGAGATTGGTTAATCGCAAGCAAATGTCTTTTCACCTCCATATTGCGGGACTTTTGACATCCAGTAGTGTTCCTCAGGAGTTAAATTCCAAATTTCCTGTCTTGATGATTCTTATAAAATTTACATATTGAGCCTCCACATGGGCAAACTTCCCGAGTGTACAGTTTATTTAATGGTAGGTATCCACTGTTCCCTTTGCTTGCTGCCAGTTCAATAACATCTTGTTTAAAATGCCTCATTTTGCTGTTTTGATGACTGCCTTTGAAGGGTGCCCCTCGTCGACCATGAGGCTTCACAGCACACAACGCAGGAGCCGGTCGAATAGCCGTGTCTCCAACAGTCTGGATGACTGTCGACATACGTCGGCGAAGATGCCAAAAATACCTTCCTGGGGGTGCAAAGCACCTGTGTATTGTATACTCAGCTCTGTGTCCACCATAAGGTGACTGCTGCACTCTCAATGACGGGTACACACGAACATGGTGGTGGATCCACTTGAAAATAAACGCTCCTGTTTCATAGAAACACGCTGCACTCACGGGCCCCTACAAATACATTTTAATGGCAAGGACGCGTTTTGGCAATCCACCTTCTTCTTGCTTGCGTATAAAATGAACTAAACAGCACTGACGCAATGGTGCATTTAAACTGATAACTGCATGTTAGACCTGGCACCTTGGCGTGAGTTTCCCTTCCACTTTTTGCTGATGTGCCTCAAGTGTTTTGTTGGTGTTAGCTGCTCAGGGCACTGTGCCACTGCTAATCAGTGCCACAGTGCAAGTGCCTCCTTTTGTAAAATGTATACATTGATTGGTGTCCATGTTTGGCTTATTTGGTTTACTATCAGCCCCTAGTAAAGTGCACCAGGAGTGCCAGGGCTTGTAAATACAAATGCTGCTGGAGGGCTTGCAGCACTGATTGTGCCACCCACAGAAGCGGCCTCGCAAAATGTGTCTAAGGTCTGCCACTGCAGAACCTGCGTGCAGTCTGGTACTGTCGCGCTGATTGCGCAAGTGCACCTACTTGCCAGTCCCCAAACCTTCACTTAACTACATATTAGTCACCCCTCTGGTAGGCCCAAGGGCAGGGTGCATTGTAGGTATAAGGTAGGACATGCCCTGATGTGTGTGGCATGTCCTAATAGTGAATTACAGCCATTTTCGTTTTTCACTATTGAAGGCTACCTGCTCTCCATAGGCCAGAATGGGCTGCTGGCATTACTACACGCTGTAATCCCAGTGGACTCAGAGAGCATGGTAGAAAGTCAAGTTTAGTATGCCTGAACTCAGAATAATAAAATACTTATTTTAGTAAAGTTTATTTTAATATCCTGTGTTTGTAAATACTACTTTTAGAAAGTTAGTATTAACTGACCTGGCCATTTCAGTCCGCCTCTGCTTTGTGTGTGTGTGTGCTGCCTAGTTTCAGTGGGGAGCAGGGCTGGGGAATTCCAGGAGATAGGCTGGCTGCCAGGTGGTGGGTAGAGAGATTACACCAGGACGGGTGGGAAGAGTACACCTTGACTCTGAATAGACCTGTGCTCTGCCACCACAATGCCGGCTCTGCCCCCTGTGGAACGGCTGATGTCTCTGCCCTGCTGCTGAAAGGAAAGAGCAGAGTCACCACCACAAAGTGCTCCAAAACCGGACTGAGCCAGGCCCAGGCCCCCTGGCGACAAAGAACAAAAGAATTGCTGTATAAAAGAAGGAGCGCTGCTCCTTAGAAATCAGATCCTGCTGAAACAAGAAGAACCTCTGCCTGATGAGAAGGAACTGGGAAAGCTGTAAGGAGGAGTACTGTCCCTGACCTGGGGGATTGGCCTGCAGTGGTTGCCTTGCTGCTGAAGGAGAGGAGAAAGACTACTAAAGACTTTGCTTCAACTTGTGCTTTGAAAAAGATCTCCAAGGGCTTGAACTGAGCATGCCCCCTGAACGAAGTCCCAGGACCAGTGGACTTCACCCCCAGCTCCCCAGAGTCTTTTGGAAGTGCCTGCTTCTGTTGTTGGGCCTTCTGAGGGACTGCGTGTCGCAAGGAGCTGGAAGTGCGACTCAAGGAGGAGAAGCGTGCCGCTGTCGGAGCTGTTGCCGTCGAATCTCACAGTGAGTGTCGCCGCTGCAGCATCGCATCAAGCGGAAGCGTCTCGCATCATCCGGAAGTGTCTCGCAACGCTGAAGAAGCGTGTCGCCATCGCAGCCATCGTAGCTGTCGCATTACACCGCCTCGAGAGGAGAGTCTCGCATCGAGGAGGAAGCGTGTCGCCATCGCAGCCATCGTAGTTGTCGCATTGCACCGCATCCAGAAAAGCGCCTCGCATCCATGGAGAAGCGTGCCGCCGTCGGAGCCGCTGTTGTCGCATCTCGCAGAAGGGGTGTCGCCGCTGCAGCATCGCATCGAGCGGAAGCGTCTCGCAACGTCGGAGGAGAATGCCGCTGCCAAGGCCGCTGCCGTCGCATCTCGCCAAAGGTGACGCCGCTGTAGCTGACGCATCGAGTCGAGCCTTCTCGCAACATCGGAGAAGCGTAACGCATCTGGAAGATCCCGTCTTTATTTCTTTTGCACCAAGAACTTCCACGCATCTGCATCGCTGCAACACTTTCGTTGCCCTGCGTGTCGCATCTAAGGTACATTGACTTAAAGTGTCGCATTTAAGAACTTAAGAGAAACTAAGCAATCTTCTACCGACTAAGCAACCGTATTGTGTATTTTTAATCGTTTAATGGTCTTGTGATAATCCCATATAAAGAATCCTTATTTTTAATATAAATACCTGTGTGGTGTCCATTTGTAGTGTTGTCATTTGGTTACTGTATGTGTTCACAAATGCTTAACCTATAACGCTCTGAGATAAGCCTTGTCTGCTCGCGCCAAGCTACCTAGAGGGTGAGCAGGGGTTGTTTTAGGAGTGTAACCCCTTACCCTGACTAGAGGAAAGGTTCCCTGCTTGTCACAAGTACCTACCTGTGCCAACCAGAGAACACGGATTCTAACACTGCATTTTCATTGGGCGCAGTAGTTGAAAGGGCAAAGGAGATTGGTTAATCGTAAGCAAATGTCTTTTCACCTCCATATTGCGGAACTTTTGACATCCAATAGTGTTCCTCAGGACTTAAATTCCAAATTTGCTGTGTTGATGATTCTTATAAAATTTACATGTAAGTTAAACATTCTTACACTTTTTAGAAACACTCACTTGCTGGATGATGTCATCAGTGATGTTATTTGGGATGTTATCAGTGATGTCACTGACCATGTCATGAGTGATGTAATATGTGATGTCATCAGCAGCGCACTGCGGGGGCGCGAGTTATTGTTATCTCAGCTAAGTACAACAGCTGAATTTCTCTGGTTTTGAAATGTCAGCCTAACTATAACATCTCTGTAACCTTTGTTTTTCCCGTCAATATATAAATATATATATATATATGTATATGTATATATATATATATATATATATATATATATATATATATATATATATATTCACCACAAAACGACCTTGTTTTCCGGAATCCGTGTCCCATAGGCAGGTGGCGAGTAAAAACCGAGCAGGTCTCCCGGTAAATCAATAAGCATACAGCGTCTTCTTCACAGAAGGACTCGCACTCAGGAGGGAGAATTGACTGTTTATTTAGTCACTCGTAACGCGTTTCGTCAGTAAAACTGACTTGATCACACGAAGTGTACACAAAATGGGAGGTGTTTACATAGCTGGGAAAATAAACGACAGACAAAAGTTTGTCTAATGGTGCCTGTAACTATGGCAGCCATTTCTAAATGTCGAACAAATGATGCCAGATTATACAGTTTCATTACTATATAGCTGGTTACATGCTATGCCAACGAAATCATTGTAAACCTTAGTGTTCAAAGATAAATATACAGTAGTGTATCAACATGATGGACTGGAAACCAGCTATTTGTAGACATTATGATTGGCATAGTGCCATGCATTAAACACGCTGTCAACTGTAGTACTGGTACTAATAGCATAAATTAGCATGCGTTTGTATTGCAACTTGAAATTAAATACACAAATAGTGTGTCATCGCTAGTATTATACATCACTAATCGACAATTACGTAGAGGCACTTAGTCTGGTGCACAAAAGTTACCCCGAATTGGGATGCACGGGTGGTCACATGACGTGCTTTATAATTGTATATACATGTCACTACCTTACATAAGTAATCACATAAACACGTATAGTACTTTAGGATTATATATACATATTTAAACCTTTAGAAAGGAAACATATACGGCATAGTGCCCATATATTGTACACCTTAAACTTCTGGTTAGGGCAAAGAAAGGAAAGCCGTGTCTGCATCACAGTTATACACTGTTGCAATGTCAATTGCCTCCAGGATCAGACAAGGTTCTAAAAACACCAGCACTGTACCACCTCCGTTGCAAAACAATAGTGCTCAAAATAAATCATGAAATCACCAATAAAGGAAGTATAAAGAAAGAATGTAGAAATAAAGTTCTTTCCTTACTGTACCCACAGAACCGGGAAGAAAAGGGTAGGGTAACCGGTACGGATGAGAATAATCCGATGAGATGGTGACCCTTCCTTTCCTCCTGTGCAACAAAAGAGAGAAAAAAAGGGGGGAATTATGCCCAACATCCTAAGAAAAAAAGCATAAGTTAAAATTGCACATATTTTTACTATTACGTCATAGTATCTATAAATGGCTAAAAAACACTCATATTTAAACAACCAGCAATCGGACATGCATAACCCCGAAGGGGTTGTGCAAACGGAAAAACAGAAGGCACACATGAAACAGTAATCAGTCTTCATGTAGGTGTACACTCAGTTCTTCGTCCAAATTGTGTCCCTTAGGGAACTTAGTTTCCAATACAATTATCCATTTGGATTCACGTTTGCGGAGTAATAAAGTTCTATTACCCCCTCTTGGGCCAAGGTGGATTTGTTCGAGGACGAAGTAACTTAACAGGGAGCTGTTGGATAGATGGAAAAGGTCAAAGTGTCTCGCAATGGGATAGTTAGTATCTTTCTTATTGATGGCCCGCATATGTTCTAATACTCATATATATATATTCTTGAGCTCCGCCACTCCTCCACTTCGGAAAAACAAACAGAACGGACCACGGTAATGTGCCTTTTTAGATTATTTATTCAGGGTGCAGGTCTCGCCACAACGTGTTTCAGCCCACCACAGGCCTTTATCACATGACATATATATCTACCGAACGAAAGCAAGAAATGCTTGAGGAAAAATCCTTAGACACTTTGTTTATTTTGCAATAAAAAAAAAATATATATAGTAGTCCGAGGACATGGCAGAGGAGATATAAAATCTTCATAAGCACAAGAAAGACCAGAAGATCAGAGTGAAAAAAAGGCAATATCCTTTGTGCAATCTGACTAAAAAGAAGTACCCAATGAAGAGGCGAATTTAATAATAAATATTTAAATCTATGTGTTAACAGATGATGAGAAATCGCTACTCAACACAGGACTATCCTTTTGTCTGGAGAATCATTTCATATACACACACACCAGAATTGATATATATATATAAATATATAAGGACATTGAAATTGGCTAAAATTCATGTAAGTAAACCCAGCAAAATCACAGATCAGGTATCAATAATACAAGACAAAGTAGAGTATAATGCTTTGACCATTGAACAAATTCAAGATCTCAAAAATATGTTTGATCTTATGTTTTACCTGGATGAGGGAGACATGACAGAAAGTAATATCTTGCAGGAATTATCAAAAGAGACTGATCGAAATACCTCAAGCAAATTGAAAAGTAAATCAAAATACTGCCCCGTATTATCACCTGGGAAGAAAATGTATCTCTTTTCTGATGCTGTAATTTGTGCAATAGAAAAACTGACTAGGATAAGACAATCAACAAAGGAAAATCTAACATCAAAGGAACATAGAGCCATTAGGAGATTGATGGACAATGTTCAAATAATAATCAAGCCCGCTGACAAAGGGGGAAATATAGTTCTACAAAATAAAAAGGATTACATACGAGAGGCATATAGGCAATTGGATGACAAGACAAAATATACCAAATTGCCATGCAACCCCATTAACTAAATGACAACGGAGTTAATGAAACATCTGAATCAATGGTATGAAATGAATCTGATTAACAATGGTGAATATAAATATCTAATGAAAGCTCAACCAACAATGCCAACTATATATTTCTTACCAAAAATCCATAAAACTCTTATAAATCTTCCGGGCAGACCCATTGTTTCATCCTGTAACTCACTAGGGGCCTCATGTAGGTAGCTAAATACCGATCGGTAACGGCCGAAATTCGGTAAATATCCCGTTACCGACCGGTATTTAGGCATTTGAGATGTAGGAGGCATGATTTGAGGATTCGGTAATTTACCGAATCGGTAAGGGGTCGGTAAAATACCGAATCGGTAAAATACAGATTCGGTAAATTACCGAATCCTTAAATCATATGTAGAGAGCACTCAAGTGAGTGAATATCAGTAGTAAGGATTCGGTATTTAACACCAACTACAGGTTGATGTTAAATAACGAATACCTTTCAAAACGCTAACATTGGCTGCTTTAAAAGTGCCATGTGGCAGATATACATGCCCTTAGGGCATGTATGTGCGCCACATGTGCACACATGCACGAATCAGGGGTGCAACAGGGTGTCAATGTGACACCCTGCCACCCATGATTATGCTTCCCCTATTACCGATTCGGTATTTACGGAATCGGTAATAGTAAATGGCTTCCCATTCATTCCTATGGGCCTCCAGGCCCATAGGAATGAATGGGAAGGGATGCATTATTACCGATTCGGTAAATACCGATTCATAAATACCGATATTTACCGAATCGGTAATAATTACCGATTGTTTACCTACATACTATTTACCGATTCATAAATACCGAATCGGTAAAATTCGGTATTTATGAATCGGTAAATAGTATGTTACCTACATATGGCCCTATACGAGAGAATCTATCTAAATACGTTGACACCTATCTAGCACCGATAGTACAAAGTTTGAGTTCATATATGAGAGACACCGGTGAATTTTACGCATATTAGCAGGAACAGACTGGAGTGATGATTACATGATGGCAATGATGGATGTTGTATCACTCTATACCTCGATCGAACATGAAATAGGATTACAATCTTGTGCCTACTTTTTGAAACAGAGGAAGATCACAGAATTACAACATTCAAAGATGCTTGTAAAGATGATAGAAATTTGCTTGACAAACAATGTCTTCTCATTCAACCACAAACTTTACCATCAAAAGTACGGTACCGCTATGGGCATTTCCTACTCGCCAAACTAAATATAACAATGAGTTGGTGGGAGAAGGAGATAGCATGGGGAACTGGCAATCATGAAGAACTGGAGAACATAATACTGTGGGTCAGATTTATTGATGACCTATTCCTTATATTGAAGGGAAATGAGAATGACTTCATGAAATATTTTAATAAATGTAACAAAACAAGCATCAATTTCCTAGATACACAGATCTATATAAATCAGGGTACGATTCATTCTACTCTATTTAGGAAGGAGACCGCCACCAACAGTGTACTTCATGGGGAGAGTTTCCATACCACCTCTTTGATTAAAACTATTCCATATGGAGAATTAATTAGAATGAGAAGGAAATGATCTAAATATGCGGATGCAAAAACAAAATTTGCTGTTAAGATTAAAGAACAGAGGATATACACAAAAAGACTTGATGAGATGTCTCAAAAAGTTTAAACAAAAGCCCGTGCAGATACGTTGATCACCAGGAAAGAAATACAGTGTCAGGAGGGAGGACAAGAAGAACAACAAGCTCCCAGATTAATAATCAACTACAGTAAAGAAATTAAAAAAATTATAAATGCAATACAAAAACAATGGCATTTGAAGGCCTGTTGAAGAATGAGTGGGTGTACAAGTGTGTGAATGGATGATTTTCTAGGTGCGTAACTGACTCTATAAGTGAGTCATTAAATGTATCTTACTGCAGACTAGTGACTAAACTGTGTGAATGTCTGTATGTGTCTGTGTGTTGGTGAATAAGTGGCTGCATGGTTTTGTGAATAGCTATATGAGTGTCTATATGGGTTATTGATTGGTTGTCTGAGTATCTGTATGGGTGCCTGAGTGTTTGTGTGGGTAGGGTGTGTGTGACTCTGTGCATAGATGTGTGAGTGGGTGATTCTATGGGTGCATGGTTTTAAGAGTGCAACTGTGATGGACTGTATGGTTGGGTGAGTGTATGTATGGGTGTGTTAGTGATTGAATGTATATCTCAGTTGTACATGTGTCAGTAACTACATATGTGAAACGCAGTGTATATGTGTGTAAGAGTACATAACTATCTATATGTGAGAGTGTGTGAGTGGCTGTAATTGTATAAGAGCGTCATAATTTGTTAGTATTTTTATGAGTAAGTGAAGTTGAGTGTGTTTAACTGTATAGGTGAGTAAATTGGACTGTGTTTAATTATTTGCATGACTGACTAGGTGTGTCAGTACCTCAATGGATGATTGGAGGTGTGTAAGTGTCTATATAGGTGTATAAATGCATATGATAGTCTTGTACGGAGTGACTGTAAGTATGAGTGACTGTACAGGTGAGTGAGTGGAGATGTATGTAGACCTAAGAGTCAATGAGTGGGTATGTGGTTATTGGTATTGGAGTATCTATGGTTTTCAAAATGGCCGTCTGAAATTTTGAGTCCGTGTATCAAAGGTTATATTAGGGTGTGAGAAGATGCACTAATTTATCACATGGATGACGTCATCAGTGATGTTATTTGAGATGTCATCAGTGATGTCATCAGTGATGTCACTGACCATGTCATGAGTGATGTAATATGTGACGTCATCAGCAGTGCATTGCGGGGGTGCGTGTTATAGTTAGCTGAACTAACTGTAAAAGGGGAATTTCTAGGGTTTTGTACGAGGGAAATGTCCAGCTAACTATAACGCCCCTGAAACCTATGGTTTTTTCAGTGAATTTCTAAGGTTTTTTAAATGCCAATTCCTAACTATAACGCCCCTGAAACCTTTGGTTTGTTCATTGAATTTCAAAGGTTTTTTAAATGCCAATTCCTAACTATAACGTGCATGAAACCTATGGTTTTTTCAGTGAATTTCAAAGGTTTTTTTAAATGCTAAATCCTATCTATAACTTATCTCTGAAGATATCATGTTTAATGATTTTCATTGGATTTCTATATTTTTTAAATTCATTGTGTCAATTTCATTAATTATGTTTTTTGGGAAATTCTTTTTTATCACCATTTATTAAACTTATTTTTTCAATTAATTCTTTTAAAAATTAAAAGATATTATTTGTTTTTATTGGGTTTTTTAAACATATATTTTTATATTTTTAAAAATAATTTTTTAACTATATGTTCAAAACTTTATTTTATATATTTTTTTCCATGTTCTTGGATACGCGCACCCTATGCGCACCGTTCTCGATCCCTATGCGCTAGCATCCGCGCATGGCATGCGTTGGGTAAGTGTTTAGTGCGCGGTCGCAATGCGACCGGTACACGACTCCCAGCCTATACGCGACATGTTCGATGTACGTAACGCGACGTTTACGCGCTTCCGCAATGCGTCATCTGCGTCTATGACGCGGTAGGTGCGCGAATCCCTTGAAATATTTAACATTAAAAAAACATATATGTATTTCATGTGAATATTAATTGAAGACAAACTCGAAACTAGTCTTAAAAGTAATATATTTTTACATCTAATGCTATATTTTTTTTTAATTCAATTTCGCGGATGCGCGCTGGGTCCGTGATGCGTAAGCGCAGGGTGCGCGGATCCCATGTGACCTGCAAAAAAATAGATTTTATTGGTTCATTACACTTCCTGTTCTAACTATTGAAATACCCCACCCAATTCAATCATTCTTCTTTCATCTTCTTTGGAGGAGCATCTCTTTGCAGAGAAGAAGATTTTTGGGACTAAGAATTCACTTAGCTCTAACTTTTTTCAACCAAGAATGGCTTCAGGGCAGCAGGCATCACCTGCATCTCCTCATACATCTGAGGATGAATTTTTGGAGGAGACACCACGCACACCACGTTTTTCATCTGTGATGTGGAAATTTTTTACTTTTTCACGAGGGGCAAACGAAGACCAATGCCACCTTGGTCACATGCAAGATTTGCAAAAGTGTGCTGTCTCGAGGGGATCCTAACAAGAAATACTCTTGCGGGACGGCTAGTATGATGAAGCACCTGAGGACCCTTCATCCTAACAATCTTGCATGAGAAGAATGCCGACGGATGAGAGACACTCCTGCGCCTTCCACCTCATCGCAGCCGAGCACTTCAAGAGTGCATCCATCAGCTCAAAATTTGGACATCCATCCTCAATTTCAATTTTTAAAAGTGCTCTGCACTAAGTGCAATGCGACTTTGTGCTACGCTGAGCAGTCGATTGATCTGATCTGCCGCCGCCAAGAAAGTCACAATTGCTAGATTTTTTGTTGTTGTTTTTTTTTCCCCTGAAGTTCATTGTTTGGTTCCTCCTGTTTTTTTTTTTTTTTTGCAGAAAAACCAAAATAATGTAAAAAATTGTTCAGAACACCCCCCCCCCAAAAATATAAAAGAAGAAAAAAAAAAGTTCTTCTAAGAACTAACTTTCCTGGTTTAAAAAAAGAGCTACATTTCTTTGTTAGTGTGTGAAAGTTTAGATGAATGTATGTGTAGTACGTAATTAACTGAATGAATGCATTAGTAGCGTATGGTGAATGTATAAGTGCAGAACTATGAGGAAGTGCTGCAGAATCACACAGTAACCTCTTTAACTGCAGTGTGCTGTAGTACTTCCGAAGCACAGGGATGCAACATATGTACATAAATATGTTGCAAATCTATGCTTCTCTCTGCACGGCTGCTTAAACTGCAGCCCTGTGGTGACACAGGCACCCTTGCACCATAGTGCAAGGATATCTGTGTCATGTGCAGTTTGTTTTTCTGCAGGAAGACACACCTTCCTGCACAAAAACAATGAGAAAATGCATTTTTCTCCTTCAATGTATGCTGAACATTTCAGCATGCATTGAAGATATAAAAATGTGGAGAAATGAAAACAATTCTCCTTGTTGTGCTTTCCTACACCAATTTTAGAATGGTCCAGCATTCACACACATATCGAGATTTATGATTTCTGCTAAATCTAGACATGTGTCTTTTTCTATGAGTATTCAGTGCAATCATGCACAACAACACTTATAGAACACCCTTTCAACGCAAGTGGTGTGCATAATGAGGTTGTATTTACATGGAGTATAAAAAGTGCACAGAGTGCCTTTTCCTCTCTTTGTAAATATGAAAGAGTGTCTTGCACAATAACTATGTTACAAAAAGTGACATTTCCGGTTTTAAAATTCCTTGCGAATGATAGAAGTTAAGCACAGAGTTTTGTCTGCAAAGATGTTCAAAGAAGAATGATTGAAATGATTGCGGTCCTTCAATAGGTACAATGGGAAATATTATGAACCCCTCAAATCCCTTTTTTTGCAGGTCACATGATATCTGATTATGGTCAGATTTCAAAACTACATAGGTATAAACAGAGTGTTTTTAGAAACGTGTTTCAACTTTGTAGCTTCTTGCAGACCTCCTCATTCTGCATATTGAGACTTAGTTAAACTTACCTTGACAGTAATGGGAATAAAAAATGGTATACATTTTTTTCAGATTTTCATTGCAATCTAAATTCATATAAATTGCTTATTTTAAAATTTGGATCTGTGAAAGAAAAGAAAAAAAAAATGATAACATGTAATAATACATTTTTTACAACACAGCATAATTTCCACAAAGTAATTTGTTTGCCTTTTTTGCTGTTCTCAGAATATATTGAATTTCACTAGAAATAGTGATTTCAATCGTACTCATCACTCAACAGCAGGCAAAAAAAAAAACAATCAGAAAGATTGTTAAAAAATAAACAACATGCTATTCTCATATATGGTAAAATACCAGAAAATACAAATCACACATATATGAAATGCTTACAGCTTACACAATTTTATAACTTTAACTTCTAAAAACTGTAAATATTGCCACATTAAAATATTCCGCGAATCAATGACCACCAAAAAGTCCATAATTCAAAAATATACCTTTCCTTGAGGCCAAATGGTATTTTTGCACTCCTTCTTTATGTAAATTGTCCAATTGTAGTCCTAATACATTATAATAATAAATTCCTCAGAGAGTGAATTATCTTCCTAAAACTTTGACTTTAAAAATATTAGGTAGGAATTTTGTAATTCCCTAGGCAAACGTTGTTTAAAAACCAAATGGGAATCATTACAAAGTGTCCAGCCTTTCTCACATTTTAGATAGGCAGTGTAATGTCCAGATGTGGTGGAAGGACCATCATGGAAAATTATTGCAATTGCTACAAAGTCCTTCCTGATATTGATAGTTGTGCTGCTACAAATTGCTTTATTAAAGTATCCAATTTTCTTCCGTCAGCTGTACAACGTTGCATCATTAAAATGATGTATTTTCCATATTTTGTTAAGAATAATGTGGATAACATTTCTGATTTACATTGGCTACACTCCATGTTTTGAATTGCACCTTTAACTAGTTTATTGAAAGACACTGATTTACAGTCTGGTAATGTTAAATACAGAAATCTCTCAGTGTCTACATTGGTGCTACATGTATACATGCAATTTTCACAATAATGTTCCCATTTGTAAGAAAGGCCAAAATTATTTTCTATTTCTACACCTTCATTTTCAAAAATGGTAAGCATATACATTCAAAATTCCTGAGCATCTTGTTGGATATTTTGTGTAAATTGTGTAGAACCAGAACACACATCCACAAGACTACGAACATCTGAAACAGATTGTATTTAACTTCTATCTGTTGTCAATTTTTCATAAACAGAATGCAACAGAGAACAAAATCTTTTTTTCCCGATTCTGCATAATTTGTTCTTGCAAACCTTCTAGATAAAAAACAACATTGACCACTACATTAGCATAGCAGTTGACACCAGAACTATTTTCAAACTGATAACCAACAACCTCTTCAACAGTGTCCAATTTCTTTTTACCTGCAATCACAACATTATCTTGTTCTTTTCCCTTCTTGACACCTTCAGAACAGATATTCTCTAACCTTCTTTTTCGACCAAATACACGCTTTTCAAATACAGGATATTGACCTAAATTTGGAGCATACACCCTTCTTAACCTATTATACTCTTTTACACAGTTTGCATCTGCAGTAACCTTTGTCTCATCAAAATCAATCAAAAACAAACCAGATAATGTTCTGATTCGCGACAAAGCAACATATGCCATACCCTCTTTAAATACAGTAGATCCAATGTTCACCAATGCACTGTCTACACTTAATCCTTGAGATTTATGAATAGTCACTGCATATGCCAGAGAAAATGGAAATGGTTTCCTACGGACATATAAATCTTTAACAAGCAAAAAACAAACTGAACAACGACCAATTTCTTTAACTTCATCAATCTGATCAAATTTAATTTTTTTTTGATAATTCACAAAATCCACCACTTTACCCATTGCACCATTAACTAAACCTTTCGCTACATCCAAATTACGCCTTAAAATTACCCGAAAGTTAACACACACATATAGTGTCTTTTCTAAACCAGCAGTTTTAGATATTTTTTTTTCTAAACAATCCAGTTTTGATCTCAACTTTCCAGTCAAAATAATAGTGATTCCTTCATGCAGTATTTTACCGATGGCTTCCATTTTTACAATTTCTTCATTTTCCAGTTTTAATAATTCTTCGTTGAATACTCGCGCAGTGTTGGCATTAAGCAAATCACTGACTTATTTTTAGCAATTTCCACGTACACTTTTGCAGGAACTGCATTTTCATTTGGAAAGACATTGCAAAGTAATCGACTCTCCAACGCTTGTTTGCCTTGTTTTGAAAGAATTCCAATTCTTATATCTTGAGGAATACTTCCATATTCAGCATCATTTGCCTGTCGCATATTTGTTGTCAGTTCTTTGTATTCAAAATTACTCCAAATGTTCACATTACCTACACTGCCAAGAGACTTTCTGGTATCTTCATGGGCAAGTGTTTTAAATACCGGTTGTCCTTTTACCGGAGTCAGTTGCAGTAGATCTCCAAAAACTATGACGTGTTTTCCTCCAAATAACACGTCATACTCTGTTTTAAGAATTTGCTGCATTCTTAAATGCACAAAGGCAAGCATCAAGTTTGAGACCATGCTCACCTCATCAATAATGAGAAGTTACATTTTCTTCAGAACTCTTGAAACTTCACATCAAGTTTCTCTAGATAGCTTGTGGTATTCCAATTTGTTCTCATGCTCTACTGGCAGCATTAGTAAACGATGTAAAGTAATTCCTTTAATGTTATGTGCTGCCAACCCTGTTGGAGCAGTGACAACACAAGACAAGTGCGAATCAGTTGTTTTCTGCAGATAACTTGTAATTACTTTAATTAAGAAGCTTTTTCCTGTTCCAGCTTGACCACTCACATACATTCGGATAGGTTGAAATGATGTACATGAGCACCCTCTCTTTTCATGAAGTAATCCATGGTCAATCTGCTCTTTCACTTGCTGATATATTTGTTTCTGTTCAACATTTAGGTGCTGATTTCGATCTGGTAAAAAAAAATACCGTACGACTCGTATCCGTATTTTGTTACGTACGAGTCAGACAAGTACCGTACAAACGGCCAAGTACGATCCGTACGTGAAAAATATCTACGAATAGCGTCGGGAAAAGTCCAGGAGAGTGCGCCGGAATTTTTTTTCGTCCGAATATCGTCGGGAAAAGTGTACGAGAGTGAGCCGTACGGAGCTAATGCAGTAGCACACATGTACACGGGTAAACCTATGCCTGTGTACGAGCCGTACAGCCCCCCACCCCCAATTCTGTCAGCACCGTACACCACCCTGTCCGCACTGTACCCCAGCCCCGCAACTGTATGCGTCGTCCCCCCATGTACGCGCATCACCCCCTCATGTATGCGCCGTACCTCTGCATGTACGCACCATACCCCAGGGCCGCACGTGTACGCACCGTACCCCTACCGCATGTATGCACTGTACCCCCAGCCCCCCCACCGCATGTATGCCCCGTACCCCCTGCCACCCACCGCATGTACGCACCGGACCCGAGCACCGCCTGTACGCACCTTACCCCCTGCCTCCCCACTGCATGTACGCACCGTACCCACTGCCCCCACCGCATGTACGCACCGTACCCCCTGCCCCTCACTGCATGTACGCACCGTACCCCAGCACCGCATGTACGCACCGTACCTCAGCACCGCATGTACGGACCGTACACCAGCCTTGCATGTACGCACCGAACCCCCTGCCCCCACACCGCATGTACGCACCGTACCCCCTGCCCCCCACGCATGTACGCACCTACCCCAGCACCGCATGTACGCACCGTACCCCCTGCCCCCACCGCATGTACGCACCGCACCCCAGCACCGCATGTACGGACCGTATACCAGCACCGCATGTACGCACCGAACCCCCTGCCCCCACACCGCATGTATGCACCGTACCCCCTGCCCCCCATGCATGTACGCACCTACCCCAGCACCGCATGTACGCACCGTACCCCCACCGCATGTACGCACCGCACCCCCATGTACGCGCCGTCCCCCCCTGTACGTGCAGTACCTCCGCATGTACGCACCGTACCCCAGGGCCATCCGTGTACGCACCGTACCCCCACCGCATGTACGCGCCGCACTCCAGCACCGTACCCCAGCACCCACACCCAGCATCGCGTATGTACGGATCGCACCTATGCAAAAAAGACTCATACAGAACCAGGACACTGTAAAACAGCAGAAGGAGGGTCAATTCGACTCGCACAACACCACCAAACACATCCACACGACAAAATACATCTCAATGACTGACCTGGCACATCCAAACAGCCAAACAGAGGCCCCAAATCACAACCACCTCTTATAACACACCCACCAAAATTCAAACAAAGCCACACCCAAAAATGGACCAATAAAAAGGGCCCACACACAACCCATGAGCCTTTGCAACAGAGCCACTGCTGCCAGACACCACACACAAACAACTCCACATTACTCATACCTTCACTACACCTTCACTCACACACCTTCACACAACCTCTACCACAAACATCCCCCTCTTCACATTCACACACACACACACTCACATACACACCCACACACCCACAACCATCCACACCCACACCCACACCCCACACCATGCCCACAGACAAGAATCCAAAGTTCACTATGGCAGAGCTGGAGCTCCTTGTCAACGAAGTCATCAGAGTCGAGCCACAGCTGTTTGGAACATTGGTCAGACAGACCAGTATATCTGCAAAATCTGCCATGTGGCAGAGGATTGTCGACAAGGTGAATGCTGTTGCGCCCGTCCGAAGGACCAGGCATGAATGCCAAGCCAGGTGGTACGATCTGCGCCGGGTGGTCAAGAGGAAAATAAATGAAGAATATGCCCAGACTAACATCACTGGAGGTGGGCCGCCCCACAGACCCGTACACTACCATCCCTGGGAGGAGAAGGTGATGGCCCTGCTACCGCCGGTGGGAGTACACGGAGTTGAAGGAGTCGCAGAGCCTGGTGAGTACACAAACAACTTACGTAACATGGGGGCAATGGGGTCCACACAACATATACACCAAATGCACGCAACTTCCCCCAAGCACTCACCGTACACAACCACACTCACAAACCATGCTCATGCCACTAACGTCTCCATGCACCCTTCACAAATCAAGGCAAGGCCATGTCCAAGGCTACAACAACCACAAACACAAGACTGGATGTCCGGGAGGCTGGGAGGGTGGGCCCCACACAACACATTGTGGAAATGAGACGCAGACAACAATGCCCTCAGCCCATATGGCATATGTACATACCCATGCACAATGCACAGGGACTGGCAAACTACTGACAAGGTAGCTGACACTGGGCCCTGCTGTATGCAGCACAAGGCCCTCCTGGGACCACTGTACACTCAAACTCCAACTCCACAAGCACAGGTATCTAGCACAGGAACTCACACTCACTGTCATGCCAGCATGCACCATGAGGGGACAGACACATCACCTGGGAGACCCAATGACAACTCACACTACAAACAACAGCATGCCCGGTCACACCCCCCCAACACAAGCACACACCCCCGGGGCAGGCAACGGATTTACACACTCCCACAATGGACATGTGACACAACTACACCAATCCAGAGCCAAATAAGCATCAGAGTCACCAATCTACAGGTCAAACACTCAGGAGAACATCCCAATATGTACCCCGCAACATACCCATACCCAAGTGGACATTGAGAGGAATGCTAGGGACAACCAACTACCTGTAGGAACTGTGTCAACTTGAATATGTATGAAACATAGATGTGGCAGGAAACACCATTGACATTCTCTCTCTCTCACACACAGGGCAACGTCGTCGTTCTCCCCCCAACACTGGGGGGGAAGAATCACTGTCCCAGGCTGTGAAGACGATCCCACCGGCAGCGACGACTCTCACCACTCTGTGGATGACCCCGACCAACCTGGCCCCTCTGGTGCCCAAGCACCTGCAGCACCTGCGTCAGGTACATCTGTGCCAACCACCACCCCCATTCCTGCCACATCCCAGGACACACCCAGGAGCTCTGCTCGCACTGAAAAACAGAGCCAGTCTGACCAGGAGGGACAAGGTTCTCCGGGCACCCAGGAGGAGGCAGGCAACCCTGCAAATGCCATCCCTCAGGGGTCCCGTAGACCCGATGTGCCCACAAGGGCAGGCCAGGCTCAAGTGGGCAGGGGTGGTGGGAGTGGAGGCAGGCGGAGGCGCAAACCTGACCAGCCAGCTCAGGACACCGGTATGTCACACATACGCAACATCCTGGACTCATACCGGCGTGACACCAGAGGCATCGACCAGGTCGTGTCCAGACTTTCCGGGATGCAGGGGACCCTCGATGAGATTAAGAACCTGCAGGTCGAGCATCATGCCAGTCATCAACAACACCAAGGACGGATGGAGGCAAGACTGGCTGAGCTCCTGGCGGTGCACAGGGACGTGAGCCAATCACTCCGTCAGATCGCCCAAAGCCTGGCAAACCCTCCCTGTACCACCAGGCGTAGACCAGCACCAGACACAGGGAGGGACGAGGAGGAGGAGGATTCGTCTGACGGAGCATCCCTAACATCGTCAAGGCCTGCATCTGAGGGTCCCCCGAGGAAGGTGGGTCGTCCACGTAAAAGACCGTGAGATTCAGCGGACCATCCCCATCTCCCAGGTCACCTGGCCTGGCACCTGGCCCTCTGGCGCAACAGCAGCACCTCACCCAATGACATTCTCTGCCACATGGACTTGCTGGTCACAGTCTGACGAATGATGACCAACACTGTGGTCTGGACTCTGATGACTCCAACTGACAAGGATGCCATCTCCCCCTGTGAACTTTGGATTCTATTCCCCCGGTAGTGCACCTTAGCACATCTACCAAAAGACTCACCCCAACAAAAATAAAATCTTATTTTTCTGCACATGAGATGTTGCTGTCATTTGGCATTATTCAATGACATATGTGTGTGGAAATGTCTAACTATGCCTGAGTGTTGAACTAACTCCAGCCATCCATACCCTGAGATCAGAGTCTGGTACAGAACACACATGGGTCACAAGGTATCATACAATGTAGGCATGGAGCACAACATTCACCTGTGATGGCCTCTGGCTGCTGAGGGGGTACTTGCTAAACTGTGCGGAGAGACCTATTTGGGAGATTATCATCAAGGTGTAGGGGTCATGGCTCATGTGGAGGTACCCGGGGAGGGAGTCCCAGGTATGTGTGGCCAGGTGGGAGAACAATGTCCTGTATGCTGGAGTATGGTGGATGTGAAGAACGGTGGCCAGGGCAAGGTTGGATGCACGGAGATGGCCCAACGGGATCTAGGATGACAGACGTACAAGGTTGGTGTGGGGTCGGGTTTGTGGACTGCCTCCTGAGTGTGGGTGGAGAGTGTGGAGGTCATCCTGCAGCAGACAGTGATCCATTGCAGCTATCTATGCTGGACGGTGAGGTGGCTGGGGCGCAGGGTGTTGAAGCTGAGGTGTGCAGATGCCCCCTGGAAGTGGACCAGTTTCCTGGGAGTTTGGATGTACTTGCTCCGTAGAGGGCAGGTCAGTATTTGACACGGATGTTGCCATGGACCTGGGGGATGGTCTGTCTTTACTTGGAGTGGATCCATCTGTGGATCAAGTGCATAATGCAGAGGGCGTTGCAGCAAGAGGTACAGATGCTGTGGACTAGCATGGCATATGTGAGCCAGCCAAACATGATGCACACCATCTTGTGTGTGTGGCCACTGGGTGCTTGTGCAGGGCCCGCAGCAGCAGGCGCCATCTCCCTGCAATATGCCACATTTTGCACACAAAGACTAGGATGTCAGAAGGACAACTGCAACAGGCGCGTGTGTAAAGTAAGGAGTGTCCAGTGTCACATGGCACACCCCAGCGACAATGCATGCACAATCACCAAAGAGCCATTACACCGGATCAGCAAACTGAAGGCCGACCTGCGCACAGGAGACACACCCTCAGCAGCTGTTGATGGCCCATTGTGTGGTCGACCTAGCAAAAAAACATACACGACCATGTACTACATGCCCAATCGGGAGCCTAATCCATGAGCAACTGCATGCATGTCGCTAAGCTAAACTACACATGGACTCCTATGCATTATCTACAACAAGTATGCCAGATATGCCGCATGCTAAGTGGCAAGAGACCTGCATTGACAGAGTTGAGGCACCTTGGAGTGTGATGAACACCTTTATTACTCAGCCTCACACTAATGGAAATGCAACCATTGGAACAGACTCACAGGTCAATTGGCTGAACATGTGTGACCTACATTGGACAACCCCTTCCCCACAAATCACAAACACGTACTACCCACAAAACTCCTTACCCCAAATGAATGTTCACCATGTCTGTGCATGTAACTCTGATCCAGCACACGTTGCAATGCTCATGAGGAATAGCAGGACGGCAATGATGACATGAGCAGACGACATCCACAGGAACCTGGGGAGGACAGACACACAACAGCTAGTAATCCGCAGACATGTACATGCACTCTACAGGAATGATGCCGTCACCATGCTATTAATGAATTTCGTGGTCCCGCAAAAATGTGTAGAGTGACATCATCACTTGAATGACACATCAGAACACACCTCCAAGTCACTCAGCACACAATCAGCTCGACACACACATTGCAACACATGCCACACAAGGCTCTAAGCATGCACACTCAGACACAGGGACTCACCATCATGGGAAGAAGTTGCGGATAAGCTGACTCCGGATGTCCTCATCCTCATCCTCCTCCTCATCCTCATTTGCCCCGTGCCCAAGCCCTTCATCCTCCACGGGTGGATGATCCTGCTCATCGGGATCCAGGATGAGTGGCACGGCCTTCTCCACTGCCATGTTGTGCAGCATGCAGCACACAAGGAAGATTTTGCAGACCTTTACCGGGGCATATGGGAGGGCGCCGCCGACTTGTGGAGGCACCGGAATTTGCTCTTCAGGAGGCCAAACGTCCTCTCAATAACGCGCCTCGTCTGCCCATGGGTGTCGTTGTACCGGTGTTCTGCTGCAGTTCTGGGGTTGCGGAGAGGCGTCATCAGCCATGGCATGTTGGGATAGCCAGAGTCCCCTACATGGAAACATCATGGGCAGAAGTGGGTCAGGAGAAGCAGTAAGATATTGAGATACCGCAAAACACTGGACTAACAGAGTATACCCACCAACAAGACATGCACGTTCGTTGCGCAGCTGCAGCATCATTTCAGGCACCCTGCTACGCCTCATGATGTAGGCATCGTGTGCTGATCCTGGAAAACGGGCACAGACATCGGATATCAGCATGTTAGCAAGACATACCACAAGGGCATTGATGGAGTGGTAATGCTTGCGGTTACGAAAGGCTACCTCCTGTGCCTGTGGTGGTACCAAAGCCACATGTGTCCCATCAATGGCCCCAATGACATGGGGCATCCCTCCCAGGGCATAGAACTCACCCTTGACACCTGTCAACTGCTCACGAGTTGTAAAATGTATAAATTCATCCAGGTGTAACAACATGGCCTCTAACACATTATGCAGGACACGGCTGAACATGGTCTGGGACATGCCACCTACATCAGCTATGGTCAATTGAAACGTACCCGTGGCAAAGAAATGTAGGGCTGCCATCACCTTCATCTTGGGTGTCAGTGCAGTAGAATACCTGTGTAGCGGTTGGAGGTGTGGTGCCAGCCTTGCGGTCAAGTTGTCAATCAACGGTTGTGAGAAGCGGTAGCGGCGTATACAGTCACGTTCCCTCATGGCAGCCAAGTCTGGCATTGGTCGGGGGAGAGGCGGTGCCCTGCAGAAATTTGGAAGGAATAACGAAGATTGAGTACATCACTACACCAATGTCAATGAACAGAGCACATGTCCAACAGCTAATACACATATGCTACATACAGAGTCTGTTCTGTGCAATGCATCCAGGCCACGTATGGCAGCCAGGTGATACTCCTACCAAGAGTTAGCTACACACGTGGGTGCTCAAGGTCAACACGACATGCCATGAAACTAGCTGTGGGCCAGTGTAAGTGAAAAGCCAGACGCATTACAGGAGTGACAGACATCCACATATCAGCATTTGAAGGATGTCATCTCATACAGACAGCTAGCGGGAGTCTAGACGCACAGGTCACATGTAATCTTGAAAAGGACAGACAACACACATTACCATGAAGGGGTACATGTCAAAAACTGATGACACAGACATTGAGAGAATGCAGATATTGCCTCATGTCAGGGAGTCATCTTTGAACCATCATGACACATGTAACGTGTGAGTCCACATGTGGCATGGTGTGCGTATATGTGTGTCATGCACATATGCACACAGACACGTTGGATGCTGCAACAGCAGATGGATTTGACGGAACACCAACGGAAAGCTCATGGGAACACATGACACACACTTGACATAGTCACATCGTGGCACGCTGGGAGTCACATGTCAGGTGTAATTATCCATGTACCTGGCATCAGGGGACAGTTGCGGGTGTTGCTGACTGTGCCATACCAGTGATGCAGTGCTTGACACGTGTGTCCTACATGCACACATGTGCAAAGTGTGAATGGGAAGTGTGCCACGTAGTGCCCCATCACACATGACATGTGTAAACAGCTCATCACACATCTATTGTGCCACAACATGAGGAGACATGTGCCACATCACTGCCTGACACACCTAGGCCCTGCACATGAAGGACTGCACTGACAATGACTTGATGTACAGCCTTGTGCGAGTCTGACGCCTCCATTCCTTTCGTGTGCGCCTCCTATCACCAGTGTAAGCTGTGAAAGGCAGTACACACACTCTGAGGGCGTGTGTAGGGCCCGTACTCACGTGTGTACGGGCCGTACATGCGTGAGTACGTGCCTATCACTAGGACCTACGGTACCCCCAACTATAGTGATGCGGGCCATACTCACGCGTGTACGGGCCGTACACGCGTGAGTATGTGCCTATCACTAGGACCTACGGTACCCCCAACTATAGTGATGCGGGCCATACTCACGCGTGTACGGGCCGTACACGCGTGAGTACGTGCCTATCACTAGGACCTACGGTACCCCCAACTATAGTGATACGGGCCGTACTCACGCGTGTACGGGCCGTACACGCGTGAGTACGTGCCTATCACTAGGACCTACGGTACCCCCAACTATAGTGATACGGGCCGTACTCACGCGTGTACGGGCCGTACACGTGTGAGTACGTGCCTATCACTAGGTCCTACGGTACCCCCAACTATAGTGATACGGGCCGTACTCACGCGTGTACGGGCCGTACACGCGTGAGTACGGCCCATATCACTGTAGTGATGGTGCCCTAGGGGTACGTGTGAAACGCGCCGTACCTGTGTGGGGAGTTAAGAATTACAATGGGGACACATGAGGGACAAGTATTAGGGCCTAAATGCATGCAGGTTGTCATGGATACCGAGTTTCACATTCAAAATTGAACATCATGTGGTCTGGAAAAATCAGTTGGCCACATTTAACAATGTTGCGAAGTGGTTGTTGACTTGACATCATGCTGCAAAATCGAAAGATGCAAAGGCTGTCACTGGTGTCTGTTTAAAGGGATTGGAGGAAACGTACGATGCAAATGAGTCTGACCAATCACTCTGTCCTCCTGTAAATGAAATAGACCAGCAAGGCAGATATAAGGCAGCCAGATCCCATGAGAGGGCACTTGCCTGCACAACATGTCAGTCGATACCACTGCTGCTGTATTGTCTCCCTCTGGCACCATGTCAAGGACTGTGGAGAGGGCCCAGCCTTTCACCCAGGAGGAGAACCAGGCCCTGCTGGATGTGATCCTCCCACAGTACCCCATGCTGTATGGTCGACCAGGGGAGCAGGTGAGTGCTGACTCCACTACCTTTACCTGTGCACCTTTCTTGTGTCTGTCACTCTGGCATTGTGGCCAGGTGTGACAAACATGCAATGTTGGTTGGAGTGGGTCCCAGGGAGAAGGGGGGGCTTATGTCTCTCATGCAGGGCTTGATGTAGTTCATGTGTGCACTCCTCACTTGCATTGTGCTTACTGTGACATTCACTGCATAGTGCATGGCACATTCCTCCAGCCTAATCCTCTTGGGCATTCTTGTTCTATTGTCCTGTGGTGATTCAGTGGTCACCCCAGTGTGACAGGTGACTGCACCCACAGATGTGTGTGAGAGTTGAGTGGAGCTGTGGTGAGAGTGGTGAGAGTGTCCACATGATGTGTACGCCCCCTGGACATTGATGTGTGTGAATGTTTCTTGTCATGTGGGTGAGTGTCCATGTGGAGTGTTGCACCACAGCTGCATGGAGGAGGCAACTGCTCAATCCATCAGATGTGTGAAGTAAGCCGTGCTGTGTGTCTGACTTGCTGAGCTAGCCCCACACCTGTGACCCCCCCCTGGCAAGTGGCACATGTGCAGAGTGAGGTGTGCATCCGCAGTTGGCAATGGCAGGTGATTGATGTGTGCCAGTGTGTGTCTGTGTACTCTGCTGAGGTTTTTACAGTGGCCTTGGGCATGTGACTGATTTTCGGTGCTGTCCATCAGCCTTGTGTTGCTTGGGATGCACAGTGTGTGCCATGATCAGGGATTGTTTTGCACCCCTCATGCCACCTGTGCACTTACTATGCCATGTTGTGCATTGGTGCGCCCACAGTGGAAAAAGTCCCTACGACTAAGGTGCTATTACTTGCCAGCATACTATGCCCTGTTCAATAGATCAAAGATGTTCAAATGTGTGTCTCTGTGACATGGTGCAGGTGTAGTGATGTTGTCCCACTTTGTCATACACACAGGTATCCCCCTACCACAAGGGGAAGATCTGGAAGGATGCCGTCAAGGCCGTGCAATCGGTGGAGGGTCGCAGGCGGCGCCTGCCACAAGTGAGGAAGAGATGGCAGGACATCCGGTGCTGGACCCGGAGGATCGCCCGGGTCATGCTGAAAGACTCACCTCCTCGCAAGCATGGCGGGCGCCGGCACCTGACCCACCAGATGCGGTGTGTCCTGGCGGTGGTCTTCCCTGACCTGGATAGGCGGATACGGGAGTTACAGCAGCAGGAAGGGGGTAGGTACATGTGTGTTTGTTGTGTGTCGCCAGCTTTTTGATCTGCTCAGTCGCTTGGATACACTGCCAGGCTATATATGTGCAGTGCCCCAGTTCCCCAATGTCAACCTGTGCTGTTCTTCCTCCCTTCCCCTCCTTGACATGTGTTACCTGGTCTGTGTGCCATCACTATTGCACATGGTCATCTAGGCTGCCAGTTTATCAAGGTGCACACTGCTTTCAGCATCATGTGTGGGGGTGGTCTACCTGTGCCCTGTCCTGTTCGGTCATTTTGGGGTGCTTGATTGTTGGCACTGATGCTGAGTCGCAACATAGGAGTGTGAGGGTTCAAATGAACAGACTTGCAGCATGCATTACCAATGTTGTGGCCTCAGACATGATGTGCATGAGTGGGACATATGCTTAGTGCCGGGACGGTTTCTCCTGTGACAGTCAGCTCATTCCAGGACCATGGAGCAGTGTGCACACTACAGTCCCCTGACACGGCCTGCCCTCCTACTCATGTGTGTCATCCAACACTATGCACATTCACTGTGGGTACATCATGGCTCTGCCTCTGTGGCATTGTTCCCTGGCCTAGGTAGTATGTTTCACATGTGTGATACATTTGTCCACTGGACAGGGATACACCAGTTTACTTGTGCATACTCACACTGGGCCGTGCCTGTGTGGCTATTCACAACAATCTGTTGATGTTTGTTTCTGACCAATATGTTTTGCCAGCCCTACAAGGTGATGTTGTGTTAATGAAGCTAGTTTTCAAGCACAGTTATTGTAACCCTGAATAAGAGGTGTCACTTCTTGATCGGTATCAGTCACATTGACTCAGGTATGGGTGGGTGTGTGCGGGAGGGGCGTACATGTTCAAGCCTGATGTTTCATTGCCAGTTCTGACTTGTGTGTGATGAGTCGTAGTACAGACATTCATTGTGCAGTGCCCCCGTGATGTTGGCCAGGGCTTGATGTTCGTGCGTCATTGCCAGTGTCAGTATGTGACAATCATGTATCCTGGTTGTACATTTTTGCCACCTGTGTGTGTTTCAGATGCTACACAGTTGTGACTTTGTGTGCTGACATCTGTGGGTACATTCTGGCTTGCCATGAGGGGGAACCCACAGTACAGCTAGGCATTTTTGCTAAACAATTGCAGGTCCATTAGCTTATGCATTGTCCTGGGTGTGGACATGTGTGCCACTCCAGATGACAGTCAGTAGGTCATATGTGTAGCCAACTGTGTGATCAGGTGACGGATAGCCATGTGACAAATGACATGATTTAAGTTTTTACTCAGAGAAAATGTCCATTGGCACTCACTACACCTGTCAACATGTCTCAATGTTTCATATGCGTGACCTTGTTGTTTAGTTGTGAAGGACAATGATGTGCCTGCATGCCAGATGTCTCCCAAGGAAGTGCACAAGACACCACCTTTACACTTTCCAGGGACACGCTGGCCCATTTTAAAGTAAGGCACAGTTTGAACAAAACTTGTTTGGAGTTCATACATATACATCTTCCCACAGTGTGCTAGCAATTGGGTTAGTCCTTGGTTGTTGCTGATACCAACTAACGAGTGTCAAGTCATCCAGACCACCCTGGTGCCATGTATATGTACTTACTGATACGCCATTTCTGCCTAACAGTGGCTGATTTGAATGAGTCTGGCAGCTCAGACAATGACTGTGTACATGTAGTTTGGTGTGCACCTCCTTGTGTGACTTCTGCTATACAGACACGTGTGTTGTGTTCACAGAGTGCCACATTCACACATGCTAGACATGTCCATTATGTAAAGGGTTGTGAATCTCCAGGAGTCACAATGTATTGCTTTGGGGTGTCAAAACTACTCACAGGTCTCTGAGTGTGGGGACACCTTCTGCATTGGCATGTGGTATTTGGCCTTATATATGTTTGTTTCACAGTGAACAAGAGGTGGCATGCCTTCATAGTCTCGCTGTGCTCAACTGATCCCAGACACTAGCTTCTCATGATCTTGTGATTTCAAGTTATTTGCAGTTGTATCCTAATTTTATTTTTATTCAAGTGGCATGGTGGGTCAACCAACTAGGGAGTGCAGGGCTTACATATGTGGGGAGTATCCTAGATGTTACTCATGATGCCTTTCCTGATATGCAGTGTTGCCTATTTTGTTTGGACTCATGTGTCAGATGTATACAGGTGACTGATTTTTTCCTGTCTCTTCACCTTGCCCACAGCATCATCTGAGGACACCGAGGGAGACACCGGCAGGGACGTCGAGGAGGGATCGAGCAGTGGACGCTTGAAGAACTGGCAGAAGTATGCAGCGCCGAGCTCGCCTCCACCTTTGGCGCTGCCCCACCCCCTGTGGTGGAGTCGTCCGTCCCTGCACGCACCACACCTACCCTTCCCCCTCCTGTCCCTGCGGTGCCTGGTCCTTCCCCACATGATGCCCCCCCCAGTCGACGACACAGTCTTGTGATGTGCAGGCAAGCTAGGGGAGACGCATGGCCATGTGGCCCCCCCCAAGGACTGATGTAATGGACTGGCCATTGGCCTTTGTGAATAGTCTCGTTTACACATTCTTATTTTGCTGCTGAATAAAGCCTGTTCTTTTTCGGTTGGAAAGTCTTGCATTTCAGGTATTGATGTTGATGCTGATGCTACAGAAGTTGGGGTTGTGGGCATGTGTTATGTTTCAGGGGCATGTTGTACTCTGCTACTCATGGGGTGGAACCTGGTATCTGCGTGCCGTCACAAGGTCTCTGCAAAGATTCTTTGTCGTGTCTGCTCTTTGTGTTTGGAGACATTGTCCCAAGGAGTGTTCTTTCCTCTGTGTCACCTGACATCTCCCCTGCAGAGAGTTGCACAATTGTTGTGTTGCCCTGTGTCTACATATCCTTGGCTGGTGATGGATCCCTTCAACTCTGGCCATGCCTGCTCAGCAATGTGTCCGGCTGCATAGTCTGTGCCATCCTTGGTACTCACTGTACTTGTGTATAGAGTGTTTTGCCATGCCTTCATGGAGACATTGTCCCTTTTCCGCACAATGCATGTGTGTAATCCCAGCCTAGTACACATATGGTACTTGTCCTGCTGGGTATTTGATCACCTGACTCACAATTGTGGCCTTTGTATCTGTGGGAACGCCACCCGATTCCTTCCGTGACAGACAACATCTTGGTGGCTAGGCCAGCACCTGCATATTCCTATCAGTCCTGGGATGTGCGTGTCAGAGTGTGTTCTCTTTGGCTCTCTTAGTTTATTAGGCAGTGGCATGACTATACAGTCTTGTGGCATGATCTCAGTGTGTGTATTGTGCTGCATCTGCCAGGGGTGGTTATGCATGTGTTATTTGTCCTCACACCCACATGTGGTGTGTCATGCAGTGGGGAAAGACATCCATCCTCCTGGGAGTGAGACACTGCTGTCAGTGATGTGTTGTTATGGCACTATCATCATTGTCCTAAGTTATGGATACGTACATTGACCCATGGAGCTGTGGTCATCTGATAAAAATGTACACCCCCCATATCTCTGTCCACTGCTGGGAGTCCTCTGCACCCACCCCTTATATGTCTGGGCACTGCTGGGAGTGATAGGCACCCACCCCTCATATGTCGGGGCACTGCTGGGAGTCATAGGCACCCACCCCTCATATGTCTGGGCACTGCTGGGAGTGATAGGCACCCACCCCTCATATGTCTGGGCACTGCTGGGAGTGATATGCACCCACCCCTCATATGTCTGGGCACTGCTGGTAGTCCTCTGCACCCACCCCTCATATGTCTGTGCACTGCTGGGAGTGATAGGCACCCACCCCTCATATGTCTGGGCACTGCTGGGAGTGATATGCACCCACCCCTCATATGTCTGGGCACTGCTGGGAGTGATAGGCACCTACCCCTCATATGTCTGGGCACTGCTGGGAGTGATATGCACCCACCCCTCATATGTCTGGGCACTGCTGGGAGTCCTCTGCACCCACCCCTCATATGTCTGGGCACTGCTGGTAGTGAGAGGCATCCACCCCTCATATGTCTGTGCACTGCTGGGAGTGATAGGCACCCACCCCTCATATGTCTGGGCACTGCTGGGAGTGATATGCACCTACCCCTCATATGTCTGGGCACTGCTGGGAGTCATAGGCACCCACCCCTCATATGTCTGGGCACTGCTGGGAGTGATAGGCACCCACCAATCATATGTCTGGGCACTGCTGGGAGTGATAGGCACCCACCACTCATATGTCAGGGCACTGCTGGGAGTGATAGGCACCCACCCCTCATATGTCTGGGCACTGCTGGGAGTGATAGGCACCCACTCCTCATATGTCTGGGCACTGCTGGTAGTGATAGGCACCCACCCCTCATATGTCTGGGCACTGCTGGGAGTGATATGCACCCACCCCTCATATGTCAGGGCACTGCTGGGAGTGATAGGCACCCACCCTCATATGTCTGGGCACTGCTGGGAGTGATATGCACCTACCCCTCATATGTCTGGGCACTGCTGGTAGTGATAGGCACCCACCCCTCATATGTCTGGGCACTGCTGGGAGTCCTCTGCACCCACCCCTCATATGTCAGGGCACTGCTGGGAGTGATAGGCACCCACCCCTCATATGTCTGGGCACTGCTGGGAGTCCTCTGCACCCACCCCTCATATGTCTGGGCACTGCTGGGAGTGATATGCACCCACCCCTCATATGTCTGGGCACTGCTGGGAGTGATATGCACCTACCCCTCATATGTCTGGGCACTGCTGGTAGTGATAGGCACCTACCCCTCATATGTCCGGGCACTGCTGGGAGTGATTTGCACCCACCCCTCATATGTCTGGGCACTGCTGGGAGTGATAGGCACCCACCACTCATATGTCTGGGCACTGCTGGGAGTCCTCTGCACCCACCCCTCATATGTCAGGGCACTGCTGGGAGTGATAGGCACCCACCCCTCATATATCTGGGCACTGCTGGGAGTGATAGGCACCCACCCCTCATATGTCTGGGCACTACTGGGAGTCCTCTGCACCCACCCCTCATATGTCTGGGCACTGCTGGGAGTGATATGCACCCACCCCTCATATGTCTGGGCACTGCTGGGAGTGATAGGCACCCACCCCTCATATGTCTGGGCACTGCTGGGAGTCATAGGCACCCACCCCTCATATGTCTGGGCACTGCTGGGAGTGATAGGCACCCACCACTCATATGTCTGGGCACTGCTGGGAGTCCTCTGCACCCACCCCTCATATGTCAGGGCACTGCTGGGAGTGATAGGCACCCACCCCTCATATGTCTGGGCACTGCTGGGAGTGATAGGCACCCACCCCTGATATGTCAGGGCACTGCTGGGAGTCCTCTGCACCCACCCCTCATATGTCTGGGCACTGCTGGTAGTGATAGGCACCCACCCCTCATATGTCTGGGCACTGCTGGGAGTGATATGCACCCACCCCTCATATGTCTGGGCACTGCTGGAAGTGATAGGCACCCACCCCTCATATGTCTGGGCACTGCTGGGAGTCATAGGCACCCACCCCTCATATGTCTGGGCACTGCTGGGAGTGATAGGCACCCACCACTCATATGTCTGGGCACTGCTGGGAGCCCTCTGCACCCACCCCTCATATGTCAGGGCACTGCTGGGAGTGATAGGCACCCACCCCTCATATGTCTGGGCACTGCTGGGAGTGATAGGCACCCACCCACCCACTTGCGCCCTTGCTGTGGTACACTGCTGTCCTGGCCATATACCACCCCCAATTTACAGCTGATGTACTGCATCAAGCCCTACACCTGCATCCGTGGCGTGTGTATGCCTTGTGTCCATCATGTAATGGGGCTGTAGGGGTACGCGTGTACGGCCCGTACCCACGCCCCCAGAGCGTGGGTACAGTCCATACACGCGTACCCCTACATCACCACTATAATGGTGGTACGGACCGTACCCACGCCCCCAGAGCGTGGGTACGGTCCGTACCACCATAGTAGTGGTGATGTAGGGGTACGCGTGTACGGACCATACCCACGCACCCAGAGCGTGGGTACGGTACGTACACGCGTACCCCTACATCACCACTACAATGGTGGTACGGACCGTACCCACGCCCCCAGAGCGTGGGTACGGTCTGTACACGCGTACCCCTACATCACCACTACAATGGTGGTACGGACCGTACCCACGCTCTGGAGGCGTGGGTACGGTCTGTAAACGCGTACCCCTACATCACCACTACTATGGTGGTACAGACCGTACCCACGCTCTGGGGGCGTGGGTACGGGCCGTACCACCATTGTAGTGGGGTTGTAGGGGTACGCGTGTACGGACCGTACCCACGCTCTGGGGGCGTGGGTACGGGCCGTACCACCATTGTAGTGCCGATGTAGGGGTACGCGTGTACGGACCGTACCCATGCACTGGGGGCGTGGGTACGGTCCGTACACGCGTACCCCTACATCACCACTACTATGGTGGTACAGACCGTACCAACGCTCTGGGGGCGTGGGTACGGTCCGTACCACCATTGTAGTGGTGATGTAGGGGTACGCGTGTACGGACCGTACCCACGTTCTGGGGGCGTGGGTATGGACCGTACACGCGTACCCCTACATCACCACTAATATGGTGGTACGGACCGTACCCACGCTCTGGGGGCATGGGTACGGTCTGTTCCACCATTGTAGTGGTGATGTAGGGGTACGCGTGTACGGACCGTACCCACGCTCTGGGGGCGTGGGTACATCCCGTAACACCATTATGGTGGTGACGGGTACGCGTCCACGTCCACTTCCGCTGTGGCGGGATGTGGGATTGGTGGACACGCCCCCCGGAGTGACCAGACCATGGAGGTAATTAATGTGCAGGTTGTATTTGTATTTTGTGGGGTGTGGGTTATGTTTCCTGCCCCTTGCACCCCCCCCCCCTTTGCCCCTGGGGGTTGTTCTGACCTTCTGTGGCATCTGCGTTGGTTTCTGAAGATGAGGTCGTAGGCTATGAGGGCCGGGATGATGCGTAGGTTGGGGTCCATCGCTGTCCGTCGTGTACCTGTGCTCCTTGTTCGCATCGTCCTCAATTTCCCGGCAGTTTTTGGCTCCTGTAAAAAATGCTACGTGCGGAGTGACGTAGGCACGATTCGTACTTGCTGGTCCCTAAAACGCTGCCTGACTCCGTCCGGACGTCGCGTCGGCGCCGTCCAGACTTAGATTTGTATGTATTTTTTTGCCGGTCGGTGTTTTTTACGACTCGTACGGAAATGGTGTTTCTGTACGATTCGTACTTGCGAGTTTGTAAGGTGTTTTTCACGGGTACGAGTCGGACGGAGAAAACGCTCCGTACGACCATTTGTACCTGGGTTTTACCGGATCGGAATCGGCACCTCAGTTGTTCTTCCAAGTTTCCTAACTGTATTGCATCTTCTTGAGCTTGATACATTGCGGTTTCCACCTCATTCATTGCAATCGCTGCTTCATTTTCAACAATTGGTTGTCCTAGTGGATCTTGACTCAGTGCAGCAGATTTTTAACTGTCTTGAGAACTGTCTCTAGCAATCTCAGCTGCAATTGTAGCTTCTTGATCAATTTCATCATTCAACATTTTGACATAATTTGCGAAAGCACTGCATTGTATGCTATCTTTAGAAGCATTAAATGAATCTTTATAGCTGGGAAAATCTCCAAGTAATTCCAGTTCTGAACGCCATGGTTTGAACATTTGCAAAAGGGCTAAATAGTAAAATTCACTTTTGTCAGCAGTGTCGCAACTCAGTTTCCTGTGATTAATTACATTTCCTTTCCTTTGTTTCACCAGACATCCTTCGGAACCAATCACTCCATATTTTCCATCGTTGATGTTCTCTGTAGTATTCCGTTTAAAAGTGTAGTTTTGCAGCACTTCATAGAGACACATGTTCTCAAGATGATGACTTCTATTTGGGTAGTATGTGTCCAACATATTCCTTTTCAAAATATCTGTACTTTCTGGTTCATTTTCTGCTAAATATTCAATTTCTTGAACAGATTTCAGTACCCGATTTCGCATTCCTGCAAGACCTAGACTCACCCAAATGATTCTTCTACTTTTGGAATATAGACTTGCAGATGATAACCGATCTGAACATTCACATGCTCCAATTTCACAAAGCGATAACATCTTCAAACTGAAACTGTATAATTTCTTACTTAGAGTCTTCTTGTGAGAAATCTCTTCCCACATTCCTTTCAATTCAGTCTTTTCTGATTTAGTAATGTAAGACGTTACATATCAAGCAACAGCAATAGAATTGTCCGCAACATACTGAATATCCATGTTAGCGTTCCACATGGATAAAATAACTGGATTGTAGTCATTTATGTATTTTGATTCTTCGCTTCTTCTTAAGTTGTAGGTGTTTTTCGGAGACTTATTTGTGATGGTATGTCGCATAGCTGACATAAAACTGTTCACTCTTCCTTTAGATAATACAGGACGTGGAAATCCAAAACGACATTTGGTATAGAACTTATCCTTTGACTTGTACTTTTGTCGACAGTATTTTCCACCCCTGTGGCTTTGAAATCGTAAGACTTGTTGTTTTAAGTTTTTATCTTCTCTGCTATTGGGAAGAGCACATGTAGCATAATCTTCAATGAAAGACAAAACAGTTTCATCTGAATCTGTTCCAAATTTGGGGGCGTCCCTGATTCATAACAACATATGTATGTGAGGAGAACCTCTTGCCTGATACTATTTTCTCCAAAAGAAATCCACAACTTCTCCAAGAGGAGGATTCTTTTTATTGCAGATGAAAGACATCATAGCTTCAAATCTATGATTGAAATATCTGCATACATTGACAGGATCCAAAGAGCACAATTCTCCAGGTGTCTTGTATTCAATATTTTTTATATTGGAATTTGCCTCTCGAAGAAATTCAAGTAAATCATCCCAAGCATACTCAGCACAGTTTAGTGTAACAAACCATGTAGGAGTTCCCAAGTTCCGTAGCATACATTTCAGTTCTCCATGTCGACGGTACCAATATTCATTAGTCCCACGCTGTCATGCCATCAGATTAATCAACTGAGATTCTAAATGATCATCTCTCTGATGCACTTTATCCATAAAATCCTTTGCAGTTACATTTTGAAGATGCATTCCAGTTTTTAAAATGTGATTTACTGCATATGAAAGTCCAGACAAGTCACTTTCAAACAGAAGATGAAATATATAAGGGATACATTGTCGAAATCTTGGATCTTCTGCATATAATCTTGTTATCCGATATTCAGATGCAGGAATCTGCACAGGACGTTCATCATATCTTCCACCTTTTCCTGTTGGAAACAACAGCGGGAAACAACGAGCTTCCAAGCTCTCTTCCCATACACTCATGGGACTTCCTGTTGCTTTTTTCATTTGAAACAACTCAATTGTATTCCCCATCACCTCTTTGGAATGAAGTGGATGTACACTGTAATGTTCATAGATTTCTTCACATCTGGACATGTCCACTTTTTCTATTTGTCCACTTAATGTTTCAGTATCTTCTGCTAAATCTATTTCTTCTTCTCCTACAAACACATTTCTATAGTACTCATTATTTTTTAACAGATACAATGATGCCTTTTGCACTTTTCTAACATCCACTAACTCTTGCCAAATTTTCTTATTCTTAGTAGGAACACCATTAACTAGAATGACTAGTGGCTCATTTTCTGCATGGTCTACACCAATAGTTTCAATATTTTTCCTTAAATCTAACGGTAAATACACAATTCTTCCTTTCAATCCTCTTTGCAACTCTGATGGAGATAATTTACCTGTTTTGGGCTCCATACGAACAATAGCCTGAAACGGGTGAACACATTGTATGAGAATAGACTTATACGTATTTAAATCTATCAGTTCTGGAGGAATAGCAACCAACTCTAGATTATTATGAACAGCTCTAGCAGGCATTTTATTCTCATCTAATTTGTTATAACAATATTTGCAAATACGCTGCTCACATCCCAAATCAAAACAATGCTCTACCAGCAAATAAGTTGCAAATTCCATCCACTTATCATTATCTTCTATTTCACTTTTTAAATACAGATTGACACCCCTAGTCTGATTTTTATAGTGACTTCGCCGACAACAAATACAAGAAACATTTGATCTTTCACCTGAAATTACCTTAAACTTTGTGATTTCATCCTCAGATTTTTCTGTAATTACGGGTTATACATTGTCTTCAACATTTTGTTCTACTAATGTGTCAGTTTCTGCACTCTCTTGCTGAGGACCAAAGTAACAAAACTCAATATCATCACAAACCTTCTTCACATCTGATACTGACCCACGCAAAAGAGCACTGTTCAACTCACTTAACTTTAGTGCTGGACTTTTTGCATAATACAACCTTCTCTCTAACTTCCGCATTTGAGTATGATGTACTGCCAGCATTCTGAAATGGTGAAAAACACTTTGACAAACTTTCCTAGAAAGACAAGCCAGAGAATGACCTTGCAAACCAGTATGTTTTCTCACTCTGCAAGGGTCCAGTCCTTGCAACAGCTTAATCTTTTGTTTTACACTTTTTTTAGTATAGGCTTGTAGTAAATGCACACAGACTCACAGTGTGATTTTAAACAAGCAACACTATCCTAGGAGTTTACCAAAACTCATTTACTAGTCTAGAAGAGGTAAGGGTACTGCACACAATCTACATATTTAAGTACTGAACTTTAGTGTCAAAGCCTGACTAATTTTATCAATGCATAAGCAAAGACTGGCTTCTAATGCTACTAAAACTTGACAACATGACAGGTTTTAAAACAGTTATCTGTCAGCAAATACACGATGTTACCAAATGCTTCTCTTACAGTGGTTCCCAAAAGCACACACACTCACAGTGTAATTCTAGACAAGCACCACTATACCTAGGAGTTTACCAAAACTCATTCACTACAGTAGAAGAGGTAAGGGGAATGCACACAAACTACATATTTAAGAACTGCACTTTAGAGTCAAAGCCTGACTCATTTAATCAAAGCATAAGCAAAAACTGCCTTCCAATGCTACTAAAACTTGAAAACAAGACAGGTTTTAAAACAGTTATCTGTCAGCAAATACACGATGTTACCAAATGCTTCTCTCACAGTGGTTCCCAAATGCACACAGACTCACTGTGTGATTCTAGACAAACAACACTATCCCTTGCACTATACCAAAACACATTTCTTCATCTAGAAGGAGTACTACATTTTAGTGTAGAAACATAACTCATTTCATAAATTCATAAACAATGACTGGTTTCTAATTCTACCAAAATATAAAAACAGCACAGTTATCTGTCTGCAAACACATGAAAAACACAAATGTTTATCACAGAATGGTTTCTACATGCACACACACTGTCAATAAGATTGTAGAGAAAAAAAGTACTCCCTACACTTTGGCAGGAGAAATACATTAGTCTGATTAAAATCAAAATAGTCTACATACATCCACAATTAAATAACTCACCTTTCAAGTTGTTTTGTAGATTAAGAAGTATATCAGTCACACACCAGATATCAGTCACACACCAGATTTTCTTATACAGAATCTCTGCACTGTGCCCCTGTCAGCAGAACCAAAGAATGGCAAAGTTTCCCTCTCATTTTCCACACATATACATGTAAACATCAAATCACATTCCTTCCCACGTAAATTCAAAAGCAAACACACATTTCTATTGGTTAAACATTTCAACCCTTTCCAAATGACATACATTTGAACCCTTCCCCCAATCTGCCTTCTGCCCGTTACCATAGAACCAGGTCATGGACCACTGTACTGAGCACACAGGTCACAAGTTCAGCACATAAAGTTGCTAATCAAGACAGCAAGTGTGCTTGACTTTTCAACATATCAGCTTATCATATATAATGTTCCTTACAATCAGCTTTTGTTAACCAATAAGAATCATGCGTTTAAAAAACAGAAATATACACCCTACCTTTCAGTGTAGAAGGTTGTCAAACAACCAATGATTTCTTGTCTTTTTTCAAAACTGCATCTTTATTTTAGAAACATCTTACTTTCCAAACTGCCATTTCATTTACAGAGACCATGTGAGTGCATCCAGACATCCTTTCAAGATGCTTAGAGTGTGGATTGTGGCACACAGCTATATTTTCTGGAGCCAAAGGTATGCAGAAAACAAAGGCATTCACAAAGACCTAGGTTTGCCAAATGTAGACATTAAATGGATTGGACAGAGAGGGTTAAAGTGGCACCAATTGATGCCATTGGTGAAATCCTTAATGCATATCCAACACCCTGACCTCATAATAGTGCACTGTGGTGGCAATGACCTAGGCACTTTGACTGGGGTAGGTCTGGAAATGCTTATGAAGGACACCTTTGCAGAACTGATTTCACTTTTCCCCCAAACTGCCTTTGTGTATTCTAGCATATGCCAAAGGCAGAAATGGAACTGGTCCGATTATTTTTGTCCACAAATTGAGAAAGCTAGGAAACATGTGAATAAATCTGTTTCTGCTTTTCTCCGAGACTATAGAATGGGGTCCATTTACAATAACAATCTGCGCTTTCATATGCAAGAGATGTATAGGAGAGATGGAGTACACTTTATTGATGAAGGAAACAGAGTCTTCCTCAACAACTTTAGACTCTGTATAGATACTTACTTATAAGTACCAAAAACTCTCAATGAACACAACGGCTCTTTTTAGAGCCACTCAAGAACAAAACACTTAAGCTTGATCTTTATGTCCCAAAAATTTCCATTTTTTTCCTTGGATCCGCGCACCCAACGTGAGAGAATCCGTGCACCCAACACGTTAGTATGCGCGCACCCTGCGCGCATTTCGCCATTTTTTTCTTTTTTAAAAAGGGGGCCCCAGGGGGTCCTTCTGGGACCCCCTAAGCACCTCTAGAGGGTCAGAGTATTTCCACTCTGCCACCTTTATATGTTTTACACATGCTTCTTCAGCCTTGCTTCTACCGAGGCAGAAAATGGCCGCCAACAGTTCCTGGTTTCGAATGTAGACAGACACTCGACAGCCAATTAGCATTCAGCGCGCGATCGGGAGGGTGCGCGCTCGGTTCGGGGAGGGTGCGCTTACGGTGCGGGATCCTCCCCGGCCATAGATATCACATTGGTACAAGGTAATTTCAAAACAATTGTAGTGATAAGTCCGGCTCAAGTGAGCATAATACTAGCCGGACTTATCACTACAATTGTTTTGAAATTACCTTGTACCAATATGCATAATTATGTTTGTGTTGCTCTTACCAGATATTGTAATCAGTGGCAATTACAAAATGTTTGAAACAGTAACTTGTGACGATTTGACCACTACAAAATGGATGCCAATTTTGAAGGTCTTTATTATCGAGTTGGGGCAGGTAGTCCTACCTTTATGTTTATGTTTTGTTTAAACACTATATGTAGCACTTTTCACAAGCTGCTGATTACCCGTGACCAAGGTGCAGTGGCACCGAAACGCGTCGGGTGTGTGTTTGCTATTTCTTAAATAAATAATCACGCTAAAGGAACTGGGCTCAAGAACGCTTTTTTCATCGTGGAAAGGCTTTGTGGATAAATGAATGAGGATCGCTACCTCGCTTGAGCCCGCCACCGCAAAAGCGGTAGGGAAACCAGCGAACTGTATGAAAGATATATATATATATATATATATTACCTACTGGCGGTCGCCAGTAGGTAGTTATAGTTAGGACCCTGTTTCCATAGGAAAACCGCAACATTCTATTTTGAATAACTTTTGCGCCGGTCGACGAATCCTCGCGAAATTTTCAAAATAGGTGGGGCGCTGCGCTCCGCTCCTACCCTGAAAGTCTCGGGGGGATTCGTCAAGCGGGGGCTGAGATAAAAGGGGGGTCCCAAAACGCGTTTTTCCCATGCATTTTTCCATAGGACCTTTAGACACAGCTACAGCCCGAACGGCTGAACAGAGTTCCTTGAAATTTGGTAGAGAGGTAGTCTACAGGTCAAGGAAGTGCCTTTTGTAGGTTTGGTGTAAATCTGTTCAGTAGATTCTGAGAAAATAGCCTTTAAATCAATATATATATCTGAGCCAGCTTACGGTGCGCTTACGGTGCGCTTACCGTACGCGTACGGTGACGTGCGCGAGCGCGATTCTGATTGGCTGTTAGATCTTAGTAAACATTCGAATCGGTCGAAACCAGGAAGCGGCGGCCGCCATTTTCTCTCTCGCACTCTGAGTGGGGATTAAAAAACAAAGGACCAAAACATGTAAAGGGGCTGTTTAGACAGCTCCTAAGCACCTAGCCATGTTGGGGGAGTCCCCAAAGATCCCCCAAGGCCAAAAACGGAATTTTAATTTTTTCGATAATTTCGCCGATTACGCTTACCGTATGCGTACGGTAAAAAAAATTTTTTTTAAAAAATTATCCATACTCTCCCCACCCCATGTGCAAATGGTGCCCGAAGGGCACCATTTGTGCATGGCATACCACAGATGTGAAAAATTAAAATATTACCTTTCACAACGAAGCGCATCATATGTCCTCCATGTGCGCACGGTGCGCGAAGCGCATCGTGCGTACATGGCCCATCTAGCGTAACGTGGGCACGCGGTGTGCGTAGCGCACCGCGTGCCCACCGTGCGTGCACGGCACTAACTGCGTAAAGTGGGCGCGCGATGCGCAAAGCGCACCGCGTGCTCACTGTGCGCGCACGGTGCGCGAAGCACACCGTGCGCGCACGGATTGAACTGCGTTAAGTGGGCGCGCACGCCACGAATGGGCGCGCACGCCGCAAAGCGCATCGTGCGTACATGGCCCATCTAGCGTAACGTGGGCACGCGGTGCACGTAGCGCACCGCGTGCCCACCGTGCGTGCACGGCACTAACTGCGTAAAGTGGGCGCGCGCATGCTCACTGTGCGCGCACGGTGCGCTTCGCGCACCGTGCACGCACGGAACGAACTGCGTTAAGTGGGCGCGCATGCCACGAATGGCGTAAAGTAACTTAGCATTTAAAAAACCGTACAAATTCACTGAAAAAACCATAGGTTTCACACACGTTATAGTTAGGAATTAGCATTTAAAAAACCTTGCAAATTCACTGAAAAAACCATAGGTTTCACACATGTTATAGTTAGCGGAAATTTTACTGATAAAAAACCAATGAAATTCCCCCGTTATAGTTAGTGCAGGCAACTATAACTCACGCGACCGCAATCTTCTGCTGATGACATAAGTGTCTTTATGAAAAAAAAATATTTGTAATATATGTATAGCTAAAAATTTATGGAAGAAGACATGGGCAAATAAGTGTCTAAATACAGTATTAGCATCAGCAGAGGATTGCGGTCGCGTGAGTTATAGTTGCCTGCACTAACTATAACGGGGGAATTTCATTGGTTTTTTATCAGTAAAATTTCCGCTAACTATAACATGTGTGAAACCTATGGTTTTTTCAGTGAATATATATATGTATATATATAGATATATATATCTATATATTATCTCCTGGCGGTCGCCAGTAGATAGTTATAGTTAGGACCGAGTTCCCATAGGAAATCTGAAAATTCTATTTTTAATAACTTTGGCACCGGTTGACTTATCTTCGTGAAATTTTCAAAACTAATGGGAGCGCTCCGCTCAGCTCCTACCCTGAAAGTCTCGGGGTGATTCGTAAAGCGGTGGCTGAGAAAAAAGGGGGGTGCCAATACGCGTTTTCGCCATGCATTTTCCCATAGGACCTTTAGTCGAAGGTACAGCCCGAACGGCTGAACAGAATTACTTGAAATTTGGCAAAGAGGTAGTCCTCAGGTCAGGCAAGTGCCTTTTGCATATTTGGTGTCAATCTGTTCAGTAGTTCCTGAGAAAATCAAAAGTAAAATCACATGTATATCTGGGCGGAGCCTAACTACACATCTCATCGTGAGATCTGATTGGCTGTCAGCACTTCATCCAAGAAGTGTTGGCAGCCATCTTGGGACCAATATACATGATAGCACCTCATTAAAAAGCATTGCAGTTAATAGAAGGTTTTAAGACTTTAGTTACATTATAAATCATTTGTTGATGGTACCATACTCATTTTAGGTATTGTGGTGTATTCTAAGGTGATTTTACCATGTGAAAAAGCCTTCTGCTGTGATATCATGAATCATGGTTGAGAGAAAACAATTTTCTCATGCTTTTCCCACAGAGGCTTGGAAGGTGATCTATAAGCTAAACTGAGAGCATATTTTCTGTAAATTCACATTATCTTTCTCAGTCACGTGAGAATGAAGTCTGACATTCTCAATAAAACATGTACATCCAACAAGGGCAGAGACTGTCAGTTGATTCCTTTGTGTTCTACTGCAGCTTCCCAGAGTGTTCTAAAGAACAACTAGAGCACTAACAGTCCTACTTATGACAAACGTATGGCACAACTGAAGCCATCTTGATTGGAATAAAGTGGTAACTCTTAAAACATTTAATTTAAAAAGGAACAAAATGAGGGGGTTAATTTTGCCATAGAAAGTATGATTAGTGCTGCAGAAAGAAAAATTAGGGCACATTTTGAGTGACTTCTCAAATCCTCTTCTATTTCATTAAAAAATTCTGACATGCAGACTGAAACATGCACTTTCAATACCAGCAGCAGTCTTCCCTGGTGAGCAGTAGCTTTACTACAGTGATCTAATGAGCAACTAGAGTGCTAACATTCAGAATTTATGGCAAATGTGTGACACATATGAATGCCTTCTTGATGGAACCAAAGTAAAAAACTGAAAGTATTTCCTACTAAGGAGACTGAAGTAAATGAGGAAATTAGGATACTTCATAACAAATAAATCTCCCAAGATGGCCACCAGAGACAAAAGAGCCCAAATGTAGCCCAAATATCACCCACATGTAGCCCAAGTATAGCCCGATGACAGAATGTCCCAGAGTGTTCTTAAGAACAACTAGAGAGCTAACAGTCTTACTTATGACAAAAGTATGGCACACCTGAAGCCATCTTGATTGGAATAAAGTGGTAACACTTAAAACATTTAATTTACAAGGGAACAAAATGAGGGGGTTCATTTTGCCATAGAAATTATGATTAGTGCTGCAGAAAGAAAAATTAGGGCACATTTTGACTTCTCAAATCCTCTTCTATTTCATAAAAAAATTCTGACATGCAGACTGAAACATGCACTTTGAATACCAGCAGCAGACTTCCCTGGTGAGCAGTAGCTTTACTACAGTGATCTAATGAGCAACTAGAGTGCTAACATTCAGAATTTATGGCAAACGTGTGACACATATGAATGCCTTCTTGATGGAACCAAAGTAAAAAACTGAAAGTATTTCCTACTGAGGAGACTGAAGTAAATGAGGAAATTAGGAAACTTCATTACAAATAAATCTCCCAAGATGGCCACCAGAGACAAAAGAGCCCAAATGTAGCCCAAATATCAGCCAGATGTAGCCCAAGTATAACCCAATGACAGAATGTCCCAGAGTGTTCTAACGAACAACTAGAGTGCTAACAGTCTTACTTATGACAAAAGTATGGCGCACCTGAAGCCATCTTGATTGTAATAAAGTGGTAACACTTAAAACATTTAATTTACAAAGGAACAAAATGAGGGGGTTCATTTTGCCATAGAAATTATGATTAGTTCTGCAGAAAACAAAATTAGGGCACATTTTGACTTCTCAAATCCTCTTCTATTTCATAAACAAATTCTGACATGCAGACTGACACATGCACTTTGAATACCAGGAGCAGACTTCCCTGGTGAGCAGTAGTTTTACTACAGTGATCTAATGAGCAACTAGAGTGCTAACATTCAGAATTCATGGCAAATGTGTGACACATCTGAATGCCTTCTTGATGGAACCAAAATAAAAAACTGAAAGTATTTCCTACTGAGGAGACTGCAGTAAATGAGGAAATTAGGAAACTTCATAACAAATAAATCTCCCAAGATGGCCACCAGAGACAAAAGAGCCCAAATGTAGCCCAAATATCACCCACATGTAGCCCAAGTATAGCCCGATGACAGAATGTCCCAGAGTGTTCTTAAGAACAACTAGAGCGCTTACTGTCTTACTTATGACAAAAGTATGGCGCACCTGAAGCCATCTTGATTGGAATAAACTGGTAACACTTAAAACTTCATAACAAATAAATCTCCCAAGATGGCCACCAGAGACAAAAGAGCCAAAATGCAGCACAAATATCACCCAGATGTAGCCCACATGTAGCCCAATGACAGAAGTGTGCAAAACACTTATTTTTTGTGTATTTGCAGTTTTATATAGTGCAGACTTGTCAGGTATTGGAATGCTTTACATGAGCATTGGTTACATCACACAAAATCAAATTCATTTTGGTTGTAGACATGGGGAGATCAAGTGATTTGACCAGAATCACAGAATGTTGAGCTGAAGCAGAAACTCCAACCTGGTTCCCCAGTTGCAAAGTCTGCAGCTCTGGAAGTAACACCACATCCTCTCCCCTAGGTGCAACATTTAATCAAGTGGTCAACTGGATAAAAAAACATGAAGATTACAAATAATTTAAAAGATCTTTGTCGCAATTTGAAAACTCAGAAAATATGTCCTCATTTTATTTTTTTAGAGCACTAACCATAATTTTGATGCAAATAAGACCCTCTCATATATGTAATTTCTAAAGGAAATACTCTAGGTATTACAGTTTTCATTACATCAAGATGACGTCAGGCGTTCCACACGCAATCTAGTTGTTCATTGGGATACTGTTGAGAGACAGAGGCCAGGGGCACGGACTCTGAAAATTGAAGGCAGGTAGGAGAGTGCAGAGGCAACAATTTTACCACACTGGGCAGGCAGGAAGGGCAGTGGCAGCACAACAGACTATGGAGGGCAGTGGAAAGGGGGGCAGGGGCAACAAACCAACAATACAGAACTGGCAAGAGAGGCTGAGGCAATATAATAGGCCATTGTGATTAGAAGGAAGAGGCAGTGGTAGTACAACTATACATGCCAACAGACCCGTTTCAGCCAGGAAACGTCCAATGTTTTTAAGCTCAAATGGGCTTTATTTGATCTGTCTCCTGTCTACAATCTCCTCTTTTTCAATGTAACTCAAGGGGGAAAATCAATACCCCAGTTTTTTTTCAAAATCTCCCTCTTACCAAGTTCAAAATGTTCGCAAGTATGGTACATTGGATCATGGTAGGCAGGAGGAGTTGGGGTAGGGACATGGACTCGGATAACAGAGGACAGGAGGGACATGGAGAGGTGCACCAAACTGACCCTACAGGGCAGGCATCAGGGTTTGCAGCAGCACAATACACCACACAGCGCATGCGGGACGGGAGTGCAGCACAACAATCCATAGAAAGCAATAGGGAGGGGACAGGACCATGCACATGGACAACAGAGAACAGAGGGGAAAGAGGCAATGGTAGCTAGCTGACCATAATGGACAGACAGGAGAGAAAGCTGCAGCATAACAGACCATAAATGGCGGAGGGACGGATCAGGGGCATTACAATGGAACAGACAAGCCAGGAGGGAGGGAATAGGGGTCTGCACATGGAAACAGAGGGCTGGGGGTAAGGGGGCAGGGCAGGAGCAGCAAGATGACCATGGAGGCCAGGCAGGATGGGCACTAGAAACAAGACACACCATGGAGAGCAACAATGAGACTATGATGGCATACACACAGACCATGGAGGGAAGGTGGGAGGGGGTCAGGGGCAACTAGCTGACCACACAGGGAAGGTGGGAGGGGCCATGGCAGCACAGAAGACCATGCATGGCAAGCGGGAGGGTTAGTGGCAGCACAATGGCTATGATGGGCAGGAAGGAGGGTGCAGGGGCATGCACAAAGGACCATGGAGGATAGAAGGGAGGGTCAGGACCTGGCACAGACGAGAGTTCAGGGGAAGGGGCTTCTCAACAGACCGCGCGGGGCAGGCAGGAGGAGCAGTTGCAGCACAACAGACCAGGGAGGGCAGAAGGGTGTGGCAGTAAAATGGACCTTGGAGTACAGGAGGAAGGGGATAGGGGCATGGCATGTGGACAGGCAGGGTGGAGGTGGCAGGGACAAGTTACAGTCATCTGACAATGCTAGGCAGGTGGGAGGGGAGTGGCAGCTCAACAGAACACTCAGAGTAGATAGGAGTGGCAGGTCCATGGTACATGGTGGGCAAAAAGGATGGAGCAGGGGCATGCACAAAGACATCGGAGGGCAGGGGGAAGGAGAATAGGGGCGGCAAGCTAAGCACAGAGGCTAAGCAGGAGGTCAATGATGGGCCATAGAATTGGGCAATGGAGGGCAGGTGGAGTGGACTTGTACATCATGGTAAATGGAGGGCAGTGGCAGCACATCAGACCATGCATGGCAGGAGGGAGGAGGCTAGTCCATGGATTCAGACAACAGAGGATAGGGAGGAGGTGGATGGGGCAGCAAGCTAACTGTTCAGAGAAGGTGGGTATTAGGAACTTTATTATTTTTAAAATGTGTGTCTGTGCGAACTGTTGTATTCTATCTATTGCATATTTCTATGTCTGCCTTTACCCACTCAATGCCTTTCTAGTGGAATGCTTCAGCACTGTGATGTACTACGGAATGTTGGGTGCTGATTGAAGATAAGCCACAGTTATGATGGGGCTGAGCTGCCTGCTGGCTGCTCCTGGTGGGGCTTATTCCAGGATACTTATCATCTAACAATAAATCCTCTTGAAATACCTCAACCTGTCTGGACTACATTACTACATCCTTTTGGCGACGAGTTGATCTTACCTACGTTGGCAACTAATGGAATTCAAGTTTCAAGAAGGCAACTAAAGAAGTCAAGTTTCAAGAAGGCAAGAGATTCAAACCTCATCAAATATCAAGCAAAGACTCTGGCTTCAGAGCCCCACCAGTGACCATCACACCGGTCGCCCCAACCTGCGCATGCCAGATTCTTTTTCAATATTTCATCAACAACTTCAACTTCAAAGAATATTTTCACTTTTTCAACTATCCAACTATTTCAAGAGGGAAGTTAAAGCAGAGATGTATTTCTACAATTTATGCTGTATTTTCAAACTGCTGTGGATGTGCCAGATCCCACTTCACAAGCTTGTCTCAATTAATGGATTTTTCAATCACCGCACAAAAACTTTGTGGGTCTATGGTTGGTCTGCCTTCAAGCGTCTTTCTATATCAAAGCAAGCCCTGTGCGCTTTATTCAACTTCAAGTGGCCACATCCACTCTATCTGAGTCATGTGTCTACATCTATATCAACTGTGTGGCATCTACAATTTACATGCATCTGGTAAAATATTCAAGACTCAAGGAACATTTACATTAATTAAGCTGTGGTATCTACAAACAAGTAAATCAACGCCCAGCGGATGCCCAGAAACTACAGGTGCCTACGGAGTAACGAGGTATAATATTCGAGACTCAAGGAACATTGTTGTGTTCTCCTCGTGCACATATTTACAAGCTTTGTGCATTTGGGTATCGTGTTTCAACTGCTATTTATCTTACACGTGGGTTTTCACTTATATTACCGGCACAAGGTTACAGCGTGAGTTGGATGGTGAGTTATGTTTTTTGTATTTTATTGGCTATTTGTTTGTGGGCTTCCTCGAGTGATGACAGTTTAACAGCCACGCTATGTTTTAAAAAATCTGGCACGAGTCTTTTCAGCTGTGCGCGCTATTTTACCTGCATTCCAGTACTCTTTGATGTCACCATGGATTTCTTCAATATTCCTCGCTGTTTGTCTTCGATTCCTGCTTTAGTACGCTCTCAAGTCAGGACGTACCGTGAGCCATCCGGCTCACCGTCAAAAAACGTGCCGCCATCTTAAGTTTGTCTCTACATCGGTGTGCATCATTGAAAATCATAGCCTTGCTTATTGTGCCAACCACGTTGTCCGTGTTTATAAAGTTCAACACATATTCAATGGCGTCGTTTTGTTTTTTGCCAACCACGTTTTATCCTGTGACAATAAAGTTATTACCAGGTTGGAGTTGTCCAAGATCGTCGCAGTCAAGGTACAGTCTTCCAGTTTCAGTCTGCGAGGTATTCTACGGTTTGCTCTGTGTTATCAATCGATTCTTTTCTTTCACAACCATGTTCAATTATGAGCAATAACGGGATTTTTGAAAAGAAAGAATTCCTTTTATTCCAGCATGTCACCCGATTATATGCAAGGTACATTTATTACTATGTCATTATAGACGCTATGCAGTATTTGTATTTTCATTCTCCAATTTTAGTCTGAGAGATCTATGGTTGTGAAGTTTGCCGGAGCGTTTGCCTCGTTTTTCACCTTGTGGGGTGACTGATTTTTCTACGTTCAAAGTTTTATTATTTTCTAGTGCAACGTGATATTTATCTTTGAGCACAGAGTTCAATCGGTTTTTGGAATCAACACGAAAACAGAAATAAGCATGAACTAGTTCGAGTTTGGTCTTTCAATTTCTTCGCAAGTGTGCCATCTTGTGGTTGTTTTTTTGGTATTCCGTGGTCAATACTTTTGGATTTTAAACATTAACATGCGTGCAGCTTTCCCTGTAGGAATTGCACATATCAATTTATCTACTCAATTATCAATGTATACGCATGCGTCCAGTATTTCTTGGCAAGAAATGTGTATCTCTGTCCATTTATCAATTTGCATGTGTTATAGTAGTTTTAAAAGTTAACATGCGTGCAGCATTCCCTGTAGGAATTGCACATATCAATTTATCTACTCAATTATCAATGTATACGCATGCGTCCAGTATTTCTTGGTAAGAAATGTGTATCTCTATCGATTTTTCAATTTGCATGTGTTATAGAAGTTTTAAAAGGTCAATATTTCAATGTTTTCAATTTGTGACCTTTTGAGGTTGTCAATTTGTGTTGCTTCCTTTCAACTATTCAATGTTTTTCAATGTTTTCAAGGTTGTCGATTTGGGGTTTAACCCTCTAAAGGTTTCTTTGAAATTTCTATCGAGCCGCATTTTTTCAATGTGTAGCCATATTACGAGGTTGTCTCTGTATGGGTTTATATCTCTCTCAAATGTTCAATAATTTTCAATCTAATTTTTTAATGCTGTTTTACAGGGCGGTGTGGGGGATCTTTTGTTTATTCCTCTGCCTCTCTGTTTGATATTTTTCTATTCTCTTTTCCGTTATTTTATGAAGAAGGGAATAAGAGTACTGTTTTGTGTTCGTACCTTTAGGTGGTTTCCTCTAAGTATTTCTATCTTCCTGTTTCTTTTGTGTATTCATTGGAGAAGGGAAGAAGAATACCTATCCTCTCAGTCTAACTTTTCTTCTTGTTCCTTTTATGTGTTGGTTGGATGAGGGAATAATAGTGTCTATTTATGTGTTTGTACTTTTCGGTTTTACTTCTCAAGTCTTATTGTTCTATTTTCTGTATTTTTTGTATTGCATTGTGTTCTCTGAGAAGGAATGTGTCTGATTTTATTCTTTCACTTCTTTTCTGTATTTTCTGCATGCTGTGCATTGCTTTCTGTCACATCTGTCTGGCCAGTGGGTGTGATAGAGGGTAATGATTGGTACGCTTTCTTTGACAGGTGTTCCTATACTTCTATGTTTAGTTTTCTGTTGTGGAAGAAAAGGAGGTATGTTGTATTCTATCTATTGCATATTTCTATGTCTGCCTTTACCCACTCAATGCCTTTCTAGTGGAATGCTTCAGCACTGTGATGTACTACGGAATGTTGGGTGCTGATTGAAGATAAGCCACAGTTATGATGGGGCTGAGCTGCCTGCTGGCTGCTCCTGGTGGGGCTTATTCCAGGATACTTATCATCTAACAATAAATCCTCTTGAAATACCTCAACCTGTCTGGACTACATTACTACACGAACTACTTAAAATATGAACAAGTATGCAGCATAATCTCACTTTTATTCAGGAAGAAGAGGACGTTTGTGACTGTGACTCCGGGCTCACTTGGCAGAAACACCCCCTGTCCCTCCACCCCCCATCGCAAAATGTAATGCCCGTGAAAAGGGTAGGTGGACACAGTGTTATATAGAACATAGCCCTGAGAGCACGATTGAAAATGAAAACTTGATATAGTATATGGTATAAACTATGCACCAAAAAGTGTGATATAAGATGAACCGGGGCTTGAAATATAATATGCAATACATTGTGCGCAATGACAGTTTCATTGGAGAGTGCGAGATAGCACAGGCACTAGCGTGTGCTATGCAATATGCGCCTTGGAGTGTAATATGCACAGGGCAGTGTTGTGTAACCTAACTAGTCTCTAAAGTTGTAATATAAAATATGTGCTGGGGAGTGTAACGTTGCATATGCATTGTGACAAAGATATGGATCCCAGATTGTAATATGTATGGCATAGCGCTGTGCGTTATAACATAGGCATCGAGGAAGGCACGTTAGATGGGGCAATATAACCCGTGCGAAGGCAAGTGTGGCATGACATATTCACGGGGTGGTGTTACAGTGCACATGGGCTAGAGAGTGTCATAGCATACGCACTAGCTGGTGGAATACAACACAGAGGTGTGAGGCACTCGGCGGGCAAAGGTGGGTGTAACACAGCATTGTGCTCAGCCCGGAGCACGCTGTGACTCTCAAGTGAGATTCATCTCCTTTCCAGAGAGTAAAATAAAAAGTATTACACATCCGGTGGTGGATGTGTATTTTATTAACCGTGAGGGGAGTTTCTTGCATAGTTTGGTCGAATTTTTGTCGAATACCCTTTGAATGGCTTGGTGTGCGTGTATATTAAATGTGCCCGTCAATAGCTATCCATGTTTGTATAAATAAACAACAAAGGTGTCTACTTGGAGAGTACCCACTGGCGGGGACGCCGGGATTAGGCACGGTGGGTCGTCAGACACGTCAGAGCTTCACTAGCGGTGTAAATACATTCCACGTGGTTTCATTCTATGCATAGTCGCCTTTTAATGAATATCACGCAAATCGTCATGGTGATAGGTACATACGGTTTGTCCAGCATGTCCTAGGTGTTTCTATAAATATATATATTTTTTAAATAATAAAAAACAAAGGCCGGCCCCGGGGGATGGGGTCCCCGGGGCCATAAGTGGCCTGAGGAGGGGGGCCACACAGCCCCCTCCTAAAGAATAAAAAAAAAAAAAAAGCCCATGACCCGGGGGTTGGGGTCCCCGGGACCGATTAAGACCTTGGGAGGGCCAAATTAATTTTTTTCAACAAAAAAAATTAGGGTGCAGACCCTGGGGGATGGGGTCCCCAGGGCCAGTAAATTAGAAAAAGAAGGGGGGCCACACAGCCCTCCTTCTTAAAAAATAAAATAAATAAAAGACCGGCATCGTGGCGGAGGCCACGCCCCCTCCTTGCAGCAAACGCGCCCCCTGGCCAGTTGTAAGTTGGGGAATTAATTCCCCTTCAATACTGAGGGTCCCTGAGGGCCAACTAGCCCAACAGGTATCTCCAGTATGCGCCAGGGAGCTGTGTTGCAGACAGGTGTTCTTAGGCCACGCCCCTTTTTACACCTCTATGCAATGCAGCTCTGTGGCGCTTACTGAGGTACCTAGTGGGCTACTTTGACCCTAGGGACACTTCGGATTCAAGGGGACTTAATCTCTCAACTTAGAACGGCCACAGAGCGCGTTTACACAGTGGTGAAGGGAGGGGACGGGGCCTGAGGTGACGTGTGCAACCACGCCCTGTGGCACATTTTAAGTTGGGGAAATAATTCCCTTTCAATCCTGAGGGACCCTGGGGGCCAACTAGCCAAAAAACCATTGAAATTCCCCCGTTATAGTTAGTTCAGCTAACTATAACTCGCGCGCCCGCAATGCACTGCTGATGACGTCACGTATTACATCACTCATGACATGGTCAGTGACATCACTCATGACATCACTGATGACATCTCAAATGACATCAGTGATGACATCATCCTTGTGATAGTGTGGCAGACCTCCTCTCCCCCTAAGATAACCTTTGATACACACATTCAAAAATAGAAACTAAAATTTTCAAAACAATTGACATACCAATATCAGTTACAACAACCTATTCAGTAATTCTAAGATCCACATGTACATCCACTCATTCACCAACAGTCCTATACAGTCACTCATACATGTACTCACTCATCATATGTACTCATACACCTATACATCCTGTTACACAACACCACTCATCCATAAAGTTACTCGCACACATAGTCACTCATGCTAATAAAGAATCAAACATCCATTTACTTGCATATACAGTTATACACACACCACCACACTTCTACAGAAACTTACACATACTTAGTCTTTTAAACAATCACTTATAGAAACACATACTTATTCATACAGGAACGCTTTCAATCTCTCACTCTCACATATACTCACTTATATACACCAATAGTCACATATACTAGTTTAAAACATATGTAGTTACTCATAAAGACACTATTGAGACAGTCATTCACTCACTAACATACCCATGCACACACTCATCCACCCATACAGTCCTGCACACATGCTGTCTTCAACAAATACAAACAGTGAGTCACTCATTCATACACCTATGCACTATGTAATACCCCCACCGAACCATACAGACACTCAGACACTCATACTGATACTCAAAAAACCAACTAATAACCTATATAGACACTCATGTAGCTACTCACCAACCCATGCAGCCACTTATACACAAAGTGAGAGACTGATACATCTATTTACATATTTAAACATTACTCACTAAGCCATGTATTCACTAAGATACACTTAATCAGTCAGTTATACAATCAATTTTTCAAAAACAAATCATCCATTTAGACACTTATATACCCATTTATTCTTCCATCGACCTTGAGATATACATATATAAAACATGTAATTTTCAGAAAAACACACATTCACTGGATGATGTCATCAGTGATGTCATCAGTGATGTCATTTGAGATGTCATCAGTGATGTCATGAGTGATGTCACTGACCATGTCATGAGTGATGTAATATGTGACGTCATCAGCAGTGCATTGCGGGCGCGTGAGTTATAGTTAGCTGAACTAACTATAACGGGGGAATTTCAATGGTTTTGTACGAGTGAAAAGTCCAGCTAACTACAACGCCCCTGAAACCTATGGTTTTTTCAGTGAATTTCTAAGGTTTTTTAAATGTTAATTCCTAACTATAACGTGCCTAAAACCTATGTTTTTTTCAGTGAATATGTATATAGATATATAGATATATATTTTACCTACTGGCGGTCGCCAGTAGGCAGTTATAGTTAGGACCTCGTTTCTATTCAAAAAGCGTTTTTTCTTTTGCCACTATCTTTGGCGCCGGTTGATAAATCTTCGCGAAATTTTCAAAATGAATTGGGCGTTCCGGTCAGCTCCTGTCTTGAAAGTTTTGGAGTGATTTGTCAGGCGGAGGCCGAGAAAAAAGGGGGGTCCCTAAACACATTTTCCCCATGTTAATTTCCATGGGAAATTTTAGACATGGCTACAGCCCGAACTGCTGAACGGAATTACACCAAATTTGGCAAGAAGGTAGTACTTGGTTCAGAAAAAGACCATTTTTTCAAATGGTGTAAATCCGTTCAGTAGTTCCTGAGAAATTAAAAAAAGAAAAATATCGATATCTGAGCACCGAGAACCTTCCTGGGCATGAGCTTCACTCTGATTGGCTGCCAAGACTCCAAACCAGGAAGTGTAGAACCGAGTCACAAAAAAACAGTGGAATAACAAGAAAAGGGGACACGGTAGGAACACCCTGACCCCATAGGGGTGCTCAGCGGGTCCTAGAAGGACGCCCAGGCCCAAAAAAAGCATTTTCTTTTTTAAAAACAGCCAAATTTGCACTGGATTTTCGGATCCGGCCCAAAAAATTTTAAAAAAGGAAATGCGGGACCCGCGCTATGGTTTCTATAAGCCCCTGACTGGGCCAGGTCCTGGGGACAATCAGTAATTAATTTGCAGGGCCCCCACAGCTCCGGGGACCGCCACCTACCCGGGGGCTTAGTTAATTGAATGCGGAGGCACATGGCTCCCCGCAGCCCTGGGCACCGCCACCTTCCCGGGGCTTCATTAGTAAATGCATGGGGGTCCCAACCCCTCCACGTGGCCCCCTCCACGTTAATTGAAAAAAAATGGCCAGGCCTCGGTGATGGGGTCCCCGGGGCCAGAAACGGCCCAAGAGAGGGGGGCCATGCCACCCCCTCCCCACAAATATATATATATAAAAAAAAACAGGCTAGGCCCCAGGGGATGGTGTCCCCAGGGCCAATAGTGGCCCAGGCAAGGGTGGCCACGCAGCCTCCTTCCCGTTTGTTTAAAAAAAAAAAAAATATGTAAATGCCCAGGCCCCAGGGGATGGAGTCCCCGGGCCAAAAGTGGACCAGGAAAGGGGGACCACGCAGCCCCCTTCCATAAAATAAGAATTAAAAAGAAAGAAAAAAGAAACCAGCAACTTGCCGAGGCCACGCCCCCTCCCTGCAGCACTCTGCAAGCGAACCCCTTGGCGCATTGTAAGTTGGGGGATTAAGTCCCCTTAAATACTGAGGGTCCCTGGGGCCATCTAGCCCACCAGGTACCTTCAGTAAGCACCACAGAGCTGCGTTGCGGAGAGGTGGTCCAAGGCCATGCCGCTTTTTACACCTCTCTGCAATGCAGCTCTGTGGGGCTTACTGGAGGTACCTGGTGGGCTAGTTGGCCCCCAGGAACCCTGAGGATTGCAGGGGGACTTAATCTCCCAACATTCGATGCACCAGCGGGCGCGTTTGCAGAATGGTGCAGGGAGGGGGCGGGGCCTGATTTAACAAGTGTGCAAACACGACCCCTGGCACCACAGAGCTGCATTACAGACAGGTGGTCCGAGGCCATGCCCCTTTTTACTACTCTGCAAACGTGGCTTCCACTTGTGACCTCAGGACACAAGTGGACTTCATCCTCTGAGCATCAGTGCGCCAGAAGCCGTGTTTGCAGCGTGGTGTAAAAAGGGGCATGGCCTCGGAATACCTCTTTGCAACGCAGCTCTGTGGCGCTTACTGGAGGTTTCTGGTGGGCTAGTTGGCCCCCAGGGACCCTCAGGATTCAAGGGGACTTAATAGGGGCGTTATAGTTAGAAATTAGCATTTAAAAAACCTTAGAAATTCACTGAAAAAAAACATAGGTTTTAGGGACGTTATAGTTAGAAATTAGCATTTAAAAATCTTAGAAATTCAATGAAAAAAACATAGTTTTCAGGGACAGTATAGTTCAAAATTAGCATTTAAAAAACCTTAGAAATCCACTGAAAAAAAGCAAAAGGTTTCAGAGACGTTATAGTTAGTTGGATATTTCACTCATACAAAACCAGAGAAATTCGGCTGTTATTGTTAGTAGAGCCAACTATAACTCGCGCCCCCGCAATGCACTGCTGATGATGTCACATATTACATCACTCGTGACATGGTCAGTGACATCACTGATGACATCTCAAATGACAGCACTGATGACATCACTGATGACATCATCCATGTGATAATCTGATGCACCTCCTCACACCCTAATAAAACTTTTTATACACCCACTCTAAAATACAGACTACCAATATCGAAACCATAGACAGTCCAATAGCAGGTAGTAGATATCCGATCAGCGATTCCTAGGTCTATACACACACATCCACTCATGCACCCATACAGTAACTCATACAAGCAGTCACTCATCAATACAGCACTATCATATGTACTCACACACCTATACATACACTCACACACCGCCACTCATCCATAGACTTACTCACACACCTCCTCAGTCATGCAAAGAATCAATCAAACCCATTTACTCACCCATACAGTTATACACAGACCACCTCACTTATTTATACAAATACTAACACATACTTACTCTCCTATACAATCACTGATACAAACACACACTCATCCATACAGCCACTCTCACAATTACTCACTCTCACATATAGTCATTTATATACTCCAACACTCACATATACTGCCTTTCACAGATGCAGTTACTCACACATATACCACTTAGACATCCATTTACTCACCAACATACCCATACACAAACTCACGCACCCATACAGACCTTCACAGATGCACTCTTGAACCCATACACTCAGTGAATCACCCACTCACACATCTATGTACAGAGTCACCCACCCCCACCCACTCACACAGACACTCAGGCACCCATACAGATACTCAGACAACCCATCAATAACCCATATAGAAAGTCGTGTAGCTACTAACCAACCCATGCATCTGCTTATATACCAAGTAACAGACTGATACAGACATTTACACAGTTTACTCACTAACCCATGCATTCAGTAAGATACGCTTAATCAGTCAGTTATACAATCAGTCACGCACCTACTAAATCACCCATTCAGACACTTACACACACCCATTCTTCAATGCACCTTGGCATATATATATATATATATATATAAACCATATTTAAATTTAAAATTCAGTGGATGATGTCATCAGTGATGTCATCAGTGATATCATTTGAGATGTCATCTGTGATGTCATCAGTGATGTCACTGACCATGTCATAGGTGATGTAATATGTGACGTTATCAGCAGTGCATTGTGGGGGCGCGAGGTATTGTTAGCTCAGCTAACTACAACAGATGAATTTCTCTGGTTTTGTAGAAGTGAAATGTCAGCCTAACTATAACATCTCTGTAACCTTTGGTTTTTCCGTGAATATATATCGAAAGCAAAAGCATTCCCCTAGGCTGAAATGTATATATAAAAAGCATTAACAGGGCCTTGGATCCCATCCGCCTGGCCCGGCTTAGTGACTGTATCCTGGTGAGGCCAGCCCTTCGAAACAGTAGTTTACCTGCTGCACCAGCTTGGGCAGGCAAACATATGTTTGCGCCTGCCAAATGGGAGCAAACATGGAAGTGTGCTCCCAGAGGGCGGGAGATTTAAAAATGCTACTGCTGGCTGAGAGTTGACTTAAGTTCTGTATTGATGTTTATTTCAGGATCAAACCCATAAAACGTACAATAAAAATATAAAAACATTCGTATAAATACATGTATAAAAACATAATGCATATACAAGATATAAAAACAGAATATATAGTGACAGTTAAATTCATTAAATTTCATTCGAAGCAATGTTTAGTGTAGCAGTAGTACGAGTAAAGTATGTATACATACAGTTAGACACAGTTGCATGAGCCAGCATCATGCAAAACCAAAGAGAGAGTTGAAATGCTACAGCAAGGTTCCTATGGATTTCCTTTTACGCCTTAATACATGGTAGATTGCACCTGAGACTTAATGCCATAACAATCAGACCTTAGAATTTGGTATGCTTCACTGAAGTGTCTCATACCCAAAGTAATGCAAATTAGCCATAGCCCAGACCTCCTAGGTTTATCCTATGCAGAACAAAAAAAGTAGATGCTTTACATCCTCTAAGCAGTTATTACAGAATGAGCAATTCTGAAATTTCAAACCAGCGGAATTCCACTTGTGCGTAAATGTAATAACTAGCAATTTGCCAACTATAAATTTTATTACCAAGGTATGAGCTGGTGTGGTATAAAAGCATCCTTACATGATTCAAAGGAGGGTACAGTTTTAAAGGACAAAGAAATCTGTCAGCCCTCCTGCATTGAGGTGGTATATATCAATCATGTCAGCCCAAAATTTCTCTTTAAAAACTGACTTTGAATTGGTGTTAATTTGGGATTGATTAGACCAGTACATACCAAGCCTAGTACGAAAGTTAGGTTTTGATGTGGCTAAGCCATGGTATGGTGTTGCTATTCCCTAGGTTGACTACCTCCTCCAATGCTAATCTGTATGTGGCCAGTTCCAGAATGGCCCAGAGTCTAACCCAAAGGAGTGGAGGTCTTAACTTGGCTAGATCTCCAATTCTTTTAAGGCCAGTATCAAAAAACAAGTGGACTACTTGGATACTTCTCAGGAGGTTGAACAAAGATTTTATACAGCAATTTTCCTTAGTAACCAACCCACTAAGATTCTCCACACCCCATACTTCTTCACCATAAAGAGCAGCTGACTGAACCTTTGCCCTATATAGTTCAATAACTGGGTACCTTGATTTCAGTGTAGTGGCTTCATAGCGCTTAATGACTGTTGTTGTGCAATGGAGCAAGAAGAGTTCTGATTTTAATGTTTGGGTCTTCCATTAGGAGGTTTTGTCAAAAATCACTCCCAAACCAGACTTCTGTTCTGTTTCCCTGCCTTTAGGCAAGCATGCAAAGGTAGCAGCCCCCTCCAAGCGGAATCAATGTGGAAAGCTGGCTGGGGACGCGGATCCCTGGAGCTCCCCGTGAACCACAACATGGTACTTGGTGGGTGCCCCAGGTGGGCACCATGCCACCCACTTGTAAAATGGAATTGACTTGGGGATGGAGTCCTCAGTGCATAAGAAGACTCAGGGTGGAAGGTCCCCCTCCCCTGTTTAATTATATTTGGCCCAGGGGGATTGCGGTCCCCAGAGCCTAATGAGTCTTAAGGGGAGGAACATGGCACCCTGCATTTTTTTTAATTGAATTTAGTTCCAGAGGTTTGGCTCCCTGAGGCATATTGAGGCAATCCCCCATCCCAATTTTATTGGCTTTGGCTGTGGGGAATGGGGTCCCCAGGGTATGATAATGCCCGAGGCTACACACCTTTCTCCCCTTAGAATTCAGCCCCCTGTGTTGAGGTCCACAGGGACTTTTAAGGCTCAGGGAGGGGGCTGTGTGACCCCCTCCCCTTTTTTGTTGAGTTTGGCACCAGTAATAGGGTCTACGGGGCCTATTAAGGTTTGGGGAGGGGGCTGCATTCCCCGCTTCCCATAATATGTATGTTTTAGCCGGGGATGGGGTCCTCAGGCTCAAAGGCCACCCTACCTACAGCGCCAAAGGATGTATGCAGCCTGGGGATGGCTGTCTGTGGAGGTGGGTTTGGGCGCAGGCCGGCCCTATAGCCAACCTCCGCCGCACAGAGCCTTTGGCTGTGTAGTGCGTGGGGTTGGCTGCCTGCAGGGGGGTTAGCTTTATGTATGGTAATAAAATATCACTTTATGTTAAAAAAAACCTTAGAAAGTCACTGAAAAAAACTAAAGTTTAAAGTAGCACTATAGTTAGGTGAGAATTTCAGTGACTACAGAATATTGTTGAAACCACAAACTCACCACTTATAGTTATCTCTGGTAACTATAACAGACCTTTACCTTTACTCTCTCATAATCTGAAAGTTAAGAGCCTTGGTATCTGGTTTGAAGCCAAGCTTTGGTTTGAAAGTCAGATCACAGCTTTAGCAGGAAAGTGTTTTTGGATCTTAAAGACTCTCAAAACGTTCCTTGGACTTCTTCCTGAAACTGCCAGGAAGACTGTAGTCCAGGCTTTGGGTATATCCAGGCTGGACTACTGCAATGTCCTGTATTTGGGTGTCTCACGGTTCTGGCTAATGAGACTTCAGCTTGTGCAGAATGCAGCAGCTGTCTGCTGCTGAATCTTCTGAGATGTGCCACTTTATGATCTCCTCTCTCACAGCTGCACTGTCTACCCCATAAGAAAAGGCTCTCCTTCAAAGCCATGTGCTTCTGCCATAGGGTCCTTAAGGATAAAGGCCCTTGTTACTTGCACCAGTCTTTCAAATCGTACTCTCCTACTAGGAGCTTAAGATCTGCTGGGACCTCATTGACATGCATCCCCACTTTGAAGAGAGCTTGCCTTCGGAGCTGCTCCTTCTGTTTTTTAGCAGTTAAGCTGTGGAACTCCCTTCCTCTTCAAATTGGACAGGAAAAACTGAACTATCTATCAGCAAAAATGTAAAACCTGGCTGTTCATGTTCTTTAGAAAAGGCTACAGCAAACACTGCTGAACAGAATTACACTACATTTGGCAGGAAGCTAGATATTGGTCTACAGATTGTGCTTTTTGTAATTTTGTGTAAATCCATTGAGTAATTTATATGATATTAAGGGTCAAACAATATAGATATTTGGATGACTGAGCTTGCAGGAGTGCAAGTTGATAAATAGAGCATTCTGATTGGCCTAGGCAGCTTTATTTCCCCATGGCCATCTCGCTCTCATGGAAGTCAGACTTCCACGAATGAGAAACATTTTTGTGACAGCCATTATAGGACTTGAGGACCCTGTCCTGAAGTGTTAAAAATTATAGATATATGGGGAAAGGGATACCCCTGACCCCCTAGGCCCCATGGGGGAAGCCAGAGGGATACCCCTAGGGTAAAAAACCTGAAGAAACAAAGGTAAAAAATGCAACGAACCTTCAAAACAAGCGGGATAAGAAAAAGAAAAGTAAAATGAAATTGCCTCCGGCCTGCATTTATTTCTCTAATGCCTTGGGGAGCCTACCCCCAGGGCTGACTTCATATAGGGGATGGAGAGGCTGCATGCCCTCCCCCTCCTTGAGCCTCCACACGCCCTGGGGAGCCCACCCTTGTGGTGAAAATTGTTTATATGGGGAGGTAGGCCCCAGGGAGCCCACCCCTAAAGCCAACATTACATTTTATTAGAGGAGAGCTGCAAGCCCTCCCTCCCTGAGCCTTTGGAGGTACCGGGGAACCCACCCCGGCAGTGAAATGTACCAAAATCATGAGGGGATCTTGCAGTCCCCATCCTGGTCCAGAAAAGAACCCAGGGAGTCCACCCCCTGGGTCTATTCCTTTAAGAGAGGGGGTGGGTGCAAATCCACCCCCTTCCCTGAGCCAATAATGGCCTCATGGAATACATCCCCCAGGGCCAGCTCAGATGCTATATCCTGGGGATCCCACCCTGGGACATAGCAATTTTCCTGCCTGCAGTGGCACAGGCAGGGAAACTGTGTTTGTTCGCTCCTGGCAGGAGCATTTTTAAATCTACTGCCAAGCGGGAGCAAACACCAAGTCTGCTCCCAGCAGGCAGGAGCTTAAAAAATTATCCCACCTTCTGGGAGCGGACTTTAGATCTGTTTCCCTGCCCGCAGTGATGTGGGCAGGGAAACATATCTAAATATTGCATTAGAAGCTGCACCCTGCGGGTGGGAGAAATGCTGGCTCCTGCTGGATGATGGGAACCAGTTGGGGCCTTGGGGTTTCCTGCAGCCCCCAGCAACACTTTTATTGCTCCCGGTGCCTGGTGAAGGAGGGTACTTTGGCCCGAAGTCCACCCAGGGAGGGGGGCCACGTGTGTCTAATTTATAGAGCAATATTTGGGAAAACAAAGCTTGGAAGATATAATCAATTGTCATTTGAGATGTCATTGGTGATTTCATAAATAATGTCATAGAACATGCCATATGTGAGGTCATAATTGGTGTATGGCTGGGGCGCAATTTATAGCGAACTAATTATAACCGGTGAATTTCTGTTATCTTCTGTTATTACTGACATTCACCCAACTATAACTTTACTCTGAACTTTCTTTTTAAGTGAATATGTATACATATGTATATATATATATATATATATATATACACACATATATTACCTACTGGCGGTCGCCAGTAGGTAGTTATAGTTAGGACCACGTTTCCATAGGAAATCCGCAACATTCTATTTTGAATAACTTTTGCGCCCGTTGACGAATCCTCGCGAATTTTTCAAAATAGGTGGGACGCTACGCTCCGCTCCTACCCTGAAAGTCTCGGGGGATTCGTCAAGCGGGGGCTGAGATAAAAGGGGGGTCCCAAAACGCGTTTTTCCCATGCATTTTTCCATAGGACCTTTAGACAGGGCTACAGCCCGAACGGCTGAACAGAATTACTAGAAATTTGGCAGAGAGGTAGTCCTCAGGTCAAGGAAGTGCCTTTTGTAGGTTTGGTGTAAATCTGTTCAGTAGATTCTGAGAAAATAGCCTTTAAATCAATATATATATCTGAGCCAGCTTACGGTGCGCTTACGGTACGCTTACCGTACGCGTACGGTGGCGTGCGCGAGCGCGATTCTGATTGGCTCTTAGATCTTAGTAAACATTCGAATCGGCCGAAACCAGGAAGCTGCGGCCGCCATTTTCTCTCTCGCACTGAGAGCGATTTTTAAAATTTAAAGCCCAAAAACATGTAAAGGGGCTGTTTAGACAGCTCCCACACACATAGGCATGTTGAGGGAGTCCCCAAAGATCCTCCAAGGCCAAAAACGGAATTTTTATTTTTCCGGTAATTTCGCCGATTACGCTTACCGTACGCGTACGGTAAAAAATAATTTAAAAAAAAAAACATCATCCACACTCTCTGCACCCCGTGTGCAATTGGTGGCCGAAGGCCACCAATTGTGCATGGCTTATGACAGCTGAAAAAAACTAAAATTTAAAAAAAAAAAAAAAAAAAAAAAAATTATCCACACTCTCTCCACCCCGTGTGCAAATGGTGCCCGAAGGGCACCATTTGTGCATGGCTTCTAAAATATACGAAAAATTAAAATATTACCTTTCAAAATGAAGTGCATCATATGTCCTCCATGTGCGCACGGTGCGCGAAGCGCATCGTGCGTACATGGCCCATCTAGCGTAACGTGGGCACGCGGTGCGCGTGCCCACCGTGCGTGCATGGCACTAACTGCGTAAAGTGGGCGCGCGGTGCGCAAAGCGCACCGCGTGCTCACTGTGCGCGCACGGTGCGCTTCGCGCACCGTGCGCGCACAGAACGAACTGCGTTAAGTGGGCACGCACGCCACGAATGGCGTAAAGTAACTTAGCATTTAAAAAAACGTACAAATTCACTGAAAAAACCATAGGTTTCACACACGTTATAGTTAGGAATTGGCATTTAAAAAACCTTGCAAATTCACTGAAAAAACCATAGGTTTCACACATGTTATAGTTAGCGGAAATTTTACTGATAAAAAACCAATGAAATTCCCCCGTTATAGTTACTGCAGGCAACTATAACTCACGCGACCGCAATCTTCTGCTGATGACATATGTGTCTTTATGAAAAAAAAATATTTGTAATATATGTATAGCTAAAAATGTATGGAAGAAGACATGGGCAAATAAGTGTCTAAATACAGTATTAGCATCAGCAGAGGATTGCGGTCGCGTGAGTTATAGTTGCCTGCAGTAACTATAACGGGGGAATTTCATTGGTTTTTTATCAGTAAAATTTCCGCTAACTATAACATGTGTGAAACCTATGGTTTTTTCAGTGAATATATATATATATATACATATTCACTGAAAAAAAACATAGGTTTCAGGGACGTTATAGTTAGAAATTAGCATTTAAACAAACCTTAGGAATTCACTGAAAAAAACAGGGGTGTTATAGGTAGCTGGACATTTCACTCGTACAAAACCATAGAAATTCCTCCATTATAGTTAGTTCTGCTAACTATAACTCACGCGCCCGCAATGCACTGCTGATGTTGTCACATATTACATCATTCTTGACATGGTCATTGACATCACTCATGACATCAATGATGACATCTCAAATGACATCACTGATGACATCATCGATGTGATACACCTCATCACACACTAGTACAACCTTTGATCACTCACTGTAAAATACAGAGTACCATATTTGAAACAATTGATACGACAATACAACTTACTACATACCCACTCACTGATTCCTAAGTCTACACACACAACTAACCATTCACCCACAGAATCACTTAAACATTCAGGCACTGATCAATAGACCACTATCAAATGCACTCATAAACCTATATAGACATTGACACATCAACAGTCATCCTAGTCGGTTATGCAGTCATCCTACTCACTCATGAAAAGAATCAATCACACTTACATTTACTCACCTACACAGTTATACACACAACACCTCATTTATTCATACACATAGTACTCATATTTACAATGTTATAAAACTACTATTACAATTATACACTCATCCCTACAGCCACTATCACAATCAACGTCTATTACATATACTTATTGATATAGACCAACTCTCACATATAATGCCTTTTATTTTCGTACTTCATTGGAGATATAGCAGTGAGACATATATTCACTCACCAGCACACCCATAAACACACTCAGTCACCCAAACAACTGTTTCCACATGCATTCTTAAAATCATACACCTAGTCAATCAACCACTCACACATCTATGCACACAGTCACCCCCCACCCAACCACGCACACACTCAGTCTCCCATACAAACACTGAGCCATCAATAACTAATATAGACAATCACGTAGCTAGTGAGCAACTGATACAGCAGGTTACACAACAACAGACAGTGTGATACAGATATTTAAACACTTTACTCACTAACCAATGTATTTAATAAGAAACTTTTAATTACTCATTTAAAGAGTCAGTCACACAACTACTAAATTCACCATCGAAACACTTATATAGCCACTCATTCTTCAATACAGATTGGTATACATATAATACATATTTAAATTTGTAACAAATCCACATTCACTGGACGATGTCATCAGTGATGTCATCAGTGATGTCATTTGAGATGTCATCAATGATGTCATAAGTGATGTCACTGACCACGTCATGAATGATGTAATATGTGACATCATCAGCAGTGCATTGCGGGCGCGCAAGTTATAGTTAGCAGAACTAACTATAACGGAGGAATTTCTATGGTTTTGTACGAGTGAAATGTCCAGCTAACTATAACACCCCTGAAACCTATGGTTTTTCCAGTGAATTTCTAAGGTTTTTTAACTGCTAATTTCTAACTATAACGTCCCTGAAACCTATGGTTTTTTTCAGTGAATTTCAAAGGTTTTTTAAATGCTAGTTTCTAACTATAACGTCCCTGAAACCTATGGTTTTTTCAGTGAATTTCAAAGGTTTTTTAAATGCTAATTTTTAAGTATAATAGTAGTTATACCTATGTTTTTTGTACTGAATTTCTAGAGTTTTTTAACGGTTTATTTGTAAATATAATATTTATTAAACAATATTATATACTTTTCTGAGAATTGCAATTTTTGTTATTAAAAAAGTAAAATATAATATCTACCTAACATGGTGGGTGCACGTATCCAAGCTGCCATTTTGGAAACGTTGTGAACGATCTGCGTACGGTGTGCGTATATTATTATGTGGTGTGCACATTTGGTATGCGACCGGTACGCGACTCCTGCTCCCGCTTATTCGCGACACATGCACATTATGGTACACAACGCTTGCGCGGTGGTGGGGCCCGCGTGATGTCATACAGGTGCCGGGTGTCGCTCTGTGCGTGACTCCCACGTAGGGTTTTATATTCTAAAATGATATGTATGTGTCTTTAATGTACATATTAGGGCAAGAGATTATCTAAGGTATTCATAACAATAATATATTTCTACTTGTAATAAACTTATATTATTTTTAAATATTTTTTCGCGAAGTCGCGTCGGGTGTGCTCTTTGTGAGCGCACGGTGCGCGACTCCCATGTGACCTCAAAAAAAAAGGATTTGATTGGTTCATAACATTTTCCACTGTAACTATTGAAGGACCCCACCCATTTTAATCATTCTTCTTGGACCATCTTCAGAGAAGCATCTCTTCTCCAACTTGAACCTGTTTGTTTTTTTTTGGTTTTTTTGTCAACTCTGAACAAAAATGGCATCTGGAGAGGAGCAGCAGATGCAACTATTTTCAGAAGAAGAAGTGTTGGAGGAAGACCCACCCAAAAAGAGACCAGAGTCTGTTGTCTGGAAGTTCTTCACTTTTCCTTCCGAACAAAAGAAGGTGAATGCAACAAAGGTGACATGCTTGCTGTGTGGCAGGGTCCTGTCACGAGGTAGCGAGAAGAAATACTCCTGTGGAACAGCAAGTATGTACAAACATTTGCGCACCATTCACCCCCGGAATCTTGCTCGGGCAGAAATGACGCGAGCTGCGGGAAATCCAGCACCAGCAGTTGCTAGCACCTCAGGAGCGTCACGACCTACACCTCCTATGGACATAAGGGCAGAATTTGCGTTTTTGGAACAGCACTGTGTGAAGTGCAAAAAAATCCTCTGCTATCGTGAGCAGTCGGTGGGTGCAGTTTGTGCTGCCCAACGCAACCACCGCTGTTAATTTTTTTTTGTTGTTGTTGTCTTTGGAATGATAACTAATTCCAAAAGTTACCTGTTTACTTTGTTCCTTTTTTGTTCAGTTTTTGAAAAAACACCCCAAAAAAAAAAAATTGTTCAAAAAATACAAAAGAAAAAAAAAAGTTCTTGTCACAACTACCTTATCTGGTTAAAAAAAAAACTTTAATTGCATGGTAATGTCTGAAAGTTTGGTTGAATATATGTGTAGAGCATGATTGACTGAAAGAATGCATAAGTAGTGTATGGTGAATTTATAGGGGCAGATGTATGAGGAAGTGCTGTAGTGTGGCACCACAAGCCCTTTTGCTGCACTGCACTGCAGCACTTCTGAAGCCCAGGGATGCGACAAATTTACATGAATATGTCACATCTCTGTGCTTCCCCCTGCACTGGCGCACAAACTGTAGCCATGTGCTAGCACTGGCACCCTTGCACCATGGTGCAAGGATGCCTGCATCGTGGGCAGATTGTTTTTGTGCAGGAATGAACACCTTCCTGTACATAAACAATCACTAAAGGCATTTTCCTCCTTCAATGAGTGGCGTAGAATGCAGCACGTATTGAAAGAGGAAAAAATGAGGAGAAATAAAAACATTTCTCCTCATTGCGCCTTGCTACGCCACCTCTAGAGTGGTGCAGCATTCACACACATGTCCAGATTCATGATTTCTTATAAATCTAGAGATGTGTCTTGTTCCATGGGTATTGTGTGGGAACATACACAACAACACCCATGGAACGCCCCTTCAACACAAAGTGCTGCTTATGAAGGGGCTGTATTTACAAGGAGAGGAAAAGCCTTGCAGGGTGGCTTTTCCTCTCCTTGTAAATATGGAGGTGCCCCCAGCACCACCACTACGTCACAAAAAGTGATGTACTAGTGGCGCAGGGGGCTTGTAAATCTGCTCCATAAGTGCTTACATATTGGCAGAGTAATATGATAAGTACATAGTGCTGGATGGGTGATTGAGAAAGTGCATGAGACTGACAGGAGGAATCCTAGACTATATAGGTACTACTTCAGTATTTAGTGGAGTGTACCAACAGTATGTATATGCGTAGATGTTGGGATTGTGCACAGAATATTGTAGGTGTACTTGTGTTAGTGCCTAGGCCATTCCATAAGAACATCATTAGTAATTTGAATTATCACAGTGCTGTAAATAGAGTACATGGTCAATTTATGAGTGCTTAGGTATTGATGGAGTGATAGGATAAGAAAATAGTGCTGGATGGATGATTGAGGAAATGCATGTGACTAACAGGAGGAATCCTAGGCTGCATGGGTACTACTTCAGTATTTAGTGGAGTGTACCAATAGTATGTATGTGGTTAGAGGTTTGTAGGCATTGTGCATAGAATACTGTAGGTGTGCTTGTGTTAGAGGCTATGCCATTCTATAAGTACATGACTAGTAACTGGAATGATTACACTGCTACAAACAGGGTGCGTGAAGAATTTATAAGTGGATAGATATTGGCAAAGTGATAGCATAAGTTGATAGTGGTGGATGGGTTATTGGAGAAGTGCATGGGACTGACAGGAGAATTCTTAGCCTGCATGGGTACTAACTGGGTGTTTGCAAGAGTGTATCAATAGTATGTATGTGGTTACACCTCTGTATGTATATTGTACAGAATATTATACCTGTACTTGTGTTAGGGACTAGGTCATTCCATAAGTACATGACTACTAACTGGAATGATTAGAGTGGTGTAAACAGAGTGCATGGTGAATTTATAAGTGCTTAGGTATTGGTGAAGTGATAGGATAAGTAGATAGTGCTGGATGGGTGATTGCAGAAATGCATGGGACTGTTAGGAGGATTCCTACACTGCATAAGTACTAACTAGATATTTAGAGAAGTGTACCAATACTATGTAGCTGGTTAAAGGTCTGCATGCATTGTGCAGAGAATATTGTAGGTGTACTTGTGTTACTGGCTAGGCCACTCCATAAGTACATGACTAGTAATTGGAATTATTACAGTGCTGCAAAGAGAGTGCCTGGTGAATTTATAAGTGCTTAGGTATTTACAGAGTGATAGGATAAGAAAATAGTGCTGGATGGGTGATTGAGGAAGTGCATGGGACTGACAGGAGGATTCCTAGGTTGCATAGGTAGTGCCTTAGTATTTACAAGAGTGTTATAATAGTATGTATGTGGAAAGAGTTCTGCATGCATAGTGCAGAGAATATTGTAGGTGTACTTGTGTTAGTGGCTAGGGCACTCCATAAGTACATCACTAGTAATTTGAATGATTACAGTGCTGCAAAGAGAGTGCCTGGTCAATTTATAAGTGCTTCGCTATTGGTGAACTGTTAGGATAAGAAGATAGTGCTGGATGGGTGATTGAAGAAGGGCATTGGGGTAACAGGAGGATGCCTAGGCTGCATGGGTAGTAAGTGGGAATTTGCATGAATGTATAAATAGTAGATACCTGGTTGGAAGTCTGCATGCATACTGTACAGAATATTGGAGGTGTACTTGTGTTAGTGGCTAGACCACTCTATAAGTACATTACTAGTAATTGGAATGATTACAGTGCTGCAAATAGAATACATGGTCAATTTATGAGTGCTGAGGTATTGGATAAGTGATAGGATAAGAAGATAGTGCTGGTATTGGCAGAGTAATAGGATAAGTAGATAGTGGTGGATAAGTGATTGGAGAAGTGTATGGGATAGACAGGAGGATACCTAGACTGCACAGTTAGAGTGCTGGTAGTTGACAGCAGGGTGAGTTTATAAGTGCTTGTGTGTTGGTACAGTGATTAGATAAGGACATAGTTCTACTGAATGATTAGAGTATTGCAAGGAGATCATCTGAGAAAATGCTTAACTGCGTGGGTAGTGACAGAGGTATTGAATTAGTACATGCTAGTAGTAAATGACTTAAAAACTGCATTACCAGTAACATAGTGATTGGTGGACTGGATGGTTAGTACCTGAGGTATTTTAGACATTAATAAGCAGTAAGTAGATGTTTAAAGGTGTGTATGAATAGTGCCTGGATGAATGTAGTAGTGGATAGATAGTGTTTGGATTACTAAACCTTACCTTTACAGTAGTCGATATCAAAATATTGTAAATTTTTTTGCAGTTGTTATATTTTAAAGTTTAAAAACTTTGTAACTTTAGAATTAGGATCTGTAAAAGAGAAGAAAATACAGTTATAATATATAATATTATCATTTTATAAATACAACATAATTTAAGCATAATATAAATTATTTTGTTTGCTTTTTTGCTGTTCTCAGAATATATTGAATTTCACTATAAATAGTGATTTCAATGTTACTCATCACATAAGAGCGGGCAAAAAAAACAATCAAGAAGATTGTTGAAAAAAAAAAATCTGTGTCAAAAATATTTTCAACATAGTGAACTATCTCTGCACACTGCATACAAATAACATCATCATTAACATAGCATGTAATACAAATGACACATATATTAAATGCTTCTTTGTAAGAGAATTTTGTTACTACAATATGAAAGAACTGAAACCATAATTCAATCAACAATTCTTTATAATTTCCACATACTCTAAATGATCTTATATTAAATGTATGAAGTCAGAATATCCCAGAAAAAGTGCTTAATTAATATTAATATCTTTCCTCTAGGCCAAATGATATTCCTGAAATCCTTTATACTGAAATTGTCCAAAGTAATCGTATTAATACAGTTTAACATATTCCCAATAGGCCAAATTATGTTCTTACAACTTTGGCTTTAAAACTATTAGGTATGAATTTGGTAATTTGTTCGGCAAATGATATCTCAAAACTAAATGAGCATCATTACAACATGTCCATCCTTTATTGCATTTTAAATAGACAGTGTAATGTCCAGCTGTTGTAGAAGGTCCATCGTGGAAAATAATTGCTACTGCTACAAAAGTTCTTCCTGATATTGATAGTTGACTTGCTTCAAAATTTGTAATTAAAGTTTCCAATTTTCTTCCATCAGCTGTACAACGTTGTATCATTAAAATTCTATATTGGCCCCATTTTTCTATAAATAGTGTTGATAACATTTCTGATTTGCATTGGGTACACTCCATGTTTTGATTTGCTGCTTTAACTAATTTGTTGAAAGACACTATTTTACAGTCTGGTATTGTTAAATATATGAATCTTTCATTGTCTATGTTAGTGGTAGAAGTAAACCTACAATTTTCACATTCATGTTCCGATTTATAACGAAGTCCAAATAGATTTTCAATTTGTAGTCCTTCGTCTTCTAATACTGCAAGCATATACATTAGAAATTTCTGAGCATCTTGTTGCACATTCTGTGTAAATTGCATAGAATCAGGACATATATCCAAAAGATTCCGAATTTCAGAAACACTTTGTATTTTACTTTTATCAGTTCTAAATTTTGCAAAAATAGAACGCAACAAGGAACAAAACCTTTTTTCATGATTCTCCATAATTTGCTGTTGCAGATATTCTAGAAAAAATACAACATTTACCATTACATTAGCATAGCAGTTGATACTTGAACTATTTTCTAACTGATATCCGACAATCTCTTCAATAGTGTCCTTTTTCTTTTTGCTTGGAATTTCAACATTATCCTGATTTTTTTCCTTCTCTTTAACTTCACTACAGATCTTCTCATACCTTCTTTTTTGACCTACTACACGCTTTTCATATACAGGATATTCACCTAAATTGGGAGCATACAGTCTCCTTAACCGATTATACTCTCTTACACAATTTACATCTGCACTAATCTTTCTCTCATCAAAATTAATCAAATGCAATCCAGATAAAGTTCTGACTCGGGACAAAACAACATATGCCATACCCTCTTTAAATACTGTACTTCCAATATTTACCAAAGCACTGTCTACACTTAAACCTTGAGATTTATAAATAGTCACCGCATATACCAAAGAAAGAGGAAACTGTTTTCTACGAACATACAAATCTTTAACAAGCAAAAACTAGCAGAACAATGAGCAATTTGTTTTACTTCTTCAATCTGATCAAATTTGATTTTCAAACATTCAATTCCATCTTTTTTTTGATAATTAACAAAATCAACAACTTTTCCCATTGCTCCATTTACTAAACCTTTTTCCACATCCAAGTTACGCCGTAAAATAACCCGAGAGTTTACTCATACATATAAATTAATTTCTAAACCAGCAGTTTTAGATATAGATTTTTCTAAGAATCCAATTTTGTTTTCAGTTTTTCTGTCAAAATAATAGTAATTCCTTCATGCTTTATTTTATCAATAGCTTCCATTTTTATTATTTGTTCATTTTCCAGCTTTAAAGTTCTTCATTGAATATACAACACTCTCGCACTATTGGCATGAGGCAGATTATAGATTTATTTTCTGCAATTTATTTGTATAGTTTTGCAGGAACTATATTTTCCTTTGGAAACAAGTTGGTAAGTAGCTGACTTTGCAAAGCTTGTTTGCCATGTTCTGTCAATACTCAAATTCTTATATCTTGAAGAATGGTTCCATAATCTCCATCATTTGCTTGTTGCATATTTTTAATGAGTTCCTTGTACTCAAAATATGACCAAATGTTAACGTTTCCAACACTTCCCAAAGACTTTCTGGTGTCTTCGTGCACAAGCGTTTTAAATACTGGTTGCCCTTTTACAGGAGTAAGTTGCAGTAGATCACCAAAAACTATCACGTTTTCCTCCAAATAAGACATCGTACTCTGTTTTTAAAATTAGCTGCATTCTTAAATGCACAAAGGCAAGCATTAAGTTTGAGACCATGCTCACCTCATCAATAACCAGAAGTTTCATTTTCTTTAATACTCTTGAAACTTCATAACATGCTTCTCCAGATAGGTTGTGATATTCAGATTTATTTTCATGTTCCACAGGTAGCATTAGTAAATGATGTAATGTCATTCCTTAATGTTGTGTGCTGCCAATCCAGTTGGAGCAGTTACAACACAAGACAAATGTGAGTCAGTTATTTTCCGTAGATAAGTGGTCAAAACTTTAATCAAGAAACTTTTTCCTGTACCAGCTTGACCACTGATATTCATTCAGATAGGTTGAATTGATGTGCATGTGCATTCTTTCTTTTCATGAAGAAAACCAGTCGATCTGTTGTCTAACTTGCTGATATATTTCTTTCTGTTCAATATTTAGTTGTTCTTCCAAGTTTTCTAAGTCCATAATTTCTTCTTGAGCTTGATGCATTGCTGTTTCCACTTCATTCATGGCGATTGCTGCTTCATTTTCAAGAATTGTTTGTCCTAGTGGATTTTGACTCTGGGGAGCAGAACTTTGACTGTCTTGAGAACTGTCTGTAGCAATTTCAGCTGCAATAGTAGCTTCTTGATCAATTTCTTCATTCAACATTTTGAGATAATTTGCAAAAACTGGGCATTCAATGCTATCTTTACATGCATTGAAAGAATCTTCATAGCACTGAAAATCTCCATGTAATTCCAATTCCGTACGCCAAGGCTTGAACAGTTGCAAAAGTGTTAAATAGTAAAATTCTCTTCTATCAGCAGTATCACAACTCAGTTTCCTGTGATTAATAAGATTTCCTTTACTATGTTTCACCAAACATCCTTCTGAAACAATCACTGCATATTTTCCTTCATTTATGTTTTCTGTAATATTTTTCTTAAAACTGTAAAATTGCAGCACTTCATAGAGACATATGTTCTCAAGATGACGACTTCTATTTGGATAGTATGTATCCAACATGTTTGTTTTGACAATATCTGTACTTCCCGGCTCATTTACTGCTAAATATTCGATTTCTTGTATAGGTTTAAGTATTCGATTTCGCGTTGCAGCAAGACCTAGACTCACCCAAATGATCCCTCTTGACTTTGAATATAAACTTGCAGACGACAACCGATCCGAGCATTCGTACGCTCCAATGTCTCGATGGGATTCAAACTAAAACTGTACAAGACTCTTCTCGTGGGAAACTTCTTCCCACATTTCTTTCAACTCCGTCTTTTCTGATTTTTTTATGTATGATGTTACATACCGAGCAACAGCAATGGAATTGTCCGCAACATACTGGATATGCATATTAGCATTCCACATTGAGAGAATAACTGGATTATAATCATTGATATACTTTGATTCTTCACTTCTTCTCAAATTGTATGTATTTTTTGGAGATTTCCTAGTGATGGTATGGTATGAGCACACTCTCCAATGTAAAACCAGTAATGGCAAACTTTCCCTCGAATTTTCCATATATATACACATAACCCACAAATGAAATTGCTGCCCAGTGTTTTTCAAATTGAAAAATGATTTTCCATTGGTCATAGAGAATAATACTTTTCCACTGACATCTTCACCCCTTGTACTTAATGTCAGTTTCCATAGCAACAGGTCATGCAACATTCAACTTAGCTGCCAGGTCAGAAGTACACCACACAATGTTGCAAATGACAACAGCAGTGTGGTTGACTTTGCAAAGCATGCCCTTATGCTTTCTGCTGTACCTTTCAAACATTTCTTAATAACCAATAACAAACATGCTTTCTAAACAAAGTAAAATCCACCCTATATTTGAATGTAGAATTTTCTTAAATAGCCAATCAAATCTCTACTTTCTTAAAAACAGCATAATGTCCACCATTTTAGATAGATTTCATTCTACCACCTGCCTACCTCACCTACAGACATCTTTTGATTACCTTCAGAGATCCCTTCAAGATGCTTTCAGTGTGGATTGTTGGACACAGCTATGTTTTCTGGTGCAAAAGGTATGATGAAAGCAGAGGTATTGAAAAAGACCTAGCTTTCAAAATGTAGATATTAAATGGATTGCACAGAGAGGATTAAAGTGGCACCAATTGATGCCATTGGTTAAAACCTTTATGCACCTCCAACCCCCTGACCTCATGATTGTGCACTGTGGTAGCAATGACCTAGGCACATTGACTGGGGTAGGTCTGGAAATGCTAATGAAGGACACCTTTGCAGAATTGATGTTGCTTTTCCCCCAAACTGCATTTGTCTACTCTAACATATGCCAAAGACACAAATGGATGTGGTCCAATCAAGTTTGTACACAGATTGAGAAAGCTAGAAATAATGGCAGTAAAGCTGTTTCTGCTTATCACAGAGACCATGGTCTGGGGTCCATTTACAACAACAATCTGCGTTTTGATATGGATGGTATCTATAGGAGGGATGGTGTACACTTCACGATAAGGGAAACAGAGTCCTTCTCAACAATTTAAGACTCTGCATCGGCACTTACATGTAGCTACAAAAATCTCCCAATAAACACAAGGGCTCTTTTTAGAGCCACCCAAGATGCTAACATATAATATAGGTTTTTAATGAAAAAATCTTAAATTTTTGTGTTAGGAGTCGCACACCCCTCGTGTTCACACCAAGGGGCCACGCTGGGAGTTGCACACCCCTCGCTTTCACACCAGGGGCTGCACTGGGAGTCGCGCACCCCTCGTGTTCACACCAGGGGGCCACACACCCCTGATGTTCACACCAGGGGGCCACGCTGGGAGTCACGCACCTCTCAGGTGCACACCAGGGGGCCGCGCTGGGAGTCGCGCACCCCTCGCATTCACACCAGGGGGCCGCACTGAGCGCCACAGAGCTGCGTTGCAGAGAGGTGTAAAAAGGGGCATGGCCTGGACCACCTCTCTTCAACACAACTCTGTGGCACTTACTGGACATACCTGGTGGGTTAGTTGGCCCCCAGGGACCCTCAGGTTTTTTTTTACATCAGTTCAATATATTACAATAATACCATACAATTACATAAATTCTACTGACGGCTTCCAGAGGCAGTGCTGCAACATGATGGAGCACGGCAGGGGAGCAGTAGGATGATGGGTAGTGCCATAGAACATACAGCAAGTATTTATTAAATTATTTACATACACCTTTACAATTTACATGTAACTGCACTACCTCGTACTTTTCACCTCTCCACCGCACCCCACCACCCCACACACTCCCTCTGCAACCCACCGCAGACAACTTTATAGATAATATTTTTTTTAAATTGCAATCTATATACTTAGGATGATATTACCAACCAAACGGCACACAGAAAAATTACCATTATTAGCCTAACAATTTTATCTACAACTTCACAAACATAACACTGCACCCAAAGCTTTAATTGGAGGGGAGGGAGTCTGAGCACCAGCAGTTTATTTTTGGGGGCCTCGAAACGGATCTCTATGGGGCTCTATTTTTGGGCCTCGCAAAGGTAGTCCGTTGTTTTTTTTTTTATTGGACTGTAGTGAGACAGTGAGACCATGCACATTGCTCACTACTAAAAAGGGGAGACAGCATGCCAGGTGAGTCGCTTTGTAGGAGAAAAGAAATCATTTAAAGAGAACCATTTTCTCTCACGATTTCCCTTCTCTTTTTGTAGCGCAGGAGCAACATCATCGTGGCGTGATTAGCAGAGAGACCACCAGGCGCACAATGCCCATTGCCCCGGACTCCCTGAGACAGCTTCCCAATAGCACACACAGAGCCGCACCCGAGTACTTCACAGGTCTTCATCTTACACTGAAAATCTGCTTTACATTTCTTTCCCTACATCAACCTTTGTTTAAAACACCACCAGAGAAGGGTGGTGAACTCTGGTCCATAAAGAGCAACTCAAAGCTTTATTGATCTTTATCAGAAACTTAATCTGCCTCTCAATGATTATCGCCAGCCTTCATGGGAGAGCGCAGCTAGAAGCATGGTTGGGAGCAACAGCTAAGCTGCTGTACAGCAGAATGGGGGAGGGGTGAACAGGGGGGCGGTGGGGATAGGCACATTCATACTGGCACCGTTCTATGTTGAGGTTGTTGGGTTTTTAACTGTTTCACTTAATCGATATCTGTTCAGATGTCCGTACCGATTCGTTTGAGAGACCTCATTGATGTAACTGTGTTTTCATTGTACTGTAACCTGCTATGTTCATGGTATGAGCTGTTCATGGGACTCACAAACATTCTGGTGCGACAAGCACCCCAGGGACTGCTACAACACTCTACCTCCTTGCACCTGATATATATTTCCATCGTGCTCTAATGAATGGTTCAGTACAGGAGCGAGCCGCATTGATGTAAATGTAAACTAAAAGTCAATAAAAACAGATTTAAACAAAAAAAATGATAATCGCCAGCCTTTTCAGCCCCTTAAGAGGCTGGGTGGATGAGTATAATACGCTGTATTTATGATCGGCAGTGGAGAGTGCACGAAAATAAGGAAGGATAGTTGAATAAAGGGCGACTGGATGGATGGTCAGATGGATGAATGGATTGCTAGATGGATGGATGTATGGATATATGGATGAATGAAAGGATAAATGGATGCATTGACCAGTACTTAGGATATGCGGGTGGGCTGGTAGACGTGTAGGATTGGTTCTGGGACTGAGGTATGTATGAATATATGGGTATATAACTGGAAGGATGGCACAGTGCTTACCATACGCGAGTGGGCTGGTAGATATATGTATGTATGTAGGTAGGAATGTCTGAATGAATTGAAAGATGGTTGGATGGCTCTGTGCTTAGGATGAAATGATGCAGGGCTTTAAGTGGGCCGGCTCTGTGCACCGGCAGTTATTTTCAGAAAAACGCGAAATGGGTCTCTATCGGGCTCTATTTTCGGCCCTCGCAAAGGTAGTCACATTTTCTTTTTTTTTATTGCACTGCAGTCAGAGCATGCAAATCGATGTGCGCATGCTCATTTGGCTCACTTCTGAGAAGTGGAGACATCATGCTACGTGAGCTACGTTGTAGGAGGAAGAGCAATCCTTTAAAGAGCGTGTTTCCCGAATGCAGGATAATCTGAGGGGATTTTATTAAGCACACAATGCTAGTTATCATCATGTAGACCACGCCCCTACTTAGATAGCCCACACCCCTTTAACAGGTTTTCCCCGCCCCTTTTAGAGCACCCCCAGTTTTTTCCCACTTAAAGTCCTCACTGCACCATAGTAACAAAGAAATGATCCAAGCTTCCATTTCAATGTACAATGGCACCAAGTTTCATAATTTGCCATCAACGCTGGCAGCCTTCTAGCACAGTGCAAGAGTGTCTATCAGCACGAAGATTTGTTATCCACAGAAATGTTGTGTGATTTGCGTAGCTGTCTGCTGGAACACTCATCACCAAAAAGTATTAAAACATGCAAATTTGCGAGAAAAACGTATACCATACCATAAACCGCTTCATAAATGGGACCAGTGCCACTACACCACCCTCATCCCCATTCTAGCTTAACCTTACGAAATCAAAGAAAGACCCCAGCAAACCTGGTAGAGCCACTATAGCAATACAGGGACTTAATTTGAGCAAGTCTCTGCCGGAACGCCCAGCAACAAAGGGTATTAAAACATGCAAATTTCCGGATAAAACATGTACCATGCCATAGAGCGTTTTATAAATTGACCCAGTGGCACTACATCACCTTTACTAGCTACACATATGCACGTTACAAATATACGTGTTATAATCAGCAACATACCCACCTCTCCCACCCTCACCCCTTCCCTTGCTTAACCTTACAAAATCAAAACAACAAGTCCCAGCACTCCCGTTAACACCATTATAGCCATACATAGCCTTCATTTCAACAGGTGTCTGCAGGAACGCTCATCAGCAAAAGGTTATTAAACCTGCAATTTTCCAAGTAAAGCATACACCATACCATAAGGCGGTTTATAAATAGTCCCAGTACCAGTACACCACCTTCACATCCGCCCTTGCTTAACTTTACGCAATAAAACAAAGAGCCCCAGAAAAACCTGGAAGCGCCACTATTGCCATACAGAGGCTTAATTTCAACAGATATCTCCCGAAACACTCATCAGCAAAACGTATTAAAACATGCAAATTTGCGGGTAAAACAAATACCATGCCGTAGGGCGCTTTATAAATGGTCCCAGTGGTACTACATCACCTTTAGTAGCTAGACATCTGCACGTTACTAAAGTCTGTGTTTTAATCACCAACATACCCACCTCCCCCACCCCACCCCCGCCATTGCTTAACCGTACGAAATCAAAAAGAAACCGCCACCATTCCTAGTAGCGGCACTATACCATACTCGTGCTTAATTTTTAAAGGTGTCTTTTGTAACGCTTATCATCCAAAAGTATTCAAACATGCAAATTGGCGGGTGAAACATAAACCATCCCATAGCATGGTTTATAAATGGGCCCAGTGGCACTACAACACCGTTACTAGCTATACATCTGTATGTTAATAAGGTTGTTTAAACACTCTGTACAGTGTATAGCAGAGGATGGGCAGAGTAAGCAAAGCTGTAATTCCCAGACTTTTGATATACCGTCTCTTTACTGTATGTATATTAAGGACATTAAATTGAATGAAAAAATTGACGAGTGTCTCAAAAGAGATAGTGAAACTGAGCACCGGTAAAACCCGGCCCACTTAAAGACCTATGTATATTCATTACAGGAACACAGCCTGACAATTACTATCACTTGTAATGACATGTACTTTACTAATGTCAAGAAAGTCATACAGAAAATACACCGAAGATTTTAATTTCTTTTTTTTTATCTCTCACACATTTATAAAACATCTCTTCTAAAGAAACACTCCCCAACCACTTCTATTTCATAAGAACAGACAATAATTAATACTTTTACTACCATATATTTTAGTATATCTACCTTTTTATTATTCACTAGTCACAAACTACTAAAACTATTAACTATACCCAAATGCAAACCAGAAACCATGTTCATATTATATCTCAACCTATATTCAAATGATTCAAACTATGCGTACATATAAAAGGAACGTATCCTTTTTACTATCTCCATCTCCTTTCCATGTAATCTCCAAACACTGTAGACGGCCTCACAGTACAACAACCTACCTAGACTTATATTCAAATCTACCTCTCACTGTAAAAAATGAGACCACAGCCTGTCCACATAACATTTCTGGCTTTGGTTATATCGCTTTTAACTTAATAACACATTCATCTCCTACCCCCCCTTCCCCACTACTTCCACAAAAAGTATAATTTGCAAACGTGGGACATTTTGTTTATCTCGCCTGAATACATTAACAAACCCAAATTAACGCTGTACCTCATTTTCAAAACCATACAGTCCTTTAAAGAAAAGAAACTACATTTCTTCTTTGTGAAAAATTCCTAGACATATATAAAGTACTTATATGACAATAGGTCAAACTTTATGCATATTTTATAACCAATATGAAACACCACACTTTACTAACAGGATATTATTTTGAAATAAAAAATACTTTCAAACTTAAAAATATCACCTCAAATACTTAATCACTACTACAGAACACATAACACACCTTTTTCATTTCTACCTCACCTTTGTAGTTGGTATGCAGATTTCAAATGTCACACACGCATGCAATTCTTTCTTTGTCACACAGTACATGTAATGCACCGCTTTCATCAAGAATGGAACCAGTAATGGTACAATTTCTCTATCGCTCCACATATAAATACATGTAAAGAACAAATCAGAATACTTCATTCCTTCATCGACATTCCAAAACTTATCTCCATTGGTTATTTTTTAATTTTCCATCTGAAAAGCTACTTAATTTTCCGCGCCACATACAGGTCAGAAGTTCAACCTATTTTATCACCACACTTTCTGGAACATTCTACTGACACCTGCAGGTTAAAAGTTCATGATTTTTTTAAACGGAACAGGTTTTTTTTCAGCATATTCTCGAACACTTAACAGCACCTGCGGGTTAAAAGTTCACCATTGTTTTAAGTTCCAAATGTACCTTCCAAATGCAAGTAGCACGTCTTGTTGAGCTTTGCACATTTCATCCTATCGAATGTACTCCACGTTTAGACTGCTTTTTATCAACCAATGACAAACATGCTTTTTCATGCAACTATTATGTACCCTAGTTTTTAGTACCCAATGCTTCTTATCTTCCAATCAATTATCGTTTTCTGTGCAGTTTGCAGTTTACAAATACCGTATTGATTTACCTTTGCACTCCCTGTATAACACCACCTAAGCACCATATACAAATTACCGTGTTCCAAACAAAACTTCCTCCTACTACATATAAAATATTACTGACATTAATTAAACAGGTGTGGCACAGCGGCCAGGGCACATGACTTCACACCATAAGACACACAGTTTAGGCTCACGCTTTCATCCCCGACTCCCGCACCAGCTCACCTTCACAGCATCAGACTCTATGCAATACCTCACTTAATTTCTGTACCCAGCACTTTCAGACCGGTAGCTATGAGTAGTTCGCTTCGCACCCCCTCTATAGCACACCCTAAACACCCCCACAAAGGTTACAGTGCTCCTACCATCCTCTTTCCTACTTTTTTTGACCTTTTTTCCCCTTACTTGCTTCGACGGAATCACAAAATGGTGGCCAACACTTCCTAGTTGCAACCGTTCGCAGCGCTCCCAACCAATAAGCAGCAAGCTCGTGCTCGTAACGCCTCAGCCAATCAGATGGCAATTTCCCAAATATTGATATCTGTAAATTTCTATATTTCTCAAATCTACTGAACAGATTTACACCAAATAAACAAAAGCGTGCTGTCTAGACCAAGACCCTTCTCCCTGCCAAATTTGGGGTAATTCCATTCACCCGTTTGACCTGTAGCCTTGTCTAAAGATTCCTATGGAAATTAACATAGAGAAAACACGTTTTGGGACCCCCTTTTTTCTCAGCCCCCCCTTGACAAATCACCCCCAAACTTCCCACATAGGAGCTGATATCAACAAAGAATTAGTTTGGAAAATGTCATGATGATTCATCAAACGACGCCAAAGTTATAAGCAAAACAAAAAATGCTCTTTCCATGGAAACTTGGTCCTAACTATAACTACCTACTGGCGACCGCCAGTAGGTAATATATATATATATATATATATATATATATATATATATATATATATATATATATATTTTTTTTATGGACCAGGTGCAGACACCAGATTCTTTTCCCGAAGGTATTTATTCTGCACAATTATCCGCTATGACTCGTTTTGACCAGGGATACAAAAGAAAGACTTCTGTATTTTGTTTCATACATATATATGTATGTATATATACACATTCACACACTATTTGTTTCATCTATACTAAAGTGATTTAAATAAAGTGGGGAAAAACTGTTCAGTTATGGTCCCAGCTATCACAATTAGCTAATTCATTGGTTGATTACTAGTAATCTATTCACCAAATTGCAGAAAATACAATATTCTCATCAAAGCCCGCGTATTTGATTAACATAATGATTAGAGAGTTCGGAGTATATTTAAGTGCATTGTTGAGATACTAGAATTTTATATTTATATTGTCACAGTACTAATTCATTATGCACCATCAGTGCATTATTTATATTGCACTTCTGAATAGCTGATTATTTTTTTTTATTCAAAAGATGAAGCTACAGATTCACTGCGATGAAGGGGAAAGACATTGTTTTTGTTGATCACTGCTTGGTTGCCATCCTTGGCTTGTATGTAAGCCATCATTGGTGCTCATAGCTACTTACTTGATCATTTTCTTGTTTGCTTCCTCTTTCTATGATTTCTACATGTACACAATGGAATTCTCTGTTTGACTGCTATGTAGGCCCTAATATTTGGGCAATTATTGCCAAACTCAATAGTAGTGATTTTATTGACCTCAGAAGGCCGTTATGGGGAATTTATTGCCACGCTTACATTTACGTCTCACTGTAAAATCAACTTGAAGCGGCTCATAATATATCATGCATGCTTACTGATTAAAACGGTTTGGAGTAGTTTCCTTTTTGTGAGCTGCAGCTTTCCTGTGCCCAACATTGCAGTGAACCAAGTACCAGAAAATGGTTAGAAGACAGACTTTGTGTTGTCTATTTCCTGAAACTTTCACAGCAATTTTCTTCTACCTTTGACTGCCTCATTTGTACCTGTTTTGTTTCTGGGCTTTATTGTTTAAAACTGAAGTTTTTACCTGCATGTGACTGCCTCAATTTACCTGTTGAAATGTGGGCTTTATAGTTCAAAATCTATTTTTTCCCATCTGCCCATGGCTGCTTCAATCTCACTTGTGTGTGGGCTCTTTTAGGTCACAATTTGTAGTTGTCCTTCACCCGCCCGTGACTGTCTGATTTTCCCACCTAGTTTCTCCCCTAATCTGTACTCAGACCTGTGTGTTAGCAATCTACCCCAGCTCCCTTTTGTCTAAGCAAGTGATTGAAACAAGATTACCCCCACCCCCAAAAGAAGCAGACATGTTATACCTCAGAGGCTAAGCAGAGTGTACCCTGAGACTGCAGTAATCTGCTCATAGTGTTTAAACTGTGTTTGAAAAGGGAGGTTTGTCTGGGGCTAGGGGTTCTATTGGACCTAGGGCTCAGGCTTTGATTTCTGGCTGTTAGGACTAGGGCTGTGATTGGCTATAAGGGGCTGGTCTACTATTGGTCCTAGGGCTTAGGGCTAGTGTTCTGATTGGTTAGGGTTTTTCCATTGGCCGAAGGGATCACCTAATTGCGAGGTCTATTTAAGGTCAGGTTCAGGGTGCCTCAGCCAGGGCGTCGAGGTTAAGGGTGGAGTGGACAAGGGCAGCTGCCTGTTTGAGCCTGTTCAAGACTGGTCAGGCCTGGGGTCAGAGATACTGCCCATTTGCCCAGTCACCAGCAACCGCCCTACCCCATCCACATCCATAACTGTTAAAACCCCCAAGATCCCTGGTTGGTTGAGGTGGGTACTGCCGGCCAAGCAGGGACCCGTGAGCCCCAACGTTAGGGAAATGACAGGTCGCCTCCAAAGATAGCCCCGCTCCACCCCCTTGGTAGCTTGGCACGAGCAGCCAGGCTTATTTTCAAGGCTTAATGTGTAAAGTATTTGTAATTACGCTCACAGCAATTCAATGATGACACCACAAATAGACTCCACACGAGTTTCATGGAAAACAAGTATATATTTATAAAACAATATACAATGCGACCACACAATACTAAACCAACATATGCGTTGGGTGATGTTCCGCCTAATATTATTATTGAGCTAAACTAAACAATCCTATGTAATCCTAATGTCATAATATGCAGTTCGATATGCAACAGTCAGGTACTTCACAACATAAGAATAAAGCAGCTCGTAATACAGTTATCTGGCGATTGGTACTGTCACTGTAATGCAATGCGTAAAGCAACAACATGGTAAACTGTTATGCCCGCGTAATGCAAAGTGTACGGTCCCCCTTCAGGTACTCTGTTAGGAAAAAGCAATGCAACGTGTAATACAATTATCAGGCAATTTGTTATGCGAAACTAATGCAATGAGGAACACATATATCCCGCAGTTCGGTATGCAACACTAATGCAATGTGTAATACGACAATCCGGCAGATCATGATGCAGGATTAAGACAAGGCAAAACACATCTATCACGCAATTCGTTATGCAAACCTAGTGCAATGCATAACACACCTACCAGGCAGTTCATTGGGCAAACTAATACAATGGGCAATGTGATAAAACAGGCATTCCATTGTGCAGAAATAAAGCAATGCGTTATACAATCATCAGATACTCCGCTACGCAGAAGTAATGTAATACGTAAGTTACTCCAGCACCTTTTCACATTGGCTCCGGTGGTCTCTCCGCCTCTCGTGCTGGCTTGCGGTTAGTCTCCGGCCACAGTTGCCCCCCCCACGGGTAAGATAGAACACAGTAAATGCAGCTTCGCACTCAGGCCCGGTGCTGCCACTCCCTTGGCACACGGGCCTTAATCCGAGCTGAAGCAGAGCTGCAGAACAGAGAGAGAGGCCGAGAGCGTCACCCTCCGAGCCCACGCCCCGCCCCAGGAGTCGACTCACGTTACCTGGGGAGCGCAAACCCACTCTCCTCTCCTTGTCCAGCGACTTGGGTCTCTGATGCAATCTCTGACTTTCTAGGCAATGGGAAGATCCCAGGCTGCACACTACACCCGCACTCAGAGTCACTAAGACTCACGGGAACTCCGGGTGCACTTAACCAGACAACTCCTCACGAGGGTCTCAGGCTACGCATGACACACGCACGCAGCCTCGCTGAGACACACTTGATCTTCTTGTGCCCACGATCACAAGATACAACTTGCGCAGGTCTCAGGTGGTAGAAAGCACACACACTCCGCGTCGCTGAGACACACATTATCCTCCGGTGCCCCTGATCACAGGGCACCTCTTGCACAGGTCTCAGGCAGTAGAAGGTACACACATACGGCGTCGCTTGAGACTCCCTTTATCTTCCATGCCCCCGATCACAGGGCACCTCCAGCGAGGGTCTCAGACTGCAAACAGCACATGCACACAGCGTCACAGAGGCACACGCGCTCTTCTCGTGTACACAATCATGGGCCAATCCACACAAAAGTCTCAGGCTGCCCCCAAGCACACTCACACAGCGTTGCTGAGACTCACTCTGAGGCTCCTCGGTACACACGTTAACAGGATGATCCTCTCGAAGGATTTAGGCTAGACAGAGCACACACACCCATAGCGTATCTGAGTCTCGTTTGGAACTCCAGGTGCCCAAGATCACAGGGCACAACTTGCGAAGGTCTCAGGCTAGACAGAGCACATACTCCAACGGCGTATCTGAGAGTCTTCTCTGGAAATGTTTGTGTTCCTGTGTTTCCAAACAGGGAGCCAGCTCACCTCAGGCCTTTGGGGATAGTTACTTCAGGACACAGCACACAGCAAAGTCCTTCAAGCAGGGGGACACAGCACACAGCAAAGTCCCTACAGCCTTTCCTTAGTTAAAACAACAAACTGCAGGCCAGCCCCAGATCACACAGTAAGAGCAGTCCTATCCAGCAGTCTATTCAGTTGCTTTGTCGTTGGCAAAGGTTCCTCTTGATCCACGAAGTAGCTCCAGTCTTGTTCACACTTGATCAAGCCATTCTCCAAAGTTCAGTGGCTTCAGCTCGCATAGTTATACCTCTCAATGGCTTTGAAGTCTTTGTGTTACAGGGGGCACTGATCCCTGCTCAAACCAATTCTGGGTGCCTCCCTACCAATGACACCTTCTCCCTTTGATTAGTGGGGGTCTGGATTCTCAATCACTCAGCAGGAGATGGGACAATTGTTTTATAGCACCAGCCCAGGCCTCTTCACCTCTAGACCTACTCCTCCTCCCACACACCCGATGCAGGTCAGCCTGTGCTGTCTCACCTCCTCCCCTGGGTCAAGACATTTCCCAGATCCTATTGCTTTCAAATCCAGCCAGTCAATCCGCAACCAGGCAGAGACACACAGAAATGTTTAAAGCACAAAAACCCAGCCACTTCTAAAAGAGTGGCTTACAAACACACAATGCAAAAACCATCTTCATAAAAAGATGTGTTACCGCAGGGTGAGTTTAGGCATACTAAACTTCACCTTTCCATTTTAAGCCTTTGGGGAGATAGGCTGGAAAACATATTACACAGCCTCCCCATTCTATTCTAATGGGCACGATGGCCTTTCAGCAGTGACTACAAAGTAACCTTTCCTGGGCAAACCGATAGAAAGAACAGCATTTGCCTAGATGTCACAATTCATTGAAGATAATTCCATACTTTCAGACTTCCAAACAGGATTCCATACAGGAAGAGGCACAAAATCTGCCATCTGGGATGACCTTAAAAACACAGTTGACTGGAATGGATTGCTGAGCTACTTCTCTTGGACCGCTCAGCTGCCTTTGACACGGTTTACCATGACACTCTAATACAAAGACTCTATGAAGCTAGCATAGAGAGGACTGCAGTGGACTGGATCACATCCTACCTTCACAACAGAACTAATGTCATCCATACCCTCCCTTTCTCTTCCAAACCGTACTTCACAAAAGCAGGGGTCTCTCAAGGCTCTATCATCTCACCCATGCTTTTCAACATTTACATAAAGTCATTACCGGCACTGATCAATCAATTTCATCTCACATGCTTAACCTATGCAAATGACAAACAAATACTCCTTAAACTGGAAAGTCCCAAAAACTTTGGAAACTCACTACTTTTCAGTTGTCTCAGAGCTGTGGATCAATGAATGACATGGAGCCATCTCAAATTGAATGCTTCTAAAACAGAAATACTCACGTGTGGCGATTGGAAAAATTATCACCCACTCGCTGCCTGGCCTGTTGACCTGGAAACACCACCTAAAGCATCAAAGAAAGTAAGAAACCTCAGAATCACCATGGACTCCAAGCGATCAATGAATGCCCAAGTGAAAAAACTAGCAAGATCAAGCTTCATTACTGAAAAAACTCTGCCATGCATCTTCCCCCACCTGATATTTCCGCACAAGGTCCAGGCTACTATCTCTCTTGTGCTGTCTAAACTCGATTATGCCAATAGCCTCTACCAAGGATCACCTTTAACAACTATGAAAAGTCTACAACAGACTCAGGACTCTGCTGCAAGACTACTCTTACATATAAAGCCACAAGCCCACATCTTCCCTGCCTTGAAAGCAGCCGTGTCCCATGCAGGTAAGAACGAAGGGACCATGTGGGGGGGATTTCGACAGATGACGGAGAGTAAGTACGTAAGTAATTTATTGTGTTGATTATTTAAAATCTTACAACAGTACATATCAAAAGAGAAAAGAAAATAAAAAAGAGGAGAAAGAATTAAAAGTTATATTCCTAATATAAAATTACATTACATGGGCTAGCTTAGTCAATTAAATATTTGTAGTGATTGCCTCACCGAGTTTCTTTTTAACTAAAATTAAGAACTTTACAAAAGAGACATTTAAAATAATATCATCTGGAACCATACATTTAATCACCGCCTGCCTGCATGACCGTATGCTGCGAGAATTAAAATGGGCCTTAAGCAGTCTTTTTCTTTCTTGAAGTAGTTCAGGACAGAGACATAGTAAATGAGAAATGTCTTCCTCTCCCCACTTACACAGTCTACATTTTGTTTTAGTTTCTTGAAATTCCCATGGAGGAAGATGACATAGCCCGGGCATAGATCCGAATCTCTGCCATGCATCTTCCCCCACCTGATATTTCCACACAAGGTCCAGGCTACTATCTCTCTTGTGCTGTCTAAACTCGCTTATGCCAATAGCCTTTACCAAGGATCACCTTTAACAACTATGAAAAGTCTACAACAGATTCAGGACTCTGCTGCAAGACTACTCTTACATATAAAGCCACAAGCCCACATCTTCCCTGCCTTGAAAGCAGCCGTGGCCCATGCAGGTAAGAACGAAGGGACCGGGTGGGGGGGATTTCGACAGATGACGGAGAGGGAAAATTAATTATTTCTTTAATTTTCCCTCGTGGTCGTCTGCCAAATCCCCTCCCACCACTCTTATCTGCACAAGGCACGGCTGCATGAAAACCCTACATTATTTACCGGTTGCCAGAAGATCCACATTCAAGCTGCTCTGTATCATGCACAAAGCGATAAATGGAACAGGACCGCTCTTCATCAGGAATAAAATCGCCAAATACATTCAACAAAGGAACCTCTGCTCCAGATTGGCACCTCGCCTCAAAATCCCACCATGCAAGAAAAAAAACATAGGTGGCACATCCTTCTCTGTTCAAGCAGCCAACATATGGAAGCTTTACCCCAAAACATAAGATCCACGGATAACTACCTTATCTTTAGAAGACTGCTAAAGAGTTTTGACTCTTCCCCATATAACCACCATATTTAACCATAAATATATAGCATATCTAACTGTATATAAGCATTTATTTGGACTATAGATGTATACCTACATATGTGTATTGCTTTGTATAAACGTGAATAATAATATTTTTAAATATATAGATATTCGTTAGTTCTGCTTAACAAATGCACATATTAATTTTAGTTATATTATCCTATGTTCACCATGTATATAGGTAGACTGCATAAAAAAGTAAGTGTTGTATCATAACTATTTATATACAATAGCTTCACTATTGAATTACAACAACAACAAATTTAACTTTACAGCAACACTTAAAATCTTAGTTTATTAAATACAAATTACATATATTACCTTCTTTATACCTATATACCTTCCATGTACTTATGTATCTTTATAGTTATTACTGTGCTTCTAATTCACCATCTCTAATGCACTACCCTATATCTAGGGCTCCCGGTTTTATGGTATTTATTTTTTTGACATTCTCATCTGTATTTATCCTTATTTATTTTTTGCAAATGTCTCTATTTTTCCATTTTTATTTTGTATAAATGAAGCTGCAATGGGTATTTTTCCACCTTTATTAGACTGATAAATGCATACTCGCATTTGAATGTCCAAAATGTTTTAGCAGTATACAGTGAAATAACATTATCTGAAAACACAATGTAAAATAGCATAAATAACTGTAGATCTGAACTTAATTAAGCTTAATTAAGAAATCTATTATTTTTTTCATCTCCCCTACCTCTTAGTCTGTACACCTACTGACCTAGCTCTCATGATTGACAGTAGAAAAAACCATCCAAATAAGGCCTATTGTCCATATTTTTCTGTATTTAAAAATAAATATAGACAGGAAATTAAATAGTTTTCTGTCTGTATTTATCTGTACAAAAGCTGTAAAAAGGGAAAACTGGGAACCTTGCCTATATCTCACCCTATACCTCTTGCAATATATCCTCTACCTCCAATCTGACTCATCTCAAACCTCATTCTACTACTCTCTCCAATGCACTACCTTATTTCTCAACCTATACCTCTCTCTCAATATATCCTCTACCTTAACTATCTGACTCATCTCAAACCTCATTCTACTACTCTTCCCAATGCACTACCTTATTTCTCACCCTATACCTCTCTCAATATATCCTCTAACCTCCACTCTCTCACTCATCCCAAACCCCATTCCACTACTATAATCCACAAAATAGCCCTTTTTAAACTCTTTCCTCCTTGCATCATATCATACCTTGTTTACTATTCAGATCTTCCAAACAAGCCTTTTTAAACCCTTCCCTCTGACTCTTCCACTCCACCTCCCCTTTCCTCATCCCAAACTACTGCTATGAACTCCAAAACAAACAAAAGAAATGACTCTCTAGACCCTTCCCTCTTCTATCCCTCCACTATTCTTTTTCAATTCAAAGAACAGACTAACCTGTCCACCGCTCAAATTAATTTCATATTTCCTTATACTAATTCCCCACTAATCCTGTTGGGATCCAGAGAAGCGTGCTACCCGCTGAAAAGTGTTTCAACATCTCATCAGAGGAGCAAGCGCTATATAAATGCAAACCCATCCCTCTTCTTTCCCTCCACTATCCTTTTCAATCCAAATAACAGAGTAACATGTCCACCGCTCAAATTAATTTCATATTTCACTATGCTAATTCATTACTAATCCCTTTTGGGTTCCAGAGTAGCTTGCTACTTGCCGAGAAAGCGATTTGACACCTCATCAGGGGTAGTAAGTGCCATGTAAATGCAATTACAATTCAATTGACTTGATTGGGCTTGTAATTATAGCGGCATAGAGTTCCAGAGTCTGGATGCGATGATGGAAAATGCTCTGTCGCAGTAAGAAACCAGTCTTGTATATACAGATACGAAAACAGTTTGCCCCATTGGAAACTTCAAATAGGCTTGTACCCTGAAAATTTAGAGGCAAGAAGAGGGGGTATACTTTCTGTACTATGAACATAGCTTTGAAAATGTCTGTTTCTAAATGGTAGCGAGTGGAGTGATATCAACTAGGGTGATTTGATTCCATCCGGAACAGCCAACTACCGAACTTGCTGCTGTGTGTTCTAGTAAGTGGGGGTTAAGTGGAGATGGTCAAATAATTAAGCAGGAGACGACAGGTAAACATAGTCCAATCTGGTCACCGACAGATGGAGGTGAAAGTCCAAGAATGGGAGGATTATTTTCAAGGTCCCTATTTGGGGGAAACAGCACCTTGGGGGCTTGAAACACGAGGAAAAGCAGAGTCAAGAAAAATACCTCTATTTTATACAGAGGTGGCAGGGGGGTGGTATGGACCCATGTGGGTCAGCCAGTTAGTGTTTCCATTGTTTAGCTCCTCAGGGTATATCTGCCAAGTCACACGGTGTCACCGTGTGACACATGATATCGCCTCACATCACACGGTCTCTCGGTGAGGAGCCAATATCACACTGTGGTAGGGAAAGCAAGCTGAAAATCACTGTAAATAGTGGTTTTCCAGCTCGTTTTCAGAGGCTTTGAACTGCTGACGTCCATTAAGGGGTGTGAAAAACCGCAGGACATCAGCACAAGCCTCCACAAACTATTCTTTTTTTGGCGGGGGACTTGAGGACGGGGTGGGCTTGAAAAGTAACTCATAGGTACTTCTGGCACAAATCCCCACCCATTCAAGGCCACACCCTCTCTTCACACAATGAGACTGTTCTTCAAGTTGGAAGGTATGTAAGGGCATTAGCAGCAACATCTGTTTTGTTATGGGTTCAGTTGGTATACATCCACCATCGTGTGATTGCCAGACAGTTACTCGATTTAAACTGGTTTTCAGAAAAAAATGGAGCAGGTAATGGTACAGTTATCTTGGTTAGTTATCTTTGAAAAACTTCCACCTGCTCCCTTGCTGACCAGAAATGTTCAGCTCACCAGCTTACTCTTGGGTCCTCATAACCGAAATGGAAATCTTCAACAAAACCGATCCATAAGTCACTGACAACATCCAATGGAGGATAAATTTTCAAAAAGCTCAAAACCTTCACTTTAACTGGGGTGTGAGCTTTTCCCTATTTGCCCGCACCCACCCCTTTCTCTTTCCCCTTGCACCTGACCTTGTCCTCTACGCGGGCTCTAACTCCTGCCTACCCACCCCATCGCAAGAGCACTGTGTAAGCGGGTGTTTTGCTGTAGACCTAGAGCACTTGCGCTTAAACTTGCAAAACTATCTTTTAAATTAATGGAAGACCACTGACCGTATAAGTCATGGGTGTTGCCATCAACTGCAACCAAAGGTCTGTGTCTAGTTCTCCCCACTCACTTTCCACTTGCTCTGTCAAGCGAGCTCTAAATTCCTCAACATACCTTACCCATGCCAGGCCATCGAAAATAATCTGCACCTTCCTGAAAACATCAATGTATTTAAATAGCACCACTCTGTGCTCCTGAAAGTTTTCATAATATACACTGGCATAGATGATAAACACAGCTGTCCAGTTCTCTATGGGGACGGGCACCTTTGTGACCTTGACGACTCCATTCCTCCTCATTCGGAACTTCCTTCACTCTAACCTCTCTGTGCAATAATTTACATTCCTACACATATTCTCCTTTCCAAAATGTATCCTTTGTGCTGCCATCAAATATGCCCCCAATGGCTATGTTATACTCATATATGACAGTTTCTTATGCTTTATCTCCTGCTCTCTTTCTTATTTTCCAAAGCTTTACACTCCTTCTCCTATGTTTCTTCACCTAACAACACCACCTCCTCCGTGACTATACCTTTATCAATTATATATCTGAATTTTCCCAATTCACCCATAGGCTTTCTTCCGTGTACTGTCCACCCAAGGCAACTGAGCTTGACTGGCAATTCCAGCACCTTCACAATGAGCTTACCTTGATTCAATGTCGGGGCCTGATCCAAATCGATCTGTCCATGAACAGCTTTCCTCTGATCATGTCCATCCTGCTGCGACGGAGCCTTCTTCGATTCTGGCACAGGTAAAAAAATAGTGTGTTGTTACAATTAACCTCCATAGGCCGCCTCCAGATCAACTCTGGGTCTAACTCCCACCACCAATTCCATTCCTCCTGCGCCACATTCTTGCTTTTCCCTCTCACCCGCTCAACAATCTCTACTTCTTCAATCTCTTCATAATCCAACTGAATGTCCTCATTAACAGGCCATTCCTATTACACATCAACTGCTACATTCTTGCTTGGCACTTCACTGTCCCCTGCACCCCCATCCCAAAATCTTGGACAGGCAAAAATCTTAGATGATCTGGGCTTCCAGAGAGGCCCCATGAAACCTGCTCCATGCTCATCCTGCGCAGTCCATCTTTGTCATCAAGTCAGACGCACACGACTGAACCCTCCCTTTGTATCACGCTGAAGGAGTCACTCAAGATTCTCCCAATGTTCACCACCGGGGATACACGCAGCACTTACCCTAGAGGAGAAAGCTGACCCTTGACCCAGAACCATGCCACAAAACCACTCCCACACAGGCCAACTGTCAATCCGATCCTGACCTCCCTGGTCCCAGATCTACACCACTCTGAACAAAAGCCTAAGGGGAGATCTCTTACTGTTGTTTCCCCCCACACTCCCATTGGTACAGACCTGTCAATTCCTTAAGATCCGGATAATGTTTCTCCTGCAAAATCCGAAAATAAGACAGTTCCCAATCCAGTGGCAGGTTTTTTCAGTGGCCGCTTCTAAAAAAGTCCCTTAACCATTTGATCTGAGCCATATCTGCAAAAATCCAGGAAAGCCTTAAAGACGTGACTGTTCCCCTGCTCCCTGAGTTAATCAGACCTGACTCAGCTGAAGTGTTTTTGTGAGTACATATAATTGAGGGCCAAGACACCCTACTAGTTCACGTTTGCACTTTATAAGATAATTAAACATATAAGAACACTCTAATTTCCCAGATCAATTTGTGAAAACATTATCCAGTTCAGGTTTTTTTTTGCCTTCTGTGACTTTTGTATTCCATTATAAATTCAGGACAAGTTCTAAAAAACGTAGAAAAGCATTTGAGCGGATAAGCTACTCATGTATGGGCCTGGGAAACGTAGGAGCTGTGAGACCTTCACACTGTGAGTATGAGTTCAGGTGAAGGTGAGAGGCCAGTGTTTGTTAACCTGGTAAGTGGGGGTGAGGAGCTGCCTGCAGCCCAGTTGCTATCTCCTTAAAACTAGCATTTAAACACGTTTTTTTTTTTACTTTTAGAGATGTTAAATAGAACGAATTTGATCACGTACAGAAAAGTGACCCTAAACCAACAAAGAAGCAGTCCCAAAGCATGCAGCCGGAGACATCAGGCGTTAGCCCCACAGAGGAGGTAGTTAGCCCGTCCCTAAGGTTTGCATAGTTTCAGATCATGAGGGTATAAAATTTCCAGTCCAAGTCCTTACAAATCCTACACTAAATTAAAACTACGTGCTTCCAGAATGCACTGGGGTTGCAAACGAAATCCTGAGACTGGAAACAATATTTAGTTATTACATGGAATCACAGATATATAAAATACTAACATTTTGGGTATGAGGGTTTGAGCAATAAAGCCGAAAGAGCAAGGTCATTTAATGTCACCAGACCAACAGAGTGAATGAATGCTTCTGTACAACTTCACCTCCCTCTGAACGTGGAATACAATATGCATTGATGGAAGAACCCTGTATGATTGCCTTTCTCTGGCACAGGTCTGCTCTATTTTCAATGATGTAGCAAAGGTTTAATGGGGCCCTAATGTAAGCAGTGGTAATAGCCCCATCTATCCTATTTGGGTATCATGCAGATGCAGCCATATTAGGGTGCAGATGACCCCTCACACTTACCTGATTGCTTGCTATGTCCCTGGCATTCCCTCGCAAGAGGGCGGAGCATAGACAACCACCAGAAAGTGTGACATGTGATGTAAAATGAGTCATCACGTGTAATAAGCAGTTAGACATGTAGCTTGCCTCAGAAGGCTGAAACCTCAACTCCAGTTTCGAATCTGGCTCACAGGGCAAACGCGCCTATACAGGCGCGTACATACAGATAGATATAGAAACTCCTACTCCAGACAGCTATTCTCCCGGGATCCCTTGGCGCGGCACCTCCACAGTCCGAAAGACAACGTGAAGGGCACGAAAAGGCACACAGGAGGATGGCTCAATGCAGCAAGGACGCACAGGAGACCCAGACCCATCTGCCGGAGGATAGTTTCTGCTGTTCTGGCGCACGAGAATGGACCCCGACCCCCATTGGCTCAAGAGCATGCCAAGCTGTGGGACGCCAGAACATACCTTCCGCGCTTAATTCTTAACAATGACACCGGCTCTTTTTGTGAGAGACTGTTAGGACTCAGGTAAGAAGTGGATACAGCTGTGTTAATATCCCCTCCTTGCAACACCCCCCTCCTCGGAAACTACGTAGATGGAAGTCCTCTCATGTATTCTGTGAAATCTAGAAAGTTAAGAGTTTTTGAATGTTTAAATCCGTTCTCGTAGTACGTGAGGTCATTAGCTGGGGGGGGTGGGGGGGGGGTTGTGTTTGTCGGTCTGTGTGTGTGTCGGTCTCGTGCTTGGCTTTTACTAATGAGTGTTCATGCTTCTGTGAATACCTACGTAAGACAGCGGTAACTAACTTGTGCGTGGCGTGCCGTACTTATTCACAGCTCATTTGTTTTGGATAGCTGGTTTTCTGCGCTGAACCAATTCAGCTTGCAGATGACGCTGATTGACTTCACCGATCTAGCATAAAGGAAGCGATGCTCTTAACCTTGATAAGTGACCTACACAAGGTCATTCTAGTGGGAGTCATGTTCAAAGCGATAGCAAATCTAAAACAACAAGTACCAGAATGCAAAGTCGCATGCTCTAAATTGTAAATACCCAAGACTGTCGTAACAGTTCTCTGATGATTTGGACCAACGCCAAATATCTGAATTTGTTTTGGGTCTGTTGTCTCTTGCTGCTTCTGAGTGAAACAAGATAGACCCCCTGCTGCCCTGCTTGATTGAAAATCTGCCCACTTACTGTGTTGTGAGTACATTGTGTGATCTATGAGTGAGTCTTTTGAGTAGGTGAATGGTACCAAAGTGTGTTATAGCGCATAGAAGCCGGTTTCACTAAATTATTGTAGGGGCTCAGTCCATATGAGCAGTTCTATAGGAAGGCAGGATGTCTTTATTCACAAACAAGAAAGTCCATGAAAAGGACCTTGACATGAGAAAACTCACATTAAATCAAAATCAAAAAATAAGCAACTTATTTAATGATTTTGTATAGCTCAGACCACTATCAGAGCTGAACACCCAAGCTTGCCATTCCTTGATCCCCGAAGTCTTAACAAAAATTAGAGAGAGAAATATTACATAGGCGATGTCAGTCAATGTGATTTAACCAAAAGAAGAACTGGCACAACCTTATCACATCCTCCATTATATTCATGGGTGAGATGAAAACTTAGCAACAAGTAATATAGATGCATGAAAAGATGCCATTTACAAGGCACATGTTTATATATAAACCTCATGCAGAGATCTAAGTTGTTTATGAGTGTTGCAGTTGGGTTCCGCCCATTCTGTATGCCTGGATTTTTTTACTTTATTGATCACCAGGTTTTGGACTTTTTACTGTGGGAGAGTCTCACTACATTTGACTTACCCACGGTAATCACTTGGCAAATGGGTTGTGTGTGTTTACTGCCAGTGTCTGCCTTTTAAGATGAGGCCGCTGTGATACAGATAGGGCAAGAGGCACTTGACTGGTTACGCATATGCACACGCATGTGCATACATTTGAGGGCTGCCCATGGGAGGCTGCTGTCATGTGCAGCTTGGTAACTGTGCAGAGGAAGCCTGGTGCAGAGGCAACTCTGCAGAATTAGATATTGACCTGGGGTAGGCCTTATAATAGCGTACACAAAACCGAGTGATTTACTGTTTTGACTGTAGTGAAACTTTATTATAAACATGAGGGAAATTACCTTGGAGTGCAGTTTTGCTTCCATTTGGCCTACAGACGTATCGAAATGGGGTGTGACCTGTGCATGAAAATCAAATCTATAAGTTCCCCAATATATCTGTACATCTTGTGGGTCATTCAGGATTGTCATATTCTCTGGCTCAGCTCAGGAGCAGGGCCCAGACCTTTTGTCACCCTGCTCTGCTAGGTTAATTACATTTCTCTCCAGCAGCAGTTACAAAGGCCTATCTATATATAGGTAGCAATTAAAAATGCTTCACCCAGCTCCTGAGGAGTAAATGGTTGGGGCTGAAGTATTTGTATCCATCAATCAGCTGTCACATGGTACAAGGGAGGGGCCTGCCCATGCCTACTGCACAAAGGAGGGAGCCCAGATCTATTAGAACCAACATAGGAAGGGGCACCCCTTTGAAAATTTAGTGAGACAGACCCTGGCAGTGATGTCAGTGAGGGGCGGAGCTTAGGCCCCCAGAGGAGATGTGACTAGTGACTCCTAGATGATGGCATTTTGAACTGCCCCAGCAAGCTCTGCAGGAGGGTTGAGACAGTGGAGGAGAGGTGACCTGGTACCATAGGACCAACCATGAGTGCCTGGCTTCTGTAACCATCCACTCCCCTTTAAAAGCTCTTTCACAAGGAGGAGACTCTCTCTTGCTTGGTGTTTTTCTGCGCTTCACTGCTGGACCCTAGGGCCTCCATGAACAATTGGAAGGAGGAATCCCCTGATGCCTGGAAAGGACTAAGGTCTGTGCCCAGTTGACCGGAACCAGTGGATCTTGCCATGGGCCAGTGAGGCTGGCCCGCTTACGTCCCTTTAGGACCAGTTGGGGGAAAGCCCTGGATCTTTGCGCCCACAGACAACGATCAGGAGGAAGGCTGCACAGGGAGTCAGGAGAACCAGCTATCTGTGGATCACACCATTTGGGAAGTGAGAAGGTCTGCTAAAACTGCCCCTGGTGGCCAGAGCTCTCCAACAGGAGTAACATGAGCCCAGGATTATCCAGATCCACCCAACTGTGCCAGAGTTATGGCATTTGGAAGACTGGCGACCTTTGACCTTATTCCAGAGCGGTGTGTGTGGAGATCCTCTGCTCTTTTAAAAGATTATCCCAGGGATGTGCCGGGGCCCAGGGGCGGTGTAGAATGATTTTATTCAAGCTCTACAGTGGGTTCTTGGTTCCCAGTAAGGGGAAATAGTGGACCTATTATTTGTGCAGGTCACACAATTAGTAGCCCCATTTCCTAGAATGATCATGTTTTTTTATTGGTGGGCCCAGAAGAGGCCTTTTCACTATTTAAGCACCTTAAAAAAACCTAGATATTATCCCAAATGCAACCGTGAAAAGGGTATTTAACTCGTGTACTAGTGTAAAGTGCATGCATATTTTCCATGTATTGAGAAGCTGACCTTATGAATGAGTCAAAATTACATTTTGAAACAATGGTTACAGTTGTATGCTTGCTTGGGATACTTTAAAAAAGGCATCTTTTCAACATGTAAAGTAAATGTCATGCATTGAATGCTATAATGCTTGGGTGCTAAAGGTATAAGAAATGAGAGGTGGCTTTGAATTGCAGGCTCTTATCTCTGACACCCCACTTCAGTCCTCTTTAGAAATGCTTATCACTTTTTCACCCCTGGTATTTCTGAAAGAAGGTGACTGGCCACACATATGCCTTGCACGCATTTAGCCAGTAAACAATGTGAAATGTCCTGGCCCATACCTTGAGCACTTATCACAAATTATTGTTGGGCCAAAGCCCCACATATCCTTATAACCCAGAGCCTATGTTATAGCAAGAACTGAAGTGCTTTTGAAAGTAATGCTTGTGACAGATTTAATTCAAAGTCACCAACAGCAGAGGGCGTGACTGTGGAGAAGAGGTGGGGTCAATGCTATAGGTGGTCATTACTCCACTGAGCTTTCTTTATTAAAGACCTGCAGGTTACACTAAGATTACGACCAAGGTCTTCAAACTGTAGGGCGTGCCCCCTTGGTGTTCTGTGGCTGTATTCCCATGGGGCGCAAATGCCTCTGTAAGTACAAGTAAATGAAGATGGCCTGGAAGCAGGGCTTTGTTTATTTGGCGCTTTTCCAGGCTGTAATAATTTACAAGCAATAGATCAAGTGCACACAAAAAAGTATGAAAACTGTGATCCTAAACACCCGTGATAGCGGGGTCAAAGACATGACAAAAAAGAACAACTGTTTATTTCCACCTTCAGTTAACTGCAGATGAAATACACACACACCTTAAACGAAAAGAAATGCAAATTAAACTAATCAGTTGGAATGCTCTCTTTTATGAAACAATATATGGTTAATGCCATCACTGCAAATGTCTATGTGTGAGGCTAGGGAGTCACAGAATCTAATCCTGATTGGTGCAGTAGGGAACAAGGGCTTTGGTATTTACAGTACTACACAGCCCCAGAAAGTACTGTGCATATGTAAGTCAACATTTTAACAGTGTACTAAGACAGTATAAGATAGGCTGCCATAAAATAATTTAGTGTTTAAAATAAAACAAGTGATTCCAAAGTATATAATTTAGTAATAGGTAATCGAATTGCATCTAGTGAAAGCATTTGTATAAGTGTCCATTAAAAGGAAAGCAATGGGGGGCCGGGAGACATGTCTTACAGAGCTACTTTAGTGGGTGGCGCAATGAGTCCTGCAGGTCACTAGAAGCATTTAATTTACAGGCCATACTAGGGGCTTGCAAATAAATTAAAGTTGTTAATGACGAGTATAACAATTTTAACATGTTGAAAGAGAAGAAAATAAGCACCTTACTGCTGGTTAGCAGGGGTCAAGTGCACAGAGTCCAATGGTAAAAAAAAAAAATGGGTTCAGCAACAGAAGATAGAAATTTAAGGTGACCTGGTACGGGATACAGTATTTACAACGTTGTCATCACATCACACTACTATTACAACGCAGTTGTTACAACGACTGCGTTGTTAGTACTCGATGCATTTACATTGCAAGTCATTACAACGACTTGCACTAGGGGGCGTGAGGTATTGGAAATTAATTCCAACACCTTCCCTACTGTTGCGCAAACTGGAGTAGGAATAGTAATTAATACTATTCCTAAGTATAGCGTGACCCCTAGTGTAAGTCGTTGTAATGACTTGCGATGTAAATGCATTGCGTACTAACAACGTGGTCGTTGTAACGACCGCGTTATAAAAAGTACGCGATGTAATGCATCGCGATGTAATAAGACATATTCACCTGGTACAGTTTGCGTTTTGGGAAGCATGTGCACCAGTGCTCTGTCAGAGAGCTGGGGACTGAAATTGTGGCCCTCAATTTCTCAGCAGAACACTGGATGTACATGCACCAAAGAGAATGGAAGGGACAGTGCAACAAAAATGGTCTGATTGATTGCTCAGGGCCTGTGACGAAGACAATCACAGCATCTCAAGCCACATAATAATTGGCTATGTCATAGGTCATGTAATATCACTCACAATGTATATTTGTGTACATTTCATGTGATGCTGCTAGCAGAGGAACTGGGAATAGAGTATAGAAGTCTGAGCCACAGTAAACATGCCATGTAAAAAAAAAAGTCTTGATTGATTTTATCTGTGTCCCTGGTGTTCATGTGCCTGTCTCTTTGTGGAGAACTGACGTCACAGCACACATAGGGTCGCCATCACTGCCATAATGGTTCACACCACTGGCACAGTAGTAGTAGTTCTTCATATATTTTAAACATTATTCTTAACCTGATGGTACCACACTGTATATTGCTGTCCATGGCGTACGTCTGGGCATGATTGTGAAGAATGGGTTCTGAACCATTAAACACACCTAGATTGCTTTGCTTTTGGACCACCCAGTTTTTGGAAACTGTGCTGTGAGTGAGTCTCACAAATGGAGTCTCACTGACTGTAAGCACTTGTAAATGGTTTTTTGTGCTAATTACCGGTGCCCAGCTTTTAAAATTATGTCCATTGCCGTGCAGCAGGGGTAAGAGGATCTGGGTTGGTTGCACATGATCACTTATGCACATGATCACTTATGCACATGTGTGCAGGTTGAGGCAATGAAAGTTAGGGAATGGGAGAGGGTTTGCCAATGGGACAACTGTTTAATTCCGCTTGGTGTCTTTGCACAGGTGGTCAGTTACAGAGGCTACTTCTAATACAATTTTAATGGCCTATGCATGACATTAACTTAACAATGTTTTCAAAAAGAAATGCTCCAATTTCTTTTTTACTGATAATGGGAGCCTGTAGTGCTTTGTTGTATTTACACTGTAAGCAAATTCTGTACCAAAGTAACAACTTTGTATTTGCTGAACCTAGAGAGAAGGTTAACATGCACCTCTCTAGGTAAACAAAGGTCCTGAATGCAAATACAATATTAATTTGTACTTTTTTGCTCTCCTTCATATATTTTGAATTTGGACATATTCATCTGAGTCGGCCTTTGATTAGATTCAGGCTTTGAACTACTCTGCTGGGCCAAGCTAATTACTCTGCTGATCAGCCGATAGATCAAAGCTTTTCCCACACAGTAGTCTAATCTGGAGAGTTTGAGCCTGTTCCTGGAAGAGGAACATGACAGGAGCTGACTCTGCATAGATGAATTACATCAACACTGCCTGACAAGCATGTGCATGCCTTTCACATAGAAACAATGAGGGTGCAGATAGATCATTGTATCCACTCCCTCCAGAAGTTTTGTGGGAAGAAACCAGATTGGTAACAGTCAGGGGAAGAGCTTAAGTTTCCGAGAGAGCTGGGGCCATTCAAAAGAAGTTTATTGTTCGGTTCATTAAAACCATTGCAATTAAAAAAGTTTACATTCTATAAAATATTAAAATCACCAAAATTGTTGAATTTCATAAATGCTTATTTGTTAGAACTGGGGGTCTCTAGTTGGCTGAGGTAGGTACCTTAGTCCACATAGAGACCCTTGCTCCTGAATCAGGGAAAGGAAGGACACCTTCCCAGATAGCCCCTGCTCACCCCCTCGGTAGCATGGCACGAGCAGCCAGGCTTATCTCCAAGGCAAATGTGTAAAGGATTTGCAACCACGCTCTCAGTAAACCAATGATGACACCACAAATAGACTCCACACGAGTTTCATAAAAAACAATTATATGTTTATAAAAAAAAGATATACGATAAGACCACATGATAAACCCCCAACATATGCGTATTTGTAATATTTCACCTGGCCGGTTATTAGGCCAGCAAGCCCTTGTAGGTTCTTGCAGTATTAATGAGCAATTCTAGATGATCCTATGCAGTACTAATGCAATGCTATGCAGTTCATAATGCAAGAATCAGGCACTTCGTAATGTAAAAATAATGCAGTTTGTTATGCAACAATCAGGCAGTTCGTAATGCCAAAATAATGCAATTCGTAATGCAACAATCAGGCAGTTTGTTATGCAAAAATAATGCAATGCGTAATACAACAATCAGGCAGCTCATAATGCAAAAATAATGGAATGCGTAATGCAACAATCCAGCAGTTGGTAATGCAAAAATAATGCAATGCTTAATGCAACAATCAGGCAGTTCGTTATGCAAAAATAATGCAATGCGTAATGCAACAATCAGGCAGTTCGTAATGCAAAAATAATGCAATGCGTAATGCAACAATCAGGCAGTTCGTAATGCCAACAATAATGTACTCCAGCACAGATCACGGTGCTCTGGATGGTCTCCATGCCACTCGTACTGACCCACGGTCAGCTACTGCCAAAATATTCCCCCAACATGGGGATGGTGGAAAACAAAGTGCAGCTCCACAATCCGGCCTCGGTGCTGCCAGTCCTCGGCAAGTACGGGCCGTGATACGAGCTTGAGCGGAGGCTCGCACTGAGAGAATGGGAAAGGCCGAGAGCGTTTCTCTCGGAGCCCGAACCCCACTCCAGGCGGCAACACATGCATGTTCGCTGAGCGTTAGATGGGGTTGCGATCTCGCTCTCCTCTCCTCGCGACTTGGGCTTCCGATGCGACTTCGGTGATTTTGGGCAGTGGAACTCTGGTCCCCCCCCCGATGGGGATGGTTCCCGATCCCTCCTTGGCAACGGCAGGCTCGGGTCCGTGGCACAGCTCCTCTGGCGATGCCCGTCCAGGCCAATGGCAATAACGAAGGTCTCAGGCTGCAACAGGGCACACGCACACAGCGTCGCTGAGACTCACTTGAGCTCCGAGGGTGAACTGTCACAGGGCCATCCTCACAAAGGTCTCAGGCTGCAAGAAGCACATGCATACAGCGTCGCTGAGACTCACTTGAGCTCCGGGTGTGCACTGTCCCAGGGCAATCCTCACAAATGTCTCAGGCTGCATGAAGCACACGCACACAGCGTCGCTGGGACTAACTTGGATTCCGGGTGCACACGATCACAGGACAATCCTCACGAAGGTCTCAGGCTGCACGAAGCATACACACACAGCGTCGCTGAGACTCACTTGGACTCCGGGTGCACACAATCACAGGACAATCCTCACAAAGGTCTCAGGCAGCACAAAGCACATGTACAAAGCGTCGCTGAGACTCACTTGGACCCCAGGTGCCCACGTTCACAGGGCAATTCTTACGAGGGTATGAGGCCGCAAAAAGCACACGCTCACAGCGTCGCTGAGACACACCTGGAAACTTTTGTGTTCCTGAGTTTCCACAACAGGGAGCCAGCTCTCCTCAGGCCCTTGGGGATAAGTTACTTCAAGACACAGCACACAGCAAAGTCCTTTCAAGCAGGGGGACATAGCACACAGCAAAGTCCCTTTAGCCTCTCCTTGGTTAAATCAGCAAACTGCAGGCCAGCACCAGAACACACAGTAAGGGTCAGTCCTTTCCTTCAGTCTCTTCAGCTGTTTCTTCCTTGGGTTTCTTCAGCTGTTTCTTCCTTGGCAGAGGTTCCTCTTGACCACGAAGTAGTTTCAATCCTTTAAAGTATTGAACAGTTCTATTCCATTCCAACGTTCAGGGGTTTCAGCTCTCCGAGTTATACCCCTAAATGTCTTTGAAGTCTTTGTGTTCAGGGGGCATTGACCCCTGTCCAACCCAGTTCTGGGTGTCTCCCTGCCAGTGTAACCTTCTTCCTTTGATAGTGGGGCTCTGGATCCTCAATCACTCAGCAGGAGATGGAGCCATTGTTTTATAGCAGCAGCCCAGGCCTCTTCACCTCCAGGGGCTACTCCTCCCCCCTACACCCCAGATGAAGGTCAACCTGTTGCTGTCTCACCTCCTCCCCTGGGTCAAGACATTTCACAGAGCCTATCACTTTCAAATCCAGACAGTCAATCCACAACCAGGCAGAGACACACAGAAATGTAAGAATACAAAAACCCAGCCACTTCTAAAAGAGTGGTTTCTAAACACACAATGCAAAAAACACCTTCACAAAAAGATGTGTTATTCAATTGTGAGTTCAGGCACACTTAACTTCACCTCTCCATCTTGAGCCTATGGGAAGATATGCTGGAAACATATTACACAGCCTACCCATTCTGTCCTATGGGTAAGATGGCCTTTCAACAGTGAAAAACTAAATGTAGAGTATTTCACTGCCAGGGCATGGTACGCCTCAGTACATGTCCTACCATTCACATACACTGCACCCTGCTCAGGGGGTACCTTGGGTCTACCATAGGGGTGTCTGATGTGCATAAAAAGGGAAGGGTAAGGCCTGGCAAGTGGGTGCACTTGTCAGGACAACAGGGCAGTTTAACAAACTGCACGCAGGCTCTGCAGTGGCAGGCCTGATTTCTCTCTTTAGGGCTACTTGTGTGGCAGGCACAATTAGTGCTGCAGGCCCACTAGTAGCATTTGCATTACTAGCCCTGGCACACATAGTGAACTTTACTAGGGACTTTACTAGTGAGGCAAACATACCAATCATGGACAACCAATTACCATTACACTTTACACAGGGCGCACTTGCTCTTTGACACTGATCAGCAGTGGCAAAGTGCCCAAAGTATCTAAGTTGGCAACACCATGTCAGTAAAAAGGTCTAGGGAGAAGGCAAAAAGGTTAGGGAACTTTAGCCAAAAAGGGCCAAGTCCAACACAACCCCCTCCCATACTAAAGCCAGGGTAGACCAGTCAACTACCTTGATGGACTTCCCTGCTTGGGGCGATAGAATATGGACGCAGGCCCGCTACCGCAGGGACACCCTCCTATTCTATGCCTTCCTGACCCGAGGGGGTTCTCTTGGTCACTACTCCCTGGGCCAACTATGCTGCTCCATGGGTACTTCCTGGCAGTCGGGGGCCCTCCAGGGGTGCTGGTCCCTTGCCAATTCCAACCCAGAGCGGTACCTCTGGAAGACCTATCGGTCAGGATACTGTCTCCAGTTATCCTGCCCTCCAAGTTACAGGTGGGTTTACCTTGGTCACTTCTAGGGGACCTAGCCCTACTGGCTGGGCACTGTCCCACGGGTTTTCCCATGGGGGGACACCTTCCTCCCTTAACCTTCCATTTAGATTTCTGTGCCTGCCCTTTAAGAATGGCACCCACAAACATAAGGACCGTGGGAGCTCTGGTTGCAGACGCCCCATGCCCTCCTTACGCTAGATGTTCTTCCTCACACAGCTGGCAAGTAGGCGCTAGGCCTCCCACCTGGTGCTCCTCTAAGGAACCCTCTAGTCTCTGGGGTCTAACTGCGCTACTTTGCTTCTCTTCCCTCTCTAATGCCTCCTCAGACCCTTGTACCCTTGACCAGGGGTCGGGCTCCTGTGCAAACTACTGGGAATCAAAGAGCTCACACCCCAACAAGGGTTGGCGTAATCCTGGAAAACAATTACTGAGCCTAGGCTCCCTGGGGGCCAAATTGAGCAACCTATTCAAATCATTTGCCATGCTAACCATCACCCAATCATCCAGTGCACGCTTGTACTCATTCACACACTCAATCCAAGTACTGGATTCCAGTTTCTTGAAGTTCCTGAATTTCTGTCTGTACTGTTCAGGAGTGAGCCCATACCTGAGGCATCAAGCCTCCTTCATATTGGCATAGGTCAGGGTTCCCGCCCTCTCTAAAGGGGTTAAAACATCCCTCCCAGAAGCCTCAAAGTGTTTCCATTGGCCCGCCCCAATGCTTCTCATGCACCTCATTCATCCTCAGTGCGATCTCATATGCCATGAACCACGCATAAATATCATCACCCCTTTGGTAATCTCGCACTAAGTCCTTGGGAATGTACACCTTACCCACTGGCACTGGTTGTGTGCTGCCACCATTTGAACTGGACTCTGCCTGTTTAACCTTCATGTCCAGTTCCCTCATGCTTACCTCATGAGCCAAGAGAATCTTTTTCTCTTTCACGGCAAGAGCGTTCCTGCTCTCCTCTGCTCGCTTTTCACTTTCAATGAGCAGCTTCTTCTCTTCTGCTTGAGCTTTAAGTTTTAAAACCTCCAACTCATGCTCTCTGACCCTTTGGTTTTCCTCCAGCTCCTCTGGGGAAAAACTCCTCCCTAAATGGTTACTACCAGCCCCTGAGGCTGGTCCTTCCACTGGCAAATCTTGTGGACTAAATTCATTTCCTAGGTCATCCTCATCCACCTCAACATCACCTGTCTCCTGAGCCTCTTTGGCGTCCCACCAGGCCCTCAAGGCCTTTTGCAGCTCCTCCTTCTTGGTGCTACTTTTCATGGGACATCCCAAAGCTCTGCAGAATTGCCTCAATCGATCAGCTTTGTAGGCAAGCAATGCCTCAATGTCAAACTCTAATTCTGAAGCCTCACTGGCTTCTTTACTCCTCTGAGACATGATGTGTGGCTTAAAGGTCGCTCAAAAATAGAACCAAAAATCAAAACACAATCTGTGGGTACATCGTGGTCTGCGCTAAACTAGTGATGTACACCAATCGCTGTGAGTGAATTTGCAAATACACGTTCAAATCCCAAACCGCTGACCACCAATGTTAGAACTGGGTGTCTCTAGTTGGCTGAGGTAGGTACCTTAGTCCAAATAGAGACGCTTGCTTCTAAGTCAGGGAAAGGAAGGACACCTTCTCAGATAGCCCCTGCTCACCCCCTCAGTAGCTTGGCATGAGCAGCCAGGCTTATCTCCAAGGCAAATGTGTAAAGTCTTTGCAGCCACGCTCTCAGTAACCCAATGATGACACCACAAATAGACTCCACATGAGTTTCTCAAAAAACAATTATATGTTTATAAAAAAAAGATATAGGATGAGACAACACGATAATAATCCAACATGTGCGTATTTGTAATAATTCACCTGGCTGGTTATTAGGCTAGCAATCCCTTGTAGGTTCTTGCAGTATTAATGAGCAATTCTAGATCATCCAATGCAGTCCTAATGCAATGCTATGCAGTTCGTTATGCAAGATTCAGGCACTTCTTAATGTAAAAATTATGCAGTTCGTTATGCAACAATCAGGCAGTTCGGAATACCAAAATAATGCAATTCGTAATGCACAATCAGCCAGTTCGTTATGCAAAAATAATGCAATGCGTAATGCAACAATCAGGTACCCAGTTGTGGGTCCCTTGCTCACTGTGCCACTGGATTCAAGCTAGCCTGGCTGATGAAGGGTGACATACCCGAAACTGGTCCCAGGATGCTTGTTTCCTGTCCAGGGAGGACCTGGCTTGGCAGTTCGGTCTGGACTGTTCCCATGAGGCACAGGGTCAAGACTGATTTGCATATGGCTAGGTCCAAACTGGGGGGCGTAGTGAGCAAAAGAACGATGGATTTAACACAGATCTCTTGGCTGGGGGACAATGTTTGAATCATTCAGCATTCCTCCAGTATTTGTTGCAGTTACACGTTTCACCCTAAGTGGGATGGGTATGCTCAGAAGTGGGTCCCTTGCTCACTGTGCCACTGGATTCAAGCTAGCCAGGCTCAGATTATGGACAGACAAGCTACCCTAGTTATAACCGAGATCTCCTATACTTTGGAGAAGAACCCTTCCCTTCAAATAACAGAGGACCTATGGGCTACTGCCTCAAATAGAAAAAATATCCATCACGGTACGTAGATCTCAATGGTTCATGCCCCCGAATAAATCTCGGACTATAACCGCCTTCAAAACTCAGCTACCACACAGCATAAGTATTCCCCTTGATTAACAAATCATAGGGCAGAGGTGCCCTCCAAGTTACATAAATCTTACAGGCACAGGCATCTGAGAGCAAAGCCACCCCCTATTTACACAAGTCCTACAGACTCAGGCCTATGAAAAGAGAGGCATCACTTGTGTTAACAGAGACCTTGCAGGTTTGGGCAAATGTCAGCAAAGCTATCCTGCAGGCTACTGATCTCACAGACTCTGGCCTCTCACAGCTGCGACATGCAGCTGATTAAGTACTATTGGATAGAATGATTATTGATAGGCTTTCCTGTTTTCAGTTTCTATTTTCGGTAAAATCTGGTGGGATACCTTAAAAAAACAATGGTTATCAATGGTTAAACAAATTTTGCGCCATTAAAAACAGAAGCAGAATTTTTCTAGTATTTATGGAGCATTTTGCATTTATTATTGCTTGCTTTCTGCAGTAATAGTGCATGGTATATAGGCAGTGTACATACAGCGTATATGAGGTCCAAATAGATTTTTACAAATCAAACTTTTTGTAGGTCACCATACAATACTTCTTCAGTGAGTCTTTGGTCATACACACTCCCTCTTTCTATCCCATGTAAACTTTTCTCTTTGAAAAGGCCCTCTGAACATTGTCACTTGAGACCAGCAACGCCAAAACAACCAGTACACAATTTGCTAACTCTGGCCACTGACATAGTTTTCCATGCCAATACTGATGCACCTGAAGATTGTTATTTTCTAGGACAGGTTCTGCAATATATCCATTGAATTGGGTGCATATGCCCTCAGAGTTATTGAAGTGGTCAAAAACAAAGCAGTACTTTTCAAAGTCCGGAGAAAACTCTTTACGGAAGGGATCTAGAACTTGTGCAGAGTACCACAGTGAGGCTTCATTGACTTCAAATGCCATGGTTGGTGAATGGACATTTTCTATGCATCATTTCAAGCCATTTCCCATGCATTGTAACATACAATTTCCTGAATTGCTCCTTAACATTTCTTTGCTTACCAAGTGGCAAGCATTCTAACTTGGAACATGTTGCAGTGCCAGAGTCACTAAAGGTATCGCCCAGCCCACTCTGAAGGAGATGTTTCACATCTACACCAATTACTCTGAGCACTTGGTAGACCAGAGTGTTTTCAGACTCTTGTTGTTTGGTTATGTCCACTACAGCAGTCATTCATTCATTATTTCTTTATGCTTTCAATTATAAAAAGATCATAAAAGCACAGAATAAATAGATACCAATTTCATATTCATAAAATACTTCATATCCCGTGTGTAAAAATAAAAAAGTAAAAGAATAAAAGCCCGTTTGGCACAAACTTGTATAAGCCACACTCTGGTATACAGTACAGAATATATTGCCGTCGGCCCTTAAATACAGATAACCCCTCCCTTCCTTTTTCTCATGAAGGCCCAGAGGAACAAGGCTAGTGAAAAACATATTAAAGGGTCGGGTAGCGATTTTAAAAAGAAGAGTGCAACTCGACACTGCCTGATGTTCTTCTGCTTTAAAAGGGGCTTAAGATAATAATTCCTCTCTTTCTCGTAGAGCCTGCAAAATAAAACCAGGTGCAATTCAGTTTGTCTTGAGAGGCTGTCACATGGGCATAAGCTTAACTCTGCATGATTACACTACAGCAGTCATTTTTTCCTGTAAAAATCTAAGAATGCAGTACAGTGTACTTTTTCACATTACTATCAATATGCGACCGAAGATCCTCACATTTCTTGCCTTCGGCATCAGCACGAATCAAAAATCTGTCACCACATGGATAATATAGCATTCACGGCCTCTAGGAATGAGAACCACTGGCTAAATGACACAGTTGAGATGACTCTCTTTGATGCCACGCAAAGCACAAGATGAGAAATATTTGCATTTTAGTTCCTGTGAATAACGAAACAGTGCACCAGAATGGACTACAAAGTCAATAGCATTCTTCATTAACTCTGAAGATTGAAAAGATGCTTTTAGAATACCATCTAGCAACTGGCGAGGATCTCTTACAGGGAAGCGTTTCAGCTCGGGTATCGATTTTGACAGCTCATCATACAACTTTTTCGTATACGTAGCTGAATCACTGCAAATACAAACAATACCACTCCAATCTTTGTTGAACTTAGTAAGAACATTTTGCAGCAGCAATGTTTTCCAAAAGTCTGATGTCATGTTTTCGCCACTATTCAAGATGCTTGGTTACAGCACTCTTTTCACATACACTTGTCACTACACTTTGCATTGAATGTTCAATGTCTGGAGTGTTTGGCAATTCACTTACTATCAATACTGACTCGCTAGAAAAGGGGGCTGATATATCAAAGAGTTTCACCCATTCTCTGTCTGTGGGTAACTGTGATGGTACATATTGGGAAAGATTTGTATTAAACCAGCCATTTTACCTATCAGTGAAAGAATCAAATGTAGCCAAAATATCAAATGATTTTGATATTTCCTGAATCTCTACAGTTTATAAAATAATTAAACAAAACCTGCAACATGCTTCTAAACCCTGTACCTTTAGATCAAAGACCACAAAACTGAAATAAGTGAAAGAAACAATATTTTAGTGATATCCCTAAACAACAAAACTTAAGAATAATAATGCTAGCGCAGTCTTTTTTGTTGCTACCTTGTATATCAAATTTATATTGCATTGGCTCCTTCAGGTAGAAATAAAATGACTCTTCCACTCTCCTTTTCCTTTCTTTGAATGGCATTTAGTTTGTGATTGTGTAGGTGTTTATCAGTGTTTTTGTTTACACTGGTGAGGGCTAGCCTAAGCATAGGTTACATAGTGCATAAAGCATACCACCTAAATTCAACATTATCCTTTAAGTTACACAGATTTCAGAATATTCTCACAAGTGAAGGTCCCTTTCAGAAGGGTTACCAATTAGGGTAGACGCATCTTTCTGGCTGGGGCTTTTAAGAGCAAAGCTTTATTTTTGGCTATGCATCATATCTTACAAAATCATGCATCCAACAGGAAGGTTTGACAGAGCAATCTTGAAAGGTGTAGCAATATTTTCCCCATCATACAGAAGAGACCAAGTGCAACCCTCTGTGGGGGTGGGAAGTGGAGTTTCTCCTACATATATATTGGAAAAGAAAGGGCCAAACACTGCTTTTTCTACTTCAGAGAAATCTCACACCTTACGGATGTCCTTGTAAAGCTTTGTTTGGCAGTGTAACTATTCCTCATGTTATATAGATGTTATGGGATCAGACATGGGGCAACAAGTTTATCACGTAAGCTACATAGATCTCAAGGCTCAGGTGTCTGACAGCAGAACTCTCTCTCTGGACACATGAAGCCTACAAGGTGAAAGATTTTATAGGCTAAAGTCTCAATATAACTATTCATCAGGCTGCAAATACCATACAGGTTCAAACTTTTGAGAGCAAATCTATATCTTATGTTACACATAGCGACGGCTCCTCCGTTGAGGCGGAGGAGGGTCGCCTCACTGCTCTCTGAGCAGTGCAAAAAGGAAAAATAAAATGATAATAACAAAATGTTGTTATTATAACATTATTTTTTAGTACTGAGCCACTTTAGGGCAGGGCAGGGCAGGGCAGGGCTGGGCTGCCGTCACAGAGCAGGGAGGGGGAGTGGTGGGCACCATAAGCGCACATGATGGTTTGGCCGGCCATCTTAGGGCAGCCAAACCGACATGCACACTTTCTCTACACGACTGTGTTGCTCAACCAGGTGGAGAACAGTCCCAAGCACTGTCTGAGCGGCAAATAAGACCAACCATGATGCTGCTGTCATGCTGGTAATACTATGACTTGCATTTCAGCAGCGTTGTGATTGGCTTAAGGGAGTCTGGGAGCCGGGGGGCTGCCGGGAGCAGACAGGAACAGAAGAACACAGAGGAGAGGCGGCGGCCGGCAGGTAAATGATCTTTTCTTTTTTTTGCTCCCTTCTCCCCCGCCCCACTGATGGAGCGGGTAGAACAACATTTTGTATACCCCCCCATTTCTGTATGTTCATAATAATCAGAATAATCTATTAATTGTTATAATATTAATCTGTTTGAAGTGAAATCTAATCAACTATACTAATGAAAGAATTACACGTGGGAATTTGCATTTGCATGGCTAAAATAATTTGTATCCTAATATATGTACGCATACTAATACTAGAAAAATAGAATATTGCATGATATATGTTGCTTTTGTGAAGTAATTGTAAGTCGCACCAGATGACATCGTTGGGTGAATATAAACGCTTTGAATTCTTGCTATTATGCTAGATAATTGCATACACATAGGGGAACTAGTGAGAGTTTAACATTTTATTAGCTATTTCCATGTTTTAATTACGATTTGTGTTTGTTTTGCTTAAGTTGACCGATTTGGCCTTCGTAAAGATGGCTGACTTTGACTTGACAGCCCTAGTCACCGTTCCACGAGGTTTTGGGTGATGTGCTACAGCAAGCAACAGTGGCCTCGTCCTGACCCCATGAAAGATGTACCAAGCAAGGTCGCACTGTGAGAGTTGCCAAGACTATTAAACAAATGACTGTCTTTAAAACCGGAACCAGCAAGTGTGATGACCTAACCAAATAGACTATGTGAGAACTTCACCGAACGACCCCAAACCCACCAATCAGGACTGCCTAAAACTCATTCTTTTTTTTTTTTTTTAAAAACCTTTATTTACACTTCAAATATTCACAGTCATGGGCCTACAACCGCCTGGGACGGACGCTAACGTAGAGAAAAGGAAGGAAAACAATGATACAGCAGTCATAAGAGCCGGAGCGAGCCGCACGCATAACGGCTGCAGCCGCCCACAACTGAACCCAGCACTACAGAAAGGTTTCTTATTAACTAGTTTATAAATAAAAACAACAAAAAGAAACTTGGACCAGGCAGAAGAGCTCCATTAACAGGGACTTGCTCTCTCATGAGCGGGGGACAACAGCGAAAACGCAGCCCATTACACAGGTATTCGCGTGAAAAAGGGCAGGGGGGGGCAGGGAAAAGATCAGTCATCAATCCTGCAAAGCGAAGGGGAAAAAAAGACCAGGAACATCAAAGTCAAGGGGACATCGTTACGTCTGGTGTGACCACCAAGGGGGGGGGGTGCAGATATCCCCCCGATAGGAATTCCAGGGACCCCACATCTTACTCCATTTCTTAGGTTTGCCTCTGGCCACGTAAACCGTCTTCTCTCGGAACATGCACCAATCCATATTTTCTTTCCACTTCGTAACTGTGGGGGGCCTACCGGAACCCCAGAGCTGCGCAATGTCCATTTTAGCGATCATGTTACCCAAAGTCACCCAGCGTTCTTGTGCCACATCGCAGTCAGTCGGCTCCCACACATTCAACACACATCGCCGAGCCTCAGGGAGCAGAGCCACACCCGTAACCTCCTCCATCACTGCATGCACACCAGTCCAGAAACGTAGCACCTTCGGACACTCCCACAGAATATGGAGAAAAGTACCAAGCAGGCCACAACCACGCCGACATAAACCATCACTCGTGTAACCCATGTGAAGCAAGCGGGGACCGGTCACATAGACCCTATGTAGTATCTTTAACTGCACAAATCGAAGGCGAGCCGGTATAGCAACCTCCCTCGGTGAGGCTATGGCCGCGACCCAGTCCTCATCATCCAACTCTAGGCCATCAGCGACCCAGACCTCTCGCAAATGTGTGAGAAGGTCCGCTCGAGTGTTGATCAGTTTCTTGTAGATCAGGGAAATAGTACTCTCTGGCAGGTAACCATCAAGCAAACGATCTTCCAACGGGGAGGCTTCAGGGATATCTGCAGGATTCGGGAAAGCGGAAAGTAGCGCATGGCGCATCTGCGCATAGCGAAAGAACTCCCTATCGCTCAGCTTATATTCCGTCTGAAGAGCTTCAAACGATTTAAAAGCGCCCTTCGTCCAGAGATCCCCCACACGACTAATTCCGATCAAATCCCACTTCTCAAAGCCTTTAGTGCGCCATAAACCACCCAACGCATCCGACGCATACAGTGGAGTCGCACGAGACAGACGGCCCGTCCATCCCGTAGCAGCGGTGGCGCAGTGCCAGGAGTGCACCGCATTTTTCGTAGGACCTGTCAATTTAGTGCTTCCCTTTGTAGAATAAAGCGCCCTATTGAAATCTCTGCCCGGCAACAGTAGCTTATCCATCTCGTATGCGGGGTTCACCGCCGGGCCATATGTCCCATGATTCACCGCCACCAACTGGGACGCCCAATAATACCTTTTAATATCAGGGAGAGCTATGCCACCGTCATACCACGGAAGGGTCAATTTAGCGAGAGCGATGCGCGGTCTCCCATCCCAAACTAGTTGCCTCTGTAAGCTCTCTACCTCACTAAAATATCGGGCGGGCACCACGTCCAGCGTATTCTGCAATGCGTACAAGAAGCGTGGAAGAGACATCATTTTGAATAAGGCTGCCCGGCCAAGCGGCGATAGCGGGAGCCTACGCCAACGAGCAACATTGGCCCGCAGCCGCTGGAGCGGGGGCAACAGATTCAGAGCATAACGGACCGCCGGATCGAGGGACACGTGGATACCTAGATATTTAAATCCAGAATGTGAAATCTGAATCGGACAGCCACGAGGGAGAAGAGGGGGGTCGCCAACCAGCACATAAACACAGGATTTCACCCAATTAATGACAAGCCCTGAATTGCGACCGAAAGAGTTCAATACATCAAATAACACTATCAACGATTTCCGCGGGGAGGTGAGATAGAGCAAGATATCATCTGCGTAGAGTAACACGCGATCCTCAAACGTCGGTGTCCACCGAATACCCGTCATGGAGGGTTCCCACCGGAGCCACGCCGCCAGGGGCTCGAAAGCGAGAGCAAAAAGAAGCGGGGACAGGGGGCAACCCCGCCGCGTGCCCCTCCCAAGCAAAAAGGGGGTAGAAACTCTACCATTCACCACCACCTGCGCCAGTGGTTCCACGTATAGCAACTTCACCCATCCAATGAACCCAGGTCCAAAACCAAACCTAGCCAGCGCCGCCCAGAGATACGACCACTCCAACGTGTCGAACGCCATCGTGGCGTCTAAGGACACCAAAATGGCGGGCTCCTGAATAGAATCAACTCTCGCGAGGACTCCGTGGAGGCGCCGCAGGTTCAGCGCGGTGTTGCGGTGCGGAATAAAACCAGACTGGTCCGGATGTACCAGGTCACCAATGACTTTAATCAAACGATTGGCGAGCACTTTAACGAGAATCTTAGGTTCAGCGTTTAGGAGTGAGATAGGCCTATAAGACGCACAGCAATCACGCGGCTTGCCCTCTTTATGGATCACCACAATGGTCGCTAGACGTAGATCACGCGGAAGGGCGCCGGCCTCTCGGGATGCAAGAAACATCTCACGGAGATAAGGTGCCAACCTATCTGGACGAAGCTTGTAAAGCTCGATCGGAAGGCCGTTAGGGCCGAGAGCCTTTCCTGAACGGACCGAGCGAATCGCCGATGCTATCTCATCGTTCGTCAACGCCGCGTCCAGCAGTTCTTTATCATCGACCGAAAGGCACGGCAATGCAATATCTCGTAGCAGTTGACGTGAGTCGTCTTCTGGCCTCTCCGAGACCGGAGAGTAGACGTCACGCAAATGGTCCGCAAAGCAGCCCACAATCTCCCCCGGATCCGTAACACTCACACCATCAGCACGCACAATCACCGGGACCACACGACTCGCTCGCTCTCTCCTCTCCAGCCATGCAATCAACTTTCCAGCCTTGTCACCAACATCATACAAGCGCCCCTGTTGTTCCCTACTAGCGAGCTTGGCCGCATCCGTAACCAACGCCCTATAATCTGATTGTTTAAGGCAAAGGGCATGGAGTTTGTCCCGTGTGACCCCCCGCCCGAGATCTTCTTCCAAGTCAGTTATGTCAGACTCCAGGCGTACCACCTCCTCAGTTTTACGTCTCTTAGCAAGGGAGATCAAGGATAGGGCCTGCCCACGGATGACCACCTTGAAAGCCTCCCACAACGTTACGGCCGATGAGACTGAACCTTGATTTTCCACAAAATAACGGTCAAGAGACTTAACCAAAAGGGCACGAGTTGTGGGGTCATGCAAATACCAGGGATTAATCGGGGCCACCCTCCCCTCTGCCCCCAAGACCACATCTAAGTGTAGCAGGACCGGGGAATGATCAGAGATGCCACGAGCCAGATGCCTGACCTCCCCGATCATTTGAGCTTGGGCGGCCGGCATCAGCACATAGTCCAATCTAGATAAGGAGCCGTGGGCGCCAGAGTGAAATGTAAATTGGGCAAGCCCCGGATGCATTGATCTCCAACAGTCCACAAGCCCCATAGTGTCGATAAAGCCACCCAGCCAAGAGTGCGCCCCGGGGAGGTCCCTGGGAGGGTGCCGATCCTCTCTACCCGATACCACAGAGTTGAAGTCACCACCCACCAGCAAGAGGCCCTCCGGGAGACCAAGCAGCAGCCCTTCCAAGTCCGCAAAGGTGGTGGTTTGCAACCCCGGGGGGACATAAACTGAAACCAAACACAAAGTCCGTCCTTCCCACCGGCCTACCAACACCACGTAACGCCCCCGGTCGTCGTGCATCACCTCATCAATTTCCAGCGGGAGAGAGGATCGAACCAAAATGCCCACCCCTCTGGAGCCGGTAGTGAAACCAGAGTGGGCCACCAAACAGTAGCCCCTTCTATTCATAGCATGGCATGAGTGTCCCACCAAATGCGTCTCCTGCAACAGAACCACATCGGGAGAGAGACGTTTCAGATATTGTAGCACCACCCCTCGCTTCAATCAGTCCCCTAAACCATTGACATTCCATGTTAAAATGCACAATCCCCTACCCCCCATTTCCACAACAACGGTCACCCCACCCACGTTGAGAGCAAAAAACAGCACACTGATTGCTTGGTACAAAACAAACGCCACACAAAAACAACTCCCCTACCGCCACCCCCCCAACTCCCGTTACACACCCCCCCACCCTGCACCCCTGCACAAGACCATTAAGCCACCCCAACTCGCAGTGTGCCTGTCGCCCCAACATGAACCTACTCTACGGAAAGAAAGAAAAACCCCCGAGGAGGAAGAATCTCACCAGATACCCCACAGCCTCCCAATGATGAAGGAAAAGTAATACAATCCTAGAAAAGAAAAAACAATACATCAAACCCAAGTCGGAGGTGAACACAAAATTGTCTAGGAACCACCAGTCATTCACACTTGGTCCGCTGATCCACCACCCTCATCCTCGGCTCGTTCCTCCCCGCCGTGCCGACGGTGCAAAGTGTCAAGCCAGTCCTCAACCGCCTCGGGCCGGTCGAAAAAATGAGTCCGTTCCTCCAGTTCAATGCGTAGCTTGGCCGGGAAAAGCATAGAGTACTTCAAGCCCATGTCCCTCAGCCGCCGCTTGACAGTCATAAATCCCATTCGCTGTTTTTGCACCGATTGTGTAAAGTCAGGATAGAAACTGATGTCCGCATTGTCATACTTCGTCGGGCCATGCACACGAGAGGCCTGCAGGATTGCGTCACGGTCCCTGAAGTTGAAGATCCTGGCAATGATAGGTCGCGGTGGGGCCCCAGGCCTCGGCCGGCCCCCCGGAACTCTGTGTGCCCGCTCCACCGTAAAGAATTTGCTGAGGCCTTTCGGCGCTAGTTTGTTCAGGATCAAATCTTCCACAAAGAGATCGACCGGCCCGTCCTCCGACCTCTCCGGCACACCGATGATGCGCACGTTATTCCGCCGGGCCCTGCTTTCAAAATCCTCCAGTCTCTTAACAGAGAGGTCGCTGAGCGCCCGCAAACTACGGATCTCCGTCTGCAGTTCAGAGACATCCGTCTTGAGGCCCGATGTCGTGAGATCGAGTGATTTGACCTTCTCACTAGTTTTCGACATATCTGCCCTAAGTAAGTTGACATCGATCAACAGGGTGTCCAGCTTGTGGGCCAGCGAGTCGAATCGCTGGCCGTTCGAAGCCTTAATGGGGTCGATGGCACCCATGACATCTTGTAGTGTCAATTCCGTCGAGGGTGACGGGCCCTCCTTGGCCGCATCTGAAAGCCCGCTCAAACCGGGAGATCCCTTCTGCTGGGCATAGCGGTCCATGTTGTTCGTTTGCACGTAGCTACCCCTCCGGGTAGCTCTAGACTTGTGCTTGTCACCGTCCAGCCGGGTCGCCATTACTCAGCAGGGAGTGCAGATCCAGTATTCCTGTTAGGCGTAACGATCACCCTGGGGAGTCCACCTGAGTGATGGACAGCCCCCTTTGTCAACGCCACTCGACAGCCACAGATCGGTCCCAACGTAGAGCGACTGCGAGCGCCCGCTACCAGACTCGTAGAGGAAAGTCAAAAACGAAAGTGAAACCAGGGGGGGGACGGGCCCGCCCAAGACCCCAGAGCCGTTGTTGTTCGATTGGAGCTCGGGGACTGTGCCAACCCGAGTCCGGGGTGGCGCCACGGAGCAGGCCTCTTTCCGGAGTACAGGATAAGTCGAGTTCCCAAAGTCCGATTTAAGTTCCGAAAACGGGAATCACCTCAGCTTCGGTTCATCAGTAATATTCCTTCAAGATAGCAGGATTATAGCCAGGATAGACGTGGGAGGCTGCGAGGGTCTCGGGAGCCCTGTGCCTACGCGTCCATCTTGGTTGCGCGCTAGGCTCCTCCTCCTAAAACTCATTCTTGATACATTTTTACATTAAAATCATTATAAAAGATGGTAGAAAAGTGAGTTGACATCTCTTCTCTCATTCCTGGACGCTGCAAATTCCCTGACGTTATGCTGACGGAGAGGACGGTGACGCTGCTGGACAGCTGTTTCCCTGAATCTTTGACAGACTGAATTGCTGCCTGACTTTTGATGAATTAAAGACTTTCCACGACTTGATTGACTTAGAGAACGACTAATAGCCAGATTAGGTAAATATGATGTTTTGTGGTTTGGTTTATGATCTATTAAATTTAGCAATTAATTAGATAAACGAAGTTTTGATTAATAAACAAATGTGTTGGGTTGTTATTTGAAGAGATTAGATTAAGATTGAATATAGAATAAAAGAATTGAGTTACCAAATATCCAAATTCAACTAACTGATTCATCGACAAAATGAGGGGAATATCTCGAGGTTCTGAGTTTAATAAAGGTATTCAATGTATATTCTTGTAAATTAGGTTCTTTAGGTGAAAAGGTATTCCTTTCATGTCAGCGTTTGGAAAATCTATCCATCCCGTAAGAGCAGATCAATGAAGTGTGAGTGTTGGTGTTATGGGCCCCACCAATGAATGCATTGAGTGAATGTGTTAGTATGATATTTGGTCTGTGACGAAGGGAGGATTTGACATTCCACGCTGCATCAGTTTTTCTGGTAGCAGAATGATGGTTGTTATTGTTTTGGTTTGGTAAATATTGCTTGTACATTGCTTATCGATTATTGATTATTGATTGGTATTGGTTTATGTATTAACACTTTATGTGAAGTTGCGTCGAGTTTAATGTTGTCTGTACGACTCCTGGGATGCAGGAAGTCGATGTTTGTAATGATTCCGTAGTAGGGCAGAGGTAAGCGCTGCTCTCGGGAAAGACGGAATTGTTGTTGCCCTGTAGGTACACAGGGAAACGTGTGACGATTGGAGTTGCACGGCGCATTGTCTGGGTTTGGTTTGATAGCATCATTGTGTGTTGCCATTAGGGACATTTTCTGTATAAAAGAAGTGTGTATGATAGCGAAGGTTACCTGTGAAAATTTGGTCTTAGGTACCAGGAGGCCAGAAGGTACCCTGATGGCGCTTATCACTGGAAAGGTAGCAGGTGTTCTCTAAGCTTGTTAGAAGGACAGAGTAGAGGGAAGTGCTACTTTGTTAACGAGTGTTATAATTCTGTAGTAGGACAGACTGTTTGCTGTTCTCGGAAAAGACAGAATTCTGTGTAAATGTACTACAATTTTCTTGTATAAAAGTGTGTGAATGGAAAAGGCATTCCGGTTAATTGTGAAACTCTGGTTTTATTTCTCAGGAGCATTGAGTCTCCAACTAGGTGTTTTAACTCTGGAGAAGCAGTTAGCTGATGCTTGTTAGAAGGGATGTGCTACTTTATCAACGGAAGTAACGATTCTGTAGTAGGGCAGAGGGAAGCGCTGCTCTTGGGAAAGACGGAATTCTTGTGAGAAAGGTCTTTTTCTATTCTTTGGTTAGCGAAGCGGACAAAGGTGGTGTTTTGTGTTGTTACAAACTGATTTGAAAATTTGAAACAAAACTTACAGAGTGAATTTTGTAAAGGAGGGGTAGACAGGAGCAGAAACTTCGGCAACGGCTGCTGACGTCAGAGCGACCGCGCTGGGATTGGCCAGTCGGTTGGAAACGTAAAACGCTCCTGATTGGTGCGTTAGTGTACGCCGCGCTAGGAGTGGAGAGTCACAGGGTGACGTAGACACTTCTGATTGGTGCGTTAGTGTAAGTCGCGCTGGGATTGGAAAATTACAAAGGGGACATAGACGCTCCGGATTGGTGCGCTAGTGTGAGTCACGCAACGATTGGTCAGAATAGCGGTACAGTTGTAAGGAGAGACTAGTAATACACGGAAAACAGAAAAGATGTATTACGATCCACCAGAAAAGGAGAAAAAGTCCTGGTTTTGGAGAATTAAAAACTGGTTTAAGAAGGACAAACCGATTGTAACTAGGGAAGGACAGTTACTTCCTCCACCGAAAACTCCTGCATCCTTTATGGTTGCGAAATATGGATATCCACTTGTATTTGGTCAGACAATTGGGTAAAGTACAGCAGAAATGACGGAGTCTTGGCTTTCGCAGAACATGGTTCATTTAATTTGGCAGTTCTGAGAAATTTAAGAGAGAAAATGATGAATCTAGAACCAAGACCTAGATCGACACAATTTGAAGCATTGACAGAATGGGAAGATTAGATGCATGATCGAGAGAGACAGAGGAGTGGCGGAAGGTATAGGTACATGTTTGGTAGACCATATGGACATGAGAATCATGATGATCGGATGAGAAGGTGGCGGAATGCAAGTATAACTGAAGGATTATTTCCCGTAAGAACTGCAGAGGATAATGGAGGAGGAACATGTACAGAAAAAAGACATAATGTGAAATCGCGAGGGTATGGAGTGAATGAATTAGAGGATGATGTTCTTGATGACATGTTTTATAAAAATCCACCTCCGTATCGACCAGAACCAGAAATATTGACACCAAGTGCCCCAATGAAAGAAACTTTATGAATTATAAATTCAGAACCAGTGTCCCAAGATTTAGAGGAAAATAATTTAATTAGAGAGGTAGAGAGGAAGTCAGAAAGTAAGATAAATGGTGAAAATTCTGTAGAATTAGCAAAGACAACATTAGAATGAACAGAGAAGATAAGAAAATTGACTAAAAATCTGGAAGCTGTAACAGTCCCAGTGATGATAGGTCCAGTAATGCCTATTTTTGATAAACAAAAAGATAGCGAACATTGTTTAACAGTTCCTTATAAAAGCAATAAACAGGTTGAGCAGCCGAAGCTGAGCCAAAATGAAAATCCATGTAGACAGACAATAAGTATGATCGAACCAAATGTTTCAAATAACCCGTTTATAGGCCAGAATTGTACTGAAAAACGAATAACGACAGTGGAGTCATTATTAGAAACACAAAAGGATTCAGAACGAGGTAATGTAGAGAAGCCAGTAGGACCATCTACAGAAGAATTAAGTGAATGGTTGAGAAGCTTGCAGAGAAAAGACAAAGAATCCCAATCAATAGATGTGGCCAAATTACGAATGGTATTAGAAGAGTTAATACTAGGAACCATCCCCACAGAGAAATTAAACACTTACCAAGATGAGGAATTACTATTTTTGTGCAAAAGTGTGACATGGAGAGTGAAGAATCTGCATGAACGACGAGAAGAAGTAACAAATGAAATGGGTATAGATATTGAAAAGGTGAAGGCTTTGCAAAAACCATATCAAATAGATTTCAATGAAAAAGATATTGAGAACTTGAACACCGCAGGTCAGATTAAGGAAATAATTATTTTGTTGAGAAAATGGGGAGATGTGGATAAATGGAGAAGCAGGTGGTATCGAAAACGAGATGATGTCTCAGATAAAACAATTGAAGCATTCTCTGTGAGAGAAAAGGAAAATGTAGTAACAGAATGCCCCATGAGAGAAATTCCAGGAGGAAGATATGTACATGTTCCATGGACAAGGCAGGATATTTTGTCATTTACAAATGATTTCCCTCGACTACGCGAAAAGCCTGTTGAGTGGTATAGGCAAGTGGACTGATTTGTGAAGTTGTCTAAAGTATTATGGATTGATCTGAATAGCCTATTTGACATAATAGTACCAGCAGATATATGGACAGAGTGCAAGCTGATGATAAATTGGCCAACACAAGAATACCCTAGGGATCCAAAAACAGGGGCTCCAGACCCTGAGGTAATGAAGAAATATGAACAGGTTATTGCCTTTCTGAAAAACAAGGTTCCTCCTAAAGAGACAGATTGGGTGAAAATTGATAGAACACATCAGGAAAGCAAAGAGTCGGTACATGCATATTATGAAAGGCGGATCTTGGCCTTTAAACAGTTTAGTGGAGATGAAAATCTGAGTGAAAAAGAATTTAAGTCATTTTGTATACAGATTTGTATATGGTCTACGTCCAGAAATTAATGAGATGATAAAACAACATACTGTAGATTGGCAAAATAAGAAAATAGACGAAGTATAGAGACATGCTAAATATTTCAGTGATGAGATTGAAGCAAAGCGGCGAAAACTAAATGAAAAGGCTATGTGGGCCCAGGTAAAAGTAGCGGAGAGGCAGGAAGCTCAAATAGTGGAACAAGCGAATAATGTAGGATTAAGACAAAAATTCAGTCCTGGGAAATATAGAAGAAGCTAAGAAGAAGTTCCCATGTCATAATTGCGGTAGATTAGGGCATTGGAAATCCGAGTGTAAATTTCAATGAAAATCCATCATTGAATCCACAGGTGCAGAATGAGGTGAGTGGTTAACCGCAGCGACAGCAGCAGGTTGTAACACAACAGAATCAGGTGCCAAAACCGCCTTTACCACAGAGCAAAAACTCTCAGAAATTTAGTCACAAAGCGGAATTCTACAATGAAGAACAGGTAAATAAACTGCCACGTGCTAGCGCTGTTTCGCAGTATTGGCTACAACGCGATGAGAGTGATTCAGAAGAGGGTTATTGACGGTCCCGAAGGGAGGAAGAAGAGTGCGTACTTGGCGCAACTCTAGAAGTAGACCAGACAGGCCCATTTGTAGATGGGAAAATAAATAATGAGAATATTACTTTCTTAGTCGATACTGGTGCTACTCGATCAACTGTTAGGTCAGCTGATGTTAAGAATTTTCCTCTCTCGGACGAAACGATCCAATTAGTTGGTGTATCCAAGAGACAGATTAAAACGTATCTTACAGAGCCGGTGAAGGTGAGCATAGGGAAATTTTCTGAAATGCACCGCTTTGTCGTGTGTGATACCAGTCCTGTGAATTTATTAGGTAGGGATTTGTTGTGCAAAATGAACTGCACTATATTTTGTATCCCGGATGGGATAGCATTTGAGAACCCGGATGAAGATGTGTTATATAAAATGACAATGGCTAATAGGGAGAAAGAGGTTACTGAAACCTACACTGTATTTAATCCTGATGGATTACCTAAAGATTTTAAACAGTCTGTAAAAGCAGAAGTTTGGGATTTCACAGGAGAAGATGTGGGATTAATGAGAAATGTAGATCCAGTAAAAATAACAGTAAAGGAAGGAGTAAGTTATCCAAATGTCCCTCAAATATAAATTGACACCTGAAATAATTGAAGGAGTAACTGCTGTGATTGAGAAATTGATAAAACAAGGAATTTTGAGAGAAATAATGAGTAGTCCATGTAATTCACCAATAATTGGACTGAAAAAGCCTAGTGGGAAGTTCAGGATAGTACAAGATCTGAGAAAGATAAACAAAATTGTTGTGTCATGCTGTCCCATTGTACCAAGATCTGTGATTTTATATCAGATTCCCCGTGATGCAGAATGGTATACAGTGATTGATCTATGCCATGCTTTCTTTTCCATCCCATTGCAGCATGACAGCCAGCAAACTTTGGTGCCGAATTCCACAGGGGTACACAGAAAGCCCCTCAATATTTAATCAACTATTGAAGAAGTCTTTGGAAAGTCTAGAAATGCCTGAAAATTCAGTGTTAGTTCAATACATCGACGACCTTCTTGTGGCGTCGAAAACCCGTGAAGCTTGTGAGATAGACACTATAGCCTTGCTGAATCATTTGGCAGATGGAGGACTTAAAGTGTCACCATCAAAATTAAAATTTTGTAAGAAAGAAGTTCAATATTTGGGACATAACATTGAAAAAGGATTGAGAAAAAAAACGATAGACCCAAAGAGAGGTGAGAATGTTTCAGGGAATGGTTGGATATTGTTGTCAATGGATCAGCAACTTTTCGTTGATCGCAAAACCTCTGGTACGTCTGACGAGATGCGATGTAAAAGATCCCATTGATTTGAACAAGGAAGAATTGGCGGCTTTTAAAAGATTGAGAGATGGGCTGTGTGAAGCACCAGCGTTAGGTATGCCTGATTATGAGAAGGAGTTTGAGTTGTACTGCAGTGAGAGGAATGGATGTGCACTCTCTGTTCTAATACAGAAGCATGGAAAACTGAGGAGACCAATTGCATATTTTTCATCAATGCTGGACCCAGTAGCTGTAGCCCTACCTGGGTGTTTGAAAGCAGTAGCTGCTACATGTCAAAGTTTGGAACAGAGTGAAGGAATTGTGATGGGATATCCTGTGAAAGTGTTTGTACCTCATGATGTAGCGATCCTTTTAACAAGGAGTCGTACTCAGTATATGACACAAGTATATGACTAAGTATGAAAAGGTCATATTAGTTGCAACGAATGTAAGTCTTGTGAGATGCTTGAATGTGAATCCTTCAACATTGCTGCCTGATGCTGAGAATGTGGAAGTCAGAGATAAGTAGATCATGACTGCCTGGATTGACTTGATTTCTGTACAAAACCACGACCGGACATAAAAGATGTACCTTTATCAGAAAGTGATTTCGTTATGTTTGTTGACGGGTCTTGTTTGAGAACAGATGATGGAGTGTTAAGTGCAGCATATGCGGTATGCACGGTTGCATCAGTAATGGAAGCATCTTATCTGAAAGGAGTAAAATCAGCCCAAGTAGCAGAACTTGTTGCTCTGACTAGAGCATGCAAGATTGGGAAAAGTGTAAGAGTGACTGTGATGACTGACAGCCAGTATGGTTTCGGAGTCGTACACGACTTCGGCCAGATATGGCTGCAGAGAGGATTTTTAACATCAAGTGGAACTCCCATTAAGAATGCTGAAGTGGTTGGAAAATTGCTTGAGGCGATACAGCTGCCTAGACAATTGGCTGTTGTGAAGTGTGCGGCCCATAGCCAAAGTGGCGATTACATCGCTACTGGCAATAAATATGCGAATGACATGGCCCAATATTTTGCACGTAATCAGAATTCCACCAATCGGGCTAAAGAAAGAGAAGTGATTTCTTGCTCCTTGATGTTTACTAACACTGTGGGAACATGGGAAGAAGTAAGACAATTGCAGGAAGAAGCAGGAGAAGAGGAAATGAAGCAGTGGGTAAAAGCAGAATGTTCACCCAGAGAGAAGGATCATGTGTGGGTCTATCGGGATGGAAGACCAGTTATGCCTGATAGCATGATGTCTACCATGGCACGGATGTATCATGGTCAGGGACATATAGGGAGAGACGCCATGATCAGGTCATTTAAACAAACCTGGTACAATGCAAAACTTAGACTTGTAGCAGAAAGTCTTTGTCAGAGATGCCTAATATGTCAGCAATACAATCCTGGAAGAAAGACAGTAGTGAGTCTAGGAACAATAGGTCGAGAAGGAGGGCCTTTCAACAGAATGCAAGTGGATTTCATTGAGATGCCTCCCTGTAACAGGTTGAGGTATGTTTTGGTTATGGTCTGTCAGTTTTCTAGGTGGGTAGAGGCATTTCCAACAAGAAGAAATGATGGAATGACAGTGGCAAAATTACTTTTGAGGGAATTTATCCCTAGATTTGGGTTCCCAGTGACAATTGAATCAGACCGAGGAGAACATTTCCATAATGAGATCATAAAACTGATTTGTGAAGCATTGAATGTACGACAAAAACGACATTGTGCCTGTCGACCAGAGGCTTCTGGTGTAGTGGAACAGATGAATGGTACTATCAAAAACAGGATAGGGAAAATGTGTTTAGCCACAGGTATGAAATGGCCTGATGTCTTGCCTCTAGTACTCATGACTATTAGATCAATTCCAGACAGAACTACAGGGTTAAGCCCCCAGGAAATCATCATGGGACGAGCAATGAGCCACATGTTTATACCAGTCAACAAGCTGATGACTATAACTGATGACATGTTGTTGGAATACTGTAAAAGCCTGGCTGACGCAGTTCATTCTAAGTTTCATCGGGTTGGAGCGGATGCCACCACCCTTGAAAAGAAGCCAGCTCATGATCTGAGCCCAGGGGACTGGGTGAGGATAAAAGTCCACAGAAGAAGAAACTGTTTGGTTCCAAGGTGGGGAAAACCAAGACAAGTCATCTTGACCACAACAACAGCTGTGAAGTGTGCTGGATTGAAAAATTGGATCCATGCAAGCCATACTTTGAGAATTTCAAACCCAGTGAATAGCACAGAAAAAGAGTATTTTGATGAATCAGAATCCAGTACTGAGTCAGATGACGGAGTGCCAAAAACAAAAGAAAACCCTGAAAGCGGCGAAGCAGAACAGAGTCTAACATTTGTCCCCAGAAGTATTTCCCTGAGAAGAAGATTACAGATTTATGATACCAGTTCAGACTCAGAAACTGAACAAGGAGCGCAATGTCCCACGAAAAAACGAGGGAAAAACAAAGGCAAAGACAGTGAAGATACAATAAAAGAAATTAGTGAAAAGAAAGTGCCAGATGAAAGATTGAGCGAGATTCCACCTGAAACAACACTTTTAGATGAACAGGTGCCAGATACAGAGAGAGAGAGGGAAAGATTATTGCGGAAGACCCCCGAGGAGGTGTAGGGAACTCCAACATCCAGTTAGAAGCAGGGACAAGTAGTCAGCAGGAAGATTGCATGTCGGAGATTCGAGGAGGGACAGAAGTAGGGAAAACAAAAGAAGTGGTGGAAAAAGAGACTGTTGAAAGTATAAAGCAAGTTGAAACAGAGTCAGAGGAAAGCGAAGATGAAATACCTGAAGGTTAAGTTTTAAGAAAGAGAGCCTGGAGAACTGAAAAGAACGATAAAGGAAGTAAATTGAAAAGAGCTGCAAAGGATGACGTTTGGCCGAATAAAATAAAGAAATTGAGATCTCGACTGACACGAGTAAATTCACCAAGGGCTGAACAGGTGAATGAAGTAACGAGTCAGGAGGAATCAAAAGATGAAGAAACAATTGTAATTAAGGAGAGCAAAAGAACAAGAAAACCTAACCAGAAGTATAAATCACCAGAATGGACGTATGTGGCCCTGCCTGAAGTATAAGAAGAAGCGGATAGTCAAGGAAATCCAGAGGTGGTTGAGGAGGACGAAGAATCGGAAATCCTGAGAGTTATCTTGTCCGATATTGGAGAAGAAGCGGATGTTCAGGACATTCTGTATTCAGATCACGAAGGAAAGGTGAAAGATGATGAAATGCCAAACTGAATGAGACAAGAAAACTACTGATGGAAAGACAATCAAATACGGAAAAAAGACAAAAACTGGTAGAACCAAGTAGGTGCTTAGAGCCTTGGGTTAGAAAACTAGTTGTGAAGTAGAAGAGGCTAAGTCAAAAGACACAGTCCATTTTAGCAAAGATGGCAAACATAGATAGTAGAAAAGGTAGATATACATTTTTGAAGAAATGGTGTAAAATGTGTTGTTGTTGTACAGGATTACTGATGCTTCTATGGAGCATACTTGCTCTTCTGATCTCATTTAAGGTTACAATAGATACAATAGAAGGACATAGTGAAAACCAAACTAATATAGAAAAGATTCAAAGGGTAGTTCCGACTAGAATAGATAAAAACTATTTACATAAAGACAGGTCTATAACTGATTTTTCTAATAATGTATTTTCAAAATTGTTGTATGAATATGTAAAGACAATGGACGTAAGGGACTGCTATGTTTGTATGCAGTTACCTGCCTCTGTATCGGAGGGAGTGACTTCTCACCATCTTCCAGTAACATATGGAATAACATGTAGTGTAATAGCTAGTTTATTTTATCAAAGAGGGAAATTAGAATATTACTTTTCAGATGTAGATACTGTACTTTCACAAGTACCATCAATTAACAAGCTAAACAAGGTAAAACCTGCAAAGGTATTAGGTGAATTTTTCTTGGAGACTAAAGAACTAACATTAGAATATATATTTAAGAACAATTTGACATGCAGTTTAAAGAAAGAGGAAAGACATTTTTGGATATGCTTGAAGAAAGGAGACTGAAAATGCAAAGAAAGGCATCTGAAGGAAATGTGGAAAAGACAGTCTGGGATGTAGAAATGGAAAAACACTTGAAAGGTGAAGCTAGCCCAACTCTATTTAATATCTTCATGACCCCTCTGGCGGCCCTGGCGGAGTCTTTCGGGGCCCAGACCATCTCTTACGCTGATGACACCCAGCTCCTTTTTACCTGTGAGAGGGGTGCAGACTTCGATGGAGGTAGGATCCAGGGTTGTCTTGAGGCTGTGTTTCAGTGGTTCCATCATAACAGCCTCAAGTGCAACTCGGATAAATCCGAGGTCCTCTTCTTTGGGTGCAGCTCGGACCCGGATTGGAAAGTGTGGTGGCCTGAGAACATGTTTCCACCAGCAAGTTCGTCCCAGGTAGCGAAAAACCTTGGGATTAAGATCGACAATGGCCTCGCACTACGCTCGCAGGTAATCGGTCTCACAGGGACCTGCTTTGGCTTACTCCGGATGCTCCGCAAGTTCCTTCCCTTGTTATCGGAGGAACACAGGAAGATCACGGTGCAGGCGATGATAGGCTCGAGAATAGACTATTCCAACGTTCTCTATCTCGGCCTGCCAGAATACCTGCTTCAACGATTACAGGTTGTTCAGAATTCGGCAGCACGTGCTATTTTTGGACTATCTCGCCGTGCCAGAGCCTCGGGCCTTTTGGAGGCTCTGCACTGGCTTCCTGTCCGGAAGCGGATAGTTTTTAAATCTCTCACCCTGGCACACAAAGCCTTGCACACATCTGGAGCAAAATATCTTCAGAAAAGGCTGTCTTTTTATCGTCCTGCCAGATCGCTTAGGTCTGAAGCCTTGTTTTTTGCGGTAGTGCCCCGCGTGAAGAGAGCTCGCATTGGTGGCCGCTCCTTTAAATTTTTAGCGCCTCAGCTGTGGAATAAATTGCCTGTGTCCCTGCGCAGCACTACCAACCTGTTGGCCTTTAGGAAGGGGCTTAAAACTTGGCTTTTCACTTCTTAGTTTCAGGTCCTATCAGGTCTCTTCTCTTTCTGTTTCTGTTCATTTTTTCTGTTGTGTTTTGCGATTAGCGTGCAATTTAAAGCGTCGGGACACTCTTTTGAGTAGCCGCACGCTATACAAAAACCTGTTTAACATAACATAACATAACATAGTCCAACTATGGCTTTAGATTGGCCTCAAAAAGGGAAATTGTGTATTAGAAGGAATCAAACTGCATATGATAATTATTTTGTAGGAAATAGTGAGTGCCATGATACATACCGAATCATGGGTGGATGGGGATTTAAAGGTGGAAAAGATCCAGTTTTTCCTGGGTTATATTTCATTTGTGGGAACAAGGCATATTAAGGCACATGCATCAATGTAAAAACCGGTCGCAAACGGGCAGATTCTCAGAATCTGCCCCTTTGCGACTGGTATTTTTGCATTTGGGATGCATCAACCCAAATGCAAAAATCGCAATTTAAGGAATCTCTAAATTGCGATTCCTTAAATTGCGATTGCATTTAAGGAATCCCAAATTGAGATTCCTTAAATGCAATGCATGAAAGGGAAAAAATTAGCGATTTCGCTAATAGGGGGAGCAAATTACCATGAAGTTGAACTTCATGGTAATTTGCAAAAACTATGAAAAATGCACTTTTGTGCATTTTTCTAAGTTTCATGTTGCGCACACACATGCCCTTAGAGCATGTGTGTGTGCAACATATGTGCACAGATCAATTTCAGGAGTGCAATAGGGTGTCATTTTGACACCCTTGCACCCTTGAAATTGCATGAGCAATTTGCGAGTACCTATTGGTACTCGCAAATTGCTCATGCAATCTCCAATTCATTCCTATGGGCCTGGAGGCCCATAGGAATGAATGGGACGGCATTCCTTAATTGCGACTCGCAATTTGCGAGTCGCAATTAAGGAATTTGTAGGAATCGCTATTTTTATAGCGATTCCTACATGCATAGGCTTTTGCAATTCCTTAATTGCGATTCCTTAAACATCGCAATTAAGGAATCGCAAAAGTGTTTGTTGATGCATGTGCCAGATAATCGTTTGCCAGACCATTGGTATGGCACATGTTATGTAGGCCTGGTTTTTCCGAAGATTTTTCATATGGATAGAGGAGAAGATGGTGTACATAGTTTAGGTAGTTATTTAGCACGTAGTAGGACAGAATCTTGGTCGGAAATTTTGGGTTACATTTTTAGAGCACTGATACCAGCCGTGGGAATATCTCTAAATGCAAAGAAAATTAGAAGACTTTCAACAGTAGTGGATCGCTTGTCAACAAGCACCGCTGGAGGATTTTTATTAGTAAACACTGAAATGGTTGCCATGCGTGCAATGGTAATGCAAAATCAACTTGCCCTTAATATATTATTGGCAAAAGAGGGTGGAGTCTGTGGAATGCGGAAAGTTCAACACTGTTGTACTTACATTCCTGATGAAAGTAAAGATTTGAAAATTTATATTAAAAATATTACAGAATTGCATGACGAAATTGCACCACTGGAGGTTGAAGGTGTTTGGGAAAAGATTGGATAGAAAATATCTGCTATTAAGAATTTCTTAGTCAACCTAGGTAGTACCTTTTTAGGTAAAATCTTATTTCCATTAACATGTGTGATTTTCATAGTATTAATAATTAGATTAGGATGTATTTGTCGTAAAAAGAATAAAAATCAGAAAAGGTTAAAAAGAGAAAATTTGAGGAGAAAAGATAAGAAACAAGAGAATTCGAAGAGATAGAATTAGAGGAGGTTAAGGAGAACATGTACAAATCAGCAAAAAGAGGAGAGACAGGGGAAACTGAATTATGAATAAAAGCAAGAAATCACTTTGAAATTCCGTAAAAGGGATACAAAATTTTGATGGTGTGGTGATACAATCACCAAAGGGGGGATTGATGGAGCGGGTAGAACAAAATTTTGTATACCCCCTCCCATTTCTGCATGTTCATAATAATCCGAATAATCTATTAATTGTTATAATATTAATCTGTTTGAAGTGATATCTAATCCACTGTACTAATGAAAGAATTACACGTGGGAATTTGAATTTGCATGGCTAAAATAATTTGTATCCTAATATATGTACGCATACTAATACTAGAAAAATAGAATATTGCATGATATATGTTGCTTTTGTGACGTTATTGTAAGTCGCACCAGATGACATCGTTGGGTGAATATAAACGCTTTGAATGTTGCTATTATGCTAGATAATTGCATACACATAGGGAAACTAGTGAGGGTTTAACATTTTATTAGCTATTTCCATGTTTTAATTACGATTTATGTTTGTTTTGCTTAAGTTGACCGATTGGGCCTTCGTAAAGATGGCTGACTTTGACTTGACGGCCCTAGTCACCGTTCCACGAGGTTTCAGGTGAAGTGCGCCTGCGCTACAGCAAGCAACAGTGGCCTCGTCCTGACCCCATGCAAGATGTACCAAGCAAGGTCACACTGGGAGAGTTGCCAAGACTATTAAACAAAGGACTGTCTTTAAAACTGGAGCCAGCAAGTGTGATGACCTAACCAAGTAGACTATGTGAGAACTTCACCGAATGACCCCAAACCCACCAATCAGGACTTCCTAAAACTCATGCTTGATACATCTTGACATTAAAATCATTATAAAAGATGGTAGAATAGTGAGTTGACATCTCTTCTCTCATTCCTGGACGCTGCAAATTCCCTGATGTTATGCTGACGGAGAGGACGGTGACGCTGCTGGACAGCTGTTTCCCTGAATCTTTGACATACTGAATTGCTGCCTGACTTTTGATGAATTAAAGACTTTCCACGACTTGATTGACTTAGAGAACGACTAATAGCCAGATTAGGTAAATATGATGTTTTGTTGTTGGTATATGAACTATTAAATTTAGCAATTAATTAGATAAACAAAGTTTTGATTAATAAACAAACGTGTTGGGTTGTTATTCGAAGAGATTAGATTAAGATTGAATATAGAATAAAAGAATTGAGTTACCAAATATCAAAATTCAACTAACTGATTCATCGACAAAATGAGGGGAATATCTCGAGGTTCTGAGTTTAATAAAGGTATTCAATGTATATTCATGTAAATTAGGTTCTTTAGGTGAAAAGGTATTCCTTTCATGTCAGCGTTTGGAAAATGTATCCCTCCCGTAAGAGCAGATCAATGAAGTGTGAGTGTTGGTGTTATGGGCCCCATCAATGAACGCATTGAGTGAATGTGTTAGTATGATATTTGGTCTGTGACGAAGGGAGGATTTGACATTCCACGCTGCATCACCACCACTTCTGTTCCTTAGCAGCTGCCACTGGTTACACATTCTTTATAGAGCCTGGTGTGTGACAGCAAACATGCCGTTGTGGTTACACACATCTTGGAGGCTGAGCCTCCTAAAGCAGAGCTGTCACTGAGGTTACTTAGATCTTGCAAGTCCATGCTTTTGAGAGCAGAGACCATTGGTTACAGGAGTTTGCAAGCTCAAGCATTAGCATAAAAGCTATTTTCGTGTTACACTGGTCTAAGAGGCTCAGGAATGTCTTTTACTCTGGTTAAGGCTAAGAATGCATAAAACTGCTAGAAGCGGAATATGACACCAGTCATAGTCCACTCACTCTTGGTAATTTGAGAGACAAGATAAATAAATACAACTCCCTAGCAGATGATGAAATAAAATACACTTATAGACACCACACAGCGTGCAAATGTGGTGATGGAGGCAGGCCAGGCCGATTATTAACGAAAAAAATACGCATAGAAAGCAAACAACATACTGTTATGCAGATTCAGGATGATAATGGAATAATACATTATGATACTCAGGGTATACTGAATACCTTCACAAAGGCATACAGTGATTTTTATAGGACTCAACACACTGTACTGGAACCTGAAATTATGCAACACATTGCTAATATAGCGCTGGTGTGGCTGTCCGACACACACCGCATATACCTGGCTCAACCCATAACAGAGGATGAAGTTCAACTAGCTATAAAATCACTGCCCAATGGTAAGTCACCAGGTCCCGATGGATACACTGGAGAATTTTATAAAGCATACTCGGAATTGCTAACTCCGTATTTGTTTGAGATGTATGACAAAGTCTACCATGCCAAAATTCTCCCTCCAACACTGCGCGAGGCCCTTATAGTGGCACTGTTGAAACCTGATAAAAACCCAGATAAAGCAGAATCGTATAGGCCACACTCACTAATAAATACAGACGTTAAAATCTTGTCAAAGATTATTGCCACTAGACTACGACCACTCATGTCCACTATAGTCCTACTTGACCAATCTGGGTTTATCCCGGATCGTTCAATTGTGCATAATTTACTAACCATATTTGCCCTGTTACATCAACTAAATCCGCAGATCAGGGCTGTGGCGGTGTTATTAGATGCGGCTAAAGCCTTTTACTCTGTCAAATGGACCAACATGTTCTCGATCCTGCAGAAAATTGGCTTACCACCTATGTTTATAAACTGGATAGCCCTCCTATACAATAAACCCACAGCCCGCATAAAAGTCAATCGACACGTATCGAAGGCGATCCCAATACAACATGGGATCAGACAGGGGTGCCCATTATCCCCGCTATTGTTCTTGGTAGCATTAGAGCCACTTGCTTGTAAAATACGTCAAAAATATGCACACACAGCGCTACGATTTAATCTGGGACCCATCAGTATATCGCTATATGTGGACGATATGGTATTGTACCTAAGGGATCCCGAGGTCGATATATCACCTCTCTTGAGAGAATATATAAAATGTGGGCGTTACTCGGGCCTGCAGATTAATTGGAGTAAGTCAGCAGTGATCCCGTTGACAGAAATCACGAAGGCACCACAATTGGAATTCCCCCTCATATGGCAGGATTAGATATCTTGGAATCTGGATACATAGGGACCCTGAACTAGTCCTCAGATATAATTATGGCACTACAATAGACCGTATAGAAACACAAATAACCAGATGGATAACTTTGCCTCTATCCCTAGCCGATAGAATGTCGCTTATAAAGATGGTGCTGTTACCTAAACTATTATATCTCTTTATTAATATACCAATAATGCTTCTGGCACCCATCTTTCAGAGGCTACGTATGGGCCTAATCAAGCTGATATGGGCCGGCAAGCAAGCTCGCATCAGTCTTCACACTATGTCGCTTCCATACGCATCAGGCAGTTTCACGGTCCCTGATATTTATTTATACTATTTGTGTGCCCAAGCGCAATACGCATCGTTTTGGTTCCACCCAGTAAAGTATCTACCACATCTTGCTGTAGAGGATGGTGATGCTGACCTGGTGCCACTGCCCAGCATACTCACACACATATCATGCCGCACCTATCTCCGCGAGAAATAAACACGATACGCACGACATCACAGGCATGGATTAGCATAGGTCACTTGGCACACAAAACCCCCATATATGCCCCGAACATGCCATTAAATTGCCATCCAGGTTTGTCGGTCACACAAGAACAAAAAAGCATGCTGATATTAGAACAAGTAGGTATAGCACGAATGGGTGACCTATATTTAAATGACACTTTCATAACCCCCGATGACCTGTCATATATTAGCAACCAATCACTCTTGTTCCGATTTATATATCATAGATTGAAGGCTGCAATCGGGGAACTCTATCCTTCATATCCTGCTGAACCTCCTGCATTGCAGTCATTGCAATTTTTTAAAGCCACACATTGTGTTGTACGCTTACTAGTATAAAGTATAAAAGTATAAAAGAAGCTTGTAAAGCGCTCGAATACCAGAAGGTTTCTTGGCGCTGTGGTGTGCGAGATTGGCAGGAGAACCGGGATAATTACTGAACCTGAAATAAACGATGCTTCAAAATTTTTCTGAACAGGGCATAGTTGGGTTGCAGTCGCATCTCCACAGGCAGGTGATTCCAAAGAAGAAAGAAGCATGATGAGGTTAGACTATTAACCTGGTAATTAATATCTAGTTTATTGTCAAAGATCACACCCAGGTTCCTGACCTTAGTGACCGGGAGAGGGCATTGATTCCAAAGTCTTGCTGCACACGTGCTAAAAGAGCGACCACCCCATCTTGAAAATTTAAATCTGGAAGTACAGATAAAGCCTAAATTGGCAGACCGTAAGGCGCGCTGCGGGAGATAGGGTCTAAATCTATTAGCTCCATCATTTGCACCACCCCCAAAACGGGCCCGGTGAACCAAACAGAGAGCCTTGAACTCGATCCTTTGTTGGATCGGAAGCCAGTGCAAAGATTTCCTACCTTCAGAGGTGGGACAACCCCATGGCAGGTTCAGAACAACCCGAACTGCAGCATTCTGCAAGGATTGGATTTTTCCCACCTGAAATTTATCCATCCCTAAAAACATGGCATTGCAGTAGTCCAGTCTGGACATAAATAGAGTGGCCATCACAGTCTTCTGGAGCGCCAGAGGAATGTACGGGAGAATTTTCCGCAGGGTTTTTAGAAGAAAGAGGCATGATGAGGTTAGGCTATTAACCTGGGCGGACATATCTAGTTTATTGTCAAAGATCACACCCAGGTTCCTGACCTTAGTGACCGGGAGAGGGCATTGCCCGGCCTCCAAAGGCCACCAGAGAGAATTCCAGATTGAGGGGCCTTTGCCAAACTCCATCACTTCAGTCTTTTCAGTATTGATTTTTAGAAAGCTCAGGCGCATCAAATTCATCACATCAACAAGACAGGTGTGAAATTTGGCCGCTACGTGGTCAGGGTGATCCACAGTTGATATTACTATCTGTGAATCATCCGCATAGGACACCAGCCTGAAGCCATGTTGTCGGACCAGACTAGCCAATGGTCTGACATAGATGTTGAAAAGGGTCGGCGATAGAGCCGACCCTTGTGGGACACCGCTTGGTAGGGAAAAATTGGACGAATGTAGTCCGGCCCATTGTATACTTTGGGTGCGATTGTCCAAATAGGACGCCAGGAGGGCCAAAGCACGGTCCCCAATCCCGACCCCCTTTAGACGCTGCAGCAATACCTCATGGTTGACAGTATCGAACGCAGCGGACAGGTCCAGAAGGACGAGCACCGCTCGCCCCCCTCCGTCTACTGCAGCTCGAATACCCTCCGCTGTAGTTATAAGAGCCGATTCCGTGGAGTGTCTAGGTCGAAAACCATGCTGGGACCTATCCAAAATAGCATTGTTATCAAGGTACTCCATCAGACTCTGGTTTATGGCCTTCTTGGCAATTTTAGCCACTAGAGGAAGTCCGGAAATAGGACGGTAACTGGTGAATTCCGAGGGGTCAAGCGAGGACTTCTTCAAAAGAGGTTTTACACTCGCCGTTTTCCACGTGCTTGGATAGAATCCGGAGGCTAATACTTGATTGATCAACAACGTAAGAGTAGGTATGATCTTATCGGTAGCCTGGTGTAGGATATGGGGAGGACAGGGATCTGATGCAGCACCCGATTTTATGGAACCTAATATTGTCCTAAGCTGCTCTCTGGATAAGGGGGGAATGCTTGACAGGCTGCAGCTAAATATCTCCTGTTGAGGAGATGGGGGACCCACGGTATTTAGTAGATCGTTGTAGATGGTAGTAACCTTGTTCTTAAAGAACTCCGCTAGCTGATCACAGAACAGCTGATTCGGTTTGAACTGGTTCGTCTGCTGGGGATTCGCTAAAAAAGATACAGTTTTAAACAGTTCCTTCGTGGAGTTCCCTGCCTCCGAGATTTTCCGAGAGAAGTAATCTTTCTTAGCCTTCTGAATGGCGAGCTTATAGTTGGACAAAGCCTGACCATAGGCTTCCTTACAGGTCCTGTCATAGTTGCCTCTCCATAACCGTTCCCGCCGCCTACATTCAACTTTAAGCCATTTCAACTCCGGGCCATACCAAGGGGCACCTGGTGCGCGTCTATTCTGGGTAGCTACCTGGAGGGGAGCGACCTGATTAACAGCCCTAGTAATCCAGTCCGTAAACTGAGCAGCAGCTATGTTGTTATCAGAGTCAAGGGTAGAGGGGGGGTACCCAACGCCTCCAAAAGGGATGAATGTGTAACTTTGCTCCATCTCCTAAACACGATTCTGGCAGGTCTCTGCGGAGCCCCTATGGGTCTGGTCTTAACTCCCACACTAAAAAGCACGGCCCGATGATCAGTCAATGGGAGGGCTTCCGTCCCAAGATATAGAAGATCAGGGTGGCTAGAGAATAAACCGTCTAGCGTATGTCCCCCCGTGTGGGTCGGGTCGGAAACCAGCTGCTGGAGTCCATATCCCTCCATACTATCCAGCAATCTGGCAGTATCCGAGTGATTCGTGACCTCCAAATGAAAATTAATGTCCCCCTGGATAATACAAGGCTCAAACTTAGTGCAGGACTCCAAAAGGTTTTGCAGAGCCCTCAAAAATGCAACCCGTGGTCCAGGCGGTCTGTAGATCAGTAGCCCATGGGAAACAATAATACCTTTAGAAAAAATGCTGAATTGTACTGCTTCTGCATGCAAGTTTTCGACCACCATGGTCTGTACCTTCTGATGGTCCCTATAAATGATAGCCAGGCCGCCCCCTCTGCCCTCCTCTCTATTAAAACAGTGTAACGCATAACCTGGGGGCAAAGCCGTGTTCCAGTCCGGGCAGGAGGCTGCATTGGTCCATGTTTCTGTAATAAAGGCAATATCAGGGGAATGAGCCGTTAGCAGCAGTTCCAGTTCTACTTTATGTTTAGTCACGGAACGTGCATTTAAGAGAATCCCCAACAAGCGGTTCCCAGAGTTTACCCGTGAGGCTGGGAATAATGCCCGAGTCAACGTGTCATAGGGACCAGTCACCGGGTCCGCCCCCACCCGGTTACTATCCCCAATCCTGCAGGAGGCGATACCCAGCCCCGCTCCATCGTCGGTTGCCACCCTGGCCATAGAGTAACGACAACCCGGGCATAGATACTTATATGTGTCATCATGTCCGTGCAGGGGGATGCACTGCGGGTGGCTCCTCACCTTTAGCTCCAACAACCTCTCTCGAGTGTAATATACAGCATGCGTGGCAACTAACGGCATGGCTTCTTGCGTGTTCCTGGCGCGGACGGGCGCAGACGGGCTTGCCTTTGGCGCGCCGCCGGCGCGCCCTCTGCGCGCGTCTGCTGCGCGCTCGCGCCAGCGTGTGTTATATGGCAGCAGAGGCAGGCACTAGACTGCTGACCTACCCGGAAGAGGGTGGGCGGGCCCGCTCGCACGGACGGGCGCCACGCACCGGAGGAGAGGAGCCGGGAGAAGTGCTCCACAGGTCAAGGAAAAGTAAGTTAAAAGCTCAGAGTATTGAGCGCTTAAAAAAAATTATTAAAACAGTGTCTGCTGTACAAGTTAAAACCCAATCCTAAACGTACTGCCTTTAAAATATTCTAAAGTGGTATCACAGCTGTCCAACAATTCGATAGTACAGGAGCACATTCGCAGCCCGCACCCCACTCTCAGATTCCGACTCTGCTGTTCTCAACACACGCTGCGCGCTCGCGCCAGCGTGTGTTATATGGCAGCAGAGGCAGGCACTAGACTCCTTACACCCAATGGAAAACTACGTATTATTCATTACAAATGTATTCATCAAGCTTATCATACACCAGCTAAATTACATAAATATGGTCAAACTGCAGGAGGTGTGGGTTTGATCAGGCAGACTTTGCACATCTTGCATGGGCCTGTGACAAGGTATGATTGTTCTGGGAGGCGGTAATTCACCATCTGAGTGTTCTGATATCATGTAAATTGTGCTGTACACCACAGTTATGTTTGTTAGGCCTACATATACCTGTAAAGTCAACTAAGAAAAAACTGATTGCAGTGTTGCTACTGTTAGCCAAACGCAGGGTGGCAATGCATTGGGATAGCAGGCAAACCCCTACGATTGCTCGCTGGATACTAGACTCAGGTCTCCATGTGAATGCCAAGAAGTGTGAGTTTCACAAAAGAAAACTCAAATTCTTTGGACATATTTTCTCTGAAAATGGGCTGACACCTGATCAGGCCAAAGTACAAGCCTTCTTGTCCACCAGAGTCATTGTGGCATTTTCACCTCTAAGAGAGCTTTCCGCGACAGAATATGGTTTTACTTGCCTTGATGAGAGAATTATAGGCTGGTCATTTGTAACTGCTTGTCTCCAAAACAACACAGCACCTACTAACCATGTCTGATCTTCCGAGGCAAGCATGGGAGAGGATTGCCATTGATTTTTTTTGGACCCCTCAACAATCGACATCACTTCATTGAAGTCATTGATGAGTACTCACGATTTCCCCTTGTGGAAGACCTATCTTCAACCAGACATGACAAAGTCATAGGGACACTGAATGACATGTTTGCAACATGGAGTGTTCCTTCTATTCTTAAGTCTGACAATGACCCACCTTTAACAGTCGATAGTTTAAGGATTTTCTCATGAATATGAATGTTAAACATCAGAAACAGTCTCAAAGTATTTCCCTTGGAGGTCACCAATCAACCACACTTAATCACAAGCAAATTCACTTGCTGCACTGCCATACATCCAGTGTTGAAAGAGCTAACATTTGAAAATTCACAAAATTGAATAAATAAAATCTCATATCAATAAAATACAGAATATCGAAATTCATCTAAAAGCTGATACAAAAAAAGAGACAAAAAAAAGGAGAGATAACACAAGACATTCACATTTGTCATTAATTGTTGTCAATTTGTAGGGAACAATATAAGTAACACACCATAGAATTACATTTCTATTTCGGTATGTGGAACTGTCTTCCCAAATTTACCAATCACTAGGCGTTGACGCATTTCGGTGGGCAGAACAGGATAAAAACTCATCATTATTATTTGACATATTAGTTATTGATGCATATAAAAGCTCTACTTATATCTTGTGTAGACCTCCGCCCTTAGTTGTGGTTTTTTGATTTCTGGGACCATCCCAGCCAGACATCTGTGGCATGGTGTCTCTTAGTTAGTCTACTAACATGGGAGGTGGGCTGTAATGAATGGGGCAAAGAAAAATAAACAGGTGGTGGTATATCTAACTGGAGCAATCCCTGATCTCTATCTCAATGGATTTGCACGTTTCTTGCTTTCTGGATTATGTGAGCATGTGCTGTTAAGATTACAGTGAGTATTGCGTGAACGTGCTGGCTGGTAATGGCCACCAACCATACCTGAGTTAGAATTGGTGTGGCTCCTATGGTTCACACTCTGCAGTATTATTGAGAATTGCGTGTCTGCAATATTACTGCGTTTGCTCTGTAAATCACTCATGATCGTGTTCCAGTATGCTGCAATCTGGACCCTGCGGGAGGCCTGGTTTATCATCCCGGTGTAGTGCAACGCTTTCTGCTTTAGCCCATATTTGCAAGGAGTGCCGCCAGCCCTGCATCTGAGGGGGTTCAGGGATTTCCAACTTTTAGTGATCACCCGTTTCGCTACTGCCATTCCCAGCTCAATAAAATGGGTGGTCACCTTTTGGCTTTTGCTCCTGTGGTAGAGATGCAGGATACAGTACTCCCATTTGAGGGGGATTGCGTCTTTCATGCAACAAGACAGGGCATATGTTACTGCTCTCCAATATTCTTAGAGACACGGGCAACTCCATAACATATGTAACAGGTCTGCGTCTCCAAGTTGGCAATGTAGACAGGCAGCATCTGTGCGATTAAAATATTTGTTGATTTTGGCTGGGATGAGATACTGTAATATTGTATCAAACAAATGTGCACGTTACTGGGAACGTATATAAGGCTTTCCAGCGCAGATGTCCACTCAGTGTATGTGAAAGGATGGCGTAGGTTCTCTTACCAGCGCTGCCCCAGGGGCGACGATGTTATCACGGTATGTTGTCTGAGGGAGGCAGTAAAATGTTTTGTGAGATGTCTACCCATTATGTGCAGATATTGGATTGTTAGGTGTGTCGGAAGTTCACTTGTCATATCACTGCATTGGTTATTCAGAGCTGCTAGAAGCAAGTGATGTAACAGAAATTGGCCTGGGTTCAAACCATCTTCTTTAATCATTATGGCATATGGTGTTAAGACGCCCTCCAGGTACAAGTCACCCATATCATGGATCCTCGCCCCCCCACCATTGGCGTAGTTCGATTGCCATAGTGACCACACGACTCCTAGGCGTGCCCTTTAATGGTAAATCAGGTGCATACGGTTTCACGTTTCGGGTGATGGATAAGCACCTGCGATAACATCGGTATGACATGTTAAGCAGTAGAGGTGTTGGTGGTTTCTCCTTTTTCACAGAGATGGAACAAAGTGATCAGGGCTTGAGGGACCAGGGCGTGGATGGTAGTTGCCGTGTCAGGTAGGTGGCGGCCTGCCAGCCACCTGGCCACCCACTGCAGCTATGCGTAAAGGTAGTATTGTTCCATGTTAGGCACTGCCAGGCCAACTGGTTGATTGGCAGGTAATTTGTTTTTAGATTTATGAGGGCCCGGCAGCTTCCCAAACAATAAAGTTTTGAAATAATCATGATAAAACAAAACAAGAATTGCCAAAAGACGGTCAACACTAGACCTGTTGGCATTGCCAATGCTTGTGTAAGAAGGTTTTACTTAGAAAACTAGAATGGAATTGCATTATATGCATTTTGAATTATGAGTAGTTAGGGTACATGTAATTACGATATGATATGATTAACTTACTTTGGTTTTGTTGTGCACCAAACTGAAATGTTGTTATAGTTTAATCAACTGTCATTAAAGCCTAAACTAAAAAAAACTATTATTTTATTACAATTTTGAGCAGATAAAATAGTAACCATAGTTTGCAGTTTTAAATGTTATCAATCTGTTTATGTAAAGAGCAACATAATATAAATCACAGGAAATTGTAACAATTGATTGCTAAAAACTTCAAATTAAATCTGGTCCTGTTAGCTGCTTATGGATAGAATGATTTAAATTAATAAATGTCGGGTGAAACTAGAGTTAAGTGAACTTGTCAGCTATTTCGCCCTCTCCTCCTGGTGTTTTAGCGACTGATTATGGTTTGGATTCCATTAGAAGTGGAGAGTAGTACCTCCATTGGTTATCAGAATCAAGCAGTCTGGTCCAGTCCCATACCTTTTTTGTGCATACACATCTCCCACAACTACGATTACCTTTTTTATACCCATAAATTACCGGTAGCCTACTAAGTCAGAATACCAATTGATGTAGGTCCTCGTGCAAGCTTAAAACCTGTTATAGGCTCTAGACAGAGGCTGAAACATGTCACCCACATGCTTGGGTTGAACTTTTTCCCCATTGCTGTAGATTTATTCTCAGGTGAATAGAATAAAAATATGGGTTCAGTCATGAGGTAATTTTGTTTTAATTAGTTTTGATCCCCTTTTATTCTCTGCATGTCGAGGATGTTCTGACAGTGCTTTACCTCCACTACATATCTAAATCTAATTATCAGGTCTCAAAGGCTCAGTTACAAGAACTCCCTTACTACAAGGTGAACCCACCTGTATTACTGCATCTTAATGATGGCTGAGGCCTAGCATCCTTTAAAATGATGCAACCAACATATATCACACACATAGGTCCCACAAAAGTTTAGGAAAACATGAACTGCCCTCCACTTCCAATGTAATCCCAGCTGATGCTGTGAATGGGCTAAACTTCCTTCTAGACCATTGTTTTTTGTGCAGTAGAGTTTTTGTGTAGTTATGGGCTTACCTACCGACCCCATGGTTCAACATGGAGCTTCTAATTCAAAAGATAAGCTGTAAGCACTTGGGGTGCACCTGGCGGAAATATTATAATGTCTCTGATAAATTAAAGTGTCAGGAAGCTTTAAAATTGTATCATGAAGGTTGTTATTGCGCTCGTGCAGCTTTTTATGATGATAAAATTAGACACGCCACTAACTCTTCAAAGGAAAACCTCTTATAGTCAGATCTTTGACGGATCCAGCATATATGATGCCAGGATCGTCCTTTTCTTAAGCCAAGTGCAATGAACTTGCTGAAGTTTAGGCCTCCTTTGACTCTGCAGTGGAAAAAGTGCTCTCCCCTATTGGTAGCATGGGGCAGAAATCTACTCTGTCTACCTTTAATTTCCTCAATGCTCTGAGCTTCAAGCCTCTTTTGACTTCCATTAATTCTGGATCACTGTCTGGTCATTTGCCGCTGTGGATTTTAAATCAGGGCAGTGAAATCATATCCCAACATGGGTTGATCTAACTAAGTCCATTGCACAGGAACCTGTTCTCTCTGAATGGAAACATGCTATGATTGTGCCTTTACTTAAAAAGCTGTCACTGGATATGTCGAAGCGTGAAAACGACCGTCCGATATCGCTTTTGCCGGTGCTAGCAAAGTTGCTTGAAAAGCACATTCATTTGCAAATTTCTTCCCATCTAAAATCCTGTGATCTTTTTCATGGCTTTCAATTGGGCTTTCACCCTAGTTTTAGCTCTGAATCCCCTCTGTTAGGGGTCACTGAACATCTCAGAGCAACCCTTGAAGCTGGAAGGACATCTGTCTTGATTCTTTTGGATTTGAGTGCAACCTTTGATACGGTTTCTTATTCCGTACTTCTTGGAAGGGTTATAGAAAGCAGCATCCAGGGCACAGCTCTACAATGGTTCCATTCTTTTTTGAAAGGGTGCACCTTTCATGTTACATCAACATCTTTTTAGTCCTCTGTTCTCCAAATGTCGCTTTGGCTCCCACAAGGATCTTCCTTGACTCCCACACTCTTTAACATCTATATCCGCATGTTGGCAGACACAATGGAGGCCTTTGCCTTTACATTGTTCTCCTATGCTGATGATATACAAATTGTCTTCTCCTTGTCTACTTCAGAGGGTAACAGATGTTTTGACCTCCAACCATACCTAGTTGCTGCGGCTCAGTTGATGAAAGACAATTGCCTAATACTAAACTGTAATATAATGGAAGTTTTGTTTGTGGGTAATTAACCACATCTTTAGGAGCCCCAATGGTGGACAATTCCCTACTCCGAAACACGTGGTTAAATATTTGGGAATCTGGTTAAACAGCAAGCTGGCGATGAATCACCAGCTCAATGAGGTGTCCGACAGCTGCTTTGGAATCCTCAAATGCTTGAGAATGATTCTGTGACTCATTCCTGCCTTGACTTAAAGGAAGATTGCCCAAGCTCTTATCTCCCACCTTGAATTCAGCAATGTGCTTTACTTGGGAGCCCCATTGTTTCTGATCGAGAAGCTGCACACTGTTTAGAATGCAGCTGCCTGACTTCTTTGTCATGTCCTTCGACAAGCTTTGGTATCCACCTATCTGCGGAATTTGCGCCGGCTTACCATTGATCAGTGCGTTAAGTTTAAAGCACTGTGCTTTATGCATAAAGCCACAACTCAGACTGTCCCCCAATATCTTAAGAATCTAGTGTCTCCTTGTGTGTCTAAGCGTTCTTTGTGCGGTGGCGCCTTGAGTCTTGCTGTAACTCCTTGTGTTAACTTGCATAGACAAGGACGGCGTTTTTAAATACTTGGGGCCCCAATTGTAGAATATGCTGTCCCTCAGGCTAAGACTTTGCACCTCCTTTGGAAAACTTTCAGAAGCAGTTACAGGTGTGTCTATGTCACATCTGGCCTGCTTAGCTCGGTTCTGTTCATGCTAGCACTGGGAAGTTCTGTGTGTGCAGCCAAGCGCTTTACAAAACAAGAAAATAGAAATAATTTTGGGAGGATGTACTCTGGAATGACCCCTTACTCCCTCTCCTCCTCAGTGGATATGTACACTAATAAATACAGGCTTCTGTCTATTTTTCCTAGTACCTCGTTTCTATATAAAGTATGTGGATTGTAGCTATATATTTTGGTCCTACTGCTGAACCAGCGGTAAACTAGCCTCAGATACTTTAATACCTCATACTCACCTGGGGCCCATAAACACACACACACATTCACACAGGCAGGTGTAATCCACTGGCATCAATTTTTATAATTGCCAGTCTGAGATTTAGTTAGCTAGCATTTCTAACCAAATCTTTCACAGATCAAAAAGCTCTTTCCTCTGGTCAATGGACCATTAGTTGAACTATTTGATGGTGTAATGACATAAATCTTAATCTACTTTCTCTGCAATGAAATAACCACAGACTCGGGAAAATGTTAAATGTTTATCTAAATGAAATTCATGTGAGCCAAATATCAAAGTACAGAACGGTCTCCGTCACCCATGATAGGGAAAAAGATTTAAATTAATAAGACTTTCAATGATGGTATTTAGAAAGGAGAGGATAGAGAGAGAAGTACAAATTAAATTCCACAGAACATTATAGTTATCTAGAATGGTGTGAGAACCGACCCCTTAGCCAAGGAGTTGGGAAAGGTCCCCCGGGAAAGGACAGGAGACAAAGGCTTCAGGAATCAGGACAGGATTCAGGACAGGATAAAGTGACCTCTTCTAGATCCAACGCCTGCATCACACCCCTCTCTGACACTATCTTCCTCCTCGATTCTTCCGTGTCTTCTTCTAATTATTTGGCTTAAATTCTAAGTCTGCAATATGGTTCTTCTTCAGCATTCGCTCGTCACTCCGACAGCATCCCGAGCTCTGCAGCATTCCTGTTTCTCTGTTCTAACTAATTAACTAAACTACCTCAATTATACCCTTCTAATGCCATGTACCACCCCTCAATGTTTCAATCTCATAGAACTCCTAATTCTGGTTGGCCAGGCAAAAGGGATGATCATCACACCATGTCAGGTTTCAGTCAACTTTCTTTAGTTCATTGTCTAGTGATCCCTCCCCTTAATCTTTATTCAAAATTCTTTATTCACACCCGTATTCACAATTTTTTTCATTACAAAGTATACATTTGTTATTATTTTTCTTCCTTTCACAGGACTTCATGTTGGTTCCCAGGGTATGTTGTTTTTTCTTTTCTTGGATGGCATTCAAGGATGTCAGTGCGGCTTCTGGCTCACTTAGTCTGCGCATGTGCGACAATCACATGGGATGTAGACCACGGTCTCTCTCAAAAGGCCCGAAAAATGAACTAATAAGGAAATCAGGAAGAAATATATCAATTTCAAAATAAAATGATTTCACTGTATACCACCTATCTCTACTCTTATCCCATTTAGTTTAAATGCTCGCCCCGCGTTAGCAGTTAGTAAAATAGTGTCATTTAGTTTCAGCAAGGCAGATGCTTAGCACGTGAGTTGCAAAGCGGCCATTTTGGAGGTGTCTGCACAAGTGCAGAAATTTCCCTCCAAGCAAAAGCTCGTCATAACTACGTAGACGTAGTTGACGCATGCGCAATACAATTTCCGGCATTAGCGGGAATTTTAGATTTCACTCGAGTTACTTGTTAATAAGACACACACGCAAGCTTGATATTTGAAATGTGGTGCATATTAATTACACAATACATTAATTAGTATGACGTTACGTGTTATATGAGAGGATTGCCTTCGAGCAAGTCTCTTTTCTATGAGTCACTGCTCAGAACAATTAATGTAGGGAGCAGACTTTTCTTTATTTTTACCGCGAACTGACAAACAGACTTAAAACTATTACACTCAAGGTTGAGTTTCTCCTGATTGTGAAAGTAAAAACTAATAAAGACAGCACAAATTTGTCTGAATACACCCTTACAAACAAAAGTAAAACAACTGATGTTCAATATGGGTGATGTAGCAAGTAGTGGGTACGTTCGTCTGGCATTGAAAGGTATGAGCAATAAGTGTCTATAACTGCTTTTTCTATGAAGGTTGCACAATGAAGTGAAGTTAAACCTTAGTAGCAAATGTACACCTGTAGTTGCCTATATGGGTGTTTAACACTGTTCCGATGTTGCTGTTGTAGTGTTATTATTATTTTTACTACGTGGGGAGAAGATAAATGCTGGACGGTCACCAAACCAGATGAACAAATTAGGCCTAGAGTTTACTTAAGACACCTAGGCCTCAAGTCCTTTATGTCATCTGTGCCCCTCAATGCCTTGTTCTACTCTGTAGGGTCAATCCCAGAACCCCTGAAGTGCTCACCTGCCAATAATCATATCCCCACTACTTCCAAGTCACTGCTGAGCGAAGGACCGGGGGGGGGGATGCAGGTCTCATTCTGCAAGATGGACATCTCTTCTGAAAAAGATCTAGTGTAATGTCAAGAAATATTTCTAGAGACCCGCAGTGCTGTGGGTATGTGGACGTTGGCACTTTCTCAAAAAGGAATGAGATGAGGCTTAAATGTAAAAAAGAGGGGTCCGCTCATTTTTCTAAAAAGGAGCATCTGTCAGCCAAATAAAGGACCGCAATCTGCTGGATTGCAGGCTCCTGTAGTCTGGATCTGTGTATTATAGGCGTTTATGGAAAAGGCTACACCAGGCCGCGACCACCACACATTTTGGAGGTGGGCGTTTCAAAGTTTGGGGTAGCAAACTTGAAGCAAGAATATCAATATAAATCTGGGCAGAGTTTGTCGATATTATATTCAATAATGAGCCAGTATCTAGCAGGGAACAGGTGCCACAGAGAGTCGAAGACTCCTGCCATTACTGGGGCTGGAGAGAGGCCCAGGTAGAATTCAATGGGGCGTAGTGGTCATTTTCAGAATCGAACACCTCATGGGTAACTAATCACTTTTCAGTAGGGAAAGTCCCCGGCCCAGAAATGATGCCACCGAAAGTGTTTATTCACTGAGAAGCCTGCTGGAACCAGGGCCAGACTGGCCGTAGCGGGCACCGGGCAATCCCCCGGTGCGCCGCACGGGTGGGGGCTGGTTTTGGGCCTCTGGGGGCCGTTTTCGTTACAGGGCCTTTTTTTGCAAAACCGGCCCGTAACAAAATCAGCCGCAAACCGGCCCTGGCAAAAAGCTTGGCGGTCCCCCCCCCCCCTTTGCCCTCCCCCCCCCCCCTCAAGGGGGGCCGGCCGAGCACTTTGCCAGGGCCGGTTGTGGCTCCCAGTCCGGCCCTGGCTGGAACGCAGTGTTTAATATGATTTTATCATTTGATTGTTAAATTTAAATTCCTGTGCTCCTGAAAGAAGAGTAAAATATTGGACATCTGAACATTAATCTCACTGGAAGGTAAGATTAATTGGCTTCCCTTTGCCTATAAAACGTTTATCAGAACAGTCCTCAACGTAATCAAAATACTTCTAATAGAAAATTGTATTGCTGGTATAAGGTGCTTTTGTGGACTGTTGACCATGTGCCAGTTCCTGCACCTATTGAATAATTATGCATTTTGCAAAAAGATAAAATTGTAAGTCACCTATACTTTTAACTTCGTCAACAGATGCGATCTGTGGGAGAGGCTTGTAGGCTTGGGAGTGGAGAAAAGCTATTCAATTTCATTAAGTCCATGTACTCTGGCACAACCTCAAAGTTGAAAATTCGATTATACAGGATAATTGATAGACAAGTTATAGAGCGGCTAATCTGCTTGCTGTAGTATCAGTCCTGTACCTCACCTGTTTCTCCTACAACCCTGGAATGTGAACTGCCCTGTGTTCTATGTTCTCTCTCCCCTGGGAGGTTGCACAGTGGCAGCTGGGTGAGAAGCTGTGCTTGTGAGGACGTGGGTGAGACGTTCTGTATTGATGTTTGGCTGCCTTTTGGCCAAGTCTCACTTTACACTTGTTTGCCCCCATTACCTTCTGTTGGATGCTAATGACTTACAACATTTTCTTTTCATTTGGTGACATTACAAGCAACAGTCACAGAAAAGACTAGTTCCTTATTTATGTGGCTTATGGACCAGAGACAATCTGCAGCTGTTTATCTACTGGGTGACTTTAATGCCAGGATGACTGACATGACAGGACAATTTGTTGTGTTGGTGAGTCAAATCAGAGCAAGATGGTTTCTGACCTACATATACTGAAAGGTGGTGGCAACATTTAAAGAAGTGCATTAGAAGAAAAGCCGTTCTGTGTTTTATGGATAAGCAACAGTACAAAAGAATTTCATTTTAATGTGAATAAACCTATGCCACCTATACTCTCCTTAGAACTGGATCCTGTATTTCATCTTTTTCCCTCTTGTGTTTTGTTTTAGGATTATTGTTATTGCAAGTCTTTGGATGCTTGGTAAAAAACTGGATACATTGGGCAATCCATAGTCACAGTGCCCCGTGTCACTATGGAATATCTCAGACCGTAAACAAATGCAGTATGTGAATATTATCATAACATGAAAACATCAACAACTTGTATGTTGTCCTTTAATGGCAACAACAATCAGGTGCACTAGTTGCACTCGTTTTGTCATCATCAGTTCCGGTTCAAGCTTCCAATGGTGTTGTGAATGACAGAGGCGCTGACCATGTGCTTTCTCTACCCCTCCCCCCCAATATGTGCATCATGCTAAGGCCTCACTTTGGTCCAAGAGTTCTAATAGCAAATGTAGTAACTAGAGTGGAGATGGGGGAAGTAATAAGGAGGTGAGGTGGGTAGGAAGGGAAATCGAAACCAGGGAGGGTTGGGGGTAATAAGTGAGTGAAAGAAAGTAAAAAAGAGTCCCGGATCCCACTCACATGATTATGGTGCGGGTAGAAACATAGTACAATCTATATGGAGGACGCCAGAGTATAGAAAAGTGGGCTGTCAAAAGAAAAGAGGGAACCCCCACCCAGCAGGGCAGGCCCCATCATTTTATTTCTTCCAAATTAATGGATGGACTCCAATGATCACTATTCTATTGAGATAATCCTCTGACTGCACTCTATAGTGTTACTTACTCTTCCAGAAGGATTCTCCACAGAGAGTTTTTCACATTACACAGAATTGCCCAGTGGGGCCACTGATTACATATTTCAATCTTGGGAACTTAGCAAGTTACTTCCAATTCCCCTCCTCTACCCCAGCAGTTAATTTCGTGCCATATTTTTGTTTACTTTATTGTAGGCTATTTGTCATGGCAGCGGCCTGTCCTGTTGTGGCTCTGCAGTGTTGTTTGGGATGTGAGAGTGTTGTAATGTTGTTAGTGTGGCTGAGAATTTTAACTCCCCCACCACCAAAGACTTGGTTTGTTCCATGGGTGTCAGCAGGCCAGCTATAGATAAAGAATGCATGCCCGAGCAGAGCATTGTGTGGCTTGTGTGTGTGCCTTGTATTTGGGACTAGGGTAGACTGCAGAGTCCATCCACTGCACAACAATGTGGTGATGAAAATATAGACCCTGATTTAGCCGTTGCCTTAGAACTATGGTAGCTGCTTTTTGGAGCATGTTTAATAATTAGAAATTATGTTTATTTAGGCATATTCGTTTAGCATAATGAGGCTGCATATTGACATTGAGCTTGGGCCTGCCTGCACTGACACACATTTTAAAGATGCTTTACAAAAGTGTTGCTTTTAATTTCCATGAATCAGCTTTCACGTTACTAGATGGTGTTTTTCAGTTTTCAGAAAATAAATGAAATAGATTTCATTTTCATGGTGCTATAGAAGTTGCAAATACAATTTATTAATTTTTTCCTTAAGAAGAAAGCCATGCACCTTGAGATGTGCCACCAAGTTGCAATTTCAAGGTCTACTGCCCATGCCCCATCTGTGCTTCATTCATTACTTAAACAGCTTATTGTACTTAATTAGCTTCAAAAGTGCTTTGTAATTTCCCTTGTTTGTAGGGTAAAGGGTGCTGAAGTATTATTCATAATGTAGTTTTTTCTGATTATTTCTTATTTAATGTAGCACAATTTCTCAAATGTTGATTGGTTCATGTTAGGTATCCTTGTTAGTGCAGCTCTATGATCTCACTTCACACAATGTTGAGTTTGTGCTTTTCACTGTCTGAAACCTATAAAATATGACCTTTCTATGATGTGTGCCAGACGTTTAGCGTATTTTCTCATAAGCAGACTCCACATTAGCCTAAATAATTGATTTACACTTTTTTAGGTTCAAGTAATTTTATTTAAAAGCAAACAAGGTGACCATACAAAGTAGATGCAACAATCCAAATCTGTTGCTTAAAAGGTAAAGGAATTGGACTAATAATACAAAAAAGAGACATAATAAATGTACATAGAATGGGTACATATGCATTCAAGGAAAATTAAAGAAGAAATTGTAGAACAATCAGGGAATTAGGGTGGTTTGGGATCCTCCTGTTGAGATGGTGTAGGTAAAAAACATCTTTTGGCGCTAACATCAATAAATGTTGTAACAGGTGACCACAAGACAGCACGTTTGGTAGCCATTTGAGGAGGATACACAAAGGCAGTGTCTAATCTATGATTGTGACAAACATTGCACCACCAGGCTCTATACAAAATTTATGAAAAGTCTTTCCAATTGACAGTAATTTGTTGAAAAGCAATTGCTAATAATAAGTCAATAATCTTGACATTAGATAGAGCTCCATCCCAGATAGAAGAGAGGCTGCCCAGGAAGATATGAATGAAGGAAAAAGGAAACTTAGTACCATAAATCAAGTTAATTTGTAACCAAACTTGCTTCCAGAAAGCGAGTACTTGAGGGCAGGTGAATAACATATGGAAGAGGTCGGCATTGGGGGAGGAGCAAGTCCAACATATATCAAGAGTAGTGGAGAAACGTTTACACAGAATGGCTGGTGTGAATAAAAGTCTATTGTAAACAAAAAATAATGTTTGTGTGGTATTAGCTGCTCTGGAGGCTTTACGTAATTTGGACCAAATGTCTTTCCAGAGTGAGAGTGGCCAACATACCGCAAAATCTTTTTCCCAAGCTTCCTCAATCTTTGTTTTCTGTCTGTCATTAGTAGTGCGTTGTAGGTGTTTGTAAATAGTCGAGGCATTGGGTGCGGTTTGTAACAGGGTGTGAAGTCGTAAAGAGGGCTGTGATTTGGTAGAAGCAGCAGGTATGATAGGGAGTTGTGAATAAGTTCCCAAGATAGTTTTTTTTAAGTAAAATGCATTTATGGATGAAGGAATTTGGAAGGTTAAATGTCCGCTTAAGTGCGGTAAAAGGCAGAAACTCTGAATCCGAGAACAACTGGTGGATCCAAATCAAGCCTCTATCCCTCCAGGTTTTCCAATAAAAGGGTCTATTATGGACTAATAAATGTTTATTGTGCCAAATTGTTGAGTGCAGAAAGAGGTCTTTGGAGGTAAGAACATAGTCAGAAGGTAAGTCAAGCAGTCTGGCCGTATATATTAGTATAGGGGTGGAAATGGATTGCGGCTTACGTGAGAAAGAAAGAAATTCACGAAATGAATAAGGAAATAAAAATAAACGTTCAATTGAGGTAAAAAGGGGATAATCTTCTTCAGAATCAAGCAACCATAGAGAAGCCTGAAGTAGTGAAAAAGCCTTGTGATACGCCTGAAAATCTGGGAAATTAACTCCACCCTCTGTTTTAGGGTGAATCAGTTTTAATAAAGACATTCGAGGTTTCTTATTGTTCCATAAGAAGGAGGATAATGTAGAATTTATTTTTGTGATTAATTTGGAGGGAATGGAAATTGGTGAATTCGAGATTGTATATAAAACTATGGGTGATAACATCATTTTTATGGTGTCTAGGCGACCACACCAGGGCAAGTAGAAGGGATGCCACTTAGAAGTAAGTTCTAAAATCTTTTGATGGCAAGTACTCATACAGAGTACTACCGTTTCAGAGATGGAATGTTTTAATTGCAAACCTAAGTATTTAATATAGTTTGGACTCCATTTAAATTGAGAAGCCTGAAATTGTGAGCTGAAAGTATGTTTTGTTAATGGGAGTATTTCGCATTTGTCGTTGCTTAATTTGTACCCGGAGATGAGTGAGTAGGATTCCACCTCTGCTAAAAAAGCCGGAGTTGAGACTTCTGGCCTAGAAAGGAAGAGCAGAATATCATCGGCGTAGACTGCAAGTTTAATGTGAACATTCGGTGTTTGTAAGCCATAGATGTTTGGATTTTGACGCAACTTGGACAGGAATGGCTCTAGGGCCAAGTTGAAAAGAAAAGGGGAAAGAGGACAAAAGACAAGACAAAAAACATACTTACAATGAGGGAATACAAATCGAGGGTGGGTGGAACCACATGGGACATGCGGAACTTCAGGTAAGGACCGGGATATCCAAGGAGGGGACACACCATATCATAAGCAGCACTTTAGAGAACGGATAAAACAGAATAATAGAAATGTTTAGTAAGGCATTAAGTGGTAAAAGAAGGAATAAAACAGCGAACCTGAGAAACGCTAAAACTAAATAACAGTAACCATAATATCAAAAAGACTGTAAATAACCCTACAGGTCTGATAGTCAATAAACATTGAGAAACCTGCTAACAATTTGACGTGAAATCAATGATACACAACTACAAAAATCAGGTAACATGTGAGGAAGAAGGACTTGAAGAGTTCATGCGATCCATCTTGTTTGAGTTGATGAAACTTTGCAGTCGGATAGGCTCTTCATAGGAAGAGGTTATGTTATTAAACGTAACTTTGAATATACAAGGATGAAAGAGACCATATCTTGTTCCCATGGCACGAAGATCAGATCTCATGTTGAGGAAAGCTTTGCGCCTTGCTGCTGTGGCTCTTGAATAATCTTGCGCAAAAAATAATGTAGACCCAGACCATGAAATCCTCTGAATTGCCTTGGCAGCCGTCAGAACTCTTAGTAGATCTGTATATTCTAAGAAGTATTGGATAACACCCCTGGGTCTTTGCGAGGAAGATGAATTGCTGGAGGTCTGACCAAGTCTATGAGCGCGCTGGATGTTCAAGGATGTATCCTCGGGCAGGTGTGAGATTTTGGGGAGAAAAGATCTGAAGAAGGTAATAGGGTCTGATCCTTCGACTCCTTCATTCAGACCATAAATACGTAGGTTGTTTCGTCTATTGCGATTTTCCAAATCCTCGACCTGCTTTTGGAGTGTTGAAACTTACGACTGCATGAAGGAAACTGTTTTGGAAGTTTCGTCTTCTGATAAAACCTTGCGTTCCACCTCTGAAATTCTAGAATCAAGTTGTGACCAACTGTCCGAGAGTAATTGCAATTTGGAATTAGTTTCCTCCATAAAGGGTCTCAAAGCCCTTATTTCTTGCAGCAACAGATCCATGGATACTGGAGACTCTGGTTTGGGCAGAGATGGAGGGTCCTGCTTTAGGCGTTTCACATTGGACTTTCCTGGTATAGACTTCGATTGATCCATCGTGACAGTGGTGCTCTGTGGCTCAAAGGATCCCAAATCTTCCAATTTTGAGAGTTCAGAAAATAGTATTGAGTTCTTAATGAAAATACGTTGAGGTTTAGTTGCAAAAGAAGAAGAGCGTTTTGTTCTGCCCATTAATTATTTATTAAATCCGTAGAATAGAGGTCATGTGACAATTGAACGTGGGACAGCAGAGGACCAAACATATGAGGTGTGTGATGAAAAGGAGATTGTAATTATATCATACTCCAAAAAAGACTTAACATTATCATGCACAGAGAATGCTAAAGCCGCCACTGTGGATAAGTTATACAGGTACTAGGGCAGAACTTGTCTTCAGTTTTAACATAAAGGTATTCCTGTTATGCTGCTCAAAAAACAGGAGGATTGTCTGGACATATCACACGTGTGCAGCAGTTCATTTATATAAACAGGCTGACTAATGTCACCTTCATATTCTCTGATGGAAAACCTGCAGGTTTTGTTAAAATGACGTCTTCAATAATGCTGGGGCAGAAAAGAGGAGACATTACAGAAATGCACACTTGTTTCCATAATAATACAAGGAGCCTTCACAGGAATACAATAATGGGCTTCTAATATGAGGCACTGGAAAAGCTGTGATTGTGGCACTGAATTCACCTGAAGTGAAAAGAGAGAAGCACCGCCGCGCATTCCGCACATTCCACAGGCAAAATGGTGGCCGCGATATCGCGAACCCGCCATCAGGCGTCTTTCATTAAATGCTGCCGAGTTGAGGTGCGCTGACAATCAAAAGTACGTGCGTTCAGCGCCCGGGGCATTCACATACCGGGTTCGCTGTCTGGCTGCGCGAAATACAGTCCTTGTGCACGTCTTCCCGTCCTCGATCCAGGAGCCTCACAGGGTTGCTGCCATGCCGTCTGGGTGCCAAGCCACGCCCCCCATTGATTTACACCTTGACTCTCCTTTACTCTTAAATTGAGCAGATTTATTGTAGTCCATTACTGAAGTATATTTTGGTATGTTATGTTATGTTAATCGGACTTATAAAGCGCACTATCAGCTTCTGGCTGTTTATTTGCTTTGGAGGGTGATCTTATGTTAGGACCTCTTGCACTTTATCTGTGAAGATTATTGTTACTGATGTGAATCCAATGGTTTTTGCCTACTGTAATGATTCTTAATTTTTAATATACCCCTTATGCTTTTGATTTTCTCTTTTTTCCTACAAAGGTTTTCTTTAGTAGCACAAAGGCCCACGTCCTTTGGGACTCACTAGGCCCTGATCCTGCACATCAGTCTTTTTTTATTTATTACTTTAAAGCATCAACAACATTTTGGTAGGGAATTTTGGGCACTAGTATGTGCAAATTTTGGTGTAAAATCTAAATAAAAATAAGGAGCCCAAAATTATCAGAAGTTAGGGAATACTGGAATTGTTTGAAATAATGCTGACAGGTTGTTGGAAGTTGAATTACGTGGTGTCTGGAGCTACAGTACGTAATTATTGGTAGGAACTGGAGTGATGAGTGGTCTTTCACACTTTTAGGAAGGTAGGAGAGTCAATGTCAGTGTTTGCAGTGTGCTGTTTTGCGATGTGGGACTTGGAGTTGTCATTTGTTCAGCATGTGTTGCATGGTGTGTTATGTCAAGGACGTTTTGTGTTTTATTTGGTGAATGCTTTAAATTGTATTACATTGCATAGTGTTGCACAAATTTCTGAATCTGTTTAAATTGTTCTTGTGATGAAGACATATTGCAATTCTATGCAATATATGTTTACAATGCTTGGGATTTATGTATAAGGGTTAAAGATTTATGAAACTGAAGGATCTTGAGATAATATTATAAGGTTTTCTGCTGATATGGCAAGTGGCATCACGGTATAGGTTAAAGTCCTGATAGATTATAGTCCTATGAAACCCTTAATAGTTCAGTTGTGAATGAGGACTAATCCTCGGTAGTGGTATTTATTCCTTTGTGCACATGGATGAATATGTTAACTCGAAGGGTAGGTTGCCTCTGATCAAGAACCTATCTTGGTGTGATTAAAAGGACACAAGTTGCTAACCCCTTTCTGCGATAAGTTTCATTTTCCATTCCATATCCCGCTAAGCAGACAGAGGTTTATTTGTTTTGGTTACTAACCTTACGTACTGTGTTTCGGGTCTTGTTTTGAAATCGTATTGTGACTGGTTCTATTAGTATGACATGTAGTGTGATACTAGGTTGAGATTACAATGGATGCACAATTGGTACTCCCACCCACAAAATGCTCTTGGATCATGTATTACACACATGCCTATGACTTAAAGAATTACTACTGGCGATTAAAAAGTAGCAATTTCCTTTGGATGGTACATTTGAGGTAATAAAGTTTGAGAATTTGAGGCGTATCATGTTTGAGATAAAGTCGCAGCCCAGACCTGCACAGTTTGGAGCCTTGATTGAGTGGGATTACACCATGGTAAAAAAGAAAGCACATAAGAAAATGTAGAAATGCCAAATTGGTAAGGCTGTCAACCATTGTATGGTTGTGAGATTGTGTTGACAACAGAAGGCTTTGAGACAGGAAGTGCTCAGTAATTTCCTTACGATTACTGGTGAATCAGATACCAAAAAAAAAGATGACGAAAATACTAACAAGAATGAAAAAGAAAAGAATAAGTGTGATTCTGCAGGAAAGGTGGAGTTTATTGACAGATTGTTGACTGGAGTGAGACCACCTCCTTATAATAAGTTTAATTTACAAGTGAAAATGGAAGAGATAAGAGCAGGAAAGCCAAGTGTGAGGACAGATGTTACAGAATCTAGTTCGTCTTCACAAAGTGAAATAGAAGTGATGAAGATTAATATTTTCAGGCTCAAATGGTATTTGGAAAATTATGGTAGAAATGGAAACTTATGATGCCAAAGTTTCAACATATAATGAAAATGAATTTAAATGTTTGGGTGCTTAAGCAGTAAGCAGTAAGACGTGCTCATAATGCATTTGAGAAACTTGAGGAATTGGCTGAAGAATTAAAAGTGGATCTAAAATGAAAGAGATAAATCAGAATACCAGAAATTTGCAAGAAAATCTTGTAGAATATATTTACACAATTAGAAAATGGGACTGTGTGATTAGATATTGAGGAGAATAGATGGAGCCACCAGATAAACCTGTAGTAGAACGAAGGAAAATGTGAGTGTGAGTAATTCTGAATGTGAAGTAGTTATAGAAAAACAGTTTCTCTGCAGTGAAGTGCAAGGAGCATAATGAGCTGTCAAGGAGTGATCTTAGCACATTAACATAGAACAAGGAGAGAAGACCAAGAAGTGGTATACAGAGGCAAAAAGGACAATGACCATTTGAAAAGTGTTTTGGACAGATTTGGATGCTTTATTTTCAATTATTCCTCGAAATTTGGTGGCTGAGTGTAAGACCACAGTATAGTGGTCAGAAAATGTACCACAGAGTACCCCTTACAATATGTTTTCTCCAATTGTTATGGAAAAATATAATCAGGCTTTCCGGCATTTGAAAACAAGGGTTCCCCAGAAACTGGTCATTTGGTCAAAATCATGAGAGCAATGGAACGTCCAGGTGTTCAGTGACTGCACATTATGAAAGATTGACGTACATTTACAAATACTTTAGTGGAGTTGATAACACCACAAAAGAAGGTGTCTGTGGATTTGTCACTACATTTGTTTTTGAATTGTGTCAAGAAATTAGTTTGCATATTCAGCAAAGCCTGATGTGTTGGCAAGTGAAATCGTTAACAAGATCTTTGCTTACAAGAAGAATTGTATTGATTGTTGTGATGCTAAAAAGAAAACGACTAAGTTGATGTGGCTCAGACAAAGGTTTTTTCAAAAAGGTGGTCCAGGTAGTTTTCAGGCATCTGATTTTGGTGCTGGTGTTGGTGTTCAAGGTGTTAATGCACAAGTCAAAGGTATATAATTTGTGGAAGGTGGAAATGGTGGTTCTCATGGTAGAGGTGGAGCATTTATTAAATATTCTAACATGTATAATGTAAATAATAATGCATGGATGAGAAATGGTCCTTGCCACATCTGTGGGAAAAATGGGCACAGAAGTGGGTTGTAGATTTAATTCAATTACATTTCAAAATGAGTCAATAGTGGTTGCCCAAATGCAGTAGAATATGAATCAAATGGCACATAATGGGATTCCATAGTCAACAGGCCAGCCCTACTGGCCCTAGTGCGGAATATACAGCATCCGAGGCAATTCAATGGAATATACCTAGAGCTCATGCAACATCTCATGCAAAACAACAATCAGGGACTTCAATCAAATTTCAGATTTCAACAAAAAACCTCAGTGATTAATAATTTTCCACAATTTGTATCTGCATTCTGAGTTCGCACAGCACAGAGACAAGCACAATGACAGTGACTATTAGAGGAGGAGGATTGCATCCTTGTTGCATTCCTGGAGGTAGACCACAATGACTCTTTTGTAGAAGGAGAAGTGAATGGCCATCCAGTATTTTATTTAATCAATACAGGTGCCACCCGCCCCACAGTTAGACTGGTGGAGGTTCTCAACTTACTCTGTTCTGGAAAAGAAGTGCAGCTTGTAGGCATTTCAAATAAACCGGTGACTAACAAGTTGTCAGCAAATGTCCCAGTAAAAATTGGTTTATCTATAATTGGTCCTGAATTTATAATCAGTGAGACGAGTCCTGTTAATTGTTGGTATGCGATGTCTTGGGTAAACATAATTACGTAATTTACTGCACATTGGATGGTATCTGTATTTAGACAAAGGATGAGGATTAAAAGTTTAAAATAACATCACTAAAATTAAAATGTTTCCAGTTATCACAACAGAAGACTTACTTCCAGCTTTAAGACCTACTGTAAACCAGGGAGGAGTGTGAGTTTTTTTTTTAAGAATAGAAACAGGTTTGATCAAAAGTGCAGAGCTGATGCACATCACTGTAAAACCAAATGCAGTGTATCCCCGTAATCCTCAATACAAGCTAATCAGGGGCGGTTCTCCTTTAAGGGCTCAAGGGCTATGCCCTCCTTGTTTTCTAGACCATTTTCATTTTTATTATACCAAGAGCGAATAATAATCTATTATTCACTCTTGGTACAATAAAAAAAATGTCTTCCAGGTCCAGCAGCTGCCTGAACCAGCTTGTGTAACACCATCTGATGGCTTGCGCAGGCATACAACAGCACCTGCACTCTCATCATAGAGATTATCCAGCCCTGGCATGCCTCTGTGCCTCCCCTATCTGTGACGTGTAAAGTGTCACAGATCAAGGTAGACATGGGTGCTGCAGGCTTAAGCCCTGCAATGCCAGTGGATACATGCCAATCAGCCAGTCACCCCAGCCTTTCCCCTCGTCACAGAGTGGGGAAAGGGTGGGGTGAAAATAGCAGCAATTAAACCTTCGAGACTGCGGCTGTGCAGGTTTGAAGTTTCAGTTTCGCCATTGTTCCTTTGGGTGGATAAGGAGCTGGCGCCATGCAGATCTTCGTGAAGTCCATGGCAAGCAAAATTATCCCCTAGAAGTGAGTGACCGGGTGTCACTGGTCAAAGGTTTGGAATAAATGCGCTCTTGTGTCCAGGTGTGGCATTGACTGGAGACCCACCTGGTGCTGAAGCTCGTGTGTGCAATACTCGCGCTTCCAGTCTTGCTTGCTTCTCAACAAAATAATCCAACAGAAAAACTCTTTGGCTTTTGCGAATTCATGAAAAGATGGATGTTCTTTGTTTGACTCATGTTTTCATCTCCTCTTCTGTTTTCTTTTCACTTCCTTTGTTCTGTGCCAAGATATTGTGCAATGTGTGATGTAATCCAAAATAAAATACTCAAGTTCAGCTGTGCCATTTTCTAAAAAAATTTAATTAGATGTAATTACATGATTTCAATCCATAGGATCGAGAAAAAACATCCTCTATGAAGAATATTTGGACAGCAAAGCAGGAATTATTCCTAAAAGAACTTTGCACAGAGGGGGCCCTTTCAGCTCAAACTAATGAATATTGATGATATATGAAAGGCTGAGGGTGCCCCTCATTACATTCCTCACGGGCCCCTTCATTTTGTGTTACACCACTGTGGCACAGCCTCCCCCTATAGTGGTCAGGCTAACTAGTCCCTAAAGTCTATCTCCTCAAAATTCTGTGGTTTGCCTTCTGCATTCACGCAGTCAGTGTTGTCACCTCTAGAAGCTTATAGTGTGCCTCCGGATGCTGCACCTCCTGCAACCTGTCCACTCAGCAACCTTTAACTGGCCTCCTTCATCTCCCGACTCGAAGCCTGCTTCAGCCACCTGCTAGGCTGCACCTTGCCTGGGTAACCCCTGTATTCCTCCACAGTCCGCTGCGTGGTTTTTGTTTTCCCGCCCTGTTTGTTTCCCCCGCCTCCAGAGCTCTGAGGATTACTGAGCTGTCATGAATGAGCGAGCCAGGGGCTACTGTTAGCAGTGGATTCCAAACTTTTCCCTGAAGCATTTACAGAGGTTAATACATGGTGATGTGGATGACCCAGTACCTAGGGATCATGAATGCTGGCAAGTCTTCCCTGAGCTTAGAAACAGTTTGTGTAGTGCACTTGCTCTAGGAATGCGAGAACAGTTTTTATTTATTTTGCCATGAAAGAGAAGGGTGAACACATTTTGTTTTGACTCAGCAACATGGAGGAAGTAAACGTCCTATTGCATATTTTTTTGCTGCATTAGACTCAGTGGTCAGAGCAATCCCAGGGTACATAAAGAGCATAAAGAGCATCGCTGTAACTTCTTTGTTTCAAAGTGAGACGATTTTAATGGCACATACACTTATTGTGTTGGTTCCACAATCAGTTCAGACATTGCTGACTCATACATGCACTCCCTCATCTTATAAACAGTTGCTTAAAGTATGAACAAATAATTATGGTGGCATTTCAATTAAAAACTTTCCAATAGCCTGAATTCTGTAACACTTCTACAATTGCCAAAGAGGGAGATTGATTAAAAAATAGATGAAAGTGACCATGATTGTATTGCGATGACAGAGTTGTGCACCAACCCCAAACCAAGATGTGATATTCAAGATGTACCTTTTGAATTATCTGATTTTATTTTATTTGTGGATGATTCTTTTCTAAGAGATCATTATGAAACCCTTACAGCAGCATATCCAGTTTGCACAATATCATATAGGCTAGGCTGCACCTTGCCTTGCATAATATACTATGGAAACATCATTCTTATGTAATATAACTTCAGTACAAGCAGCAGCATTAATTGCAATTACAAGAGCATTAAGGAGCTACAAACCGAATTGCAGAGTATGAAAAGAAAAGATAGAAGAAAGCAGGATGTTCAAAAGATAAAGATAATGTATGAAAGTCAAATTAAAGATTTTTATTGCCAGATCTGATGATGTTTCTAATGGCTAGGTACTTACATTGATCTACACATGTTGGACGTGATGGTATGATTAGGACATTTTAAGAAGTTTTGGTTTAATCCCTATTTCAGAACTGTTGCAGAAAAATGGTGTCAAGGATGCATAACCAGGCAGTAGGTAATGCTGGCAGAAGAACTACTGGGACCATGAGTCACATAAGAAAATCAGAAGGTCCTTTTACAAGATTACAGATCGATTTTGTTGAAATGCTCTGGTGCAATACCCTAAAGTATATCCAAGTGTTTTTTTTTCAGTAGGTGGGTGGAAGTATACCCAACCACAGATGTGACTTCCTGACTGTATCCAAGCTTGTATTAAGAGAGTTGATCCCTAGATGCACTTTGCCAACTTATTTAGAGTCAGATTTTGGTACTCATTTTAAAAATGAGGCCATGGTCCTGAGAAGCAGCAGGAATTATGAAGAGTTCCAATGGTAGCCTGAAAGAAAAGTTGGTTGAGGTGTGTGCGTCAACAAGATTGAAATAGTTAGATGGCCTTCCCTTAGTTCTACTGAGTATGAGATGCACACCCACCAAGACTACAGGCTTGTCACCCCGCTAAGTCTTGATGGGGTGAGCTTTGAACATTTCTGGTATTCCTTAAGCTATGCTTGTTAATATTACTGATGATCGGGTTCTGGTTTACTGCAAAGGCTTAGGCGATTTGGTACACTCTATCTCTCACCAGGTGAATTTGGCTACGCCTTCGACAAGTGAAGCCCCTGTCACCTCCTACAGCCTGGTGACTGGGTCATACTGAAGAAACATGTTTGTAAATATTGTTTGGAGCCTCAATGGAAAGACCCTTACAAGGTAGTCTTGGTGACAAATACTCCTGTGAAGTGGTGAGGTTTGCCACATTGAATCCACACAAAGAGAGTGACGAATGACAAAGTGTTGACACAAACTACATGTTCACAGGGTCAAGCTTGAGTTTAACACATGGATCCTGAGGGGGGAGAACAAAGTAGTCAAGAAGAAAAAAACAAAGTTGAAGAAGAACAACAACAAAAGAGAAACAAGGAAATCAAGCTTAAACTTAAAAAACTTGAACTCTGAAAACCCCAAGAGCAACTCAAAGTGTTCCATTTGCAAGTTGTTGGAACAAATGTAACTGAAGATGGAAGCTTGATACAAGTTGATTGGGAGAGAAGGAAAATTAGCATTGCAAAGAGTTGACAGTCTGAAGAAAAAATTAATACAAACCAGCGGACAGCTCTGAATGACAGAGATTCTGAAAATTCTGAAGTCAGAAGATCAAAAAGAGTAAGAGTGTGAAACAAGAAGTACACAGCTGATTGGGCATATATGACAAAGCTTAAATCAGAGAAAATAGATCTTGATCTGAGAGATTATTGATTCTGTTGGAGGGTTCTACATGAATTGAAGTGAACTGAGAATGATGGTTATCAACATTGAATATCTCCTGATGAAGCAATGGAATTGAAGTTTTGAATCTTTGTGAAGAAATGCTTAGATTTTTTATAGTGTGCCTGCAAAACTCTTAGTTAGAGATTTGTGTTCATGCTTGTATTTTTTATTGCTAATGCCCACATTTAAAGATGCTTAATTTTCTACTTTAGTTATAAAGCTAAAGAGTTTTGTATTTGAATTGAACAGATAGTCTAATATTTTTGAGGAATAGTTTTCATAGAAAGGAGATGACTATATGTAAAGAATGATTTCGCTTGGCTCAAAAACAGATTTTTTAATGATTTTCATTTTACTAGTTTTAATTGGTATATTAGTGAGTCTGCATTATCCAGATGGACGTGTGTCAAATAACAAAAATATAGCACAGCACAATACTGTTACAAGAGGTATAAGATAGGATCATAGAGATAGTTATCTGTTTTAAGGAAGGTTTGAAATGCGATTGCATAAAGAAGAAAAATAAGACCAGAAAAAGAAAGCAGGTAGAAATAGACAACCTCAAATTGATGTTTTTTTAAGTGAAAACCTAGGAGATGATGAATCTAACGAAACCAAGAATGATTGATGATGTGTTGTAGTGTAGGGTAGCTTGGAGAGGATTTCAAAATCATCCGGGGGAGTTGTAGGCACATTTTTAATAATTCGAAATAATGTTAATTTGGGTATATTTGGGTTAGCATAACTAGGCTGAAAATTGATATTGCTGGGTTTGAGCATGCTTCCATTTTAATGTTGATCGATTCATGCTGCATATCCTCGTTAGTGCGGTCGTGTGATGTCACTTCACAACATGAATGTGTGGTTATTCACTGTTTGAAACCTATAATATTTACACTTTCTGGGATCAATCCCAGATCTTTTGCTTACTTTCTTGTTAGCAGACTTCACATTAGTCTATCTATTTGATTTTATACTTAGACTCTCCTTGAATCTTGAACTGAGCAGATTTTTGCTAGTCCTTTTCTGAACTATAGTTTGCTTCTGGCTATTTACTTTAAAAGAAAAAAACCTTTTTAAATTACATTTTCAGTTACATTAGCCACCATAGTAACTTCTGTACTACAGCTTATTATGCCACTCATGTACGTGAAACTGGTTACAGGTTTAGTGCATCGTTAACAGCTTATTACCTAATATTTCAATTCAATACATACAGACTACAGCCCATGCAATTTACACTAACAGAAAGTCCTTGTTCCCACCTCCATGACCAGGTAGCCACTCTCACATGTTCCTGGGCAGTCTGGAATGGCCCAAGGGTGTGTGCCAGGGTATCTTCTAATCCAATTAAGCTCCTCACTAATCCATCACTCGGGGTTTGTGCCTCCGTCACTCACCATGGGAGAGGGATTATTCAATAGGTACGTTCTCATGGGGTCCCATATGTCTTTCGGTCTGAAGGTCAATTTTAATAGCTCTGCATAGATGAGTGATTGTTCCTGCCAGAATGTAAGGTCATGGATCCAATCCTTAAACTTGTTGGCCCTCCCTCTACCCCATCTGCAGGCCACCCTGTGCTCAGCTAACAAAAGTGCTAAGTAGACGTACCTCCTATAGGCCACCTCTACCTCTTCTATATATCCCAGCATGCCATGATTGGGGTTTCAGGTATCGGAGATCCTATAATTTGTTCCATAGCTATAAAAATCTGCCTCTGTTATTGCCTAATTTGATCACATCGCCATAATAGTTAAAAATCTGCCCCCTCTCTTCCACAGCTATCACATGTGTTGTCATCCCACAATTGAAACTTGTGCATTTTAGCCGGTGTGTGATATAATTGGTGGAGGTATTAAAAATCTCAGATTGTTTGTCTGAGATAGATGTACCCAGATCAGATTCCCGTTGTCAGAGCGAGTTCCCAGGGATTTCTTTTGTGAAGTCTGGGTAGTGTGATAGAGTATGGAAACCGCATGTGCGCCATCAGTGCGCTGCAGCAAAATGTGAAGCGGGCCAGAATGGGGGGTTCAATAGGGAATGCAGGAATGATCGCTTTGGCACTCTGCCTTAGCCTAACATATAAGAACAGTTCCATCGGTGTAGGATTAGCATCCTGAAAGGAGTGATCTCTTTCTTAGAAAGTCCCGCCAACATATAGGTCTCCACCAGGTCTCAACACAGACTGTCCGCAGCATTTGGCGGCAAGCTGGTTCCTGTGTCCCTTCAACGGTGGGTGGAAGGTAAGTTTCAGCAGTGGCGAACACAGCATCGGGATGTTCAATTGCTTAGCCAGGCCACACGTTGCCACTGACGTGCATGAACCCATGCAGGGGGTCAGTATATCTCCCCTGAGACGGTAATGCCACATATTCTGATAAGGGGGATGGGGCCATATACCCACGCTCGACAGCCAAGTGTGGCATGTTAAGTGGAGGGCGTAAACAGTACATTGCGAAGTGTGCTTGTGCACTCAGGTAACTCCATATCTGGAGCATCGAATCCACACTGCGAGAAAGGTAGTGTTAACACCTCCCATTTCAGTCTGGTCTGTCCCACCCCTTCCCCAAGTTAGTCGTATTAGTTGTGTTCTCAAGCTTTTAAAAAAGGGTCTGCCCAGATTATACAGTATATAGATAAAAAGATATAACAGTTTGGGTAGATTAACCATTTTGATCAGGGACATCCTTTTTGCCTTCAAAAAGGGCATAGCCATCCACCAGGGGATCACATTGGTCACGGCCTCCAATGCTTTACCATAGTTAGCCGCATTATTTCAATTTTGCTTCTGGTTACGTTATTCCCAGATATTTGACCTCGGTGGGGCACCATATCAATGGAAAATCTAGAGCATAGTGACATATAGCCTCTGTTAGGTGGGACAATCTGGGAATTGTTCCAGTTAATATCAATCCCTGAGAGCTCACCAAAGGTCATAAATGCTCTCAATCTGGGGTTGAGGCTAATCTGGGGATCTCGTACATATATCATGATATCGCCTGCATAAAGGGACACCAAGAGATGTCTATCTGGGTACTGGAGTGCATACTCTCGATGATGTCGTCGCAGTTTGGCCACGAGTGGCTCAATGGCCAGCACAAAAAGAAGGGGAGACTGGGCAACCCTTCCTGGTACCCTGGGAGACCGGAATGGCAGGGGACTGCACTCCATTATTTAATATCATTGCACTTGGCTGGCAGTATGATCATTGAATCCAGGTCAAGAAACTCTGAGGGGAATCCCATACAACCCAAGATTCCCCGTAGGTAATCTCATCCTACAGAGTCAAATACCTTTGTGGCATCTAAGAAGACTGCCACTGCGGTCAATTCGGGACCCACATCCTGCAACAGCGAGAAGAGGGTGTGAAGGTTGTGCGGCGTTGCATGACCGCATATAAAACCTGACTCGTCCGGCAGTACGAGGGCCTCCATGAACAGACTGAGCGTGTTGGCTAGTATTTTGGGCAGTATTTTTATGTTGCAATTAAGCAAGGACAGGGGCCGATACGATTCAAACTTATTCCCCGGTTTGCCGGGTTTTAATAAGGAGATTATCAACATCTCCCCATGGATTGTGGGAGAATTCTTTCTTTCCGGCCTGACCTAAGCTGCATCCCTGCTTCTTTGATCTCATCGACTTCGATTTCGGCTGATAAGAACTCTCTCTGTGCTGCCCCCAACCAACCCAAGGCATCTCTCCCAGTTAAGTTTCCAGCTCAGGTGTTCACACCTGTCTTGTAGTGTAGGGATCGGAGAAGAAGGTTGTAAATGTCTTGAGGATATCAGCTGTATCTCTATGAGATTTGCCGTCCGGCTCTAAGATTTCCAGCACATAATTAGAAAACCATGGTTTCAAATACGCTCTGCGAGAGTCTTCCCAGGTCTGTCACCCTCGCTATAACTACAGACACAACAGTATTTGCAGCAAAATAGGCTTTCCCTCTCAGCAGTATCTCTGTACTTCGTCACCTTATCTCTACTGGTAGCTTGAATATCCCCAGAGGGGGAATCGATCATTGAGCGTGACGCCACACATTATACTAAAATGCCCCTGAGTGTCCTCAAGGGTGTCAAGCGCTACATACGGCGTATGCTTTTTTTATTAATATGGCTGTTCCCCTAGCTTAAGGTGAGTAAGAGCGAAGCCCATCGGGCAGCGAAAGTAGGGGATACGAATGGTTTCAAGTGTGTCTCCTGTAGCATGGCTATATGGATATTATGTCTGTCCAGGTATGCCACTACATTTCTACACTTTTGAGGATCCCTCAGCCCCAACCAACAATGAGTGTCCACCCTTGTATATTCCTCCCACCTCCCACAACGACCACCCAATCCCCTAGTGGATGTTGTGGGTGGGTTCCGAAGTCACGACCCCTCCCGCCCAACCACCACATTAACCCCAACTAAAAAACAGATCTCCAAGACCCGCTTTGTAAATGCTTAACCGGATCGTTGTGAAATGTGGTAGGAATCCAGCATCGTGACCAGGATCTGGGGCCAATTCACCCACCCGCCACCCAGCAGACAAAATGAACAATAGAGATAGAGAAGAGAGAGAAATAGAAGAAAGGAGTAAAGAGAACAGAGGGGTTACAAAGACAGGTGTCAGAATATAACCGATGTAGGAGGTAACTCTGTTTGGTTAAGCACCAAGAGGGCACAACACAACTCCCCCAGAGCCCTGGGGAGGAGTGCCCGGGCTTAGACACAATGGTCTGCACTGATTACCCTATTTATAATAATATAAATCAATGGTGAGGTCCATTTAGCAGTTCTTGCCGTTGCTCCAGAATCCGGCCCATATTCAAGGCATTGCTGCCCACCATAACTGAGTCAATGGACCCTCTGTCTCCTGAAGTGCATCCCCCAGAACATAGCCCCAACAAGGACTCCACTGGTCCTGCAGCTTGCTTTGTTCCCGCAGGGCTCAGAAGCGGAACTTATCCTATCTCTGACATCGGCGAGGGTGGGCGATATGGTGGCTTCGTTGCCGCTCCCGGAGGTGATCCACAGCTGACACGTTTCTGGAAGTTCACCACATGTTGAGGATTCGTTAAGAAGTGTTGCTTCCCCTGATGAGTGACCCGGAGTCGTGCCAGATATGACATAGCATAGTCAATTTGGGCCTGTTGCAGTTTCCTTTTCAAAGGCACAAATGTTCTCCAAGCTTCCTATACCGCCATTGTGAAATCTGGATATATCGCCACATTGCTCCCTTCAAAGTTGAGTAGTTGTTTTTTCCTGGCTAGGTGGAGAGCGACATCCCCATCGCTGTAATTGAGGAGCTGCACGATGATAGGCCATTGAGCGACACCAGGATGGGCCCTCGCCACCAACAAGCAGTGAACTCTCTCTACCACCAGCTTCCCAGAGAAGGCCTTCCGCCCAAAGATTGATGTCAACAAGCGCTCAACATAGTCCTCCGCGCGTCCCATATTCACGCTTTCTGGTATACTTAAAATGCGTATGTTATTGTGTCGTGATCATGCTTCCAAGTCCTAATTCTTGGCCGTGATAACCTTCAATATTCAATGTTCAATAGCTGTTCCCATCTGCCTTCTGATGTGTCCTCCAAACCTGAGATTCCATGCACCGCTTCCTCATTTCGGCTATCGTATTTTTACAACTTCTGGGTTATAAAGTCTAGTTGAGTACACACAGAGTCCATCTTGGAATCAATTGAGGTAAAGCTAAGCTTCATTGTCGCCATGAGGGTTTCCATATCATCCTCAGGGGCCTAATAGGTGCCATGGGGTCTCTCCTTCATATTGTGTTCTGTTTCATTCTCTGGAGAGCGTGATGATATGCTAGGCTCAAAGGGCAGTTTGGCCTGCTTGTTCTACGTCCGCCCCATAATCTCCCCACCAACCTCTTAGTGGGGTCTTATTAGTGTTTCTGACTTCCAGGGGCTGCGACCGGCGCTCTTTTTCCCAGGCAAGAGAGCACCAAGTAGCCACTCCTGACCACACAGGAGACTGAGGGTGGAGAGGGGTCAGACAGTGACTGAGACCGAATCCTAAACCCTCAAGTTGGTCTCTCTGCCGCAATTTCTGGGCTGCATCCACTTCAAGTCCGGACGCGGCAGCCCCGGGTATGAGCCACACATGTCAAAGCACTTTCAGCCCACCCCCCCAATCAGGTGGCTGGGTAGGCAGATCTGCATTATTTGGTCCCGGTGCTGCTCTCTCCCAGGCCCGATCAGTAATGCACATTGGCCCACTCGCTCTTAGAGGGCCTCTGCGTCCACCTCCCGAGGCCGCACCACTGCACCCTTGTGCAAGCACGTCTTCACATCCTTACCCACATCACCAAGCATCGGGATTCCTTCGGCTCCGATCGAGCCGAAATCCGCAGTATCTGCCAGGTGGACTCCTCCGCACAGCAGGGGCGTCCTCGCCTCCCCGCTCTGTCTCGGTAGCTCTCCGCCCAGCTCCGCACAGCGATTTGATCCGGCAGTGGAGAGCGTCTGCCTCCTACTCCAGGTAGGTTCTGCACCAGATTGCAGGTCCTTGCCACTGCTCAGGATTGGCCCATGCTCTCTCTGTCGTCCGGCTTGGGATATGGGGCTGCAAGGTACGTGCGGGGGTGTCAGGGCCACTAAAAATGCCTCTTCTCCCACTCAGGGACTGTCTTGGCAATCAATTGAGGCAGATAATGCTGAATTAGGGACCCGGGCCGCAGGAGCCTCACACCAGTGTGGCCATCTTGCGTGTGTGCCCTCTAGCGCCCCCCTGCTTCAGGCTATTTACGTGCTTTGGAAGATGACCTTATGTTATGACCTTTCACAATTGCCTTTATTTGCATATATTATAGACGCTGATTTGAATCTGTGTGCCATATACAATGATTCTTATTTGTAATAACTCTTTATGGTTTTGTCTTTGAATTTTGTCCTGTTAAGGGTTTCTTTATTTGCACAAGAGCCCCTGTCCTTTAGAACTCACACAATCCCAATCCTGCGCCTCAACCCTTTTCACTTATTAGGTAAGACTGTTGGCACTTCTTGCCATCCCCTAGAGCCACTTGGAGTGCTCTTGTCCCATGCATCTCACTTCTCTGGTGCAAGAATGTAGTACACTGCGACTGACTCTCTGTTGGTCCCCCTGTCCCAGTGTTTCTCTTGTGATCAAAGCCTACAGGATTAAAGTACTTACGTTTTCAAATGCACACTGTCTATTTTGTCGCCAATCCCTCCTTGACTCACAGATGTCTGCCACTACTGCAAAGAAAGGGATACAATGCCTTCCATGCTGTACTGCCACACCCAGTGAAGAGGAGCCGGCCTCTATATCACACCACAGTGACCTGCTCCTGTGCCCAGAACTTTCCATGAATTTGGGATCACAACTCCTCTTGTCATGTTCTCCCTGACATGTTTACACCTACACTAGCCCTGTACCTACCAGTGACTGTTCCAACTGCATCTGTGTTCTTCTGCCATCATTCACCTTGTTTCACAACTTCGTGAATGCCATTCAGCTGGCTGACATGCTGTCCACTCAATCCTCAGTGACGGCAAGGTGGAAAACATAGGTCACAAGGTTTGAAAAATAATTAACTGCCATGAAAGAGTCAATGCAGCAACAAAGACATCCATGCTACTTCCCCTGGTGGGTATGGAGGTGCACAAGATGTTTCTTAGCCTCCCAGACATTAGCCAAGACAAAGACTGCACAGCTACACTGATGGCGCTAAACTTTTAATTCACCACGAGCACAAACCAAACTCAGACAATGAGCGGTTTGTTGTGTGCCTGTCGAACCAAGGCCAGATGAATCCACAGGCAGCTACTACCCTCACCGATGAGGTCTGGCAAGCATGTGCAATTTATCAACATTTGCACAAAAGTATGAGAGGCAACACAAAACCGATTTAACTGAAACAATGTAGTACTAAGAAGGTTGTGGAATACACACAGGACTTGTAAAGTTTCAAATTTTCTTTATTCCATGATTCGATACTGTCACATTCACAGCCAACGCGTTTCGCCCAAATATGGGCTTCTTCAAGGCAAGATATCAAACTAAATGGCGCAAGAAAAACTGTCACAACACCACCGCGTGTCCTTGTTGAATAGAGTCTTGTTAATTTACTAGCGTGTCATCTATACACGTACGTAAAAGAGTAGTCATAGAAAAATTTCTGTGTTAAGAAATCCTTGCCAGAATAATCGAATGGTAGCGAAAGGCCAGTACACAATCGTAAAATTGATGAGTATTCAGAGGAAAATTGTTTTCTGATCAGTTCAATTTGACAATAGCGTAAATCCAGTTACTTTAATAGAGTGGTCTGTAGAAATGCGACGGTACTCTCATTTCTACAGACCACTCTATTATGACTACTCTTTTACGTTCGTGTATAGATGACACGCTAGTAAATTAACAAGACTCTATTCAACAAGGACACGCGGTGGTGTCGTGACAGTTTTTCTTGCGCCATTTAGTTTGATATCTTGCCTTGAAGAAGCCCATATTTGGGCGAAACGCGTTGGCTGTGAATGTGACAGTATCGAATCATGGAATAAAGAAAATTTGAAACTTTACAAGTCCTGTGTGTATTCCACAACCTTCTTAGTACTACATTGTTTCAGTTAAATCGGTTTTGTGTTGCCTCTCATACTTTTGTGCATATATTTATCCTTTATGGTCTTTTAAGCAGCTGGCCATTTGAGGTGGGCAATACTCTCACTACTGAAAAGTGACATGTCCAGGCAGTGCATACGTGCTTAACCTAGCTGCTTATTCTGTAAATTGTTAATTTATCAACATTGATTACGAACTACAAGCCCAAACATTCAAGGGTGCTACACATCCATCCTCTGCAAGGAAATTTTGAAAAGTCTAAAATTCCTTCGGCCAAGATGCATGTCCTTGGAAATGCTATGAACTGGCGGATTCAAGAGCTGCTCACATTGAATCGTCCTTAATATTAAACGCACGCCATCTACTGGAAACCACAAAGCAGAAATTAAGACAATGTAGTGCACCGATGACCCCACTGCTCTGCAAAAGTCAAATGTGCTCCCCCTGTGGTAAAAGTGAATCACATTGCAAAAGTGCGCCAGTCAATACCTCCGACTGATGTTTCCGAAGTGAGGAGCTTCCTGGGTATGGTAACCTACTGAGATAGGTTCATACAAAACTTTACAGTTTTAACAAAACCTTTAAGAGACATACTGAAGGTAAACACACCTTGGATATTTGAAGACAACCAACAGCAAGCATTTGATGACAGCAAAGCGGCAGAAACCACCATGAAATACTATGATCTGTCCAAACAAACTAAGTTGATAGCCCAGTGGGGCATGGAGCAGTGCTGATACAGATGCAGCACCACAATGCTTTGGCTGCTATTAACTACACCTGCTGTTGTACTATCTGAGACAGAACAAAGATATTCCTAAATAGAGAGAAAAGGGGCCGTCCTGCTATGGGGCTTCAGGCATTTCCACTTGTGTCTCTATGGAAACACCGTAAGAGTATGTACAGACCACAAACCTATAAGATCCCTTTTTCAAGTTTTTCAAGTTTCGAAGTCTAAACCTCCACCACAGATCAAAAGTAAATCTTGCAGCTCCAAGAATACTCCATCAAAGTAGTGTTTCAACTGGAGAGGAGACTCCAGTTAACTACTTATCCTGTGACTAGAGAATTGCAACTGCTGCTGAACAAGAGCTGTCTAGAGACATGGAGGAATATGCCTGCCTAGTCATAGGCAGTTCAACCCAGCCTGTTATGCTGCAAGAAATCAGCTAAGCCCCCAGAGAAGATGAGTACTTCCAACAAGTGAGAGGAGCCATTTAGACAAGTAACTGATGGCCCTTCACAAGCTAGAGACCAGAAGCACGACTGTGGATTCAAGCAATGTATAACATCCGCAACAGGTTTTTAAAGCAGCAGAAAGTCTAATCCTGAGGGGAAATTGCATAATAATTCCGCTATAATTTCATACCTTGATGCTTATGTCAAAAGTACAGCAGCATGAGTGTCTGTCATGCCAGGAAGTGGCACAATCAAATCCCCCTCCTTGCACCTGCCCAATGACTACTCTGCTGTTGAACATGGCTACACACAGGCTTTGCTACCCTACCAGGGAATCAACACCTCCTGGTAGTGGTAGAAGACTTCAGCAAATATCCTGAAGTGGAGCTAGTTCCCTCAGTGTCAGACAAAGAAGTGATACCAAAGGTTGTGAAAATGTTTGCCACGCCTGGCGTTCCACACAAAGTCAGAACACATAATGGACCACCCATCTAAGAACAAGAGGTGGCAGCTTATTCCAGCTCCATCAGTGTGAAACACAGGAGAATAATGCAGAGGTGGCCTCAAGCAAATTGGGAAGCAGAAGGATTGATGAAAACTCTAAAACAAAGTGAGCCAAATTGTTTATCTAAATAATGACCATGTATGATGGGCCATATACAAGTTGTTATGAGACTGTCGTGAAATCCCACGTGACAACACAAAGATGTTTCCAGCTGTTGTGGTTAGGGGGGTGAAAGACACAACAAATTGTGCTGCATCACTCATCGTATATTTCCACTGTAGCAACCAATGAAGCCATCAGAGATCGCAGATAAAAAAAAATTTGCGAGAAGACGTCAGAACACCAAGACGCAAACATTCAAGGCTGGCTACCCTGTGCTGCTGCGAGGCGTTCAAGGAGAAGGAAACCTCAGTTCAAACCTCACCCGAGTCGAAGGCGCAATGACTTTTTCAGTTTCTCATATCATCTTACACTGTTGCAGGGATTCTGCACATACACAGAACTATGCGCAGGATTATGGGACCTTGGTGTATAGGGGCTGTGCCTTCCTACCGCCTTAGTACCCACGAGCCCAGGACTGACTAGCTATAGTGTCTCACTCACTCTCCCACACAAACACGGAGAAGCAAATGATTAGACAATCCAGAACACAACACTCCTGGATCTCTCAGGAATCGTGGTAACAAGACACACCTTTTCGCTTACAATCTCGTTCCTATCCACAATAAGATCTCTCCAAGAAATTAATATAGTTTAAAATGTCTATTTTAACTAACGTGGTCTATCATGCAGTATACGAGCCAAAACAAGCAGAAAAATGTATAACTGTAATACAGTTAGCATCGCATTATGAAGGGAGGTGTCATCGTATAAAGACAATGGAGAAAGGACTATAGAGCCTAACCTCCCTCCCCTTGGCAGGAATGAATATTATTATATAATAGAAGATATCTGGGTTTTGTCAGCAGACCCCATACCTTAAAGCATTGATGGTATTTGTACATCGAAGCTGGGTGTTGCTCTTCTCCGTGGAAAGGTCCCTCTCCAAGTGTGTCTTACCTAAACATATGTCCCCGTAATATCCAAGTACGAGCTTCCAGCATCAGCTGCGCTAGTGTGTTTTGTCTAGGTGCTAGGGACTGACCAGAACAGAATAACAAGGGGCATTGTTTATCGACCGTGCTCACAATGTTCAGACTAAACTCCAGGAACGAGCAGAGAACGAACACAGCAAACAGTTTGTAGGAGAGTAGGATCTGCTTCTTATGGTTACCCCCACTTTTTGCTGATGTTTCACTGTTTTTCGACTTTAGTCTGGCTGGGACCCTGCCATCCCTGGCTCCAGCCTAGGTGCTACCTCTCCACACTGACTGCATGTACTTTAGGTACACCACAGATTGGATTCTGGGGTACCCTTATAATTCCCTAGTATTTGGTATACTGTGTACCTAGGGCATAGGTACCCCAGAGACCTCTCAGGGGCTGCAGCATGTATTATGCCACCCCTGGGAGACCATTCAAAATGACACAACAGGTCTCTGCTACAGCAGCCTTTATAAGGTGGTATGCACCCCTTACTTAGATATAGGTTCCCTATATCCATCCATATCACTGCACATATAAACCTATCAGTCACCCCTATGACAGGCCTTATCAAATCCTGAAGGCAGGGTGCTGGGTTTTATGGGAGAGGGTGCCCATGCATGAGCAGAGCCCCTCTGCTGCCTTCGGAACCTTTATTCCGGGGTTGTTTGTGATGCAGCCAAACCATATACTCTTAAGTGCATTATAACCTCGCGGTAAATGCTAACTTTGGAATGGCTGCATGGAAACATGTCTAGTTTGGTGTCAAACACCTTGGAATCATACCTCCACACCAGTAACTGGTGTGGGAGGTATGATTCCACTCTACTAGAAGGAGAAACATGACTTCACTGGTACACCCGGTACCAGCTTCACAAAATGGAAGCTGCCAGCCACAGACAAGAGTCTGCCCTCCTGCTGCTGGACGAAACTCTGGCAGGGGACGGCTGGACAATGGGTTTCCTGTCACAGGGAGGCCATACGAGCTTTAGTGTATTGAGGCTGGGTGGGTGCACTCCAAGAGTGCTTTGATGTCTGCACTGGGGGCACATTTGGTGTCCCTGTGCATAGTCCAGCTCAAACCGGTTGCAGGGGCTACCAGCCCCTGCTCTGGCGCAAAACTGGACAAAGGACATAGCCACCCCTCTGTCTTGACCCTCCCATAGGTGGGTCCCCAGAGTTTGTCCCACCCCTTCCTTGGGTATAAAGTAGGAACCCCTGGCTACAGGACTTTAGATTTACCTGGACGAAAACTCTGCTACAGAGTCCCAGAACTTCTACTATCTACACGACATTGAGTGACCGGAGAATCTCCCTTGGAGTAAAGGAGTTACTCCCCTGCAAGGCAGGCACCAAAGACGCATCTGTCCGGTGTGCAACTTCGCAGCTCCTGAAGGACTCTGAAGACTTTGCAACACAGGAGGTGGGTTTCCAAGCTTCCCCGAGGCCGATCCGTGCTCTCAAAAATCCTGAGATCTAAAGCCCTTGTGGGGACCGTGCAACCCGAACCCCTGGACACCGTGCACATTTGCAGCAGCATATGCTTTTTGGCAATCCCTGAGGCTGTGCTTTGGGCTACTTGTAGTTCAGACCCCGAGCAGTGATTCCACTGAAGATTACGAGTGTCCCGTGGGCTGGTATTTAGTGATTCCTCTCGTGGTCACTTTGCGATCCCTTGTCCGTCGACTTGTGGGTCCCTGAGAAGGGTACTTTAACTTCCAATGGGCTTACCAGGTTGCTCCAGATGTGCCCTGACGCTCCATCACTTGGGGAGTCCACAGGACCTTGCTGGTCCACATCAAAGCCATTTTACTCTCACCGCGTGGGTTGCCATTGCCAAGGCTTGTGGGTCTCTAATCCGGACACCGACCCCCCAGCACTCAACATCCTTCGTGGGACAGCTCGCCTGCAGACCGTGGTTGACGTCGACGCCTCCTGGTCCCCGTGGCAGTGGAGACAAGCTTCACCTCATCGCACCTGAAACACCCGACATCGGTGGGCATTCATCTTTCGTGCCCCTGGTCACTGGCATGTGACCCAGACTCTGTCTCCTCTGCTTTCAGGTTTGTCTCATCTTCGATCCAGGCTTGGATCACACTGGACACTTTTCATTTTCACGGCAGCAGCACTTTGCAGCAACTCGCCATTGGAAACAGCGAAGATTCCCGACACCATTTGACACCTATGCACCTGGCTTTCCTGGGTTAGGACACGAGTACTCCGGTGCTCCCACACTGCACGCGTCCCCCCTGGGTCCCCTGTGTCACTACCTTGGGTGGTTCCTTGGGGTCCCAGCGATTCTACGTGCTCTAGGCACTGTGTCTAGTCGTGGTTCTTATACCACTTTCTTAATATATGGTTTGGTCTCCCCCCTGGGGGCCATTGTATATTGTGCTATTTACTATCGTTTTAATACTGTAATATTGTGTGCCTTGCTCTCTGATTTCATAAAGAGGTTAGTAGAGAGTATTTAGTAATAAATACATATATTTTATATATATACCTTGTGTGGTTCTCCTTTCATTTGGTCATTCAAGGGGTTATAATCTGGTAAACCAAGCTGCTTTACATTCCTTCAAGACTTAACCTGAAGGCTGCTCTCCATAGCTACCACTAGGATAGCTTTCAATAAAGCTTGTCTTAAACCTAATCATCAATAAGCGTTGTTTGGACTGGTGCAAGGTGCCCACTATAACTAGTGGACAGCATATACCAGGCCAACTTCTCACACATGCAAAAACAACAGTTGATGGACAGAATGCAGAACAATGTCATACATTCACCCCAGTACAGAGATCTGGGCCTAAATCCATAGTTTTTTTGCTCCCCATGCTGTTCCAGTTTGAACACAGCCATATGCAAATCAGTCTTGACCCTGTGCCTCATGGGAACAGTCCAGCCCGAACTGCCAAGCCAGGTCCTCCCTGGACTGGAAACAAGCATCCTAGGACCGGTTTCGGGGTTTCACTCCTCTTCAGCCAGGATATCTTGATTCCAGTGGCATGGAGAGCACAGGGCCCACATCTGGGCATACCCTTCCCACTTGGAGTGACAAATGCAAAAACAACAGTTGATGGACAGAATCCAGAACAATGTCATACATTCACCCCGGTACAGAGATCTGGGCCTAAATCCATCGTTTTTTTGCTCACCATGCCGTTCCAGTTTGAACACAGCAATATGCAAATCAGTCTTGACCCTGTGCCCAATGGGAACAGTCCAGCCCGAACTGCCAAGTTAGGTCCTCCCTGGACTGGAAACAAGCATCCTAGGACCGGTTTGGGGGTTTCACCCCTCTTCAGGGAGGATAGCTTGATTCCAGTGGCATGGAGAGCACAGGACCCACGTCTGGGCATACCCTTCCCACTCGTGGTGACAAATGCAAAAATAACAGTTGATGGACAGAATCTAGAACAATGTCATACATTCAGCCGAGTACAGAGATCTGGACCTAAACCCATCGTTTTTTTGCTCACCAATCCATTCCAGTTTGAACACAGCCATATGCAAATCAGTCTTGACCCTGTGCCTCATGGGAACAGTCCAGCCCGAACTGCCAAGCCAGGTCCTCCCTGGACTGGAAACAAGCATCCTAGGACCGGCTTCGGGGTTTCACCCCTCTTCAGCCAGGATAGCTTGATTCCAGTGGCATGGAGAGCACAGGACCCACGTCTGGGCATACCCTTCCCACTCGGGGTGACAAATTCAAAAACAACAGTTGATGGACAGAATGCAGAACAATGTCATACATTCACCCCAGTACAGAGATCTAGGCCTAAATCCATAATTTTTTGGCTCACCATGCCGTTCCAGTTTTAACACAGCCATATGCAAATCAGTCTTGACCCTGTGCCTCATGGGAACAGTCCAGCCCGAACTGCCAAGCCAGGTCCTCTCTGGACTAGAAACCAGCATCCTAAGACCGGTTTCGGGGTTTCACCCCTCTTCAGCCAGGATAGCTTGATTCCAGTGGCATGGAGAGCACAGGACCTACGTCTGGGCATACCGTTCCCACTCGGGGTGACAAATGCAAAAACAACAGTTGATGGACAGAATGCAGAACAATGTCATACATTCACCCCAGTACAGAGATCTGGGCCTAAATCCATCGTTTTTTTTTGCTCACCATGCCGTTCCAGTTTGAACACAGCCATATGCAAATCAGTCTTAACCCAGTGCCTCATGGGAACAGTCCAGCCCGAACTGCCAAGCCAGGTCCTCCTTGGACTGGAAACAAGCATCCTAGGACCGGTTTCGAGGTTTCACCCCTCTTCAGCCAGGATAGCTTGATTCCAGTGGCATGGAGAGCACAGGACCCACGTCTGGGCATACCCTTCCCACTCGGGGTGACAAATGCAAAAACAACAGTTGATGGACAGAATGCAGAACAATGTCATACATTCACCCCAGTACAGAGATCTGGGCCTAAATCCATCGTTTTTTGATTTGCTCAAGCGCTCCGTCCATCATCCCCTTTGGTATCACTTTGTTCGCCCTAAGTTGGCAGGGTATGCCCAGACGTGGGTCCCTTGCTCACTTTGTCACTGCATTCAAAATAGCCTGGCTGATGAGGGTTATGAACCCGAAACCGGTCCCAGGATGCTTGTTTCCGGTCCAGGGAAGACATGGCTTGGCAGTTCGGGCTGGACTGTTCCCATGAGGCACAGGGTCAGACAGATTTGCATATGGCCACGTCTGATCTGGGGTGGTGGAGTGAGCTAAAGAATGATGATGGATTAAACCCAGATCAGTTGCCTGGGGGTGAGTGTTTGATTTGCTCAAGCGCTCCGTCCATCATCCCCTTTGGTATCGCTTTGTTCGCCGTAATTTGGCAGGGTATGCCCAGACGTGGGTCCCTTGCTCACTTTGCACTGGATTCAAGATAGCCTGGCTGATGAGAGTTATGAACCCGAAACCGGTCCCATGATGCTTGTTTCCGGTCCAGGGAAGACATGGCTTGGCAGTTCGGGCTGGACTGTTCCCATGAGGCACAGGGTCAGACTGATTTGCATATGGCCATGTCTGAACTGGGGTGGTGGAGTGAGCTAAAGAATGATGATGGATTAAACCTAGATCAGTTGACTGGGGGTGAGTGTTTGATTTGCTCGAGCGCTCTGTCCGTCATCCCCTTTGGTATCTCTTTGTTTGCCCTAAGTTGGCAGGGTATGCCCAGATGTGGGTCCTTTGCTCACTTTGCCACTGGATTCAAGATAGCCTGGCTGATGAGGGTTATGAACCCAAAACCGGTCCCAGGATGCTTGTTTCCGATCCAGGGAAGACATGGCTTGGCATTTCGGGCTGGACTGTTCCTATGAGGCACAGGGTCAGACTGATTTGCATATGGCCATGTCCGAACTGGGGTGGTGGAGTGAGCTAAAGAATGATGATGGATTAAACCCAGAACAGTTGACTGGGGGTGAGTGTTTGATTTGCTCAAGCACTCCGTCCATCATCCCCTTTGGTATCGCTTTGTTCGCCCTAAGTTGGCAGGGTATGCCCAGACGTGGGTCCCTTGCTCACTTTGCCACTGGATTCAAGATAGCCTGGCTGATGAGGGTTATGAACCCGAAACCGGGCCCAGGATGCTTGTTTCCGGTCCGGGGAAGACATGGCTTGGCAGTTCGGGCTGGACTGCTCCCATGAGACACAGGGTCAGACTGATTTGCATATGGCCATGTTTGAACTGGGGTGGTGGAGTGAGCTAAAGAATGATGATGGATTAAACCCAGATCAGTTGACTGGGGGTGAGTGTTTGATTTGCTCAAGCTCTCCGTCCATCATCCTCTTTGGTATAACTTCTCACACAGTTCTCATGTGAAAGGCATAGAGTCTTGCAAAAATAAAGTTATGTAGTAACGTGGGCAAAAGCAGCATCATGGCTGCAGGGCTCATGCTAATTTAGTGTTGTCGACAATGTCCCTATCCGCCACGTGACAGCACTTCAAGAGAACCTTTTCCCATGTAGGGCAACAGATTTTGCCAGCAACCAGACCTGAAGAAACATTCCTGTGTCTCCAGTTGCTCAGAACCATCAGTTTGCAGTCCCACCCAGGGGATTCGGGAGGAGGCATCCCACATCGTCTCAGTGCTACAAAACAAAACAGTAAAAGAAATGGTGTTTGACTGTATTGACAGCACTAATAAGTATGCTGTGACGCTGTAGAGTGTCACCCAACAGTTTGATTTAAATTTATACTCACTCTTGCAGTTGTTGTTTTGCTTAATGTAAATTTTGGGAGGAATGTTGTGACTGTTATTGCTGCTGGAAATTGTAATCCCCCACATCAACATACGTGGTTTGTTCTACGTGTATCATCATTCCACCTATACATAAATAACTTACGCCTGCGCAAAGAAGTGCTTGGCTGACTGTTTAACAGCTTGTGCGCGTACCTTGTTTTTGGTCCAGGGTAATCCGCAGAGCCCATCCGCTGCACAAAAGGAGGATGCACTCGTTTCCCTAATGCTTCAGGCCCCCCTCATTGCCTATCTGAGTCAAGCCGTTAAAAGGTTCCTTACTTGGGGCTCTCCTGGTGTGAACAATCCACTTTATGTTCTCCCATTGTTCCCCTGTTTGTGCTGTTTCTGTATTGCTTCATGTTGGACTTGGCCCTTTTTGCAGGGTCATCCCAGAACTGTTTGCCTTCCTTCTGTATTGTTTCTGACCTGTTTTTGTTGGTTTTATGACTCTGGGCACTTTACCACTGCTGATCAATGCTAAAGTGCATATGCTGTCTGTGTAAATTGTGTTTATGGATTGGTGATTCCATGATTGGCATATTTGATTTACTAGTCAGACCCTAGTGCAGTGCACTGTGTGTGCCCAGGGCGTGTAAATCAAATTCTGCTAGTGGGCTGCAGCATTGATTGTGCCACCCACAGAAGCAGCCTGTAAAATGTAACTCTGGCCTGCCATTGCAGAGCCTGTGTGCTTTCTGGAACGGCCATGTTGACTTGGCAAGTGCACACACTTGCCCGTCCCTAACCTTCACTTTTCTTACACGTTAGTCGCCCCTAAGGTAGACCCTAGGTACCCCTGTGTGCAGGGTGCATTGTATGTGAAAGGTAGTACATGCTTTGATGTGTGTGGCATGTCCTGATAGTGAATCACTGCCAATTTCGTTTTTCACTATTGCAAGGCTACCTGCTCCCATAGGATAGAATGGGGAGTTTGTTTACAACATCTTATAAACATATCTGCCCCTGGGAACAAGGTAGAAAAATAAAGTTTTTATATGCCTGAACTCAGAATCTTAAAATGCATCTTTTAGTGAGAGTGATGTTTACATTCTTTGTTTGAAAATACCACTTTTAGAAAGTAGGTATTTTCTTGCCTAACCATCCAGTGTGCCACTGCTAGGTTTGTGTATTGCTTGTCTGGCTTTGGATGACAGGGGCTGGGTAGGAGCAATGGCTTCAGGAGCCTGATGAGTCAGAGCAGGGCTGAATAGGCCTGGTCTGCATTTGGAGTGGTGGGAGGAGTAGCCCCTGCACCTAAATAAGGCTGTGCCTGCCTTCCACAATGATGGCTCCGCCCTCCTGTGGTGTGTCTGGAGCCAGGGCTCACACTGACAATGGAGGTTGTTGTGCACTTGCAAAGTGCCTCACAGAACTGGTTTTGGCTGGGTACAGACACTCTCTGCCTTCAGAGAACAAAAGATTTTTGGGTATAAAAAGAGGGGCCCAGACTTTTAGATCACTTCTGGGAATCAAGAGAAACCTTTGCCAAGGAGAAGTGCCGGAGAAGCTGGGGAGGAATACTGCCCCTTTACTGTTTGCTGTCTGGGGTTGGCCTGCAGTGGCTACTTGCTGCCAAGGAAAGGAGAAAAGGACTTTGCTGTTTGCTTTGCCTCCTGTTCTGAAGTCTCAGGGACACCTAGACTTCACCACCAGCTCCACTGAACATCCTTGCTGGGAGTTCTGATCTGCAAGAGGTGCCTGCTGTTGTTTTGAACCTCTAGAGAACTGTTTTCCGCTGGTAGCTGAAAAATCGACGTAACATCAAAGAAGCGTGATTCATCCGTGCCCGTTTTTGATGCATCGCTGGAGAAACCGTTGCAGCTCCTGCCGTGGCTCGAGAAGTCGTCTCACGCTGCATCGAGTGCAACGACCTCTGAAGTCCGAGATCACTGCACCGAGCTCGACGCAAGCCCTGCTGTGCGGCTGCAAGAATCCACGCATTGTTCCGGATCGTTGCATCGCATCGAGGCGCCAAGTCTGTCGCATTGTTGGGGGACGCAGTAAGAAACAGATGCATCAACTTCCCACGCAGTAAGAAATCGATGCATCAGCTCATCTCCGGTAAGGAACAGATGTCTCAACTCCCCATTGACGCAGTAAGGAACCGACGCATCACCTCTCCTGGAGCAAAGAACCAACGCATCACCTTCCCTGAGTGTAAGTAACCAACGCATCACCATCCCTGCGGTCTGTTTTGTTTGTTTGCGTGACGCATCCAAGGTACTTTGTGTGAAAAGTGTTGCATCTGCAATTTGCTTTGAACTGAACTATTTCTGCTATCTGAAAGTCACATTTTTATTACTGTATTGTGGATTTTTGTCGTTTGGTCTTGTTCTGGTTTAGGTAAAGATGACTTATTTTTCTAAACTGATGTGGTGTCCATTTGTAGTGTTTTCACTGTATTACTGTATGTGTTCACAAATTCTTTACACACTGCCTCTGAGATAAGCCTGTCTGCTCCTGCTAAGCTACCAAGGGGGTGAGCAGGGGTTATTTTAGAAGTGTATCCCCCTTACCCTGACTAGAATTAAGGGTCCCTATTTGGATAATGGTACCTACCTCTGCCAACTAGAGACCCCCATTTCTAACATCTCAGCCTCCAAGATGACATTGATGATGAAAAATGGTGGCTCCTCTCCCTGCCAGTTGCTGTCTCACTCCACTGAATGTGAAAATTCCTATAACAGTTTAAATTAGGGAATTGTCTGGGAAGCAATATTATTCTTCAGTCTTTCTTTCATAGTGTCCCCTCACTAGAATTAATGGCTGACATGTTGCTCTCCATTCAAGTGCTTGTTCTCGATTTTCCAGTTCCTGGGTAAGTCACCTATCTCTATAGGGACTGGGTGGGTTTATGTTGTTTTGCTCACAGCTGACACTCCTCCCTTAAGCCTGGGTCTTCCCTAATGTTCACTCTATGCCATTCTTCTATGCCCCAAAGCTTGACAGTAAAAAGCTCTGAAAACCTTCAATACCAATGAACGTCTGTTTACTATTTGTCCTACAGTGCAGTTCTTTTCCAGATCCTGTATTTCGTATCATACCCAAGCCTGTGCCTCAGATAAGCCTCCAGGTATCAATTTTGCTGCAGCTATCCCTGTTGCTAAGTGCCAGGCTGTGTGAAAGGAAATATAAAAATTGTGCATCTTCTTTGACATCTCAAGAATTGTGCAAATTTAGGAGCGGTTCACCGCACATCCAGGGGTGGCTTCTTCACTAAGGCGGTGGAGCCCCACTGCTTTAAAGCAGTACAAACAAAAAATGTTATGATAATAATGGAACGTTATTATCATTTTATTTTTAGTATTGAAGTTGCACTGCAGCCAAGTTGTTAGGGCGGGGCGGGGCTGGGCTCCCCTTTCGCCGAGGGAGGAGGAGTGGTGGTTGCAACTTAAGTACGCTTGAAGGTTTGGCCGGCCATCTCAGGCCAGCCAAACCGTCATGCGCACCATTGAGGTCAACGGGAGAAAAGAGAAAAATGCATATAAAATCACACTGTTGGATTTCAAGGTTCATTTCCAGAATTTAAGTAGGTAGCAAGGTCAGGCCCAATTTTCCACCAGCGGATTCTTGGGAGCATCCTGGATTCGGCCGGGATCAGTGTGCTGAGGTCATTGGTAGCAGGTGCACTACAAAGAAGGGGGCCACCTGAAACACACAAACACACTGCACAAAGGGACTTACAGGTAAGTACGGGCAGTCCCACTCGAGGGAACCAGTCACAAGAGCCTCAGGACCACACAAGCACAGTGAGATCATTGTGAACAAGGCCGGACGGCCCAAGTGCAAAGCTGATAGGTCAGCCGGACACTGCATGTCAAGATGTCCTCACGGTCAGGAGCAGGCAGCTTGGAGAGGCGATTCTGGGGCAGCTGGACCACTCATGAAATGGGTCTCTGGGGTCTCCAGGGTCTCAATGTCCCTTGACGGGTGCTTGCTTCCTGGGCAGTTCGAGTCCGGATTGGACTCTTCGTCTCAGTGTATGCTGCAGTGGGTCAGTACCCTGGGTATTGTTGCGGCATGGCTCCGGTAGGTCCTGGTGTCTCTAAACTTGGCAGGGAGGCAGATCCGACTCTCTGAAGCTAGTGTACCACTTTTAGTTTGAGTGCTGCTTCAGAATTGCCTGGTAGTAGCAAGTCGGTAAAACTGGATTCTGTGGTACGGTGCCTGTGGCTGCAGGGGAGCGGTACCTGCAGTCCAAGGGAGTATATTGTTAATTTGTTGAAGGCTGGAGGAGCTCTGGGGTTCTTAGAGGCTTCACAGTTGTAGGACGAGACAGCACACCATGATTGTCGAGTTCCTTAAGGCAGCAGGCTGGGGTTGACTTTAATTTTCAGCAGCAGGGCTTCAGTCCTCGGGTCAGCAGCTCCTTTTTTGTCTTTTTTTCCCTCTGTGTCCATCGAATATAAGTACAGGGTCCGGAGATGCCACCTAAATACTAAATTTAGAGGAGTTAAAAGCGGGAGACAGGTAGGAGCCAATGGGCTACCTATCTTTAGGGTGTCTACACCCTCTAAGTGACCACTTTCTGTTGGAAGAGGCACTACCCTGACACTATTTGGCTAATTCCCCTGCAAACCAAGATGGAGAGAAATGAAAAGAGGGGTCCACATCGCCAGCCCAAAAGAGTGGTGCTGGCTGAATGGGGACCCACCTTCTAATTTTCCCGCCTGTCCTCCTGCCAAATGTGGAGCAGAAAAGGGGGGTTGGCATCCTCCACAACCTGGAGCTGCCTGGGTAGCACTTCAAAGGGGACATCGCCTTTGAAGCTTCCTGCCTTAGAAGGCCATCCTGTTTTGTGGGAGGTGTGACACACCTCTGCCCAGAGCAGGCTTTGTTCCTGGCCTCTGAAAGCACTGGCCCTCACCCCATGAGTTCAGAAACATGTCTCATGGTGGCAAGTTGGCTGAGACTAGTAGGAGACCACACCAGTGCTTGGTAGGTTTTCAGGGGACCCTCTAAAAGGTTTCCTGTGTGCCTTTATTTATAAATACATCAGTAAGGATTTATTAAGATGGGATGTTTGGTACCAAGCATCTTAGGGTACAGTGAAGCCATCATGGAGCTATGAAACTGATAATGACAAGTATCCAAGAATGGACTTGATATTGTAGGGTCATATCTGTTCATGCAGATATGTCCACACATGGGATATAGTGCCCCTGCCTTAGGGCTGTAAGGCCTTCAGTAGGGGTGACTTACCTATACCTCATCTAGTGTTTTGGGACATGGCACACACTGCTGTATGTCATGTTGACTCTTCAGTTTTCCGTGCACCAAAACACACAGCCTGCAATGGCAGTTTGCATAGTCTTGGTGAGGGTTCTCTGGGGTGATACAATTGGTGCTGCAGCCCCAGTAGACTCTCTTCAGTACCAATGCCCTAGGTCCTAGGGGTGCCATTTACTAGGGACTCACAGTGGTAGCTGAAATTGTGCCAATCGTGATACAGTTTTGGGAAAGAGATCTGGCACTGTGAACCTGGTTGGCAGGGACCCAGTACACTCTCAATTCGAAATCACATCATACACCAGGAAAAAAAAGTGGGGGCTAACCATGACCAAAGAGGCACTTTCCTACATGTGGTATTTATATATAGAGTGTTCATATGTTTCTATTATAATTTATTGTGATCAAGGAATGTTGCAGCCTAAATCTTCTGATATGCAAATTTAAGCTGCTCAAACCACCTTCCTGGAGGCAAAACAAACTGCCTTACAACTGAGAACTCAGTACTGGTTCTAGCCCCTGACTTACCCACTGACGTACAAGTCTACATGTGTTGTGAGCCCTAGGCAAGCAAGTAACACACAACTAGATGGAGCTGCCGACCTGCCATTTCCAACTCTTTTGTCTTCTAAGTCACAGGTAGAGCCTGCAGTTGGGTCCTGTTTTGGTCTATTTCGATTTCTGAGGACATGTTTGTTCCTGCTTCCTTTGTCGTGTTCAAAGGCAGTAGTCAATGTCCTCATAACATCTCGACTGGAATATGTCAATGCCTTATACTGGGATCTCCCTCTGTACGTACTCAAACAGTTTGTACAGAACGCTGCTGCCCGACTCTCGAGAAACACTTCCATTTATTTCCATCTCAAGGATTTGCAGTGGCTGCCTGTGCAGGAGAGAGTGTTGTTTGAAGGGCTTGGTGCTGGCCCATAGAGCTTTCTATGTACCAGCTATCTGACATTATCATTCCTTGAGAACCCTACACTCCAAGGACGCTGTGTTGGCAGTGGTACCGAAGATCAAACGGAAGATTTGGGGACTCACCTCCTGCTCAACATTGGCCACTGCATGGTGGAATACCCTTTATTTGCATCGGTGTGCGACTAAGGATGCATGCTCCTTCAAATGTGGCCTATAAACTTGGCTGTTTAACCATACCTTTTGATCTGTCTTTTTTTTTTTTGAGACCAGGGGTTGATGGACTATTAGCGCCAGGACACTCTACTGAGTAGCCGCGTGCTTTATAAGTGCCACTTTGATTTGATTTGAACTCTCTGCGAGCTCAGACCTCCACTTTCCATTTCATCTTCAAGGCTCCCAGGCAGAATAAGGACCTTGTTGATTAATTTTCAGATCTCCTAACTGCCTCATCCATCTGTCATGCCCACACCACCCTCTTGAGTGACTTCAACCACCCAGACAAGGCAAGCTAAAGAAAATAAGGGATAACCTCTTTCACCTCATCAATACATTCAACATGGTACAATATGCCACACAACCAAAACGCTCTGAAGGCTATATCCTCAACCTTGTCTTCTTAACATCACCAACAATACAATGCCAACCACCCATAAACCTGGCCATGACCGACCACTTTGCCATCCCTATCTGCCTGCTCAGCATCCTACCAACAAATGAAAGTCAGAGAAAAAGAGAAGACAAACCCTTCATAAACTTCAAAGACTTCTCCTTAGACAACATAATGCTGGAACTCCTCTCTCAATCTGTTAACTACACGTTTGACACCAGCACCCTTCTGAGCAACTTCATCACTTTTTTGGAAACTGTGTGAACATTCACGCCTCAATTAAAACGCAAGTGTAAGCCAAAACCTTCAGCACCCTGGTACTCTAAAGAACTTGCTTACAATAAACAATCCATCCACAGAGATTGATAAAATGGAATGAAAATAGAACTCCCTAGGCCCTCATGATGCTGAAGTCCCTCCACAAAACATGCAGACAGCTCATCACATCAGCAAGCCCAAAGTACTATACCTTTACCATCAAGGGAAACAAAACACTTTTCAATAGTCAGCCAACATCCTTCCCTGTGATCCTGGCAACTTGATGAAGTTGTGATATTTGGGAACCATGGTTCTTGGTTGGCAAACACCGTCAGGAGTTCCAATAGTTTAAGACAGTGCATTTATTTAACATTAGAAAAGATTTCTCAGAGGTTGCCTGTTGCGGTTTCCATGCTTCTTTTTGGTTGAAAGTCAATAACGTTTTTGCATAGACATGTGTTAAGTAGTCTTGCAATTTCTCTACTGTTTTTATATCATTGTCTGAGCAGGAGGCTCTTAAAAGTGGGTAATGGGGGTGCCTACTCAGTATGTCAAAAGATAACTATTCAAGTAGGGTGAGCAGTCTGAAGCCAATCTGCATTGGAGTGGCAATTAATAATAACATGTTTGAGTTATGTAGATACTATTGAAGGTGCCTTATTTGCTAGGCACTTAAGATCAGAGTTGCCACTCACATGGAATAAAAAAAATAGCCTACCTATACTATTCTTTTCTATTTCCAAACTATTTCAAGAGCTATCTAGTTGTATTCACCCTGCCTTTTATTAACATTCACAGAAATATTTTGCTTATACAAGGGGGCCTTATTTTTCTTGCATAATGTGTTGAGGTAAGTGTCCTGAATGTCTTTGCAAGTGAGACAACACTCAAGAAAGCTTCTCTGGCTACATCATACACTACTACTCTCTCATGACTCTTGACTTTACCCTTCTGGTTCTGGTATGTGTTTAGCACCCTACATAGATAGCTATATTTTAAAACTATATTTATGGAAATGTAGCTGGTATTTGTAGGCACAGAGATAAAGTAGAAGCAAGGAGGCTCTTACATAAAAGGTCTATAACTGAACAAGGACATAAACGCCCTTTCTATAACAAAATATATGCTGAACCTGTGACTTTTTAGGAATGGGCGCTATAACAAATTGGATTAATATTTGAGGGGGGAGGCTGCCTACTTCAAGGAATAATTGCAGCTGTTGTCAGAGTGAACCTCAAAGTCACAAATTTAACCTAAGATCAACCCCTGGTAGCAATGGCACAGAGCATACAGGCTTAGCTTGGGGCAATGTATAAAGTAGTTGTGCAGTACAGGCTTAACTTAGGGCAATGTGTAAATTAGTTGTGCAGTACCAAAACCATAATAAAGTTGAAATGAAAAACAATAAAAATCCCAAACCAATTTAGAAAAATTGAGTAAAATGTAATAAACAAAATGACAACAAACTGGGAAATAACCAATAAGTAATATACATTTTTAAAATCTAGTAGGAATAAAAGCCTAAAGTTCCAACAATAGTCTATTGTTGCAGTAGACCAGGACCTAGGTGCAAGATGAAGCTGTCTGTGATAGAGGGATACAGCAACCAGGTTTGTTTTGGTCACCTTGACGGGGGCAGAGAATTCTAATGTTCAGTAGGAAAATATTTCCCAATGAATAAGGGACTGATAATGATTGATTTCTCGAACTACAGATTCATTGACCCGAGAAACAATATTGTTCTAGATTATTGTCTCAATATTCAATATTTTATGATCAGGAATAGTTAATGGAAGCGTGTTCAGAGACACAATGGACTCCTTTTAATAGATACTATACAATCTTAAACTTCTTTGGACCTTTTTCCTTGTATCACAGAATCCTCTGATTGATGAGTCACATATAATTGACAAATGGAATGCTGGAGAGTTGCAGCATATTGTATTGTGTGCCATATTTCTTCATAACGCTTTGACAATTCTCATAATATCATGTACAGAATATTATTTCGAGATATATTACAAGATAGCAGCCTCATTTATTAGACACCCCGTTCAATTGGTAACATAGAATTGACAAATGTAATGAATGTAAGTCACAGGATATTTTCACTGCATGTCATATTGTTTCATAACACTGGGACTCTTATACAATCAAGTACAGAATAAGTTTTCAAAACTTATTTCAAACTGGTTGCCCCATTACATTAGACATTGTGTTTAATTGGCCGCCCCCCATCTCGTACGAGTCACTGACCTGGAATTATAGATTGTCATTAATTGATCTCTCCAAATAAATTCACTGACTAACACAGGATATTTGAACCCTTACCATACTTTCACACAATACTGGGATTGCTCTCATGTAACTATGCATAAAATATTTTATTGGAAACTATTACAAGATGAATGTCTCATTACACCTTGTTCAATATGGCTTTCCCTAGCACTGTGCGAGTCACCACTTGACTTTTGAATTAGGAATTTCTTTGAGGCTAGCAAACTTAAAAACCTTGGCCCACCCAATCCCACACACATGACCACAGGAACTGACATGGGGAGCACTATATCCCCGACTAGTACCACAATAACTATGGACTTTTTACCGGACTCTCAGAGGTAAGTTTGGGCCTCTGCTTTCGTTTCATACCTAGCACTAGTATAGGCATTGCCTTCCATATAAAGTGTATATAGTATTAATGCCTTTCTAATCTCTCCTCAGATTACCCTTCTTGGACAAACTGCTTTACTTTTTTCATTAAGGTATTCCCTTCTCACTGATCATCTTTTAGTCCTAACCTCTACCTTATTTAGAAATCAACATGTACCATTTCCTTCCAGACCGATTCTGAAGAATTTAATTTATATGTACTGCTGCCCTATTGGTAGGCATACTCTTCGAGTAACTGTTAGCATGATGATTATTTCCTCTTTGAGTAACTGTTAGCATGATGATTATTTCCATGCATGTACGCCGCATGTCCTGCCTTTGACTGGTTCTCACCAGAGTGGCCCTGGTACCCTCAACACTGATTTAAGTTCCAAATCACAAATATCAGGTACTATTGAGCTGATTCAATATTGATTAAAGATGCTTATCACGTCCAAGTACAAAAGCACACTAGTACTGTTGCTTCACTTCATCATGTAGAACTCTTATTTTTTGTTCACCAGTGTACCATGCTCCACCTTTTTGTGACGTTTATTGACATTACTGAAGTGCATGCATGATGCCAAAACTTCCCCATGCAAATCTTGATCAGACTAATGATATAACAATAATGTTCATACCAATATGTATTTATTTTTCTTTTTGTTCCTTTTTTGTTTGTCCCTTATGTTATGGCCATGATTTATGCTCATCATAACTGCTTAAAAATTATTTTACTATGTATTATTATATGGGCCCATTGAATATATCAAATGTGCCTAAGTGATGCAACCTTCAATTACTGCTCTTTCTGTTTCTTTCAATTATTATATACTTATGTAAAAATCTTACTTTACTCAGTAATTTACTTGGGGGTTTCTTCAAAATATACACATAGCCTTGATGAAGCCCCAGACCTGCGCGCCACATGGGACGAAACACGTGTCTGCTGGCCACTATATCCAAAATATCGCTAAGCACTATAGCAATGTTTGAAGAGCATCAATGACCACACAATTAATAACATATTTCACCACAATATAATGATCTATGGACTCTTTTATTCACAATAGCCACATTAGAATTTAACATTGGATTTACATACTGCTTATGAATAACCTATACCAAATGTTACTATTTAATGCATTGCAGGTTTTCAGAGTTATAACTCACCTACAGGTTAGTCTATTAGAATACATTTCTTAGGCATGTCTAAGGTGACGTAGTAACCATAGATTATTACCCCTACTCCTTTTGGCACCTATAACTCCAGTCCCTGTCCAGTTGCTACTGATCAACTGGGCAGTTTAAGAACATATGGAAAGGGGAATATGCCTCTAAGGATTGTTTTTGTGCAGGAAGGCACAACATCCTGAGCAAAAAAATAATTCTGCTCATGACACTGGCACCTGTGCACCATGGCACAAGGATGCCTGCATTTGGCACTAGGCTACCCTAAAGGCTATGAAAGAGCAGAGGTGTGTCATATCTAAGTAGATATGACTAATTTCTGCTCTCTCCCTTTCACACAAAGCAGCACAGCAAGTTGCCTTATTGTGTTGTGTTGCATGAACTGTTTGTAAAACCTGGTCCCTGGTCCTCTTCTGTTGTTCCTCAGGTCCAGGAGTGTTCTGAAGTGAGTGCTTGGAGATGCCACATTTATGTCTGGCATGAGCTAGTCAGTGAAAATGACTCCTGCGCACCAGTGGGGTAAAAGCTCCCAGGTCCATTCCAAAGATAACTTATTATGATTTAAATATATACTAGGGTTTTCTATTTAGGACAGTTAGGTCTATCACAGTGACAATTAGCTTTTGGGTGCTCAGCACAGTAAGGCCATGCTAACAATATATTTCTGCACGTCCTACTTTTAAATACCATGCTTTCTTCCTTGTGAGCCACAAGTCCTACACAGCGGTGACAATATTATTTTCAAGGGAGTTTATTGACCTATAAAAATACTTAATTTTGACATGCCGGATTTTTTGTTTTTACACTGCTAAAGTCAGGCTACAATGGGAAATGCCACTGTAGTGGATGGCATAATAGGTGCTGCAGCCCAATAGTGGCATTTAACTTCAAGGCCCTGGGTACATCTTGTGCTATATACTTGGGACTTTAGGAAAGCTAAATATACCATTTAGGAGTATGCCATTTTGATCATGTGTAATGGGGTAGCACAGGCCCTTTGCTACTGGTTAGCAGGATTAAAGTGCATAGAGCTCTAAAGCCAGCAAAAATATAGGGTCCAATAAAAGGTGAAAAATATGTGGTGACCACGCAGAAATTTGGTTTTTCGACAGCCACTGGTGCTGCAAAGTCAGAGTCTACATGCCTCTGAGGAATATGAGCCAGGTAAATAACCAGTCTCTCCTTGCTAAGGTTTCTGGTTGCAAGATCCTTTTGAGCCCTCCCCTGATGTAAAGGCATAACATTATTACTATTCCACTATGTTGCAGAACTAGCTATAGAACCAGTAAATGTAAATGGTTCGCAATATGATAGTGAATTGGTCATCTCTGGTTTTTACAGCACTGAGTGTGTGTGGATGCATGGCGAAAGATGACAGTCTGACAAATGGCAATCCTAAGGGCATACTGAAGACTTTATTGGCAACGGCACATGGAAGGCCTAGCCATGCCTTCAAAAGACAATATCAGGATCAACTCTCTTTATAACTTCACTACAGGTGTACAAGAAGGAGACAGTAGAGAACCTTTGGTAGTAGGGCCATTGAATACCTTACTCTCCCCATAAATAAAAATGGAATTGGATTTATAGAGCATGGCTAATCACCCGTGAGGGTATCCAGGTGCTGAGAACATCGCTGCTCTGCTAAGGGGTTCAGTTGAGTAGCCAGGTCTTGAGTCCTTTCCTGAATTCTAGGAGAGAGGATGAAGTCCGTAAGTGAAAGGAGAGGTCATTTCAGGATTTTGCCGTGAGGTAGGAGAAGGAGCGTCCTCCCCAGTTGCTTTAGCGGATGCAGATGTTTTGATTGTGCCTATCAGATAATACAGAATCTTCCACACGGTAGCCCAACATCCGGCGCAGTCAAAACACTTTAACACAGCTGTAGGAGAGTAGGATCTGCTTCATATGTTTACCCCCAATTTTTGCTGGTGTTTCACTGTTTTTCGACTTTTAGTCTGGCTGGGACCCTGCTATTCAGGGCCCCAGCCTAGCTGCTTCCTCTCTAAATTGATTGCATGTACTTTAGGTACATTTCAGATTGGATATGGAGTGCCTTATAAGTCCCTAGTATATGGTATACTGTGTACCCAGGGCATAGGTACCCCAGAGGCCTACCAGGGGCTGAAGCATGTATTATGCCACCCCTGGAAAGCCACCCAAAATGACACCACAGGTCTGCTACTGCAGCCTGGGTAAGGTGGTGCATGCACCACTTACTGTGATATAGGTTACCTGTATCACTACATATATATATACACACATATAAACCTATAAGTCACTTCTATGGCAGACCTTGTCAATCCTGAAGGAAGATTGCTTGGTTCTTATGTGAGAGGGGGCCCCCCAGCAGCATTCAGAGTCCCTTCTCTGATGCTGTTTGTAGTGTAGCCTGACCTTATACTCTTAAGTGCATTATAACCCATCGGTAAATGCTAACTTTGGACTGGCTGCACGGAAACATGTTGTGTTTGGTGTCAAACACCTTGGAATTATACGCCCACACCAGTAACTGGTGTGGGAGTATGATCCCACCCTTCTAGAGGGAGAGACATGGCAGTACTGGGTTACCCGGTAGAAACTTAATAGAGCCCTGGCATCACAAGATGGATGCTGCAGCCACAGACACGGGTCTGGCCTCCTGCTGCTGACCGAAACTCCGGCAGGGGAGGCCTGGACAATAGGTTTCCTGTCACAGGGAGGTGTAACCACCTCCCAGACAGGCTTATGTGTATTGGGGCCGGGTGGGAGCACTCTCTAAGTGCTTTGACGTCCTGCACTGGGGGCATATTTGGTGTCCCTGTGCATAGTCCAGCTCAAACCTGTTCAGGAGCTTCCAGCCCCTGCTCTGGCGCAAAACTGGACAAAGGAAATGGGTGTAGCCACCCCTCTTTCCAAAGCCTCCCATAGGTGGGACCCCAGAGCTAGTCTAACCCCTTCCTTAGGTACAAGTAAGGAACCTCTGTAACCAGAACTTTAGATATCCCTGGACGAAACTCTGAAGCTGAATCCTGGAACTTCGACGCTCTACTAAAGACTAGAGGACTGAAGAAATTTCCCTTGTGGTCAAGGAGTGACTCCTCTGCTTGGCAGGCACCAACAAAGCAATTTGCCAGTCTGCATTTCTGAAGCTCCTGCCAGACTCCGAAGTATTTGCAGCCCAGGAAGAGGATTTGCAGGCATCTCAGAGGCCAACCCGAGTCCCCAGCAAAGCTGTGACCCCCAGCCCTCGTGAGTAGCGTGGAACTGGAACTCCTGGTCACCGTGCACTTTTGCAAGTGCATTGACTTCTCGACGTCTTCTGATGTCGTGCTTGGGCTGACTTGTAGCCCCCACCTCGTGCACTGAAACCACTGAAGATTGTTGGCCTAGTCACTTTGAGTGACCCGTGGGCCGCCATTTTGTGTTTCGTCTTGAAGTCCCTTCACGATCCCTGGTCCATTGACTGGTGGGTCCCTGAGGGGGTACCTTTGAATTTCCTTGGGCTTCCCTGGTTGCTCCAGACGTGCCCTGACTCCCTACCAAGTGGTGAGTCCAACAGACCTTGCTGGTCTGCTTTAAAGCATCTTTCTCGTTTCTGCGTGGGTTGCTGTTGCCAAGGCTTGTTGTGTCCAATCCAGGCACCGATGCTGCAGCACTCAACATCCTTCCTGGGACAGCTCGAATCCAGCTCCTGGTCATCCTTGATGCCTCCTGGTCATCGTGGCTGAAGAGTCAAGCTTCACCTCCTTCACCTGAAATCACCCGACATCGGGGGTCATCTGCCTATTGTCTTCCTGGTCTCTGGCTAGTGAGCCAGACTCTGTCCCCTCTGCTTTCAGGTTCTTCTCATCTTTGATCCGGGCTTGGATCTCTTCGGACACTTCGCATCTTCCAGGCAGCAGCACTTCTTTGCCAGCTTCCATTGAAATCGACTACGTGACCCGACACCAAAAGACACCTATGCACCCGGCTACCCTGGGTGAGGTAACACGAGTACTCCGGTGCTCCCGTGGGTGTTGGCCCTAGAACTTCCTAAGTCCCAAAGGGTTTGGTCCTGACTCAATTCTAAGTGTTCCTAATCTTTAAAAATCTAATCGCGACTTTCCCCGTAGAAGCTAACGGGAGCTCGTGGCTGTGTTCTCACTCTGCACCCGGCCCCCGTGGGTCTCCTGTGTCACTACCTTGGGTGGTTCCTTGGGGTCCCAGCAATTCTACAGGCTCTAGGCCTTGTGTCTAGTTAAGTCGTGGTTCTTATACCACTATTTTAGTATATGGTTTGTCTGGCCCGTAGGTCTTGACGTGTATTTGTGCTTATTACTGTCATATTTTGAAGTGTACTTATGTGTTTTGACCTCTAGCCTCATAAAGAGTCTAGGAGGGTGTGTTTAGAAATAAATACGTATATTTTATATATATACCTGGTGTGGTTATCTTTCATTTAGGCACTCAAGAGATTATAGACTGGTAAAACAAGCTGCTTTACATTCCTTCAAGACTTAGCCTGAAGGCTGCTCTCCATAGCTACCACTAGGATAGCTTTCAATAAAGGTTGTCTTTAACCTATAACCAATAAGGGGTTGTTTGGACTGGTACAGGGTTCAGACTATAACTAGTGGACAGCATATACCAGGTCAACTTCTCACAACAGCACCTTTAGAAAATGGTTTTATCTTACAAAATGCAAGAACTCTCTCTCTTTTAGAATAAGGCTTGGGTTTTATTTTACACAATGCTCTCAAAAGCTTTCCCAGATGTCAAATGCAAAAGATTCAAATATACAAATATATATATATTTATATGTTTATATGGAAGCAATAATAACACACTTGCTAAATATAATGCATGAATAATACTGATGAATAAACAAGCAGCAAATAATGAGATAAGACTCAAGCAAATATACTGGACGTCCTGCAAGAGATCAGTGAGCTATATATACATTAAATTAGTACTTTGGAGGTGCACCTTGGTTCACTCACACAACACAAAGAAAACACACTCACTCACACATCAAATGATCACAGCCACTGGCTCACATCACAATGGCAATAATCAAAACTCAATACATCACCTGGTGCAAAACACCGCATCTCAGACTGGGGAAGTAAACAGGCGTGATTGAGAACCTCAGCAACCAGGGTTCACGCTCCGAGATAGACGCGTCCATCCTCGCTGGGATTCCAAACTCCCGGTTTCCAAGTCCACAACCATCAGCTTTACATACACTAGAAGGTTCGGGAAAGACCTCCCCCTGGGCCAGAGGAATCTTACCAGAACTGGCCAGGTTCCAAGCAAGCATTCTCACGGCAGGAAGGAGCTCTCACGTCCCCTTCTTCAAATCTCGCATGCTCCAGCCTCTATCTTGACGAAGCTCACAAGGCTTTCAGAATACATAAACAATCCCTCACCAAAACAGAAAGACCTTGAACGTGAATAACCCAAGCAACTTGCAAGCGCTGCTGTGCACGCAGAAAAGCTGAAGCAAGGCAAAGCCAGGGAAAAAGGATGACATGAGGCCATGTCAAAGCCAATAGTAAGGACTTCATAAAAGCTGAAGCAAGGCAAAGTCAGAAAACAAGATGACATGACGCCATGTCAAAGCCAATAGTAAGCACTTCATACAACACGGAGCACATGTGTACATCACTGCCCAAAACACTGCCCTTCAAAACCAAAGACTACATTCCACACCTCTCTCTCCCTTTCATGCTTTCAAATGCACATCCCACACGCTCTGCTCTTGGCAAGGCTATTCTACTCCGTGACTGCTCCCACTGAAAGACAACAAGATTACAAGAACGAAACTTTTAGGAGAAGCAGGCATATGCAGGACATCGTACATTCAGGCTAGGATGAAATAACACACTAAAGTCAATTAAAATAATGGTAGTCAAAGGTCATCACAGGGTCTCAAACCACAAGGGTGCCTCTAGCACTACAGCGGCCATGTGAGTGAGGGAAGTGGAATGCAGATGTTGGGGGGTGGTGGAAGTTCAGGTGGTGGTTGATGTATGCTGGTCTTTGGTTGTTAAGGGCCTTGTAGGTGTGGGTCAGCATCTTGAACTGGCATCTCTTCCGAATGGGGAGCCAGTGAAGATTCTTGAGGAGGGGGGGTTGGGTTCATTTGGGAAGATCGAAGATGAGTCTAGCTTTAGAGTTCTTTATGGTCTATAGTCTCTTCAAGAGGTGAGTGGTGATTCCTACGTGGAGTGTGTTACTGTAGAATAGCCAGCTGGTGATTAGGGCTTGAGTGACTGATCATCTGGTGTTTGATGGGGAGCCATTTGAAGATCTTGTGAAACATGTGAAGAGTGAAGAGTGAAGAAGCAGGTGGAGGAGACTGTGTTGATTTGGCTTTTCATGTTGAGCTAACTGACCAGGATGAGTCCAAGGTTGCGTGTGTGGTCTGTCAACGAGGGTGCTGGTCCCAGTTCCGAGGGCCATCAGGAGTCGTTCCACACTGAAGTATTGTTCCTGACGATCAGCACTTCTGTTTTCTCTGTGTTGAGTCTAAGCAGTTGTTTTTAATCCAGTAAGCGATGTCTGTCAAGCAGTTACGAAAGTTGGCCTTCGTGGTGGCTGGGTCTTCTGATAGTGAGAGGATGAGCTGGGTGTCGTCTGCGTAGGATATGATTTTCATTCCGTTGTTTCTGACGATATTTGCCAGGAGGTATATGTTGATGTTGAACAGGGTAAGGCTGAGGGATGAGCCGTGATGGAGGCCGCAGATGATGTTCTTGGACTCTAAGGTGAAGGGTGGTAGGCAGATTCTCTGGGCTCTTCCTACGAGGAAGGAGGTGATCCATTTGAGGGATGAATGATTATCATAATGAAAGCCAGTCCCATTACCAGTTGGAGCACTATACCTGGACTACTACTTTGTGAACAGAAGTTCACAGCAAGGTCAGCACACCACCTGAATCTAAGGTAGAGTACTCTTCCTCTGTTCTTTATGAATTTAGTGAGGCTTCTAGAGCTCAATCCAGTACCTTGTTCTCCTTCCCTGCCCTTTGTAAGGTTGTATGATACCACCCTTAAAAAACAGTTATTCAATGTGCTGTCTGATTAAAATATATGAAAATGATGTTTCCCACACTAACTTTCCCACTGCCTTCCTGTGATTTTGCTTGTTTCGTGTTTTTTCATTGCTGAGCCTAGTTGTGTTACTGTATTAGTCAAAACATTTACTTAAAACTGTTCTCTATGTTGAAAATAACTGTACATCTGTGTTAGCCACATATTGTACTTTTCTGTTACGTTGTATCTTTGTTGTCCATTCCTACCGTTTCTTCCAGCCACCTCTGGACACCCCGCATACCGCCTCCATTCCCCTCCCTCCTCTAAACCTACTTAGTGGAGGCCACAGCATGGCTCCAGTGAGTAGGCTTCTAACACTAGCTCTACCGCTGCTTTCCTGTGATTTTGCTTGTTCATTTTTTTTACAGTTTATTTACTGCTAAGCCTAGTACTTTTACTGTATTAGTTAAACATTTACTTAAAACTGTTCTCCTTATTGGTAATGACTGTACTTCTCTGTTAGCCGCATATTGTATTTTCCTGTTATATCGGATCTTTGTTGTCCATTACCACTGTTTCTTTCCGCTGCACTGCCCACCATCTCAGCCCCCCTCCCTTCTCCCGAACTACTTAATGGAGGCTACATGACATGCGTCGCTGATTGGATGAAAGACCACTGCCTTAAACTCCACACGTGCAAAACAGAAGTGCTGATCTTTGGGAACAATGCATCGGCGTGGAACAACTCCTGCTGGCTGTAAGAACTAGTACCCTCGCCTACTCTGACTGACCATGCCAAAACCTTGCAATCATCCCGGACAGCAAGCTCACCATGAGAACCCAGATCAACGTAGTCTCCTCAGCCTGTTTCCTCACCCTTCGCATGCTCTGTAATATCTTCAAATGGCTCTTCGTCAAAACTAGAATAACTGTCACTCAAGTGCATCGTCATGAGTCGGCGCAACTATGGCAACACCATATACGTAGATATCACCACACACCTACTGAAAAGTCCGCAGGCCATCTATAAATGAGAAGCCAGACTCATCCTCGACCTCCCCAGATGAACACACATCACCCCACCTCAGGAAGCTACACTGATAACCCATCAAAAGAGATGCCAATGCAGGATGCTGATCCACATCTACAAAGCCCTGCTCAACCAAGGACCATCATTCATCAACCACCACATAAACTTCCACCAACCCTTCAGGCATCTGCGCTCCACCTCACTCTCCCTTGTTCAACCCTGCATCTGCCAAAGCTGCAGTGGAGGTCACTTCTTCTGCTACCTCACAGCGAAGTCCTGGAACAACCTCTCCCTGCACCTCCAAACCTCATCCTCTCTCTTGGAATTCAGGGAAGGACTCGATATGTACTCATTCATGGGAACACACTGACAAACGCACACACTCAAGCATGTACGTATACACAAACACACACACAATAATTTATATAAAGGTTACAGGGACATTATAGTTAGGCTCAGATTTCACCCATACAAAACCAGTGAAATTCAGCAGTTATAGTTACCTGAGCTAGCTATAACTTTTACCCCTGCAATGCACTGCTTATGGCCTCACATATTACATCATTCATTACATGGTTAGTGACATCACTGATGACATCTCAAATGACATCACTGATGACATTATCCAGTGATTTTTAGTGTTTCATAAGCATTTGTGAGACTTAAGGATAGTTACTAAGCTACTGCATAAGTTAAGTTACTAATCTTTTTGTACTTGTACTGAGTGATAGTATTTCTAATAAATGTCATCTGAGTGGCTTTATGAGTAAGTGAATGGGTGTGTGAGTGGCTGTATGGGTGACTAGTGGCTGTGAGACTGGAGGCATAGGTGTGTGAAAGCGGATGTATGGGTGAGTGAGTAGCTGTTTAAGTGTGTGTATAGGTAATTGAGTGGATGTGAGTGGCTGTATTGGAGAGTTAGAGTACGTGTGAGTGGCTGTAAGGGTGAGTGAGTGATTGTATGCATGTGTGAATGGGTATGTGAGTAGTTCTGTGGGGGTCTGTAGGTGTGTGGGTGGTTGTATGGCTGAGTGGGTGTCTGAGTGGTTGTGAATAAGTGGGTGTGTGAATAGCTGTATTGGTGAGTGAGTGGCAGTGTGAGTAGCTGCATGGGTGAGTGTGTGAGTACCTGTATCTGTGAGTGAGGGGATATGTGAGTTTCTGTATGGGTTATTGACTGGGTGTGTGAGTGGCTGTAAGGGTGAGTGAGTGGGTGTGTGAGTGGTGTATGGGTCCGTCAATGAGTATGTCAATGTTTGTATGAGTATATGAGTGGATGTATATGAGATTGTATGGGTATGAGTGGGGGTGTGAGTGGTTCTGTGGGTGATGTTATTAGTGATGTCATTTGAGATGTCATCAGTGATGTCACTGACCATGTCATGAGTGATGCAATAATAGAGGTCATAAGCAGTGCATTGTGGGGGCGTAAGTTATAGCTAAGGTAACTATAACTGCTGAATTTCACTGGTTTTGTATGATTGAGATCTCAGCTTACTAGTTAAGGACCTGTAATCTTTGGTGTTTTTCGGTGAATTGTAAGGTTTTGTAAATTCTATAACGTCCTTGTAACCTTTGTTTTTTTCCAATGAATTTTTAAGTTTTTTTTAAATCTATATTTCATAACAATAAAGTTGCTGTAACGTTTGGTTTTTTCAGTATTTTTTTTTTATTTCCAAACTGAAACCTTTGACAGTGTGTATGTGATTGACTGTTTAAGTCAGAGAGTGGGTGTGTGAGTTCCTGTGTGGGTCTCTGAATGGGGTGTGAGTGGGTTTGTAGATGTGAGTGGCTGTATGGGTCTGTGAGTGTGTGTGTGAGTGACTGTATGCACCTGTGAGTGGGTGGTTGAGTCACTATAAGGGTTGGTGACTGGGATTGTAAGTGCTGTATGGATGTGTGAGTTGTTTGGGGTGTGTAAATTGGTGTGTCAGTTGGTGTATGGATATATGAGTTGCATTTGCATACTACTAAAGTGGCTGGGGTGTCCCCAAACGGGCTATGTCTCCAGGCGAGTTTGGACTTTTGCATATTTGTAGTCATCGAAAGAGAGAAGAATGGGCTCTGCTCTCACCATGAGAGGTCAAAAAAAGAACCCATTAGCCACAGTCACAACAGATTGTGCTCTGATAAATCAATGATGCATTTGCCTTTACCAAGGATATCATATTGTTCTTCAATGTGAAATTGCTGAAAAAACACACTTTGGCTTTGCGAAGCTCAGGAAGTTAGGATCATTTGTACTTTACAGTAGTGGAGATTCAACTGGGGCACCTGCTATGTTTAAATTTATAAGTGCTTTCCATTGAGGTTTAATTTCTGTGAAGTGAGCACCAGGGCCAGAAAGAAACATTACCTGCCCGTTTATCCAACAAGAGTCTACAGTTTTGCATAAAATATCTGCCCAGCTGGAGTAGTTTATACTGGTTAATTAGTAAGTGCTGCCTTGTTTGCTAAATGCCAGGTACATATTTGACCATATAGCTCCATAATGGATCACGAGGAAATGTTTCTAACAACCTTCTCTGCGTTTTGGCAATTTTATTGTTCCTCTTGTGTATTTATCCAGAAATCTTTGATAACATTGATCCTGCTATACAGAAGTCAACAAGACTACACAGCAGTGACTCTCCACCAAACAAGGGTACTTTAGACTAACTATATGAAGCAAGGGCTTCTTTGTTTGGTACATATGTCCTCATTTTGTTGGGCCTTCAAGAACACTGCATAATTTTCTTCAGCATCAAGAAACAGATGTCCCCATATGTCTTTTCTTTTAAAAAAATGTTTTCAAATTTGCAAATTCACCCCGAACATTCACAGTATGTATACTCTGCTACCACGTTTATTTGCAAAATTGGCATGATCTTTAGAAAGTGTAACAAACATACATCCACATTTTGCAATGAAGAATTACGTCCATTAATATACAAATATAACATATAAAGTGAGATTTTCCTAAATAATTTTATGGTTGAACACTTTTATTTGATCATAATTGCGAATATGTCAGCGCTTGTGATGACATTGCGAATATCACATGATTATGTAAGTGTCATGATTCCTCTGCAAAACGGCAGAATCATTAACATTTAAAAGCCCACCCCTGTCCCGTGCACCCAGCACGACCAAATGTTTGAGTTATGTGTAATGTTTTTAACTATGTATAATGTTTTCAACATATTTGTGTTATTGCAAATTGTTATTGCAGTACTGTAATTATTATGTTGTTGTGTTCATCATAAGCGATGTAATGGTGATCACGAGCATTTTGCACTAAAAAGAACATGAGTATTTGTATTTATTTAAGGAATTCTGGACTTCAGCTGTTCTTGCGGATTAGATATACTTTGGCACTAGTAAAGGTCTCCGAACTCGCAAAAAAGGTAGAAACTCTTTATGACTCTGACCGCGAATGAGAATCCGTCTCTCGTCTGTGTCAGAGTCGGAGAAAGAGCTTGAGACCGCGCGCCGCATCACGCAGAGCATGCGCCAACGTAGCGGCCATCTTGGGTGTGGCAATACTATATATCGCTTGTTAGAAATGGGATTTCTGGTTGGCTGGGGCTTGCGCCAAAGCCAGGTAGAAACCACCACTCTAGTCAGGGCTGGGGAGTTACACGCCAAAGATAACCCCTGCTCACCCCCTTGGTAGCTTGGCACGAGCAGTCAGGCTTATCCCGGAGGCAATGTGTAAAGCGTTTGCGCGCGCACCCAGCAACAACACCCAAGGCCCACCACAAAGGAAACTCCACACAAGGTATTATATAAAAAATAGCCTTTGTATTATACCAAACACATTAGATAAAGACACACACTTTACAATGTGCCAACAGGCACGGGCAGAATTTACAAGGGATTATATGTACAGGGGACAGGGCCACATGGACCACTGTCAGGAATTAGCACTTTTAGAAGGTAGGAATAATACTGTAGTACAAAATAGCAAATGTAGCACACAACCAGTAACTACTGGTAACAGGTAAGCACCACCTACGCAACCCTAACCACCTTAGGAAAATGTCACGCAGGGAACTAGGACCTCACTAGCACGACCTGTACTAGGAGAAAACAAACAACCACCTAAGTATCACAATACCTGTAGGGGTAAACGCACATTACACATGAGGCATCACATTCAGAGGTGTAGGGAAGGAAAACACATGATGCATAAAAACACATTCAGAGGTGCAGTTTAGGAAAAATAGCGCAAAACTCACATTAGCCACCACCTGTGGCAGTCCCTAGGCCAACTGGCCTTGAAGGGGGGCTAGGACGCCCTATGTCCCAAATGTCAGGGCAAGGCTGCGCAGGCTGCGCAAGCCCAAGCGTGGAGGGCACAACCTACACGTTGCAGCTGCCCACGAAGTGCTGGGCAGCTGTGGAGGGAGCCTGGGCACCGCTGTGCCTGCACATCAATCTGCCACACTTGGAGCCGCTCTGGGAAAACAATGCCCGTTGTTGGAGTCCCTCTGGACTCGGAACAGATGGGGGGCAACGTTGGAGCGGCCCGCTGCCTTCCGGGGCCGCTCTTACCATGAGGAAACTGCCCCCGTATGTTGGAGCGTTCAGGGCGCTCTGAGCAACCAATGTGGGCCTCGTTGGAGCCTCTCGGGGCTCGGAAACACTGCCCCCGTCGTCGGAGTCACCCTGGACTCTATACAAGTAATGGCTCCCAACCGTTGGAGTCCCTTTGGACTCGAAGAAGATGCCTTTTCTCACACGGCTGCCGCTGCCCACTGTCAGGCGGGGCAGCGGGGAGGGGGAACGAGGACGGCGCTCGCCGGCCCGGACTTCGATAGGGGGGGGCGGGCACCGAGAAGCGTGCCCCGACACACCCCCAACCACCCAGTGGCCGAGCCCCACTCACCGGCAGCACCACGTTGGAGTCCCCCTCTGAGACTCAGGAATTCCTGACACCACTCACCGGGGCGAAGGCTCAGGTCCCGCCCTGGAACTCGGGCACTCTTTGAACGCCGGGAACACTCCCTGGAGCGTGCTGGCTTCCTCCGGGCGACGCGGGGCTCTCCTTCACCGACGGAGGCGGGGTAGGCTCCCGCCCTCCGTCCGGACTCCAGGCTGACGCTCGTCTTCCTGATCTCCGTCACAGGAGCGCGGGGTAGGCTCCCGTCCGCTACCTGTTTCAGACCACGCCCACGTCCCTCACAGATTGCCTGACTTCCTGTTGAAGCCCGGCCGCGGCGGTGATTTCCTTCACGGGGTAGGCTCCCGGTCAGAGGTAGAACCAATGCGGGGTGGGCACCCGCTTTCACGACAAAGTTACTCGGCAATAGCGCGGGGTAGGCACCCGTAGTTTAACGCGAATGAGTGGGGTGGGCACCCGCCTTCGAGCACAGCAATGTCCCTGGCAGGGTGGGCACCGGCCAGGGGACTTTCGGAAAGGCCAAGAACGGGGCAAATGCCGGGTGGGCACCGGCTTGCAACAATCAAGCGCTCCTAGCGCTAAAGGAAAATAAAAGCGCTTCCAGGCGCTTAGGGACCCAAATAAAGCGCTCCCAGCGCTTTGGGGGAGAAGAACCACCAAGTCCAGCAAAGGTCTCCCCTGCACACAGCAAGGCAGGGGTGGGGGGCAAGGCTGGACCCAGAGCCAGCTCACTGGGCCTCCAGGCAGGGAGGTAGTCCAAGTGGCGATCCTCTGGTCCAGCAGCAGCAGCAGCAGCAGCAGCAGCCCCCCTCAGGTAGGATCCTGGAAGAGAACAACTCTGTGGGGACGCAGCCCCATTTTTATACACCTTTCCCCTTTGTTCTGGGTTCAGGGTGAGGGGGAAAACCAGTCGCAGCTGGTTGGGGAGCACCCTTGATGTGCTCAGCCCCTCACTCTATTCACTGGCAGGGCTAGGGTCATAGGTCGCACCACAGGGTGCGGAGCCAGCATTGTGTGGGGAAAGCCCTGCCCTATTCAGGTCCAAGGTGCACTCCTCCCCAGCCATCAGCATGCTAATCTCCCTATTCACCACTGGGTGACTCCTCCTGACTCTGGGGATTCCCTAGCCCGTCACATGACCTCAGCCAGCCAATCGCCAGACAAGGCACATATTTCACACTGCACACAGAAGTGCCCACTTCTAGAAGTGGCACTTCCATACTAGGTACATGCACGCCATACACATCATCGCGCAGCATTCGATCACACGAGTCCGCACATACCAAACTCAAGCCTGCACACCCCACGCATCAGGAACTACCAGGGACACATACATTCCCCATGCATTCCTATGGGAGGGCGGCCTATCTCACCACATGCACTCAGAGTGCGCACGCACTTTACTCTGGGACACAGGGAAAGTGCGCAGAAACCAAAAATCACTGCCACCAGGTCACCAGTAAAAGCAAAAAGTTCAGGGGTGAACCTGCCAGAAGGGCCAAGTCCAACATCGCTGGACCCAGCTTCTAGAAGGCGCTTAGCTTTCCGTCTGTTACCTGCGAGAGACCTGTATCCAAGGACGCTTCTTGAAATCGATGCAGTGCTTCCTCAGTTCCTGTTTTTTCTTTCTGGAACACCGCGGCTTTGCTGAGACACCTCAACTTTTTCGTAGCTGCAAACCTGGAAACCAAAAAGGACAAAGAGAAAGTTAAGTGATTGCTTAAGGCGCCAATCGCAAGACAGCAATGCATTCCTAATAACTTTAGTAGTATTCAAGACAATTTTTGGAACATTTTTTCTTTAGAAAAAGCTTGTTTGGACGGCAAGAAGTACTTTTGAAAGAGAATTACTTTCTGGAAATACCAAAGAAGGACAATAGTTATAACTAAAGCACTTAGATCGATGTCTATGTTACATTGTAGAACTTTTGTTGTTTGTTGTTTTCTTGTTTACCTTTATATACAGTGATGGAAGACATCAAGGGAAAACTTAAAAAGTGAGTGTTAACAAAAAAGAAATGACACAATAGAATGTACTAGTTAAAACCTTGCAATATTACATTGCTCAGAAGTAATTGATTATTTGTTTCTTCAGAAAAAGAAGATCGAGGGACATCTCACTTCATTGACACACCCCTCTTCAAAAGCATCATGAAGTAAGAACTAAGCCATCACAAGTCTACTAGAACGCAGTGCTTACCAGCTCAAGTTCGCAAGTAGGAAAGTTGATTAATATATATATATGTAGGAAGAGGAACTAGTTGCTCACCCAAAAAACAAAGAATATATTAAGCTAATCAAACTCTTGTTGCCTCGCAGGTTGACAACAAGAGACCAGCAGCGTCCAGTATCCGGCCATCCTCCCTAAACCCTATTACGTAGCTCTAGTGGCCCAAGAAACACTGACTATAAGGTAGAGCACTGGGAAGTTGGTCCATAGCGCTTCTTGGAAACTCAACCAAGCACAGCAAGGTAAGAATGCATGGTTGGTCTGACAGAAAGAAAGAGTTTTTTTTGGACAAGACTTTGGTGATTAGTCTAGAAAGGAAGTCCCCACCCACTTTTCTTTTCTTCAGACTTCCTGTGCTGAGATTAGAGGTTCACATTTCAGCTGCTGCTCTTTTCAATTTGAGTATTGATTTGGTTTATTTTTGGGAACTGATTTCCATATAAAATGGCATCTTGAAGATCAGGATCCACACCTTGATGAAGACAGTTCTTTGGAGGAGGAATCCCCGGCAAAGCGGCAATCAATTTGCTAGGGACATTTTTGCCATCCCCTACGGGGAGAACGAAGTGATTGCAATGCATGCAAAATGTTTAATATGTGAGAAGATCCTCTCTAGGAGTACGTCCAAAAAGTATTTGTGTGACACAGTGAGTATGCTGTATCATCTGAAGATGTACCACTCTAAAGAGTTGACCAGAGCTCAGAGGCAGCGAAGTGCAGGAGATCTGTCTACCTCAACTGCAGCATCGCTTGCTCCTGGAGACCCTCTACCATCTAAGGTATGGCAACAGTTTCTAAAGAACTTACCAGAAGTCTAAAATATTTGAACTTTTTGTTTGGACTGCAAAAAAGTTCTAACTGTAGGGAAATAATCTGTTGCTTCACTTTTGGACGCTGCAAAAGTGCATACGGTAGAACCATTTTTGTTAGTTTAATAAAAGACAAACTGTATGTGTGTGTATGTATAAGAAAGAGTATGAGTGAGTGAGTTTTTGTGCTACTGAATGAGTGGGTACATGAGTGAGTAAGTAGATGTATAAGTGTTTGAGTGAATGGTGTGGGGGTGAGTGAGTGAGTGAGGAGGTATGACTATGGCTGTATTGGTTCATGAATGAGTGTGTAAGTGTATTGGTATGTGAGTGGGTATATCAGTTTGCTGTTTTGGTGAGTGAGTGGTTGTAAAGATGTGTGAATAGGTGTGTGTTAGCTATTTAGGAGACTGAGAGGTTGTGTCAGTGAATGTAGAGGTGTGTCTCTGTGAGTTGGTGAGTGAGTGGCTGTATGAGTGTGGAGTAAGTGCATGTGCCAGTGAGTGTATGGGTGAGTGAGTGCATGTGTCAGTAACTGGGTCAGTGAGTGGGTATGTCATTGGCTATATGGGTGAGCGAGTGGGTGTCCCAGTGGCTGTATAAGTGTGTGAGTGGCTGTACAGGTGAGTGAGTGGTTGTGTTAGTAGCTGAAAAGGTAAGCGAGTAGCTGTGTTAGTGTCTGTATGGCTGAATGAGTGGCTGTGTCAGTAACTATATGGGTAAATGAGTGGGTGTGTCAGTTGCTATATGGGTGTGTAAGTGGGTATGTAAGTGCCTATATGGGTGAGTAAGGGAGTGATTGAATGGGTATAAGGGGGAGTGAGTACATGTGTTAGTAGTTCTATGGGTGAGTAAGTGGGACTGTCAGTGAGTATATAGGTATGTGAATAGGTATGTGAGTTGCTGTATGGGTAACTAAGTACATATGTTAGGAGCTGTACTGCTGTGTGGGTATGTGTGACTACCTGCATGGGTGAGTGAATGAGTGTGTCAGTGCCTGTATGAAGACTGAGTCTGTGTGTCAATATCTATATGGGTGAGTGACTGGCTGTGTTAGTAGCTGTATGGGTGTATGTGTATGATTGACTGGGTAAGTGAATGTATGTGTTTGTATCTGTATGGGTGAATGATTGGGTGTGTCAGGTTACATGGGAGAGTGACTGGGTGTGTTCATGATTGTATGGGTGACTCAGTGGATGTATGAGTGACTATATAGGTGAGTGAGCACATTAATACCTGTATGAGTAAGTGAATGGGTGTGTGAGTATCTGTAAGGATACGTGAATGCATGTGGTAGTACATGTGTTGGTAAGTGACTTGGCGTGTTATTGACTGTGTCGGTGAGTTAGTGGGTGTGTGAGTGGCTGAATGGGTAAGTGACTCGGCTTATGAGTGGCTCTATCAGTGTGTGTCTGGATGTCTCAGTGGCTCTATGAGACTGAACCTTGATGTATACCTTGACAATGTTAGTTTGTAGAACTACACAGAAAGAAGAAATTAGGAAATTTCTTTACTCCAATAGATGGGTTCATTCATCTGTCTAAAAACATAAAGAACATAAATATATATTAGTATTACTTTTTTCGCAAAATTCGATGATAAGCCTTTAGTTTCTGCAATGCATACGTTCATACTATAAACCAAACAATAGACATTTCTTGTGCTGTTATAGTATTTCATATTATAGTAAAGCATTTTCTTTACCCTTTTTACTGTTGTCAGCTTTTGTACTTCTGCACCATGATCAATATAGTATACACATGTTCAGCCTTGAATAGTGGGGAAAAACAATCATAAATATTGTAAAACAAACCCTTTTCTTATTTGAGCACCTGCTCTCTTTATTTTCTACATTATATGTTGCTGCCTTTTCTATTATTTGCCAGTAGAATGGCATCTGGTGGCAGTAATGAAGGTCAGTTGCCACACCCTGTTGAACACAGTTCTTTGGAGAAACAATCCGAAGCAAAGCAACAATCAATGGCATGGGAGTTTTACACCATCCCCAACAGACAAAGGAAAGTGGTGGAAAAGCATGTGAAGTGCTATTTATGCATGAAAATCCTCTCTAGGGGTATGTGAAACACATATTCGTATTGGACAACGAGTATGTTCAGACATTTAAAAACATTTCACTTTAACCACTATTGAAAAATGAAAAGAAGATAAATATAAGTTAGTATTACATTTATGAAATTCAACAAACAAACCAGTACAAAATGCTTATGCTGTAACAATATATAAAATTATGGTTAAACATTTAATTTTCCCTTTTTTCTGTTCTCAGCTTTCATACTTGTACGCCATAAACGATGTATTGTTTGACATTCATCCTTGAACAGTGGGAAGAAAACTATCGCATAAATTGTAGGAAAAAACCCAAACTGCACAGTATATTACTGCATATAAGTGAATCTATGTATTACACTCGCTGCAATTATTTAATCAATTGTTTTACCTACAGTTACTGAACTATTCTAATCAAGCATATGTTACAAATAATTATTTTATTATAACTGGTACAGCACTACTAATAGATATAAAGCACACTTGAAGTTTGGAGATCCTTTTGAAAACATCATACCTGGTAGGCCGTGAGGTGTCTTAAACACTAATGATCCACGTAGAAGAAATACTGTCCACCACTTTTAAAAATCAGAAATCCTCCTTTGGTTGAAGGAACAAGAGGTAAGAATTTGGTAGTTTGATAGCAAGTTTTTGTTTGGATTTAAAGTTGGTGTCAATGCATTCCGTCCATCTAGTTTCGCTCTTTAAATAGACAGTGTGTTATTATATATGATAGTATTATAAGTTCTCCCAGAAATTGATATTTATCCTGCTTTGAAGTTTGTAATTTTGGTTTCCAATTTAGATCCATCTGCTCTGCATTGTTGTAGCAATAGTGTAAAGTACAGAAATCTTTCAGAATTTATTTTAGTGGTAGATGTGAAATAGCAGTCTTTGTGGTCATAGTTCCATGTGGAACTCAGTCTAAATAAGTTTGTATATATTTATTACTTCTTCCTTTGAAACTCCAAGGATGACCATTATCAAGGCCTGTGCATCATGTTGAGTGTTCTGAGTAAATAGAACGGATCCACTACATATATCTTTTAAATCTCCAATACTTGAAGCACAATGTATTACAGTCCTATCAGTATGTAAATGTTCCTGCAAACCACACAGTGCAGAACTTAATTTCTTCTGTCGTTTCTGTTCAATTGTATTTATAAAATGTAGTAAATGAAACAGTACATTGAGAACACAAGCAGTTGACACCAGAAGTGTTTGACAACTGGTAACCTACAATACCTCCCTCATTCTCCAGTTTTTCACTTCGTATCACCTTCCTTGTTCTTCTACTTTTTACTTTTTTTCAGCAACATCCATAGATTCTTTTATGAGCTCCTGCTTTGGACAGATTACCTGCTTTGATAAATGGGATACTGTCCTAAATGAGGAGGGTATGCACTTCTTAACTGAGTGTGCTCTCTGACACAACTTGCATCAGCACTAACTTTCCTGTTGACCAAAAATGAACCAGGCAGTGCAATATATGACATACCTTCCTTAAGTACTACCAATATTAATAAAAGCTGCATCTACACTTAAACCTTAAGAAATATGGATAGTTAAAGTGTATGCTACAGACACTGGGAACTGCTGCTGCCACCCATACAAGTCCTTTACAATCAAAAAACAGACAACAAATTAGCTAATCTGCTTTATGCCATCAAATAGGTCACATTTTATTGCTAAATTTTCAACCTCATCCATATTTGGAAAATTAATGAACTCAATAACTTTACCCATTGCACGATTTAGTAATCCTTCCTCAACATTTAAATAACGCCGCAAAGCAGTAGCAGTTAGCTTTTACTTTCCACTTAGCAGTACTGTTACTCCCTTGTCTTTCATTTTGTCAATAGCTGTAATTTCCAAACTTTCTTCTTTCTCCAGTTTTAATAAATGTTCATAAACATTGGAGCACTCTTGAAGTGCAGGCATTAAACAGGCAAAGAATTTCCCTTCTTCAATGAAAGTGAACATTATCTTTGCTGTTGTGTTCTTAGAGGAGATTCGTTTCTTGCAAAGCCGACTTTCTAAGGTACGTTTCCCCTCCTTTGTCAGAACTCCTACTCTAATGTCTTTCAGAATGTTTCCATATTCCACGTCAGATGCTTGACGTATTTTCTCAAGTAGTTCCTTGTATTGGAAGTTTAGTCAAATGTTTACATTGCCAATTCTTCCCCAAAAATTCGGAGTTTCATCATGCAAAAGTGTCTTGAAAACAGGCTGTCCTTTGATGGGGGTGAGTTACAGGAGGTCACCAAAGACAAATGCTTTCCTCCAAACAGCACATCATACTGTGCTTTTAAAATCTGTTACATTATCAAGGGTAGGAAGACAAGTATTACGTTTGAGATCATGCTCATCTCATCCATTTTTAAAAGCTTCAGTTTCTTCAGTACTCTTGACACCTCATTAAAAGCTTCACCGGATTACTTTTGGTATTCCAGTTTATTGTCATGTTCAACTGGATGCCTTTGTAGTCGATATATAGTAATTCCTTTAATGTTGTGTGCAGCTAATCCAGTTGGTGTTGTTACTACACACAATAAATTTGATTCTGTTGTCCTCTTTAGGTAAGTGGTGAGAATATTAATGAAAAAGCTTTTCCTGGTGCCAGTTTGTGCACTGATGCGTAATATTAGGGCTTAAATGGTGAGCATTTGCATTTTTTTTTCTCCTGGAGAAAAAAAGAGCTCTATTTTCTCTTTTACCTCTATATACATTTATTTCTGTTCGTCGTTCAGTTGGTCAACTAGCTGTTTGAAATTAACAGTTTTCTGTCTGGCTTGTTCCATTGCAGTTTCCACCTCATTTTTGCGGCTTTGTTTTTAATAATGGGTTGTCCAAGATGATCTTGACTCAGTGGTGCAGAACTTTGACTGCTTTGGGAACTTCCCTTAGCTACCTCAGCAGCAATCGTTTCTTTCTGTTCAATCTCATCATTTAACATTTGCAAATAGATTGGGAAGACTGAACACTGAATGCTGTCTGGGATACCAATCTTCTGCCTGAAAACACCCTGATGGGACTCCCGGTCACAGGGTGCAACGTGGACAGGTTCCTACAGCTGCTGCTTGGACATAGGTGTGGCCATCCCGCGCTCTTAGTGCTTTCTCGACCCCTGCAGCGCGGGATACCAATCTTGCGGGGCCGCCTGCCGTTCTCCTGCCTGAAAACACAATGGTGGGACTCCCGGTCCCAGGGTGCAATGTGGACAGGTTCCTGCAGCTACTGCTTGGGGGTAAGTGTGTCTATCTCATGCACTTAGCATGGCGTCTACCCCCGCAGTGTGGAATACCAATCTTGCTGGGGCCACCTGCTGTTCTCCTGCCTGAAATAATCCTGGTAGAACCCCCGGTCCCAGGGTGCAACATGGACAGGTTCCTGCTGCTGCTGCTTGGGGGAAGGTGTGGCCATCTCACACTCTTAGCGCTGCCTCAACCCCCACTGGCCGTGTTTGGACCGCGAAGGCAGGCCCATTCCACACCCGTTAGCGACAGGAAGAGGCAGGGCAGGGCCACTCCCTTGGTTCTGTGTTAAACTTACTGATAGTGACTTCTATGGATACTAGTAGGTGAACTGTCTTAAACCTTTACATAAAGATAGACTTTGACATCGACAAAGAATCAACCTCGAGGAGCCGGGGTTCTTGTACAAGCAGACTACTTTTGACTGGGAACAAAGAAACTCTGCCACAACATAGCATGGGAACATTTGCCTGACCTATCGTTCTGTTACTCATTAGTATTCCCTTGCATGTGGTCTTGCCTTTGACTGTACTATTCATTTTATATTTTACATTTGCTAGATAACAGTGATATATGTGTGGCACAATTGTCAGAACTGTAACATAAGGGACAAGTCAAAACTAGGGCATGCTGTAGGGAGAAATAGTGAACACGTAGTACCTGGCACTTTTCTAGAATGGGCAAGAGAAAGGCTACTGAGGCCGTAACTGGGAAGGGAAAGATAGCAAATATAGCAAAAATCATAGAAATCCGCGCCAGAGAGCTGTACCCTAGCCACAATCAACGATTTAATTGAGGGTTATAAGATTTACTGCCTCCTTCCTTGGGGAAAAATTGTGTAGAGGATCTATCTCAGGCTAGCCCTTCAAATGCCAGCACATCAATTCCTGTTAAAAATGGGAGTAGATGTGAGGAAACAATCTCAGTAAGCTGTTCAAATAAATATGAACCACTAGTTGCCCTAGAAGAGTCAGAGTTCATAGGAAACACATTGTGGCACAAAATCACAAGGATTAACAGAAGTAGTTACAAAGGCAAGGCAGTACAAACCTCAACTGAAGTTAGCACCTCAGATAAGGTTGAGAACTTTAAATTGATGACTGAGCGCCACCTAAGATGAGATGCTTTGACGAACTAGGTGATAGCCTTAAAACAATTAATTGGTGAACTAGCAATGCAAAATTGCAATGCAGTGATTTGGAACGAGGAAGCGACCAATAAGTTAACCACCAAGAAAATGAGAATAGTCCAAGATAGAAGCTCACAGAACCAGTGGTCACAAACACAACTGCAACCTGTCATTCGTGGAGCAATTACTAACAATATTGAACAATAATCTAACCATAACCATAGAGCTGAAAACCATGAAATACAGTATCAAGTTCATTAAGAGGCTACTCGAGGGTGGGGGACCATTCATGGTAAGGGGCGGGGACATCTCTGGGAAGAATATGAGCATTCACCCCTCAACCATCCCCCATTATCCTATAGATATTGGTAGAAGTTTGAACTACAGATTAGAAACGGAAGGGCTGCTAGGATTTCAGCCACATATAGACAATAGATATCCCCCTTCCCAGCACCACAGACATAGAAGTGGAGCTCCTAAAGTATTTATGACAAATGTTCCAAAGCTAAGACAGGGTTGTTGGGAGGATGAGGAGTTTTTAAAGAATAAGGTGATATATTGGATTAGGTATAGTTGCCAATGTCTATCTGTCATGTTCCTGCTCGCCTCCTAGCTTCCTGAGGAACGGAAGCGAGGCATTTCCACACCATAACGAGACTCCTCCCCCTGACACCGCCTCACGGGATGGCAGTATAGTTGTTGAAAAGGAGACGCAGCTGACGCCAATAGCCAACCGGCACTTCCGGTTGATTATGCTTATCAAGACCAAAGACGCCCTCACCAACGCTTCGGATACTGCCACGGAGCTTCATTGGAACGCAGGAGCGTTGCGAAGGCTCTATCTGCAACCAGACGCTCCGTCTGGACCGCGCAAGGGCGCCCAAAGATTCTCCTTCGTGACCCGTACGGAGGTACGGGGTCACGCATACCTTGTTTCCATTCAGCGCAGGAGCGCTTAAACCTTTGTTCGCGACTCGTGCAGAAGCACGAAGTCGCGCTTACTTTTGCCAGCTACCTTAGCGCAGGAGCGCTTAAACCTTTGTTCGCGACTCGTGCAGAAGCACGAAGTCGCGCTTACTTTTGCCAGCTACCTTAGCGCAGGAGCGCTTAAACCTTTGTTCGCGACTCGTGCAGAGACACGAAGTCGCGCTTACTTTTGCCCGTTACCTTAGCGCAGGTGCGCTTAAACCTTTGTTCGCGACTCGTGCAAAGACACGAAGTCGCGCTTACTTTTGCCAGCTACTTTAGCGCAGAAGCGCTCACACCTTGTTTGCGACTCGTGCAGAGGCACGAAGTCGTGTTCACTCTTGTCCCAGACACCCCAGCGCAGGAGCGCTTCATCCTTTCCTTGCAGCTCGTGCAACCTGCACGAAGTCCCACTTGCCTTGGGCCATCACCCCAGCGCAGGAGCACTTTATTTTCAGGTAACCAATTAAGGGGTGCATAGCCAGTGTTACCCGTGTCTGCCCACTGTATTGGTGCATATGTCTGCCCCCCTGTGCTTGGCGCAGTTGTTACCCCTGTCTCCTCTCTCTCACTACTAGGTGGTATTATCACAGGACCCCAAGAACCACGGGAGGTGTCCCATCACGACATTCACTACTCTGCCCTCACCGGCTTCCAGGCAGCCTCCCCCGGTTCCCTCTTTGACCTGCTTGGGGTATTTGGTCCGTCCAGGAGAAAAAGGGGATAGGAGGGGGTTGTCCACGTCGTCCCCGTGGGATTTCTCCACAAGCCGGAGGTAAGAATTGTGGGGACCTGACAGAATCCAAAGACCACGTAATTTATCCCACCCAGGCAACATGGACAACCCCGACGTTACCTTACAGGACATAGCGGCCATGCTAGTTAGTATCCAAAATGAGGATCGTAGTCTGCGACACGACATAACCACCTTACAAGGGCAGGTGGGTGTGAGAAACACAGGACCTTGGGGTACCTTCCCTATACATCAACCCCGGCAAGAAGGAATATTGAGGCCTCCCACATTCAACCCAGGTGGTCCCTCACCTGCTCTCTCGACTGCTTCTCCGCCCGTCCAGGTCATAGCCCAACCCGCGGCACAGCTGGCTGCACCAGAACGTTTCTATGGCGATAGTGCGAAATATAGCATATTCCTCAACCAATGCCACCTGCACTTCATGGCCAGAGCGACTGCGTTTCCCGACGATGCCTCCAAGGTCGCCTTTGTTCTCTCCTATTTAGGAGGCGACGCCGCTCAGTGGTCCATTCCATTGGTGGAAAACGACGAACCCCTGCTGTACAACTTTCCGGTTTTCAAGGAAACCATGCGACGTATGTTCGCCCGCCATACGTTCGTGCAGGCCGCGGACAACGAATTACTCAACTTGAAACAGGGCAACACAGATTTGCTGCATTACATTACCACCTTCACTCGCCTGGTGGTGGAAGCTCGTTGGCCAGAATCAAAACAAGTGTCGGTATTCTATAGGGGCCTTCGCGATGACTTGAAAGACCTCATATCCCAAATGACAGACCCTCCAGAGGAGATCGGCCCATTTATAGATATGGGAGTTAGACAGAATTATCGTCTACAAGAGCGAAAAACCGAAAAGACCAAAGGAGGGGAGGCCAGAATCCCGGTGTACAGAGACTTACCAAAATCCCGAGACGCTCCGGAGCCCATGCAGATCGGAGGGGTCCGTGCCCCCTTAACAAAGGAAGAAAAGGAAAAAAGACGGAAACAAAACCTATGCCTGTACTGTGGCAAGAACGGTCATTTTGTGCAGAATGTCCTGCAAAGCCCTGCCAGCCCGGAGAGAGGGCTGCTTCTGTTTTCCCGATTACCCGAGGAGACGGGTTGGGAAACGGGACCCCCCAGTAGCAAACGGGGTCTGTCTACTGGGGTTGTTGGCCGAGAACAAACAGAACCCTACCCTTTGTGCCGACCATCACCACATGGGCATACCGGTGGTCTTGCGGTCCTCGACAGGATCAGCATGGCACGTCATAGCCTTGATCGACTCAGGAGCAACCGGGAATTTTATTGATGCCCAATACATGACGGGTCTGGGCATGCAAAAACGAACAAAAAGTAAACCCGAAACAGTGAAGGCAGTGGACGGCACGGATTTGACCTCAGGACTAATCCGATATCAAACCGAAAACCTCCAAATGGTGCTGGAAAACCAGCACACAGAGACCATCGCCTTTGATATTATCGATGCTCCCCAGTTTAGGCTTATATTAGGTCTTCCCTGGCTGATACAGCACAATCCCCTGATTAATTGGGCAACCGGCAAAACCGTATTGGACTCCACCCATTGTGTTCACTCTTGCTACCCCTTGGAGAAGAAAATCACTACTAGGGAAATCCAGGCCTGTACACTACCACGGGACGGGATAGGGACGATCATACATGAGACAGTACCCAAAGAATACAGAGACCTGGTTCGCGTCTTCGACGAACAAGGTGCCAACACCCTACCTCCACATCGCCACTTTGACTGCCGCATTGATATTATTCCAGGATCCACGCTCCCCTGCAGCCGTGTCTACTCCCTCACGGAAAAGGAAAACGAGCACCTCCGCGCCTATCTCAACCAGTATCTACAGAACAGGTTTATTCGCCACTCCAAATCTCCCGTCTCGTCCCCCCTCTTCTTCGTGGCGAAGAAAGAGGGCGATCTACGCACATGCATAGACTTTAGGGCGATGAACGCCATAACCATTAAGAACAGGTATCCTCTACCCTTGATACCCGACCTACTGGATCAAGTGAAAGGTGCGGCCATCTACACAAAGTTGGACTTACGAGGGGCCTATCATCTTGTCAGAGTCCGGGAGGGAGATGAATGGAAAACCGCCTTCCGAACACGGTACGGGTTGTTCGAGTATCTTGTCATGCCCTTCGGACTCTGCAATGCCCCAGCCGCCTTTCAGTATTTCATCAATGAGGTGTTAAGAGCATTCCTTGACCGATTCTGCATCGTGTATATCGATGATATACTGATTTACTCCGCAGACATGAAGGAGCACATCCAACACGTGCGAGCTATACTCCGGCAATTACAACAACACGGACTGTACGTGAAGCTAGAGAAGAGCGTGTTCCACACCACCTCAGGGGAATTCCTGGGACACATTCTGACACCGGAAGGCGTTCAAATGGATTCCAGAAAAGTCGACGCCATACTGCAGTGGCCATCCCCGAGCTCCGTGAAACAAGTCCAAAGGTTCCTTGGATTCGCAAATTACTACCGGCGCTTTATTGCGGGCTTTTCCCGGATTGTTACCCCCATTACCAGCCTGTTACGCAAAGGGGCACGTTTTCTATGGGACGCCAAAGCAGAACAGGCTTTTCAGGAACTAAAAACCAGATTCACCTCAGCCCCGATACTACAGCACCCCGACCCTAATCGCCCCTTTATAGTAGAGGCCGATGCCTCACAGAACGCCTTAGGGGGAGTCCTATCGCAAAGAGACAGCAAAACCAACCTGCTCCACCCAGTAGCCTACTACTCCAGGAAGCTACAACCAGCGGAATGTAATTACTCCATTGGAGATAGGGAGCTCCTAGCCATCAAAGCGGCGTTTGAGGAATGGCGACACTACCTTAAAGACGCAAAACACATGGTGACAATCTTTACCGACCATAGAAATCTGCGGTTTCTCCGGTCAGCCAGAGCCTTGACAGCAAGGCAACTACGCTGGACGCTCTTCTTCAATGAATACAATTTCCAGATCACCTACCGACCCGGAAAGGAGAACGCCAAGGCCGATGCCTTGTCCAGGCTAGAGGAAAACGAAGACCAGACACCCACTACGGAACCAGTCCCCGTTATTCCCACCCGATGCTTCCAGGGAACAGTGACCTCCTCCTCCTTCTTAACTCACCTACACCACGACTTACAACAAAAGAATCCAGAAGACTGGGCAGGAGATATCCAAGGACTCACAGAAAAAGATGGATTCCTGTTCAAGGAAGGGCGGTACTACTTACCACTACCTACTCACCAGCAACAAGCACAGGTCATGTGCCATGACCACCCCCTATCCGGTCACCCGGGGTACCAGAAGACCAAGGACCTTCTGCAACGACAATTCTGGTGGCCTACCCTGAACCTTGACACACAGGTCTACATAGCTCGCTGCACCGTCTGCACTCAAGGCAAGACAACCTCACAACCCGTAGTAGGGCTGTTGCATCCCATTCCTGTTCCCCCATGTCCATGGCATACTGTCTCAATGGACTTCGTAGTGGAACTCCCTAAAACCACCACGGGCTACACTACCATCCTTACGATCGTGGACCACCTAACGAAAATGGCGCATTTCGTACCACTGAAACGACTACCCTCAGCCGCGGAATTGGCAACCGTCTTCATGAAGAATGTGGTACGACTACATGGAATCCCCTCAGTGCTGATAACAGACAGAGGAACTCAATTCGTATCCAGGTTCTGGACAGAAGTCTGCTCTCTTTTGCACATGGAAGCACGTTTGTCATCCTCCTACCATCCCCAAACAGATGGACAGGCAGAACGTACGAACCGTACCATGGAACAATACCTCCGCTGCTTGTTGCTTTCCTTTGAAACAGAATGGTCTGATGTGTTATGGATAGTGGAGTACGCCTACAACAACAATAAACATGCTGCCACGGGGGTTGCACCATTCTATTGTCTCCAGGGTCACCATCCCAGAACAACCCCCTGGGAAGAGGCCCGGACTGGTGGAATACCCACCATACAGGAACATCATGCCTTCCTCCGTACCATATGGCAGCAAGCCCGTTTCGAACTAGCCAAAGCCAAAGAATACTACAAACACAACGCAGATAGACACAGGCAAACCAAACCCACCTACGTAGCGGGGGATAGGGTATGGGTGTCCATCAAGAACCTCAACACACGGGGACCCAAGAAACTGTTGCCCCGGTACATAGGTCCCTATCCCATAACTCGGGTGATCAATCCAGTGTCCATGAGGCTATCACTGCCTCCCCACATGAAAGTCCATCCTGTCTTTCATGTCTCTCTCTTACGTCCTGCCCATCCCGACTGCTTGATAGCAGAGCCCCCTCCTCCTGTTCCTGTGGAGGACCACGTGGAGTACGAGGTTCGGGCCATCCTTGATTCCCATAGAACAAGGGGGAAACTCTTTTACCTGGTGGATTGGAAGGGGTAGGGCCCAGAAGAACGCTCCTGGGAGCCCCTTTCCCATGTCCGTAATGCACCTGCCTTAGTTCGTGCCTTTCACGCCCGGCAACCCCAGAAGCCCCGTCCTGTTACCCCTATTTGGCCCGCGGGTTGAACACTTTTAGGGGTGGGTACTGTCATGTTCCTGCTCGCCTCCTAGCTTCCTGAGGAACGGAAGCGAGGCATTTCCACACCATAACGAGACTCCTCCCCCTGACACCGCCTCACGGGATGGCAGTCTAGTTGTTGAAAAGGAGACGCAGCTGACGCCAACAGCCAACCGGCACTTCCGGTTGATTATGCTTATCAAGACCAAAGACGGCCTCACCAACGCTTCGGATACTGCCACGGAGCTTCGTTGGAACGCAGGAGCGTTGCGAAGGCTCTATCTGCAACCAGACGCTCCGTCTGGACCGCGCAAGGGCGCCCAAAGATTCGTACGGAGGTACGGGGTCACGCATACCTTGTTTCCATTCAGCGCAAGAGCGCTTAAACCTTTGTTCGCGACTCGTGCAGAAGCACGAAGTCGCGCTTACTTTTGCCAGCTACCTTAGCGCAGGAGCGCTTAAACCTTTGTTCGCGACTCGTGCAGAAGCACGAAGTCGCTCTTACTTTTGCCAGCTACCTTAGCGCAGGAGCGCTTAAACCTTTGTTCGCGACTCGTGCAGAGACACGAAGTCGCGCTTACTTTTGCCCGTTACCTTAGCGCAGGAGCGCTTAAACCTTTGTTTGCGACTCGTGCAGAGACACAAAGTCGCGCTTACTTTTGCCAGCTACTTTAGCGCAGAAGCGCTCACACCTTGTTTGCGACTCGTGCAGAGGCACGAAGTCGTGTTCACTCTTGTCCCAGACACCCCAGCGCAGGAGCGCTTCATCCTTTCCTTGCAGCTCGTGCAACCTGCACGAAGTCCCACTTGCCTTGGGCCATCACCCCAGCGCAGGAGTGCTTTATTTTCAGGTAACCAATTAAGGGGTGCATAGCCAGTGTTACCCATGTCTGCCCACTGTATTGGTGCATATGTCTGCCCCCCTGTGCTTGGTGCAGTTGTTACCCCTGTCTCCTCTCTCTCACTACTAGGTGGTATTATCACAGGACCCCAAGAACCACGGGAGGTGTCCCATCACGACATTCACTACTCTGCCCTCACCCGCTTCCAGGCAGCCTCCCCCGGTTCCCTCTTTGACCTGCTTGGGGTATTTGGTCCTTCCAGGAGAAAAAGGGGATAGGAGGGGGTTGTCCACGTCGTCCCCGTGGGATTTCTCCACAAGCCGGAGGTAAGAATTGTGGGGACCTGACACTATCCATTGTTAGATCTGACATAGCCCAAGCCGAACGCCTTCAGAGCTCTGATAAGATCCTAGATGGCATATTGTTAGTATTCTGGTCAAAGGCCATCCTGATAGCATTTGACTTACACATATTCATTTATGGAGCACAGAATAAATTTCAAGCTGAATAACACCAACATTGAGAAGAACTATAACCATGGAATAAGGCTGGAGTCAGGCAATCCCCTTGATATCCCTCAGGCTGTTGATAATCTGGAATCTGTAGATTGACTGATTAGATGGGTCACCAACAGCGCTAATAATGGACTCGCATCAAATTCTCAAGGGGTCGAATTTAATTGTTTAATGGTGTGCCAATTGGGGAGCCAAGAAGTCCAGGCAGAGAGTATAGGAATCACTGGCCTAACTGGCAACAGAAATATACAACCCGAATATAGCCCTGACCCGAACCCTGAGAGACAAGTACCAAACGTTTTGATGGTCTCATGGAATATAATGGAGCTAAAGCAAAAAACTTGTAGACCCCGATTGTCAGGAAATCATGGGGAACTTTGATCTTTGTCTGCTCCAAGAAACTTGGCTGATTGAGCACCCACATAAACTAGGATATAGGACATTTAGTGTTGGTGCAATGCCCTCTAAAAGACGGTAGCCATCGGGTGGGCTGGTTATATGGGTAAACATGAATCTAAATATAACTATAGACGTTATGAATATTCCCTCGCCAGATATCCTAGGGCTGAAGTTTAGAACGTCCAACAGAATGGACTTATATGTTCTCAATGTATATAAGACCAAGGCAATCCACTGCAGAGTTTCCAGTGATGCATTTACTAGCAAGAGTCTTTGATTCTATGCAACCAGAGAGAGTTGTCTTTGTTGGTAGTGAATTTAATTGTAGATTTGAGCCCGTAATGTGGCTGAAATCAATTTTAGAGGGCGAAGACTTGACTAGAGGAATTGCTTCTTTAAGTACAGATTCCTTGGTCCTGTGCACAACAGTGGTTATGCAATTAGCCCACTTCACCATAGAACGAGGGCTGAACCTTGCAACAGTCGGTTCCCTTCGGATAGTCCATGCACCCACACTTTCAAAAGGGGTGCTATCAGGTCCTGAATAGACTACATCATGGTGAGTGCCGCACATTGGAGTTATCTGAATGATTTCAGGGTGGACAACATGGTACAGAATGGTCATATTCCATTGTGCTTAACTGTGACATGGAGGTTGATTGAAGTTCGAGGTGTTGCCAACATGTATAAGCTTTCTCAGCTGTCGATCAGCAATAATCACAGGTTAGATAAATGGTCCTGCATTGTTACTAGAGTCGAGCCCTTGACTGGTATTTATAATGCCTTTCACAATGCTCTTATCCCCTACAATAATGTATGTGAAGTTGATATACGATAGTGCAAATCCACCACTGTTTGGTTGAGAACATGATGGTTTTTCTGACTAAGCCTCAAAAAATAGGTCCAAATTCAGGAGCTCCTGGGAGCTTATCTAACGCCCCTTGGTATAACAATGAGTGTTCACTAACTAAGAGAAGACTACTAGTGGCACTCAAGGTCAAATATGTGGCACAAATAAGGCAATCTAGGGCAGAATACAAGAAGGTATTAAAAATGGCGTCAACGAGCTGGTATGACGCCAACTGGGATGATCTTATTATTGCAGCCAGGACTAAAGATAGGGCCATCTTTTGAAGAATAATAGCACATGGATGTAAATAAGGCAGGACTAATACAGACCATTACCTGGATCCAGGCACTAGGTGCAGGCACTTTTCTGAATTATATTCTAGGGCCCCCAAGACTTGCACAAATCCAGTTGAACTCCCTGAGGCCCTGTCGCACCAATTTCTAGAACCAATCTTTCACTTCAAATCAGGGAATGAAGCATGACCTAGAAATATGGGTACCATATGTCACCTTACTAATCAATGCAGTGGCGTCAGGAGCACATATTCCAAAATCATGGAAGGGGGCTGAAATTGTCCCTATCCACAGGAAGGGCGGTAAGGAAGACCCGGCCAATTATAGACCTACAAGCTTAATTGACATTCTCCAAAAAGTCTACGCGAACAGATATTGAATAAATTAAGCTGCTGGATAAAAGATTATATTCTCTCACTATGCCAGGCTATTTTCAGAACTAAGACAAGCGCGATCGATCAGGTCTTTAAACTCTGTCTAGCCTGGAAATATGCCAAACTAAAGGTTGGCCACTTGAACATTGCTTTCATTGATTTGAAAGCTGTGTTTGATTTAGTACCAAGGGATATCTTACGGGAATCACTGCGACAACAAGGGGTACTGAAAGAGATCCTGACACATATAATCAGACTTCATTAAGACAACTATGCAAAAGTGCAATGTGGACTGGGGGGCGAACTTACAGGGGGCAAGACAGGGGTGCGCTTGGCACCCACACTATTTTTAGGTCTTGCGCCTAGCGTTGCAGTGCGCAGAACTGCTCGCGCAGCACGAGACCTCTTGTAAGGGGGTTCTGAAAGCTGCTCACACGCTCGTGCGTGTGATCAGGCTTTCGCCACACGCCATTGGCTTTCGCGTGTTTTTTTTAAAAAAATGCACGCGATTGGGAAAAGGCAGGCGCATGTCCCGCCTTTGCAATGCCCATTCCCGTCGGTGGCCAGCACGCGCAGCAGTGTGCGTTCGCCTCGCTGCCGCTGCCGCGCTCCCTCCCCCCGCTCCTCTGTGGTGCGCGCGCACCACTACTTTCGATTCCCGGCCCTGCTCCTCTGTGCACGCGCACCACTGGTTTTAAATATGCAACAACAAGCTTCATGTAAGCTTTTTGTCAGATCTTTCCAGACTAGAGACGTTAATGACAGGAGAGCGAGAAGACCCCAGACGGGTTGTGATGTCCATATCTAAACATAGTCTCATTTCAAGAGCTCAATGTTATATTGTGTGATAACAAGTTCTTTATGACATCAGATTATCAGTGACACACATAAAGCTAATGCAACCGAGAACCTGAAGATAAACCACAGGGGATGGGGAGCGAAAGCAACCTAGTGTCAACCATGATGGACAAAATGCCTTGCAATTACGCAAGAGGAGAGGGGGGCGTGTCCGGCATGGACACCCCTCATTTCTGTAACTAACTATAATGAGGAGCTATTGTGGGGAGTCACGGGCCAACCACATGCATAGAACAATACCCGAGTGTAGAGTGGGGAGGAGGTCGGGCGCCATATTTCACATATTTCGGGCAGCCTGTTGAACACACCGCAGGAAAACGATTTAGCCCGCCTGCTTCATTTATTAGACGGTGTAATACCACACAAAATCCTTTCTACACTATCCCACAAATGAAATCCTTTATTCTTGACAAGAATCCAATACAGCGCAGATAATGACCTGATTAATGGGTCTGCCTGCATCGAAACAAGGCTGGGAGAATGAAAGGCAGGGATCGGAGACGGGGGCCTGGGCGGGAGACCGCGGCCTGCCCCCTCCTCCTGTTTTCCCAAGGACGGCTCTGCAGCGAAGCTCAAGGTTTTATTACAAAGCGCAGTCTCGCTTCCCTCCAACCCGAGCTCTGCTGCCTCCCGGGCTCAGTAGACTGCTTGTAGACATCGAGCACTGGAGAGAACCTTCTGGAACCTGGACGGGTTTTAAATATAAGCAACTCTCAATTCCTTAAGAAAGCCTTTAGAACGCATAGCTTAAATATTTTTGTGAGATGTTCTCCATACAACAATAGAAAGAAATTGCATATGTGACCCATTTGACCTTTTTGCAAGAATAAAGGAATTTCTCTTCCTTATCACGAAATTAATATGCGCCTGAAGCACTGTATTTGATATCATTTTTGGCATACAATGTGAATATTTTTTTCTACTTTAAACAGGACTGAAAGGATTTGTGTTTGCTGTGTGGGAGTGAGATTTTACTTTTGTGTTTTCGAAATTATACGATGTGGTGATTTACATAATATTGAAATCGGTCATTTCTCCTGATGAAAGCCTCAGTATTTTGATGCAAAGGGTTGAAACATTCCTATGTCTGCCTGTAGCTCCTGTATTGGCGCAGTCACCTGAGAACCTGTTGGCAGAAACAAACATTGCTTTAGTGACTTTAGCAGTTACATTGGCCACAGAGTTCCCTATATTAATATATTTGTACAAATAATCGTTTTTTTAGACTAATACCGCCTGTCGCATTTTGCACTACTCCCTGCACACGTGTTAGATCACAGCCCTGCACTTTTTCATCTTGGTAGGTGCATCACTTACAGATAAAAGGAAGTCACACATTTACTGTTTGGCCAACTTTTCTCGCACTGCACCCCCACTCCTTTTACACAGCGACACCATGGTGACTAGTCTGAGCCCGGTGATGCCAAACCTGTCCACTGTGACACATTTCCTACCGAGTAAGCACCCGAAACAAAATACACCTTCCTCTGCACACCACACACACACTGATCCCACCCACACATGGATATACTCCAGACAAGATCAGCAATGCTTCCATTGTGTGCGCTGCACTCCATTGCAGGGGTGCTGCCAGGGACGTCACCTCACTAAAGGCCGAGGGGAAGACATGTGTCTCACTGTCTTTGAGAACACCACAAATGCCACCAGAAGAAAGGCATGTGGACAGCCCCTTAATGCTCGCTCCCCATCTTTGACGTTTTATGGAGCTGCTGCTGCCCCCCTGCTTCCGGCTCCACTGCTCAGCTGCGAGTGATCTGAGGCACATGCTACTAGCCTCTTACTATCCTTGCACAAACGCTACTGGGCGCACACATCAGTGTGGACCGTGTTCCTCACACGCACAACAGTTCACTAGTTCTTGCACCAATCCTACACACACACACACACACACTTTCTCCCTTCCTCGGAGCGAGGCTACATCAGTAGACCCCACGCACACACCCTCCATCCAACACATCGCCCTCCGTCACAAGACTCTTGCCACTAGTGCAGGCCTGTCCCTCACTTAGTGACACCCAACATTCCCCCACCTCACAGGGAGTGTCCGGAACAGGGAGACCGAGACAACTGAGACGACAATAATTTGGAAGAGCACATCCCGCTTATTGCACACTGTTTCCATGGCGACGCAGAGCATCTGTAACCCTGGGAATAGTGTTGTGTGTATGAAGCCATCACTGTATCCGTGCGGAGACCCAGGTCAGTTGTTTTGCTCCACTGGGAGGGGGTCTGAAGTGTGTTATCTATTCGGTATATCTGCTGTTTCATTGGGATCCATTCTTGAAGCACAGAGGCTGCGGCTCTCTGGAGTTCTTGTGTTGTAACGTATGTGACGGGTGCTACAAATTATTCAAAGAACATGATTTCCCCAAACATTTCCTGCAGTTTATCAAGAGTAAAATGACTTTATATATGTTTAATTCACCAAGCCCCTATGAAAAAGGAGGGTTTCTGAGGACACCAGGGCTTCATTTTAACAAGCATTTGCAATGCAATAGGTCTCGCATTTGCGAGAGTTTAAGCTATTGGCTTTGTAAATGACAATGCCTTTCATTTATGTTTTAAAAACCAGCACGTAAATAAAAGGCATTGCCATTTACAATGCCAATAGCTCAAACTCTCACAACTGCGAGACCTATTACATTGCAAAGGCTTGTTATTGTATGTAGTTCAGCACTTACACAACTGCACTCATAATTCACCAAAACTAGTAGTGGCCCCCACATGTGCACTAAAGTCCAAAGATTACATGATCTTGCTGTCTCAGACCCCAAAGGGGCTACAAAGACTACTTGAAAGTTTTAGTAATTACTGCAGACTGAAGGACCTCAAAATAAACTCCAGCAAGACCAAATATATAACCATTAGACCACATAAAAGTTTCAAGAATGATATAGCGATTGACTGAACGCCATTGGAGCATTTGTCTAATTTTACTGTCTTGGTGTAATAATTGATACAAAACTGTCATGGAAACCCCACATTAATAAGGCTAAGCTTAAAAACACCATGCCAATTGTCAAAAAGCAGCAAGCTACCGAGTCCAAGGCGGCCTCTCCACCTCTAGAGGTTTATAGACATAGAGATCAGACAGCAGCCCTAAACAGGGCGGAACTATGGGGTGGGGAGAATTTGAACTCACTTGTCATAAGAGAAAACAAAATGATTTGCATGTTAATGTGTCATTCCCCAAAATACACCTTTGATCCCACTGTTTCAAGATACTGGTCTTAAGAGACTGGAACATCTAGCCGTATTGAGACCCCTATTATACTGGATAAGAATCTGGGTTACAGAAGAACTAAACCCCTATAGACAAGTATTGAGGAATCTAGTGGAACTTGATGGCCAGCTCACATTTCCTTGGTTCCACCATGTGCAAAACTGGTTCCATGAGCTGGGCCTGAGTAGTTTCTGGACTAACCCTAGTTCACTGACTGCATACTTCAAGAAAGATCTAAAGCGCATCCAATAGGATTTTATAGCAGATAAGATCCATATTGATTGTAGAATGTTAAGACTCACTACGCAGTTTCTAAGTGTTAAACCATTGCAGGGCTCGAAAAATCCACTCGACCGCTCGCATATGCGAGCTAAATTTAATGAGGGCGAGCTGTTCTTAGGTCCTACTCGCCGTTTCTGGCGAGTAGGAAAACATACTAACTTTTGTCCTCCGTCTCTGAAAACGGAGCAAATGTGACAAGATAACGAGTTTTAAAGGCATTTTTATTGCTCATAAAGTTAATGAGCAATAAAGATGCCTTTAAATCTTGTTGTCTTGTCACATTTGCTCCGCTTCAAGAGACGGAGGTCAAGTAGGTTGCAGTTAGGTCGAGGAGATTTTTCAAGGTACTAGTACTGCAGGACTAGTACCATTTTGGGGATTTTTCGAGCCCTGCATTGCCAAGTTTTGAACGTTACCTCAATAAAATTCAACCCCAATTAGCAAAAACCGTTTTCTTGAAGTTTCGATCTGAGACTCTTCAGATTAACTCAATCATAGGCAAATGGTCGCCTGGTAAAAAAGCACGGAGAGAAACCAAATGCACTTTGTTTGTTGGATGCCGAAGGAAATACTGCATACATTTTATTTTTCTGCCCGGAATATGCTACTAGGAAATGGGTTAAACCAATGTGTCTAGGTCTGAGAATTAGAACATTTTCAGAGGACCTAAGAATTTTGGAAACAAACAGTTTACGGTTGATTGTATTTGGTGTCAACAGATTTTTGCTTGCCGTGAGTCATATGAGAAGGAATAAAGGATTGAAATTTTAACATTTTTAAAGTAAATTATGCCGTTATCTTTTAGCAGTCTTTCTTTTTATTTCGCACAATGCTTGTGGGTAATTTTGTCCAGTGTTACATGCTAGTGTGCTTTCTATGGTAATTTTAACTGAAGCAAAACCTTCTTTGACTGATGTCTTAAGCATTTTTACTTTATGCACTATGCACTTTGTTTACCTACTCTAGGTAGTGCCAGAGTATCCCCAAGCCAGTGTACACTGCTAGACATCATAGTTGGCATAGCGGACCCTCCTAGAGTTTATCTTTAGATTCTTTCTGAGATTTTGGCCTAACTGGATTCTGTGTGGTGGCAGGGAGGTAGTCTTATGTGTTCTATCATAAACAGATGCAACATGCTCGTAACAATTTTTAAATTATTTGCTGCAATGAATCGTGTATTTGTCTATATGGAATTGACTTATTGTAGAGATGTATTTTGTGCTCTATTTTGTACACAGATGCTTTATGATAGTAATTCTACTACTGAGATCTATCTCAATGAACTGTGTATTTCTTTTTTCTGTTATGTATTTTGTTGAGATGTTTGCTATCGTGTACTTGTGCGGTTCTTCAAACCAAAATAAAATTGATTGATGATGAATGCTGTCTTGCACAGCATTGAAAGAACCTTCATAGCAGTCATAGTCTCCAAGTAATTGCGATTCACCATGCCAAGGCTTGAAGAGTTGTAGAAGTGCCAAGTAGAAAAAACACTTTTTGTCTGGAGTTTGGCAACTAAGTTTGCATATTTCCCTTCTTCTTTGTTTTCTGTTACATTGCTTTTGCATCAGTAGTGTTGAAGTACTTCATAAAGGCACATGTTTTCTAGATGTGGACTCCTTCTTGGATAGAACGTTTCCACCATATTTGATTTCACAATGTCTGTACTTTCTGGGGCGAACTCTGCCATCGACTGAATTTGTTGGAAATACTTTAGCACTCTATTTTGCGTACTTGCTAAGCCGAGATTTACTCAAACAATTTCCCTTGACTTCTAGAACAAACTGGCCATGCTCACCCGATCACAGCGCTGATAGGACTCCATGTCTCTATTGGAAAGCATTTTCAAGCTGAAGCTGTACAATATTTTGGTTAGTGTCTTTTCTGCAGAAATCTCCTCCCACATCTCCTTTATCTCTGTCTTACTTTGATTTTGTAATATAAGTAGTGAAGTACTGAGCAACAGCGATTAAGTTGTCTGCAACAAACTCCATATCCATATTTGCATTCCACATTTTGAGAATCACAGGGTTATAGTCATTAATATATTTCAAGGCCACTTGTCAGGCTCTCAAAGATCCTCTGGAACATTGCCACCCAGCGGCCCACCTTCCAGCAGCTCTGACTATGATAAATGGTAACAGAGGATTAGAGTGGCTAGATGAGGGGAAGGGAATTTAGGGGGAATACACCCGGGAGGGAAACCTGTTAGACAAAAGAAGATCAGGCACAGAACTAATGAGATTACAAATTGTAGTACAAACGGCTACACTTTATTACATGTATTTATAACACCGTACTCTTCCTTCAAAACATATGATTGTAGTTCGTGGACAGATATGTTATATACATTAGAACCTTATTCAGCACACTCCTAGGTAAGTACAGTTTCACCATGAAATCATGGATAAATTCACAACACAAATACAGTTTGTGCAAGAAATCACTTTCAGCAAAACAATTCGTAGGTCAGTGATTGTTCTTCTCGAAACGAAGATAAGCACAAGAGTCTATCAATTCATATTCAATCTGTTGGTTTATTCATTAATGCTTTCAGCATGGATCAGCCAACACGTGTTTCATCTATTGTAGACTTTTTCAAGCCTGGAATATAGACACAATACAAGTTGTTTTATTCATACAAAATGATGGAGAGATTAGAACATAGGTTTGGCATCATAACTAGCCATTCATTTTAAAAGTTAAATATCAAATGAGACAGATGTCTAATAATGAAAAAAAGAAAGAGTAGCAATGAGACAAAGATACTGTGGAAGTTTGAATGAAAAATCTACTGTCTTTACCCAAAGTATCACCAGCAAAAAAAGGAGGAAAACGAATTAGGAAAAGAGAAAAACAAGGAGAGAAATGATTGTCTCTAATGACCACTAATAGTGAAATCCATGCTTAACCCAAATTTGTGTCCAAAGAAAAAAAGTTTTCACACATGGTTCATTCAAACTTCCACAGTATATTTGTCTCATTGCTACTAAACCAACATATTGAATATGAATTGATGGTTTCTTGTGCTTATCTTCGTTTCGAAAAGAATGATCATGGACCTCCGGATTGTTTTGCTGGAAGTGAATCAGCAAGGCCCCCACGGGAAACAAGATGCAATGAGCAGCCTAATGCATATAACTGTGATTACCAGCATGCCATCTGTCCAACACACCATCTGGAATTCTTCTCAACAATAGAACCTCGCCCGAATCTCCATAACTCCTTTGTACCAGTACCTTGTTTACGTCATTGGGGGTGTGCTTCGAGACTACAGACTTGGCAGCCATCTTGGATTGGGTGCCCTGTTTTTTCTGTGTACCAGTGCTGCCTGTATTTTCATCATATATGACCCCCTGAGATGCGAGTCTTCCCGCATCTTTTAGCCTTTTTCATTTTTGTAGAAAGTGCAGTATGAGCACAACCACTGCAGACTCTGACACCTCTGTTCTTCTCAGGTTGTATGTTAGAAATGGGATTTCTGGTTGGCTAGGGCTTGCGCCTAAGCCACGCAGAAACCACCACTCTAGTCAGGGTAAGGGAGTTACATGCTGAAGATAACCCCTGCTCACCCCCTTGGTAGCTTGGCATGAGCAGTCAGGCTTATCCCAGAGGCAATGTGTAAAGTGTTTGCGCAACACATTCACACAGCAGCGACACCCTAGGCACACTACAAAAAAAACTCCACATAAGGTTATATAAAAATAGCCTTTGTATTATCATAAACACATTAGAAAATATTCACAAATGTACACTGTGCCATCAGGCACTAGGCAATATTTCACAGGGGATTATATACATGACAGGACCAATCGGGCAACTGTCAGAACCATCAGAATGCAAGAAACAACCAGCAACTACTGGTGAAATAATGTACTCAGCATCAATACCTTAGGCATAAACACATTATGCAAAAGAACATTAGGCATAAACACATTTGCACCAATGTCAGGGCGCTAAGCTGCCACTGCGGCAGGGTGCAGGCCCAGCAGGCCGGCGCCAGACATTGGGGCGCAAGGGTGTAACTCACCCTGGTCTCTCTTGAAATGGGATTTCTGGTTGGTTAGGGCATGCGCCTAAGCTAAGCAGAAACCACCACTGAACAAGGCAGGCACAGACCTATTTAGGGTCAGGGGCTACTCCTCCCACTACTCCTAATGCAGATCTGCCTATTCAGCCTAGTGCTGACTCACCCTTCCCCTCTGGAGCTACACACCTCGCCAGCCCCTGTCACTCCAGAGCCAGACATGCAGTACACATCAGGCAGGCAAAGACACATAGCACACAGAAACGCCAACTTCTAAAAGTGGCATTTCTAAACTAGTAATCATAAATCTGCACACACCATTACGCAGCATTTATTATCACTATTCCAAACATACCAAACTTGACCACGCTGCCCCTCTCACATCAGGAATTACCACTGAAACACTTATCAGGGAATCCCCAATGCATTCCTATGAGAGGGCATCCTCACAGCAGTGAGAAACTAAAATGGCTGTTTGTCACTACCAGGACATGTCAAACAATTAAGATACATGTCCTACCTTTTACTCACAATGCACCCTGCCCATAGGGCTAGCTAGGGCCTACCTTAGGGCTGACTTGTATGTAGTAAAAGGGGAGTCACAGATGGGGCACAAACTTTAGGTGCCACATCACAGCGGCAGAAAACTGCGCGCACTGGCCCTGCAATGGAAGAGGCCTGAGACAGGTTTGAAAGGCTACTTTGGTGGGTGGCGAAAGCCCACCAGTAGCATTTAATTTACTGGCCCTGGGTATCAGAGATACCACTTTACAAGGGACTGACAGGTACATTAAATACATCAAACAGGTGTAGACCAATCTTACCATGCTTACCACAGAGAGCACACACACTTTGCACTGGACAGCAGTGCTAAAGTGCCCAGAGTCACCAGGCCAGAAAAAAGAATAGGAGGAAGGCAAAAAGGTCAGGGATGACCCTACAAAAAGGGCCAAGTCCAACACAACCCCCTTCCAGCCAAAAGCCAGGGTAGACCAATCATTACCTTGATGGGCTTCCCTGCCTAGGGTGATAGAACACGGACGAGGGCCTGCAAATGCAGAGGCACACTCCAGTTCTACGCCAATCTGAACCCCTGTGATTCCCTCTGTCTAAACTCCCAGGACCAACTAAGCTACCCCACTGGAACTCCCTAGCTGTCCGCGGCCAGGACCAGGCCCTAGGCCATCCAGATGTCTCTGGTCCTTGCCATCTCACAGAGTGGGGGGCACTAACTCCTGGCACATAGTAACCATTCTCCACTCTTCCTCTCATCAGTGCAGTTCCCAACTGCCACTGACCCTCCAACCTAGGATCTGCACCCTCAGGCTGACCAGAGGTCACAGGCGAGGCTCTCCTCCCCTACCTCTCTTTCTGGGGTCCCGCACTCTCCTCCTAGGAGAGACACCCTCAGAACCACCAACTGTCAGGACGCTGGAATAAGTCCTCCCAAACAATTCTCCCACCAGTTCAGGACTTCTCTCCAGCAACTGGTCTCCCAACCTAGGACCTAAACCCTCAGGTTGTACCGGGGTCAGAGGTGAGGACTCCCTCCTTCTGCACCCCCTTCCAGAGTTCTGCACCCTCCCACCTGGAGTGTTACCCCTAGAAGACAAATCGTCCAGGACACTGCTTACAGATGTCCTTCCCTCCAGTTCAGGCAGAACCTGAACCTGGCCTCCCAACCCAGGGACTAATCCCTGGATCTGAGCACCCGCCTGGTGCGCCAGGACTTCCTGGGAAGCACACATTCCCCCCGAGGGTAACACATACGTCCTGTGTTGCATGACAGTCTGCCTGGCGCTGATCTCCCGACCCCTGTCCATCTGGCATGCGCGAAGATTCCCAAAACAGAAATGGTGTCACTATGGTCACTCGTAGGAGGCTCAGCCCTTATGGCTGGCCCCTGGCCTACTGGTTCTTCCACTGGGGACACTATCCCCCTCTCACCCCCCATCTGGACTTCTGCACCCTCCACTTAGGAGTGGAACCACCAGACACCAGAACTGATGGAGCTCCGCTTACAGATGCTCCAAGTTCTCCTGACACTAGGAGATCCCCCTCAACGGATGGCCTACAAGTACAGCCTAGGCTCCCCACCTGGTGTTCCCTTAAGGAAACCTCCAAGCCCTGAGACTATGTTTCAGGCACCTTGGGATGCATCCCATTGTCACTCCTTCACCGCAGAGACAGGACGTGAGTCCCTACACCCTTCCCACTACACCGGGACCTAGCTGGGCTACTAAGAACCTTTCCCACCACCCTGGGCTGGGAAATACCTGAGCCACTCTTCTTAGGGTCACTCCCCAATACCTCCTCAGACCCTCTGGCACTCACCCAGAGGTCTGCCTCCTGTGCAAGCTCCCTGGGATCAGAGAACTCACACTCCAACAGGTGTTGGCATAACCCTGGAAAACAACAATGTAACATGTGCTCTCTGACAATCAGATTGAACAGGTCTTCAAAATTGTTTGCCGTGCTACTCATCACCCAACCTTCCAGCGCATCACAACATTCATCCACTAACTACCCCCAAGACTGGTGAGACAGTTTCCCACTGCCCCTGAACCTCAACCCTATAACCTTTCGGTGTGACACCCTCTTCCTGGGAACTAGGTAGCATACCATGGGCTCCATATTGCAGCCATCACTGTACCCCACCCTTGATGGTGAATCCAGACCACTGAAAGAACACTCAGGGGACAACCTTTCCTCAAGAGCTAGTTTCTCCCTGGCGAAGGCCCTCTCTGCTCCCGCCATCCTCTCCTGCGCTAAGACCCTCTCAGTCTGTAGCTTTTTCTCCTCCACACCCAGCTGCGCTAGCTCCAACCTGAGCCTTTCCATCTCCAGCTGAGGCTCCCTTTCTTCCCTCCTATCCACCCACTCCTCCGGGGACACATAAAGGGATGGGGCACTGCCTCCGGCACTGGACCCAGCACGGGACTCCGTATTTCTGGGGTCCTCACTACCTACTGGCGTCCCTGCCCTGTCATTTTCTCCCTCCTGCTCAAACTCTCCAGGGCCACTGCCCTCTAGGGATGCTGGTCGGGTACCCTCCCTCCCAGAGACCTCACTGATCCCGGGATCCTCCCTCCCAGACTCCTCTCTCGCTAGGTTTTTGGATGTACAACAGGCCAACAAGGCCTCCTGCAGTTCCTCCTTCCTGGCGGACCGATGCACTTGACACCCAAGATCCTGACAGAACCTCTTTAGATCCTTCACAGTATATATACGCAACATCCTTACATTAAATGCACTTTCTGTCACAATAACTGCTGGATCACCGAGGTGAGACATGACTAACACTTTTTGGAGTGTCACCAAAATGTAAAAGAAAAACACAATTAAACAAGCATTTGCAATGCAATAGGTCTCGCATTTGCGAAAGTTTGAGCTATTGGCATTGTAAATAACAATGCCTTTCATTTTTTTTTTAAAAACATAAATAAAAGGCATTGTCATTTACAATGCCAATAGCTTAAACTCGCGTAAATGCGAGACCTATTTCATTGCAAATGCTTGTTTCACCATGTGTCCTGGCAGATTTCACAACATTTAACACGTTCGGTTTTAAGGCGACTAAACAGGACAGGAGGCAAGTTTCCATGTGTTCCGATACTTAATTGGTTAGCTGCCCTTAACAGAAAACTAATTAGCACAGATGATGCTGTGAGCATATGACAACCCCTTATGCCTCATTGCCTGTATTTTCTGTGTTTATTTCACTGTTAATTAATCATTTCCATCTCCGACATAAATGCAAATGGTAGTCCTATTTCTAGGTTTGTGGAAAGTCTCAATTTTTGGTTTAAAAAAAAATCTAGTCGCCCTCGAAGTGCCTGCCGTTGGTAGCAGTTTTGCTTTCTTCATTATCACAGTATTCAAGTCCGGGGTACTTGAGCACTAGTAGCAACAAATAAAAAACACCAATAATACAATAAATAAATAGCCGTTACTTGCTAAAAGTGCTACTGCTGCGCCTGGCAGAGACAGTTGTCCGCTTTGGCGAAATTGTGCTCTTATGGCGAGGCATCATTTAGAAAACAAGAATCCTAAAACACGATAAATCATGACCAGAGATGTTAATCTTTAAAACGTGGCACTTTAGGTGTCATTTTAACTAAATTTGGGTAATTGTGGTCTATTTTACCACCCAAAATAGTCTTCTGTTTAAAATAATTATCAATGCTGTAAAGGGGGTTTGAGAAGCACCATTTTAAATGTGACGAAAAGGACAATGTAATGACGAGGCTAAAACACACAACCCAGCGAGACACATATGCACATATGCACATGTACATTCAACTGAGAGCGTGTAAATACAGGGTCATGTGATAGCTGAATAACCTGGCCGGCATGCTACATAAAATACCGTTAAACAGTGGGGGTGTAAACGTCCTCTAGCAGGAAACCTCACCCTATGGCTTAACTCATTTCACACCGCATAAATCTATCAAGTAGGATCACTCTCTTTGCATCGACACATGCCGCCGACATGCGGGGAGATAGTCACATGCATTTAGAGTAATAAAAGCAAGGCCCTCGCAACGCCAATCTTGCACACGCCACACAGGGTCTGTTCTTGCCAATCCCCGAGGGTACTCAGCTCGCATGGTATTGAGAGTTCGTGGTAAACAAATCTGCTGCAGGCCGCCTGGCAGCAGTGCAAAGTGCTCTCAGTCTCTCCAAAACAGAGCCCCAGACTGTCGCCCCAAACTCTCAAAGTCGACTACAGTCTAGAACCCAAGAAGCAGAGTGGGAAGAGCATGTCACCCAAGCAATGAAAACCACTTAACATCAAAACCTGAGAGCAACCAGATACTGACCACAGGCGCCATTGCGACTCATTTACGACCGAAAGGAAGAAAGCAGAGCGCGAATGCGCAAAGTACTTCGGAGTGCAGGCAGCATACATCAACCTGGAACCGATCATGGTGTCCGGGGATCGATTATTCAAGTTGTGAAACGGGACAGCGTTAGTAGGCTCATGGATCTTTGTAAAACTTTGCGCTCAGCACACAATTGTGTATCAGTGCTATTTTTGATACTAACAAGCCTCTGGCAGTGCTGAGACCGGCACTGCACGGGCACACACCTGGAGCAGTGCACAGACAGGGGTTCGAGCACCGAGCCGTACAACGCACTGTGGTCCGGCAGCCCTTCTGCTTCATGACGGACATCCCTGTTTCTCCCGGCAGCCATCCCAGCCTCGGAGCCCACACAAAACATTCACCTACAGCCAGCAAGGCCAGCCCGGAGGAGAGACTGACGGAGAGCCGGCTGGAGAGACGGAGGGAGAGCCCAGCGAAGGAGGGAAGGTGGCAGCACACAACGACTTGGCAGAGCTGCTTCCTCCTCAAGCTGTGGTGAGGAACTGGTCCCACCCCCTCCTCGGAACCAGCACGGACAGAGCTGCCAATCACTGCGACGTCACCGCACGGTGCCAGCCTCCGTAGGGGGAGGGTGGGGGAGCTGCGGCTGTCCGTGAGCAGTACGTAGCAATAGTTTGGTTAAATAAAAAGAACAAGCTGTGGCACGAGAGTCTCCTCGCGCTAAGTAGAGGGCGGGTGAAGTCAAAGGAAAGCAGATTGTTCTCCACGCGCTGCTGGAGCGTGCGCCCGAGCACAATGTGGCTTGTAAGGTGGGTGCTGCTGAAGAGCGTAAGGCGGGCGCTGCTGAAGAGCGCCCCCGCCTTACAAGCCACATGGTGCCTTAAAATGAAAGTTCCCCGTGCGCCCTGCAGAGCGTTGCTGCGGATGAAAACTGTCGCTAGGAGCTGCTGCTTCCGGACTATACGGAAGTTAGGTATGCTATCAACAGCCACAGAAAGCAAGCTTACAACAGCAATGCCACAGTTAAACCAAAGGTCAAGCGGCATGACAAATTACACTAGGTTTCAGCCAACATACCGTTACTTTATGTCTTGCTGAGACAGCGCATGCAGCGCATGCACTGCCAAGACGAGACCTAAAAATGATACTTTTGGGGAGAAAAAAAAACTCAGGAGAAAAAATCCCCAAACATGTGATTATCTAAATGCTGAGTTTGTAGTGAAATCAGTTGTCGCTGTGGTACTGCGCAAACGCAAGTCCTATCCTCAAGGCTGACAACCAATGTTAGAAACCCAAAAGAATGCCCCCTCAACGTTGCAGCTGCCCGCAATCAGGCGGTGCAGCTGTGTAACAAGTAGGCACCAACAGAGTGCCTTGGGAGCCCCTCTCCCCGGGGTTCTGCTTGTAGGGAAATCGGCACCACAGTGCCTTTTCAGCCCCCTTTACCGGGGCTTCTATGGTGGACCCAAAAAGGAATGGCCCCGTCGTTGCAGCTGCCCGCGATCTCGTGGTGCAACTGCGAAAATCAGCCCTAGCCAACCAGAAATCCCATTTCTGACAGTGTTTTTCTGTGATTTCTGTGTCGGTGTATGTCTGACCGAAGACAAAAAGCTGTTGGGAAATTACAAGTCGTGGGAATCTAAATCAACATCTGGTGTAAAATGTTCCTTTGCATCTGTATTTTACAGTACTTCTCAAATCTATGTGTTTAAAAGTGCAGAACTAGCCGTCTCATGCCTTTTTCATTAATGTCTTTCGGGATGGCGCATGTTACATACTGTTGTATAAAAGAGAACACAAACTCATCTGTCTGTTCAAAATTTCTGAGCATCTTTTATCCACACCAGCATGTGATATGAGGAGCACCTCTTGCGTGGGACTCCTTATTCCATAAGAAATCAGTTACTTTACCATGATGAGGATGCGCCATGCAAGACAGCATGGCTTGCAACCTGTGGTTAAAATATCTGCAAACATTAGCAGGATCCAACGGGCAAAGTTCACCTGCTGTCTTTACATTGATGTCCATAATGTTTGATTTTTACTCTCAAAAATGCAAGCAGGTTATCCCATACGTACTCAGCACAACTTTGTGTCAGAAACAAAGTAGTTACACCTATGTTCCTACACATTTATTTCAATTCTCCAGCATTTAGATAATCACACGTTGGCACGCCATCAAATTAGTCAAGTTGTATTCTAACTTTTCATCCTTTCCATGAACTTTATCAACAAATTCCTTTGCAAAAAGATTTTTAAGATTAACTCCTGTCTTCAGTATGTGGCTTACAGCATACGATAGTGCAGACAAGTCACTCTCAAACAAAAGATGAAATATGTATGGAATACACTAACGATATCTAGGATCCTCAGGATATAATGTGGTTGACCAATATTCAGCTGCTGGTATTTGTGCAGGGTGGTCATAATAATGGTCACCCACTCCAGTGGGAAATAGTTGTGGAAAATAGTGAGCCTCAAAACATTTCTCTCAAACTCATGGGAGCTCCTTTTTTCTTGTTTCATTTCAAAAATATCAATAGCATCACCAATGACTTCTTAAGAATGCAATGGATGAATGCTGTAGTGTTCATAAATTTCTTCAGATATATATGAATCTACTTTTTCAATCTGTCCAGTTGATGGTAATGTTTCATCCTCCACACGTTACATCTTTAACAGCATCACCATTTTTATAATAAATATTATTTTATACCAGGTATAATGTTGCTGTCTTTTACTTTATTAACATTCCCTAACTCTTGCCATATTTTTTTGTTCTTGGTATGTATACCATTTACTAGAATGATAAGTAGTTCATCAATACCTCTCTCTACTCCTACAGTATCAATATTAAGTTTAAAATCTTAAGGTAGACGTTTCTGTAGCTTTGTTGGTGACAGCTTCCCTGTCTTTGTTTCCTTACACACTACTGCTTGAAATGGATGTATCTATTGTATCAGAATTGATTCATAAACATTTAATGCTCATAGGTATGTCGGTATATAGCTTTAACATACTGTAACCCATTCCTTTTTCGAGTCCATACTGTGTAACCTATGCCATCCAACTTGACCCTCTCCATACTTATGATCTGTAGAGGCACTCTCATACCCTCTGGTCTTGACAGCGCTATATACAACTCTTTTAAATTAAAAATTCAAATTAAACATTAAAATCCCCTAACTAATCAAAGCAATACTTACATATAATTTGCCTTGTGGTAAAATCAAACAGTTCTACTAAAAATAAATATATAGCAAATTCTCTATTTTTTTTGAGAATACAACTACATTACGAGTTTGGCTTTAATAGTGTGTGCGCCACAACAAATACAAACACAGTTTGGTTTCTCTGAAGAAACTGTGTTAAACTTTGCAATATTTTATGCCAAGTTATCAAGACGTATACCTGAGTCCTGTTACTCTACACCTCCACATACCTCAGGACCAAAGAAACAAAACAACATTTCCACAAACCTTTTCTACGTCTGCTACTGTACCATGCAAAAGAGCTCTATTTATTTCTCCTAAACATAAGGCAAGACTTTTCACATAGTAAAGCCTCCTAACTACATTTTGGATTTTAGAATGATGGACGACCAACATTCTGAAGTGATCAAAGGTGCTTTGGCACACTCTCTTTGATAGACACACTAGTGAATGTACCTATAATTAGTATACTTCCTTACTTTGCATGGACCTAATCCTTGCAAAATCCCAATTTTCTGTTTGACTTTTGCATGGAAATGTACGTAGGAAAGCTCTCAGTGTATCAGTTGATTCCTTCCGGACACTGTAAATACTGCTACAGTTCCATTTGTCTATAGGGCCCTGTCTACGTCTTCCCCGTACCTCTTCATCTATCACTTCTTCAACATTCCTAGGCACCATCTCCTCTTTTGCAAAAGAAGTACCATCTTTTACCACATAACTTTGACTAGTTCAACTGTATGCACTGTGTTCTCTTGAAAGTATCTGTTTTATCCAGTGTTCTCATTCTGTTTACTATTAAGATAAATTGTTTATGCTTCAAGGCAAATGCTTTGTCTACTAACACTTTCTATGTGTCCTTTTTGATTGTAAGCTGCTGTTCTCCTATACTGCTTTATATCTTTTACCAAAGTTTGTCTTGCCCTACTTCTAAACATTCTTCTCTTTATGTCTTTGTAATCTGTCTGCCTTACTGTCAGATAAGTAGTTTTTTTGGGAACTTTTATTCACTTTGAGTATGAATTACTGCTTTTTATTTCTGGGTTGTTGGTATAGCTTCCTTTTTATTCACATCATTTTGCAAATTAGTTACTGAGTGTTGGGGTATGTAGCTGTGTGGGCAACTGGCTCTGTTACTGCTGGATACAAAAGTGCTGTGCAAGTGAATTTCTAAGTGCTTCTGTCGCTGTCTGAGTGGGTGTGTGAGTGGCTCTATGCTTTTCTAAATAGGTACATGAGTCGCAGTATGGTTGGGAGACTGAATGTACAACTGGGCATATCGGTGTGTAAGTACACTGTAACTCACTAAAACTTCAAACTACATGTCTTATCTTTTAAGGACATACCACCCTGCCCTCTGATCTACCTACGGTCTACTTTGGGGGTGACTTATATGTACTAAAAGGTGAGTTTAAGGCATGACAAAGCAGTTCCGAATGCCAGTCTGACCTGACAGTAAAACCACACTCGCAGACTCTACAGTAGCAGGCAGAGACATATTTAAAGGCCTACTTAATAGTGACTTGATTGTGCTAGTACTTCAGTACATATATGAGTGAGTATTTCAGTTTGTCTGTGGATGTGTGCCTGGATGTCTAAGCAACTATATTGTCAAGTTGCAGGATTAGGCCCAGGGAGAAACGCCACCATCTGTCATAACACATTTCTTAAGTTGCCTTCGATTCGACACGTTGACTTTTGACACACTTTTGCTTGCTTGATTGACTGTGCAGGATATGGTTCTTAGAAACCACATTTGCTTATGTTTCCACTTCATTGAAACATTATCACGACACCTTGAACATTCAGTTCACGGCACAAATGTTGCTTTTTGTTTATCGTCCGTTAGGCGACATAGCTAGCATATGAGTATAAACAATAACAGCCTAGCTGATGTCTTAGCACAGTGGCATGGATCTGTTTTATTATTTAAACAAAAGCACTTCCGTGTTTGCCCAGAGGATCACTCTGCTCTGCTCTCACTGCCAGGTCGCAGCCCGGCTGATTCCTTTTTTCCCTCTGCAATGAGGGATGTCCAATTTGTGACCAAGATGGGGACCTGCATATGCTACATGTCGAAGCCTAGAGCAAAGTGAGAGTGCACATCCGTTTCTCTCACATACACTTGCCCTCAGGTAATGGTGAGTTAGATCATCCAGTAGGGAATTTCCGGCAGATCACCCGCCCAAGGGAACTAGGCTAGGAAGCGCATAGAAGGATTACACTATACACATAACTTATATGCCAGTATACATACACACTCTTAGCACAATGGTGGACCTGTTTATCCTTTTCACTGTCCTTGTATTGCTAATCACTTTCATTTGCTTCTGTCTATTAATCACTGCAGCACATATATTTTTCACAAGAATCACAATGGTTCAATAAATATTGAAACGCCTCTTTGTGTATTTCTTATGTATCTCTCTAAGCATACACGAGTGACACATTGAAAATATTCTAGATCTGTCACCACGATTCCTGGGGGAGTCAGGGCTGTCATGTTCTGAGGTTGCCCAATCCATTTCTTACCTTTTTAGTGTTAGGGCTGTTTATGGTGGCACTGTGAGTTAGCAGGACTATAGGCCACCATATCCTAAGGGGGTGCACAGAACGTTTATGTTGTCCGACAAACGCACAATTCCTACTGAGGAAGTAGAAGCTGTATAACATGGGGCCGCCAATGTTGGTATTTTAGGTTCTAATTTAATGAATCACCTGAGTAGTTCTCTTTTGTATACCTAAAGACTCACCTCCTAACCGGAAACATCCGTGTTGAAAATATCCTCCTCAGTTGAGTAGGTAACCCCTATGAATTGGCTGTAGGTTGTTCAAGCTTGAACCTTTCAAAGGATTTTACCATTGTGTTACCTTCTCTGAATTCCAAATATAATTATGTCTGAAACAGATGAAATTAACATTGATGAGAACTGCAGACATGCAATTACTCAGAAAATGCGACAACATGGTCTCGCACTTTTGGGTGGGGATGTTACCGTTGGAATTGAGGCTCACGAAGCATACAGGACAGAGGAACTCTATTCATGGGTTACATTCCCAGCAGCAAACAATACGACAAGGCTGTTTTACAACTACACACAAGCTGAAGGTCCAGATAATTACACACTATATGAAGAAATACCATTAATATACCAAGAACAACACACAACAGAAGGTGTTAGACTAGGTCCCCTTAGCAATGAGGGATCAACACAGCCAGTCTTAGCCGGTTACTCACCACATTCTGATATCTATAACTTGACAACAGCACAGTTACGCAGACTGCATAAAAATTGAGTAACATTATATAGTTGTCTTACAAAGTTCGTTATACGAACATTAAGAATAAACCCTGTGCGGACTGCTCAAACTACACAACCTCAATTAGCTACACTGGGCATTATGTCTTAATCACTGAATGCATTAATGGGTAAGGTTCCCATCAGAGGGGAGGAGATTGCGTTCTGAATTTCACAAAAACAAGTCAGCTGGAAGCATTGTTTCCCCACATGTGACTACAGGGAAAACAGAGGATTTTAGCAATTTTCTTGCCAATGGGGATGGCTCCCCCTGTGCAAGACTGCTGCACTTAGAGTACGGTCTTTGCTGCAGTTTATACCAGACCTCATGGCACCCCTTCATTACCTGTTTTGCCAAATATGCTGTGTCTGCCATTATGTTAAGCAACATCAAAGGGGAAGCAGGAGTGTTGGCTATATGCCAGCCTCTAAGGGATTTGGCTCCGAGACAACAGAAGCATGGATTACCACAATATCGAAGAAACCTACGCAAGATTAGGGAGAGATACTTTGGGGGCAAACCTTGTAAACAACAAATAAGGAGTAATTCTGAAAAGGATATCTCAAAGCAAGCACCAAGTCTTCTACAAAGAAGAAATAATAAGAAAAATAAAGATGAAACTAAATCATGTGATGGGTCTCCTCAACAGGAAACCACTGAGAAGCATTATAAGTGGCTACCTACACTGTGATAACTTTAAACAGCCTGACAGGTATCAGGATACTGAGTCATCCGATAAGTGTTCAGAGAGAGGTGTTTGGTTAGAATGGACGGTCAGAGCGCAGATCGGCAGTGTATGTGAAACCAAAGAAGGACTCACTACACTTATCTGACTACATAATTAAACAGGAAGATAAATCTAAAACATCTAACCCTCAATTTGAGAAAAAGGTAGCTGGACTTAAGGTCAAGCATGCCACGGATATTGAGAACTCTGTTTTTGAAAGTGGAGTGGGTTCTGGCCATGCTGGACAGCGTGGCAGAGGTCACAATAGTTCACCATAACTTGATTGGTTTGTCGGGTGGCAGTAGCGCTGAGTGACAACATCCGGATAGAAACATCAGATACACGGGTAGGTGTTCCACATCGCCTATGGGAAATTCAAAGCCAGTTGGAGGGAAACATACAAAGACCCATTAAAGTTCTTTGTTGGGAGAACGTGTTATTTGGCTATGATGTCACCAGAATTTGTCATGGACTGCCCAAACAGAGAAACGGTAATTTATCCTGTCTTCTCCAACCTCGTTCCTGAACACGTAAAACATTCATATGCCGAGGAGTGGGCGTTAACTCAGACTACGGCATTATATTGCAACCTTGTGGAGTGGGATGAGAGTTTCCCTTATCATGAAATACCATTGAGGTGGACACCACCACCTCAAAGACAACACTCCATTAAGAATGAGGCTAAAAAGCAAGATAGGGAAATTGTCCAACAACTTGAATACCAGTGTGTAATAGAAAGTTTCACCTCTTCAATGAATAATTCCTTGTTTCCAGTAATGAAACCCGATCATTTATATTGTCGAGTATTAGATGACTGACACTTAAACACAGCTACTTGCACATTTGCAGTACAAAACGTGCAGAGCGCGGCACTAATGAACAACATAGTGCAGAAATGCGGAGATATCTCATGGATTTTTCTGCCAAGATATAGCGCTGGAAAGCAGGTATGTGACTGCATTTCCTACACTCGGTTTCAGAAACAATTCTGTTGATTACCTCAAGGGTGTAAGAATAGCCCTGGGCTGTTTTTAGCTAAAGTAACAAAACTATATAAAATGTTGATGACCAATCATTGTCCTATGTAGATGGCATATATCTGACGGATGATGACCTTTCAGTACACTTGATGAGAGTAGAGCGCATAGTTCTGGGATTTTCTCAAATGGGCTACAAATTTAATTGAAATAAATCAAAGATTGCCCATCTCAGTGTTCTATTTCTAGGATACGTGCTGTCAGTGAAGGTCAAAAGCCTGGTGATGCACTTCTTAGAGAAGTGTGTGCTTGTACAACCTCCAACTACTTTGAAGATATTAAAATCTATATTGGGATTCCTGAATTTTGGCAGAACATACATTCCAGATTACGCAGAACCGGTTAAACAATTATACGAACTCATAGGTTCAGACTTTTCACGTACACACTGGATACAGGAACACAAACATTTTGAGCTTCGTACAAGCAGACGTTCTAGATTCAAAGTACTTACACGTGTAAAGAGAGCGTACCAGATGATCTGCGTAATCTTGGGGGCATCAGGGTATACCTATGTTACATTCAATGAAGGTGACACTGTGCCAGTTGCAAAGAAATCACATTTATATACAAATGCTGAAAAGTGCTTCGCACCAACAGAAAGGATCCTGACCGTGGTTCAAACTGCTGTGGTGATGGAGCGGGCCCTGGCTCAGGGGAAACAAATAATTGTTGTGAACCTGGTGCCGACCTTAGTAGGCCGTCATGAAAGCCATTGTTCCAAGCTCTAAAGCATTACATCCATGATGTATACAATGGGCTAACGCACTCACCGCAGCAGATGTAGACTAAAGATTTTACTCAACACTACAAGCACAAGCCTTTCTGCAATATGAACGAACATATCTCCTAAAGTCATGCCTCTAAAACAGTGCGGTTATATTATCTATACTGATGGTTCTGCCCAACCGGTTTTAGGGACAAAGCATCAATATACAGCCACATGCACTGCTGCAAAGGAGCGCATGCATGTAGAATTGCATCCTGAAAAACCCACACTCATTCACTCGTTGACTGAACTACACAGTTGGCTGAAGTTAGGGCTCCAGTTCTGGCACTTGAAAATACGGATCCCAGATTTCCCACACTCATAGTGTGTGATTCATATTCCTGTGTCCAGTCTTACAATGAGTAGATGCACTATTGCAGCCAAAATGGATTTAGAGATTCAAAAGAGTGCACAATCAAGCACAAGATGCTGTGGGAACAGGTGTCAACGCAGAAAGATTGCTTGCCACGGACTGATGTAATGCATACCTTGAGTCACCAACATGTTCGTGTACACTTTGCAGGTAATTCCATGGCTGATGAAGCCACAAAAGCAACAGCGCAAACTGCAGCAGTCGCTGCAATTACAAGTTCAAGTACAAGAATAGATGGAAACATATTAACGGCTATCAGCACTGCACGCAATGACACCCACCTGCGGAAAGGATTTCCACTCAATTACTCCTACAAGTTAGGTGCGCAAAATGTACCATTTGCTGACATCCCTGGCGTGGGGGATAGAGTAATACCATTTTCAGCTTGCAGGTTAGGTTTAATTCTAGCTGCACACGAGGGCCTAGCATCTGCACGCGCAGGAGTGGCTGCTATGATTTCACTATTGCATCAACGTTACTGGTGGCCAGGTCTCTATAAACAGACTAAGGACTTTGTCCTGAGCTTAAACATCTGCAAGCAGATAAAGGGTTCCACCATGGCACGTCCACCACAGACATCTCTACTAATTTCTAACAAGCCACTTGCTTGTGTTTACCTGGACCATTGAGGCCCTGTGTCATTAGATGGGGCATACAAATACATCTTGGTAGCAGTGGATTCCTGCTCTCGATTCCGTTGGGTCTGGCCTTAGCGGTTGGCTGACTCCTGAACTGTTATAAAGGATTTGCAAGTCTTTATTGGTACTTATGCAGTTGGTACATTCTATTGCAACCTAGGTCCGTCGTTCACCTCCAAGGCTTACAAAGATGCCATGGGAAGTTTGGGTGTGACCCTGTGTTCTTCCTCCCCATACCATCCCAAGGGAAACATGGTCGTGGAGAGAAAAAACAGGACTTTAAGCAATTACTAACAGCTAGGGTTTTAGGCTCAGGTCACAGTTGGGTCCATCATCTATATCGGGGCCAGAGGGCACTCAATAATCTGCCTAGAATATCCCTGGGTGGTCAGACTCCCTATGAAATCCTGTTTGAGGTTAAAATGTGGGTTCCAGACCTCGACAGCCCCATCATGTTGGCAGGCGAAACACCATTTGATATAAACAAACTTTTGGCTGAATTGTTTCCATGATGAACAACGCAATGTCCAAGTAAAACACACTTCCACTGGTGAAGTTAAGGAAGTGCCAACAGCATCTTGTTGAATCGCAAAGGTTGGGGATCTGCTCAGGGAGAAAACTGTGGACAGGAAAGAATTTGGGCCATCCTACAGAACGCCTGTACCTATCCTGGCTGTTGAACGTACCAGAATTGTATATCTTCCGCCCTTACTGTCTGCAGAAACAAGAGATTCATCTGAATTGATTTGATCAAACCACATTATTTGGCCAATTCTAAACAGTAGGCCACATGGGCTCCTAGGTAGTTAACTGCCTCCTCTCACTACCATACAGGAAGTTCCTATGGACGCTTTAATCACTGAAGAAGGCTCCTCTCCCCAGCTAGGGAGATCAGAAAACAACAATGAAATTTCCCTTCAACCCGCTACATCAACAACTACCAAACACAGATTTCAATTTGGAATCCTGAAACAAAGGCTATTTACACAAACGATAGAGCTGCCAAAAATAGATCAGACTACCTCTTTCTCTTTGAGTTCATCTGATCCACCTGAACCTCCACCACTACAATTTTGATAGAAACTACATGTTTTCTATCTTTGGCTAAAAATGATATACTTTGTTCCCCCATCCTTACACCTTTGGATTACAATTACGTTACTTTTACTGGTTCTTTGGAATGGTTTTGTGACAGTCTCTTGATTGCTCCTGAACGGACACTGTCTCCCAGAGCGCTCTGCTGTACAACTGGTGAACTTGGTTCTAACACCACATTCTTCATCACACAAAGCGCGAAGAGACCTTTACCTGGTGAACATTTCAGCTGTTCTAGTTCCCGATGGGATTGCTTGTCATAGGTTATTGTACAATGTATATGGTCCCACAGAACTCTTGCAAATACCATATGTATTTCGTAATTCTCTAAATGACATTATCAACCCTAGTACTGTCTCTGGTGATTGGGATATAGACACAGTGCATGAAATGCTAAAAGATCTTAAACATTCTCTTGTTTTTCTTACGATGAAGTGTACGAAGGCATGACTAACTATGATGCAATGTTCTGTTTTCAGCATTATGGTCATCATTTTATGCATAAAGCAATTACTCGATGTGCAGAATTTAATTACACACAATGGGAACATTACCCTTCACCACCACAGGGTAGGTCTAGAAATTTTGCACAGAAGTTTGCTTATTTTTCTAGCTATGACACATCTGATCCTGTGTCTTATTATAGGCTTGCACCATCACCTGCAAAGAAAACAATGCTAACAACCACCGCACTGATATACTCTGCTTTTTTCCTTTCCCAGTTGCCCACACAGGGGTTTGACTATTGGAGGCACACTGTAGAGGTAAAATATATTTGGGGAATGAAGGCCTGGGAAACAAGGCTTTTTTAGGGCATGCCAAATACCACATCAGAAGATTTTCCTGAATAAAACTGTGCAACAAACATCATGTCTATGGTTTAGCTAAAATCAATGATTTGAACACACCAAACATTTCCGCATTTATACGTTTTGCAGACTGGCAGCAGTTTACAAAATATAAGGAGGATACACTTGACACCATGCTACGAAATGGCACACACATTTAATCAGATACCAATTAGAAGAGATGGGTAGTGTGGCCATTAGATACCATGGATGTCAGGCACGGTTCCTGAGTAACACCAAAGGTTTCAAGATCAGTAGGCCCAGCCTACATTACGTGCAAACAGAACACTCAGGTTGGTAACAAATTATAATGTTGGGAAGTTGTGCCTTGGTTGGCTAGAAACATCAACATTGTCCCAGGTGAAACAACATCTGTGTCTTCTGTCTGATGACATGTGATTACAGGACTTTTACCTAGTTCCTCGAAAACCATGTAAAAAGCGCTTCTTGTATGCAATATATAATGAAGAGTGGCAAGGTTCTCAGTAGGAAGCTGCTGAAAGACTGCGCAAGATTAGAAGGGCTAATTTAGAAAAGGCTCTACCAGTGATTGATAATGGTATGACTATCTTGTCTTCCAGGATATACTCTGTGGGTGACATTGTGTCATCAGCAATAGACATTATGCAACGTAAAAGACATTATGCAACATGACATGTCCGCATAAGAATATGGGTAGTCGCAGCTTAGATTGATTATGCTCCAAAATTGGACACTTGAAACACTTCATTCAGATATCATCCCATGGCGACATATTAATTCCACAAGCCTGTTTTCATCATACCATCTTGCAAAACAGCAAATACTCATGGCAGACAAAGATAAAACATACACTATGTAATACATGGATTGGATAATCCAGGGGGTTCATTACTCTGCCGAATTTGACATTCAATTTCCATTACGGCGCCTTCCTTGACCACGCACGTCTTTACATCGCACATTTCACAACACATACTACTACCACGCATTTACATTCATTCACATTACAAACACCTTGTCACACGGACAGTGGGGAATACAACGTTGCAGGGGGTGACTGGTGGAAACCACACAAACTGACGGGCTCTGTGCTTTGTGCCCCCCAGGACGATCCATGGACAACATCGTTTACGGAACTCTCAGAACGTGAAGCATGTCCCTTTAACTGGGACTCCCTTCCCGACAACCCCGCCCCATATACTGATGCTGGTGGCAGACCGCCAATAAGACTCACGGAGGTGAGAAGCAGGATGTGCGGTGACACCGGAGAGAGGAGAGGAGTGACGGAGAGACGGAGTTGCAGCGAGAAAACGAGCCGAGTGAACAGCAGACGAGCAGCGGAAGCCCCACGGAGGACGGGAAGTCGGAGACAGGAGGACTCCGCAACCACGCTTTGCCGAGCCACGCCCACAGAGGAGCGTGGCTAACCCAGGTACGGGATCGCTTCTCGGGCTGGGTCGGGAAGTGGGAGAAGGGAGGGCACTACTAGATGCCGCCGCCTCGCCGCCTTGCCTTGTACATAGCCGAAACCCCCCCTTGCACTCCACTCCAGTTCACTTACGGTCGCCTTGCTCACCTGTGCACAAGTGTGGTCTCCTCACCCCGAACCCTCGCAAAAGTCTAAAAGCGGATGTGAATACTAACACTCGCTTCTCTCTTTGTATGGTACGGCCCCCGGAGAATCCCCGCCGAGCTACGAAGGGAACCCCTTGACTCCTGAGAGGCGAAGAGAAACACCATACCACTGCAATAGGATAAGAGATCTCGACACCTGCCGACCACACAGTTGTTAGCTTCGATTGACTAAACCAGCCTTTCACAAAGCTGAAGTGTTATTTACGAATAAACCCCCTCTTCCACAACCGCCTTCTGTTGCGTCCTCCGTCCAACCCGCTTACAGTGGTGGAGAATGCGGGCATAGGAAACCCCATCTGTACATCAAAGATGGATGCGCTACTTCAACACATGATCAAGGGGCAGGAGAAACTTGAATGGGCGGTAGAGCGGCAGATGGCCTCCGCGAGTGCAGACCGCAAAATCTTCAAGGACACGATTGCCGCGCAACTGGAAGGGCTACAAAAAGCGGTAACAGATCCACAGGTTGTCACCGGGCGAGAGGTACGTAGCCCCAGTCACCCCACCCCAGCCGGGATTTCTCTGCAGAAGTATGTGCCCGGCGAAGACCCGGACGCGTTCCTCACGAATTTTGAAAGGGTCGCCAGAGCGTGCAGTTGGCCTCTGGAGAAGTGGACGTTTTTTCTGGCCCTTCTCCTGACGGGAGAGGCACAAGCGGCCTATCATGTGGCTAACCCCACCGGGGATGCACCGTACGGGTCAATTAAGACTCTTATTTTGGATCACTTGGGTCTCGATGCAGAGGCCTACCGTGTTCGGTTTAGAAAGGAGAAAGGAGCGCCCGGAGAAAACCCAAAGAACTTGTACTTCCGACTTAAAATGGCAGCGGACAAGTGGTTAAGCCCCGGTACAAGCTCAAAGGAGGAAATAATGGAGAAAATCTATCTGGAGCAGTATTTGGAAGCCTTACCATATCACACTCAGAGGTGGCTGAGGCAACACACTCACCTAACGGCAGAACAGGCCGTCGAGATGGCCACCACCTTCTCCAGAGCCCAACCAAAGGGATATGTTGGGGAGATAGAGAAACTGCGCAACACACCCTTCCGGACTGACAAAAGACCTAAGCTCCCCGAACAGCCAATACCCCGTCCCTCGAGATATGACATGCCCATCCTGAAGGGTCCTCAATGTTTTGATTGTGGGGAGTGGGGCCATATTGCCCGGGCATGTCCCAAGAAGAGACCAATGGAGGAACCCATGGAAGTAGGATATATTCCTAAGTCCATCCTATGCACCGCGGAGATGGGGTCCGCGTTTCATGTAAGTGTGCAGGTGAATGGCAAACCCTTACACGCACTGTTAGACTCAGGATGTAAACAATCCGTCATTCAGGGTTTGTGGGTAACTCCCGACCTGACTCATTTGTTCACATTCGCTGTGTCCACGGGGATGTCAAGCCGTGTCCGATAGCCGACATCCCTATCATACACTCCACGGGGGCCAGGAGCCAAATAAGAGTAGGTGTCCTGGATAGTCTCCCCGAAGACCTCATAATCGGGACCGATAATCCTGAGTTCCAATGATGTTCCACCTTGTACTGAATAAAACAGAGGGAGGGAACAAAACCCCGGGTAATAATACTAACACCAGTGCCCCTGCCCTGATAACCCCGGAACCCTGGCTGTTAGACCGTAGTTTCAAATTCGCCCAGGCCAACGATGCCACACTCTTAAACGCATGGGATCAAGCCCATAGCCACTTGGGCACTGACTCGTTTAGGTATCCCCGCTTTCTCATTAAAGACGCTCTCTTATATCGGCAAGGTTCCCCCTCCGATCCCCACCAACTGTTTGTTCCCAGATCCTTTAGAGAGCAAATCCTGTTCTTTGCCCACTCTCACCTCACGGCTGGACACTCAGGGTCTGAAAAGACAACGCAGAACATACTCAGACATTTTTACTGGCCAGGCATTTACAAAGACACCAAAGCCCATTGTCAGACCTGTACGGTCTGCCAGAGACGGAATACCCACAGGCCCCCTGCGGTTCCCCTACAGCCACTTCCCGTGATAGGAACTCCCTTCGAGAGAGTAGGGATGGACCTTATAGGACCTCTGCCCCGTATGAGAAAAGGCCATATGTACGTACTGGTTGTGGCAGATTACGCCACTAGGTTTCCAGAGGCTTTTCCCTTAGGAGCCCCCACTACCCGCAACATAGCAGACCGGTTTTTGGAGCTATTTTCAAGAGTAGGTTTCCCCAAAGAAATACTAATGGACCAGGGCACACCGTTCGTCTCGCGACTGATGAAGGAAGTATGCCGGATCCTGGACGTACGTCAGATCAAAACGTCGGTATACCACCCGCAAACAGACGGCTTGGTGGAACGCTACAATGGGACTTTAAAGACAACGCTCAAGAAGATGTTAAACGTTGAGGGAAAAGAGTGGGACCAGCTCTTACCGTTGGCCTTATACATCATAAGGAGCCAGGTTCAGAGCAGCCTTGGCTGCTCGGCCTTTGAACTGTTATACGGACGCCAGCCAAGAAGTCTAATGGAAATGACGAAGGAGGCGTGGGAAAAGGAAGACTTACTGGAGTCCTGAGAGATGCTGGAGTATACACAAGGACTACAATCAAAACTAGGGAAACTCCGCGACTTGGCGTACTCCAACCTCGAGAAAAAGCAAGAAAAACAGGCTCTGTACTACAATCGAGGGAAAAGGTGGAGGTCCCTAAAAGTAAACGACTGGGCGTTGGTGATGCTGCCTACGTCCACCCACAAATTCCAGAGTGAGTGGAAGGGTCCTTACAGAGTTATAGAAAACATTGGTAAGACCACATACAAACTACAGATCACCCCAAGCCGGACCCAAGTATGCCATATAAACCTGTTAAAAAAATGGATGGGACCCCCACCCAAGACAACCAGCCTCACGTTACCCACGCGACGGAAGGACACGACCACACTACACCAATTGGTCGTCAACCCCGAATTAAGTCAGGAAAAAGCCAGAGAATTGACGGAAGTACTGCAGTCACACGTCTCGTTGTTTTCGGATGTCCCTGGGAAGACACATCTCGCAGAACACCGAATTGAGACAACACCAGGGAAGATCATCAAACAACGACCTTATAGAATACCGGCGGGCGGAAGAGAAGCGATACAGCAAGAAGTACGGGATATGCTACAACTGGGGGTGATACGACCCTCCCGAAGTGAATGGTCTTCACCTATAGTGATGGTGCCGAAACCGGATGGAAGCACCCGTTTCTGCATGGACTTTCGTGCTCTCAATGAAATCTCCTTCTTCGACGCGTACCCCATTCCCCGTATTGATGAGCTTATCGAAAAACTAGGAGAAGCCAGATACATGACTACACTGGATTTAACCAAGGGCTACTGGCAGGTGCCCTTAAGGGAAGAGGACTGAAAGAAGACCGCCTTTTCAACACCCGACGGCCTTTTTGAATTCACAGTATTGCCCTTCGGCCTTCATGGTGCCCCGGCCACCTTTCAGCGTCTGATGAACACTGTTTTGAGGGAACACCAGGGCTTTTCGTCAGCTTATCTTGATGATATTGTGGTCTTCAGTCCGGACTGGAAGACACACCTCCAGAACCTACACACGCTCTTTCATGCCCTACGAAAAGCCGGCCTACATGTGAATGCAAAAAAGTCAAGGGTGGCCTTCCACAAAGTGAACTATTTGGGGTATGTCCTAGGTCATGGTCTCATCGCCCCACAGAAGGAGAAAGTGAAAGCCATTACCGACACCCCTTTCCCCTCCAACAAAAGGGACATGAGAGCTTTCTTAGGCCTGATCGGCTACTATAGGAGATTCATACCAAACTTTTCCGAGCTGGCCTCTCCTCTGACAGACACCCTTCTTAAAAACGTAAAACCACAGATATTCAGGGTTCCCACCTTAGAAATGAGAGAGGCATTTAGTAACTTAAAAGACATTATCACTTCCAGCCCCGTTTTATCCTCCCCAGACTTTTCGAGGCCATTTATTCTGCACACCGATGCGTCAAATCACGGTCTGGGAGCGGTCCTGTCCCAGGTATTAGCTGACGGTATGGAACATCCGATATTGTACATCAGCAGAAAGCTGTTCCCAAGGGATGCGAGATATCCCACAATTGAACGAGAATGCCTTGCTATCAGGTGGGCCGTTGATAAGCTAAGGTATTATCTAGAGGGTCGCCACTTCACAGTATACACCGACCACGCCCCACTCCAGTGGATGAGCCACAACATCTCAAACAATCCAAGGGTCCTCCGTTGGTTCCTCGCACTCCAGCCCTTTTCCTTTTCCCTTAAACATCGCAAAGGGTCGGAAAACGGCAGCGCAGACTACTTATCTAGGACGTTCCCTCTCCCCGATCGGGAGAAACCCATGGTGGAGGAGTGTCACAGGGACAGTGGGGAATGCAACGTTGCAGGGGGTGACTGGTGGAAACCACACGAACTGACGGGCTCTGTGCTTTGTGCCCCCCAGGACGATCCATGGACAACACCGTTTACGGAACTCTCAGAACGTGAAGCATGTCCCTTTAACTGGGACTCCCTTCCCGACAACCCCGCCCCCTATACTGACGCTGGTGGCAGACCGCCAATAAGACTCACGGAGGTGAGAAGCAGGATGTGCGGTGAAACCAGAGAGAGGAGAGAGGAGAGGAGTGACGGAGAGACGGAGTTGCAGCGAGAAAACGAGCCGAGCAAACAGCAGACGAGCAGCGGAAGCCCCACGGAGGACGGGAAGTCGGAGACAGGAGGACTCCGCAACCACGCTTCGCCGAGCTACGCCCACGGAGCGTGGCTAACCCAGGTACGGGATCGCTTCTCGGGCTGGGTCGGGAAGCGGGAGAAGGGAGGGCGCTACTAGACGCCGCCGCCTCGCCGCCTTGCCTTGTACATAGCCGAAACCCCCCCCTTGCACTCCACTCCAGTTCACTTACGGTTGCCTTGCTCACCTGTGCACAAGTGTGGTCCCTCACCCCCAAATCCTCGCAAAAGTCTAAAAGCGGATGTGAATACTAACACTTGCTTCTCTCTTTGTATGGTACGGCCCCCGGAGAATCCCCGCCAAGCTACGAAGGGAACCCCACGACTCCTGAGAGGCGAAGAGAAACACCATACCGCTGCAATAGGAGAAGAGATCCCGACACCTGCCGACCACACAGTTGTTAGCTTCGATTGACTAAACCAGCCTTTCACAAAGCTGAAGTGTTTTTTACGAATAAACCCCCTCTTCCACAACCGCCTTCTGTTGCGTCCTCCGTCCAACCCGCTTACAGTGGTGGAGAATGCGGGCATAGGAAACCCCATCTGTACATCAAAGATGGATGCGCTAATTCAACACATGATCAAGGGGCAGGAGAAACTTGAATGGGCGGTACCACACTTACTGCCTCTGAAAAATTCTATCACAGTAAAACACTGCCACCTACTGTTGAAAATGTATACATTAATTCCTATACATTTTTTAATTCCATTTGTTATTTACACATTTGTTAGTAATTGAACATGTTATATTTTTGGAGGAGAACCCCCAAACACCTTTTTTTATTATCCTCAAATGCGTGGTTTTGTCTTGCGATGTAGAGGCTTGCGTGCCAACAATCTTTACGATTTAAAAAATGTGTGGAAAATGTACTACGAAGTAAAAACTTCAGAGTGTTTCCCATCTACAACACCATCAAGTGGGTAGATATGAAGTGCTTGGAGAAGGGTATGTACACGAGTCTTGGGAGTTGCCCTTTCAATTCCGTTGTCTGAATAAGGGGACTGAGGTTTTTCTAAGTGGTTCTGGCTGCAAGAGCACTTTCAGTCACTCTTTAGTGGTAATGAAGTTTCGCTTCACAGGACATGTAGCGTGTCCATGGCAAACTTATCTTGCTACTTGAAAGGGTCCCCAGCATATGTGATAATGCCCGCTTTCAGATTACTTTCGAATTGAAGTTTTTTTATGCTGAATGGTCACGGTTGCTGTGGTATGAAATGGGGCATAGTATATATTGTCACGGTTTCCTCCATTGTGACTTGTTGTACACAAGTACTGTTTCCATCTGCTCGTTCAGTTAGGGAGGCAATGCTTTGGCCTTCAATAAAACTTTAGAAGATGCGCTTTGATGCTTTGAGCAGACTGAAAGCCTAACTGTTCCAAAAAGCTGTGGCATTAACATCAGCAAAGGAGATGTTTGATGTTTAAGTTGCAAGTCTTCTTCAGAGATACAGTTGCTGCTCCACACTAATTTCCCCCTGTAGTTTGGAGAATAGGTGCACTGTATTTTGAACATGTCTAGTACTGCGGTGGTAGCACACATTTTCAAAAGTGTAGGCTCTGGTTTGGTTTGCACCTTCCGGACAGTCTTCGGAGTCATTCCAACATTTATACACTCAGGGCTAAGAAGCATCTTCTGCTGGTTCTGCTACTGATTGTGGGGACTGTATTTTTACTTTTTCTACTCGGCAATAGATGTCCCATTTCAAAATCAAATGGAACTAGCAAAACCACATGTACTCCTGTGCCGTGAACGCATGGGCCAATGTTTCAGCGCACCCTTGCTTCAGGAGCTGAATGAGTACTAGTTCTTGTCCTTTCAGGTTGTGTGGCTACACTGTGTGCAGCCTGTATTCTGCTGTCCTCTGTGCACCTTCGAATGTGCCTTGGACTTGTGCCCAGGAACTCAACTTGTTCAGCCTCTGGAGATAGAAGTACTGGTGGGCCCCTTGAAGGCCCATTTGTATTGATGTCCCTTGCAATTCTTGTTACTTCTGAACGCATTCTACACTCCTTCCTGGAATGCTTCTGCTCAAGGTGAAATAGATTTTGTCTCTGGTTCTGCAAATTTGCCACTGGCTTTGGGTACTCCTTCAGCGGCTTTTGTGTGGGTAGGATGGGAGCATGTTTGCTCCATTAACCTGCTTAGAGGTGTACCTCTGGGATCATCGGCTGCAGTTGCTGGGAACAGAAACGTTTCCTCTACCTCTCGGAACACATAAACAATTTGGCAGTTTCAAGTGGTGAGAACTTTTAATTCGGCCTCTTTTTACGAACTCAAATTGTTTATAAATTACATTGTTTTTACACTGTTTTTATTTTCCTTTTATTGGCTTTTAAGTTTGGCTTTCTGACTGCTTTCTGCCTCAAACGGATACAATTGCCTTTTTGTTTAGTTTTTTAAGCTTTTTAGCATTTGTGTGCATAGAATGATATCATTTGGCAGTGATACTTAGAAGACTCACCTCCGAGGAGTGGGTGCCACGTGGCAGGGTTAGGCCTGGGGAGAAACCCCGCCATCTTACATACACATTTCTTATGTTAACTTCTTTTCTACACATTGACTCTAGACACACATTTGCTTGTGTGACTGTGCATAGTATGGTTCTTAGAAATCACATTTGCTTACATTTCCACTTCATCAAAACATTATCACAACACCTTGAACATTCAGTGCAAGGGATAAAGTTCATGGCGCAATTGTTGTTGTTTGTTTCTCATCTGTTAGGTAACATAGCCATCGTAAGAAGATAAACCATGACAGCCTGGCTGAGGTCTCAGCATGGTGGTATGGTTCTGTTTTATTATATAAAGAAGAGCACTTCCATTTTTTCCCAGAGAAGGACTCTGCTGTCACTGAAACGTCGTAGTTGTTGGAGTCTCATCCCAGCTGATTCCTTTTTTTCCCTCTGCGAGAAGGGATGTTCACCTTGTGTACACTTACCCTCAGGTAATGGGGAGTTAAATCATCCAGTAGGGGATTTCTGGTAGATCACCGGCCGAAGGAAACTAGGTTGGGGAGTGCATAGTAGGAGTACACTATACACAGTACTCCTTTGCCAGCATATATACACTGTCTTAGCACAATCGTGGAATTGTTTATTCCTTTCACTGTCCTTGTATTGATAGTCAGTTTCATTTGCTGCTGTCTGTTAATCATTGCAGCACATATATTTTACACAAAAATCACAATGGTTCAATAAATCATCTAGTTATCTGTGTATTTCTTGTGGATCTCTCTGAGCATGCATGAGTGCCTGGGTGAAAAGGATCTAGATCTGTTACCACAATTCTTTGGGAGAGTCAGGGTTGTCATGTTCTGATGTTGCCAAATCCATTTGTTACCCTTTAAGGGTTAGAGGTTCTTATAGTGGTACTGTGAGCTAGCGGGACTATAGGACAACTTATACTGAGGAGGTACACTGAATCAGTCTAACACCATTCCAACGTTTATGTTCTCTGACAAACACACAGTTTCTACTGAGGAAGGAGAAGCCGTACAACAATATCATTATTTCACTGACTCTCTTAGTAACTGTATGCACCTGTTCATAAAACCCGACATTCCCAATATCGCATATTCTGTACAGTGGCAATGGGCAAGAAATCACTTTTACAGTTATGTGCAGCTGTTAAACTCTTCCATTAGCAGCAGAACGGCATGAACATACATGTAGTAGTCATAGGTATTTACTTGTCCGTTATCCCTTCAGCCTCAGAAGCAACATAAACCCATGTACGTACCTTCCTGAGGTGTTCAGAATCCAAGCAATCCCTCCCACATCAAAAGTGACAGAGACATATATGCAGGCTGTTCAGTGGTATTTCTTGCTAACACATTAGCATAAACCACTACAGCCCCAATATTGCATACTCCGTACAGTTGTAATGGTCAAGACAGCATAGGTTCTGACTACGACTTGCGACCCAACCCCTCAAACTACACCAGCCAACGATAAAGCCTTGCACCCACTGGCGACACTTTGATCAGATTGACGGGACCACCTAAAGCAGAAGGAAACCGTTTTGTGTTCTCGCCCTTCCACATTAGGTTCTCAGGCACCCAGCGACACCCTCACAAGTGCGGGATCACTACTCCCCTCCATCACCAAAAGATTGTGGCACTGGAAGCTGGCATGCTTCCTATTTGGAGAATGGTTTCCCCTTTGGCAGAGATACGAGCTGCAGTTGCTCCAGGCAGCCAGCCGTAGATGCACACAAGGCACAACAAGACCCCTCTGTCCAGTCACGATATTCTCAACAACTTACTACATTGTGGCGTTTGTCCGGGAGAGGGAGTCAGCAAACTCGGACTGAGGCTGCGATGTCAGGCATTATCGTCCTCCCAATCTGGAGGTCAGAGTCAGTATAGGCTGCAAGCTCGGGTCCCGTGGACTCTGCAAATTTCCCCCAATATCCCTTGGATACCACATGCTATGGAATGCGAGCTAGCACAACTTTCTGGTTGTAAGCTCGGGCCCCTCAGACTCAGCAAATTTCCCCCCCACTCCTCATGCTATGGCACCCCCAGGTGGGCTGCTGATCATTATGAGCACACTCCTCAGCATAGTGTGATTATTGTACATGTCAGGACTGTCCTTGTCCTAACAGATGATCACTTCCACCCGTTTCCATCACGCCCTGCGCAGTCCTTACAATATTTTGGAAACTGGGAGATCCTGTCTGTCACTGGGATCTCGTGGACATTAGGCCAGCCAAAGGGCCTTAGAGAGTGCTTAGGGACTCGGGCCACCATAGTTGGCAACTAGCTGCAGGCCAGCAACATCCAGGCAAAAAACACATAGTGATAGTCTCCTTCCTAGAGCTCAATGTGAGAAGTTGGCCTGGTATATGCTGTCCACTAGTTATAGTGAGCACCTTGCACCAGTTAAAAAAAAACCTTATTGATGATAGGTTAAAGACAACCTTTATTGAAAGCTATCCTAGTGGTAGCTATGGAGAGCAGCCTTCAGACTAAGTCTTGAAGGAATGTAAAGCACCTTGTTTTACCAGTCTATAAATCTCTTGAATGGCTAAATGAAAGGCAACCACACCAGGTATATATATAAAATATATGTATTTATTTCTAAACACACCCTACTAGTCTATTTGTGAGGCTAAATGTCCAAACACATAAGTTACACTTCAAATATTACAGTAAAATAGCACAAGTACACGTTAGGCCCTAGAGGCGAGCCAAACCATATACTAAAATAGTGGTATAAGAACCACAACTTAACTAGACACAAGGCCTAGAGCCTGTAGAATCGCTGGGACCCCAAGGAACCACCCAAGGTTGTGACACAGGGAACTCACAGTGGCTGTGTGCAGTGTGAGAACACAGCCGCGAGCTCCCATTTGCTTCCGTGGGGAAAGTCGCGGTTAGATTTTTAAAGATTAGGAACACTTAGAGATGGACTGGGACCAAACTCTTTTGGATTTAGGAAGTTCTCGGGTCAACAACTACGGGAGCACCGGAGTACTCGAGTTACCTCATTCCAGGAAGCCGGGTGCGTAGGTGCCAAATGGTGCCGAGTCGCGTTGACGTTTTAAATGGAATCTGGCGAAGAAGTGCTGCTGCCGGGAAGATGCGAAGTGTCCGAAGAGATCCAAGCCTGGATTGATGATGAGAAGAACCTGAAAGCAGAGGGGACAGAGTCTGGGTCACTAGCCAGTGACCATGGGCTCGATAGGCGAATGCCCACCGATGTCGGGTGATTTCAGGTGAAGAATGTGAAGCTTGACTCTTCAGCCACGAGGACCAGGAGGCGTCTAGGATGACCAGGAGCTGGATTCAAGCTGTCCCATGAAGGATGTCGAGTGCTGCAGCGTCGGTGCCCGGATTGGACACAACAAGCCCTGGCAACAGCAACCCACGCAGAAAGGAGAAAGATGTTTGGTGCAGACCAGCAAGGTCTGAGGGACTCACCACGTGGTGGGGAGTCAGGGCAGGTCTGGAGCAACCAGGGAAGCCCAAGGAAAATCAAAGTTGCCTTCACAGGGATACACCAGTCGACGGACCAGGGATCGCGAAGGAGCCTCGAGCTGAAATGCAAGAAGAGGGCTCACGGAACACTCGTGGAGTGTAGGCCCACAATCCTCAGTGCAAAAGCTGCTCGGGGCTTGGGCTATACGTAACCCAAAGCATGACTTCAAGAGACGTCGAGAAGTCAATGCACTTGCAAATGTGCACGGTGACCAGGAGTTCCGGTTCCACGTTACTCACGAGGGCTGCAGGTCTCAGCTTTGCTGGGGACTCGGGTCGGCCTCTGAGAAGTCTGGAAATCCTCTTCCTGGGCTGCAGATACTTCGTAGTCCGTCGGGAGCTTCGGAGATGCAGACCGGCAATTGCTTTGTTGGTGCCGGCCAAGCAGGGGAGTCACTCCTTGACCCCAAGGGAGATTTCTTCAGTCCTCTAATCTTGAGTAGAGCGTCGAAGTTCCAGGATTCAGTTGCAGAGTTTCATCCAGGGATATCTAAAGTCCTGTTGCCAGGGGTTCCTTACATCCTTACATATACCTAAGAAAGGGGTTGGACTAACTCAGGGGACCCACCTATGGGATGGTTTGGAAAGAGGGGTGGCTACACCCATTTCCTTTGTCCAGTTTCGTGCCAGAGCAGTCGCTGGAAGCCCCTGAACCGGTTTGAGCTGGACTATGCACAGGGGCACCAAATGTGCCCCCAGTGCAGGACGTCAAAGCATTCTGAGTGCTCCCACCCAGCCCTAATACACATCAGCCTGTCTGGGAGGTGGTTAGACCTCCCTGTGACAGGAAACCTATTGTCAAGGCCTCCCCTGCTGGAGTTTGTCAGCAGCAGGAGGCCAGACCCGTGTCTGTGGCTGAAGCATCCATTGTGTGTTGCCAGGGCTCAGTTAAGTTGGTACCGGGTATACCGGTGCTGTCATGTCTCTCCCTCTAGAAGGGTGGGATCATACTCCCACTCCAGTTACTGGTGTGGGGGAATGATTCCAAGGCGTTTGATACCAAACACGACATGTTCCCGTGCAGCCAGCCCAAAGTTAGCATTTACCGTTTGGTTATAATGCACTTAAGAGTATATGGTCAGGCTGTACTACTGACAACCCCGGAGGATGGATTCCGAAGGCTGCAGAGGGGCTCAGCTCATGCCTGGGCACCCTCTCACATATAACCAAGCACCCTGCCTTCAGGATTGATAGGGCCTGCCATAGGGGTGACTGATAGGTTTCTATGTGCAGTGATAGGTGAGATATAGTGAACCTATATCTTAGTAAGGGGTGCCTGCACAACCTTACCCAGGCTGCAGTAGCAGATCTGGGGTGTCATTTTGGAGGGCTTCTCAGGGGAGGCATAATACATGCTTCAGCCCCTGGTAGGCCTCTGGGGTACCTATGCCCTGGGTACATAGTATGCCATATACTAGGGACTTATAAGGGCACCCCAGTATCCAATCTGTAGTGTACCTAAAGTACATGGAATCAATTTAGAGAGGAATCAGCTAGGCTGGGGTCCTGAATAGCAGGGCCGCAGCCAGACTAAAGTCGAAAACAGTGTTACAGCAGGGAAAAAAAGTGGGGGTGACCATAAGAGGCAGATTCTACTCTCCTACACCCCCCCCCCCCAACTCAGGGACATTAGACTAACCTTGACCAGTTGAGTCTTCATGTTCTAAGTGGAAATATCTGGAGAGTCCATCTGCATTGGCATGGTTACTCCCAGATCTATGTTCCCATGTGTAGTCCATCCCCTGTAGGGAAATGGACCACCTTAAAAGTTTGGGGTTTTCACCCTTCATCTGTTTTAGCCATAAGAGGGGCTTATGGTCTGTCTGAACAATAAAGTGAGTGCTAAACAAGTATGGCCTCAACTTCTTCAGAGCCCAAACCACAGCAAAGGCCTCCCTCTCAATGACTGACCAACATTTCTCTCTGGGGGTCAGCCTTCTGCATATAAAAGCTACTGGCTGATCCTGACCTTCATCATTCAACTGTGACAGTACAGCCCCTACCCCCAACTCAGATGCATCTGTTTGTACAATGAACGTTTTGGAGTAATCAGGACTTTGCAAAATGGGAGCAGTGCACATGGCCTGCTTCAGGTCATCGAATGCCTTTTGACAGCTAACTGTCCACTGAACCTTTTTGGGCATTTTCTTAGAGGTTAAGTCATTCATTGGTGTCACTATTGATCCATACCCCTTGACAAAGCTTCTGTAATACCCAGTCAGGCATTATAAGGCTCTCACCTGAGTCTGGGTAGTGGGAGCAACCCAGTCCATTATGGTCCGGATTTTGCTCTGCAATGGTTGAACTTGGCCTCCTCCTACAAGGTGGCCGAGGTACACAACCTGACTCTGCCCTATCTGGCACTTAGTAGCCTTGATAGTTAGGCCTGCATTGTGCAGGGCCTCCAAAACATTACTCAGGTGGACCAGGTGATCCTCCCAGGTGGAGCTAAAGACAGCAATATCATCAAGATATGCTGCACTATAGTCTTCCAGGACTGTAAGGACTTGATTCACCAACCTTTGGAAAGTGGCAGGTGCATTCTTCAAACCAAAGGGCATTACCACAAATTGACAGTGCCCACTAGGGATAGCAAATGCTGTCTTTGGCTTCGCATCATCAGCTAGTCTGATCTGCCAGTAGCCAGCTGTCAAGTCAAATGTTTTTAGAAACTTGGCTGAGGCCAAAGTATCTATTAGCTCATCTGCCCTTGGGATGGGCATCAGTCCTAGTGACTTTATTGAGACCCCTGTAGTCCACACAAAACCTCATCTCTCTCTTGCCATTTTTGGTGTGAGGTTTAGGCACAAGGACTACTGGACTAGCCCAAGGGCTATCTGAGGGTTCAATGACTCCCAAATCCAACATCTTTTGGACTTCTGTCCTTATACACTCCCTGACATGATCAGGTTGCCTGTAGATCTCATTCTTCACAGGCAGACTGTCCCCAGTGTCCACTTCATGAGTGCACCAGGTGGTCTGACTTGGAGTCAGAGAAAACGTATGTCTAAACTGGTTGAGAAGTTTTCTGCAGTCAGTTTGTTGCTGGACAGTGAGGCTGCCTGCCAAGGCTACACCATCTACTGATCCATCATCACGGTTCTGAGAGAGCAGGTCAGGGAGTGGGTCACTCTCTTCCTCCTGTCCCTCATCAGTAGCCATGAGCAAGCCCATGTCTGCCCTGTCAACGTATGGTTTTAGTCTGTTGACATGAAGGACTCCTAGGGGTTCCAAGGTCTACCAAGTAGGCGACCTCCCCTTTCTGGTCAACAATTGTATATGGGCCACTCCATTTGTCCTGGAGGGCTGCTGGGGCCACAGGCTCCAACACCCACACTTTCTGCCCTGGCTGGTAAACAGTCAGCACGGCCTTTTGTAATTCCTGGCTAGCCTCAAGGTTTTTAGTTTCATATACTCAGCCATCATGGAGCGGAGACCAAGTACATAGTCCACTATGTCCTGTTTAGGGGGTTTGAGAGGTAACTCCCATCCCTCCTTCACCATACACAAAGTACCCCTGACAGGATGGCCAACCAAAAGTTCAAAAGGGCTGTAACCAACTCCCTTTTGTGGCACCTCCCTGTAGGCAAACAAAAGCCAGGGCAAAAGGATGTCCCATCTGCGCCTAAGCTTTTCTGGGAGGCCTTTGATCATGCCCTTTAAGGTTTTGTTGAATCTTTCAACCAAACCATTGCATTGTGGGTGATAGGGTGTGGTGAATTTGTAATTCACTCCACACTCCTTCCACATTGAAGTAGCTCGACATGAGGTTTGCATCCCTGTCAGATACTACCTCCTTAGGAAAACCCACTCTTGAGAATACACCCAAGAGGGCTCTTGCCGCCACAGGTGCTGTAATGGTCCTAAGTGGAATGGCCTCTGGGTACCTAGTGACATGGTCCACCACCACCAGGGTAAATCTGTACCCAGATGCTGTTTGAGGATCCATGGGACCAACAATGTCAATCCCCACCCTCTCAAAGGGAACCCCCACCACAGGTAGTGGTATCAGGGGGGCCTTTGTGATTCCACCTGCCTTGCCACTGGCTTGGCAGGTCACACAGGAGCGACAAAACTCCTTAGAATCTTCAGACATGTGGGGCCAGTGAAAGTGAGGGACAATTCTGTCCCAAGTCTTGATCTGGCCCCGGTGTCCTGCTAAGGGAATATCATGGGCTAGTGTTAATAGGAAGCCCCTAAATTTCAGAGGTATAACCAACCTCCTGGAAGCACCAGGCTTGGGGTCTCCACACTCTGAATAAAGGAGTCCATCATCCCAATACATTTTATGGGTGCCACTAGCATTCCCAGCAGCCTCATTAGCAGCTTGCTTTCTGAGGGGTTTAAGAGAGGGGCAGGTTTTCTGCTCCTGGCTCGGATCTGCCCTGGAAGGGCCCCTGTCCCCAAGAACTCAACCTGGTCAGGCTCAAGCTCGTCTGGGAAAGTTCCTTCTTCAGGTCCAAGATCATTTCCCTCAGGAGGCTGATCTGTATTCTGAGTTGGGGGGAAGGCGCTGCCTTAACCCTACTGCTCCTCCTCTGGGGAGGCACCTGGTCCATTCTTCCAGAATCCAGGACCTGTCCAGTGTAAGACATTTTGGCCTGTGACCTAGTCACAGCAAAGACATGAGCAGGGATCCCTAGCATTTCTGCATGTGTCCTGAGCTCCACTTCAGCCCAAGCTGAAGTTTCCAGATCATTGCCAAGCAAGCATTCAACAGGTAGGTCTGCACTTACCACAACCTTCTTAAGGCCAGCTACCCCTCCCCAGGAGAAGTTAACAACTGCCAGAGAATGGTCTGTTCTGACATTGCTAGCATTGGTCACTTGTTACATTTCACCAAGTATAATCTGCCCGGGATCCACAAGATCTTTTGTCACCATTGTGACACTTGCTCCGGTGTCTCTGAATGCCAAAGCCTCTTTTCCATTTATCAAAGGCTGCTGTCTGTATTTGCCCAAGTTACTGGGACTCACAAAGAAGGACATATCCATGCCTCCATCATAGATCAGGACAGCCTGAGTTGGAACTCTGACTAGGCCAGAGTCCATCTCAGAACCCAGGGTTAACCCTACTACACCCTTATTCTGAATATTACCACTACCAATTGGAGCTGCACTGGGGCAACAGTTGCCTTAGGAGCAATGGTGGCTGGAGTTGAGCCTTTGGACTTGGTGCAATCAGTAGTCCAGTGAGTTTTCTGCTTACAGATCTTGCACCATGGTTTCTTTTGGCCTTTCCCTTTATTAGATTGGGATTCACCCACCTGAAGAAGATTTTTGGGGACCTTGTGAAGACGTCTGGTCTTTACCCTTCTCCCCACCCTTGTCAGAGTTCTTAGGATCATGCTTCTTCTGGTCACCACCTTGGTTTTGAACCTTCTGCCTCACCCTGGTTCTGACCCATTTGTCTGCCTTCTTTTCCGATTCTTGGGGAGAGGTCAGATCAGAGTCCACCAGGTATTGATGCAACAGCTGATTTTGACAATTATTAAGGATCTGCTCCCTCATAATTAAATTGTACAATCCTTGAAAGTCATGCACCTTGTTGCCAAGTAACCAACCCTTCAGAGCCTTAGTAGCACAATCTACAAAGTCCACTCAGTCTTGATTTTGTGGTTTTTGGGTATCTCTGAACTCTAACCTATATTGTTCAGTGGTTAGGCCAAACCCTTCAATCAATGCACTTTTCAGACTGGTATAATCATCAGCATCCTCCTCTCTAACAGTGAGGAGCTTATCTCTACCTTTGTCTGCAAAGCAGAGCCATAAGATAGTTGCCCACTGCTCCTGGGGGACCCTTTGAACTTACAGGTCCTTTCCAGTGCAGTAATCCATTTGTGGATGTAATTCCCACTCTGGTAGGGAGGGACAATCTTATTTAGGTTTCTATGGTCATGAGACCTCTCCCTATCACTAGGGATGTTGGTGCCACCATGGGACTCTAGTCCCATCTTTTTTCTAGCTCTGTAGAGGTCTAGGGACTCCCTTTCTAGGGCTATCTGCTGCTTTTTGATTTTAAGCTGTGCTTCCTCATACTTCAGCAGTCTCTCTCTCCTCTCCTGGGAGATTTTCCTCCTATGAGCAGAGATAGAAGTTCCTATAGATGAACCAGAATGGTTAGACTCCACTGAGGGAGATCTAGACCGTCTAGGCCCACCACCAACTCTTCCAGAAGGGACAAAGAGGGGACAATTGTGGCCCTCCCCCTCATCTTCCAGGGGAGCTGGATTATCCAGGTGAAGATCATTGTCATCTTCCTGGTCAGCATTAGAGGTCAGGTCATGGGGAATTTCACCCCTAGGCCCTTCCTCAGCTGATGCCCCACCCACTCTGCCTGCCCCTTCAGACCCTATAGGTCTTCTGAGATCATCCAGCCTGAGTACCTCTGTGAGGTGTTGGGTGGTTGGAATTTTGCCTGTCTCCTAGTACTGCATAATGCTCTCAATTCCAAGAATGGGAGGTTATCATATTTGGAGGGAAGAAGCCCATTGGCTTCTGACAGGGACCCATGGGTTCCTGGCCTTGAAGACATTACTAGTGAGGTGTGATGTATTGCACTGATGCAGCGTGGAGTGCAAAATCCCTCCCTTCGTCACAGATCATAGATCACACTCAATCACTACATTCGTTGGTGGGGCCCATAACACCAACATTCATTCACTATTAATCTGTTCTCTAAGGAGGTGATTGCTGATTGTTCCATTCGCTGTAATGAGAGAAAATACCCTTCCCTATTCACTAAGGCCTAAACTTCACCTTTTTGGTACTCCTCTCATGGATAGGCCATGGATCAGCTTAGCTGCTGGTTAAAGTGATAACAAAATCCTTAATTTATTTACATAAATACACTTTTCATAATAACGACCCAACACAGTTCTTGTAATAAATCTTAAATCTTTATCTAAATAATTGAAAATCGAATCTTTGTTAAATCAAGCAGTAGACCATCATATTTACCTATTCTGGCTAAAAGTCGTTCTCTAAGTCAAAATCTTGGTCATCAGTTCATACTGTCAGAGTCTTTGGAAACAGCTGTCCTGCAGTGTCACCGTCCTCTCCGTCAGCATAACGTCAGGAAATCGAAAATCTTCTGAAGGGTCTCGGCTCTTGAGCTAGCAACCTCTCTATTCTATGGCATTTTTATAGTAAAATTACATTCCAAAAGTAACCAGTAATATTTTGAATGCTTCTGATTGGTTGATGAAATCCGTTCCACCTCTTTCTCATACGGAAAATGTCTCTTTTAGATGTAGTTCATGTTTTTGTGAACACATGTATCTTTTGATTGTTCTTTCAGGGCAGCTGGCTGGTAGCCCGGAGTGTCCTTGAGTGAACAGTTGAGTTAGGGTCGCGTAGAGGCCACTGCTGCTGCTGGTGACGCATGCACACTTCACCCAGAGACCTTCACAATAGAGTTGAGTTCGTCAAATAGGATTGTCGGCCATTTTGTGGCCACTAAATGGTCAACTTAAGCAAAGAAACACAAAAACGTAATTAATACATGGAAATGACTAATAAAATGTTATCCCCTTGCTAATATATTATCAAGAGGGGGGACTGGTGGGCTTTTAACAGGAGGTCCAGCATACGAGCCCAGTTAATCGTTTGAAGAGAATGAGTATGCAGTTCCTCAGAGTAAAGGGAGAGTGAGAGAGTGAGGAAGAGACCGTGTGGGAGAGGAAAGGGGGTTCCTCTAGTCGGAACTAGGGTCCTCACACACCAAGCAAGCTAGGTGTCATGCTTCATCATATGGACCTGCTCCTCGTCGGGTCGGCGCTGCAATACCCGACGGGCACCCTTAAAGGGGCTCTTTAGCGGAGATCTTCTGTTCCTGGCCGTATGGTGTAGTGCGTGTGAGGGGTCTAGTGGTGTAGATGTGAATGCGTGTATGTGATTAAAACAAGTTGGATAGTCCAAAAATAGGACTTTATTAGGAATGGCTATCCACTTGATTAAAACAAAACAAAAACAGAGTGGCAGCTGGCTGACGTTATGGTTCAGCTTAGCTATGCTCTTCTGTGATGGTCAATATGTTTCATGCCTGGTGGTCCTAGTGATCCATGGCAATTCTTCAGGACCTAATGAACTGTCAACTATCTACACACTGTGGAAAGTACAATGGTTACCTGCCACACGTATTATGGGAAACGATCTCGCCATATGTCAGAGGGGACCTAGAAAGGAAAACATTTTTAAAAGGTAACCCAGACATAGGTCAGTGATTAGTATTAAGTACTATTCAGACAATTGTCACACAAAAGGGCTCTCTCCCTAGACAATATGACACAAGGCTGTGTCAATTGTAACCAAGTGCAAATAAACTAACTATAGAGTTCATCAATACTCTACGCAAATGTGAGATAAAAACAAGCATCATATTAAAAATCAGAAGACTAGATGTGCGGTATTCACTGCGGTGAAGTCTAGGGAACAAGTGTCCACATTATGGAGTTACAGGGCACTCACCTATTGGGGTGTATATCCCTGCTTCTGTCCGTGTCCGTAGCGCCACCGGGACACCAAGATTCTGGTGTCCTAATGAGAGACAAAATGTGGAATGGAAAACAAAAAACACACAGAGGGCAGCTAGCCCAACAAAAGGTGTCAATACAAATAAAACAATATCGCCCGTGGTGCGATCCCGTAATGCGAGCAGAAGTAATGCGAGCCATGACACAGAAAGGTGGTTGAGTACCAAGGAGACCCCCAAGGGAAACTATTTGAGAGTCAAAATGAGGCGCATGGATGGTAATCGCCAGCCGAGATAAGGTGTCAACCAGCTAGTGCTGTGCAGCCATAGATCAGTGCAATAGCACCGCCACGCAGTAGCCAGCACTCCGGGTGACGTCCGGGGTAGGACCAGTCCACAGTCAATGTATCCAGGAGACCCAAGTAAGGGGAGAATTATTGCAGCATAGATACAAAGATGTGAGCCAAGGGGAGCCCCGTAACCCCCCAAGAAAGTCAAGCATTGGGCGCTAAATGACTGCCTGACAGACAGCTGGTACAAAGCACTGACACAGTCGAGTGTTGAAACCTACAATGGAAAGCTGAAACCACCGCGTCTCAATTATCACTCGCGAGTCCAAAAGCGGGATTCAGTCCACTCAAAACCGCCGAACCCGTAAGTCACGGGTATACATTCATACCACTCTCATGACCCATCACAGGCAAACGGGAACACTGCAACACTGCAGTAACACTTACGTTTAGGTTGCTACCGGGATGGGCCGTTAACCTACCCTGGCGCCACTCGAACCGGGAGGAATGGCTCCGGTCTGGGTCCCATGTAGATATACAAGTTTCTTCTTCATCTCTTTTTGCCTTTTTATACATGCTTTCCTTCCACTCTTCTAAAGTTATCTCTTCTAAATCTCTATCTGGATCCTTTGCTTTTCTTTTTAGTTTTTCTCTTTTTATTTTATTCTTAGTTTTCTTATTTTTACAACACATACAACCTAATCTTAATATTAGTAATATGAAAATCACACATGTTAATGGAAACAATATTTTACCTATAAATGTACTACCTATTTTAACTAAAAAATTCTTAATGGCAGCTATTTTCTTAACAATCTTTTCCCAAACACCTTCAACCTCCAGTGGTGCAATTTCATCATGCAATTCAGTAATATTTTTAATATAAACTTTCAGATCTTTACTTTCGTCTGGAATGTAAGTGCAACAATGTTGAACTTTCAGCATTCCACATACTCCACCCTCTTTTGCCAATAATATATCAAGTGCAAGTCGATTTTGCATTACCATAGCACGCATGGCAACCATTTCAGTATTAACCAATAAGAAACCTCCAGCGGTGCTTGTTGACAAGCGATCCACTACTGTTGATAATCTTCTAATATTGTTCGCATTCAGAGATATTCCCACTGCTGGTATCAATGCTCCAAAAATGTCACCTACAATTTCTGCCCAAGATTCTCTTTTACTACGTACTAAATGATTACCTAAACTATGTACACCATCTTTACCTCTGTCCATGTGAAACATTTTTGGAAAAACCAGGCCTACGTAACATGTGCCATACCAATGGTCTGGCAAACGATAATATGCCCTGTTCACACAGATAAAATAAAGTCCAGGGAAAACTGGATCTCTTCCACCTTTAAATCCCCATCCACCCATGATTCGGTATGTATCATGGCACTCACTATTCCCTAGAAAATAATTGTCATATGCCGTTTGATTCCTTCTTATACACAATTTCCCTTTCTGAGGCCAATCTAAAGCCAAAGTTGGATTAGACTCTCCCTTCATATGTTTTTCCATTTCTACATCCCAGACTGTTTTCTCCCCTTTTCCTTCAGATGCCTTTCTTTGCATTTTCAATCTCCTTTCCTCGACCATGTCTAGGAATGTCTTTTCTTCTTTCTTCAAACTGCAAGTCAAATTATTTTTAAATATATACTCTAATGTTAGTTCTTTAGTTTCTAAGAAAAATTCACCTAATACCTTAGCAGGTCTTACTTTGTTTAGTTTATTATTAGCAGGCACTTGCGCAAAAATGTTATCTACATTTGAAAAATAATATTCTAATTAACCTGTCTGATAAAATAAGCTAGCTATCACACTACATGCTATTCCATACGTTGCTGGAAGGTGATGATAAGTCACTCCCTCTGAAACAGATGCAGGTAACTGCATGCATACGTAGCAGTCCCTTACGTCCATGGTTTTAACATATTCATACAATAACTTTGAAAACACATTATTTGAGAAATCATTAATAGACCTTTTTTTTTTGTAAAATCTTTTTTATTGATTTTTTGACAGAACACAACAAAAACAGGTCACAAAAGACAGGTCTTAAAAGTGCATTCACATCTGGGGTGTCACAGCACCGGGAACCTACAGAGACAGCAGGAGGACTAAACCAATATGCTTGAAGTCGGGCACCAGCCATTGATTATACCGGAATCTCGAGGCCCGACAGCCGGGCCTGCGGAGGCTCAACTATGTCCCCTCGGAAGGTGTTCCACAGTGACCACACCTCCCCCCACTTCCGCGGGCATCCTCGCGCCGTATACACCGCTTTTTCCTGTAGCATGCACCAGTCCATATCGTTTTGCCAGTCCACCAGTTTAGGCGGTGTCGATGCTTCCCACAGACGAGCAATGTTCCGCTTTGCAACCATTTGCCCCAGTGTAACCCAGAGTCTCCCCCGCTGGGGCAAGTCCGTAGGCTCCCAAATGTTAAGCAAGCACCTCTTGGCCTCAGTGCGAATAGGAGTCTCCCATACCTCACCCATGCAGGACACCTCTCGCCTCCAATACCGCTGCACCCTAGGGCATTCCCACAAAACATGGAAGAAGGAGCCCCTCTCCCCGCACCCCCGCCGACACAGTCCCTCCCCTCCCCGCCCCATCGCCTGTAGCCTGGTGCAGGAGACGTATACCCTGTGCAGTATTTTAAGCTGCACCAAACGGAGTCTAGCCGAGATTGCGACCTCCCTAGGGGATGCCAAGGCGATGATCCACTCCTCGTCATCAATCTCCAGGCCATCCGCCACCCACTTCTCTTTCAGGGAGTCCAGAGGATCAGGGGGGTTGTTAACCAATTTCTTATATGTGAGCGAGATGGCATGCTCTGGCATGTGGCCATCCAGCAACCTGTCCTCCAACGGGGAGGCCTGCGGGGGCCTGGTGCCCGAAGGGATATTAGCTCGGAGGGAGTGACGGACCTGTAGATACCAAAAATATTCCGTGCGCGCCAGGTCGTAAGTGTCCTGGAGATAGGCGAAGGATCAGACCCCCTCCGGCCCCCAAAGGTCCCCACCCGGGAGATCCCAATAAGATCCCAGCTACGAAACCCCTTTGTGTGACGCAGGCTACCCAGCCTCTCCGATGCCCACAGTGGTGTGGCCAAGGTCAGCGTGTTAGACCAGCCCAGCGCCCTATGCGCGGCGTGCCATATGTGAACCGAATGCTTCATAGGCCCCGTGAGGTGGAGTCTGCCCGAACCGGAGTACAGGGCAACCTCGAAAATCCCCCCCGGGAGCAGCCATCTGTCCATCGCGTACCCCGGGTCGTTCCCGTCGCAATACGTCCCCTGATTTATCGCCGAGAGGTGAGCGGCCCAATAGTACTTGCGAATATCCGGGAGGGCTATCCCCCGTCATACCACCCCAGCGTAAGTTTCCGTAACGCTATTCTGGGTGTACCCGACCACAGGAGGGTCCGCTGCGCCGCCTCCCCCGCCGCAAAGTACGAGGCAGGCACCGGGTCTGGGTGGTTTTGGAGAGCGTACAAAAACCTGGGGAGCGCCATCATTTTAAAAAGGGCCGCACGACCCAGCAGCTACAATGGCAGCTGCCGCCATGAGGTCGAATCGCGCTGGAACCGCTGGAGCGGTGGCATGAGGTTCCTCTCAAACCAGAGAGGCCCATCCCGTGTGATAAACACTCCGAGGTATCGAAAGCCCTCCTCCGCCACTACAAGCGGGCATCCGTCAGGGAGCCGGGGAGGACCGCCGTGGAGAACATAGAGGACCGATTTAGCCCAGTTGATGCGGAATCCGGAGTTCTTCCCAAAGCTGACAAAGATATCTATTGCCGCCAGAATAGACTTCCGCGGGTGGGAGAGATAGAGAAGGATATCGTCAGCATAGAGCGAAATCTTGTTTTCCCAGCCCTCCGCCCACCGCAGCCCCGTTATGCAGCTGGACTGCCGGATCCATGACGCCAACGGTTCAAGTGAGAGCGCGAATAGGAGGGGGGAGAGCGGGCATCCCTGTCTGGTGCCCCGTTCAAGGCCAAACACCTCAGACACCCTACCATTAATTACCACTTGAGCCAGCGGCTCCGAGTAGAGAAGGCGGACCCAAGCAACGAAATACGGACCAAATCCCAGTTTTCGGAGTACGGCCATTATGTATGGCCACTTGAGGGTGTCGAATGCCATGGTGGCGTCAAGCGACACCACCACCACGTCTTCCTGAATCGTGTGACACCGTCCCAGCACCCCGTGCAGGCGGCGGATGTTAAGCGCCGTGTTACGGAGGGGCATGAAGCTGGACTGGTCCGGATGGACCAGCTTGGGGAGTACCGAGTGGAGCCTGTTCGCGAGGGCTTTAGCAAGAATTTTCGGCTCCGCGTTCAGCAGAGAGATCGGCCTGTACGAGGAGCAGGCATCTCTTGGCCTCCCTTCTTTTGGGATGGCCACTATAGTCGCCAGGCGCTGGTCGCGTGGCAATAGTCCCGCCGCTGCGCTCTCCTCGAACATGTGGAGGAGATGCACGCTAAGGACATCCGGCTTTAACTTGTAAAGCTCGATAGGCAAACCATTGGGGCCTAGCGCTTTCCCCGGTTTAAGGTCCACAATAGCCCGTTCCAATTCGGATGCGGCGAGGGGGGCCTCCAGGGCATCCCGGTCGGCCTCCGACAGACAGGGCATACGAATGTCAGCCAGCAAGGCATCGGAGTCTTCCCCCGGCCGGTCCGACCCCCTGCTGTAAACCCGCCGGAAGTGTCCCGCAAATTCCTCAACAATTTCTGTAGGCTCCGTGAGCGTCGCACCCGACACTGTCATGATCACCGGCACCACCATCGCGGCCCGCTGCTTTTTGTCCAGCCACGCAATAAGTTTGCCTGCCTTATCTCCCTGGTCGTACAGCTTGCCCACCTTGTGCTGAATGGCTGTCTGAGCAGCGAGCGTGACCAGCTCTTTGTACTCTGCGGTTTTGAGCCGTAGCCGATGGTGCACCCCCGGCTCCGTCTCCGCGCATGCTGCCCCCTCCAACGCTCGCAGGTCCGTCTCGACCGAGGCGATCTGCGCCTCTCGTTCGTTACGGCCGCCGGCAATGGCCGAGAGGGCCTCCCCCCGCCACACCGCCTTGAAAGCTTCCCACAGGGTTACCGCGGAGCCCGTCGACCCAATGTTGAGCTCGAAATAGCGCTCAATGGCGCTGGTTAGTTTTTTCCGCAGGTCCTCATTCTTGAGACGCCAAGCGAGTATTGGGGAGACGCATCCCTCCCGGCCACCCCCCAGCGCGATCTGTATGTATACTGGGGAATGGTCAGAAATACCCCGCGCCAGGAGGGAGGCCTCTCGGATGAGCATGTCCGGCCGCATGGAGGTCAGGACGTAGTCCAGGCGGGAGAACGAGCGGTGCGGGCCGGAGTGGAATGTGAAGTGCCTACTCGCAGGGTGCAGCAGCCGCCAGGTGTCTGTGAGCCCAAAGGAGTCGATGAAATCCGCCAACCACCTTTGCCCCGTGGGCGTGTCCCTGGGCGGGTGCCTGTCTAGGGTGCCGGAGGCAACGGCATTAAAGTCCCCCCCTATGAGCAACTGCCCGTCAGGGAGGGAGAGCAGGAGTTTCCCCAGGTCCACGTATGCCTGTGCCTGCAGGCCGGGATGGATATATATGGAGACAAAGTTAACCCGTCGACCCGCCCACCTCCCCGACAGACCTGCAAAACGGCCGAGGGGGTCTAGCTCAGTGTGGTCAATGTGCAGGGGCAGGGAACGGCGAACCAGTATCCCCACTCCCCGCGATCCTGAGGTGAAGCCGGAGTGAACCGCTAGGGTATATCCCCATCTATTGAGGGCCTGGCACATATTCCCCATCAAGTGTGTTTCCTGCAGAAATACTATATCAGGGAGGTGTCGTTTAAGGAACTGCAGGACAATAGTACGTTTAAGCCCATTCCCCAGCCCATTGACATTCCAGCTAAGGATCTTAAGGCTGTACCCCCCTCCACTAGCCATAGTCCCTGCTGTAGAGTCCTGGCCGCCTCCAAGCACCGGCGCTGCCAGCCACCCCTTGTCGCCCATCAGTGTGTGACCAAAACAAACAAACAACCTCCCCACCTTCCCCCCCACCCCCCCAACACCCCACAGCTATACATGGCCGAAGTCGGACCGAGTCCAATGAATCAACACCTGACAATCGCAGCAACATGAGTGCATCAGCTGTAACATTTCCCCAAACAAGCCCCCCCACCCCCCGCCCTGCCCCCTGCTCCGAATAGCCCTTTCTTTGTGTAAGTAATTATTGTCTATTCTAGTCGGAACTACCTTTTGAATCTTCCCTATATTAGTAATGTGTTCAGTGTGTCCTTCTAGTGTATCTATAGTAACCTTAAAAGAAATCAAAAGAGCAAGTATGCTCCATAGAAGCATTAATAATCCTGTACAACAACAACACATTTTACACCATCTCTTCATGAATGTACATCTACTTTTGCTATTATCTATGTTAGCCATCTTTATTAATTTGGACTGTGTCTTTTGACTTAGCCTCTTTTACTTTCACAACTAGTTTTCTAACCTTAGGCTCTAAGCCCCTACTTGGTTCTACCAGTATCTATCTTTTGACTCAATTTATTATTCTTTTCATCAGTAGTTTTCTATATTTTCTCAGTTTGGCATTTCATCATTTTTCACTTCTTTCTGTTCATCCAAGTACAGAATTTCCTGATCTTCCGTTTCGTCTTCTCCGATGTCGGATAAGATAACTTTCAGGATTCCTGCTTCTTTTTCTTCTTCAACCACTTTCAGTAAAGCCTCCTCTGGATTTCCTTGACTATCTGCCTCTTCCTCCTTTTCAGGCAGAGCCACGTACGTCCATTCCGGTGACTTATACTTCTGGTTAGGTTTCCTTGTTCTTTCATTTTCTTTATTCTCAGTTGTTTCTTCTTTCGATTTTTCTTGGCTTGTCACTTCATTCACCTGATCTGCTCTCGATGATTTCACTCGTACCAGCCGATATCTCAATCTCTTTACTCTGTTTGGCCACACTTCATCCTTTTTAACTCTTTTCTGTTTACCTTCTTTATTATTCTTTTCTTCTCTCCAAGCCCTTTTCCTTAGAACTCGACCTTCATGTATTTCGTTTTCACTCTCTTCAGATTCTGTTTCAACTTGCTTTTTCTTTGCAACATCCTCTTTTTCCACCACTTGTTTTGTTTCCCTACTTCTGTCCCTCCTTGGGTCTCCGACACGCAATCTTCCTGCTGGCTACTTGTCCCCTTCACCTAGCTGGATGTTGCAGTTCCCTACACCTCCTCGGGGGTCTTCCGCAATCTGTCCCTCTCTCTCTATACCTGTCCCTTTTTCACTTTGATCTATTATTTCTGGTGGAATTTCTCTTGGTCTTTCATCTGAAACTTCCTCCTCTCGAATTTCTTTTACTGCTTCTTCATTGTCTTTTCCTTTTTCTTTTCTGTGTTCTTTTTGAGGACCTTGTGTCCCTTGTTTGTTTTCAGAATCTGAACAGGTATCAGAAATCTGCAATCTTCTTCTCAGAGAGATACTTCTGGGGACAAAATTTTGATTCAGTTCTGTTTCCCCCCTTTCAGAGTTCTCTTGTGTTTTTGGCTCTTCGTTTTCTGATTCAGTACTTGACTCTGAGTCGTCATAGTACTCTTTATCTTTGCTGTCCACTGGAATTGGTAACCTCAAAGTATGACTGGCATGGATCCAGTTTTTCAATCCAGCACACTTCACAGCTGTTGTCGTGGTCAAAATAACTTGCCTTGGTTTTCCCCACCTTGGAACCAAACAGTTTCTTCTTCTGTGGACTTTTATCCTTACCCAGTCTCCTGGGCTCAGATCATGGACTGGCTTCCTTTCAAGGGTGGTGGCATCCGCTCCAACCTGATGAAACACAGAATGAACTGCGTCAGCCAGGCCTTTACAGTATTCCAACACCATGTCATCAGTTATTGTCATCAGCTTGTTGACTGGAATGTACACATGCCTCATTGCTCGTCCCATAATTATTTCATGTGGACTTAACCCTGTAGTTCTGTCTGGTATTGCCCTGATTGTCATTAGTACTAGAGGTAAGGCATCAGGCCATTTCATACCTGTGGCTAAACACATTTTCCCAATCCTATTTTTGATTGTACCATTCATCTGTTCAACCACACCAGAAGCTTCTGGTCGGTAGGCACAATGTAGTTTCTGTTGTACATTCAATGCTTCACTAATCAATTTTACAATCTCGTTATGAAAATGTCCTCCTCTGTCTGATTCAAGGGTCACTGGGAACCCGAACCTAGGATGAACTCTCTCAAAAGAAGCTTTGCCACTGTCATCCGATCATTTCTTCTAGTTGGAAATGCTTCCACCCACCTGGAGAATAGGCAGACTATGACCAGAACATACCTCAATCTGTTACATGGAGGCATTTCAATGAAGTCCACCTGCATTCTAGTGAAAGGCCCTCCTTCTCGGCCTATGGTTCCTAGACTCACCACTGTCTTTCTTCCAGGATTGTATTGCTGACATATTAGACATCTCTGGCATAGACTTTCTGCTACAAGTCTGAATTTTGGATTGTACCAGGTCTGCTTAAAAGACCTGATCATAGCGTCTCTCCCTATGTGTCCCTGGCCATGATACATCCGTGCCATGGTAGACATCATGCTATCAGGCATTACTGGTCTTCCATCTCGATAGACCCACACACGGTCCTTTTCTCTTGATGCACACCCTGCTTTTATCCACTGTTTCATTTCCTCATCTCCTGACTCTTCCTGCAATTGCCTCACTTCTTCCCAAGTTCCCACAACGTTAGTAAACATTACTGAGCAAGAAAACATTTCCTTTTCCTTTGCTCGATTGACTGAATACTGATTCCGTGCACAATACTGTGCCATATCATTAGCATACCTATTTCCAGTAGTGATGTAATCACTACCCTTACCATGGGCAGCACATTTCACCACAGCCAATTGTTTAGGCAGCTGTATCGCCTCAATCAATTTTCCAACCACTTCAGCATTCTTAATAGGGTTTCCACTTCAGGTCAGGAAACCTCTTTGCAGCCAGAGTTGGCCAAAATCATGGACAACCCCGAAGCCATACTGGCTGTCAGTTATCACAGTCACTCTCACACTCTTCCCAATTTTACATGCTCTGGTCAAAGCAACAAGTTCAGCTACTTGAGCTGATCTCACTCCTTTCAGATAAGATGCTTCCATCACTGCTGCAACTGTGCATACTGCATATGCTGCACTTAGTACTCCTTCATCTGTTCTCAAACATGACCCATCAACAAACAACACAAAATCACTTTCTGGCAAAGGTACATCTTTTATATCTGGTCGTGGGTTTGTGCAATACTCAAGCACATCCAAACAATCATGATCTGCTTCATCTCTCACTTCCACATTCTCTGCATCTGGTAACAAGGTTGCAGGATTCACATTCAAACACCTCACAAGGCTCACATTTGTTGCACCTAATATGATCTTTTCATACTTAGTCAGCCGACTATGTGTCATAAACTGAGTACGACTCCTTGTTAAAAGAATCGCCACATCATGAAGTACAAACACTCTTAATGGATATCCCATCACGATTCCTTCACTCTGCTCCAAACTTCGACATGTTGCAGCCACTGCCTTCAAACACCCAGGTAAAGCTGCAGCCACTGGTTCAAGCATTGATGAAAAGTATGCAATTGGTCTCCTCAATCTTCCATGCTTCTGGATCAACACAGAGAGTGAACATCCATTTCTCTCACTGCAATACAACTCAAACTCTTTCTCATAATCAGGCATGCCTAGTGCTGGTGCTTCACACAAACCCTCTTTCAATCGTATGAATGCTGCCAATTCTTCCTTGTTCAATTCCAGGGGATCTTTTACATCACTCCTGGTCAAACGCACCAAGGGCTTTGCGATCAGGGAAAAATTATTAATCCACTGACGGCAGTACCCTACCATTCCCAGAAACATTCTCACCTCTCTTTGAGTCACGGGAGCTCTCATTCCTTTTATGATTCTGATCCTGTCTATCGTTATTTTCCTCAGCCCTTTCTCAATTTCATGACCCAAATACTGTACTTCCTTTTTACAATACTGCAATTTTGCTGGTGACACTTTCAATCCTCCATCTGCCAAATGGTTTAGTAGTGCTATAGTATCTACCTCACAAGCTTCACGTGTTTTAGACGCCACATTAGGTCGTCGATAGACTGCACTAGTACTGAGCTTTCGGGCATTTGCAGACTTTCCAATGATTACTTCAGCAATTTATTAAATATTGAGGGGCTTTCTGTGTACCCCTGTGGGATTCGGCACCATGCCAAAATCCGCTCTCCAAACCGAAATGCAAAAATTTGCTGACTGTCATGATGTAATGGGATAGAAAAGAAAGCATGGCATACATCAATTACTGTATACCATTCCGCATCAGGGGGAATCTGGTACAAAATCACTGATGGATTTGGCACAATTGACAGCATGACACAACAATTTTGTTTATCTTCCTCAAATCCTGTACTATCCTGAATTTTCCATTAGGCTTTTTCAGTCCCATTATGTGTGAATTACATGGACTACTCATTAATTCTCTTAGGATTCCTTGCTTGATCATTTTCTTAATTATTGGGGTTACTCCTTCAATTATTTCAGGTGTCAATCTGTACTGTGGAACATTTGGATACATTACTCCTTCTTTTACAGTTATTTTAACTGGATCTACATTTCTCATTAGTCTTACATCCTCTCCAGTGAGATCCCAAACTTTTGCCTTTACAGACTTTCTCAGTTCTTTTGATAATTCATCAGGGTTGAATACAGCATAAGTCTCAGTAACCTCACTTTCTCTGTTAGCTATGGTCATTTTATATAGTACATCCTCATCTGGTGTTTCAAATGCTATTCCATCTGGAGTGCAGAATATAGTGCAATTCATTTTGCACAACAGGTCCCTACCTAATAAATTTACTGGACTGGTGTCGCACACAACAAAGCGGTGCATCTCTGTAAATTTCCCTATACTAACTTTTACTGGTTCTGTAAAAAATGTCTTTATCTGTCTGTTGGACATGCCAACTACTTGGATTGTTTCATCCGAAAGAGGAAGATTCTTAACATCAGCTGATCTAACTGTTGATCGAGTAGCGCCATTGTCCACTAGAAAAGTGATATTTTCATCATTAACCCTCCCATCTACAAATGGTCCTGTCTGGTCTACTTCTAGAGTTGTGCCAAGTACGCACTCTTCTTCCTCCCTTCGGCACCGTCAATAGCTTCCTTCTGAGTCACTCTCATCGTGTTGCAGCCAATACTGCGAAACAGCGCGAGCGCGTGGCGGTTTATTTACCTGTTCTTCATTGTAGAATCCCGATTCATTACTATACTTCTGTGTGTTTCTGCTCTGCGGGAAAGGTGGTTTTGGCACCTGATTCTGTGAGGTAACCACCTGCTGCTGTTGCTGCAGTTGACCACTCACCTCATTCTGCACCTGCGGATTCAATGATGGATTTTCATTATTAGTACTTGGAGGAAATTTACACTCGGATTTCCAATGCCCTAACCTACCGCAATTATGGCATGGGATCTTCTTTTTAGCTTCTTCTATATTACCTTTCCCTTTTCCTGGACCAAATCTCGGTCTAGTTCCTGGGTTATTTGCTTGTTCGACTTACTGAGCTTCCTGCCTTTCAGCTACCTTTACTTGTGCCCACATTGCCTTTTCTTTTAATTTTCGCTGTTTGGCCTCAATTTCGTCACTGAAATATTTAGCATGTCTCAATACTTCATCTATTTTCTTATTCTGCCAATCAACCATATACTGTTTTATCATGTCACCAATTTCTGGGCGTAAACCATATACAAATCTGTATACGAAATGACTCAAATCCTTTTAACTCAGGTTCTCATCTCCACTAAACTGCTTAAAAGCTTGAATTAGCCTCTCATAGTATGCATGTACTGATTCTTTTCATTCCTGATGTGTTCGATCAATTTTTACCCAATCTGTCTCTTTAGGGGGCACTTTGTTTTTCAAAAATACCATCACCTGTTCATACTTCTTCATTACCTCAGGGTCCGGAGCTCCTGTCTTAGGATCCCTAGGGTACTCTTGAGTTGGCCAGTTGATCATCAACTTGCACTCTGTCCACAAATCTGCCGGTACTATGATATCAAATAGACTATTCAACTCTATCCATAGTACTTTAGACAATTTTACAAATCTGTCTACCTGCCGGTACCACTCGACGGGCTTTTCGCGTAGTCGAGGGAAATCATTCGTAAACGACAAAATGTCCTGTCTTGTCCATGGGACGTGTACATATCCTCCTCCTGGAATCTCCCTCATGGGGTATTCAGTTACTACTTTTTCTTTTTCTCTAACAGGGAATGCCGAAACTGACTTTTCTGAGGCATCATTACGTTTTCTATACCATTTACTTCTCCATTTATCCACATCTCCCCATTTTCTCAACAAAATGATTATGTCCTTAATCTGACCTACCTGTCCTGTGGTGTTTAGATTTTCAATGTCCTTTTCAGTAAAATCAACTCGATAGGGTTTCTGTAAGGCTTTTACCTTATCAATATCTATTCCCATTTCATTCGCAACTTCTCCTAATCTTTCATGTAGATTTTTCGCTCTCCATGTCACACTTTTACACAAAAATAACAATTCCTCATCCTGATAATTTTTCAATTCTTCTATGGGAATAGTCCCTACGATTAATTCTTCCAATACCATCCGTAACTTGGCTACATCTATTGACTGGGATTCTTTATCTTGTTTCTGTAACCCTCTTAACCATTCACTTAGTTCTTCCACAGAAGGTCCTACTGGGTTTTCTATGCTACCTTGTTCCGGATTTCTCTGGGGTTCCAATAATGTTTCTACTGTCGTTCTACTCTTTTCGGCATAACTCTGATTTATAAATGGATTATTTGAAACACTTGGTTCAAACATATTTATTGTCTGTCCCCATGGATTCTCAATTTGTCTCTGTTCTGAACTCTCAACCAAATTATGGTTCCGGTAAGGTACCGTCAAGCAATGTTCACTATCCTTTTGTTTCTCAAAAATGGGCATTACTGGACCTATGGTCACAGGAACTGTTACAGCTTCTAGATTCTTAGTTAATTCTCTTATTTTCTCTGTCAATTCTAGACTTGTTTTGGCCAATTCTGCTGAATTTTCACTATTTATTCTATTCTCTGACTTCTCTACTTCTCAAATGGAGTTTCTCTTCCCTTAATCTGGTGACATAGTCTCAGTTTTGATAATTCGTAATGTTTCTCTCATTGGGGCACTTGGTGTCAACATCTCTGGGTCTGGTCGGTACGGTGGTGGATTTTTATAAAACACATCATCCAACACATCATCATCTGATTTATTTGCTCAATAACCTCTTGATTTCACATTTTCTTCCTTCATTCTCTCCTACCGCTCTTACAGGAAACACACCTTCAGTCATACTTGCATTCCGCCATCTTTTCATTCGATCCTCATGCGTTTCATGTCCATATGGTCTACCAAATAGATGTCTATATCCTCTACCACTCCTTTGTCTTTCTCGTTCATGCATTTCGTCTTCCCACTCCGTCAATGCCTCAAACTGCGTTGGTCTAGGTCTTGGTTCTAAATACATCATCTTTTCTCGTAGATTTCTTAAAACGGCCAAATTAAAGGAACCATGTTCTGGAAATGTCAGGACTCCATCGTCCTTGGTATATTTTACCCAATTGTCTAACCAAATATAAGTATGGTACCCATATTTCGCAATCATTAGAGATGCGGGGGTTTTCGGTGGAGGAAGTAACTGTCCTTCCCTAGTCTTGACCTGTTTGTCTTTCTTAAACCACTTTTTTATTTTACCAAACCACGACTTTTTCTCCTTGTCTGGCGGCTGGTATTACATTTTCTTGGTTTCCGTGTATCGCTAGTCTCTCTATAACTGTACCGCTATTCTGTCCTCTCACAGCGCGACTCACACTAACGCACCAATCAGGAGCGTCTACGTCACTCTGTACTTTCTCTGTGACAGTGACAGTCCTCAAATCCCAGCGCGACTTACACTAACGCACCAATGGGAAGCGTTTACGTCACCCTGTACTTCTCCACTCCTAGCGCGGCTTTACACTGACGCACCAATCTGGGCGTTTTTACACTTCTGACCGACTGTCCAATCCCAACGCGGTCGTTCTGACGTCAGCAGCGGCTGCGGCAGCTCTGCTCCTGTCTACCCCTCCTTTACAAGTCCGCTCAGTGAACTCTTTATTGCAACTTTACAATTCTATTAGTAACAACACTAAAACATCTCCATTGTCCGCTCCGCTAACCAAAGAATAGCAATAGACCTTTCTCACGAGAATTCCGTCTTTCCCAAGAGCAGCGCTTACCTCTGCCCTCCTACGGAATCGTTACTTCCGTTGATAAAGTAGCACATCCCTCTACCTTACCCTTCTAACAAGCATTAGCTAACCGTTTCTCTAGTATTTAAGAAATAAAACCAGAGTTTCACAATTAACCCGAATGCTATTTTCGTTCACGCACTTTCACACAAGAAAATATAGTACATTCGCACAGAATCCTGTCTTTCCCGAGAACAGCGAACAGTCTGTCCTACTACAGAATTATGACATACGTCAACAAAGCAGCGCTTACCTCTACTTTGTCCTTCTAACAAGCTCAGAGAATACCTGCTACCTTTTCAGTGATAAGCGTTATCGGTATGCCATTTGGTTTCCTGGTACTTAAAGACCCAAATTTCACAGGTAACATTCGCTATCATTTACACTTCTTTTACACAGAAAATATTTCTAGTGGCAACACACAACGATGCTACCGAATCGGACCCAGACAATGCGCCGTGCAACTTCAATTGTCACACGTTTCCCGTGTACCTACGGGCAACCACAATTCCGTCTTTCCGGAGAGCAGCGCTTACCTCTGCTCTGCTATGGAACTGTTACAAACTTCCGACTTCCTACATCCCAGAAGCCGTGCAAACAATATATAACTCGACGCGACTCAACATAGAGTGTTAGTACATAAACCAATGCCAATCAATAATCAAAAATCAATAAGCTATTCACAAGCAATGATCACCAAACCAAAACAGTAGCTAACCATATCTCTGCTACCAAGAAAAACTGATGCAGCGCGCAATGCAAAATCCCTCCCTTCGTCACAGATCATAGATCACACTCAATCACTACATTCGCTGGTGGGGCCCATAACACCAACATTCATTCACTATTAATCCGTTCTCTAAGGAGGTGATTGTTCCATTCGCTGCAATGAGAGAAAATACCCTTCCCTATTCACTAAGGCCTAAACTTCACCTTTTTGGTACTCCTCTCATGGATAGGCCATGGATCAGCTTAGCTACTGGTTAAAGTGATAACAAAATCCTTAATTTATTTACATAAATACACTTTTCATAATAACGACACAAACACAGTTCTTGTAATAAATCTTAAATCTTTATATAAATAATTGAAAATCGAATCTTTGTTAAATCAAGCAGTAGACCATCATATTTACCTATTCTGGCTAAAAGTCGTTCTCTAAGTCAAAATCTTGGTCATCAGTTCATACTGTCAGAGTCTTTGGAAACAGCTGTCCTGCAGTGTCACCGTCCTCTCCGTCAGCATAACGTCAGGAAATCGAAAATCTTCTGAAGGGTCTCGGCTCTTGAGCTAGCAACCTCTCTATTCTATGGCATTTTTATAGTAAAATTACATTCCAAAAGTAACGAGTAATATTTTGAATGCTTCTGATTGGTTGACGAAATCCGTTCCACCTCTTTCCCATACGGAAAATGTCTCTTTTAGATGTAGTTCATGTTTTTGTGAACACATGTATCTTTTGATTGTTCTTTCAGGGCAGCTGGCTGGTAGCCCGGAGTGTCCTTGAGTGGCACAGTTGAGTTAGGGTCGCGTAGAGGCCACTGCTGCTGCTGGTGACGCATGCGCACTTCACCCAGAGACCTTCACAATAGAGTTGTGTTCGTCAAATAGGGATGTCGGCCATTTTGTGGCCACCAAATTGTCAACTTAAGCAAAGAAACACAAAAACGTAATTAATACATGGAAATGACTAATAAAATGTTATCCCCTTGCTAATACCCATATGTGTGTGTATTTATCTAGCAAAAGCAACACTCAATGCGGGTTATACTCGCATTAATAATGCACAAATTACAAATGCATCACGAAAGCAACATATAACATGTAATATTCTGTTTATCTATAATCAATATGCGTACACGTTTTAGTTTACGTATTAGTTAGGCCATGCAAATGCAATTCCCACGTGTATTCTTTATATTAGGAAGGTTGATTAAATTCCACAGCAATCCTGTTAATACAATTACTATTAATCAATTAATCTTATTAATCTAAACATGCAAAATGGAGAGGGTATACATTTTTCTTTAAATAAAACCCGCTCCAGCATCACTACCTACTCTAGTGTGGCCTACTAAACTCTCTTGAGTTGTAGAACGGTGTGCTATGCCCTTAACACACAACTCTAAGTTCAGTAGAACTTACTGTATTCTAAAGCTTGTATTATATGTACCTCAAGTACCTTTAGTGGTTTTCAGTTAGTTAATTCAATTGAGATTATCTGTTAAAACCATAGCAAGCTGGAATCCCACACGCTGCACACCAATGTGAGACGTTGGCCTGGTATATGCCGTCCACTAGTTATAGTGGGCCCCTTGCACCAGTCCAAACAACCCCTTCTTGATGATAGGTTAAAGACAACCTTTATTGAAATCTATCCTAGTGGTAGCTATGGAGAGCAGCCTTCAGGCTAAGTCTTGAAGGAATGTAAAGCACATTGTTTTACCAGTCTATAATCTCTTGAATGGCTAAATGAAAGGCAACCACACCAGGTATATATATAAAATATATGTATTTATTTCTAAACACATATTACTAGTCTCTTTATGAGGCTAGAGGTCCAAACACATAAGTTACACTTAAAATATTACAGTAAAATAGCACAAATACACGTTAGGCCCTAGGGGCGAGCCAAACCATTTACTAAAATAGTGGTATAAGAACCACAACTTAACTAGACACAAGGTCTAGAGCCTGTAGAATCGCTGGGACCCCAATGAACCACCCAAGGTAGTGACACATGGGAACCACGGGGGCCGTGTGCAGTGTGAGAACACAGCCGCGAGCGCCCGTTAGCTTCAATGGGGAAAGTCACGGTTAGATTTTTTAAGATTAGGGACACTTAGAGATGGACTAGGACCAAACCCTTTTGGACTTAGGAAGTTCTAGGGTCAACACCCATGGGAGCACCGGAGTACTCGAGTTACCTCACCCAGGGAAGCCGGATGCATAGGTGTCAAATGGTGTCGGGTTGTGTCGTCGTTTTCAATGGAAGCTGGCGAAGAAGTGCTGCTGCCTGGAAGATGCGAAGTGTCCGAAGAGATCCAAGCCTGTATCGAAGATGAGAAGAACCTGAATGTAGAGGGGACAGAGTCTGGGTCACTAGCCAGTGACCAGGGGCACGATAGGCGAATGCCCACCGATGTCGGGTGATTTCAGGTAAAGTAGGTGAAGCTTGACTCTTCAGCCTTGAGGACCAGGAGGTGTTGAGGACGACCAGGAGCTGGATTCGAGCTGTTCCACGAAGGATGTCGAGTGCTGCAGCGCCGGTGCCCGGATTGTACACAACAAGCCTTGGCAACAGCAACCCACGCAGAAAGGAGAAAGATGCTTCGGTGGTCTGAGGGATCCACCACGCGGTGGGGAGTCAGGGCACGTCTGGAGCAACCAGGGAAGCCCAAGGAACATCAAAGTTGCCTTCACAGGGACCCACCTGGCTCACAGAACACTCATGGAGTGTAGGCCCACAATCTTCGGTGCAAAAGGTGCTCGGGGCTTGGGCTACACGAAACCCAAAGCATGACTTCAAGAGACGTCGAGAAGTCAATGCACTTGCAAATGTGCACGGTGACCAGGAGTTCCAGTTCCACGTTACTCACGAGGGCTGCAGGTCTCAGCTTTGCTGGGGACTCGGGTCGGCCTCTGAGAAGTCTGGAAATCCTCTTCCTGGGCTGCAGATACTTTGGACTCCGTCGGGAGCTTCGGAAATGCACACCGGCAATTGCTTCGTTGGTGCCTGCCAAGCAGGGGAGTCACTCCTTGACCCCAAGGGAGATTTCTTCAGTCCTCTAATCTTGAGTAGAGTGTTGAAGTTCCAGGATTCAGTTGCATAGTTTTGTCCAGGGATATCTTAAGTCCTGATGCCAGGGGTTCCTTACTTATACTTAAGAAAGGGGTTGGACTAACTCAGGGGACCCACCTATCGGAGAATTTGGAAAGAGGGGTGGCTACACCCTTTTCCTTTGTCCAGTTTCACGCCAGAGCAGGGGCTGGAAGCCCCTTTACCGGTTTGAGCTGGACTATGCACAGGGACACCAAATGTGCCCCCAATGCAGGACTTCAAAGCACTCTCAGAGTGCTCCCACCCAGCCCCAATACACATCAGCCTGTCTGGGAGGTTGTTACACCTTCCTGTGACAGGAAACCTATTGTCCAGGCCTCCCCTGCCGGAGTTTCGGTCAGCAGCAAGAGGCCAGACCCGGGTCTGTGACTGCAGCATCCATTTTGTGTTTCCAGGGCTCAGTTAAGTTGGTACCGGGTATACTGGTGCTGTCATGTCTCTCCCTCTAGAAGGGTGGGATCATACTCCCACACCAGTTACAGGTGTGGGGGTATGGTTCCAAGGTGTTTTACACCAAACACAACATGTTTCCGTGCAGCCAGTCCAAAGTTAGCATTTATCGTTTGGTTATAATGCACTTGAGATTATATGGTCAGGCTGTACTACTGACAACCCCGGAGGATGGATTCCGAAGGCTGCAGAGGGGCTCAGCTCATTCCTGGGCACCCTCTCACATATAACCAAGCACCCTGCCTTCAGGATTGATAAGGTCTGCCATTGCCATAGGGGTGACTGATAGGTTTCTATGTGCAGTGATAGGTGAGATATAGTGAACCTATATCTCAGTAAGGGATGAATGCACCTCCTTTCCTAGGCTGCAGTAGCAGACCTGTGGTGTCATTTTGGAGGGCTTCCCAGGGGTGGCATAATACATGCTTCAGCCCCTGGTAGGCCTCTGGGGTACCTATGCCCTGGGTACATAGTATAGCATATACTAGGGACTTATAAGGGCACCCCAGAATGAAATCTGTGGTGTACCTAAAGTGCATGGAATCAATTTAGAGAGGAAGCAGCTAGGCTGGGGTCCTGAATAGCAGGGCCCCAGCCAGACTAAAGTCGAAAACAGTGTTACAGCAGCAAAAAAGTGGGGGTAACCATAAGAGGCAGATCCTACTCTCCTACACTCAGCAAGCCCCAGGCCACAACAGGTCTTTGGATAATCCGGTTGTATTCCCTCCTGTCCCAAAAGTTCCCCTTGTCGATGTCCCAGTGTTGAACCAACTTAGTATGGTTCCAATCCCAAGCATCTCTAACTTTTGAGAGCAGATCCCCATAGTTATACTCACAATGACCTTTGAAAATGTCAGTTCAAAAGGCCATATTTGAAGTGCACGGGTCCTCTCTAAATGTTGTCCTGACTGCCGTCTTTTCCCGGGTATGCTTGATGAATATATTTACTTGGTCCAAGACCCTGCCCCTTAGAATGCAAATGCCCATTCCACCATCACGTAACCATCCCAGGAAGGCCCCTCAGAGTCAAAGGTCTGCAGTTTCCCTTGAGACCCTAGTTTATGGCTGTTTTTTTAACAGGAATGCACAGATGTGGCTGTCTCCCAGCACCCAGCTGTGGATTGGAGAGAGGTAGACAGGCACATAGTCCACGGATTCGCCATTACCAACTCTTTGATATCAAGCACTATACTGCCACTGTTCTGCATGTAGGAAATATAGTTCAATATCCTTTCCACAGATCCCTCATGCCAATCCAATGCGAGAAGCGGGCCCTACCATATTAAACACACCATCCGGTGCCAATCATTATCAGTGCAAGTAGTGCTCCCTCACACATGCCCTACCTCTTTCAGGCACCACACCCTGTCCCCAGGGAGCACTCCGATATAGCGAGAGACATGCAGAACCTTGGCAATTACCTTTTTAAATGCCAAGCTGAGTAACAGTAACCTACACACAAAGGTCCCATCATGGCAAACCTGTTGCAAGTTTGAAGAGCTCCTTCCTTGGGTGGTGCAACCAGTCCTGCAGGTCCTCGGAGGAGCATTTGAGTTACATGCCTTAGGTATATGTCTTACACCTTGATAAGAGACTTACAGCTGACTCAAATCAGCTAATCCTGTATACACTAATCATTAGTATGTATATGACAAACCCTGTGCTTTGGCCCTGAATGGGAGTGTCAAAAGCAGTCAAAGTCCTAAGGCTAGCACATAGATCAGAGCCAAACCGGGAGGGGCAAAAGCAAAAAGTTGAGGGAAAGCACTCTGGAAAGGGCCATTTCCAACACTAACTGAAACTTAATAGTGCATGTTTAACCTTTTAAGTACATAGCACCCTATTCTATGCATTTCCTATTGTCTATCTTAGAAGTGACTTATAAAGAGATAAAGGGGCGTTTAAGCTTTGGCAAGGGGTTATCAGTGCCAGGGAAACCCGGCAGTAAAACTGCACACACAGACTCTGTTTTGGCAGGCCCAACATATGTTTAAAGTGCTGCTTGTCTGGATGGGTGACTACGAGTTTCAGTACTTTCCTATATATCTGAGTGAGTGTTCAGTCCCTCTTTGGAAGTGTGATTGTATGTGCAAGTAAATATATTGCTATATGAGTGGGTCTCTTAGTAACTGTATGGGTCTGTAAAACTATATGCAAGTGGCTGTATGGAAAGCTTACTGGCTGTGTTACTGAGTATTGGGGAATGTAACTGTGTACAACGGGCTCTGTTACTGCTGGAAACATATGTGCTGTGTGAGTGTCTAAGTGAATGTCTAAGTGCCTTTGTCGCTGTCTGACTGGCTGTGTGAGTGCCTCTATCCATTTATAAATAGGTATGTGAGTTCCAGTATGGGTGGGAGACTTCATGTATAACTGGGCGCATGGGTCTGTAAGTGCGCATGTAACTTACTGAAACTTCAAAGTACATGTCTTACCTTTTAAGCACATACCACTCTGCCCTACTACCTACCTACTGCCTACTTTACCAGTTACTTGTATGTAGTAGAAGGGGAGTTTAAGGCTTGGCAAAGGGGTTGTAAATGCCAAGTCCACCCGGGAGGAAAACTGCACATGCAGACGCTGCAGTAGCATGGCCAAGACATGTTTAAAGACCTGCTTGTCTGGGTGGGTGACTTGGTTGTGTCAGTACTTGAGAATATATCTTAGTGAGTGTATAAGTCTGTCAGTGGGTGTGTGACTGGATGTTTAAGTAACTACATCACTATTTCACTGGCTATATTAGTAGCACTATGGGTCTGTAAAACGGTGTGCAAGTGGCTGTATGGTTAGCTTACTGGCTGTGTTAGTGAGTGTATATATAACTATATGTGAAACTGGCTCTGTTACTGCTGGATACATAAGTGGTATGTCAGTGTGTGAGTGAATGTCTAAGTACCTCTATTGCTATGCGACTGGGAGCCAGATATACACTTGTTTGCAAATGGAAAATCAGGCTGTTTGTGACAGGTAAAAAGCGTTGTAGTATGAACAAACCCTATTTTGTGAGATTGTAACCTATTACCAACTCCCAAAATAGAGTTTGCGAGTCGCTATTAGGAAGGGGAGTTCTAAGGGCGTCCCTTCCTAATAGTGAGTCGCAGGGGGATGTACGATTGTTAAGTGACCGCAAATGCAGTGTACTACCTACTTCAAATAGGTGGTAAGCCAGTGGCAAACGGGAAGTGGTCCCCAAGGGACCCCTTCCCCTATGTGAATGTATGCAAAATTATTTAAGAGCAAGCAGGCACTCCATGCCCTTAGAAATCGGGAAAAAAATACTTTTCACGTTTTGTCTTTTAAATGCATCCAGTTTTCGTTTAAGGAAAACAGGCTGCATTTGGGAAAAAAAGTTGCTTTATTTAAAAAACAAACACTGATATGGTGGTCTTCTGTTCGCAGCAGGCCACCATCCCTGTGATAGTAGCCCATTCCCAATGGGTCACAAACTGTGACCTGCCTCATGAATATTACTGAGGCAGGACATTTGCAACCCCATTGGGAATCACTAAATGTGTCTGGGACACATTAGTACAGTTGCAGGGATTCTGCACATACACAGAACTATGCGCATGGAAATGGGACCTCGGTGTATACGGGCTAAGCCTTCCCACCACCTTAGTGCCCACGAACCCAGGACCGACTTGCTATAGTGTCTCACTCGCTCTCCTACTCACAAATGGACAAACCAATGATTAGACACCCCAGAACACAACACTCCCGGATCTCTCAGGAGTCGTGGTAACAAGACCTTTTCGCTCATGTTCTCGGACTTGTCCACAATAAGATCTGACAGAAACACTAAATTAGTTTAAAATGTTTATGTTAACTAACGTGCTCTAAAATGCAGTATACGAGCCACCACCAGACGCAAAATGCATAATATCAATACAGTTAGCATTGCAGCAAGGCCTTATAACATGCAGGGAGATATCATTTTATAAAGACAGTGGATAAAGGACTATAAGACCTAACAACCCTTCCCTTGGCAACCAAAAGTATTATTGTATATTAGAAAATCTCTGGGCATTGTCAGCAGACCCCGCACCTCAGGACATAGATCGCATTTCTACATCACATGTGCCTGTTGCTCTTCTCCCTGGAAATTCCCTCTCCAAGTGTGTGTTACCTAAAAATGCATCTTCATAATATCAAAGTACGAGTCTCCAGCAAAAACAGCTGTATTAGTATGTTTTGTCTAAGTGCTTGTGCCTGACCAGAACAGAATAACAAGGGGAAGTGTTTATCGACCTTGCTCACTATGTTCAGACTAAACTCCAGGAACAGGCAGAGAACGAGCCCCGGAAAGAGAGTTCTCATGTGAAAGGCATAAACAGAGGTGTGCAAGATAAAGACATGCAGTGTTGTGCGCAAAAGAAGCATCATGGCTACTGGGCTCATGCTAACTTAAAGATGTCGATAATGTCTCTAGTGACCACGTGATAGTACATTCCGTTTTGCCAGTCGCAAAAATCGCAATTTGCGACTCGCAAAACGGGATGGTCGTACATTTGGGCCCTGAGTGTGTAAGTAACTTTATGCTTTTGTACATAGGTATGTGAGTTGCAGTATGGGTGGGAGACTGGATATATAACTGCGCTTATATGCCTGTAAGTGCACATTTAACTCACTGAAACTTCAAACTACATCTCTTACCTCTTGAATACATACCACCCTGCCCTATGAACTACCCATGGCCTTTTTTACAGGTGACTTATATGTAGAAGAAGGGGAGTTAAAGGCTTGGAAATTGTGTTTTAAATGCCAATTTGACAAGACGCTGCAGTAGCAGAGCCCAGACATGCTTAAAGGCCTACTTGTCTGGATGGGTGTCTTGGTTATGTCAGTTTTTGAGTATATATCTGAATGAGTGTATTAGTCTGAAAGTGGGTGTGTGATTGGATATCTAATTAACTATATCACTATATCATTGGCTGTTTTTTGTAACTGTATTCTTTGCAAAACTGTATTCAAGTGGTTGTATGGATGGGTTACTGGTTGTGTTAGTGAGTGTTGAGGTACGTAACCGTGTGTGCAACTGACTCGGTTACCGCTGGATTAAAATGTGGTTTGTCAGTGTGTGAGTAAATGTCCAAGTCCCTCTGTCTCTCCCTGACTGGATGTGGGAGAGGCCCTATGCTTTTGTAAATACATTTCTGACTTGCAGTGCGAGTGTGACACTGGATATATAACTGGGTGTATGAGACTTTAAGTCCGGTTGTAACTCAGTAAAAGTTAAAAGCACATGTTTTACTTTTTAAGCACATAGCACCCTGCCCTATGGCCAACCTACAGCCTACCTTAGGGACAACATATGTAGTGGAAGAGAAGTTTAAGGCTTAGCAAGTACTTTTAAATGCAAACTCAACCTCCCAGTAAAACTGCACACTCAGACTCTGCAGTAGCAGGCCCAATATATGTTTAAAGGTCTACTTTTCTGGATGGGTTACTATGAGTGTCAAAAACTGAGTACATATTTAAATAAGTGCTTTAGTCCCTCTCTGGTAGTGTCAGTGTATGTGTAAGTAACTATCTCGCTATATGACTCCCTGTCATACTATCTGTTTAGGTGTCTATATGTATATGTAAGTGGCCTTGTAAATTAATTACTAGCTCTATTACTGAATGTTGGGATTTATAATTGAATGTGCAACTGGCTGTTACTGCTGAATACATAAGTGCTGTATGGAAATGTGACTGAATGTGTTAGTTCTTCTGTCTCTGAGTGGGTGGGTGAGTGCCTTTTTGCTTTTATTAGTACGTATGTGAGACACAGTATGGGTGAACACTGAATGTATAACTGGGCATACAGATCTGGGAGTGCACATGTGACTCACTGAGACTTTAAAGTACAGTCTTACCTTCTAAGCACATACTACCCTGACGTATAACCTACATACACCCTAAGTTAAGGGTGACTTATAAGTAGTACAACGGAAGATTAAACCTTGGCAAGTAGCTTTAAAGGCCAACTTGATCTGCAGTAAAACTGCACACACAGCATCTGCAGTGGTAGGCAGACCACATGTTTAAAGGAATACTAGTCTGGATGAGTGACTAGGAACATATCACTACTTAAGTACACATGAATCTGTCCTTGTCTGGCTGTGTCACTGGATGTATAAGTAACTAAGTCACTAAATACCTAACTGTCTTAGTATCTCTATGGAATGTTATATATGTATGTATATATGTATGGAAATGGCTGTATATATTACTTACTGCCTCTATTAATGAGTGTTGGTTTTTATAATTCTGTGTGCAACTGGCTCTGTTACTGCTCGATACATAGGGGCTTTATGGGCATGTCACTGAATATCTACCTGCCTCTGTCTCTCTCTCTCTGGGTAGGTGAGTGACTCTGCTTTTCGAAATATGTATATAAGTTACAGTAAAGGTGAGAGACTAGATATTTAACTGTGTCTAGGGGTCTTAAAGTACACATATGGCTGACAAACTTCAAACTGCATGTCTTACCTACTAACCACATAGCAACCTGCCCTGTGACGTTCCTCCACCCTAGCTAAGGGGTAATTAGTACATAGTATAACAGATGTTTAAACAGTACCAAGAAGTTTTTAATGCCAACTAGCCCATGCATTAAAACTACACACACTGTACAGTTCCTGGGCAACATATAAATAATGGGCTACTCACACACCTACTTTCAGACACACACTCACATACTCACTCACACACCCACAGATACACTCACACACCCATTCATAAATCCACAAAAACACTGACACTCCCTCACAAATCCAGTGTCGTAGAAAGAGGGGTGCGGTGGGTGCGGGCCGCCCCGGGTGTCATCACTGGGGGGTGACAAAATGGCAAAAATGTGTTTTTTAAACACATATTTTTGCCAATTTGTCAAGCCGGGGGTGACCAGAAATTTTCTACACCGGGTTCCACCTGACCTTGCTACTCCACTGCACCAATCCCCTTATAAATTCACAATACTTTTGTATATATAATACTCACTTTTATCAACCTCCTGTTCACACATTCATTTTTAATTACATTCTTTTTTTAAAATACACTCTAATTGAAATACTTGTTAATTGAGTTGGTTGGTAGGAATGTTTTTTTACATTCTCAGTTACACTGTACTCTCAGAGAAAATGTGAAAACTAAGCATAAGAATAGTCCATCACTTCCATTCAAAGCAACCATTAATGGCAACCTTTTCAACTTTGCTCTCAGTGGTACTGTTGAAGTGAAAAAACTAACTTATCTTTCATATTTTACTTTTCTTATTGTACTTGTGAATGGTCAGTATTTCTTAACCCTTTCCTTGCAGTTCAGTAAAGAAGCCCAATCTGGTAGTGGTTTCGGGTGTATTCACACATTTGTCGCGACCCTCAGCTTGGACCCCTTGTGACTCTGCGACAAATTCGCAAATACGTATGGGAGTCCAAAAACATAGTTAGCTTTGTACTCTTAATACTTTACAACTACGCTACACTTCATAAGAAACTCCTGACTAGGGAAATAAACCCTCTTTCATAAATATTGACTCTAAACCTATCTAGCTTTAACTAATGCACTGCAGTCTATTTAGTACCTTTTTCCCCCCACAGTCTCTTAGCTAAGTTTCCATAGCAATCCTTTTTGGAACAGTCTCTTGAACCAGTAGGTCACAAGTTCACAACACATTCTAGAAGCAACATACTTGTTTAAAAATCAACAGCAGCAGGTGTGATTGACCATTCAGAATTAAAAGCATATCAAAGTTTGCATTGCATTTTATTATTTTTACCAGAGCTAATTACAGATCTACTTACTTATCCTTTGAAGACACTACCTAACATTATCAATCTGCATATTTACAACATCCAATCAAATATGTAATTTTTTTAACCAGGTTTGATCCTCCATTTTAACTGCCTTTTATTTTGCAAACTGCTTCATTCAGCTCCAGCCTTCTCCTGAGCGCTACTCTTCCATGCCTTCAAAATGGTTAGAGTGTGGATTGTGGGTCACAGCTCTCTGTTGTGGGCTGGAGAGTGTGCTAGAAAGAGAGGCATTCACAGGAACTTGAGTTTGCCTAATGTAGACATTACTTGAATGGGCCAGAGAGGGTTAAAGTGGCATCAATTGCTGCCTTTGGTTGAAGCCATTATGGATTGCCCACACCCAGACCTCATGATTGTGCACTGTGGTGGCAATGACCTAGGCACACTTACTAGGGTAGGACTGGAAATCCTAATAAAGGATGCCTTTGCTCAGTTGATGGTGCTTTTCCTCAGACTGCCTTCTCCAACATATTCCAAAGGCAGAAACGGAAGTGGCCAGATGAGTTCTGTCCACAGATAGACTAAGCGAGGGAACATGTCAATAAAACTGTTTCTGCATTCCTCAGAGACCACAACATGGGATTTATCTACAAGTACAACTTGCACTTTGACTTGGATGGTATATATAGAAGTGATGGAGTTCACTTCACAGAGAAAGGCAAATTGGTGTTCCTCAACAACTTGAAAGACTGCATCCTGTTTTAAATGTAGTAATCATCTACACAAAATAAACACAAATGCTCTTTTCGGAGCCACTCTATTACCCACTTGTTCATTTTTTTTAAATCCTTTTTTTAGTATTATTTCAACTTCGCAAATATGTCACGAATACACAAAATAAAAGCAGTCATTCAATAGACGGAACCACATTTTAAACTCACAACTATATAAGTGACTGTGCATCTGACTGGGCGCATTAGTGTCTGAATGAGTCTGTGAGAGGGTGTAAGAGTGTCTAAGTGGGTCTGAGTGGGTGTGTGAGTCTTTAAGTAGGTCTGTGAGTGAGTGTGTGAGTGTCAAGGTGGATCTGTGAGTGGGTGCATGTGTGTCTGACTGGGTGTGTAAAGTGGATGCATAAGTCCCTGAGTGGGTGTGTGAGTGGGTCTGTAAGTGGATGCGTAAATGTCTGAGTGGGTGCATGAGTCTCTGAGTCTGTGTGTGATTGGATGTAACCATGTGACTGGGTCTCTGAATGAGTATATTAGTGTCTTAGTGAGTATCTGAATGTATTTTTTCTTTTATTTTTGGGGTGAGATTTGTGAATACGTTGCACATTACACAGGGGGCACGCTGAGTGTCGTGACAAATTTTCGAATATCACATGTGTGGAAAAAACAGTTATTCAATGTCTTTTTCACATCAGGGGTCCATCAAAGACCCCTTTATCACACCCATGAGGCCAGGGTACCTCTACCCTGACCCCTTATGTAGTTTCCAACATTTATTTTCACCCCCAAGGGACTTTCCCGTTGTATAATATGGCAGCTGCAACTTTCTAAGCAAGTTGCGGGCAGCCAATCATAGCATTCCTGTTGGTGCGCATATTCACGACTTATTACAAAGTATTTGCAAAGTCTTTACAACCATAGGTATACAAATTTGGATTTTCTTTAATATATTAAAAACTACTGAATGGATTTACACCAAATCACAAAAAGCACCCTTTATGAACCAAGATCTAGCTTTCTGTCAAATTTGGTATAATTCCATTCAGCGGTCGTGTTGCAGTCGTGTCTAATATTCCTTTGGGAATTAACATAAGAAATGCACTTTTTTTTGCCCCCCCCCCCCCATTTCTTGGCTCCCAGGAGACAGACCCCCCTGAAACTTTTCATGCACAACTAGACCCTGGTGGGCACTTTTTTGTGTGAATATTTTGTGATGATTCGTTAAACCACCCTGAAGATATAGGCAAGTCAAAAAACGCTTTTCCTATTAAAGGTAGGTCCTAACTATAACTCCCTACTGGCGACTGCAAATATATATATATATAGAGTATAATATGCTATATATTACTATTGTTGGGGAGACGAAATTTTGAGTGTCATAATGCCCCTCCCCTCTCTCAACAATGGCGTTATTAATAGCATATCACATTTTATGCATCAACATATATTTAATGCCATGGCATTTGTTCATGTATATTTGTTTTACAAAATAAAGATTCAAAAAACGCTACACTAGATTACATTTGTGTAGTGAGGTAAACTCACATTGAAGAGGACTCCTGATTAGAAAGTGAGTGGTTTCTCTGTCATTGTGACATTGATTTTATGAGGCAGTAATGATGTGTTTCTCTTGTCTAATGTGCTGTACTGTGGCAACAGCAAGGGATTTGCCTTAGCACTGCAATAATAGTTGTGTTAATGTGCTTTTATTAGCACATATTAGTGTACAGTTTTAAATAACGAGTTGTTGGGCCACATTTATTTTTAGTGCCAGGGCATAAATAAACATACATGAACATGTCCCCCCAGCTATGTGCATTTTCTGTCAGAGACGTTGAGGAAAGGTTAGCGATGAGGGAAGGACAAGATTTAATTTCCCATTCAAACCTCAACAGGAAAGGAGTTCTTAAGGAAAAGAGCATTCATTTCATCAGGATACTCAGCATGAAGAAAGACAAGTAAACTTCTTTGGCTATTTCTGGTTTGGTTTAAATCCTTCCAGTAGCAGTTTTTTAAATGCCTGTTGGAATTTGTGCTGAGGAACTGTGTATATATCACTTTCTTTACTCACTGACAAAACGCATCAATATCAAAATGATTCAGTGAGTCTAATTTTTCTCATGTCCCATTAGAATGGTTTACTGTATGCGACCATGTGTGTTTTCAGGAAAAAGGCAATCACTCACTGGAAAAAAAAATTGTGAGCCACTCCAGTTAAAAATGGCTTTTCTTTTAAAGCAGGAAAAGGAAAATAGGTTAATTTATCAACTCCATAAACCACAATTTTAGGCTTTTGTACACAACACCCTCCTCCAGCCATCAAGTGTGATTATGATATTAAGTCAAAGGGATGCTGAATCACAGGGTGATGTGGATTTGCAGCAGTCGTGTATTCAACACAGTCCAGTGAATTACACCTGTGCTCGGTCAGCGTGGCGACCGGAAATTGCATAGACACACGTCTTGCACTCCTTCTGCTCTAAATGCTACCTAAAGTTTACCTTTCACCTTATTCATTACTTGACATTTTACAGCCAGAGTACCTTCATGTATGACGGCGGAAAAAGAAGGAACTGAAACAGAAATGTGCCCACCTGTTTGGTCACAAAACAGGTTCTATATTTACCCACAAATATATGTTCCCTCTAATGAAATCTGTGTACTGCATAGCACAGGAAGGGACGCACCTCTAGATTCGAAATGTTCTCTAACTCTCTCTTTCAGGTGTGAATAGTGTATCCTGTTTTTGTGTACTTACTGCAACAACCACAATGCAAAGAAAGGGAAAAGAACAACTACACCCTCCTGACCGGGGCCAGCTTTTTACCTCTCGAGCACCATACACATTATTACCCTGTGCATGATAATGCAAAGGGCCTCATCTTATGAAGTGCACAATACACCAGGCCTCAACACTCTCCTCCCCCCTGCAGCAAAACATCACCTGTTCTCCTGATGCACCACACCTAATACTCCCTTGCTGTACGTCGCCAGTGCTCCGCTGAACCTAGGAGTAAGTTATATTGGTGTATCAACCGCAGTGGCACCAGGCTCAGAGGCCCGCGGGGCCTACTGAACTCTGATTATTAATGGATTTCAAAGTTCAAACAGCGGCCACGGGGCTCATTTCCCTCCTTGCACCAGTAGCCATGCACACTGGCCACCCCACTGCCGCCAAAGTACATGTATGTCTCTTCGAGCGTTGAACTGTGAATTCAGCATGGTGTCATGCTGCCTTTGTGAGCATAGTCCACGCCTATTGACTTTGTCACCACTTTCTTACTGTGATAAGGCAGTTGGTAGAGGAGTGTTTAGAGCAGGGGTCTCCAACCTTTTGTGTAGTGAGAGCTACTGCTGGTCAGTGAAAATCGTCGTGAGCTACCAAGTGACCACCTCCGCTACGGTTTCCTTCATAACCATCCTTTAACAGTGCCTCTCAAGCCTTCATAACCACTCTCTCTCAGATACATTTATTTTAATTAGTTTTATAGCGCCACTCCTACCAACCAGTGTAAGGTGTCAGAACACTTTACATGACACAGATTTACACAGAGACAATAATCAGTGAAATGTTACATAAAACAGAGGAAAAGAAGGTATAGGAGTCACAATCATCCATACTGGTAGGCAGGATAGTTTAAGAGTGCTTGGTCAGGAGAGGCAGAAACATAGAATTTTTTTTTTTTTTTAAACCTAACTCCGACCTAACAACATGGTTGGGGGATTCTAATAGGAATTGATGTGTACCCAAATGAACCTATTTTGCAACAACTGGGGGAAATCATAATGGTCCAGCCCGGCCAGCCAGCCTATACCTTGCAGTTTTCATGCAGCTCTTTGATAAGCTACTTGCTCACTGTTCTAAATTTGGATTTTAACTCAAAGAGCTAGCTAGCAACAATCTGCACCTTCTTTGCAGCAGGCATATTAACCCTCTGTGCTATCCTACAGCGAGTAAAAACTTCCTGTGTATTGTAAGTTTACAAATTATGCAAACCATCTCTTGCTCTGTTTCCAAGAAGTACATTCATCATCCACTTGGACATTTTTATTGTTGGCCAAAATTTGTTCCAGGCCAGGAACACAGTAGCAGGTGTTTTCTATATTTATATAGTGGCGCCTCCACATGAAGTCAGCCTTAGCACCCGGTGGCATAGGTCCCGCTGCCCTAACTGCAGCACAGTACATGCAAGGACTTTTAATTTGAATGTCAGCTGCTGCTGTGCTTTATTACTGTTAAGGCAAATATTAAAGCACGGTGGCAGCTGATGTTAAAATCTAAGGTCCTTGCATGGGTGCATGCTAGCCAGGCCTGCTAACAGCTGTCACAGTCATAAAAAAGCAAATATATAGCGCAGTGTAGTAATCAGTGAAAGGCTTTCACTGATTACTACACCGCGCTATATATTTGCCTTTGCATGAAATTGGAGGTGTTCAGTGCAGGCGAGCACTTAAGTTGGCTGCCACAGTGGTGGAGTGCCTGCAAGGACCTTTGATGTTAACGTAGGCTGCCACCGCACTTTATTCCTCATGCATATGTAAAGCACGGTGGCAGCGGATGTTAAAATCAGAGGTACTTGCATGCACTTTCACAGAATAATCCGCTTTCACTGACTACTACGCAAAGGCAAATGAAAGCGTTGTTGAAAATTGAAACAGCGATGTGATTAAGCATTCACTAAAGACATGAATTCCCCTTTTATGGACCAAGTTTCTCTCCTTATGTTGACTAATGTTTGGACTCCATTTTGTATTGTCGTGTCTCCACGTGCTCAGCACGAGAAGAGTCCTATCTTCGTATCAGTTGCTCTCATAATCTGCCCAGTAACAGTCTATAAATAGCTCCTTTGTCCGTCTGGCGCATGCCCAGACTTGACCACATCTGTTATCAGTTAGTCCTTGCTTGACCATGTTTTCGCGGACTTAAGGAGTGTGTTAACTCCTCCCACATATTGATTCTGTATCGAAAATGACCATAAAAGGTAATGAATTCTGCTTCATGTTGTATCCACCCACTTATGAGCCCCTCTGTTGTGTATAAAAGGGGACCGTGTACGCAAGTTCTGTGTGCTACTCTATGCAATACTGAAGAGTGTTGTATAGGTTGTAGGACCACCCTTAAGGGTTAATAAACTCTGTCTTTGTATTTTGCAGTTTCCGTGCCAACTTCCTTCTAGCTTTTGTTACAGGAGAGCGAACCCTTGTATTTCTGCGGGCCTAGCTGGGGCCTGTATTCATCAATTGGCGCCCGTCACGTGGGGCTCATCGGCGACTCGGATGCTCGAAGGACTGGTCGTGACGAAGGTGAGGAATTTGGCCGGGGATGTGATCACTGCCAGAGGCATTTTAGTCCTTGCATCCTGAGGTTTTCTTCCTTCCCTTCCGAACTGACCTTCTGGGTAGCGCCGGTCCTCGACTGAGACCTCTTCTGTCGGTTTTGCCGTGACAGCCGTTTGGGCGAATTTTGGAGCTTGGCAGCTGGAATCTGGACACTCTTGATTGGTTAGACCCGTTGTACGGTACTTGCTCAGAGTTTTGACGCCTGGGTTGGCCATTTGAGTTTGATTTGTGATGACCGGTCATACCTTGTATTGATTACTGTGAGAATATATGCGTTGCAACACATATAGGCAGGTAATGTGGAGATATTTCTCCGGAGCTGTGTAAATTTGAACGGCGCAAAGTTTAAGTGCCATTTTTGATAATACTGCATATTTTGCATTATTTTTTGAGCATGCCTGCTTTTAGCGCACTCCGTAAGTGGTGCTGCTGCTTTGGAAACCGGTTGAACCTCGAGGAATCTGCTCCAGCCCCCCCAGAGGGGACTCCTAATAGGGATATGTATGTGAAGAATGGTCTTTCTTCTATAATGAACAGCACAGTATGGAGGAAATACACCGAAAAGGATCCTGAGTTGCGCTGGCCTTTGTATGGATCATTTGATATGCGTAAGATTGAGTATGTGGAACAGTGTATGTGTAAACGGCGTGCTCGGCAAGACATGTTTGAATGTGTACGGTTATGGGTGAAGGAAGTGCGTGAGCGAGAGAAACGTGAGAAAGCGCTGTTTGATAAAGAGCAACGGAAAAATGATCATGTGCGAGCACAGGAAGCGAAGCGTCGGGAGGAAAGAGAACTGGCGGAGAGACAAGAGAAAGAGCGTAGGTTGCAAGTCTCGGGTCAATATGCTGTCCGCCAGCCACTTTATCCTGTCCTTACTAATCTTGAAGATGATTTTTATTTATTAGATCGTTCTCCGCCTCCTTATGCTGGCGCGTCTGCCCCGAGATCACAGGATTCTGGATTGGTTTCGGATAAGGTAGACACGCGGTCTATGTTATCAGTTAAACGTATGGGTGAGCTTCGGAAAGTTTCTTTTCGTGCACTTAAGGGCAAGTTATCCCTCACTGAATTGTTGGACTCTTTGGAAAAGTGGCAGGATAGAGAGAAGTTGTATTTTTTGGGAACCTTTTCTGATGAAGTGATTACTGCCTTTCGGAAATATTCAGAAGTTTTTGAGCCTGATGATGTAGTATTAGATGCTAAAGCATTACGTAACGGTGTTTTTTCTCCCTCTAAGGCGCCTGATGCGGTTCGACGGCTGTTTGCATTGCGGGACACGGCGAGTGACCTTAAAGAGAGAGCGCGCCTAAAAGCAGGGGAGGAGGAGCAGTCGGATCCACGTATCGGCGATGACCAATCATCTACCTCCCACTCAGATAAGAGCGAACTAGTGCATGCTAAACCAATGCGAGAGGCGGCACCTTTGTATGTTCCTCCTAAAGGAGCGGGAACTAGTTCGGATATTACTTCCGCCGATGCTAAGGGATATTTTGTGTATAATTGGGTCTATACTCCCTGGCATAGGGCTGATGTTATGGCATTAAAAAATGCATTGCCTGACCCCCGCAAGAATCCAGCGGCCTTTTATGAAGAGGTCGAAGGGGCCTTGAATTCTTGTACTATGACTTTAGCAGATATAGACTTGTTCTTTGGGCTCATATTACCACCGGATATGTGGAGATCTGTGCGGAAGGTGGATGATGTTCCCGCTTTTAAGGCTAGGTGGCCCGAGATTGAGGATGAGGATAGGGAGAGAAAACCCGCGCAAAAACCACCGCGGATTATTTTAGATCTTCCTGCTGCTATCTTGAATAAGTTGAAAACGATTATTCCCCCTAAAAAGATTGACTGGAATATGTTAGCATCGTGTAAACAAAAGGTTGATGAATCAGTCTCAGATTTCTTTACGCGCTTTGAGGAGACATTTCATGATTTCAGTGGTCAGTCACTTACGGATAATACGGGTCGCAATCTTTTTGTGGATAAATATGTGGCGAATTTATTACCGGGAATAGCAGCTCGTTTAAAAGCGAGTGAAAGTTCTTGGTCCACCTCGTCTCCGGCATCCCTCCTGACTATGGCTCAGTATTATGAGCGTCAGGAACAAGAAGCGAAGGGGCAGGAGGAGAAGAAATCGAAAGATTTGAAAACAAAGGTGATGTTAGCGCAAGTGTATGGTCCGCCTCGCCGGGGTGTCGATAGAGGTAGGGGAGGATTCTATGGTCCCCCTTTGGGTCGGTCAGATGTAAATAGGAATCAATGTGCGTATTGTAAACAGTCGGGTCATTGGGCCAGAGATTGTCCGGCGTTGTATGCATCTCGTCAGGGACGTGGTCAGGGACCACCGAGAGGTAGAGGGGGCTTTTCGAATTTCAGAGGGAATTCTAATGATCGTGCTCGCTTTGAACCTAACGCGCAGCAGCGAGATAGACCCAATGTATTTGATCGACAGCACCAGTATCAAATGTCAGGGACTGACCGCTCTGGGTACCATGATTCGCAGCATGCATAGGAATGCGTTGGATGGGGGTTAGAATCAGTTGAAGTGCCGGTTGATCAGAAGGGTCCTTATGTTTCAGCAAAGGTTTTGGGTTCTACTGATCGGTTCCTAGTTGATACAGGAGCTACCCGCAGTGCGCTATCCAAACAATTGGTTCCGAGGGCTCCCCCATCTGGCTTAATGGTTACATCGGTAGGGTTTGATGGTACACTCTCTCGAAGCCCTCTTTCCCGACCCCTTGCATTCCATGTTGATCCCTTTTCTGCACCCTGTCCGTTTCTGCTTGCCCCGAACACGCCTGACAACATTATGGGTCTTGATATGCTCAAGCACTTCAGAGCTACGATCCGCTGCTCCCCCGCTGGAGTACGTGTGATATTAAATGATAATCACCCGATGACAGACCGGATGTGTGTGGTCGTGGAGGATACTGTGTTAGCTTCCCTCCCTCATTCTTTGTGGGCTAATTCAGATACTGATGTGGGGCAGATGGTGATTCCACCTGTCCATATTAGTGTCCAGGAGGGTGCGGTGTTACCGCGCCTCCCGCAGTATCGCATTTCCCAGGAGGGGGAGGAGGCACTCAGTCAGATTGTGCAGGATTTGATTAAGGTGGGGGTAGTGGAAGAAGTTCCCTATAATGTTTGCAACAGTCCTATCTTACCCATTTTGAAGAGAGATACGGATGCCAGGGTTTATCGGTTTATCATTGATTTAAGGGAAGTGAACAAGATTGTGATACCCCAGTATCCAGTGGTTTCTGATATCACAACGTTACTCACTTTGGTCCCGCCAACGGCGACCACGTTTTCAGTTATTGATTTGAAGAATGCCTTCTTTTCGATCCCTATTCATCCTGATAGCCGATACCTTTTTGGTTTTACTTTGAATAATAGGTCTTATAGATTTTGTAGGGTCCCTCAGGGCTACACAGAAAGCCCTAGCATTTACAGTCAAGCATTGAAAAGGCAATTGGATTCCTTTGTTCTGCCCGAGGGTGTCGCCCTTATACAATATGTCGATGGCATCTTGTTGGCGGCTGACACCCCTGAGCTGTGTGAGAAGAGTACGTTATCCTTGCTTTCCTTTTTGGCATCTCACAATCACAAAGTGTCAAAGAAGAAATTGCAATTCTGTAGACCAAAGGTGACTTATTTGGGTCACCTTTTGTCTAAGGAGGGGCGTGCACTCACATCACTGTATGTGCATGAGAAAGATGGATGTGCATTATCAGTTTTAGTGCAGATGCACGGCGACAAGCAGCGCCCTTGTGCATATTTTTCGGCTGTACTTGATCCTGTTGCCCGAGCATTGCCTGGTTGTTTTCGCTCGGTTGCGGCGACAGCTGTGTCAATACGTCAAAGTGAGGGAATTGTGTTATCCCACAAACTGTTGGTATTAGTCCCCCATGCTGTTGATGCCCTGCTTAATCAGACAAAGACGCAGCATTTGACCAGTGCCCGTTTGACGGGATATGAGTTGACGCTTTTGGCTCCTCATATTACGTTAAAGAGGTGTGTAACGTTAAATCCGGCCACATTGTTGCCGTTCCCGGAAACTCAGTCTGAAGCACGGAAAGCACACAACTGTATTCTTGTGACTGAGGAACAGACAAAGGGTCGTATTGATCTCCAGGATACGCCCTTTACAGATGTAGATGGAGAACTGTGGGTGGACGGATCATGCCTGAAGCTACCAGATGGTACGACTTCAGCAGCGTATGCAATCACCACACTACAAGCAATAGTGGAGACAGCACGCATACCGCAGAAATCAGCTCAAGCAGCGGAACTGATAGCATTAACACGAGCATGTGAGCTCAGTGCAGGATTGTGTGTGAATGTTTATACAGATAGTCGCTATGCCTTCGGAGTAGCGCACGATTTCGGCCTACTCTGGAAGGAGAGAGGGTTTCTAACGTCACATGGAGCGCAGATAATGTACGGGGAGTTAGTTCACAACCTTTTGACTGCATTAACATATCCAAAGAAGATTGCTATAATTAAATGTAGTGCCCATAAGAAAGTGGTTGATAAAGTTGGAGAAGGGAATGCTTTGGCAGACCGGGTGGCACGAGAGACTGCGATGCAGCCTGGTGCTACTGCAATGTATGTTGTGAAGTCACAGGCAGAAAGATGGCACGATGCTAGGAGAGAAGTGCTGGAAATACAGAGGACCGCTTCCGATAAGGAACGGGAGCAATGGTCCAATGATGGAGAATTAGATGACGAAGGATGTTGGAGAAATAAGCAGATGGATAAATGGAAGTTACCCACAGCCTTCGTACAACCTATGGTTCAGATGGCACATGGACTAGCGCATGTCGGAGCTTCCGCAATTGTTAAATTACTCACACGAGTTTGGGAGCATCCGGAGATCGCTAGTACGGCAAAGAGGGTAGTGCAGACCTGCATGATTTGCCTGAGATATAACCCGGGAAAGGGTACCCGAACTCCAGCAGGAGGATTTGCGACACCTACTGCACCCTTTGAGGTTTTGCAGATGGATTACATCCAGCTTGAGCGCTGTAACAATCTGAAGTATGTTTTAGTAGTGATTTGTGCCTTCACAAATGGGTTGAGGCATACCCTACGAAAGACAATACTGCAATGACTACAGCCAAGATGCTATTGAAGGAGTTCTTCCCTCGATACGGTGTTTGCAGATTGTTGTGGAGTGATAACGGACCTCATTTTATAGCAGACGTTATAAAGTATGTCCTGAAGGGTCTAGGCATTACCCAGAAGTTCCATGCAGTATTTCACCCTCAGTCTGCGGGATTGGTTGAGAAGTATAACGGTACTCTGAAGCTTAAGATCGCTAAGATCCAAGCTTCGACTTCTTTGACTTGGCTAGACGCTTTGCCGCTGGCATTATTGTCAATTAGATCGATACCGCATTCTCGGACCGGTCTCACACCTTACGAGATCGTCTTTGGACGCCCAATTAATATTTGGGGTCCACCAAAACCTAAGTCACTGTATGATGTACCGTGTGTAATGATGAATGATTATCTGGCACAGTTAACGGATAATTTGGTTTCTATTCATCAACAGGTTCGAGAGGCGCTCCCTGATCGGTCCACAGGTGAAGGTCATAATCTCCGACCTGGAGATCAGGTTATGCTGAAGATCTTTGAAAGGACGAACAGTCTGGAGCCGAGATGGGTTGGTCCTGCGCAAGTCTTACTCGCAACGAGGACGGCTGTGCGGGTTTCCAATCGGAAGAACTGGATCCATTCCTTGCACTGTCGCAAAGTGCCGCCTGGATTGGTGGAGCCTGCTGTATTGACCGACCATCGAGAAATTCTGACTGCGGAGAAAGGCCGTGCTGTGGAACCGAACGACACTGAGGAGCTCTTCCCGGACCAAGCGATTCCTGGAGGAAGAAGATATCACCTCAGACCGCGGAAGTGATTGCTGTATCCAAAGTTGTCAGAACGGCCCTTAGGTTAGTGAAACGGAGAGCCAATGTGGCAAGGGGTGGATCAGCCCTGCATTAGTGTAGCGACACCCGTCTTGGCCCGCTGGTGAAGAAATCAACGGCTGCCTAAGGGGAAGAGTTCTGACAACCTTTTAGTTTCAGGAAGATATTGACTTCTTACTACACGATGGAGAAGAAGAAGATTCTTTGTGCGACAAGCTTTATTATCATTGTGGCTATTGTTGGTATAACCACATGGTTTGTTGAGGATGTGACTCCTGCCCGTGAGTTGCTTGTTTTGACCACCCCAGTGCCTGAGGAGCACTACTTTTATACCCTTCCGTATCAAGAATTGAAGCATCGTCAGTCTTATTTGAATAACACTTTCATCCAGATGCTGCATCACACCCATGTTGCTACTAATGCTACGAACTGTTGGATATGTGGTATGATGCCAGCTCATCAGAAGAAAGGAGGAACGCCATTCATACCTCTTCCCTTTTCTCATAATGGCTCTTGTAGAGCATGGTACACTTTGCTTTTTGCCACACGGAAAGCTACAGTGGGACTATTACTCTTTAGACTTAATAGGGAATGTCATCAAGATAAAGATGGTTATCCACAAGCGAATGGGACAATATGGGAATGGGAAGAGTATCGACCAGACAATTAATCGATCCCCTACATTTTCACGAACACTAGAGACACTGTAGGGAAAGAACGATTTGTGATTCAAGTGGCACAAGCTCAAGCGGACCTGTGTGTCCAGAGTGTGGGTTATATTCCTGTTGGTGTTAGTGACTGTATCATTATCCTGAACATTGACGGGTTGAATAATAGTACTTTCTTAGCTTCCCATAACACATACTTCGTATGTGGGAATAAGGGTTATTATCGTTTGCCAGCCGGTTGGTCCGGAGTATGTTATGTAGCATTCTTATTACCTCCTGTATTCTTGGCACCTGCATCTTATCATAAAGATTTGAAGTTGTTGAATAATGTGACTGTAAATAGGTATAAACGTACCCTATCTATTGATGACGTTGATCAAACTGATACTAGCTTGCAGCAGTATATTGATTTTAATTTAGGATTGTTTTTCTTTGTTGGAGCTGCCCTAAATAGTAGGAAAGTTCGAAGATTAACAAGAGTTGTGGAGGCTGTGACAAATCAAACCGCTGCTGCTCTTGGGAATCTTACGGAAGAATTACAAATTACTAGAATTGTTGCATTACAGAATCGTATGGTATTAGATGTTATGTTAGCTGACCGAGGTGGAGCATGTAAAATTATCGGAAGTAGTTGTTGTGTGTTTATTCCTGACCACACGCCATCAGTTTATAATGCTATCAATAAATTGCATAAAATTGCAGCTGAAATCCATACAGAAAATGGCACTTGGACCTTTTCTGGATGGTTTTGGGCATTGATCACCACATGGGGGTGGAAGGTTTTGACTGGTCTCTGTATTATCGTAGCAATTCTGTTTTCTTGTTGCATTTGTGTCCAATGTGGTCCTTTACTCTGTTCCCTATGTGTGTCATTCTGTATTCCTGATAAGAAAGCTATTGCCAATGTCACCTATCAGAAACATTTAACTAAAGAAGTAGAAGAAATGATGAAAATTGACATATATGATGATTATCCTAATAAACCGAATGTCTTCAGTAAATGCTGAAAGGGTCGTCTGTTGAAAATTGAAACAGCGATGTGATTAAGCATTCACTAAAGACATAAATTCCCCTTTTATGGACCAAGTTTCTCTCCTTATGTTGACTAATGTTTGGACTCCATTTTGTATTGTCGTGTCTCCACGTGCTCAGCACGAGAAGAGTCCTATCTTCGTATCAGTTGCTCTCATAATCTGCCCAGTAACAGTCTATAAATAGCTCCTTTGTCCGTCTGGCGCATGCCCAGACTTGACCACATCTGTTATCAGTTAGTCCTTGCTTGACCATGTTTTCGCGGACTTAAGGAGTGTGTTAACTTCTCACACCTATTGATTCTGTATCGAAAATGACCATAAAAGGTAATGAATTCAGCTTCATGTTGTATCCACCCACTTATGAGCCCCTCTGTTGTGTATAAAAGGGGACCGTGTACGCAAGTTCTGTGTGCTACTCTATGCAATACTGAAGAGTGTTGTATAGGTTGTAGGACCACCCTTAAGGGTTAATAAACTCTGTCTTTGTATTTTGCAGTTTCCGTGCCAACTTCCTTCTAGCTTTTGTTACAGGAGAGCGAACCCTTGTATTTCTGCGGGCCTAGCTGGGGCCTGTATTCATCAGCGTGGTAAAGTCAGTGAAAGCGGATTAGTGCAGACAAGAATCTTAAAAGACTTTAACATCCACTGCCACCGCGATATTGGCCCAGTCACAGTGCCTGAAAGGACTTTTAATTTTAACATTGCCTGCCACTGCGCTTTTTTACTGAAGTCAGATCTAAAGTGCAGTGGCAGACAACGCTAATATTGAAAGGCCTTGCAAAGCACGGAGTGCTTTTTAGCCAGCGACTCGGCTCATTCAGGGTCAGGGGCCCCTCTTAGCACACAGCTGCTCCGGGAGGCCACAAAAATGAAATATGATTCGAAGCGCGGTGGCAGCCTGGAAAAGGCAGGTGGCGCGTGAATCGGAGGAAAAACCTCACGTTCGTCAGGCAATAAGGAATAAGAATCTTACATTTTTTACTTTACACAAGCATCCACTGCCACCACAATATCGGCCCAGCCCCAGTCAGTGCCTGAAAGGACTTTTCATTTAAACGTTGCCTGCCACTGCGCTTTTTTACAGAAGGCAGATCTAAAGTGCAGTGGCAGACAACGCTAAAATCAAAAGGCCTTGCAAGCACTGACTGCTTGTACCCGGCGACTCGGCTCATTCAGGGTCAGGGGCCCCTCTTACCTCAGAGCTGCTCCGGGAGGCCCAAGTCAGTGGAGTCGAAGATGATGGGAAGCGCGTTGCCAGCCTGGAAAAGGCAGGTGGCGCGTTAGTAGGAGGAAAAACGTCACGGTCTTCAGCCCACCCCGCCCCAGCTAAGCTCACTACAGCCAATCAGAGCAGCTGGTTTGTGTGAGGGCGAGCAAGGGCTGTTTACTTGTGGAAAAGGGCTGATAGTTGTGAAAGAAAATGACGGGATACAAAATAAAATTGTAAATGACGTCTCAATAATTAAATAGCAGAGCGAGCTACTCTCAGAGGGTCGGCGAGCTACCAGTAGCTCGCGATCGACCTGTTGGAGACCCCTGGTTTAGAGGCTCAAAGTGATAGTAAAAGAAGGTAAGAAGGGCATTGTATTTTGGCTTTGCCTGCAATATGTTTCATATAATGACGTTTCGAACATTTCTAAAATCACTTTTTACTAAGCCTACTCCCCTGTCTCTTTTGGTTGATGGAAGCAGATGCCATGGATTTCCCGCGCTTACTTTTAGACATTTTTTATTTGTCTTCCTCCTTCCTTCTTTTTATTAAATTATACTACAATGTGATTCTAAACGCTACTTTTTGACATACTGCCATTTGGATAATCTGTTTTATCATTGGCACTTGCTTATGTGTGTACTTGGGAAGGAGTGTTTTCAGAGGTAATAAATTAGAGCTAAGCAAACAGGTTCCAACAATTACATGCTGGCAATAAAACCGACGGCAGGTTATAGTCACTCAAACAGGGAAAGAGCCAAGCAAAGAACCGGGCCAAAAATGTTAGGAGCAAATAGATTCATGCAAACAGACACTATTACAGCAATTTGTAGAATGCAATAAAAATGATTGCAAAGTGGAAGTGAGACTTTTCGGAAAATAGAGTTTATTTCTTTTACAATTTTAAGTCCTTATCCAGACCTATGGCTCAGTTTTATTTTGTTGAGCGTGTATGTTTATTAGAAACCTTTACGCTATTTTAAAACACAAAGGCCTTCATTACCAGTGACTCCGAATAATTCCCCGTTATTTTCCCTTTACGAAATTACCAATGATGGGATTCCTAGTAAGTTCAGGCGAGGGTGTAGAATACAATGAATTTCCGGGGGACCAAGACGCTCTTCAAAATGATTTTTTTTTTTGAGTGCCTCAATTAAGTACATACCATTGTGCCACTGAATTGAGTGACATTTATTGAAAGTGGTATATATATAAGTGAACAAGGGCCTTTGAGCCCGAAACGCGTCATTTGCTGAGAAGATTTGGTCAAATAAACATCTTGCCTGAGACTCGAGTGGTCCGTCTCCCCTTCTTTGCCGCCTGGAGGTTGCGGGAGTTTACATTTAATATATATATATATATTACCTACTGGCGGTCGCCAGTAGGTAGTTATAGTTAGGACCCCTTTTCCATAGGAAAACCTCAACATTCTATTTTGAATAACTTTGGCGCCGGTCGATGAATCCTCGCGAATTTCTCAAAATAGGTGGGGCGGTACGCTCCGCTCCTTCCCTGAAAGTCTCGGGGGGATCCGTCAAGCGGGGGCTGAGATAAAAGGGGGGTCCCAAAACGCGTTTTTCCCATGCATTTTTCCATAGGACCTTTAGAACGAGCTACAGCCCGAACGGCTGAACAGAATTACTCGAAATTTGGCAGAGAGGTAGTCCCTAGGTCAAGGAAGTGCCTTTTGTAGGTTTGGTGTAAATCTGTTCAGTAGATTCTGAGAAAATAGCCTTTAAATCAATATATATATCTGAGCCCGCTTACCGTACGCTTACCGTACGCTTACCGTAAGCGTACGGTGGCGTGCGCGAGCGCGATTCTGATTGGCTCTTAGATCTTAGTAAACATTCGAATCGGCCGAAACCAGGAAGCGGCGGCCGCCATTTTGTGTATTTCACTCTGAAAAAAAAGAGTGAAAACAAGAAAAGGGGGCAATGAGGAGAGTTACAGACCCCCTAACATTTGTAACGGGGTCAAAGAAGGACAGAAAAGTACAAAAAAAACATTTATTGATTTTTAAAAAAATCACGGGGTACGCGTACGGTAAGCTTACGGTAAGCGTACGGTAAAAAAAAATAAATAAATAAATGAAAAGCAGATTTAAGAGTTTAGATATTAGGGAGCTCTAAAAACTGCGTAAAGTGGGCGCGCGGTGCGCGAAGCGCACCGCGTGCTTACTGTGCGCGCACGGTGCGCGAAGCGCACCGTGCGCGCACGGAACGAACTGCGTTAAGTGGGCGCGCACGCCACGAATGGCGTAAAGTAACTTAGCATTTAAAAAACCGTACAAATTCACTGAAAAAACCATAGGTTTCACACACGTTATAGTTAGGAATTAGCATTTAAAAAACCTTGCAAATTCACGGAAAAAACCATAGGTTTCACACATGTTATAGTTAGCGGAAATTTTACTGATAAAAAACCAGTGAAATTCCCCCGTTATAGTTAGTGCAGGCAACTATAACTCACGCGACCGCAATCTTCTGCTGATGACATATGTGTCTTTATGAAAAAAAAATATTTGTAATATATGTATAGCTAAAAATGTATGGAAGAAGACATGGGCAAATAAGTGTCTAAATACAGTATTAGCATCAGCAGAAGATTGCGGTCGCGTGAGTTATAGTTGCCTGCACTAACTATAACGGGGGAATTTCACTGGTTTTTTATCAGTAAAATTTCCGCTAACTATAACATGTGTGAAACCTATGGTTTTTTCCGTGAATATATATATATAGATATATTCACTGAAAAAACCATAGGTTTCAGGGGTGTTATAGTTAGCTGGACTTTTCACTTGTACAAAACCATTGAAATTCCCCCGTTATAGTTAGTTCAGCTAACTATAACTCGCGCGCCCGCAATGCACTGCTGATGACGTCACATATTACATCACTCATGACATGGTCAGTGACATCACTCATGACATCACTGATGACATCTCAAATGACATCACTCATGACATCATCCAGTGAATGTGTGTTTCTCTGAAAATTAAATATGTTTTATATATGTATATCTCAAGGTCGATGGAAGAATAAATGGGTATTTAAGTGTCTAAATGGATGATTTGTTTTTGAAAAATTGATTGTGTAACTGACTGATTAAGTGTATCATAGTGAATACATGGCTTAGTGAGTCATGTTTAAATATGTAAATATCTGTATCAGTCTCTCACTTTGTGTATAAGTGGCTGCATGGGTTGGTGAGTAGCTACATGGGTGTCTATATAGGTTATTAGTTGGTTTTTTGAGTATCAGTCTGAGTGTCTGCATGGTTCGGTGGGGGGTATTACGTAGTGCATAGGTGCATGAATGAGTGACTCACTGTTTGTATGTGTTGGAAGACAGCATGTGTGCAGGACTGTATGGGTGGATGAGTGTGTGTAAGTGTGTGTTAGTGAGTGAATGACTGTCTCAATATAGTGTCTTTATGAGTAACTACATATGTTTTAAACTAGTATATGTGACTATTGGTGTATATAAGTGAGTATATGTGAGAGTGAGAGATTGAAAGAGTTCCTGTATGAATAAGTATGTGTTTCTATAAGTGATTGTTTAAAAGACTAAGTATGTGTAGGTTTCCGTAGAAGTAAGTGTGGTGGTGTGTGTATAACTGTATATGTAAGTAAATGTATGTTTGATTCTTTATTAGCATGAGTGACTATGTGTGTGAGTAACTCTATGGATGAGTGGCATTGTGTAACAGGATGTATAGGTGTATGAGTACATATGATGAGTGAGTACATGTATGAGTGACTGTATAGGACTGTTGGTGAATGAGTGGATGTGTATGTGGATCTTAGAATTACTGAAGAGGTTGTTGTAACTGGTATTGGTATGTCCATTGTTTTGAAAATTTTAGTCTCTATTTTTGAATGTGCGTATCAAAGGTTATATTAGTGTGAGAGGAGGTCTGCCACTCTATCACAAGGATGATGTCATCAGTGATGTCATCAGTGATGTCATTTGAGATGTCATCAGTGATGTCATGAGTGATGTCACTGACCATGTCATGAGTGATGTAATATGTGACGTCATCAGCAGTGCATTGCGGGCGCGCGAGTTATAGTTAGCTGAACTAACTATAACGGGGGAATTTCAATGGTTTTGTACAAGTGAAAAGTCCAGCTAACTATAACACCCCTGAAACCTATGGTTTTTTCTGTGAATTTCAAAGGTTTTTTAAATGCTAATTTCTAACTATGCCTACAGAGATAGGACATGTGAAGAAAGAAGAAATAATGCACAGAAAGAAAAAAAAGAAGTGCAGAAAGAAGCAACAGAAGTCCTCAAAGACGAAGAAAAGTGCAGGAAGAAGGATAACGTGCAGAAAGAACAAAAAGAAGAGCAGAAAGAAGACTTGTTGCAAAATCATCCTGTACCCTCAACTTTTTCAGAAGGATACTGGTGGTAACTGAGTCTGACTAACCAGTCCTAGAGCCAGTGCTATGTTAAAAGACACTTAGAATACAGTGAAAACACCTACATACACTAGGGAACATTATGCGTTGGGGTCCCCCTGTGATTAGCATGATCTCCTCTGTAAGCCCCTAGTATATAATAGGGCAGGGGGATTAAAACTACCTCTTAAAACAGGCCACAGGGCATTTTTGCACACGTTAACTCAGGCCCGTCCCCTCCCTTCACCACTGTGTAAACACGCCCTGTGTCCGTTTTTAGTTGGGAGATTAAGTTCATTTGAATCCTGAGGGTCCCTAGGGTCCAACTAGCCCACTAGGTACCTCCAGTAAGTGCCACAGAGCTGCGTTGCAGAGAGGTGTAAAAAGTGGCACGGCCTGGACCACCTCTCTGCAATGCAGCTCAGTGGCGCTTACTGGAAGCACTTGGTGGGCTATTTAGCCCCCAGGGGCCCTCAGTATTGAAGGGAAATTATATCCCCAATTTAAAACGTGCCATAGTGCGTGTTTGCACACGTCACCTCAGGCCCCGTCCCCTCCCTTCACCACTGTGTAAACGCGCCCTGTGGCTGTTCTAAGTTGAGCGATTAAGTCCCCTTGAATCCTAAGGGTCCCTAGGGTCAAACTAGACCACTAGGTACCTCCAGTAAGCGCCACAGAGCTGCGTTGCAGAGAGGTGTAAAAAGGGGCTTGGCCTCAGAACACCTGTCTGCAGCGCAGCTCCCTGGCGCATACTGGAGATGCCTGTTGGGCTAGTTGGCCCTCAGGGACCCTCAGTATTGAAGAGGAATTACTTCCCCAACTTACAACTCGCCAGGGGGCGCGTTTGCAGAGTGCTGCAAGGAGGGGGCGTGGCCTCCGGCGCGATGCCAGTCTTTTATTTATTTTAATTTTTTAAGAAGGGGGGCTGTGTGGTTCCCCTTCTTATTCTAATTTATTGGCCCTGATGACCCCATCCCCCAGGGCCTGTCTCCTAATTATATTTTTTTGACCCCAATCCCCAGGGTCGGCCACTGTTTTTTATTATTTTTTTAAAAATATATATTTATAGACACACCTAGGACATGCTGGACAAACCGTACGTACCTATCACCATGACGATTTGCGTGATATTCATTTAAAGGTGACTATGCATACAATGAATCCACGTGGAATGTATTTACACCACTAGTGAAGCTCTGACATGTCTGATGCCCTACCGTGCCTAATCCCGGTAGACACCCTTGTTGTTTATTTATACAAACATGGGTAGCTATTGACGGGCACATTTGATACACATGCACACCAAGCCATTCAAAGGGGATTCGACAAAAATTCGACCAAAACTATGCAAGAAACCCCCCTCATGGTTAATAAAACACACATCCACTGCCGGATGTGTAATACTTTTTATTTTACTCTCTGGAAAGGGGATGAACATCACTTGAGAGTCACAGCGCGCTCCTGGCAGAGCTCAATGCTGTGTTACACCCACCATTGCCTGCTGAGTGCCACACACCTCTTTGTTGTATTCCACTAGCTAGTGCATATGCTATGACACTCTCTAGCCCATGTGCACTGTAACACCACCCCGTGAATATGTCATGCCACACTTGTCTTCGCACGGGTTATATTGCCCCATCTAACGTGCCTTCCTCGATGCCTATGTTATAATGCACAGTACTATGCCATACATATTATAATCTGGGATCCATATCTTTGTCACAGTGCATATGCAACGTTACACTCCCCAGCACATATTTTATATTACAACTTTAGAGACTAGTTAGGTTACACAACACTGCCCTGTGCATATTACACTCCAATGCGCATATCGCATAGCAAGCGCTAGTGCCTGTGCTATCTCGCGCTCTCCAATGAATCTGTCATTGCACACAATGTATTGCATATTATATTTCATGCCCGGTTCATCTTATATCACACTTTTTGGTGCATAGTTTATACCATACACTATATCTAGTTTTCATCTTCAATCGTGCTCTCAGGACTATGTTCTATATAACACTGTGTTCACCTACCCTTTTCACGGGCATTACATTTTGCGATAGGGGGTGGAGGGTCAGGGGGTGTTTCTGCCAAGTGAGCCCGGCTTCACAGTCACAAACGTCCTCTTCTTCCTGAATAAAAGTGAGATTATGCTGCATACTTGTTCATATTTTAAGTAGTTTGCACAGACACACGTTTTAAAAACAATAAAGTTCCTAATACCCGCCTTCTCTGAACAGTTAGCTTGCTGCCCCATCCCCCTCCTCCCTATCCTCTGTTGTGTGAATCCATGGACTAGCCTCCTCCCTCCTGCCATGCATGGTCTGATGTCCTGCCACTGCCCTCAATTTAGTATGATGTACCAGTCCACTCCTCCTGCCCTCCATTGCCCAATTCTATGCCCCATCATTGACCTCCTGCTTAAACTCTGTGCTTAGCTTGCTGCCCCTATTCTCCTTCCCCCTGCCCTCCGATGTCTTTGTGCATGCCCCTGCTCCATCCTTTTTGCCCACCATGTTCCATGGACCTGCCACTCCTATCTACTCTGAGTGTTCTGTTGAGTTGCCACTCCCCTCCCACCTGCCTAGCATTGTCAGATGACTGTAACCTGTCCCTGCCACCTCCACCCTGCCTGTCCACAAGCCATGCCCCTATCCTCTTCCTCCTGTCCTACATGGTCCATTGTACTGCCACACCCTTCTGCCTTCCCTGGTCTGTTGTGCTGCAACTGCTCCTCCTGCCTGCCCCGTGCGGTCTGTTGTGAGGCCCCTTCCCCTGAACTTTCTTGTCTGTGCACAGGTCCTGACCCTCCCTTCTATCCTCCATCGTCCTTTGTGCATGCCCCTGCACCCTCCTTCTTGCCCATCATAGCCATTGTGCTGCCACTAACCCTCCCAGTTGCCATGCATGGTCTTCTGTGCTGCCATGGCCCCTCCCACCATCCCTGTGTGGTCAGTTAGCTGCCCCTGACCCCCTCCCACCTTCCCTCCATGGTCTGTGTGTATGCCATCACAGTCTCACTGTTGCTCTTCATGGTGTGTCTTGCTTCTAGTGCCCATCCTGCCTGAGCTCCATGGCTATCTTGCTGCTCCTGCCCTGCCCCCAGCCCTCTGTTTACATGTGCAGACCCCTACTCCCTCCCTCCTGGCTTGTCTGTTCCATTGTAATGCCCCTGATCCGTCCCTCCTGCCCTTTATGGTTTGTTATGCTGCAGCTTTCTCTCCTGTCTGTCCATTATGGTCAGCTAGCTACCATTGCCTCTTGCCCCTCTGTTCTCTGTTGTCCATGTGCATGGTCCTGTCCCCTCCCTCTTGCTTTCTATGGATTGTTGTGCTGCACTCCCGTCCCGCATGCCCTGTGTGGTGTATTGTGCTGCTGCAAACCCTGATGCCTGCCCTGCAGGGTCAGTTTGGTGCACCTCTCCATGTCCTTTCTGTCCTCTGTTATCCAAGTCCATGTCCCTACCCCATTTCCTTCCATGATCCAATGTACCATACTTGAGAACATTTTGAACTTGGTAAGAGGGAGATTTTGAAAAAAAACTGGGGTATTGATTTTCCCCTTTGAGTGACATTGAAAAAGAGGAGATTGTAGACAGGAGACAGATCAAATAAAGCCCATTTGAGCTTAAAAACATTGGACGTTTCCTGGCTGAATCGGGTCTGTTGGCATGTATGGTTGTACTACCATTGCCTCTTCCTTCTGCCCACAATGGTCTATTACATTGCCACAGCCTCTCTTGCAAGTCCTGCATTGTTGGTTTGTTGCCCCTGCCCCCTTTCCACTGCCCTCCATAGTCTATTGTGCTGCCACGGCCCTTCCTGCCTTCTCAGTGTGGTTAAATTGTTGCCTTTGCACCCTCCTACCTGCCTTCAATTTTCAGAGTCCGTGCCCCTGGCCTCTGCCTCTCAACAGTATCCTAATGAACAACTAGATTGCTAACATTCTATATTTATTACAAAAGTGTGGAACGCCTGACGTCATCTTGATGTAATCAAAACTGTAATACCTAGAGCATTTCCTTTAGAAATTACATATATGAGAGGGTCTTATTGGCATCAAAATTATGGTTAGTGCTCTAAAAGACTAAAATTAGGACATATTTTCTGAGTTTTCAAATAGCGACAAAGCACTTTTAAATTATTTGTTCTCTTTATGTTTTTTTATCCAGTTGACCACTTGATTAAATGTTGCACTTAGGGGAGAGGATGTGGTGTTACTTCCAGAACTGCAGACTTTGCAACTGGGGAACCAGGTTGGAGTTTCTGCTTCAGCTCGACATTCTGTGATTCTGGTCAAATCACTTAGTCTCCCCATGTCTACAACCAAAATGAATTTGTTCTTGTGTGATGTAACCAATGCTCATGTAAAACACTCCAATACCTGACAAGTCTGCACTATATAACACTGCAAAAACACAAAATAATAAGTGTTTTGTACACTTCTGTCATTGGGCTATATTTGGGCTACATCTGGGTGATTTTGGGCTACATTTGGGCTCTTTTGTCTCCGGTGGCCATCTTGGGAGATTTATTTGTTATGAAGTTTCCTAATTTCCTCATGTACTGCAGTCTCCTCAGTAGGAAATGCTTTCAGTTTTAAACTTTGATTCCATCATGAAGGTATTCAGATATGTCACACATTTGCCGTAAATTCTGAATGTTAGCACTCTAGTTGCTCATTAGATCACTGTAGTAAAACTACTGTTCACCATGGAAGTCTGCTCCTGGTATTAAAAGTGCATGTTTCAGCCTGCATGTCAGAATGTTTTAATGAAATAGAAGAGGATTTGAGAAGTCACTCAAAATATGCCCTCAATTTCTTTCTTCAGCATTAATCATAATTTCTATGGCAAAATGAACCCCCTCATTGTGTTCATTTTTAAATTAAATGTTTTAAGTGTTACCAGTTTATTCCAATCAAGAAGGCTTCAGGTGTGCCATACTTTTGTCATAATGAAGACAGTAAGCGCTCTAGTTGTTTTTAAGAACACTCTGGGACATTCTGTCATTGGGCTATACTTGGGCTACATCTGGGTGATATTTGGGCTACATTTGGGCTCTTTTGTCTCTGGTGGCCATCTTGGGAGACTTATTTGTTATGAAGTTTCCTAATTTCCTCATTTACTGCAGTCTCCTCAGTAGGAAATACTTTCAGTTTTTTACTTTGATTCCATCAAGAAGGCATTCAGATGTGTCACACATTTACCATAAATTCAGAATGTTAGCACTCTTTTTGCTCATTAGATCACTGTAGTAAAGCTACTGCTCACCAGGGAAAACTGCTGCTGGTATTGAAAGTGCATGTTTCAGTCTCCATGTCAGAATTTTTTAATGAAATAGAAGAGGATTTAAGAAGTCACTCAAAATGTGCCCTAATTTTTCTTTCTGCAGCACTAATCATACTTTTTATGGAAAAATGAACCCCCTCATTTTGTTCCTTTTTAAATTAAATGTTTTAAGAGTTACCACTTTAATCCAAGCAAGATGGCTTCATGTGTGCCATACGTTTATCATAAGTAGGACTGTTAGCGCTCTAGTTGTTCTTTGGAACACTCTGGGAAGCTGCAGTAGAACACAAAGGAATCAACTGACAGTCTCTGCCCTTGTTGGATGTACATGTTTTACTGAGAATGTCAGACTTCATTCTCACATGACTGAGAAAGATAATGTGAATTTACAGAAAATAAGCTCTCAGTTTAGCTTATAGATCACCTTCCAAACCTCTGTGGGAAAAGCATGAGAAAATATTTTTCTCTCAATCATGATATCCCAGCAAAAGGCTTTTTCACATGGTGAAATCACCTTAGAACATACCACAATTCCCAAAATGAGTATGGTACCATCAACAAATGATTTATAATGTAACTAAAGTCTTAAAACCTTCTATTAACTGCAATGCTTTTTAATGAGGTGCTATCATGTATATTGGTCCCCAGATGGCTGCCAACACTTCTTGGATGAAGTGCTGACAGCCAATCAGATCTCAGGATGTGTGGTTAGGCTCCGCCCACATATATATATGATTTTACTTTTGATTTTCTCAGGAACTACTGCACAGATTGACTCCATATATGCAAAAGGCACATCCCTGAGCTGAGGACTACCTCTCTGCCAAATTTCAAGTAATTCTGTTCAGCCGTTCGGGCTGTACCTTGGCCTAAAGGTCCCTATGGAAAATTGCATGGGGAAAACGCGTTTTGGGACTCCCCTTTTTTCTCAGCCCCCGCTTGACGAATCCCCCCGAGACTTTCAGGGTAGGAGCGGAGCGGAGCGCCCCACCTATTTTGAAAATTTCGCGAGGATTCGCCAACCGGCGCCAAAGTTATTCCAAATAGAATGTTGCGGATTTCCTATGGAAACACGGTCCTAACTATAACTATCTACTGGCGACCGCCAGTAGATAATATATATTCACAGAAAAAACCATAGGTTTCAGGGGTGTTATAGTTAGCTGCCCATTTCACTCATACAAAACCATAGAAATTCCTCCGTTATAGTTAGTTCTGCTAACTATAACTCACGCGCCAGCAATGCACTGCTGATGATGTCACATATTGCATCATTCATGACATGGTCAGTGACCTCACTGATGACATCACGGATGACATCTCAAATGACATCACTGATGACATCATCCACTGAATGTGGTTTAGTTTGAAATTTAAATATGTATTATATATATATACCAATCTGTATTGAAGATTAAGTGGATATATAACTGTCTGGATGGAGGATTTAGTAACTGTCTGACTGTCTTTTTAAGTAAGTAATTAAAAGTGTCTCACTTAATACATGGATTAGTAACTAAACTATGTGAATGTGTGCAGCACTGTCTCTGTTGTTGTATAACATGCTGCATCAGTTGGTCACTAACTACATGAGTGTGTATATTAGTTATTGATTAGTTGGGTGAGTATTTGTATGGGACACTGAGTTTGTGTGTGGTTGGATGGGGTGTGTGTAACTCTATGCATAGATGTGTGAATGGTTGATTGACTAGGTGTATGGGTTTAAGAGTGCATGTGGAAACAGTTGTTTGGGTGACTGAGTGTATTTATTTGTGTGTTGGTGAGCGAATATATGTTTTAGTTGTACATCTTCAACAAAGTAAAAAAATAAAAGGCATTGTATGTGAGAGTTGGTGTATATAAATAAGTATGTGTAAGAGTCAGTGATTGTGAGAGTAACTATATGAATGAGTGCATAATTGTAATGGTGCTTTTTTAACATATTAACAATAAGTTACTATGTGTTTGAATAAATGAGATGTTGTTGGATAATTGTGTAAGTGAGTAAATTTAAGTGCGATACAATTTTTTTCATGAGTGAGTAGGATGACTGCATAACCGACTAAGATGACTGCTGATGTGTCAATGTCTATATATGTGTATAGGTGCATTTGATAGTGTTCTATTAATTAATGACTGCATGTATAGATGATACTGTTGTTGAATGGGTAGTTGTGTGTGTAGACTTAGGAATCAGTGAGTGGGTATGTATTAACTGGTATTGGTGTGTCAATGGTTTCAAATATGGAACTCTGTATTTTACAGTGAGTGATGAAAGGTTATACTAGTGTATGATGAGGTGTATCAGATTGTCAAGTTGATGATGTCATCAGTGATGTCATTTGAGATGTCATCAGTGATGTCATCAGTGATGTCACTGACCATGTCATGAATAATGCAATATGTGACATCATCAGCAGTGCATTGCGGGCGCTTGAGTTATAGTTAGCAGAACTAACTATAACGGAGGAATTTCTATGGTTTTGTATGAGTGAAATGGGCAGCTAACTATAACACCCCTGAAACCTATGGTTTTTTCTGTGAATTTCTAAGGTTTTTTAAATGCTAATTTCTAACTATAACGTCTCTGAAACCTATGTTTTTTTTCAGTGAATTCCAAAGGTTTTTTAAATGCTAACTTTTAAGTGTGATAGTAATTATATCTATTTTTTTGTACTGATTTTCTACAGTTTTTTAACTGTTTATTTATAAATATTTTATTCATTAAATAACATTACATATTTTTCTGAAAATTGCAAAAAAAAATTTTTTTTTATTAAATCTGAAATATTGATTAATTTTCTTGTTTTCATTTTTTATTTTAATATATTTATATTATTTTTATAAACAAAAAATCAAATTTTTTACGGAGTCGTGCACACAAAGTGTACACATCACGGTGGGTGCGCGCATTCTAGCCGCCATTTTAGAAAAGTCATGAAGGATCCGCGTATGGTGTGCGACGGCTGCGTGTTTTTCAGTTACATCATATACATTTAATATCACGTGGTATGCGACCAGTCTGCGACTCCTGCTCCCGCGCATTCGCGACACATGGGCATTACGGTACGAGATGATCGCGCGGTTGCGGGTCCCGCGTGACATCATATACGTGCTGGGGCGCGCTGGGTGCATGACTCCCGCAAAGAAAATGTATGTTCCAAAATGATATGTATGTGTCTTTAATATACATGTTAAGGCAAGAGATTATGTAAGATATTCATCAAAATAATATATCTGTAATTATAATAAACTTATATTATTTTTAAATATATTTTCGCGATGTCAGGTGCGTGCATCGTGAGTACAGAAAACCAGGTCAGCAGAGCTGCTGTAGAGCCAGAGAACCAGGTCAGCAGAGCTGCTCTAGAGCCAGAGAACCAGGTCAGCAGAGCTGCTGTAGAGCCAGAGAAACCAGGTCAGCAGAGCTGCTTTAGAGGGAGAGAACCAGGCAGCAGAGCTGCTTTAGAGCCAGAGAACCAGGCCAGCAGAGCTGCTTTAGAGCCAGAGAACCAGGCCAGCAGAGCTGCTTTAGAGCCAGAGAACCAGGTTAGCAGAGCTGCTTTAGAACCAGAGAATCAGGTCAGCAGAGCTACTCTAGAGCCAGAGAACCAAATCAGCAGAGCTGCTTTAGAGCCATAGAACCAGATCAGCAGAGCTGCTTTAGAGCCAGAGAACCAGGTCAACAGAGCTGCTCTAGAGCCAGAGAACCAGGTCTGCAGAGCTGCTGCAGAGCCAGAGAAACCAGGTCAGTAGAGCTGCTTTAGAGGGAGATACAGGTCAGAAGAGCTGCTCTAGAGCCAGAGAACCATGTCAGCAGAACTGCGTCAGAGCCATAGAACTGGGTCAGTGGAGCTGCTTTAGAGCCAGAGAAAAGGTCAGCAGAGCTGTTGTAGAGCCAGAGAACTAGATCAGCAGAGCTGCTCTGTAGAATAAGAACCAGGTCAGCAGAGCTGCTTTAGAGCCAGAGACCCAGGCCAGCAGAGCTGCTTTAGAGCCAGAGAACCAGGTTGGCAGAGCTGCTTTAGAACCAGAGAATCAGGTCAGCAGAGCTACTCTAGAGCCAGAGAACCAAATCAGGAGAGCTGCTTTAGAGCTATAGAACCAGGTCAGCAGAGCTGCTTTAGAGCTAGAGAACCAGGTCAACAGAGCTGCTCTAGAGACAGAGAACCAGGTCTGCAGAGCTGCTGCAGAGCCAGAGAAACCAGGTCAGTAGAGCTGCTTTAGAGGGAGAGACCCACCAGGTCAGAAGAGCTGCTCTAGAGCCAGAGAACCATGTCAGCAGAACTGCTTCAGAGCCATAGAACTGGGTCAGTGGAGCTGCTTTAGAGCCAGAGAACCAGGTCAGCAGAGCTGTTGTAGAGCCAGAGAACTAGAACAGCAGAGCTGCTCTGTAGCATAAGAACTAGGTCATCAGAGCTGGTCTAGAGCCAGAGAACCAGGTCAGCAGACCTGCTGTAGAGCCAGAGAAACCAGGTCAGCAGAGCTGCTTTAGAGAAAGAGAACCAGGTCAGCAGAGCTGCTTTAGAGCCAGAGAACCAGGTTAGCAGAGCTGCTCTAGCTGACACTGACTGACTGACACTGACTGACTGGCACTGACTGATTGACATTGACTGACACAGATTGACTGGCACTGACTGACTGACAATGACTGACTGACTGACACTGACTGACACTGATTGACACTGACTGACACTGATTGACTGACACTGACTGACTGACACTGATTGACACTGATTGACTGACACTGACTGACTGACACTGACTGACTGACACTGACTGACACTGACTGACTACTCTCTACTACTCCACTACTGACTCTCTACTACTCTCTACTACTCTCTCTCTACTACTCACTCTCTACTACTCACTCTCTAATACTCTCTACTACTCACTCTCTACTAATCTACTACTCTCTACTACTCACCCTCTACTACTCACTCTCAACTACTCACTCTCTACTACTCTACTACTCACTCTCTACCACTCACTTGCTACTACTCTCTACTACTCACTGTCTACTACTACTCTCTCTACTACTCACTCTCTACTACTCTCTACTACTCACTCTCTACTACTCACTCTACTACGTTCTACTACTCTCTACCACTCACACTCTACTACTCACTCTCTACTACTCTCTACTACTCACTAGCTACTACTCTCTACTACTCACTCTCTACTACTCTCTCTCTACTACTCTCTACTATTCACTCTCTACTACTCACTCTCTACAACTCTCTACTACTCACTCTACTACTCTCTGCTGCTCGCTACCACTCACTCTCTACTACTCTACTACTCTCTCTCTACTATCCACTCTCTACTACTCTCTCTCTACTACTCTCTACTACTCACTCTACTACTCTCTGCTGCTCTCTACCACTCACTCTCTACTACTCTACTACTCTCTCTCTACTATCCACTCTCTACTACTCTCTCTCTACTACTCACTCTCTACTACTCTCTCTCTACTACTCACTCTCTACTATTCACTCTCTACTACTCACTCTCTACTATTTGCTCTCTACTACTCACTCTCCACTACTCACTCTCTACTACTCGCTCTCTACTACTCTCTACTAATCACTCTCTACTACTCACTCTACTACTTTCTACTACTCTCTACCACTCACTCTCTACTACTCTACTACTCACTCTCTACTACTCACTCGCTACTACTCTCTACTACTCACTCTCTACTACACTCTCTACTACTCTCTACTACTCTCTACTACTACTCTCTACTATTCACTCTCTACTACTTACTCTCTACTACTCTCTACTACTCACTCTACTACTCTCTGCTGCTCTCTACAACTCACTCTCTACTACTCTACTACTCTCTCTCTACTATTCACTCTCTAATACTCTCTCCCTACTACTCTCTACTACACACTCTCTACTACTCACTCTACTACTCTCTACTACTCACTCTCTACTACTCTCTCTCTACTACTCACTCTCTACTATTCACTCTCTACTACTCACTCTCTACTACTCGCTCTCTACCACTCACTCTCCACTACTCACTCTCTACTACTCGCTCTCTACTACTCTCTACAACTCACTCTCTACTACTCACTCTCTACTACTCTCTACTACTCTCTCTGCTACTCACTCTCTACTACTCACTCTCTACTACTCTACTACTCTACTACTCGCTCTACTACTCACTCTCTACTATTCTCTAGTACTCACTCTACTACTCTCTCCTACTCTCTACCACTCACTCTCTACTACTCTACTACTCACTCTCTACTACTCACTCTCTACTACTCACTCTACTATTCTCCACTACTCACTCTCATCTACTCTCTACTACTCACTCTGTACTGCTCACTCTCTACTACTCACTCTCTACTACTCTCTACTGCTCACTCTTCACTACTCATTTTCTACTACTCGCTCTCAACTACTCTCTACTACTCTCTCTACTTCTCACTCTCTACTACTCTACTACTCTCTCTACTTCTCACTCTCAACTGCTCTCTCTCTACTACTCACTCTCCACTACTCACTCTCTACTACACACTCTCTACTACTTGCTCTCTGCTTCTCGCTCTCTACTACTCTCTAGTACTCACTCTACTACTCACTCTCTACTACTCTCTACTACTCACTCTCTACTACTCCACTACTCTCTACTACTAACTCTCTACTACTCACTCTCTACTACTCTACTACTCTCTACTACTCTCTCTCTACTACTCACTCTCTACTACTCACTCTCTACTACTCTCTACTACTCACTCTCTATTACTCTCTACTACTCTCTCTCTACTACTCTCTGCTACTCACTCTCTACTACTCTCTACTACTCTCTACTACTCACTCTGCTACTCACTCTCTACTACTCTCTAATACTTTCTCTCTGCTACTCACTCTCTACTACTCTCTACTACTCACTCTCTACTACTCACTCTCTACTACTCACTCTCTACTACTCACTCTCTACTACTCTCTACTACTCACTCTACTACTCACTCTCTACTACTCTCTACTACTCTCTACTACTCACTCTCTACTACTCACTCTCTACTACTCACTCTCTACTACTCACTCTACTACTCTCTACTACTCACTCGCTGATACTTTCTCTACTACTCTCTACTACTCTCTACTACTCACTCTCTACTCTCTATTACTTGCTCTCTACTCTCTACCTCTCTACCTCTCTCTCTACTACTCTCTACCTCTACCTCTCTACCTTTACACCTCTGCCTATACACCTCTACCTCTCTACCTCTCTGTACATGCACACATATGCACATATATATATGCATATCTATGCATATGCATTTATATATATGTATGTGTATATATATATACACATATATAAACATATAAATATAATCTGCATATCTATATAAATATAAATGCATGCAAACATATACATATACATATTTGCATACATATGCATGGTATGTACATGAAAGTTTGAAAAACTCTAATACAAGCAAAGCTAAAAAGACACCTAATTACAAACAGAATTGCTTTAACTTAAACGAGGGCGAGACCTATTGCATTTTCAATGCTTGTTTACTTTGATTCCATCAAGAAGGCATTCAGATGTGTCACACATTTTCCATAAATTCTGAATGGTAGCACTCTAGTTGCTCATTAGATCACTGTAGTAAAGCTACTGCCCACCAGGGAAGTCTGCTGCTGGTATTGAAAGTGCATGTTTCAGTCTGCATGTCAGAATTTTTTAATGAAATGAAAGAGGATTTGAGAAGTCAAAATGTGCCCTAATATTTCTTTCTGCAGCACTAATCATAATTTCTATGGCAAAATGAACCCCCTCATTTTGTTCCTTTGCAAATTAAATGTTTTAAGTGTTACGACTTTATTCCAATCAAGATGGCATCAGGTGTGCCATACTTTTGTCATAAGTAAGACTGTTAGCGCTCTAGTTGTTCTTTAAAACACTCTGGGACATTCTGTCATTGGGCTATACTTGGGCTACATCTCGGTGATATTTGTGCTACATTTGGGCCTTTTGTCTCTGGTGGCTATCTTGGGAGACTTATTTGTTTTGAAGTTTCCTAATTTCCTCATTTACAACAGTCTCCTCAGTAGGAAATACTTTCAGTTTTTTTACTTTCATTCCATCAAGAAGGCATTCAGATGTGTCACACATTTGCCATAAATTCCGAATGTTAGCACTCTAGTTGCTTATTAGATCACTGTAGTAAAGCTACTGCTCACCAGGGAAGTCTGCTACTGGTATTGAAAGTGCATGTTTCAGTCTGCATGTCAGAATTTTTTAATGAAATAGAAGAGGATTTGAGAAGTCACTCAAAATGTGCCCTAATTTTTATTTTTTCCGCACTAATCATAATTTCTATGGCAAAATGAACCTCCTCATTGTGTTCCTTTAAAATTAAACTACTCACTCTCTACTACTCATTTGCTACTACTTTCTACTACTCACTCTCTACTACTCACTCTCTACTACTCTCTACTACTACTCTCTACTACTCACTCTCTACTACTCACTCTACTACTCTCTACTACTCACTCCACTGCTCTCTACTACTCTCTACCACTCACTCTCTTCTACTCACTCTACTACTCTCTAGTACTCTCTCTCTACTACTCCCTCTCTACTACTCACTCTACTACTCTCTACTACTCACTCTCTACTACTCACTCTCTACTACTCTCTCTCTACTACTCACTCTCTACTACTCACTCTCTACTACTCTCTCTACTACTCACTCTCTACTACTCTCTACTACTCACTCTCTACTACTCATTTGCTACTACTTTCTACTACTCACTCTCTACTACTCACTCTCTACTACTCTCTACTACTACTCTCTACTACTCACTCTCTACTACTCACTCTACTACTCTCTACTACTCACTCCACTGCTCTCTACTACTCTCTACCACTCACTCTCGTCTACTCACTCTACTACTCTCTAGTACTCTCTCTCTACTACTCCCTCTCTACTACTCACTCTACTACTCTGTACTACTCACTCTCTACTACTCTCTACTACTCTACTACTCTCTACTACTCTCTACTACTCACTCTCTACTACTCACTCTCTACTACTCTCTCTACTACTCACTCTCTACTACTCTCTACTACTCACTCTACTACTCTCTACTACTCTCTACCACTCACTCTACTACTCTACTACTCACTCTCTACTACTCTCTACTACTCTCTCTCTACTACTCACTCTCCACTACTCACACTACTACTCTCTACTACTCTCTCTCTACTACTCACTCTCTACTACTGTACTACTCACTCTCCACTACTCACTCTTTACTACTCGCTCTCTACTACTCTCTACTACTCACTCTACTACTCACTCTCTACTACTCTCTCTGCTACTCACTCTCTACTACTCACTACTACTCACTCTCTACTACTCACTCTCTACTACTCTACTACTCTCTCTACTACTCACTCTCTACTACACACTCTCTACTACTTTCTCTCTACTACTCACTCTACTACTCACTCTACTACTCACTCTCTACTACTCCCTACTACTCACGCTACTACTCACTCTCTACTACTCTCTCTCTACTACTCCACTACTCTCTACTAATCACTCTCTACTACTCACTCTGTACTACTCTCTACTACTCACTCTCTACTACTCTCTCTCTACTACTCTCTACTACTCACTCTCTACTACTCTCTACTACTCACTCTCTACTACTCTCTCTCTACTGCTCTCTACTACTCACTCTACTACTCTCTACTACTCACTCTACTACGCTCTAATACTCACTCTACTACTCACTCTCTACTACGCTCTCTCTGCTACTCAGACTCCACTACTCACTCTCTACTACTCTCTACTACTCTACTACTCTCTACTACTCACTCTACTACTCACTCTCTACTACTCTCTACTACTCACTCTCTTGTACTCACTCTACTACTCACTCTCTACTACTCACTCTCTACTACTCTCAACTACTCTCTCTCTCTACTACTCTCAACTACTCTCTCTACTACTCACTCTCTACTACTCTCTACTACTCTCTGCTACTCTCTACTACTCACTCTCTACTACTCTCTACTACTCACTCCACTACTCACTCTCTACTACCCTTCTCTGCTACTCACTCTCTACTACTCTCTACTAATCACTCTTTACTACTCTCTACTTCTCACTCTACTACTCACTCTCTACTACTTTCTACTACTCTCTACTACTCACTCTCTACTACTCACTCTCTACTACTCTCTACTACTCATTCTCTGTTACTCTCTCTACTACTCTCTCCTATGCTCTACTACTCACTCTCTGCCTCTCTCTACCTCTCTCTCTACTACTCTCTACCTCTCTGCACCTCTACCTCTATACACCTCTACCTCTCTACCTCTACCTCTCTACCTCTACACCTCTACCTCTACACCTCTACCTCTCTCTACACGCACACATATGCACATATATATATGCATATATATGCATATGCATTTATATATCACAACCAATGACTCCCCCTCATAAGAAGAGTCAGGCGCACACACGGGCTTGCAAGAACCAGCAATTTTAATGAACTGGGCATTACGCGTTTCGGAGTAGTTCCTTCATCTGACACCCATTACAAACAAACAGTTTGTCCGTGTTCAGTTTTTAAAAGGCGCTTGCTTCACTTCGATTGGCAAAGACCAAAAGGTGGGCGTGGCAAAGATACCGGCACCAGGTAAGTACCTTTACTCTCATGTGGGTGGCGCTCTCGAACCTGTCAGCATCACCCGTTGGCCTCAGCACCGCACTACCGGCCCACAAGCCCTTCATCTTGCCGCTTTGCATCTCCCTCAGGAAGTCCTGGAATGGAATCTCGGACCAGAGTCAGTCCCAATGAATGTTACTTCGATGTTGGATCAGCGGCGGCGCGGCAGTTTTCCAAGTTCATTGAAAATCACCAAGTTTGCCACTCTGCCTGCTGCACACTTAAGGATGGGGCGCCTCAGGTGCTTAGTGGCCACGCACCAATTCATCACGACCAATGACTCCCCCTCGTAAGAAGAGTCAGGCGCACACACGGGCTTGCAAGAACCAGCAATTTTAATGAACTGGGCATTACGCGTTTCGGAGTAGTTTATATATATGTACGTGTATATATATATATACACATACATGTATAAACATATATATAATCTGCATATCTATATAAATACAAATATGAATGCATGCATACATATACACATACATATACATATATGCATGCATACATATGCATGTTATGTACATGAAAGTTTGAAAAACATTAATACAAGCCAAGCTAAAAAGCCACCTAATTACAAACAGAATTGCTTTAACTTAAACTAGGGCGAGACCGATTGCATTCTCAATACTTGTTTACTTTGGTTCCATCAAGAAGGCATTCAGATGTGTCACACATTTTCCATAAATTCTGAATGTTAGCACTCTATTTGCTCATTAGATCACTGTAGTAAAGCTACTGTTCACCAAGGAAGTCTGCTGCTGGTATTCAAAGTGCATGTTTCAGTCTGCATGTCAGAATTTCTTTATGAAATAGAAGAGGATTTGAGAGGTGAAAATGTGCCCTAATTTTTCTTTCTGCAGCACTAATCATAATTTCTATAGCAAAATGAACCCCCTCATTTTGTTCCTTTGCAAATTAAATGTTTTAAGTGTTACCACTTTATTCCAATCAAGATGGCATCAGGTGTGCCATACTTTTGTCATAAGTAAGACTGTTAGCGCTCTAGTTGTTCTTTAAAACACTCTGGGACATTCTGTCATTGGGCTATACTTGGGCTACATCTCGGTGATATTTGTGCTACATTTGGGCTCTTTTGTCTCTGGTGGCCATCTTGGGAAACTTATTTGTTTTGAAGTTTCCTAATTTCCTCATTTACAACAGTCTCTTCAGTAGGAAATACTTTCAGGTTTTTTACTTTAATTCCTTTCAAGAAGGCATTCAGATGTGTCACACATTTGCCATAAATTCGGAATGTTAGCACTCTAGTTGCTTATTGGATCACTGTAGTGAAGCTACTGCTCACCAGGGAAGTCTGCTGCTGGTATTGAAAGTGCATGTTTCAGTCTGCATGTCAGAATTTGTTAATGAAATAGAAGAGGATTTAAGAAGTCACTCAAAATGTGCCCTAATTTTTATTTTTTCCGCACTAATCATGATTTCTATGGCAAAATGAACCTCCTCATTGTGTTCCTTTTAAATTAAACTACTCACTCTCCACTACTTTCTACTACTCACTCTCTACTACTCACTCTCTACTACTCTCTACTACTACTCTCTACTGCTCACTCTCTACTGCTCACTCTCTACTAATCTCTACTACTACTCTCTACTACTCACTCTCTACTACTCACTCTACTACTCTCTACTGCTCTCTACTACTCTCTACCACTCACTCTCTAGTACTCTACTACTCACTCTCTACTAATCTCTAGTACTCTCTCTCTACTAGTCCCTCTCTACTACTCCCTCTACTACTCTCTACTACTCACTCTCTACTACTCACTCTCTACTACTCTACTACTCTCTACTACTCTCTACTACTCACTCTCTACTACTCACTCTCAACAACTCACTCTCTACTACTCTCTCTACTACTCACTCTCTACTACTCTCTACTACTCACTCTACTGCTCTCTACTACTCTCTACCACTCACTCTCTACTACTCTACTACTCACTCTCTACTATTCTCTACTACTCTCTCTCTACTACTCACTCTCTACTACTCACTCTCTACTACTCTACTACTCACTCTCCACTACTCACTCTCTACTACTCGCTCTCTACTACTCTCTACTACTCACTCTAGTACTCACTCTCTACTACTCTCTACTACTTTCTCTGCTACTCACTCTCTACTACTCTCTACTACTCACTCTCTACTACTCACTCTCTACTACTCTCTCTACTACTCACTCTCTACTACTCACTCTCTACTACACTCTCTACTACTTTCTCTCTACTACTCACTCTACTACTCACTCTACTACTCACTCTCTACTAATCCCTACTACTCACTCTACTACTCACTCTCTACTACTCTCTACTACTCACTCTCTACTACTCCACTACTCTCTACTAATCACTCTCTACTACTCACTCTGTACTACTCTCTACTACTCACTCTCTAATACACACTCTCTACTACTTTCTCTCTACTACTCACTCTACTACTCACTCTACTACTCACTCTCTACTACTCCCTACTACTCACTCTACTACTCACTCTGTACTACTCTCTACTACTCACTCTCTTCTACTCTCTACTACTCACTCTCTACTACTCACTCTGTACTACTCTCTACTACTCACTCTCTTCTACTCTCTACTACTCACTCTCTACTATTCTACTACTCTCTACTACTCACTCTCTACTACTCTCTACTACTCACTCTACTACTCATTCTCTACTACTCATTCTCTACTACGCTCTCTCTGCTACTCAGTCTCCACTACTCACTCTCTACTGCTCTCTACTACTCACTCTCTAATACTCACTCTCTACTACTCTCCATTATTCACTCTCTACTACTCTCTACTACTCACTCTACACTACTCTCTACTACTCTCTACTTCTCACTCTCTACTACTCTCTACTACTCACTCTCTACTACTCACTCTACTACTCTCTCCTACTCACTCTCTGTTACTCTCTCTACTACTCTCTACTACTCTCTCTACTCTCTACTCTCTATTACTCATCCTCTACTCTCTACCTCTCTACCTCTCTCTACCTCTCTCTCTACTACTCTCTACCTCTCTACCTCTGCGTCTCTACTTCTACACCTCTACCTCTCTACCTCTCTCTACACGCACACATATGCACATATATGCATATGCATTTATATATATGTATGTGTATATATATACATACATATATAAACATATATATAATCTACATATCTATATAAATACAAATATAAATGCATGCATACATATACATATCTGCATGTTATGTACTTGAAATTTTGAAAAACACTAATAAAAGCAAAGCTAAAAAGCCACCTAATTACAAACAGAATTGCTTTAACTTAAACGAGGGCGAGACCTATTGCATTTTCAATGCTTGTTTACTTTGGTTCCATCAAGAAGGCATTCAGATGTGACACATTTGCCATAAATTCTGAATGGTAGCACTCTAGTTCCTCATTAGATCACTGTAGTAAAGCTACTGCTCACCAGGGAAGTCTGCTGCTGGTATTCAAAGTGCATGTTTCAGTTTGCATGTCAGAACTTTTTAATGAAATAGAAGAGGATTTGAGAAGTCAAAATGTGCCCTAATTTTTCTTTCTGCAGCACTAATCATAATTTCTATGGCAAAATGAACCCCCTCATTTTGTTCCTTTGCAAATTAAATGTTTTAAATGTTACCACTTTATTCCAATCAAGATGGCTTCAGGTGTGCCATACTTTTGTCATAAGTAAGACTGTTAGCGCTCTAGTTGTTCTTTAAAACTCTCTGGGATTTCTGTCATTGGGCTATACTTCGGCTACATATCGGTGATATTTGTGCTACATTTGGGCTCTTTTTCTCTGGTGGCCATCTTGGGAGACTTAATATGAAGTTTCCTAATTCCCTCATTTACTACAGTCTCCTCAGTAGGCTTACTGTCAGTTTTTTACTTTGATTCAATGAAGAAGGCATTCAGATGTGTCACACATTTGCCATAAATTCAGAATGTTAGCACTCTATTTGCTCATTAGATCACTGTAGTAAAGCTACTGCTCACCAGGGACCGCCAGTGGGTTAGAGATATATATATATATATATATATATATATATATATATATATATATACACACACATTATTTTTATTACACTTTCCAAACTTACATAACAGATGCAATAACTTTGCCATCATGTACCAATAGTGATATTGCATATCATTAAAACTGTACCGTGCCATATACAATGTGCCAGTCAATTGACAACCATGCCATTATTCCTTGGATCGAGCATGTGAATGGGCATTAAGGCTAATTTGACCTTGACAAAAGATATGCAGTGAATGCACTCCAAATGTCCTTTGGCCTCGTGAGCCGCAGGAGTTCTTCAGCATATAATGTAGTTGGTCTCTAAAGTATGCCATGTCCTGCAACCAATGAAACACCTTAGGGGATGCCCTCTTACCCCAGTGGATCACCACCATCCTTTTCGCTAACAGCAGAGCTACCACTGCTACTTTACGGTTGACTGGTTGCAGGGGCTTGACAAAACTAAGTAGGCATAGTCAAGGGGTGCATTCACCTGTTCTATCACCATGCCCGATACTGCTCACACCACTTGCTCCAAGAATTGACAGATAGAAGCGCATGCCTAAGCCAGGTGAAGGAAGTCCGCACACTTGCATCTGAGCGGAGGCTGAATCTGTAGAGCTTAGCAGGGCTATAGTGCATGTGCTGTAGGTATTACAGTGTATGATCCGTAAGTTACAGTTAGATGTTAGCATACCCGTCAGCTTACAGCAATATTCTCAATCTTCCTGGCTCAGTAGTTCTACAAGGAGGGATTTCCACTTCTCCAAATTGGTGTTTGAGGTGGCGATTTTTTCTCTACGTGATGCAATGCATAGCTTAGTAATACATGTGTAACTGGTGAGCAAGGACTGTACTTCTCCCAGAGCTTGTGGCTAATCTGGGAACTATGGATATAACACCTTTACAGCTGCGCAGAGGCGGTGGTATATAAAAGTCGATAGCAGGGTCTGTTGCTGTGCTTGCACAATCTCAACCAATGTCATGAATGTCCCCCTTGGGTAGAGATCTCTTAGTGACTTTAACCCTGATTCTCCCAGCAAAGACATTGCCTTGGGTTCTTGTGTGACTGAGAGATTTGGTTAGTGCAGTAATGGAATTGCCGGTGCCTATAAGGGAGTCTTTGCTGCTCGTGAACTAAGTGGAGGCCGGGAGCATGTGGTTCATTGTACTGTATTTATTTCTGTTTGTGACACATCCATGCGCATGTGTGGGAGCTTGGCCTTCAGGGGAATCGGGTGAACATCATCACTTTCTATTGTGATGTCCGGTGTGTATTTCGGGGAGTAGATTCAGTAATGATCAAGTTGGATTTATGCGCATAAATAATATAATTGCAGATTTGGGGAACCAAATCCACCTTGGTTATAGAGAAGCGTGAGGGTAGACCAGCTGATTCTAGGCTGGCCAGTGTTATCATACAGGTTCTAAGGGTATTGAATAAGGTCTGTGTCAAGATAATGGGTATGTTGGTGAACATGTATAGGGATTTAGGTAGCAGTATCACCTTCATAACTGCCACTCTATCAGCCAGTGTCAAGGGAAATCTGGGCCATCTGGCCACTTATCTTCAAGCTTTGACATTTTCCTTCCGTAGTTTTATACCTAATACCTGACTCAGGATTTCTGTGTACCCAAATGCCTAGATATTTAATTGGGTTTGGGCATCATTGCAACTGGAACTTAATGTATGCAGTATAGTGTCCGTAGTTAGGAGGAAAATGGTAAATTTCAACCAATTTATTCTCAGGCCCAAATACCACTCATAGCAAACATATTCGCTGATTATTGTTGTTAGCTGTTTAGCTGGGTCCCAGTAATATAAGACCATGTCATCTGCCTATAACAACATGTCCAGCGGCCTCAGGCGGAACCACAGTGCAGCCTCCACGTGTCGCTGCCTCACAACACATGCTAGAGGCTCCAATGTTAGTGCAAATATTATTGGTGACAAGGGGCATCCCTGTCTCATACCTCGAACTATATGAAGCGTATCCAAAGTGTTGCCATTAACGCGCACCCCTGCTAGTGGTTCGGGATACAAAAGATGGATCCAGCACAGGAATGCTTGTGGAATTCCCATATTGTGCAATACCGTAAACATATACAGACACTGTCTGGAATCAAAGGCCTGAGCGGTGTCCAGTAGGACAGTCGCAGCCTGGACAGTAGGGTCCAACTGATGTAGTTTTGCACAGTGGCGTGGGTGGGGATAAAGCCTCATTGATCTGGCAAAACCAGGGCGGTCAACAGTGGGTGAAGTCTGGACTTCATAAATCTCCATATATCGAGTAGTCTGTAGTCATTCATGCCATCTCGGAGTACTCGAGACGATTGTTTACCTTGCCTATCTCCTTTGTCAGAGCGGTCTAGGGTTGGGACAAGGTACGTGTAGAGGTCTCCTCCCCAGTTAACAGTTGAGGGCTGCAATGTGTGCAGGCGGTGCCAGATCTGAGTGTAAAATTCAGGGTCATCAATATTGTGGCCATTAGTGTTTATTATAGTTACCTTGGTGCTAAACAGGCAGCCCTGTACCTTAGCGTAGCGGGCCCTGATCATCAGATACAGAATGGGTGACAATGAATAGAACTCCCTTTTTGATTAAGATAAGGCCCCCCCCTAGAATAGGACAAGTATGACAAGGCCACAAGTATACCTGCCCATCTGGTACCCACATTCAGTTCTGTATGCCGTGTAAGATGTGTCTCTTACAATAGTGCCACCTATATGTGGTGCCGATCTTAGTGTGCAAGAACTAATGTGTCTTTCGTGGGTTATTAAGCCCATGTACATTCCATCTGAAGAAGGATGTGTGGCCAGCAGCTAGGGTATTTGTGGCAGTGCGTGTGCTGTTAGTAATCTGTGTTTCGATCGTGACATGGATGGGTGCAGTATAGAACTGGCATAACCATGAGTATAGTGTTGGCATTGCAAACAACAAACAAGTAACCCTCCCCCCATCCACTTCAGCATCCTAATTTTGCTAAAGACATCTCTGTAAGAACAAATATAAAGAAACAAATTCACCAACGTGATCTCATAATACGTCAGGAGAATAATCATTCCAATAAAAGGACATGTGGGGTGCACCCTCGTGGGGCAGCTAGAGGCTGAAGATCCCTCCTGGTGGCCGGAGGGGACAAGAAACATAAGTTGACTAAATAGGAGCAAAAAGTATTTAGGTTCGCCAACAGCTTAGGGACATACAGTCTAACTCTTTAGACTGTGAGTACAGATGTATAGGATGCATCTTACCAAACCCAGGTCAGTTCCATACCACAGGGGTGCTGTGAGCTCAAAGTTCAGTGTCTATGGTAGCCTGTGTACATCATATCTCCTCACGGGCCCCATACAGCACTACTCAAGCCATGTTTTTTTTTCCTCATGTACGCAATGTGTCTGACTCATGTCCCTGTTGGCCCCGATGTGGTCGCTGCAATGTTATCACAAAATCCATAGCCGCTTTGGGCGTGGTGAAGATCTTCTTTGTGCCACAGTGTTTAATGTGTAAACGCACTATGTATAACATGGCTTATGGAATTTCTGATGCCTGTAGCTTCTTTTTGACTGGTAGAAATTCTTTATGGGCTACCTGCACCGCTGCCCTTGAAGTCTAGGTAGAATGCAACATAATTCTCTTGATACTGTATAGCCGGTTTCTCTCTAGAAAGCCAAAGGACCGTTTCCCGGTAATTCAGCAGTTTGGCAATGATGGGACGTGGGGGTAACCCTGGAGGTGGCCGAGCCATCAGAGAACTGTGCGCTCTCTCCACTATTAAAACACTGTACATTCGTTCAGCTCCAAATAACTCCTGCAGCATATTTTCCACATAATGCTTTATCCTGCCAGTATTGGTGGATTCAGGGATACCTACAATGCGCAAATTATTGCGATGGGCGTGTGTCTCCAAGTCCTCATTTTTGGCTTCAAAGACTGCCAGTACCTTCTCCATATTCAGGCATTTCAGATTGTAAGTCGCCCCAGCTGTTGATAAGCGCTGCTTCGCTTCTGCCAGTTGTGCCGACTGCTTGTCCAGCTTCGGCGCCATAGTATCCATGAGCAAGTTGAGCGTGTCAATTATCCCAAAAACTGACGGTAGACTTTGCTGCATTAGTAGCAGTGTTGCTTCTATGTATGAATTGCTCTGCGGCTGGAGTTCCTGCTCAGAGTCTGATAAGGCATGCTGTTGAGATCGGGTATGTGCTTAGTTTAGAATGTAAGGTGGGACTGTTGCTTGTCTGTTTCCCCCATTGTTGCCGATATACCATGCTTCGATTATGTGTGGAAGTAAGGGCCTACCAACGCAGTCACCAGATAGTCAGTGGTTGAAGGTGTTTTACCACATAGAGGTAGGCAGGGGATTCCTGGGAGAGCGCTAGGCAGTCTATCGGCTAGGCAGTCTATCGCTGTGTGCAGCGGCGGGCTTCAGCATGGTCTAATGGCTGTGGGCCACCTGGCCCAGCCAGACTACTCAACTACCAGACCTTTCAGGCTTCAACTCTTACAGTGTTTGCTGGCTATTAAATATCAATAGCAGGCATCTCACACATCCCATGCAGGCCGGGTAAATGGGTGCCTCACCGGGCAACAGTGTAGAGGCGGTCCAGCTTGCTATGTAGGTGCTTCCTCTTTGCAGCCCAACATCAACTGCACTGCAGCGCTTTGAGCCTGGAGCATGGTGCCCAACTGTAATATGCCCGTTCTGATAGCTTGGGCAATGATATGCAAGTTCACTCTATGTGCTTCAGTGGAAGCAGTGGCCCTTGTCAGTCAGCCCAGGCCATGTCTCGGACTGCGCCTTACCATAGGCGGTGGCCTCACTCACCTCGACACGAAGAGCAGATGGCGTGGTGTCCAGAGGGTCAACCGCTGCACCGTATCTGGATTCCCCTCCATCCTCACCTTGCACCTCATGGGTAACGGCCACAGACTTGCACGGGGTTGTCTGTGGGCCTATCGCCGCTCCTCTTGTCAGTGTCTGCCCGAGCAGGGATCAACCCACCCATGCAGCTGCTCCTCACTTCCCGGTGCAGGGCCATTGCGCTGTTCAGGCCTCCAGCTGCTCTTCCCACGGCATTATCAGCAGCGGCACGGGCCCGTGGTCCGCACCGCGCACATCCCTGGTATTCACTGCATCAGAGGTTGTAGCGAATGTCGGGTAGTCTCATCAGCGGACTGACACGAATATGTGGTAGCAAGGCACATATGTGGTTGTTAGGCTCGAGTCACTGCACAGTGCTCACGGCACCTCAGGCGTCGATTTTCAGCTTATTCGATTGCTAATATCGTATGCAGCATTAAACCTGTCCCTAGTTCAGGTGGATGGCTATCCTATTGCAGGATATTTGAAGGATGTATGTTTCTGGCCGGCAGAGCTGCACTACAGTGTGGCCATCTTGCCATGGGATCTCTAGCTCCCCCTCAAAAGTAATATTTTTTTAAGCATGAAATATTAAAGAATACCCCATGCCCTGACAAAATTGTCGCACATTACCAAAGACATGTCATTGTGTCGTGTTCTCTATTTAGATGGCTTACATTGGTATTAAATGCAAAGCAAAATTATATTATTTTAGGTGTTGGAAATGGCCCTTTCTGGGGTGGTTTCCCTTGTCTTTTTTATTTTGTCCCTCCTGATTTTCAGCTGATGTGTGTGCTAGCCTTAGGACTTTGAGTGCTTTTGACACTGCTCTTAAAGATCAGCGGCCCATCTGGGTTGCCGGAACATGAGGAGTTCAAGGATCACTGGGGAACTTTGGCGAGTCCGAGGGACACGTGCTTGCAACTGGAAACCTGTGCTAGGTTGCACTCCGTAGTGCATGGTGACCGAGGTGGTTTTGGGGAAGTTGGCAGAGTCCGCGGGACTTATGTTGGCAGCCTAGACTGTCTTCGACCTCCCGATCTGGAGAAAGACAGTGCCTAACATCATGGCCTCAGTCAGAGGTTGCTGGCTCCCTCTTCTTGGACCCACGCTACAAGGTACGCTGTTGTGGAGAATATCGTGACTGGACCCGAAGGGTCTTGTTGTGCCTTGTGGTCACCCACAGCTGGCTGCCTGGAGCAACTCCAGACTGTACCTCCACCAGAAGGGAAATTTTTCTCCAATTGGGAAGTGAACCAGTTTCCGGTGTCATAGGCTTTTGCCTACAAGAGGGGGGGATAGTTATCCTGTACTCAAGAAGGCCTAATCTGTAGGCACGAAACCCAGTAACTGTTTCCTTCCGCTTTACGAGGTCCCGATAATCTCAATAGGTGTCACTAGAAGAGGCAACGCGTATCGTTGGCTAGTGCCGTTTGAGTGACTTAGAGGCTGTGTCATGAGGCTTAGTCGAAACCTGCGATTTCTTGACCATTACAACTGATTGGGGTATGCAATATTGGCAATGTCGGGTTTAATGAATACCTCTGTATAGTGCATATATGTTGATGCTGTTCTGCATGGGAGAGTTCTCCATTTGCATGTAACTGTAAAGTATATATTCAATGACTGCAAGTAAATATTTAACAAGACAAAGAAAACAAATAAATCTTGTAGTCCACACAGTTTGCTCTTCTGTTTACAGCCCTTCAAAGAGACGTATGCCATGTGTATCCAATACTCAAAGAGATATGTTCTGCCACTGTTTCATCTGTTTAATCTCCACTTTTCAGCTCCACTCCAAGATGGGGGGTGGGTGGGTCAACGAGGGGGTATTATTGTACCCTGCATCCCCCACTCCAAGATCTGGGAGGGATAAAACACTACCAGTGCTTCCGGTTCCATGATGCCAGAGGCATGAAAAAAGTAATAAGGGGGAAGCCAGTTTTAGGGAATAACATGGTGGAATTGATATTTCTGTTCAGATTGCTGCAGGTTTTTCCTAGGATTTCTCACAGTGATTTTGCTACTTTCTGCAGCAGGAATATCCATGTGAATAACAATAACTCATATTTCTAGGGGCTCGAGTAACTTCTGTTATCAGGCCCATCGGAATGAACATGCCGTTTGTAATCTAAGCGTAGCATGCTTATTCAGTGTTCCTTAAATTACCACTGGATTTAGTGTTTAGTGCAGGTTAATATGGAATAGAATTATAATATGTTTTTCCTTATTTTCACTTGAATTCCACCAGCATTTTGCCGGTGGAACCTATTTTGGCAATTATTATGATATCTTGCCTTATGTCTCTAAAACCGTGTTAATGGCGGAAATATATGATAAACAGACTTTTCCTTAGTGTTCTATGTGATCATGAGAGTAAATACATTTAGCAAAACACCAGTAATTAAAAGTCGTGTTGCAGTTTCCTTACAGAATAAATGCACATTAGTCAATGTTACTAACTCTGTAGTTATGATAAAGTTGACTATTCCATAAGAAAAAGTTTTTTGAATGGTGTGTAACTTTAGCACTGTTAGGCAAATCTGCATGGCCCATAAAACAAGCACTGACAAAGCCTGTAGGCCTTCACAGTGAAACTTATTGACTTTGCCAATGCTTTTTTGTCTTAGATAGCCGCTACAAATGCACACATCCAAGGTTGCCATCTTTGAATGGGATTTGTTATAATAAAACTGAATAATTTGTAGGTAATTGACTTGCATATAAATGCACACATTTGAGCGGCTATCTAGAAATGATAATAACAAAATTCAACTATTGCTCTCTATTAATGAGGAGGTGTAAAAAGTGAAAGCAAAATGAAAGAACAAAAAAAGAGCTGTGAGGGGCAAGAAATGACAGGTGGGGGGATATGAGACAATGGGTGCAAGGAGCGACCGAGTCACTGGGGCTGCAAAGCAAGGGTTAATATCAGCAGTGGTGGGATACGTCATCAAATTAAACACTGACTAGTTGCTCCTCAGTGGCACAGACTCAAAGAATAGGGAGAACGATCTTTGCTTCAGTAAGTTAGGTAGAACACATCCATCCAATCATGAGCAAGAGATGACCCAAAGCCAACAGTCAGTACATTTAATCTATTGGAAACAGCCACATCTAAATTGTCTTGCGCAGAGACCTAATAAGACATAAGACTACTTTAGAATTGTTATCCCAAGGGGTGAAGAGTGACCAAAGTTCCCAGCAAAAGGTCTCAAAATCTGTGTTTCCTTTCATAACCCCATCTAGATTTTTACTCCCCTACATAATAAAAGTGCTAAAATTGAAATAAAACGTTGCCTTAAGGAAGGCTCTTGGTCCAACTTCAAACCTTTTGTGGATACATTTAAATCGTAAAATAGTTTATGAAACATTAATAAAAGAAGAACAGTTTGGTTCTTTAGCAGTTTCGAGGACTACTTTTTTAAAAAGAAAATCGAATCAAATTGGCCTGGCTGAGACATAATCACTGGTCAGGTTCTGATCCTCTGCAGTCTGATTGGTTAAGAGGAGCATCAGTCTGAGTTGCTCAGAGGAGCTAAACATTCTTGCACGAGCAGCCATAAGAAGGTTTGACAACTAGCTTAGCTTTTTTTTCAAACGGTGCCCTGAAAATAAATTTATGTTATGTGGGCTTTAACCCAGGGTGGTAAAAATGCCATTTTGTCCATGACAACATAATGTGTGATTTGCATACCAAATATAGAAGGAACTTTATCCAGATTTCTCTTTATACTTTTGATATAGAGTGAGGATAGAAGATTAGTTGCAAATTGGAAGAACCAAATGATTGGTTATTAAAAATAAATGCCCATGGGTGGGCAGTTCGGGGGATGTGACAGAAGGGAATAACACTCCATAAAATAATGGGCCCCTTCTTCTCCCTATCTACTTGGTAACTTACCAGCTAAGCTCAACGGTGTGGGAGACCAATACTTTGAGGGGAGAGGATGTCGCACAGCAGCCAGAGCTGCCGCCGTGGGAGCTGTGGGTCCGGGTTCGAGTCTCTGCGTTGGCGCAACATCCTGTGAATCTGGGCAAATCACTTAATCTCCCCTGCCCATGGACAGCACCTGGATACCCTCACAGGTAATAAGCCACACTATATGAATCTACAAACTAAATTAAACTTTGATTGGCATCACCACCCGCAGTCATGCCTAAGGGATACTGAGTGCAAAGTCACAAGAATAACCTTTGTGAGGTCCCCTACTATATCAAATAGTTGAGGGGGTAGGCAATCCTGTGCTACAAAGTTCCCAATCCTGCCCAAGAGCTGGTGAGTAAATCTTACACACACCTCTGTTTGATGATCCCCATTGTGATAGAGTAAATGTACTCATCTAAATCATCATCTTCACCCAAGTGCACTGAAACTAATATGGTCTGTTGTGGCTGAGGTAATATCCGAGTAATGCGTGCAAGAAAAGTGAATCCTAAATGAGTGGCAAATAAATGGGAAAGCTGGAAACTCGCAGACCACTCCTACATTCCATGAAGCAAAAAGTACTCAGTGGAGGTCTGTCTTTTCCCTGCAGAGTAGGGCAAAGTTAAAACACAAAATATCATGGGCCTGTGCCAAACTGTGGCAATCTATAATCGGGAATATACTTGTGAGAGGTACCAATTGAAAGGGGCGAGATCCACTTTCCAACAATACCTGATCCTTTCAGATCAGTTCTCATATAAGTGAGTTGTGGCCCTGAGCAGCACAGACACTGAAAGTTGGTGGAACTGAATGGATCTGGCGACTGTTTTACTATTATGACATCAGCTTGCCATGCACGCAACATATCATTCAGAAAAAACGAAAAGGCTTCTGCCATGAAACCCTCTGGTTAACACTCTAGCAGTTCCACACCCTAGATGCAAGTTGTTATGTCCATGCCCCCCGGAATCCAGAGTTAGTAATGAATATGTAGATGTCGGGTCCTCTGCACACAAGGGTTTAATGCCCATCACTTTTTGTTGTATAGACAGGGAACCAAACTATGTTGTTGGTACTTCAAGTAGCTGATTGTTTACTGTAACATTGATAACGACTATGTTATGGGTATATTGTTGATGGGTCAGAAGTTGTTCTCCCTACATGCATGGGCCCTTGCCTGGTTTCAGCTGATATTGAACATCTGGAATGCACCCACTGCCAGAAACTCTGGCCATTCCAATATTGAAAATACCTGCTGTATTTCCTATTCAACTAATACTCTCTATGACCTCAACACTCAAGGTAGGACTTGTTCTAGCTTCTCAATTTGTTTCTCACCTCCTGCCTCCCATTTCATATGTTCATTTTGTAACTGTTGCATCCAATCAGCAGCAGGAGCCACCACTTACCGTCTTCTTCCTTGGCTACTCTCAATGAGCTCTCATTTCAAACCACTTTCTCCCTCCCACACTATGGCTAAACACTACCTAATTAGTGTAAGGTCACTCTCTATCCATTCCCTAGGCATATTCGATTTCATTGAAATGCTAGCTTCTATGCAATATGAAAGTGGTTCAATGATAGCTCCGCAATGTCCCTATCAAAAGCAATTGCACCAGGGTACTTCATTTTACACCTTGACTGCCACTTTATACTTGAGAGTTTCCTTGGCCTTTTTTCTTTTAGGTCTGTGATCACTGCTACCCACATGAACTCATTTCCTTATGCATAATGCCTTTTATTTACCTTGTCTGAGTCCCACCTTTTGTTTTCTTAGGAACATGTATGTACAACCCTAAATCCACCTTTGCTCTTTACATTAGCAAAGTGCTTTCCCCTTACACTTCTAAATTAACTTCAAATTACCTCCTCATCTGTTTGCTTTGTCCCAGTCCATACTAATGAGGTTCCCCCCACCAATGTACAGCCTCACAAGTAAAAAAAACCCATAAAACACAAATCCTATGGAGAAAGTGAGCGCTGAAGCCTCAACCCCGCTCCCCCCTCAACCCCGCTCCCCCCACTAGCCCAGTTGATACAAAAGAGGCACCAAACCCTTCAAGCTTCCAGAATCTGTTTTTTTCTAGTGAAACCATCCTAACTAAGGTAAAATATTTTTGTCTTTATAGGGCCACATAAGGGAGGATAGCTTGGGGAACTCTTCATTAGTATGGACTGGGGCGAGGAAGACAGATGAGGAGGTAATGCTCAGATTACGTACTGGTAATCTTCCTCAATCAGCCTTGCCATCCTCCTCGTCACTACCCTACATTCCCTTCAACCCTGCCAGTTCCTTATATGGGCTTTGTTTCTGGCTTTATGCTTGGTATAAGAGGATATTACTCACAATAAAGGGAAGGGGGAGAAGGTACAAACCCTACCTCAACCTCCTCAATAATTATGTATACCACACAAAACAGGAGGTAGGGTGAAAAAACGGCTATAATCCACTAGCAATTGCTGAATGTTTTAAAGAAAGCACACATGTTTTTAGAAAACTGCCCTCACCCACAACAAGTTGTGGCATGCTTCATCATCGGGCTGCTACTGACGCCTCTGCGCAAACCAACGCTAGAGGCGGAGCAATAGGGAGGGGTAGACAGTACAACAATGATACAAACAAAAACAAAAGAAGGCTGGATCCTTAAGTGCAGAAAAAATGAGTCTTAAAACTGACCCGGGGATGTCTCTCTAATACTTTTATTCCTGGATTCCCCTGTCAGATTAAAAAGGTATATATATGTGTGAAAGACTATATACCCAAATGGATGGTGGTGGAGTGAGTTCATTAGGTGCTCTCCACCCCTCCATTCTGCATAGCAGTCGACATGTTTCTGCCGGTTCAAAAAAACTAAATCTCCGGCATTCCTCAGGACAATTTGATCCACATGCCCTTTTGCCAAACCCCTGTTTTTCCCACTGTTGTGGGTTATACTCCACCTGTGAGTCTGGAGTACCTCTTATAACTTACTCCTTCAGAGAGTAGGAACTGAAAGAAAGAATACGGAAATAACTATCCATATAAAACAAAGACTTAATCACGTGTGCTCTCAGACAAACAACAGAAATTGCCAATCACCCATTTGGTGTAGCCAGAATTCTAGTCTATGTGGTATTAAATCTACCATCATAGTGTAACAGGCAAACAATGGCCCACATAGTGGTATCTTAGGTGCACACTCATTTTTGTGCTCAATACCCATTCAAATAAAATTCCTTATATATACAATTTTTGTGCATCACACACAAGGAGAAACATGCCGAAACACATGTGATAAAACATCTCTCATCACCCCCACATGTATTCCAAGGGTATTCAGGTATTACTACCCTCATCTTAGACAAAAGATCTTAATTATATTCATCTGGGATCATGCGATATCCCGATGTTACCATAGCTTACCAGAGTTTATTAGGTAATTCGCTTAAAAAGGCACCGGAGAAGAGAGCGACCCTCTGTAGTCAAACACTGCGGGAGGGAGACAAAGTGTATTCAATTCCTCGACTTCTGTTTCATATCGGTTAGCATATACCTACACACGATATTTCACCCGTGTTACAAGGTTCCCTTAATTTCATACATATGCCAAGCCTCATATCTTGTTTTGCACCATTACCCTTTTTCCAAATCCCGTTGGGACCTCGATGACTATAATATGTCCGTATATACATGTATCTCTATCCCCCTCACTCACCCATATATATAGAGAGTACAGGGGCAGAGCTTCACTCTCCTGAATGAGGCTTCTATATATCTTTTTCGTACACTCGAGTGCAAAGATAATATCCTCGAGTGACTCCGGCATAGATGTAATCAGCCACCCTCCATTATTGGCCTAATCCCCCTCTTACTTCGTCAAGAGTGGTGCGCTGCCTCCTGATTCAGTCTCTCCTGGTGCCGTGCAGACTGTCTGAATATCGTGCTCCCCGTATTTACTCTTCCGCTATCGAATCACGTGATGCGTGCGAGTGACGATGCACGCAACACGAGACCTTGCGGCGGGGCGCGCGATCTGCGGCGAAACTATACCGCTAAACTTCCTTAGTGAGAACCAAGATGGCGGAACTAATCATGAAGTATGAAACGACCTTAATTCACGGAGTATGAAAGAGAAATGGTATAAGAGGATGTCTGAAGGGGTAAGTCCATTTTTTTGTATCTTCTTGTCTAGTGGAGGACAGGGCTTCAGCCCTCATTCTCTTTGTGGGATTCTGTTTTTTTAAACTTGGGATGGCCTTGGTTGGAGGAAGGAGCCTCATTAGTAAGGACTGTGACAAGGAAGACCACTGCTCGGAGTAATGAAGATTGCCAGTGAGTAATCTGAGCAGTACTTGGCGATCTGAACTTTTATTTAGATTGTTCTGATTTGATATAACACGGCCTTCTCAATGATGCTGTTCACTCGATAGAAAAAGTTGTGTCTGCTTCTCATATAAAAGGACTCATCTTTGAACTTAACTAATTTTCAGCTTTGATTTCCCTTGTGTGGACTGACTATTTTGTGGTTCCTTTCTCCTTTCCTTTCAGTTCTCTCCATATTCCCAGCACATCAATAAGCACAGTGCACAGCAATGTGGCCTGGTCCAACATTACCCCTATAGACATGGGCTTTGCCCTCCGCTCATTTCCTGTTTTGGATGCACTTGAGGTCAATTGTTCCAGTGCCATGGCCAATTTTATCAAATGGATCAGTAATGCAGTCAACACTTCCTGCTTTTGTCTAGGATCCAAACGGATTTTACTTTCCACTCTGAAAGGCCAAATGTCATTGTAAAGACCTCAAACGTGCTTGGACAAAAGTCTATAATGAGAACCGAAAATTCTTACTTAATTGTTGTAAGGAAAAACCAACATCGAATGCGTACTTCATGCACCGCATGCTATGTCAAGGAAACAAAAGTCTCCATCAACTTGTCTAAATAAATTTTTTCATTGGCAAAAGGTTAGTAACAATGCCATTTCACCTTCCCAGGACCTCTTCTTTCATGATAAAATTAAAAACATCCAGATAGGGTTCCCCGCACAACCTTCTGCAGATGAGGCATCTTTCCTTTACTGCTACTCGTACAAGTTCTCATCTTCTGCGATTGATGACATAGCTTATCTTAATGACCCCATAAAATCAGGTCTCTGGCTGGCCTCTTGCCCTGCTTTTACATATTCTCTTGGCCCTGAGGCCATCTACACCTCATTAGCAAATCTCTGCAGTCATTCACTCACTTCTACCAGTTTACCAGACATCTGGAAACATGCACAGGTAGTCCCCCCTTCTCAAAAAATCTTCTTCTGACTCCATGCTTTTCAGTAATTATGGGCCTATTTCTTTGCTGCCTTTTCCATCCAGGCTCCTAGAAAAATGCTGTAACCATCTGGTTAGTCAACTTCTTGGAAAAGGACTTTGTTAGATCTAGTACAGTCAGAGTTTTGCCCCGATCTTGGTTTCCCTGGTCCTTTTAGATCTTTTTTGCTGAATTTGACACAGTGCCCCATTTTGTTTTTACTCCCCTACAACCTGTTTCACCTAGGTATTTGCAGTTCTGCATTAAAAAGGTTATTTTCAGGGGTGAGGCTTGTCCTCAGAGCGTAATGGCCGCGTTGGGGTTGAAGCTCCTGTCACCGTTGGCCTGAATCCGCCCAAATATCCGCAAATTTAATCCGTCCCGAACCCCGGGAGCGCAGCGGAGGGTTGTCTCAGAACCCGCTGTAACTCCAGACTCACGAATCGCTGGTGCACCAAGTCTGCAGCAAGGAGGAGCCGCACGCCGACTGGGCCTGTGGATCCCCGGGCTCCAGCTACATCAGCCCGACAGAGGCTTCCAGGAGGGGCGGCTGCTGCCCACTGACTCTGATGGTGTCCTGGTGAAGTGCGGCCAAACTGCAGAGCTGGTCCCCTGATAATTACCGGTGGACGGACTGCGCTTCCTTTGAACCCCTCTGGCTACCCCGCCGCCCCCTAGTGTCGAGTGGAAAAGGGCTGCATCTCTAGAATAACGGCACCAGATGAATATCTGTGACGTAGCGGGGTTCTGTCCGGACGCAGCTTGTGCCTGATATGACATTCATTGCTCAGTGAGTGTGGCCCCTGGGGCCGGGGGGAAAGTGGTGAGAGGGACAAGGCCAGCGGCAGAAGAAGCGGACCCCGTGGAGTAGCCCCTGCAATACGGGGGTGCAAACTAGGGCCCAATAGTGAAAAGCCTTGGAGCTGCTGGGTGGTCACAGACGTAGTGAACATTGGAAACAACGGAGTGGGCAGGAGAAGCCCCAGGGACATGGCATCCCACTAGTGGCCCTACACAGCAGATTAAGTCCGCGGACTGTCTCCGGGGTCCGTGCCCACATGCCTAACTGGGACAGAGAACCGGGATTACACCTTGGACCGTGAGGTTGACAATCTGCATGCCTTCCAGCTGGTGGTGGAGATCAGGGTCCGGGGCACAGTTCGGGAGGTCGAGTGATCATTTATTGGTGAAACCTGCAGGCTGGAACCTTTCCCAAGTGGCCTCATTCAGACTGAAGCGTTCAGCATACCCTGACACCAGGATCGCAGCAGCATAGCGAATTACTCCTCTCTGGTGCTTGGCGCTATGTCTGGGACAAAGGGGCAGAGAGGCACACTCCAGACGAAGCTTGATACATTTACCACCCAAAAAGCAGTGAGAAAGTGAAAGCCATCGAAGTGGTGACTGCAGAACTCAGCAGTGACACGCAACAGTTACGTAAAGAGATCATGTAGCTACAAACCGCTTAGTAGAAAATAGATACTCAGCTGGATGACTATGAAGGGCACGCAAGATGCAACAACATTAGAATTATTGGGGTCCTTGAGAAAGCGGAGGGGCTGGCCGTCAACCTATTCGTGGAAGATCTGATAGTGAATCACCTTCGACCTACCACCCTATTGAAATTTGTCACGGTCGAGAGAGCACACAGAGTGCCAGGGGGAAGATCAAAGCCGGGGGCCACCCCAAGGCCTATCCTGGCAAAACTCCTCAACTTCAGAGACCGGGACATTATTTTGCAAACAGCTCGAGCTAATCCCCCCTCAAATTCGAAAATAGCGAACTTTCCTTTTTTCCAGACTTCACCATTGCGGTCCAACGCCAAACACAACCTTTTCTAAAGGTGAAGAAACTGTTAAGAAACAAAGGTCTTAGTTACGCTATGTTATTTACCGCAAAATTGAGGGTTGAGGCACATGGCAAATCCTTGTTTTTTGATTCCCCAGAAGTGGCACAAGACTGGTTGGAGGGCTGGAGACCTGCAAAGTAACATAACTCACGGTGATAACGAGGTCCCTGAACTTGCACATACACCATCTTATCATAGTGAGGACTGTCGGCCGAGAATGTCTTGGGATGCATTTCTGCTTCCTGAAGTGGAAGGATGGAGTGGATGGTCCAAGTAGATGTTTGAATATGATAATGCTTTACTATCTGTATTTGGGGTTATTTATAGGCGGAGCAGGAGCCATTGGGCGGGAGTCGTCAAACCTCCCCCTAGATTTTCTAGTTACCTATAGTTAGGGCGACAGGCACTCTGTATTGTTTTCAATATGGGCAGTTTTGAACCCAGATTGCGGGGAAGCAGGAAGGGATCCAGGGAGGGTGGTTTTGGGGGGTCTTTCATTGTGTTATGTTTTATCATTCACAGATTTACATTCAAAGACGTAGTACAGAAGTGGTCTGGTGGGTGGGACGTTGATTCAGTATGCACAGTCGACTCTGGCCGGTACCCCAGATCACATACCAGGGCTGTGGAGAGAAAGGGGGAAACCTCCCCAAGTAGGGCAAACCAAGTAAAGCTATGAATACTGCAAGTGAGAAACGACTCAAGTTGTTATTGTGGAATGTGAATGGATTGCGGGACAAGCTAAAAAGCGGAATTGTACTGCAGTTTCTCAAACGGCATGCCCCAGAGGTGGTCTTGCTTCAAGAAACACACCTTATTGGAAATATGTTCATGGCCCTAGCCCATTGGGGCTATCAGTTAGTGGCGCACGTGGGGTTTACAACAGGTTCCAGGGGAGTGGGTATTCTGAAAACATGCTCTTTCCCAATGACAATTGACCAGGTCCACATTGATGATTTTGGGAGATATGTGGCAGCGTCAGGCCAATGGGAGGGCGAGTCAATGACGATAATGTTGGTGTACTTGCCACCGAGGCTACAGGAAAGCACATTCAGGGATCTGGGGAAAGTGTTGCTAATGTTGCCTAGCGGAAGAATGGTGATAGGGGGAGATCTTAACTCTGTTGTCTCTGGGACTTTGGATCGTTATCCTCCCAGGAACATCCATTTCTCGCAGTTGTACCGCCCCAGTTTTCTTGATGCCATGGGATTGGTAGATGTATGGAGAACACATCATCCTGCAGAGACACAACAAACATTTCACTCGTTGGCCCACAACAGTCTCTCGCGCATAGACTATATCCGCACACCCACAGTGCTAGTTGGGAACATCAGGGAGATAAGACAATTGGCGAGAGGCATTTCGGATCACTTCCCAATTTGGATGCAAATGGAGTTTGGGAGGGGTTGCTGTACTAGAATAGCTCCAATTACCCCTGGCATCTCCGAAAACCTGAGATCAAACTGAAAATTAGTAAGGAAATAGAACACTATTTTAGTGAGAACGAAGGGTCGGTTGATTCGGCCCAGATCCTTTGTGAAGCCTTTAAGACAGTGATACGGGGACATGCAGTCTCCCTAATATCTGGAGGGAAAAAGGAGAAGCAAGCTAAACTACTCCACCTGGAGGAGGACATACTGAAATTAGTGGGAGAACTTACCTTCTCAACAGACCGAAATAAAACACACATTCTCAACCTGACCAAATAGGAATATCGAATTGAGACGAGGGAGATGGCCAAAACAATGATTAGCCATAAACTGGGGACTATATACGAGCTGGGAGATGAGGCAAGTAAACTCTTGGCCTGGCTAGATAAGAGGGAGTTGGAAAGCCGCCAAGTTACAGAGCTGTGGACAGAGACTAGGGAGCACCTCACGGACCTGCAGGCTATTCCGGACAAATTCGCCAAATATTATGAACAACTTTATGTATCCAGGACCTCTAGACAAAACATAGGGACTAAAGAACTATTGGAGGAAATTCATATGCCAGTATTAATAGAAGAGGATAACATTTCGTTAGAAGGTGTCATAGCGCAAGATGAAATAGCACAGGTCATTGGTTTTCTCCAGACGGGTAAGGCGATGGGCCCCAATGGATTACCCATAGAACTCTGCAAACTGCAACCAGATATAATAGCTCCCCATCTTAAGGCAATGTTTGTGGAGAGTCTTGAAAAGGGACTTCTTCCGCAGGACCAGAGAATAGCCACGTTGGTAGTCCTACAAAAAGAGGGTAAACCTAAAAACACTTGCGCATCGTATTGACCCATATCACTGCTAAATGCAGAGGCCAAAATTCTAGCTAAATTACTAGCCACCCGACTGCTTCGGGTTATACCCAAGTTGGTTCATCCTGACCAGTCGGGCTTTGTGCCGTCACGAAACACAGCCCTAAACCTACGTAGAGTGCATGGGGTGATGGGTAGGGCGAACACCATAATGGAAGACACGGTGGTGGTATCCTTAGATGCTACTATGGCATTTGACACCATAGAGTGGCCATATCTCTTTGCTGTCTTAGAGAGGTTGGGATTTGGTCCCAAGTTTATTAACTGGGTCCGACTAATATATGCTAACCTACATGCGCAGGTCATAGTCAACAATAAAAAATAGGCAATTTTTCATGTCTACAGGGGGACGAGACAGGGGCACGACCTGTCCCCGCTGTTATTTTCACTCACACTGGAGCCTCTAGCTTGTTGGATCCGGAGGGACCCTGTAATTCGAGGGCTACGCTGCACTGAGGGCTGGGAGGACAGTATATCTCTCTATGTGGATGATATTTTGTTATACCTGGCCTCCCCAAAGAGGTCCCTGCATAGGGTGGTTAATATTTTCCCAAATTTTGTCACATACTCAGGATACACCATCAATTGGTCTAAATCACTTATCTTTGTATTAAAGGGCAATCCACCAACTCTGCCAAAAGAGTATCAAATAACGATAGCTACGATTTTTATTACTATGGATCCCAAATTGTTCTATACCTCTAACTTGTTACCACCGCTACAACAGCTGAGGAGCAATGTGGAACACTGGAAGGCTCTTCCGCTGTCACTTTTAGGCAGAGCTGCACTTTTTAGAATGATGTCACTGTATATTCTCCAGAACACACCTGCCCTTGTCCCCGCATCCTATTTTCGATTAGTGAAAGCTGCGCAGAGAACATTGCTTTGGGGTAATAGCCCGCCTCAAATCTCATTTCCAAAACTTGAAAAAGGCTGATATGACGGGGGAATCGGGTTACCAGATATCAGAGAATACTACTGGGCAGCACAGCAAGTGGCCATCAATCACTGTATATGTCGGCCCCAGAACGTAGTAGACATCTGCCATGGACAGATGGCTACTACACGGTAGCAATTATACACAAGCGTTGTATTCTAAGCCCACGAGACTTCACCTGACAGGTACCACAAAACACTCTGTGCAGGTGTGGCATTTGGTCCAGAGGAGTATGGGATGGGCGAAGACTATAACACAGGCTACTGAAAAACTGGTTTCCCTCTGGAGAAAGAAGGGATTTGATAAATGGCATACAATAGGGATCTCATGGGTGGGTGACCTTTGGATTAAGGGAGGGGTGGTGCCTTTCTCGGCCCTCCAGCAGAGTTACGAATTAGCTGACACCGAGCTGTTCCGCTACATACAAGTGCAGCACGCCCTCCAAGCGACGATCCCGAAGGGAGAAACCCCTCCTGAGTCCTCACCCCTCGAGGATAGACTCCCCCAAGAAGGCCATTTCCCTAACATATTCCAAGCTGATAAATCACTCACCTGACCCACTCCCACAACTTCGTGCAAAATGGGAAAGTGACCTCGTAGATTTAGAAGAAGAGGAATGGATGGAAGCACTAGCATCCCCAAGGGAAGGGTCAATATACTCCAAACTAAAACTGGTACAGCTAAACACATTGCACAGAATCTACGTCACAGTGCCAGCATTGGTCAAAATTGGACATAGGGAGGAGTCTAGCTATAGACGATTATGTGGCCAAGAGGGCATATTTTTTCATATAATATGGGAATGCACTCATATCAGCAGATACTGGACCAGAGTCACCTCATGTATGGGGAAGCTATGGGAGAACCAGTGACAGCGGATGCCAAACAGTGCTCATTACACATATGGGAACCTACGGACTTGAGGAACTAGGAGAAACCATGGGTGACACTAGCCTTGATGGTTGCCAAGAGAAACATTGCCAGAAAGTGGAGAGTGCAGTCGGTTCCAACACTGAGGGAATGGAAAGAGGATATGGACTGGTGCATGTTTAGGGGGGAAACAGTGTATACATCAAGGAGATGTCCTAAGAAATGGATGCCAATATGGGGGAAATTGAATACTTATAGAGGGAACATCTGTGAGCCACCCAGCTACCGTCACAATTATCTCCGGAGGAGTCAGACATCTAATGTTCTAGTGGATGCCGACCGGAATAGAACTAATGTAACTTTGCTGAACTGTATGTACCACATTACTGACTACTTTGTTGTGTTAAAAGTAATAGTGAAAATCTGTGCTGTTGTTTTGTTTACAATAAAAAGAATTATAAAAAAAAGGTTATTTTCTTTTCTCTTATTTGAAACTCAGTAAACCCCTTTATTCCTTCTGTTCTTTTGAGCTTCCCTCGTTCGTGTTACAATCACTAATTCCTGCTCCAAGCATGTACCATATATTCAACACTTTGTGAATCATGTAGTCGCTCCTCAATCTCATACACCTTCGGTTAAGTATTTTTGCGAAGTGTTTGTATCACTGTTGCCTACACCAAACCTTTAGGTTATCTTCATGTTTGCAATGTTCCATGTGCTTGTAATTATCCCTAGGTTTGACTAAAAGGGCTCATGTTTTTGTTCCACATGTTTGTACAAGCCTTGCTTCTCTGATGACCTTTTTCACTTGTTTACCTGTTTGATAAGCATTCATGTGCCAGCAGTCAGGGATTTTCCAGTCAGGTACTTTCCAGAGGGATTCACCTGCCATCAATACAGGGACTTTCCAGTCAGGTACTTTCCAGAGTGATTCATGTGCCACCAATTGGTAATTATCCATGTGGGTGCAGTCAGGGACTTTCCAGAACCATTGAACAATAAATAAACACATGCCCTTCTAGAAAGAACTGCTCACCTATAAATACTCCCCCGAACCCCTGTCGGGCGATTGCCTTTATTTCCTGAAAAAAAATCCTTCTCCCTCCCACTTTCCTGGATCATTGCACCCTCTTCTTCCCGATCTGAGCTTTCTCGCCTCGCCCGTGACTTCTGCGCTCCTGCAAACATCCCTGAGCAGCTCATTGGACTTTGTCCGATCCTCGCATTCCAGAAAAGACCCACCGTTGAGCGACAGACTAAGCAAAAGAAGATAAAACAAGGTTAATGCACTATTCCTTGTTTCTTTTCAAAAACCCATCGGCTACAATACTACAAAATAAAAATGTCAAGACTTGTGAATAATGTCGACATAGGAACCCCAAACTATATGCTGGAAGTATGGGACAATTTGTGAACTTTTTAAAAAGAGAAAAGGAGAATTCAAAAAAGGAAGAACCGTCACATCACAAAAACATATGACGTAATATGCTGACGGGGAAAACCTGTGAACTGTTATTTGAGCTGTGCAACCAGGGGTGTGCAGTTCCTAGGGGGAAGACAGGTCTTGCTTTGTGATGCCCTCACACACCCCGGAGAATGTCATGCTTCATCATTGGGCATTGCTCCTCGTCGGGCCGGCGCTGCACTGCCCGACGGGCTCACCGTGAACGGGGCTCTTTGGTGGAGATCTTTTAGTGAAACAGCCATTAGGTGTGTGCGGGTATGAGGGCAAGGGTAGTGCAAGGATAGTGAGTGTTAAAATAAGTCGGGATCAGTCCTATTCCAAACTATTTTATTGTTCTAGGTAGATCCAGCTTAGTTAAAAATATCAGGATGCCCTATGTGGAGGTAATGTTCCTAGAGGGCTATCTCTGTGGAAAGGGTTGACATGTTTTGTGCCTTGGTTGCTCCTAGCGAGTCAAATGGCACTTCATCAGGACCTAAGTGAGTGGTTTGTGTTGCACTACTAGATAACTGGCTCCGAATGTTAATGAATGGTAGCCAGGCAAAAATAGCGTGACGTCCTAGTAGATTGTACTGGACGGTAGCATATGACCTGTGGGGGGAGAGAAAAGGGGGGGGAGAAAAGGGAAGGGAATAAAAACAATTTGTTAAAAAACATTGTGATGGTGATACATTCAAAACCTGCAAGGTTCAGGTAATGTATCTCTGAAATAACTGGTCGCGTCACCGTTGTGCTAGTGGAGAGACCACGTGGTTCAAGGATGTGTGGAGGCTGTCTCTGTTGGATACCTAATACAATATCGTATCACAAAGTGGTAGCCCAAGGCCACATCGTGGTAGGTGAGAATCGGTGTGTCCCGGTACAGCGTGATCACTGAAGTGCATGCTAGGAGTAGTGTATGACACAAGGATGTCAAAATTAATTAAGGTGGACATATTGAATATGCACACATACCCACAACCGGTAAAAGTATCTTTGGTACTCGAATTTGGTACAAACTGCAGGCATCATAAGTTGGAGGACTACGCCCGTGTGTGGCTGGGAAAACCATTTGAATTGCGGTTTTCTGTTGAGTACGGCAGAACGTATACAGGTGCAGCTGAGTGACATGGGTGCAACTTAGGTATAATCATTACCACAGTGACGGCACAAGGTAAGGTGCCCGCACACAAACATCCATGCACGCAAAACTACCGCTTAGGTTAGCCCCGATTTTCAATATAATGTCGTACAAGCGTAATAAGCCCGAGTGCGGCTAAGGAGATCATGCGAGGTGAACTTTTGAGTAAGGCGGGGGAGAAGGTCTCGCTGTGCCTTGCGATGGTTACTCACCCATTGGGAGGGTCTAAATGCTGACGGGGATGGTGACAAAGCAAATAGTTGCTCTAGCGCTGGAATGAAAAATATGCCAGTATAAACTTGGGGCAGGTTTCAAGGTTTACCAGGTGAAGTGCCGGCATTGTATACTCACGGTTGTGGAAGAAGCAACTAGCTATCGTCCTACCCTCGCTTTGGGCCCCGTATCAGAGACTTCCGGGTGTGTGCATTAAGAGCACCGGCATGCCTGGAAAACTGGAACGTTAACTATGGTGGCCATCTTGGGAGAGGAAGTGTCTTCGGGGAGTGTAGTGCGGGGTGGGGACTGGACGTTACTGCGTAAAGTGGTATATTAAAATGTTGCGTTGCTTAAAATACACCCCTGGAATCGGGGGCGCTGAGTCTTGCTCAATATGTTGTTATGGCAGAGTCCATAGTGCTATGGTAATATGTTCTCATGATGCGCTGCTCTAAATTATACTAATGGAATCGATAGAGAAAGGTGGAGCAAAGTATTGCTCAACATCTTGTGGCGGTCATGACCACAGTTCTATGTTAGTGGAACGTGGTGGAGAGTGTCCGTCGATATATGCTGCAAAAATAAATTGGTCAGTTTATTCAGTTATTTCTAGATCCGGGTACTGTAATGGCTAAAGGGTGAAAGGAGCCACATATTACGAATATGGCACAAATGGGGCACCTTGCACAAGCAAGGAGAGTGTGCTATATTAGGATGAAAGGGCTGAGCATAGGGCAGCACACTCAGGTGAAATACGGAGTGGCTTTGAACCGTCCGCTCCATGTGATGTTATGTTATGTTATAGAAATTTATAGAGCACGTCTGTTACCCGTAGGTGTCCTGGCGCTATTATAGGATGTTCATCCTTAGATTGAGCTACGTTGGAATAGGACATTAGAGCGTGAATAACCATGTTTTAAGTGCCTTCCTGAAATTCAGGTGATTTGTGGTGTCTCTAAGGTGTCGTGGGAGAGTATTCCATGCTTTGGTCGCTCCAACTAGATAGCTTCGTCCTCCCCAATTAGCTTTTCTAACCAAAGGGACTGAAACCAATTTTGCCTCAGAAGAACGTAGCATTCTTCTGGGAGTATACCAACGAATGTGCTTTGTCAAGTGGGTGGGTCCCTTTCCCTGAAGGGACCTGTGCATAACACACATAGCCTTAAACAAAATTCATTTTTTTACTGGAAGCCAGTCAAGTCTTTTGATCTCAGCAGAGATTGCGGCATATTTTGGAATCCCTGTGATCAGTCTAGTGGCTGCATTTTGCAGTAATTGAAGTTTTTTTAGTAGCCCCTCCTGAATATTTAAGTATAGGCTATTGCAATAGTCCAATTTTGATAGGGCCAGGGCTGAGACAACTATTCTTTGACTCTCTTTGGGTAGTAAGGGCAGGATCTTTTTTCATGACCTCAGAGTATGTGAGGTAGCAGAAACTACCGCATTAACTTGGTCTTTATATGACAACTGGTTGTCAATAATGATTCCTAAGTTTTTTACTTTTCTGGGGTCCAGAAATGTAAGTCATTACCAAAAAGAACCACCTCAGTTTTGTTGGAGTTCAATTTGAGGTAATTTTGCACCATCCAATTGCCAACCGCAGTCATACAATCCTTAAACCCAGATATAGTATTCTGGCGTTCCCCAGGGAGCAAAGAGACTACAATCTGGGTATCATCTGCATAAGATGTAAGGTAGAACCCAAAGGAATCTACCAAAGGGGTCAATTGTTTTACATAGATATTGAAAAGTGTTGGGCTAATGGATGATCCCTGAGGGATACCGCAGGGAAAGGAGAAGGGTTTGGCGGAGAAATCTCCCAGTGTAACAGTTTGTACTCTATCATCTAAAAAATACTTGATAAGATTCCAGGCTGTTCCTTTAACTCCAATCTCATGTAGCCGGTCCATCAAAAGCCCATGATGGACCGTGTCAAAGGCCGCAGATAGATCCAACATGATCAGTGCCGCTTTTCCTCCTTGATCCAGTATAGATCTGATCTCCTCAGTAGATTTGAGAAGCGCCGATTTAGTGCTATGTCCCACCCGGAAACCATATTGTGTGGGATCCAGCACTTGGCCTTCTTCCAAAAAACTACTAAGTTGAATATTCATTATTTTTTCCGCGATTTTTGCAGGTAGAGGGAGCCTAGAAATGGGCCTAAAATTGTTGGGATCATTAGGATCCAGTTGTGGTTTTTTTTAAAGCGGAAGAACCAATGCTGATTTCCAAGCTTTAGGGAAACAGCCTTTTACAAACATGGAGTTAATAATAGTTGTTAAGATGACAGAGACTGGTTCCTGAGCTAATTTCAATACTGAAATGGGACAGGGGTCCAATGGTGAACCTGATCTGGCTTTTTCCAAAAGTTTTCCAACCTCGGAAACTGCAATGGGTGTAAAATTAAGTTGCTGACCCACAGTATTATTTAAACAATTTTGATCTGTCAGCCTAGATGAAGGTATCTTGGGAGAATGTGAAAAAGTGGAGAAGATAGTTTCTACCTTATCAAAAAGGCATTTGGCTATCTTGTCACAAAGAACGTGACTAGTTTTTATAGGAGGGGGAACTGGGTGAGCCAGAATCGTAACTGTTTTAAACAGTTCTTTGGAAGAGTTTATTGCATCATTGATTTTAAGAGCAAAATACTCTTGTTTAGTTTTAAAAATAAGTTGCTTATATTGATTCAAACAGTCTTTATGTAGTTTTTTGTCTTTTTCATCATAATTCCTTCACCAGGTTCTTTCGAGAAGTTTACAACAGAGTTTTTTTATCTCTGAGTTCATGAGAGTACCAGGGAGAAGTTGGTCGCTCTCTAATGTTACGGAGAATTTTTTTGGGGGCCAGTTTTTTGCTAGCTGCTTCTAGCCAATAGAAATAGCACAGTGAGGCTTCGTCTAGATCAATAGGAAGAATAGGGAAGGTATCGACTAGCAGATTGTTTAAGTCATTGGCCCTCACCTTTTTCCAAGATCGGCTAACCGTATGTTTAATCATACCTTTTTTGAGATTCGGTGAGGGGGATATTACCGTAAATTTCACTGCCTTGTGATCCGACCAGGTCACAGGGTGAATGTCAGTAAAGGTAACCTGTGCATTATTGGAAAATATTCCATCTTGGGTATGGCCTGCATTGTGAGTGGCCCCAGAAACCAATTGCTTTAGGTCAATTGTATTCATGAGATCTACTAACGTTCTGGTATCAGGATCTTCTTCCACTTCTAAGTGGAAGTTAAAGTCCCCTAATATCGTATAGGAACTTGTCCATAATTCATTCTCAACCCAACTACTGGCTTGGATTAAAAAACGAGATTTAGGACCGGGAGGCCGATACACCAGAGTACCTTTAAACGTATATTGGTGCAAGAGATAGAAACAAAAATCTAATGCTTCGCACTCCGAATTCGATGAGCCTTTGAAGATGGCATTTATGGAATTGTGGTAGATTATTGCTAAACTACCTTCTTTATTATTTTGTCTGTTTAATGTATGGCAAATGAAACCCGAAGGGGTTGCTTTTACCAAATCTGGGCCAGATGCCTCATCTGTCCATGTCTCTGTGATAAAAGCGATCTTGATTGCTTCATTCTCCAATAAATAAGCGCATTCGACGCTGTGTTTGACTAAAGATCTTGCATTCAATAGAAGGCATTTAAATGAGTTCTTTTCTTTACCCCCTCTATTTTCTTTGGACAGAGACTGTGTAATTTTAGACACGTATGGACGATGCAACGGTATTATAGATCTGCAATTAGAACACATTATCCGGTCAATACAAGGAAGTGTATCAGGGAATGAACTTATGCATCGGGAATTATGCATCTTACTGTTTAAGTTGTGCAACAAGTTGCTGGAATAAGTCCGGCGTTTGATTTCCTTTGCTGTCGGGCATGGGGGCTGGCGCTGGGCGCGGACAATGCGCGGCAGGCGCAGACGGGCTTGCCTTGGGCACGCATTGGGCGCGCCTGCTGCGCGCGCCCGCTGCACGCTTGCGCTGGCATTCAGTTTAAATAGACCGGAGATACGGCGACTAGAGCGCCAACCTGCCTTCATGTAAAGATGGCGGTCGCGTCAATTAGCGTGAGGACCCCAGAGGGAACTGAAAAAGTATGTGCAAATCAAGCGGCGATACAGATTAAAAACAGACACAGTATTGCTGGTTAAAAAAGATTAAAAGAGGTTAAAATACCCAGTTTAAAGCTCCTAACCGTCCACCCGGCTCAAGCCTCAGGGGACAACCTACCTGTTTTACCCACCTGCACTTTTAGGAGGGGTCAGAGATCCCCTTGCAGGTGGGTGTAGTGAGTGACTGCACCCGCCTGCTAGGGGATATCTGGGGGCTCCATAGGACCCCCTCAAACCTCTCCAGAGGGCTGCCATCAGGGGATGCACTGGCTGTGCACCACCTTTTTGTGGCTCGCTTTCAATGCGCCTCTGAGTACTTCTTTGTGCCTGCATCTGTATTATGGGCTTTTCTTCATGACTGTCTTCATCCCTTGGAGCTAATTTCACTTAAGTGAATTTCCTGTCAGGTGACTGTTTCTGTTAGCTCAATGTGAAGGCTGGGATTTCACAGAAGAAGGCGGACTTTCATTTCAGCTACTTCCCATTCTTAAAGGTGCTTGGCAATTTTTACCCTTAAGGCCGTACATATACTCTCTGTTACCATGAAATAAAAGGAGCAAACATTTTTCTTGGTATATTTATAAAGCTTGCTATTTTATTTTTCTTTAAACTGTAAGACTCTCTTATTTGAGATTAGCTCCTACCAAATGGGTTGTCTTTTTCTTGAACTCATAGTGATTTATTTGGTGACCTCTATCAGTATTATTTTTAAATCTCTGGCGCCAACTCTAACAAGTCTTCACAGCAATCCTCTAATAAAAGGAAACAGATTGCTTCTCCACCTGCAGCCAAGAAAGATTTATTGACTCACAAGACCAACCAATAGCTAAAATTCTTGAAGAGGCTCTGGTTTTTCTCAATGATTCTGAAACAATATGCTCTGATATGAAACATATTCAATGAGACCTAGTTGTTCCTAATATGAAAGTGTCAGACAATGAATTTAAAATGAGAGTTAATAAAGCAGCAATTGATTAACTTACTCTTTATGTGGGTCAAATAACACCTAAAGAAAGCACTACTTGACCTGGAGTACAATTTCCGTATTTTCAACCTTCCGGATAACATTGAATACCAAAACTGTAGGTTTGTCTGGAAAACCTGTTGCCTTCACTGCTAAATGTAAAATTCATAGAAACATTTGAAATTGATTGGTTTACAGTATGAGGGCACATCGTATACCTTAACAAGTATAGACAAGAAATATTCAAAGTTCTATGCCATCATCATAAAACTCTTATTCCTTAAGCGGTCAAGGAGGTGCCTGAATTGATGACAGAAGGCCATACATTAATTCTACATCAAGACCTTGCCAAAGAAATGGTAAACAAATGTTAGCAATGTTCTGTCTTTTATCCTACGCTTAAAGAATCTGGTTAAAAATATGGCCTTTTTGACTCTTCAGTTATGAAAATATGTAAACGAACTTCTCCAAATCGTTCTCTTCTCCTGCAGACTTGGTTGCTTACTTAGATCTGCATGATCCTTTTGTGATGGATTTGCAGTCCATTACCTGAACTATTTTTCTTTTTCTGTACATGTAGTAATGTTTATTTTCTCTTGCAGGCTGTCTTACAGTGATATTTTATTAGTTGGATTGCACCTCTGCTATTTTAAGTTTTATTTTATTGTACTTCCTTTTTAGGATTTTTCTATATTTTGTTTGTTCTGTTTGTTTTGTTCATTGTTATGGGCAGGGGATTTGTCCTTGGTCCGAGCGGACCGAAGCAGGACATACAGTTTGGTAATGAGGCGTTTGTCTGCTTTTTGCCCAGGAGCCATTTTTCGTACGGCATCAGTGGCCACTCAGTGCCATTTCTTACCAATGGATGGAGCAACCAGTGTCTGATCTGTTGATAGCAGAACTGTTCATCCTCAGAGATATAATAATCCTTTTTGGGAATGTCAAAGGGAATGGGGCCATCCTGATCAAAGAAGTGTCCTACCTCCATACAAACCTCTTCACACCACACCCAAAAAGCCGACCCAACTCCGGGCGCGAAGGCATCAACCACCGGCATCAGAGGAGAGGGAAAGGTGGTTAACTTCCCTTTCCCAAAGCACGCATCCCACACCTTCAGCAGGGAGCTCGTGGCTGGGGAGATATAAAGATTAGGCGCCCGATGTGCACACTGAAGGAACTGAACTTTCCCTAATGAAGTCCCATCTAAGGCCCTATCCATGAAAAGCCATGTTTTTGTTTTACTCTGCTCTGAACCATTCCATCAGATAATGAAGCTGAAAGGCCTGAATATAATGGAGTAGGCATGCTTCTCTTCCCCCGTGGGAGCCAACTTTGCTCTCTGCTCTACCGTGGGCAATTGCCCACTAAAATAAATTGGTGTAGATTTGCCTGCAGTGACAGGAGTGTGCTAATCAGGGGGGACAGGGGCAAGGTCAGAAATAAAAAAAGTATTTTAGGGAAGGTGGTCATCATGCAGCCTAGCAGGGACAGTGGGTAGTGCCATCAATGATCCAGCTTGGCTCATATTCACCTCATCAGCTCCCGGTAGTTGAGAGCGTTCTGTGGTCGAGGCGAGTTGCACTCCTAGATAAGGGGTGGAGTCCATTGGCCAGTGTATTGGGTAGGCCTGTTTTAAAGCAGCCAGTGTAGTAGGCGCAATGGAAATATTAAGGGCTTGTGACTTCTGACGGCTCATGCGGAATCCAGATGCCTTGCTGAATTTGCTACACTCCTCTAGGAAGTGGGGTAGGCTCTCATGGGGGTTGTCTAGCATGACCAATACATCATCTGCATATAGACTAATCCGATGTTCCTCCCCGCCAAAGTGAACCCCTTTGATCCCCGGTTGAACTCTCACTCTTTGCACGAAGGGTTCCATGTAGAGTGCGAAGAGGAGGAGCAAAAGCGAACAACTTTGTTGTGTGCCCCAACGTATCGGGAAACTCTCGGAACCCTGCCCATTCACTTACACCGAGGCAACTGGGGTCCCATCGCTGCTAGGGACCCAAGAGTGGAACCGTTCTCTGAGGCCAAAGTGGGTCAGTCTCGCTTCCAAGTAAGGCCAGTGGACACTGGGGCGTGCCCTGCGATTGGCAAATAATATGGAGGAGCTTTTTGGTGTTGTCTGCGCACTGTCTTTGTGGGCGGTAATTTGCACAGGAGCATCTGTCTTTCCCTGGCTTGGGGATAACAACTTTGGCCACTTTTTTGCATCGGGCGGAAGGGTGGCTGCGGTCGAGATATTGTTGAAGAGCCTTGTGAGGACCGTGGCCAGTTCCGGGCAGAAGGATTTATAAAAGCCAAATGCGAAGCCATGAGGTCCCGGTGACTTTAGAGGTTTCTGCCTGGATATGGCTGAAATGACTTCTTCAGTTCGGATCGGGTAATCAAGAGAGGCCGACTGGGTGGCAGTCAGTCGAGTCGTGGTTGTGGCGTGTAGGTATTGCGATACGTGCTGAGCTCTGTTTTGAAGGAAGGAAGAGGACCATTTTATTATGGTACCAGAGAGACCCATCCTGTGTTCTGCATTTAGGTAAGGTTTTGATGTCAGAGGATGGAGCATTTTCTTTCTCATTTCAATTGGTTTCTGACAATATCGAAGTTATTTTTTGGCAATTAATTGCTGTATCAAGTTGATTTCGAAAGAATGCTGTTTTGGAGTTTCTAATGTGCCTGTTGTAGGCTCTCTGTCATTTTTGTAGACTTTTCAGGTTAGACAGAGATAGGGTTAGACATAGAACATTTAGAGACAGAACTTCACACTTATCCGTAGTAAGTCAATAGCCCGAGAGTTGAGAAAAAATATCAACTTGCTGGAGAAAAGGAGGGAGAGAAGTATCAGGATTGGAACAATATGAAAGGATATCATCTGCGTAAACAGACATTTTAACCTAATGTGAACCAAAATGGAAACCATAGATATGAGCATCTTGTCTTATTTTAGTTAGAAACAGCTCCAGCACTATTAGAAATAATAAGGGTGATAAGGGACACCTCTGTCTTACTCCCCTAAGAAGAGAAAAATCATCTGAAATGTGACCGTTAATGAAGATAGAAGCTCTAGGACCCGAGTATAATAAAGAGATTAAAGAAATCAGTTTGGGAGGAAAACCTTTCCATTTTAAAGCATGAAACATAAACAGAAAACCCCATCCAATCCCATCAAAAGCTTTCTCAATATCTAAAGCTATGGCCGCTCTAGGATAATCTAATGAAGAAGCCTTGCTAAGAATGTTGAAAAAGACTCTGGAATTATCTGAAGCAAACCGACCTTTAACAGAGCCAGATTGCTCAGGTCCGATAAGGTCAGGTAGATTAGGGTCAATGTGTAGTGCTAGTAATTTGGCGAAGATTTTATAATCTGTATTGACTAAGGAAATGGTACAGTAATTTTTACAGAGAGAAGGGTCCTTATTGTCTTTTGGGATTAAACAAATCATGTCTTCTTGAAAAGAGCCTTGAGAAGAACCGTTTTAAATAAAAGAATTAAATAAAAATAAAAGATTTGGAAGAAGGAAATTAGCGAAGTGTTCATAGAACTCAACAGTGAACCCGTCAGGTCAGGGGGCCTTCCCTCGTCGTAACATTGAGATTGCATGGGTAATTTCTGCTAAGGTAATATCGATTTCCAGCAAGTCAAAATCAATATGTTGCAAGGAAGGAGAGGTAATAGATTGAAAATAAGAGGATAAATCTGATTGCTCTGGTTGTGTTTCTGGAGTATACAAATGTTTATAAAAAGAAACAAATTCATCTAAAATATCATTATCCTTAAATAGTGGAAAACCAGCACTACTCTGCAAGGATTCTATTCTGGTTCTTTCTTTCCGTAGTTTTTTATAGTTAGCTAGTAGATTCAATCAATCAATCAATCAGTGACACTTATAAAGCGCGCTACATACCCGTAGGGTCTCAAGGCGCTGGGGGGGGGGGGTGCCGCTACTGCTCGAACAGCCAGGTCTTCAGCTTCTTCCTGAAGGAGAGGTGGTCTTGGGTCAGGCGCAGGTCGGACGGGAGGGAGTTCCAGGTCTTGGCGGCCAGGTAGGAGAAGGACCTTCCTCCTGTAGTCGTTCTTCGGATGCGGGGGACGGCGGCGAGGGCGTGGTTGGCTGATCGGAGGTGGCGTTTGGGCGCGTAGAAGTTGACTCGGCTGTTGAGGTAGCTCGGGCCTTGGTCGTGTAGGGCTTTGTGTGCGTGGGTGAGGAGGCGGAAGGTGATTCTCTTGTTGACGGGGAGCCAGTGAAGGTCTCTCAGATGTCCGGAGATGTGGCTGGATCGTGGGATGTCGAGGATGAGTCTGGCTGAGGCGTTTTGGATCCGCTGGAGTCTCTTCTGGAGCTTGACGGTGGTCCCGGCGTAGAGGGCGTTGCCGTAGTCCAGTCGGCTGGTGACGAGGGCCTGGGTGACGGTCTTCCTGGTCTCTGTGGGGATCCACCAGAAGATCTTCCGTAGCATGCGTAGGATGTTGAAGCACGCCGAGGAGACGCTGTTGACTTGTCTGGTCATGGAGAGGGAGGAGTCCAGGATGAAGCCCAGGTTTCGTGCCTGGTCTGTCGGTTTGGGTGCGGTGCCCAGGGCGGGAGGCCACCAGGAGTCGTCCCAGGCGGAGGGTGAGGAGCCCAGGATGAGGACCTCCGTCTTGTCCGAGTTCAGTTTCAGGCGGCTGGTCGTCATCCACTCGGCTACCTCTTTCATCCCTTCGTGCAGGTTGGCTCTGGCGGCGGCGGGGTCGTTGGTCAGGGAGAGGATCAGCTGGGTGTCGTCGGCGTAGGAGATTATGCTGAGGTGGTGTTTGCGTACGATGGCCGCGAGGGGGCTCATGTAGACGTTGAAGAGGGTGGGGCTCAGGGATGATCCTTGGGGGACGCCGCAGATGACTTCGGAGGCCTCTGACTTGTACGGTGGTAGGCGGACTCTCTGTGTTCTTCCGTCGAGGAAGGAGATGATCCATTCCAGCGCCTTGTCCTGGATTCCGATGTTGCTGAGGCGCCGTACTAGGGTGCGGTGGCAGACCGTGTCGAATGCCGCGGAGAGGTCTAGGAGGATGAGGGCCGCTGTTTCTCCATTGTCCATCAGGGCTCGGATGTCATCGGTGGCGGCGATGAGGGCGGTCTCGGTGCTGTGTTTGGCTCGGAAGCCGGACTGTGAGGGGTCGAGGGATCCGTTCGTCTCGAGGAAGGCGGCCATCTGCTTGTTGACGGTCTTCTCGATGACCTTGGCTGGAAACGGGAGAAGCGAGATGGGGCGGTAATTCTTGAGGTCGGTGGGGTCCGCTGTTGGTTTCTTGAGTAGAGCGCTGAGTTTGGCGTGTTTCCAGCTTTCAGGGAAGGTGGCGGTGTCGAGGGAGGTGTTGATGATGTCTCGCAGGTGGGGTGCGATGACAGCGTCGGCCTTGTTGAAGACGTGGTGAGGGCAGGGGTCGGTCGGTGATCCGGAGTGGATGGAGTTCATCGTGCGGATGGTGTCTTCAGTGCTGATCGGGGTCCAGGCGTGGAGGGTGGTGGTGGGGGGGGGTGGCTGGTCGGTCGTGGTGTGCGTTGGTTGGTTGTTGAAACTGCTGTGTATGTCCGTGATCTTGTTGTGGAAGTATGAGGCGAGGGAGTTGCAGAGGTCTTGCGATGGGGTGATGTCGTTGTTTCCTGCGCTGGGGTTGGAAAGCTCTTTCACGATGTTGAAGAGTTCCTTGCAGTTGTGTGCGTTGTTGTCCAACCGGTCCTTGAATGCTGTTTTCTTGGCGGTGCGGATCAGCTGGTGGTGTTTCCGGGTGGCAAGTTTGTAGGAGGTCCTGTTGTCCGGTGTCGGTTCCCTTTTCCAGACTTTCTCGAGGGCTCGGCAGTTCTTCTTGGAGCTCTTGAGTTCGTCGGTGAACCATGGGGCCTTCTTGCTGCCGGGTCTGCTAGGCGGGGTCCTCAGCGGGGCGAGTTCGTCCGCGCAGTTGCTGATCCACTTCGTGAGGTTGTCGGCGGCCTGGCTGGGGTTCGCTGAGCTGGCAGGAGGGTGTTGGCTCAGGGAGGTGGCGAGCTGGTCTGCTGTGATCTTGTTCCAGCTTCTGCGGGCGGTCTGTTGCTGGTGTTGGTGGGTCGTCGTTCTCTTGAAGGTGAAGTGGACGCAGCTGTGGTCCGTCCATTGAAGCTCTGTGGCGTGGCTGAAGTCGATGTCTGTGCTGGACGAGAAGACGGCGTCGAGTGTGTGTCCGGCGAGGTGGGTGGGGGTGGACACCAGTTGCTTGAGTCCCAGGTTGGCGAGGTTGTCGAGCAGGGTGCTGGTGTTGTGGTCGTTGTTGTTCTCCAGATGGAAGTTGAGGTCTCCCAGGAGGATGTAGTCAGCGGAGGGGAGGGCATGCGGGCTGACGAAGTCGGCGATGTCCTCGCTGAATTGCGTGCGTGGTCCAGGGGGTCGGTAGATCAGGGTGCCTCTGAGGGTGGTGTTCGGGTTGGTGTGGATCTGGAAATGCAGGTGTTCGGCGCTGGTCAGGGTGTTGTCGGTGCTGGTCGTGAGACGGATGGTGTTCCTGTGGATGATGGCGATGCCTCCTCCCATCTGGTTGGCGTTTCGGTCCCTCCGGACGATCTTGTAGCCCTCTGGGATGGCGATGGCGATGTCGGGAGCTGAAGAGGCGTTCATCCAGGTCTCTGTGAGGAAGGCAACGTCAGGGGCTGTGGCGTCTAGGAGGTTCCAGAGTTCGATGGCGTGTCTGTGGATGGAGCGGGTGTTGAGCAGGATGCACTTGAGGTGGGTGCTGCTGGAGTTCGACTTGGCGGGTGCTGGTGCGGGGCTGGTCTGGATGCAGGAGAACTTGCAGGCGTGGCAGCTGAAAGGTCCGTGGGTGCGTATTGGAGTGGCTTGGTGGCATTCTGGGAGTCGGCCGGTGTTGAGTGCGATGAGGGTGGCGGAGGAGTACGACAGGCGGGTCGCTCGGGGTCTTCGTGGGCCAGGGGTCCTGGCGCTGGTCGCGATCCGGTCGCGGACGGGCGCAGACGGGCTTACCTTTGGCGCGCCTTCGGCGCACAATCGGCGCGCCCGCTGCGCGTGACCGCTGCGCGTTCGCACGGTCGCCATTTAAGGAGCAGCTGGGAGGCGGGAGCGGGGAGGGTTACAGAAGGCAAAAAGGGGCGGGGACAAGCGGTGGTGGCGGGAAGGGAGGGCGGGGGGCGTCGAGGTAGGCGGACAACAAGGAAGGAGGGCAACACGGAACAAAAATTAAAATACAGTACAAACAGGCAAAAATGAACGCTAAAACAGGGAAAAAACAAGTTTAGCCCAAACAAGCACAAAGAACCGTCAAAACAAGGAAAACCACTCGCAGCGGCGGCAGCCGGCAAACGAAGCAGCAGCGAGGCAGAGGGCGGCAAGGGGCACACGCAGCAGCTGGTGGCCGTGCGGCGCGGGGGTGTCCCACAAGTGGGTCACACTCACCTGCGTCGCACGGTCGCCATTTAAGGCCAAGTGCGCGGGTGGGCGGAGCAGCTGGGAGGCGGGAGCGGGGAGGGTTACAGAAGGCAAAAAGGGGCGGGGACAAGCGGCGGTGGCGGGAAGGGAGGGCGGGGGGCATCGAGGTAGGCGGACAACAAGGAAGGAGGGCAACACGGAACAAAAATTAAAATACAGTACAAACAGGCAAAAATGAACGCTAAAACAGGGAAAAAACAAGTTTAGCCCAAACAAGCACAAAGAACCGTCAAAACAAGGAAAACCACTCGCAGCGGCGGCAGCCGGCAAACGAGGCAGCAGCGAGGCAGAGGGCGGCAAGGGGCACACGCAGCAGCTGGTGGCCGTGCGGCGCGGGGGTGTCCCACAAGTGGGTCACACTCACCTGCGTCGCACGGTCGCCATTTAAGGCCAAGTGCGCGGGTGGGCGGAGCAGCTGGGAGGCGGGAGCGGGGAGGGTTACAGAAGGCAAAAAGGGGCGGGGACAAGCGGCGGTGGCGGGAAGGGAGGGCGGGGGGCGTCGAGGTAGGCGGACAACAAGGAAGGAGGGCAACACGGAACAAAAATTAAAATACAGTACAAACAGGCAAAAATGAACGCTAAAACAGGGAAAAAACAAGTTTAGCCCAAACAAGCACAAAGAACCGTCAAAACAAGGAAAACCACTCGCAGCGGCGGCAGCCGGCAAACGAGGCAGCAGCGAGGCAGAGGGCGGCAAGGGGCACACGCAGCAGCTGGTGGCCGTGCGGCGCGGGGGTGTCCCACAAGTGGGTCACACTCACCTGCGTCGCACGGTCGCCATTTAAGGCCAAGTGCGCGGGTGGGCGGAGCAGCTGGGAGGCGGGAGCGGGGAGGGTTACAGAAGGCAAAAAGGGGCGGGGACAAGCGGCGGTGGCGGGAAGGGAGGGCGGGGGGCGTCGAGGTAGGCGGACAACAAGGAAGGAGGGCAACACGGAACAAAAATTAAAATACAGTACAAACAGGCAAAAATGAACGCTAAAACAGGGAAAAAACAAGTTTAGCCCAAACAAGCACAAAGAACCGTCAAAACAAGGAAAACCACTCGCAGCGGCGGCAGCCGGCAAACGAGGCAGCAGCGAGGCAGAGGGCGGCAAGGGGCACACGCAGCAGCTGGTGGCCGTGCGGCGCGGGGGTGTCCCACAAGTGGGATTCCCCATCTTATTTTGACCTCCGTCAAGCGAGTGCTGCTTTTCAATAAATAAGAAGAGGCGGCCTCCGTGGATAATCTGTTAAAAGTGATGTTGGCATCAATAAGGTCTTTCAAAGAAGCTTCATTGTTGGAACGATAATAAGTATATTCAAATTGTTTAATTTTATTAAATTTCGTGAAACAAAATTCATTATGAAACCCCTAGAGGCTGCTTTAAAAGAATCCTAAATCATAACAGGGGAGGAAACTGATGGTGAATTAATAGCAAATAATTCAGAAGCAAAAGATCTAAATTGTCAGAGAATTTAGGGTCCAAGAGTAAAGAATTATTAAAACACCACCTACCTGTAGATGGAGCAAATAGTATCAGATCAAAATCAACAAAGACTGGGGCGTGGTCTGATATTAGAATAGACCCTATTTCAGAATGAAGGACAAGCTGAGCCAAGGATTCACTTAAAAAGAGGTAATCAGTACAGGATTGTGAGTGGTGAGGGGCTGAGTAAAAACTATACTCCCGAAGGTCCGGATGGCAGAGTCTCCAAATGTCAACTAGTGATTTGCGGTGTATAGTGGAGGTGAACTGTGAATGTATTTTAATATGTACAAATTTAACTGATGAGTGTTGATCTAATATAGGGTCAAAAATTTGATTGCAGTCACCACCAAATATAATATAGTCATGATCATATAAAAGTAGTTTGTCAGAAACTGGGCCGTAAACATTAAAAAAACGATGGTATTTTATCAATAAGGAGTTTAACAATAACCCAACGGCCCTGAGAATCAAATTCTTGATGAACAACTGATACTTGAAATTTTTTATGGCATAGAATCAGAACACCATTTTTCTTACCTAAGGCCGGAGAAGAAAACACCTGGCCTACCCAGCCTTTCTTTAATTTAGAAGCTTCAGCTTCCGAAAGGTGTGATTCTTGAAGTAAAGCAATGTCAGTTTTCAATTTGGATAAATGAGTTAACACCCGTTGTCTTTTAATAGGGTTACCTAACCCTTTGATATTCCATGTAGTAACTCGAAATGTAACCAGAAAGTAAAAACATGAACAGTCATTAAGCTTACAGTGGTAAAATTAGTCTTAGAATTGAATAAAAGTGAAAGAGTAGGAGTAAGGAGATAAGACTTTTGTTTGAATTGGAAATAAGGGAAGGAAGAAACATTATAGTAAGTTATAGTGTGAGGAAAAAGAAAAAGAGTAATGGTAAAACGAAATAGGAAAGAAGGAAGAACATAACAAAATACAAAAAGACAGTACAAGTCATAGAAATGATGACTGAAAAACATACCTACAACACACATATACGAAAAGGGAGGATGGAGAATTTCTGACCTGATGAGGAAGAGGAGCTGGCACCGATAACACGTGTACATCACAAAGGTTCTGCCAGCACACTCACAAATGGTTTTGACACTAGTCTTTTGTGGCCCCAGACAAGCTGGGGCCTGGGCAGAGAAGCAGGAAATTCCAAACATCTCTATGGGTGAAAACCTCCAGAACCTTCACCTACTTCAAAGTGGGTACCAGGTATAGATAAAGGACCCTCACACCCAACTCTTCAGGACACCTCTGGGCCGGACTCAGAAGGACTGCTGTGCTGCTCTACAAGAAGGATTGCTACACTGTTGTTGTGCTGCCCTGCTGTCATGCTGCTCTGGTGCCTGGGTAAGAAGGACTGGACCTGCATCTTGATCCCATGACGACCAGAGTGACACCAAGGGCTAGTTGGCTGGCCTGATCAGAGCTTCAGGAACAGAAAAGACTCCAACCATCTTGAACCCAACACCTGGACTCTACTTGCTGTAAGTCATGCCCTCCAAGTGGTGCCACCCCAATCCTGGACCCTTGGCAGTGGAGCTGAAGATGCTCTGCCAGCCCAGCTGTGGTCCTGTCAACAGATCCGACAGAGCGCAACACATCCCCTTGTATCGTAATTGCACCAGCACGACATATCCCCAACACTGGACATCTCATAGCAGCCTGTAGTCTCCTCAGAACCGCCACTGCGCAACGCATCCTCAATGCAGGCCTTTGCATCACAAGGAACTCATTGATGGCATCCTTGAAAATGACACAGGACTCCGCATCACAGCCTTGCAGCTTCTTCTGAAGCCCCTCATTGACGGCACCCTCTATGACAATGCAGTACTTCGCATCGCAGCCGTGCAGCTTATTCGCAAACACTACTGAGCGATGCTAGACGCACACTCTCGCAGTGCTCAGCAAACCAGGATTTAAGGTTCTTTGTTCAGTGGGCCTAACTTGGTCCCTGTATCCAGACTGCGCTCTATCATAGTCGGTCTGAACTTGTGACTTTGTCCTGGTCCAGTGCGACCAGATAACCACAGTTGGCTCTATGTGCTTTTAGGCACTATTTTCACTTAAATCTTTAAAATTACATATCTCCAGTTCTACTGATTAGATTTTTGTCGTTTTTATCTCAAATAATTTTTCTAAATTGGTGTGGGAATGTTCTTGTGTTGTGTTTTCACTTTATTACTGTTTCAAGAGCTGCATAAATACTGTACACATTGTCTCTAAGATAAGCCTAACTGTTTGATGCCAAGCTACCAGAGGGCTGAGCACAGATTAATTAGGGGTGTGCTTGTGACTTCACCTTGACAGAAATTGTGGTTGCTGCTTGAGTAGAGTTTCATTCCCCTTTCCCAGTAACCCAATTTCCATCAATAATTTAGGAAATTGCATCTGTAGGACAGTAGTATCTGTTTCTTATGGTTACCCCCACTTTTTGCTTGATGTCTCACTGTTTTTGACTAGTCTGACTGGGATCCTGCTATTCAGGACCCTAGTCGATCTGCTTTCTCCCTTAAAGTGACATACATGTACTTTGGTACACTCCAGATTGGATACTGGGGTACCCTTATCAGTCTCTAGTATATGGTACACATGTACCCAGGGCGTAGGTATCCCAGAGGCCTCCCATGGGCTGAAGCATGTATTATGCCACCCATCAGAGGCCATGCAAAATGGAACTTGAGGTCTGCTACTGCATCCTGTGTAAGATGGTGCTTGCACCACTTACTTTAGATATAGGTTCACTATATCTAATTGTCACTACACTTAAAAACCTTTAAGTCACCCCAATAGCAGGCCTTAACAATCCTGAAGGCAGGGTGCTGGGTTTTACCTGAGAGTGTGCTCCTGCATGAGCAGAGCCTCTCTGCAGTCTTCATAGACCATTCTCCCGGGTTGTCCGTGACTCAGCCAGACATATAGATAGAGGTGCATTATAACCTCACGGTAAATGCTCTCTCAAAAACGGCTGCATAGAAACATATCGAGTTTGGTATCAAACACCTTGGAATCAAACCTCCACACCAGTAACTGGTGTGGTGTGGGAGATATGATTCCACCCTTCTGAAGCGAGCTTCGTGGGGTCACTAGTCTTACCGGTGCCAGCCTTCTCGACCCGGAGAGCACAAAATGGATGCTGCCAACCAGAGACACATTTCTGCTCTCCTGCTGCTGAGCCAAGCTCGAGCAGAGGAAGGCAGCACAATAGACATCCTGTCACAGGGTGGTGTGACCACTGGACAAAGGACATTGGTGTAGCCACCGCTCTGTCCTGCCCCTCCCATAGGTGGGTCCCCTGAATCTGTCCAACCCTCTCCCGTAGGTACAAAAGAGCTTATCTGGCTGTAAGACTTTAGATTTTATGTGGACAAGATTCTACAAGAAGAAACCACTGACCTTTGACAGTCTGGACACCTTGGACTTCGCTGGACCTCGACTGGGCTCGACTTCGTCCCCCTTTCCGTCTGAAGCTTAGTTTGGGCCTTTGCTCCATACAGGCTCCGTGCAGAACCTGTGGTGCACTTAAGACAACAGAAGAATTTCCCTTGTAGTGAAGGAGTCACTCCCCTGCTTCGCAGGCACCTAACCACAACTGACTGGTCTGTTGCTCCTGAGCTCCTACAGACTACGAAGATTTCAGCAACACAGGAGGTGGGTTTCTGAAAGTCCCTGATGTCGATCTGCCCTCTCACCAAGTTTGAGGCCAGTATCCCTTGTGGGGACTGCATAACCCAAACCCCTGTGCACCTCGTCCACTTGCAGTTGCATATGCTTTTTGGCGATTCCCGAGCTTGTGCATTGGACTCCATGTAATCCAGACCCTATGCAGTATTTACACCAAAGAACTCTGGCCTCCTCGCACCGAGTGCTCCATGGGCTGGGGCTTTGCAATCTTGTTTGCGGTCCCCTCGCGACTCCTGGTCATTCGGCCTCTGGGTCCTCCTGAGGGTTATCTTGATTTCTTGTGGGCTTTCCTGGTTGCTCCAGATATTCCCTGACTCCCCATTGCTTGGTGATTCCCCTAGACCTTGCTGGTCCACACCATAACCTGCTTGACCTTCCTGCGTGGTTTGCCGCTGCCAAGGCTTGTTGGTGCTCCCGCCGGACACTGACCCCTCAGCACTCAACATCATTCGTGGGACAGCTCACCTCCAGCTCCTGGGCATCCTCGATGTCTCCTGGTCTTTGTAGCTGCAGAGTCAAGCATCCCTTCTTCGCTCCTGAAGCACCCTACATCGGTGGGCATTCGTCTCCCGAGCCCGTGATCACTCTGAAGTGACCCAGACTCTGTCCCCTTTGCTTTCAGGTTCCTTCTTTCCAGAATCCAGGCTTGGATTCCCCCGGACCCTTTTCACCTTCATGGCAGCAGTATTTCTTCACAGCCCTCCATTGAGAACAATGAGAGTTTCCAACGCCAATTCAGACCTATGCACCCGGCTCCTCTGGGATAGGTAACTCTGGTACTACGGTATCCATGGGTGGGGTGGCTCTTCAAACTCTTAAGGTCCAAAGGGTTCGCTCAAAGTCCTCTTAGAAGGGTCCTTAAACTTCAAAAGTGTAACCACAACTTTCCCATAGAATTGTATGGAGCCCGCAGTCGTCTTCCCACACCGCACCTGGCCTCTGTGAGGTCCCTGTCTACTCACCTTGGGTGGTTTCTTGGGGTCCCAGCGATTCTAGACCTTGGCTTGATCTTCGTCATGACTGTTATACTACTATTTTAGTATATGGTTGGGTCCCCCCCCCGGCGCCCACTGTGTATTGTGCTACTTACAACTGTTCTATTGAATTCATATTGTGTGCTTTGTGTTCTATCCTCCTGCAGAGGATAGTAGAGTGTGTTATATTAATAAATACATATTTTTATATAACTACTGTGCGGTTCTCCTTCATTTAGTCATTCAGAAGGGGATATTCTGGTAAAACAAGTTGCTTTACATTCCTTCAAGAATAAACCTGAAGGCTGCTCTCCACAGCTACCACCAGGATAGCTTTCTAAAGGTTATCTTTGACCTCATACATCATAAGGGTCATGTGGACTGGTACAGGGTGCCCACTTTAATTTGTGGACAGTATATACAAGGCCACCTTCTCACAGCATCCTTCACTTAGTCGATATTTATGCACCTAACAGATTTCGTCAGTCGAATTCCAGGCATTCTTTGGCAATACAAAATTATTGATCTTTAGACCTGCAAACCAAGCAAAGACTTTACCTTCAGTTTCAAATGTTTAATCCACATATTCCTGAATCAACTATTTGCTGGTTTGTAGAAATTGTGTCATTTGATTTCTTAGCATACTATGGAGCCTGTGTTATATATACATGGATGCTGTTCGTACACGTCATATGTATGTGACATAGATTTAAGATGATTCACCTATATACTCTTGAATCCTGCTGAGGACAGTTACCAGTGGACTCAGTTGCTTGCAGTCCCGGTTGTATTGTGCTGTAATCAATAAATAAGCTTTTCTAATATCTAAGCGTGGATTTTACAAATGGTGATGAGTTATGAAGATGCATCTGCTACACAGACAGCACAGAAGTGATACGACCTTCAGTGAACCCAACGAAGATTTTCGTCTGTTTCGTGTTATTGAGTGCCTGCAATTACTCAGGATTTTACTTCAGGTGACTCACCTACGTTTTACCATGGATTTCTGACCTTTGGGTATTTATTGAATATTGAGCATTCTTCTACTGCTTGCGTGTGTACTGGTTGGAACTTTGTTGGCTGGAAAGGGTTATTATAGCAACGGAACGACAATGCAAGTGTGTAAGCCCTTTGATGTTATATAATGTGATGTTACATCCTTCAGCATCTTTTCAGTCTTGTGCGTTGCCATAGCCACCTGACTTCAGATTCTAAATGTGTCTTTTCCTACATGTCTCCTTCCACCAGCTGCTTGTATACAGACTTCTCCACGGGGGGTTATTTCGGTTTCCTGCACCGCCTTCTATATACATGTTAAGCGGGGGGGGGGGGGGGGGGTGGGCCAATATTGTTTACCTTGTGAGGAATTTAACTCCTTTTTGCTCAGACATTTTGGAGGGTGCAGTCGATGTTGGATAGGAAACTGCAAGTAAGCATGGGCCTCTTTGTCAGACAAAGCTGCAAACTTGAACCTCTGTGGAGGAAGTGTTTATCTATATTTTTTGTATTGCCTAAAGACTTAGGGTTCCAGCATTACATTATAAGACATTCTTTCCAGCATTGTAATACCTTTAGTGATTTGTACCATTTTCCTGCACTCTGTGGAAAATCTTCAGAGCTAGGACAGAATTTAAGCCATTTCTCATATTTATTCTCCAGAATTGTTAGGAACATTACAGTGTTGCAAAGTCATCCTGTGTCCTGGCACCCCCATTCTCTTCTGACTAGTACTGGTGGTAACTGACACCGACTGTCCCTGGGCTCTGCCTAGCAAGGCCCAGGGCCAGTGCTATGCTGAAAACACAGAATACAGTGAAAACACCTACACACACCAGGGTACACAATGGGTTAGGGTACCCCTATGATTGGCATGACCTATCCTATAAGTCCCTAGTACATAATAGGGTAGGGGGATTAAAACTACCTTTCTGGCCCTGGTATATAATAGGACGTGGCAGTTTAGAGGTCAGCAACCCTTTCTGCACTTGCATGCGTGCTCTGCTGAGAGCCTGAGGTCATTTTGAAAGCATCCCAGTGTTGCAGAACTGGTTTAAAATGTAAGTTGTGCCCAAACTCAACTTTGTTGTTAGGGGCACTTAAAAATTGATGAACTATAATATTTTGTCATATTAGGTAACCTCAGGGTCTACCCTAGGTGTACCAGGGGTGGGGGGGGTCGGGTACTTATAAGGAAGGCCCTTATAAAAGAGGTTTTATATGCGTTGCAGATAGAGAAATTGAACATTTCACTTTCCTAATTGTAGTTAAGTGCTTCCCAAAATCGACTTTTGTGCTAGGAGCACTCTGTAGTGGAGATCTACATTATTTGTGTATATCAGGACCCATTAAATCTCCCCTAGGTTTCCCAGGGGTGGGGGTTCATGTAGCTATAAGCAGGGTCCGTATGAATAAGTTAACATTGCAATAGTTTATGAATTCATAACTACCGCAGGGGACGGACAAAAAATATCTTTCAAGGTCTTAGGAGAATAGTATTGATAAATCCAACAATATGCTGTTGTTGATTTTATCCTTAAATGTACAGAAAATAGGTTATAAGACTTTCTTGTATGCAAGCCAAAATTCAGCCTTCCAGTGGTATGCCCTGATTGGTCAATCTTAAGTGGATTAGCCAGGCTGCTTTGATGAAGTGATAACTGGCACCCAGGAAGAAAGGCTATCTCCAGAAATGCCAGAGAAGGGGGAGGGGGTCATAAAGCATCAGCTTCAAAGGTAGAAGGGGCCAGGCAGAGACAGCCAGTTCCACCTATCTCCCTTTCACTCTGAACCTAGCCATATGGCAGGCTCATGAAAGGAATGTGCAGATGTCAGGGTTAGGGAGGCTCTGGAAATAAGCCATCCTGGAGTTTGGTTTAGCTAGCTATTGCTTCTCTTCTGAGATTTCAGCCATATTGAATTTTGGAAGAATAGTGCTTTCTGGAAGACCATTTCGCCACACTTTGGAGGAAATGGTCAATCTCTGGGGTGCTGCCCTGTACCTCATTGGACAAGAGTGCCCTCCTGCTTGACCTCAGAGAACACTGAATAAGTATCTGAGAGGGCAGAAGAAGTGTCCATGCTGAAAGTTTGATTTGCACCAACCAGGCTCTGCACTCTGACTGACTGCACCTGCTGCACAATCTGGAACTACAGCCCTGCGGGCCTAACTTGCTTCAAAAGGAATAAAGAGTGCATTTTCTGCAAGCTACAAGTTAAGAGAGTTCTCCTGGATCATCAACAACAAGAATCCCCAGCCTGGGTGCATCCAGTGGGTTTGTAAGGGTTTTGTCCAAGTGGATTGTGGGAACTGTAGTCACAAACTTTCAAGTACCATCATGGAGTTTCCAGACCCATTGATCGAGTTTTGGTCACTTTCGGATCCCAAAAGGAACTTCAGGAAGAAGTTTCAGAAATTTGGAGCAACTTTGGAAAAAAGCTCCATAAGTGGGCCGACTCGACCTGGCCAAACCAAGCCGGCAACCCTCATCTGCGAGCCTGCCTGCCCTCCAGGTTCGTCCTGCTGAAAAGCTCTGGAAGTCCGACTTCCAGAGTTTGACTGGGAGCTAGTCCAAACCAATCCAGCAAACCCTCACCGAACCCTTGCCTGATGAAGAGCATTGAGGAACCCGGGCCGAAAAAGCTTTGTAAAAGTTTCTAAGTCCGAAGGTAAAAGACTTGACATACTCCAACCGCGAGAGTCGATACACCCACATTCAATTGTGAGCCAGCCTGTGTCCCTTGTTCATCCTGCTGGAAAGCTCTGGAGGACCAACTTCCATAGTTTGACCGGAATGTCAATTGGCATGCCGTTGAACCCTTACCGAACCCTTGGTGGAGAGCATCGAGGGACCCCGGCCGAAAAAGCTCCAGGAAAGTTTTTAAGTCAAAAGTTAAAAACTTTGACCGAGGCTTACCGCAAAGGTAGCCATGTAGGGCTCCATCGCGGTCTGCCTGAAACTTTGACTTTGTCCCAGTCTAGCGCGACCAGATGTCCCAATAGGCACTATAGGTTTCTATGTGCTATATAGTGCTACATCTTTACAAATTGAGATCTCTGATTTCCTACATTGGATTCTTTTTATTTTGGTGTAATTTAAAGATAAAAATATTTCCTACTTTTATAAATTGGTTTTGGATTTTTATTGTGTGTTGTGTCTTAATTATTTACTGAATTGGTGTTTTTAAATGCTTTACATACCTGTCTCTGAAGTCCAGCCTGCCTGCTCGCAGCCAAGCTACCAAGGTTTGAGCATGGGAATAATTTTCTGAGACCTATTCTGAGCTCTAGCCTATGAGTCAGTGGCCTTATTGCCAGTGGTAGGTATATATTTACCACTACTTATAATCCACTTTTCAACATATAGCTTAAACATTTACTTGCAATATGCAGTTTGATCCTCAATTGAAATTTCTCCAAAGTAAGGAAGAACCACCTATTCCATGGGTGAGATGAAAGGAAGAATGTATCTCTCGATGGGGAAAGGAAGGAAGAAAAGCATACTCTTGCATTTTTCATGTTCAGAGGAACAGATGGATTTTAGAACCTTACTACCCATAGAGGGTCAAGTTTACAGGAATGTGTAAGAGGAAGTCATGCTAAGGAAAGAAAATAGTTTTAAGCCCATGAATAGTGTAGCACTTAACCGATTTAAATTCTACACTTGTGCTCAAGAGGAGAGTGAAACCTATGATGAGTTTCTCACCGGTTTGCGATCTTTATCCACTAACTGTAATTTTGGAGCTATCACTGATGAGATGATTAGAGACCAGATCATGTACATGTTAAAAGCAAAATGGTTCAGGAGCAGTTTGATTAATGGGAGATCCGAATTTACAAGTGTTTATCAGTATTACTAAAGCTTTGGAGCAATCAGAGGGATAGATGAAATTGTTGAGCATAGACAGTAAACATTCTGAGGATGTGTGCAGTGTGAGTGCTGGTGGTTCCCGTGGGGGTAGTCAGACTGTGAGTGCTGGTAGTTCCCGTGCACTGACCCACACTGGGGAAGGAGTGTAGCAAGTGCAGGCATGTGGGGCACTTTGCAAGAGTGTGCAGTGATTTTTAAAGAATGGGTAATACTGCTAGTGTCAAGGAAAAGGTATCATGTTAGTGAGGAGTGGGACCACAGTAGAGAGGATGATGGCAACAAGGGCATAGTGCTATGTATTATGAAATTGGGAGGTGGTTTGGAAATAGAGGGAGCAATGAGACCACTCAAATGTTGTGTTCACACATTGGACATGGAACTGGAATTGATGGCAGATTCTGGTTCGCCTTGGACTATTATTTCAAATGAGTATTGCTTGCAACATTTGGCAGACAGAGTATGTTTGGACTCCCTTAAGGAATCAGGCATTATCGATGAAAGTTTTGATGTTTGATGGTTCCAGAATAGATATTGCGGCTTAATTAGAAATCGAATTTAAAGGCAGGATGGCTCAAATAAAGTTTGATGTGTCCACTAATGGTGTCAATGTGTTGGGTTGGAAAGACCAATTGAAGCTATGTATTATTCTCAATCCTAGAAGTAAAGATCTCGTGTCAGTAATTTCGGATGGCAAAGATAAGGATGGTGTGATCCAACAGTTCCCTAGAGTATTTGTTGAGACATTTGGAAAATTGGTAGGTTTCCGTCACAGAATCAAAGTGGAGGCGAATGCTGTAGCTGTTAAACAGAAGCTTCTTGGTGTGCCAGTGAATGTCATAGAAGAGTTGAAAGCGATGTTGGAAGGGTTAGTCAGCGACCGAATAATTGAAGAGGTGGAGTTTTCAGAGTGGGTGTCCCCCATTTTATTCGCTCGCAAGGCTGACAAACGTCTTAGGTTATGTGTGAACTTGAGAGCTCTAAATGACAATTTGGTGGTGGATTGTCATCCACTGCCAAATATCAACAAAGTGGTGTATATGCTGGAAGGGGACAAAATGTTTTCCACATTGGATCTCTGTTCAGCATACCACCAGATTGAGCTAATGGAGAAATCAAGACATTTCACTGTGCTTCTTATGCTTTGAGGTTTATTCCAATTCATTAGGATGCCATTTGGCCTTGCCTCTATATTTCAGAGAGCAATGTTTCATATTTTTAAGGATGTGGACAAAGTTATAAAAGGTTTTCAATATGACATTCTGATTATTTAAAAAAAAAAGAGAAGGAACAAATGAAGCATGTGGTGGAAGTGTATAAATGCTTAGAGTTTCATGGTTTGACACTTAAAGGAGAGAAGTTAGGTTCTTCTGTGATTCTGTCGAGTATATAGGACACACTTTGTCGGGTAGTGGTGTGGTTCCTAAAAAATACATAGAGGATGCGATTAATAACGCACCTGTTCCTGATAATAATGAAAAATTGTTGTCAATTGCACAGTTGTGTGAATATTACAGCAAATTCATACAAGCATTTGCCGCCTAAATGGAACCTCTTAGAGAGCTGACAAGGAACAAAGCTGAATTTGTTTGGACTAAGACACAACAGGCTTCTTTCCAGCAAACCATTGTAAGTGCACCTACACTTAAACCATTTTGTCTTAGCAAAGTTTGCATTGTTATTGTAGATGCCAGTTTGTATGGCACTGGAGGGGTGTTGGGACAAAGGAGTGGAAAAGATGAGTGGTGTCTGGCTTTTGCATCTAGGACACTCAATGAAACAGAGAGAAGATATGCTGTAATTGAGAAAAAACTGGTGGCATGTGTTTGGGATGTTGAACACTTCTGTAACTATTTGTTGGGAAGCAGGTTCATTCTGAGAAGCCGTTGGTGGAAATTCTATCACCAGGATGGGGATGGAATGCCACTGCACGTATAGACTAACATCTAGGCTACAGGAATTCAATTTTAGTGTGGAATATATACCAGACAAATATAGCATTACAGCAAATTTTCTGTCTAGAAGATGAAGGAGTGGCACAAAATGAAATAGAGATGGTTGCAACAGTTAAGGACTCTGTAAGTGCAGAATTTGCATGGTTGTTGGAGGATGTGTGGAAAAAAGAGACCGATGAGGATGCAGTGTGGCAACTGGTCAAAAAATATCCGATGGAAGGATGGCCCAAAGAGAAATTACCCCTGAAGCGCAACATTTCCTCAAAGTTTCTGAGAAGTTGGAAATGGAAAGGGATTTAATTTTTAAAGGAGGAAAGTGTTTTCCTCCAGGTACCACGCAAAGGAGAATTTTGGATTTGGCGCATGAAGAGCACCAAGAGATGTCTTCAATGAAGAAGCTTGTCAGTTCTATATTTTGGTGGCCTGGCATGGATATAATGGGAGACCAGTTGGCGAGAGAGTGTACTGTGTGTGTGAACAGTGACAAGATGCTCAAAGTGTTCCCGGCTCCCCTCAAACCTGTCTCGTGGCCTCATTCACCTTGGGAGAAGGTGACTTTTGATATCTCTGGTTTGTTTAACACCTTGCCCAAGCAAGCCATATTTGCCTTGGTAATAATTGATTATCACTCAAAATGGCCAGAAGTCAAGTTTGTTGCACAGGCCACTTCTCAGGTTGTTATTGAATTCTAAGGAGAAGTTATTTCCTGTGAAAACTGCCCAGACGTTGTGGTGTCCGATAATGAGGTGCAACTCAAATCACATGAAATGGAGGATTTTTTAACTAGATGTGTCATCAAACATGTCACCACAAAATTATATGAACCACAGGAGAATGGTCAGGTTAAGCACTTCAACCGTGTCCTTAAGAAAGTTATTGTGGTAGTGGGTAGTCCAGGCTGTGGTTGGAAGAGTGTGCTGAGAGAGAGACTTTGGATGTATCATATTACACCTTATTATGTTACTGAAGTGTGTCCCTTCCATTTATTGAAAGGAAGAGATCCCATTTAGAAGTTGTGTCCATGCTGGTTAAAGGAGAAAATGACTAAAGTGAGCAATGTGAATTTTGGTAGGGTTGCTGAAATGGTGAAGGAGAAACGAGGGAAGATGAAAGTGAGATCTGACGAGAAATGGACGGCAAGAGAGCCCACTTTTGTAGTGAGAGATTGGGTGAGGATACTCACACCTGGATTTGTGGCAAAGATACTTCCAAGTTTGGTCCTGCCCCTAAAGTGGGGAAAGTAAACAAGAACAGTCTGGTCACTCAGGATTGTAAAGTATGGAATGTGAGAAGGGTGGCAAAGTGTAGGAATAATATGGAATGGTAATCTGACATCTCTGCTAGGGAACTTTCTTTGGTGGATGAGTCTGTAGCTTCCAGGGTGAAAAGAAGTGGCAGGAACATTCCACCAGCAAGGTTCAAGTAATAGTTTTTTTTGTAATTTTTGTTTTTGTTATATTTATTTTTAGGGGAAGATGTGTTATATATACATGCTGTTTGTAGATGTATATATATGTTACATACTGTATAGATTTAAAATGTTCCACCTATACATAGCCTTTGAATGTGAGATGTTTATCTTCAAGCACTGTGGAGGTTCTTATGCCCAGGATCTATTCTCGAATCCTGCTGAGGACAGTTACCAGTGGACTTGGTTGGATGCAGTCCTGGTTGTACTGTGCTATTATGAATACATAAGCATTTATATCTATGAGTGGATTTTACAGCCTATTACTATATCAGACCACACATTTATTTATTTCTATGCTACTAAAACTATACTATCACCTGAAATTGAAATACAGTATTAGCTGCTATGACTGACTACTTTAATAGCAATAAGCCAGAGCATAGTTTCGTAATCAGTTATTGGGATGCTTTAAAAACATTTCTGAGAGGCATATGAAAATAAACTTTTTCACTCTAATTTGAGCTCTTTAGATAAACAAATGACCAAAATTGAGAAATTGTTTATACTTCAGGTAATAATTTAAACAACGTCAAAACCTTGATTATCATTACCATGCCTTTCTTAGTACTATAGCTGGACTCTATTACCAAAGAAAAAATACAATACATATTAACAGAGATAAAAAACAGATATATGCTTTAAGGCATTCAAATGGCCGATTGATTCCTTCTAATATGGAAGTAGCAAAATAAGTCAGGATTTTTTCAATTTAAGTCTCTATAGCAAACTGCAAGATATTCAGGATGTTACTATTGATAATTTCTTACCTAATGGTAGGTTGTCATCTCTGTCCCAGGATGATAGAGGTAATTAAGAGGCTCCTATTACAATTGAGGAAATAAATGTAGCAATTCAATGTTGGCATTCCTACAGAATTTTATAAATATTTCAATCCCCAATTATTACTGGTCCTCCTTTTTATATTTCGGAAATTCACTCACAATGTTTCAGTTGAAGGCTCTTTTAAAGAGGCTCCAATAATTGATAAAGATCACACAGTAATAGCTAATTATCACCCAATTTAACGAAGCAACCAAGATTTAGGCTAAAATTTTGCCATCCAGGTTATCTCCTGTGCTGAATTCAATTATCCACCCATACCAGACTGGTTTAGTGAAAGGTAGTTTATTATCCTATAATACTAGGCTACTTTGTCACACGTTAACTTTTTGAAATAAAATGAAACATTGTGCAGGTCTATTAGCTTTAGATGCTAAAAAAGCTTTTGCTAAAGTAAATTGGATTTTTTTATTCAAAATTATGGAATCATTTAATTTTGGTTCATACTTTATATTGATGGTCAAAGCATTACATTGGTCCTCATCTGCATCAATATATGTTAATGGTATTACTTCATCTTATTTTTCATTATATAGAGGTGCTAAGCAAAGATGCCCCTAACTCGTTTATTACTTTTGTTTGCAACTGAAGCATTGTTACATCTTATTCATAATAATTCTGAAGATATCAAATGTATTAGAATTCAGAAAACAGTTCTTAAATTATCAGTTCATGCATCTTATGTAGATGATATTTTGTTATATATTAATGACCCTTTACATACCATTCATTATTATTTGACATCATTACTAGATGTACAACAGTGTCAGGTTATACAATCAATGTCAACAAAACTGATTCCCTCACAATGTCTATTGTAAAGCTGATGTGTTTCATAATACTGACATTCTTTGGTATCCATCTGGTTTAAAATCCTTACGTATCTATATTTCAAATACAATTAAGAATGCAATTAATCAGAACTGAAAAAGAAATCTAATCTCAAAGAATAATGAGAAATCTGACAAATGGACTTCATTAAATTTGCCATGGTGGGGCATATTGAAAGTAGTCAAAATGGTAATTTCTCTCTTCAAGTATTATAGTTATTATCTATGTTACCAGCTTCTTTACCTAGTTCTTTCTACACTAATCTTATAATAATACCCAACTTATTTGGAATAGTAAAGCCCCTCTAATCAGCTATAAGCTGTTACAAGTATAAAAAAAACGGGGGATGTGTTATTCCTAATTTAAAGAAACCTCATTCTTCCTTTTTAGTGGCACTAAGTGTATTTTGGTTCTGTAGTTCATTCCCTGATATATTACCAAAATGGGTATCAATTGAGAAAAATATTATTCATTCTTTCCTTTTATCAGCAATGTTAACCATGGGCACCAAAAAAGCCACAATAATTAACGTAATTAAACTCACTTTAATGGAGCTTAATTTCAAATTTCTTACTAAAATCTAAAACATATCAAAAACTGATTTCTAATGATTCTTTGAACTTATTATAATTTAGAGAATTTTGGAATCCTATTCTACAAGGCATTTTTTAGTCCAACAATGGAGCAAATTATGGTCATGCAATGTTTCAAATTGGTTGCCTTCTTCTATAAGCCGGAATTTTGCATTTATATAATAGCTATTGGAATCCAATGACATTAGTTAAAGCATAATTAACTGATAAACAGGACTGTAGGCACTGTGATAAGGAACTTGGCATACTAAAATACTTAATATCATTGTTACATATTGGTCTGATGTTTGGGATAAGATCTCAAAAAATGTAAAGCTTAATTTTCATATTTCTTATTCTTTCATTATAGGTAAATAATCTGCTCGGTCTTATAGCATGCCTAATGCAGGTATGAAATTATTAGATTTTTTGATTTCCTCAGTGACCAGATCTATTACTTTTAATTGGAAAAATGCTTCTGCTTTGTTCATTAGTGCTTGGTGGGACTTGATATTTTAAATGTGAAATAAAACTGATATTACCTTTAGCAAATATTGCAAATCTTCTTCATTTTGTTTTGTAATGTGGAAAACACATAGGGGCTGATTTTGATGTCGGACCTACTGTCGGCCGTTACGGACCTGCAAGTACGATGCGACCGAACTCCTATACTTCACAATGGGAGCATGCATTTCGAACGGAATGCATGCTCGCATTGTGAAATGCAGGGGTGCAGTTCACCCATGCACCCTGTGGCAGGCACCCCAAGGTGCCTGCCACCGGGTGCAGGGATCAACCACCAAAACCACCCTTCGGCAACTTCGCACCCATGGGGCCCTACTGGGGGCCCCCAAAGACAGTTTCCGACTGCCTTATCGTGCTTGAAAGACCGGCACAAAAAGGCAGTGGGAAACTGCCATCGTACTCCCTCGGTCGGAAAGAGGCGGCCGTGGGAGTGCTGAAGAGTTTCCGGATGGCAGATGGGCTCTTCGAGCCCGTCGTAAGCCATCCGAAAATCGGAGTCGGATTCCTTTACGACCGAGCCCATCGGAATGGCTCGGTCGGAATGGAATCAGAATGGCGTGTGTGGACAAAATCGGAATTGGCCCCTAAGTGATTTTGTAGCCAAACATTCATACTAATAGGTTTAGTTATATCCAACATGTTTCATTAGTAGCCCAATTCATGTTATCTGTAAGGATCATGTGGCAACATTAACTGAGTGCATGATAATAATTGTTCTGTAGTTTTAATGTTGTTTTCATTTTCTTGCTCATTTATTTTTTCCTGTTCCAATAATTATACTGCTATTTTTTGTTTGTAATGATGTTGTCATACACAAAACAAATCAACCTTTCCACATTACATACACCACAGCACCATAGTTTAACTCCTGTATCTACCATATCTACCAGTGGAGAAGTGTGGCTCAATGATTAGAGTGGCAGATCCTGATGCAGAGGTCTAGCCCGGGACCAGGGTTCAATTCCCTGCCTCGGCGGGTCTTGGGCTCAAAAATTCCACGGACCTGATAATTCTCACCTCGGTGCCATTCCAATCATGGAGTCCCACTCTGCAACTCTGGGCAATAGCTTGCTTAATCTCCACAACGGCCCCTGCAACGCTAAGGATGCCTGGCCTCCACCTTGGGGGTGCCCAGGAGTGGGTGCCTCACAGGGAAAGCCAGGATGGGTTCCACAGCGGTATTCGTACAAGCGCCTTGAGACCCTTGCGGGTGAGTAGTGCGCTATACAAGTATCAATTTACATTTACATTTTACCGTATAATTCTAGCCATAATAACACTGCACTGGCGTCCACAGAACCATAAGCCATTTTTAATGTTACCTGCTTGTCAGATGCACAAAGAAACGAAAGGTAGAGAAACGATCTGCAACAATGTAAATAGGAACTCTGCCTATAAATCCCTAATTAGAAGAATCAAATTTCCTGTGCTCCTTTGAGAGTTGTTTAAACCCCCTACTCTTATCTTCAAGAAAAAAGCACTGAACACTCCTTTTCAGGATTACAAATATGGTCAATGGTGCAGTCGTCAGACCCCACCCCAATCCCTATCCCCCCATTGTGGAAAAATACTAAAACCTACAGTGAGCTTTGCTTACTCAGTTTGCTTACCGTTAGTTGCTTTCTTATCAACCTCATCTGCATGCTTCTTATTCAATGTCTTTCTTTCCTGTTCTTGTGTTTCCCACCTATGGAACATAGCATCATTATCACCTTTTTGATTGGTTGACTTTGATCCATCAACTGCTCACTCCAAACACTCCAAATACTGCGAGTACGTGTTTTCCTGCTCACTCCCTACTTTGCTGCTTCCTCCTCAAATACTCACTCCCCTATACGCTCCATGTTGCCTCCCCTCCACCTCATCCATTGCTTCCCACACCACGCCTGTGATTTTCTTTGCTTTTTTAATATTTTGTTTTCCTTGTACTGCCTCAAGCTCCTCCGTTGCTCCTCCACACACTCTGAGCCGCTTCCACCCCCAAACGTTGACTTCTCCCCCAAGTGCTCCTGTTTCGCGGTCCTGCCTCTCTTGTCGTGGTCTTTTAAATTAAATTATTCTTTTTAAATTGCATTTTTTGATGAGCACCGTCAGCTGCCGTTTGCTGCCTGGATACTCCTTTTTTTAAATGCTTTTTTGTTGACGTACCATCCCAAGTTTGGCATCCGCCGTCTTGGAATGATAAATTAAAAGAATAAAGGCAATGGCTTGTCATGCCATAAGCATGCACATTTGTGGTGATGTATTGGCCCCATAAGGTGCTCGATCACTACAGTATCATAACATGTGTGCATGCATGCAGGATGACGTATGCACGGGTACAATTCATCACACATATTTTCTTTTTTTCTTGCTAATTAGCAAAGTCAAAAGACAAATCTATTGGCTTTGCCAATGCTTGCGCCATTTTAGACTCTGGGAATTCTTTTGCTTGTGCTTTGGCCTGATTCATGCTATACTGGCCATACTGGGGAGAAACATTTACAACTCTAACTGAGAGAAGCAACCATGGTCTATGTATAGGGGCAGCACAAGAAAAGTTCTACGCAGTAAGGAATTTGTACAAGTCGGGATGCCTGTGTTATCCACATCAGACCCCTAGTAAAAAAATAGTGTTTTGTGTCCCAGAAACAGAAAGGAGTTATAATCCTTAGTGTTTTTACATTTGTTCCCAAACAGAAATACGCTTATATATAGGTCTCATGCCCTAAATACACTCCATAGTTTATCCCAGCAAAGAAGGATAGGTAGCCAGAAAACTGCTCTGTTCATTTTAAATTGACCAAAAAAGTTGCCTGACTATAGCTGTATCTACTGTGTTGTACCGTTTTACAGATGTAAGAAATTTGATTCTTTGTTTTGTGTATAATGTTAGATCACTCAGATACAATATGCCGTCAGTCTGATTAAATAAGAATGTTTATCCAGACTCTAATTCTAATATTGAAGAACCAGTAGAACGGCCTAGGTATACCTTTCACTGTGGTAATGGGAATTCACAGAGTAAAAAAAATCAGTAAGGCTGTTTTGCTCTTAAAGGTAGACAAAAAATAAGGCCTCAGAATTATAGAATTCAAAGACCATCTATAGTACAACCCTATTAACATTAATCAAATACATTCATTCCTGAGATGGGGGATGGATTTAGCTCACTTGAAATTTAAGAATGGAATATACAGTTGACGTTTGTGATCACCCTAACAAATAGTCTAACATTTGGTCTGCTCCTTTCCATCCACAGTGTATCAGAACATGGTGGGGGATCACTGAAGACTGTTTATGAATGAAAGGCTCCACCTTATTGTGTGCAAGGTGATCTCTCCCAAAATGTAGTTTCAGGGGTTGTGATTATAAGAATTCAAAAAATTGGCAAAACACGTTTGTACAAGTGTGTCATTAAGGGTACACTGAAAATCTGCAACTTGTGGTTGGATTAGCACTAGGCCCAATAAATACAAAATGTAAAGGCTAACTACAGTGCATTAATAGGTAGCCATAATTAGTTATATTTGAACCAAAAAAAGGAAAGGAAGGTTGTTGGTCGGCAATTCTTTCAAGATAAGAAGCAAAAGGGCTGGTGGCATAAGCAGATAGATGAGTGAGTATGCATGGGAGTTACATATTCGTAAAAAGTGGAAAAATGGAATGAAAGGCTGTGCCACAGAGACAATGTTTGTATCAAATCTTTCCTCAATGTACTGCTTGTTTGCCCTCAAATGCTCAATTCTAACCACACGTTATTGAGGGTGATGTTTCTTCATTATAATGTTAGGAGTGTGTTATGGTTTTAATTCTAGTAGTGAAAAAGTTTACTATGATTTAGGTACGCATTTCAGATGCTTTTTTGTATTTTATAGAACTGTTTGTATTTTGTACGATTGTTTTTATTTATAATCGCATTGATTTGCACTACTTGAATATCTAATCAACAAATACATCTCAATATAAAACGACTCAAAAGAGGACAAGAAAACTTCCCAATCTATGTGCTAAGAACTCCCTCTAGCTGTTGGAGGAAAGCTGGAAGTTCTGTTCCTACTTCGTGCTTGAATCTGTGGTCCCCAGGGTTTTCTCCCAAGAACTGAGAATGCCAGGTCCAAAGCAACATTTGGACCTTTCTCTGCTTGGAAGAGCTTACCTGTTGTAATTCTGAAATCTAGGATTTGGAGCAGATTAGAAAGTCAAAAAAATAGAGGCAACTGCTTGAGCAGAAAATTATTTTTCCAAGAGGACTGGGTTAGCCCTGATTGGACTAGAATTGGAGAATTCATTCACTCCCACTTGACAAACACACGGAAAGCAGCAGCTTAAAATATTCACTTTTCCTAGTCAAATCTGGCTCATACACCATTAAAGCCATACATGCCTGAACTTGAATAATGTCACATGGCAGTTGAATTTGAAAAACCCCCATATGCTTTGCCAGTTGTAAGTCACAAGAACCGACCGCAGTGAGGTTGCACGTCCAGCTGAGAACATGGCCTTGAAGTAGCTTCCACCAGCTCATGCACCCTGGATCTTTTGCTCAGCTGCGTGTCTGGTTCATGGACGCTTGAACTCTTCTTCAGGCTACACAACTTTGGCTGATTGTAACTCTACTTCTAAGCCAACTGTGAGCCCTGAAATGTTGGTCTTACTTAAATCCCATGTCACTTTAAGGCTTCAATACAAGAACTACATGATTTTAAAATATTTTCTGACGTTGATATTAACACCGGACTCCAAAGCCTATTGTGTCTTGTGTTTGTCCCAAATAATCTTTTCAGTTATTTTTTGATTTCTCTCAATTTTTGGTGTATTCTTAATTGTTCCTCTTTTTAGCTGAAGTTGGTGATGAACTTTAAAATCTTAATTTTGTCACTTGTTTGTTTGATTTATTATGTTATCCCTCCACATATTTGTTTCTGAGGATTACCTTGCTTTTCAAGCCAAGCTACTGAAGGTGGGCCACAGTTACCTTATTGAAAACCTGATTAACCATACAGATTCTTCTTTTTGAGCAGTGTTTGGGAGTATAGCTCACATAAAGACTGCAAACTCTCACCCCACAGTCTGTCGGTTAGATTTACTACATTCTGTCAATCCTAAATTAAGGCAAATGATCCTTAATAGACAAATATCATGGTTCACTAAAATTACCAAAAACATCGAGACAGGGCCATATCTGTGTCACAATATGTGAGATAAGCTCAGTCCTCCTTCTCTTTTCATGCTTTTATATATTCATTACATAAAGCATGATTGCCTATTTTCTTTTTTAGATCCCACCAACATCATGGGATTTAACATTTTCCAAGTCTGTGTGGCTCAGTCATAGATTTTGATAGATTTTTTTTACATCAAGGTTGGGCTGTTGACTATTCTATTATACTAGAATGTCTGTGGAAGAAGTTAAGGTGATATTTTAAATAGCACCACATACATCTCTTTGAGTCTGTTATACTTTCCTAGTGACTGTATCATGATTTAGGTTTGCGCTGAAACTTCTCAGCTAGCTGATTTTGGTGTCTTTTAGTTTTTGTATGTCCATGATAATATACTGTGACCTATAACCTTATAGTTAATTTGCTCAGGTTTTTGAATGCTTCATTTTTGTGTTAACTTTTTTATAGTTTGTGGGCCGGGTCCTTTGTGAACCTCATATGTTGGTGATCTCTTTAATGAACCTTCTGCTTAATCAACCAGGTTTTCTGCTTTATACAGGGTTAGAGAATGTGATCAGTATACTTGCGGCCCGAACTGGCTCAACAAGCATGGGAATCTTATGTGATAGTATACTGCTGACTTCATTTTTGGTTCGGTGTATGTTTCATGAAATTGTTGTAAACTGCCTATGATGTGAGCTGGCGTGTTCCTTAACTGAGCGCTGCATTATTGCACCTTTCTCCTTTTGGAGGTGCTTTTTTCTTGGGAATCTAGCCCATTTTCCAGCTGTGAGGGTGGGAGAGGTGCTTTTTGTAGCCTATGGTGACGCAGAGTCACTGTTTTTTTCGTTAGCATTGATTTCTCTTCTTCCATTCAAAACTCAAAAAAACTGAGAAAATAATCTTACCCCTCTTCATTTAATTTTACCGTGGTTGGTTGGTAAAGCTCCAATTTGCATTTTAGACCTGAAAGTATGTTCAGACAATCAACAAATCTTTTACCAACCTAAATTTACAAAACAGTAGATACAATGTTTCAAGCTTGTATTGGTTTTTATTTTCAAAAATATTGATAAAGGATTGAACAGATGTACCTTAAAAGTCTTGGCACAAACTTGTGTTAGGGCTTGGTTTGATGTATTCAAATTTAAAACCTTTTGCCTTAGCGGAGAAAAAAAATGAATAAAAGCCTTTTTTATGTATACCGCTGAAGTAAATTAATTTTTACACTCTGCTACAGCAATAACTGCTCAAGAGAATTACACCAAATTTGGAATAGCCTCTTTTTGTGGTTTAGTTTAAATCCTCACAGTAATTCAGACATTTGATTTATAAAAAGATGTTGTGCTGACTTTGAAGTGTTAATGATAAGGATGCCTTGACCTTAAACTGTGATTTCCTCTTTGGGTTAGCTAAAAAAAAAGTCTTCTTCCAAATACACATACCATTGCCTCCATCCAATTGCTGGTGAGGCAGATGATAGGTGATAACTTTTGAAACAATAGCTGAACCCATCCCTTCCACCATTCTGAAACTGCAGAACTAGGAGAATTGTCCACCAATTCTCTTGGTATTGATGTCTCAAATGCCTGCTCAATCTCTGTATGGGCATCCTCCCAATATCTCTTCAGTTTGAGGCAAAGCCAGAATAAGGGAATTATGGAAGCTGTGGCCCTACGACCTGTCCAATACTACCCGCTCCAAGCTTTGTTCTATGTGTCCACTTTCTCTGGGGTCCTGTACCAGCAGGTACGGATCTTATGTTGACACTGCAGTGAGTTCTCTTCAAATGGAAGAAAGATGACTCTTCAGTAAAACCATTACCATCTGGCGTGAAATATTATCCACACCTGCATTGTTCCCTACCAAAGGCACTTGTATCCGATGTTAGGACCATTGGAGAATCCTGCTGAAGACACGCAACTTGGACTGAGCCCTGGGAGTAGCTACCACTCCAGCTCCTTTCTGTTCTCAGTTACTGGCACTAGAATCCTGAAGTCCTCCAACTTGGGTCCCAAGCGGAGTGAAGATGAGTCAAACTGTAAACACAAGCACTACCATGAGCGTCTGTAGCTTTAATCACTGCTTTTCTGGTAATACCTGACTCTTCATTACATATAGAGTCATCTTCCTCAGTGCCAGCCCGTTGCGCCAGTAGAAAGATCTTGCACTCTGCAGAATTCAATAGAAAACTGTAGGCTTGGATTTAGTTGGAAACAAGTACCATCGCCTGAATTATTTGATCCTTTGATGGAGCCTGCAGGAGCCAATTATTGTATTCGCATTTATTACTTGCATAGAATATGGAACCCTGCTGGTAGAACAGTGGGGAATGTTCGAATTGAGTCGAGTTCAGTTGCTGTTGGTTGTGGAGGTTGAAGGACGCTTTTATGATACTTGAATAAAGAAGTTTCCATTTACCTTCGCGTATCAGGATTTAATACTGGCGACAAGGACTGAGGACGAGTTGCTGCTCCTCCAACAATCCTGTGATTCCAGAGGCTGTCGTGGATTGACGAGAGACTGCTTTTTTACTCCGCGTTGTTTGGGCGAAGTTGATGTCACATTGAACTCTACCTGTTATCACCCTGCCGATTTTGTGAGTTTTTCCTCGCTGATGTGGGGAATGTTGCTATTTTAATGTTAAAATGGGAACAAGTATAACGCGAGCTTGCGCGAGCATCTGCGTTGCTTTGTAACAGCAATCACAGCATCGCGAGACCGCGCGCAAGCCTGCGTGAGCAACTGTGTTGTAAACTCACCATTGCGAGACTGTGCAAGTGTTTGCGTTGTCTTGGAGACAACAAACACAGTGTGTTGATTGGTGAAATGTGACTAAGTCATCACTACGTTGCCTGACTTCAAAATAGTGGTGTAACAACGCTGATTGCCGACGATCAGATGTCTGCCGATTGATTTAAAAATTGGTGTTTTATCGTTTGAGACGTGGGACGTCGGTCCTTCTTTTCAGTTTAAACAAGGTACTTTGTCACATTTTACTTTATTATAAGCAGCAACTACAAAACTCTGACAATCATGGTCACTCTAAATTCCATAACGGCTCCTCTTGCATTTTTACCATCTGCTGGAGATATAGTAATGTTGTGGGAAGAATGGCAAGAAGCTTTTTTGACCTACTTAGATGTCATTGGTGGTGATGTGTTTGTACTCAAACACAAATTGGCCATTCTAAAACATAGTTTGGAGGCAGAAGGGAGAAAAGTTCTAAAATTATTACCAATTCCTGATCCCAAGCAAGAAAATAATGCAGATGAGGAAGAGGAAGAGGAGGATGATGAATTTGAACAAGCTCTGAGAGCGTTGGAAAGCAACTATAAACCTAAAATAAATATTGTTGTGGAGCGCCTATTGATCAGTACATTGCAGTATTGGGGACATTGGCTTCTACTTGTAAGTTTCGCGACTTACGTGACGAAATAATAAGGGATCAGTTGGTGAATAAAACTAATATTAAAAGAACATGTTAAAACAGTTATTCATAAGGTGAGGAGTGTACCTATTGCTATGAGAGCTGCTTTGAAGAATGAATTGAGTCGGTTGCAAGGGGAAGGTATTATAGAGCAAATAGAATCTGCTGATTGGGTGAGTCCGATTATTCTTGTCAGGAAGTTGGATGGTGGGGTTCGCATGTGTGTGGACCTTCGCGACTTAAATAAATCCATTTGGGTCGATCAATATCCCCTTCCTAATATTAATGAATTGTTAGCAACTGTAGGTCAAGCTAAGGTATTTTCAACCTTGGATTTATCACAAGCGTACCATCAGATTAAATTGTATCAATCTTCAAAGCATTTAACTGCGTTTATTACCAGAAGGTTTGTATAGATTTGTACGTATGCCATTTGCTTTGGCAGTATTCCAAAGAGTTATAAAACAACTATTTGTTGATGAAAACAATGTGAAAATTTTCCAAGATGACATCTTGCTGTGGGGCAAAGATGAAGAAGAACATGATTTTGTATTACGCAAAGTGTTAACAATTTTGAGCTCTGCTGGTTTGACTGTAAGTTTAAACAAATGTAAATTTGCAGCAAAACAAGTGGAATATTTAGGCCATTCTATTTCTGAAAATGGTGTTAGCCCAAAAATGAAGTTAGTTGATGCTATAAAGAATGCCCCAGCACCGGTTAATAAAGATGTAAATGTAAATGTAAATGTGCAGATATTTATATAGCGCAAATCACCAACCGGTCTCTAAGCGCTTGCTTAGGGAACCCGTCCTGGTATTCCCCTGTGAGATAACCCAGCAGGGCATCCACAAGGTGAAAGCCAGGCATCCCGCCGCGAGGGGCCATTGTGGAGATTAAGCAAGCTATTGCCCAGAGTCGCAGAGTGTGAACCCATGAATCGAGTATGCACTGGAGCGAGAATTATCGAGTCCATGGACAATTTATGGACTCAAGACCCAGCCGAGCTGGGAATTGAACCCTGGTCCTGGGCTGACCTCTGCTTCCAGGTCTGCCTACTCTAACCAGTGAGCCACACTTCTCCACCAGATCAGCTCAGGTCGTTTCTGGAAATTGTCAGAATATTATGCTAAATTCATTGATCATTTTTCTGACGTTGCCAAGGATTTGAGAGATTTATTAAAAAAAAAAAAGTTCAATTTTGTTGGTCAACTGCATATTAACAAGCTTTTAAGAAAATTAAGGACTGTATTGTTAATGCTGTCAATTTGAAACCTTTTGATGTGAATGATCAGTCCATATTGGTAACTAATGCCAGTTTGTATGGACTTGGAGCAGTTTTTATTTTTTTATTTTTTTATTTTTTATTAAATACCCGGCATACCAATTATGGATACATTTTACAATTCATTCTATACTAAAAAGTATAAAATATAGGATCCAGCAAGTACATAAAACCAAAAGGTTCTCTAGACAGTTGATATGGTTGGTGAGAAATAAAACATGAAAAGAGAACATAGATAAAGTTAAATTGTCTTGCAGTTCAATCAATGGTAAAAGCAACCTGTCAACATAGGGAAGCTTCCTTCAAACAGAGACGTATGTACCATCAGACATTCAATACTATTGCTCTAGACTTTATATGACTACAGCCAGACACCTTTAACCTAGAAGCATATTGTGTCATATCTGTCCCGTCTCCTAGCCCATTCCCTCGCTTTCAATAGTATCTCTCCATCTCTTGATGGGAGCCGAAATTCTCGACCCCAACTTCCTACCTCTCCTTGTATATAGGGAAGATTCCAGATTATGTATCCCTAGGAGGAGTGCAAGCCACATTTGAAAGGTGGGGGCAATAGGGTCCTTCCATTCTGCTGCTAGAAGTATCCTGAGAACTGCCACACATATAAAAACGAAGGATTCCTCTTCCTTACTGAGGCCCAAGCTGCTATCATGCCCTATTACCATTAGGGTAGGGGATAGGTCGATCTTAAAACCTAGCAGCCCCTCCCAAAAGACCCCAAACTCTCCTTGAATTACACTTAGTTTTTCACATTGCTAAAACATGTGTATCAAATCGGCCGACTCTTCTCCACACCTCGGACATTTGTCGTCTTCTCTCTTCCCCCAATCATACAATTTAGCTGGAGTAAAATAGAGATTAAAGAATGTTTTATAATGTTGGGCTTTTAAATTAGTAGAGTGGAATAACTTTTCTGCTAAACGCAGCGCCTTATACATATCTATATCAGGATCGTTTAATTTAATTACCCAGGTGGCTTCAAATTTTTTCATATCATCTTGTAAACTCAGGAGTAAGGAACTGTATATCATCTTTATTTTGCTTCCACCCCCTACTAAGTACTCAATCAAATTAATTCTACCCCCCGGAGAGATCAGTGGCCTAAGACCCGATAAGTTTTTCTGAATTTGTATACATTTGAAGCCTTGACTTGCAGGAAGCCCAAATTTCTGCTGTATGGTGCTAAATCCCAACATTTGATCTCCTTCAAATATATCACCAATTTTTCTTATACCTTGTTGATCCCAGATCTTACCCATCCTATCATATTTTAATTGCGGCAGTACGCTTGTTTTCCAAAGAGGGGTGTAATAATTTATTTTTGGGATTGACAAAGTTTTTTTGTATTTCCTTCCAAACCTCCCAGGCGCTTACCATTACCGTGTACCGCATTTTCTTGTAATATCACCTATCTGTTTTACGGAGCAAGAGCCCTATGGCCTCTCTGCCTAACATAAGCTCAAATATTGTTGGGAGGGTGTGACTACTTGCTACCATAATCATTTGACTCCTTTCTGGGTCGAGTAATATTGCCATCTGACTCAAAAGGCAGGCCCACTGATAAAATCTAACATTCGGAGTCGCCATCCTCCCCTTGCCTGCGGGAGACACAGATATTTCATGGCGTGTCTGATTTTCCCATATTGCCACATGAAATTCATAAATGTTGACTCAATTGATTTCATAATTGATTCATCGATCATGAGTGGGATAGATCGGAACAAATACAACATTTTGGGGAGCATAGTCATTTTTAATACCTTGCCCCTCCCGATTAAAGACAGATGCATACCATCTATCCTTTTTAGATCCGCTGAGATTGATTTCACCAGAGGATCAAAATTAACCTTTATTATTGTATCAATTGCTGGGTTAATTCTGACCCCTAAATAGATTGCACTTTCTATACATCTTGAATCGTTCATTTTGATATTATCAGTGCAGACTATCTGGGTCTTGCATTCATTCAGCAAATACCCAGACCTCTGCCCAAATTCCCTGGCAATCTCAGTAATTGCACTAATATCTCTAACTGGATCCAGAGTTAGTATAGCCAGGTCGTCTGCGTAGGCCAACAACTTGGTCTCAAAGCCATTGGTGACTATAGGCTTGCTGTCTTGACACCTCAATAGTCTTTCTATCAGCGGATCAATATATAGGGCAAACAATATTGGTGAACAGGGATAGCCCTGTCTTGTCCCCCTAGAAATAAAGATATTATCAGAGCTGCTCCCCATTAGTTGTATTCTGGCCTGTGGATCCGAGTACATAGCCTTAATTGCCTTAGATATTCTTGGGTCAAACCCCTTTTGTTCCAATATCCCCCACAAATACGTCCACGTTACTTGGTCAAAGGCTTTTTCTGCATCGAGAAGGATCATGGCCATTCGGCTCCCCGTGGCTGCCTGTATATTGAAAAGTGTGATGGTCCGCCTTATATGTTTAGTCGTTCCGTGCCCTGGGATAAACCCATGCTGCCTCGGGGAGACCAAACCGCTTATGACCCTTCCCAACCTCTTCGCCAGCACCTTTGAGTATACTTTAGTATCTGCATTAATGAGGGATATTGGACGATAAGATGCTGGGTTATCCTTTGGTTTTCCTTTTTTATGAAACACAACTATGTTAGTTTCCTTCCGGGATTCTGGGATCTTACCAGTATGTAATATACCATTAAATAAATCCAACATAATAGGGGCGATCACACGCTGGATATATTTATAAGCTTACAAGGGAATGCTGTCTGGGCCGACTGCCTTTCCTGGTGACAGTTCTTGAAGAGCTTCATTTATTTCCTTTATCGAGAAATCTTTCTCTAGTTCTTCTTTTGTCTGACTGTCTAACTAGGGGCCTGCTCCCATGACCTCCATATTGGAAACTTCCATAAGAGTCTCTTCTTTACACAGCTTTTGATAATAGTCCTTGAATATCTTAAGTATGTCTTTAGGCTCTGAATACACCTGATCCTCCTCCCGTATATCTGTGATTATATTTCTGGTGCTTTCCTGTCTAATTCGGAGCGTTAAAAGTTTGCCTGCCTGTTCTCCCGTCTCATAAAGCTTGCCCCTATGAGTTTGATAATCATCTGCAGCTTTCTGAGCTAACCATTTATGCAGCTTGGATTTTATGGTCAGGATCCTGTGCTGTGCCTCTAGAACCTCTTTTCCCTGACCTATATCTTCCGTATGTTGTTCCTCTGCTATCATTAACTCACTTAGCAATCTGTTATTTTCCGTCTGAGCCTTTTTCCTTAACCTAGCAGTAAAACTGATTGTTTCCCCTCTGAGAGAGGCTTTAAATGCGTCCCAGACTGTATTCCAGGAGGCGCTGTATCGGTTTATATCAAAAAAGTGTTGGGCCCACTTCTTCATATATTCTAAATAATTCAGATTAACCAATACCTTCCTATTGAAGGTCCATTTTGAGTAGCTCTTATTAGGGGATTCAGTTTCTAAATGTAATACTAGTGGATTGTGATCCGTTATTCCTTTTGGCAATTTCTTAATCCTCGCTTTCTTTATTACTGTCGCAGATATCAGAAAATAATCCAACTTTTTTATGTGGGCATGAAAAATATGTGAATCCTGCCTTGTTTGGTTCTATGTTCCCCCAAACATCTACCAGCCCATGGCTGGTGATTAAGGAGTTCAGAACACGATATACTTTGGGTTTTCGCCCAGCATACACATTATTATTAACAAGGTCAGCGGCAATAATAAAATTGCCACATAATATCATTGGACTCGGCCATGTCGTCAACTCAACTTCCAGGTGATCAAAAATTTCAGGATTGTCTTGGTTAGACCCATATATTGTGCACAAGGTTATTCCAATTCCAAGCTCCACCACCACCCATCTCCCAGAGGTGTCTATTATTTTACGTTTCGCACCACAAAGAGCCACCTTACCCAATATTGCCATGCCCCTTATGGTAGAGGTTTGGGAAGAACAGGCCAATAAATCATATCCTTTTATATTCAGTACATTTCTTTTTGCCCAGGGTAAATGGGTCTCCTGTAGACAGACGAAAACAAAATAGTTTGACCTTACAAATTCCCCCAGCCGTTGCCTCTTCCTCCAATCATTTAAGCCCCCAACGTTCACAGTGCATATCTTAAGCTTTTCCATTATCCTTTATATGATTGCACCATCCATTACTACTCTCATTAATCAACTGTTTTATTTACAGAACCTTCAACCATCTTTCTATAAAATACCAGGTATTCGTTTCCTCCCCGTGATCCTCTCCACCTCCCCTGCCCCCCTACCCAGTCCTCCAAACCCCCGTCCCCATCCTCCTCCCTCCCCTCTGTCGTGACCTCCCAGCCCCCCATTGAAGCACTCAGACCTTGGTCTGTGCATAGGATGTTCGCAGCTTTAGTGACCTGGCTGATCCTATTCCAAGATTGTCTTAAATTACCCCGACTAGTCCTATTAATTCATAGGTCTAATTCTACACATTCATGACATTACCCTTTTTCCCTTTATTTCCCCTTCTCCATTCCTTTCCTATTTTTAACCTCATTCATCTTTCCTAAACGATTTTTTCCTTTTTCCTTTTTCTTTTAAACTTTTTTTTTTATCGTTATTACTAACTCTAAGGAGATTCTAGGGAGAAAACGTCTTACAATACGGGGTGTGAGCTTAAATCACTTTAAACATAAAAAGCCTTGTATTGTGAATTCCCCCCTTTTTCCTCTTTTTTTTCCCCAGTCATAACTTTATTTGTTCATAGTGTCCAAATATTCCTTTGCTTTTATTTCCGGCGCGAAGTAACGCGTCTGCCCATCATGGATGACTTTGAGCTGAGTTGGATTTATCAAATATATCTGGATATTTTTCTCCTGAAAGGGTTTTATGAGCTGCCTTAGCCTCCATCGTCTCTCCACCGTGGTGTGGCAGAAATCTGGGCGCACAAAGAACGAGACCTCCCCACTTATTCTCTTAGAATTGGGTCTTGCCTTATCTGAGATTGCCTGGCGGAGGAGAAAATTGCCAAAGAACACAAGAATCGCGCGTGGCTTGGCTCCTTCTCTTGCTTGTATCCTTGGTTAAAAGGAGTGCGATATGCTCTCTGAACTTCTGCTGCCCAGTTCCAATCTGATAACTCGGCGAACGAAGATTTAAATAGCCCGATTATATATGTCCTGTGTCGGACCCTTCCACCCCCTCCGGGATCCCTAAAACCTTGAGATTGTTCCTCCTCTGTCTGTTCTCGAACTCCTCGAGTTTCCATTGAATATCTTTGATTTGGGAGCCTTGTGCTTCCACCTGGGTTGCAGCGCCTGAAGCCTCTGCTTCCGTAGAGACAATTCTTGCCTCGAGATTGGTCACCCTTTCCCGTATATTGACACAGGATTTGGAGATTTTCCTAACAACCCCTTGCATTTTTTGCAACGCAGCCTGCGCTTTCCAGCTGTGTTGGCGTGTTTCTTTCCTGTGCGATAAAAGAGTCTGATGTATTACTTCCAATGTAGGGGGAGCCGAACTAGCCTCTATGGGGGTTGTCCCAGACAAGGAGCCGGACAGCTGAGTCGCAGATGAGTAATCCCACTTTAGGTCCTTTCTTTCTCGTCTTTGTGTACTAAGGCGTCGATTAATTTTTTTTGCTATTATAGGTTGTGCTTTGTCACTATCCTCAGGATCAGTGTCTATCTTACTTGCCTCCGATGATGTGCAAAACCCTTCCTCCGACCATTCGGCCCCCTCTGAGACTAAAAAAAACAGTCGCTTGGCTCTTTGTCTATTTCTCCTCTGATATTATCCCCTGCTACCAGGTCTGCTGACAGATTCAGATCGCTTCCCCAGACCACTATATTGGTTTTGTGGGCTAAATTTTCTGTGCTTTGTTGTATCTCCAGACAGTCATTTACCATCTTAGTGCCAACTTCTAACTGCTCTAACTCAGTGACCACGGCACGGTGAGGCTCCGGGGAGACCTCGGCTTCCACAATTTCACCACTATCCCCATTCTCAGCAGCAGAGGCGCTCTCCCCACTTCCCTCCACACCTCGCGGGGAGGGGAGGACATCCACCTCTTTCATTTGCCTACCGTTAGCCAGATCGTCCGCTGTGCCTCTCAACAATGGAGTGTCACGGATCTCTTTCCGGCTCACCTCCTGATTTTGTTTGTTCTTCTCCTCTATGACAGCTCCCGACTGTGCCTCCTTCGGGCGTTGTAGGAGCTCAGCCACCAAGGGGCTGTCAGGACGAAGTTTCCCAGTTCCCCTGCCTCTTCATCTCTTCACCACTGGGGGCTCGTCTCTGGGAGTCTGAGGGTGCTGTACGCGTCCCGAACTTTGGTCCGGAGAGTCATACTCCACGGGGTTTTCTCCGCGTAACTTTCGATTTCCCACCAGCTTGGATGCAGCGGAGTTCGCAGCTGCTTTCGGACCCATTTTTCCACGGGTGGCAGGCAAACGGTGTTCCAAGCGGAACGGATGTTTCACTGTGGCACGCTTGATAATCCGTAATCCAAATTCAATCCAGTCTTACCAATCTCTGCAGCAGCAACACCGGGATCTCTTCATCGAGGGGCCTCTTAGTCAGTAAGGGATTTTTCCTCTAATCGTACGGGGTTTCACTAATCTATACAGCCATGAATCAGTAGTGCTGCTGCCTGCCTCCTAAGCGGCCGCCATCTTGCTTCTCCGGACTTGGTGCAGTTCTTATGCAAAGAAAAGATGGTGAAGAATGTGTTGTAGCTTTTGCTTCTCGCACATTGAGGGGTGCAGAAGCAACCTACAGTGTCATTGAGAAGGAAGCTCTAGCATGATGGTGGGGGATTAAACATTTCAAGAATTACATTTGGGGTTGTTCGTTTGACTTAAGAACAGATCATAAGCCTTTCATTGATTTGTTTTCCAACAAGGGTGCAGGCAAAGCTACACCTAGGTTGGCCAAGTGGTTGTATTATTTGCAAGAATTTTCATTTCAGATAAAATATGTTCCAGGTCATACCAATGTCAATGTTGATTGTTTATCACGTTGACCGTTATCTTGTGATAATGACGCGATAAAAGAAGATCATAAGGAGGATGAGGATATTGTTGTTGCCACTTTGTCCGAGTGTGGAAAAGGTGCCATTCTAGAAGATGAGTGGTTAGCCAAGATTTCTTCTGATAGAGTTATGTCAACCATTAAAGGGTGTTTGTCGCTGGAATGGCCTAAGGACAGGGAGAAGATGGTTTTGTTGGATGAGGTCAAGAAGATTTGGGATGAGTTGATTTTTTGGGATGGTAAATTGTATAGGGGTGAAAGATTAATTGTCCCAGAAGAGCTAAGGGATCGGTTGGTGGATTTGGTACAAGATGGTCATGGTGGTATGTCTGGAATGAAAAGGAAGGCGAGATAGCATTTTTGGTGGCCAGGCATGGATCGAATGATTGAAAGGGAAGTGTGAGATTGTTTATCTCGTGTTAGGAGTGACAAAACCCATAAATCTCAAGAGACATCTATTACTCCTGATGGGCCATGGAAGAAACTTGGAATGGATATTTGTGGGTCATTGTCTATGAAAGGATGTGTAGGTAGGTATGCTTTAGTGATAATGGATTATTTTTCTAAGTGGCCTGATGTCAAGTTCATGAGTTGTGTGAACACTGATGCTGTGGTGGAGTTATTAATTGAGTTATTCATGCGTGAATGATGGCCAAAGGTGTTAGTTACTGATAATGGTCCCCAATTTGTTTCTAGTCAAATGGTGGAGTTTTTGAAGGTCAACGGAGTGGAGCATCATCGGTTGGCTCTATATCATCCTAGGGAAAATGGTTTGATTGAGAGGTTCAATCATGTTTTGGTGGAATGCATGCAATTGGTTGCGCGTAGCAATTTAGATTGGAAGAAAGAAGTGCAGAAAATGTTATGGAATTACAGAATAACTCCATATTCTGCCACTGGTGTTGCACCATTTTGATTGTTAAAAGGTAGAAATCCACACTCATTGGTGTATCCTGGCTGGATGTGTAAAGGGAAAGAGGTGGTCCATGATGCTGAGGCTACAAAGGAAAGGGTGAAGGAGAAGATTGCTAAGTATCAGCAAGAATATCAGCTGCGACATAGAAGATTTACAAATTGCAGAGATACGTTTTTTAAGACTGCCGATTGGGTCCGATTCAGGAAAGGAAGATTGGGAAGGAAGGGTGAATCGGTGTGGTCTGCTCCATGCAAAGTATTCAAAGTATGGGGTAATACTGTGGAGTTGGAAGGTGGTGATGTGTGGATTGCCAGAAAATTAACTAAATGTTATGATGCTGAAGTATTGGATAGACATTAAGGTTTTATGTTATAACTAATTTGAATTATCATTAATATTCACAAGTATGCAGTGTTATATGTTATTGTTGCACTGCAAAATGTTATTCTGTATTCAGTTGTTTTTATTTTGTATATAGTTTTGTTTATTGTTGTTTACTAAAGAGAGGAGATATGTTGTATTTGCATTTATTACTTGCATAGAATATGGAACCCTGCCGGTAGAACAGTGGGGAATGCTCGAATTGAGTCGAGTTCAGTTGCTGTTGGTTGTGGAGATTGGAGGACGCTTTTATGATACTTTAATAAAGAAGTTTCCAATTACCTTCGCGTATCAGGATTTAATACCAATCATCTAAATAAGGATAAGGCTAAATCCTTAGTCCATGGAGATGAAAACAGGCAACCAGAGGAGCTACCTCTTTTGTAAACACACGAGGGGCCCTTTTGTGGACGAAAGGCAGGACCTTAAATTGAAAGTGAACCCCCGCACACAGACGTGTAGATATTGTTGATGATGCTCATGAAGTGACTCCTGGTCATCAATTAGATTAAGGAAACATCAGGAGATGATGAACGGAGCAATGAAACTTTTCAGGCACTCACCCCAGTTGCTATTAGATCTGGGTCGAATCCATCATTGTTCTTTAGCTCACTTCACCACCACAGCTTAGATCCAGCCATATGTAAATCAGTCTTGACCCTGTTCCTCATGGTAACAGTCCAGCCCGAGCTGGCAAACCAGGCTTCACCTGGACCATAACAAGCTTCCTGGAACCGGTTTCAGGGTAACACCCCTCATCAGCCAGGCTAGCTTGAATCCAGTGGCAAAGTGAGCATGGGACCTATGTCTGGGCATACCTTGTCAACTTAGGGCAAACAAATCAAACACAAGGAGATGATGGCAGGAGCACTGAAACATTTCTGACACTCACCTCCAGACACTATTAGATCTGGGTCAAATCCATCATCGTTCTTTAGCTCACTTCGCCACCACAGTTCAGACCCAGGCATATGTAAATCAGTCTTGACCCTGTTCCTCATGTTAACAGTCCAGCCTGAACTGTCAAGCCAGGTCTTCCCTGGACCATAAACAAGCTTCCTGGGACCGGTTTCGGGGTAACACCTCTCATCAGCCAGGCAAGCTTAAATCAAGTGGCAAAGTGGGCAAGGGACCCACGTCTGGGCATACCCTGCCAACTTGGGGTGAACAAAGCAAACACAAGGAGATGATATTCAAACTTTTCAGATACTCACCCCAGTCACCCTAAGTGGGAAGGGTAAACCCAGACATGCGTCCCGTGCTCGGTACGCCACAGATTTTAAACTAGCCTGGCTGATGAGGGGTGATGACCCGAAACCGGTCTCAGGATACTTGTTTTCTGGTCCAGGGGGACCTGGCCTGGCAGTTCGGGCTGTACTGTTCCCATGGGGAATAAGGAAAAGGCTGATTTGCATGTGGCTGGGTCAAGGTCTGGGCATACCCTTCCCATTTAGGGTGAAACACAAAAAGATAATGGACGGAATGCTGAACATTGTCAAACATTTTCTCTCTGTCACAGAGCTGGGTATAAAATAGTCACAAATGTTGCGCTAAGACATTTTAATTGAATTTTTGTAACCAAAGACTTTTTACCATCGAGTACATGTTTTTATTTATTCTATAAATGTCAAACAATGCTTTAATGATACAAGTTTTCGAAATAAAGCTATTGAATTGAATTAAAATCCCTCAAAGGCATTCTTAATTCGGAACATTCTGTGTCGAAACAGTGTGCCATTCCTTAAGTATCAAATTGCATCTGACAGCAATGGAACTCCCTCCAGAAAAGCCAGTGGTCCTCACAACACCAAACAAAATGTCTGATATATACTCCATTTGTCTCTCTATACTCTGTAACAGAGTAGACCAGCCAGATGAATCCTCCATTGACTTGAATAATTGTTTAAAGTCTGAAATCAGGGATTGGGACATACAACTTGCATAAATACCAGTTTGAAGAGCAAGATGAGCCCTAGAATAAACCTTTTTAGGAACAGAATGAATCTATTATCAGCTTGATCCTTGATGATAGACTCCTCAGTTAGAGATGTCCAACCACATGATTCGTCAACAAAGAGTCAATAGGAATATAGGCCTTTTTCATACTTGCCAATGAATAAAATGTTGCCATAAAACAGGTTAGTATGATTTTATCGGGATTCTTCGTTAATACCTCAATGAAATGAGGGTGAATCATAAAATCTATCTGCGAGTAAGTCTGATATTGCCTCAGAAAATGAGCTTAAGAGGTCTCAGGTTCAATTTCCTCCTGAAAACCCATGTTAATTGTAGCATGGTATAAAATCTCTGGTAACAACTACTTTTAGAAATATTTTTGCCTTTTTCTTCCTCTGAGATATGCCCCATCTCATCTAAATTAGAGGACACATCAGATAACAAGTTCCAGAATTATCCTGAGTCAAACTCTTGCCTGACTTCATTTCAGGCAAAGTCTCTCTAATCAAACACTTCAGCCTCTCATCCTCTTCTTTCCTTGGGTTCTTTTTAGAAGGCGGGGAAGAAGACAAATGTATTGATGTAATAGAGATGACATACTTTCTCTTCTTAGAGTGCTTTACCATTGCAATATTCATGAAGCATCAAACAACCCTCAGCAACAAAATCCAACAGTTTAGAAAAGTCATTATACTCGACTATGCGGACATACCTGCATTCCTGTGCTTCCTTTTACTCTCCTTTCCAGCACATCCCTGAGAAAAGAAACGTCAATGTGCACGCGCAAATTGACAGGCCTTTTGTGCATACTCAATAAACCGTAGGTTATTTTTGTGCATTTCAAGCCTGTCATTTAATTGCATCCTGATCTATCCAAGAAAGGTCAGAACTCCAAAATGGCAAGTCTTTACTGCCTCCACAATCAAACAGTAACTTATCCCCCAAATGCCCAGGAAAAACTGAGAAATCGCACACCATCATGACTTGAGCCCCTCAGGATCCAACATTTACGACAGTAGCATGGTTTAGCCCAACAGAACTAATTCTTTTTTTGTTTTTAACTCTTTTTATTAAACATGTTCAGTATTCAACATTGTAATCACATAGTTTAGTCGAATTTACAGGCTACATGTTCCAGCCTATGTCATTTAATTCAGCAGTCTACAGTAGGTGTTACCCAGTGGCTCCCCCACCTACTTTTGTCTACCCTCTGGATGCCTTTCTATACACTCTCCAGTTCATCCAGATTTTCTCCCATTTCATCAGGCACCCTCTACTCAAGTAAATTGCATGTTCCGCCTGTTGGCACCAGTCCAAGTCATTAGCCCAGTCAGCTTCCCCCGGAGGGGCGATGGCTCCCCAGTGTTTGGCGATGATGCGCTTGGCAACCACCGCTGCTACTTTGCGCCATTGTGTTATGTATCTAGGCCAGGACTGCTCATTCAAGATCATCACGAGAAACCAATAGAACAGGGCAAGTCACCCCAATTCTACAAAAAACACAACAGAGAACCGCGCTGACACTAACGATTTCAGACCAGTAACAAACATACCCATGCTAGCCAAAATCCTTGAAAAATGTGTACAACAACAGTTGAGCCAACTTATCTCAGAATTCATTCTGTTGAGTGACTTCCAATCAGGATTTAGACCAAACCATAGTACTGAAACAGCAATTCTGCACATCGTGGATGACGCTCTACTTACCCTCGACCGCAACGAAACCTGCCTTCTAATCTTGCTCAACCTTTCTTCAGCATTCAACACGGTAAACCATGCTAAAATACTAGATCGCATCAAAAATAGGATGGGATTAGATGGTACAGTCCTCAGGGCTCAACTCTATCCCCGGCGTTATTCAATCTGTACGTAGAGACACTCACAAAAACCTTACAACAATCAAACATCTCGTTCCACGTGTACGCAGATGACACACAGCTTTACATCAAGATCACATTGTCAGAAGAGATAGGTATCATGAACCAGGCATTAAAGAGAACCATCCATTGGCTAACCAGTAATCACCTGAAGCTCAACCCACATAAAACCGAATTCCTGTTGATTTCCCCCAGAAAAGCGCTACGAACATCCTAGAATGGACCAACCTGATCACGGCACTAAACTGTACTCCGAGGATTGTCGATTCGACTAAATCTTTGGGAATTGTACTAGACAAAAATCTGAACATGCTATCACATATTAACATGATGGCAAAAAACGCCTGGTTCCATTTAAGTTACCTCAGAAAACTGAAACCTATCTTAAACAAATCAGACCTGAAAACAGCAGTCCAGGCACTTGTAATATCATGGATCGAGTACGGTTGCACAACTCTAGCTGGTCTCCCCAAGATCTCAACCGCCCCTCTGAAAGCCTGTCTCAATGCGGCCACAAGACTTATCACCGGCTCCAGAAAATTCGACTGCATCAATCCCCATCTGAAGGCGCTTAACTGGCTGCCTTACGAAGCAAGAATAAATCAAAAAATAGCATGTATCACTCACAAAGCGATACATTACAAAACACCAGTGTACCTAGCCTAGAAAATCACACTATCAGGAGGATGCCGTGTCTCCCGGAGTCATAAAGACCTACTATTGAAACCGGCCCGTTTCCGTAAGAAAATAACTTATGACCGAGCTTTCTCAGGTGCAGCCCCTAGAATTTGGAACTCTGTCCCCCCGAACATTAGGAGAATTTCGTCCATCTCCACTTTTATGGTTTAAATCTTTTATTGATTTTGAACAAAAGACAAAAAGACCCCCAGCTCCCTGAGGACAGTGCAATGAAGACAATAAGTGTTGCAATAGGTAACATTACTAAAGTAAGATGAGCGGAGCGGGTCTGTGGGAAAAAACAATAAGTGGGATGGAAAAAACAGAACAAACAGTTGAACCCAACTCTACCTCCCTCCGCCACCCCACCCACCCCCCTCATCCACTGAAAAGAAAAAAGGGGGAAAATAGAGTGCTCAGGAGATCAACGTGGCTGCTTGGGATTACGCGAGGAGCTAGCCTGCGGGATTTGTGTATCAGCAAGGCGAAGAAGTCTGAGGTATCGGGGCATGTCAATTCTCAGAACTCCGCCGTAAGCAAGGTCAAGAAGGGCTGCCACAACTCTGGGAATTCAGACCCTTTGCCAGCTAAAGTAAGAGTGAGCTTTTCCATTCCCAGCACCTGCCAAAGCCTCTGTAGCCATCCGGAGTGTGTCGGCGGCTGGGTGGAGCGCCAGTTCTCAAGGATATTTTGAGTGGCTGCGCCCAGTGCGATAGCTATCAACCGGCCCCTCCTAGACTTTAGGGGATATGTTATAGGATTAGGTAGTCCCAGGAGAATGTATGCGGGGAATCGTGGGAGTTGTGTGTTAAAATGGCTGTCTACCTCGTCTAGTATGTCAGACCAATATGGTTGGATGCGATCGCAGCTCCAGAGAAGATGCATGAGGGTACCCACTTCCCCACAGCCTCTCCAGCACAAGGCACTCTGTCGGGTATCAAAGCGGTGGAGGCGTTCCGGTGTGTAGTACCAATAGGTGGCCACCTTAGTGAGAGTCTCTGTGAGTCTCATGTGGTATGCTGAGTGCCGCGCTCTGTGGTAGATGCCCTCCCACTCCTTATGGCTAAGTGTTCACCCCAGTTTCGGCTCCCATCGCATTCGCCCAGCATTGTAGGTGAGGTTGGAAGTCAATAATAGCTGTTTATATAGGTCGGAGATGATTTCTTTATCGGAGGTGCGGGTGATGAGCCATTTTTCATAGGGGGTTAAAAGGCGCTGGGAGCCTGGTTTGATGTGCGGCTGAAGCGCCCAGTGCCTGAGTTGGAGGTAGGGTAGGTCCGATTCAGGGATGCCATAGTGTGTCTTGAGTTGTGGGAATGGAATAATCCCTTCTAGTTCAAAGAGATGGCCGAGTGATCGACACTCGGTGGGACGCCATGCTGCGAAGGCCTTGGGATCGATGCCTGGATGAAATTTTGGATTGTTAAATAGGGGCGTCATGGGGAGGGAAAGGAGGTTAGATCGTGGGCAGTGTTAGTGCGGTCCCAAGCCTCCATGATCGTGCTCGTGATATATGACGCATAGAGATTGTGTGGCCTATCTGCCTTACGAAGGAAGGGGATGCCCTGTAAGGGCATGGCAGCTACCGCCTGATCTTGAAACAACCAGTGTTTCTCCGACTCAAGGCGATGCCATTCTACCAGATATCGAAGTTGTGAAGCATAAATGTAGGTCCGGGATCCCAACTCCCCCCTTCTCCGGTGGGAGACCCGTGACTGAGTGTTTGAACCGGGGCTTACGACCCTGCCAAACGAAGTTTGCTGTGTTTGTTGGATCCAGCCTGGGGGGGATGGAGGGGAAGGGTCTGGAAGAGATACAGGATCTGAGGAAGGACGGTCATTTTGGTGGCTGCTATTCTGCCTAACCAAGATAGGGTGTGGTGTTTCCATTGACTCAGCTTCTTGCGAATGTGTGTACGGAGTTTGGAGTAGTTGAAGTCAATGGTAGCTTGTATGGTGGGCCTGAGCTGAATTCCCAGATAGGGAATCGAGGAGGTTGACCACTGAAGAGTGTGTTCGTCCTGCAGATGAGCTAACGTGGCAGTGGAGAGAGAAATGTCTAGCGCAATGGACTTATCTATGTTAACCTTAAAGCCGGAAGCTTGTGCAAAGCAGTGCAGTTCTCTAAAAAGGGCGCGCATCGCGGGGATCGGGTTAGACGGGGAAAGCAGGATATCATCAGCGTAGAGGCTGATGGTATGGGTATCCTGCAATGAGGGGTTGGCTTCTGACCCGTAGGGCCAGCGGCTCCATGTAGAGTGCGAATAGAAGGGGAGAGAGAGGGCACCCCTGCCTAGTGCCTCTGCCTATAGAAAAGCGTGAGGACGTCTGGCCAGTCACCCAAACCGTCGCTTTGGGTAAGCGATAACAGTTAAGGATCCGAGTGCGTAGTTTTTCGCCAAGGCCACATTGTTGCAGAACATGCTTCAGGTAGGGCCAATGTACCCTGTCGAAGGCCTTTTCTGCGTCGATGGTCAGCAACATGTACTCCCCCTTAGTGCGGGACGCTTTCTATATCAGATGGGGAATTCTCTTAGTGTTATCGCTCGTTTACCGTTGCGGAATGAAGCCGGCCTGGTCTGGTTCTACTAATTGGGTCATATATGGTGCGAGACGGGTAGCGAGGATGCTAGTGTAAAGTTTAATGTCGATATTCAAGAGGGAGATCGGCCTATACGTGCTGCATTGCGTTCTGTCCTTCCTGGGTTTCAGGATGACCACTAGTGATGCTTCTAGCATCTGCTCAGTCTGTGCTAAGGTATTGAAAAAGTCATGCAATATAGGAGCTACTTGGGTGCAAAAAGTTTTATAAAAGGCCACTGTGTAGCCATCTGGCCCAGGTGATTTGCCAAGCTTAAGGCGAGAGATCGCTGCGATAACCTCCTCCGTACCTATGTCCCTGTCCAGATAGTCGGCCTGAGTTGTGTTGAGAGCCGGTATTTGTGCTGCCGCTAAGTAATCAGTGCTATATTGTGCATCTAAAGTGTCGCCTGAGTAGAGCGTCACGTAGAAGTCTCGGAAGGCTTCCGCAATTACTGTGTCATCTGTGGTGAGCTCCCCCCATTTAGTGTGAATGGTCTGCACGCCCTGTCGCTGCCTGGTTTCCCGCAGTTTGTGAGCTAAGAGGCGACCACATTTATCACCCCCAGTGTAGTAGGAGTGGCGGAGACGGAGAGCCGCTTATTCGGCCTTGTCCTGGTCAAGTGCCGCAAGCTAATCCTGTTCCACGCAAAGTTGACGCCAGGCTCTGGCAGCTCCAGTGCGCTGGTGCATCTGATCTAACTCAGCTACACGTTGAGTAAGCTCAGCTCGTTTGCGATTACGCTCCAAGTTTTCGGCTGTGGATATAGCGATAAATTCCCCTCACAACACCACCTTGATGGCTGTCCATTGCGTCGCTAGAGAGGTGTCTGGTGTTGTGTTGAGGGCAAGGTAATTCGTGATAGTGGCCTTAACTTGGTCAACTGTGGAGGCCCGGTGTAGCAATGCGTTGCGCATTCGCCAGTGTCTCAGTGGCTATCGTGTAGGAGGGAACTGAAAGGCGGCAAAGACTGGTGCGTGATCTGAAAGGGACCCCGTCAGGATCTCGGAGTCAGTTGCAAGCACTTGTAGGGGGGCGGAGCTAAGAAGATAGTCTAGTCTGGCATATGTTTTATGAGCTCCGAGCAGAAAGTGTATGTCCGGCTGTGGGGGTGGAAGTGGCGCCATAAATCGGCAATACCTAATTCTTGGAGACGCGCCAACCCTGTTGGGGAGAGAGCCCCAGCCTGGCACGTTCGCTGACATGAGCGGTCAAGGATGTTATCAAATACTAAATTTATGTCCCCACCAAGCAGCAGGCGCCGCTCCGAGTTAGCCATCGCCTCAGTAAGTGCGTCGTGAATTGTTTTTTTCTTGTCCTTCATTAGGAGCATATAAGGACCCCACAATGAAGGAAACTCCAGCTGAGAGAAACTGATATGTGAGCAGGCGGCCCCTGATCTCTGGAGCACCTTACCCTGGAAGGAGTGGGAAGCAAGAATGGCAACCCCGGCTGATTTAGTAGGATTGGAGGAGAACATCTGCGTGGGAAAGGCGCGTGATTTCATCCTATGGTGGTCTTTGGGGATAAGATGTGTCTCCTGCAGAAGGCATATATTAGCTTTGGATTATTCCAAGTAGTGAAGAACTGCCCTGTGCTTAATCGGGTTGTTTAAGCCGCATACATTGAGTGTAAGAATTCTAATAGGTTTTTGTGGCAGCGAGGTAAACAGGGAGTGCAAGCTGTGTCGCGTCGTGAGCGGTGGTACAGGCTAAGGAGTGGGTGATTGTTATAAGGCAACCCATATTAGTGAATGGTAGATCTGGCTGGTGCAGAGGGAATAGATGGACAAGGGGACCCAGCCCAAACCCCCACAAAATCCCCTAAAAAAGAAGCCCCAAAACAACATCCGACTGGGGACAGTTCGAACAGTCATGGTCAGAAAACATTGTCCGTCATCTCTAGATGACCGGCCAGAAAAGGGGGGGTCTGTTTTGTGACTAATAAGGAAGTGCCACTCCACCCGCCGCCCGCCTAGGTCCAGTAAGGGAGCATGTAGAAGGTCCAGAGACCCCGAAGTTTCACTTGGTGCTGGAGCACTCTCCTGTGAGGGCCTCCGATACGGCAGTAAGGGCTGCCTGCTGGCTCTTCGGGGCCCAAAGGGGATATCTCGGGCCCCGACCCGGTGCTGCGTTCATCGTCGTATTTGCTCAGTAGGGTGAGGCCTAGCAGTCGGCAGGAGTCTATAAGGGAGCGAAGTTGATGGAGTTTGCCATTGTAGCGGGAGATTAATCGGAATGGGTGACCCCATGAGTACGGAATCCCCTGCTGCCGAAGGTGTTCAGTCACAGGACGGAATTGCTGACGACGTTGAAGAATGATCAAGGCTAAGTCCTGGTACAACACCGGAGAGTGGCCCCGGAAGGAGATTGGGTGTAGAGATCTCGCCCTGGTGAGGATGGCTTCCTTGATCCTGAAGTCCTGCACGCACACTAGGATGTCTTCTGGAGGGGCATTAGGTGCTCGGGCGGCCCGACTCTATGTGCTCTGTCCAGGATGATGTCGGAATCATGGGAGTCACCAAGTATATGACGGAAGAGGGCGTTGGTAAATGTGAACAGATCTTTGGTGTCTTCTGCAGCTTTCACCCCACGGATACGGATATTATGTCTGCGGGACCTATTTTCCAAGTCCTCTAGATGTGATTGGATGTCCATGTGCTGGTCCTGCATCCTAATCACTTCCTGTTGAAGCATTATCATCTCAGTTACCGTAGTGTCGCTCTTCTCCTCCAAAGTGGCCACTCGTTCTCCCACCGCATCCACGTCCCACCGCATCTCCTTGACCTCCGTTGCGAATTCAGTTTTAACTGACTGTATATCTTCCCGGAGGGTAAGGAACAGCGACTCCAGAAAGGCTTTTGTTATCGGTTCATCACCAGATGATGCGAGGATTTAGAGGCCTCGGGGGCTGCGGTCGCCATGTTGGCGTTGGATAGCGAACGACCAAAAATGTTCTTCCGAGGTTTCCTCTTTCGTGTCCTAGACGTGGACATGCCCATTTGTTGTCCCAGGCCTGTTACTGAAGGGAGCGGGAGGTAGAGGAGCCCCTGCCTATCCAAGCAGGCATCGAGCAAAGGATGCGGCAGGTGCACAGTGCAGGCTGCATCTGTCCCTGGCGATCGCCCCCGGCCCGTCTGCCTCCGTTGTAGAGTAAATGTCTCCAAGTGGGGGTCAAAGAGACACCACCCCTCCCGCCACCTCTTCAGAGCACCAGGGCCTCGTGGAGTTGTCGCTGGAGGCAATGGACAAACAGCTGCTTAAGGGGGTGAGAATCGGGACGTCAGACTGAAGGCCCAAACCAGAGGGAGAGTCAGAGATCAGTGCAGTCTGGGCAGGCAGGGTCCTCCCAGGTTCTCTCAAAGTTCGTGGGGTCTTTGCGCTGTGTGTGCTATAGATTCTACCTCCACTCAGGACAGAGGGCCCCCCTCACACAGTCATCCACAGGACACTCTTACCGTGAGTCTCGTTGGCCACAGCAGTGGGCTAGTTCAGTGAGACAGATGGGTGACGTGGTCTGTATTGCGTGTAGATATCCCCTGAGCAGGCCATCGCTACACCACCAGAGGGAGCCCACTCTCCCATAGGTGCAGCTGAAATCGAGGCCGGGGATCGTCAGGGCCTAGTGCGCTTGTGAACCCAAATGGAATGTAGGTGTTGCAGGTGTTCAGGCCTGACGAGTACCAGGAGCCAGGCTCGGGAGGTTGTGTGCAGCAGATGATGACATCCCACGCATTCTGTGGTGGCTAGGTCTCCTTGCTGACAGTCGCCAGTCCAGGAAGCACCCTGGGGCCCCGGGCCCGGCCGCCGGAGGTGCCGGCCACTGGGTGCTGCAGAGCCAGGGCTTCTCCCGGTGCCGATGCCGGGCTCACTCCCTCAATCTCCGACACGTTGCTCTGGGCCTCCAGGTGGCACAGTGGGGCGGGGCAGTGTCGCCGGCTCCCTCCTCTCCCCAGGCCCCACGCTTTCCCCCACTGCTGTCTCCTCACTCACCAAGTGTGCGGGGGATGAGGATCACCGCCGATGTAGGAGCCAATCTCCGGGAGCGTCCACAGCCACTAAGCAGGGAGAGCTCCGTGAGTCACCGCCGCTCCTCCGGGGGCACAAGCAAGCCCAAGCCCGGCCACAGTCTTTCAGCCCGCTCGGAATTTCAGAGCCCCTCACCCGTGTTGCCTGGGCCGCACGTTCTCTCCGTGGGCAGCTCTGAAGCAAGGGCCGGGGATCCCGCGGCCCAGCAGACCGCCCGCTGCTATCTGCGTAGTGCTCAGGCCCGGAGGTCTCCTCTTCGTCAGGAGACACCCACCACGGCCCCAAAGTGCTCCGATATGGCCGAGGGCAGCTCCCTCGAGCCGCAGTCGCCCCCGAAGTCTCAGCAGTCGTCCGTGCGGGGGCTACGACACCGTTCCAAGGCACCTTCCGGGGCGGATCAGGGTCACCAGCGGCCGGGCAATGCATAGGCAGCTGGCCCCGATGGCCTGGGACTCCGGCCCACCTCTTTGTTGAGGCCGCCCACAGGCCTCAAGGAGAAGGAGAGGGCCACGTCGCTTCCCACGCGGTCTCAGTGATGCTTCCGCCCTCGGCATCCGCAGCGGGGCTACGAGGACTGCTCAGGAAGTCCCTCGTCAGAGAGACGCTCCGGTGGTTATTCAGGCAGTTTGTGCCCTGGAGGTGTCCGGGAGTGCTGTTATCAGCAGGCGGCAGGTAGGAGCTTCAAGCTACAGGTCCTACTTCGCCGCCATCTTGGCCACGCCCCCATCTCCACTTTTCAACATGAAGCCAAATCATTTTATATGAGTAAATATCTCCCATAATCTCAACAGTCACTCCATTTTCATTGATCTGCCAAGATCATACAAGTGCTAATTCTCATCGAACTTTAACCTTGTTGTGGTTCGTACATATGTATATTAAGCCTTAATATTTTTCTCAAAAACAATGTACAACTACTGATTTTTGATGACTTGACTGGTAACAGAACAGTTTCTTGATATGTAAATGTAAAGAGCTCTGATACCCTACTCTGGGTCATGTTCGCGCTATATAAAACACTAAATAAATAAAACGAAAAAAATAATAATTCTTAATGACTCGACTCGAGCCCAGCAGGAGCTGACATGCTATGACTATCATCTCCATAAGACAGAAAAAAGAAAAGGAAGAATGCTGGGTAAGTAATGCCTCTATTAGGCTTCAGCCTTGTACGGGGCGGGGTGCAATATTACTAGCATTCTTATTCTTTTTTCTGTCTCTCGAGGTGGACTCCACCTCATTAGTGATGAAGGAAATGAGGACAAGGGACATGGGGTTAATACCATTTCTTTGTGCCACTTTCTTTCACCAGGGAAGTTATGCTAGCTGTTTTATTAGAACAAAATATCCAGAAAACTGTGGAATTTCTTCAGTCTCATTAACTTGTTTACCAGTGCGTTTAACAAAACTCTTATCCATGAGACACGCTTTTAACAATATTTATTTGCTAATCCTCAGTTTAATTCTAAAACATCAAATCTCACTGCTCTTTCTTGATCCCTAATATGATCCATCATAAAAATGTTGGAGTACATTGAACTCTTCCAATATAAATGTTTCCCATCTTGTTGAATGAGATACATCTATGGACGCCTATAGTTTAATGTATTTTAAAATTGTCAATGCATTAGTTAATTTCTAATGTAAATGATTCATTCAAAAATATGTATCTCCATGTGTGCACCAGCAGGCCTGACCTGTAGCGGGGTATGGTACTTGAATAATGAGTTTTAATATTGTGCTATATAAACATCATCGCAAAAATATCGACAACCAAAATATTGACTAGGTAAGCTTACCTAGGAAAGTATAAGTTTACTGTACCAATCTCTACTTATATGTAGAGTTAAGAGTAGTAACTCCATAGTTATTAATTTATACTAGGGTTGTTTATGTTTTTGGTTGTTGACATTTTTGATACAACATTTTTGTAGCATAATATTTCTGTGCTCAATAATCTAATATACACCCATTTGCTAGACTACAAGCGTGGCTGTCCTGTATAAAAGACTTAAATTAAAGCACAGAAATACATAAAGTTGAGGTAAAAAGTACAGGCATTAGTCATTCCTCGGTGCAGAGACAGACAAGCAAAGGATCTGGGCGTTCAACATAGAAAGATGGCATTGTAAATCTAATTGTGATATATATATACATTCCTTACAAATCACCTTGCTTCTTAACTGGAATAGATTTTTGCTGTTTGATGAATAAAAAGACTGCATGATTTAGTCCAGGTATTCATATATTCAGAGAAATGTGTGAAAAAGAGAGAGGAATTGGTTTGCTTTGAAAGATCTGAAGAGCAGTATAATGCACATTTATATTTTTGGCATGTGTGGCAGGGCGAGGAAAGGTGTAAAATTAACACCCATACCCAGGGCTTTAGAAGGATAAAGAGAAACGCAGGCACTCTCCTGCCTAAAATGCAGTCTTCCTCTTGTCAACACTGTCAACACTTTCCATTGTTAGTAATGCATCTCTGCTGGGAAGTGCTTATACTCCTCACACCCTACCATATACAATATATGCCTTTACTCGGACCCTGACAAACAAAATCTTTCCCATGGTATTCTAAGTGGCAACCGAGATGTAGTTGTTAATCTTTCCCAGAACATGAAAGAATACCACTAGTAACACTCTTTATCAGTTCACACCCCTATCAATCCCTGAACCCTATGACCATGAAACCCTCAACTAAATTTTTCAAGTCATGTGAAATCTGATTTTAACTGTGCTCCCTCCTCACAAAAAACCTCCTGTCTGGGCGCCTGCCACTTCTTCTTGACCCAGTGTATTCCTCAAAAGCACCCCCTTGATCTCAAGGCTGAGTACCCTCCCTGCCTGCACCGTCTAGGTCCCACGGCCTCCTTTGGCCTCTTGCAGAGCACTTGGGTCAGCAGAGGTCACATTCATACAGGACCAGTCCAAAGAAGATTCAAGGGAAACCTCCACAGCCCCCCCCCTCCCCCAAACAGGTACATCTCTTTACTGTCCCCCAAAATCTGTGTGCAGTGGCAACATGACTGGGCCTGGAGAAACATGTCCTAGTCCGTAGGTGTCACCTGAAATCAGAATTCCTAGCATACATCTTTGCAGTGGGTTTAGATGTCTTCCCGCCTCATCTGGGCATTCTTCTAGTATTGCTTTGTTCACTTCCAGGCTGTTTTCAAATGTCTCTCCCCTATGCAGGGGTTATTAAGTGGTAGTGGGATTTTCCAGAATCTAAGTAACTCTGCACAATCCTAGGATGGCACTTCATCACCCCACATCTGCAACAACTCTCCTGCACAGCATTTATGACATTTTGAAGCTGCTACAGTTAGGTGGTCTCTTGAGAGACTTTCTCTGAGAGACTGAGCTCTGCCCCAACCTGCCACAGCTGTCTGGTCCTGTCCTTTCAAAACTTCAAGGAGGCACCCCTTTCCTGTGAATGGCTCCAGTGGTCATTCTACCTTCCTTTGTTTCTGTGGGGTTCAGCCTTGCCAGGCCAGGTGCAGTGTGACAAGTAATTAGCTCATGTAGATTATTTCCCCATTCTCGCCTCTCCCAGGAGCAAGCCTTATTACTAGTTAATGACTGTATTGTGTGGAGAGCCCTTTGATCCTCCAGCAGGCTCAATAACCTGGCCCCGCAGGATGATTTAAAGGCCTGAATCTCATTAGAAACCTAGTCAGATAAAAAATGAAGAACTCTTAAAGTGACATAAGGAGTACATATATGTGGAGATTAATGTTAGATCTACATTCTAGATCATGACTTATCATGGTACCATATTGGTGCATCAAACTCCTCTCTAGGCCAAACTATGATGAAACTATAGTTTGGTGCAGATATCGCCTACAGTGTATAATACAGTAAAGCACTCCAGACGTATGTACTGAAACTATTAATGCCCTCTCATATTGTAATCCCTACAGAGGTCACTACCAGTCTCTAAAGGCTTCCTTCTGCAACAGGCTACCTGTGGGCAGATACCAGACTGACCTAGATGGTAGTCTTACACGCTCAGCCAGGACATGTGTGCGCACGTGTGTGTGTGGACATGTGTTCACTTTCAACCAGCCCAGAGCCTCTTACTGTAGACGTGCAGCAGCAGATCTTATCTCAAAAGGCAGACACTGGTAGTTAGCATTCCAATCCATTATAACAGAGCTCACAGCGAGTGCGACTCAATAGTGAGTTTTATTCATGGCAGAAGTCACCAAACCAGGTAAATCCAAAAAAAGAAAAATCCAGGGGGAATAAATGAGGGAGAACACATTTCTCAAGCATGGTAAATCTGCCAACACTGGGAATGCATAAATAAGAGGGTTCATATTCACAAACTGATTTTAAACTACAAATCATTAATATAGGTCTATGATTGTTTGTTCTGCACTGAAAGAATGTAACCTTTTGTACTGTGCACTGTATGTTTTTTTGGCTATCTTGGCACTCCTTAGGCCTCCGGCACCTGGGTAGACTGAGGAGTTGATTTAATTCCTTGGTCTTCTTGTAGGTTTGCGGCTTCACTTTCTGACTCCATCAGGGACTCTTTTATAAATGTGTCCTTAGAAAATATGGAAATGTATTTCATGCCTCGGGGAATGGATCAGAGGCCAATTGCTTTTCAAGTGTCGAGTCTTTGTCCTAGTTGCTAAGGCATATGTTTTACGGCTCTTTTATACATTCGCATGATGAACATTTATAAAAAGGAAAGATAAAACCATTTCTACGTGGAAATTATCTCTGTCCCTTGGTAATACCGTCCTACAGGCATATTTTGAACTATCAGATAGAATTCCTCTTTACCATGTCAGCTGCTCTTAAACAAACATTTAGGTTTCCATCAATAATTTAATAATTCCCCAAAGAAACAATAAAACGAAATTGTGCATTTTTATCCTCCTTTGCAGTTGGTAGTAATGGCTTATGTCACCCTCCTGATGAGAGGCAGGCTCTTTAGCTGTTGTTCCTGTCCCCTGTTACCTTGAAATTGCTGCGGGTAGCAAATGACACTTTGATGGAGTTTTCGTCCTCGCTTTGCCAAAGGGTGCACGAGATCACCGAGCCGAGTTTTGGGGTGATTTTCTAGCATTCATAGTCATTTAATTTTATCCAGCAGCCGATTCTCGTTTTATTCATAATATCTGTGAATTCATTACATTTAAAAATCACTATTTTCCACTATTTTGAAAGTGACTGTACCCACACGTCCAATCCAACCATGTTGTGTCTCGCGACCGCACTGGCACTTGCCTGGCAGGGGGCCACGTGCACGAATGCCCGAAATGTAAATTGCCCTAATGTTTCGCGTTTTGGTAGTAAAAGACAGCCATATGGAAGTGCAGCGGGCCGTGACCTTGAGCCTGGGGCCCTGCATTAAGGCTGTCTATCCCACTGCACCAGGAGCCCACAAGGCTGGGCACACCCCCAGCCTTGCAGCACAGTTGTTTGCCAACAACACCACCTAAATGGGCCTTGTAGAGACAGCATTTCGCAGTCTAGAGTGATCCTTTCTCACATTGAATAGTGGACGGACACGATGATTTTGAATCATGTAAACACAACTTGACTGAATGATAATCGTTGCTGAGGTTCTCTGCACACTTCTCTGAATTGTTTCCACTTCATTTAACGTGATAGGACATTATTGGAGCCTGAGGGCTGCTCCCACGTTGGACACCTCTTACCTCTACAAGGCAGGGTGACCAACTGGCATGGGTGCAAAGTCAGGACGGTGAGTGAAAAAATTCAGGACAACGGGCCAACATTCAGGACAAAAATTCAGGACACTAGGTCAAAATTCAGGACAAACCTTTGGGGGAAATTTCTTTACATTTTACAGACACAGAGAAAAGCGCGGCAACTCACCCTTGAGGGTCTCAAGGCGCTGCAGTTGCTAACTGCATCGTAGTGCTCTGTTCACTTGAACAGCCATGTAAGCAGTAAAAACAAGGAAAAGCAGTAGAAAGCACTTAGAAAAACGGGGGGAGAGGAACGAGAAAGCAGTAAAAACGAGTCAAAAAACAGAGAAAGCACCCATAAAGACGAGTGGAAAGGAATACAAAAGCAGTAAAATGAGGGAAGAGCTGGAGAAAGCATTCAGTAAAATAGGAAAGGAAGGAGAAAGTAGTGAAAAACGAGGCAAACACAGGAGAAAGCACTTGGAGAAACTGGTAGGAAGAAGAGCGGTGCAGCATCACAGGGATAGGGGGCCTGCTGAATGGGGTCCCGCTGCGTGGGGGTGGGTAATGCTAGGCCGGAGGTGGGAAAACGGGTGGCAGGCAGGACCGGCAAATGAGGAAAAAACAAGGAGAAGCAGGGAAAAAAGGGGGAAAAGCAGGAGAAAGCACTCTGAAAAAAAGAGGGAGAGGAAGGAGAAAGGAGTAAACAAGAATATTTCACGGAGAATGCGCAAAATGTGGCAGGACTGTAACACAGGCTTTCTCTTGCACTAACACAGTTATTGCAATGCATCCTACTTTTGCAAATCCTTTAAGTCTGTTCTTGGCAAGCTGATGTTGTTATTGCAGTTTTGTGATTTTTTCAAACATATGTTGAGGTGTTATGACAAAGCCAACATAACCTTTGTTCATTTAGTGATTTTTTTTTTACAATGTACCACATCTAGGAGTTCCCTCTGCCCAGCACTGTGCACATGGCCAGACGGTGCACAGCATGAGGTGACTCCAGCAGGAGTTGACTCTGTCCAGGTCCTGGGTTCAAACCTCTGTAGAATGCCAAACCACACCGTGTGCAGCCAAATGTTGTTCCCAGTAGAGATTGGCTGCCGAACCAGGCCTACAGCTAGCTCTGCAGGTGGGCACCCCCTTAGGCTCCATGACCTGCCAGCTGCCACTGCACACAGCCTCTGCCCGGAACTGCCAGACAGGGCCCTGTGGCAAACTCACCGTGGGCAGCCAACCCCCATTGCACATGGACTTCAGCCGTGTTCTGGTAAAATTGGAAACAACTGCCTTGTGCCCATCGTCCACTGGCGGCCGAGCCCTACTGCAAATGGACTTTAACTGTGCGCAGGGGAGGCTGTCTTCCGGCCAAGCTCTATGCTGAATCCTCCATTGACAATTAACCCCAGCTAAGAATGGTTTTCGACCATAGTCAGCGTAGATTGGCCACTGGGCCAGTTCTCATCCTTCCTACAGCCAACTACCACTATGCAAGGCATTTGGCAATACACAGTGGGGTTTGGCCTCAGGGCCTGGTCTCTGGCTAGGCACTGCACCCTACCCCCTGCTGGTGGTCAACCCCACTCCATATAGACTTTTTCTGTGCACTGCAAGTGTTGGTCACAGACCCTGACCTCTTGGACCAGGCCTTAGACAGAGGACCTCACCTTCCATAGCTGGGGTTATCCGTTGGGTCTGGCATCTGGCACTAAATCCAACCCACCCCCAGCCAGCCAAACTCCGTTGAGTAGAGCCTTCAGCTCTGCATCACATGGATTGGTAGCAGCTCATGCAATGGGGGTTGAAAGTACGTCCTGGCCCCCCAAACAGCAGTGGGTGGCAAACCCCCACAGCGCATGATCTTCAGCAACCACCCGCATGCAGTTATCCCCATCACACACGGGTGCTGCATGGCCTGAACTGCAGCTGGGACCTGCTTTTAACCCCCCTATGTGGCCAATGCCCACATGTGGCTGTTGTTCAAGTACAGCTGTAGGAAACAAAATACATTTAGTGATGGAAGATGGATTTGCAAATTCCACAATCATTTTTTAAAATATATATTTTATTGCTGGGAAGGTCTCTTTAGGGATTCTAATTTCTTCGTAAAAGCGGCTTTTGATACTGCAGCAATGGAGAGCTCCCTGGTCTCTGCCTCTAAATCAGATATTCAGAGAACAAGTACTTCCAAAAGAGGGATGCAATGGCTCCAGGCTCAGTATCCCTTAGGGACAATAGGGCAACATCTACTAAAAGAGCAAACAAAGACTCACCATTGTCATCTAAATCTCCTCCTCCAGTGACTATTAAATATTTACTGGATACAAATTAAGTCATTAAAACCTTTCATTGTTGGTACTAATAGTACCTTATAGAGACTTGAGGAAAATGGTTATTTCTTGAGAATTCCTGAGAAGGAGCAAAGGATTAGTAATGCCAAAGATGTAATAGGGTCGATACAAAGAATGAATAGAGACTGAATGACTTTAAAGTCAGTTGGAAGATTTTTTTAAACTGAAATAGGTGGAATAATCTCTGAATTTATGGTATTTCAGAAGGACTTGATGGTCACTCATGACGGGATAGCTTTTTTGAAAATGAGTATTCCCAAAATTGTTGGGTTGTCTGACCACCTTGACCTTAATACTCAGATAGAAGACAGGATTGGTCCTAGGGGTAATATTTCTAACAAAAGCTCAAAATCCAGAGCAATTGTTAAGCTTTGCCTGTCTTACACAGATTTGAATACAGTTTTTTCGGCATCCAAGCAGAAGAAGCAGATGATTTGGTGTAGAACTAAAGTATTCTTCTCACAGGATATTTCTACTGTGACTACAATCAGGAAAAATGGATTTTCTACTCTTTAAGCAGATGTGCAATCAAATGCCAGCTATGGGTTGATGCATCCTTGTTTGGTTAAAGTGACAATTTAATTGGCAATATACATGCTTCATGACCCTGTAAAAGTAAAAGGATTTATTCAGTTACACCAAGGCAGAGGAGGTAAATGTTGGTCGTTGTAATGTTTCTTAGGGATCCATTGGTTACCTATTAATTGCAGGATTTATCTCGGTAGATTCATGATTCTCGTTTGTTGGCTAATGTTATATTTTGTATGTTTGATATATTTTTTAATCCATGTTCTTAATATTTTTATTTTATATTGTTCAGATCATTTATTCTTCTACCATGTGTGTGAAGTGTTTTAGACGTATTTGTGGTTTGTACTGAAATGGGTGGATTTGTCCTTTTGCTTTCCATGTTCAAGTTTAATTTGGCAAAGTGTGGTTTTGTATATTTCCTTCTTCCCATACATTTGTGACTCTATATTTGTTTGTATATATTTCCATTTTGTTTCTCCTCCTTGGTGCTATGAATTGTCTTAAAATTCAATTCTTGTATTTTCAACTATGTTTGACCTCATTATTTTTGCTCTCATCTTATGGGTTGATGGTGGCTGTATTTATTATTGTGATGATATCTCTATGCAGGGTTTGTGGCACATCACTCTATTTCAGCTTCTCACCTCTTCTCATTTTCACTCTATTAGAAGAGTTTTGTCTTTACTATGGAAACACTTTTGGGATTTTAAAGTACTTTTCATATTTATTGGGAATCATTTGTTTCCCAATTTTTCTTTTTCTTTTTCTTTTATTGCCATTTCAGTTTTTCATTCTTGACTCATATGAAATTCCAACTTCACAATGTATGGTGGCTACTATTCTAATGTGTTTTAAAAAAAAGATTTTCATAACTACAGTTCTGTCTCATTTTGCAAGGTTTATGTGTTATTTCTTGGAATTTTAAGGGTCTACACAATCCAGTACATCTTCGTAGTATTGGCCCATATAGTTAAATGACATTTCCAAAAAGCTTTGTTACAAGAGGTCACCTATCCAGGGGTATGATAGGTAGACCCCATCCATAGGGTTTTCTTATTGCATCCATAACCTAACCCTCTAATTAACTATCTTGTCTCTAACTGTTTTATTGACCTTTGCAAAGGTGAGTTAGCTTTAGTATGGCAAACTAGAATCAAATTGTCTCTACTTTGCTCTCTTTAAGTAGTTGTTGTCATATTTGATAAGATCCCCAAATCCTATTGGAGCAAGGCCAAGGCTCTTTGAATATCTCTGGGTCCTATAAACAAATCTGTTGAATATGAGGTAGCATGGTGGACAAAAAACAAACGATGAACTAAGATGCAGCCTTTAGTAATTACCAGGGGCTCTCATTAATTAAAGAATTCCATTCATCACTTTTTTGATTATGTTGATGTATTTGTGCATCATATACTATGGCCTTACAGGAAAATTAAATATGCCAATTATGATTAAGTCTGTATGTAACCATGTTTAAAGGGGGAACCCAGACACTTTGCTCCTGTTTAGCAGCTGTAAAGTAAGCAGAGTCCTAATTCTAAAATAAAGTAGGGGAACGAAAAATTGAATATTTGGGGGGACCATGCAGGAAAGGCAGATTTGTTACAACTACATTTGAGCTACAATGTGACACAGAAATAGGGGGGGTTTCAACAAGCATGTGCGATCCGATATGGCCTAAAAATTCACTCCACCTCCTGATCAGATAACACTATACACACTCCTTTTTTATTTTTATAACAGGTTATTTATTACCTAGTACTTTATATAAAATGAAGGTTTGAATGTTGGATTGTGTGAAACAGGTGTGGGTGATATTTTATTATGCCTTTTGGTACTAAGATGAAGAATTACCTACATTTGCCATGAATCTATACCTTTCTCAGAGGCTTGTGTAGTTTGGGGAGGGACACATGAAAGTTGGTCTGATTCCCATAACCAGGGAAAAGTTGTTGATTTATTGTATGCTTGAACTATACAATTCATTAAATTCAACTAGAAATACTGGCAAATGTTTATTTTAAAACATAGTGGAATATAGTTTGTCATAATCAAATATATAGAGAGAGATATTATCAATTTGCTGCAATTCGGTGTTAAAGAGAGAATTTGGTTCCCTGGACATCTTTTTAAACTAACTTCTTATTGCATGCCTGCTAATGTACGGGTTGTAGAACCCCCTTAAGCTTTTTAACTGTTAATTTTAATATGTAGTTTTTCTATTATAGAATATTTCATATTATTACATTTCTCATTTTTCTTTTTTTAATATTGCAATATAATGTTGTTTATTGTGGTTTGGTATGTACATTGTTATTACACCTGGATCTTTCTTTCACTCCTTTCTTGATTTCTTTTCTTATATCCTCTTTCTTTGCCTTTCTCTTATTGTGTAATAGTTCTTTCTAGTGGAAAATAGCTATGTACCTCATTTTATCTTACTGCTCTTTTGTCAGCCTAATATCGATGAATATATTTTATGATTGCTTCATATGTACAGTAGAGACATTTTTGGGGTCCTTAGTAAGATATATGTTGGGACCACTGTTTATAACAATTTTGCATTTCCCATTGTCTACTATTTTAAGGCCACACAAAGCCAAAAAATATCAAATTATATGTTGAACTTTTAGAAATGGGGTCACACAAATACATCTGAAACATGTCTTGTCCAGAGCCCAAAGAATTGTTACAATGACACTCGGTAGAGAGAGACTGAGTTGGAGGTAGAGAAGCTGAGAGACTGAGACAGACAGGTTGAGATAGAACAATAGATAGAGTTAAGAGAGAGGAATACTTTTCCAGGGGGGGCACTTTGCCTATGCCTTAAAAGTCTCTGATGTAGCTCTGGATATTAGTTGTTTTTGTATGATAGGTTATTGTTGTTTGATAATCTTTGTTTAATACAGTTTTTGAATGGAAAAATGCATACCGACAAAACACTTAAAGCAACCTGCAAATAGAGCTAGACATACAAGTGACAGGGTTTCAGAGATTCACTTATTTGACGTCCCAGCTACAGAATCAAGGTTTATATCCTGTCTTAAAACTGTATGACTTCCTTAGTCCAATTAGCAGAATAGCTGGCACCATTTCAGTCAGACTCCAGTCGAACAATTATGATCTTCTTTGTGCTAAATTATACATTTAGTAAAATCTGTGGTCTAAGCCAGGTGATTTGGAAATGTGGAGAAGTCAGAGTGTAATCACACTGCACTAATTTTTAAAACCATGGGTGGCTACAACACTGGAGGGGATACACAATAACTATTTTAAACAGCGACTCTCATAAATCCCAATAAACGTTTGGGTAATTAGCCAATATCTCATTCCATATAAAGGAAGAAGAGTTATTTTACTTAATTTAGCAGTTAATAGCAGAGTCATAGTACTGCTGCAATATTCATAGCTGAATTTAGCCTCAATGTAGACACAGAACTACCCATAAAAGTATGAAGATGCTCTGTCCAACTTACAGTACTTGTGAAGGTTAAACCGAAATATTAATGAGTTAACTTTTTACCAGCTAATTGCTATCCATACAAAACTCACCTTTTAGCAAAGATAATAATTTTTGTTTCATCAACATTTACTTTTTAATGCTTGGTTGTATAATATATTTGAAGGTTCTCTAATTTCCTTTGCAGACTGCTCACTGTGTAATCCATCAACATTAGATTGTCTGTATATAAGAGGTGGGGTAAAAGGGTTCCTTCTATTTTCAGTGAAAATTAGTTAGATTTACTTAAAGCCAGCAAGATATAAACCAGAAAGGGCTGAGGCTAAGACAAATGTTTGCTGCAGAGCATTGCTGATCTCTACCCTTCTTCATAGATGACCAGTTGAGTCTATCTTGATCTGCGTCAAATCTGAGTTGTAAAGGGCGCGAAGAATTTATAACAAACCAAGGGAAATATTAAAAGCCTCCAGCCTACTCCATAAACACCCTTTAGCAACGAAGTCAAAATTTGTTTGGAAGTCTAAAGTATATAAACATAAGCGCCCTTTGAGTTCTGTCAACTTTGAGCAATAGCCCACAGCATGAAACAATAATCTGCATTACGGTGTCCTTCATGAAAACCACTCTTTCATTTGATTACATGTTTATACAGTATCTAATCTTCCAGGTGTTGGAGGATAACTTTAATATATACTCTGGCAATATCAGTTAGACTAATGAGCATATAGGCAGGTGGGAGGCTAGCAACCCATTTCTTATAAACAGACTTTACAATAGTACAAATTCATTCAACTTGTTTCTGCTACCAGAATAAAAGAGGGAGAAAATTGGCAAGCCCATTGCAAGAAAATGGCTTATTAGTTGTGGAGGAAGTGCATCCTTCCCGAGGAACACATCCAAAATCCTGTCACGCAAGGCACACAGTTTAATCATTTAAACCTTGGCTCAGCCCCTGTCAGCTAAGGCACAGTTCAGTCAGGCTGAACTTAGGAAAAGTGTGTAAAGAGTTTAGTAGTACCAAAATAATAAAAAAGTGAAAACACAACACTATAAAAGACCAAGAAAAATATAATGAAAATAACACAACTGATTTAAATTCAATATGAGTAACTTGAGATATGAAATTGTAAAGGTGTGGCATAAAATGAGGCTAGCAAAACTAAAACTCCAATCTAAAGAAACTGTTCACATTTGACCGGAACGTAGGCATGATTTCAGGCTGACTGAGCTGGTACCAAGCGTGTCGTCCTGGTCAAAGTTTTTAACTTCTGACTTAGTCTTTTTAACGGGCGACAAAAACCTCCAGTGTGACAAGGTTTAATGCTTCAGCCATTGGACGAGTTCCCATTGAAGCCGCTGGTTTTCATGGCAAAAGATCTGAGTGGGGAAATGAAAATATTACACATGTCAAATGCCTCTTATTGATGAACACTTTCACGTATTCACCTAGTTAAGACTTCAGTGCTGAAAACCTTCAGATAGACAAGTATGGAAGCTGTAATCATTGAGTGTGTGTAGTTCCTCATCAAGAGGGAAAGAACTGATGGGGAAGCAGCTGAAGGAAGGCTTATGCTAATTAGCCCATTGGTGCTTCCCTTATAACCCATATACCCATCCTCATGACTCACAGGTTCTGAACTAATGGGATGACTATGATGCTGAATCCCCCGCGGCCTGGGAGAACAAGAAAAGTTATGTCGGTGGTAAGAGAGTAGCAGCACAGTCCGGGCACACCGGGACCAAATGTTGGACTTGGTAAAGCACCTCCCAGAGCAGCACCATAAGATGGGCCAACAGTTAGTGGCAGAAGGGAAGATAATTTCTAACACTAATGTTAGAAATTGGGTTTCTGGTTGGCAGAAGTATGCACCCTGTACAAGCAGGAACCACAATCCTAGTCAGGGTATGTCACAAACACACCCTAAATTAACCTGTTCTCACCCACTGGTAGCTTGACAGAGAGCATTCAGTCTTAACTTAATGTGTAAAGTATTTGGGGAACATTTCAAGCAGTAAAACAGTGAAAACACCACACAAAAATGTGCCACACCTAGTTAGCAAAACAAGACCAAAATAACAGAAATCCAATTAGTAGAAACAAAGTTATTAATTTTTAAAGGATAAACTGAAATATAGTGGTTAAAAGCATAATGTGACAAACCTGGCTATCGGGTTGCGCTAGACCGCTGCAAAGTACCTTGGTTGCGTCATCTTTGAAGAGGAGATGCAGGGTGCAGGCGAGCCGACGCATCGTTGTCGGTCCACAAATGAAGGCAAAGTGTCGGTTCAGAGCCACGCAACTGCGATGTTGCATCAAGAATGGAGTCGATACACCACTCAGTCAGCGATGCATTGGTGTTGATCTATGCAATGGTGGCAATGCATCTGCAGTGGAGGAGATGAGCTAATTCTGAGTCCTTCTGTCGACTGCGTTGCATGGATTCTGCTGGAGCAGCACTTCAAACCCAGTTCCAAGGGTCCAGGACTGGGTTGGCACTGGGCAGGATCACAGATGACAGAGCTCAGGTGCTGTAGCAGGTGAGTTGGAAGTCTTTTATGCCCCTGAGACTTCAATGAGGAGGCAAGCCGGCAAGCCCTGGAGTCGCTCTGTTTCTGGGTTCAAGTGACGTGAGTCCAGTCTTTCTCCCCAGGGAAGGAGGGCAGGCGGTAACAGGTCGTAAGCAGCAAAAAAAACTATTCTTCCAGAGTAGCAGTCCAGCAAAGTGGCAGTCCTTCAGTAGCACAGCAATCATTCTTCCTGGGAGAGTATCCACAGGTACAGAAGTGTACTGAAGTGGTAGGGCCAGAAGTCCAGTTCTTATACCCAGTTGTGCCTTTGAAGTACGTGAGACTTCAATGAAGGACTTTGAAGTACAAAGAGGTCCTCCCTTCCTGCCCTGGCTCCAGACTCACTACAGGGAGTTAAGCAGTCCTTTGTGTGGGGACAGGACACAGGTTATTCAGGTGTAAGTGTGAGGCTCCTGCTCAGGATAGCCCATCAGGATATGGATGGAACATCAAGTCACACCTAAGCTCCCTTTGTGTGTAGCTGTCTAGAGGAAATGCACAAAACCCAGCTGTCAGCCATCCCAGAAGTGTATTGGAGGCAGGCTGCGGGCACACCAGGCTAAGAGCAGAACATTTTTATCTTTCTAAAAGTGGCATTTTTAAAATCTAATGATAAATTCGACTTTACCATTAAAATGGATTTATCATTACAATTCCATAGGTACTAAACATGACCGCTCTATCTCCTTCCAATTGGGAATTGCAGCCTATTAACCATAGTAATACATTTCCAATGTTAAACTATGGGAGGGGTAGGTCTCACAGTAGTGAAAAATTAATTTAGGAGTTTTTCACTACTAGGACATGCAAAAAAGTTCATGTCCTACCTTTTTAATTACATCGCACCCTGACCTATGGGCTACCTAAGGGCTACATTAGAGGTGACATATGTGATACAGGGGAGCTTTAAGGCTTGCAACGGTTTTGATGCCACATTGACATGTTTAAGGGGCTACTTAACTGGGTGACTTCAGGCCCACTAGTAGCATTTAATTTACAGGGCCTAGGCGCAGATAGTCCCCTTTACCAGGGACTTATCGGTACATTTAATATACCAATTGCGGATAATCTAATCAAACCATATTTAGGGGAGAGAGCACAAGCACTTTAGCACTGGTCAGCAGTGGCTAAGTGTACAGAGTCCTAATTCCAACAAAAATGAGATCAGCAAAATTGGAGGCAAGCAGGCAAACCATTTGGAGGAAGACCACCCTGAGGCTGACAGGACTAACAACTAACTTCTGCTGTGCTCTGGATGCCACTAATACAGCGGCTCGAGGCATTAATTCTAGTATTCTTCTGCGATGCCATGCCTGGCTGCGTGTTTCAAACTTTAAGCCAGAAGTGCAGTAGCACCTACTCAATGTCCCTGTTGATGGTCAGCATCTCTTTGGCCCTCAAATAGATAAGATGCTTGAGAAAATATCTAAATCCACTTTATTCCTCTCCAGCATACCAAAATATACTGAACCACAGTACACTTTACAACACTATCCTCCATTATATTCTGCTACACTCTACTTAATAATACTTCACTTCACTCCACACCACTAAACTATACCAATATTACACACATTTGTTACTAACATTAGAAAAACCGTTGCAATTCACACAAAAAAGGTTAAAGATTAGTTATCATTAGGAAAATGTTCCTTATGTTTTGTATACAAACTCAACTTAAACTACGCAAACGTTAGAAATTTTACAGTTCTAGCTAATCTTTAATTTATCATTTAAACATCACTTACAAAGTTATATGTCATACTTATAACTCTCATGTATAGTTATGCACCACCTTAAAACTCAGATAACTCACGCATCGTCGTACATAGTCTTCTCACCTCACTCGCCATACTGCATTAACTATAACTCACCCCTTCTCCATGCACTACCTATACCCTTGCATATTGCAGAGGTTAGAGCATGTGAAATCACTGCATTAATAGCCACACTAATGACATGTCAAATTACATGATTTGCCTGTACACACTGCATGGTACAAAAGCGAGGTGCCCCCCTGGGGCCAAAAACACATATTTTGGAGAAATGTTGCAACATTCTCACAGTGGACCCATAAATTAGTGGCAAAATGTAAAACAAAATAAAAAATTACATAAAAAAAGAGCAGGCTACCATGCTTTTAAAATATAAAGTCCCGGGGTGGGTCAGAGCTTGGGGTGGGGGCAGCACAAAGGAATGTATAAAGGAGGGGGCATGTGGACCCCCTGCCTGAACCTTCTTGAGACCCCAGGGCCAAAACAAATATTAAAAGGAGGGGCTTATGGCTCCCTCCCTGAGCCTCTTCAGGCCCTGGGGACTCCATCCCCTGAGGCTGAATGAAATAATAAGAGGAGGGGGATTTACAACCCCCTGAGCATCTTCAGGTCCTGGAGACCCCATCCCCCAGGGACTTATTTCGCTAAGCCTCAATGATGTCCCTGGGACCCCATCCCACCATGGCAGTTTTCAAACAGAGGAGTGGGGGGTGCTGGCTCTCCTCCTTTAGCTGAGACTGGTCCTGGGCCCATATACTCTGCTTTGTACCGAGGAGCCCACCCACGGAGCACTGTGGTTCCCTGACTGGAGAGTGTGGGCACACCCTGTCCACACGCTTCCGGGCAGGGAACAGAAATTTGCAAGAAGTGCAGCAGCCCCATAGCAACATGAAAAAAATAGTACGTCTCCTGGGTCATTAAATCCATGACCCCATGAGAATTTACTGTATTTTTCTAAAGCACTCCTACCTGGAGCTCTGTGCTCTTTAGCTGGATTGCAAGGTTCTCTTGTGGTTGTTTCTTTGATTTCATTTTGTGTGCAGAAAAATGTTAAAAGAAAGATTCAGTGACATATTGTTTTTTTTAAAAAATGAAACATTATTAAACATTTTTTACAACAATCCCTTTTATTAAACACTGCATTGTGTGAATTAGTGAAAAATACATTTCCTTAAAGTTATTTTTGATTTTTGGACAAAGATGATAGACCTCTTTATATATGTTGATAGCTCACTCCTTGATAAAACCAATAGGCCCACATTTTAGATGTTGGTGTTGTGCCCCTTTCACAAAGGCAGTAAGTCTGCCTGACTGCATTCAACAGTATGCTGTGCACAGCAGAAGGCTGTGAGCTTTGAGAGACATTGCACATGCAGGGGGTGGGGTGCACAGTTAAAGGCTACATGCTGTGCTCAGTGGAGGGTTAGGCACTAACGGGGGTTGGGTGCAGGACTTGGCCCCAGACCAGGCCGTGTGCCCAACCCCACGCCATGCACGGCGATGGACATCTTACTTTATGTTAAAAACAACCAAGAAATTCACTGAAAAAACAAAGGTTAACACCATGTTATAATTAGGATTTGTGATAAAATGTTACTATTGCATTCACAAAAAACCTTTGAAATTCTCTGAATAAAACCATGGGTTAAAAGGATTTTATAGTTAGGTGAAAATATCAGTTAAAACATACCGCTGTAAACAGAAAAAAACACTGAAATTCACCAGTTTTAGTTAACTCAGATAACTATATCTCGTGCCCTAAAGTAACTATAACTTGTGCCCTTGCCATGCACTGCTTATGACCTCACACATTACTATGACATCATTGATAACATCACTGCAACATTTGGAATTACTTCATTGATGACAAAACTGAGTATGGCGGATGCACAAGGCATAGTTAATTTAGGGCATGAGTTGTACTTAAGGTAACTGTAACAGGAGAAATCTAGTGCTGTGTTTCATTTAAAATGGTATGTTTTTGCTGATATTTTCACCTAACTATAGCATTCTTTTAAACTCTTTATAATATATTATTATATATGTTACCCAGTGGCGGTCCCTACTAGGTAGTTATAGTGCTTTTTTGTCTGCAAAAAACTTTGGACCATTTGACTAATCTTCACAAACTTTTACAAAAGAAAAGATAATTTACTTTAGCTTCTTCATGGTAAGTTTTGTGATGATCTGTCAAGTGGGCTTACAAAACAGAGGGGGCCTTGGGCCACCACTAGCAGCCTTCAACATAGAAAAAACTATGGTTGCACCAGGTGGGCACCAGAGTACTCAGGGTTATATTAAAATGACCAACTCCTGCCAGGGTTTTGGCAGGGGAGCCATAAGGAACTGTGGGCCCTGGCACTCCCCTGGCAGCCCCCAAAATTGGAATATGCTGTGAATACCGGTAGGCACCGGGACACCCATAATTCTTTTTAAAAAGAGCAATAAATGAGCAGAACTAGCCAGGTAGGAGCACCCCGTAATGCCCTGTGAGGGATTTTAATTTTTTTTTGCTTACTGTGGTGCCTCTAGAAGGGGAAAGGGCACTGCCAACAATTTTATTAATGTTGTCGTGGGTTGGAGGGAGCACAGGTGCCACCCAGCAACATTTTAAAAAATGGGTAATTGGATGCCATGGCCTCAGTAGACCTTGATCATTTTTTTTAAAGTACCGGAGCTGAAGCTAAATACTCTTATGCTGGAGTGCAGGGACCTCTTGTGGCTGGTTCTATGGGTGCACTTTGTGGTCTGAAAATATTAAAAAATATATTTTATTGAAGATATTATATGACAATCGCTTTCTTTTATTAAACACTGCGATGTGTACATTTATGAAATATACATTTGTTTATAGTTATTGTTGACTTTTTGGAAAAGACAATAGTCTGCGTTATATACATTGATGTGCTGACCCCTTGATAAAACATAGAGGCCAGCTTTTTATATTTTTGTCTTCTGACTCTTTGATAAAGTCAATAGGTCTGTCTTACTTTGGGTCTGCCTTAATTTAAATGAGACCCTATATATTGTTGCATCACTTAGTTAGCTATGTGCTGCGGGGGTTTGGGCTCCAGTGGGTGTAGGGTGCAGGGCCTGGCCACAGGCTTGGCCCTGTGCCAAACCCCATACCACGCATTATGGGGTAGGGTGCCGGTGGTAGAATAGAGATAAATATGGGCACTGGGACTGCTCATTTTTTTTTATTTGTCCAATAGATGTATTATGGTAATAGCCACTATATGTAGCTCACTGCGGCATTATAGTTTTTCAATTTCAATTCATAATTATTTCTATTGTGCCACTAAATGTATGCCATGAGTTATTAATAGTGCCTTGTATTCAGTGTCTGTATATATGATTTTGGTTATTTTCTATGTAACTATATGTTCAATGTTTTAATATCACTATATAATGAATAACCACTCTAGGATGATTACCATATATGGACACGAGCATCAGCCCTCTTTTCATGTCTATGGCACGTGTATTTTGGTGTTTTTGGTGTAATGCACTAAAACAAGTTGCTGAGCTGATTTTGGTGGAACAAACCCAACGGTTATGTGGTTCTGAGTGTGCATTATGTTTACTAGTTTCCCTGGTTCTTGAGGTGGATATATATATATATATATATATATATATATATATATATATATATATATATATATATATATATATATATATATATATATTATATATATATATATATATATATATATTATCTACTGGCGGTCGCCAGTAGATAGTTATAGTTAGGACCATGTTTCCATAGGAAATCCGCAACATTCTATTTGGAATAACTTTGGCGCCGGTCGACGAATCCTCGCGAAATTTTCAAAACTAATGGGGCGCTACGCTCCGCTCCTACCCTGAAAGTCTCGGGGGGATTCGTCAAGCGGGGGCTGAGAAAAAAGGGGGGTCCCTAAACGCGTTTTCCCCATGCATTTTCCCATAGGACCTTTAGTCCGAGCTACAGCCCGAACGGCTGAACAGTATTACTTGAAATTTGGCAGAGAGGTAGTCCTCAGGTCAAGGATGTGCCTTTTGTAGGTCTGGTGTAAATGTGTTCAGTAGGTCCTGAGAAAATAGCATTTAAATCAATATATATATCTGTAAGCGCGCTCCGTGCGCTTACCGTAAGCTTACCGTACGCGCGTGCGCGAGCTCAATTCTGATTGGTGGTTACATGACTGTAAACATTCGAATCGGTCGAAATCAGGAAGTGTCGGCCGCCATTTTCTGTCTCTCGCACTGAGAAACAAAGGTGGGGAACGTGAAAAGGGGGCAGCGAATAGAGTTGCAGACCCCCTAGTGTTTGTCAGGGGGTCCAAGAAGGACCCAAAAGTACAGAAAATACATTTAATAATTTAAAAAAAATCGTGGAGTGCGCGTACGGTAAGCTTACCGTACGCGCACGGCAAAAAAAAATAAAAATAAAGAAGTAACAATCACATTTATTAAATAAATTAAAGGACCCACAAGGGAGAAAAAAACAAATGTTACTGTGTAAAAAAAGGCGAGGCGCGCACGGCATGGACTGCGCAACGTGGGCGCTCGGTGCGCGAAGTGCACCGAGCGCCCACAGCGCGCGCACGGTGCGCGAAGCGCACTGTGCGTGCAGGGTGTGCGCACAGTGAAAAACCAGGAAAAAAAAAAAAAAATACATAACTTAGCATTTAAAAAACCGTACAAATTCACTGAAAAAACCATAGGTTTCACACACGTTATAGTTAGGAATTATCATTTACAAAACATTGCAAATTCACTTAAAAAACCATAGGTTTCACACATGTTATAGTTAGCTGTACATTTCACTCGTAAAAAACCAATGAAATTCCACGTTATAGTTAGATCAGGTAACTATAACTTGCGCGACCGCAATCCACAATGTGTAATTTCAGATGTCATCATTGATGTCATGAGTGATGTCACTGACCATGTCATGAGTTATGTAATATGTGACGTAATCAGCAGTTTATTGTGGGCGCGCAAGTTATAGTTACCTGATCTAACTATAACGTGGAATTTCATTGTTTTTTTACGAGTGAAATGTACAGCTAACTATAACATGTGTGAAACGTATGGTTTTTTAAGTGAATATATATATATATATATATATATATATATATATATATATATACAAAACAGATCACTCCAACGAAGAGACCAAAGGACACAGCGGGGACATTTTCACAGCGACCTTTTATTCACAGATGCAAGGCATAATGCATTTCGGCGTCTGCCTTCTTCGGATGCCTTTTTGCACTGGGTTACATTTGCTCCCTCCTTTAAACAATCACAGTGCTCCCATTGGCGGGAGTGTGACAGGCTCGGCTTGTTAATTGCTTGCAGCTGCAGTCCGATGTAAAGGACTGCAAATCCCAGCTTGCATTTCTTCGGTAAATACCGACTGCGAAGCCATGTCATGCTTCAGTGCATGCTGATGTGCCTGGAACAGGGGGAAGAGGGCTAGGTAACTGCCGAATGAATCCCAAAATAAATGTGTTCGTGGCCGCCTTGAGTCCCCAACGCCTCAGCCCCAGATCCAGAAGTCCAGTAGGGCCGTGACACGAAGATACAATGATCCAGTATCCCCGTGCAGTCACGGACTGTTGAAAGCAGCGGCCTTTTACTAGTACTTAACCTGAGGCGGGCCTGCAAAGTCCAATACCTTGGAGAATTATTTGGCACGATGCCAATATTTTCACAGGCCTCTTTCAAGACGGGTCCTCTTTCACGCGCTACTGGACAGCGCGTGGAAACATGCAAAACAGATCACTCCAACGAAGAGACCAGAGGACACAGCGGGGAAATTTTCACAGCGACCTTTTATCCACAGATGCAAGGCATAATGCATTTCGGCGTCTGCCTTCTTCGGATGCCTTTTTGAGATATACATATATAAAACATATGCAATTTTCAGAAAAACACACATTCACTGGATGATGTCATCAGTGATGTCATCAGTGATGTGATTTGAGATGTCATGAGTGATGTCACTGACCATGTCATGAGTGATGTAATATGTGACGTCATCAGCAGTGCATTGCGGGCGCGCGAGTTATAGTTAGCTGAACTAACTATAACGGGGGAATTTCAATGGTTTTGTACGAGTGAAAAGTCCAGCTAACTATAATGCCCCTGAAACCTATGTTTTTTTCAGTGAATTTCTAAGGTTTTTTAAATGCTAATTCCTAACTATAAAGTGCCTGAAACCTATGGTTTTTTCAGTGAATTTCAAAGGTTTTTAAAATGCTAATTTCTAACTATGCCTACAGAGATAGGACATGTGAAGAAAGAAGAAAAAACGCACAGAAAGAAAAAAAAGAAATGCAGAAAGAAGCAACAGAAGTCCTCAAAGACGAAGAAAAGTGAAGGAAGAAGGATAACGTGCAGAAAGAACAAACAGAAGAGCAGAAAGAAGCCTTGTTGCAAAATTATCCTGTACCCTCAACTATTTCAGACGGATACTGGTGGTAACTGAGTCTGACTAACCAGACCTAGAGCCAGTGGTATGTTAAAAGACACACAGAATACAGTGAAAACACCTACATACACTAGGGAACACTATGCGTTGGGGTCCCCCTGTGATCAGCATGACCTCCTCTGTACACCCCTAGTATATTATAGGGCAGGGAATTAAAACTACCTCTTAAAACGCGCCACAGAGCGTGTTTGCACACGTCACCTCAGGCCCCGTCCCCTCACTTCCCCACTGTGTAAACACGCCCTGTGGCCATTTTAAGTTGGGAGATTAAGTCCCCTTGAATCCTGAGGGTCCCTAGGGTCCAACTAGCCCACTAGGTACCTCCAGTAAGCGCCACAGAGCTGCGTTGCAGAGAGGTGTAAAAAGTGGCACGGCCTGGACCACCTCTCTGCAACGCAGCTCAGTGGCGCTTACTGGAAGCACCTGGTGGGCTAGTTAGCCCCCAGGGGCCCTCAGGATTGAAGGGGAATTATTTCCCCAACTTAAAACGCGCCATAGGGCGTGTTTGCACACGTCACCTCAGGCCCCGTCCCCTCCCTTCCCCACTGTGTAAACACGCCCAGTGGCCATTTTTTTAAGTTGGGAGATTAAGTCCCCTTGAATCCTGAGGATCCCTAGGGGCAAATAGCCCACTAGGTACGTCCAGTAAGCGCCATTGCAGAGAGGTGTAAAAAGGGGCACGGCCTGCACCACCTCTTTGCAACGCAGAGCAGTGGCGCTTACTGGAAGCACCTGGTGGGCTAGTTGGCCACCAGGGTCCCTCAAGATTGAAAGGGAATTATTTCCCCAGCTTAAAACGCGCCACAGGGCGTGTTTGCACACGTCACTTCAGGCCCCGTCCCCACCCTTCACCACTGTGTAAACGCGCCCTTTGGCCATTCTAAGTTGAGAGATTAAGTCCCCTTGAATCCTAAGGGTCCCTAGGGTCAAACTAACCCACTAGGTACCTCCAGTAAGCGCCACAGAGCTGCGTTGCATAGAGGTGTAAAAAGGGGCGTGGCCTCAGAACACCTGTCTGCAGCGCAGCTCCCTGGCGCATACTGGAGATACCTGTTAGGCTAGTTGGCCCTCAGGGACCCTCAGTATTGAAGGGGAATTAATTCCCCAACTTACAATTGGCCCGGGGGCGCGTTTGCAGAGTGCTGCAAGGAGGGGGCGTGGCCTCCGGCGCGATGCCGGTCTTTTATTTATTTAATTTTTCTAAGAAGGAGGGCTGTGTGCCCCCCTTCTTTTTCTAATTTACTGTTGAAAAATATAAATTTGGCCCTCCCAAGGCCTTAATCGGCCCCGAGGACCCCAACCCCCGGGTCATGGCCTTTTTTAAAAAAAACTTCTTTAGGAGGGGGCTGCGTTGCTCCCCTCCTCAGGCCACTTATGGCCCCGGGGACCCCATCCCCTGGGGCCGGCCTTTGTTTTTTATTATTTAAAAAAATATATATATTTATAGAAACACCTAGGACATGCTGGACAAACCGCACGTACCTATCACCATTACGATTTGCGTGATATTGATTAAAAGGCGACTATGCATAGAATGAATCCACATGGAATGTATTTACACCGCTAGTGAAGCTCTGACGTGTCTGACGCTCTACCGTGCCTGATCCCGGCGCCCCCGCCGGTTGGTACTCTCCAAGTAGACACCCTTGTCGTTTATTTATACAAACACGGGTAGCTATTGATAGGCGCATTTAATATACATGCACACCAAGCCATTCAAAGGGGATTCAACAAAAATTCGAACAAACTATGCAAGAAAACCCCTCATGGTTAATAAAATACACATCCACCGCCGGACGTGTAATACTTTTTATTTTACTCTCTGGAAAGGAGACGAGCCTCACTGGAGAGTCACAGCGTGCTCCTGGCTGAGCCCAATGCTGTGTTACACCCACCAGTGCCCGCCAAGTGCCTCACACCTCTGTGTTGTATTCCACCAGCTAGTGCGTATGCTATGACACTCTCTAGCCCATGTGCACTTTAACACCACCCCGTGAATATCTCATGCCACACTTGCCTTCGCACGGGTTATATTGCCCCATCTAACGTACCTTCCACGATGCCTATGTTATAACGCACAGCGCTATGCCATACATATTACAATCTGGGATCCATATCTTTGTCACAGTGCATATGCAACGTTACACTCCCCAGGACATATTTTATATTACAGCTTTAGAGACTAGTTAGGTTACACAACACTGCCCTGTGCATATTACACTCCAAGGCGCATATCGCATAGCACGCGCTAGTGCCTGTGCTATCTCGCGCTCTCCAATGAATCTGTCATTGCGCACAATGTATTGCATATTATAATTCACGCCCAGGTTCATCTTATATCACACTTTTTGGTGCATAGTTCATACCATATACTATATCTAGTTTTCATTTTCAATCGTGCTCTCAGGACTATGTTCTATATAACACTACGTCCACCTACCCTTTTCACAGGCATTACATTTTGCGATGGGGGGTGGAGGGTCAGGGGGTGTTTCTGCCAAGTGAGCCCGGAGTCAGTCACAAACGTCCTCTTCTTCCTGAATAAAAGTGAGATTATGCTGCATACTTGTTCATATTTTAAGTAGTTCGCACAGACACACATTTTAAAAACAATAAAGTTCCTAATACCCACCTTCTCTGAAAAGTTAGCTTGCTGCCCCATCCACCTCCTCCCTATCCTCTGTTGTCTGAATCCATGGACTAGCCTCCTCCCTCCTGCCATGCATGGTCTGATGTGCTGCCACTGCCCTCCATTTAGCATGATGTACCAGTCCATTCCTCCTGCCCTCCATTGCCCAAATCTATGGCCCATCATTGACCTCCTGCTTTGCCTCTGTGCTTAGCTTGCTGCCCCTATTCTACTTCCCCCTGCCCTCCGATGTCTTTGTGCATGCCCCTGCTCCATCCTTTTTGCCCACCATGTTCCATGGACCTGCCACTCCTATCTACTCTGAGTGTTATGTTGAGCTGCCACTCCCCTCCCACATGCCTAGCATTGTCAGATGACTGTAACCTGTCCCTGCCACCTCCACCCTGCCTGTCCACATGCCATGCCCCTATCGCCTTCCTCCTGTCCTCCATGGTTCATTTTACTGCCACACCCTTCTACCCTCCCTGGTCTGTTGTGCTGCAACTGCTCCTCCTGCCAACCCCACGCGGTCTGTTGTGAGGCCCCTTCCCCTGAACTCTCTTGTCTGTGCCCAGGTCCTGACCCTCCCTTCTATCCTCCATGGTCATTTGTGCATGCCCCTGCACCCTCCTTCTTGCCCATCATAGCCGTTGTGCTGCCACTAACCCTCCCGCTTGTCATGCATGGTCTTCTGTGCTGCCATGGCCCCTCCCACCTTACCTGTGTGGTCAGCTAGCTGCCCCTGCCCCCTCCCACCTTCCCTCCATGGTCTGTGTGTATGCCATCATAGTCTCATTGTTGCTCTCCATGGTGTGTCTTGTTTCTAGTGCCCATCCTGCCAGACCTCCATGGTCATCTTGCTGCTCCTGCCCTGCCCCCTTGCCCCCAGCCCTCTGTTTCCATGTGCAGACCCCTATTCCCTCCCTCCTGGCTTGTCTGTTCCATTGTAATGCCCCTGATCCGTCCCTCCTGCCCTTTATGGTCTGTTATGCTGCAGCTTTCTCTCCTGTCTGTCCATTATGGTCAGCTACCTACCATTGCCTCTTTCCCCTCTGTTCTCTGTTGTCCATGTGCATGGTCCTGTCCCCTCCCTATTGCTTTCTATGGATTGTTGTGCTGCACTCTCGCCCCGCATGCGCTGTGTGGTGTATTGTGCTGCTGCAAACCCTGATGCCTGCCCTGTAGGGTCAGTTTGGTGCACCTCTCCATGTCCCTCCTGTCCTCTGTTATCCGAGTCCATGTCCCTAACCCAATTCCTCCTGCCTACCATGATCCAATGTACCATACTTGTGAACATTTTGAACTTGGTAAGAGGGAGATTTTGAAAAAAAACTGGGGTATTGATTTTCCCCTTTGAGTTACATTGAAAAAGAGGAGATTGTAGACAGGAGACAGATCAAATAAAGCCCATTTGAGCTTAACAATTGCTTAAAACATTGGACGTTTCCTGGCTGAAACGTGTCTGTTGGCATGTATGGTTGTACTACCACTGCCTCTTCCTTCTGCCCACAATGGTCTATTATATTGCCACAGCCTCTCTTGCCAGTCCTGTATTGTTGGTTTGTTGCCCCCGCCCCACTTTCCACTGCCCTCCATAGTCTGTTGTGCTGCCACTGCCCTTCCTGCCTGCCCAGTGTGGTCAAATTGTTGGCTCTGCACTCACCTACCTGCCTTCAATTTTCAGAGTCCGTGCCCCTGGCCTCTGCCTCTCAACAATATCCCAATGAACAACTAGATTGCTAACTTTCTATATTTATTACAAAAGTGTGGAACGCCTGACGTCATCTTGATGTAATCAAAACTGTAATACCTAGAGTATTTCCTTTAGAAATTACATATATGAGAGGGTCTTATTTGCATCAAAATTATGGTTAGTGCTCTAAAAAACTAAAATGAGGACATATTTTCTGAGTTTTCAAATAGCGACAAAGAACTTTTAAATTATTTGTAATCTTTATTTTTTTTTATCCAGTTGAGCACTTGATTAAATGTTGCACCTAGGGGAGAGGATGTGGCGTTACTTCCAGAGCTGCAGACTTTGCAACTGGGGAACCAAGTAGGAGTTTCTGCTTCAGCTCAACATTCTGTGATTCTGGTCAAATAACTTAATCTCCCCATGTCTACAACCAAAATTAATTTGATCTTGTGTGATGTAACCAATGCTCATGTAAAGCACTCCAAAACCTGACAAGTCTGCGCTATATAAAACTGCAAATACACAAAAAATAAGTGTTTTGCACACTTCTGTCATTGGGCTACATGTGGGCTACATCTGGGTGATATTTGTGCTGGATTTGGGCTCTTTTGTCTCTGGTGGCCATCTTGGGAGATTTATTTGTTATGAAGTTTCCTAATTTCCTCATTTACTGCAGTCTCCTCAGTAGGAAATGCTTTCAGTTTTTTACTTTGATTACATCAAGAAGGTATTCGATATGTCACACATTTGCCATCAATTCCGAATGTTAGCACTTTAGTTGCTCATTAGATCACTGTAGTAAAGCTACTGCTCACCACGGAAGTCTGCTGCTGGTATTAAAAGTTTATGTTTCAGTCTGCATATCAGAATTTTTTAATGAAATAGAAGAGGATTAGAGAAGTCACTCAAAATGTGCCCTAATTTTTCTTTCTTCAGCACTAATCATAATTTCTATGGCAAAATGAACCCCCTCATTGTGTTCCTTTTTAAATTAAATGTTTTAAGTGTTACCAGTTTATTCCAATCAAGATGGCTTCAGGTGTGCCATACTTTTGTCATAAGTAAGACAGTAAGCGCTCTAGTTGTTCTTAAGAACACTCTGGGACATTCTGTCATTGGGCTATACTTGGGCTACATCTGGGTGATATTTGGGCTACATTTGGGCTCTTTTGTCTCTGGTGGCCATCTTGGGAGATTTATTTGTTATGAAGTTTCCTAATTTCCTCATTTACTGCAGTCTCCTCAGTGGGAATACTGTTACTATAGTTACCTGTAGTGGATCTGGTATTTGGCTTGTTGGGCTGTTGGAGAATAGAATCTTTGTTCTAGAAGATTTCTTAGCAGGTGATGAATCTGGTTATTTTGGATTTGTTATATTCCTGCATGACAGGAGTGAAAAGAAATGTTATTTTTGGAAAATTTATAGTAGTGTATGGTTACATTGACTTTCCTGAACTAACTTTTATTTTGAAGAATTGTGGTGAGATTTCAGAGGAGTATTGGTTTCCATTTCTGTATTTTTTTTAAAAGAAAAAGTCTGTATGAGTTAAATGAAAAAGAAAACATTTAGTTTTGTTGTAATATGTTGTTGATCACTATCCTGCCCAGTCACTATCCTACACGTTCCCTAAGGTAAGTACCCAGCGGAGTAGGAATAGTAATTTTGAACTCCAGTCACTGTCCAGCACCTCCCCTGACTTAATCACACCTGGCGGAGTTAGAATACTAATTTTGTCCCTCAGTGACTGTCCAGCCCCTGCCCTGAGGTAAGTACCCAGAGGAGGAGGAATAGTAATTTTACCCCTGAGTCACTCTCCAGGACCTGCCCTGAGGTACGTACCCATGACATTATTTGTATATTAGAAGTGGTCCATGTAGTCGTCCTAATAGTTTATTACCTAGTAGTGTACCTGTACTCCCGGTTGTCCCAGATGCTCCAAGCAGCTGGGAAGGAAGTGTACCTTCTATACATGATGATCTAGTTATGGCCTGTATGGTGTAAAACAATTTCTGCTGGTCATTCAATTGACAGAGAAAACTGCCAAAATCTAATTTGAACCCCCTCCAATCGCCCCTCCACCCTCCTTCTCCACCTAAAACTGCCCCCCCAACTCTGCAGCGAGCCTATCACTCCAACCCAACATGTAAGACTGTAGCCTAACCTGGACACAATGCTAGTCCCCCAAATAAATCATAAAGTTACTGTAGGAGCGCAGAAACTTAGGTAACGGGGAACAGGACAAAACCCGTACCAAATATCCTCCCTTCGTCACAGACCAAATATCACTCTAACACTTTCACTCATGCAGTCGTTGGTGGGGCCCATAACACCAACATTCACACATCACTTTTCACTGGTCTGCACTTACAGGAGAGATGCATGTTCCATGCGCTGACATGAAAGGAATATCTTATAACCTCTAGGAAGAAAAGTTATATTACATATCTATACACTAATATCCTTACACCTACAGATCTCAATCCTAAACATCAAGATACTCCCCCCACGTGATCAATGGATCATTTAGTTGGATTAGTAATTGGTGATTTAGAACCAGCGAAAAACACATTTTAGGATCTTGATCTTCCCTCTTCAATAATTCACAAACGCATTTGCTTGTTAATCAATATTTGTTTATCTATTTATCGCAAAGAGTTTAGTTTACATCTAGTAAATGTATTAAATTTTCATGTAAATTACAGAACACCATATTTACTTAATCTGGCTATCGGGCGTCCTCTAAGTCATCAAATTAGCTGTCAATCAGTCGGAATTTAAAGTTCTTCATGCAGCACGCTACAGTCCCAAGAATGGACAAGGACCAGAGACGTGCAAGCATCTATCAGTGCCCATAGATTTTATAAAGTTCGCAGTTCATCAAGGAAATGGGCAGCATTCAGTCTGTCAAAGATTCAGGAACGCAGCAGTCACGTAGCGTCTCCGTCAGCAAAAAGGAAAGGGAAAGCACAGCAACAACCTCTCTATTCTACCGTCATTTTTATAATAATAGTAATGTCAAGATGTAACTTTTTACAGGATTTGGGCACTTCTTAGTGGTTGGTTGGGATCGTCCGGTGAGGTTTCACACAGTTCAAGGGGTTACGTAATAGTTTTGGATTTATCCGGTTTCTTGTAAATGTCCTTTGTTTTAATACTTGGATGACTTCCCACCGTGGCCTTGTTCGTGTACAGCGTGGCAAGGGTCATGACGAGGCCACAAGAACAAGTCGATGCGCAGTCGCACTTCGCCCGAAACCTCGTGAATGGTGGCCATCACGTCGTGTTACGTTGGCGGCCATCTTGTTTTTAGGCCCAAAGGACAACTTAAGCGAAACAAACACATAAAAATAATTAATTCATAGAAATAATGAATAAAATGTTAAATCCATACTAATCCCACTATGTGCTTGTAATTATCTAGCGTATAGCGACATTCAAAGCGTTTATATTCACCCATTTGATGTCATCTGGTGCAACATACAAAAACGTCACAAAAGCAACATATATCATGCAATATTCTATTCAATACATATACTACGGTTAGTATGCGTACGGATTTTAATTATAAAGATTATTTAGCCATGCAAATTGCAAATCCCACGTATATTTCATATATTAATAATGTTGATTAATACACATGCAAACACATTTAGTAATATTACAATTAATAGATTATTTAATTAGTATATTCATGCAGAATAGGGGGGTATACAAAATTTTGTTCTACCCGCTCCAATGGTCCATTAAATAGTATAGTAAACCAGAGGGGGAGTCTCCGTCCTCCTACCCCCTCAATCACCGTACAGCTCCTTCTGCCAGGCTCAGGTTGCGGGATCTGTGGATGCTGTCAATGTCTCAGTAACTCCCTGGTTTAAAGCCAGGAAATCATGACTCCTCATCCACTGACTGCATCACTGTACTTGGCGTAATTGTGTGTCTCTGTTCGTATGGAGTCAGACGACCCGGAAGTCTGTTGGAGCTGTGATTCCTCTCCATGCTGGATTAGGGTTGTCTAGCTCTCATCTGAGTATTTCCAACTATAAACCTCATTGTGTCTTGGTGCCTCTGCCCCTCACGATCTGCCATACGTCAAGCCACTCCCATGCCTCTCTGGGAGTCAAGAAGAACCTTGTTTTCCCCTCTCACTCCACTCACAGTTTTGCTGAAAAGAGCATTGAATATTTCACCTCTTTGTCTCTTAGTGCCCTTTTAACTTCTAGAAAACTGCATCTTTGCCTCTGTACCTTGAGCGTAAAATCAGGAAATAACTTTACGTTGGTGTTATCGTAACTCTCGGCAGGGGCACTGTGAGCCGTTTGGAGTATCACATCACGGTCCCAAAAATTAAAGATGCAGGCTCTAATGGGGTGCAGTGAGCATCTCAGTCTAGGACGTCCACTCAGGATCCAGATAAGCTCGTTCCACAATTAAATACTGTATTTCGGCCATAGGCCATAAAAGTTTCACAATAAATGGTTAATAATAAAATCTTCCATGAATAAGTCCATTGCGGGCCCCCCGCACGCTCCGGTATTCCCAATGTGTGCACATTGTAAACTTCGAGTGGGCTTCTAAGGTTGCGTCACTGTCCTGGGCCTTAAGAGTCGTTGTATCTTGCTGTAGGGTGGCCTTCGTCTCCTCCACTTTCTTAAGTCTGGTCTTCATGTTGCGGAGGTAGGCTCTTACCAACGAAACTACCATTGTGACAGTCTATTCATCCTGCCAGTGCTGTTGGTACTCCCAGTATCGCTGTCATAATATCATGAAGAGTCAGAGAGTCTCCCTCTGGGGTCGGCTGGGTGGTCGGTGGTAAGAGCGTCGGGGAGCCCTCTGTGGCATCTGAGCCTTTTGGAAGTGTGTATTTATCCAGTTTAGTTTGGTGGGAGTTCTGTAGTCCCTTGCTGCCTGTCATAATGAGTAGAGGGGAGGCACTGGGGTCACAGGGATACCTGCTGCTGCCTGCCTCTGGGTGTTTACTTACACGATATGCGGCCTATCAGGTTTCTCCCCACGGGGAGTGCTGCTCCCTTTCTCCCACACACTCAGTTGCCAAGTGTTCGTAATTTAACTGGTTAAGCAATGGAGCAAGAAGACGACAGGCCCCACTGGGCCCTAGCAACCAGGGAAACAACAAAACAGCACTCCGCACTTCCAACTCAGCAAGACCATTCCAACTGTCTAGAGGTCCGTTTAAGCCATTGAACCAGGCCCAACTATTGAGGAACTGTCTGGTGGCCCTCCTTAGTCCCCTCTCGGTAGAGGGCCAGATCACAGGGGATTGCCAGAAAAATGAAGGAGAGAGAGCTCTGTTCTCGTTTCCTCCATCGGTGGTGCTGTTTACAGGGGTATAATGCTGCCCATTGCTCTATTTATGCCTATAGTGGCGCTTCTCACAGTTTGTTTTCTTTTTCTCCGCCTCCAGCTATTGCAGTGAATTGGGGCCTCCCAGGGCCCCGTGGCTGTCACTATTTTTACCAGGTCACTGCTGCTGGCTCTGGGTGTAAGCAATCTCGGGGTCCCCCCCTCGCTGTAGCCAGACAGGCTGCATCAGGCCTCGGCATCCGCTATTATAGGCGTGCGGCTAGTGTGCACTCCGGTGGTCTCTACAACTAACCCAGGGGCGGTTAAATCCCAGCGGGCCTGGGTCACCCGACTTTAGGTCTGCTTTGCCTCACCCAACACTCGGGGGATGCACAGCTTTTGGTTATACGTGGATTCTTGCGGCCCCTACCAGCTCCTCCACTGTCACCCAGGCTGAATGCGAGGCCAGGGCTCTGCCTCTCAGACAAGGCCTCTGCGTTCTACTATAGTTTTCAGGAAGTGGAGGCTGACATTCATGGGCTCATTGGTATCCCCACTGACCGACAATCATTGGTAGGTATGAGATTGTTGTCTGGGGACGTATCTATTGACGGATGTTGGGGGTTTAAGCACTGGTATTACGGAGCCGCTCTAGAGAGCGCCCATTGCTTTCAGCGGTTTGCCACACCCCCTAAGAGTTTGAATTTTTAATTAAGTTTTACCTGAGATGGTTTGCAATCTTTTGCAATCTGGTTTCTGGCACTGCGATGTATCCCTCTTTGGGCTGTTTGGTAGATTGCTTGAAGGTTTAGAAGTTTTATTGTATAGTCTGTACAATATATTAAAAGAAAAGACCTTATGAAAAAAGTAATGAACCTTTTGAAAAAAGTAATGAAAAAAATATCTGCTAGGGAAAAAGGTTTTGCATGGTTGTTTAAAACTTTTTATTGATGTTGAGAAACATTTTTAATAACTGTAAAAAACACAAGACGTTTTTTGTGCCAGTCTTTCCTGCTTATAGGAAGAAAATTGTTAGGTTTGGTCATGCTTAGTTTTTTACAATTATTGTTTACCTGAATAGATCTTTGTCTTCTTATGCACAGGGTATGTTTTGGAGATTATTCATATATTTGCAAATTCTTTATAGAAATTGTAAGATCTGTATAATAGAAAAATGAATAAGTAATTTGTACTGCAATTTTAATATTTTCTTCCCTCCCAGGCACTGTCCAGCACCTGTCCTGAGGTAAGTACCCGGCGCAGTTGGAATAATAATTTTGCCCCAAAGTCACTGTCCAGTACCAGCCTTGAGGTAAGTACCCAGTGGAGTACGAATAGTAGTTTTGCCCCATACTCACTGTCCAGCATCTGCCCTGAAGTAAGTATCCAGTGGAGAAGGAATAGTAATTTTGCCTCCAGTCACTGTACAGCACCTGCCCTGAGGTAGTCAAGTGTTTGGTATTTGAACTGTTGAGATTAAAAATTATAACTGCCACTTTTTGGTTTCTAAAATGCTAAAACTCATTTTATTTTCTGGCATTGCACAAATATTGAGTTATTTACCTTCCAGATTTGAGGAACAGTGAATGGAAGTTGAGTTCACCTCCAAAGTAATTTTTCCCAAAACCTAGAGTAAAATGTAAAAAAACTTTCTAAATATAGGTTTTGGATTTACTGGACAGTTGCTTTTGATCACATATTATTTTGGATTTACCTTTTTCTGTCGCTAGATGGCAGTATTTACCACAGGATGTGGGTCTCGGCTCTCAGCTGCTAATGGTGCACGAAGTAATTCAGTGTACCACTGACTACAAAATAGTGGATGACAGTTTACATATAATTTTGTGTGATGTTCCATAATTCAAACAAAAATATGTTTAGAACAGGAGTGTTTTTTTCTGACATGTTTAAAAAATTATTTGAATTGTGTTCCAGCCATTGAATGTTGGCCATTTTACAGAGCTGGTACATATTTAGTTTAGTGAAAATAGTAGAAGGACTACTTTTGTAATGGAATACCTCGCAACCCATTTCGGTTATAAAAACCGTTGTTGGACACAATTTCTTTTTAATTTTGTTGTTGTAAATTGGGTGTTGGGAAATACTTGTTCGCTGTACTGTTTAAAAAAATTGATGTTTTGTAAGAGAAAAAATATCTAACTGTATGGAAATTCATGTTTACTGAACAGTAATGTATGTGGTGTAAAATAATGCATGGTTAATGCATGTGTGGTAATATTATGTGTGGTTTAGATGTGTTTAATATAATTGCATGGTTCAAACATGCGTGGTAGAAACTTGAGTTGTTCAGGTATGGTCGTTGGTGCGCTTGCGTTGTGAAGGCATTCATGGTTTAGGCATTCGTTGTTCCATCATCCAACCTGGCAAAGGGGTCGATTACGATGTCGTTCCAAAATGCTCCGAATCGGATTTGAGTCTGCCGAATCCGCTTTGGAACCTGTCTTTCCGACCGATTCCGAAAGCTTTCCGAACGACCGATTACAATGTTCGGAAAGTGGACTGTCCAAGTCGGTTCCAGATGGCAATCGGAGGAACAGAGTCGTTTGGAACCGACTCGTACAGGTCTACAGACCACGTTTCCGACCGAGTGATTACGATGTTGGAATTGGACAGCCTTTGTGATTTGATTGTTCTGTCACAGGATCAGCTGTTGGAATCTGACGTTCACCCGGAGCCTTCCAAATGGTGTCCTAGGGGGTACTCAAGTTACCCCCCTTACCGACCATGAACAGTGTGGCAGGCACCAAGGAGTGCCCACCACAGGGTGCACAATTTTCCCCACCCACCCCTTTCTTCAATGGGAGCCTCTGTATTCAGTCGGAATACAGGCTCCCATTGAAGCCTCCCTGTATCTGATTCGGTTGGAAACCATTCCGAGACGGATTTGGTTGGAATGGTTTCCGACCGGCATCGTAATCGAGCCCAAAGTATCAATGCCTTCTTACCTTGGCTATTAATGTCAAAACAAAAAGATGTTTCTAATCTATACTAACCCCACCTTTACTGTTGGTTGGATTAACTGTGGGATTACAATTTGTTGTGGATTCCTTGATTTTTAATATCAAGGCTGGAGTCTATTACTACTTCTTAATCTAAACACTCAATTTTCGTTTTTATAATTGGTGTGCAAGCTTTGACAATCTGACTTATTTCCTCAGATGAAGGATTCAGATGTCACTACAGTTGGGGGGTTCTCAGAAACCATCTTTAAATAAGTTCCACCCTTTTTATTTAATGGATTTTCACAGGATGTTTGAACAGCTCTATAACCAATTTACAGAATGTTCTTTAAGTAGTATGCAGGGGGAATGGCTCCTTTTGATTTTCTTTTTACTTTGAATCTTTACTTTTCCTAGTAATTTTACAGATTGTTTATGTTGGATATCTAAATGATTATAGATTGGAGAATGTCCATGTCGCCTATAATTCCTTTTATTCAACTTTGACCGACATGAAATTTATACCATGGCATAGACAAGCTGCTCTTGTTTTCTCTCATCCATGACATCTGGATCTGGGACTGGCCTTATTAAAGTAGGGAGACGGGTAAATCTCAGGAGATGTCTTTCAGCAAATCTGTTTTGTGATTGTTGGTTTTTATTAACCATTACTAATGCTTCTAGCATCCTTTGAATGGTACCTTTACTTAGTAACAGAACCTCAACCACTGAGCAGTCAAAGATGGTATTAAATTAAAGCTTGTTGTAATTGTGAATTGGGCTCTATTCTTAAATTTGTATAATGAGCACAATGCAGTCTATTTGGAAAAGGTGAACTTGTACTTGGCAAATGAGCATGTTCTAGCTTTTCTGATGTTTCTAATGAATCAATACTACTTGATAGGGAATGAAGAAAGACCGGCACCTTTTCTCCTTGATGGAGCAGAGAGTGAGTTGGAACTTTCCCTATAAATTTCAAAAGCTTCGACAGCTGATCGGTCCATTAGGTATATATGATGATCAGCCTTTCTATTGGCTGGAGCCGAAGATGAGCCATGGCTGATTTGAGCACTAAGGGCCATATGTAGGAAGCCCAATACCGGTCGGTAACGGCCGATTTTCGGTAATTATCCCGTTACCGACCGGTATCTAGGCTTTTGGTATGTAGGGGGCACATTTCAGGATTCGGTAATTTACCGAATCGGTAATTTTACCGATTCGGTAAATACCGAATCCTGAAATGATATGTAGGGGGAGTGTGTGGTTGTTGTGGGGATTCGTTATTTACCACCAACTAAAAGTTGGTGGTAAATGACGAATAGCTGGAAAAAAGCATTTCTTTGCACTTTGAAGTGTGCAATGTGGCAGACATACATGCCCTTAGGGCATGTATGTGTGCCACATGTGCACACATGCAGGAATCAGGGGTGCAACAGGGTGTCACTGTGACACCCTGCCACCCTTGATTGTGCTCCCCCCATTACCGAATCGGTATTTACCGATTCGGTAATGGTAACTGGCTTCCCATTGATTCCTATGGGCCTCCTGGCCCATAGGAATCAATGGGAAGCCAGTTACCATTACCGAATCGGTAAATACCGATTCTAAATTACCGACCCATTCCGAATCGGTAAATATTACCGATGGATTACCTACATATCATTTACCACTTCATAAATACCGAATAGGTAAAATTCGGTATTTATGAAGTGGTAAATGTTAGGCTACCTACATAAGGCCCTAAGAGTTTGAAAATGTTTCACAGCAAAATTCCATATAGAGTCTGTCAGAGGGTAGAGCACTTCCTTTCAAGGAGTTAGTAGAACTGGCCAATTAGTCACTGCCTATTCTACCGGGTCTATAAGAAATGATGAAATATCCTCCTACCAGACCGTTGTAGGCATGGTTAAACTATTGAGGTAATCTTAGTGTTAGATAGAGACATTCCTCCCGGGTTAGTTAAATTATATGCTTATCTTTGACTTTTGCCAATATTACATGGTCTATTGCATGGTGCTCAAAATAGGCAATTGAACTAAAAGGCTATGGGTCAGATGTACGACCATGATGATTTGCGACTCGCAAATTGCGCTTGATAGTGAGTCGCAATTTGCGAGTCGTAAAATGCCATGTACATCAGTGTCTGAGACACTGTTTGTGTTTCCCTATGGGGTCTCAAATTGCGTGCCTCTTCAATATTCATGAGGCACTTGCAATTTGCGACCCCATTGGGAATGGCTGGCCCTCCCATGGATGGTGGCCTGCTGGGCTCAGCAGACCTCCATGTCTATAACTACTTTTAAATAAAGCAGTTTTTTTTTTTAATGCATCCCGTTTTCCTTTAAAAAGTCATGCATTTAAAAACAAAAATGAAATATTTTAGTTTCATTTTTTAAGGGCAGGTAGTGGTCCCTTGGACCACTGCCTGCCCCCAGAAAATATTTCCCCCTGCATTTGCAAAGCGGAAGGGGTCTCCTGGGGACCTCTTCCCATTTGCGAGTGCATTACCACCCTCTTGAAGAGGCAGCAAATTGCGAGTGTTTTGCGACCGCAATTACGGTTGCAAAACATTTATACATGGGGTAGAGAGTCGCTATTAGGAAGGGATGCCCTTGAAACACCCTTTTCTAATAGCGAATCGCAATTCCTATTTAGCGATTGTGACTCGCTAAATAGGAATTGTACATGGCCCTATTCGTTTTTGCATGCGCAAATGGGTCGCTAACCCGTTTGCAAATGCAATTTAGAGTCATACATCTGGCCCTGTATGCTTTAACACCAAAATGATATGCCCTAAAACTGCTGTTGTCCTCAATATAAATATATATTGTGGCAAACTTTTGCAGGCTCTAAATATCAATCTCTTTTGCGTCTCTGGACATGAACCGGAGATTGCTCCGGGGTTGAAAGGAAACGAAGCACAGTGGTCTGAGGAGTCAAGGATCCTCCAAATAATATTTTGAATGAAAACTGCAATTAAGCAGTCTCAAGGATCTGAGGATCCCTCCATTTGGACATGACCTGTTTGCCTAAGAGTAAAATACACACTGGTTTCATTTGGCTACTTCTTTGTGACTGCAAGGACATTTCAATGTCCTTACAATCTCTAATGATCTAGAGGAAGGCTTTTTGGCAGGGTAGCACGCACAGCCATAAAAGCTGACTCAGGAAAGCTGGTGGACTCGAGTTTTCCTGTCAGAAAGCATGAACCTTGTAGTCTCGATCCAGTGTCCAGTGTGCTGGTTAACCATAGACCTGGGGAAGAGGTCTGTGATAAGATTGAAAACAGAGACATTGGATATTGCAGATCTGGCTTAGAATGCTCCCGGGCACCATGTGGTGGATATCTAAAGGTAAGATGAATATCTTTAATATCTACTAATATTGAACAATCTATCATGTGCTAAAGAAATTATATACCTTCAAAATATCTCTAGGTCTTAGTTTCTATGGCCCTGATTCACAAACTGCATTTTACGGAAGGAAAGTAGGCCTGTAGTACTACAACTTAATCACTACAAAATGCAATTCTCAGACCTAAGAGGGAAAATCTCCATCTCTCCTGTCTTTTCTATAGGGAGATCATGACACATAGTCCGTCTGACATTGATTCGGTTGTGGGACCGACCGGCCTCCTGTCGGCTGTCCCAAACCAGCAATTAGGATACGACCAAACACTGTTCGGTCGCACTCTTATTCTTTACAATGGAAGCACGCATTCCGACCTGAATGCATGCTCTCATTGTAAAGTGAAGAGGTGCAGTTCATCCCTGCTCCCCATGGCAGGCCCTACTGGGGGCCCCCAAAGTCGACTTCTGACTGCCTTTCTGCGTCGTAAAGGCTGGCACAGAAAGGCTGTCGGAATCAGACATTGTAATCCCTCCACCGGAAAGAGCCACCTGAGAGATTACTGAAGGCTTTCCGAATGGCAGTCCATCAGAAACCATTCGGAAATCCGGTTTGTATTCCTTCTTCCAAATTGGTTGGTCAGAAATGACTCCAAACTGCTGATTACTATGTGTAGGAATGGCGCCAAACAAAGGTCAGAGCCGTTTCCTACTGCATCTTAATCGGCCCCTTAGTAGTAAATGTGGGTGCGACCTGGGGAGTGACTGGAAAATGAGAAATTTCCCCCAGTAAATGGGAGGAGTTTAAGCAGGAGTAAGGCAGGGTCTAGAGCAGGCAAAGAAGGCTTTTAGGGAGGGACGGAATCTTACCCACATTGATGTTCATAAACTACACTTCTGAAGTTACTACTGCCAAAAGCACGCAAAACAGTAGTTAATTCACTCCTGCTCAGGCCTAGAGTAAGTCCAGAACTACACATGACCAACCATTGACACTCCAACCCGTGCCCATTGAAAATAATGTAGCAAGGAACTTACAATAAAATCACTTAGGAAATAATGCTAAAATACGTTGTTTTTTTAATCTGTGGTTTGAGGTGCCATGAGGTTGATTTTCAGCCAGTCCTGTTATTTCAGTCAACATCACTATGTAAATGAGGAGCTGTAGGCTTATACATATAATGGGAGAAGTACAAAGTACAAATATGTTTCGAATGTTTCCAGTTGCTTTTAGGAGCAAAGTATTGACGTGACCTAAAACTGAGGCAATTCATCAGTGAAGTAACACCAAAAGGTTCTCAACACATATTTGTCGCAAAATGTCTTATAAAAGTCCACAACATAGTTCACTAAAAACACATGGATCAAATCTCACATACAGGCTTAAGATATAAAGCCTAACTCTCATTCAAAAGAACCAAACTCATATCAGGGAAACATCCTCATGCTAATCAAGTGTGCCCTCAGAAGCAGTCCTCACCTGCAAAACCATCATACATTGTATCAAGTTTTTGAGTATTTTCTAAAAATCTCATTGGTAGAAGTTTGATGAATTTTAATTCACATAAATTACTTAGAGCCAGGAATAGAAAAACATCTGCTACCACAGCCGGGATTGTTGTTACATGACACTGTAACAACATTTTATTGAACGGAGTGTAAGCACTGGCAAGGTAGCTGAGCGAGCTGGTGTTCACTGCTGACACATGATGTGATCCGCCGGTCCCAATTTTGAAAATAGGTAGGCATACTTAGCCTGCCACCCATAAAAGATTGTTAAATTGAGTGTGCTTTAAATTGGGTAATAATATCTCGTTTTTTACAGTGCTTAAAAAAACAGCAATAAAAATAGGTAGCACTTTGTAAAATCAAGTTATTATTAGACAGCGTCTGTTATCAAAGAACTATTGTGGACAATACCAATACTTCTAGTGGGATTTGGGTCAGTCCGTTTTTTCCCATTGGTTGGCTTTCTTGTGAATCTCATTTGTTTGTATCTTATTTTATGGCTTTCCTTCCTCTTCTGTTTGTTCCTTCCATGGAGTATAGCTTATTTACCCTCCTTTTAATTCTTCCTTCTTTTTCCATTATATGAGCCAACCTAATGTTTTAAAGGTATTCTTACGTAAGTTCAGCTTTCTTCTCTTAACTATAAAGGAGACATCACACTGCTGAAACAGGGCTTGCTGCTCATTGCTTTCTCTCTTAAAGACAGCAAAAGCCTCCACATTGTTAATTGTTGTGACTAGTGATGGCCGTGCCATCTTAATCCCTGTGGTCCTTGTTGCCATGGCCTCTAATCTGGTTTCCAAGGAGGTCAGTTCCATGGAGATCAGTTTAGATTCTATTCCATCCACTGTCTTGTGCAGGCAGTTCAAAGAGGCTGTCTGAGAGTCTATCTTTCCCCGGTCAAAAGATCTGCTATCTTATTTGCTGTTGCCTCTCCAAGACTAGCCATGTTGAAATTGAAACTAGTCCTCTAGCTACTCCGGGGCCATTCCATTTTTGCTGCTTCTCCCAAGGGGCCATTCTTGTGGGACCCCCATCTTTTCACCATTTACAGGCCACACAGGACTCCAATGCTTTGCTACAAGCTCTTGTTATGTCACGGGCTGCAACCATTTGGCCATGTCTCTGTTTCCGTTTGTGGTAAACAAGGTAAGCAGAAAGATCCACATCCGGCTTTAGTGGCTTTCTTGTAGCTGGTCCATGCTTCTGGGGTTTTGCTGTTTCTCCATTCTTTCTCGAGACGTCTGCAGGTGCATCTGGATTCTCAGAGGTCGGTTTTGAACGAGGTGGCCTTCGTGGGGCGCTGTATGTCAGAGTTTGGGAGAGGGGCGAGCTTGTCTGTGCAGTTTTTGATCCATCTGTAGAGTTCGTTGGCTGCAGAGTTGAGGTCCGTCGTGGTGGGAGGGGGAGCATGATTGAGGGTGGAGTTGAGGTGGTCTTTGGTGACCTTGCTTCAGTTCCTGCATGGGGCGTGGTGTTGGTTTGTGTGGAGTGGGTTTTGAGAAGCCGAAGTGTACACAATGGTGGTCCGTTCAGGGGATTGCGTAGTGTGGCTGAAGAGGATGTTGTTTCCTCCTGCAAAGATGGGGTCAAGGTATGTCCCGCCTTGTGAATGGGGGTGGTGACCAGCTGCTTCAGTCCGATGTTGGCAAGGTTGTCCAGGAGGGCAGTGGAGGTGGGGTCACTGAGGTTGTCAAGGTGGAAATTCAGGTCTCCGAGCATCACGTAGTCTATGGTGGCGATGGCGTGGGGTGCGATGAGGTTAGTGATGGTCGCGGCGAACGCGGTTTGTGGTCCTGGAGGTCTGGAGGAAAGGGTACCACGTAGGGTCGTTCTGGGCTTGGTCTGGATCTGGAAATGGAGATGTTCTGTGGGGGGCGAGGAGTTGCTCCTGCTGGAAGTGGTTAGTCGGAGGCAATTCTTGTGTACGATGGTGAGCCCTCCTCCCAGTTGGTTGAGGCGGTCCTTCCTCTGGATCTTCTATCCATGAGGGATGGTGGTAGCGATGTCGGGGCGGAGGTGGCATTGGTCCAGGTTTCTGTGTGGAAGACGACGTCTGGCGACAGGGTGTTGAGGAGGTCCCAGATTTCCACTGCGTGTCGGTAGAGGGAGCATACATTAAGGATGATGCAGCTCAGGGGTTTGGGTGCTCTGGTGTCCAGAGGGTGGGTGATGGCTGTGGCGGTCTGGAGGTGGGTGAAGGTGCAGCGGGAGTGTCAGCAGGAGAACTGACTGTGGGTGGTGTTCGGCTGCGACAGCTGGCAGTTGTTGTTTCTTCCAGTGTTGAGTGCGTGGAGGGCAGCTGAGTAGTAGCTGTGGGAGGCCGGAGAACCAGGGTCCATGGCATTGGTTGCGACCGGGTCACGGGCAGGCACAGACAGCTTGCCTTTGGCGAGCCTTCAGTGTGCAATCGGCGCGGCCGCACAGTGGCCGCCATTAAGTAGGGGAGGGAGCGCAGCTGATAGGCGGGAGCAGAACCAGCGGGGGGAGGTGCAGTGGTGGCAGCAGCGGTAGGAAAGCGGCAAAAAAGAGCACAATATGAGACAAAAATTGCCCCAACAGGTAGAAATAGACAAAAAGGCAAATGCACGAAAAATATGGAAAAGCACAAAGCACAAACAGACAAAAAGACTTAAGAGCACAAACGGGGCAGAAAAGCAGGGGACAGACAGACAGAGGCAGACAGACAAAAGGCAGACCAACAAGACTGGCAGTAAGGACCAGCAGAAGAGCAAGGCCCTCTCACTGGACCACCAGGGATAAGGCGCAGACAGGTGCCAGCGGGTGGAGGAGGGCCTCGAACACCTACCTGAGACCAGAGAGGTGCTGGGGGCAGCGGCGCAATGACGAAGCTGTGCGAGGGGAGATCAGAGTTCCCTGACCAGGAGGTCAGATGTCTTGCTCAACCTCTCACGCAGCAGCTGCCATTAAGTAGGGCACGGGGGAGGGAGCAAAGCTGGAAGGCGGGAGCGGGAACCGGCAGGGGGGGAGGGGCAGCAGCAGCAGGAAAACAGAAGAAAAGGGCAAAATATGAGACAAAAATGGACACAACAGGCACAAATAGACAAAAAGGCAAAGGCACAAAAAATAGGCAAAAGCACAAAGCACAAAAAGACAAAAAGGCAGAAGAGCACAAACGGGGCAGAAAAGCAGGGGACAGACAGCCAAAGGCAGATAGACAAAAGGCAGACAGACAAGGCTGGCAGAGTGGACCAGCAGAAGAGCAAGGCTCTCCCACTGGACCACCAGGGATGAGGTGCATGCAGGAGGCTGCAGGTGAAAGTGGCACAACCACAGAGCTGCATGAGGGGAGGTCAGAGGTCTTGCTCAGTCTGTCATGCAGCAGCTGCTATTAAGTAGCTTACGGGGTGGGAGTGCAGCTGGGAGGTGGGAGTGGGAACCGGCAGGGGCTGCAGGGGCAGCAAAGGCAAGAAAAGAAGGCAAAAGCACAAACAGAAAAAAATTCAGAAGAGCACAAACAGGGATCAGAGAGGTGTAAAAAGGGGCGTGGCCTCGGACCACCTCTCTGCAAAGCAGCTCTGTGGAGCTTGCTGGAGGTACCTGGTGTGCACCACGGGGCGCGTTTGCACAGTGGTGAAGGGAGGGGCGAGGCCTGATGTGGAAAGTGTGCAAACGCTCTCCGTGGTGTGTTTTAAGTTGGGGGATTATGTCCCCTTGAATCCTGAAGTTTCCTGGGGGCCAACTAGCCCACCAGGTACCTCCAGTAAGTGCCACAGAGTTGTGTTGCAGAGAGGTGTAAAAAGGGGCGTGGCCTCAGACCACCTCTCTGCAACGCAGCTCTGTGGCGCTTACTGGAGGTACCTGGTGGGCTAGTTGGCCCCCAAGGACCCTCAGGATTCAAGGGGACTTAATCCCCCAACTTAAAAGGCTCCACGGGGTGCATTTGTACACTTGTCACATCAGGCCCCACCCCCTCCCTTCACCACTGTGCAAACGTGCCCTCTGGCGCATTGTAAGTTGGGGGATTAAGTCCCATTGTACCCTGAGGGTCCCTGGGGGCCAACTAGCCCACTAAGTACCTTTAGTAAGCGTAACAGAGTTGCATTGCAGAGAGGTGTAAAAAAGGGGCATGGCCTGAACCACCTCTCTGCAACGCAGGCCTCTGGCGCTTTTTGGAGGTACCTGATGGGCTAGTTGTCCCCCAGGGGCCCTCAGCATTCAAGGGGAATTAATTCCCCAACTTAAAACGCACCATAGGGCGTGATGGCACACATGTCACCTCAGGCCCCACCCCCTTCCTTCACCACTGTGGAAACACGCCCTGTGGCGCATTTTAAGTTGAGGGATAAAGTCCCCTTGAATCCTGAGTATCCCTGGGGTCCAACTAGGCCACCAGGTACCTCCAGTAAGGTCCAAAGAGCTGCGTTGCAGAGAGGAGTAAAAAGGGGCGTGGCCTGAACACCTCTCTGCAATGCAAGGATCTGGAACTTTTTGGAGTTACCTGATGGGCTAGTTGTCCCCCAGGCACCCTCAGCATTGAAGGGGAATTAATTGCCCAACTTAAAACTCACCACAGGGCGTGTTTGCACACATGTCACCTCAGGCCCCGCCCTTTCCTTCACCACTGTGCAAACGCACCCTGTGGCACGTTTTAAGTTGGGGGATAAAGTCCCCTTGAATCCTGAGGATCCCTGGGGTCCAAGTAGGCCACTAGGTACCTCCAGTAGGCGCCACAGAGCTGCGTTGCAGAGAGGTGTAAAAAGGGGTGTGGCCTGGACCACCTCTCTGCAACGCAGGCCTCTGGCACTTTTTAGAGGTACCTGATGGTCTAGTTGGCCCCCAGGGGCCCTCAGGATTGAAAGGTAATTAATTCCCCAACCTAAAACGTGCCACAGGGCTTGTTTGCACACATGTCACTTCAGGCCCCACCCCCTCCAAGCAACACTCTGCAAACGCGCCCTGTGGTGCGTTTTAAGTTGGGGAATTAATTCCCCTTCAATACTGGGGGTCCCTGGTGGCCAACTAGCACACCAGGTACCTCCTGTAAGCGCCACAGAGCTGCGTTGCAGAGAGGTGTAAAAAGGGGCGTGGCCTCTGAACACCTCTCTGCAAAGCAGCCCTGCGCATTTGCAGAGTGGTGCTTGAGGGGCGGGGCCTATGCACTATCGCGCTGATTTTTTTTGTGATTTTTTTTGTGAGGGGTCTGTGTGGCCCACCTTCTTTTTACTTTTTGGGGCCCTGGGGACCCCATCCCCCAGGGCCTGACCCCCAATTTTTTTAAAAAAAGCAAAATTTATTAACGGGCAGGGGGCCGCGTGGGCCCCCCTCCCGTCGCCAATTCCGGGTCCCGGGGACCCCATCCCCCAGGGCATGGCCATATTTTTTTTTAATTACTATGGAGGGGGGCTGCGTGGCCCCCTCCTCAGGCCATTTATGGCCCGGGGACCCCATCCCCAGGGGCGGCCTTTGCATTATTTATTATGTTTATTTTTTTTTAATGATTTTTGGGGAGGGGGACCACGTGCCCCCCCCCCTCCTTGGCTACTTCTGGCCCCGGGGACCCCATCCCCCGGGGCCTGGCCACCTCGTTGGGGACCGTGGGAGGAGCCCCAATTCCCCCATGGTCCCTGCCGGCTCTCAGCGTCCTGCAGGAGCCGGCTCTCAGCGTCCTGCAGGAGCCGGCATTGCTTTTCCACACGGGGAGCTGCTGACATGCAGCTCCCCGTGTGGAAAAGCAATGTGGTTTGGATTTTGGAAGAGAGAGCAGTCGGGCTGAGGGTGCTGTGGCTTCTCTTCTGGGAGTTCATCAGCCTTGGAGATGGATCTTCCATCTGCCTCTACAAAAATAATTGTGCGCAGGGATACATCACATTTAATATTGGCTATTGTTGAGAGAAATAGACCAATTTTAACTTGATGGGAGAGGTTTTTATGGAATGATGTAAACCACAATGGCACAGATCCTCTGATCTGGGCTGAAGTGGACACTCTTTTTGAACAGCACCTGATGACTGATAGTGTTGAAAGTGACAGAGAGGTCCAATGGGATTAGTGTGACGAGGTGATCCTGGCCACAGTAATTGAGTAGATATAAAAGTGTGATCTATGTGCCCTGACATGGTCTGAAACCTAAATGGAAATCAACCGGTTTTGCTTCCAAGTTTATGGATAGATGGCAGTTGACGACCGTTTCAAAACCCCTGTGCCACGCAAGTTAGGTATATGGGTTTGTAGTTGGATATATTATAAAGGTGATGATGAGCTTCTTTGGGATAGGGTGATAATTACATTTTTGGGGTTTGAGGGCCTAAAGTAGACAGTCTTTCCCACTGGTGAGGGACTAATTTACTAAGAAGTCTAGATATTGCTCATATTGGTACAAGGGACTAGTACTATTCCAGAGTGGGGGGTCGGCTCCCTATCCAGTGGGATGGCAGTGGTAAGGCAAGCCCTAGGGGTGCCAGATTTGCTTATGAAGAGTGATAGGGGATTGTTACGCGGGCACTGAACTTATGGATAACGAGATGTGAGACATGACCTCCTCGTAAATGCACATTTCTTTGGTAAAGTATGATGCAAGACTGAAATGTATTCTTCTTTTATTCTGGTGCAAGCTGATTTGTAGCCTCTAGGATGTGTATGACAGGTTAAGCTGCAAAAACACTGTATTTTTATGCCATATGTACAAGGCTGAAACAACAGTCAAGGCAATACTTAAGATTTTCGTCATGCTTTTACTAAAACACCTTACCACATCTAGAAACCATCTTTATCGCCAATGTAGGTGGGATCACTTGCAGTGGGGCTGAGACTTGACGCGGGGGACTAAAACAATTGATGGCTATGGCTTTCTTGAATTACAAAAATCTGGAAGCATACCCTCACAATTTCCCAAAGTATTTTAACAACTCTCTTAGACTGTATCATTGCTTACCTGAAGCTCAAGACAAAAGTAAATAAAGCATCCTTCATGTACAGAACATAGTGTTTAAAACCCAAGCATACTGATACATGCTGGAAAGAACTATTGCACCAGAATTTAACAATCCACAAATTACCTTCACATGCATACTGCAGAGCCTCTTCATTATTCAGTTTCACAGCAGAAACCACACAGGGAAAGGGATGGTCTAACTTAGAAGAATCACTCCACAAAGAAAGCTGAAAAAGAATGTCTGAAAAGATGCAAGCGATGATCCTCTACTTAGTAGAGTTGCTCACCATTAACAAATGCAGTATTTATGTCAGCCAATATCTGAATTCCATTTCTATTAGAAGTTTCATAAGTAGTATGGAACACAATTCTGATGAGCTTAACACCTGCTTCTGTGACTACAAGTAAAAGAGACTGCCATTTGTAAGCTACAAATGTCCCCTTTACTTATGACTAATTAGGGAAGGAAATGTTAAAGGATGAAGTATAGGATTTGTCCCCCACAAATGATCATGGCCATGTTCACTTAGATGCTTTCTTAGCAAGGGTTGCCATGACTATAGAACTGGTCTAAGACAGTGAGGGATGAGCAGGAAAGGACGTTCTCATGTGCAACTTTATCCACAGTTCTTTGGGCTGTGACTATGGGCAATTTGTACATTTCTGCCTGTGGTTCTCTGTGAAGCTTTTAAGAAGAACAGGAGACTCCTGTTGGAATGGGTAAAAACGATGTCAATGAGTACTGTGATGTGTGCAGGCCCAACAGCGACAATACTAATAAATGCAATACCAAGGTATGCCATAACCTGTGCTCATATGAAAATGTCAATGCTCATAAATACAGTGTCAACATATGTCATAATCTATGCCTGCACAATAGAGATGATACCAGCAGTAGCAATGTCAATGGATGCCATAATCCATGTACCAACAACAATGTTGTTACCAGTCAAAGCTATGTCAATGTATGTCATGATCTAGGAATGCAAAAACATGCCAATATCGGTAAAGACAACACCAATGTACACTATGACAACTGTACACAAGCTATTGAGAATGTCGATAAAAATGACACCAGTGACTGCTATATTATTTTAGGAGTTCCAGTAAACTCGTATCATTGCTGTCAGATTTACCCAAAGTGACCTTCCCATCCACCCTGAGTCAGAGATACGTGGTCAGACAGGCCCTGCAACCCACACCATGCCTATCGAATAACAGGTCACAGGTGGGGTCTCTCTTAACCCAAAGATAAATGCATTCCCAAGGAATACCTTGCTCGATCCCAAAGGTAGATAGTCGCACCACAAACAGGTTTGCGGCAATTGGCCACAATGAAACACATTTGGCCAAAGACTCACATTCCCTCAAAATACCACAAAGCTAAATGCCACTTGTAGATAGAAACACTCATGCAATCAGGACACGACATGCCGGAAATATGGACACATACACACTGGCCCACACTATTGCTCCCCGAGGTTGAGAGCAATCTGTGTCCTTATCAAGATGCCCAACCGTGTTATTGTATTACTGTTTAAGAATGCAGCAATCGGTTTATGGTACTTACAAGAAATGTGTAAAACCAGCCAAAACTTTATACACCAAAAGACTTTTCTCAGACACATCTGTCGAGACTCTCCCAGCCGCTGCTTTAATTAAACCAACTTGGTCCTGTTTTGCTAAATGCCTCTTGTCTTTTCATTTCTTTAAGGTAAATTAATATCCGAGCAACACTCCTGCATTATTTCCTCTTACTAAGCAACAGTCGAGCAGGAGCAGTTCCAGAGGGGATTGAGGCAGGCTGACTTACGTGTCAATCTGGTCTAAAGATAGAGGGTTGGAGCTGCAAAGAGGGAATACTGAAAAAAATATATATATTTGGTTCTTGCTCACAAAGATTCTTTCATGTGGACACAGAAGTGTGGGCATGTGAGCGCGACCTACTTTGAAAAAAAAAAGTGTTTTATTTGAATAAGCTCATTGCCACAAAATTAAAGTATTTTCTAACTTTTTTATAAGTATATGAATAATCTTTTATCAAAATAAAATGTGCAAGTACTCCATATTTAGTCTTCAGCAACCCAAATTCTCTCATCTGTCCACCCACATGCCTCACTCCTTGCTTTCGACTAGTGCTTAATTTATAGAAGAATTAGTGCCCAAAGCTCTGCTGGCATGCTCATGGCTCGTGCTTTTAAATGTCAGCTCGTCAAATACCAAGGCTGCGTAGTCTTGAATCTACCTCATGCCTTTTTAGTTCACTACCAGACATTCGCTGCCTCTTTCTCTCACTCTTGCATGTTTCTGCTTTCTCCCTTTGTGACGGTTTTTCAATCTTCTTCCTTTTTTCCCATTTCTGTGTTTTTCCCACTGTTGCACTTAGTGAATGTCGGATAAGAAAAAATATTTGCTGGTGGGCCCCACTGGCAACCATCGCTCAAATTAAGCACTGCTTTCCTTCCTCATTCTGTTTTTTCTTTCCTCTGTTCATCAGTTGACGAGCAGCGGCATAACTATCAATAGTGCAGCAGACACAGTGGCACCAGGTTGTATGGGTTTGAAGGCCACCGTGCAATTCAGTTATAGCAATCCTATACCATAAAATCAGGTATAAAGTGCCCAATTCCCTTCCTTGCATCAGGACCAAATGCTCCCTCGCAAGGCCACTAATGACAAGTTGGGCAGACATTAATGGAGTAGGTCAGTCAGTGTATAGCCACACATCCTGCCCCTCTACACCAGCTACACTAAAGACATCTATACTGGCTGAGAGCTCTGGGACACCTACTATCACTGCAGCCCCTTCACCTATGTCACAAAAATGCCTGAAACTCAGAATGTTTCTGTAACTGACTATTTGATATCCTCAGCTTCTTCAGTACTCATGTCCCCTGAGACTTTAAACTTAATTTTGGCCTTTGTGCATTGTGCAGCTGCTAACCATAAGTTCTTGGTAACACCTGCTGCCATCCCATCTCCTCTGGCTCTAGCAGAAAATGCAATCACAGACACAATGTATAGCACCTGCAATCAACTTGTGGAGAATATACAATGTCTGCAGACCTTCTTGCTTCATAAGGGTCAATAGACTCACCTAATAAAGCTGTTCATGCTGACACAAGACCACTCTACTTTCCACATAATCAAAGTAACCTTCTATACAAGTTGGAATATAAGATGTTTCATCTTCTCTGTTGGAATAATAAAAGTGGAGCACTTGCAATCATTTTCAATCAGGATTTCAAAGTTACCCCTCCACATTTTGGGCTCATGTATTTATGCTGACTTATTAGGCTTCTCTGTCTTGCTCAGTCCTTTGGTTACTATTAGAAAATGTCTTTACTATTGGTGCTAAATTTGACAATATCTTACCTGATTGCATTTAGACCACAAGTACAAGGACAGTATATGTTCATGGTGGCTTAAAATGTTCAGATGTGACAGAAGATATTCACAAAAGGTTTGTACACATAAGTTGTCATTGGGAGCCAAAATGACTCTCTGTTGGATGTAGAATCTAGAGGGACCCATAAATGCTCTGTCTAATCAATGATGATGACAAACCACATACCATCATGTTTTGAATGAGAAATTTGAAGAACATTTCCAATTGACGGTGATTTGCTGAAAAGCAATCACTAATAAAAGGTTGAAGATGAGGTATGAAACATTAACTGAATTTGATTCCATGCTTGATGCCAGAGGGTGAAAGTATTTGGACATCAAAACAGCATATATAATAAAAAAAAATGTTTAATTAATTACATGACCAACAATTATTTGTAGAAACATAGAAAATGTAGCAGAAATGGAGGGAGTTATATGAGGACTATTATAATTTAAAGAGCAAAGTCTGAGTAATGTTATCAGTTGAGATGCTTTATGCATTTTTAATATGAGTTTATCCCAAAGAAGAATTGTCAAGGTAAGACCAAAATCTCTCTCCCACAGTCGTTCAGTCTTCGATTTAGGCCTTAATAGTGGTGAAGACAAAAAATAGAGGAAAGCGGTTGAAAGGAAGTGGGGCATTGCAATTTCCTTTCACATTTTGGAAAGGAGATAGGATCATTACCCTGAAAGAGATCAGATGCCAAAATAATGCTCCAGGCTCTCCATGACTTCCAGTAAATCAGCCTGTTTTGAAGTTTAATATATTTGGTATGCCCTAAGGGTAACTGAAGAAATTCCTTATGAGAATTGGAGGATGAAGAGAGATGCAAGGACAACAAATAGGTATGATTCATCACTGTAGTAGTGACAATAGAGGGAAATGAGGACAAATAACTTTTTGAAAAGAAGAAAGGAATAGGTGACTGTTTCTCAACATCCGGCCATACTGAGGATAAAGGGCGATATATCCGCTGCAACCAAAAAGAAGCTTAACATAAACAAAATGCTGTGATATTGATGAAAGTCTGGAAATTAAACCCCACCCCCTACATGGTCTTTTTAAGTTTAATCAAAGAAATTCTAGACCTCTTTGTCCACAGACAAGTTGAGAGCAGAGAGTGAATTTTCTTAAAATGAAAAAAGGGGATTTTGACTGGTACCATAGAAATATTTTAAGGAAAAATGGGCAAGATCCTCAATTTAATAGAATCTAAGGGCCCTCACCAGGATAAAAAGAGGGTATCCCAATTCGAAAGCCAATATTCCAATTTGGATAAAACTTCTTTAAGGTTGGTATTAACTCTCTGTTTAGTAGAGCTGGTAAACCAAGGACCCAAATATTTGATTTGAGAAGAATTCCAAATAAATCCAAATGACTCAAGCAAGTGTCTGGTACAAAATGTATTTAAGGGAAGTATTTCATTTTTGTCAGTATTAATTTTATAACCACAAGAGAGCAAATTCGTCTGATAACGTTGGTATTGAGAAATGAAAACTTTCCTAGCTATTGTAACGGAAAGTTTCAATTCTATTAAAGACCCCGAGGTGAGGATTATGCCTTCTTTTTTCATTTATTTTCAATAATAGCAGCCATTAACTTGGACAATACTAACAATAAACCTCCTTTCCCATAAACCCAGGGAAAGAAGTAAGTAAACACAAACAAAGTCCCAGTCCAATCCGGAGCTGTCTGCCTTATCAAGGGGATTTTTCCATCTTCTCTCTTCTTCTTTCTTCCGGCGACAAAGCAGACTCTGGAAGATTTCTCAATCCTGTTTGGAGAACTCCGTCACTGTAAGGCAGAAAGAGCACCAAATTAACCCTGGCAATAACTATGCCGCAGATCAAACAATTTAACAGGATTACATGATTAATTACAAGTCATACTTTGCCAGATACATTGCATAATCCTCAAGAAAATTATTACTTACTTCCATAAATAGATCCAAGAATCTGGGTGGGTCCTTATGTCTCTTAGGGTGGGCTAATCCTCACCTCTGAGTCCTTAATAGAATTTAAACTTTCCATTCCAATAGCTAGGAAATCTTTCATTCAGTGGCAGTACCCGGAGGCGAGGATTATGGTAGTTCAAAGCTTGTCCACCTCCAGGGCTGCAATGGAGTAGACTGGTTTAAAGTATAACCTTTTAAAGGTTGAATCCAATGACCAGGCAGCTGCATTCAGAATATCCTCCAAGCGGGCTCCGAAAGCAAACGCTTTTGAGGCCCTGGCTCCCCACACGGAGTGAGCACCGAAACACTTTATCTCAATGCCCGCCTCCTGAATTATCCATTGCATCCAACCGGTGATTGTCAGGGAAAAAACCGTCCTGAATGGTTTTCTCAAGGCAATCAACAGCTGTCTCTCCCCGTGTGGACAAGCCTCCACTGTCGCGACCTTTTAAGCCTTGATGCATTTAACGATGCACAACTTGGGCACCATTGGAAAAGCCGGATACGAGATCACCTGGGAATGGCATTTGGTATGCCTAGTAACATGGAACAGGACTCAACTGGCGTAAAGGACCTTCCCCAAATGTTTAAGGCCCATACGTCGGACACTTTCCTACGGGAGATCAGACACAAAAGAATAGCCAATTTGGCCGACAATTGCTTCCTGGAGAGGTACCTATCGTTTGGCCAATCAGACAACAGCTTCAAAACCTTATTCACATCCCAAAGGGCCGAGTACCTCAGTTCTGGAGGAAGGGACAGCCTAATGCCCCAAAGCAATTTCTTATCCAGGGGATGTTCTCCCCCCAGGAGACCCGCAATCACGGCGTGAACTGCGGAGATGGCCAATAGAAACATCATGACAAATCTATAGGCCAGACCCTCCACCGCCAAGGCCGCCAGGAAATTTAAGATGTGGACAACATCCGCCCCACGCAATACAGACTTTGTCGCAAACACCAACCCATCCACCGAGACCAGGTTGATCGATATCGCTTGACTGTACCGTCTGCCCAGACCTTGAAGAGGGGGCGCACAGCGTTGCTTGATGGGCCCGGAAGTTGCCATCATGACCTGTATTCCTCCACACCATGAGATGGAGGTTTCTGACTGTCCACATCGAGTGAGGGTTCCCGGAAGGATCGGTCAGGATGTCACACTTGTGTAAATGGATTGGAGAAGCCCAAGAAAGTTTCATCAGAACTGGAAATCAGACTTGCGACTTTCATGTTGAAGTAATCATCACCACCAGATCCGCCTGCTGTCTGCGTACCTGCGTAGCCAGGCACATGATCATGGCGAATGGGGGAAACGCATAACCTTGCTTCATCGACCAAACTTGGAGAAAGGTATCGTTGCTACTGCTACCGGATCCGGTCTCCAACTGTAGCACTGGGGAAGCTGTTGGTCGAGCCTTGATGCACATAGGTCGATCGTGAATGGGTCCCAAATGGAAAAAAGGGCCTGGAACATGTCTGGAAAAAACTTCCACAAGCTTGAATCCCGCAGATGGCGAGACTGCCAATCCGTCACCTGGTTGACTGACCCCGAAAGGTGCTCCGCCACCACTGAGACGTGATTTTCCAGGCAGTACTCCCCTTTGGACCTTGTGCCCCCCAAGGGATTGATGTAACAGACCGCCACTACATTGTCCATCTTCAGCACGACACAAGATTGAACCTAGTCCTTGTTCCCACATTTGACCGTGAAAGAACCTGCCATCAGCTCCAGACAGTTGATGTGGAGGGCTTGTTCTGTAGCGGACCATCTGTTTCCATTGGTGAGTTCATCACAACGAGCTCCCCAGCCCGATCCGCTAGCATCAGACTCAATCACCAGATCCAGTAGTGATCCAGAAATGTCATGACCGTTCCATGCCTCCATGTTATGAGAAGGGTGTTATAGCAGGAACGCCTGCTGTGTACCACACACTGTTCACTTGTTTGTAACTAACAAACCACTGTTGAACCATACATAAACAATAATGAATTTAAACAATAAGAGCTCTGAGTTTCAATTAGATTGATATTCGAATTTGACAATACAAAAACCTTGATAACATGTCCATATAAGCGTCACAATAAATGATATGCTATTACAGAACATTAATAATCCTTAATGTTGTGTACATATTTCATAAAAAATTTCCAATAATGTGATGATAATTGAATTCTTCATCTGTTTATGAGGAAACGGCCCGATGCATTTCGGGATTATAAATCCCTTCGTCAGGGGCAAACCTGAAATGAATGTATTAAGGGATTATACATATATACAATAGCTGTAAGAGTGAGTCATTTTAACACTGCAGCTTATGACAACGTGGAGTATACACATATGCTCCATGCTATGAGAGCCACCACACAAGTTCCTCCCTGGTCTCGTCCAAAAGGGGGACACGCTGGGATTACGAGAAGCCACGCCAGAGGTGAGACGCCTTTAGCTGCTGAAGGGCTCGGAAGTGTAGCGGACCCGGAAAGATGGCCTGGATCGAGGAAGACAGTAGTCCCACCACCCTGGCAATCTAGCGGAGGTAGATTCTCTGTCATGACAAATTCCTTCGTATCTCTAGCCACATTTTGACCATCTTCCTTGAGGGCAGGTTCAAAGTGGATACCATTGATTCAATCAAAAGCCCCAGGAAGGTAATGGACCAAGAAGGAACTAGGGCTGACTTTGTCTGATTGATCACAAACCACAGGTACTGCAGAAGATCTACGCCCTTTGGAAATGATGGGAGAAAGCCAACACGCATTGGTCCATCATACGCATTTCATCCAGGTATGCGATCATGCGAACTCCAGATGCCCTCAAGTGTTCTATGACTGGTCTGAGGACCTTGGTGAAACACCAAGGGGTCGATTACAGGCTGAAAGGCATCAAAGTGAACTTGAAAGTGTGGCCCTGCCACTAGAACTGGAGGAAAAATGGGGACCACCAGGTATAAGTCCTTGAGGTCCAGCCGTACCATCCAGTCTCTGTGTCGAAGGAGATCCCAAAGGTGGTGAATGCCCTCCATCTTGAAGTGGAGATACACTAGCCACTCGTTGAACTTCCGGAGGTTGATCACCGAGCGCTGACCCCCATCCTGTCTTTGAACCAGAAATAAACTGCTGAGAAACCCCGATGGGTAAGGAGTGGAAGGACAAATTGCCCCTTTCTTCAGTAGCTCTTGAATCTCCCACTGTATAAGTGTGGACTCTTTTCCTGAGAAAATGATAGGCCCGGGGGCAACGGCTTGAAAGGGGGACCCATGGAACTCGATCTGGAACCCCTGCACTGTTTGGAGAACCCAGGCATCTGATGTGAGGGTCCGCCAGTTGTGGATAAACTGGGCCAGACGGCCCCCTGAGCACATGCAAGAAGTGAAAGAAAAACTTACAGTGCATATTGGGATTGCCTCCTCCTGTTCTGGGTCCATTATTTTGGCCTCTGTGGCGTGCCAGCCCTGGGGTGGGGTAGAAAGCTCTGAGGCATGAAGAGTCCTGCCATTGGCTGCACTGAGATTGCTGGCCCCTGCCGGAGGCAAAGGAGGTGGAACGGCCAACCGAGCGCCATCTACCAAGGCTTGCCCCACAGAAAACACCTGCATTAAAAATGCGCTTGACCATTTACTGAACTTTGTCCAGTGATTTGAATGTGGAAACGAATTTCCCTAGCTCCTTGACAAATGGGTCACCAAAGATTCCTCTATGTGCCACCTGGCCTGCCTCTGACGTTGCCAACTCCCCTAGCTTGGGGTCATTTTGATCAGCAATGATCTATGTCTCTCTGTGGAAATGACACAGTTCGCATTGCCTAGAAATATAACAGCCCGTTGTGCCCAGCTGTAGAGGACTTCTGGGGAAATCGAAGCACCAGATGCCTTGGCTTCTTATGCCATGTCAAATCTTTTAACAAGGGGTCCTGCAATGTCCAGGAGTTGCCCTGGCATGACCACACAGAGCGGTCAATGCTCTTTTTAGGGTTTTGCTATATTTGGCTAGGCAAATGGTGATCCGCGCGTCTATTTCCGGGGTGACAGCCACTTTCCCCTCCAAAGGGGACACTCCACCAGAAGGCAGTTTCTCACCTCCTGATCAATGGATTTGCGGGGTCTGCTGGCAACATAGTTAGTGCAACACTGTGTAATCCCCGTGCACTCAGAAATATGTGAATGGTTCAAGATAATAATTTCGGCCAATAGAAACATCATGACAAATCTATAGGCCAGACCCTCCACCGCCAAGGCCGCCAGGAAATTTAAGATGTGGACAACATCCGCCCCACGCAATACAGACTTTGTCGCAAACACCAACCCATCCACCGAGACCAGGTTGATCGATATCGCTTGACTGTACCGTCTGCCCAGACCTTGAAGAGGGGGCGCACAGCGTTGCTTGATGGGCCCGGAAGTTGCCATCATGACCTGTATTCCTCCACACCATGAGATGGAGGTTTCTGACTGTCCACATCGAGTGAGGGTTCCCGGAAGGATCGGTCAGGATGTCACACTTGTGTAAATGGATTGGAGAAGCCCAAGAAAGTTTCATCAGAACTGGAAATCAGACTTGCGACTTTCATGTTGAAGTAATCATCACCACCAGATCCGCCTGCTGTCTGCGTACCTGCGTAGCCAGGCACATGATCATGGCGAATGGGGGAAACGCATAACCTTGCTTCATCGACCAAACTTGGAGAAAGGTATTGTTGCTACTGCTACCGGATCCGGTCTCCAACTGTAGCACTGGGGAAGCTGTTGGTCGAGCCTTGATGCACATAGGTCGATCGTGAATGGGTCCCAAATGGAAAAAAGGGCCTGGAACATGTCTGGAAAAAACTTCCACAAGCTTGAATCCCGCAGATGGCGAGACTGCCAATCCGTCACCTGGTTGACTGACCCCGGAAGGTGCTCCGCCACCACTGAGACGTGATTTTCCAGGCAGTACTCCCCTTTGGACCTTGTGCCCCCCAAGGGATTGATGTAACAGACCGCCACTACATTGTCCATCTTCAGCACGACACAAGATTGAACCTAGTCCTTGTTCCCACATTTGACCGTGAAAGAACCTGCCATCAGCTCCAGACAGTTGATGTGGAGGGCTTGTTCTGTAGCGGACCATCTGCTTCCATTGGTGAGTTCATCACAACGAGCTCCCCAGCCCGATCCGCTAGCATCAGACTCAATCACCAGATCCAGTAGTGATCCAGAAATGTCATGACCGTTCCATGCCTCCATGTTATGAGAAGGGTGTTATAGCAGGAACGCCTGCTGTGTACCACACACTGTTCACTTGTTTGTAACTAACAAACCACTGTTGAACCATACATAAACAATAATGAATTTAAACAATAAGAGCTCTGAGTTTCAATTAGATTGATATTCGAATTTGACAATACAAAAACCTTGATAACATGTCCATATAAGCGTCACAATAAATGATATGCTATTACAGAACATTAATAATCCTTAATGTTGTGTACATATTTCATAAAAAATTTCCAATAATGTGATGATAATTGAATTCTTCATCTGTTTATGAGGAAACGGCCCGATGCATTTCGGGATTATAAATCCCTTCGTCAGGGGCAAACCTGAAATGAATGTATTAAGGGATTATACATATATACAATAGCTGTAAGAGTGAGTCATTTTAACACTGCAGCTTATGACAACGTGGAGTATACACATATGCTCCATGCTATGAGAGCCACCACACAAGTTCCTCCCTGGTCTCGTCCAAAAGGGGGACACGCTGGGATTACGAGAAGCCACGCCAGAGGTGAGACGCCTTTAGCTGCTGAAGGGCTCGGAAGTGTAGCGGACCCGGAAAGATGGCCTGGATCGAGGAAGACAGTAGTCCCACCACCCTGGCAATCTAGCGGAGGTAGATTCTCTGTCATGACAAATTCCTTCGTATCTCTAGCCACATTTTGACCATCTTCCTTGAGGGCAGGTTCAAAGTGGATACCATTGATTCAATCAAAAGCCCCAGGAAGGTAATGGACCAAGAAGGAACTAGGGCTGACTTTGTCTGATTGATCACAAACCACAGGTACTGCAGAAGTTCTACGCCCTTTGGAAATGGTGGGACAAAGCCAACACGCATTGGTCCATCATACGCATTTCATCCAGGTATGCGATCATGCGAACTCCAGATGCCCTCAAGTGTTCTATGACTGGTCTGAGGACCTTGGTGAAACACCAAGGGGTCGATTACAGGCTGAAAGGCATCAAAGTGAACTTGAAAGTGTGGCCCTGCCACTAGAACTGGAGGAAAAATGGGGACCACCAGGTATAAGTCCTTGAGGTCCAGCCGTACCATCCAGTCTCTGTGTCGAAGGAGATCCCAAAGGTGGTGAATGCCCTCCATCTTGAAGTGGAGATACACTAGCCACTCGTTGAACTTCCGGAGGTTGATCACCGAGCGCTGACCCCCATCCTGTCTTTGAACCAGAAATAAACTGCTGAGAAACCCCGATGGGTAAGGAGTGGAAGGACAAATTGCCCCTTTCTTCAGTAGCTCTTGAATCTCCCACTGTATAAGTGTGGACTCTTTTCCTGAGAAAATGATAGGCCCGGGGGCAACGGCTTGAAAGGGGGACCCATGGAACTCTATCTGGAACCCCTGCACTGTTTGGAGAACCCAGGCATCTGATGTGAGGGTCCGCCAGTTGTGGATAAACTGGGCCAGACGGCCCCCTGAGCACATGCAAGAAGTGAAAGAAAAACTTACAGTGCATATTGGGATTGCCTCCTCCTGTTCTGGGTCCATTATTTTGGCCTCTGTGGCGTGCCAGCCCTGGGGTGGGGTAGAAAGCTCTGAGGCATGAAGAGTCCTGCCATTGGCTGCACTGAGATTGCTGGCCCCTGCCGGAGGCAAAGGAGGTGGAACGGCCAACCGAGCGCCATCTACCAAGGCTTGCCCCGCAGAAAACACCTGCATTAAAAATGCGCTTGACCATTTACTGGACTTTGTCCAGTGATTTGAATGTGGAAACGAATTTCCCTAGCTCCTTGACAAATGGGTCACCAAAGATTCCTCTATGTGCCACCTGGCCTGCCTCTGACGTTGCCAACTCCCCTAGCTTGGGGTCATTTTGATCAGCAATGATCTATGTCTCTCTGTGGAAATGACACAGTTCGCATTGCCTAGAAATATAACAGCCCATTGTGCCCAGCTGTAGAGGACTTCTGGGGAAATCGAAGCACCAGATGCCTTGGCTTCTTATGCCATGTCAAATCTTTTAACAAGGGGTCCTGCAATGTCCAGGAGTTGCCCTGGCATGACCACACAGAGCGGTCAATGCTCTTCTTAGGGTTTTGCTATATTTGGCTAGGCAAATGGTGATCCGCGCGTCTATTTCCGGGGTGACAGCCACTTTCCCCTCCAAAGGGGACACTCCACCAGAAGGCAGTTTCTCACCTCCTGATCAATGGATTTGCGGGGTCTGCTGGCAGCATAGTTAGTGCAACACTGTGTAATCCCCGTGCACTCAGAAATATGTGAATGGTTCATTTTTTTTTTTTTAATTTTTTTTTCATTTTTACAGTGGTGGAAAAGGGATTGACGATTTAAGCTTCATAAAAACAAATACAAAGATGTATACAATAGATTAAAAATAAAAAAAACAGCATAGGAAAAGGAAATACATGACAGTTGATGATAAAAAACAACTTATTAGTTTACTAGCCAATCCTGGAATGGGGCCCAGTTTTTGGCAGCAATTAAACGTCTTCTCCTTCCCTGAAACTTACGTACAGCAGTTTCCAGTTTAAACCAAGCCAACATCCTGGCCTGCCAATGAAAGAAAGTTGGAGGTTGAGGATTTATCCATATAGAGGTAATACAGAGTCTAAACATTGCCATTGCAATGAACAAAAAGGAATGAAGATATCTTGATCTGGTAGTATCCTTAGCATATTGATAGCCTGTAATCACCAGTTCAGCGGAAATTTTAATTGAAGAATGGGTTATCTGTGTGAGAAACGTTTCAATTTGATTAATAAAGACTGATAGTTCAGGGCAGTCAAAGAACATGTGAAGAGAATCCGCAGATGGAAATTTACACCTTGCACATGACAGAGTTATAGCCCCAGGAGCGATCCCCCATCTGGCTAATTTGGCTGGGGTATAATAAAGATTAAACATAGCCATATAGCTTTGAGTACGAAGAGTACCAGAAACAAAAACCGTCTTGGCTAGCATTAGTGGTACCTTTAGATCTATAGTGGGTACCCCGAATTTGACCGCTTATTTGTTATTGAAATTCGAGAGATCATCTGATAGTCGGGACAACAGAGTTTGATACAATATGCCAATTTTAGCTTGTTTTTTAACCAATTCAAATATCAAAATCTTTTCATACAGCGCTGGATTTTCTAAAAGTTTTTTCTCAAGAAAACTTCTGATTTGAAGATATTTAAAAAAGTGGTTAGATTGTAAATCGAATTTATGTTGTAAAGAAGAGAAAGATGCTAGGATACCAGAGTCAGCTAAGTCACCTATATCAGTAAGGCCTTGCAAGGCCCAAATAGCAGTTATTGAATCTTGAAATATCACTGGTGGCAGCCCGGACGCATTCAATGGAGTATGAAAATTAATTTTATAATTAGAAAATAGACGACAAATTTTTTGCCAGATCATAAACAGGGCCCATGCTACCTTAAACCTCGTTTTTTTAAAGTAACTTGGTTCTAAAATACGTGTTAATATCCCTTGTGTAGCATTACCTAATGAAATTGAATAAATTGAAGGAGCCAAAAATGGCGGTAATACCACCTTCTTACCAAATAGTGGAAAAGCAAAATGTTGAATCATCGCCGCCCAATAATAGTAAGTAAGATTTGGAACTGACCAGCCCCCGCGTTCTTGCGGGAGATAAGTCCATTTAGCAGCTCGTCGTGGCTTACGGTATGCCCATAAAAACCTCTGACAAATTCTTTGTGCCTTTGTTAGAGTGAGATTGGGAACTAATAGCGGGATAGACCTAAATAGATATAAAAATTTTGGAAGTACCAACATTTTAAGAACATTACAGCGCCCGAATAGAGAAAGATAGAGGTGGTTTAGCCGTTCTAGTTTACCATGAAGCTGATCGATAATGGGAGGATAGTTTAAATCTGAGATTTGGCCTACATCCGCCGAGATCTGAATACCTAGATATGTCGCTTGTGAAGCAATAGGAGCAATAGGAGCAGTTGTTATTGGCATAGCTGACGATTGCAAGATTTGAGTTTTTGTAATATTTAATTTATATCCAGAGATTGAGCCAAATTGGACTGCTAAAGTCTCCAATGCAGGAAAGGAAACAGTGATATTATTTGTTAACACTACTATATCGTCAGCATATGCCAGTGTTTTATACTCCGTTCCATGAACGATAATTGGAGAGATATTTTGTGCTCGTTCTATCAGGGATAAAAAGGGATCTATATATAAAGCGAAAAGGAGAGGAGAACAAGGGCACCCTTTTCTGGTGCCACGAGTAATAGGAAAATAGCTTGATTCCTCTCCTGAAATACGGATTTCCAGTGTCCAGGAGTTGCCCTGGCATGACCACACAGAGCGGTCAATGCTCTTCTTAGGGTTTTGCTATATTTGGCTAGGCAAATGGTGATCCGCGCGTCTATTTCCGGGGTGACAGCCACTTTCCCCTCCAAAGGGGACACTCCACCAGAAGGCAGTTTCTCACCTCCTGATCAATGGATTTGCGGGGTCTGCTGGCAACATAGTTAGTGCAACACTGTGTAATCCCCGTGCACTCAGAAATATGTGAATGGTTCAAGATAATAATTTCGGCGCTCCTTGTGTCACACGGAGTCCCAACGTATCTTACAAATGAAAATATATTGTGAGGAGGAACGTCTTCTCACTGACAAGGGCGCACTTAATATACGATGAAACACACGGGTTTCTTCACCAATTTTCATTTATTGATCGAAACACAAATTATTTGATTCCATACGATGAGTTTCAAATGTTCATCAATTCATGTGGAAAATCATGTTCATACTTCATTTCCAATAAAGTAAAATATTCTCTTTCATGACAACCTTAGATGTCCACCCAATGCATTTCGGGTCAATAACATCTGACCCTTCTTCAGGGGTCTAAAAATAAATGAGACAGGACCATTAAGTTCACTATAACATTAAACTAAATGCATAAACAAAAAGGTGACTCTGGTGGGATACGAACCCACAGCCTTTGAATCCCACCAGAGTCACCTTTTTGTTTATGCATTTAGTTTAATGTTATAGTGAACTTAATGGTCCTGTCTCATTTATTTTTAGAACAAGTAATCAATGGGGAGGGAAAAAGAAGCTGTGGTCCAGTCGGCTTCCTTATCATTTATTTTTAGACCCCTGAAGAAGGGTCAGATGTTATTGACCCGAAATGCATTGGGTGGACATCTAAGGTTGTCATGAAAGAGAATATTTTACTTTATTGGAAATGAAGTATGAACATGATTTTCCACATGAATTGATGAACATTTGAAACTCATCGTATGGAATAAAATAATTTGTGTTTCGATCAATAAATGAAAATTGGTGAAGAAACCCGTGGGCAACATAGTTAGCCCACATACCTGGGCCTTCTGGCCCACAACCTCTGGAGCAGGCCTGCTCCAGAGGTTGTGGGTCAGAGGGCCCAGGTAGGTCTTCCCTCGGTGCGAGAGGTTGTAAGCATCTTTGTGCCATCTCCATGATTTTCCTCTCTAGAGCGGCCACTGCATTTGACACCGCTCTATATGGAGGCATCTACAGTGTCACAGAAATCATCTGTGACCGCAAAATACTGGATGTCCTCCTCTTCTTCGTAATATTCACTGTATTCCTCCATGAGGTAAGTAACAGTAATCAAGGAACGGCTGTAACTTGGGTGGCCACCCACCTGGTAAGAGGGATAACAGGAAAACCAGGGGGGAACCATAATAACATGCCTGTAGCTTGGGGCCCTCAGGAGAGGGGGCACAAGAAGACAGGCCAACTGACCAGCAGGGTCTAATTAGAGGTAGGCAGATTACCTCACCCTATATATGGCCTACAGCAGGCACAGACAGCCCTTAGGAGAGGGCAGGCAGACCAGATTGCCCTTCAGGGTTAAACACAGGCTCAACTCTGCAAATGCAGCAGCCTGGGCTGAGTCTTCCTCATGGGAGACCTTGCTCCCAAACATTCTTACCCCGCTGGGTGTCAAGCTCCAGTCTAGCGGGTACACAGAATGCTTGTGCGGCTGTGGATGGAGGCGCTCAGTTCTGACAGTAACTGATGCGCATTCCGCTTCGTGGTCCAGTGAGACAAAGAGCGTCTGAGGAGAGACGCGTTGGAGGCACGTGCCCTCCAGCGGCCTGCAGACCATATCGCACCTGCTGCAAAGCCCTCACATGAGGGAGAAATAAATAAAAGAGCGGCCGTGAGTGGAGCGAATCTGCGCTCCTGTTACTACAAGCCTCAGAACCCTCAACCTCAAGCATGTGAACACAGCAAAAACCTGCTAAAACAAACACCGTACACAACAGTAAACAAGGAGCAAAGGGGACCAGAGTCCCGAAACTCATCTGCACTCGGCTGCAGCAGCGAAGAAAGAGGGAGAGAGAAGATGGACAACTTCCCTTGATGAGGCAGAGAGCTCCTGAATGGACTGGGACTTTATTTGTGCTTACTTACTTCTTTCCCTGGGTTCATAGGAAAGGAAGTTTATTGTTTGTATTGGTCAAGTTAATTGCTGCTATTATTGAAAATAAACGAAGAAAGAAGGCATAATCTTCACCTCCGGGTCCTGCCATAGAATCAAGGTTAGATATAAAAAGGAGCATATCATCTGTATAAGTTGCCAATTTCAAATGAGTAGCACCATAATGAAAGTCAAATATTATTGAGTTACTGCGAATGTGGTAACAAAAAGGTTCCAGTGTGAGGAGAAATAGCAAGGGAGAGAGGGGACTGCTTTGACACGCTCACTATGGAGACTAAAGAAAGGGGAGGCTTTTCCATTTACTGTCATTGAGGCCTGCGTGATTTATATAATAAGGAAATAAGGGAAATTATTTTGGGTTCAAAACCATGCCAATGTAGAGACTGAAGTAAAAAATCCCTGTCCAATCTGTCAAAAGCTTTTTCAGCATCAATTGTGTTTGCCGCCAATGGATAGGGTAAATGGCAGGCTCTCTTATAATGTTAAAAAATAATCTAGCATTTTTGGATGAGAGTTTCTTTAATGAAATCAGATTGTTCCTTTCAAATAAGTTAGATAAAAAAGGAATCTAGACGTAAGGCCAAATGTTTTGCAAAGATTTTATAATCTACTTTAATGAGTGAAACTGGCTGATAATTTTATATAACTGGTTGGGTCTTTATCCTCTTTATGTATGAGACATTATAACTTCTTGGACAATGCTAATGGTTAAAGTGGATGAGGTGGAAAAGTTAAATAATTGCAACAGTCTTGGCAAAACAATATCAGAAAAGTAAAGGAAAAATGCCATGAAAAAAACATCCGTGCCAGGTGTTTTAGCTTTCTTAAGTAAAGGAGTTGCAGAACATATCACTTGGATGGATATGTCCCTCTCAAGGGTAGGTAAATCAATATCATTAATCTTAAATTCCGCAGTATTATCTGGGGTATAATGAGATTTATAAGAATGTACAAATTCTCCAAGAGTTTCAGTATCTTTGAAAAAGGGAGTTCCTCTAAAATTCTTCAGGGATTCATTTTGAGTTTGCTGATTTTTAATCTTGAGATAATTAGCGAGTAATTTACCAGCCTCTTTACAGCCATTATAGTATTGGGCACTACTCTTGAGTAGGAAGGAGGATGTATTGTGGGTAGAGATTTCATCAAACCTCATGTGTGAAACTAAATCTCGAAGAGTAGAGTTGGATTTGGAAGAGTAAAAAGGTGTTCTAACTATTTGATAGATGCAAGTAACAACTTATGTTTTTCCAAGTCACATAATTATGAAGCCACAAGCAGTGGTCTTAGTGTGTCCCATATCAATGACACCGATAGGGAAGGGACTTTATGTACAAGAAAAAAACTGAAACAAATGAATCTAAGGACAAATAAACTTCAGCATCCTTTAATAAAGAGTTATGACATTTCCATCTGCCCAAAGAAGGCTAAGCAGGGATAAAATCCAAATCAGTGATGACTAGGTTGTGATCTGAAAACAAAATGTACCCAATATCTGCGCCAAGGATGTTTTTGGGGTAGATGTTCACTCAAAAAGATATGATCTAATCTAGTAAGTGGCCTATGTGCTGGGGAATAAAAAGTGAATTCTTGTACATTGGGGTTATACAATCTCCAAGAGTCAATTAAGGCTCTCTGAGAGATAGTACAATGGAATCGTTAGTGCATTTTATGTGGAAGGATTCAAACTGGCAATTGACAATCTAGAAAAGGATCCATTATCTGATTGCACTCACCCCTAATAAAAACTAATTATCATCATGTTGAGTGCATTTCTGAGTTAAGTTAGGCCACCACTCTGGGGTGCGAACGTGCTTAGCGGTCACGCTGCCGCATGCCAAAGGAGATCCAAAGGTAAGCCCATCTGCGCTCATCCATGTCCAACAGGGGCCATGCAGCTCGCGTATTCTGATAGCGTGTTAAAATCAGTTAATAAAGCACCAAGCGCTAATTGCTTGCACTCCGGGACACTCCCAACTACATGTAAACTCTGCGGGAGCAACCTAAGACTTCATGGTCGAGACGGTGGTAGCAATGAGTCAACGCTATTGACTCCTGAATCTAACGGGGTTAACATGTTACTGCTAAGCTGCAGGTCGCTCTCAAAACAAAGTATTGAAATTTTATATCCTTCTTAAAGATAAAACCCTGGATGCCTTATTTCTCACAGAGACATGGCTAAACACAAATTTCACCCCCAACATTGTTATGTCTCTTCCCCAGAGGTACTCTATCACCAGGCTCGACAGCAAAGGCAGAAGACGTGGCGGATTAGCCATCATCTTAAAAAAAAAGTATAAATGCACCTGCACATCAATTGACATTACAGAAAGTGATTGCCTCTTAATTGCCTTTGAATTATCATCAATCCTTACATTCTATGGGATTCTCATTTACCGTTCCCCAGAACATGCTGCACAATTTACACTAGCTCTGCCTTAAATTGCGGCTGAAAGCCGTCTAAGGAAGACTAACTTCACCTTGTTAGGTAATGTTAACTTGTATTTTGAGGATGACAAAGACGTCATTGCAATCAGATTAGCACAAGACCTCGCAGCATTACAATCAAAACTATTCACCAAATCTGCGACGCACAGTCAGGACCATTTACTGGAATCGATGTTTTTCTAACATCATACAGCTAGATACGCAAGACGCACTTCCTGTTCTGTGGTCAGACCATTATATTGTTTCTTTCTGGCTCAATCTCCCCATAACAGGGCTGAAAGAGATCCCTACTTCCAAGATCAGAAGGCCTTGGAAAAAACTCAACATGAGAAACTGGCCCACTGCTCTAAAGGAAATCACTCTGATCGCCGAAGATCATATGACTGAAATGTACACAAGGTTTGAGAAATGGCTAACAGAATCACTTCACTCTTTGATCCTTCACAAAGCTTTGACACAAATGCAGTATGGCAGCCGGGCTTTAGAGCTGGTGGAGTTTAAGAAAGAGTCAAAGATAAAGAAAAGAATCTGGAGGAAAGGGTATGATCCAGGCAATAAAATACTCTATCAACAAACTCTAAAAAAATACTGGCAGGCCATAAGACAAACTGAAGTCTCCTATTTCAGCACTAAAATTGAAAATGTCAGCAATTCTTCCAGGGAGTCATTCAACTCCATTATGGCAACACCCTCTTGCATAGCAGGACCGCCATCTTCCACTGAACGATGGGACATGTTTGACACCTTTTTTAAAAATAAAAAATATCTTCAACTCTCTCCAAGAAGCACGTCACCTTCCCTAAACCCCCTTGAAGAACCAATAATAACAGTCCAACTGTCCTCTTTTTGGTCTCTAAATATAGATGACAACAGAACCATCTAAACCTTTATAAAATATGGTTTTCCATTAGACCCTGCTCCACCTGATGTCCTACTAAAAGCTAGCAACATTATTCTACCAACTCTAATGAAGATCCTATACAGGTCCCTGGCACGTAGCAACGTTCCTTGGCATGAGAACATGCCATATTAACCCTCTGCTTAAGAAGTTGCATGCAGATCCTTTGGTGGTCAAGAATTATAGACCAATCTCTCTGCTTCCAATCGACAGTAAAACTTTTGAGAAACATGCAACATCTCTTAAATTTTTGGAAAATCATTCTACCCTCCTTCCTACTCAAACAGGATTTAGGCCAGGAAACAGCAATGAGACTGCATTATTACTGACTGCTGAGGAGCTCCGAGTCATTTTGGATCGAGGTGGATCAGCAGCCATAAATATGCTGGATATCAGTGGCACCTTTGACACTGTCCCCAATTGTACTCAGGTTCAGAGACTGAACATACCAACATTATAGGCTCCTCCCTTAAATGGCTTAAGGCATTCCTGAATAACAGAAACGTTCAGATTTGCGATGAGCTTTTTTCTCAGCCATCTATCCTATTGACTGTGCAGTTCCACTGGACTTCTTTTTAAGCCCAACTCTTTTTAATGTCTATGCCCTCCCACTGCTGAGAATTGTGCAGGCACACGGCTTGGATCTCGTTTCTTATGCTGATGACACTCAGTTGATCCTCGCACTTCCCACTGAATCTCAGCAGACATCCAGTGATCTAAATGCATGCTTACGGAAGTAACAGAATGAATGTCAGGAAGCAGCCTCAAGCTTAAAGCTAGTAAGACAGTTGTGCTGGTTGTTGGCAACTACTCCTCCTGTTGAAAAGAATTGCCCTGGCCTGAAAGTCTTGGAGAGCGACCAGTTCTGTCCTCAACATTAAAAAAGCCTTGGGTTTGGGATGGATAGCAAACTCACTATGGAAACCCATGTCAAAGAACTGTCTGCAACATGTTTTGGACTAATACAAACACTTAGGAAAGTCATGCAATGGCTACCACCTTCTTCCAAAAGGGTTGTCATACATGGATTAATTGACTGCCACCTTGAATAATGCAACTTCCTGTTTCTGGGAAGCCCTAAATACCTCATAAGGCACTTACATATCATCCAGAATGTCATGCACCCTCACGTTTTATGCTCCCCAAACATCATTCAGTAGCTCCAGCACTGGGTGAGCTGCATTGGCTCCAAATACAAAAAAGGATCAATTTCAATGTCCTATGTATGGCCCACTGAGCAATGCAAGGAAAAGGTCCCCTTTTGATTTGAAGATTGCTCACCTCTATGTGCCAAGGAGAGCTCCGTCCTTCTCACCATTCCTATGGTCAAAAGGGCTAGGTGTGGCTCTGCTCTTTCGCTTTTCTGTTGTGGAATGCCCTCCCTGCCAATTTAAGACTGACTCAGCTAGAAATATCTTTCAGGAAACTCTTCAAAACCTATCTATTCTAATTTTAGCATGAGTGCCATGATCTTGCAGGTGTGCCTGTCTATATTCCCAGGTAGTTGTCTTATGTAGTCTTGGTGCTTGCCTTTGATTTCTGTGCAGTAGGATGCCTTTTAGGCAGTAGTGCCCTTTATAAATGGAGTTTAAGATGCATTACATAAGAAACTTATCAGTTTCTCACTTCGGCACTCTAGTAATAAGTATGACTTCCTGCACATTCTGTAAGGGAGGTTGAGGAAATGGCACATTAGAATGAAAGAAGATGTCACAGCTGATCAGACAGCTAAGTGAAATAACCCCAACCCTTTCCCTCATCTAGATAGCTGAAATTGGGCATGGCTGGCCCAGCCTTCCATCCTACAAATGAAATTGCAGGCCATTGAGCTGAATAACTAGAGCACCTAGAGATAGTTCTGTTAGTGCTATGAGTAATATGGTTGGCAATCTTTATTATGATCAGACATTTTTCACAATAACAAACTCACTGGATACTGTATTATAGGGTTTGCTTTTACTGCAAATTGTAATCTGTATATGTTAATTTATAGTATTGTCAATGTACAGTGGTGCATAGTGTATATCATGCAGTGATGGGTGGTCATACATTGTGCATTAATAACATTTTACCCACATTCAGACATTTCAATATGTGTTACCCCAAGGTGACTGAAGTATCATTTTGCTGAATATCCTAAAACTACTTCTGTGTTAAAGATTTATACATTGTACAGACAGCACAGAGTGACCTTCAGGACACTGTTCTTATATCTTTTTAAATTCAAATATTAATTGCCTGCTTTGTGAGAGTGATGGGACAGGAAAATAATATCCCATGAGCAGCACATGAGCTATTGTTGGCATTTTAATACTCTCCTATGATGTACTTGTTGGTTGCAATAAATAATTATAATCTTTATATATTGTAGGCATTCTTCACACAAGGGTGCCTAATCCTGGTGGTATCCTTGCACTTACGTACAATTGGTAATGTTTGCCACTTTGTAGCATTATCACTACTGCTGTCTGCGAAGTTTAGAATAGTCTCTCTTATTCTTCCATGCACTCATTGATCCATTAATGCACACACCTATTAATTCATCAAACCATTCACTCATTCATATATGCATGCATGGGACCACCTCATCAGCACAAATGTTTGCAGAGGCAAATCTCCAGCTTATATTTCAGACCAACTATATTACAAAGGAAATAAATATGGCACCTTCAGAACTTTACTCTTACAAAACAATGTTAAGTTGTTTCTTTGATGAACTGAGAACACATATTCATATTCATGCTTATTGACAATGTCATTACCTGTCCAACATAAAAAAATTAAGAGCTCTGCCTCTCTTCAGTGTCACTCCCAAATTCATTTTTGTTGGCCTTAGGACTCTGTGCACTTTACCACTACTAACCACTGCTAAAGTGCTTATGCTTGCACCCTAAAACATGGTCAAATTGGTTTACGCCTGATTGGCTTATTTACTTTACTTATAAGTCTCTAGTAAAGTGTTATACCATGTACCCAGGGCCTGTATATTAAATGCTACTAGCCACTTATTGTGCTACCCACTTAAAGTAGCCCCTTACCACATGTCCCAGGTCTGACATTGCAGCCTAAATACAGGTTTAAACTAGCAATTTAACTTGAGAATATAACCCTCTTGCCAAGCCTTAAACTCCCCTTTTATTACATATAAGTCACCCCTTAGTTAGCCCCTAGGTAGCCCATAGGGTAGGGTATGGTGTAATTAAAAGGTTGAACATGTGCTTTTAAGTTTTACAGGTCCTGCGAGTGAAAAGCTCCTAAATTCGTTTTACATTGCTGTGAGGCATACCTCTCCCATTGGATTACATTGGGTTGCCTTATTACATTTAATACATGCTAACTTTTGATTGGGAACAGGTAAGCATTACATGTTTGGTATGTGAGAAATTGTAATGGTAAAGTCAGAATTTAAGTTACAATTTTATAAATGCCACTTTTAGAAAGCTGGCATTTATCTGCCCTAACTATTTGGTGCCTGCAACCTGTTCCTGGGTCACATGACTGGGTGTACTAGGCAGTGGGACTTTGCTTATTCTTCTTCCATTCACATTCTGGACTTGCGGAAGGACTCTCAGAGAACTGCCTGCTACTGCAGCCTGCTGTGTACTTCCGAAGACTGTTTTGCTAAACTTTGAAAGACTGTTTTGATGCCTGGAGCCTCCAATGAACTTTCAGAGGACTATCCTGTAGCTTGAGCCCTGTTCCACTGCCTGAGGCCAGGACTCCCAGGGCTAGTTGGCTAGCCTTTTATTCCTTGGGTACAGAAAAGGCTCCAACTATCATGACCTTGCACCTGGAGCCAACCTGAGTTACTCCGAAACCCCCAAATGTCGCCCCCTCCAGTCCTGGACCCTTAGTGGTGGTGTTAAAGGTGCCAAAAAACAATCGAGACTTCAAGAATTTTCAGCTAAAAACTGCTCTGATAACCAAAAGGAGACTTTAAACTTTTAATCTTGTCTTGCTTTAATAAAATTGTTTTCAGAGTGCCTATGTTGCGTGTGTTTAAATGTGTCAGTGTTCATTTAACTGAAGAGACCAATTTCAATGTATTTATTATCATGCAAAGTTAATTAAAACCATTACTTGTACATATAAAACACAGTATAGTACAATGAAAGGCAGAGGAAGAAGGAAAGGACTAAAATAATAATACAATATGTACTTTTAAAATTGCTGGCAAATCGAGCTAATAATCGAGTTAGATCAATAACAAGTAAATTAGCCCAGATGCGGCATGATAAAATCAAGCAAAGTGCAAAAGTGCCGGAAGCGAAATACGAAGAGTTCCTGTATTAATTACTTTTTTAAAACTACTGTCATTTAAGTAAATAATTAGTCATGATTATTTTTGTTGCCAGTCTAAAATGAATGTTATCTAATGGGAGCATGTTAAAAAAGTGACTACAGTGCAAAACCATAATAAAAAAGTTTAACATCAGTACACAACCATAGCTGAGTGGAAAAGGGCCAGTATTTATTTTGGGAGCAGCTTACCAACATGCTGCAAAAACCTGGTTTGTCTTACATGCTAACTCAATATTGTGTCCATTTAAAAGAGTTAATACTTGAGAACGACAAGACCTAAATTGCAAGGCCCTTAAAGCTGGGCGTGACAATTAAGACCAAGAGGAGACTGGTACCAACATGCATGTCTGTCCATCCAAGCTGAATCGCTGGTCGACCTGACTTTGCAGCATCCACAGCTACGTTCTTGTCCATGGCAGGAAATCCTGTTCAACAGCCCTTTGTCAAAAGGGGTACCTAGCCTCATGGAACTCTTGACAGCTACAGACTCCTGCTTCGTCTCACTGGAGATTTTCGACTTACAAGAAAGATAGTAAGTCACAACATGGACATTTTCACTGTGACTTCTTCCTGCGGCTCCCCGAGCAACAATGTCTCCTATTTGGACACCGCCCGCAGCCATGACCCACTGAGGTTCTACCTTCTCAAAACATTTTTCTTGAAATTTCTCCTAAGTCCAAAGGTAAGCGCTGATCGGGCCCAATCCACTTTTTGTATCCAACTGGCACTCCATCAAGGTTGGCCATAATCTCCGACTTTGCCCGGTCATGTGTGACTAGGTGTCTGCACTTGGCACTTTGATCTTTTAGGCTCTAGTTTTTATTTTAAACTTTAAAAATTCATAACTCTGGTTCTCTGGTTCTCTTTTCTTGGGCAGATGAGAATGAAATTAGAGACCTTATTTGCATCCAATCCTTGACAGGTAGCTTGGGAAGCTGTGGTGATGGCTTTGATAGAAAAAAGCTCTGATGTTTTCCATTGCACTCTCATATTTGGAAAACAAATTTTTTTTTTTAATTTAAATATTCGTTCATACATGTGAAGGTGTACTAATGTCATTGTTACCTCTACATGTAGAAGAGTCTTCCAGGGGTAGGGCTGCTACTGAGAAGGTACACTCTTTGATGTCATCAGGGCATTTGATGAACGGATTTTTAGTTGCCTTTCTTATTTGTTACTTTGTTTTAAAAGCTTGTTTGGGACAAACTACCACCCTTCCTTGAATACCCAAGGAAGAGTTTTGCCTGCTGTGTTAAATTGTAGTCTTTTCTCTCATCATCATAACTTGTCCTTTAGCTTTTGGATCTTTCTGCAGCTTTTGATACTGTTAATAATCTTTCTCTTTTATCATTTTTTTTCTTTCCTGGATCTATTTCTGTTTGTCTGCTCATTGTTGCAGTGTGTCCTAGAATGTATCTTTTTCTTTTACTGCCTCACTGATATCAGGTGTACCACAGGGCTCAGAGCTTGGCTCTTTACTTTTAATTTATTACACCATACCTTTATCTTTTGCTGTGTCTCTATGTGAATGACATACACATTTTTATGCAGATGATACCCATGTGTATGTTTCATCAACAAGTTAATAACCTGCCATAGAATCTAAAATGGCTAACCATTTTTTCCATACTAACTTCTCAAAACATAAATACTGTTTTCCCCTCCATCAGATTATTTATTGGTCTTCCAATATAGTTCCTCCTTCTCTTCTTTTACCTTCTTCTGCTTCTGGCGTGCACATTAATTTTAATTCTGTCCTGTGTTTACCAAAACAAATCTCCCCTGGTTACTCACAACGGTATTTTATAATCTGATAAATAATATGAAAATGTAATCTCTCCTACCCTTTTTAGCTTGTCAAACTCCTTATTCATTCATTGGCCCTAATTCCTTTGGATATCACGTATATACAGTTCTTTCAGCATATTCTCTACTTCCTACCTAATGTGTTTGTAATTGTTTGTTTGCTTTCAATTTGGTCTTAATCAGTCAGATGATATTACTCCCCTCATTTAATTGTGGCTATTGATTTCTTATTGATTTTAATTTTAGTATCTATATATTTTATTTTCCAGTGTCTTACGTCGCCTGCACCTGCCTATATTTTTGAATGACTTATTCCATATGCACCTGCTCATTGTCTCCATTTTTGTAGTCAAGCACTTCTTACCATCAACTGTCCTCCCTGTGACTCTTCTTAATTCAGGTCCTTTTATATGTACCTAGGCTGTTGAATTAGTTGTTTGCTGTTAATCGTCTATTACCTCAACTACCTCATTTTAAAAATAATGTCTCAAAAGTAATTTCCATTTACTGTCAATTTTGCCTTAAGCAAATGTCTTACTGCTTCTTCCTTCATTGTTGTTTCCTACTTCAGCATTATGATGTCAATCAATCAATCAGGGGGTGATAAGCTAGCTACTCACCCGTGAGGGTCTCAAGGCGCTGAGGGGGGTGAGGGGCATCCGCAGGCCCATTAGCCAAAGAGCCATGTCTTGAGAGCCTTCCTGAGGGTGTTCAGGGAGGGTGCGAGTCTGATGCTACCCGGAGCTCGTTCCAGGTTTTGGCCGCAGTGTGAGAGAAGGATCTTTCTCCTGCTCTGGCTCTGTGGATGCGTGGGGTTTTGGTCAGTGTGAGGTTGGAATATCGGAGGTTTCTTTTGGGTACGTGGAAGTTGATTCTGTCGTTGAGGTATTTGGGTCCGGTGTTGTGTAGGCATTTGTAGGCTTGGGTGAGGATTTTGAAGGTAACCCTTTTCTCCACGAGGAGCCAGTGGAGTCTTCGTAGGTGTTGGCTGATGTGTTCGTGCCAGGGGATGCCGAGGATGATTCTGGCGGCGGTGTTCTGTATCGACTGGAGTTTCCAGAGTAGGGACCTGTTTATGCCGGCGTAGAGAGCATTTCCATAGTCCAGTCTGCTGGTGATGAGTGCCTGGGTGACTGTCTTCCTTGATTCCGGGGGAATCCATTTGAAGGTCTTGCGGATATGCGGAGGGTGTTGAAGCAGCTGGGGGTGACGGCGTTGATCTGTCGGCTCATGGTGAGGGATGAGTTAAGTACAGTTCCGAGGTTTTTGGTGTGGTCCGAGGGGGTCAGTGGGCTTCCGAGGGTGGTCGGCCACCAGGTGTTGTCCCATGCTGAGGGGGTGGTTCCGAGGACAAGGACTTCTGTCTTCTCAGCGTTGAGCTTAAGGCAGCTGTTGGTCATCTAGACTGTGACCTCCTGCATTCCTTTCTGGAAGTTGTGTTTAACGGTGGCGGGGTCTTTGGTGAGGGGGGAGTATGAGCTGGGTGTCATCAGCGTAGGAGACGATGTTGAGGCCGTGTTGTGGGACGATGGCGGCGAGGGGGGCCATGTAGATGTTGAAGAGGGTCGGACTCAGTGATGATCCTTGTGGGACTCCGCAGGTGATTTCAGTGGGATTGGAGAGGAAAGGCGGCAGTCTGATTCTTTGGCTTCTTCCGGTGAGGAATGATTGGATCCAGTCTAGGGCTGTTCCTTGTATGCCGGGGTGGTGTAGGCCAGCGATTAGTGTGCGGTGGGGGACGGTGTCGAAGGCTGCTGATAGGTCAAGTAGCAAGAGGGCTGCAGAGTGGCCTTGGTCCACGAGGGTGCGGATGTCATCAGTGGCAGCGAGTAGGGCGGTCTCTGTGCTGTGGTTGCTTCAGAATCCTGATTGGGATGGGTCGAGGATGGCATTGTTTTTGATGAATTGTGTCAGTTCCCTGTTTACTGTTTTCTCTGCGACTTTGGCCGCGAAGGGGCGGAGCAAGATGGGCCAGTAGTTCTTGAGGTCGGTGGGCTCAGCTGTTGGCTTCTTGAGCAGGGGCCTCACTTCTGTGTGCTTCCAGTCGCCTGGGAAGGTGCCTGTTTCGAGGGTGGTGTTGATGGTGCGTTGTAGTTCAGGTGCAATGGCGGTAGCGGCTCTGTGGTAGATGTGAGGGGGGCAGGGGCCCCTGAGTGGATGCCTTTCATGGTTGAGGTGGTGTATTCAGCTGTGCTCAGTGTCCAGGTGGAGATGGTGGGCTGGCTGGTGCGTCTGAGGGGCAGGCAGGCTGTGGTGTCAGGTTGAAGGTCGATTAAGTTGTCATAGAGGTTTTTGATCATGAGGTGGAAGTTGGTTCCAAGCTAGTCACAGCGGTCTTGGGGTGATGTCTGTGCCTTCGCTGCGGGGGTTGGTGAATTCCTGGATGACAGTGAAGAGTTCCTTGGAGTTGGTGGAGTTGGCCAGGATTTTAGTGTGGATAAAAGTCCTCTTGGTGGTTCTGATTTGGTTGTGGTAGTCCATCTTGGCATCCTTGTAGGTGATGTGATTTTCAGGTGTCTTGGTGTTTCTCCAGTTCTTCTGCAGGTGTCTGCAGGTGTGTCTGGCTTCTTAGAGATCTGTGGTGAACCAGGCGGCTTTCCTGGGGCACTGTTTGTCGGGGTTGCGTAGTGAGGCGAGCTCGTCTGCACATTTGGAGATCCAGGTGCGGATTTCTCTGACTGCGATATTGGCATTGGATGTCGAAGTGTGGTTGTGTCGGGTGAGGGTGGAGTTGAGTTGGTCATCAGTGACTTTCCTCCAGTTACTTCTTGGTGAGCATGGGGCTGGTTTGGGTGCCCTTGGTTTGTCAACGGTGAATTGTACGCAGTATTGGTCGGTCCATGGGGGTTGCAATGTGTGGCTGAAGTGAACGCTGCTCCCTGCTGCGAAGATGGAGTCGAGGGTGTGTCCTGCCCTGTGGGGTCGTGTGGAGGTGAGTTGTTTGAGTCCAATGTTGGCGAGGTTGTCACGAAGGGTGGTGGAGTTTGGGTCACTGGTATTGTCGAGGTGGAAGTTCAGGTCTCCAATGAGTACGTAGTTCATTGTGGCGATGGCGTGGGGTGCGATGAGGTTGTGATGGCAGAGGCAAAGGGAGCCCAGGGTCCGGGGGGTCTGTAGATGAGGGTTCCCCAGAGCGTGGAGTTGGGGCTGGTCTGGATCTGGAAGTGCAGGTGTTCAGCAGAGGTGAATGTTTCACTGAAGGTGGTGAGCTGTAGGGTGTTCTTGTGAGCGATGGCGAGGCACCCTCCCTGCTGGTTGGGGCGGTCCTTCCGGTGTTGATGTCGGGGGCGGATGAGGCGTTGGTCCAGGTCTCCGTGAGGAAGGCTATGTCGGGCGAGAGAGAGTCGAGCAGGTTACAGATCTCGACGGCATGTTTGTGCACGGAGCGCATGTTGAGGCGGATGCATCTTAGGGTGTCGCCGGTGTTGGTTTCTGCGGCGTTGGAAGTCAGGGTGGTGGTGAAGGTCTGGCGGCAGTGGAGGCAGGAGAACTGTCCGTGGGTCATGTTCGGCGCGGCCTGGTGGCAGTCAGTGGGTCTTCTGAGGTTGAGTGCGTGGAGGGCGGCTGTGCTGTAGCAGTGGCTGGTGGGAGATCCAGGGTCCCTGGTGCTGGTCGCGGTCGGGTCGCGGACGGGCACAGACTAGCTCGCCTTTGGCATGCCAGCAGTGCACCTGCTGCGCACGGCTGCCATTTAAGTAGGGGAGGCGGGCGGTGCAAGAGGCTGCGAGGCGGGAGCTGTGCAGGGGTGAGGGGCCGCAGCGGCGGGAAAAGCGGCAGGAAGAATTAAAAAAAAGATTTGAATAAGGATAAAATAAGGGGCTACTGTGCGCGGGAGAAAAGGGCAGAGGCCCTAAAAATTAGAGCCACCTGGCGGCGGAGACAGGCGTGGCTTGGGTGCAGGCATGCGTCTGACTGCAGCCTTGAACCCTGAACAGGAGGAGGGCTCAGCAGTGCGGTAAGGCGTCAGTGTAGTGGAGCTGCCGGGGAGAGAGTGGACCCAGCCCAGAGGCCACGGTCCACTAAACATTTGTAAGTTATGCTTTTGTTGAAGCAATTTGGATAAAGACAACTTAGAAATTAAAATATATAAATGTTTAGTGACATACTGAATGGGTTATAGCACGACTTCCACCATGCAGGGAAGGAGAATGGTGCAACCCTGCATAAGTGGTGTATTTGACCATCTACAGTTATGAATGTTTGGAATCTCAGGAGCTGGCACATTCAGATGAGAGAAAACCAGAAGGATCTATGTTATCAAATAGCTGCTCTTTACAGCTGTCCGTGGTCTCTCTCCTATTTTGTCTATCTCCCTTTCTCTATCTGATATCCCAGCACTGTGTGAGAGTATAGCTTGAGAGGGTTTCTTGTATGGCTCTTATAAGGATTTCATAAGGTACAAGCAGCATTGTATTTTTCCACCTTTCCTCTTAAACCTCTGAAGTGCACAGGCTCCCATGGGATGGGGAGAGCCACTTTAGAGCCAGGGCTTAATTCAGGGTCAGATTGGGACAGAAAATAGGCCCAGACACCAAATAAAAGTGTCTCCCATTAGTCAATTAGAAAGCTAAAAAATGGTCCATGTTTGCAAAATGAGGCAGTTTTGAATTTTTTAACGTTGTATGATTGATTTGCATGGTAGAACTGCATGGTCTTGTGTCTGCTGCAGGCAATGTTTGTTTTAATATCAGGGAAATCAACAGTAGAAATTGGCCCTGCAGACCATAAAACAGGCCCACAAAAAGCCAAAAAAAGGCCCACCTGCAAAATAAAAAAAAAATGTACCCCTTAGTTATACTTATCAGTTTACTTAGGGAATTTTTCACTATTCATAGAGGACTGGTTTGTGTACAATAGTATGGCATACCATGAAAGCATATGTCCGCGGTATAATGCTTAAATATGTGATTAAGCAAACTAGAGCTATCACCAAAGAAGCGTATTCTGTACGTCAAATTGATCATCAGCTTGAGCTATTACACAACCTCAAAATTACTCAAGGTGCGAAAGATGAACGCAAAGTATTTGGTCAACTTTTAGAAATGCGATCCTGTGTTGGGCGCAGACTGAGGGAGTAGGTAGCTGCTAGATTTGTTAAATATAGGAAGCTTCAATATGAATACGGGGAAAGGGTTGGGTGAATTTTAGTTTATCAAATTACAGAATAACAAACCAAGGGTAAAATTCAAGCCATTAAGGGTATAGATGGTAGGCTCTACACAAATACTACACTTATTTTGGAGCAATTCTTTCGGTTTTACAGTAAGTTGTACAGCCAGTCACAGAAGTTCGATCAGGATAAGTGGCGGGAATATATTCAACAGTGCCACTTACCCTGCCTTACAGAGGAGCAGTCGTATGACCTTCAGACAGAAATTTCAAAACTGCCAATTGAGGTTGCACTAATGGCCCTACCATCGGGCAAGGCGGCAGGAGAGGATGCACTGCCAATGGAGTTCTATAAGACATTTCGAGAGATATTGAGCGTGATTTTTTTTACGTTATCCAATTTATTCAGGCAGGAGGGACTATCCCAGAAAGTGGAATACAACTAATATTGTAGACTTTCTAATAAAGGACAAACAGGCCAATGATCTGGGTTCATTTAAGCCCATTTAATTGATCAACACAGATGCTAAATGGTTTGCTCAAATTTTAGCCTGCTGTTTTACTCCATTGATCTCAGTTTTAGTATACCCACAGCAACACAGATTTGTCCCAGGCAGAGATACCACAGAGCATACCAACACAGCAATTTTCGCATTTGATATTACTCGAAGATGTAACATGAAAAAAAAGAGCAAGGAAAAAGAAAAATTGAAAACAAAAATGTTTATACTTATAGGTCTGGGAGAAAAGGGGGAAAGGCAATGAAACACTAGAATTACTCCCACATGACCTGTATTTCTTCTATATAGCACTAAACATAAAGAGAGGAAGGGTATGACGGAACTACTCCTGATCCCCTTAAGATTAACACAATGAACAAAATAGGAGTAATTCCGGAGAAGGATTACTGCTTAATGTGGTGGAAAAAGGAAGCAATTACTATTACTTTTTTAAAACAGAACCCTCACCCACCAACCTAGTTGGTGGCATGCTTCATCATAGGGTTCCCACCCGATGGGCCAAGTGCCTCCTGGGTGTACTGCGACGCCTGAATTAAAGTGAAGCTGTTTTTTTAGTGCAAAGTGAGAGACAAGTGAGAGTGATTTAAGATTGCCTCTATGACACCTTGAAATGTATTGGTGGGGTCATAGGACAAGATTAAAACAGAGTTGGTGGATGTCCTCTATGGCTTTATTGGTCACAGACATCCGTGGTATAGTCACGATTATACCATGGCTGTCTGTGACCAATAAAGCCTCACCGGGATCCCGTGGAGGGCCGCCGTAAGTATTTGAGGGAGTACATCCTTGACGAATGTTTGACTACAGGAGCCTCCCCCCTCCGGGATCTTCAAAGCTACTTAATTCATGTAGCTTCTATTATCTCACTGCTCAGTGATAAGCATAAGTACCGTGTGGTCACTGCATTGCAGCACACCTTAGTACGTGTGCTCACTTTTTCTGCACTTTGATTCTATCCTGACGAAAACCTCAGTACTATTTTGTTGAAACATGTAGATCAGCTACTGGGATTACAGAAGATAAAATGTCTTCACACTTATCCCGACTCCAGTTTTTAAACGCACCCCATAGACTCAGGGATAAAATGTAACGATTGGATACTTTGGAGGTACTTTTAATTTGCACTCACTTTTTTCACATCATCTCTTAAAAAAAAACCACTCCGCTGTAATTCTGGCGTCGCAGCACAGCTGGGTTGCACTCGCCAGCCCAGCTGGAAACCCTATGATGAAGCATGCCACCAACTAGGTTGGTGGGTGAGGGTTCTTTTAAAAAACCAAAGGGTTTTCCAACATTCCTGTGAATCACATTGAGTCATTTTCTCCTATTTTTAGATCCCTCATTGGGTTCGTCCACGTTGTTGGTTATTCAGTACCTTTCTGTGAGAAGGACGTTCCCCGTATTCCTTACTCTCTTTTTGTTGCTATTTATATTTATTTATTCCCCTCAAAAACTAGCCATTGCCTTTTAAAATGCAAATTTGTAGAAACTCTCACACATTAAAATGTATAGCAGATGCTCATCCCTCTCTATGAGGCTTTAAACTTAAGGATCAGGAATAATTAAGTATGGTATGTTATTGTATGTTATGTTAACAATTTCATAAAGCGTGACTGCTGTCCCATAGGGTGTCCTGGTGCTGAGAACCCAAGCCGAGCAGAGAGAGTGACAGAAAGGGCAAAACAGGTAGGTCTAGACTACCGTGAGGTAATATTAGGGAGTCCTAAGCAATATTATAGAGCGAAGTTATTTTTGAAAAGCCCGTTTTTTTTAACCTTTTTGAATTTGAGAAAGGTGGGTGCAAGCCATAAAGCTACTAGGAGCTTATTCCAAAGCTTCGTTGAAGTCACTGTATAGGATTTTCCTCCTGCGTGAACATGTTTGTAGCGAGGAACCACTAGCAAATCAGCTTCAGCTGATTGTAAATTGGGAGCCGGAATGTACTGATGGAACTTCTCCACCAAATAATCATGGCAAATGAGGTGTGAATAGCCTTGTTGACTAGACATAGTGATTTACACATCACCCTTTTGCCCACTGGCTGCCTGGAGAGGCTCCTTATAAAAAACATGGGGGCTGCGCCCCAGCTCCCCCATTTACTGCATCATAATTCTTTATAAAGTTTTATCACTGGCAGACGTACCATGTCATCACTCTGACCCGAGGGTAAGGCGTTTTCACAGCTCTATTCATAGGAACAAATGCTTGTGCGCATTTTTCCATATTGCATGTTTTACCGGGAATCTCCACTGTCAGCCCTGGCCCCTTGCAGCTTGTGACGCTGTAGGACCGCACCCATGTGTGGCTCACAGCACCCTTGCTGATTGAAAACAGCCTGGGCGCTTTAGACGTCAGTTTTGTTTTTCCCAAGATTGTGTGTCAGTCAGTGAGGGTGCACCTTTCCCTACTTTTAACAGGGTGGTGTGCATTCCGAAATGTTCGCTGACCACACTATACCCCATAGTAAGCTGGGAAAGAGGTGGGGCTCAAACAGGCGCTGGTTCAGCCTCTTACTTGCTGGAAACCCAGGCTGCAGACGTTTCTCATCAGATTAAAGGGCAAGATTCCAGACTACATTACACACTCCCTACATTTTGCAGACTGGCACAGCACTTCCAAGGAGCAGCTAGAGGGGCACAGACAGGTAAATTAAGGTAGGCGGGTGCCACCTTCCCAATATTTAGATTTTACTGTGAGCTATCAAGAATTAGGCTAGCCCAGCAGGTTAGGTGCCTGCTGCAATAATCCTGCTATAACTAAAAGTGGATGAGGTCCATATATAAGTACAACAAAGGAGCAGAAGAGGACATATGTGCTGTAAAATCAGAATCTTCATGTATTGGACAAAAGGTGTTCAAGAAACCTTACAAATAATTTCATTGTTTTAGGTGTGGAAGTCTTACCCCATGGTGCTTTTTTTCCTAAGTGTCCAGCGTTGGGTATGGACTGTAAGAAGTGTGGACGTCGTTGGTATTTTGCTGTTGTTTGTAGAGATCTCAAAAGTTCTGGTGTTGGGAGTTTTGGAAGTGGTAAAGTTTCCTATATCAATCACAATTATGTGGATGACAGAGTGATAGAATGTGACGGTGCTATGTTGTTGTCCATTACTGAAATGATGGAGACAGTCCCATTTGTCTTAAACCATGTAAGTGCTTGGTGCATATCTTGAATTTGGAGATAGAACTCTTTGCTGATTCTGGTTTTCCCTGGACTATTATTACCAAAGATGTTTCCCTAGATCGCTTTAAGGGGAATCTGAGTCTCGAGGATTTGAAGGAATCGTTGCTAAGGCTTTCTATGGTTATAAAATGTATATGGAAGGGTATAAGGAAGTTGATTTAGAATTCAAAGGACGTGTTGCTCATATTAAGCTATATGTTGCAATCAAAGGTGTAAATGTGCTGGGTTGGAAGGACCAATGGAGTTTAGGAATTATTCTCAGCCCTAGGAGTTGTGATCCTGTGTTATTGATGTCAGAAGGGTAAGAGAATAAGGACAGTAAAGGTGATGCCAGTGTCATTGTGAATTCTTTTCCCAAGGTGTTTTTTGGGAAACTGGGAAGACTCAATAATTTTAGTCACATGATAAAATTAAAACAGGGAGCTCTACCTGTCAAGCAGAAACTTAGGGGTGTGTCTGTGTGTGTGAGGGAAGATCTTAAATTACTGCTACAAAGTCTTATTGATGATGATATTATAGGAGAAGTGGAGTAATCTGTGTGGGTTTCTCCCATAGTTTTGGCAAGAAATGCTGATAAAGGTTTGAGGCTCTGTGTGGACCTAAGAGCATTGAATGCTAATTTAGTGGTGGACTGCCACCCTTTGCCAAACATAAATGTGGTTGTTTATATGCTGGAAGGAGCCAGGGTGTTTTCTACATTTGATTTGCATTCTGCTTATCACCAAATTGCTTTGACTGATGATTCTAAACAATACACTGCTTTTCTAACACCACAGGTGTTGTTCCAATATAAGAGAATGCCTTTCGGTTTGGCCTCTGCGGCATCCGTGTTTCAGAGGGCAATGTGTCATATCTTTAAAGATTTAGTCAGTTTTGTAAAATGCTTTTGAGACGATATAATTGTGTGATGGAGGTGTGTAAGCGCTTAGAGTTAAATTGTCTGACTCTTAAGTAAAATAAGTGCAAAATGTTTCACGAATTGGTTGAATATCTGGGTCATACTCTTGCTGGAAATTGTGTTGTTCCCAAAAAGTCCTTTGTGGAAGTCATTGTGAAAGCCCCAGCTCCCAATAACAAAGTAAAACTGTTATCTTTTGCTGGGCTGTGCGAATACTATAGTAAGTTCATCAAAGATTTTGCCACAAAAATGGAACCACTCAGAGAACTTACCAGACACAAAGTAGAGTTTCATTGGACGCAGAAACAGCAAGATGCGTTCCAACAAATTAAAAATGAAATTGTTAAAGTCCCCACTTTGAAACCGTTTTGTATGAACAAATTGTGTCTTGTTACAGTAGATGCTAGTTTATGTGGAGTTGGTGGTGTGTTTTCCCAGAAGTGTGGTAAAGAGGAGTGGTGTGCCGCTTTCACCTCCCGCACTCTCAACGAAACAGAAATAAGATACTCTGTTATTGAGAGAGAACTCTTGGGTTGTGTGTGGGGCATTGAGCATTTTCGCAATTTCCTATGGGGAAGCAGGTGTGTTCTGAGAACGGATCACAAACCTCTTGTGTCAATTTTGTCGCCTGGTGGGTGGTGGAATGCTACTACCCGAATGGGTAGGCTTATGTCTAGACTACAAGAATATAGTTTCAGTGTAGAGTATGTTCTAGCGAAGCACAATGTTACAGCTGATTGTCTTTCCCGTCTACCCTGTCCATGTGTAGAGAAAATGAAGTAAGTGAGGATCTTGAGATGATCCCATCTGTTGGTGATTATGTGTCTAAAGAGGAGTGGAGGAAGAGTGTGACTGCAGATAACGCATGGAATTCACTTAAAGATTTTATCCTTAAAGGATGGCCAAAGGGTAAAGATGTCCCTGCTGGGGTGGAGCCTTTTCTGCAAGCATCCGCTGAGTTAGTAGTGGATGGTGAATTGATTTTCTAAGATGGAAAATGTGTACCTCTTGAATACATGCAAAACATTATTCTTAAACTTGCTCATGAGGGACATCCTGGAATGTCTTCTATGAAAAGATTGGTGAGATCTAGTTTTTGGTGGCCTAGTATGGACAAGGTGGTTGACAGGACAGTGAGAGAATGTGCTGAGTGTGTTAATGGTGATAAGAATCCTGCTCCATTGAAACCTGTGCCATGGCCAAAATGTCTGTGGCAGAAAATTGTTTTCGATATCTCTGGGCCATTTTATTGTTTACCACAAAAAGCTCATTACGCTTTGGTGATTATTGATTACCACTCTAAGTGGCCTGAAGTTAAGTTTGTTCCTCATGCCACTTCACAAACCATTATATAGTTTTTCAGAGAAATCTTTGCTCGTGAAGGGAGTCCTGAAGTTCTAATGACAGATAATGGTGTGTAATTAAAGTCACGTGAGATGGAAGAATTCTTGACCACTGCTCTCTATGATCCACAAGGCAATGGGCAGGTTGAAAGGTTGAAATGTTAAACTGTGTCCTAAATGATGGTGTGGAATTGGCTAGGAAATCAGGTAAAGAGTGGAAAGTTTTCTGAGAGAGAGTCTTTGGATGTATCACATTACTCCTCATTCTACTACTGGACTCATCCTGTTCCGTCTTTTGAGAGGGAGAGAACCGACATCCAAACTTTGTCCTTGGTGGATAAAGAAGAAAATGTATGATGGTGTTGTAAGTGATGATGTACGAAAGGTTTCTCTTAAGGTCCAACAAAAACAAGGAAAAATTAAAGACTTTTATGATGCTAAAATGAAAGTGAGAGTACCCACTTTTGTGGTAGGAGATTGGGTGAGACTACACAAACCTGGTCTCCGCACAAAAGGAACTTCTAAGTATGGACCTGCCATTAAAGTGGTTTAAGGCTAATATGAATAGTGTTGTGACCCAAGATGGAAGAGTGTGGAATGTAAGACGTGTTGTTATGTGTCACACTGCTCTTAACGAAATCAAGCGTGGAAATGTCGTTGAAAGAAAAGTGCTGTGTGAGACTGCTGGAAATGAGTCTCATGTGGATATTGGGAATTTGGCTGAGTCTGAGTCCGTTGCTTCCAGAGTTAAAACTGGTGGAGGGGGTGCAAATCCTCCAGTTAGAATGAAAGACTATATTTAATGCTTTTGTGTTAAGGGAAGGGATGTGTTATATTTTCAATTAAATTATATAATGTACTGTTCCTTTAACCTACCTAGCTTAGAATTATTTCTATTCAAAGCGCTGTTGTTGTTCTCTGTGCCATGGTGCAGATATTCTTAATTCTAATGTTATACCTCTGGAGCTTTTGGCCAGAGCAGTTGTGTGTGCTGTGCTGGAAACCAATAAATACTTTTTCTACGTAACCTGTGTTTCCTGGATTGGATGTGAATACTACACTGCTGCAAGAGATTGGTTAAAATCCTAGCATGATTAATAGAGTTTTTTCACTATGGCTTATTGTTGACAACACTTCTTCACTTTGAAGAGTTTGTTTTTCTTTTCTTCTGAGGCCCAATACGGCTCCAAGTGATGGGTTATGTTTTTATCTGGCTTTATTAAAATCATTTTCTGCCCTTTAGTTACTTTTTCCCCTCCAGAGATCACGTGGAAAACTTTGACATGGCGTGTTGCTCTCATAGATCCTAGGGTGACATTTATGTGCCAAAAAAGAAGGAAAATCGTTCATATTTTGTGATAGTATTTATTAGTTTATTATTTTGACATTTTCACACTTGCTAACACTGTCTGAGCATTAGTTTCACCCCATGTGTACCAGCATAACACCTGAATGTAGCAATAAGCATCACAAAGGTGGCCAGTTAACCTTTGCAAACTTGTTTCTGTTAAAATCTGCAGGTTTGCCACACGTGCTGAGTTACATGGCAAATGCGGTAAATCCATAATTCTGCAAAAAACACAGCTGCTGTAAAATTGCATAATTTCAGTGACCCTGACCTATGCAGAGGAAATGCCTTGCTCCTGGTTTTACAGATCAGACTACATGCCATCCAATAGACCATACAAGTGCAGCGCAGCTCAAATTGAAACGAGCAAGTGAATGCTCATTGGATCGATGGTAGACGAGGTCCAACTTTGCGAACCAGTGGCTTTGCCCCCTGAGACATCAGACACAAATACATCTTATGCTCTTACGCCCTACCACTTTCAAGGTTTACCAGCTGCCACTGCTGGCAGCCAATGGAGAGCTGTGAGAGTGCCAGTCGAAGAAGAAAAACATGGCCAACCAAGCACTAACTTGGCAGTCGTGTTATGTATTCTTTTTAGTTTCTTCAAAGGCCCTGCATCAAGGCTTAAGATAAAGGAGTTATAATAGTCCAGGCGACTCAAGACTGTCACCTGGGTGACCATCTCCGGTGAACCGGCTGGGGCAAGAGAGGCAAGATCTTCCTTAGCTGTGTTTAAAGGAAGAAACACGAGGATGCAAGGTAATTAATCTGGCCCTCGAATGTGAGCGCTGGGTCCAGGTGTATCCCTAGGTTGTTCACCAATTTTGCAGGTGATGGAAAATGCCAGTAATAGTGCCTGAAGTCTGGTTGCCAAGTCAAGTCAAGTCAAAAGAAACTTTATTTCGGAATAAATCCATAAAAGCACATAAAATCAGTGTAAAACATTTGAGAATAATGGGTAAAATCTTTAAAATAATGCATCCAGACAGCTAATACATAATATTTACATTCCTAGATCAAATCGACATTTTTAGGTATTTTTTCCGTTTTTGCCAGAAAGCCCCCAAAAATTTAGCCACTGCAAACACAATGTGCGCGGCCGTTTCGCTCTTAAGAATTCTAAAGGCTTGATGGCACCTTACGAAACCCAGGTTCCTACAAATGGGAATGATCCACTTTCTACGAAACTCAGTATAGCCCGTGCAAAAAAATATAAAATGCAGCTCAGTTTCCTCACTTGCGCTGCATGCCGGGCAAATACTGGATGTTGGCGTGGACCAGGAGCTAGTAAAGGCACGAATTGGCAAGGACCCGTGCCTCCATTGCAGGTAGAGCTTCCTAATCATTACGGGGTAAACATTGTCCAAGGCCGATTCGAAAGTATACGTACTCTTCATAAGAAGGAATTGATTTGTTAGGGACCCTAGAAATTTAGAGGGTCGGAGTATAGGAGCCTTAGAATCATGATACACCTTGGTTAGAGCCTTTTTAGAAAGTTTGGGGCAGGCATTGCCAGGATCATTCCAGAGTGCATCTAGTCCTAGGCTCATCAAACTGTTCCTAATGAATTTAAGCCAAGGAATGTTTCCCGAATTTGAGAAGCTGAGAACTTCCTGGAGACCCTGTCTGTAGTGAATCAATTCAGGCACCGTCCATAATCTGCGCCAGTAGATCACAGGACGAAGTGCCAGCTCTTCCTCCAGTGGTCTAATGCCTAGATCAAGTCTTAAAGGCACTAGCGGTGTACTCGGGGGAAGAGCTACTAGACACCTAAGGAATCTGTTCTCCTCCTTTGTCAGGCTGTCCAGGATTTTATGACCCCATAGCTCACTCCCATAGGTAACTGCCCCTCTTGCTTGGACCCTATAAATATGAAGAGGAGGGCCTATGGGTTTAAGGGTTGACCTATTCTTCCCCACCATTGTTAATATTCCGCCAATATGTTGCGCCAGCCTCACCCTTGTTTTCTCCTGATGTTCGCCCCACTCCAATTCCTCATTGAGTGTGACGCCAAGATATTCAAACGTGCTCACTCGGTCTAATACATTTTCCCCAATGCGAGGGATACGGTGAAACCTGGGTGGCGGATTGAAGGCCATAAATTTGGTCTTTGTGGTGTTAATTTCCAATCCGTGCTCTCTACAGAAGTCCCCAAAACCATCCAGAACACGCTGGATTCCCATAGGTGACTTGGAGAGAAGGAGGGTATCATCGGCAAACATAATTGCTGGGACCCTCCTTCCCGCCAACTTCGGGACATCCGAATTGGGGACCCCGTTAAGATGGTCAATGACCCCGTTAACAAAGAGGCAGAACAGGGTCGGTGCAAGTACGCACCCCTGTCTTACCCCTCTCTCAACGGGAAACTTATTCGAGAGTTCGCCCTGCGCACCGCACCTCACACGGGCATAGGTGTTTGTATGGAGGCGGATGATCATATTCAGGAGATCAGCTGGCATCCCCACTTTCGCCAGGACTTCCCAGAGCTTACCACGCGGAACAAGGTCGAACGCAGCCCTTAAATCTACAAATACAGTATAGAGGCTGCCACCCTCCAGCTGTATTATTTTCCAATATATAAGGGACAGCCTAAAGACCTGATCCACGGTAGAGATCTTCTGACGAAACCCAGCCTGAAGAGGGGTCAGGACATCCCTCTCCTCGATCCAGTCCAAAAGACGATCCAACAGAAGCCTCGCAAAGAGTTTCTGTGGAACGTCTATCAGACTGATCGGTCTGTAATTGGCGGGGAGCAAAGGTGAGCCCCTTTTAAAAATGGGCACAATCTCCGCCCCCAGCCAAGTTAGGGGAAGTGCCATCCCATGGATAATTGCGTTGAACAGTATCAAAAAGTACAATGCCCAGATTCTGACTTCGTGCCTTAGGAGATCGCCTGGGATCTTATCTAGACCTGGCGCTTTTCCTAAGGAAAGGCTAGTAATTGCCATTTCCACTTCCTCCAGCTTAAAGTCTTCCATCACAATACAACTATCAATGGGGTTCACTAAGCTCTCAGGCGGAGTTCCCATTTGGTCTAACCCAACACTACTATAAAGGGACAAAAAGTGTTTTTCCCAGACTTCAGCTGTAACATTGCCTTCTATAGCCTTAACAGGCTCAGCAGAACCATGTCTGACTATGTGCCAAAATTTTTTAGAATCTCTGAATTTGAGAGCAGATGTTATTTCTGACCAGTTCTCCCAGTCCCAATCTATTTTCGCAGCTTCAAGACTGGACTTATAAGCCACCCTCTTTTCCCTGATCACAGAGGATGATTCCTTGTTTTTAAGTGCTTGGAGGAGATCTTTCTTTGCCACCCTACAGCTGGCATTGAACCAAGAGGCTCTTTCACTCCTCGGTTTCCTGCCCCGGACTACAGGATTCAATACCTCAGCTAGGTTGACACAGAGAGTCTGGTGGATACCCTCAAGGGGAGAACAGCCTTCCAACGAGGGCAATTGAGGGAGTAGGTTCTCCATGCTTTCCAGAGTTGCAGCCACTTGCTCATATATGGCCCTTATGCGGTTCGGTTTCTCTAGTAGTCTCTCCCACCTTAGTCTTCGTCTGTTGCTAGACAGAGTAAGGCTAGGAGCAGGTAAACCATTTCCGCGGATTTCTGACCTAAGGAAGCCATCCGCAGCTAATGAGAGGATTAGGGGGTTGTGGTCACTGTCAGCCCTTTGGTCTATTTTAAAGTCTAGTGCCAATTTCCATTCTTGGAGTCTAATCAATATATAATCGATCCGAGACTCCTGCCTTGGTCTGTTGAAAGTTGGCTGGGGCGGGTTATCCCCCTTAAACCTACCATTGCATGCTCTGAGTGAATTTGCCAACATTAATGTTAGAACTTGCAATAAGAGAGGTGATGCTACCCTGGCTGGCGGACCTGTAATTCTTTGAATTCCCCAAAGATCATCCTCCTCACTGCTGATCCCATCTAAATACGTCGGGAGTGGTTCAAACTGGATATTGAAATCCCCTCCGACCAAGAGTATATCTGGGCCAGTGAGGGAGTCAAGAAAAAGCCCTAGATCCTCCAATGTCCTTGAGGTGGCTGCAACTCCAACCGGTCTAGAATATATATTTACCAGTCTCAAACCCACCCCATTGGGCCATCGCAAGACAACACATAAGATATCCAGAGAGTTAGTTTCTACCAACTCGGCAGTACAACCTAAATGACAAGCAATCCATGTTGATAAGCCACCAGACGGGCGTCCCTTCCCTCCCCATCTAGCTGGAATATCAAAGGTAGCAAAACCGGGGTGGCTAAGATTTTCTCTAGCCCACGTCTCTTGGAACATGCATATATCATGTTCTTTAATAAAGGTTTCCCAATCAGTATTGCCTAACTTATTGGGAAGCCCAGCCACGTTCCATGACAGAATCTCTAGAGCCCTCGTAGTTCTAATTACAGGCATAAAAGCCTCATGCGGAGAAATTTCTTCTATCCTTTGGAGAGCACAGACCTCCCGGTCACTTTGTGCTTTACACGTGAACCCCTGTAATTCTTTAGCCTTTCGTGGGAGGCAGCCACCCACCGCCTCCACCCTGTTCTCCCTGTATGCAGAACGGTGAGATTCGGTGGCTAATTCATCTATGGCCACCAGAGCGTGTTCCGGGGGTCCTAAGTAAGCCGCCAGTGAGGGCACAAGTTGCCTGTCAGAGGTAGAATGATGTGTACAACAAGTTGACCGTTTGAGAATCAGATCCATACCCTCATCCTGGCCCCCCTGCATGCTATGCCCACAAACAAAAGAGTTACTGAGTCAATCACAGTCATCAACTCCTGATAAGGCCCCAAATCTATTAGCAACTTCGAGGGGAGTAAATGGTAGCGTATAATTCTCCCTCCGAGGTCCCATTCTGTGATTCCTAGGAGGAACCGTGGACCATTCTGCTACATTTTCATATGCCACCTGACTAAGTACATGCGTGTTACAATGTGGAGCAAGGGAAACAAATGGTGCTGCAAATGGATGAAAGAGGGCCACTGTTTTTCTTGGAGCCCTGGGATGTGCATTATAAGAGACCATTGATCTTGGGTAAAAATAGGATAATACACGGGGGTTTATAGATCCCCGTGTAGAGCCCAAGGGATAGTCTAGGATGTATTTGACTGCATTAGGGTCTCTAAAATTAATAATAATTACATCCCCTTCTAGATCTTTGATTCTGCGGCCCAACCAAGGAAGTCTTCGTACATGCAATATCTCGCCATTAATGTTTGGGGGAAGGGGTCTATTTGTCCTAAGCCAGTGCACGATTTTGTTTTTTAGGTTATAATAACCCTCATTTCTGCCCTTATCCAGAGGTGGAACTTCAGTTAACACCACCACATATGGTACCGCCTCTGGGGGCAAATTAACTTGATGGCTACGTGAATCACTCACTCTAACTGAGAGGTGATTTTCCCCCTTCTCATTTGGGGATATTACTCTGTTAGCGTTTATTAATTTTTCCCTTATTTCACCATCTACGTGTTGGCCATGACTTGGATTAATTGCAGTAGGATTGGGCTTATCCCTAGGCTGAGGATTGGAGCTACCTATCTTGCTGATCTTAGTGTACGTGCAAGAAGGATCTAAGTCCATAGAGAGAGACGGGTAATGAGTGGAATCTTTCGATGTCCCTGGATGTTTTGAGAATAAAGATTCTAAATTCCCCAGTCGTGACTCTATATTTTTTAACCTTTCTATAATAGGTAGAGTGAATGATCTAATCAGCTTCTCTATGCTCTCAAGGTGTGATGTCACTGTACACAATTCAGGTAAGGGCAATGGAGAGCAAGACAAGTCAGGAGGGGGAAGAACCAGGGAGGTGGAGGGTGTTACAGCCAGATCGCGTGTAGTTGAGGGTGGTGATAGAGCCTTTGTCAGTGATGCAGAGCTCTCATTTAGTGTGAGGCCCTTGCCAAAATCAGTATGATTACTATTGCGAGTTGGCAAGTTGCCTAGCCTCTTTCTTCTCTTATACGGGGGGGGCCTTATAACTTTGGACACCTGTGCCCTCGCTGTCTTTTTAATAGTGGTCTTAGCCCTCGGTTCAATTGGAGTAACAACAATATCGATTTCCTTTCCAGAAATAGTAGAAGTACTAGCGGGAGGCAAATTAATTAAAACTGGTAACGAGTTAAAATTACTGGGTGCAGGATCAATTGTTCTTAACAACTCTGGTACGTTGTCCATGGCTAGCGCCTCCTGCGTCAAGGTAGAAGGACTTAACACAATATGGGACGGACTCAGAGGTGATATACTGTCCAGTAATGACCTATTTTTCATGCACTCTATGGAGCGGCGTCTCTCGGCCCTTCGTTCAGCGAGTGTAGTCTCCTTGTCCGTGGGTACTGTCATCTTTTTAAAATAGTCTACCAATGTACCTTTAGTTAGGACGCCATGTTTAGCAGGAGAGTTAATAGCTACAATATCAGTCATATTGATACTGGCAGTGTCAAGCTGCAGACTCACGGTTAGTAGATGTTGCAGATGGGGAGTTGCCCCAGTCCAGTCTCCTCGTGACTCTGAGGGCCTCAGAGGGCCCGCTCTTTGCCCGGTCTTCGCCCCGGCTCTCGTCCCGCACGCGTCCCGCTAGCGCGTGAGAACAGTAATGTGATGGTATAGAAGATGGGGGCGTAGACAGGGGAGGAGTCGGGAAGAGGGCCAGGTGCAGCCGGTGTGGAGCACGCACAGCTCCCTGGTCCTCGCAGTCCCGAATGCGTGGTTTTCAGTTAGCAGACTCTCCCCTGGAGCAAGTGATTCCAAACAGCGTTATGGCTCCAGAGTGCTATGTCCGTTGTGGTTGACAAACCCCAATGTCCAGCAACAAGGAAACGGACCTCGAGCGGCACCCGCGAAGCGGGTGCCGCGAGTCGTGATATGCTCTGCGGGGGAGGAGTCGGGAAGAGGGCCAGGTGCAGCCGGTGTGGAGCACGCACAGCTCCCTGGTCCTCGCAGTCCCGAATGCGTGGTTTTCAGTTAGCAGACTCTCCCCTGGAGCAAGTGATTCCAAACAGCGTTATGGCTCCAGAGTGCTATGTCCGTTGTGGTTGACAAACCCCAATGTCCAGCAACAAGGAAACGGACCTCGAGCGGCACCCGCGAAGCGGGTGCCGCGAGTCGTGATATGCTCTGCGGGGGAGGAGTCGGGAAGAGGGCCAGGTGCAGCCGGTGTGGAGCACGCACAGCTCCCTGGTCCTCGCAGTCCCGAATGCGTGGTTTTCAGTTAGCAGACTCTCCCCTGGAGCAAGTGATTCCAAACAGCGTTATGGCTCCAGAGTGCTATGTCCGTTGTGGTTGACAAACCCCAATGTCCAGCAACAAGGAAACGGACCTCGAGCGGCACCCGCGAAGCGGGGGCCGCGAGTCGTGATATGCTCTGCGGGGGAGGAGTCGGGAAGAGGGCCAGGTGCAGCCGGTGTGGAGCACGCACAGCTCCCTGGTCCTCGCAGTCCCGAATGCGTGGTTTTCAGTTAGCAGACTCTCCCCTGGAGCAAGTGATTCCAAACAGCGTTATGGCTCCAGAGTGCTATGTCCGTTGTGGTTGACAAACCCCAATGTCCAGCAACAAGGAAACGGACCTCGAGCGGCACCCCTGTCTGGTTGCATAAGATCAGGAATACAGGAAAGTCTCATGTGCAGCACTTCAGTGTTGTCTGAGTTGAATTGTGTGAGATCAAATGTAACCACTCTGATACCGCATCCTTACACTGGTGAAAAGCTTCAACTGGGTTTTCAGCTGCTTGATCCAGTGTGATGATCAGCTGGGTGTCATCTGCATAACTCATATCACTGATAGCAAAATATGTTATTACTTTAACCACTGGGCAGAGGTATATCTTAAAAAATGTCTGACTCAAAGCTGATCCCTGCGGCACTCCTTGACTCAAATATTTCAACTCAGACATACAGAGTGGTTGGAAGAACCTTGCGATCTCCCCTGTAGATAAGTCCCACACCGTTCATGTGCCTTTCCAGTAAGGCCAGTCTCCTTCAACCTAGTGTTTTAGAAGTCATGAGACATCAGAACAAATGCGGTGGATAGGCCTAATAGCACTTAGGCTGTGCATTGCGATTGGTCTGCTAGCATTCGTAGGTCATCTACCACTGTTACAAGGACCGTCACTGTGCTATGAAACAGGCGAAACCCGGACTGAGATGACTCAAGTAGGTTGCTTTTAGGCAACCGGTCAGATGGCCAAAGGTTGACTTGTTTTACAAGAGATTTCTGGTATAAGGCAGAAAGGAAATTGGTCAGTGATATGACAGTAAATGAGACACTGCAGTAGTGTTTCTTTTAGGAGAGGCACCACCAAGGCCATTTCCACTCCACAAGAGTACAACAAATGCTGTCCTATCTGACATCACCAAGAAGTGTGACTGTTTAGTCAATGGCCCGTGTAAAAATGAAAACTTTAAGTCCCAGTATGCAATATGTTGTGAGCTCAAATGTGGGGTAAAAAAATGACTGGCTGAAGCTCTGTCACACATGATAGGTTTACTTTAGGAAATTATTTAGGATAATATTAGAAATCAATCACGGCTTTGTTCATCCCGTGGTAAAGGGTTGCACATAGTGCCACTCAAAAATGTGAGCTTTAAATCACAGCACTTTACTGCATTTTAGATGTTGCAGTGTAGATCCAGTATCCTGAAAATAGTAATAGAAGCTGTAGGCTACACCTGCGAAGGAAACTTCGTAAGAACTGTATGCGTGAAACACTGATAGCTTTTTATTGAATGCAAACTCACTTTAAGTGTGTTTCCCTGACAATCGCACTTCCTCACTGGAATAAAAACTGAAATAACTATTGAGAAAAAAACTTGTTCTTTTTAAGTCGAGTCGATTCGAGTAAAAAATCATTTCTAGAAGTACTTTTCCGATTAAGGTTTAATCCTGAGGCTGGGATGTTTCTTTTTTTTGGTGTATGTTTTATGGATTTACATTTTCCATATAAATGGGGAATCAATTTTTTAAAAATTCATTATTCCAGGATTATTATCTCAGTTCGACAAACTCAAGTTTGGTTAGATTGAAGGCAGTCCTTTAACTCTCATGAAGGTTGACCTATTATTAGGTCACCCCAATGTGGCCTCTTCTTCATTAACTTCCAGTTGTTTACTAAATGATGTACCATAATTATTCTATCGTTCAAAGCCAGGGCCGTAGCTACCATTGATGCAGCAGGTGCAGTGCACCAGGGCGCAGAGCCTTGAGGTGCCAATTGAACCCTGATAATTGCTGTATGTTACTACCCCGACAACAAACAAAGGTGCCATTTTCATTGCTTTCACCAGGAACTATTACATCCTTCCTTACCCTACTGTTCAAAGCACTTTTCCCAGTTTGGGGGGACCCTTCCAAGTCTGCGCCTTGTGCTCAATATTGTATATTTATCTATAGGCTCATCCAGTTGCAGCCATGAGCTTTATGAGTTTGGGGTTAAAACAGGCACAAAAACATTCAGGTGAAGCACCGTCTGATCACATCAGGTTGGATTTTCACATAATTATTGCTCCCTCAGTGATCAGTGATAAATAATGAGCAAATAAAAGTATTACAGATATTGCACCATTTTACCCGCACAGTTTACATCTGGTAGGGTGTGGAAGAAACTGCACACTCAAAAGATGGAGTTCTGTTTAAAGTGACTTGTGCTGACATATGTCCTTGGTGCCTTGGTAAGACAGTACTTGGTGCAAACACCTACTACCACCATACTATGAAAGCTGATTTGTGTAGGTGCAATGTGTGTCTGGAATGCTTCCGCATACTAGTTATGTTGCATTTTGTTGTGGTGTTGATGTGTTGTTTTTTTGTGGTGCATTATTATACTGTGTTGCACTACTGGTTGTTGTATTTCATTTGGGGCCGTATTACATAAGGTGCCCCAGGCACGCAATGGGCATTTGCGCCCGTTTTACGTGCCTATGGGGCACTTTGGTATTATAGAAGGGGACGCAGACGCTTGTACGTCCCCTTCTATAATAACGATAGCGCTGGCACACTTAAAGCACCAGCGCTATCAACAGAGGGTGTTCCCTCATTTGCATAGGGGCGTACCCTAGCCAAATGAGGGAATTCCTTTGACTCTGCGCTCACGCCATATTACAGATGTGGGGGCAGAGTCAACGAAGCCCTCAGGAGGCGCACTGACAGTGCGCCATTTAAAAGGTGGCGCCCTGCCAATCCGCATCCTGACAGCAGCTCTCTGCAAGGGGAAAAGGGGGTTCCATAGATCCCCCAGACATCCCGTTGCAGGTGGGTGCAGTCCCTGACTGCACCCGCCTATAAGGGGATCTCCAAACCCCTTTGAAAGTTCAGGCAGGTGCCGCCTGCACTGTGAAAACGAGGAGCGGCTGCTCCCTGTTTTCACATGAATGCACTGCCCTGGGGGCAGCACGAGTTCCCGGCTACCCTGGGGGCAGCGCATTAACCATAATAGAGCACATTGGCATTGTTTGCGCCTGGCGCACCCTGGGTGCATACGTTATACGGCCCTTGGTGTTCCCTTTCATCCGTGTTCTCATTATTGTTTTTGCCACTGGTTTAGTGTTATGTCATTGAGATGTGTTCTGTTGTTTACGTTAGAGATGTGACATATTGCTGCTATATTTCCCGTCAAAAGAAGCACATTCCTTTGAAGTTCCAGTGACGAACAACTATTTACCTCTGTCTAAGGTGGTAAAATACCACTGTTCGAGCACTTCAACAGTGTAAGGCACCAGTCAGCCTGAAACTGTGGCAGAGAAGCCCCCTTCAGTGCTCACTTTGTGATTCAGTCCCAGAGGCCGTATGGTCTCGTACTCTGCGCTGCACCGGCGCAAAAGTGGTCTGTGCATTTCTTTTTTTCCGTCTTCAGCACATACTTTACCTCGAAAAATCTTGCTGTGGGCCTCGGAGCTCGTAAACACTGGGCAGTAATTGCCTGTTTGTGTTTCCCAACACAGTTGTCAGCAAAAATACTCTAACTCGGATTTTTTGTAGTTAACGTAGACGCCGAAAGACACGAAAAGGAAACGGACAGAACCCGGTGCTGTGCCTGCGCCGAAAGCTGAAGCATGATAGCGCCCCCTGTCGCCCGATTATGCGCACTACTGGGTAATAGGTCTCTATTGCGCTAATTTTTTTTAATTTGAGGAATTACATCTCCTGTGTATGGCTGGCGCACATTAACATTTAAGAGTTGCCAGAACTTTACAGTGTTTTAAAGGTTATAGTATTTGGAATTGTTTTTATTACTAAGTTTGTATGCTGATTTTATCTCTCATATGTCTTTCCGGCCGCTGCTTGTACTGTGTATACATTTCGATGTGCATTATGGATTTTAAATAATCCTAGATAAAGGGATTTGATACAAGTTTTAATTCATATGCGTGGTCCTCCAAGTTGTGATCATGTAACTGCCCTTCTGAATAATTTCCTAATACAGTTTGCTAGTCTGGTTAGTCTCCGAGTTAGGAATTCTATCCTGTCTGTTTCTAATTCCAAATTCTAATAACCTCAAAGACCAGGCCATCGACGGACTTCCTTCCGGTTGCCCTCGCCGCTGTGTAGAAAATCAAAACTGACTCATAAGAATATAAATATCCCCCTTTGACACTTTCTGAACTACTCAAAGTGAGGTGGGCATATCTGTCTCTGTTTAATCAGCATTTTTTGTACAAAAAATCCCGGAGTTCCTCCTCCATCAGAAGGTCAGCATTAGCCTGACAGATTTGATGAATATTAATCATATTGAGATTGTCAGCCACACCAAATAACTAAAGCGTTTAGTTCCCTGCGTGCCTGGCTTGTGGCATCCATCTTGATTGAGGTCGGCCCTGTTTGCGTTCATTGTGTAGCAGCCTGCTGCCATTTATCAGTTGTAAAATCTCATCTACCTGCTCCTAGGAAAGAAACATCCATCCATCCTGACAGGTTCACAGCAATTTCCAGCTACACTGACTTCGCTCTTTGGAGGTGCTAGTTTTTTCCCCCACAAGGTAATTGCATTTAGACGTTAGATGTGATACAGTAGTTCCGATCTCTGACTACGTATATAGCAGCTTGCAGCACGCTTGCCTTTAGTTGCACGAAATTCACTGTGGTATCGGTGACAATATGCAAGAAGAGCAGCGAAGAGGGCTTTAAGTGGGATGTAAAGAGGAGGGTCCCTAAAAGGTGCGTGACCGCAGAAGCGCAGCTAGGAATCCTTACCAAGCAGTGAGGCGTATGCAATACGGTTGGATTGGGATCAAAAATCGGCCGGGGAACACCAAAAACAAGTGGCCCACATTTGCCTATTGGCTTTCCGCAAAACACTGCTTCAGCGAAGCTTTATGAAACGAAAAGGGGTGGGGGCATGTTTTATTAACTTCACTTAGATAAATGCACCGATTAGTTCACACTGCTGAGCCACACATAATGCAAGTGAGATCACTTCTGCTCAGGCCCCCTGCACCGCTCAATCAGCATACATTAATGGGCCAGCCCAGCGAGAGAAAGCGAGTGATACCTCCGCCCATCTGACTCTAGAAAGGCCATTCAGGCACCCACTGGGACTCTGGTGGCATCCTAACAGCACAGGCAGCCCCCAGGCTGCCCAAAAAAGCGTCCCACAGCCGGAACTTGGCTACTGGCCCTTCAACCATTTCCCGAGTGCTCGCGTTACCAATCCGATCCTGTATGTAATTGTGGGTGTGCCTTAAAACAATTCTGTGCTTCCCACAGCGTCCCAAACAAATGGTATTTTGGTGCCTCTGTGTGAGCTTTCTATTGTTGCATCCAGAAATATAACTCAACAACGGCCACACACTTAAAACAAGGCAGAACTATTGGCATTGCCAGTGCTTATTAGCTGTGTAAGAAAAATGTGTAACAATGATTTTACTGTTAATAATTAGAATTGAAACATTTTCAACTCTGAAACTATGAGCTTGTGTGGAACGGGCAGTGGTCTATGGAGTCTTCATCATTCCCATTCCCCCCTTCACTTCACTTTCCTATAGAGTCCATGTTCTTCTTACAACAATTTCACCTCATATCGTTCCGAAAATTTCCATCTGCATTTCTCACCTCATCTCTTTCCTCTTCAACATTGCCTTTGCACTGTGCTTGTCTTCACCCTTCCCCCCGCATACAGATTTATGCACTGCCTTTACTTTTGCTTTCAGTGTCAATATTTTGACATGTCTGTACCTCATTCACCCACTTTCTCACAGAATCACAGCATAAATTGACACATGACCATTGTTCTCTGCAGGGTGGCCGAGGTTTGGATAAGCAGGCATTCTGACACATGTATGACCTACTGCCAGGCACTGTGAGTAACTCACAGTGCTGTCAAATGAACCCCAGAGTTTCCAATCATGCACCTTCATAAGCACCCTTCCTGAACCTGAACTCACACAGATACCAAGAGGCATCTCAGTTGACAGTACGCACTATGCAAGAACATGCTTCACACAAACTATACAAATACTGCATCCTTAAAAAAGCAAATCCTCTCAGTAAATGCAAGATTAAGTAAAGCAAGTTAAATATAAACAGGGACTGATCGAATCTATTGGATCCCGTGGTGCGCCTAGCAGCTGAGTTCAATGTGGCCTTTAGCAGCGCCAGACCATCTTTGGGTAAGCCAGCAATAATAGTGTAATGATGTACCAGAAACATGTAGTTTACAAGAAATCTTCTTTATTCAAGTTACAGGTAAAGTTAAGGTCCCATCCACAAGACTCCCAACAGCAACTGACATGAGTACTAGACAACCAGACCCAAGCACTCTAACATTCTAGATTCAGCTGATTGACATTCCACAACAGTAGGGACCTAGTTACTATATAATAATAATGCATTGCTAATGTACATAACTACATGGACGATACTACACACCTTCCCCCGAACAAAACAAAAGAGAAAAATATAACCAACAAGGAAACAACTCTACAGCATGAAAAAGTCTTATAAAGTGATTATTGCACAATATAATCATGTAGAGCCACAGGAACTCTACGTGCACGAGAGCTCCTACGCAGAGGAGCTGTGACCTTGGAATGGCCAGACTGATTGCTTGAATTTGAACAATTATTACCATGGCTGGACATGGAAACAGACATGGGGGCAATCCTATTTAGATTCCAGATATGCCCATCATTTAGTTTCACAGCATTCTTAAATAGCTTAACAACCTTAAAGGGAGAAGAGAATCTTGACCCATCAACTTTATGGGGAAGACGTACCTTTACACAATCACCTTTTTGTACCTTCGTGTGAGCCACAGCATGTCTGGCATCAAAATAAATTTTTCTCATAGTAGACTTCTGTTGTTGTTTAGCTAACCAAAGAGTATCACAGCAGTTATAACCTCAGAATTCTTACCTCTCATCTAGGACTGAAACATGTACGTATTAGGGGTACGCCCACTAAACAATTCAAAAGGAATTTTTCCTGTGGTGGAGTGTGGTGTAACTCTGTAAACCATAACTCTCTGATGTATTTCAACTTTCCAATCTTTACCTTGCGCCTTGGCTAATTGGATGGACTCTTTAAGTACACGGTTGAACCTCTCTACCATTCCATTGCATTCGGGATGGTAGAGAGAACAACGTTTGTGTTTGATGCTTTTCATGATCAAAAACTCCTCCATTTCCCTTGAGACAAACTGAACACCTTTGTCTGTTAGAAGAGATTCAGGAAACACTTCTCTACAGAAAACATCTTGTAAAAATTTGGTGATGTGTTTGGTTTCTATACATTGTGAGAGTTTAATTTCAGGCCACCTTGAAAACATATCGATAAGAACTAGAACATAAAATTGTCCAGTTTTACAAGAAATAGGTCCCAAAATGTCTAATGCCACATCTTGCCAGCATCGTGTGGGTGCCTCACGCATAACCATAGGTTGTACCCTAGTTTTGTAAATTTTGTCAGAAGAATTACATTCTATGCAATCTCTTATCAAATGGTCAACAAGGATATCAATACCCAGCCACCAGAAGTGTAAACATACACTTTCTTTCGTTTTTGATATACCTTGATGCCCTTGATGAGCCAGTTGGATGATTTTAGACCTTACCGAGGTAGGAGGAACCAGTCTAGTGCCTCTCCAAAGTAGCCCTTCACTCACAGAGAGTTCATCCCTTACATTGAAAAACTTACGAGCATTCTCATTCATATTCTTTGTGCAAGGCCAACTACTTGATACAAAATTGCAAATTTCGTGTAGATCTGCATCTTTGCTCATTGCATCTCTCCACTCATTTTCAGAAACTACACTCTCTACAATTTCACACACGCTAAATTCATCAACTTCCCATGAGTCTTCAGGGCTAAGAGAAGCTCCTTTAACTAGTTCAGGTACTAAACGGGAAAGACAGTCTGCAACCTTATTCTCGACTCCAGGTATGTACTTCACGACAAACTCAAAATCTTGTAGAGCAATTACCCATTTACATATCCTGGAGGAAACTGCATCGAGGCCCTTTTTGCAGAACAAATCTTTAAGTGGTTTATGGTCCGAATGGACAACAAAAGGACTGCCCCATAAAAACTTTTTTAATTTCTTGATTGCCCAGAAGATACATAGTGCTTCTTTTTCGATCACTGAATATAAAAGTTCAGGACCAATTAAGGCTCTAGAGAGGAATAAGATGGTGACTTCCTTGCCATCTTTTACTTGCTTAAGGACAGCACCTATTCCGCGTGAACTGGCATCGGTAATAAGTACAGAGTTGGAAGAGATATCAAAACTCTGAAGAGAAGGAGCAGGGTTAAGAGCTAGTTTAATATCGTCAAACTCAGCTTGACACTGTGGTGACCATATACATTTTACACCTTTTTTTAAAAGTGACCTTAGATTAGTATTTCGACATGCAAAACGTGATACGAACTTATTATAATATTCTGCCATACCTAAGAAAGTGACAAGTTTATCTCTGGATTGTGGGGCAGAGAGCTCATTAATGGTTTTAACTAGTCGTTCTTTGGGTTTAACACCACCCTCTGTTCAACAGTGACCTAAATAATCAATTTCAGGAAGATTGAATTTACACTTGTCCTCCCATAGAGTCAGACCCCTTGCCACAAAACGCTCAAGAACAGCCTTTAACTTAACATCATGTTCTTCTTGAGAAGATCCATGAACCAGTACGTCATCTTGGTAGATTTTGACTCCGTCAATACCGCTCAACACATCTTCCATGATCCTTTGTGTTAGATCTGGGGGTCTCTAGTTGGCAGGGTAGGTACCACTGTCCAAGTAGGGACCCTTGCTTCTAGTCAGGGAAAGGGGGATACACTGTTAAGATAACCCCTGCTCACCCTCTAGGTAGCTTGGCCTGAGCAGTCTAGGCTATCAAAGGCAATGCGTAAAGTATTTGTACCAACTGTCACAGTAACACAGTGAAAACACCACAGATTTACTCCACACCAGTTTTAGAAAAATAAGGTATCTTTACTAAAAACTTCACAAGACCAAATACTACAGACAAACCAACATACAATTAAAAAGGTTACTTTAAAACTAGTTCAAGAGTTTGCAAAAAGTACTCCAGGATGTCAAAATCAGTGTCCTGCACAATGCGACTCTCAATGCACAAAATGCGACACTCTCGTGCCCAACAGTACCTGTAGTTGCGATAAGGTTCCCAAAAGCTATAACAAGGAAGATGGCAAAGGCGATGCGATACTCCTGAGATCCTGGGGAGGCTTTGCAGCAGCCCTGCTTCACGCAGCAGAGGTGGATGCGCCGGCTCCGATCTGTAGGGGGAGGATGCGATACCTTTGGCTTTCGTTGCGTAGGTTTCTTGGGGGGAAGCTTCACGCACAGGTTCGATGCGATACTCTTCTATGTGGTGCGATGCGTGGCGCAGCATTGCCTTCCGACGCCGCAACTCTCGATGCGCCACGGAACGGGACTCTGCGTCGACGCACGCAGCGACTGGAGACTTTTCACGCACCGGCAGTGGTGCGGCCCGCAAACTGGTTCTGCGATGACCCTCGCAGCGTCAGGAATCTTCTCGCACCGGGACGATGCTCGACGCACTCGGCGATGCGGGGACCCTGCGTGTTGCGATGGTGCCGCGATGAAATTTTCCTCGCACTCTCGTCTTGCGATACGCAATCGGATGATGCGTTGGGTACCAGTCACTCTTGTTCACGCTTCTGCTTCTCAGCTCCCAAACACAGCAAAACGACCTCCTGAGGCCCCAAGACTGGGCGAGCACTCCAAGGCAGGTCAGAACTCTCTCAGCAGAGTTCCAGGGGAGCTGGTGGTAAAGTCCTTTTGTTCCTGGGACTTCTTAACAGGGAGCCAGCTCTTCTCAGGCCCTTGGAGATCAGAATCAAAAGAAGGGGACACAGCAAAGTCCTTCCCCTCTCCTTGGCAGCAAAGCAAAACAGCAAGCAGGCAGTCTTCTCCTCTTCAGTCCTTTTCAGCTTTCTCCTTGGCAGAGGTTTCTTCTTAGTTCCAAAGTGATCTAAAGTTTTAGGTGTCTGGGGTCCTCTTCTTATACTCCTCCAAGTCTTTGTCTCTCTGTGTTACAGTGGGGGGATTCCCCTGCTCAAACCGGTTCCTGGGTGTGCTCTGCTCTGGAGCACCTGGTTCCTTTCAGAGTGAGGGGCAGGGTCGTTAGACGCTCAGCAGGAGGTGGAGCCTTCTTTGTGCCAGCAGAGGCAGAGTCCTCAGCCTGGCCAGCAGGGGGTGGAGCCAGCTTTGTGTTGGCAGTGATGAATACAGGCCCCAGCTAGGCCCGCAGAGTACAAGGGTTCGCTCTCCTGTAACAAAAACTAGAAGGAAGTTGGCACGGAAACTGCAAAATACAAAGACAGAGTTTATTAACCCTTAAGGGTGGTCCTACAACCTATACAACACTCTTCAGTATTGCATAGAGTAGCACAAAGAACTTGCGTACACGGTCCCCTTTTATACACAACAGAGGGGTTCATAAGTGGGTGGATACAACATGAGGCAAGGAGTATTACCTTTTATGGACATTTTCGATACAGAATCAATATGTGGGCGGAGTTAACACACTCCTTAAGCCCGCGAAAACATGGTCAAGCAAGGACTAACTGATAACAGATGTGGTCAAGTCTGGGCATGCGCCAGACGGACAAAGGAGCTATTTATAGACTGTTACTAGGCAGATTACAAGAACAACTAGCGAAAAGGTAGGACTCTTCTCGTGCTGAGCACGTGGAGACACGACAATACAAAATGGAGTCCGGACATTAGTCAACATAAGACAAGAAACATGTTTTAACTAGAGAGAATTCATGTCTTTAGTGAATGCTTAATCATGTTGCTGTTTTAGTTTTCAACAGACGACCCTTTCAGCATTTACTGAAGACATTCGGTTTATTAGGATAATCATCATATATATCAATTTTCATCATCTCTTCTACCTCTTTAGTTAAATGTTTCTGATAGGTGACATTGGCAATAGCTTTCTTATCAGGAATACAGAATGACACACATAGGGAACAAAGTAAAGGACCACATTGGACACAAATGCAACAAGAAAACAGAATTGCTACAATAATACAAAGACCAGTCAAAACCTTCCACCCCCATGTGGTGATCATTGCCCAAAACCATCCAGACAACGTCCAAGTGCCATTTTCTGTATGGATTTCAGCTGCAATTTTATGTAGTTTATTGATAGCATTATAAACTGATGGCGTATGGTCAGGAATAAACACACAACAACTACTTCCGATAATTTTACATGCTCCACCTCGGTCAGCTAACATAACATCTAATACCATACGATTCTGTAATGCAACAATTCTGGTAATTTGTAGTTCTTCCGTAAGATTCCCAAGAGCAGCAGCGGTTTGATTTGTCACAGCCTCTACGACTCTTGTTAATCTTCGAACTTTCCTACTATTTAGGGCAGCTCCAACAAAGAAAAACAATCCTAAATTAAAATCAATATACTGCTGCAAACTAGTATCAGTTTGGTCAACATCATCAATAGATAGAGTACGTTTATACCTATTTACAGTCACATTGTTCAACAACTTCAAATCTTTATGATAAGATGCAGGTGCCAAAAATACAGGAGGTAATAGGAATGCTACATAGCATACTCCGGACCAACCGGCTGGCAAACGATAATAACCCTTATTCCCACATACGAAGTATGTGTTATGGGAAGCTAAGAAAGTACTGTTATTCAACCCGTCAATGTTCAGGATAATGATACAGTCACTAACACCAACAGGAATATAACCCACACTCTGGACACACAGGTCCACTTGAGCTTGTGCCACTTGAATCACAAACCGTTCTCTCCCTACAGTCTCTCTAGTGTTCATGAAAATGTATGGGATCGATTCATTGTCTGGTCGATATTCCTCCCATTCCCATATTGTCCCATTCGCTTGTGGATAACCATCTTTATCTTGATGACATTCCCTATTAAGTCTAAAGAGTAATCGTCCCACTGTAGGCTTCCGTGTGGCAAAAAGCAAAGTGTACCATGCTCTACAAGAGCCATTATGAGAAAAGGGAAGAGGTATGAATGGCGTTCCTCCTTTCTTCTGATGAGCTGGCATCATACCACATATCCAACAGTTCGTAGCATTAGTAGCAACATGGGTGTGATGCAACATCTGGATGAAAGTGTTATTCAAATACGACTGACGATGCTTCAATTCTTGATACGGAAGGGTATAAAAGTAGTGCTCCTCAGGCACTGGGGTGGTCAAAACAAGCAACTCACGGGCAGGAGTCACATCCTCAACAAACCATGTGGTTATACCAACAATAGCCACAATGATAATAAAGCTTGTCGCACAAAGAATCTTCTTCTTCTCCATCTTGTAGTAAGAAGTCAATATCTTCCTGAAACTAAAAAGGTTGTCAGAACTCTTCCCCTTAGGCAGCCGTTGATTTCTTCACCAGCGGGCCAAGACGGGTGTCGCTACACTAATGCAGGGCTGATCCCCCCCCCATGCCACATTGGCTCTCCGTTTCACTAACCTAAGGGCCGTTCTGACAACTTTGGATACAGCAATCACTTTCTTGGTCGGAGGTGATATCTTCCTCCTCCAGGAATCGTTTGGTTCGGGAAGAGCTCCTCAGAGTCGTTCGGGTCCACAGCACGGCCTTTCTCCGCAGTCAGGATTTCTCGATGGTCGGTCAACACAGCAGGCTCCACCAATCCAGGCGGCACTTTACGACAGTGCAAGGAGTGGATCCAGTTCTTCCGATTAGAAACCCGCACAGCTGTCCTCGTTGCGAGCAAGACTTGCTCAGGACCAACCCATCTCGGCTCCAGACTGTTCGTCCTTTCGAAAACCTTCAGCATCACCTGGTCCCCAGGTCGGAGATTATGACCTTCACCTGTGGACCGATCAGGGAGCGCTTCTCGAACCTGTTGATGAATAGAAACCAAATTATCCGTTAACTGTGCCAGATAATCATTCATCATTACACAAGGTACATCATGCAGTGACTTAGGTTTTGGTGGACCCCAAATATTCATTGGGCGTCCAAAGACGATCTCATAAGGTGTGAGACCGGTCCGAGAATGCGGTATCGATCTAATTGACAATAATGCCAGCGGTAAAGCGTCTGGCCAAGTCAAAGAAGTCGAAGCTTGGATCTTAGCGATCTTAAGCTTCAGAGTACCGTTATACTTCTCTACCAATCCCGCAGACTGAGGGTGAAATACTGCATGGAACTTCTGGGTAATGCCTAGACCCTTCAGGATATACTTTATAACGTCTGCTATAAAATGAGGTCTGTTATCACTCCACAACAATCTGCAAACACCGTATCGAGGGAAGAACTCCTTCAATAGCATCTTGGCTGTAGTCATTGCAGTATTGTCTTTCGTAGGGTATGCCTCAACCCATTTGCTGAAGGCACAAACCACTACTAGAACATACTTCAGATTGTTACAGCGCTCAAGCTGAATGTAATCCATCTGCAAAACCTCAAAGGGTGCAGTAGGTGTTGCAAATCCTCCTGCTGGAGTTCGTGTACCCTTTCCTGGGTTATACCTCAGGCAAATCATGCAGGTCTGCACTACCCTCTTTGCCGTACTAGCGATCTCCGGATGCTCCCAAACTTGTGTGAGTAATTTAACAATTGCGGAAGCTCCGACATGCGCTAGTCCATGTGCCATCTGAACCATAGGTTGTACGAAGGCTGTGGGTAACTTCCATTTATCCATCTGCTTATTTCTCCAACACCCTTCGTCATCTAATTTTCCATCATTGGACCATTGCTCCCGTTCTTTATCAGAAGCGGTCCTCTGTATCTCCAGCACTTCTCTCCTAGCATCGTGCCATCTTTCTGCCTGTGACTTCACAACATACATTGCAGTAGCACCAGGCTGCATCGCAGTCTCTCGTGCCACCCGGTCCGCCAGAGCATTCCCTTCTCCAACTTTATCAACCACTTTCTTATGGGCACTACATTTAATTATAGCAATCTTCTTTGGATATGTTAATGCAGTCAAAAGGTTGTGAACTAACTCCCCATACATTATCTGCGCTCCATGGGACGTTAGAAAGCCTCTCTCCTTCCAGAGTAGGCCGAAATCGTGCGCTACTCCGAAGGCATAGCGGCTATCTGTATAGACATTCACACACAATCCTGCACTGAGCTCACATGCTCGTGTTAATGCTATCAGTTCCGCTGCTTGAGCTGATTTCTGCGGTATGCGTGCTGTCTCCACTATTGTTTGCAGCGTGGTAATTGCATACGCTGCTGAAGTCGTACCATCTGGTAGCTTCAGGCATGATCCGTCCACCCACAGTTCTCCATCTACATCTGTAAAGGGCGTATCCTGGAGATCAATACGACCCTTTGTCTGTTCCTCAGTCACAAGAATACAATCATGTGCTTTTCGTGCTTCAGACTGAGTTTCCGGGAACGGCAACAATGTGGCTGGATTTAACGTTGCACACCTTTTTAACGTAATATGAGGAGCCAAAAGCGTCAACTCATATCCCGTTAAACGGGCACTGGTCAAATGCTGCGTCTTTGTCTGATTAAGCAGGGCATCAACAGCATGGGGAACTAATACCAACAGCTTATGAGATAACACAATTCCCTCGCTTTGGCGTATTGACACAGCTGTCGCCGCAACCGAGCGAAAACAACCAGGCAACGCTCGGGCAACAGGATCAAGTACAGCCGAAAAGTATGCACAAGGGCGCTGCTTGTCGCCGTGCATCTGCACTAAAACTGATAATGCACATCCATCATTCTCATGCACATACAGTGAAAAGGGCTTCGTATAATCAGGGGTACCTAACACTGGTGCTGAACAAAGGGCTTGTCGTAATTGCTGAAAGGCAATGTCACACTCATTTGACCAGGGAAGAGGAATTGGTGTGTCTTTTGTCAGAAGTGCTAACAATGGCTTAGCTATGTGTAAAAAAATCCCAATATCCATTGCCTACAAAAAGAAGCAAGACCCAAAAATGCACGCACGTCCTTCTGTGTGGAAGGCACTGGCGTGTCCAAAATTGCTTGAATACGATCTGGTGTGAGTGCACGCCCCTCCTTAGACAAAAGGTGACCCAAATAAGTCACCTTTGGTCTACAGAATTGCAATTTCTTCTTCGACACTTTGTGATTATGAGATGCCAAAAAGGAAAGCAAGGACAACGTACTCCTCTCACACAGCTCAGGAATGTCAGCTGCCAACAAGATGTCATCGACATATTGTATAAGGGCGACACCCTCGGGTAGAACAAAGGAATCCAATTGCCTTTTCAATGCTTGACTGTAAATACTAGGGCTTTCTGTGTAGCCCTGAGGGACTCTACAAAATCTATAAGACCTATTATTCAGAGTAAAGCCGAAAAGGTATCGGCTATCAGGGTGAATAGGGATCGAAAAGAAGGCATTTTTCAAATCAATAACTGAAAACGTGGTCGCCGTTGGCGGGACCAAAGTGAGTAACGTCGTGATGTCAGAAACCACTGGATACTGAGGTATCACAATCTTGTTCACTTCCCTTAAATCAATGATAAACCGATAAACCCTGGTATCCGTATCTTTCTTCAAAATGGGTAAGATAGGACTGTTGCAAACATTATAGGGAACTTCTTCCACTACCCCCACCTTAATCAAATCCTGCACAATCTGTATGAGTGCCTCCTCCCCCTCCTGGGAAATACGATACTGAGGGAGGCGTGGTAACACCGCACCCTCCTGGACACTAATGTGGACAGGCGGAATCACCACCTGTCCCACATCAGTATCCGAAGTGGCCCACAAAGAACGAGGGAGGGAAGCTAATGCAGTATCCTCCGCAACCACACACATCCGGTCTGTCAGCGGGTGATTATCGTTTAAAATCACCCGTACTCCAGCGGGGGAACAGCGGATCGTAGCTCTGAAATGCTTGAGCATATCAAGACCCATAATGTTGTCAGGCGTGTTCGGGGCAAGCAGAAACGGACAGGGTGCAGAAAAGGGAGCAACATGGAATGCAAGGGGTCGGGAAAGAGGGCTGCGAGAGAGTGTACCATCAAACCCTACCGATGTAACCATTAAGCCAGATGGGGGAGCCCTCGGAACCAATTGCTTGGACAGCGCACTGCGGGTAGCTCCTGTATCAACTAGGAACCGATCAGTAGAACCCAAAACATTTGCTGAAACATAAGGACCCTTCTGATCAACCGGCACTTCAACTGATTCTAACCCCCATCCAACGCAAGCCTATGCATGCTGTGAGTCATGATACCCAGAACGGTCGTTCCCAGACATTTGATACTGGTGTTGCCTATCAAACACATTAGGCCTATCCCGTTGCTGTACACTAGGCTCAAATCGAGTACGATCATTAGAGTTCCCTCTATAATTCGAAAAGCCCCCTCTACCTCTCGGTGGTCCCTGACCACGTCCCGGACGAGATGCATACAACACCGGACAATCTCTGGCCCAATGACCCGACTGTTTACAATACGCACATTGATTTCTATTTACATCTGACCGACCCGAAGGGGGACCATAGAATCCTCCCCTACCGCTATCGATACCCCGACGAGGCGGACCATACACTTGCGCTAACATCACCTTTGTTTTCAAATCTTTCGATTTCTTCTCCTCCTGCCCCTTCGCTTCTTGCTCCTGACGCTCATAATACTGAGCCATAGTCAGGAGGGATGCCGGAGACGAAGTGGACCAAGAACTTTCACTCGCTTTTAAACGAGCTGCTATTCCCGGTAATAAGTTCGCCACATATTTATCCACAAAAAGATGGCGACCCATATCATCCGTAAGTGACTGACCACTGAAATCATGAAATGTCTCCTCAAAGCGTGTAAAGAAATCTGAGACTGATTCATCAACCTTCTGTTTACACGATGCTAACATATTCCAGTCAATCTTTTTAGGGGGAATAATCGTTTTCAGCTTAGTCAAAATAGCAGCAGGAAGATCTAAAATAATCTGCGGTGGTTTTTGCGCGGGTTTTCTCTCCTTATCCTCATCCTCAATCTCGGACCACCTAGCCTTAAAAGCGGGAACATCATCCACCTTCCGCACAGATCTCCACATATCCGGTGGTAATATGAGCCCAAAAAACAAGTCTATATCTGCTAAAGTCATAGTACAAGAATTCAAGGCCCCCTCGACCTCTTCATAAAAGGCCGCTGGATTCTTGCGGGGGTCAGGCAATGCATTCTTTAATGCCATAACATCAGCCCTATGCCAGGGAGTATAGACCCAATTATACACAAAATATCCCTTAGCATCGGCGGAAGTAATATCTGAACCAGTTCCCGCTCCTTTAGGAGGAACATACAAAGGTGCCGCCTCTCGCATCGGTTTAGCATGCACTAGTTCGCTCTTATCTGAGTGGGAGGTAGATGGTTGGTCATCGCTGATACGTGGATCCGACTGCTCCTCCTCCCCTGCCTTTAGGCACGCTCTCTCTTTAAGGTCACTCGCCGCGTCCCGCAATGCAAACAGTCGCCGGACCGCATCAGATGCCTTAGAGGGAGAAAAAACACCGTTACGCAATGCTTTAGCATCTAATACTACATCATCAGGCTCAAAAACTTCTGAATATTTCCGAAAGGCAGTAATCACTTCATCAGAAAAGGTTTCAAGAAAATACAACTTCTCTCTATCCCGCCACTTTTCCAAAGAGTCCAACAATTCAGCAAGGGATAACTTGCCCTTAAGTGCACGAAGAGAAATTTTCCGAAGCTCACTCATACGCTCGACTGACAACATAGACCGCGTGTCTACCTTATCCGAAACCAATCCAGACTCCTGTGATCTCGGGGCGGACGCGCCAACATAAGGGGGCGGAGAACGATCTAATAAATAAAAATCATCTTCAAGATTAGTAAGGACAGGATAAAGTGGCTGGCGGACAGCATATTGACCCGAGACTTGCAACCTACGCTCTTTCTCTTGTCTCTCCGCCAGTTCTCTTTCCTCCCGACGCTTCGCTTCCTGTGCTCGCACATGATCATTTTTCCGTTGCTTTTTATCAAACAGCGCTTTCTCACGTTTCTCTCGCTCACGCACTTCCTTCACCCATAACCGCACACATTCAAACATGTCTTGCCGAGCACGCCGTTTACACATACACTGTTCCACATACTCAATCTTACGCATATCAAATGATCCACACAAAGGCCATCGTAACTCAGGATCCTTTTTGGTGTATTTCCTCCACACTGTGCTGTACATTATAGAGGAAAGACCATGCTTCACATACATATCCCTATTAGGAGTCCCCTCTGGGGGGGCTGGAGCAGATTCCTCGAGGTTTAACTGGTTTCCAAAGCAGCAGCACCACTTACGGAGTGCGCTAAAAGCAGGCATGCTCAAAAATAATGCAAAATATGCAGTATTATCAAAAATGGCACTTAAACTTTGCGCCGTTCAGATTTAAACAACTCCGGAGAAATATCTCCACATTACCTGCCTATATGTGTTGCAACGCATATATTCTCACAGTAATCAATACAAAATATGACCGGTCATCACAAATCAAACTCAAATAGCCAACCCAGGCATCAAAACTCGGAGCAAGTACCGTACAACGGTTCTTACCAATCAAGAGTGTCCAGGTTCCAACTGCCAAGTTCCAAAATTCGCCCAAACGGCTGTCACGGCAAACCGACAGAAGAGGTCTCAGTCGAGGACCGGCGCCACCCAGAAGGTCAGCTCGGAAGGGAAGGAAGAAAACCTCGGGATGCCAGGACTAAAACGCCACTGGCAGTGATCACATCCCCGGCAAAATTCCTCACCTTCGTCACGACCAGTCCTTCGAGCATCCGAGTCGCCGATGAGCCCCACGTGACGGGCGCCAATTGATGAATACAGGCCCCAGCTAGGCCCGCAGAGTACAAGGGTTCGCTCTCCTGTAACAAAAACTGGAAGGAAGTTGGCACGGAAACTGCAAAATACAAAGACAGAGTTTATTAACCCTTAAGGGTGGTCCTACAACCTATACAACACTCTTCAGTATTGCATAGGGTAGCACAAAGAACTTGCGTACACGGTCCCCTTTTATACACAACAGAGGGGTTCATAAGTGGGTGGATACAACATGAGGCAAGGAGTATTACCTTTTATGGACATTTTCGATACAGAATCAATATGTGGGCGGAGTTAACACACTCCTTAAGCCCGCGAAAACATGGTCAAGCAAGGACTAACTGATAACAGATGTGGTCAAGTCTGGGCATGCGCCAGACGGACAAAGGAGCTATTTATAGACTGTTACTAGGCAGATTACAAGAACAACTAGCAAAAAGGTAGGACTCTTCTCGTGCTGAGCACGTGGAGACACGACAATACAAAATGGAGTCCGGACATTAGTCAACATAAGACAAGAAACATGTTTTAACTAGAGAGAATTCATGTCTTTAGTGAATGCTTAATCATGTCGCTGTTTTAGTTTTCAACAGCAGGGGCAGCCCTATTCAAACCCAGGGACTACTCCTCCCACCCATCTAAGGCAGATCTCCCTATTCACCCTGCTGCTGACTCATCCAGGCTCCTGGAGCCACCTAGCCCATCACATGACACCCTTCAGTCAACCAGCACACAGGCACACAGGAAGGTTAAACAGGAGAATAGCTACTTTCTAAAAAGTGCTATTCTCACACAGTGAATTTAAAAACCATCTTGCTAAAAAGATGTATAATTAAATTCTGAACACAGAGCTACCAAACTTGGATTTTCTATCTTGCCCTTATGGGAAGATAGGCATGTAAACAGCCTTCCCCATTCTATCCTATGGGCAAGATAGCCTCTCAGCAGTGAAAAACAAAAATGGCTGTAATTCACTACCAGGGCATGTTACACACCTCAGTACATGCCCTACCTTTCAGGTACACTGCACCCAGCCCAGGGGCGTACCTAGGGCCACCATAGGGATGCCTGACATGTACAGAAAGGGAAGGATAAAGCCTGGTCAGTGGGTACACTGGCCAGGTCGACATGGCAGTCCTGGACTGCACATAGGCACTGCAAGCAGGCCTAAGACATTATTTTAGCGCTACTCCTGTGGGTGGCACAATCAGTGCTGCAGCCCACTAGTAGCATTTGAATCACCAGCCCTGGCACACGCAGTGCACTTTACTAGGGGCTAACAGGTGAAACAAATATACCAATCATGGATAACCAATCAATATAACAATATACCAAGGGAGCACTTGCTCTTTGACACTGATCAGCAGTGGCAAAGTGCCCAAAGCATCTAAACCAGCAAAAACGAAATCCAGCATAGCATCAAAAATACAGGAGGTAGAGGCAAAAAGTCAGGGGTAACCACGCCAAAGATGCCAGGTCTAACACTTTGGAACACCGAAGCGGCGGAAATTAACCCAAATGGAAGACGTGTGAACTTGTACGTCCCGAAAGGTGTTATGAAAGCGGTGAGGTTAATGGATTCTCCATCAATTTTAACTTGATGATACGCTGCCCTGAGATCAAGGGATGAGAACACTCGTGCATCACCAAGTTGGGTTAACATCTCTGTGATGTTAGGGAGAGGATATCTGTCAGCCACAACCTCGCGATTAAGCGCATGAAGATCAACACACAAGCGTACCTCACCAGAGGCCTTGCGAGCAAGAACTACTGGAGCTAATCATTCACATGCTTCAGTCTCAACTATTATACCTTCCTTCTTCAACTTTTCCAATTCTGAGCGCATCGGCTCGTGCATTGCTAAAAGTACATTACGCACTTTACACGTCACAGGAACAGCATTTTTCTTTAGAATGATCTTGTGAGTGTAGTCAGAGAGACACCCCAACCTGTCACAGAAGACATTTTTGAATTCAGAACGTAAACCAGAGCACACATCCTTAATATAAGACACAGCATTCAAAGAAATTTGTTTCAAGGGAAGATCTCTGAGAATGATGCAAGGATCTCCACCCAGTACCAAAGATACACCAAGATCAGCTTGATGTAGCCAGCTGATTATACTATCGCCCCTACAGGAGATGTAGAATTTACCTGCAGTTAATCTTCCTTTGAATTCAATGTTACCTATGAAATAGCCTACGAGTTTAATGGGTTGTCCACCATAAGCTAGGGGCTTAATATCAGGTTTATAAACTTTCACTTTTCCGTACAGATTTTTGTCAAAGAAGTCTTTAGGTATAAGAGAAATGTTTGCACCTGAATCAAACAGCATTTTGATAGTACAGTCATTAACCTGTACATCATCTACTGGCCCTTTACATTTATTGTTGTTGCTTAGTAAGAAGACTTCTCCACAATCTAGACCATCGTACTCAGTCATTCAAGTGATATTTCTTTGACTCGCCTGCCTTTTTTGTATTTTTGTGCTCTACAAGCCTTTGTGAAGTGGCCAATTTTCCCACATTTTAAGCATTTTGAAGAGACAGCAGGTCAAGATTTATCGTTGGCTAGATGACCAATGGCATTACATCGAAAGCAAGTTATTTTGGTAGCACTGAGGGGTTTAGAGAAGGTAGAAGGAGGTATAGATTCACACGATTTCCAAACAGGTTTAATGTTGGTTTGGAGTTGATTTGTTTGTTAGAGACATGTTGAACTTTTTCTTCTGGAATAAACCTTTCCTTTTTTATGATTTCAACGCAAGCAAGAGAGTGTTCTATTCTCTTGGCTATGTAGATCACTTCATACAGCTTGGGGTCATCTTTTTGCCAGAGTTCATCTTTCACTTTTTCTATAGTGCATCCTAGCATGAACTGATCAGGAATCCTCTCTTCAAGAGACCCTTCATATTTACATGTAGCTCCTAGTTTGCGAAGAGCAGTGACATATGCTTCCACAGATTCTTCTTGTTTTTGTGTGCGCCTTCCAAAGTGATAGCGTTTTAGAGTTGTGCTAACCTTCGGTAGATCAAGTTTTTTAAGATTGATTTCAAACTCATTGAGGTTATTTGAATCATTGTCACTTAAGTCGGGAAGATGTTCAAATACTTCTTGGTCTTCTGGCCCCAGGCAGTGTAGTAATAGTGCAGACTTCCTCTCTGCACTCAAAAATACTCCGCATACTCTTGAATAATTTAAGAAGACCTTCTTCCACTTTGACCAGCGAATAGGTGGGTCCCCAGGATTAGAGAGGAAGAACAGTGGAGAAGTGACGTTCTGCATATTTTAAACGTGAAAATTAATTAGCTTTATTTTGAAATTATGTGCACAGCAGCGTAGATAAATTGTAAATATGTAAGCAGTGCACATCAATTTAATGAAAAACTAAAACAAACTAAAGTTCATTGGCACAATGCTTCCTTTCTTGTTTAAAGTACCAGTAGGTTGTAGGAAGAGCTGAGTGTGTCAGTGTAGAAGAAGAAAGCCTAATGATAATATCTCGTCGAAATGAGACGTAAATTGTAGTTGCTGTGTGTGTCAGCGATTCAACAAAGTAGTAGATATGACACACAAAAGCAAAATGCTGTGTGTGTCAGTGATGTGTGAAACATGACACAGTTTTCTGAATAATATTATAGGTTTGACACACAATAAATGAAATGATGTGTGTGTCAGCGAGGTGTGAAGTGTTGTTGAAATGGCACACGATTGTAGATGCTGTGTATGTCAGCGATGCAATAACATCATAGATTTGACACACAATAAATCAAGTGCTGTGTGTATCAGCGAAATGTGAAATAAGAAACTGTTTCTTTAAACATAAGCACAGGTGCACCACATATCAAAGTTGAGGAAGAACAATTATAAAGTCTATTTCCAACAAGAGTGTTCTTCCATAATTCCTTTTTATTCCAAAATCATTTATTTTTAAAACAAGGCCATAAGCATCACTGTTCACAACAGCACAGCTGACGTGTTTCGTCCTTGAAGCGGACTTCTTCAGGGCACTTAATTTTCAAAGGAAGTCAATCTTATCAGGAGAGAGAGCCAGTAGATGGCCAGGTCCGTAGTCTATAAGTAGTTCCCCATCTATAGTGGGGTTATTCTATGTCAAAAAATACACTCCAACTTCCTCTAAATAATAGGGATGCAAAAGAATATTGATATGTAGGGTGTCGAATAAGACAATAAGGACAATAGTAGACTACGAAATTGTATACAGAAGCTCTCATCAAGAATGGTCCATGTTTTGATTAGGTATTCTCTGGAATCTGCATGTTCCTTATCATGAAGGGAACATACCAAAAAGTATACTGGAGACCCCAACGACTTGGGTAGATCACAACGTATGGCACTTATCAATAGGAATGTTAGTCCCCATATAAAATATCATAGAGGATAATCTCAGGGGTCACTGCAGTTTTAGCGACCAACCCAATTTGTATCCCTTCACACGTTTCTTTAAGTTATGTGGTCATATTCAATCTCTGCAGCCAATATGAGACTGTCCAGATATTCTCTAAGTACCAAACGTCGCAGCCGAAGGGCCATACGTTGTGATCTACCCAAGTCGTTGGGGTCTCCAGTATACTTTTTGGTATGTTCTCTTCATGATAAGGAACATGCAGATTTCGGAGAATAACTAATCAAATTATGGACCATTCTTGATGAGAGCTTCTGCATACAATTTCGTAGTCTACTATTGTCCTTCTTGGACTTATTCGACACCCTACATATCAATATTCTTTCGCATCCTATTATTTAGAGGAAGTTGGCGTGTTTTTTTTTACATAGAATAACCCCATTATAGATGGGGAACTACTTATAGACTACGGACCTGGCCATCTACTGGCTCTCTATCCTGATAAGATTGACTTCCTTTGAATATTGAGCGCCCTGAAGAAGTCCGCTTCAAGGACAAAACGTGTCGGCTGTGCTGTTGTGAACAGTGATGCTTATGACCTTGTTTTAAAACTTACTGATTTCGGAATAAAAAGGAATTTTGGAAGAACACTCTTGTTGGAAATAGACTTTATAATTGTTCTTCCTCAACTTTGACATTTGGTGCACCTATGCTTATGTTTAAAACGTGTTAGGTCTCCAGTGGGTCTTGCACTGTGACAGTGGGTGCGATTCGGTGGGCACACAGACCCCGGTAATCAGAGAGGGGTTAGAATAACAGAGGGATAGCAGGTCAGGTGCTGTCATATAGAGGGCTTCACTGTCAGGCATGTTCCCTTTGTTTTACACGTAAGAAACTGTTGCTGTGCGCATCAGTGCGTCTTACAACAAATGGCAAAATACCACAAGAGCAAAGGTTTGATGTTTTCTCAGAAGCGTGACACAGTTGATTGAATAATATCGTATGTTTGGCACATAATAAATAAAATGGCGAGAGCAAAGGTGTAAGTTTCCTCGGAAGTAATCAGCATTGCCTAGCAACAGCACGAAAACCAATGGAGTGACGTCGGGCCTCACTCGTCATCAAAGCGTTTTACGTCGTTTGGCAACAGTGCGTGAGACGGAGAAGTGACACAGGAACTGGACGAGTATACACAATGGAGTAGGCTCGTGGTGGGAGCGCGCGGATGGTGGGCCACGTCTGACAATGAAGTAGGCTCGTGGTGGATGAAAGGCCTCTGCGCGCGTCGGTGCATGTTGTTATTTGAAATATACTCGTGCTAAAGCCTTAAATTTGTAGACTTCAAAGCTATATATAAAGGCATATTTTCATTCTTTCTCTGCCATGTGGAAAGCTTTTCAAGATAAAAAAAAATGCAGAAATTATTATGCTTAATAGAGTTGATTTTAGAGTTGAGTAAAATATTCTTTTAAAAGATGAGAGGCCATGTTGTACAGCGCGGAAGCTTAGGGAGTTAGTTATAAGGCAGTCAATGTCGCGCTCTGTAAGGAGTTTGATAAGAGAAATGAAATAAATATCCTGAAGTAGCTTTGCGCATAAAATACCTTAGAGTAGTAGAAACGGCTTTATTGTGTTGAGACCTTTCTTCTTTCTTCTGAAGCGAAGTACACACTATGGGTTGAGTTCCCGCTCGTCGCCAGTGTAATGATGTACCAGGAACATGTAGTTTAAAAGAAATCTTCTTTATTCAAGTTACAGGTAAAGTTAAGGTCCCATCCATAAGACTCCCGACAGCAACTGACATGAGTGCTAGGCAACCAAACCCAAGCACTCTAACATTCTATATTCAGCTGATTGACATTCCACAACAGTAGGGACCTAGTTACTATATAATAATAATGGATTGCTAATGTACATAACTACATGGAAGATACTACAAATAGCACTCCGGTAATCTAACCGGATGATGGCTAGGGATTGGACTGCTAAAAGAAAGTCATTGGGGGCAAAGGGGCTTGAGTTTCCATAGTGTGTTCAGTTGGTTATTGTCTCCCCTGGTGGTTGCACTGATTTGATTTTGAATATTCAATTATTTGTCCAACTTTATGCTTGGTAATCTAGTAGAGTAAATTGCATCGGGGGCGCAGTTGAGAGCTGTGAGTTGCTTCAGTCATTCTTCTATGGGGGCAGAGTGAATATGGGGGGCGATCAAGAGGGACTCTGTTGTTTGTGTGTTGCGCATCAAGTGATTGCGGGTTAACTGTTGTTGGGTTTTCAGCAAGATCTCACCAGGTACAGCACTTGTAGGAGACTGGGCTGGACCTGGCTCAGTAGGCCCTGGGATGTGAATTGCAATTCTGAATGAATCTGCCTCGTCTTTTCAATGAAGAAGGTGGAGAGATTATCACCGCTGGCAATAACCCATTATCTAGCGAATGGTGGTTAAATTTGCAACTGGCTTGTTGTTTTTTCTGTCTGTTTTTGGCATTGTAAAGTTTCACCCTAAAGTATTCAGCTTTTGAACTTCAGATGTGTTTATTGTAGGAACTTCTTGTCGACCTCAAGTGCTTGAGGTGTGGTAAGGAGGGTAGAAATTCTCCACGATCTCTCAGCAAACCTTAGGTTGCGCCTTTCTTTGTTAAGGTTGCCATTGAACCAGTATTTGGAGTGCCTACTGGTTATTCTTTTTAGTTGCTTCGTAGCCATGGTATCAAGATGGATTGGATGTAATGTTCGGTAAGATCAGTCACATTAGTTGTGTTTGCAAGAGGCAGTAGGAGCTTGTTGCTAATAGAAGTTTGATTAATATTTCTCAGTTCTCTGGACCAGTGTCTTGGTTTAAGAGGTTGCCCCTGTCTAATCAGCACCTTTTCTAAGATGAGGAAGGAGATTTGATAGAGATCTGACCAATCACTGGCAGATATGGATTCCAATTGTATGACATTATCCTTGGCTATGATTAGACCGAGGGTGGAGCATCTATTGTGTGTTGGGCAATTACAGGACTAGGTAAAGTTGAGGTCTGGGAGGAAGGCTTTGAAGGTAATCAGAAGGGGGTCATTTGAGTTGGTCCAGTGAATATTAAAATCCCCAAGGACGATATGGTTGGTGTATTGGTCTATGTTAGAGGGGATGGTCTCCGTTATTTTTTCAATGAAAAGTAAGTGGAAAATGTGTGGAGTTTACACACAATCTTGTCATTGCTCCAAATTTCGATGCCTAGGTGTTCACACGAGGGCAGTGGAGCACTTTGTGCATGTTTCAAGGTAGGCACGGAGTGATAAATCAAGCTATGCAGCCTCCAACTCTTCCAGATCTGTCTAATCTGATGATGTCATAGTTAGGTGGAACTAGAATATCTAGAATGGGTGAGGTTTCATTGAGGTCAAGATCTTGTGGTAGGATGAGATCAGCCACGTCCGTTGTGTGTTTTAGAGCTGACCATTAGTTAAGAAGCATAGAGTTGATAAGAGATTTGGTTACTAATTGGTGTGTTATGGGGACCTACAATAGATTGTGCTTGTTCCTGGCTCTGTAGTTGGGACGGGGTTCTCTGAGCAGGTTGGAGGGAATGGTTTGGATAGTGACCATCGAGGGTGACGAGTCTTTAGCTGTAGTGGTATATGATAAGAGAAGGGAGTGAATGTCAACCTCATATAAATGTTCTCTAACCTTCTGTGGTCTGGAAGAAAGATTGTGGTGGGATCTAGATCTCCAATGCATGATTGGTGAATTCTCAGTGGTCAATGTCTCATCCCAGATCAAGATCGACCTACTCCTTGTGGGTGGGTTATATGATTTAGTGTGTGGGGTGCTGTTAATCTCGGAGATCAGGTTGGGATTCAAAAGTTTCTTGAGCATTATAAAGGAAATCACCCTAAGCCGTTAAGGAGAACACTAAAAGGCGTGTTTTAATATTGATTCTGTTAAAGTGTAATTCAACAAGGTCTTTACAAGTTAGGAAAGTTCATAACAAAAAGCACGCTAGCTGTGGACATTTTTAAAGAGAGCAGATGACTTTGTGTACCTGACTCTACGTGAACCGAAACCCCCCCAGAAATCTTTGTTCTTTACAAGGATAGACATTTTTATTTCCAAATGTCTAGTTGTCGATGTGGTAATGAAGTGATATGTTCTCTGGGTCCCCACAACCCTAAGATCTGCAGGGGGTAGGTTTCTAACTCCCTGGTGCAAGGACTTAGTCAATGCACACATATGAATTAGTGATACAATTGAATTGTTACCCATGCACAACCTGCTGACCACAACTGCAAAGTAAGTGTTTCTAGTAATGTTCAGAGACACAGTGGAACAACAAACTGTAGTTCATCCATAAATTACACACACAAAGTAGCCCAAAGAAACAAGAGAAGTACTTTAAAACTTTTATTTTAAAATCCTAATGTAGTGCATAAAATATGAACAGTAACCACACCGAATGTAAAGAGGAATTCAAGAGTGCATGCCATGGTTAGCGAAAACTGCAAGAACAATTCTAACATGGTTAGCGGGTTCCTCAACATCTTTACACCCTAAAGCTATTTCTAATCTCTGTATTTAATTCTAACAGATGCAGCATATAGCAAGTCGTAGCATATAGCAAGTCAGCGGAGTTTCTGAAGATGGGCCGCACAGCATATCTGTTTTTGGTAGTAAAATAACTTCTCAGCTCTTCTCTATTCCAGCTTTGCCTGGGAATGACAAACAGTGCTGGCCTGAAGGTTGCGTCTCCTCACTGCTCCTAGCAAGGCCCTAACTGGGTGCTGGCTGGCATTGGACACCGGCGTGACCTCTGGCTTGGTAGTACTATCGGTAAGTCCCTCTAACTCAGAGATCTTCAATCTGTGGAGCGCGCACCCCAGGGGGGCGCTACACCATCTCAGGGGGGGCACGCACCGTCGCAAGTCAAGTCACAGTAACAGAGGGTTGGAGGGGGGAGGGAGGGGAAATAGATAAGGCAGGACGTGCTCTTTGTCATGTAAAGAGCTAACAGTTAACCCTCCCAGGAGGGGGTTAATTGGTAGAGCTGGAATGCTTCAGCGGCAGTGGGAGGCAGGGTCTCCTCTGCTAAAACCGAAAGCAAACGAACACAGTCCTGTTCCTTTGCGTTCGATTTCATAGCAGAGGAGACTCCTTGCCTCCCACTGCAGTTGAAATGACTGCCTCGTCGTTGCAACCTCACACTGTACTTAATGAGTGTTATCATTTTTAGGAGAACAAGGATTCAAAGGTGAAAATATATTTAGTGCCTAGAAGCCACGGTCCAAAGAAGAGTAAAGCAGCTGGTAACAAGGAGTACGATTTGCAAATTACTGTTTAATCAGATCTGGTCGGAGGTTGTTCTTCAGCACCCTCCACCAGATTAAAATAAACTATCACCTCCGATCCACGTGTGCTGAGAAGCTGAGGAAGGCACAAGTGTCCGGTTGCAGTGCTAGGGTCTAAAGCGCCGTGCGACACACACTCTCTAAAAGGCGGCCTCGGTGCATTCTGTCTAACTCATCCACCTCTCCTGACCAGGCTGTGACTGCTAGAGATCAGGCTTTCAGCAGACAGTCAGACAGTGAACCACAAACACGAGGCTTAGGCAGAGTGCAGTACTGTGCTGTAAAACAGTGGCCAGCCGAGTGCCTCCCAACTCCCCCCCCCCAAGATACAACAGAAAAATGTGATAGTTTCACACAGCGTGCTGCATTGGATTTACGTTGTGGCATAAAACCAATGCAGCGCGCTAGGTGAAATTAACTCAGCATCTTCATAAAAGTGATCACCTATTTTAGAAAATGTTAATTTCTTTATGGCACTTTCTAATACTCGGACTAATTTAACGTAATTAAAAGTTTAAACACACTTACCTCGAACACGAGTTTATCGTTTCCTGCAGCTCTACTCCAGTCATGCGTGCTATGACCTGATGCCCGATCCCATTTAAGTATTAATGAACCAGCCGTCACCCTGACCCACAGCCACGGGTGCAGCTGCTCGGTGCCAGTGATCAGGGGTGGAAAGAGACAGCGGCCTGCACATGATTCCACCTACTTACTGCACTCCTAAGCAACCCGCTACCATGGGGCAGAAAGATATGGGGAGCGGGGGAATGGTTCGGGGTTATACCCCTCTGTCCTACAGCTCTCCCACAACAATTTAAAATAAAATACCAGCACTCACCGGCCGCGCTGCCTCAGTTCCTGGCTCCCGCTGTCCCGCGTTTCCTGCAGCTATCCTCAGGAAAGCCAGTAAGCCATTCACAGACAGCCTCCCTTCCCTCTGCCAATCACAATCACAATGGCAGCTTTGTGATTGGTAAGGCACAGCGGAGAGCGCCCCAGCCTGGCCATTTTCTCTATGTAGGTTGCATGCATCAGTCTACATAGAGAAAAGGGAGAGTGCGTATGACTGCTTTGGTCGGCCCCAGGGCCTACCAAAGCAGTCAGGACCCACAACAGTGGGCATGCCACTCCCCCCCTGCCCTCGACCAGGACCGTCCACCCTCCCTCCCACAACCAGGCACTCCAGGCACCTCTGCTTTCTCGAAGTGCGAGAAGCAGAAACATAAAATGGTAGTTTTACCCTGCGAGAAGCAGAAACATAAAATGGTAGTTTTACCAATTTATGTTTCTGCTTCTCGCACATCCCAATGGAGGAGCCGCCACTGCTTTTACGCTCACGCTGCACTCACACCAATCACAATGCCCTCACACTGGTCCCGATTCACTCACACCATTCACCCGCTCACCCGCTCACCCTGAATTCACAGTGATCACTCTGCACTCACAATGCACTTGCGCTGTTCACCCTGCAGTCACACGAGCACACTACTCAACCTGCACTCATGTGACACTTCACTCACCTGTCCCCCTCACTGCTCAATCTGCAATCTCACTCAAATAAGCCCATCATTAACCATACATTCATTCGTCCCACTCTGCACTTACATCCGCACCGAAATTCATATGGTCACCTCACTCACCCTGCAGTCACTCCTCTTACCCTACTCTCACACTGTTGCATAGCTCACAGTGCCATCACATGGGCACTCCTGCCACCCACACAGTGCAGAGGTTTAATGTGCCTGCTACAAAGAACATGTACCAAGCAGATCACTGAACTGAGTGTGAGTAAACAATGAGTAGTGCTATAAAAAACATGAAAGGTGCTATAGAGAGATGAGGTGCATTGTTGGTGAGTGGTAGTGAGGAAATTCATGGAGAAGGAGGAAATGGGGGAGGGGTGACAAAACAGACCGTTGCACTGTGTGCGACCAGTGCTAGGGCCAGCCCTGGATGAGAGTGTTAGCCCCCACCCGAAGTTCTGGTCTAGTTGCACCCCTGTACACAAGTATGGGCATGTCGTGCCCCATCATGGTTTTCGTCTTAAATTACAAAAAGACATATTTACATGCACTGCAATCCAACCTTTCAGGGGGCCCTTTGATAGAGGCAGCTCTGTTTTGCCCTATTGGCCTGGAATAATTCCTAAACAGATTCTTGTAAATACTGCTTTGCCTCATTTCTTTTTAATGTGATTGATGTGAGAGAGTCTATTACTATTTGCCGAGAAATGTTTTTGTTTCATGCAACAACCATAAAAAAGTTTATTTTTTTATCAAAACGGGTCCTCACATATGAGAAATTGGAGGATATCCCAGATATTATTCGCTGTAAAATTAGTGGGCTGCTGCTTTGTTACAACAGTGAAAACACACGCCACTATCTCTGAATATTAGATGTATACACTTTTAGAATTTCGACCATAGCGCCTGTGCACTGTTAGTACCCTGGCTAATGAGGGTATGGCAGAGCTAAAAGTGAATCATTTAATCTCAAAGCTGTTCTGAACAGGGGTCCGCAAAATAGATTTGGCCCAGGGCACCCAAAATCCATAACATGTCCCTGCCACCACAAAGTCTGTCAGACAACATTGCTCTGAAGTAAAATAGGCAACATCATTAATTTATTATTAGTTCTATTTTTTTTAAACATAAGCCCGACATGTCCTAAACCCCCACTGCTTCAGGCAAGCAACTTATCGTACCACTAAGGAATTCTCAATTAGGTGTTCGTTCAGCGCCCTCTCTTTGGACTTTCACCTGTCTCTTCGGATCCAAAACTGGTTGGTGGGCAATTATCCCATTATAATGCTGCCTAAAACATTTGTTAATGGTTTCTAGAGAAGAATTGTTTCTCGTGTACCAACTCTGAGCTAGGGAGTGCTCAACAATCTGATAACACGGTCTCCCTTACAGTCACTGTTTTGGCTGAAAATGTCTGCAGAATATTCAGCTTTGAGAGAAACTGCTATCAAAACTCTCTTGCCTTTCAGATCATCCTATTTATGTGAGATCGGGTTCTCAGCACTTGCGGGATTAAAGACTTAAAGAATTAAAGTAGTGTTCAAGACTGGATGTGAGGACAAACTGAGGAAGGCAGTAGCAAAAATCCATCCACAGATTGACAGTCTATGTGGCTAAAAACAGGCACACCCGTCACATTTATATTGGTGGTGTTATTATTAATCTATGTCATGTGTAAAATAAAGCATCCTAGTAAAAACAATTTGCACACATTGTATCTTGGAAAATTGTGTTTTGAGCTGTGTAATAAGCCTCTGTCATTTCACCACACCCACTCACAAACCTGCAGTTTACTAAACACTCTTATTGTGTTGAACATTATTTGCTGGATATGGCCCGTGATATGCGCGTGGTGGTCGATTATGTACTGTACCAGATTCCAGAAATTTCTGTCTGTCAGGTAGTGGGGGGCTCAACATCTAAAAATAATCTGTTGGGGGGGGCTCAACCTACAAAAGTTTGAAGACCTCTGCTCTAACTTATGGTCAGATACCTGAGTTTTATAGTATCTGATCGCCGATCTTATCTTCATGTTTATATAACAAAGTTGTACTTGTAGAAACTAAAGTATAAACAAGACAAAAGAACCTGGCAATAGATGTGTCACCTCGAGTTACATATTGATGGTATTCCCCTATAACTACAAATATCTCAGCTACTTCAGTGTGCGACCATGATAATATTTTGATTTCAATTTTATTTAATGCTAAGTTATTAAAAGCCATAGCATACAACCACATAGGCTAATTCATTTACATAAAACCTGTTTGCGCTATATGAAAATAAACTGTTCATAAAAGCATCAGTCGTTATAAGGAGTTTGTTTATAAAGTGCAAGAATTGTACGATATTTCTTAAGAGCAAGTTATTAGATTTTGAGCATGACGTAGAAAAGAGGGGACTGACATTTCCAGTCATCATGTTAGTATAAAAACATCGGCAAATAGTTGTCCAATAATGGGCTTAACAAGTTAACAAATTCAACCTGTTGAATGGTGAGCTTCTTCGCCGCGCAATACAGACATTTTGCAAAAGGTGCAGTTAATGTATAGTCAGTTGCTTGCAGGGACCCGTTCACTTGTGCATATTCCTCTTGAAATGAAGATGGGTTTTAGCCAGTACCTGCATTAGATTTGCAGGGCAGAGCAAGTACATGAGATATGTTCAATTGACTCTTGTTGGTAGTTGCATACGCTGCTCTGCTTCCTGCTGTCCAGGTTACGCCGACTCGGACCATGTCTAGGGTCGGAAGTTCACCAAGCCAGTGCCTGATCAGCTGCTGTTTCACTGTGGTTGACAGACTGGCTTCCAAGCAAGGTGTAGTATCGCGAGAGACGGTGGGGCAGCCCATGCCTCTCGCAACGACAGGGGAAGCGTTGCCAGTAAGCACCCCCCTAAAGTAAGACTTTGTAGGTGGGCTCGACGAAGGTCGAGACCACGTGAGTGTGTTAATAAAAAGCCCAGGGCTCTGGGCGTGGTTATGTTTGTGGCTAACCACCAACGCCACACCTGTGTGTCTGAGTGGTCCTTAGCGCAATTGGCCTAGTCATCCACAATACTACACTGGCGACGAGGTGGTGTGAGCAAGCTGCTGTCCTACCTCTGACCCACCGTGCTGCCTGCCGCCACTGCCGCGCACTCCCCTGCAGCCATGCAGCTCCTCCCGCTGGTGTGCCTCGCTGGGCGCGAGCGTTGCCTGGGTCCCCGCCCGTCTCTGAGGCCTCACAGCGGCCCTGCTGGAATGTCGGTGCTCGACTGGAGCACGTTATGAGCTGCAGCGCTGGAGCACATGTGCCGGTGCCCCGCTGACTGTCGTCAACGTGGTAAGCGCACGCGGCCTCTCTGCTGCCCCCTCTAGCCGTCTGCCAACATCGCACCCGCTGCGGTTTCCCCCCAGCATAACCTGTGGGTGGCCCTGCCCCAGGAGTCGCGCGCTGCAAGCACCTGAAAGGAGCCTTCTTCCTCACGTCTCTGGCCACCAACCACCTCTACTTCCCACAGGAGTGACTGCCAGACACTTCAAGGGAGCCCAACCCTCAAAGTGCAACTACATAAACTGTGCCCCACAGTATCATGCTGCCTCTCCTCAGAGTCACACTCCCTCATTGGCACAGGAACTGTTAAACGCCTCAAATACAGGAGTCTCGGCTGTAGGACGGTCCCTGCTGCCCGTGGTGCGCACGCCCCATCAAGGCCCCAGCCGCCACCTCCTGCTTGTCAGCCACCAGTGGATAGGCCGCCGCCAGGCTTCTCTCTAGCTCCGTCTCCTGCTGTCGACGCTCCCGTGTCCCGCAGATGCCGCTGCATAGCCTTCTTGCACCCCAGGGGTCGTCTACAGCAGTGCCACCGTGACAACCGTCCCGCCCCTAGAGCCCTTTACCGTAACTGGTCCGCCGCCTTCCCAAGCTGCGCAATGGAAGGAATGGGTGGAACGGCTGGAGACGTTTTTCGAAGCTGTGGAGATAAAAGAGCGACGACAGCGGTCCATACTCCTTCACCTAGGCGGCGCGGACATTCATAAAATCGCTAAGACCGTCCATGAAGCCGGGCCCCCGAAGACCTACGCCACGTAACGTGATGCCATCGCCGCGCATTTCGAGCCGTATGCCAACCCAGACTACGAGCGGTTCCTTCTCCGCCAAGCGAAACAGCTCCCAGAAGAATCTGTCGACGTATTCTATGCTCGCCTCAAAGAGTTAGCAAGCACGTGCACCCTGCCCGATGAAGACGATGAGGTGCGGGCACAATTCATCCAAGGGTGTGCTTCATTAAAACTGCGCGAGCGCATCCTCGAAGAGCACAACATGGCAATGAAGGACAAACTGAACCTAGGACGCTCCAAAGAACTGTCGAAGGCCAGAGCGTCCCATATGGAACTCAAAGCCGCGGTAGCTGTCAAAAAAGAACCAGTCTGCGCTATTCAGCCCAATCCATGAGGCCTGCGGCAGAGAGCCAGACCACCCTCAGCCCAAGGACCTGGACAGAATCCCAAAGTCTGCCTCTGCGGATGGTGCGGAGGCCCCCTCCCACTCGACGGCGCTTGCCCAGCTCAGGGGAAAACATGCAGCGCATGCAGAAAAATCAATCACTTCTCCAAAGTCTGTCGCTCAAGGCCTTCACGGCGATCGCAAGGCCCAACGCGTCCAGTGCGCGCACTGGAGCCTGTCCCTGGTGACTCCTCGAGCGGGGACATGGACGATGATGAAGCCGCCACAGTACACGTGGTGCACATGCTACATGCCCTCTCGGCGTCACCGCAAGCAGCACCCATGTGCACTGTTATCGTGCAAGGGCATCCAGTGACAACACCCCGGCTTGTGGCGCTACAACAGCCTTAATTTCAGAATCTCCAGTGCAGCTGAAGTGTTCCAAAATATCATCAAAACTGTCCTGCAGGGGCTAGAAGGGGTGCTCAATGTGAGCGACGACATCTTAGTCCACGCCCCTTCTCTAGAAGAACACATCATCCGCCTCAACGCGGTGTTCACACGCCTGAGAGACTGCGGCCTAACACTACACAAGGAAAAGTGCGAGTTCCTACGCCGGGACATACGCTTTTTCGGATATAGATTTTCAGATAGAGGCATCAGGCCTGATCCTACCAAAGTAAAGGACATCCAGGAAGCGCCAGCCCCCACATCGGTGACCGGAGTCCGCAGCTTTCTGGGCATGGTCACGTATTGTGGCCGGTTCATCAAGAACCTATCGGATCTGACAGGTCCACTGCGTGAGCTCACAAAGACCACCACCCACTGGACCTGGGGCCCAGCACAGGAGCAAGCGTTCCAGCAAGCCAAGGCCACGTTGTCCGCCGACACAACCCTTGTATACTTTTACCCGCGCCATGACTCCCAACTGGTTGTGGACGCCAGCCCCACCGGTCTTGGTGCCGTCTTAGCACAATGCCAGAGTTGCGGAGATTGGGCGCCAGTGGCTTATGCAAGCAGAACTCTAACACCTACTGAGCAGCGCTACTCGCAAATTGAAGAGAGGCCATAGCCATTCTATGGGGATGCTGACATTTCCTCATTTATCTGTACGGCCATCCGTTCACGGTCATTACTGACCACAAGCCACTAATTCTGCTATTCCAAGGCTCGTCGTCCCTGCCCCCTCCACGGATTGAGAAGTGGATACTACAGCTACAGGAGTTCCAGCTGAAGGTGGAATACCGACCCAGCACACGGAACCCTGCCGATTTCCTGTCGCGGCATGCCCGACCAGTCACCCCTCCCGAAGCCGAGGAAGCAGCCGGCACAGAAGACTATGTGAGGATGGTTGTTGAGTGATCCCGACCCCTCCCGATGTCACTGCAAGACGTCATAGCCGCCACCCAAGACGATGACTGCCTCCAAATGGCAATCCAAGCAGTTGGCTCCGGAGACTGGCAGCATCTCCAAAACCCATCGCCTGTGCATACAGCAGCAGCCCAAGCTAGGCTAAAATCGCTACACCAAGTCCGCCATGAGTGGTTGGTGTCGGCAGAAGGATGCCTCCTGCGTGGCCCGAGCCTGGTCCTACCAGCGAGCCTCACCAGACAAGTGGCGCTCCTTGCCCATGGAGCACATCAATGGATCGTCAAGTCCAAGAACCGGCTTCGGAGCAAAGTGTGATTTCCTGGCCTGGACCACCAAATTGAGTCTCTCATACAGCATCGTCCCGCATGCCTCGCCACGAGTCTCCCGAGCAGACCAGCACCGGTCATCACCGAGGCAGGCCCCAGAAGCCCATGGGATAGAGTCAGCGCGGATTTCGGCAGTCTTCCAGGAGGGCGACACATGCTACTAATTGTTGACGACTTCTCTAGGTACCCAGAGGTAGAGTTCGTTTCCTCCACGTCCGCAGCAGAAGTAATCCCTAAACCCGAAAAGGTGATAGCCACTCACTGTTTGGAGAACTCCGGACTGACAACGGGCCACCGTTCACCAACATGGAGATCGCTGAATACCTAGCGTCCCATCGGACAAAGCACCGAAAAATTACGCCTAGGTGGCCCCAGGCCAACGGCGAAGTAAAGCAGCTGATGCGAACTCTGAACAAGACCATACAGATCGCGTTGTCAGAAGGACTCAACCTAGAACGAGCTGTGTATCAATTTCTCCGAGAGTACCGGCTCACACCCCACTGTACCACAGGTGTAACCCCGAGCCACCTGTGTTTTGGCCGAACATTCGCTGTCACCCTTCCTCATCACTCTACGTGGGAAAGAGTCGCGAACCCTCCGAATCTATCAGATCTCAGGCGACAAAAAACCAACGAAGCGGCATCTCAGAAGAGACGTGCCATGGAGAGCCCAATAGCCGTGGGCGACCAGGTACTTGTGCAAGATCGACATCCCGGAGGAAAGTTCCGGACACCGTTCGAACGACATCCATGGACTATCATTGCCATCAAGGATACCATGATGACCGTGCAGAGGGGTTCAGAGACAGTCACCCGCAATGCGTCATTCTTCAAAAAGGTCCCACCTGCAGAAGAATGAGACCCAGCGCAAACCCCCGGTCAGGACGAGACGCCCCACAGTGGACCTACAAGCCCAAGAAGCAGAAGGACCGAACGTGGGCCGTCACGCCCCACAGACTGCTCTACCAACCCGCCATCTTCGCCACCTTCAGCCCGGGAGTCGGAAGGAGACCAGAGTGGGACTTCCATCCACGATCCAGCTGACCAACCTCCAGACTCACAGCTGCGGGGCAGTCAAAGCCAATACCACCTCTGGCCCTGCCCCAAACTCCCCCAGAGGTACAAAGACTAAGTAACCAGTGGCTAATCGGCGATCGGATGTCGGGTCGCAGCCAGGGTGAGCTGTTGCCGTCAACTCCCAAGTAAGACTGTTTCATTATGTTATAACTCGACAGGCAGCTAACGGTCAGGACAGGAAGTCTATGGTTATGTTGTTTATGGTTATTTTAATTTGCCTCCTGGTTAAGGAGGAATGTAGTATCGCGAGAGACGGTGGGCAGCCCACGCCTCTCGCAATGACAGGGGAAGCGTTGCCAGTAAGCACCCCCCTAAAGTAAGACTTTGTAGTTGGGCACGACGAAGGTCGAGACCACGTGAGCGTGTTAATAAAAAGCCCAGGGCTCTGGGCGTGGTTATGTTTGTGGCTAACCACCAACGCCACACCTGTGTGTCCGAGTGGTCCTTAGCACGATTGGCCTAGTCACCCAAAATACTACACAAGGCTGTGGTTACAAGGTCTTCTAGCTATTGATGACAAAGCAGGCGTGGGAAATCTTTGCTAGGGTGCCCTTGTCAACTATTAAGGAGAGCCGCCGCATGGCTTTGTTGGTTACTGCTTTAAAGATAGTGAAGGGGCCTGGCGAAAACTAGTGATCGCTGGGTAGTAAGGTTGTGATCTTCTGGTTAAAAGGTGAGCCCAGGACAGGTACGGTGAACCTGTTTTTGAGATTTCTAGTTATATACGGTGGTTTAGGGTTCTTTAGGGGGTCAGGCTTTGAACTACAGTGCTTATTATTATTATTATTTCAATATTTTACATAGCGCTCAGCTACCCACTTGTTTTTTTTGGGCGCTTTCACTGCAGACTGGGGCTGTCCAACTCACGTTAGTTCAAAACAGACAGGTCTTAAACTGTCTCCGAAAAATTGGAAATGAAGAACAGCTTCTCAAAGACTCTGGGAGAGCATTGCACAGCTTGGGACCCTGATGTGCAAAAATCTGCCCTCCAATGCGTGTCAGTTTCACTCCAGGAACGATGCAGAGGGCAAAATCACTGGAGCGCAGGAGAAGGGCCAGTGGTACGGTCCAGTAAATTCATGCAGATATCTTAGGCCAGCCCCTGATCTTGCTGTGTACATAGAGCACGGAGTTTTAAAATGGATTCTCTTCTCCACCTAAAGCCAGTTCGAAGTCTATAGAGCATCCGGGCTGCTGAATTCTGGACCACTTGTGATCGTCTAATGAAACCTTTGTCTATCCCCAAAATACAGCATATTACTGTAGCCCATTTTGGATATGAGTCCCTGGATTACTGTCCTTTGTGCTCGGAATGGCAGAAGCCAGATGATTCTTCACAGCCATTTTAGGACGGTAAAACAGATGGCAGCGAACTGCGCCTCCTGCAGTCTCACGGATAGCTTATAATCCAACAGGAAGCCAAGTTTCTCAACCTTAAGAACAGGCTTCGAAAGAGGACCTAGGATTTCCGGCCATTGTTGGGGACCCCACATTAGAGGATCCCTTCCCAGTACCAGTACCTAAGTATTGTCTTCATTAAGTTTCAGTGAATGACTGTTCACCGACCCCGAGACCAGGTCCAGGCATGAGTTCAGTGCTTCTGAGTTGTATTTCTGAGCAGACGACAGGGAGAAAATAATCTGCGTGTCTTCTGCATATGAAAATAAGGTAAGTCCACACTTTCCACTAAGTCTGTTAGTGGCCGCACATAGATGTGAAATAGTGCCAAACTTAGGGCCGAACCATGAGCAGTAAGGGCGTGTCTCTTATAACAGATTCCTGCATAAGCCCGAAAATCACCCTTATTTGGGTAAGGGACACACTTTGTTGTAGTGTGAAGACCTTCCTACATATACTTCAAACCAGGTTGTCGAGAAGGAGCGAGTCCCTGCCACTCAGTGCTTTCGACCAGCCGGAGATGATCGGTTTTCATTTTGCTCTGAGTGCTATCAATAAAGGCCCATATAGACAGTTTGCCAATTTTCCAAAGGCGTTTTGAATGGCTCCTACCCTATTCCTGATGTATTGTTTTTGGGGCTGGGATGAGCCACATTTGTCTACCAGTACTTATAGGTGTTATCTTTGGAAATGTTGCTTCTGTTTAAGAACCATTTGCCCTCCTTCTTGATTTTGTGATCTATAATCACTGTTTTAGTCTTATGTAGGTTCATTACCAGTTGGTTCTTGTCAGTATGGGCTTGTAGTGTGTTTAACATATCCTGGAGGCCTGTTTTTGTCTGACTTTAGAGGAGGGTATCGTCTGAGTAGAACAAGCACCCCAAGTGCATTCTGCCTACTTTGGGAGGGTAGGCAGTGATATCATTTAGGGAAGTTGCTAGTTCTGCCTGAAAAGGTTTGAAAAGAAGCAGGGCCAAAACACACCCCACCTTCAGGCCGATATTGATGACGATATTTCTAGTGAATACGCTCCCATCCACCACCTTCATGCACACCCTTGTGTTCATATGCAGCTCCATAATTGCTCTGAGAAGGTGTTGTGAGATTCCATGTTGCACTTATAGTGCCCAAGGAATGGTCTGGGGACCAAGTCAAAAGCAACCTTGAAGTCTATAAAACAAAGGTAGAGGTTGAATTTGATTTTATCAATCATGAGGGAACCGGACATTAAATTGGAGGTGGTATCCATCCTTTTCTCAAGCCTGTCTGATGTATGGGCACAATGCTGTTATCAGATGTCCACAACTCTAATTCCTCTAACAAGACCGAAGAATTTTGCGTTGTCATCCAATAATGACATTTGGTGGTAATTTCCCTGGTTCGAAGGGTCTACTCCATTAAAAATTGGGTGTATGATGTCACCTCACAATGAGTCCAGGGCATGACATGTCAGGATAGTATGGTTGTATAGCAGCATTTGGAGGTTTGCCTACATGGACGGATTTGCTTTAAATAACGCCTGGGGAAGGCCGTTGGGGCTGAGTGCTCCTTCAGCCCTTCATTTTTGATGATGTCCTCTGTTTGGGCATAAGTGCAAAAGGTGAATGGTGCAGTTGGTGCTCGTAGAATAACATCTGGGGAATTGTTGGCGGCTATGATTTGTGCATGTGTGAGCAGTGGTGGCTCCTCCATTAGGGCATGGGGGTGTCACCCCACTGCCTTTTCGCAGTGCGAGAAGGCAGAAACATAAAATGGTAAAACTACCATTTTATGTTTCTGCTTCTCGCACTGCGAGAAACTAGAAGTGCCTGGTTGTGGGAGGGTGAGTGGGCGGTCCTGCTCAAGGGCGGGGGGGAGTGGCTTGCCCACTGTTGTGGGTACTGGCTGTTTGGTCGGCCCCAGGGCCAACCAACCCGGTCAGGCACACTCCCCCTTTTTCTCTATGTAGGCTGCTGCATGCAGCCTATATAGCGAAAATGGCCCGGCTGGGGCGCTCTCCACTGCGCCTCACCAAACACAACTCTGCCATTGCAGTGTTGTGATTGGTGGAGGGGTGGGAGGCTGCCTGGGGGTGGCTTTCCTGTTGAGAGTGGAAAACGCGGGACTGCGTGAGTCGGAGCCAGGAGCTGAGGTGGCGCGGGACGGTGAGTTTTATTTTATTTAATTTACACCCATCTCGCCTCACCCTCCCAACCCCCCACCCCATTTCCACCCCTCCACCCACCCACGACTGTTACTAGGGGTCTCTGTGTTCACGGGAGACTGAGGGCTGTCTCTCGCGCTCTTTCCAGTTTTTCGAGCGGAATAGAGATACAGGCATTGCTGCCTGTTACAGCACAGCAGACACGCATTTAAAAATATGTTTGCCTTCCACAACAGGTAAGTTTAATTAGTGTGTTCAGTGTGGGGGGAGTGTAGATGGTGTGTTATTTTGGAGGGGCTCCATCATGTGCGAAACGTGGCAAGCTAAGTGTTATGAACTCAGAAGCGCACGTCTCACACAAGACGTGTATACTCTGACTGTGCAACCGAGATCTTGTTTTCGGGCACTTTCTCTCCTACTACCAAATGCATACTTCATGCTGTCTTAGTTATCAAATGGCCTAATTTCAGGTGTCATGTGCAGCCAAACCTGATACGGTTACGTGTGACAGCGGTTCTGGCTTTAACACCATGGAGGACTGTGCATGCTGGGAATTTTAGAGTATTAAAATGTCTGAATGAAAACTACATGTCCCAGAATGCTACGTGATGTTGGCACAAATTACCAAGACTGACTGAGGCTGTAAAATATGACTTGGGAGCTGTTTTTCAACATTTGAAATGTGTGTCGATCAACCCTAATACTACTTTCTGCTGTCCCTACATGTGCAAAAATCATCTGATTGTCAGTCATCTCTCTGCATCTTCTCACTAAATGAGCATTAAGGAGCAATGGGTTTAAATAAAAACCCTGAATTTCCCAAGGTCCAACGTTATAAATAACACATAACCACGACATTCAGAGGAATTAACTTGCATATTGTGCAAAACACATCTCCACCTCTTATACCAACAGTAAGGCCCAGCTCTTGATACATGTCAAGTCTGAAGGGTAACCAGGGTGGCTATCAATGATAGCCCTACGCCTGTTGCCAAATGTTGGAGTAGGTAAAATAAAATGTTGTATACCTCCTCTAAATTGCATGAAATTAATTATGTAATCATTCTAAAATCTAACTTGCACTAACTGGTTTGCAGTGAAATCTTACTAATCAACTTTTACACCTTGAAAAACACGAGATACACATGGGACTAAATTGCTAATTGCATGGCAGAATAATTAATTAATTAATTATGGTACGAAAACTAACTTTAGATTGTGGTGAAATAGAAAATTGCATGATTTTTGTTGCTTTGTGATTGTTTGTGGTTTCAGGATTACCAAATGGTGAGTATTTTCGCTTTAAATGTTGCTACAGCTAGGGAAATACTAATATATATTGAGATTAGTGTGGGTTTAAACATTAGAATCTTCATTTCTATATTTTAATTGCTGTTATGTCTGTTGTTGCTTACGTTGGCATTCGGGCCTACTGGGCCGCAGTACCCAAGATGGAGTCTTTACCGCGAACACCACCATGTGAGCACGATGGTTTCTGCGCAGAATCGGATGGCTATGGAGATCTCCAAATGACCTCAGATCTGTGACACCGTGTTCCTTGTCAAGGATGAACGTGTTTGTCTGCCAACTGACAAGGCTGTGTGAACAGCAGAAGGGACAATACCGAACCTGTGGAAAAATTTATTTTCTTATTCTAAATGTTACATTTGCAACATTCGCCTGGTAGAAAAAGGAAATTATACAAATTGCGCCTTCCTATGCCAAGTCTCATGGAGAACCAGTTTACCTGGGAAACTTTAGAAAAACTCTCAGATAACCCCAAACTGTCCAATCAGAACATTTCTCTAACCCTAAATTGTTGCATGTTAGCATAAAGTAATAGGGAATAAGGGTATATAAAGTTCTCATCTGCCAAAGGGGGGTGGACATTGGGCTGATCTTTTATGGCGTTGGGTCTGCATTGAGCTGGTGAAGATTTCCCTGGTTTGCCTTGGGTTTCTTTGGTTTTCGGGAAGTTATTTCAGCTGACGGGTTTGATCCTTGCTGGGGTTGGACAGCTTATCCCGGATATGGTACCAGAGATTGCGGATAACTCTCTGTTCATTCAGATAGTCGCCGATGCTTGCTAAGTGGTAATTGATTAAATGCTCCTTCTAAATTTATGCCTATTTACAAGATGTCTGATTTCTCTTTGAAAATAAAACTGAATTTATACTATGACCTGTAGTGCATAAATGCTAATGCAGAGAAAAGTATTATTAGATAAACAAAATTGAATGAATAAGAAATGAGTTTGTGGTTCTTTAATTGATTACAGAAAATAATCAAATGTTTCCTAGGCTTTAATTGTGTTTTAGCTGGTTCTAATTCACCACCAACCGGTCCAACTAATTGGTCCATCGACCAAGTGGTGGAGTGCCTTGATGTTAAGGTCAGGATTCTGTAGGTGTATGTGTATAAAATGTATATAATGTAAAGAAAATTCATCCTGATAGGTAATAAGGTACCCACATGCCCAGTTCTTTTTCTCCTATGTACGGTTTCGAATGAGACGAGTGCATGTTGGTGTTATGGGCCCCACCAATGAATGAATGTATGGATGCGTTGTTGTGATTACGAATCTGTGACATTGGGAGATTATGAAAATTTGACCCTTGCGCTACATCAGATCTCATGGTAGCAGATTGATGGTTTATTGCATTGGTTTGGTGATTATTGATTTATGTTTAACACTTTATGTTGAGTATTGTCTACGTTAAATGTAGTCAGAAATTTGAAGCTTCCGGGAAGTAGGGAGTGGATTTATGTGCCAAGAGAAGTCACATTAAATTGAACATTGCCTGGTTTCAAGGATTGTGATAACACGCAATTGTGTTATGTTAGGGAAATCTCTGTGTGAATGTTTGTGGGTGGCAGAGTAATAGGTTCTCTTGTGAAACTCAAACCTTAATTCTCAGGAGCATTGTAGTCTCCACATGTGTTTTATCCCCAGAGAAACAGTTTGCCTTTTGCTTGTTAGAAGGGTAAGGTAGAGGGAAGTGCTACTTTATTGGCTTAACAGAAAATTCTGTGGTAGTGTAGAGGTATGCGCTGTCTACTGGAAAGACAGAATTCTTGTGTAAATGAACAAAGCTATCTCTTTGGTTTAGCGAAACAGGCAATGGAGATGTTTTATGTTGTTACTAGCAGATTTTGATTGAAGAAAGCGTAAGAAAAGTTTGCTAATAAAATTTTGTAAAGGAGGTGTCAGCAAGAGCAGGAGTAGCGAGAAAGGCTAACATCAGAAAGACCACGCTGGGATTGGTCAGCTGTAGAAAGACGAAGCTTTTACTGATTGGTGCGTTAGTGTGAGACACGCTTGGAGTGGAGAATTACCAGAGTAACGTAGACGCCCAGGATTGGTGCGTTAGTGTGAGTCGCGCTGGGATTGGACAGAATGCGGAGAAGCCGTGAAGGAAGTGATTTGCAAAGCTTAATTGATTAAGATCTTTGAAATTTAAAGATAATGTACTACGATCCACCTGAGAAAGAGAAAAAATCATGGTTTGGAAAAATTAAAGACCTGTTTAAAAAGGATAAGCCGATTGTGACTAGGGAAGGACAGATACTTCCCCCACCGAAATCGCCTGCATCTTTTATGGTAGCAAAATATGGTTATCATACATGTATTTGGTTAGAGAATTGGGCAAAGTATACCAAAGATGATAGAGTCCTAGCAGTTCTGGAAAATGGTTCATTTAGATTGGCAGTATTACGAAATTTAAGAGAAAGGATGATAAGGTTAGAAGCGAAACCTAGACCTACCCAATTCGAGGCTTTAACTGAATGGGAAGAGATGTATGAAAGGGAAAGGCTTCGGAGTTGGAGAAGGTATAATTATATGTTTGGTAGACATTGTGGTCACGAAAGTCATGATGACAGAATGAGAAGATAGCGAAATGCGAATATGACTGATGGTATGTTTCCTCTGAGAAATGCTGGAGAGATGAGTGGCAGAAAATGCACAGAAAAAAGAAATAACATAGGGCCAGAAGGTTACAGATATGGAGTGAGTGAATCAGAAGATGAAGTGCTGGAAGACATGTTTTATAAAAAACCACCCCCTTATCAACAGGATTCTACGTTGGTGACGCCGAGTGTACCAGCAAAGGAGACTGTAATGAATAACAATTTTGAGCAAATGCCACCTAATTTGGGGAAAAAGAATCCATTTAAAGATTATGAAATGTCGCAGACCGTAAGAACTGAAAACAAAAATTCTGCAGAGTTAGCTAGAACTACCGTGGAATTAACTGACAAAATTAGAGAATTATCTAAGAATATGGAAGCAGTGCCTGTAACTATAGGACCGGTGATACCTGTTTTTGATAAACAAAAAGATAGTGAGCATTGCTTAACAGTCTCCTATAATTGCGGTATGCAAAAGGAGAAAGAAAGGAGTGATTCCAGAGAAAATTAATGGAAGAGTATGGCAGGAACATCAGGATTATGTACCCCTAAAAATGTAACTGTAAATCAAAGTCCAGTGAGTAAGACACCTATGACAACAGAATCAGCAACCAATACCCCTGACAGAATGATAGATAAAATGAGAAGGAAGTTTACAGAAAAAAGATACAGAACCACAACCTTTAGCTGTAGCAAAATTAAAAGTAAGATTAGAAGAGTTAATCGTAGGAACAATTCCAACTGAAAAATTAAAAGCTTACCAGGATGAGGAGCTAATGTTTTTATGCAAAAGCATAACTTGTAGAGCAAGGACGTTGCATGAAAAGTTAAAAGAGACAGCGAGTGAAATGGGAATCGATTTTGAGAAAATAAGGTCATTGCAGAAGCCATATAGGGTAGATTTTTCTGAAAAAGATATCGAAAACTTAAATACTGCAGGGAGACTGACCCAAATTAAAGAGCTGATTGCATTATTAAGGAAATGGGGTGATGTGGATCGATAGAAGAGTAGGTGGTTTAGAGAAAGAGAGGAAACTACTGATAAGGCCTCTCTAGCTTTCCCAGTAAGAGAAAAGGAGCCAGTGGTAACAGAATGTCCAATGAGAGAAATTCCTGGAGGAGGATATGTGCATAATCCATGGACTAGACAGGATATTTTGTCATTTACCTATGATTTTCCAAGGTTAAGAGAAAAACCAGTGGAATGGTACCGACAGGTAGAAAGGTTTGTCAAACTTTCAAAGGTGTTGTGGATAGATCTGAATGGTCTTTTTGATATAATTGTACCTGCAGATTTATGGGCAGAATGTAAAATTACAATAGATTGGCCAACACAAGAATATCCTAGGGATCCTAAGACGGGAGTCCCCGATCCCGAAGTAATGAAAAAATATGATCAGGTAATTACTTTTTTGAAAAATAAAGTACTTCCGAAAGAAACTGACTGGGTAAAAATTGACAGAACTCACCAGGAGGCTAAAGAATCAGTGCATGCGTATTATGAAAGGTTATTGTTAGCTTTTAAACAATACAGTGTAGATGAGAAATTAAGTGAAAAGGATTTGAGTCATTTTGTGTACAGATTTGTTTATGGTTTAAGGCCTGAAGTTAGTGAAATGATTAAACAGCACACAATAGATTGGCAGAACAAAAAGATAGACGAAGTGTTACGACGTGCAAAATATTTCAGTGATGAAATTGAAGCCAAACAGCGTAAACTGAAAGAAAAGGCAATGTGGGCACAGGTTAAGGTAGCCGAGCAACAAGAAGCTCAGTTAATGGAGCAAGCTAATGGAATAGGGCAAGAAAAACAAAAGCCTAATATCGAAAAGGGAAAAGGACAGATCAGCATAGAGGAAGCAAAAAAGAAATGCCATGTCATAATTGCGGAAAATTAGGGCATTGGAAATCCGAATGTAAATTGCCACTGAGAGCTAATGGTGATAATTCATCATTGAATCCACAGGTGCAGAATGTTGTGAGTTGCCAACCGCCGCGACAGCAGCAGGTTGTTACCCAACAGTGTCAGGTGCCAAAGCCACCTTTTCCACAGAATGTAAATCCTCAAAGATACAGTAATGAGACAGGATTCTACACCGAAGAACAGGTAACAAAGCTACTGTGCGCTGGTGCCGTTTCGCAGTATTGGCTGCAACGCAATGAGAGTGAGTCAGAAGAGAATTATTAACGGTGCCTAGGAGAGGAAGAGGAGTGTGTACTTGGCACAACTCTAGAGGTAGACCAGACAGGACCCTTTGTGGATGGAAACGTGAATGAAGTGAACATTACTTTTCTAGTGGATACTGGTGCTACTCGTTCAACTGTTAGATTAGCTGAAGGGAAAAATCTTCCTCTCTCAGGTGAAACAATCCAAGTAGTTGGAGTCTCAAACAGACAGATAAAAGCTTATCTTACTGATCCTGTAAAGGTTAAAATAGGGAAATTCACTGATGTGCATCGATTTGTCGTATGCGAAACTAGTTCTGTAAATCTGTTGGGGAGAGATTTGTTGTGTAAGATGAATTGCACAGTCTTTTGTACCCCTGATGGTATAGCTTTTGATGCCCCCGATGAAGACGTACTGTATAGAATGACAATGGCAAACTTAGAACTTGAAATTACTGAGGCATATGTTGTATTTGATCCGGAATGATTGCCTCAAGAGTTGAAAGAAACGGTAAAAACAGAAGTGTGGGATTTCACAGGAGAGGATGTTGGATTAATGAAAAGGGTAGATCCTGTGAAAATAATTGTAAAAGAAGGAGTAAATTACCCAAATATTCATCAATATATATTAACACCAGAGATAATTGCAGGAGTAACACCTGTAATCGACAGAATGATTGAACAAGGAATTATGAGAGAGATAATGAGTTATCCATGTAACTCTCCGATCATGGATTTGAAAAAGCCAAATGGGACCATTAGGACAGTACAGGATTTGAGAAAGGTGAATAAAATCGTTGTTCCTTGTTGTCCCATTGTGCCGAACCCTTCAGTAATTCTATATCAGATTCCCCATGATGCAGAATGGTACACAGTCATTGACTTGTGTCATGCTTTCTTTTCTATTCCATTGCACCCTGATAGCCAACACATGTTTGCGTTCCGGTTCGGTGAGCGTATTTTGGCATGGTGCCGTATCCCTCAAGGGTATACAGAAAGTCCATCAATATTTAATCAGATTCTAAAGAAGTCACTGGAAGATTTAAAAATGGCAGAAAGTTCAGTGCTCGTGCAATATATCGATGACCTATTGCTGGCATCGAAGATGCGAGAAGCATGCGTGGTTGGCACAGTTGCACTGTTGAATCATTTGGCCGATGGAGGACTCAAAGTATCCCCATCAAAATTACAGTTTTGTCAGAAAGAAGTACAATACTTAGGTCATAAGATTGAAAAGGGCCTGAGAAATGTGACAATGGACAGAATCAAAATAATCAAAGGAATGAGAGCACCAGTGACACAGAGAGAGATCAGAATGTTTCTTGGAATGGTGGGATATTGTCGACAGTGGATCAGCAACTTCTCACTGATCGCATAACCACTGGTATGTTTGACAAAGAGTGATGTGAAAGATCCCCTTGAGCTGAACATAGAAGAGATGAAATCTTTTAAACAACTGAGAGACAGTTTGTGTGAAGCGCCAGCTCTTGGAATGGCTGATTATGAAAAAGAATTTGAGCTATATTGCAGTGAGAGAGATGGGTATGCTCTTTCCGTGTTAGTGCAGAGACACAGAAGATTGAGACGACCGATTGCGTATTTTTCAGCTGTACTAGATACAGTAGTTGTAGCATTTCCTGGTTGTTTGAAAGCCGTAGCAGCCACTTGTAAAAAGGAATTTTAATGGGATACCCTGTGAGAGTGTTTGTTCCCCATGATGTGGCGATCCTTTTGACAAGAAGAAAGACGCAATTAATGACGCATAGCTGTCTAACTAAATATGAAAAGGTGATTTTGGGTGCTACAAATGTGAGTCTCGTAAGATGCACTAATGTGAACCCATCGACATTACTACCTGATGCAGTGAATGCAGAAGTGAAGGATAATGTTGATTATGATTGTTTGGAAGTGCTTGATTTTTGTACCAAACCACGTCCTGACATAAAAGATGTGCCTCTGAAAGAGAGTGACTATGTGATGTTTGTGGATGGGTCATGCCTAAGAACTGGCAAAGGGATTTTGAGTGCTGCATATGCTGTATGTACTGTAGCGACTGTGTTGGAAGCATCTTGTTTGAGAGGAGTATGATCTGCGCAAGTTGCTGAGTTGTTTGCACTGATTAGAGCATGCAAGTTGGGAAAGAGTTTGCAAGTCACTGTAATTACTGACAGTCAGTATGGGTTTGGAGTGATGCATGACTTTGGCCAAATCTGGTCCCAAAGAGGTTTCTTGACGTCGAATGGAACTCCAATCAGAAATGCAGAAATAGTTGGGAAATTACTTGAGGCGATACAGCTGCCTAAACAGATGGCTGTTATAAAATGTAGCGCTCACAGAAAGGGAACTGACTACGTGTCAGCAGGCAATGAGTTTGCCAATGACCTAGCACATTATTGTGCACGAGACCAAACTTAATTAAATTGTAACAGGGAAAAGGAAATGGATTTATGTCCCTTGCTTTTTGCTAACACTGTAAGTACATGGGATGAAGTGAGACAGCTGCAGGAAGAGGCAGGGGAAGAGGAAAAGAAACAGTGGATAAAATCAGGATGTACACCACGAGCAGCAGACAGAGTTTGGGTTTATCGTGATGGAAGACGAGTAATGCCTAATAGCATGACCTCTACCATGGCACGCATGTACTATGGGCAGGCTCACATATGTGGGATGCCATGATTCGACTTTTTAAACAGACCTGGTATAATGCAAAGTTTCAGCTTATAGCTGAGAGCCTTTGTCAGAGATGTCTCATATGCCAGCAATTTGATCCAGGAAAACTGTGGTGAGCTTGGGAATCATAGGACGGGAGGGAGGTCCTTTCACTCGAATGCAGCTTGATTTTATTGAAATGCCCTCATGTAACAGGCTAAGATATGTACTGGTGATTGTCTGTCTGTTTTCACTTTGGGTGGAGGCTTACCCGACCCGAAGGAATGATGGAGTTACTGTAGCAAAACTCCTACTGAGAGAGTTCATTCCTAGGTTTGGTTTCCCGGTAACGATTGAAACAGATAGAGGAACACATTTCCAGAATGAAATTATACAATTGATTTATGAAGTATTGAATGTACAACAAAAACTGCATTGTGCCTACCGACCAGAGGCTTCTGGAGTGGTGTAGCAAATAAATGGCACCATAAAGAATAGATTGGGAAAAATGTGTTTGGCCACAGGTCTAAAATGGCCAGATGTCTTGCCTCTAGTTCTTATGATAATTAGATCAATTCCTGATAGGAAGACTGGTTTGAGCCCTCACAAAATTATCATGGATAGAGCGATGAGACATGTTTTTATTCCCGTCAACAAACTACTGCCTATATCTGATGACTTCGTTTTGGATTATTCCAAAGGATTGGCTGATATGGTACATTCTGTGTTTCATCAGGTTGGACCAGATGCGACCACTCTTGAAAAGAAGCCAGCTCCTGACTTGAGTCCTGTAGATTGGGTACACACAAAAGTACACAGAAGAAGAAATTGTCTGGTTCCACGCTGGAGAAGACCACGACAAGTGATCCTGACAACACTGACTACTGTGAAGTGTGCAGGAGTGAAGAACTGGATTCATGCCAGTCACAAATCTGGAAGATCAATCTGAAGAGGAACAACGAGACGCATCAGATACCAGTTCCGAATCAGAATCAGAAGAAACAAGAACAAGATAAAACCCAGAAGCAGGAGAAACGTTTTTTTAGTCAAATTGTTGGGCAAGAAAATATACCACTGAGAAGACACCTTGAAATTTCTGATACAAGTTCTGAATCTGAGACAGAACCAGTGGGAATACAAGAAAGAATAAATGAGGACACTGGAAAAACTGAACAAGTAATCTTTGGAGAAGAAATCATGAGTACAAGCACAAGCACAAGCGAAATCCCACCGGAAATCATAGAGATAGAAGGTGAGGAATTAGATACAGAGAGTGTGAGGTAATTGCGGAAGACCCCCGAGGAGGTGTAGGGACACAACACACACAGGTAGAAAAAGGGACAGTTAGTCAGCAGGAAGATCGCGTGTAAGAAACACGAGGAGGGATAGATACAGACAGTGAACCTGAAGTCTTGAGGATAAATCCAAAGAAAGTAAAATCCAGACAGATACAGAATCTGAAGAAAGTGAAGAAGAAGGCAAAGGTGGAAGAACTTTGAGGAAAAGAGCTTGGGAAACAGAGCAAGAAGGGAAAGGATTGAAATTAAAAAGGCCTTTGAAAGAAGATATTTGGCCTAACAGAATCAAAAGATTGAGATACCGACTAACCACAATAAAATCTGACAATGCTGAACAAGTGAATGAAGTGTCTAGTCAAGAAAAACAAGAAGACACTGATCAGAAACACTTGCAAAGAGGATAAAGAAACCGAACCAGAAGTACAAGTCACCGTAATGGACGTATGTGGCATACAAGAGGAAGCTGATAGCCAAGAAAGTCTAAGGGTGACTGTGCAGAAAGTGGATGAAGGAGAAGAAGATTCGGAAATCCTGAGAGTCATCTTGTCTGACGCCAGAGAAGAAACGGATGATCAGGAAATTCTGAACAAAGACTGTGAACCTAAAGACCAAGACGATTCATACATGGACTGAGTGGCAAAGGATAATCAAAAGGAATTAAAATCCCGGACAAGACACATGACCAGAAAAGAACCAAGTAGGCAACGAAAGCCTTAGGTTTAGACAAAGGAAAATTGTTGAAGAAAAGAGGCTAAGTCAAAAGACACTGATCATTACCAAAATGGCAAACAATGAAAATAGAAATCCAACATGTGGGTTTCTCCGAAGATGGTGTAAAATGTGTTTTTGTTGTACAGGATTACTAATGCTTGTTTGGATCATATTAGCAATAACAATTTCATTTAGAGTAACATTTGAGAATGTAGATGAACACACAGTAAACGGAGCTAATAGTGGAAAGGTTGATGAAAGTCATGTTACTAAACGGGTAGATAGAACCGAACTTCACAAAGATAAGTCCATAAATGATTTTTCAAATAATGTTTTTTCAAAATTACTGTACGAATATGTGAAAACAATGGAGGTTAGAGACTGTTATGTTTGCATGCAGTTACCTGCAGCTGTATCAGAAGGTGTCACTTATCATCATCTTCCTTTGACTTATGGGATAACTTGTAGTGTCTTAGCTAGCTTATTTTATAAAACAGGAAAATTAGAATACTATTACACTGATGTAGATAATATTGTCTCACAGGTTCCTGTAGTTCCTGAACTAAACAAAGTGATTCCTGGTAGAATACTAGGTGAATTTTTCCTGGAAACAATAGAATTAACTTTAGAAGAAATGTTTAAGAATAACCTTACTTACTTATAGTTTAAGAAAAGAAGAGAACACTTTCCTAAACATGGTAGAGGAGAGTTGAAATGCAAAAGAAGGCGTCTGGGGAGAAGATGGAAGCAACATTTTGGGATGTTGGGAAGGAAGATCTTTTAAAGGGAGAAACAAATCCAGCAATGGCTTTAGATTAGCCCCAGACACGGAAGTTGTGCATTAGTAGAGATAATACTGTATGTGATAATTATTTTGTAGGTGCAAGTGAATGCCATGACTTATATAAAATCATGGGAGGATGGGGATTTAAAGGAGGAAATGATACGGTATTCCCTGATATATATTACCTCTGTGGCAACCAGCTTATTATAGTTTACCGGAACACTGGTATGGGACATGGTACCTAGGCCTGGTCTTTCCAAAAATATTTCATGTGGAAAGGGGAAATGACGGTTTGCACGAAATAGGTAGGCAACTAACACGTAGAAGGAGGGAAAGTTGGTCAGAAATTATAGGTGATATTTTTGGAGCACTGATACCAGCAGTTGGAATATCTCTGAATGCACATAAAATTAGAAAATTGTCTACAGTTGTGGATCGTTTATCAACAAGCACAGCTGGAGGGTTCTTAATGGTAAATACCGAAATGGTTGCCATGAGAGCGATGATAATGCAAAATCGACTTGCTCTTGATATTATATTGACCAAAGAGGGAGGAGTCTGTGGAATGCTGAAAGTAGAACATTGTTGCACTTATATTCCTGACAAAAGTCAGAATTTAAAGAGATATATTAAGAATATAACTGATTTGCATGAAGAAATTGTTTCACTGGAGGTTGAAGGTGTATGGGAGAAACTTGGTAAGGATTTTTCCACTATTAAGAATTTATGAACAAAACTAGGTAGCTCCTTTGTGTGGAAAATACTGATACTTGTGACTTTTGTGATCGTTTTAGTGTTAATATTAAGATTAGGATGTGTGTGCATAAAAAGAAGAAAATTACAAAATAAGATAAAAAGAGAAAACAAGAAAAGGAAAGCGAAAGAAATAAGAGAAAGAGAGATAGAAGATATAGAACTAGAAGAGTTACAAGAAAACATGTACAGGAAAACAAAAGAGAACGATATGGGAAACACTATGATGTAACCTAACAAATGCAAGTGGGACTGAATAAAACCATTTCCGTAGAGAAATTTAGAAAAATTCAGTGATTAGTGGTGATGTTTAAAATCACCAAAGGGGGAATTGATGGAGCAGGTAAAACAACATTTTATATACCTCCTCTAAATTGCATGAAATGAATTACGTAATCATTCTAAAATCTAACTTGCACTAACTGGTTTGCAGTGAAATCTTACTAATCAACTTTTACACCTTGATAAACACGAGATACACGTGGGACTACATTTCTAATTGCATAGCAGAATAATTAATTAATTAATTATGGTACGCAAACTAACTTTAGATTGTGGTGAAATAGAAAATTGCCTGATTTTTGTTGCTTTGTGATTGTTTGTGCCTTCAGGATTACCAAATGGTGAGTATTTTCGCTTTAAATGTTGCTACAGCTAGGGAATACTAATATATATTGGGATTAGTGTGGGTTTAAACATTAGAATCTGCATTTCTATATTTAAATTACTGTTATGTCTGATTTTGCTTAAATTGGCATACGGGCCTACTAGGCCGCAGTACCCAAGATGGAGTCTCTACCGCGAACGCCAGCATGTGAGCGCGATGGTTTCTGCGCAAGATTGGATGGCTATGGAGATCTCCAAATGACCTCAGATCTGTGACACCGTGTTCCTTGTCAAGGATGAACGTGTTTGTCTGCCAACTAATGAGGCTGTGTGAATAGCAGAAGGGACAAAACCGAACCTGTGGAGAAATGTCTTCTCTTATTCTAAATGATACATTTGCAAAATTCGCCCGGGAGAAAAAGGAAATTAATACAAATCGCGCCTTCCTATGCCAAGTCTCATGGGGAACCAGTTCACCCTGGGAAACTTTAGAAAAACTCTCAGATAACCCCGAACTGTCCAATCAGAACATTTCTCTACCCCTAAATTGTTGCACGTTAGCATGAAGTAATAGGGAAAAAGGGTATATAAGGTTCTCATCTGCCAAAGGCGGGTGGACATCGGGCTGATCTTTTATGGCGTTGGGTCTGCATTGAGCTGGTGAAGATTTCCATGGTTTGCCTTGGGTTTCTTTTGTTTTCGGGAAGTTATTTCATCTGACGGGTTTGATCCTTGCTGGGGTTGGACAGCTTATCCCGGATATGGTACCAGAGATTGCGGATAACTCTCTGTTCATTCAGAAAGTCGCCGACGCTTGCTAAGTGGTAATTAATTAAATGCGCCTTCTAAATTTATGCTTATTTACAAGATGTCTGTTTTCTCTTTGAAAATAAAACTGAATTTATACTATGACCTGTAGTGCATAAATGCTAATGCAGAGAAAATTATTATTAGATAAACAAAATTGAATTAATAAGAAATGAGTTTGTGGTTCTTTAATTGATTACAGAAAATAATCAAATGTTTCCTAGGCTTTAATTGTGTTTTAGCTGGTTCTATTTCACCATCAACCAGTCCAAATGTATATAATGTAAAGAAAATTAATCCTGATAGGTAATAAGGTACCCACATGTCCAGCGCTTTTTCTCCTATGTACGGTTTTGAATGAGGCGAGTGCATGTTGGTGTTATGAGCCCCACCAATGAATGAATGTATGGATGCGTTGTTGTGATTACGAATCTGTGACATAGGGAGATTATGAAAATTTTACCCTTCCGCTCCATCACTACTCCTGTTGCCAAATGTTGCCAGGAAAAGGTGTAAGCCCCCTTTTGCTGGGGGGGAGGGAAGGAAGGGTAGAGTTAAAGCAGGGGTGCGAGTTGTTGGTGTGGGGGTTGCTCTGTGCTGGGTGAGTCTTTGAAAGGGAGAGTTGAGACTGGTCCTGACAGAGTGCGTTTGAGTGCAGGATGTCTTAGAAATGCAATAACATTGGTACTCAGACTTCCCTGCACCCCGGTTACCATTGCGTTAGTGACCGGGAGCACTTGTATTAAAGCCCCACCCACCACAGAAGCTCTTCAGGCTCAGCAGGAGAAGGTACCATTGACTGCGTGAGTGTGCATGAACCCATCTGCCTCCATGCTACTCGTGCAAGGGTCGATCTATGCCCATCGGTGGCACATAGACACGAAGAAGACCTCTATGGCTCTCGTGTGACAGGGGAGTTTTGGACTTGTGAGTTGGTAATAACGCAAGATACATTTTAATCACTTTTAAATCAAAAGTAGACACTCTTTTCTGACAGCCTGCTTTTTGCGATTTTCTTTCTCACAAATTTGCAGCAAACATATGCTGCAAAATCCACCATATGAATCAATTTTTTCCAAAACATTCTTGCAGGGTGAGACCCTCCACCAACCCATCCCTTATGCAGTTACGGCTTGCTGTCGTTGCTTGCTCATTATCATGTGGTATAAAATGTCTGCCTCACCAGTTTTAAAATCCACCAGACGCCACTGTGTCTCTTGGAGCAGAAGTAAGGTTGTGACTAGATCCTCCCATGATTTAGCTTGGTTTTTAGAGTTGCTTTTTGAATTGGCTAGAAAATAATTTGGCTTTGGACCAATAGAGTCCTCCATGGTATCCTTCCAGGATAGCTTGTTCAGATTCATTGAATATGAATATGCTCCCAGGAACTGAACTGCCTTGTGAGATGGGGTTTTGAAATTGATTTTGATATATTCTGGAATATGGTCAATTTCTGTCCGGGTCTCAAGGCAAGAATATTCAATGTGATGGAATAGTGGCCAGTTTATGAGTGTATTATCAATTATTGATTTGGAGCAGGCAGTAATGTGTGTTGAATGGGGTGATTGATCTTCTTTCAGGGAGCCATTGAGGACTCCGAGGCCAAGAAATATGCAGTGGCGAATGAGTGATTTGCCCAGATGATCTCTTTTTGTAGGAGCTGATTAAACGTGGTGCGGAATCTTCCATTAACTCTCAAACTAGGTTGTTATCTCATCAGGCGTGTGGAAAAGGTTCAAGTTAAGGTCACCTGTAATTAGTAGAGAAATATCTGTATGTTTCATTATATTTCATTATGGTGGCCTTGATGATGGTTTGTAATTTGCAGACAAATTCACTGTTTTGCTTTCTGAGTAGGTATATGTAGGTGTTCATTATTAATAATTTATGGACTGGCCCTTGTGACAGATTTCTAAGCAGTACCAGGAGCAACCAGGGTTCTTCCACTTCTATTCTGTTGATTTTTAGGGCAAGTTTGGACAAAACATATGTTGAGATGCCTCCCTTTGGTCTACTTTTACACATGCTCTTTGCTGCTGGGCTGAAAACCTCTAAAAATCCTATTAGTGCTGCTGGCCCATGCACGCTAGTCTCCTGGAGTGTCAAGATGACATACTCCTGTAAGTATTGAGGGTGTCATCATCATTTAAAGTTGATTTCAGGCTTCTAACATTCGAGGAGCATATTGACATCCCTGAAGCCCCCTCACGCCTTTGGCTTCAGTTGTCCCAGCCTGAAGACAGGATCGATGGCTGCCAGGACCAGGATGAAGAGGTGGGATCAAGACTTGGTTGATGTGGCTCAAGAATCAATGTCCGTTTTCCAGCCAGAGGAGGAACCCCTTTTTTTAATTGCCGCCATGCTCAGCCTCCTTAGGGTGAGATTAGAGGATGTTTGTGTGCTTCTCCTCACTAATTATATTGATTTTCACTTGCCTTAAGTGTGCTGGGATCGAGGTTCGAAGTTGGGCCTCTTGTGCATTTTAAGATTGAGCAAGCGCATGTTCTCCTTGTGGCTCGATCCACGGGCGGTCTTGAAAGTTTTCTTGTTTCACTACTTGGCTATGGTACAGTATTGCCAGATAGGCATTATTCCGACATTCTGTTACCTTAACTCCCCAGTCTCTGTACTGCCCCTTTTCCACTAGGACTGACTGGGCAATTGTTCAAAGATGCCCACGTTATCCGTGTTGGATCCTTTCTCTGATTCTCACAACTCTAGAATAATTGTTCTGAAACTTTTTCCTGGGATCTGATGTATTCTAGGTCTAGGGAGAGCATGGAGCAGTCTGATCATGTTGCCTCAGTTTAGGGTGTCTTATGGGCCTTTTGTTGCGTATTCTGGATAGAATGATTATTGTGCTTGCACGTGAGAACCCTGGGGCTAACGGGTGGTTGGATGTAGTTTCTTCTTCAGTTTTACAGTGAGCTTTTTTATCCAATTGGTCCTGTGGATTTAGGGTAACAAGGGCAAGTGAGCTTTGTGGTCGGTCTTGCTGAGTGGTGGGCCTACTGGCCTATGAACATGGCTGTTCCTCTCCCAAACCACATAGTTGAGGTTAGGCAGCCTGCAAAGCAGTAGAGTATACTTAGACTGCCTCTTGGCAGACAGTGGTGCTGGTGCCTGAAGGTCTCATCCACTCCTACTCACCTACTCCATTTTCTTCCTCTTACAAAGATGCAGAGGCAGCCATGTAGCTTTCGTATTTGCCTGGGCGGTGTTGTGTCCGCTGCCCTAGTGTTTTCCTGCAAATGTGGTTGTTTTGTCGGCCTGTTTTAGAAACTTGATACTTTCCCTCAGAAATGCTTTGTTGGTATGTCTTAATTGTGAAAATAGGGAAAAGAATATGATCTCTCCTTCCCTTTGGCCCTTGTACAAATGCTTGTTTTCTTAAGGGTGGTCTCTTTAGATGGCGTTAGGGCCTTGATTGGACTGGCTGCTACGTCGGTAGGAAAATCACCGCTGGAGGTCAGCCAGCTGGGTACGATAGGGAGCTCCCCTCTGGGGGCAGGAAAAGCCTCTATTAGACTGAGTTGTGCTTTGAGCTTGACTTGCCTTTCTGGTGTTTTGGTTACTTTTGACATAGGTTAGTCACTGGCGGGTGACGTATGGTTTAATACATATTGTGTGGGCAATGTAGGCCTTGATTTCAGTACCGATATTACTTTGGCCATGCAGGTGGGGAGTTTGCTCAGTTTGTCAATCAACAGGGAACAGCCATAGGCGTCGAAGGCACCTGATTCTACTGTCTGTACCCTTCTTACCAAACTGTTAAGACCTCCAATTCTCATCTATGCCTGACACAAATATGGCTAGGGTATTTAAGGAGTCTACTTGATGGTTGAGTTTTAGTGAGTGCTACGTTAGGACTGTTACAACGTCTTGAATTGTATGAGCAGGGCCGTCCAGCTGTCACTTTGTTCGACGATTTGTTTATTATTGGGTATAGTGTCCTTGTAGAGTAACTGGTCAGCTCTGTTGCTGATAGTGTTGATTCGTTCAAGGCGGCCCTGGGAGGTGGCATGTTGTGTGCCTCTAATTGCGAAGCAGTAAGTTCTCTGTTCGACGTACAGGCTGTTCTGATGGTTCTTTTCCTATTGCACACACTTCATCTACTTGCCCTTCTGTTGATTTAATCTTTATAAAAAGAATTATGAAAGTTCTTTCACTCGGCGTACACGCGTGTTTGATCGTTCTTTTTTTAATGTATATGCTTCAACTCCTTACCCTTCTCTTGATCTAATTGCAGCCCTCTCAGGACGGTAAGGTGTCCTGAAACCAAGACTCCTGTAGCTAGAATAGTGGAGTACATTATCTTAATACTATTATTAACGGAGCCTATAACAGACTCAATTGAAGAGATAACCTTTTAAATGAATCTCTCAGGTGGCTGGGATATTAAATCCAACTCACACTACCAGTAATGAATTTAAGTTGGCTTACTTATAGAATATCCTATACAATTGATGTTTGCTATTTTTACTTTTAGACTGGTGTTGACTGTGTGGAGCACTTGAAATGGGCATATTACTTATTGGGTTTGGGAGTAGAAGGACTCTCGTAGGAACGTCCTGTTAGCTATTTGCTTTCTTTCCTACGTAGAATTGACTGGCACATGCGAACCACAGGATTGTGGTGGATTCCATTTTCTGGACGCACATTACAACTGCTGGCAAACTAATGGGTGATATTTTAACATCGGGCTATCATACGAACCATATGTTGTCAACAGGACTTAGTTGTGAATGGTACATACGTTTAATTCCTGGGTACGACTAGCGCACTCTGGTGAAAATGTATGTATCCTAATCAGTAGGATTACACGCAGCTTTGACAAATTGTGATTGTGGATAATTCCAGATGGCTACACTGTTTACTATATACCAAGAAGGACTTTCTGTGTCCCAGTGGTACAATTCTCTTGGTAAGAGACCACAACATTTATGAATATCCTTGCTCTTACTCACGGTTGATCACTCCTGGTATTTTGCATCTATGACCTTTACACCCCATGGGCTATCTTCACACATCTCCCTTATTTGCTTTGATCTTACTTCTTTGTTTCTGTCATCCCTCTAAGTTTTTTCTTGTGTTCCAAATCTGGCCTATATTGGCACAAGGAAACCAGGGGTACATCTCAGTCATAAACGTGTAACAAGTAGCACTTTTTGAGATCTATTTTCTTAGCATGCTTTGTGGTGTTTCATGTTATTGTGATGGGGTTTTCCCTAAAGGACCCCGGAGGGCACGTACTGGATAGTATAGCTTGTTATAGACCCCCAGGTGCAGTTAGTCCACTTCAATTACAGACATTGATTGATGTTATCAACAACATGGTCCTTACCCATTCTAGATTGATCATTGGTGGGGATTTTAATCTATGGCCAAATGGAACATTAGATGTAGGATATAACAACCTTTTTCAATTTTGTGAAAATTTAGGCTTATTACAAAGGGTGACAGGACCTACTCATTTGGGGGGGCACACGCTTGACCTTATCTTTGGTGAGGAAGGGGTCATCGGACATGTGAAGGTTCTGGACCGATCACCATTTGGCCACTTTTTTGACATTTATCCCCAATAAAAGAGCTCTAGCCTCTAGAGAAGCTAGAAGCTTCTCGAGCAGAGACTGGAAGGGGATTTTGGGTAAAGCAAGGGTTTCTCCCACGTTTGCCACTAAAGGGTTCTTTGATACTTCCAGATCAATAGAGGAGAATTATGCGGACTTTCATAATCAGATTATGACAACAGTCAATGAGATTGCTCCTCTGAAAGATCGAAAGAGAAGTGGTAGACCCTCAGACAGATGGTTTAATGACAAACTAAAAACCCTAAAAATGTAATGTAAACAGTCTGAAAGAAAATGGTGAAAGTTTTATGCAGACGAGGACAAGACTTCATGGAAATTGGCCTTAGTTACATACAAAAAAGAAATCTTTTCCACTAAGGCAGAATATTTTGCTGAGACTATCATGAACGCACAAAATAAATCCAAATGTATTTTTTAAATAGTTGATGATATCACTAATCTGCAGTGTGTACAAAATATAACTCAGCCAACCCAAGATCTATGTGACAGATTAGCATCCTTTTTTGATGAAAAAATAAGTACTATCACCAAAGGTCTCAAAAATAATCTATCTGTAGGGGAAGAAGCTGGGATTAACAGGGCGGCAGTCTCGTTCACTGGTATAGACAAGGCATTTTCTGTGGAAATCCTGTCTGCATAGGGACTACCAACACAAGCCTACTGGAGCATTTTGAGCTCCCTTTGGAGGAAGAATTTGGTAGAGTTGCCTTGGGCTTCTCTTCTGGCTCACCGTTGGATCCCCTTCCACATAAAATCTGGAAGGACTTTGCCTCAGAACTTTTTCCTAGCCTTTGGCAGATTTGCAATCAATCACTATCCTGTGGGGTTGTGCCCTCCGTCTGGAAACAGGCTGCGGTTACGCCTCTTCTGAAGAAGGCCACTCTTGACCCAACCTGTCTGGGTAGTTATCGGCCTAATTCTCTTCTACCATACCCAGTGAAAATCCTTGAATGGTTGGTCAGCAAATCTCTGTCTCAGTTCCTAGAATGTAACAACAAGCTGGTGGATGTACAATTTGGCTTCCGCCCGGAACATGGGTCAGAGACTGCTCTGGTAACCGTGATGGACGATCTTCGTCTAATGGCAAACAGGGGGCATTCAGCAATACTTATTTTGCTTGACCTGTCTGCCGCTTTCGACACGGTTAACCATGACATTTTGTTGAACCGCCTAGAGGAGATGGGAATAGTAGGCACTGCCTTGGACTGGTTTCGATCCTATCTTTCCGGTAGGGGTCAGGCAGTGGCTCTACCTCCATTTCAATCTGCCTTTCTCAACATTAGGCATGGCGTTCCCCAAAGGTCTGCCTTATGCCCAATTCTATTTAATATATATTTGAGCCCATTAATTGACATAATTCGGACTCACAATGTGAAACTAGTTAATTATACTGATGACACTCACATTATTTTATCCTTGGATGGATCCCAGTCTAATGCCCTGGAGAATTCCCACGCCTGTATGCTTGATACTGCGCAGTGGCTTTGGAACAACTTTTTACAATTCAATTCGGATAAGACCGAAATTCTATACTGTTCTGATGGGAAGGTCCCTCCGCCCCTTCCTCACAATTTTTGTCTCCTCGCGACTTCTACTCCTTTGGTTCCGACTAATATGGCGCGAAACTTGGGAGTTACATTTAGCGGCAATTTGTCTTTGGAGTTGCAAGTGAATAAGACGGTGGGATGTTGCTTCGGTCTGATCAGGGCTTTGAGAAAGATTCTCCCGTTGCTTCCGCATTCGGTCAAAGCCTTAATAGTACAAGGCGTTATTTTAAGTAGACTTGATTATTGTAACGCCCTACTGCTGGAGTCACCTAAGTATTTGGTCCAACGCTTGCAACGCGTTCAAAATGCGGCGGCAAAACTGGGGTTGTCCAGTCCATGAGACTCCTCTGCAACATTGTGTATGGCCGAGTTACACTGGCTGCCGATACTGCAAAGAATACACTTTAAATCCCTATGCATAGTGTTTAGGGCTTTGCATGGTGCTGGTCCAAAGCCTTTGCAGAAGAAGCTGGTGTGGTATACTCCTACTTGGCGACTTCACTCTTCTGCCTGTTTAGCGAAAGTCTCCAGATTAAAAAAAGCTAGAACTGGAGGTAGGGCTTTTAGTCTTGCAGCTGCAAGGTTATGGAATGAGCTACCATTGGAAATTAGACAGTAACACCTTATCTTTGTTTAGGAAACAAATTAAAACTTGGCTGTTCCCTAGAAAATTATCCTGTTGTTTCACTCCACTTCACATTCTGATGGCTGCGTTTTGTACTATAGTGCCAGGGTACCCGTAGGGTGATTGTTGTGCTTTATAAATACTGTATACAATACAATAAAATACAATACAATGCTTATCATTTTGAGGTCTCAAATGCCCTGGAGTTTGGAAACATTAATTTTCAGACTAATAATCTAAGAATGTGTTTATTGTCCAACCACTCTAGGGCACCCAATTTGGGCCCTTTCTGTGCACATAATCATTTTTTCCCCTGCTTTTTCTGTGGGATTGTTGAATGTGTGTATATACTATTCTATATGTATTCAATGAATGTCTATGTCTTAATTAGTCTTTAGTTAAGAGTATATATGTGTTTTATTGTTGTAATGTGGATGTATATTTGTTTTTAATGTTTGCAGACCTGATGAAGCCTTTGTAAGGTGAAACGCGTTGGCTGCGCTCCTTTGAAAATGTACACTAAACATTAGAACTATTTCTACAACGAAGATATACGAGTATCTATTCAGTGTCAAATGTCTCTTGTTGAAAGTGTTTTGTGATAAATTTTCGTGTTGCCTCTCTACTTTCTGTTCTAAAAAGTGTCTAATGTATGATCAATAGGCTGCTGACCATTGAGGTGGGCAATAATCTCTTTTATATCTATTGTGGTAATAACATCAGACAGTGCGGCTTCAAACTTCCTGGCTGCTTTTCTTCCTTTCTAGAGGCTCTGCCTTCTTATAAGTTGTCACTATCGTGGGTGGTGCGATCTAGGAAGGTTAGAGGGTTTGTAACTCCCATTGCAACCTTAACTGTAAGGGGGGGTGGAAGTTCAAATTGAGATTAAACATGAGGCCGGGGGGGGTACCAGGAGCACAAGCTGCACCAATCCCTAGCCCGGTTGCCTTCATGCACCAGATGCCTGCCAGCTCTGTGGCTACCTACGCCGTTTGGCGCTCATTTCCTTTCTCCTCCACTTGTGTGCCGCCAAAAGGCTGAGCGCCAAGGGAAAGGTCTCTCAGCTGGCGACAGGAACCTGGTGTAGCTGAGGCAGAGCTGGAGTTGCAGGGGGTGGCAGCTGGTGGAAGCAGCTTAACAGAGGCGAGGGATGGAGCCTTGGGTGGCTCAGAGTCAACCTCACGCCTATGTCTTGCTTGCTTCCTCCTGACCTCCTCACATTCCATTTGGTGGTCCGGTGGTCTGGAGACCACGGCCTAGCTCCAGAGCAAGTCAGCAGTGGGGCAAATTGGCACCTTCATCACGTTGCCCCTGTCCCTGGCACCTACTGTATTGCAGCTCTATCGCTCAGCAGCTCCGACCACTCTGCTTGCTCGCCTGTTGCTGTTTGCACCTTGCGTTGCTACAGCGTCACAGTATATTAGGAGGCACTTCCTCCTCCATGAAAATTATAGCAACATCCATAACTAAAACAATAAAATATATCTGCCTAGATAGTAGGCTGACATGATGCCGGCATTTCTAGGTGTGCCCATGAACTTCACATTTTCTAAAAAGAGATAAAAGATTCTGAAAGCAAGATATGGATAAAAATAAAATGGGAACTGGCATTGTGTTTGCGACAGTAGCTGTCTACATAGAACCTCTGTGCAGACAGACAGACTTTATGAATGTGAAGGAGAAGTTAAGAACATGGTCTATGGTTTAACATAATACTTTAGCAAGCAGTTTCTGCTGCAGGCATTACTTGTGCTGCTTTAAATGGAATATTGCCTTTGTTCTGTAACCTTTGGCAGGAGGGTCCTATCAGCACCAAATGCCCAGCATATAGGTAACCATTGTTGAAATTAAATTCCTAGTACCTATTACCCTTTTAACAGTTTTGGAATATAGTGCATGGAGTCTTTGAATGTTCTTTTTCCAAGATCAATCCCACCTTGACAAGCCTTTCTAGTAGTTCTATTCCCTCATCAATAGGGGCTCATTCGAGCTTCACCACATTTGAGCTGGAGACTTAGCATTTGAGACATCACCTTTAACCTTATGTTTCTGACCAATCAACGCAACTCTCCTGAAGCAGCAGTTTGGCTTCTTGGAGTCTGAGCTCCACATCCTGCATCTTTGAGGCCTAAAGTCATCTTGTGTTGAACTTGACACTGCTTCATTGGGTGAGACTGCGTTTGTGGGCTGCTGATGCAAACTGAAGTAGAATTCTTAATTTATTTTCGCGTTTTTTATCCAGGCTTATTTTGTCGTATTTTTAGAATATTTTTGCAATACCCCTTTATCATAGATTCATCCATTTCCTTTTTCTATGATTTGTCTGTTTTTTTTACATTTTATCTTTTTAACGTATTTATATCTTAATCTCTATTTTTATTTGACCTTCCGTGCACACAAGCACTTTCCCTAAGGGAAAGCATTGCAGCTTGTGTCAAGCTATCAGGGGTGAGTCTAGTATTCTTTACAGGAACCAGGTTAACTTGGTGACTTTGATTTTTTGTGGTTTGTGGCAAATAAGTTACATCCCAGATCAAGATTTCAGCATCTCTTCCAAGTAGTCCAGCATTCCCATCACATACACAATTTATGGGGTGAACTTTGAGCTGGAGATTTCTGCAGGACGAAGTTACCTTCCAATTCATTTTCGGTTTTAGAGCACCAGTAGTTCTGAAAATAAAATTGTGTTTGTCATTAACTGCTATACCTGCAATCTGCAAATGTTATAGTTCAAACAAGATGTTTACCACCTGCCCTGCTAATTGTAACACATCTCCTGTTACATCGTTTCAGTTTCCTTGCCTTTTACAGTCCATGGATACAGGATTGCGGTCTTCTCTTTTGGTGGCTGTTTGATACCCACCTGCTCACAGCACAAATTTGGATGTGATTTAATGATGGCGGCGGCCCTATGGCATTATCTTTTTAATCTTGAAGCTTGGCATTAGTAAAATAATTAAGTTTAAAAATGTTTTTTTAACAGACCACTTCACCATGTTATGTATTGCCTGAAAGTTCAAGTATTTCATTTACAGATTCAGGAGTGCGTCCCTTGCTCGCTTTGCCACTAGATTCAAGCTAGCCTGGCTGATGAGGGGCAATACCCCGAAATCATTCCCAGAAGGCTTGTTTCCAATCCAGGAAGGACCTGGCCTGGCAGTTCCAGCTGGACTGTTCCCATGAGTAACAGGGTCAAGACTGATTTGCATATGGTTGGATCCAAACTGGGGTGGCATAGTAAGCAAAAGAACAATGGATTACACCCAGATCTGTGGTTGGGTGTAAGTGGTTGAAAAGTTTCAGCACTCCGGCCATCATCTTGTTGTGTTTGCTATATTTGCCCTAAGGGGCCAAGGATACGCTCAGACGTGGTTCCCTTGCTCCCTGTGCCACTGGATTAAAGCTTGCCTGGCTGATAAGAGGTAATACCCTGAAACCGGTCCCAGGATGCTTTTTTCCAAACCATGGAGGACCTGGCCTGGCAGTTTGGGCTGGACTGTTTCCATGAGGAACAGGGTCAAGACTGATTTGCATATGGGTGGGTCCAAACTGGGGAGGCATAGTGAGCAAAAGAATGATGGATTAAACCCATATCTGTGACTGGGGGCGAGTGGTTTAAGTTTCAGCACTCCGTCCATCAACTTGTTGCGATTGCTATATTCGCCCTGCCCAGACATGGATCCCTTGTTCTCTGTACCACTGGATTCAAGCTGATGTATGTATGTATGTATAACACACTTATAAAGCGCTCCTGTCACCCAACGGGCATCCTGGCGCTGTGACCTAACAGATCCTGAAACACAGTCAATACTATATCAGCAAGCTACACTATCCTAGGGAACAGGTGAGTTTTTAGTTCTTTTTTAAAGGAGAGAAGGTCTCCTAAGCATCTGAGCGGCAGTGGCAGATCATTCCACAACTTGGATGCCGTAAAGCCAAAGGAACGGCCACCCATCCGCTTTCTCCGGATCTTAGGGACAACTACCAAGTAGGCTGAAGCAGAGCGGAGAGATCTAGTAGGGATGTACCAAGAGAACATCTCCTGTAGGGGCAACGATCCCAAGCCATGAAGGGCCCGGAAGACCAAGCATAAAGCTTTAAACTCAACCCGCTGAGAAATGGACAGCCAGTGCAAGTCTTTAAGTGCTGCGAATGACGAGTCAAGACGTCGGCGGGAGAGTGCTAATTTGGCAGCGAAGTTCTGTACCCGTTGTAGTTTGCCTAATGCAGTGACAGGTGCCCCCAGAAGCAGTGCCTTGCAGTAATCGAGTCTGCTTAAGATGATACTGCGCACTACTTCTGGTCTGGCATGGGCGGGAAGCAAAGGGAGAATCTTCCGCAGGGTACGCATCAGCCCCATTCAGGTAGACACTGTTTTATCAATGAAACCATCCAGTTGAAGATTAGGTTCCATTGTCACACCCAGGTTTCGAACCGAGTCTGCCGCTGCTACCGTGCCCTGAAAGGAGGGGGGCCAGAAGTCCTGCGGTAGAGGGCGCGGGACACGGTCCGCTGAGCAATGCAACATCTCTGTCTTGGAGCTGTTGAATTGCAGCGAGTTGTTACTCAGCCATGTTGCCGTGGTGACCATACAATGGTGAAATGTCTCCTGTGACACCGCATTCTCCCCCTCAAAAGAGAAGATGAGTTGGGTGTCATCAGCATAGTTGGTGACTGCAATGCCAAGAGATTTAATTAGCTTGACCAGGGGGCGGAGGTAGAGATTAAAAAGAATGGGGCTAATGGCCGATCCCTGGGGTACGCCCTGACCAACCCTTCTGATGGTAGACTTGAAGGGAGGCAGGGCAACCACCTGATGTCTATTGGCCAGGTATGAGACACGCCAACCCCGGGCCAGACCCATCACACCAGCCTCCTCCAATTTCCTGGTCAAGATGGCATGACTGACCGTATCGAACGCTGCCGACATGTCAAGCAGCACTAAAAAGGCTGCTCGTCCATAGTCGGCACGCGAACGAAGGTCACTCAAAACAGTCACCAAAGCTGATTCGGTTCCATGCGCTGGTCTGAACCCAAACTGCGCCGCATCCAGACAGTCATTGACTTCCAAAAAACTGGACAGGTGTTTCGTGACCAGTTTCTCCAAGATCTTAATCGGGAAAGGGAGTAATGAAATGGGTCTGTAATTAGCGGGGCATAAGGGGTCCAGTGATTCTTTCTTCAGCAGCGGAGAAACTACCGCAAGCTTCCAGCTGTCCGGGACCTGGACCAGCCCCAGGATGCTTGTTTCCGGTCCAGCGAGGACCTGACCTGGCAGTTCAGGCTGGACTGTACCCATGAAAAACAGGGTAAAGACTGATTTGCATATGGCTGGGTCCAAACTGAGGTGGCATAGTGAGTAAAAGAACAATGGATTAAACCCAGATCTGTGACTGGGGGTGAGTGGTTGAAAAGTTTCAGCACTCTGTTCATCATCTTATTGTGTTTGCAGCTTTCATATCAAGACATGTTTCTCTCGTGAGTTGCTTACGGGACACTTGCGGATGTTTTCAGTTATCATTTAATGCTAATCTTGAATAAAATAATGAATAAAAGATTGTTAGATATTTTCTTTCAAAACGTTTTTTTTAAGTGCTGGCTCTCATGAGATGATCACGGAAGCTGGATGTACAATTCTCTGGGTAGACCCTGAGGGGGCTGTACTTCTGTTCAGCTCTTGCAAAGCAGTCGCAAGATCGTACATTTAGAATTAAATTAATTACAGTGTTTTCGTATAATTTTGAAAAAAGTAGAACATTAGCCATGTTGATTTTTCTATAGCAGCTATAAAACAATTATGTTTTTTTACGGTCTTGCAAGAGTTCCGGAGAGGAAGCACACCCTAAGGAAGGATTGTGATTGCTTCATATGTTTGTCTTTATTTAGAAGAAAAAGCTTACATCCTATTTGATTTATTTCACTGTTGGATTTTGGTGAGCATAGGCATATCTGGTTTATTCTCCTTTCCTGTTTGCCTTTCATCACAAAGATGTATTTATCAGACTCTGATGAACAGCCGGGGGTATATGCAGCAGCTCAGCTATTTCGGCCTCCTAAGGAATCCTTGGTGTGGCAGCTCTTTGATATGAGTCCAGGTAGTGATGGAGCAGGGTTTTGCCGAAAGAAACCTGCTCGGATTGACACCCCCGTAATACATACTAACAGTGTGCATTGGAAACTAACATACAAATCACATGAAATACACGTGAAACCACTTTGCGCATGCGTATACTAATTTCAACGAATGCATGAAAGAACTAAGCCGCATATTACATTACGTTTCGAAAGAAACAAAATTAAAGCATGTCTAGGCCGCATTTCGAATCTTGCTTTAAAAATATTAAGAAATAATGCCGCTTATGCTTAAAGATTTGCTAAGAAAATATTAACATGGGATAGTGCAAAGGTGGGTGGTAAACAGTGAAAAGTGCATTTCCATCAATTAATGAATGCTTATGTTTTATTCGTCATAGTTAGCCGAATGGTCCTGCATTTTACTAAAATTGACATGATAGATGAGGGACTAGAGAGAGCATGAATAACCTGGCAAATAGACAGAAAAGCTGAGCGCAGCAGAAATGCCTGAAAAAGTAAAGGTTGTTCAGCTACAGAGATCATTGTTTGTCTTCTAAAAGATGAGACTAGCCGTGGGACCCAAGACTTCTTTCACAGACGTAGCTGAAAGACCTATGTGAAATAATGAAAAAGTTACAAATATTAAATTGAATGAACGAGTCAAGAATTATGTAATGTGAAAGGACGTAAAACAATGAGTATGCAGAATAATGCCATCATGGTGGTGTGACAGACCACCTCCCAAACCATCCAATAAGAAGCCAAATTTTATGAATTGTTTCAACTAATGTGGGTTGGACATGTAGGTTTTAGGGTATAACTGGGGTGCCTTTTGGGGTGTGGCTGAGAGCTGATAGGAGAGGTCGGTCGTCTGGAGAGATTTGGAGAGGTTAGGTTGTCTGGAGAGGAGAAGGGGTGATTTGTCGCTGTCCATCAGTTTGCAGAGAGACCTAGCTGGTCCTGTCCCTGTCCTATTCCTGATTCCTGAATTCTTTGTTCCCTGTCTCTTTTTCAGGGGACACCTACTACCTCCTTGGCCAGGGGGGTGGTATTTCACTGGGTTAGTATTATCTTCATGACTCATACTTTGCATAATTATTTGCAAATGTATTTTTGTCTCTGAAACTTATGTCTCTTCATCTATGCCCTCCGTCATATGTATATTGTTTCACATTATTTTGCTGAAACTTATGTCTCTTCATCTTTCCACTCCTTCACATGCATATCATTCATTTGATGATGAGTATGACACCGTTTCCATTTTGCTGATGTTTTTCTCCCCCTTTTGTGGGATTCTTTGTTTGCATTTGTAACCTGTATGCGATGAGCATTAATTAGTCACATTTATTTGAGATAAACTTTAATAATATTACAGAGAGTCTGTGATTATTTAGCTAACTAGATAGTTAGATAGTACTATTATTACCATCAACTACTCAACCAATTGGTCCATCGACCAGAGGAAAGAGAGTTGAAATACAGTTCTAGTTATGTATTTAGAAATGTTAGACATGAACCTGTGAAGGAAATACATTTTCATGTCATTAAAACCTGACCACCTGCACAACAGAGATTTCATGAGTTGGATTAATGTGTATGGGCCATTTGTATGAAAAGTTAATGAGTATCGATCCCTGATAAAGTGTAGTGCTGGATCTGTTTTCTGGTAGCAGAGGACGGTTTAATTATTGATTAGTTTGGTAATAATTATTGATTATTGATTATATGTTCTTAACATGAAAAGTTAGTGTCCTGTTCTATGTTGTCTAGAAGTACGGATACGGAGTCACCTGAGAGATCCCGGGATGGAAATTTAGTCTGAAACAGGCAGAAGAAGAGTGTGGATAAGTTATCACACTGGAGAAGTACTTTGTCTGTTGTTATAATACTGTACGGTGGAAAGCTGTAAGTGTTATATTGAGGGACAATTTCATATGAAAGTAGAGTATCTGAAATAGCGAAGGGTTTCCTTCCGAAACTCTGGCCTTATCCTAAGGGTGTCGTACTTTAATATTCGGGACCGCGTAGGGGACAGGGCCCTACCCCTGTCTATCTTGGTATTAGCAAACCGCAAATGGTAAATGCGGCATGTACGAGTGCTTTATATATCGTTCTAGCTATGAATGCACTGTGTACACGTTATTCTGCTTCACTACGCGGGTTCCATTTTGGAAGCAGTGGCCATCTTGTCATTGCCCTCACATAGGCTATAATGGAGTAAATACGGGCCTCACAGTACATGGGCTTTCCTTCTGACTTCTCTGTGACCTGGGCAGCTGGCTCTGCTGCCCCAGGTCAAACCGGTCTCACGAGCTCCCCTTCCTCCGTCCACCTGTGATTAGCATCAGGGTTTGACCCGTCATAAAACCCTTTCATTCTATACAATCCCCCGGCTAATCTCTTCCACACCTGCTTGTTCCTGCTTTATGACTTGTTTCCCAAAACAGGAGATGCTCATGTTTATTGGGGGGTCTATTGACATCTAATGTGGGATCTGAACCTTACTGTGTAAATCATTGTGGGCTGGCCGAACTGGAATGTGGGATGGTCATCATGACTCTGCCTTTTCTTTGTAATGTACACTTGTATATTGCCGTATCATAAAACCTAGGAATGTATGCTTGAGGCAAGGAAAAACGTATTTAAGATGAAGTCCGTTTCTATGATTTTCAGCAGTCTCCTGAGAACATACACGCTGTTGTACTTCTAGGATACCTGTCATTGGTCTGCAGCCAATAAATGAATCTTTGACTTCACCCAGAAGACTCTGTGTTTCTGTAGGTCTGGAACAGGGTGAACCCAGAAGTCATAGGGTGTGTGCCCCTGCACCGCTGGGTCTAAAATACCCAGTACTTCAGTTTGGCGCCCAACGTGGGGCGATTTCAGCGGTACCAGTCCAAGCCAGAGGTTCGTGAGGAGCTTCGTGTGGAAATTCCGGAGGAAGGCCGCCACTTCATCGACCCCTGCATGTCGACGTGGTCCGAAAGTCTTTTCTGCGAGGTTCTCCGCGTCCCGACGGCTACGAAGGACTGCTGCCCTGATTAATCGACCTGTTTTGGACCCTTGACGAGTTTTGAGAGAGCGAAACAATCGAGAGAGTTTTCTGGTGACGCCATCGATCAGCAATATTCAGTTAAGTATAAGTGGAGCGTCTCCTATTTGTTTTTGGTATCCTTCGGGATCGTTTGATTTGGTAATTTGGTACTTTGGAGTTTGCAAACGCCAAAACCAGAGGACTCGTGTATTCACGAGAATATCGTAATCGATAATCCTTTGACGTTTGGATCTAGACTAGTGAGCAAAGATGCCTGGTTCTGGACTATTTGGTAGATTATTCTGTTTGGGTTGTGGAAAAGATTTCCAGCTAGAGGAATCATGTCCGGTTCCTCCGGTTGGAACTCCAACTTATGAGCTCTATGTAAAACATGGTGTAGGCCCCATTGCATATAACGAAGTATGGATCCACTACACCAGGAAAGATGGTGTTTTAAAATGGCCCCAAAATGGTAGTTTGATACCGATATTTTAGATAATTTGGAAATTAAATTGTTTAAGAAGAAAGCCCGGCCGGCGATGTTTGACTCTTTCCGCTTATGGCGAAAGGAAGCCAAACAAAAGGAAATTAAGTTAGCGAAAAAGAATAAGAGAGAGAAAGGTATGACAGTAATGCAAGCAGCTGTACAATTTAAAGACAATGAAGAGGAGCAGATGAGTGAGCAATTGCATAGGCAGCGCAAGTTAGGGATTGACAAATGTTACCCAGCTTTACCACATTCTAAGCAGAATGAGTTAGAAGAAAAGGAGAAAGATCCCCTGATGTCATATTTGTTGAGTTCGCCACCCCCGTATGCTCAAAATGCCACGGCGCCTCCCCAGCTTGTAAATATGCCACCTCCAGTGAATATACTGCAAGCCTTGCCGCAACCGCCAGTTGTTTTGCAGCCGGTTCCTATCCCTGTAGCGCAGCCCTCTCAAGCGCCGCCAGTTGTGCTTCCAACTGCCCCCGCACTTCCTGCGACTTTGCCTAATACAGCAGCTGCCTCCCCTGACACTCTTCCTTCCACCACTCCAGTACCTGTCTCTACATCCTCTTTTCTTCCCTCTGTTTTTCCCCCTGTTCTCGCCTCAGCTTCTCCTTCAGCGCGACAGCGCTTAGCTAATGTGGTTACTACATTAATGTCTCCTCTCTTTGAGTCATCTGGTGCGACTCCTGGTTTACAGCGTAAGCAATTGCGTAGCCAATTGCCTAACCCCGATGAGAAAAAGGTAATAGATAACATGGCGCGTAGATGGATTGTTTTTCCTTCACTGTATGATGTGGAATCAGTTGTCAACGTTTTCCATCAATGGGATGCCCCAAAACAGAGATATGTGTTCGAGAAAATGTGCGAAATTCTCTGTGAAGAATTGGAGGATAGTGGTAAAAATCCGAGCCCGCAGGAATTGTGTAGAGTGAGGTTTGATTTTGGAACTGGTATAATTGTGGACCGTGGAGTAGATAAAGCAGTTGCGGTTGTATTGTCCTTTAGGAATGATGATTGCCAACAATCATTGTTTGAACAAGATGTCCTTGTGGGGAAAAAGGTAAAAGCGCGACAATACCCTATGAGAGAAGTTCCCCCGGTATGGAAGGAAGCGGTTGCAGCTGCCGGTGGTAACCCCGGTGTGGCAGCGCATTTCCAGCGTGTTTGGGTGCATGTTCCATGGAAGCGCTCTGAGGTGTTAGCGCTTAAGCAGTCCTTGCCTGATCCCCGTAAAAACCCAGCAGGTTATTATAAAGAGTTGTCACAGACGGCAGGGTCATGCATTATGAATCTGGCCGACATAGACATGTTGTTTGGTAATGTTGTTCCACAGCCTCTATGGGGGTCAATTCGTAATGTAGATCACAATGCAGAACTAGGGGATACATGGGCTAACATTGTTGCTGCTGATGCTAGACAAACTGGTGGTGCGAAACCAGAACCTTTAGTAGCTGAACTGCCTGGTAGAATCATCACGTATATGAAGACAATAATGCCTGCGATGCGCGTAAATTGGGACAAGTTATCTGCATGCAAGCAGAAGAAAGATGAGACAGTGTCAGACTTCTTTACTAGGTTTGAAGAAACGTTTATTGACCACAGTGGGCAGGATATGAGTACTGAGGGTGGCCAACGGTTATTTGTGGACAAGTTTGTGCAGAATTTACTTCCTGACCTGTGTAAAAAGTTAAAAGATTCAGAAAGTTCTTGGGCTGTTTCTTCTTCAGCGCAAATACTGGCTACTGCACAGTATTATGAAAATAGAGATAAAGACGAGAAAGATAGAACAGAAAAGAAAACGAAGGAACTAAAGACAAAGGTCCTTTTACAGCAGGCCTATCCGCCACGTGGAGGTCAGAATAATTATAGGCAACCCCAAGGTGTCTATCACCAACCCCAACAGTTTCAGAACAATCAGCAAATGAATGGGTATTACCAACCACGTGTCCCTGTAGGTCCCAACCAATGTTCATACTGTAAAGAGGAAGGTCATTTTAAATACAGTTGCCCTAAATTGATGCAGCGTAACGGCAATATGTATGGCGCCAGAGGAAGGGGTGGTCAGCAAGCTCCTAGAGGCAGAGGGCGTGGAAGTGTTCCCCAGAACGCGCGTCCTCTGCCGCCTCAGAGTACCATCAATAGCTTTGATCAGCAAGCTAACGCGATTAGTAATACGGCCCAGTATTACAATAATGATTATTATGCAGAGGACGGTGATGCAGAAAGTAATGATTACTAGGACAGCTGTAGACAGAGAGAGGGAGTTGTTTCAGTGCCAGTGGATCAGAGTGGACCGTATGTTGAGGTGACTACAGCAAATGTAACGGAGCCTTTTCTGCTAGACACTGGTGCTGCAAAGAGTTCAATCATGCATTCAAAACTCCCTGGCGCACCTTTGTCTGGCGATATAAATGTTTCAGTAGGTTTTTCTGGCGCCCCAGTTAGGAACCCGATTTCTAGTCCCATGTCACTTTCTGTTGGACCTTGCGAGCTGAAAGCACCCCTGATTCTGACAACAGGTTGTGGTGAGAATTTGCTGGGATTAGATTTGTTGAAAAGATTGCATGCTACACTGTATTGTTCTCCTTCAGGAGTACAACTTACATTAGGTAAGAAAGTGATTTCCCCAATGTATCTGTCTAAAAATACAATGCCACCTGAATTGTCATCCCTTCCGGATGCCCTTTGGGCTACTGGTCCCAATGATGTGGGCCTCTTGGAGATACCGCCATATGTGGTGACTTTAAAGGCTAATGTCAGACTGCCACGTATTCCCCAGTACAAGATCTCTAATGAAGGGCAGAAAGCATTGTTAGACATTGTCAGCGACTTGATTAATAAGGGTGTGATTGAAGAGACAAGAGGCAACGTTTGCAATAGTCCGATTTTACCTGTCTTAAAACGAACGGACCCTTCACAGCCACCTGTTTACAGATTTGTGATCGATCTTAGAGAGGTTAATAAGATTGTTGTGCCACAGTTTCCGGTTGTCCCTGATATAACTGCCTTGTTAACAATGATTCCAGCCTCTGCTGCATGGTTTTCAGTGATTGATTTAAAGAATGCTTTCTTTAGTATCCCAATTGCAGAAGAGAGCAGGGACATTTTTGGTTTTAGTCTGGGAGGCCGAAGCTTCCGCTTCAAACGCGCTCCCCAGGGCTACTGTGAGAGTCCATCCATATACAGTCAGGCTTTGAAAGCGCAGCTTGATGCACTTGTTTTACCTAGTGGCGCTATCCTGATTCAGTACGTGGATGATTTACTAATTGCCGCGGATACTGAGAAGATCTGTAAAGAAGCCACATTGTCACTGTTGCGCCATTTATCCGCTTTCCATCACAAAGTGTCTCTCTCTAAGCTGCAATATTGTCGACAAGAAGTGACCTACTTAGGTCATCTCTTATCGAAGGAGGGAAGGAAACTGACCCCAGAAAGAATTCAAGCCATTGCACAGTTGAGTGTGCCAAGAACACAGAGAAAAGTGCGTGCTTTCTTGGGCATCACTTCATACTGTAGGCATTGGATCCCTAGTTTTTCTTTGTTGGCAAAACCTTTAGTAGCCTTAACATGCAAAGACACACCGAATCCTATCCCATGGTCTGAAGAGTGCCAGAAAAGTTTTGTGGAATTGCGTAATGCATTATGTTCAGCACCTGTGTTGGGTACCCCCGACTACAGTAAGCCTTTTACATTGTATGTTCACGAGAAAGATGGTTGTGCATTGTCAGTGTTAACACAGCCTTTTGGCGACAGACCGCGCCCATGCGCATATTTTTCATCCACCTTGGACCCTGTAGCGAGGACATTGCCAAGCTGTCTGAGAGCGACAGCTGCTGCAGCGATGTCTATCCGACAATCTGCTGGTTTGGTAATACATTGATTGTTATGGTTCCACACGCTGTAGACACATTATTAAATAGGACCAAGACACAACACTTGACTAGTGCGCGATTATCAGTTTATGAACTTACACTGTTAGCAAATCACATACACATAAAGAGATGTAATACGCTGAATCCAGCTACGTTGTTGCCAATTCCAGCAGACTCAGATGAGATTGAGCAACATGATTGTCTGTTCAGAACAGAAGAAGAGACGAAAGGGAGAGTAGATCTAAAAGATACTCCCCTGACTGAGTGTGATGGCACTTTATGGGTAGATGGTTCATGTTTCAAGCTCCCTAATGGTGACACGACTGCTGCATATGCTATCACGACTTTGCACACGGTCGTGGAAACTGCACGAGTGCCACATAATTCGGCCCAAGCAGCAGAATTAATCGCCCTCACAAGAGCATGTGTGTTGTCTGAAGGAATGAGAGTGAATATATACACAGATAGCCAGTACGCCTTTGGCGTGGCTCATAATTTTGGGCGACTGTGGAAGGAGCGTGGGTTCCTGACGTCGCATGGAGCTAAAATTCAGAATGGCAAGTTGGTGAATGATCTCCGTGAGTCACTGACCCTACCGTTGCAAGTCGCGATCATGAAATGCAGTGCGCACAGGAAAGTCACAGATGATGTTGGACGTGGGAATGCGTTTGCTGATGAGACCGCGAGAGAAACAGCACAGAATGTAAAGACTAGAATGTATGTTGCAGGCCCCGCAAGATGGGTTAATGATGTGGGAATGTGTGAGAACACAATAGAGAGTGTGAAGTCGCTTCAAGCTGAAGCCACAGAGGAAGAGTTAAGCAAGTGGAGAGAAAGTATGGGTAAGTTGGATGAGAATGGTTGTTGGATTGATCTGACAGAACATAGGCGATGGTTGTTGCCTGATGCATATGTGCTTCCAGTGGTTACTATGGCACATGGAATGGCACATATCAGTACGAAAGGTATATGCAAATTGTTGGCTCCAGTATGGCAGAATGCTGGGATTCCCAAGTGTGCAGAGAATGTGGTCAAGAATTGCATAGTATGCTTGAAGTACAACCCTGGTAGGGGAACCCCAACTCCAGCTGGTCACTTTGCACCCCCATCATGTCCATTTGAAGTTTTGCAGCTGGACTTTATTCACATGGAAAGATGCAACAACCTGAAATATGTACTGGTGGTTGTTTGTGCTTTCTCAAAATGGATAGAGGCTTATCCTCTGAAAGATAACACTGCCCTATCCACAGCCAAAGCCCTTGTGAAAGAGTTTTTCCCTAGGTTTGGGATGCCAAGAATGGTGTGGTGTGATAACGGAAGTGAGTTTGTGGGTAAAGTGATGAAGAATGTATGTGAAGGGCTAGGGATAAAGCAGAAGTTCCACGCTGCAAATCACCCCTGTTAGAACCGGCGGTCTCTAGTTGGCAGAGGTATACACTTCTGACAAATAGGGACCAACCAACTCTAGTCAGGGAAAGGGGATTACACACTCAGATAACCCCTGCTACCCCTTGGTAGCTTGGCAGAGCAGACAGGCTTATCTCAGAGGCAGTGTGTTAAGCATTTATGACCACATACAGTAATAAAGTGAATACACTACAGATGGACACGACACAGAAGTTATTATAAAAATAGGATTTTTATATAAGGCTTAGCACAAGACCAAATAACGACAAAAATATACCACAGTCTTAATAAATACTCTTTGGCAGGAAAAATAATAGTTCAAGTAAGGTTTCTTCTTGGCAAATAGTTCTTTAGCAAAGTATTCTTCTGAGCACCGTTCTTTGGCAACAATGTAACCCCCACAGGAGTCACACGACGTCGAGTCTACAAGATTCCCAAGGTTCGGCGTCGACCGCGAGGAGCGCTACGTCGAGCCTGGAGTCGCAACAGACCCCACAAGTACAGTACCTTGAGAAACGAAGAAAACGATGATCCACGGCGTCGAGATCGGCGTCGAGGTCGTGCCTCGGAGTCGGGTCAATCCGCAGCGGCGTCGAGGGATGTCGGGCCGGAGCAGCGCTCACGGCGTCGAGAAGGGCGTCGAGTCGATGCGATCAGCAGCGGCGTCGGGACGGGGTCGCTTGGAGGTAGAGCCGATACTCACTCCTCACTGGCGTCGATACCGGCGTCGAGACGGGGTCACTTGGAGCCGGGGCCGATACCCACTGCTCACTGGCGTTGCTGCTGGCGTCGATCGGGCCCGGCGGCCGGCGTCGAAGGCTCGGGACACTGGAGCCGTTACTCACGGTGTCGAGCTGGATTCGGCGGCGTCGGCGGCGTCGAGACTGCAGATTTTCCCTGGTGTACTGGAAACAACACTTTCCAGCAATTCAGCAATTTAGCAAATGGTGAAGTCCTTTGGCCCTGTGACTTCAGCAGGAGACTGGCACTCTTCCAGCCCTTGGAGATTTCCTAGCAAGAGTTCAGAGAGTACACACCAAGTTCCTCTCTCCTTGTTCCTTGGCAAAAATAAAGAAGCAGCTTTCAGGTTCCTCCACAGCAAAACAGCACTCTGGCAGAAAGGGGAGGCAAGTCCTTAGATCAGCAGGCTTCTTGTCCTTGGTACAGGTTTCCTTGTCAGAAGTGATCTGAGTTCTTGGTTCAGGGGTCCTTCTCTTATACCCCTTTTTCCCTTTGTTCCCTTTGTCCAAGCAGGGCGATTCCCACCATCTCAGGTTTGTTGTGGGTGTTGCCAGGCAGAGGCACCTGGCCTATTCACTGAGCAGGGCAGAGTCCTCAGCCGCCCAGCAGGAGGCGGAGCCAGTATTGTCACTGGCAGGAGCAGGGCTATCAGTCGCCCAGCAGGAGGCGGAGCCAGTATTGTGTCAGGCAGGGCAGGCTACTCTTCCCTCACTCTACGTGTAAACGCCCCATTCACCCCACACTGACTCACTCAGACCTCTGGAGCCACCCAGCCCCTGACACACACACCAAACCAGCAGAGACCGGTAGATAGTTGGACAAGAAAATAGCCACTTTCTAAAAGTGCTATTTTCAAACATAGAATTTAAAAACCATCCATCCTAAAGGGTGTGTTATTAAATTCTGAGTTCAGGGATACTAAACTCGACTTGCTACCATGCTCCCTGAGTCAGATAGATTATAATGGAGTTAATAATCAGTCTGCCCAGTCTGGCCTATTGGAGGCAGGTAGCCCTTCAATAGTGAAAAACGAAAATGGCTGTAATTCACTATTAGGTCATGCCACACACGTCAGGGCATGACCTACCTTTTACCAACAATGCACCCTGCCCTAGGGCCTACCATAGAGGTGTCCGAAATGTGGCAAAGGGAAGGTTTAGAGACTGGTAAGTAGGTTTCCTTACCAAGTCGACATGGCAGTCAGGGACTGCACGCAGGCGCTGCGGTGGCAGGCCTGAGACACATTTTACACGCTGCTTCTGTGGGTGGCACAACCAGTGCTGCAAGCCCACCAGCAGCAGTTAACTTACACGCCCTTGGCACGCGCAGTGCACTAGACTAGGGTCTGAACAGTAAGTCAACCAAGCCAATCATGGTAACACCAATCAATGTAACAATTTAACATAGGGAGCACTTGCACTGTGGCACTGATCAGCAGTGGCACAGTGCCCAAAGCAATAATCCAGCAAAAACATCGTAAACAGAGGAGGCAAACAGAAAAAATGGAGGAGAGACTCATGCCAATGATGCCAGGTCTAACACGTGTCCCCTCCAGCTGAAATGTGGGGAGAACTACCCTTCACCCAGGGAGTCCTCATCACTAAGGCGGAAAAATCTGGACAGACCATCAGCATTGGCGTGATCTGTACCAGGGCGGTGTTCCACCGTAAAGTCCATCCCCTGTAGGGAAATGGACCACCTCAACAGCTTTGGGTTCTCACCCCTCATCTGCATTAACCATCTGAGGGGCCTGTGGTCTGTCTGAACCCGGAAGTGAGACCCAAACAAGTAGGGTCTTAGCTTCTTCAGCGCCCAGACCACAGCAAATGCCTCACGCTCTATCGCACTCCACCTTTGTTCCCTGGGAAGTAACCTCCGGCTGATGAAGGCTACAGGTAAGTCTCGGCCCTCCTCATTCATCTGTGCTAGAACAGCCCCCACACCATGCTCTGAAGTGTCCGTCTGGACAATGAATTCTTTTGAAAAGTCGGGTGCCTGGAGGACCGGTGCTGTGCACATTGCAGTTTTCAGGGTGTCAAAGGCTTTCTGACAGGCGTCAGTCCAGATCACAAGTCTCGGCTGCTTCCGGGAAGTCAGCGAGGTCAAGGGGTGCACAATGTTGCCATACCCCTTGACAAACCTCCTGTAGTAACCCGTGAGACCCAAGAAGGCTCTCACCTGAGTCTGGGTTTTGGGCGGTTCCCAAGCCAGGATGGTATCTATCTTGGGTTGCAGGGGGGCCACCTTGCCGCTCCCTACTTGGTGCCCCAAGTACACCACTGAACCCTGCCCAATCTGGCACTTACTGGCCTTGATTGTGAGGCCTGCTCTGCGCAGGGCCAACAACACTTCCTGGAGGTGGCGCAAGTGTTCCTCCCAGCTGGCGCTGAACACTGCTATATCGTCCAGGTAGGCGGCGCTGAAATCTTCCAGTCCGGCCAATACCTGGTTAACCAACCTCTGGAATGTGGCAGGGGCATTCTTCATCCCAAAGGGCATCACCCGGAACTGGTAGTGCCCGTCTGGTGTGGAGAATGCAGACCTCTCTTTTGCCCCATCAGTCAAGGCGATCTGCCAGTACCCAGACGTTAGATCAAACGTACTAAGGTACCGGGCAGCCCCCAACCGATCGATGAGCTCATCAGCTCTGGGGATGGGGTGCGCGTCAGTCTTGGTGACCGAATTGAGTCCTCGGTAATCAACACAGAACCGAAGTTCTGGTGAAGCACCAGGCGCTGCAGCCTTTGGGACCAAGACCACTGGGCTGGCCCAAGGACTGCTAGAGGACTCAACCACCCCTAAGGCAAACATCTTGGAGACCTCCTCCTTGATGTATGCTCTGACCTTTTCAGTCACCCTGTAGGCCTTGTGCCTCACAGGAGTGCTGTCCCCGGTGTCCACATCATGGACACACCACTGAGTGACACCAGGGATTAAGGAGAACAGATCAGGGAATTGTACCAACAGATGGCGACAATCTTGCTGCTGCTCAGGGGTCAGTGTGTCAGAGAGGACAACACCATCCACTGACCCATCTTTTTCTTTTGCACACAGGAGGTCAGGAAGAGGCTCACTCTCCTCCTCCATCCCAGCATCTGTGGCAAGGAGCATGCCCACTTCGGACCTTTCTAAGTGGGGCTTTAACCGGTTGACATGCAGGACCCTTAAGGGGTTCCTGGGAGACTTCAAGTCCACCAAGTAGGTGACATCGCTCTTTTTCTCCACAACCTCAAACGGTCCAGTCCACCTGTCCTTGAGCGCACAAGGTTCCACAGGGGCCATGACCCAAACTTTCTGACCAGGTTGAAGCTCAACCAGAGTGGCATTCTGATCGTACCACCGCTTCATCTCTTCCTGGCTGGCCTCCAGATTTGCCTGAGCAAGATCTCTGAAGCGCCGAGTCTGGTTCCTAAAGGCCAGCATGTAACTATATACATCCTGGGGAGGTTTCCTGGGAGATTGCTCCCAGCCTTCTTTGACCAGACTCAAAGGTCCTCTTACCGGGTGACCATACAAAAGCTCAAAGGGGCTGAACCCTAGAGACTTCTGTGGCACCTCACGGTAAGCAAACAGCAGGCATGGCAAGAGGACGTCCCATTTACGCCTCATTGGTTCTTCAAGACCCATGATCATGCCTTTTAGGGTCCGGTTGAATCTCTCAACCAGCCCATTACCTTGAGGGTGGTAAGGAGTGGTAAACTTGTAGGTTACCCCACACTCCTTCCACAGAGACTTCATATAATTCGAAATGAAGTTGGTGCCTCGGTCTGACACCACCTCTCTGGGGAACCCCATGCGGGAGAAAACACCCATCAGTGCCCGTCCCACCACGGGGGCCGTCACTGTTCGGAGAGGGATGGCTTCCGGGTACCGGGTGGCATGGTCCACCAAGACCAGGATAAACCTGTTGCCCATGGCTGTCTTGGGGTCCAGTGGCCCCACAATGTCAATTCCCACTCGCTCAAAGGGGGTACTGACGACGGGAAAAGGTTGGAGGGGAGCCTTCTGCTTCCGCCCACTTTTCCCACTTGCCTGGCAAGTTTGACAGGTCCTACAATGGATATCTGAATCCCTTCTCATCTGAGGCCAATAAAAATGGGTGACAAGCCTGTCATAGGTCTTGTCCTGCCCCAGATGTCCAGCTAACGGAACGTCATGAGCCAACCCCAGTAGGAAGGCTCTGAAGCGCTGGGGTACCACCAGCACACGGGCTGACCCAGGTTCAGCAGCCTTAGGCTCGCTATACAGGAGGTCGTTCTCCCAGTAGACCCAATGTGATCCTGACTGATCACCTGTCGTTTGGGCTGAGGCCTGCTGCCTCATACCCACAAGAGAAGGGCACACTTTCTGTTCAGCACAAAATTCCTCCCTGGAGGGACCACCATCCTGCTGCCAATGGGTCAGCTCGGGCAGGTCTCCCAGTTCGGCCACTTGTTCTCCTGTCGGTTCCAGGGCATCCCCCTCAGGGTCTGCTCCCTCCTGGACCGCGGGAACGATGGGGGACGGTTTCCCGCGCCCCCTGCCTCTTCTCTTCACGGTTGGGACCTGGGCCATACTTTCAGGCTCCAGGGCCCCATCAACACCCTTACTGACTGACATGGACCGGGTGGTCGCACACACCCACTCAGGCAGACCCAACATTTCCAGATGCGCTTTTCTCTCCACCTTAGCCCAAGGGGAGTCCTCCAAATCATTGCCCAAGAGACAATCAACAGGCATGGCGGGCCTCACAGCAACCTGAAGAGTACCTGAGACCCCCCCCCACTCAAAGGGAACTTGAGCTACCTCACACTGACTCTGTGAGTTGTCAGCAGCTACAACGGGGTAGAATGCGTGAGGGACCACCTGCTCTCTGGACACCAAGTGACACTTGACAGCTGTCACACTCGCTCCGGTGTCTCTGAGAGCTTCCACCCTATGGCCATTAATGGTCACCCACTGCCTATATTTCTTAGTGTTACTAGGCAGAGGGGTTGGAGGGACCATTTCCACGTCTCCTAAAGAGACCAGGGACATTTCTGCGGGACCCCACCCACCGGGGGCACCCATCTCCTCCCCTCCCAGGGCTACACTCGCTACCTGACGAGGGGGTGCACGCGGCGGTGCATTCGAATCCTTCATGGGACACTGGGGATCATAATAACGGTGTCCCACCTGCTTACAGGCATAGCAGGTCATGGGGCCCCTGTGAACAGGTTTACCTGTCGGGGCCTCTGGCTTCTTTACAGGGGGAGGCTGGGAACCCTTCCCTTGGTTCCCTTGGGGACTACTTTGGGGCCCTTTCTGAAACTCCCTCTGTTTACCCCTGTCCCCCCCACTCTTCTGCTGGGGACCCTGCCCACCTTTGGCTGAGTCTCCCACTGGACCCTTGTGGACCCTGGTACTGACCCAGCGGTCCGCCTCCTCAGCAAGTTTTCTAGGGTTAGATAGCTTGCTGTCAACAAGGTGCTGGCGTAGCTCTGGAAAACAGTTATTAGACAAGTGCTCCCAAGCAAACAAATCATAAAGAGCATCATAACTATCAACCTTGCTACCCTTTATCCAACCATCCATGGTTCTGCAGAAAAAAGACACATATTCAACCCACGTAGTACCAGGCAACTTCTTACATTCTCTAAAGGTTTGTCTGTACTTTTCTGGAGTTAGGCCATATCTCAGCATTAAAGCATCTTTCATTTGAGTATAAGACATCCTATCCTCAGCAGGAAGGCTCAACAAGGTATCTCTCCCCTCGTTTGTAAAGCGGCTCCACAACCCCGTTCCCCAATCCTTCTCAGGGACCCGGTGGGCCAACAATGCTAACTCATATGCTTTAAACCATTGGCTAATATCTTCATTCTTACTGTAATCCTTGATCACATCTTTAGGAAAATAAAACCTACTTTCTGCAGGCACAGATGGAGTGCTGCCACCAGAGGGATTCAACTCTAAACTCTTAGTTTTAAGCTCCATCTCCCTCACCATCTTCTCACGTTCAAACGCTAATTTCTCTCTCTCAAAATCTAATCTTTTGCTCTCCATTTCAGCTTCTCTCTTGCTTCTCGCATTCTCTAATTCCAACTGCCCTCCTAATTTAAGTTTTGCCATTTCTAACTTGTACCCCCTCTCCTTCTCCCTGTCTTCTAATTCTTCGGGGGAAAGGCTCCTAGAGGACGCACTACTGCCTGGAGATGACACTGGCCCATCTGCGGGCTCTTCCTCCTCTTCTTCCTCTTCCGGTACCACCACCGGATCAGAGGGATTTCTGGCCTCTAACCAGGCCTTCAGCGCTTTGAGGAAGCCCTCTTTCTTTGAGACACCTGTGGTAGGAACTTTAAACTGCTTGCAAAATCCTTTTAGATCTTTTAGCGTGTAGGAATCTATCTTCTCCTTATCAAATTCCCCCACAACATTCTCCACAGGTGTAGCAGCTCCGGCATTCTCCATGGTCAAAACTGGCAGTGTTTAAAAAAATAAGCTCCAGGAAAGCGGAGAACAAAAATAGAATATCCTACCAAACAGACTGTGGCTGCGTTATGGTCTGCTTTCACTATGTAGCGTACACTAATCACTGCACATGAGTCATAAATGCAAAGTTCAAATCCTCACCGCTGACCACCAATGTTAGAACCGGCGGTCTCTAGTTGGCAGAGGTATACACTTCTGACAAATAGGGACCAACCAACTCTAGTCAGGGAAAGGGGATTACACACTCAGATAACCCCTGCTACCCCTTGGTAGCTTGGCAGAGCAGACAGGCTTATCTCAGAGGCAGTGTGTTAAGCATTTATGACCACATACAGTAATAAAGTGAATACACTACAGATGGACACGACACAGAAGTTATTATAAAAATAGGATTTTTATATAAGGCTTAGCACAAGACCAAATAACGACAAAAATATACCACAGTCTTAATAAATACTCTTTGGCAGGAAAAATAATAGTTCAAGTAAGGTTTCTTCTTGGCAAATAGTTCTTTAGCAAAGTATTCTTCTGAGCACCGTTCTTTGGCAACAATGTAACCCCCACAGGAGTCACACGACGTCGAGTCTACAAGATTCCCAAGGTTCGGCGTCGACCGCGAGGAGCGCTACGTCGAGCCTGGAGTCGCAACAGACCCCACAAGTACAGTACCCTGAGAAACGAAGAAAACGATGATCCACGGCGTCGAGATCGGCGTCGAGGTCGTGCCTCGGAGTCGGGTCAATCCGCAGCGGCGTCGAGGGATGTCGGGCCGGAGCAGCGCTCACGGCGTCGAGAAGGGCGTCGAGTCGATGCGATCAGCAGCGGCGTCGGGACGGGGTCGCTTGGAGGTAGAGCCGATACTCACTCCTCACTGGCGTCGATACCGGCGTCGAGACGGGGTCACTTGGAGCCGGGGCCGATACCCACTGCTCACTGGCGTTGCTGCTGGCGTCGATCGGGCCCGGCGGCCGGCGTCGAAGGCTCGGGACACTGGAGCCGTTACTCACGGTGTCGAGCTGGATTCGGCGGCGTCGGCGGCGTCGAGACTGCAGATTTTCCCTGGTGTACTGGAAACAACACTTTCCAGCAATTCAGCAATTTAGCAAATGGTGAAGTCCTTTGGCCCTGTGACTTCAGCAGGAGACTGGCACTCTTCCAGCCCTTGGAGATTTCCTAGCAAGAGTTCAGAGAGTACACACCAAGTTCCTCTCTCCTTGTTCCTTGGCAAAAATAAAGAAGCAGCTTTCAGGTTCCTCCACAGCAAAACAGCACTCTGGCAGAAAGGGGAGGCAAGTCCTTAGATCAGCAGGCTTCTTGTCCTTGGTACAGGTTTCCTTGTCAGAAGTGATCTGAGTTCTTGGTTCAGGGGTCCTTCTCTTATACCCCTTTTTCCCTTTGTTCCCTTTGTCCAAGCAGGGCGATTCCCACCATCTCAGGTTTGTTGTGGGTGTTGCCAGGCAGAGGCACCTGGCCTATTCACTGAGCAGGGCAGAGTCCTCAGCCGCCCAGCAGGAGGCGGAGCCAGTATTGTCACTGGCAGGAGCAGGGCTATCAGTCGCCCAGCAGGAGGCGGAGCCAGTATTGTGTCAGGCAGGGCAGGCTACTCTTCCCTCACTCTACGTGTAAACGCCCCATTCACCCCACACTGACTCACTCAGACCTCTGGAGCCACCCAGCCCCTGACACACACACCAAACCAGCAGAGACCGGTAGATAGTTGGACAAGAAAATAGCCACTTTCTAAAAGTGCTATTTTCAAACATAGAATTTAAAAACCATCCATCCTAAAGGGTGTGTTATTAAATTCTGAGTTCAGGGATACTAAACTCGACTTGCTACCATGCTCCCTGAGTCAGATAGATTATAATGGAGTTAATAATCAGTCTGCCCAGTCTGGCCTATTGGAGGCAGGTAGCCCTTCAATAGTGAAAAACGAAAATGGCTGTAATTCACTATTAGGTCATGCCACACACGTCAGGGCATGACCTACCTTTTACCAACAATGCACCCTGCCCTAGGGCCTACCATAGAGGTGTCCGAAATGTGGCAAAGGGAAGGTTTAGAGACTGGTAAGTAGGTTTCCTTACCAAGTCGACATGGCAGTCAGGGACTGCACGGAGGCGCTGCGGTGGCAGGCCTGAGACACATTTTACACGCTGCTTCTGTGGGTGGCACAACCAGTGCTGCAAGCCCACCAGCAGCAGTTAACTTACACGCCCTTGGCACGCGCAGTGCACTAGACTAGGGTCTGAACAGTAAGTCAACCAAGCCAATCATGGTAACACCAATCAATGTAACAATTTAACATAGGGAGCACTTGCACTGTGGCACTGATCAGCAGTGGCACAGTGCCCAAAGCAATAATCCAGCAAAAACATCGTAAACAGAGGAGGCAAACAGAAAAAATGGAGGAGAGACTCATGCCAATGATGCCAGGTCTAACAACCCCCAATCAGCTGGATTAGTAGAACGCTACAATGGAGCCTTAAAGCTCAAGCTGGCCAAAATTCAGGCGAGCACCGGTCTTAAATGGCCTGACGCTCTGCCTCTAGCACTCCTGTCCACCAGAATGACCATACACTCACGAGTGGGACTTAGCCCTTACGAGGTTGTCTTTGGCCGTCCGGCCAATGTATGGGGTGTACCGAGGCCCATGAAGTTCAGTGAGATAGAGCATCCAGTACTGCTCGATTACCTGTATGATTTGACTGTTAAACTGCGTGTTTTGCACCAACAGGTACATGATACTCTTCCCCAAGCTTCTGAACCTCCTGGACACCCTATCAACCCTGGTACGTGGGTGCTAGTCCGAAATTTCCAGCGCAAGAGCAACGACGAGCCTCGCTGGATCGGCCCTCATCTTGTTCTTCTTTCGACAAGATCAGCAGTGCGAGTGAAAGGAAAGAAACACTGGATCCATGGTACCCACTGTAAAGTAGTCCCCTTGCCTCTGCCATATGACCAGTGGGTCAAGGAGGGTATCGCCGACTCTGGGACAGACACTGTACCTCGTTTTGTACCATTCAGTGACGCACGCATAAGAGGCACAGTTTCAGACCAAGAGAGTGACAATATTCTGCAAGAAGCTGTGCCACCATCAAATCGACTGGACACCACTGAGCCTGAACTTTTGTTTCAAGACCAAACAGCACCTGGCCGTCTCCGCTATAATTTGAGACCTAGGCCCATGGACAAATAAAGGTTTCCTCACTATTTCCTTTTTTAACATTTTTTGCTCTCCCATCTGAAAGACTTTCTTGATTTTTTGTTTTTCGAACCACCATCCGGGTTCTGCCGCAGGGTCGCGGTGCCAAGACTTTGGGGTACAGGCCGAAGACGCTAGGTCAACGGTTCTGGTTGGTCTAGGGCGTTTCCCTGGACTGACAGGCGTACTCCTTAGCAGAAGAAACTCATCCACCGCGAGCGGCCCGAGTAGAGGATGGAGTTTTTTAAGATGGAGAGACCGATTGAGGAAATGAACTTTAACGCAAGGATGTGTAGAATTGTAAAAAGTAAATGTTTTGTCTTTTTGTGCCTTTTTACACTGTGTAGCATAATAATGTTTATTGTAGGATTTGTGTTTTTCTCCGCTCAAAAGCCCATTGCACCCACTCAACAGCCTATATCTCCTTCTACTGCCTCCTCTCACTCTTTTCACCCTTTGCCTGAGCACGAACAGACCAGACGATCAGAGTTCGTAAATAACTCGTTTATCCAACTCTTGCACCAGCACCAACTGGTAATGAATACGACCAATTGCTGGGTATGTGGGTTAATGCCACATACCATTAACAAGGGTATTCCCTACCTGGTGCTGCCGTATAGTTACAATGGATCGTCATGGGCATTCCAAACCATGTTTCTCTATGCTCTAGATACATACTCCCCTCGCCAACCGCGTTCCATCAGACCTATCACCAATAATAAGGCTTTGATAAAGGGAGTTGCCGATATGAGTAGGGATATCGATGCATACTCATCCATTCCCAAAGAAGAGTTGAGACCTTATGTAGGATGGAACGGGACGGGACGGGGTATAGTATTAGTCTGGGTGAAAGACAGCGAAAAATCTCATCTCCAATCTGGGTCGTACCCCACATGGGTCGGTTCTGCTTACAGGGTAATGGTCAGAATCCTAGAGCTCAACTGGGAAGAAGTGACTGTACTGAAACGTACACCTTCCCGTCACAGTTTTCCCCTGCGTTTTTGGCTGCCAAGGGCACATATTTCATCTGTAATGACCGAGCATATACATGGCTGCCCCCTGATTTCTCGGGCACATGTTATATTGCGAACTTGCTACCGCCGACATTTACTGCTGCCTCTGATTATCACAAGACCAGAGTTGTGAGAGGTGTGATTAGTAAGGAGGATACTGCCGGTCAGGAAGCGGGAGACTTCTTCTTGGGTTTCCTGCCGTTTTGGGGACCTATGGTCAATAGTAGGAACCTGAGACAGCTGACTCGTGTGGTTGAATCCACTGTCAATGTAACGGCTGGTGCCCTTAGTAATCTGACAGCTGAGCTCCAAGCGGATCGCCTTATGACTTTACAGAACCGCATGGTTCTAGACGTTATTCTTGCAGACCGCGGTGGGGTATGCAAGGTCATCCAATCCAGTTGCTGCATTTTCATACCAGATAATGCTCCAACAGTGTATCAAGCCATCTCCAAACTCCATAAAATATCTGAATCCATACACGTGGATAAGGGAGATTGGTCACTGGTGGGGTGGTTCTGGGAATTGATATCTGCCTGGGGTTGGAAAGTTCTGATGGTCATTGGAATGATCTTAGCCATTCTTTTCCTGTTCTGTCTGTGCATACAGTGTGCTCCCGCGATATGTGGCTTCTGTGCTACCTTATGTATAAGGAAACCTGTATCGAGGGACGAACTAAGTAATAGGATGATGCTACAGCAACATCTCCATGACTTTGTGAACATTGACCTAGACTCGGATTAAGATGAGTATAGTGATTGCCTATGTAAGGGCAAAAGGAGGGTCTGTCGTACTTTAATATTCGGGACCGCGTAGGGGACAGGGCCCTACCCCTGTCTATCTTGGAATTAGCAAACCGCAAATGGTAAATGCGGCATGTACGAGTGCTTTATATATCGTTCTAGCTATGAATGCACTGTGTACACGTTATTCTGCTTCACTACGCGGGTTCCATTTTGGAAGCAGTGGCCATCTTGTCATTGCCCTCACATAGGCTATAATGGAGTAAATACGGGCCTCACAGTACATGGGCTTTCCTTCTGACTTCTCTGTGACCTGGGCAGCTGGCTCTGCTGCCCCAGGTCAAACCGGTCTCACGAGCTCCCCTTCCTCCGTCCACCTGTGATTAGCATCAGGGTTTGACCCGTCATAAAACCCTTTCATTCTATACAATCCCCCGGCTAATCTCTTCCACACCTGCTTGTTCCTGCTTTATGACTTGTTTCCCAAAACAGGAGATGCTCATGTTTATTGGGGGGTCTATTGACATCTAATGTGGGATCTGAACCTTACTGTGTAAATCATTGTGGGCTGGCCGAACTGGAATGTGGGATGGTCATCATGACTCTGCCTTTTCTTTGTAATGTACACTTGTATATTGCCGTATCATAAAACCTAGGAATGTATGCTTGAGGCAAGGAAAAACGTATTTAAGATGAAGTCCGTTTCTATGATTTTCAGCAGTCTCCTGAGAACATACACGCTGTTGTACTTCTAGGATACCTGTCATTGGTCTGCAGCCAATAAATGAATCTTTGACTTCACCCAGAAGACTCTGTGTTTCTGTAGGTCTGGAACAGGGTGAACCCAGAAGTCATAGGGTGTGTGCCCCTGCACCGCTGGGTCTAAAATACCCAGTACTTCAAGGGGAGTAACAAGGCCTCTTCAAATAAAGTCCTCTTGTGAAACTTCGGCCTTATCCCTAGAGGAGTACCAAGTCCACCTGTAGCTAGTTTGGACGTAAAATAGCACTGGTCATTGTTTTATTTGAAGTAAAAGAATTTCTCTTTGGAAAGTGAAGACTATCTCTTTATTTAGTGGAGCAGACAAAGTAGCATTGTTTTGTGTTGTTACTAACAAGAAATGTGATTAAGAAAACTTAGAAATACATTGCCGTATGATTTTCTAAAGGGAGGCTCAGTAGAAGGAGTAATACTGCAGTCAGAAATTGGTTGGATAGAGGGCTTTTAGGGAGCTGCGATTGGTTGATTTACGTGAACTGCATCTGTATTGGTTGAGACATTGCTTACGTAGTGGAGCTCTGATTGGACGGTTGGTGTGAGTCACGCTGGTATAGGACGAGGACTGACAAATAGAAAAAGTAGAATTACGGAAAGGTTTCCTTGTTTGTTTTGCTGAGATACATTAGCGTAAAGAGTCGGAAAAAGAAGTTGCTTATTTATTTATTTTGAAAGTCTTATATAGCGCGAACAAGATCCTTGCGGATATCAGAGCGCTTTACATAACAACAGCTGTAAGTTGGAACAAACAATAGTGTGCAGGTAACAGTCATATAAAAAACAACATTTGGAGCAAGAAATCGTAGGAGGATTAGTCAAGTAGTGCATTTTAAACAGGCTCCAAAGAGCTCGGGGCATGGATGGCAAGTGTTCATGTAAATTTTGCCATGAGCAAAGCTTTAACTTCTTTTTTGAACGATGCGGAAGAGTCATTCAGTCTGGTTTCAGGGGGAAGAGAGTTCCATATTTTGGGCGCCATCCCTGAGAAGGATCGTTTATAGGTTTTCTTCTTGTTGAACCTTTGTGGTTTCAGTAGAAGTTTACCAGCATTTCTAGGGGACCTTAGACCACCAGAGATAGTCAGTTTCTTCGCGAAATAGCTGGGAGTGTTGTGATGTAGGGCTTTATGAGTCATGCACGCAATTTTTAGATGGATTCAAGCTTCAAATGGTAGCCAGTTCAGGGCTTTAAGGTCAGGGGAAATGTGAGCACTTCTTTTCGAGCCAGTGATGAGTTTAGCTGTCGTGTTGATAGTTGCTCGTAGAGGGGCTGTAGCAGCTTTTGGGAGGCCACATAAGGAGACACTTCCGTACTCGACATGAGGGATAACTAGAGCTTGAACTGCCAATTCGAAGTCCTCAAAAGGCAGGAAGGGTTTCAGCTTCCTCAGTGTATTTATCTGGAAATTAGCTCCCTTTGTAGCGTTGCTGATGTGTTTTTGCATCAAAAGGTTGCTGTCGAGGGTAATTCCCAAGGATTTTGCTCAATCCACGATGGTTGGTTGAACGTTGAAGGCGGTAAGCTGTTTGATCAGGTCGTGCATTAAAGGGACTTTGACCAGTGGAGCTATGAGGAGGAATTCTGTTTTTAATGCGTTCAGTTTGAGATGGTTTTCTGAAAGCCAAGACTGGGTGGTCCTGAGTGTGGAGTTGAGCATATTAATGTCTTCTAGGGAGTTGATCTTGAGATATAGTTGTGTGTCGTCCTCATACATACGGAATTGTGCATTAGAAGCCTGCAGAATTTCGGTGAGAGGTTCCATGAACAAGTTGAATAAGGTCGGCGAGAGTGAGGACCCTTGCGGAACCCCAAGTGTTACAGGTGAGGAATTGGAGAGCGTGTTGTTGACCTTGAATTTTTGTGTGCGGTTATGGAGGAAGGAGGTTGTTGGACTTGGCCCTTCTGGCAGGTTCACCCCTGAACATTTTGCTTTTACTGGTGACCTGGTGGTAGTGATTTTTGGTTTCTGCACACTTTCCCTGTGTCTCAGAGTAAAGTGCGTGCGCACTCTGAGTGCATGTGGTGAGATAGGCCTGCCCTCCCATAGGAATGCATGGGGAATGTATGTGTCCCTGGTAGTTCCTGATGCGTGGGGTGTGCAGGCTCGAGTTTGGTATGTGCGGACTCGTGTGATTGAATGCTTCGCAATGATGTATGATGCGTGATTATGTCATGTGCGGAAGTGCCACTTCTAGGAGTTGGCAAATTAGTGTAAAATGTGTCTGGCGTGTGATTGGCTGGAGCTGGCTGGTGAGCCTGGCTCCAGGAGTCTGGGTCGGTCTGCCCCAGTGGTGAGTGTGAGATTAGCATGCTGATGGCTGGGGAGGAGTGCACCTTGGACCTGAATAGGGCAGGGCTTTCCCCACACAATGCTGGCTCCGCCCCCTGTGGTGCGACTGATGACCCTAGCCCTGCCAGTGAATAGAGTGAAGGGCTGAGCACATCAAGGGTGCTCCCCAACCAGCTGCGACTGGTTTTCCCCCTCACCCTGAACCCAGAACAAAGGGAAAAGGTGTATAAGAAGGGGCTGTGTCCCCTTGCAATTTGTTCTCTTCCAGGATCCAATCTGAGGGGGGCTGCTGCTGCTGGAGGCCAGGAGGAACCGCCACTTAGGACTGCCTTCCTGCCTGGAGGGCCCAGTGAGCTGGCCCCTGTCCCAGCCTTGCCCCCCTGCCTACCTTCCTAAAACTTTGCTGGACTTTCCTTTTCACCTAAGCGCCTGGAAGCGCTTTTATTTTACTTATAGCGCTAGGAGCGCTCTATTTGTGGCCCCAGCAGCGCTACGATAAATTCACGGGGGGAACCCCGACATAGGGATTCCCCCGTTGTTGCCGAGATCGAGCGGGAGCCCACCCCGCTGATTATTCTGTGCACTTCGCGGGTGCCTACCCCGCTTATTTAATTATTTAATTGGCGGGTGCCCACCCCGCATTGTGTGCTCGTTGGCGGGTGCCCACCCCGCTTATTTGTTTATTTCCCGGCGCCCACCCTGCCGTACATCCACTCTAACGAGGGAGCCTACCCCTCTTATTCCCGAAAGAATCACCGCCGCCGGCCCGGGAGCTTCCGTGAAGGGGCCACGCTGCCATTGGACGAGGCGTTCCTGAGCCTGGAGGCTCGTCGCCGGGGCCGTGCTGCCATTGGACGAGGTGTTCCTGAGCCTGGGGGCTCACCGCGAAGGGCCGTGCTGCCATTGGCTGGCCAGCAACCCTGCACCTTGACCCTGGGGAGCTTCCGAGAAGCGGAGCAGCGTCGCCCGGAGTCGAAGCCAGTTGGAGGTCTCCCCTGCCCCGCAGATCCGAAGGTACTGGTGCTGGGGGGGTGGGGGTCCGGATGGGCTGTGGCTGGCCGCGTTTCCTAACGGGAGTCCTGGAGGCCTCACCTCCCATCCTTACCTTGGTTTCTTAGCGGCGCCGCAGTTACGGGCCGCTACAACGTGGTGGCAGTTCCTTCCCTTCGCTCAGAGTCCCAGAAGGGACTCCCACGAGGCGCATTTGTGTAGAGCTCAGTGTAGCTCCAACGTTGGGGGCAAATTATTTGTTTAAAGAGCCTAGAGGGCTCCCACGTCCCCCGCATTGGTTGTTTTATGGAGCTTGCACGATCCAACGTTACGGGGGCACATTGTTCTTGAGCCACGAAGGCTCTAGGGGGCATTTTGTGTGGTTAGAGCCCAGGAGAGGCTCCACGTGAGTGCGGCATATTTGTGTTAAAGGGCACAGTGGTGCCCACGCTCCCTTTCCCAGCTGCCCAGCACTTAGTGGGCAGCTGCCACGTGTAGGTTGTGCCTTGTGCGCCCGGGTTTGCGCAGCCTGCGCAGGCGCGCCCTGACTCTGCTGGACACAGGGCGTCCTAGCCCCGACAAGGCCAGTTGGCCTAGGGACTACCACAGGTGGTGGCTAATGTGAGTTTTGCGCTATTGGTCCTAACCTGCACCTCTGAACGTGTTTTTATGCGTCATGTGCCTTGTGTTTACACCTCTGAATGTGTTTTTATGCGTCATGTGTAATGTGCTTATACCCCTACAGGTATTGTGATACTTAGGTGGTTGTTTTTCTCCTAGTACAGGTGGTGCTAGTGAGGTCCTGGTTCCCTGCGTGACATTTTCCTAAGGTGGTTAGGGTTGCGTAGGTGGTACTTACCTGTTACCAGTAGTTACTGGTTGTGTGCTACATGTGTTATTTAGTGCTACAGTGATTGTATGTGCTATGTTCTAAAGTATCATTCCTATGTTCTAAGTGCTAATTTCTACAAAGTGCTAATTCCTGACAGTGGTCCATGTGGCCCTGTCCCCTGTACATATAATCCCTTGTAAATTCTGCCCGTGCCTGTTGGCACATTGTAAAGTGTGTGTTTTTATCTAATGTGTTTTGGCATAACACAAAGGCTATTTTTATATAATACCTTGTGTGGAGTTTCCTTTGTGGTGGGCCTTGGGTGTTGTTGCTGGGTGCGCACGCACACGCTTTACACATTGCCTCCGGGATAAGCCTGACTGCTCGTGCCAAGCTACCAAGGGGGTGAGCAGGGGTTATCTTTGGCGTGTAACTCCCCAACCCTGACTAGAGTGGTGGTTTCTGCCTGGCTTTGGCGCAAGCCCTAGCCAACCAGAAATCCCATTTCTAACAGAGGTAAACCAGTTTAACACTGTGCCTGACAGACCCATCCTATGCTCCAGGAGAAATTAAAGGATTTCTTTAAAAAGGATAAACCAATAGTGACTAAAGAGGGAATTCCTATTCCACCTCCAAGAATGCCTGCTTCCTATATGATGTTGGAGCGAGGATGTTAGAGAATTGGGTGGAATATACAAAGGATGATGGTATTATAGCTTTTCTGCAGCATGGTTCATTTAATGTAAGGATTTTACAGAATTTGAGAGATCGAATACAATTCACTAAAGCCAAATCCCAGACCTACACAGTATGAAGCATTAGAGGAATGGGAAGTAGAAGCCTTCGAAAGAGAGAAATATCAAGGCGGCAAGAGGTACAGAAATATAATGACTAGATATCCTTTTGAGAGAAGAGAAGATAAAAAGAAAAGATGGAGGAGAGCTGTGGTAACTGAGGGTTTGTACCCAGTTTTTGTTGCAGAGAATCAGACAGGAGGTAAACGTAAAGAGAAAAAGAAACATAGAGAGTTTGAGATTAGGCGATGACCCAAACGATTCTGATGATGAGTGTTAGATGACATTTTGACCAAAAGACCTCTGCCATATCAAGAAAGTTCAGGGGAAATGACTCCAACTGCACCACTAATGGGAATCCCATTAATTCCGCAAGTCCTGAAAATAACTAGAGTAGTACAAAAAAGTGAAAAGGACCTGTTGGATAAGTAAGAGAAGAACTGACTGAGAAAATAAATCAGTTAAGTTTAAATGCAGAAGCATTGACGGTACAGGTACCAATCAGTCCCATAGTTCCATTATATGGAGAAAAACAGAATATACCAAAAGTACATACGTTGGCAGTGCCAAGGAATAGTGTAAGGAGTGAAATGGTAACAGTAGCGGATGAGGATGGACAGGCTGACAGGAATACTTTGTTGTTAGATATGACCGTTTGTGAGATGATAACTGAAACCCCTAAGAGAAGTACACAAATTGACCAGAGGAGAATAGAGCCAAATGTCACTCCTATGACAGAGAGTTCAGTAGGTCCTTCGCCAGATGAATTATATGATTGGATAAAGGGAATGGAAAAACAAAAACCTCAACCACAGAGTATAAATGTTAGTCAATTGAGAGTAGATTTGGAAGAGATGATTATTGGTACAATAAGTCCAGATAGACTAGGGACTTACCGAGATGAAGAGCTGCTGTTTTTGTGTAAAAGTATTACTTGAAGAGTGAGAAGTCTTCATGAGAAAATAGCAGAGGCTGCTAGTGAATATGGAGTAGACATAGGGAAGTCAAAGGTGATGCAGAAAACATACAGGATTGACTTTACTGATAAGGATTTGGAAAGTTTGAATGTGAATGGAAAAAGATTACAGATAAAGGAGTTGATGAATATTTTGAAAAAATGGGAGATGTAGAACGATGGAAAGGTAGATGAACGAAAAAGAAAGAAGAGGGAGCTAGTAAAGGAGCGTCTTTGTTTCAGTTGAGAGAGACAGAACAAGCTGAAAGGGCGTGTCCGATGAGAGAAGTTCCAGGTGGTGGATATGTTCATTTTCCTTGGACATGACAGGATATATTATCTTTCAGGTATGGAGCTGGAGTTAGGTTACTGCGCCAGGTCCGTTTGACTTTTGTTGTAGAATGGAGACGTACTAAGGACTCCATACCAAACATACCTTGGTTTTCACGCTTGGGTTCGAATGGAGTCACATCAGGACTAGTTTGGTGAGCAATAAACAAGACATATGGTGATTGTGACGCGTTGGAGAAAGAAAGGGAAACTTAAAATTGACCGTAGCAACGGGATGAATCTTATTTACATAAAGACTCTAAATTGGAGGATTTGCTTGCTGCATAAGAGGCGCATTGACAGTTGTTTGAACATTTTTAGCGGCATGAGAAACTGACAGAATTATTTGTTTTTAAAACAACTTCAATTGAATGAACCGTGGAGTTGAGGACTTCGTTTTTTTCTGAATACCACGTTGAGCTGTGTATATGGGACAGTGCAATTTGAGTTACTATTTGGTTGAACTGCCTTGAAAAAGTCTTTTGGATAAGACGAAACACGTGTCGGCTGATTGTTTTGAAAAGAAAAAGAAATTAATAAAACAACAGTGGAATTACTATCTTTCATGAACCTTTTTTTGCGAGATACATTCCAACTTTGCATAGTTGTCATTTTTGGTACAATTGCATATATTATCTTGATGCTATCCGAGGACCTAATGATTTTTTCGGTTTACTTATGAATGCTGTCATAAGGTTCTATTATTTCATGTTTGAGCATATTTTTTCTAAGATATGCCAATATCACCTTCTGGTAGTAGGGTGTTTGAACTAATTTAGCACCTCAACCTTCAATAATAATCTCACACATTACTTTTTGTATTAGATAGAGTATATTTGTGTTTTGTGGAACCACTACTACCATTTAGTGAAATATTTGTATATTACCTTTCACAAAGTATTTTCCCAGGTTAAGAGAGAAACCAGTTGAGTGGTATAAACAGGTAGAGAGGTTTGTGAAAGTTTCAAAGGTTTAACTAAAGCATTTAGATGGTTTGTGTGAGATTGTCTTTTCCGCTGATTTGTGGACAGAGTGTAAGATCACTGTTGATTGGCCAAAAGAAGAGTAACCTAGAGATACTAAAACAGGTGCACCATCTGATGAGGTGATGAGAAAGTATAATCAGCTAATCACCTTTTTGAAAGGGAAAATTTCCCCTAAGGTAACAGATTGGGATAAGATAGACAGGACAACCCAAAAAGCCAAAGGAGTCAGTACATGCCTACTATGAAAGGTTGTTGCAGGTATTCAAACAGTACAGTGGGCTTGAGAATATCGGAGACAAAGATATGGGACATTTTGTGTATCTTTTTGTTTTTGGATTGAAACCAGAGATTAGTAACATGATTCAGCAGCATTTGATCTGCTGGCAGAGCAAAACAATTGATTAACTTTTCAGGTATGCGAAGTATTGTAGTGACAACATTGAAACGAGACATAAAAAGTTAAAAGAGAAAATGATGTGGGCACAAGTGAAGGTAGCAGAGCAGCAAGAAGGAAACAGTGGTTCTCAGATGAATAGTCAGAATCAAAATAGTCAGGTACACAGTGGAGGTAGAGGTAGAGGTAAAATGAGTAAAGAAGAGGCTAAGAAGAAATTTCCTTGTCATGTGTGCTTAAATTATGGACATTGGAAGAACGAGTGTGGATCTTCTCAAAAGAATAGTGGGGTAAATGAAAATTTAAAACCACAGATGCAGAATGAGGTGGTTGTGAAGCAGCAGCAGCAGCAGCAGCAGCAGCAGCAGCAGCAGCAGCAGCAGCAGCAGGTAGTTGCTTCACAGTTACAGGTGCCACAAACTCCTATGTCAAATAATGTGAATGCTCAAGTGCAAAGGTACAGTGCGAACACTGTATTTCATGGAGGTGATCAAGTTGGTAACAATCAAAATGTGCGAATGGGTCCCCAATACTGGTTGCAGTGCAATGAGAGTGATTCAGACTCATCTCAATGACAGTGCCTGAGGGATGAGGAAGAGTGAGTACTTGGCACATCTTTGGCGGTAGATCAGTCAGGTCCATTTGTTGGCGGAAAGGTGGAAGGTAATGATATTACATTCCTAGTGGACACTGGTGCTACCAGTTCTACTGTGAGAGCAGCAGAAATTCTAAACCTAACCCTCTCGGGAGAAACTATCCAACTTGTAGGAGTCTTGAATAAGCATATTAGAACACCAGTCACAAACCCAATAGAAGTTCATATTGGGAGTTGCAGAGACATGCATCGTTTCGTGGTATGTGACACGAGTCCAGTAAATCTCTTGGGAAGAGATTTACTGTGTAAAATTAATTGTACCATCTATTGTACGCCAGATGGTATTGCGTTTCAGACACCTGATGAGGATGTCGCATTCAAAATGAATTAGTGAAGCAAGGGACAGAAGTGTATGAGTTGTTTTCACTTCTCACAGAAGAGAATTTGCCCGAAGACTTAAAAAAGTGCAGTAAGATCGGATGTATGGGATTTTACAGGAAAGGAGATTGGTCTAATGATAAATGTAGATCCGATTCAGATTACGGTGAAAGAGGGTGCTATATATATCTCCAAACACACCTCAGTACAAAATGAGTCTGGAAGTAATTGCAGGAGTCACTTCTGTGATTGATCAAAGGATTGAACAGCGAATTCTGAAAGAAATATTGAGCAGTCCTTGTTATTCGCCTATTATAGGAATTAAGAAGCTCATTGGAAAATACAGAATAGTGCAGGATTTAAAATCAATAACATTGTAGTACACTGTTGTCCAGTAGTGCCAAATCCAGCAGTGATCCTTTACCAAATTCCCTGTGATGCTGAATGGTACACAGTGGTTGATTTGTGCCAAGCATTTTTCTCGATTCCTTTACATCCGGAAAGCCAATATTTGTTTGCATTCCGGTTTGGAGACAGTGTTTTATCATGGTGCCAAGTTCCTCAAGGGTACACAGACAGTCCTTCAATTTGTGATCAGATTCTGAAAAGATGTTTGGCGACTTTAATCATGCCAGGAAATTCAGTTTTGGTTCAGTACATTGATGACCTATTAGTGGCATCAAAGACATGAGAGGCAAGTGTGACAGATACCATTGCCTTACTGAACTATTTAACAGAAGGAGGACACAAAGTTTCACAAGCGAAATTGGAATTCTGTAAACAGGAAGTCCAGTACCTAGGACACAAAATAGAAAAAGGAGTTGGATACTGCTGACAGTGGATCCGTGGTTTTTCTCTGATTGAAAAACTACTACAGAGGTTGACACGAAAAGATGTGAAAGATCCAATTGTTTTGGGTGATGACAGTATGGAAGCTTTTATTAAAGTGCCAAACAGTCTTTGTTGAGCACCTGCGTTGGGAATACCAGATTATGGAAAGGATTTTGCGTTGTACTGCTGTAAAAGAGATGGGTGTGCACTTTCAGTTTTAACTCAGAAACCTGGAATAGCACGACGTCCAGTAGCATATCTTTCTGCTACTTTGGATTCCGTGGTTGCAGCGTTGCCAGGCCATTTGAAAGCAGTAGCTACTACTTGTGTGAGTCTGGAACAGAGTGAAGCGATTGTGATGGGACATCCAGTCAAGGTATATGTGCCACATTCGATTGAGATCCTTTTGACACAAAAGAGGATGCAGTATATGACCTATAGTCGGCTGACTAGGTACGAAAGAGTGATTTTGGGTGTCGAAAATGTGACTGTGGTGAGATGCACATCCGTAAATCCGGCAACCCTGTTGCCGAATTCATATTGTGAGGAAGTAAGAGAGGAGGCGGATCACGATTGTTTGGATGTAACAGAATTGTGCACAAAAACCAGGCCTGATATTGAGGGCATCCCATTAGAAGAATCAGACTGTGGGATGTTCATTGTTGGATCATGTTTAAGAAATGATAAAGAAGAATTGTGTTCTGCCTCTGCTGTCTGCACCATAGCGGGAGTTCTAGAAGCATCCTACCTAAAAGCGGTAAACTCTGCCCAAATTGCTGAATTGATAGCTCTGATTAGAGCGTGCAAATTTGCCAAAAGCCTAAGGGTAACCATATTTACTGATAGTCAATATGGTTTTGGGGTGGTCAACAACTTCGAGCAGCTATGGATGCAAAGGGAATTTCTGACTTCTTCAGGTTCCCTAATAAGGAACAGCAAAACTGTAAAAGATTTATTGGATGCTTTGCAATTGCCCAAAAGGATTGCAGTGGTCAAATGTTCCGCAAATAAGTCAAGATGATTATGTGACAAAGGGCAACAGATACGCAGATCAAGTAGCTCGTTTCTGTGCATGAAATCTGATAGCCCTATACAGAGGGATGGAAATAGAAAATAACAATTGCCATCTCATGTTTTCTTCTTCATTTAAAACGTGGGATGAAATTAGACAGTTGCAGGAAGAAGCAAGTGACGAGGAAAAGGAAATTTTGATAAATTGAGGCTGCAGGAAGAGAGCAGAGGACAAAGCGTGGGTTTATATAGATGAAAGACCAGTCATGCCAGATGGTTTACTATCCCAAATGGCAAGGGTATACCATGGAATTGCACATGTTGGAAGAGATGCAATGATCAGACTCTTCAAGCAGTCATGGTATGAGCCAAAATTCAGGATCATTGCAGAGAGTCTATGCCAGAGGTTCATCACCTGTCAGCAGCAAAATCCAGGCAGGAAGACAGTTGTTAGTTGGGGATGAATTTGAAACACAGCAGGACCATTTACCCGACTCCAATTGGATTTCATTGAGCTCCACCCTTGTTATGGGCTGAAATATATGTTGGTTGTTGTCTGCTTGTTTTCTCGCTGGGTGGAAGCCTATCCAACGAGAAGGAACAATAGTCTCACTGTCACAAAGCTACTTCTAAGAGAGCTGATCTCAAGATTTGGATTTCCAGTCACTTTAGAAAAAGATAGAGGAACACATTTTAACAATGAGATAATTCGGAGGATCAGTGCAGCATTACAGATTGAGCAGAAGCTGCATTGTGCCTATCGACCCGAAACATCTGGAGTGGTCAAGCAGATCAATGGCACAATAAAATCTAGGTTAGGAAAGGTGTGTGCATCCACAGCACTGAAATGGCCTGATGCTTTACCCCTTGTATTTATGAGCCTTAGAAGCATTCCTGACATAAAGACGGGATTGAGTCCTCATGAAGTCCTGATGGGAAGAGCAAAGAGACAAGCATTTATAACAGCGAACAAACTGATGAATCTATCTGATGATCTAGTGTTTGATTATTGCAGAGAATTGGCTGATCTGGTGCATTCTGTGTCTCACCAGGTTGGAGAGAATGCCACTACAGTACAGCCGAATCAAGCTCTTGATCTGAGTCCTGGAGAGTAGGTTCTTGTGAGGAAACATGTGAGAAAATCATGTTTAGAACCCAGGTGGAACGGACCTTATCAAGTGACTCTGGTGACAACGACAGCAGTGAAGTGTGGTGGTTTGCCAAATTGGATTCAATGCGAGCCATACCAGATGAGTCCCAAGTCCACTTGAAAGACAAGAAGAGCAGCAACCGGTAAACCAACTACAAAACCCAGAGGCTGAAGTGTGTGAAACTGAAGAATCTAAAGTGACAGATTCTGAAGAACATATAGATGATGAACAGCTAAGCACAAGTCAAGTAGAGTGGGCACCAGCTACTGGGTCTTATGAGACTGCTGTTGAACCAGAAGAAAGGGAAGTTACTGAAAGTCAAGAAGAAGAACAAATAAAAGAAAGGCCAAATACAAGAACCTGTGAACCAGAAAAGGAAGGTGAAGAAGCAGTTCAAACTAAAAGACTAAGAAAAGGTGAAAATTGGCCAAGTGGAGTTAAAAGGCTGAAATACACTCTTGTGAGGAGAAAGTCAAAGAGAAGACCAGAGCACATTAATGAGGTCTCAAGTCAAACAGAACAAGAAGATTCAGGGGAAGAGTTAGTAAAAAAAGACAAAGAGAGTAAGAATTCCGAGCAAGAAATAACAGACCAGAATGAACATATATAATCTTGGAAGAAATTGAATGCACAGATCCAAGTGTAAAAAAGACAGTACTGACACTGAGCAAGTTGATGAAAGTAAATTGAAACCACCTTAAAAGAACTGTGAAAAATTAAGGTGCCACCTTGTCAGTCGAAATTAATTGAATGACTCAGAAAACTTAAAGAAAATAAATAAAAGAAAGGGGTAAAGAAGAAAGCCTTGAAGTGTAGGATTACACAGTTTTTTCAGATTTTTTTTAACAAAGTTAGAATTTTATAGATTTAGATTTTATAGATTTTTATATTTTTGATAGAATACAAAATGGCCGAAGCAAAAGTGAATGAACATTCAAAATCTAGTCTAAAATGTAGATGTATTAAAACTTGCTTATGTAGTGTATTTTTACTAACATTCATGTGAATAATATTAACTGTAATGGTACCTTTTCTAATGGTAACTAGCAACAGAAACAATACTAATGACGTAATAAGTGAAAGAGTTAGTCATGTTACTAAAGAAACCCCTAATACTAACATAGAACAAATAGATGGAATAATCTTTCATTGTGATAAATCAAGGAATTATTTCTCGTTAAATGTTTTTACTAAATTGATGTACGAGTATGTTAAGACAATTAATGTGAGTTATTGCTATGTGTGCATGCAATTACCTTCGTCTGTCTCAGAGGGGTGACCTACCATCACTTACCTTTAACATATGGTGTGTCCTGTAGTGTTTTAACGAGCCCCTTCTACGTGACGGGGAAGCTAGAGTATCATTTTTCCAATATAGATTTATTATTTTCAGAAATACCTATTATAAAGGAGCTGAACAAGGTTTTAAGTAGTAAAATGGCACGTTATATGGTAGAATTCTTCCATATTACCAAGACACTAGATATAGAATATGCTTATAAAAATAATCTAACATGTAGTTTGCGGGTTGAAGAAAAAGTGTTCCTAGATATGATAGAAAATAGAAGAGAAAGATTCCAAAGAAAAGCTGCTGAACAGAAGTCACAGGTACCACCATGGGCTTTTAGAGAGGGAAATTATGAGAAAGGCGAGACATACGCTGTAATGTCCCTGGATTGGCACAAAAAAGGGAAAATCTGTTTGCTTAGACTAAAAACTAACTATAATAATCATTTCATTGGTATTAGTGAATGTGAGCATACTTTCCAAATTACTGGAGGTTGGGGATTGAAGGGTGGAACTGGTCCTGTTTTCCCAGGAGTCTATTATGTGTCTGGTAAGAAAGCCTATTACAGGTTGCCTGCACATTGGTATGGTAGTTGTTATTTTGCAATTGTTTTGAGTCTACCATGTAGATAGAAATAATAACAGAATCAATGAAATAAAACAAGGACTAACATGTAACAATAGAGTGAGTTTCTCAGAAATAATAGGTGACATTTTGGTGCACTGATACCATCAGTTGGAGTTGTTCTGAATTCACATAAAATTCGAAAATTGTCCAAAGTGGTTGATCGTTGGGTTCTTGGTGATTGACACCGAAATAGTTGCAATCAGATCAATGGTTTAGCAAAATCGACTTGCCCTTGATATCTTATTGGCAAAAGAGGGTGGAGTCTGTGACATGTTGAAAATTCAGTACTGCTGTTCTTTTATCCCTGACAAAAGTAAAGGTATAGATGGATATATTAAGAATATTACGAAATTACATGAAGATTTGACCCAACTGGAGGTTGACGGTGTCTGGGAAAGACTTGGTAAGAGTTTTTCTTCTGTAGGTAAATGGTTTTCTACCTTTGGAAGTAGTTTATTAGTAAGAATAATAATGTCAATCATTACAGTAGCTATAGTAGCTTTAGTAACAGTAACAATATAAAAATGTTGTAAGTGTAGATGTGGAAGAAAAGAAATGACAGAATCAAATAATAAATGAAGAGCAAGATAAAGACAAAGAAACAAGATAGAACTAGAAGAGATGCAAGGAGAACATTATGAAAGGATAAAAAATTTAGACGAAAATATGATAAACAGAGAAAAGAACACTGAATTTTAGATAAATAAAGATGGCACTTGGTATGGTGGGTATTTTCTGATAGCTCCAGAAAGCCATCAGAGGAGGATTGATGGAGCAGGGTTTAACCTGCTCGGATTGACACCCCCGTAATACATACTAAAAGTGTGCAGTGGAAACTAACATACAAATCACATGAAATACACGGGAAACCGCTTTGCGCTTGCGTGCACTAATGTGAACTAAAGCATGAAAGAACTAAGCTGCATATTACATTGAGTTTCGAAAGAAACAAAATTAATGCATGTCTAGGCCGCATTTCGCATCTTGCATCTTGCTTTAAAAATAATAATAAATAATGCCACTTATGCTTAAAGCTTTGCTAATAAAATATTAACATGGGATAGTGCAAAGGTGGGTGGTAAACAGTGAAAAGTGCATTTCCATGAACTAATGAATGCTTATATTTTATTCGTCATAGAGAGCTGAATTTTCCTAAAATTGACATGATAGATGAGGGGCTGGAGAGAGCATGAATAACCCGACAAATAGACAGAAAAGCTGAGCGCTGCAGAAATGCCTGAAAAAGTAAAGGTTGTTCAGCTACAGAGATCGTTGTTTGTCTGCCAAAAGATGAGACTGGCCGTAGGACCCAAGACTTCTTCCACGCATGTAGCTGAAAGACTATTGTGAAATAATAAAAAAGTATTAAAATGAATGAACGAGTCAAGAATTATGAATGCGATCATGGTGGTGTGACATACCACCTCCCACACCATCCAATAAGAAGCCGAATTTTATGAATTTTTCAACTAATGTGGGTTGGACATGTAGGTTTTAGGGTATGGGTGGGGTGCCTTTAGGGGTGTGGTTGAGAGCGGATAGGAGAGGTCGGTCGTCTAGAGATATTTGGAGATGGTATGTCATCTGGAGAGGAGAGAGGGTGATTCATCGCTGTCCGTCGGTTTGCAGAGAGGCCTCGATGCTCCTTTCCCGTTCCTGATTCCTGAATTCTTTGTTCCCTGTCTCTACTTCAGGGGACCCCCACTACCCCCTTGGCCAGGGGGGTGGTATTTGATCCTTTGGGTTAGTATTATCTTCATGACTCGTACTTTAAATAATTATTTGCAAATGTATTTTTGTCTCTGAAACTTATGTCTCTTCATCTATCCCCTCCGTCATATGTATATTGTTTCACATTATTTTGCTGGAACTTATGTCTCTTCATCTTTCCACTCCTTCATATGCATATCGTTCATTTGATGACACAGTTTACATTTTGGTGATATTTTTCTCTCCCTTTTGTGGGATTCTTTGTTTTCATTTGTAACCTGTATGCAATGAGCTTTAATTGTTCATATTTATTTGAAATAAAATGTATTAATCTTACAGTGAGTCTTTAGGTAACTACATAGTTAGATAGTACTATTATTACCATCAACTACTCAACCAATTGGTCCATTGACCAGAGGAAAGAGAGTTGAACTACAGGTCTAGTTATGTTTTTAGAAATGTTGTAGCGAAGATAGGGTTTTGCCTTCACACATTGCTATGTTAGCATAAGCGTTTTAGATGTTAACGCCATCTTGCCACTTTGCTGCTTTTGCACACAACACTACAGGTAGTTGTTATTAAAAGTAAAACTGATTGCTTGCTTTTTCTTCACATGAGAACGGTCTGTTTTTCACATCCCTAGACTTACACCGCGACCTTAGTCTGAACACTGTGTGCAGAAACCGTCAAGGTCAAATAACAGTGTATGCTGTTGAATTCAGGTTGATCGGCCCACGTTCTAGACACAACAAGCACACAGCTGCAAATATCTGAAACTCGGGTGCCTTTAATATTGCATTGCAAGCATGATGCTGGCACTCTTGGAGAAAATCTTTCCAGACACAGAGAGCAGTGCTGATCCTGTGATGTGATTCACCTAAGCTGATCTTGGAGGTATGGGGTTCCCCATTCAAACCTAGAGACCTTCTATTATTATTATAAAACTAGCTTATAGCCAGGGGAGGGTGGTACACAAGGTATTATAAGACCTGTTTCCACTATCATTATAATATGATTTCTCTCTTTGTGTTTTGTGGAATTGTAACAATGCTGATGGTTTTATTTCTAATCATTTGTTTGCTTATATTAGCCAAAATACTGCATCTTAGAGCACAAAGTTAAAAATAAACATTTTAAACTTTTCCGTGTCTCTGATTACTCACGTTGTGGACTGATACGAGAATAACAACGAAAAGGTGTTCTTGATTCCCACCATTCCTGAGAGTAACCTAAGTCGCTTGTTCTGGGTTGTCTAATAATTGGTAGCTTTGCTGTGGTACAGAGAACGAATGAGACACTGATGCTAGTCGGATAGGGGTTCTGGATACTAAGGTGAGTTTTTTGGTACACCACAATTCACTGAGGTCCTGGTTTCCTGCGCATAGTTCTGTGCATGAGCAGAATCCCCGCAACAATGTTAGACATGAACCTGTGAAGGAAATACATTTTCACGTCATTAAAAGTGACCACCAGAGTGGTGAATGTGTATGGGCCATTTGTATGAAAGCTAATGAGTATTAATCCCTGATAAAGTGTAGCTCTGTATCAGTAGCAAGAACGTTTCTATAAACTTTGCTAGAAGGAGCGCAGCCGTGTGTGCAGAAATAAACAATATAGCATGAGTACCACGGGCATGTGGAGACACCTCACATTCCTGAGAGTAACCTAAGTCGCTTGTTCTGGGTTGTCTAATCATTGGTAGCTTCGCTGTACTGCGGAGAACGAATGAGACACTGATTCTAGTCGGATAGGGGTTCTGGGTACTAAGGTGAGTTTTTTGGTACACCACAATTCACTGAGGTCCTGGTTTCCTGCGCATAGTTCTGTGCATGAGCACTCTTGTTTCTGGTTGACGGGAGTGACGGTTTAAACCTACCTATATAGTTGACTTATGGGTTCATTCAAGCTTGACAATTAAAAAGGTTTCATTTTGAATTACTGACCCTTTTTTTGCCACGGTTTAATATGGATTGGTTTTCTTCTCTGCGTCCTTATGGATGAACTTGCTATTGCAGCGCATAGTCGTGCACCTCTCCGGCGTCATTTAAAGCAGTTCGGGGTGCCAGACGATAGAATGTCAATTATCTTTGTAGTGAATGCCGATGCATCGTTCCCCTATGAGCTTTTTTACTCTTGGATTACGTTTCTGGAGGTGAATGCGGATGATAAGACGTTCCACTCATACACTCCTACGGCAGTTCCAGCGAATTACACGCTGTATAGGACGCAGGAAATTCCAATTTCCGCTTGGCAGCATCGTATTTGATTCAATGGTGCCCTCCCCCCACACCATGACTCTGGTTAGGTCGCTTGTCCATTCCTTGGGCCACTTGGCCAGTCTTGGCCGGGTTCACACCTCATCCACGATATTTGCAAGCCCCGGTGGATGACTTACGTCAACTACATACCGCCTTAATTGCGGTGCATAGGGCTTTGGTGCAATACGTCTCGCGCAATCTCCAGGTGGGGGAACCTGGGGTTGCGCCGCAACCAGTTGGACCGGCCGGGATCACTATTAGTCCCGTCATGGTTAATTCGGTAATGGCCAAGCTCCCCCAGAATAAGGCCGATATGCCTTATTGGCTTGCTGAGAAATTTGACCAGCTGGAAGCAGTATTCCCTAAAACACAGGATTCTTACAATTATTTTGCAGAAAGACTTAGTCCCGGAGAGAACAGATTGTGAGAACTGGGGTAAAGAATTTGCAGCAGTCTATGCGAAGTGCTTCGGCACACCGTCTATGACTGTACTGCCCTCCGTGATTAAGCGTGTTCAGGATGAGCATGGTCCGGAGGCGGCAGTCGAGTTGGAAATGAGGCTTGTTGGTGTGTACGACGTACCTGCTGATCTCATCCTTGCTAACGTCAAGGGAGATGCAGTTAACTCTCAAGTGTCGAATGAGCTGCGCCTCATCGCCGATAAACCCCGGGTGTTACCGAGAATTATTGCGGAGGCTTATAAGACCATTGGCGGCAATAGTTTGGGTGTTAAGCCTCTTGCTAAAAGGACAATGCAACCGCAAACTCAGACGGTTAAGTCTACAAAAGACGACCATCCTGTTTTTCCTAAACAAAATTGGAAAGGTAAAGCAGCAACAGAAACAGGGGTCAAGTCCCGCATAACTAATACCAGTGACTACTGAACGCACATATGAATTGCGCGATTGCACAAGAATTAGGTCTCCTGATAGATTTCAGGTTCCTGATCAATGTTCTCCTCGTTCTTCACAGGTAACATCGGTCTCGCAAGCCGGTGGAGGTGAACGCGGCAGAGGTCGTGGTGCCCCTAAAGGACATGCGCAGCCCCGCCCGGCTGAAGGTAAAGGCAAGCAGGACGACTTTCCACGTCAACGACCTCAGTTTCAGAAAAAGAAAGTTGCTGCACTAACAGCGAGGTATGCCACAAATAGTGAGAACACAGCTTCGGAACCTGACATGGGCACTCACGCTGATAGACAGCGCAGCGGAGGTTACAATAGTGCGGCAAGCACTGCGTTCATATCTGAAGGCGAAAGCAACTGACACATTCATTACTGTAGAAACTGCTGACACTAGAGTGACTCTCCCTGACAGACTATATGACATAGTCCTTTTAATTGAAGGTGACATATAACGTACAATAAAGGGGATTTTTGGGGAAAATCTGACCTCCTCGTATGACATTTTGTTAGCAGAGGTGGACTGGCCCCCAGCTTTCGTTTTGGGCGCTCTTAGAGGGGAGGAGGTAATCCTCCCATCTTCAGTGCACACAGTGCCAAAGGAGCAAGCTCAGAACTTTGCAGATGAATGGGCACAGGTGCTTGCTCCGGCGTACCGTACTCAGGTTAGGTGGGATAAATTATCACCAAGCCTTGAGATTCCGTTACGGTCTATGCCACAGCCACAACCCCAATATCCCATGCACCAAGAAGTTAGATCTCACGTCGCAGAAATCCTTGAACAATTGGAATATCAAGGTGTAATTGAAACGTGTGTCTGCCATGAATAATCCTGCTTTCACTGTAACCAAACCTGATGAGTTGTACCGCCTAGTTTTGGATTATCAGCATTTGAACTCTCATTGCCGGGCGTGTGCGGTACAGAATACCCATAGTTCTGCCCTCGTTGATAGTCTTGTGAGAAAAAGGTTTAAAACCACACTTGACATTTTGAATGGCTTTTACAGTCATAACCTGTCCTCTATTAGTAGTCAATGGACAGCCTTTACTACTGGCGGCAAACAAAAATAGTTTAAAAGATTAGCCATGGGCTGCAAAAACAGTCCAGGCGTGTTGTTTCTCTGTTAGAGAGCGTTGACCCTGATGCGTACTCGTATGTTGATGATATTTATCTCACAGACGACGAATTATGGCCACATCTGTGTCGCGTTGACCGCATCATTGTCATGTTTGCGGACTTCGGTTACAAATTTAACTTTGCAAAATCACACATTGCAGAGTATACAGTGTTGTTTTTGGGCTATGAACTCATCAACGAAGGACGAGGGTTAGCACCTCACTTCCTGGAGAAATGCGCATGTTTGCGCGCTCCGACAACTCTGAAAAAACTACAATCTTTGCTGGTTTTTTAAAATTTCGGGCATACTTATATTCACGATTATGCCCAGCGTATCAAGCCGCTATATGCCTTGGTACAACCTACTTTTACCAAATCGTGCTGGCTGCCAGAACATACAGCTATACTGCAGTCTTTGCAGGCTGATCTTCTTGCATCTAAATACTTATTACCACGTGATAACCACACAAACCTCGTAATCAGAATTGTGCCAGGCGCAGTGGGTTTCACGTACTTGACATTTAATGAGGGGGACACAGTCCCTATTGCTTACAAGTCACACTTGTACACTTCGGCTGAAATGCGCTTTTCCACCGTCAAGAAAGTATTGACTGCAGTCCAGATGGCGAATCTGAAAGAGAGAGCGCATTCGCAAGGGAAACGCATTTTGGTTGTCACACCATATCCTGCCCTTGAGGCAGTAACGAAGGCCAGTGTACCGAATTCTAAAGCTTTGCATCCGCATTGGATACAATGGGCCACTTCTTTCATGTCTCCGGATGTCACATTCATCTTTGATGCCTCATTGCAGACTCAGGAGTATTTGCAGTATGAATTTGTTCATCCGGTTCCTCTGTCCTTGCGCCCGCTTGAGGTTTACCATTGTATCATTTACACTGACGGTTCGGCACAACTGGCAACGGAATCTAGGCATTCTTATTCAGCGGCCTGCGCAATAGTGGCTGGTACCTTTGTGAATGGAGAATTCAAGTCTGATGCTGTGCACACGCAGACATTGGGAGACTGTTCCGCCCAATTGGCAGAGCTACGTGCTCTGGTACTTGCACTAGAGTTTGCTGATCCTCGTGTGACTACTCTTATTGTAAGTGACTCATACTACTGTGTTCAGTCTTTCAACAACAATTCATTCTTTTGGTCTCAAAATGAATACCGTGATTCCAAAGGTAGCACAATCAAACATAAAATGCTTTGGGTTTGAGTCGCATATCTCAAACAACGTCTGCCGCTTGTGAATGTAATTCATACTCTTGGTCACCAGCGCGTAGGGGTACACGCTGTTGGTAGCAGTTTGGCTGATGAAGCAGTGAAAACAGCAGTGGCAACATATCTAGTGGCAGCGGTTACGAGATCCAAAAGTAAGATTGATGATGACATCTTGGCAGCCATTGCTGCAACAGAGAAGGGTGATATTTACCCTCGAGGTTTCCCTTCTAAATACTCTTATCATTTAAATCCCGATAAAATTCCCTATGTGAGAATTAACGACGTTGGTGACAGGTTGATTCCCAACACTGACCGCAGGCTTTCCTTGATAACAGCCGCTCACGAAGGTATGGCCTCAGCCCATGCAGGCGTCTCAGCGACTGTCACTATCTTACAACAACGTTACTGGTGCCGCCGATTATATAAACAGACTCGTGATTATGTCCTTACTTGTGACATTTGGCAGTAGATTAAACCTTCGACTGCTGCACGTCCACCTCAAACACAGTTGTACATATCTAATAAACCACTTGGGTGTGTTTATTTAGATCACTGCGGTCCTTTCTCCTCTGATACTGCGTATAAGTTCATCTTAGTTGCAGTGGATTCGTGCACACGTTTTCTACGGGTCTGGCCACAAAGGAGTGCTGATGCTCGAACAGTCATCAGGGATTTGCGTGTCTTTGTGGGAATTTTTGCATGTGGTACTCTCCATTCGGACCAAGGTCCGGCATTCGCCTCTAAGGCATACAAGGATGCCATGAGGTCTTTGGGTGTCCAAGTAAAATTTTCGTCTCCATACTGGCCTGAGGGCAATTCTGTTTTGGAGCGAATGAACCATGACTTAAAGCAATCCTTGACAGCTAGGGTTTTAGGTACTGCCAGGAACTGGTTAGCCCATTTGCATAGCGTTCAACGTGCACGTAATAATCTCCCTAGAAGGTCTCTGGGTGGGCGGACCCATACGAAATGCTCTTTGGCATAAAAATGTTTGTCCCGGACCTTGATGGTCTAGACATGGTGGCATCGGCCGCACCCTTTGACGTAGATGATCATTCTGCTGTGTTACAGAATCTACAAGAGACTCAAGACAGTCTTGCAAAGGAACACTTGCCCTCCACAACTGATTCTGCAGTTCAGATTCCGGTAGTTGGCTGGCAACCTCGAGTTGGTGACCTGGTCCATGAGAAGGTAGGGAACAAGAAGGAGTTCGGCCCCTCTTATCGTGCACCTGTTCCAGTGCTTGGCATGCAGGGTACAAGAACAATCATTTTACCTCCACTTCCTGATCGCAAGGATAACAGGTACATCTCCATTGACAATGTCAAACTACAACGAGTGGCTGATTCTTCTTAGTATGACTCCAGCGGTCTCTTGTCCAGCAATGCTGAGAAATTCTGTTTTGAGCTTACCCTGCCAACTTATGGCGAACAGAGCGGTACAAAAGGGGGATGGTGATGGACGGAGCATCAGAACCAATCAAACACTCACACCCAGTCAACAGATCTGGGTTTGATCCATCACCGTTCTTTAGCCCACTCTGCCACCCCAGTTCAGACATGGCCATATACAAATCAGTCTGATCTATGCATCCGCTAAGCCTTACACAGCACAGTTGGTTCATGCTGCAGAGCAAGACAACTCCACATGGGCTTCCACATAATTTGCTCTGAGACATACTGTGCCTGCACAGGATCTAAGTGAAGAAGCAGGCAATAACCCTGCTTTTTTTAATAAAGCACTATTTTACTGCTTGGGAAGCAGATCATTTTTTCATCTGAGACAAGCAGGTCTGCCCAGGACAAGCTTGTCCAAGATTACAAGTGCCCCCAGTCAGTAGTTTTTCTTTTTAGCAGTTTTTCCAAATGTTTCTCCATTTTGTTTTTAAAGAGGTGTTGATTGTGTTTAAGACCTCAAGATGGTCTTGTCCTATCCTACTAGAAAATATGTACAATACAAAATATTAAAAATGTTTGAAAACACAAACTCTATTCTTTAATAGTTGTTGAAAACTGTTAACAAAAACAGCTCAATTCAGAGCTACCTTCTACATTCATGATCTATGTTATTTGTACTGTTCCCCTCCCCCTCCCGTTTTATTAAAATCTCTTGCAAGACTCTCGTGAGAGCCAGGCAGGCAATCCCTTGTGTGCAGACCAAGTGGGCAGTGCTTCCTGATTTGCTCTTGCGAGCCTCTCATGACATTGTGCTTTTTATAATAGACTTTGCATTTACACTGAATATATCTGATGTTGTATGTATAATTTACATACACCTGAATAGTATCATTGTGTTTAGTTTAATGAAATGCAATCCATTTTATAAATATGGGGAAAAATGAATCACTTAGATTTATGAAAAACTGGGTCTGCGGAGAAAGTTGGCTTTCAAATAAGACCTATTCACAGTATAACAATAGTGCACAGTAGGGTATAAGGAGACACTAGGATCTCACTGACATCTCTCCATAGCCTAACAACTGTGTATAGTACTCTGTGGGAAGAGACTGGACTCTCCAGTAAGACCTTGCATGAAGGTAACTAGTGTGTAGAGTAGCGTTTAAAGACACGCTGCCTCTCCACTCACACTTTTCCCTAGTCTCAGTAGTATGCATAGTAGGGTGGAGAAGGTATTCACCTCACACATATGACCTCACTATTCCATAGTATGTATAAAAAGTACTGGCTCCTCCACTGAGACCTCTCCCCAGGGACATAACCATATATAGTAGGATGTGGAAATAGATGTGACAGTCCAGTCACAGCTCTCCCCAGCATGAAAGAAATGTAGTGTGTAGGGAAACAATGTCTTCTCTATTGACACCTATCTCCAGGACAACATGGATGTGCAGTAGTTTGTGGGCAAGCAATGGCCTCTGTACTGACACCTCTCACTACAACAACAGCGATATGCAGTGCTACCTGGTAGCAGAGTGAGCTGTCCACTAACACATCTTACCGGTGCGAGAGGCGTCTGAAGTAGGGTTTGAGAAAAATTGATCTCTCTGCTCATACCTCTTCCCATGTTGACAGGTATGCATAGTGGACTGTGGGAAGGATGTGCCCTGTTTGCTTATACATCTATCTTGTATGAAAAGTCTTCATAGTACAGTTTGGGGAGAGACTGACCCCTCTCCTGTGATCTGTGTCTTGCAAGATGTTTGTGCAAATTAAGCTGTGAAAACAAGCTTACATCTCTGGTCAGAATTCTCTTTAGGATGACAGATGTACAAGTAAGGTATGGAGATGAAATTACCTCTATGCACCACCATTAGTACACTTACTGACACTTCACAACAAAGTTTATAAAATGTATTGCTAATTACCTGAAATGAGTTTCTGAGTTTGTTGCCGCTCACCTACCACAGCCTACATCGCCCAGCAGGCAACGCGCCACCAGGTGCTGCCTGTCATCTGTTCGTGCCAGGAGGTGCTTAAAAGCCCGCAGGGAGTCCCTCAGCACGGGTTCCTGAGTTTGTTGCAGCCCACCTGCCACAGCCTACATCGCCTCGAAGGCACTGCACCACCAGGTGCTGCCGGTCATCCGTTCGTGCCAGGAGGCGCTTAAAAGTCCATAAGGGGTCCCGCAGCACGGGTTCCTGAGTTTGTTGCCACTCACCTGCCACAGCCTACATCACCCAGCAGGCACTGTGGCAACCCTCTATGCAATTTTAGCAATCATAACTTTTAAAGAGCAGCTCCCGAGCCACCACAATGGGAAAGCGCACCGTTTTACCACCTGCACGTACCATTACTAGCGAGCATTAATAGCATGCTTATAAGGGTGGCCAATATAGTATCTGGCGAAATTGAGCTCACGGAGCGCCGTTTGTGATTGGGCAGTGAGGGTCCATTGAACACTCCTGAACACAGAGATGCACCAATAAACTAGGCCTGGGCGTAGTTCGTGGAGTTTTGCTACGCGGAACTCCGTGAAGTTACAAAAAAACTCTGTGAAGTTCCTTGAGTGGCGCAGTGCAGTGCGAACTGCAGTCTGTGCTGGTATTCCCGGCGCTCGGGTAGAAATTCTACCCGAGCAGCAGCTCGCGCTTGTGAACGTATATTGTTCGCGATCGCAAACTTACCGTTCATGAGCAGGGAAAAACTCAGCTGCACATGGCGAAGCGGAGTTTTCTGCACTTTGCGAGCTCCGCGGAGTGCAGAGTTAAGAAAACTCTGCAAACTCCACGAATGGAGCAAAGTTCACCGCCCAGGCCTACAATAAACCACACACATAAATTGGTTCCTGCCATTGTACTGCCGGCACCCCAGTCTGTCGGGATTAGCAACCATGAAAACCCACTTGCAAATGGGAGCATAAGTGGTTGTGATACAGCCAATTTACAACCAAACGCAGATATTCCAACATCAATATCAACGGGAATTCCAGCAGCTAAACGGAAAAGGAAGAGCGGGAAGCCTATTTGTTCCAAAAGGAGACAACCACCCCGAAATGGTGCCCTGCCAACCTCTCTGTCTGCTTGGATATAGCCATCCCCAACTATTAGTCCCTCCGGCATTTCTGGTATCCCTGTGACAGCGCCAAAAGCAAACTTGAGCCGTTACATTCTTACTGAGACTGAGGTGGCACCGGACTCTGGGAACTTTGGGAATTTTGGGGATGTTATTGCCAAATTAATTTCTGCGATGGTAACCAAACAAATTGACGGGTTCTCGGGCACAAAGCTTGTCTTGAAATGCATAGACAACTTGGCTACACTTATGGGAAAGCCTAGTCAATCAGTGGGAAATGCACAAATTGCTGCTGTTGTTGGGGGAGGAACCATTGTTACATCTGGCACCCTACCTAATGACATTCTGTTAGAAATGGGGGTCTCTAGTTGGCAATGGCTTGCACCTTTGTCCAAATAGGGACCCTTGCTTCAGGGTAAGGGTCTACACTCCTAAAATAACCCCTGCTCCCCCCCTTGGTAGCTTGGCACAAGCAGATTGGCTTGTCTCAGGGTTAGAGACTTTCTTTGCCTACCTGCAGTACACTTCAGCGCTCTGGACATAGTGCTCTGAGATCCTCCCTGGCTGTTCCCTCTCCTGCACGCGACCCAGACCGCCTCCGCTGACCGCCCCCTCCTCGCCTGGCTCTCGGAGTGGGACGGGCGGGTCCACCATCTTGGGCGGGTCTGGGCGCCGCGCTGCAGTTCTTTGGCTCCTCCCCCCCTGGCAAAGTATTTTAGGCGGTCGGCTGATCGCGCGCCTATCCCTGCATCCACTCTCAGATCTCCCGAAGCGTCTCCGGGAGCAACGTTCATTTTAGAGACTTTCTTTGCCTACCTGCAGTACACTTCAGCGCTCTGGACATAGCGCTCTGAGATCCTCCCTGGCTGCTCCCTCTCCTGCACGAGACCCAGACCGCCTCCGCTTACCGCCCTCTCCTCGCCTGGCTCTCGGAGTGGGACGGGCGGGTCCACCATCTTGGGCGGGTCTGGGCGCCGCGCTGCAGTTCTTTGGCTCCTCCACCCCCTGCCATGCCCCACTGATCCTCCTCCCCCATGTGTCCCTACATCATGGTTACTCATTTCCGGCAGCGCAGCGGACGAGCGCAGCGGGCGTGACGAAGGCGCGCCGAAGTTGCGCCTAAGTTAAGCCCGTCTGTGCCCGTCCGTGACGAGCCGGGACCAGGGGCCACACACCCTGCTCTTTTTCTGGGTTACACGTCAGCCCAACTCACGGCCTTTTCTGCTACTTTCCCTCCTCCTCTCTCTCTTTTGCATCACCTTGATTCACTCGGCATTCTTGCCTCTCCTTCTTCTTACCCGGTACCTGTCACTCACTGCCCCATTCCCCTTTCCTCTGATCCCCCTCCTGTCCCCCGCCCCTCTTCTGTTCCCACTCTAGCCTCTGCTCACTTACTTAACACCCGTTCTGCAGTCAAACACCAGACGGCACTCTTCAATCTCTTGACCACGGACTCTCCCGACTTCCTGTTCTTGACTGAAACCTGGTTTTCCACCGACTCCCTTCCTGATATTCTGGCCATTCTCCCCGATACCTACTATGCCCTCCGAGCTGATCGTCCGGTCGGCAAGGCTGGGGGTGGTGTGGCGATGATCATCCGGTCGACTCTCAAATTCCAACTTCTCACTCACCCCCCCATACCTAATGTGGATTACCTGGTGGCCCGCTCACTTAATCTTTCTGCCCCCCTCACTGTTGTCCTTGTGTACCGTCCCCCTCAATCTATGCCTTCTTTTGTAGCTTCCCTCCAGGACCTTTTGGCCACATTGGTGGTTAATAACTCTTCCGTCCTTTTGCTCGGCGATTTTAACTTTTGGCCGGGCGATCCCAGGGAAGATCTTCCCTCTAAAGATTTTTCTGCCACCCTTCAGTGCTTGAACCTAACATCTCATGTTACAGTCCCTACCCACGCACAAGGTCACATCCTGGTCCAAATTTGGTCTACACGTCCTGTCATCTCACCTCCTTCTATATCCCCTTGTGTCTGGTCGGATCACTTTATTATTTCTTTTTCTATTTACTTTGGCGCGGTGGACAAGCCCCCCTCCCGAAAAACCTTCTAGCTCGTAATTGGAATCAGACCGACCTCGATTCCCTCTCGCTCACCCTGGCCTCCTCTGCCCCGGACCTTAATGATCTTCCTCTCGAATCCCAGGCCGACGCTGTCAGTACTTGGCTTTCTTCCTCATGTGACCTAGTTGCCCCGCTAAGAAAGATCAAAGCGGTTCGTCCATACGACGCGCACAAATGGTTCTCTCCAGAGCTAAAAGCGCTTAAACTCGATCTTAGGCGGTCAGAACGCCATTGGAGACGGAACTACTGCTCCTCTTTGCGCGTCAAATACAAACTACTCCTCACCGAATATAAAAAAGCGATCCTAGTGGCTAAAACCTCATATTTCACCGAGAAAGTGGCTCTCGCCGCTAATAAATCTCGTGACATTTTTTCCTTGGTTTACAATCTTGCCACCTCTGATCGCTCTACCCCCAGTCTTGTCCCTTCACAGTCCCTCTGTTCTTCACTTAATGATTTCTTTATCGACAAGATTTTGAAGATTAAAGCCAATATCCCTATTGTGCTTCAACCTAGTTCCACTTGCTCCCTTCCTCCTCCCCTTCCTTCGTTCGCTCTTTTCCCTCCCATTTCCCTTGGATTATTCTTTAAACTCCTGGGCAAAGTCAAGTCTGGCTCTCCCGCGGACTGTGTGCCGGCTCGTATCCTCAAAACTCTGTTCACCAACTGTCCTGCCCCTCCTCTTGCCCTTCCCAATTCCTCTCTGGCTCTTGGTTCTGTCCCCTCCTCTTTTAAATCTGCTATAGTCCATCCCATCTTAAAAAAAAACGGTCTGGATCCCTCTCTCCTTTCTAACTTTCGACCCATTTCTCTTCTTCCCTACCTTGCCAAGATCCTCGAGGCCCATGTCACCTCCTGCCTCTCCACTTATGTCGAGGAGAATGGCCTTTTGGCATCCCATCAGGCGGGCTTCCGCCCGGGCCACTCTACGGAGGCGGTGGTCCTCGCGGTCTTGGATGAACTCAAGGGAAATGCCGACTCTAACCTCCCCCAAGCCTTGGTCCTTCTCGATTTGTCCGCTGCGTTTGACACGGTCAACCATTCCATCCTTCTCGACCGTGTCAGCTCAGCTGGCATTCGGGGCGCGGCCTTTTCCTGGCTCGCGTCCTTTCTTCGGGGGAGGTCCCAGGCGGTTCATCTTTCTGGCTTTTCTGCCCCTTCCCGCCCGGTCACTTGTGGTGTCCCCCAAGGTTCTTCCCTTTCCCCCATTCTTTTCAATCTTTATATTCATCCCCTTATCACTTCCCTTCATGAGCTGGGGGTCTCTGTGTACAACTACGCAGATGACCTCCAGCTCGTCTTTGACCTGTCTTCTTCCCCTGATTCTCTCCATAAGTTTAGTTCCACTTTAGTTTTTATTTCTGAGTGGATGAGTGCCAACCACTTGAAGCTTAACCCGGACAAGACGGAACTTGTCCTCACTGGTGGCCCCTCCAACCCTTGGTGTCCTGCACATTGGCCCCTTTCTTTTGGTCCCCCCCCTTTGCCCGTCCCCTCTGTACGCACCCTTGGCATCAAAGTCAGCCATGACTTATCTATGCAGTCAGATTAGTTCCGTTGTGTCTTCCTGTTTTTTGTCCCTCCGTCTTATCCGGAAGATCTCGCGGTTTTTTTCCACCGACGCACTTAAAACCATAGTCATGGCCCTTGTCACCTCTCGCCTCGACTATGGGAATGGCCTGTATGTGGGCATACCCGCCTGTGAATCCCGCCGACTTCAGGCCATTCAAAACCAAGCGGCCCGTCTCATCCTCTCACTCCCTAAATCCTCTCATATTACACCTGCACTCAAGTCCCTCCACTGGCTTCCCGTTCGTTTTAGATCTTTTTTTAAACTGGCTTGTTTAACATTTCGGGCTCATTCCCGCTCTGCTCCCCTTTTCATCACTTCTCTTATCTCTTCTCACGCCCCTAGCCGCACTCTTCGTTCTTCTTCCCTGTCTCTTTTGCACATCCCCCGCTTCCGTAAATCCAGAACGGGGGGCACCCGGTTTTCAGTCCTGGCCCCTCAGCTCTGGAACAGTCTTCCACTCTCCATTCGCTCTATTCCCATTTACACTCACTTCCGTAAGGCCCTCAAAACCTTTCTTTTCTCTCAGGCTTTTCCTTCCTAGTCTCCCGGGGTGTTCTTTGTGAGTTCAAAACAACAAAAATCCACAGCACAGTAATACAAATATGACTTTCAGATGGTAGAAATAGCATAGTTCAATGTAGATGGTAAATGCGTCACTTTACTCTCAAAGTACCTTGGATGCGTCACGCAAAACAAACAAAAGGGTTGCAGGGAAGGCGATGCGTCGGTTCCTTGCTTCAGGGGAGGTGATGCGTCGGTTCCTTACTGCAGCGCAGGGGAGGTGATGTATTGGTTCCTTAACAAAGAGGAGGTCATGCGTTGGTTTCTTACTGTGTTCCGGTTATGATGCGACAAGATGGCTCCTCGATGCGATGCAACGATCCGGTGCGATGTGACAAAATGGCGTCTTTGATGCGATGTGACAACGGAGATGGAATGTGTGTATGCCCGAAGGCCGTGCAGCGAAATACATGAACTTTAAAGCCATGACAGGCCCTGCGACACGCTTCTATGGTGATGCAACTCGCTTCCTTGGCGATGCGACGGCGAACAGCTGCGGCGGTGGCACGCTTCTTCCTCGTTGCGTCGCACTTCCAACTCCCAGCGACATGCAGTCTCCAGAGGGTCCAAAATAACAGCAGGCACCTCACTGCAGGTAGAATTCCCAACAAGGAAATTCAGGGGGAGCTGGTGGGGACGTCTTTGTGTCCCTGAGACTTCAGAACAGGAGGCAAGCTCAGCTTCAAGCCCTTGGAGATCTTCCTCAAAATAGTAAAAGCACACACAAAGTTCTTTTTCTCCTTTCCTTGGAAATAAGTAAACCACTGCAGGCCAACCCCAAACAGTCTCTATCGCAGGGGCAGTCTCCTCCTTCAACTTCCTTGGTTTCTCTCCTTGGCAAAGGTTTGTCTTGATTCCCAGAAGTGATCTAAAGTTCTGGGGTCTGGGCCCCAATATTTATACTGCAACATCCTTTGTCCTCTGAAGGCAGAGGGTGTCTGTGCCCAGCCAAAACCAGTTCTGTCCTCCCTGGTGCAGCTTCCTGGCAGGAAGTGGAGACAGCATTGTTGAAAGCACACCTGGCCCAGGTAGCTGAAAGGAAAACTCCTCCCCCTACTCTCTATTCCATGAAGGCTCAGGTCAGTGAAAGGAAATCTCCTCCCCTACCCTCTATTCAATGCAGGTCCTATTCAGCCCAGCCCTGACCTATCAGACTGCTGGAGCCAAGGCCCTCTCCAGCCCCCTGTCACTCACAAACCAAACATGGAATACACAAAACTTGCAGAGGCATGCTGGATGGTTAGGCAAGAAAATACCTACTTTCTAAAAGTGGTATTTTCAAGCACAGAATGTAAAAATTACCCCCACTCTAAGATGTATTTTAACATTCTTGAGTTCAGGCATACTACCAGTTAGGATTATAAGATGTTATAATTAAACTTCCCATTCGGCCTATGGGATCAGGTAGCCTTGCAATAGTGAAAAACAAAATTGGCTGTAATTCACTATCAGGACATGCCACACACATCAGGGCATGTTCTACCTTTCACATACAATGCACCCTGCCCTTGGACCTACCTTAGGGGTGACTAATATGCAGAAAAGGGAAGAAATAGGGACTGGCAAGTTGGTGCACTTGCCAAGTCAACATGGCAGTCCCAGACTGCACACAAGCTCTGCAAAGGCAGGTCTAACCCATATTTTACAAGCTGCTTCTGTGGGTGGCACAACCAGTGCTGCAAGCCCACCAGCAGCATTTGATTTACAGGCCCTGGGCACACATGGTGCACTGCATTAGGGTCTGACAATTAAATCAAATACGCCAATCATGGTGTCACTAATCCATTACAATAATTTACAATAGGAGCACTTGCACATTGGCACTGAATAGCAGTGGCAAAGTGCCCAAAACATCTAGACCAGCAAAAACATAGCAAAAACACAGGAGGCAAAAGAAAAATGGAAGTGAGACCCACGCCAATGGTGCCAGGTCTAACACATCCAATTCCCTATTGCCACCACTACCACCACTTCTCCTGATACTGTTACTCTGCCCCCCATTGGCATTTTGCCCAGCAATGCGTGTATTAGTTGCAGACAAGTAATGGAATGTCTTCAATCTAAGGCATGTTTAATTTCAAACAGTTCTTCTAATAGGAACGCTTCAGTACATCCCGATGAGTTGGTCACTATCACGCATTCCTATCCCATATTAGGTCGAACTAACAGATCTGATGGAGTAGAATCGAAATTAATACACAGCAAACCAGCTAGTAATGTGTCAGCCATCCCCAGTAGCAATATTCAAAGGCCAAGACTAGATGTTTTGGGCTTACCTCTGGCCGCCTGCCCCTATGTGTTGGTGCTGGCTGGCGTAACGACTCTAAAGAGAGACCAGAATGAGTCCTGGGACGAACTACACAACAAATGCGTGGATTGGCTATCAAAGAACAGGAGGTTTCACCCTTCAGACATGAATGAGATTAATATTGCACGTAGAGTTGGGTGGGTTGGAGCATCTCCAAAGAATATTGAAGGAGACTGTATTGTGATCAACTTCCGCTGACCATCCATGGTGAGATCCCTATTGAGAGGTTGTTAGATCACCTCAATTAACAATACCAACATATGTTCACTGCAGCTGGGCTATTTTTATAAACCAAACCTCAGGCCCTCTGCAAACGAATTCTCCCCTCCTATCACACACAATAGGTTTTTGGCCTTGTCTGAGTTGGACACACAGGATTGACTACTGTCACCCCTGGAATCCCTCGATTCCTTTGTTGGGCACGTATTTTTCCCCTCAATAATCGAGACTAATGACTCACATACTCCAACAAAGGTTTTGCCCAGTCCAAGCTGCACCAACTGGACTGGCTAAAACTTGTAAGAAAGCAGGACATTCTCATGTTTCAGGAGACGTGGGATACCCAAGATCTATACATTGACATGTTCAAATGCTATAATATTGTAGCCCCAATTCCCAAGTTCGGCCGACCCTCTGAAGGCCTATTGATTTGGGTAAATATCGCCGCAGGTGGTAGCGTTAAGGCCATAAGTACCAATAGTGCTAATTTTCAAGTCTTATAGTACAACAGAGGTGTCTCTTTTTATCTAATTAATTTCTATAATAATGATTTCCATTTAACACCAAATGAGAATTTTAGAAACCTATTTGAATTTATTGCCGCTCTTTAATGTCTGAAAGATTGCCTTAACAGCGGGAACTTGTCTGGGTGTTGATTTCAATGCTAAATTACCACACATTGGGCCTTGTAAAATGCCATGCAGTAGAGGTCAAAAATGCCATAGGGGCAAGGAATTGGTAGGATATCTGAACAACCATAATAATGCTGTAATGAATGATAAGAATTCCCCAGAGCCGCCATTTAGAGTGAGGGGTTGTGGTCCACGATCGATTATGTTTTTATTTCCCCTGCCCTAGAGGACTCCCTATTGAAAGCAGAAGTAATTGCCACAACTTATGGGGAGCACAATCCGAACCACACAGTACTGAGATTATCCCCTAGGCCAACACATAACATAGACTGCAGCGGCAGGAACTTATCGCCTTCTACTGACAACTTAAGACTGGTCTGGCGGGGCGTACATAATACTGACCTGTTCTGCATGATGGCCAGGGACAATCTGAATCCTATTGATTCCTGTTTGTCGGCACAGGACCCACATCCTGAGCCAATTAAAGCCTTTATTAAACTTTGCGAGTCCATTAAATCCCTAATATCACAACCTATCCCCACAATACAACGCTGACCTAGATGGTTCAATCAGGAATGCTCAGAGGCCAATAGACAGTTACGTAAGACCCTGTCACACAATCCGAGGTGTAACTCACTCGTCAAAACACTAAGGCAGAAGTATAAGTTATCGATCGCCAAATGGAAGGAAGAACTGCTAACAGAGGGTTGTGATGCACTTGTTAAAAACTGGAATATTTTCTGGGCCACTGCCAAAGATTTGCAATCAATGCGACAGCCATTAACCCCGATAAGCTGCAATATAACAAGTGCAACTTGGGAAAGTAATTTTTCCACAATCTATCTAGCCCCCACACAAGATTTGGATACTTTCAAGCATAGGATCCAAACTAGGATCCCAATATCATTAATTGAGGTTGAGGAGGCCATCCATCAGAGTCTCGGCAACAAAGTCCCAGGCCCGGATGGGCTTCCGATCGACCTCGTTAAACATAAACCTGATTTTTGGGCTCCTCTCCTGCTAAATGTTTATACCAATTTAACTAATGCTCGGTTGCCAAGTTCATGGTCGACAAGTATCATTGTTTAAATTTTTTGTAAAGGTGACCGTTTGCAACCCTAATAGATAAGACACTAAAAAGTTTCGGTAGAGTTTTATACAATAACATTTTAAACTGGGCTGAGGGGAACAATATTTTAGAGTCATGCCAACTGGGGTTTATGAGCAAAGTAGGCACAAACGAACAATGCCTAAATCTCAATTTAATTATTGGAAAATATACCATCGCACAGCGATCGCAAATATATTTAGCTTTTATGGACCTGACCTCTGCTTTTGATTTCGTTAATAGGTCCCGATTATGGTCCATTCTTTTAGCATATGGTTTAGATGAGACCTTGGTGCACTTCTTGGCCTACTTGCATACTGACCTGAAGGCTTAGGTCAGGATTTGCGGTGGCGGTGAGGTGTCTAATGACATAAAAATAAATAGAGGGGTTAGGCAAGGGTGTGTCCTAGCCCCCCTTCTCTATATTATTTACATTGATAATCTGCAAAATCATTGATTAAACTCACCAACGATGTACTTAGAGTAAAGGGCAAAATACTCTCTGTGTTACTATACGCCGATGATGCGGTTATAATGGGACGCACACCTAACTCACTAGTAGTGCGCCATGAGGCGTGTTTGCAGGATAGTGGAGAAAGGGGGAGTGGCCTCTGAAAACCACGTAGCAATTCCACTGCGTGGGACTTACTGGAGGTAACCAGAGGGGTAGTTGGCCCCCAAGGACGTTGTTGGGGGCCAACTACCCCTCCTATTACCTCCAGTAAGTCCCACACAGCAGGATTACTGAGTTCTGATACCAGGCCATGCACCCTTTGTACACCTGCAAACATGCTTCCTGGTGCGCTCTTTTTAGGGGGACAAAGTCCTCTTTGCTGCTGGGGCCAACTAGCCTTCTTGTTACCTCTAGTAAGCCAAACACAGTGGGATTGCTGAGAGGTAGTTGCAGGTCACACCCCCTTTCTCCACCACTCTGCAAATGCGCCTCCTGGCATGCTCTTGGTTGGGAGATGAAGTCCCCTTGCCTCTTGAGGGTCCCTGGGGGCCAACTAGCCCTCCTGTTACCTCCAGTAAAATGTTAGCTTTTTTTAAACATTAAGTAAAATGGCCATTGGAATGCAAGGTGAGGTGGGGGTTGGACACAGGGCCTGGCCTGACATTGTGCTGCCCCCACCCAAGCTTGCTGCTCCTGCCCTAAAATTTTCCTTGCCATCCATTGTCTAAGTCGATGCCCCTGCTCCATCATTACAGCCCTGTATACATACATACATATATATATTTATATATATATATATATATATTCACTGAAAAAAACATAGGTTTCACACATGTTATAGTTAGCTGGACATTTCACTCGTAAAAAACCATTGAAATTCCCCCGTTATAGTTAGTTCAGCTAACTACAACTCGCGCGACCGCAATCCACTGCTGATGACGTCATATATTACATCACTTATTAACAGTATCTTAGTGAATACAGTGATGTATTCACTAAGATACTGTTAATAAGTCAGTTATACAATTAATTTTACAAAAAAAACATCCATTTAGACACTTATTTACCCATTTATTCTTCCATTAACTTTTAGATATACATATATAAAAATATTTATTTTTCAGAAAGGCACATATTCACTGGATGATGTCATCAGTGATGTCATCAGTGATGTCATTTGAGATGTCATCAGTGATGTCATGAGTGATGTCACTGACCATGTCACGAGTGATGTAATATGTGACGTCATCAGCAGTGGATTGCGGTCGCGCGAGTTATAGTTAGCTGAAATAACTATAACGGGGGAATTTCAATGGTTTTTTACAAGTGAAATGTCCAGCTAACTATAACATGTGTGAAACCTATGGTTTTTTCAGTGAATTTGCAAGGTTTTTTAAATGCTAATTTCTAACTATAACGTGTGTGAAACCTATTGTTTTTTTAGTGAATTTGTAAGGTTTTTTAAATGCTAATTTATGTATGTATTATTATATTTTTTATATATTTATTTTACAATAAACTACCTATGTATATAGTTATAGATTGACTGTATCCTTTAATATGGAATGGCTCAGCTCTTTTATTTTGAATTTGGATAAAGTTGAACAGCATAGTTAATATCTTCTATAAACTTATAAACAGTTTAAAATGTTTTTTAAGGGTTTTTCACGCCGCGTTTTTTGAAAAAAAAAATGTTTTTTTCACCCTTCGGGGTCCTTCAGGAACCCCCTGACAAAGGCTAGGGGGTCAGGAACTCTCTACCCTGCCCCGTTTTCACGTTCTCCACCTTTCTTTTTCACTGTCACACACAAAATGGCGTCCGACACTTCCTGATTTCGACCGATTGGAATGTTGACTGACATCTAACCATCAATCAGAATTACGCTCGTGCACATTTGGTGCGCATATAGATATTTATGTACTTTTAACTGCAATTTTCTCAGGAACTACTGAACAGATTGATACCATATATGCAAAAGGCACATGCCTGACCTGAGGACTACCTCTTTGCGAAATTTCATGTAATTCTGTTCAGCCGTTCGGGCTGTACCTTCGACTAAAGGTCCTATGGGAAAATGCATGGGAAAAATGCGTTTTGGGACCCCCCTTTTTTCTCAGCCCCCGCTTGACGAATCACCCCGAGACTTTCAGGGTAGGAGCTGAGCGGAGCGCCCGAATAGTTTTGAAAATTTCACGAAGATAAGTCAACCGGCGCCAAAGTTATTCAAAATAGAATTTTCAGATTTCCTATGGGAACTGGTCCTAACTATAACTATCTACTGGCGACCGCCAGTAGATAATATATATATATATATATATATATCTAAATATATACATATATATTTACATATATATATATATATATATATATCTATATTCACTGAAAAAACCATAGGTTTCACACACGTTATAGTTAGGAAATAGCATTTAAAAAACCTTACAAATTCACTGAAAAAACCATAGGTTTCACACATGTTATAGTTAGCTGGACATTTTACTCGTAAAAAACCAATGAAATTCCCCCCTTATAGTTAGTTCAGCTAACTATAACTCGCGCGCCTGCAATCCACTGCTGATGACGTCACATATTACATCACTCATGACATGGTCAGTGACATCACTCATGACATCACTGATGACATCTCAAATGACATCACTGATGACATCACTGATGACGTCATCCATTGAGTATGTGTTTCTGAACAATTTTAATATGATTAATATATATAGGGAAAGGCCTGTTGAAGAATGAGTGGGTGTATAAGTGTGTGAATGGATGATTTTCTAGGTGTGTGACTGACTCTATAAGTGAGTCATTAACACCTTCGACGCGCATGATGGAACGGTTCCGTCATGCACGTCGGTTGCGCTGTGCGCATGACGGAACCGTTCCGTCATGGCCCCGCCCGCGCACGGAACCTTCCGCTGAAGGGGTTAAATGTATCTTACTGCAGACTAGTGACTAAACTGTGTGAATGTCTGTATGTGTCTGTATGTTGGTGTATAAGTGGCGGCATGGTTTTGTGAATACCTATATAAGTGTGTATATGAGTTATTGATTGCTTGTCTCAGTATCTGTATGGGTTCCTGAGTGTTTGTGTGGGTAGGGTGTGTGTGACTCTATGCATAAATGTGTGAGTGGGTGATTCTATGGGTGCATGGTTTTAAGAGTGCATCTGTGATGGACTGTATGGTTGAGTGAGTGTATGTATGGGTGTGTTAGGGATTGAATGTATATCTCAGTAGTATATTTGTGACTAACTACATATGTGAAAGGCAGTATATGTGCGTGTAAGAGTATATAAGTGAGTAGATATGAGAGTGTGTGATTGTGAAAGTGACTGTATGGATGAGTGTGTGCTTGTATGAATGATTCTATAAGAGGGTAAGAATGTGGTACTATTTTTATGACTAAGTGAACTTGAGTGTGTATAACCGCATAGCTGAGTAAATGGGAGTGTGATTACTAGCATGACTGACTAGGTGTGAGAGTACCTCTATGGATCATTGGTGGTGTGTGAGTTTCTATATAGGTGTATAAATGCATAAGATAGTTTTGTATGGAGTGACTGTAAGTATGAGTGACTGTACAGCTGAATGATTGGAGGTGTATGTAGACCTAAGAGTTAATAAGTGGGTATGTAGTTATTGGTATTGTAGTATGTATAGTTTTGACATTTGAACTGTTAAATTTTGAGTTGGTGTATCAAAAGTTATATTAGGGTGTGAGAAGATGTGCTCATTTTTCACATGGATGACATCATCAGTGATGTCATCAGTGATGTCATTTGAGATGTCATCAGTGATGTCATGAGTGATGTCACTGACCATGTCATGAGTGATGTAATATGTGACGTCATCAGCAGTGGATTGCGGGCGCGCGAGTTATAGTTAGCTGAACTAACTATAACGGGGGAATTTCATTGGTTTTTTACGAGTAAAATGTCCAGCTAACTATAACATGTGTGAAACCTATGGTTTTTTCAGTGAATTTGTAAGGTTTTTAAATGCTATTTCCTAACTCTAACGTGTGTGAAACCTATGTTTTTTTCAGTGAATTTGCAAGGTTTTTTAAATGCTAATTCCTAACTATAACGTATGTGAAACCTATGGTTTTTTCAGTGAATTTCAAAGGTTTTTTAAATGCTAATTTTGGATTTTTTAAATATATTTTTTATATATTTCTTTTACAAAAATTTCCCTATGTATACATTTATAAATTATCTGTATCCTTTAATTTTGTTTACTTTGAATTTGGATAAAGTTGAACAGCATAGTTAATATCTTCTATTAACTTATGTCCACTTTATTTCTTTTTTTTTTTCTATAAATTTTTAGGGTGCGCGCACTGAGCGCGAACCTAGTACGTTTGCGTACGTTTTTCATGTATGCAGGCGTACGTTAACTACGTACGCATACATACGTTTTACTGCGCGCTCGCAGCGTGCACCTAGTACGCATGCATACGTTTTTTGTGTATGCATGCGTACGTTATATACGTACGCATACGTACGTTTTAGTACGCGCTCGCAGCGCGCACCCAGTACGCATGCGTACGTACGCATGCGTGCGTCGTACGTGCTCCACGCGCTACACTCGCGTATACGCGTAGAGTACACGTGCTGACGTTCGCGCATGCGCGCGTGCTGCGTATGCGCTTTACGTACGCGCATAATACTTATGCGCGCGTACGCGTTCGCGCATGCGTAATTGCACGGTGCGTGCTCTGAGCTTGCTCCGTGCGTGCACCTCGGGTTATGTGATTAATAAAACAACACTTTTAATTGGTTTTCATTACTTTCAGTTTCAGATTGTTTCAACACCACACCCAATCCTCTCATGGCAAGTCATGTGATCAAGAAACATCACTTTTCATTGGTTCAAAGTACTTTCAGTTCCAGATTCTTCCAAAACTACACCCACTCCCCTCATTATTAGTTCTGATTCCCTTGGAGAAGGAGCTACTCTGTTTTTGTGAGACAATGGCAGAGCACCAGCCACATTCTCAGAGTGAGCAGGACACTCTTGAGAGACAGAGGCAGAGGAAGCAGAAAGACTCCTTTATATGGCAGTTTTTCACTTTTCCTGAGGGACAAAAGAAGGTGAATGCACCAAAGGTCACCTGCATACTTTGTCACCGCATCTTGTCACGTGGGAATGCTAATAAGAAGTACTCTTTTAGTATTCACACTATGAAGAGGCACGTTGAGAAAATGCATCCTGTGACTTTTCATCAAGCTTCTGGAGCAAACCCTCCACCTGCTCAGCCGATGACATCTGCAGCAGCTCAGCCGAGCACATCTTCGGCAGCTCAGCCGAGCACTTCTTCTGCGATGGTGCCTTCACCGTCTTACACACCTCTGGATATTCGTCCTTGTTTTGGGAGGATGAGTACACGTTGCATGGATTGTGCTACTCTTATTACTATGGGTGAGAGCAGTGTTGATTTCATTCAGAGAAAATTTGAGGAGCACCCTTGCACTAGGCCATAGTTTTGTTATTTTTTTTTTTCGTTTTTCTCTTCCTCTGTCCCTACATTAACTCAAGGGCTCTTCTTAGAGCCACCTAAAATCAAAACACAAAAACTTGTTTTTTGAATCTATTTGTCATTTTTTTTTTGGGGTGCGCGCACCCTGCGCGCACCCAATGACATTTTTTTAAAAACAAAATCATTTTTTTTTACTTTAGCAAACCTTCAGGGACTCCCTGACAAAGAGAGGGGAGTGGCAAAGTAATTAAAAAAGAGATGGTGTACATTTCACAGATGAAGGGAAGAGAGTCTTCCCATTAAACTTTAAACTCTGCATCAGTACTTACCTATAGGTACCCTAAACCTATCAAAAAAGATAATAGCTCATTTTAGTGCTGCATTTGAATTGGCTTTATTTACAAGGAGAGGAAAAGACACACAGAGTGGCTTATCCTCTCCTTGTAAATATGGAGGAGCACCCTGCGCCACTAGTACGTCAAGAAAAGTGACGTAGTAGTGGCGCAGGTGGCTTGTAAATCTGCCCCAGAGATGTTAAGGAAATTAAGGGTAAAACAGACAAACAGAGAGTGACAGATACAGAGACAGAAAGCAAACAACTGAGAAGGAGTAAGGCAGTTAAAAAGACTAAGACATATGGATACAGAGAAAGAAACATGGATGAAAAATTAGTGATGGAGGTAGTAAAGGTAGGGGAGTAGTAGAGTGAGGGAGTTACAAAAGAGTAGTAAAGCAGGAAGAGAGAGTGAGAAGAGAAATGAGAAAAGCAGAGTAAGGAGAGGTGAAGAAAAGGAAGCATGAAACGAAAGCAGTGACACATACAGATATGTTAAACTTACCTGACCATCAAAGTAACTTATTTAGAAATAAATGTTTTTTTTTTATTTGCAAGGAAACTGAATTACATTTTCTAAATTTTCTTTCTAGTTCTGAAAAAAAGAAAAAAAGTATTAATATTCAACAATACATTGTATTAAACAGTACATGTTTTTTCATATTTAGCAAAGCAATTTTTTGCCCTTTTTTTGCTGTTTTCATAATGTTTTGATTTTCACTGAAAAGAGTGAAATCAATTGTATTCATCATTTAACAGCGGGCAAAAAAAAAACCAATCTGAAAGATTGTTTAAAAAAGCCCCAAATGTATCCTCACTAAAACATACCTTAATAGAAATGTCAAAAATACCTTTTAAGTACATTAAAAATTTTCAAGAAATAACATCTGTAAACCTTGTTGCAAAAGAACATTTTCCAAAATAATATCTGTCAAAGAAGCCCACAATTGTTTGTTTTACCTTTCCTTGAGGCCAAATGGTAAGTTTAAAATCCTTTTTGAGTGAAATATCCAATTTTAATCCTTTTAAATTTAAATAATGCTTTCTTCCGATGCTGTTTTTAGTATTTAAAATTTGGGTTTCAGAAAAATTAAGTAACAATTGGGTAAATCATAAGGCAAATGTTGCTTGAAAATCAATTGAGAATCATTACACAGTGTCCATCCTTTTTCACATTTAAGATAAACTGTGTAATGACCAGAAGTTATAGAAGGACCGTCATGAAAAATTATTGCAACTGCTACAAAAGTTTTTCCAGATATAGATAATTGATTACCAACAAACTTCCCAATTTTGTTCCATCAGCTCTACAACGTTGTACCATTCAAATTACATACCGTCCATATTTCCTTAAAAATAACGTTGACAACATTTCAGATTTACATTCAGAACATTCAATGTTGTGATTAGCATCTTTAACTAATTTACTAAAAGTCACTGTTTTACTTTCTGGTTATGGTAAATATATGAACCTTTCAGAATCAACATTACTACTGCTTGTGTTCATACAGTTATCACAACAATGTTCCCATTTATAAGAGACACCAAATAAATGTTCTACTTCTACTCCTTCATCTTCCAGTACCATCAGGATATACATCAAGAATTCCTGTGCATCTTGCTAGACATTTTGTGTAAACTGTGTACATCCAGAACATACATCTAAAAGATTTCTAACATCAGAAGCACTTTCTATTTTATTTTTTATCATTACTCAACTTCTCATAAAGGAGACTCAGCAAAGAACAGAATCTTTTTTCATGATTTAGTATTATCTGCTCTTGCAAACTTTCAAGATAAAATACAACATTCAGCACTACATTTGCGTAGCAGTTGACACCAGAGCTATTTTCAAAATGACAACCAACAACCTCTTCCACACTGTCCTTTTTCTTTTTGCTTGCAGTCACATCACTGTCTTTTTGTTTTCTCTTCTGTACATCCTCATTACAGATATTCTCAAATCTCCTTTTCCGACAGACAACACGTTTTTCAAACACAGGATACTGACCTAAATGAGGAGCATAGCTTCTTTTTAATCTATTATACTCCTTTACACAGTTTGCATCAGCACTTACTTTTGAGTCATCAAAGTCTATCATGAATAAACCAGATAATTTTTTCACGCGTGACAAAGCAACATATGCCATACCTTCTTTGAACACAGCAGACCCAATGTTTACAAAAGCACTATCAACAGTTAATCCTTGAGACTTGTGAATAGTTACAGCTTATGCTAGAGAAATCGGAAACTGCTTCCTACGTACATATAAGTCTTTCACTAGCAAAAAACAAACTGAACAACGACTAATGACTTTAACCTCTTCAATCTGATCAAATTTTATTTTTAAGAATTCAATTCCATCTTTTTTCTGGTACTTTACAAAACCCACAACTTTACCCATAGCTCCATTCACTAAACCTTTTTCTACATCCAAGTTACATCTTAAAATTACTCTACAGTTCATACACACATAAAGATTCTTTTCCAAACCAGCTGTTTTTGAAATGTTTTTCTCCAGAGAATCCAATTTAGTAGCCAATTTGCCTGTCAATATAATAGTTATTCGTTCATGTTGAATTTTATCCACAGCTTCCAGTTTTATGATCTCTTCATTTTCCAATTTCAAAAGTTCTTGATTGAATACAGAGCATTCATGTAGTGTTGGCATTAAGCAGATTACAGTATTTTTTTCAGCAATTTTCTTGTATATTTTCTCTGGAACTATTTCTTCTGTTGTAAACAAATTAGTCAGCAATCAACTCTGTAATACTTTTCTGCCATGTTCTGTGAGTAGTCCAATTCTTATATCTTTACTAATACTTGCATAGTCCTCATCATTGGCTTGCCTCATATTGGTAATGAGTTCCTTATACTCAAAATATGTCCAAATATTTACATTGCCTATACTTTTTCGTGTCTTCATGTGTAAGTGTATGGAATACCGGTTGTCCTTTAACTGGAGTAAGTTGCAAAAGATCCCCAAAAACTATGACGTGTTTTCCTCCAAATAACACGTCATACTCTGTCTTCAGAATTTGTTGCATTCTTAAATGCACAAAGGCAAGCATTAAGTTTGATACCATGCTTACCTCATCAATAATGAGTACTTTCAATTTCTTCAAACTTCCAAGCATGCTTCTCCTGCTAGTTTGTGGTACTGTATTTTGTTCTCATGCTCTACTGGTAACATTAGCAAACGATGTAAGGTAACTCCTTTTATGTTATATGCTGCTAACCCAGTTGGAGCAGTAACAACACAAGACAAAATGGAATCCATTTTCTTCTGTAGGTAGCTTCTAATTACATTAATTAAGAAACGTTTTCCAGTTCCTGCTTGTCCACTTACATACATTCTCATTGGTTCAAAAGATGTGCATGAGCACTCTTTATTTTCATGTAGTAATCCGTGATCAATTGTTTTCCTGACTTCTTCATAAATTTGTTTTTGTTCTTCATTCAGTTGCTGCTCCAAATATGTTAAGTCTACTAAATCTTCCTGAGCTTAATTCATAGCTGTTTCCACTTCATTCATGGCTATTGCTGCTTCATTTTCTACGATTGGTTGTCCTAGAGGATCTTGACTGAATGTCCCAGAACTTTGACTATCTTGAGAACTGTCTCTAGCTACTTCAGCTGCAATTGTTGCTTCTTGTTCAATTTCTTCATTTAACATTTGAACATAAGTTGTGAAAGTACTGCATTCTATGCTGTCTTTGCTAGCATTGGAGGAATCTTCATAACTCTGGAATTCTCCAAGTAGTTCGTCCTCTGAACGCCATGGTTTAAACAGCTGCAAAAGTGCCAAGTAGTAAAATTCCTTTTTGTCAGGAGTGTCGCAACTCAGCTTCCGGTGATTTATCAAACTTCCTTTTGTTTGCTTCACCAAACATCCTTCCTCACCACTGACTTTATATTTTCCATTGTTGATATCTTCTGTGGCATTCCGTTTAAAAATGAATTTCTGCAACACTTCATAAAGACACATGTCCTCAAGGTGATGACTTCTTTGTGGGTAATATGTATCCAACATGTTTGTTCTTAAAATGTCTGTACTTTCTGGTTCGTACTCTGCTAAATATTCAATTTCTCGAATAGATTTCAGTACTCGATTTCGCATTCCTGCAAGGCCTAAACTTACCCAAATTATTCTTCTGGATTTGGAGTACAGACTTGCAGATGATAACCTATCTGAGCATTCATAGGATCCAATTTCTCGATGCAATAACATCTTAAACTGAAACTGTATAGCTTCTTACTGACAGTCTTCTCGTGAGAAATCTCTTCCCACATTTCCTTCAATTCCGTTTTCTCAGATTTAGTGATGTAAGATGTGACATACCGAGCAACAGCAATAGAATTGTCAGCCACATACTGTATATCCATGTTAGCATTCCACATGGATAAAATGACTGGATTGTAGTCATTTATATATTTTGACTCTTCTTTTCTTCTTAGGTTGTAGGTATTTGTAGGCTATTTTCTTGTAATAGTATGTCGCACAGCTGACATAAAACTGTTTACTCTTCCTTTTGAAAGAACAGGTCGTGGAAATCCAAATCGACATTTTGTGTAGAATTTATCTTTACTCTTGTACTTTCGTCGACAGTATTTTCCACATCGATGACTTTGGAAACGTAAAACTTTCTCTTTTAAGTTTTTCTCTTCTGTGCTTTTAGGTATAGCACATGTTGCATATTCTTCAATGAAAGATAAAACTGCTTCATCAGCATCTGTTCCAAATTTTGGGGCATCCTTGATCCACAACAGCATATGAATATGAGGAGCACCTCTTGCTTGGTACTCTTTTCTCCAAAAGAAATCCACAACTTCTCCAAGAGGTGGATTTTTTTTATTGCAGATGAAGGACATCACAGCCTCAAATCTATGGTTAAAATATCTGCAAACATTAACCGGATCCAATGAGCACAATTCTCCTGCTGTCTTGTATTGTATGTTTTTAATGTTTGAATTTGCCTCGCGCAGAAAATCCAGTAAATCATCCCAAGCGTACTCAGCACAGCTCAGGGTAAGGACCCATGTAGGAGTTCCTAAATTCCGTAACATACACTTCAATTCTCCATGGCGTCGGTACCAAAATTCATTAGTTCCACGCTGACAAGCCATCAAATTGATCAATTGAGCTTCCAAATGATCATCTCGCTGTTGCACTTTGTTGAGAAAGTCCTTTGCTGACACATTATGTAGATGTACTCCAGTTTTCAAAATGTGATTTACTGCATAAGATAGTGCAGACAAGTCACTTTCAAATAAAAGATGGAACAAATAAGGAATACTTGGACGAAATCTGGGATCTTCTGCATATAATCTTGTAGTCCAATACTCCGAAGCAGGAATCTGTACTGGACGTTCATCATATCGTCCACCTTCTCCTGTAGGAAACAGTTGGGGAAAACAACGAGCTTCCAAGCTCTCCTCCCATACACTCACAGGAGTTCCTTTTGCTTTCTTCATCTGAAACAGATCAATAGCATTCCCCATAACTTCTTTAGAATGAAGAGGATGTATGCTGAAATGTTCATAAATTTCTTCTTCTTTTGACTTATCCACTTTTTCAATTTGCCCAGTTGGTATTCCTGTGTCTTCTAGTATTTCTTCTTCATCTTCATCCATATAAATGGCTTCATACCATTTATTATTTTTTTTCAAATACAAATTTGCTCTTTGTACTTTTCGTACAACCACCAGCTCCTGCCAAATTTTCTTATTCTTTGTAGGTACACCATTAACCAGAATAACTAATGGTTCAGTTTCCAAAGTATCTGCATCAATTGTTTCCATATTTTTTTTCAAATCCAATGGCAAATAGACAACTCTTCCTTTTAAACCTCTTTGTAAATTCGAAGGAGGTAATTTACCTGTTTTTGGCTCCATACGCACTATGGTCTGAAACGGATGGACACATTGAATGAGTATAGACTCATACGTATTTAAATCAGAAAGTTCTGGAGGAATATCAACCAATTCTAATTTATTATGTACAGCTCTTGCTGGCATTCTATTTTCTTCTAACTTGTTATAACAGTATTTACAAATACGCTGATCTTCACCCAATTCAAAACAATTTTCCAGAAATATATATGTTGCAAAATCTTTCCACTTATAATTATCTTCATTTTCACTTTTTTTATACAGATCAACATTCCTTATTTGAATTTTATAATGGCTTCTCCGGCAACAAATACAAGTAATATTTGGTCTTTCATTAGAGATGATAGTAAATTTTGTCATTTCATCTTCAAAATTCTTACTACATTCTCTTCCACATTTTCATCAATAACTGTGTCATTTTCTGCACTTTCTTGTTCTGGACCAAAGTAACAAAACTGAATCTCATCAGTAACCTTCACTACATCTGATACAGATCCACGGAACAGAGCATTATTCAACTCACTTAACTTTAGTGCTGGACTTTTAGCAAAATACAATGTTCTCACAAACTTTCTCATTTCAGTATGATGAACAGCCAGCATCCTAAAATGGTGAAAAACACTTTGACACACTTTCCTAGATAGACAAGCCAGAGAATGTCCTTGCAAACCAGTATTCTCTCTCACTCTGCATGGATCTAGTCTTTGAAGCACCTTAATTTTCTGTTTAACACTCTTTTTACTATATTCTGTTAGAAAGTCACGTAATTTATCAATAGATTCCTGACGCACGGTACAAATACTACTACAATCCCAAGTGTACACTGGGGCTTTAGGACGTCTCCCCATAACCTCATCAGCCATCACTTCTTCCTCATTTCTTGGAACCATTTTCTCCTTTTCCATTACACAACCATCCTTAACTTCATATGCTCTACCATTGGTGTCAACTGCATGCAACAAACTATTACTTTGAAGATAACTCTCTTCATTAAAAAATGGTTCAGTACTTGAACTATGCTTCCATTCTCCTAAGAACACTTTGACTTCTCTTTTCATTTTGCTTTGTGACTTCATTGCCTTGACTAATTTATCTAATCTACGCATCCTGTTCAAAATTAAAATGAATAGTTTTTTTTTATTTCTAATGCCTTGGTAACAATACTTTAATTTCTTTTTCTTATAAAATTTGGTTTTCTTCTTATATTTTTTCACATCCTTTAGCAAATTTAACATCACTCTTCTCTGAAACATTTTTCGACGAATGTTTTTAAAATCTATTTTCCGTGTTAAGTCACTCTTTCTTACTTCTGAGTCTACATTAGCATTTTGTTTTTGCTGTCGACTCTGTTCTTGTTTTGTACTTGAAACACTGTTTGAATTTATCTTTCGATAATTTTTTTTTTTTGGAAGATATTTTTTAAAAATTCTTTAGTTTGCTTACCAGAAGACTTTTTCTGTTTTCCAACACAAGCTTCTCCTCCTATTTTTTTTTTACCAGTTGTCTTCAAATATAGTTGTTGTTTCTTTTCTTTTCTCTTTCTTGACTTTATAGGCATCTTTATATTTTTTCACTGTTGCTAAGCAATACCTGCAAAAAACTAAAAAAAATACCTTTATGTAATTTTAATTTATTACAATTTTTTTTTCAACTTTTCAAATCCTATCACATGAGCTGATCCTTTCCTACGAGTCCAAGTCTTACAAAAAAAGAGAAACATGAATTAAATCTCTGACAACAATTCCTGTGTGCACACAGACTCATGGTGTGATTCTAGGCAGAAAACGATATTTGATTGGCAATTTGAAAGCACATTTACTACTGTTGAGGAGCAAATGATAATTACTGTGACAGCCTGACACATTTTTCTTATATTTTAGAGAAGCAGAAAAGAGCACATGTCCTTACACCTATTTGAGACCATGACCATGTGTTACAGGGTGAGTGATTAGACTAGAGCAAAGGAAATGAGCCTTAGTGACATTGAATCTGTTTGCGTTACACACTGCTATCTGAAACACCACATACAGCTGAGTAGTACGCACGGGAGTGTAGGAGAAGCTGCTGCGTGTGTGCAAAAAGTGTGTTTCTGGAGACTGTGTATTGTCAGTTGCAAGAGAGATCTGCATGGAAACTTGCACAACTGCATGAAGAGTGCAGACATGCGTATAAGAGTAGATGTGTGGTAAGGGTTAATTTGAGTTTTAAACATGTAGGAACTACCTCCGCCATTGCAAGATTTGATGGTAAATCTACCCTGTGGTTTTCAAATGTGTTAGCATTTGCCTCTCATTTGTGAGATAGTGATTTCTGCTGAGTGCTAACAATCACAGTTGAAGAAAACAAGCTGCCCCTTTCCTACGAGTGCAAGTCTTACAGAACAAGAGCAACACAAATTAAATCTCTGACAACAATTCCTGTGTGCACACAGACTCATGGTGTGATTCTAGGCAGAAAACGATATTTCCTTTAGCAATTTGAAAGCACACTTAGTACTGTGGATGGAGCAAGTGATAATTACTGTGACAGCCTGACACATTTCCCTTATATTTTAGACAAGCCAAAAAGAGCACATGTCCTAACAGCTTCTTGAGACCATGACCATGTGTTACAGGGTGACTGATTACACTACAGCAAAGGAAATGTGCCTTGATGACGTTGAATGTGTTTGCATTACACACTGCTATCTGAAACACAACACAGAGCTGAGTATTATGCATGGGAGTGTAGGAGAAGTTGCTGCATGTGTGCAAAGAGTGTGTTTCTGGAGACTGTGTATTGTCAGTTGCAAGAGAGATCTGCATGGAGACTTTTTCAACTGCATGAAGACTGCAGATATGTGTGTAAGAGTACATGTTTGGTAAAGGTTAATTGGAGTTTTGTACATGTAGGAACTACCTCACCCATTACAAGATTTGATGGAAAATCTACCTAGTTAATTTGAAATGTGTTACCATTTGCCTCTCATTTTTCTGATAGTGATTTGTGCTGAATGCTAACCATCACAGTTCAAGAAAACAAGCTGCCGCTTTCCTACGAGTGCAAGTCTTACAGAACAAGAGCAACACAAATTAAATCTCTGACAACAATTCCTGTGTGCACACAGACTCATGGTGTGATTCTAGGCAGAAAACGATATTTCCTTTGGCAATTTGAAAGCACATTTAGTACTGTGGATGGAGCAAGTGATAATTACTGTGACAGCCTCACACATTTCCCTTATATTTTAGAGAGGCAAAAAAGAGCACATGTCCTAACAGCTACTTGAGACCATCAGCATGTTACAGGGTGAGTGATTAGAGTAGAGCAAAGGAAATGAGCCTTGGTGACGTTGAATGTGTTTGCATTATACACTGCTATCTGAAACACAACACAGAGCTGAATATTATGCATGGGAGTGTAGGAGAAGCTGCTGCATGTGTGCAAAGAGTGTGTTTCTGGAGACTGTGTATTGTCAGTTGCAAGAGAGATCTGCATGGAGACTTTTACAAGTGTATGAAGACTGCAGATATGTGTGTAAGAGTACATGTTTGGTAAAGGTTAATTGGAGTTTTGTACATGTAGGAACTACCTCACCCATTGCAGGAGTGGAAGGAAAATCTACCCTGTGGTTTTCAGATGTGTTAGCATTTGCCTCTCATTTGTGAGATAGTGATTTCTGCTGAGTGCTAACCATCACAGTTGAAGAAAACAAGCTGCCCTTTTCCTGCGAGTGCAAGTTTTACAGAACAACAGCAACACAAATTAAATCTCTGACAAAATTCCTGTGTGCACACTGTCTCATGGTGTGATTCTAGGCACAAAACAGTATTCCTGGGTGATACCAGGCCCTTTCCTGAAAGTGCAAGTTTTACAGAACAACAGGAACACAAATTAAATCTCTGACAACAATTCCTGTGTGCATGTTGTCTCATGGTGTGATTCTAGACAGAAAACAGTATTCCTGGGTCATACCAGTACACCTTAACTTATGGTGAAGACATACTTCATAATATCTTTCAAGTTCAAGGCACTTAAATATCTTCCTTAACATAAAATGTAAAACACAACTTTTAAATTGGTAGGAAAATGTACCATGCTATTTTCAAGTGTGTTTGTATTTGCCTCTCATTTTTGAGATAGTGAGTGCTAACCAACACAGTTGAAGAAAATAAACTGCCCTTTCTTAAAAGTGCAAGTTTTACAAAACAACAGCAACACAAATTAAATCTCTGACAACAATTCCTGTGTGCACACAGACTCATGGTGTGATTCTAACCACAAAGCGATATTTTGTTTGGCAATTTGAAAGCACATTTAGTACTGTGGTGGAGTAAGTGATAATTACTGTGACAGCCTGACACTTTTTTCTAATATTTTAGACAAGAAGAAAAGAGCACATGTCCTAACAGCTCCTTGACACCATGACCATGTATTACAAAAAACAAGCTGCCCCTTTCCTGTGAGTGCAAGGGTAATAGAGCAAGACCAACACAAATTAAATCTCTGATAACAATTCCTGTGTGCACACTGTCTCATTGTCACGGTTCCCAGGGATCTTCTCCTCGGGATGACGGCGATGCTAGGTATGGGTCCACCACCCATCCGTCCCCAGTCCGGCGTATGTATAACACTCACGGACTTAGAAGACAGGTGGGCGAGGGAAGGAAGGGTAGGAACAGCGGCGAAGGAGACCTGCAAAGAGAGAAGGAGATGAATTACACCAAGGCTGGCCCTCTGGGTCCCGCCACCACCCCTGGCCTGAGTCTCTCTGCGTACCTGGGGACCCTTCCTCCCTCCGTATGGCTCCGCGGGACACTAGGACCCCTGGTGCAGATCGGAAAAAATGCTGAGGATGTGGAGAAATGCGGAGCGAAGTCAGAGAGCCTTCCTCCGGGACTACCTCGTTACGTCACGGGTAGTAGGGAAGGAGGGCCGAGGTTCAGGAAGAGTTAAAGTTGACTTGCGGAGGCGCTACCACTCGACGCCCCACGGAACCTCCTAGGGCGGAGGAGCGCTGGTAAGTGATCGGGGTCTCTTCCGTTCCTGCACGGAGAGACCTAAGGGGTATCAAGCTAATGCTCCCGGCGCTTCTACGTCACGCCCGGAATCCTTGGGCGGAGGAGCACCGGGAGTGTACTCACCGAGAGGAGGGAGGCTCGCTGGGCGGCTGGGAGCCTGTGCGGACTGCAAGGTTGAGGCTGCCCGCTGCCGTGGATGGAAGAGATGGTGGGGGCTTTCCAGCGCGGCCACGAGTCTTTTTGCAGGGATGTTTTGCCGGACTGGACCCGGAGAAAACCAAACGGGAACGAAGCGAGCCGGAGATCGCTTCCGAGTCGTACATGAACCAGACGATGGGAATCATTGGCCCCGCCTCCTGGGTGGTTCCGCGCTTTATGCGCTTCCGGAGGTCCCGTGTTGCCGGTAGGTGCCTGGGATTCTGGGTGTTGGAGTCTGTTCTTTAGCGGCGGGGCTTCGCGACGTCCCAGATCATGACAGCACACCCCCCCTTACCCCGGCGCCCCCTCGACCGCCGGGGCCCCCAGGCCTGGAGGGAGAGCGGCGGTGGAAGGCCGCCACCAGGTGCGCCGCGTGCACCGCCGAAGCCGGTTCCCAGGAGTTCTCTTCCGGGCCATACCCCTTCCACGCCAAGAGGTACCACAGCTTCCCCCTCACCAGCTCGGAATCCAGGACTCGCCGAACAACGTACTCCCGGTCATGGTGGACCCACACGGGAGCGGGGGCCTTCTTCATCGGGCACAGCGAAGGTTTGAGCAGAGACACGTGAAACACCGGGTGAATTCGTAGATGAGGGGGCAACCGTAGTTCCACCGCCATGGGGTTTACGTGTCGCACCACCGGGTAGGGTCCAATGTACTTCGGGTTAAAGACTCTGGGTGTCCGGAAGCGGATATTCCTGGTGGACAACCACACTCTGTCCCCTTTGTGGTAGACCGGAGCGGGCCTACGATGTTTGTCAGCTTGGTCCTTGTACTTCCCCTTGGCAACCCGAAGGTGAGTCCAGGCTTGTCTTAATGCGGAGTGGATGGCGCTGAGCCGAGTCTGGAGATTGGGGAGAGACGTGGTCTCTCGTGGGAGTATGAAGGGGATAAAGCGGGGGTGGAACCCGGAAGCGAGGAAGAAGGGAGTGTGGTGTGTAGCGGAGTGTTGTGCGTTATTGTAGGCCACTTCCGCCACCCAGCGCAAGTCCACCCAAGAGTTCGCTGCCTGATCTACATAACAGCGCAAGTACAGTTTGAGGGTCTGGTTGAGTCGCTCGGTCTGGCCATCCGTCTGAGGGTGGAAGCTCGTGGAGAGGGAAGAGCGGATGCCGAGCTGTTCGCACCACACCTTCCAAAACCTGACCGTGAACTGCGAGCCTCGGTCAGACACGATCCCTAACGGGAGTCCGTGAAGCCGCACAACGTGTCTCAACAGGAGAGATGCCAAAACCCCTGCAGTGGGGACTTGTTTACAGGCGATGAAGTGTCCCATTTTGGTGAGGTAATCCACCACCACGATAATGGCGGTGCATCCCTGGTCCTTCGGTAGCCCCACCAGAAAGTCTATCGAGATCCTTTCCCAGGGGTTCATCGGTGTGGGAAGAGGCATCAGGAGCCCCTGCTTCCTCTGATGGTTGGTTTTCATTTGAGCACAGATTGCACACTGCTGAACCCACTGCAACATGTCCGGTCTGACGGAGGGCCACCAGAATTGCCTCAGCACCCTTTCCAAGGTCTTGGTCCCTCCCATGTGCCCCGCACAGGGCAGATCGTGGCACCAGGTGAAAACGAGCTTCTGAAGCCGGGGCGTGGGTACTAGGAGCCTGGAGCCGCACAGGGGGAGACCCTGGTGGAGGCGCCATTCCTTATGGCTCTTCAACCACGTGGTCCAGGCGAAGGTGCGGAGTCCTTGTTTCACCTTCAGCAAGAACGAGTCGGTTTTTATGCTGCCTATGACTTGCTCCGGTGCGACGATGGACTGTTCTGGGGTTCCCCTTGGAAGGCCCTGGGAATTCTGGCGTGACAGGGCGTCGGCTTTTCGGTTGAGCGCTCCTGGTCGATAGGTGACCAAGAAATGGTACTCTGCAAAGAAGAGCATCCATCTCTTTTGTCGGGGAGAGAGATGGCGGGCAGACCGTAGGAATTGGAGATTCCGATGGTCCGTGTACACAGTCACCTGATGCCGGGCCCCCATCAACCAATGCCGCCATTCCAGGAACGCCTCCCGAATGGCGAGCAGCTCCTTCTCTGAGATGGTATAGTTGAGTTCGGCCGGGCTCAGTTTCTTGGACATGTAGGCGACCGGGTGGAGCACACTGGTGTCCGGTTGGCGCTGGGATAGAATTGCGCCCACCGCTTCGTCAGAAGCATCCGCCTCGACCAGAAACGGAAGATCAGGGTCGGCATGTCGCAAGATGGGGGCACTGGTGAAGGCTCTCTTAAGTTGTTCAAACGCCGCCTGGGCTTCAACGGACCAGAGAAAGGGAGCCCCTTTGCGCGTTAGCTTGGTGAGCGGAGTTACCATGTGAGAGAACTGATGGATGAATCTCCTATAGAAGTTGGAGAAACCCAGGAAGCTCTGGATGTCCTTCATGGATGTCGGCTGGGGCCACTTGGCGACCGCCTGCACCTTGCGCTCAGTCATGATCTGACCCTCTGGAGTGAGCAGGAGACCAAGGAATTCCACCGTGGTGACGTGGAACTCACACTTGGTGAGTTTGCAAAACAGCCGGTTTCTTTCCAGGGCCGCCAACACCTTCCGAACGTGACCGACATGTTCCTCTGGATCAGATGAAAAGATCAGGATGTCGTCGATGTAAACAACGACGTATCGGTCCAGGAACTCTCTCAATACCTCGTTGAGGTAGTATTGAAACGCGGCCGGGGCATTGCAAAGCCCAAAGGGCATCACCAAGTATTCGTACAGGCCGAATCTTGTCTCGAATGCGGTCTTCCACTCATCGCCCGCGCGGATCCGTACCAGATGGTATGCCCCCCGGAGGTCCAACCTCGTATAGATCCGTGCCCCTTGGACCTGCTCCAATAGCACCGGGATGAGCAGCAAGGGGTATTGGTTCTTGATGGTTAGGGCGTTGAGAGAGCGGTAGTCGATACAGCAGCGAAGTTCGCCGTTAGCCTTGGGTATGAAGAACAGGGGTGACTCCGCTGGGGAACTCGAGGGGCGAATAAACCCCAGTTTCAAATACTCATCCAAGTACGCTCTCAAGTGGCAGGTTTCGGGGCCCGTTAGGGCGTACACTCTGCTGCACGGAATAGCGGCTCCTGGAACCAGGTCGATGCGGCAGTCGTAGTCGCGGTGGGGCGGCAGCTCTTCAGCCTTTTGTTTATCGAAGACCTCCGCATGCTGGGCATAGAAGTCCGGGAGAGTCACTTCCTTCTCTGCGGCTGTGGCCAAGTGGTGCGAACCCGCTTCGGCTTTATCCACCGGGGCCCCCTGTAGGTGGCACTGGGCCTGACAAAACGGGGATCCGAACGTGATCGTGTTGGTTGACCAGTGGATGGAAGGCTCGTGTCGCCTCAACCATTGAAGCCCAAGGATGAGCTTACATCTCGGCGCTTGGATGATGTTCAGTGCGAGCCATTCGCCGTGGTCTTTTCCTATGGTGATCCACAAGGATGGGGTCACGTGACGAATGGGACCGGATTCCAGCTCTTTGCCGTCAACTGCATACATCAGCTCGGGAGTGGTTTTCGTGCGAAGCGGAATCCTCAACCGTTCCGCTTCCTTGATGTCCATAAAGCAGCCCGTGGCTCCGGAATCGATCATGGCCCTCACGTCTTTGGGGCCCCTGTCGAGGGTCACCTGCACGGTGAGAAACAGGTGGTCGGGTTCTCTAGTGCTGTCAGCCTCCAGGGAAGGAATGAAATGACAGCTTGAAGGCTTCCTTCCCTGATCCTTCAAGCGCGTTGGTTTTCCGAAGCCGTTTCCCCAAGACAGGCCGCCGTCAGGCTGGCCTTTGGCTTATTGGTCTTTGGACGTACCGGGCATTCGCGCAAGAAATGGCCTTTCTTGCCGCAGTAGAGACAGAGACCCTGTCTCCGACTGTGGTCCCGTTCGGTAAGGGTTAGGGACGCTCTCACCGTCCCGATCTCCATGGGGTCACCTCGGGGCGATGCCTGCTCCGACAACCGGGGAGGCTCAAACGGCGAAGGGTTTTTGTCCTTTCTTTTGTGGTCCCCTTTTCTCTCTCGGAGCCGGTATTCTAGCCGGGAAGCCAGCTCAATCATGGCAGCACAAGTAACTGGTTGCGGGTCTATCTGGGCTATGACGTCCTTTAGCTCCTCCGTCAACCCTCGGTAGAAAATCGCGGCCTGCTTTGACTCAGGCCAGTTGGTTTCGGCCACCAACCGGCGAAAGCTGTTGATGTACCCCAAGTAATCCGTACTGGATTGGCGAAGGTCAAGGAGGTCACGATCGGCGGAGAAGGTGTCGGCCCGGCGGTCGAAAGTCTTTTCGAACTCCTGCTGGAAGGAATCCCAGTCGTATAGGAGGGCATCGTCTCTCCTCACAAGAGGAACCGCCCACTGAGCTGCCTCTCCGATCAGGTATGAGATCAAGAATGCTACTCTGGCCTGATTGGTGAGGAAAAGTTTCGGATTGCAGTGGAAGTGTAGCTGTATCTGCGTCAGGAAGACCTGCACCTTCTGTATATCCCTGTGAAACCGTTCTGGGGGGGCCAAGGGGATTTGTGTTGGCATCTCTACAACCACCGGGGGGGTAGGGACAGGGGGGACAGGCCCCGCGTCGAAGGGATTACGCTGCATGCGGTCCAAGCGCGAGTGCAGCGCGGCGGAGTCTGCCCGGGAAGCTGCCAATTCTAGTTGCACTTGGGCCAACGCGGCTAACACGTCGTCCAAGATGGCCATGGTGTTACACTGACGTGATCAGGAGGAGGAAAATTCGTGGGCCAATGATTCTGTCACGGTTCCCAGGGATCTTCTCCTCTGGATGACGCCGATGCTAGGTATGGGTCCACCACCCATCCGTCCCCAGTCCGGCATATGTATAACACTCACGGACTCAGAAGACAGGTGGGCGAGGGAAGGAAGGGTAGGAACAGCGGGGAAGGAGACCTGCAAAGAGAGAAGGAGATGGATTACACCAAGGCTGGCCCTCTGGGTCCCGCCACCACCCCTGGCCTGAGTCTCTCTGCGTACCTGGGGACCCTTCCTCCCTCCGTATGGCTCCGCGGGACACTAGGACCCCTGGTGCAGATCGGAAAAAATGCTGAGGATGTGGAGAAATGCGGAGCGAAGTCAGAGAGCCTTCCTCCGGGACTACCTCGTTACGTCACGGGTAGTAGGGAAGGAGGGCCGAGGTTCAGGAAGAGTTAAAGTTGACTTGCGGAGGCGGTACCACTCGACACCCCATGGAACCTCCTAGGGCGGAGGAGCGCTGGGAAGTGATCGGGGTCTCTTCCGTTCCTGCACGGAGAGACCTAAGGGGTATCAAGCTAATGCTCCCGGCGCTTCTACGTCACGCCCGGAATCCCTGGGCGGAGGAGCGCCAGAAGCCTGAAGGGGTCTCCTCCGTTCTTGGTACGGAGGGACCTGTAGTGCAACCGGTGAGAGTACCCGGCGCTTCTACGTCACGCTCGGAATCCTTGGGCGGAGGAGCGCCGGGAGTGTACTCACCGAGAGGAGTGAGGCTCGCTGGGCGACTGGGAGCCTGTGCGGACTGCAAGGTTGAGGCTGCCCGCTGCTGTGGATGGAAGAGACGGTGGGGGCTTTCCAACGCGGCCACAAGTCTTTTTGCAGGGATGTCTCGCCGGACTGGACCTGGAGAAAACCAAACGGGAACGAAGCGAGCCGGAGATCGCTTCCGAGTCGTACACGAACCAGACGATGGGAATCATTGGCCCCGCCTCCTGGGTGGTTCCGCGCTTTATGCGCTTCCGGAGGTCCCGTGTTGCCGGTAGGCGCCTGGGATTCTGGGTGTTGGAGTCCGTTCTTTAGCGGCGGGGCTTCGCGACGTCCCAGATCATGACACTCATGGTGTGATTCTAGGCAGAAAACAGTATTCCTGGGTGATACCAGTACACCTTAACTTATAGTGAAGACATACTCCATAATATCTAACATGTTCAAGGCACTTAAATATCTTCCTTAACATAAAATGTAAAACACAACTTTTAAAGTGGTAGGAAAATGTACCATGCTATTTTCAAATGTGTTTGCATTTGCCTCTCATTTGTGAGTAACTAATTTCTGCTGAATGCTAACCATCACACTTTAAGAAAACAAACTGCCCCTTTTCTGCGAGTGCAAGGCTAACAGAACAAGAGAAACACAAATTAAATCTCTGACAACAAATCCTGTGTGCAGACAGACTCATGATGTGATTCTAGGCACAAAACAGTATTCCTCAGTGATACCAGTACACCTTAACTTACAGTGAAGACATACTCCATAATATCTTACAAGTTCAAGACAGTTAAATATCTCCTAAAACACAAAATGTAAAACACAACTTTAAAAGAAGAATGACAATTCTAATATTTATATCAAAAATCACCACATACATCCCCTCTCAAACTCATAACTCACCTTTAAAATTAGTTAGTTGAGAAAGAAATGTGGCACTCAAACAGCAGATTATCAGAGCCAGAATCTCAGAGCTGTACACCTCTCTCCTCTCACCACAACCAGTAAATGGCAATGTTTCCCTCTCTTTTTTCACACATATACATGTTAATGTAAAATCACAGTCCTTCCCACATTTTTTCAAATGGAATCACACATTTCTATTGGTTGCAACTTTCAACCCCTTTCCAAATCATCCCTTCCCCCAACATGACTTCTTCCTGCTACCATAGCAACAGGTCATGGAACACTGGTGTGAGCAGAGATGTCAGAAGTTCAGCACACAATATTTCAAATCCAAAGAGCAAGAGTGCTTGACTTTTCAAACCTAACAGCAAATCCAAAGTAATGTTCAGTGGGAACACATTTTTCTGTACCAACCCAAAACATGCTTTTAAAAATGTAAACATACAGCCTAGTTTTAACTGTAAAATGGTTTAAATCAGCCAATGAGTTCTTTTTATTAAAAAAAAGTATGTATGCCTCCATTTTTCAACTGTCTTTCTTTTCATATTGCCATTCTACTGAAAGACACCTCCTGAGTGCATCCTGTTCTCCTTGAAAGATGTTCACAGTGTGGATTGTAGGTCATAGCTATGTCTTCTGGAGTGAAAAGTACGCAGAAAAAAGAGGTATTGTGACAGACCTTGCTTTGCCAAATGTAGACATTAAATGGATTGTTCAGAGAGGATTAAAGTGGCACCAATTAATGCCTTTGGTGAAAACCTTTCTACATCTCCCACAGCCTAACCTTATTATTGTGCACTGTGGTGGAAATGACCTAGGCACTTTAACTGGGGTAGGTCTGGAAATGCTTATTAAGTACACCTTTCTGCAATTGATGTCACTTTTTCCACAAGCTGCCTTTGTATATTCTAATATATGCCAAAGGCAAAAGTGGAACTGGTCCAACCAATTTTGTCCGCAGGTTGACAAAGCAAGAAAGCACGTCAATAAGTCTGTTTCTGCTTTCCTCAGAGACTATGGTATGGGTTCTATATACCACAACAACTTGCGTTACAACATGCAAGACATTTATAGAGGAGACTGTGTACATTTCAATGATGAAGGGAACAGAGTCTTCCTCTTGAACTTTAGACTCTGCATCGGTACTTACTTGTAGGTACCGAAAAACACTCAATGAACACAAGGGCTCTTTATGGAGCCACCTAATATCTAAACACTTAAACTTGATCTTTATTTCTATTTTTTTTAATGTTTTTTTTCGGGTGCGCGCAGAGTGCGCGCACCTTGCGATGTTTTTAAAAAAAATTAAAATCATTTTTTTGGCCCTTCGTGGTCCTACTGTGACCCCCTGACAATGGCTTGGGGGTCAAGAACTCCCTACTCTGCCCCCTATTCACGTTCTCCACCTGGCGGCCGACACTTCCTGATTTCGACCGATTCGAATGTTTACTGACATCTAACAACCAATCAGAATTACGCTCGCGCACGGCAGGGTGCGCGCACAGGGCTAGCACAGTGCGCGCACCCTGCGTGCGTATAGATATTGATATGCTTTTAAATGCTATTTTCTCAGGAAATACTGAACAGATTTACACCAGACCTGCAAAAGGCACTTCCTTACCCTTATGGCTACCTCTCTGCCAAATTTCAAGTAATTCTGTTCAGCCGTTCGGGCTGTAGCTGCGTCTAAAGGTCCTATGGAAAAATGCATGGGGAAAACGCGTTTTGGGACCCCCCTTTTTTCTCGGCCCCCACTTGACGAATCACCCCGAGACTTTCCGGGTAGGAGCTGAACGGAGCGCCCCATTAGTTTTGAAAATTTTGCGAGGATTCGTCAACCGGCGCCAAAGTTATTCAAAATAGAATTTTGAGATTTCCTATGGAAACACGGTCCTAACTATAACTATCTACTGGCGACCGCCAGTAGATAATATATATATATATATATATATCCTCTGACAGCTCGCAGCCTCCTTTCCTCCTGTAAGCACGAGCCACACGAATCCAGTTCAATTTCAGTATTTTATTTCTTTCACGGGCAAACAAAGACGCGTTTCGAGCAAACAAGCTCTTGGTCACATGACCATAAGTTCCGGGTTCAGTGTATTTAAAGACATAAAGAACATAAAAAACAGACTCATCAGTTCATTTGATCTCTTGTTTCAGGAAAGAAAAAGAAATATTACTAAATGATATTTTATCCAAGTGCTGCGTAATAGCGTAAGGTCAATTAAACATGGTTAGAGAATTCAAAAAACAAACATTCACTGTATAATGAACCGCTGTGACATTCATATATAGATGAAAGACATACAGAATTAGCATTCTTCATTCTGCTGTATTTATGTAAGTACATTTTCAAACTTATAGTAAGTGAAATGATATACGGGCTTTCCACTGACATATTCAAATAAATATACCAAAAGATATAAATTCCTTTGCTTTCAAGTCCCACAAACAATCAAGGTATAGTACCCTATTATTCAGGAAAAGAGATTGAAATACTATATTCACGTGCTTATCCAATATTCCCGCTCTGTGTCCACACCAAATCTAAAAAGATCAAGGTGCATAATAAAGAAATATAATAAACATAAAGATGACCCTTAAGGAGATGGTGCCAGATAAAAGCCACCAAGAACTCCGTGCTCGTATCAGTTAACGGTAACGATAGTGTCTGAAAGCTTCCAGGTCCCATCTAGATGTAAAAAACAAAAGGGGAATATGTATTAATACAGGTAGCACAGTATAACGTAAAACTCACATTCCAATTCAAATATGAAGAGACTTATAATAGCAATTGGTCAGTATTACATCATAAATAGATAACATCAGCAGAGGCCTTAGAGCAAAACCATATAAGTAAATTCTTAAGTCCATGTGGGTGGCCTATTACACAGACATAAATTGATTCTCTAATACAATTGCCTAAATAGGTCATTAATATCAAAGCACACAGCAACTGAAAATTTCAACATGAACTGAACCCATATAACAAGGAACCGGAGTAACTGGGTGCTAAGAGGTTGAAGCTACATGTATCAACAACATTCAATTTACAGATGAACATGCATCTCTTCATCATTGTTCATCCCGTAAGGGGCTACACTTCCTGCTTGTAGGATAAACCTAGATTCTGCTCTGCGCAGGGCCTGAATTCTATTCCCTCCTCTAGGGTCTTTGGTAATGGTATCTAGGGCAAAGAATTTTGCCTTTGTCCAATCTCCATTATGTTCAGTATGGAAGTGTCTGGCTGTACTGTAACTGAAGTCCTTATTGGTTATGGCACGCCAGTGTTCCAATATTCTCTTCTTCACTGGAAAAGTGGTAGAACCTATGTACCACTTGCCACATGGGCAAGTGATCACATAGATGACAAAGTCTGTACTACATTGTATATTCTTTCGAATATACCACTTTCTCTTAGTTCTCTCAAGGACTACTTCTTTAACATTAACGCTGTGGCTGCACGCTTTACATTTCCCACATCGATGGAACCCTCCTATTTTATCTAACCACGTAGGTTTGATGTTACTGAAGTGACTTCTTACAATCATGTCTTTGATCGAGGTGCCTTTTCTGTAGGTGATTGCTGGGTGTGGGCCTAGCTTTTGTTTCAGTGTCTTGTCTTGAGTTTGGATATCCCATCTTTTCCTGACAATCTGATGGAAAAGATTGGATTGTGAATTGAAGGTGGTAATCAATCTGATAGGTGCATCTATTTCAGTTTGTTTGCTCCTGGGTGCTTTATATAATGCCTCGCTTCTTGTGATAGCATCTGGTCTTTTCTCACCTCTCTTGAGCATCGTGTAGGGATACCCTCTAGCAAGAAATCTCTCTGACATTTCTTTTTTGTTTCTAACATATGATTCCTCTGTGCTACAATTTCTTTTAGCACGGAGGAACTCACCGAAGGGTATGCTCCACCTAAAATTCTGAGGATGGCAACTCGTTGCGTGAAGAACTGAGTTCCCCGCAGTACTTTTCCTGAATAAATCAGTCTCTAATTTGTTATCTCGCACTGTCACCCTGTATCCAGGAAGTCAACAGTTTCTTGGCTAAGATGCATCGTGAATTTTAAGTTCAGGGCATTCTCATTTAGTTCTGACAAAAACAACAATAGTTCATCTTCTCCACCTTCCCATACAAAAAATATGACATCGATAAATCTTAGCCAGATACTGACCTCGTTTGTGCAATGTTCCATCAATTCACCCCAGAGCACCTGCTTCTCCCACCCGCCAACCAAAAGATTGGCATAGCTAGGAGCGAAGCAGGTGCCCATTGAAGTCCCTTGTATTTGTTTGTATAATGAACCATTAAACGTAAATACATTTTCCACAAGGCAAAACTCGATCATCTGCAGTAACATCATGGTATGTTTAGTCAAATATATACTCCTGGAGCCAAGAAAGTGTTTGCATGCTTTAAGTCCGTCAGTGTGCCTAATGCTAGTATATAGGCTCTCCACGTCTAAACAGACAAGCCAAAAGTTTTCGTCCCAGTGTATGTTCTCAATCTTCTGTAAAAAATCTTTTGTAGCTCTAATGTACGATGTTAAATCTTTAACATACTCAGATAGAAAAAAATCTACATACATTGAAACATTTTCTAACAGACTGTTTTTTAGGAAACTATAGGTCTGCCTGGAGGTTGCGTGGGGTTTTTATGAACTTTATGGAGGAGGTAAAAAGTCGGTACAGTAGATGTCTTGTCTTCAAAAATTTCGACTCGTCCCAGTTCAAAAGTTTCTCATCTGTCCAATTATCAATGAGGTTAAAGAGCCTAACCTGTAGTTTGTTAATATATGATTTGTCAACTTTGGTATAACATGTTACATTATTCAATTGTCTCATGGCCTCCTGCACATAATTCTTTTTGTCCCAAAGAACAATGTTGCCTCCTTTATCGGATGGCTTGATTACGATACTATTGTCATTCTGTAAGTTCCGTAATGCATCTCTTTGTGCTTTATTCAAATTAGAATTAGTGGTAGATTTATTCAGGAGTTGTAAGATATCATGGTTGACCAATTCATGAAAGATATCAATATTATCTTTGGGAGTTTGGGGTCTATATTTAGATTTCCCCCTGAATGGTGTAATAATCCCTGTATCTGTCCCTGAACCTTCGGTAGACTCGATAACCTCAATAGCGAGATCAAGATTGGTGGACATTTGAGTACTCGGTATATTGTCTCTGACACGGGGACATTGGGATATTGTTCCACTCTCCATGTCAGATTCAACAATTCTTTCATCAAATAAATTGGAGGTTTGGGAGTTGGCTAACAAATGTTCCTCACTTAAACTGAACAGTGTTCTCAAAATCTCAGTATCTTCAATGGCAGGGGAGGGGATGGGTGCAGTTATAGCTGATAAATTGGTACTGCTATCTTTAAGTTGATGAATCTTAAATAATTTCAACTTACGTACAAAACAATACAAATCAATGCGTGTTTGTGAGTAGTCAAGGGGAAAATCAGGACAAAAACTTAATCCTAATTTTAAAACTTGTTCTTCTAAGGGGGTCAAAGATCTGGTAGATAAGTTCATTACCGTTAGCTCTTGCTCATCCATTATTTTCCTCTTTGGTTCTGACCCTTGGTTCCCACGCCAGTATTGTTGTTCTTCCTTGCGCCGCTTTCTCCTCTTTTTGCTTGCGTCTTTCCTCTTCCTCTCCCTTGGAATCTTGTTCTTCCTCTCATTGAGTGTTTGTTTGCCTCTTGCATGAGGCGAAGTTCCTCGGAAAAAGAAGTTATTTCTGTAGGAAGTGAGTTGGTGCTGTCCATAGATCCCACGTCAGAACTCAAGCTAGTGCCAGATTCCCATCTTTCTCTGTCCACTGCTCTTAACGCTTGGTCCTTAGATAAATTAGTACGTAGCTTATCAAATTTTCTGGCAAATGTCAGAATTCTCCCCGATCTATAGTCTCTCTCATCCCTCTCAAATTTCCTTTGTTTCCTTTCAACGATGTCTTTTTCAAATACCTTGATCCTGTCATTGACAGTTGAGAGGATTTTACTTACTTCATTCTGGTCGGTCTCTTTGGCTAAATCGTCCAATACTTTTTGTATTTCGTCAACCAGATCCTTATGCTCCTCCCACGCATTTTTAATTAGAATTTGTAACATTGTCTTGGAGCAAGCGGTGGTGTTATCTAACCATGCTTTAAGGACCTCATGTTTCGGTTTATTCAACGTTGGTACAATAAAAATTCTTAAGCCCCTTGGGATATGATCAACATCCAAATAGTTCTGAAGCGAGGTGGCTTCCCACCATCTGCTTAATTCTTTTTTGCGTAATCTCTCTAGAAGGTTACCTTTCTGTTTCAGATTGGACGTCAATAATTGATTGGTGCTCGTAACATCACTGTTACCTTCCTTTGTTGTTCTGTTGAAGATTAATGCAGCAGAAGCCTCTCGGCCCTCCAGGAACTCCATTGCCCAGAATGCTGTGCAGTCTTCCGACCTTAATTCAACTGGATTCTGTCCTCCGGGCAGATGCCCTGACAAACCCTGGTAAAGAGTGCTTCACCTCTTGCTTCGGTAAGAAAATACCTGAATAGTTTATCCACGATCAACTCCGCTTTGGCAGCGCTCTCCGTTTTTCGTATCACAGTAGCGAGGTGTGCCTAATACCGGCGGGCAGAGAAACAACTGAATCGCTTCACTTTCTCGTCTTTTGGCGCCACGTCTCCTCCCATCCATTCGGGTCGGGGCTCGTTCCTGGGCAAGCGCCACTGCTCGTATGAATCCTCTGACAGCTCGCAGCCTCCTTTCCTCCTGTAAGCACGAGCCACACGAATCCAGTTCAATTTCAGTATTTTATTTCTTTCACGGGCAAACAAAGACGCGTTTCGAGCAAACAAGCTCTTGGTCACATGACCATAAGTTCCGGGTTCAGTGTATTTAAAGACATAAAGAACATAAAAAACAGACTCATCAGTTCATTTGATCTCTTGTTTCAGGAAAGAAAAAGAAATAATACTAAATGATATTTTATCCAAGTGCTGCGTAATAGCGTAAGGTCAATTAAACATGGTTAGAGAATTCAAAAAACAAACATTCACTGTATAATGAACCGCTGTGACATTCATATATAGATGAAAGACATACAGAATTAGCATTCTTCATTCTGCTGTATTTATGTAAGTACATTTTCAAACTTATAGTAAGTGAAATGATATACGGGCTTTCCACTGGAGACATATTCAAATAAATATACCAAAAGATATAAATTCCTTTGCTTTCAAGTCCCACATATATATATATATATATATATATATATATATATATATATATATATATATATATATATATATATATATATATATATATATATATATATATATATATATATATCACCAACTGGCAGTGGCCAGTAGGTAGTTATAGTTAGGACCTATTTTCCATAGTAAATCCGCAGCATTCTATTTGGAATAACGTTGGCATCGATTGATGAATCTTCGCGAAATTTTCCAAACTTTTGGCCAGCTCCGGTCCGCTCCTATCCTGAAAATTTCATGGTGATTCGTCAAGCGGGGGCTGAGAAAAAGGGGGGTCCCAAAACGCATTTTCCCCATGCATTTTCCCATAGGACCTGTTGACGCAGCTACAGCCCGAAGTGCTGAACGGAATTACACCAAATTTGGCAAAGAGGTAGTCCTCAGGTCAGACTCATGCCTTTTGCTTAAATGGTGTAAATCCGTTCAGAAGTTCCTGAGAAAATCAAAAGTAAAATCACATATATATCTGGGCGGAGCCTAACCACATATCTCATCGTGAGATCTGATTGGCTGTCAGCACTTCATCTAAGAAGTGTTGGCAGCCATCTTGGGACCAATATACATGATAGCACCTCATTAAAAAGCCTTGCAGTTAATAGAAGGTTTTAAGACTTTAGTTACATTATAAATCATTTATTGATGGTACCATACTCATTTTAGGAATTGTGGTGTGTTCTAAGGTGATTTTACCATGTGAAAAAGCCTTCTGCTGTGATATCATGAATCATGTTTGAGAGAAAACTATTTTCTCATGCTTTTCCCTGAGTGGTTTGGAAGGTGATCTATAAGTTCAACTGAGAGCATATTTTCTGTAAATTCACATTATCTTTCTCAGTCATGTGAGAATGAAGTCTGACATTCTCAGTAAAACATGTACATCCAACAAGGGCAGAGACTGTCAGTTGATTCCTTTGTGTTCTACTGCAGCTTCCCAGAGTGTTCTAAAGAACAACTAGAGCGCTAACAGTCCTACTTATGACATGTATGGCACACCTGAAGCCATCTTGGTTGGAATAAAGTGGTAACTCTTAAAACATTTAATTTAGAAAGGAACAAAATGAGGGGGTTAATTTTGCCATAGAAAGTATGATTAGTGCTGCAGAAAGAAAAATTAGGGCACATTTTGAGTGACTTCTCAAATCCTCTTCTATTTCATTAAAAAATTCTGACATGCAGACTGAAACATTCACTTTCAATACCAGCAGCAGACTTCCCTGGTGAGCAGTAGCTTTACTACAGTGATCTAATAAGCAACTAGAGTGCTAACATTCTGAGTTTATGGCAAATTTGTGACACATCTGAATGCCTTCTTCATGGAATCAAAGTAAAAAAATGAAAGTATTTCCTACTGAGGAGACTGTAGTAAATGAGAAAATTAGGAAACATCATAACAAATAAGTCTCCCAAAATGGCCACCAGAGACAAAAGAGCCCAAATGTAGCCCAAATATCACCCAGATGTAGCCCAAGTATAGCCCAATGACAGAATGTCCCAGAGTGTTCTAACGAACAACTAGAGCGCTAACAGTCTTACTTATGACAAAAGTGTGGCACACCTGAAGCCTTCTTGAATGGAATAAAGTGGTAACACTTTAAACATTTAATTTACAAAGGAACAAAATGAGGGGGTTCATTTTGCCATAGAAATTATGATTAGCGCTGCAGAAAGAAAAGTTAGGGCACATTTTGACTTCTCAAATCCTCTTCTATTTCATAAAAAAATTCTGACATGCAGACTGAAACATGCACTTTGAATACCAGCAGCAGACTTCCCTGGTGAGCAGTAGCTTTACTACAGTGATCTAATGAGCAACTAGAGTGCTAACATTCAGAATTTATGGCAAATGTGTGACACATCTGAATGCCTTCTTGATGGAATCAAAGTAAAAAACTGAAAGTATTTCCTACTGAGGAGGCTGCAGTAAATGAGGAAATTAGGAAACTTCATAACAAATAAATCTCCAAAGATGGCCACCAGAGACAAAAGAGCCCAAATGCAGCACAAATATCACCCAGATGTAGCCACATGTAGCCCAATGACAGAAGTGTGCAAAACACTTATTTTTTGTGTATTTGCAGTTTTATATAGTGTAGACTTGTCAGGTATTGGAGTGCTTTACATGAGCATTTGTTACATCACACAAGATCAAATTCATTTTGGTTGTAGACATGGGGAGATTAAGTGATTTGACCAGAATCACAGAAGGTTGAGCTGAAGCAGAAACTCCTACTTGGTTCCCCAGTTGCAAAGTCTGCAGCTCTGGAAGTAACACCACATCCTCTCCCCTTGGTGCAACATTTAATCAAGTGGTCAACTGGATAAAAAAACATAAAGATTACAAATAATTTAAAAGTACTTTGTCGCTATTTGAAAACTCAGAAAATATGTCCTCATTTTAGTTTTTTAGAACACTAACCATAATTTTGATGCAAATAAGACCCTCTCATATATGTAATTTCTAAAGGAAATACTCTAGGTATTGTCAATATAATAGACCATTGTGGGCAGAAGGAAGAGGCAGTGGTAGTACAACCATACATGCCAATAGACCCGTTTCAACCAGGAAACGTCCAATGTTTTTAAGCTCAAATGGGCTTTATTTGATCTGTCTCCTGTCTACAATCTCCTCTTTTTCAATGTAACTCAAAGGGGAAAATCAATACCCCAGTTTTTTTTCAAAATCTCCCTCTTACCAAGTTCAAAATGTTTGCAAGTATGGTACATTGGATCATGGTAGGCAGGAGGAATTGGGGTAGGGACATGGACTCGGATAACAGAGGACAGGAGGGACATGGAGAGGTGCACCAAACTGACCCTACAGGGCAGGCATCAGGGTTTGCAGCAGCACAATACACCACACAGCGCATGCGGGACGAGAGTGCAGCACAACAATCCATAGAAAGCAATAGGGAGGGGACAGGACCATGCACATGGACAACAGATAACAGAGGGGAAAGAGGCAATGGTAGCTAGCTGACCATAATGGACAGACAGACAAATGACAGACAGACAAATATGCAAAAGGCACAAGTCCAAACTGAGGACTACCTCTTTGCCAAATTTGGTGTCATTCCGTTCAGCGGTTCGGGCTGTAGCTGCGACAACAGATCCTATGGGAAATTGCATGGGGAAAATGCGTTTTGGGACCCCCCTTTTTTCTCGGCCCCCGCTTGATGAATCACCACGAAACTTTCAGGGTAGGAGCGGAGCGGAGCTGGCCAAAAGTTTAGAGAATATCGCGAAGATTCGTCAATCGGCGCCAAAGAAATTCCCAATAGAATTTTGCAGATTTCCTCTGGAAAATAGGTCCTAACTATAACTATCTACTGGCGACCGCCGGTAGGTAAGATAGATCTTACCTACCGGCGGTCGCCAGTAGATAGTTATAGTTAGGACCTATTTTCCATAGGAAATCCGCAACATTCTATTCCCAATAAGTCTGGCGCCGGTTTACGAATCTTCGCGAAATTTTCCAAATGTTTGGCCATCTCCGGTCCGCTCCTATCCTGAAAGTTTCGGGGTGATTCATCAAGCGGGGGCAGAGAAAAAAGGGGGTCCCAAAACATGTTTTCCCCATGCAATTTCCCATAGGACCTTTTGACGCAGCTATAGCCCGGACTGATGAACGGAATTACACCAAATTTGGCAAAAAGGTAGTCCTCAGTTCAGACTCGTGCCTTTTGCTTAAATGGTGTAAATCCGTTTGGTAGTTCCTGAGAAAATTAGAGTTAAAAGTACATATATCTATGGCCTCGGAGGATCTGCGCACCCTAAGCGCACCCTGAGCGCACCCTCTGCAAACCGTGCGCGCACCCTCCCGATCACGCGCTGAATGCTGATTGGCTGTCAGGTGTCTGTCAACATTCGAAACCAGGAACTGTTGGCAGCCATTTTGTGCCTCTGTAGAAGCGAGGCTGAAGAAGTAAGGGAAATAAATGTGTGAAAGATATAAAGGGGGCAGGGTAGAAATACTCTGACTCTAGAGTTGGTTAGGGGGTCCCAGAAGGACTCCCAGGGCCCCCTTTTTTTTTTTTAAACGGCAAAATGCACGCAGGGTGCGCAGATCCTGTCGTAACAAAAAAACGAAGCGCGGGCTTTTGCGCTTCCTTAATAATTAACCCCCGGGGTGCCAAATCTCAGGGGCAAAATGCGTAAAAAATTATTGGGGGGCCCAGGGGGTCCCCCCAGCCCCAGGGACCACTACCCCCCAGGGCTAGAAAATAAATAGTGTGGGGCGGCTGAACAGCCCCCCCAAGCCCCGGGGACCACCACCCCTGGAGCTTTATTTACTGAGGAGGGGGGCTGCGTGGCCCCCCTCCTGGAGCCCTCGAGGGCCCTGGGGACTGCCACCCCCCAGGAACGGCTCCTACAGTGTCCTGGGGTGCCCACCCCCAGGACACTGTTGTTTGCTATGAGAGGGCGGGTGTCTCCCGCCCTCCCATAGCAAACTTCGTTTGGATTTTGAAAGAGAGAGCAGGGAAACCTGCTCTCTCTTTCAAAATCCAAACCATATTGCTTTTCCACACGGGGAGCTGCATGTCAGCAGCTCCCCATGTGGAAAAGCAATGCCAGCTCCCGAAGGATGCGGGGAGCCGGCTGGGACCGTGGGGGGAGCCCCAATGCCCCCACGGTCCCCAACATTTTTTATAAGCCCCGGGGGATGGGGTCCCCGGGGATAATAAAAATTAGTGATAGGGGCTATTTTTTTTTTTACGGTACAATTAGGAGTCGCGCATCCTAACGCGTTGGGTGCACGATTTCTCTCGCGCAGTGTGCGCGGTTCCTATCGCCTTTGGTGCGCGACTCCAATGAAAAAAAACAGAATTTTTTGGGAGATAAACATCAAGCTTAAGTGTTTTGTTCTAGAGTGGCTCTAAAAAGAGCCGTTGTGTTCATTGAGAGTTTTTGGTACTTATAAGTAAGTACCTATACAGAGTCTAAAGTTGTTGAGGAAGACTCTGTTTCCTTCATCAGTAAAGTGTACTCCATCTCTCCTATACATCTCTTGCATATTAAAGCGCAGATTGTTATTGTAAATGGACCCCATTCTATAGTCTCGGAGAAAAGCAGAAACAGATTTATTCACATGTTTCCTAGCTTTCTCAATCTGTGGACAAAAATGATTGGACAAGTTCCATTTCTGCCTTTGGCAAATGTTAGAATACACAAAGGCAGTTTTGTGAAAAAGTGAAATCAATTCTGCAAAGGTGTCCTTCATAAGTATTTCCAGACCTACCCCAGTCAAAGTGCCTAGGTCATTGCCACCACAGTGCACTATTATGAGGTCAGGGTGTTGGAGATTCATAAAGGATTTTACCAATGACATCAATTGGTTATGTTATGTTATGTTAAGGGCATTTATAGAGCACAACTGTTACCAAAAAGGTGTCCTGGTGCATAGAGAAGGCCTAAAGAGGGATCGAGTCAAGGAAAGGGGATATGGAGGATCAATAATTGAAAAGAAATGTTTTCAATGTCTTTCGGAATGGAACAAGATCGGTCGTACTTCTTAGAGATAGAGGAAGAGCATTCCATGCCTTGGCTGCATTGGCCACAAAACGTCTACCACCCCAATTGGCCTTCTTCACCCTGGGAACTGTTACCAATTTAGCATCCGAGGATCGTAGGGTTCTGGTGGGGGAATACCAGTAGAGTTGCTGTATTAGGAATTCAGGCCTTATTCCATGAAGGGCCCTAAAAACCAGCGTCAGAGTCTTAAATTGAATGCGTTGCCTCACAGGTAACCAATGTAGAGCTTTGATTTGAGCAGAAATGGAGCCAGTCCTATTCATACCTGTAAGTAGTCTGGCAGCCGCATTCTGCAGAATCTGTAATTTATTTAAGGACCAATCATGTATCCTCAAATACAGACTATTACAATAGTCCAGTCTTGGCATAATAAGAGCAGTAACAACTGTTTGTTGTACTGCTTTTGGAAGTAATGGCATAATTTTTTTGTAGGATTTAAGAATGTAAGTAGTAGTAGAGACAACTTTATTCACCTGATCCCTGCCACTCAGTTTATCATCCAGCAACACTCCAAGATTTTTTACTTTCCCTACAGGAGTGGGGAGTTGGCCAAGATCTGTCTGCCAGCAGCCTGGTGTCCAATAGGTTAGAGTTGTTGCCAAAAAGAATAACCTCCGTTTTGTTGGAGTTAAGCTTTAGGCAATTTTTTGCCATCCAGCCTCCCACAGCAGACATACAATTTTGTAGTCTTGGTGAAATATGGACAGAGTTTCCTGGGAGTAGGTTGATCACTATTTGGGTATCATCAGCATATGAGGTTATTGTGAACCCAAATGATTCAACAAGCGGTGCCAGAGAGGAAACATATACATTAAACAGAGTAGGGCTTAGGAAGATCCCTGGGGAACCCAACAAGGCAGGGAAAATGATTCAGCTCGAAACTTCTTCAATGTTACAGTTTGTACTCTGTCCGTCAGAAAAGATTTGAGGAGATTCCAAGCCATAAGACGTTCCATTAGTATACCGTGATGAACGGTATCGAATGCAGCTGAAAGATCCAGCATGATCACGGCGGCATTCCCTCCCTGGTCCAAAATGTTCCTGATCCCTCCAGTGGATTTTAGCAACGTGGTTTCAATGCTGTGACCCCCTGTAAATCCAAACTGTGTTATGTCCAGGGCTTGAGAGTCTTGTAAAAATGTATTTAGTTGGGCAATAATATTCCTCTCAATGATCTTTGCCGGGAGTGGAATTCTTGATATAGGCCTAAAATTGTTGGGGTCATTGATATCTAAATTGGATTTCTTTAAAAGTGGCAGAATTGACACATGTTTCCAGTCTTTTGGTAAATATCCGTCTGAGTACATAGTATTAAAAATGGAGGTCAATATTTTTGAGATCGGTTCTACCACTAGTAGAACGACCGTACTTGGACATGGGTCACAAGGGGAGCCTGACTTTATCTTCAGCATTAACTTAGTTATGTCAGATTCTGTTAGAGGGCAAAATTAAGTAAAAGAGGGCTGTTAGCCATGGTTTCTAATTGGGAGGATGCTAGACTCTGAGTATTTTCTTGAGCTGAATTAGAAAAGGTAACAAAGATATTATTTACCTTTTCAAAAAGACTTTTGGCAATCTTGTTACACAATTCTTGACTGGCCTGAGCTGATGGGGCACACGGGTGGGCTAAAGTTTTTACTATTTTAAAAATCTCTTTAGAAGAGTTTTTAGCTGAGTTAATTTTATCAGTGAAGTAGTTTTCTTTTGTTTTTAACAGTAGATATTTATAAGTTGACAGGCTAGCTAGCAATTTCTGGTCTCTAAGTTCAGAAGAGTACCAGGGAGCCGAAGGTTGTTGTCTATTAAGGTGAAGATGTTTTAATGGTGCCAATTTATTCCCTGCAGCTGTCAGCCAATTTGTATAAGTATTAGTAGCCTCATCTAGATTTCTCTGCACCGATGATAGTGTTAGAGTAAGGTGTTGTTGCATTTCTCTTGAATCTATCTTACTCCAGGCTCTGATTACTGAGCTTTTGTTTCTCCATGATTCTGGGACCACGTGGACAGGCATGCTAAACTCACTAATGACCGCCAGGTGGTCTGACCATGCCAGAGGGAGAGTATTTAAAATGGTTATGTGCAAATTATTTGAAAAGATGCCATCTAGTGAGTGGCCTGCTATGTGAGTTGCTTCACTCACCAATTGCTCTAAGTTGGCACCTCTCATTAGCTCTATTAGCCGAGTTGTTTCTGAAAAAGAGGATTCCAGATGATAGTTAAAATCTCCTAGAATGGTATAGGAGTCAAGGCTAATACCTCTTTCAATTATGTTACCGACTTGAGTTAGGAAACGTCCTCTGGGACCCGGAGGCCTATAAATAAGAGAGCCTCTAAACGAGCAGTGATGTGAAAGATTGAGACAGAACTCTAAAACTTGACATTCCTCTATAAATATAGGGGTGAAAGTAGCCGAAATTGAATTATGATATATAATAGCCAATTCCCCCCCCCCCTTTTTTGTGGCATCTATTTAGTGTGTAGCAAAGGTAGTTGGGGGGTGTTGCTTTAACCAGGTCAGGTCCGGGAGCATCATCCGACCAGGACTCTGTAATGAATGTGACAAGTATCCCTTCAACTTCTATAAGGGAGGCACATTCCTGACTGTGTTTGACCAGTGATCTAGCATTTAGTAGGGCAAATTTCCGAGCGGATTGAGAACCATCGGCCAGAATTATTGAGTTCTGTGCCCTTAGTGTCTTTATAGGTTTTATCAAAGCTCTGGCAGCATAAAGTTACAGCCTGGACAGGTCACTTTCTCCTGGGGTGTATGGAATCCATGATGAGTAGATTGTAAAAACTCTGATCTAAAATGCCAGTGTTAAGGCGTTTTAGGGATTCACTAGAGTAATGAATAGTGTCCCTATCTAGCACAATTTGATTAGGGGGGCTGGCGCTGCGCACAGAACAAGCGCGGACGGGCGCAGACGGGCTTGCCTTTGGTGGGCCTTCGGCGTGCCAATGGAGCGTCAGTTGCGCGCACACGTCAGCATTCCCTTTAGTAAGGTCCGGGGCATGAATCCTAGCCCGCTGACCTTACTCTTCCAAGATGTCTGCCCCCTGCCTGGAAGCCCCGCGACACAAGCACGTCCCAAGGAAAGAGAGGCAGGTAAGATTACTTGGTGCAAAATAGTTTTAAAACATGAAGTTCTCCTAAAATTTAATAAGGCGATGTTCACAATGAGTCCCCAACACTAAAAGCAATTTAAAAGAAGTTCCCTAAAAACATCCCCCCCACAGCAGCAATTATGTGCAAAAATTAAAGACAATAGGAGCAATTCTAACTGTTTAGTTCAATGGAAATATCAATCTGTGAAAGACTGTGGCGAGCTCAGCATAAGTCACTCCCGGCTCAAGCCTCAGGAGGACTCCGCTGAACGCGCACGCGTCAGCGTTCCCTTTACTAAGGTCCGGGGCATGAAGCCTAGCCCGCTGACCTTACTCTTCCAAGATGCCTGCCCGCTGCCCGGAAGCCCCGCGACACGAGGGCGTCATCCTCCCAAGGAAAGAGATGCAAGTAAGATTACTTGGTGCAAAATAGTTTTAAAACATGAAGTTTTCCTAAAATTGGTGCTACTTTAACCCTCTCTGTCCAATCCATTTAATGTCAACATTTGGCAAACCTAGGTCTTTGTGAATGCCTTTGTTTTTTGCATACCTTTGGCTCCAGAAAATATAGCTGTGTCCCACAATCCACACTCTAAGCATCTTGAAGGGAGGTCTGGATGCACTCAGATGGTCTCTGTAAATGAAATGGCAGTTTGAAAAGTAAGATTTTTCTAAAATGGTGGCTAAGATGGAGTTTTGAAAAAAGAAAAGAAATCATTGGTTGTTTGACAACCTTCTACACTGAAAACTAGGGTGCATGTTTCTGTTTTTTAAACGCATGATTCTTATTGGTTAACAAAAACTGATTGAAAGGAACATTATATATGATAAGCTGATATGTTGAAAAGTCAAGCACACTTGCTGTTTTGATTAGCAACATTGTGTGCTGAACTTGTGACCTGTGTGCTCAGTTCAGTGTTCCATGAACTGTTTCTATGGTAACAGGCAGAAGGCAGATTGGGGGAAGGGTTGAAATGTATTTCATTTGGAAAGGGTTGAAATGTTTAACCAATAGAAATGTGTGTTAGCTTTTGAATTAATGTGGGAAGGAATGTGATTTGATGTTTACATGTATATGTGTGCAAAATGAGAGGGAAACTTTGCCATTCTTTGGTTTTGCTGACAGGTGCACAGTGCAGAGATTCTGTGTAAGAAAATCTGGTGTGTGACTGACATACTTCTTAATCTACATACCAACTTAAAAGGTGAGTTATTTAATTGTGAGGGGATGTATGTGGTGTATTTTGATTTTAATCAGACTAGTGTATTTCTCCTGCTAAAGTGCATGGAGTACTTTTTTTGTCTACAAACTTATTGTCAGTGTGTGTGCATGTAGAAACCATTCTGTGATAAGCATTTGTGTTTTTCATCTGTTTGCATACAGATAAGTGTGCTGTTTTTTGTTGTTGGTAGAATTAGAAACCAGTCAAATGAGTCACGTTTCTACACTAAAATGTAGTACTCCTTCTAGGTTAAGAAATGTGTTTTGGAACAGTGCAAGGGATAGTGTTGTTTGTCTAGAATCACAGAGTGAGTCTGTGTGCATTTAGGAATCATTTTGAGAGAAACATTTTGGTACTAATGTGTAGTAGAAAATGTTCTGCAATGTGTGCAGTCACCTTACATCTTGTAGACTAGTAAATGTATTTTGTACAAGGGATAGTTGGTTGTCTACAATTATAGTAGCATTTGAAGCCAGTCATTGCTTGTGCATTCATAAAATGAATCAGGCTTTGACACTAAAGTGCAGTACTGAAATATGTAGATTGTGTGCAGTCCCCTTACTCCTTCCAGAGTAGTGAATGTGTTTTGATAAAGTTCAAGGGATAGTGTTGCTTGTCTAGAATCACACTGTGAGTCAGTGTGCATTTGGCCAACCATTGTGAGAGAAGCATTTGGTAACATTGTGTATTTGCTGACAGATAACTGTTTTAAAACTTATGTTGACAAGTTTTAGTAGCATTAGAAGTCAGTCATTGCTTATGCATTGATAAAATGAGTCAGGCTTTGACACTAAAGTGCAGTACTGAAATATGTAGATTGTGTGCAGTCCCCTTACTCCTTTCAGAGTAGTGAATGTGTTTTGGTAAAGTCCAAGGGATAGTGTTGCTTGTCTAGAATCACACTGTGAGTCTGTGTGCATTTGGGTAACCATTGTGAGAGAGGCATTTGGTAACATCGTGTATTTGCTGACGATAACTGTTTTAAAACCTGTCATGTTGTCAAGTTTAAGTAGCATTAGAAGCCAGTATTTGCTTATGCATTGATAAAATGAGTCAGGCTTTCACACTAAAGTGCAGTACTGAAATATGTAGATTGTGTGCAGTCCCCTTACTCCTTCCAGAGTAGTGAATGTGTTTTGGTAAAGTCCAAGGGATAGTGTTGCTTGTCTAGAATCACACTGTGAGTCTGTGTGTATTTTGGGCAACGATTGTGAGAGAAGCATTTGGTTACATCGTGTATTTGCTGATAGATAATGGCTTAAAATCCTGTCATGGTCTCAAGTTTTAGTACTATTAGAAGCTAGTGATTGCTTATGTATTCACAAAATGAGTCAGGCTTTCACACTAAAGTGCAGTACTGAAATATGTAGATTGTGTGCAGTCCCCTTACTCCTTTCAGAGTAGTGAATGTGTTTTGATAAAGTCCAAGGGATAGTGTTGCTTGTCTAGAATCACACTGTGAGTCTGTGTGCATTTGGCCAACCATTGTGAGAGAAGCATTTGGTAACATTGTGTATTTGCTGACAGATAACTGTTTTAAAACCTGTCATGTTGTCAAGTTTTAGTAACATTAGAAGCCAGTCTTTGCTTATGCATTCATAAAATGAGTCAGGCTTTGACACTAAAGTGCAGTACTGAAATATGTAGATTGTATGCAGTCCCCTTTCCCCTTCCAGAGTAGTGAATGAGTTTTGGTAAGCTCCTAGGGATAGTGTTGCTTGTCTAGAATCACTCTGTGAGCCTGTGTGCATTTGGCCAACCATTGTGAGAGAAGCATTTGGTAACATTGTGTATTTGCTGACAGATAACTGTTTTAAAACCTGTCATGTTGTCAAGTTTAAGTAGCATTAGAAGCCAGTCTTTGCTTATGCATTGATAAAATGAGTCAGGCTTTCACACTAAAGTACAGTACTGAAATATGTAGATTGTGTGCAGTCCCCTTACTCCTTCCAGAGTAGTGAATGTGTTTTGATAAAGTCCAAGGGATAGTGTTGTTTGTCTAGAATCACACAGTGAGTCTGTGTGCATTTAGGAATCATTTTGAGAGAAACATTTTGGTACTAATGTGTAGTAGAAAATGTTCTGCAATGTGTGCAGTCACCTTACATCTTGTAGACTAGTAAATGTATTTTGTACAAGGGATAGTTGGTTGTCTACAATTATAGTAGCATTTGAAGCCAGTCATTGCTTGTGCATTCATAAAATGAATCAGGCTTTGACACTAAAGTGCAGTACTGAAATATGTAGATTGTGTGCAGTCCCCTTACTCCTTCCAGAGTAGTGAATGTGTTTTGATAAAGTCCAAGGGATAGCGGTGCTTGTCTGGAATCACACTGTGAGTCAGTGTGCATTTGGCCAACCATTGTGAGAGAAGCATTTGGTAACATTGTGTATTTGCTGACAGATAACTGTTTTAAAACTTATGTTGACAAGTTTTAGTAGCATTAGAAGTCAGTCATTGCTTATGCATTGATAAAATGAGTCAGGCTTTGACACTAAAGTGCAGTACTGAAATATGTAGATTGTGTGCAGCCCCCTTACTCCTTTCAGAGTAGTGAATGTGTTTTGGTAAAGTCCAAGGGATAGTGTTGCTTGTCTAGAATCACACTGTGAGTCTGTGTGCATTTGGGTAACCATTGTGAGAGAGGCATTTGGTAACATCGTGTATTTGCTGACAGATAACTGTTTTAAAACCTGTCATGTTGTCAAGTTTAAGTAGCATTAGAAGCCAGTATTTGCTTATGCATTGATAAAATGAGTCAGGCTTTCACACTAAAGTGCAGTACTGAAATATGTAGATTGTGTGCAGTCCCCTTACTCCTTTCAGAGTAGTGAATGTGTTTTGATAAAGTCCAAGGGATAGTGTTGCTTGTCTAGAATCACACTGTGAGTCTGTGTGCATTTGGCCAACCATTGTGAGAGAAGCATTTGGTAACATTGTGTATTTGCTGACAGATAACTGTTTTAAAACCTGTCATGTTGTCAAGTTTTAGTAACATTAGAAGCCAGTATTTGCTTATGCATTGATAAAATGAGTCAGGCTTTCACACTAAAGTGCAGTACTGAAATATGTAGATTGTGTGCAGTCCCCTTACTCCTTCCAGAGTAGTGAATGTGTTTTGATAAAGTCCAAGGGATAGCGGTGCTTGTCTGGAATCACACTGTGAGTTTGTGTGCATTTGGCCAACCATTGTGAGAGAAGCATTTGGTAACATTGTGTATTTGCTGACAGATAACTGTTTTAAAACCTGTCATGTTGTCAAGTTTAAGTAGCATTAGAAGCCAGTATTTGCTTATGCATTGATAAAATGAGTCAGGCTTTCACACTAAAGTGCAGTACTGAAATATGTAGATTGTGTGCAGTCCCCTTACTCCTTCCAGAGTAGTGAATGTGTTTTGGTAAAGTCCAAGGGATAGTGTTGCTTGTCTAGAATCACACTGTGAGTCTGTGTGCATTTTGGGCAACGATTGTGAGAGAAGCATTTGGTTACATCGTGTATTTGCTAATAGATAATGGCTTAAAATCCTGTCATGGTCTCAAGTTTTAGTACTACTAGAAGCTAGTGATTGCTTATGTATTCACAAAATGAGTCAGGCTTTCACACTAAAGTGCAGTACTGAAATATGTAGATTGTGTGCAGTCCCCTTACTCCTTCCAGAGTAGTGAATGTGTTTTGATAAAGTCCAAGGGATAGTGTTGCTTGTCTAGAATCACACTGTGAGTCTGTGTGCATTTGGCCAACCATTGTGAGAGAAGCATTTGGTAACATTGTGTATTTGCTGACAGATAACTCTTTTAAAACCTGTCATGTTGTCAAGTTTTAGTAACATTAGAAGCCAGTCATTGCTTATGCATTCATAAAATGAGTCAGGCTTTGACACTAAAGTGCAGTACTGAAATATGTAGATTGTATGCAGTCCCCTTTCCCCTTCCAGAGTAGTGAATGAGTTTTGGTAAGCTCCTAGGGATAGTGTTGCTTGTCTAGAATCACTCTGTGAGTCTGTGTGCATTTGGCCAACCATTGTGAGAGAAGCATTTGGTAACATTCTGTATTTGCTGACAGATAACTGTTTTAAAACCTGTCATGTTGTCAAGTTTAAGTAGCATTAGAAGCCAGTCTTTGCTTATGCATTGATAAAATGAGTCAGGCTTTCACACTAAAGTACGGTACTGAAATATGTAGATTGTGTGCAGTCCCCTTACTCCTTCCAGAGTAGTGAATGTGTTTTGATAAAGTCCAAGGGATAGCGGTGCTTGTCTGGAATCACACTGTGAGTTTGTGTGCATTTGGCCAACCATTGTGAGAGAAGCATTTAGTAACATTGTATATTTGCTGACAGATAACTGTTATAAAACCTGTCATGTTGTCAAGTTTTAGTAGCATTAGAAGCCAGTCATTGCTTATGCATTCATAAAAATGAGTCAGGCTTTGACACTAAAGTGCAGTACTGAAATATGTAGATTGTATGCATTCCCCTTACCCCTTCCAGAGTAGTGAATGAGTTTTGGTAAACTCCTAGGAATAGTGTTGCTTGTCTAGAATCACACTGTGAGTCTGTGTGTATTTGGGTAACCATTGTGAGAAAAGCATTTGCTAACATCGTGTATTTGCTGACAGATAACTGTTTTAAAACTTATGTTGACAAGTTTTAGTAGCATTAGAAGTCAGTCATTGCTTATGCATTGATAAAATGAGTCAGGCTTTGACACTAAAGTGCAGTACTGAAATATGTAGATTGTGTGCAGTCCCCTTACTCCTTTCAGAGTAGTGAATGTGTTTTGGTAGAGTCCAAGGGATAGTGTTGCTTGTCTAGAATCACACTGTGAGTCTGTGTGCATTTGGGCAACGATTGTGAGAGGAGCATTTGGTTACATCGTGTATTTGCTGATCGATAATGGCTTAAAATCCTGTCATGTTCTCAAGTTTTAGTACTATTAGAAGCTAGTGATTGCTTATGTATTCACAAAATGAGTCAGGCTTTCACACTAAAGTGCAGAACTGAAATATGTAGATTGTGTGCAGTCCCCTTACCCCTTCCAGAGTAGTGAATGAGTTTTGGTAAACTCCAAGGGATAGTGTTGCTTGTCTAGAATCACACTGTGAGTCTGTGTGCATTTGGGTAACCATTGTGAGAGAAGCATTTGGTAACATCATGTATTTGCTGACAGATAACTGTTTTGAAACCTGTCATGTTGTCAAGTTTTAGTAGCATTAGAAGCCCAGTCATTGCTTATGCATTCATGAAATGAGTCAGGCTTTGACGCTAAAGTGCAGTACTGAAATATGTAGATTGTATGCAGTCCCCTTACCCCCTTCCAGAGTAGTGAATGAGTTTTGGTAAACTCCAAGGGATAGTGTTGCTTGTCTAGAATCACATTTAGTTAATATCCAAGGGCGAACGACCATCCCAACGCATGCGTCACATCGCCGTCAGAACGCACGCAACGTTACGACGCGTGCGTTCACTACGCACGACGTTACATTGTGGGTGCCATTAGAAGGCGGGAGCTTTTAGAACGCAGGCGCCGGGACACAGACGGCGGGGAGACAACGCTGGAACCACGACGAGAGACAGGTAAGGATAGGGTTTAGGGTAGTTATGGGGAGTGTAGTGGAGGGGAGGGTTTTAGGCTTTAGGGCTTAGGGTTAATAGTAGGATATGGTAGTGTTTTAGGCTTTAGGGTTAGGGCTCAGGGTTAGGAGTCGAATTTGGTAGTGTTTAGGCTTTAGGGTTAGGGCTTAGGGTTAGGAGTCGTATATGGTAGTGTTTAGGCTTTAGGGTTAGGGCTTAGGGTTAGGAGTCGTATATGGTAGTGGTTTAGGCTTTAGGGTTAGGGCTTAGGGTTAAGAGTCGAATATGGGAGTGTTTTAGGCTTTGGAGTTAGGGCTTAGGGTTAGGAGTCGTATATGGTAGTGTTTTAGGTAATAGGGTTAAAGTTAATGTATGATACTGTTTTTGCCTTGTCTGTTTACGTCTTAGGGTTGAGGGAAGTGTCAGGGCGTTGTACTGTGTTTGGGTGGCCGTTAGGGAGAATTTTGCGGTGTGATAGAATGCGTGGTCTTTGTGTGCGTTGTAAAGGTCTTTTGCATGCATGTGAGGGCGCAGTGCGATGGTATGGTTTGCGTGGTGAATGCATACGATGTAACGGTGCGTGTGATGTGAGAAATGCGATGTAATGGTGTGCGTTGTGTTTGTTTGCGTTGCACCGTCATACATCCATATCCAAATAGTAATGGAGTGAGGCAGGCTTTAGCACATGGATTGATTCACATGCAAATCCACTATGCATGCAGTCCTCTAACCACCTACACATTTGTCTTTCACATCTTCAATACCCCAGACAGTATTCATACAGTTCCTACAAACACCCTGTCACTCCTCTTACACTCTTTTAGTGACTCATTCAGCATCATGTAGTAATCCATTTACTGCGCCAAAACCTAAACACTTATAAATTCACCCAGAAACTCTCCGTGCAATACTGTATACAGCAATACTGTATACATTTAGTTAATATGCAAGTAGTAATGGAGTTAGGCAGGCCTTAGCACAGGGATTGATTCAAATGCATATCTACTATGCATGGAGGCCTCTAACCACCTACACAATTGTCTTTCAGACCTTCAATTTCCCAGCAGTATCTATAAACTCCAGTAAACACTCTTTCAGTCCACTTGCACACCTCTAGTGACTCATCTGGCACTATGTAGTAATCTATTCACTGCACCAAAACACAAAAACTTAAAAAGATTAACCCAGGCACTCTCCTTGTAGTACTGTAATGATTCAGTCAGTACCCAGGTAATCATGCAGTGTCCGAGGTCTTAGCTCATGGACTGTTTAAACATCTATCCACTGTGCATGCAGGCCTCTAGTCACCTACACACTTGTCTTTCACTTCTTCAATTAACTAGTCAGTATCTATATAGTTCAATAAACACCCTGTCACTCATCTTGCACTCCTCCAGTGACTGATCCAGTACCATGTACTAATCTATTCACTGCGCCAAAACCGAAAAACGTAAAAGTTTCACCCAGGCAGTCTCGTAGTAGTAGTCTAATGATTCAGTCAGTACCCAGGTACTCATGCAGTAAACAATGCATTACCACATGGACTGCTTCAAATGTCTATCCAGTATGCATGCAGGCTTCTAACCTACTATACACTTGTCTTTAACAGCTTGAATTCCCCAGTCAGTATCCATGTACTTCCAGCAAACACCCTGTCACTCCCCTGCACTCTTCCAGTGACTTATTCAGCACCATGTAGTAATCCATTCACTGCGCCAAAACCGAAACACTTAGAAATTTACCCAGGCACTCTTCTTGCAATACTCTAATCATTCAGTCAGTACCCAAGTACTGGATTGATTCAAACGCGTTTCCACTATGCATGGAGGCCTCTAACCACCGACACAATTGTCTTTCAGACCTTCGATTTCCCTGTCAGTATCTATAAACTCCAATAAACAACCTGTCACTCCAATTGCACACCTCCACTGACTCATTTGGCACTATGTACTAATCTATTCACTGCGCCAAAACCCCAAAACTTAAAAAGATTCACCCAGGCACTCTCCTTTCAGTACTCTAATGATTCAGTCAGTACCCAGGTAGTTATGCAGTGATCCAGGTGTTAGTCCATGGACTGTTTCAAACGCCTATCCACTATGCATGCAGGTCTCTAGCCACCTACACACTCGTCTTTCACACCTTCAATTCCCCAGTCAGTATCCATACAGTTCCAGCAAACACCCTGTCACTCCCCTTATAGTTCTCCAGTGACTCATTCAGCACCATGTAGTAATGTATTTACTGCGCCAAAAAACAAATACTTATAAATTCATCCTGGCACTCTCCTTGCAATACTCAAAACATTCAGTCAGTACCCAAGTAATAATGGAATGAGGCAGGCCTTAGCACATGGATTGATTTACATGCCTATCCACTATGCAGGTAGGTCTCAAACCACCTACACACTTGTCTTTCACACCATCAATAGCCCAGTCAGTATCCATACAGTTCTTGCAAACACCCTGTCACTCCCTTTGCACTTCTCTAGTGATTATTTCAGTAACATGAAGTAAACCATTAACTGTGACAAAAAACAAACACTCATAAATTCATACAGGCACTCTCCTTGCAATACTCTAAACATTCAGTCAGTTCCCAAGTACTAATGGAGTGAGGCAGGCCTTAGCACATGGATTGATTCAAACGCTTATCCACTATGCATGTAGGCCTCTAACCACGTACACAATTGTCTTTCACACCTTCAATTCGCCAGTCAGTATCCATATACTTCCAGCAGACACACTGTCAATCCCCTTACTCTCCTCTAGTGACTCATCTGGCACCATGTAGTAATCTTTACTGCACAAAAACCCAAACCCTTAAAAGATTCATTCAGGTACTATCCTTGCATTACTCTAATGTTTCAGTCAGTATTCAGGTACTCATACAGTGAAGCATGCCTTTTCACAAGGACTGTTTGAAATAACTATCCACTAAGTATATAGTGGTGTAACCAGTTTTACACTTGTGCATCAGGCCTACTTTTCCACAGTTACTATGCATACACTCCAGCAAACACACTGTGACTGCTGTTGCAAACCCATAGTGAGTCTTTTAGTAGCATGTAGTGATCTATTCAATGAAGTAAAATTCAAACAACTGTGATTTCACTCAGTGTCTCTCCTTATAGTACTGTAATCATTCAGTCAGTTAGCATGTAGTCTTTCAGTGAGGCAGGCTATAGGGCATGAACTGCTTCAAAGTAGTATGCACTATGCATGTAGTGTTTTAACCATCATCACACTTGTGCTTCAGGGCTAAAATTTCTTAGTCAGTATTTATATAAAATGTGTTTGTATAGTGATAGAATAGTATAAATTATAAAGTTATTAATCCACATTTATTTGTGATTATTTTTTATAGATACTGTTTTTCACCATTAAAATAGAGGAATCATGCCAGGAAAAAAAAAAAAAAAAAAGAACAGAGAAAGGACAGTTACTTATAGAAAAATCAACCACAAGTATTGAAAGAACAACATATTGTGGCTAAAAAGAACAAATCTTCGGGTAAGATCACAAAGCAATTTATTAAAAATGTTTGGAGGACCAGACAGAATGTATAGAATGCTGAAACCTCTGAGAATGCTTCAACTTGGAAAAATATTCAAAATATTAGGAAAAGCAAAAAAGCAAATGGACAGTCAAAGGAGACGAAGTATGGTAAAAGAAGGCAAAATCAGTATAAGGAAATACGCAAACAAATATTTTACAAGAGAGTAGTACATAAGCTGAAAGATGTGAAGAAATATAAAGTGAGCTCTATTTTATAAAAAGAAGAAGCATATTGAAAGCATTGTTGAAAAGGCTTTTGAAGTAAAAAGGAAACTATTAATTTTAGTATTAAACAGAATTTGATCACTAGATAAACCAATCCATTTAATGAAGGCCAAAAGTAGGAGGAAAAGAGTAATTAATAGAACAAATTTTTATGATATTTTTTTGGGAGAATGGAAACACAGTTCAAGTTCAGAGCCTTTCTTTAATGAAGAGAGTTATTTACAGAGCAATAATTTATTGTATGCAGTTGACACCAGTGGCCGAGGTTATGAGGTTAGAAATGGTTGTCCAATTGACACAGAGAAAATGGTTGAAAGAAATGCAGAAGAAGTGATAGCTGATGAAGTTTTAGGGAGACGTCCTAAACACCCTGTGTACACTTGGGATTGCAGTAGTATTTGTAGTGTACGACAAGAATCTATTGGTAAATTATGTAGTTTCTTACGAGCATATAGTAAAAAAAAAAGTGTTAAACAAAAGATTAAGGTGTTGCAAGGACTAGACCCTTGCAGAGTGAGAAAAAATACTGGTTTGCAAGGTCATTCTCTTGCTTGTCTTTCTAGGAAAGTTTGTCAAAGTGTTTTTCACAATTTTAGGATGTTAGCAGTACATCATACTCAAATGCGGAAGTTAGTGAGAAGATTGTATTATGCAAAAAGTCCAGCACTAAAGTTAAATGGGATGAGCAGTGCTCTTTTGCGTGGGTCAGTATCAGATGTGAAGAAGGTTTGTGATGATATTGAGTTTTGTTACTTTGGTCCTCAGCAAGAGAGTGTAGAAACTGACACATTAGTAGAACAAAATGTTGAAGACAATGTAGAACCCATGATTACAAAAAATGTTGAAGATCAAATCACAAAGTTTAAGGTAATTTCAGGTGAAAGACCAAATGTTTCTTGTATTTGTTGTCGGCGAAGTCACTATAAAAATCAGACTAGGAGTGTCAATCTGTATTTAAAAAGTGAAACAGAAAATAATGATAAGTGGAAAAAATTTGCAACTTATTTGTTGGTAGAGGATTGTTTTGATTTGGGATATGAGCAGCGTATTTGCAAATATTGTTATAACAAATTAGATGAGAATAAAATGCCTGCTAGAGCTGTTCATAATAATCTAGAGTTGGTTGCTATTCCTCCAGAGCTGATAGATTTAAATACTTATGAGTCTATTCTCATTCAATTTGTGCACCCGTTTCAGACTATTGTTCATATGGAGCCTAAAACAGGTAAATTGCCTCCATCAGAGTTACAAAGAGGATTGAAAGGAAGAGTTGTGTATTTACCATTAGATTTAAAGAAAAGCATTGAAACTATTGGTGTAGACCATGCAGAAAACAAACCACTAGTCATTCTAGTTAATGGTGTTCCTACTAAGAATAAGAAAATCTGGCAAGAATTAGTGGATGTTAGAAAAGTGCAAAAGGCATCATTGTATCTGATAAAAAATAATGAGTACTATAGAAATGTGTTTGTAGGAGAAGAAGACATAGATTTAGCAGAAGATAATGAAACATTAAGTGGACAAATTGAAAAAGTGGACATGTCCAGATGTGAAGAAATCTATGAACATTACAGTGTACATCTACTTCATTCCAAAGAGGTGATGGGGAATATGATTGAGTTGTTCCAAATGAAAAAAGCAAGAGGAAGTCCAATGAGTGTATGGGAAGAGAGCTTGGAAGCTTGTTGTTTCCCGCAGTTGTTTCCAACAGGAAAAAGTGGACGATATGATGAACGTCCTGTGCAGATTCCTACATCTGAATATCGGACAACAAGATAATATGCAGAAGATCCAAGATTTCGACAATGTATCCCTTATAAGTTTCATCTTCTGTTTGAAAGTGACTTGTCTGGACTTTCATATGCAGTAAATTTCATTTTAAAAACTGGAATGCATCTGCAAAATGTAACTGCAAAGGATTTTATGGGTAAAGTGCATCAGAGAGATGATCATTTAGAATCTCAGTTGATTAATCTGATGGCATGTCAGCGTGGGACTAATGAATATTGGTACCGTCGTCATGGAGAACTGAAATGTATGCTACGGAACTTAGGAACTCCTAGATGGTTCATTACACTAAGCTGTGCTGAGTATGCTTGGGATGATTTACTTGAATTTCTTCGAGAGGCAAATTCCAATATAAAAAATATTGAATACAAGACACCTGGAGAATTGTGCTCTTTGAATCCTGTTAATGTATACAGATATTTCAATCATAGATTTGAAGCTATGATGTCTTTCATCTGCAATAAAAAAAATCCTCCTCTTGGAGAAGTTGTGGATTTCTTTTGGAGAAAGGAGTATCAAGCAAGAGGTGCTCCTCAGATACAAATGTTGTTATGGATCAAGGACGCCCCCAAATTTGGAACAGATTCAGATGATACTGTTTTGTCTTTCATTGAAGATTATGCCACCTGTGCTGTACTCAATAGCAGAGAAGATAAAAACTTAAAACAACAAGTCTTACGATTCCAAAGCCATAGGTGTGGAAAATACTGTCGACGAAAGAACAAGTCTAAGGATAAGTTCTATACCAAATGTCGTTTTGGATTTCCACGTCCTGTATTATCCAAAGGAAGAGTGAACAGTTTTATGTCAGCTATGCGACATACCATCACAAGAATGTCTCCGAAAAATACCTACAACTTAAGAAGAAGTGAAAAGTCAAAATACATAAATGACTACAAACCAGTTATTTTATCCATGTGGAACGCTAACATGGATATTCAGTATATTTCGGACAATTCCATTGCTGTTGCTCGATATGTAATGTCCTACATTACTAAATCAGAAAAGACGGAATAGAAAGAAATGTGGGAAGAGATTTCTCACGAGAAGACTCTAAGTAAAAAATTATACAGTTTCAGTTTGAGGATGTTATCGCATCGTGAAATTGGAGCATATGAATGCTCAGATCGGTTATCATCTGCAAGTCTATACTGCAAAAGTAGAAGAATCATTTGGGTGAGCCTAGGTCTTGCAGCAATGCAAAATCGGGTACTGAAATCTGGTCAAGAAATTGAATATTTAGCAGAAAAAGAACCAGAAAGTGCAGATATTTTGAGAATGAATATGTTGGACACATATTACCCAAACAGAAGTCATCATCTTGAGAACATGTGTCTCTATGAAGTGATGCAAAACCACACTTTTAAAAGGAATACTACAGAGAACATCAATGATGGAAAATATGCAGTGATTGGTTCCGAAGGATGTTTGGTGAAACAAAGGAAAGGAAATGTAATTAATCACAGGAAACTGAGTTGCGACACTGCTGATAAAAGGGAAATTTACTATTTAGCCCTTTTGCAAATGTTCAAACCATGGCGTTCAGAACTGGAATTACTTGGAGATTTTCAGAGCTATGAAGATTCATTTAATGCTTGTAAAGATAGCATACAATGCAGTGCTTTTGCAAATTATGTTAAAATTTTGAATGATTAAATTAATCAAGAAGCTACAATTGCAGCTGAGATTGCTAGAGACAGTTCTCAAGACAGTCAACGTTCTGCTGCACTGAGTCAAGATCCACTAGGACAACCAATTGTTGAAAATGAAGCAGCAATTGCCATGAATGAGGTGGAAACAGCAATGCATCAAGCTCAAGAAGATGTAATGCAGTTAGGAAACTTGGAAGAACAACTAAATGTTGGACAGAAACAAATATATCAACAAGTGAAAGAACAGATTGACCATGGATTACTTCATGAAAAAAAAGAGTGCTCATGTACATCATTTCAACCTATCCAAATGTATGTGAGTGGTCAAGCTGGAACAGGAAAAAGTTTCTTAATTAAAGTAATTACAAGTTATCTGCAGAGAACAACTGAGTCGCATTTTTCTTGTGTTGTCACTGCTTCAACTGGGCTGGCAGCACATAACATGAAAGGAATTACTTTACATTGTTTACTAATGCTACCAGTAGAGCATGAGAACAAATTGGAATACCACAAGTTATCTGGAGAAGCTTGTTGTGAAGTTTCAAGAGTCCTGAAGAAAATGAAACTTCTCATTATTGATGAGGTAAGCATGGTCTCAAACTTGATGCTTGCCTTTGTGCATTTAAGAATGCAGCAAATTCTTAAAACAGAGTATGACATGTTATTTGGAGGAAAACACATCATAGTTTTTGGAGATCTACTGCAACTGACTCCGGTAAAAGGACAACCGGTATTTAAAACACTTGCGCATGAAGATACCAGAAAGTCTCTCGGTCGCGTTGGTAACGTGAACATTTGGACATATTTTGAATACAAAGAACTGACAACAAATATGTGACAGGCAAATGATGCTGAATATGGAAGTATTCTTCAAGATATAAGAATTGGACTTCTGACAGAACATGGCAAACAAGCTTTGCAGAGTCGATTACTTTCCAATTTGTTTTCAAATGAAAATGTAGTTCCTGAGAAAGTGTACATGAAAATTGCAGAAAATAAATCAGTGATCTCCTTACTGCCAACACAGGCGTGAGTGTTCTATATTCAACGAAGAACTATTGAAACTGGAAAATGGAGAAATTATAAAAATGGAAGCCATCGATAAAATAGAGCATGAAGGAATCACTATTATTTTGATGGGAAAATTGAAAACAAAACTGGATTCTTTAGAAAAAAAGATATCTAAAACGGATGGTTTAGAAAAGACTCTATATGCATGTGTAAACTGTCGGGTAATTTTAAGGTGTAATTTGGATGTAGAAAAAGGTTTAGTTAATGGAGCAATGGGTAAAGTGTTGGATTTTGTTAATTATCAGAAAAAAGAAGGAATTGAATTTTTAAAAATTAAATTTGATCAAATTGAAGAAGTTAAAGAAATTGGTCGTTGTTCAGTTCATTTTTTGCTTGTTAAAAATGTATATGTCCGTAGGAAACAATTTCCATTTTCTCTGGCATACACAATGACTATTCATAAATCTCAATGATTAAGTGTAGACAGTGCATTGGTGAATATAGGATCTACTGTGTTTAAAGAGGGTATGGCATATGTTGCTTTGTCGCGAGTCAGAACATTATCTGGTTTGTTTTTGATTGATTTTGATGACACAAAGGTTACTGCAGATGCAAACTGTGTAAAAGAGTATAATAGGTTAGGAAGGGTGTATGCTCCCAATTTAGGTCAATATATTGTATTTGAAAAGTGTGTGGTTGGTCGAAAAAGAAGGTTTGAGAATATCTGTACTGAAGGTGTAGAGAAGGGAAAAGAACAAGATAATGTTGTGATAATAGTTCAGGTGTCAACTGCTATGCTAATTTAGTGGTCAATGTTGTTTTTTATCTTGAAGGTTTGCTAGAACAAATTATGCAGAATCGGGAAAAAGATTTTGTTACTTGTTGCATTCTGTTTATGAAAAATTTACAACAGATACAAGTAAAATACAAACTGTTTCAGATGTTCGTAATCTTTTGGTTGTGTGTTCTGGTTCTACACAATTTACGCAAAATATCCAACAATATGCTCAGGAATTTTTAATGTATATGCTTACCATTTTTGAAAATGAAGGTGTAGAAATAGAAAATATTTTTGGCCTTTGGTACATCATTGTGAAAATTGCATGTATACATGTAGCACTAATGTAGACACTGAAAGATTTCTATATTTAACATTACCGGACTGTAAATCAGTGTCTTTCAATAAATTAGTTATAGGTGCAAATTAAAACATGGAGTGTAGCCAATGTAAATCAGAAATGTTATCCACATTATTTAAAAAAAAATATGGACGATATATAATTTTAATGATGCAACGTTGTTCAGCTGATGGAAGAAAATTGGATACTTTAATAAAGCAATTTGTAGCAACACAAATATCAATATCAGGAAGGACTTTTGTAGCAATTGCAATAATTTTCTATGATGGTCCTTCCACAACATCTGGCCATTATACTGCCTATCTAAAATGAGACAAAGGCTGGACACTTTGTAATGATGCCCAGTTGGTTTTCAAACAACGTTTGCCTAGTGAATTACCAAATTCCTACCTAATATTTTTAAAGCCAAAGTTTTAGGAAGATATTCACTCTCTGAGGAATTTATTATTATAATTTATTAGGATTACCATTGGACAATTTACATAAAAAACAGTGCAAAAATACCATTTGGCCTCAAGGAAAGGTATATGTTTGAATTATGGACTTTTTCGTACTCATTGACTCGTGTATATTTTAAAGGGACAACATTTACAGTTTTTATAAATTAAAGTTATAAAGTTTTGTTAGCAATAAGCAGTTCATATATGTGTGATTTGTATTTTCTGGTATTTTACCCGCTGTTATGTGATGAGTACGATTGAAATCACTGTTTCTAGTGAAATTCAATATATTCTGAGAACAGCAAAAAAGGCAAACAAATTGCTTTATTTAAAATATGCTGTGTTGTTAAAAATTTATTATTACATGTTATAACAAGTTTTTCTTTTATTTCACAGATCCTAATTCTAAAATAAGCAATTTACCCCAATTTACATTACAAAAAACATCTGAAAAAAATGTGTACAATTTTTAATTTCTATTATTGTGAAGGTAAGTTTAACTAAGTATTAATATGGACAATGGGCAGATCTGCAAGAAGGTACAAAGTTTTAATTCGTTTTTCAAAACACCCTGTTTAGACCTATGTAGTTTTGGAATCTCGTACGTGTCGCGTATGGGCTTGGAGTCACGTACCGGTCGCATGGCAATCGTACACAAAAATCCGTACTCAACGCATACCGTACGCGGATCCTACACCACAATCGTAAAATGGTGACTATGTTCCACGCAGGGATCGAGAAAGGTGCGCATAGGGTGCGCGAATCCAAAAAAAACTTGTAAAAAAAAATAATAACAAACTATTAAAAATATAGTTTAAAAAAAATAAAAAAAATATAACAAATAGTTTAAAAAAATGTACAAATATTTAAAAAAAAAATATTCATTCAAAACAAACAATATTTTTTTATTTTTAAAATAATTAAGCGAAAAAAACCTTATAAAAATGGTGAGAACAATATCAAAAAAATAAATAAAAGAATTGATACGCTGAATATATAAAGATTTAGAAATCCTATGAAAATCATTAAACATCATAGGTTTAGAGATAAGTTATAGATAGGAATTAGCATTTAAAAAACCTTTGAAATTCACTTAAAAAACCATAGGTTTCAGGTATGTTATAGTTAGGAATTAGCATATAAAAAACCTTAGAAATTCACTGAAAAAACCATAGGTTTCAGGAGCGTTATAGTTAGCTGGACATTTACCTCGTACAAAACCATTGAAATTCCCCCGTTATAGTTAGTTCAGCTAACTATAACTCGCACCCCCACAATGCACTGCTGATGACGTCACATATTACATCACTCATGACATGGTCAGTGACATCACTGATGACATCTCAAATGACATCACTGATAACATCACTGATGACGTCATTCATGTGATCATTTGATGCATCTTCTCACAATTTAATATAACATTTGATACACCCACTCTAAATTACATACTGCCACTCTCAAAACCATAGACACTCCAACACCAATAAGTACATACCCCCTCACAGAGTCTTAGGTCTCAACACCCATCCTCTCACTCACCCGTACAGTCACTCATACTTATGGTCACTCAGTACGGGACTATCATATGCACTCATACACCTGTATAGATACTCACACACCGCTACTCATCCATAGAGGTACTGACACACGTACTCAGTCATGCAAATAATTAATCACACTGCCATTTACTCACCTATACAGTTATACAGACACTAGCTCAATTACTCATACAAATACTAGCACATTCTTATGGTCTTATACAATCAATGATACAAGCACACACTCATCCATATAGCCACTCACACTATCACACACTCTCAGTTATAGTTATTTCTGTACTCCAACATAAATATATACTGCCGTTCACATATGTAGTAAATTACACATGTACTAATGAAATATATATTCACTCAACAACACAACCATACACATATTCACCCACCCATACAGTCCATCACAGACCTAGTGTTGAAACCATGCACCCAGTGAATCACCCACTGACACATCTATGCACAGAGTCATACATATCCCATCCACATAAACACTCAGGCACCCATACAGATACTCAGACAACCAATCAATAACTTATATAGACACTTATGTACCTATTCACTAAACCATGCATCCGCTTACACACCAACAGACAGACACATACAGAAATTCACACAGTTTAGTCACTAACCCATGCAACCAGTAAGATATGTTTAATCACTCACTTATACAGCCACTCATTCCCCAATACTGCTTGGCATATATATAAAACAAAATTATACTTTACAGAAACACACAGACACTGAATGATGTCATCAGTGATGTCATTTGAGATGTCATCAGTGATGTCACTGACCATGTCATGAGTGATGTAATATGTGACATCATCAGCAGTGCATTGCGGGGGCGCGAGTTATAGTTAGCTGAACTAACTATAACGGGGGAATTTCAATGGTTTTGTATGAGAGAAATGTCCAGCTAACTATTACGCCCCTGAAACCTATGTTTTTTTCAGTGAATATATATATATTATCTACTGGTGGTCGCCAGTAGATAGTTATAGTTAGGACCGTGTATCCATAGGAAATCCGCAACATTCTATTTGGAATAACTTTGGCGCCGGTTGACGAATCCTCGCGAAATTTTCAAATATATATATATATATCAACTTTCACCTCTTCAGAAAACCGGGACACTTCCTGCGTCGGTGCAAATACGGGTCCGAAGCAGCCCAATTATTACATCATTTTCACTGAGTACCAAAGTACTATTGCACTCTCGTCAGGACACAATAACCGCTACGAGTCCATCCGTCAATGAAAGATCGTATTTATTTCATAGCATAGAGCATCAGCCAGAAATTTACCCAACGCGTTTCGGAGAAACTGAAAAAAACATAGGTTTTACAGACGTTATAGTGAGGAATTAGCATTTAAAAAACCATAGAAACATTTCACTCATAGAAAACCATAGAAATTCCCCTGTTATAGTTAGTTGAGCTAACTATAACTCCGAAAATGAACTGCTGATGATGTCACATATTACATCGTTCATGACATGGTCAGTGACATCACTGATGACATCTCAAATGACATCACTGATGACATCATCCAGTGACTATGTGTTTCTATAAAATGTAAATATGTTTTATATGTATATGCCAAGGTGTATTGAAGAATGAATGGGTGTATAAGAGTCAGGATGGATGATTAAGTAGGTGTGTAACTGACTGTATAAGTGAGTGATTAATTGTGTCTTACTTAATGCGACTGATACAGACATTCACACAGTTTAGGTTGTCAGGTGGTGTGTAAGCGATTGCATGCGTTGGTTAGCAGTTAAATGAGGATCTATATGGCTATTGATTGGTTGTCTCAGTATCTGTATGGGTGCCTGAGTGTCTGTGTGGATGGGTGGGGGGTGTGACTCTGTGCACAAATGTGTGAGTGGATAATTCACTGGGTATATGTGTTCACGTCTATATCTGTGAAGGGATGTATGGCTTGGTGACTCTGTGTATGAGTGTATTGGTGAGTGAATGGATGCCTCAGTGGTACATGTGCAAGTAACTGCATATGAGAAAGGCAGTATATATTAGTGTTGGAGTGTATAAATGAATATGTGTGAGACTGAGTGATTGAGAGAGCGCCTGTATGGATCACTGTGTGCTTGTATTAGTTATTGTATTAGAGTGGAAGTATGTGTCAGTATATGTTTAAATAAGTGAGGTGGTATATGCGTAACTGTACAGGTGAGTAAATAAAACTGTGATTGATTATTTCCATTACTGACTACATGTGTGAATAACTCTATCATTGAGAGGCGGTGTGTGAGTGTCTGTATAGATACGTGACTGGATATGATAATGCTGTATTGATCGCTGACTGTATGTATGAGTGACTGAATGGGTGAATGAATAGATGTGTGTGTAGACCTAGGAATTAGTGAGTGGATATGTACTAACTGGTATTGGTGTGTTCATGGTTTTGAAAATTATAGTCTCTATTTTAGAGTGGGTGTATCAACTATTAAATTAGGGTCTGATGAGGTGCATCCGATTTTCACCTGGATGATGTCATCAGTGATGTCATCAGTGATGTCATTTGAGATGTCATCAGTGATATCACTGACCATGTCATGAATGATGTAATATGTGACATCATTGCGGGGGCGCTAGTTATAGTTAGCTCAACTAACTATAACGGGAATTTCTATGGTTTTCAATGAGTGAAATGTCCAACTAACTATAACGTCCCTGAAACCTAGGGTTTTCTCAGTGAATATATATATATATATATATATATATATATATATATATATATATATATCAAAGCGAAACAAATAAATGTCAATACGCTCTCAGGAATATATATATATACAGCACAGTGGCAGTAGACCGACTCTTTCTGTTCTACTTTATTTTAATTTGGCGATATGTGTTGTTGAGGTTCTTCTATGAAATTACGTGGGATTTCTCAGAAGCATCATGGTAAATAGCAATGACAAGTCATTTTGTGATTGGCTACTGACTGCTTTTATAAAAGTTAAAGGCAGCCATCTTGTTTTTAGGTACACTATGGATGTGTTCTGCATTACGCTTTCAGATATATGGTAAGTATTAGGTTTGATATTTAACCCCTCCCTATAACCACTTTATTGAAGTGTTAAGAAATAGGAAAAAAATGTATAAGTGCCGCAGTAGCAAATATAGCGTACTAAAGTATATTTTCTATTTTTAACATATTTAAATATCATTAAAAATGTCTACGGAGTAGCACAGTAATACCTACAAATTACAGTGCTACTTAAATGGTTTTTTTTAATGAGCAGTTCTCCCTAAACTGCTGTAAAAGTATATAGAAAATTATAAATACATTTTCTACCTATTACCACTTTAATAAAGTAATAATAGGTAGGGAACAACAATAAAACCAACTACTTTCCTATATCTAAGTCCCTAACCCAGAACGCAGCCAAATTGTGCTAAAATTATATGGCTGCCTTTTACCTTTGGTACACACAGCCATTAACCAATCACGTACTACCTTCTCATCTGCATGTACCGCAGTATAATGCGAACCCACCGCTGTGTACCGTGCCACGATATATAACTACGTATTTTACAACTTAAAATTTAACACTACTTTCACTGCTGTCAACAATTCTTGCAGTGCATCGCTTCCTGAGAAATTTTGCACTGCAAGCTGCTCTGCCTTCCATGCTCTCTTAGTGTAGCGCATAGAAGTAGGCATTAGATTGTTGTGTTCTAGGTGACATTTTAATCATGTTAGAAATGTTAATTTTATTCTTGTTATTTATAACTTGTATTCTTGCCGTTTTTATAATATTCTGTGAAGTAATGTGAGGCGGAGTATGGGTATAATTGTGAATTTCTCTAGGATAGCTAGTCGTATGCATAAAATAGTGTGCATAGTAGTGATAAAACTAATTTGGTTTGTAATTTGCTGAATTTAAATGAGGATCTTCAGTATTCAAGGTAGCATAAGCTTGTAAACCAGGCATAATTATTTTTAACAGTCTCAATCTCACAATTATCTGAAATAGAACCTGGTAGTACAATATCATTCATTGAAATCTTTATCACATAAGGCAGTTGCAATGTATCTGTGGGCCCCATAATCTGATATTGAACCTTTTCCCATGCTATCTCCCAGGAACAGGATAAGGGTTAATGTTTGCAGCATAAAACCCTATTTGGGCTCTGTGGGATGGGGAGTGAGGCTTTAGTTCATGAACCACAGGCAAGGCAATTGTCTTGCAGAGACGAAATGTCCATTTAGTAGCAGTAGAATGATGAATATCGTCGACACCCACATGATGAAAAGAAAAGTTCCCAAAAGGATCCAGGCATAGGACCACAGAGAAATCAAATATTAGTCACGAAACCATTGACAAACGCCAAGCAGCCTTTGGCAGTGAATGACTGTAGAAGGGGTGGAAAAATCTTCAGTGAAATATCCAGAGTAATTTTAAATGCTATTGGCCTCTCGAGACTCTTAAAAGAGCAACAGTTAAAATTACGTAGGGTCAGGTGGAATTTCATAGTAAAATGTGGATAGATGTTTAACATTGGCCACTGTCATATTTGCAGCAACAGCTGTGTTTGTTGCACTCAGTGTTCTGTGTAGAGTATTAGACAAATATCCCTGGCTGTAGCTATAATAGAGATCCTGATGAAAGCCACAAAACTCATCAGGATAACCCTGTAGCTAGTTTTACTCACCCACTTACTTGCACTGCACATTTCCCATCACTCCATCTGTTCACGTTGGGTTTTAGGAATACCCCTTACATCTGAAAACATCCCTGAGCTCCTTCCTCTCAGCGAGGGGGCTGCAGCCCACATCATGACTAGGCTTCATGATGTGAGGAGGATTCCCCACGATGAACCATGACACTTTTGGTGTGTGAGGGATACCGACTTTAAAAGGGAACCCCCCCTGACAGTCAGTTTGTTTCCCGTTTTTGACGTTACTTAGTCTCTTCGGACCCGAGGGCTCTGTGTGTATTGAGTCTTTAACTGGGGAGCTTGCCCTCGCTGGTCCCTCTCTTCTCCTCAGGCCCCCCTTGTGTGAATACTGGTCTTAAAGATGGTTCAAAATCACTCTTGTTGTGTTTTTTTTTTCCCAAACTAGATCCCCAACTTTGTGAACCCACCCATCAGCAGCAGTGATAACCTTCTCTTCACGGGTGGGGGTGTCAGTGTGGTTTGTGTTAGACTTCTTGGATACTCTGTAAAACATACAAATTTTTCTCCAAGTGAAATTTATTTTCATCCGCCACTATCCCAGAATTATCTAATCAAGGCACATACATGAGTGCTGGAGAGAACCTCGTATGGAGTGTGTCCTCCCAATACTGATCTAGGCAAGGTATTTAACGCTATCTCAACTCCGTACAGAGTTTGGTATCAACTAAGACCTGAACTTAGCATCTTAGCAGTCAAAGCTTGTTTAATCATGACATGAGCATGCTCTGCAATGCTTGTCAATTCAGCTTTGAACAGGTTGCTGAATTGCAGACAAACTCCCAGACCAGATCCAGAATCCATGTAAGCCTTGGAGGCAAAACGCAGGACCTTTCCCTGATGGAAATGAATGAACATCGCTACCAGGCACTCCAACTCTTTTACTACTGAAGCGCTTGCATTTCTCTTTGGCCAAACCCATAGAAATCGAGAACACAAATCAATTGCTACCAATAGGTACTTATATCAGTTAGCTGAGTGGAGGGGACCGATGTGATCCAAATAAATCATCCGGAAGGGCATATTTGAGATTATGAGGGGATTTGGCGAGGGTCTTTTGAGAGTGGAGGGTTTAATCTGCAGACACACTGACAAATGTCACACTGCCTAACATAATCCCTAGTCTGCTATGCTATGGTTGCATTTATCCCTGCATGTGCAGATGCCAGCCCCTCATGGGCTTCTTTGATTAAATCTAATCTGGACAGACTATTTGATATTCTGTCTCCCACTCCTGGTAATGTGACAACAGGAGTGTTATCTGAATTAAGGGTGTAGGAGTATTTGGGATGAAAGCCTGTAGGAGTTTTCCCATCTTGTTTGTTTGCATTTGTGGCTGTTAAAATGCCTGTGTCGATCTTTGTTTGAGATCTGGTTAAGACTGCTACTCTAACAGTCTGATCTGCAGTCTTTTACTGCTAGTTCAGATGCACAGTTCCCCTTGGTGTGAGTGCCATCACTTTGATGGCCCAAAGTGTGCCTCACATGGACAAATGCATGTTTTGCTGGACTGCCATCTAAGATTTTTTGTAAGGGTGCATTGTGGGATGATTTGACCATTCTTTGCTACATCTGGTACCGTTGCGCAGGCTGTGGAGTACTTGTATTTTGTTCCTACTTCAGGTTGGGTAGGGACATCTGTATGGAAGATACTCTGGTAAGACTCAATGGGTAAGGTAGGTGGTGTCAGAGAAACATTCTGTTCATATAGGAGAAAAGTTGTGTATGAAGAGAGAGATCATTCTGAAAATGTACATCCACTGCACTCAAAGAAGAATCTCACTGTACCCATCTCGGGTGTAGGGCACGAGCATTTGGAATGTTTGCTATAGTGGCCACTTCTAGTGCTTTTCCAGGAGAAACAATGATAAGTTTTCCCTGCGCCAAAGAGCGCTCCTTTAAAATAGCCATCAGGATCTTTTCCATTGAAGCAAAACGTGCTTTCTGATTAGGAATACGAGTGAGACTTAGCAATAGGAACAGTATTTCTTTCATAATGACTGGGTATGACACTGATAACTAGGTTGGTTTAATTTCCCTAGTTACTAAATATTTAGTCTCAAGCCTGTCTGCTTGTAGAGCACACAAGATATCAGTGTGCACATTCAGCCATTGTTTAGATTAAAACAAGGGCTTCACTCTGCCAGCTTAGTGAAGCGAGTGAGTATGTTCAAAGTTAGAAAATCCCAGAAGGGACTGTAACTTTTTTAATGTATCCGGAGGCTGCAAAGTAGCACACTTCTGAAGGAAGTCCAGAGCTAAACCCTTGCCTTCGCTAGGTAACTCATATCCTATGAAGGTCACCGTCAGGTAGGCAATCTTCAATTTTTAAAAGTTAATTTTGTAACCATTTGATGTTAATATGGCCACCACTCTGTCTACCCTGTTTAGGTGTAGATTTAAATCATCATCAGTAAGATAGATATCATCAGTGTATGACAATACCCTGGTTCTAACATCTCCATGATTCGCTCTGAAAATAAGACAGGGTTGTTCCTATAGCCCACCGGCAAGCGCCTGAATGGAAAACTGTACTCTGTCAAAACTGAAAGTGGTTAGATAGTCACTTTTAGGTGCTATGCTTTGACTAAAGAACCCATTGGAAATATCCAGAGTCTGTTAGTATTTTTTCACAACCAGTTGATCATTAAGCATGTGCTATGCGTGCTTTGCACTGCGTATGTTTGCGTATGTGAATTTAGATTTTTCTAGTCTAAGACTATTCTATAATAGCCATCTGGTTTAGAGATGGGAAAAAGGGGCCTTACTCCCATTCCATGTCCACATTTATTCAACATTATTTTGACCAGTAATTCGTGGATCATTCAAGGATACCGATCCTTAAATCCTCTTAGGATTACACCTTTAAAAAACAAGGCACTTGGAAGAGGAAACGTTTTGCCCTCTCACCAGTGTGGGATAAGCAGATCACTGGATGATTGGTGAATCAAAGAAATCTGATTGGCTAGCAGCAAGTTAACGGTTTTGTTTCAAGAAGGAAGGATTTGTTCCCCCTTATTCGGTCAGGTAAACATGTACAAAATCTGTGCCTTTCGAATGTAAACTCAATCAATTGCATACACCCTATTCAATGCCCAAAAATGTATAAAAATAAATTACGAGGTGGACCAGTGTTTTCAGTGGGTATAATCAATGTTGTATGTACCCTCCTATACAGAAAGCAGATACAAAATGTTCTAGTGCTGACGGTGCAGTACACAGAGAGTAGTAAGGGAGGTGAATTTGTACGGTGCCAAAAGATCAATACAGGGTGGATCAATAAATCTATTTAGCTATCTCTCTTATTATTAATTGTTGTTTTTTTTAAACAAAGGTTCTCATAATTCCATTCTTTTATTTGATTAATGACATAAATTCCAGGGTCTCATCAGGGCAAAAGTGTCACTTGACCATCTGTATCATCATAAGAAAGTTGAAAGTCCCATATGTGTGAATCAGATCAGAATTCCAAATCAAGCAGCCACACTTCCCCAGGAACTGGGAACTTCACAAATATAGACAAACAGCTAACACTTCTGTAATTAGTCCATAAAGCGAGTCCGTGGGAATTATGTCTCACTGTCCATGGTCAAATTACGTCAACCAGCACAAGATGCCAGGCAGTGAAGATTGCATCCTGAAAAAAGGTGATGGAATGAGTATATATATGGGCTGGTAGAGCAGTTATTGACCATTAGGAGGGAGAGGGATTCCTGAGGAGTGGATACTGTTCTTGAAATCAGAAAAGTGCCACAACCCAGTCTTCAGGTTGATCAAAATATTTTTTTCAATTCATTGTTTTTATTTTTTGATACTTCTGAACAAAAAACAGTGCAACTATGAACTGTAGATAAATTGAAGTTATAGTTACTACACAAAACTAGAAAACCCTGCAGTGGCCTGGTTATGGTTAAATGAGGAAACCATAAGTCATTTCCTTCCATGGAATACATAACTCACACTAAAATGCTCAGAATTCATAATGTACAGCCAAAGGCCGTGCACAGCTGGATCAGTGACACAGAGGCTGGCAGAGGATCTGACTGCAGACCAGCCCTGCCAATGGCTGTACACAATTGATTCAGTGTTATTGGGGTAAGTGCAGGGCCTACACCCAGAGCCTGCTAGGCCTGGCTGAACATATTCATGTTCGCTATGTAGCACAGCAGGTGTTGGCTGCATGGGAAGTAAAACCTAGGCTCTGTAGCCAACTCCCACTGATCACAGCCAAGGCTTTGTGCAGTGGGTTTGGCCTCATGAGATATTCCCCTGAAGAAACACAGTCCTAGAGAACTTTGTAAGTAAACAAAAATACTTTGGCCCCCCCGAAATCAGCCATTATGGCTAACAGTGCAAACTATAACTAACATACCCCCTGGACACTGCTGAAGACATCACACAGGATATTACTGACATCGCAATTACATAATTGATGAGATCACTGATGACGTCTCCAATGAGATGACTGTATGCGCAATTGTATATAAATTGTAGTGCTCAGTGTGTTCATGTCAAACAAGCACACAAAATATTTGAAACCTACAGCGAGTAACTATGAGAAAAGGAAAGTAAGTCAGCAGTCTGTACATTCAATACTGGGGAGAAGGGAGTTGAGATCTTAGAGTATGCTTGTAGAATATGGTGCCGTATTAGTATTTACCCAACACAAGTGAATTCTGTGTGCCCAGGTCACAAGGATATGACCTATTTTATCCAAATATGTGGATAATTAGTATATGGTGGAAGGTATGAGACCTAAGAGTGTGATTGAACTATGCTTTATTTGCAGTTTAAGAACTATGCACAAATGTATTGCATGTACACAAGATATGGGGTAATGGTCAGTATGATGCAACACAATAGCTAATACAGCAAACATATTCTGGCAACAGAAATTAGAAGTTGTTGAAGCTAGTCTCAGCAAGGTAGAACTACAAAGGTGCTCTGATCGCTGGCTGGCTTAAGGGTACATGGAGTGTTTGAATGTGTATACCCATAATTGACACCTTAAATAGGCTCACAGATGAGACTTGGTACCATACTAGAAACCACTCATGGTTAATGGTAGTAAAAGTCTTGCATGCCGTTCCTGGGGCCCTTTCTAGCCTTGAAGCACTCCTCCACCCAAAGAAATTCTTTGGCCCCAGGGATAGGACATGCAGGCCCATATCCGCAAAAAATGCTGCAGACAATGGGATGGTTTCCTAGGGCCATAAAATGGCTCAGGGTTCCCTTTTTCCTTAAAATCAAACTTGATTGCGTTTTGTTGGACCAATTGCAATGCATGCATGACTTAATGTGATGATCACATATCCGTCCATGTGAGCAATCAATGTGGCAGGAACACCTTTCAATGCATAATATGTACATTATACAGTGAAAGGTGAACCTCACAAAGTGCTTACCACAGTAGTTGGTTCAATGGTGTATGTAACAGTTGGTGGTAGAGAGATCCATAGCAATGAAAAATTTAACTTTCTTAACTCTTGGATTACATAAAACAAAGCAAATTGAACCAACCCCCTCCTCCATCAGAACCGTCCTCTCCACACAACGCCTTTTGAACCTGTGTGTAACCCAAAAGAGAGGTTTGTGTGTAATTTTAACCTATACCTCAGTCAGGTTCAGGTTCAGGTTTTAATGTCTTTATTTCGATAATAAAATCATAAAAGACAGCAGAAATTACACAAACAGTTTGGGCCGTGCTTTACAAACACCATATACTGTCCAGAGTACAAATATTTTTACACACAATAAAAACTATACATTAAAAATAATCCTTGTTAAGCATCCCATTTATATTTAGACGATCAGTTTATGTATGTTTTTTTTAAAAACATAAAATCAATAAATAAAACCATCTTAAAATACTATACAATATCCATCTTTGGATATAATGTTTTAAATACGAATCGTATAAGCAGTCATTTCTAACTATTTATGGGCTCTAATGATCCAAACCCAGCCAAGGAATTTCGCTGTGCTCACCACAAGCAACTCTGAGGTATTGGTCTTCAATGCCCGAATGGCCTCCGCAGACCTACTACAAGTAAGGCGTTGAAACAGAGGTTTTATCCATTTTCTACGCGGGTCTTGGTACATGGGGCAGGCAAATAAGCGGTGGCCCTCTGTCTCCTTGTGACCAGGACACCATTGACAAAATTCAGTTACTCCAGTACCCCAATTTTTGGTGAATGTATTCAAGGGCAAAGAACCCACCCGAAACTGATGGTAGAGTTTCTTATGTAGCGGCCTGGTGATGATATCCCAGTAGTTCTCATGGGAAGGATCCAACTTGTTAGCCAGGAACCTACCAGTTAGACTTGTGGAACTAGAAGCAGACACTAGGGTTTGTCGAACCGAGGCCCAGTACAATACTTTAAATTCTTGTTTAGAGGGAAACACATTGGTTCCTGGAGACAACCACAGCTGTTCCAAACCCATTTCAACCAGGATGGTTCTAACCGTGCGTAGCCATGGAATTCTCCCGGATCCCTCAATGGACCTAACTTCAACAAGCTCATTAGCAAATAAGGCAAGGTCAGGAGAAGACCAAATCCGTCTCCAAAAGGCAACCAATCTGAACCTCGCCATCTCATTAATTGGATTACAACCTAAGTCCAAACAATGGGGTATAGATGGGGTTGATTGCGGAAGCCCCACTAGATTCCGCAAGAACTTACACTGTGCTTTAAACAGGCTAGAAAGATCCATATACGCCCAAAGATCCGCTCCATATAAAATAGCAGCGTTAATCTTTGCGTCATAAATTTTTAGCGCTGGGTGCACGCGTTTAGTGATGGATCTCTTTTGTTCCCTAAGGAGACAGCCAGTTAAGCGGGCCAGTTTAAGCTGCTGTTCGACTACCTGCTCCTTCCATCGCAGGCGAAAATCTAGTGTAACCCCTAGGTAGGACATATGATCTACTTGTTCCAAATTAACCCCACCCATCCTTACCGAGCTCCGAACCGAAATGTTCTTAGTAAAAACCATAAACTGAGTTTTACCCACGTTTACCTTCAAATCGTTGATGACACAAAACTCCTCAAAGCGGTTCAGAGCCCGCTGTAAACCGCTTCTGGTCTTAGAGAGGAGGAGAGTGTCGTCAGCGAAGATAAGCATGGGGAACTTCTTCCCAGCCAGGGAGGGAGCGTCAGTTGGGAAGGTCTTGAAAAAGTTTACTACCTGGTCAATAAATAACAGGAAGAGTGTGGGCGCCAGGACACAACCCTGACGAACCCCGCGTGTTACTGGGAAGCTGTTCGTCACTTGTCCTTGACCGCCCCACCGAACCCTAGCAAAATTGTCCTCATGCAGTTTAACAATTAAATCCAAAAGTTCCAAGGGTAAACCCAAGTCTCTCAAGACGCACCACAGTTTAGCCCTCGGGACCATGTCAAAAGCCGCCTTTAGATCAATAAAAGCGGCGAAGATTTTCCCCCCGCCTAACAGCACCACCTTCCAGTAAATCAGACAGAATCTAAACACCTGGTCGATGGTGCTGATACCAGATCTAAAGCCTGCTTGCATGGGAGACAAAATGCACTCGGAGACCATCCAACCCTGAACTCTACCTAAGATCATTCGTGCAATGACCTTTTGGAGGGAGTCAATAAGGCTGATCGGGCGATAATTGCCCGGGTTGGACCGATCCCCTTTTTTGTGGATTGGAAGGATCTCAGCCCCCTTCCAGCTCTTTGGGATTCTGGCTCCTTGGGCTATTGCATTAGCTAACCTGGTAATATACGGTACCCAGAGTTCTTGGTTGGATTTAAACAAATCAGCAGGGATTAGGTCCATCCCTGGAGCCTTCCCCCGCTCAGTCAGACCCAGAGCTAATTCTGTTTCTTGTTCTGTAAAGAACAGGACCCCACCGTGATCAAACAGTGTGTGCTCATAACTTAGCATAGTGGAGGATTCCGAGATCTCAGACCTAAATTGGGCAGCATAGAAATCCACCCAAGCTCCAGGGGAGACATGATTTGCAGGCATTTGCGAATCTGGGTCCCTGCCCCACTTTACCAGTTCCCAAAATTTAGTCTGGTTATTGGATGTCGATGCATCCAGAAGATCGGACCAATGCCTGTCTTCCCACTCTCTTTTAGCATCCCACTGGGTTTTTTTATACTGTACCCTTGCTAACTTGACATCACTCATAACCCTAGACTTGACCGCCTTAACTAATTGGCTATAGGCCTCCCTACATTTCCCGTTGTACCATTTCTGACGGGAACCAAGTTTTTTTTTTGACGGGCCTTCCAAGTATGGACTGGATAAGAGAGATTTAAGCTGTTCAAAACAGCATTCGTGGGTCTCAGTTACATACTCAGGGCCGGCCCCCTCTGACTCAGTGGGCATAAGTTCGTTCACCGTGTATGTGACCAAATTTTTAATACTTTCAAGGAGGGTGGCATCACCCACTAACCTAGACCATTTCAGCCTTCTTCTGTCATTGGTCAAGGTGAGATCTCCTGTCCTAAGAGTATCTGGATTCCTCAATCTATCAGAGCCCAGGAACCTTAAACTAAGCGACAGGGGATTGTGGTCGCTTTCTGGGCGGGATACCACTTCCATGTCGATCATATATTGCCAGAGTTCCAGCTTTAGCAAAATATAATCTATACGGCTTTTCCTTAAACCATTATCATAGGTGTTGCTGGCACATTGATCTGATAAGGAGCGGCCATTAACTGCCCTTAAGCCCCTGTTCAAACATAGGGCCATCCAGTTCAAAGCTGCCTCAGTCCCTTTGGCGATTTTATCAATTGATAGGTCCGGAATGTTCCAGACTGCATCCTCTGAGGACCCCCAACTGTCCCCAACTGCCTGGAGCGGCTCAAAGGTGCAGTTCAAGTCGCCGGCTAGGACAAAGAGATTATCACTTCCTGTACTATCAAGATACCTATCCACTACGTCGACAATACCAGGGCAGCGGCCTCCAGGTAGGCCTCGTGCATAGATGTTAATAATAATCAGATCCCGATGGGCAGTTTTGCTCAACTTGATACCCAGGAGGTCTTGATGTTCCAGAGATATTTCAGATAGATGGACTCCCAAGGATTGCTTCACCCAGATCAATAGGCCCCCTGAGGCACGCCCCTTGCTACCACTGATTGCAGGTTTGGAAAAATTAATAAACCCAACCCTATGGATTGGGACCGTGGCCCAAGTTTCCTGGAATAATATTATATCAAAAGTATCTATAAATTCCAACCACTCCTCTGAGTGTAGCCGGCCCTTAATCCCAGCCACATTCCAGGAAGCTACCTTTAAAATATCGTGTGGAGTTGTTAGATTACTTTTATATGATTGAATCATTGGCACAGAGGGGGCTGGTATCTCCACTACCTTCACAGGTTCAGCCTGTAACTCGAGTCTAGGAGTCATACAAGCACCATCCACCCCCACGATTTCCTCTAAGATATCCACAATAGTTGCTTCAACCGTCCCCCCCATAAGATTTAACAATGGACCACCCACAACAACGTGCCCCATGGAAGATTCCACCCTTCCGGGCCCAGATATTACATTCCTGTGACTCTCCACAGTGCTGTACTCCTTACTTGATAGATGTAGTCAATCGACAGCCTCAAGGTCAGAAAGGGGGCCGTAACGATTGAAAAGTTGAAGATGTTGGGAGTGGTAAGGTGTTCTCACAATCGAACGCCTCCTGTCTAATAATCTCTTGGGATGGGGGCCTGATGTGAGTTTCGAATGTCTTTCGGGATAAAAATAGGCAAGGTCCAGTGTTTGTACATCCCCCATTCTTGCAAACCTTGCTTCCCTTCGAATGGACTCTACCACCCAAGGATCCTTAAACGATACCAAAATGCAGTCACCCTCTAAATCTTTGGTCCCAAAACCCACCCAATCTACTCTCCTCACTAATAGGATTTCGGTTGAAGTAGATGGCGGGAGGGGGCGGTTTTTATTCAGCCAGAATACTACTTTATTACGTAGGTCCCTGTCTGTCTCTTTAACACCCTCCTTGACGGGTGCTGCCCCAGTTAACACAATGGTATATTGGTTTGCTTCTGGGGGTAGGTCGGTACGGAGGTGAGCACCCTTAACAATATTTCCCCCGGTATGGGTTGTGGGGTTACGGATAGTAGTTGACTTTCCTAAAGAAGGCAGGGTTGGGGTGCTATGTACAACATTTGCCCTGTCATCCGCCCTACTAGTTTGAGCACGTTGCGCTGTTATCATAGTGGTGATTTTACTGGATTCCTGCACCAGGGTGCCTGCGCCAGCGGTGCTATCTATATCCCTGAAACCCACCTGTGCCATAGACTTTGTTGTTACACCCCCCATTGCTTTACCAAGGCTCACATTATCTTTATTCTTAATTGGGTTTGCCTGAGAGGTAGAAGCCCCCACTACTATGGAGGGGGCGGTTAGCTTCTGGATTAGGCGCATGTTTGTATTCACGACAGTCTCCAAGGCATCAATTTTGATGAACATCAACCTAGTTTGCTCCAAGACAGGAAGCAGGAGGGTTTTGAACATGGCCTCCATTTTTACCAGCACAATTTCATCGATGTTAAAACAAATAGGGCACGGATCTGAAGATCCGATAGGAGTTAGAGTGGGGCACAATACGTTGGGAAGTACCGAGGGGGGTTGTATAGCAATGTGAGGCTGCAAAGCAGCTGCACTGGTGTTATTAGAAACATTTACTTTAGACGGCTTCTGTACTCTGAGTATTATCCCTTTTACAGGTTTTTTTTTTGAAGGAGTCAAACGTTTCCGGTGGATTCGGCACCAAATTATTAATTGTGTCCACTCTGTCTATGCCACTAACATGGGCCCCACTATGCTGGGTGACATCTGGGCTCAAATCAAGGTTGTCTGACGAGAGTAGGGAATCCACCCCTTCTCCCGCAACATGCATTAGTGCCTCTGTCGTTAGTAAATGTAAATGATTAGATGGGATTTGAGCCACAGGGCTAGAGATTGTAGCAAGGGCACCTATGGAGGAACGCTTACCACTAACTAAGTCTAGGGAGAGCCTTTTCTCGGTCATTGCTATTTCTTTTTCTAGAATCCCAGTAGCTCGAGTTATAAAAGCATCAAGCGGACCAGAAACTATTCCCTTGGAAGTTTGCAGTTGGACTGTACGGTCTTTACCTGACCTTAGAGGCATATTAGGGTGAAATAGAAACAGGCAATACCTATGACAAACCCCGAACTATAGCAAAAGGTGGGTGCCGGCAGTGATGAAAAGCACAATAAAATGTGGAACAAGCCCAAAAATTGTGGGAAAACTCAGCCTCGTCCAATCACAGGCGGGCACAGACCAGACCCAAACTATTCCCGTGCTAATCCCAAGTACTCAAAGTTGACCTTATTAACAAGATAGGCAGTGGACAATAGCTGCTCTGTCTTTATGTTCTTAAGATGGCATAACAAGGGTCAAGAGAAGCAAACTATCGTAGAGGGGCCAACTGCCACAGTACTCAGCAGATGATCAGCAGGAGGATACTGGGTTAACAACCAGGAGCGGTACCAAAAAAATTCGTTATGAGGCAAAGTCCACAGTACCTTATGGAGACCGATGATGGTATGGCCCAACTTAGAGGGGTAGCCCCGCCCCGTCCAACTCCGGTCAGTGACAGGCAAGGACGGGCCCGCCCTTGGCCCGGGCTTTGCCCGGTCGCCGCCCGCTGCGGTGACACCTGGCGGCCTAAGTAATGGTCCGGCGCTGCCAGGTGTCGTCACCGCAAGCGCCGCTCGCAGTGGGTGCTGGGTAGTTGAGTCCGTTGATGCCGTTCCCCTCACGGCGTTCGTGAAGTTGTTGTCATGCGACAACGGGTCTCGCCACAGGAGTTCGCCCCGCCGGAAAAGCCGTTCCCCTCACGGCAGGTAGGTGGGCAAATGATTCGGCACCAGGTCTCGAAAAGAGCGTCCCCTCAGTCCATAGTGATGCCATACATCTTGAGAGGTTTTGTGCATGAGCTCACCAGAGACATTAGTATATAATGAAGAGATGCAGTGAGCGTGAGTGGGCTCTAATGGGTGACAAACGAGTGTGCGTGGCATGACATTGGGGCGAGGGCAGCCCCTGGACGACATGCACATGAACAAAAGGAAGTGGAGCATACAGCGGCTTGGAGAGGCGTTTACTTTGTGCTGTCCTCTTGGGATCCAAAGTATTCAAGCATATCATCCCATATCATAGCAAAGGGCCGCTTATGCAGTCTGCAGTATTCCTCTCTACGCAAGGCAGACTCTCCACTGTACCCCAGTGTATTATCTCCTCCCTCTACTGCAGTTTAGGGAGCACCGTGGGAGGCTTCTAATGACTCGTCATTGGCGTTTTACTAATGAGGTCAGCAAATCATGCCATAACCCTAAAACCTTTATGTCTGTGGTATATCCCCAGAAGACAGTGTTTGATGCTTCCCCAGAGGGTGGACTCAATCAGGTTGGTTAAAGTGTTCTGTATGGCTGTCCAGTAAGATGTCAGTGAAGGACAAACCCATAATGTGCAATACATCTGCATCTTCTTCTTGGCACCGGGGGCAGCTGAGGAGGTAGCAGGGAACATTGAGTGAAGTTTCCATGGTGTGAGGTAGGCTCTATGTAGGACTGTAAATTGTATAAATTTAAGCCGTGAATTACGGGAGATCCTACTTGAGTTTTCAATGATAAAGTGCAATTCTTTGTCATTCAGAACAAAGGAAAATCTTCTTCCCATTTAGCACATTAAATGTCTGTTGGGGGGCAGTTAAGTGTGTACGTAATTAGCGGTATAATCATTTTTTAAATGTCAACCATGACCCATAATATGTATTGTGTGAATGAATTTATGAGTGGAATGTTCGGAGCCGAGGAGAGCCCAATGCTCACAGGTATATCTGATGATGCTAGTATGTGTCAGGAAAGGTGACTCCTGTATACCATAGGTCTGTACAAATTCTGGATGAGTCATTATGTTTGATCCGTAAAGAGGTTCCACCGTCTTGATCCCGGCTTGCTCCCAGGGTGGTATTCCATCGACCCTTTGCATTCCCAGGGAGGTGGGTGGACCTCAGAGGGGGATATTCGGGGCATAGTTTGGAGGTAGGTGTAGCATAGGGCACACTTCCAATATGCAAGTGCTGTGCCGAGCAAAAGGGGCAGTTGATTGGTTGATTTTACCCCCAGTAAAAGCAAACTGTACAGCTTGCCTTCTCTGAGCATGCACGTGGTATGAATGCAATTTTGGCCACTTGGTAGTCTGCCAGCCAATAGGATAATCACTGCAGTTGCCCTGCCAAGCAACAAGCCTTTAAGTCCAAAACGTCCATTCCACCACCTCCCGGCACCACCTGCTATTTGGATAGATCAACTCTGCGCCTCCCCGGACTCAATATCAGTTTGATTAAGAAGGAGTTAAGTAGTTTAAAGTGGGAACAACCACAGGGAGATTAAAGATGTGGTACAATAAACAGGGCAACATGACCATCTTGGCCAAAGTTAGTGGTTCCGCATTCGACAGGGGCAGGGTGGCCCAGACCCCAATTTGAGATTTTAGCAAAGGGATGGTTTTCATGAGGTTACCACCAAAGAAGTATTTAGCATCCAGATATATCTTTATGCCTAAGTAACAAAACATCTGAGGGTCTACCTATATGTTATCAGGTCCGAAAGGAAGATTATTTCTCGGTGTTCTCTGTAAAGGAGAAAACATAGTACATGCAGTAATTTACCCAGTGGCCCGACAAGTTGCCCAATGACTGTAGTAATGTAGATATGCATGTCAGATCATTAGCAAGGTTGTGGAAGTATAAAATCATGTTGTCCATTTACAGAGTTAGCGTAGAGTAGTGGCAAACAAGAAAGGACTGCCTTATCGAATGAGTTTAGAGTAATCTTGGAGTAAAATCCAGAGGACTGGTGAGGGGTGTGAAGCGCCAGCGATAATGTGGCTGCCCCTGTGGGGCTTAAATTCAAGATGGTACTGATATACAGTGTATTTTAAAGAACAAAGGTCCTTGGCATAAAAGGAAATAATTCGAATGTTTCAACATAGACTACAATGAGCACTATGGAGGTTCTTCCAATGTCCAGCCGGACAGAGGAATATTTATTCAAGTGAGGTAACAAGATGGGCAAAATACAAGGCACAACAAAGATGGCGAACGGCACAGTCCTGTACCGAGCGTTTGAAAAGAAGGTATAAGTGGTATAGATGCAGGAAGGAAACAACAGGCAAAAAGAGGGGAGAGAGCAAAAGGCGGCTTACATTTACATAATAATACTATGTAAGCTCAAACCAACAAACAGCACACTCATTTTGTCACAATGGTTAAATAGTGGTGTTTGTTACATAGGTCGACGTTTCGATCCCTAGCTCTCAATACTAAGGGATCATCATCAGGACTAGGAATTGAACTGTTGCCTGATAGAAAGTGTCAAGGAGCCTGTAGGGTAGTAAGACAGGAAAAAGGAACAACAAAAAATTGGTAAATAAACAATAAAGCAAGTCCACCTTACTACGAACAAAACTGGTCAGGAGACCGTTAGAGGGGTGTAAAATTCCGCTACGTGAAGAGGGTGAGTGCATGTACATGTGAGGGTACACATGCGGAAGGAAATGGCAGCGTTGTTGCAGTGCAGTGCAGTGACGCACAAAGTGAAGACAAGACCAAGGAGGTCAAGGACGGTGAGGAAACAGGTGGGGACGTGAAGAGTGCCCGTATGGATCAATCAGAGAAGATGCTAAGGATGCGTGGTCTGTCATTGCAGGAATTACAAAGATGCTAACGACGCGTGACCCATTAGACAAGGAATGGATGTGTGTCCTACCGAGAGAGGAGGGTGAAAACAAAGGTGGTGGGACGGAGGGGGTGGCGCCGTGCTGTTGGGAGCAAGTTAGTGCTGACGAGGCGGGATCCGTGTGAAGTTTAGGGAACCGGGTTCAGGTGTGAAAGGGGGGGGGGGGGAAGGGGGGGCGGGGTGTGTGCTAACCTGGGAGCCAGCTCGCAGTGGAACTGGGAAGGCTCGGTGAATGCCAGGGGCAGCTCAATGGGTGCCTGGAGTTCGTCGGCAATACGTGAAAGCCTGACGAGGGCGTCTGGAACAGCCAACCGGTCAGGAGGGCTGGAGCTGGAAAAGGAAAGGATAATGTTGACGGGACCCCAACCAAAATCGACTAGTAAGTTCCGGGGCCGTCGTAGGAAAGGGCTTACCTTATGAATAAAACCAGGGCGCAAGGGGCCAGAACCGAGTGTTCAAGGGCCTGCGGTGGACAGTCTATGCAGCGGATTGGGCTGCCAGACAAGGCGGGACCGGAGCTGGGAGAAAGTTAAAATAAGGTGATTATATGGGGGAGCACATAGTTTGCGCTCTGGCGGATGGCGTGTGGATCAAGGCTTACCTCTCAATGAGTAGCTGGCGGCCGGAGGAAGCACGGGTCTGCTTTTCCGTTCGGCGTGATAGCAAGGAACAAGCGGGACTGTGGGTGTTTTAAGGCGGGCCCGGGGAGTGGGCGAAAGCAAGGGAGGACTATGATGGGGATCGGGAAAGGCCGGCGGCCATGATGGAATGGGGAGGAAGGTGAGGGGCTACGTGAGCATGCTTTAGGAATAGACAATTGTCACTGGAAGTTGACAAACCGTAAAACAAAGGGACACATAATAGAATGAACACAATTGACTTGGAGGTTGATGATAGCAATTGTCAATAAGGGGAAAAAAGCAGCTGAATATTATTTGCATAATTTTGCAAATCAGGTTTAGGCATGGAGTCCCAGCGGGGGTAGTCATGCCAACTTATAGTGACTGGAGCGAGGAAAACAGGTGATTCACAAATCGCACATGATTACAGTAAGGATGTCCAGTCTTCTGTTCTATTGAGTCCAGTGTTGATAGAATTGAACAGAATGATTGTCTTAAGTTCCTCTCTGTTTAAAAGTTGAGCCATGTTGCCACCTCTTGGAGGTAACTTCAATGATTTGAGTACCGTCCAGCGCAAATCGTCCTCATTGTGGTTGGCCTCAGTGAAATGTTCAACCAGGGGGGCGTTCTGTGTATTGCATCGGATACGGCTTCTGTGCTGACAGATTCTGGTCTTGATTTTTTGGGTGGTCTGTCCGATGTATATCTTCAAACAAGGGCATTGGATAAGGTAAATGACATTGCAGGAATTACAATTTGTGAAAGCTTGACAATGCACTGTAATGTTATCAAATGTGAAACTTTTTCCTTCAATGGTGAACACACAGACATTGCACGAACCGCATTTGGAATGACCAACGATGGGGGACAGACCCCAACTGGCAAGGAGGGTAGTATTGGGAGCGACAGGTAGTGCAGCCCTGACCAGATGGTCCTTCAGATTCTTGCTTTTTTTGAAGGCAAATAGTGGTTTATCAATAGTGAGATTCCCTGCATTTAGAATGGGCCAGTGGTGTAGTATCGCTTTTCTCAATTTGTTGGATACCAAAGAGAAAGTGGTCACACAGGCAATTCTCTGCAGTTCTTTTTTGGGTTTAGGAGTCAAAAGCACCTCCCGGGGACAATACCAAGCTCTTTTTGAAGCATTTTTTACGATTCTTTTAGGATAGCCTCTGTCTTTTAGTTTGGAGGCCAAAACAGCAGATTCTCTGAAATAATCAACCCTACAGGAGCAATTTCTCCTTATTCTCAAAAATTGAGAGTAAGGCAATGAATCCCTTAGAGCCCTAGGGTGATTGCTGGTGTAGTTTAATAGGGTGTTGCGTTCTGTGGGCTTACGGAAGAGGCGTGTGAGTAGTTCACCATTGTCATGGAAAATCGTAAGGTCTAAAAATGCTATGGAGGCGGTGTCAGTGGTGGTAGTGAAAGATAAACCAGAGCAGTTGTTGTTCAGCCAGTGTAAGAATTGGCGTAGAACATCGACGTGCTGTTTCCAAATGATGAAGATGTCGTCGATGTATCTACGCCAAAACACGATGCCTGGGAAGAACGGATTGGAGGCAGTCAGAATGACATTAGTCTCTAATTGGTCCATGAAGAGTATTGCCAGATTTGGGGCAAAAATGGCCCCCATTGACGTGCCTTTGATCTGCTGGTAGAAGGTGTTATTGAAGCTGAAAAAATTACGGGTTAAGCAAAGTTCAAGAAGCTGTAGTATGAAATTGCTGGGGACAGCATGTGGGCGTGGACGTGAGTCTAGTGTTTTTTGGATTACTAGAAGGGCAGCAGTCTGAATCCAAAAAACACTAGACTCACGTCCACGCCCACATGCTGTCCCCAGCAATTTCATACTACAGCTTCTTGAACTTTGCTTAACCCGTAATTTTTTCAGCTTCAATAACACCTTCTACCAGCAGATCAAAGGCACGTCAATGGGGGCCATTTTTGCCCCAAATCTGGCAATACTCTTCATGGACCAATTAGAGACTAATGTCATTCTGACTGCCTCCAATCCGTTCTTCCCAGGCATCGTGTTTTGGCGTAGATACATCGACGACATCTTCATCATTTGGAAACAGCACGTCGATGTTCTACGCCAATTCTTACACTGGCTGAACAACAACTGCTCTGGTTTATCTTTCAGTACCACCACTGACACCGCCTCCATAGCATTTTTAGACCTTACGATTTTCCATGACAATGGTGAACTACTCACACGCCTCTTCCGTAAGCCCACAGAACGCAACACCCTATTAAACTACACCAGCAATCACCCTAGGGCTCTAAGGGATTCATTGCCTTACTCTCAATTTTTGAGAATAAGGAGAAATTGCTCCTGTAGGGTTGATTATTTCAGAGAATCTGCTGTTTTGGCCTCCAAACTAAAAGACAGAGGCTATCCTAAAAGAATCGTAAAAAATGCTTCAAAAAGAGCTTGGTATTGTCCCCGGGAGGTGCTTTTGACTCCTAAACCCAAAAAAGAACTGCAGAGAATTGCCTGTGTGACCACTTTCTCTTTGGTATCCAACAAATTGAGAAAAGCGATACTACACCACTGGCCCATTCTAAATGCAGGGAATCTCACTATTGATAAACCACTATTTGCCTTCAAAAAAAGCAAGAATCTGAAGGACCATCTGGTCAGGGCTGCACTACCTGTCGCTCCCAATACTACCCTCCTTGCCAGTTGGGGTCTGTCCCCCATCGTTGGTCATTCCAAATGCGGTTCGTGCAATGTCTGTGTGTTCACCATTGAAGGAAAAAGTTTCACATTTGATAACATTACAGTGCATTGTCAAGCTTTCACAAATTGTAATTCCTGCAATGTCATTTACCTTATCCAATGCCCTTGTTTGAAGATATACATCGGACAGACCACCCAAAAAATCAAGACCAGAATCTGTCAGCACAGAAGCCGTATCCGATGCAATACACAGAACGCCCCCCTGGTTGAACATTTCACTGAGGCCAACCACAATGAGGACGATTTGCGCTGGACGGTACTCAAATCATTGAAGTTACCTCCAAGAGGTGGCAACATGGCTCAACTTTTAAACAGAGAGGAACTTAAGACAATCATTCTGTTCAATTCTATCAACACTGGACTCAATAGAACAGAAGACTGGACATCCTTACTGTAATCATGTGCGATTTGTGAATCACCTGTTTTCCTCGCTCCAGTCACTATAAGTTGGCATGACTACCCCCGCTGGGACTCCATGCCTAAACCTGATTTGCAAAATTATGCAAATAATATTCAGCTGCTTTTTTCCCCTTATTGACAATTGCTATCATCAACCTCCAAGTCAATTGTGTTCATTCTATTATGTGTCCCTTTGTTTTACGGTTTGTCAACTTCCAGTGACAATTGTCTATTCCTAAAGCATGCTCACGTAGCCCCTCACCTTCCTCCCCATTCCATCATGGCCGCCGGCCTTTCCCGATCCCCATCATAGTCCTCCCTTGCTTTCGCCCACTCCCCGGGCCCGCCTTAAAACACCCACAGTCCCGCTTGTTCCTTGCTATCACGCCGAACGGAAAAGCAGACCCGTGCTTCCTCCGGCCGCCAGCTACTCATTGAGAGGTAAGCCTTGATCCACACGCCATCCGCCAGAGCGCAAACTATGTGCTCCCCCATATAATCACCTTATTTTAACTTTCTCCCAGCTCCGGTCCCGCCTTGTCTGGCAGCCCAATCCGCTGCATAGACTGTCCACCGCAGGCCCTTGAACACTCGGTTCTGGCCCCTTGCGCCCTGGTTTTATTCATAAGGTAAGCCCTTTCCTACGACGGCCCCGGAACTTACTAGTCGATTTTGGTTGGGGTCCCGTCAACATTATCCTTTCCTTTTCCAGCTCCAGCCCTCCTGACCGGTTGGCTGTTCCAGACGCCCTCGTCAGGCTTTCACGTATTGCCGACGAACTCCAGGCACCCATTGAGCTGCCCCTGGCATTCACCGAGCCTTCCCAGTTCCACTGCGAGCTGGCTCCCAGGTTAGCACACACCCCGCCCCCCCTTCCCCCCCCCCCCCTTTCACACCTGAACCCGGTTCCCTAAACTTCACACGGATCCCGCCTCGTCAGCACTAACTTGCTCCCAACAGCACGGCGCCACCCCCTCCGTCCCACCACCTTTGTTTTCACCCTCCTCTCTCGGTAGGACACACATCCATTCCTTGTCTAATGGGTCACGCGTCGTTAGCATCTTTGTAATTCCTGCAATGACAGACCACGCATCCTTAGCATCTTCTCTGATTGATCCATACGGGCACTCTTCACGTCCCCACCTGTTTCCTCACCGTCCTTGACCTCCTTGGTCTTGTCTTCACTTTGTGCGTCACTGCACTGCACTGCAACAACGCTGCCATTTCCTTCCGCATGTGTACCCTCACATGTACATGCACTCACCCTCTTCACGTAGCGGAATTTTACACCCCTCTAACGGTCTCCTGACCAGTTTTGTTCGTAGTAAGGTGGACTTGCTTTATTGTTTATTTACCAATTTTTTGTTGTTCCTTTTTCCTGTCTTACTACCCTACAGGCTCCTTGACACTTTCTATCAGGCAACAGTTCAATTCCTAGTCCTGATGATGATCCCTTAGTATTGAGAGCTAGGGATCGAAACGTCGACCTATGTAACAAACACCACTATTTAACCATTGTGACAAAATGAGTGTGCTGTTTGTTGGTTTGAGCTTACATAGTATTATTATGTAAATGTAAGCCGCCTTTTGCTCTCTCCCCTCTTTTTGCCTGTTGTTTCCTTCCTGCATCTATACCACTTATACCTTCTTTTCAAACGCTCGGTACAGGACTGTGCCGTTCGCCATCTTTGTTGTGCCTTGTATTTTGCCCATCTTGTTACCTCACTTGAATAAATATTCCTCTGTCCGGCTGGACATTGGAAGAACCTCCATAGTGCTCATTGTAGTCTATGTTGAAACATTCAAATTATTTCCTTTTATGCCAAGGACCTTTGTTCTTTAAAATAAGTTATTACCCGAGGTCCCTAGGCTACCAAAACGGGTCCCCTTGTTCTTTTCTCTACTGATATACAGTGTGACATGCATTGTAAGTAAGAATAAGGATTTATGCTTTTTATTGTTTCAACATAGGAACTCATTATGGCATTAAAGTCGATATGACAGCGTAATAATAATTTTGACACATTACCTTACTAGCATGGCAGCCATAAAAGAGAGAACATTTCTGCAGTCTTTTCCTGTTTGCCACTACTCTAAATTTGCCAATGAGGAGAAAGTATTTACTATTTAAAAACAAATGCTGTGCGTAATGTAAATACACTTTCAAGCACTGAGGAAAGCTATTGGCTGAAACGCTTCTGCATCTAATAAAGTGTATTAGCAGCCACCCCGTGAGTGCCCTGCATCTGTTGGAGCTGCATTTTTTAATTTGCCAATATCTTTGGCGTCGTTTGGCAAATCTTCACTTAATTTTCAAAACTAATGGGGGTGTCGGGTCAGTTGCTGTGTTGAAAGTTTTACGGTGATTAATCAAGTGGGTCCCAAAACACATTTTCTCCATGTTAATTTCCATAGGAAACTTTGGACTTGGCTACAGGCTGAATTGCCGAACAGAATTACACCAAATTTAGCAAAAATGTAGCTCTTGGTTGAGAAAGCGACCTTTTTGTTAAATGGTATAAATCTGTTCAGTAGTTCCTGAGAAATGTATCTCAGATATACAATTGTGGCCGCGGTAGGGTCGCAAACCCTCCTGATCTCGAGCCTGAGATCTGATTGGCTGCCAGCACCTCAAACCAGGAAGTGTTGGCAGCCATCTTGTGACTCAGTTGAACTGAGTCACAAGCAAAAAGGTTAAAAATGAAGAGAAAGGGACAGGCTAGAAATACCCCGAGGCCTGCTTCGAGGGCCAAAAAAAGCATTAAAAAAAATATTTCTGCGAAATTCATGCTAGGTGTGCGAATCCCACCGAATATAAAAAACAAAACAAAGTGGAGTCTCCTGCACTTACTTTCTTTTAAGCCTCTGTGTGTGGGTAGGTCCCTGGGGCAATGCAAAATTATAACCACCTCCCGGAGGGTATGTATTTTAATTGCAGGGGCCATGCAGGCCCCCCGCAGCACCGAGGACTTCCACCTCTCCGGGGTTATCTTTTGAAATATGGTGTGAGGGGGCTGGAGCCCCATCACACTGCCCGGGGTTCACCACCTCCCCGTGGCTTTGTAGATTTTGGATGGGGCTGCGGGCCCACCTCGAGACCTTTATGGCCCAGGGAACCGCCTCCCCAGGACCGGCTCCAGCAATGTCCTGGGGTGCCCACCCCCGGGACATTTCAGTTTGCAGTTTGTTCCCGCCATCCCATAGCAAACAAGTGCTCCACTGTGAACAAGTGAGAGCACTTTGCTCTCACTTGTTCACAGTGGAGCATTTTGCTTTTTGCCTTGAGGGAGCTGTATTTCAGCAGCTCCCTGGAAGCAAAAAGCAATGCCAGCCCTCGCAGGAGGTGGGAGCCGGTTGGGACCGCGGGGACCTTCAGGCTCTCTTTAATGATGGTCATGCCCTGGTGGATGGGGTCCCCGGGGCAGAAAATGGCCTTGGGAGGGGGGCTCAATTGAATTTTAATATAATGAAATTCTTTGGCCCCAGGGGATGGGGTTCCTGGGGCCGAAATGGCTGTATGGAACTGATAGGTATTGTTTTATTTTTCTCTTGTGATAGGAGTTGCGACCCTATCGCAGCACTCAGTACGGCCCCCCATGTAACATCGCGGTGGATTCGCGGATCGATATTAAATAAATGATTAAATACTATTTCAAAAGGTAGTGTTACAGTTGTGGACTTTTATTTATACATGTACTGAGATTGAACTTCATAATCACATTAAAATTGTGAGAGTTTGATATAATATTTCTAATGGAAATTAAAAGTTAAAGTTGAAAGGTTATATGTGTTGTAGTACATTGAATTTGTGCTTTTGTTTTTTCGAATTCGCAATGGGTTTGCGAATCCGATTTTTAAATAAAAATAGTATATATGTTAAAAAATATATAACTTTCACTGTTGGGTTATAGGATGGCTTGAAGAAGAGCCGTTGTGTTTATTATGACTTTGTTGCAGCTACATGTAAGTGCGGATTCACACCTTAAGGTTGTTGAGAAAGACTCTGTTCCCTTCATCTGTGAAGTGAACTCCATCACTTCTGTAGATGTTATGCATGTGAAAACATAGATTGTTGTTATAGATAGAGCCCATGTTATGGTCTCTGAGGAAAGCAGAAACAGCTTCATTGACATACTTTCTAGCCTTCTCAAGCCTTGGACAGAATTTATTTGACCACTTCCATTTCTGTCTTTGGCATATGTTAGCGTATACAAAGACAGTGTGAGGGAAAAGCGACATCAGTTGTGCAAAGGTATTCTTCATTGTGATTTCCGATTCTACCCCAGTCAATTTGCCGAGGTCATTTCCACCACAGTGCACAATCATGAGGTCAGGGGGTTGGAGATGCAAGAAGGTTTTTACCAAAGGCAGCAATTAGTGCCACTTTAATCCTCTCTGGGCAAACCATGTAATATCCACATTTTGCAAGCCTAGGTCTTTGTCAATACCTCTGTGTTCAGCATACCGTTTGCCCCAGAAAACATAGCTGTGTCCTTCAATCCATACTGTTAGCCTTTTGAAGGGATGAGTGGAAGAGATCCAAAACTTTCTGTAGCTGAGAAAGTCATTTGGTAGAATGAGAGGTATCTAAAATGGTGGAGAAGATGCTGTTTTTGAAAAAGCAGATAACTGATTGGCTGTTCATAAACATTATGTAGTCAAAAATAGGATGCATGTTTGTAGAAAAAACATCTTTCTGATTGGGTACAGAAAAACACTTTGAATGGTACAGTAGACAGGATAAGCTAATATTTGCAAGACTCAGACACACCTGCTGTTTGCATTTGTAAGCTAGTGTGCTGACATAGAAAAATATGATGAACTTGCGACCTGGCAGTACAGTTGAATGTTGCAGAAACTGTTACTATGGAAACTAGGGTTAAGCAGAATGGCGGATTGATTGGAAGTTAACTGTGGTTTTAAAACATGAAATGGTAATTTATATATGAGTGATATGGTTTTAAAGTAAGTTTTCTCAAATCAGTGCTATGTTTAGAAGTGATATGTTCTTAAAAAGTAATACTAGTATTGTTGAGAATAGGTTTTTGAACTACCGGCAGCGTTTGCGACTCCTACGCGAACCACCAATATGGCAGCGCGGTGGAGTCGTGACTCCTGTAAGTTATAGAAGCTGATTGGGCACTTTTAGAAGGGAGTAATAAAGGGTTAATATGTGTATCCAATAGAAGTGGGTTACAGAATTTGAAAGAATGAAGGGAGCATTTTGATTTGTTACCTACATTCATCTGTTTGGAAAAAGAGAGGGAACGTTTGCCATTACTGGTTTTATCTTGTTGAGTGGTACACCATATTTATTGTATTGGAAAGAATTTTGTTTTGAAGTTTCTGACATTTTCATATTCTGCAATAGTATTTCAGAGGGGAGTTACAAATGTGTAAGGTGTTATATATTACGTAGCAGTGCTTCAGTTTTTGTAATGCTATTTTTAAGTTTGTAATGCATTACTTATAAAGCTTGCAAAACTTTAGAGAAATGTGATATATGAAATCTGTTATCAAATTAACAAATGTGGATTGTAGTTTGTTTTATTGAACTAAAATGAAAAATGAAAAAGATTGTGCATAGTCCTATACGTTCTTCCTGAGTGTATATTGAAAGAAGAAGAGAAGACTGACGTTTACAGCATGTTGGTAGATGTATTAAAGTGTATCCTAGTCTTTATAACTGTGTACCTAGGTGTCCAGTATTATGATCAGAAAGGAATACATACACTTTTTTCTACACAAATTTAGAGAGCATGTGCTGTGAAAGACAGGTATTCAATTATTTGTATATTTCTTTTTATGTCTCATGTCACTGGCAAAAAGGCATACACACATGCATGCATGCCTTGAAAAACATGGTGAGAGTTACAACAGTGACATGGGAAGGGTTGCTGTTTTAAATTTGGCTAAACGCAACATTATGAGCATTGGTGAAAACTGAAGCTGCAAGAGAAAAGTGAGGTTTACAACATGTTGTCAAAAGGGTTAGTGATTAGGCTACTTCCTATGAGTCTGTGGAAAGGTACACTTGAAGTAGGCCATATAAGTTTAGGTGTCTGGTTCAATTGAGAAATGCAGTCTGTCAAGTTTAAAGGTCTGCATGCTCTTGTGAGTGAGGTATGTGTCTACTTGTACTTCTATTGTCTCATGTGTCATGCATCTGAAGATGGTAGCTTGAAAACCTGGTCGGTTTTCCTACTGGTTGAAATATATCAGTTCTGCTCAAGTCATTTGGTTGCACAGGCTGTGATGTCTTCTGTATGTAGGTCTTATGGAGCCTCTCAATTTTCCTGTTCAATACCCAGGAGCCCTGTTTTATGAGCAGAAATTAATACATACACTTCCTTCAACACAAATTTAGAGAGCATGCACTGTGAAACACAGGAATTCAACTATATGTATGTTTCCTTTTATGTATCATGTCACTAGCAAAAACCACAGACTGATGCATGCATGCTTTGAGAAACATAGTGAGACTTATAACAGTGACATGGGAAGGGTCGCTGTTTTAAATTTGGGTAGGCCTATCATTCTGAGCAGTTTGTGAAAAATGAAGCTACAAGAGAAAACAAAGGTTTGACACGCTGGTAAAAGGATTTGCAATTAGGCTACTTTGTATAAGTTGGTGGTAAGGTACACTTGCACTAGGCCATATAAGTTTCTCAGGAGTGAGATTTGTGTGTACCTGAAACATGTATTCTCTCATGTGTTATGCATCTGAAGATGGTAGCTTGAAATCCTGGTTGGATTTCCTACCGGTGCACAAATGTTCTCAGTTCTGCTCTGTCATTCGGTCACACAGGCTGTCTTGTCTAATATATGTAGATGTTATGGAGCCTCTCAAATAGCCTGTTCAATACACAGGTGCCCTGTTTTATGAACAGAAAGGAATACATACATTTTCTTCTACACAAATTTAGAGAGCATGTGCTGAGAAACACAGGTATTCAACTATTTGTATGTTTCTTTTTATGTATCATGCCACTAGCAAAAGGCTGAGAGAGATGCATGCATGCCTTCAAGAACATGGTGATACTTACAACAGCGACCTGGGAATGGTTTCTGTTTTAAATTTTGCTAGACCCAACATTCTGAGCAGTTGGTGAATAGTGAAGCTGCAAGAGAAAATGAAGGTTTAAGACATGTTGGCAGAAGGATGAGTGATAAGGGTACTTCATATGAGTCTGTGGAAAGGTACACTTGAAGTAGGCCGTATAAATGCAGGTGTCTGTTTCAAATGAGAAATGCAGTCTGTCAAGTTTAAAGGTCTGCGTGCTTTCATGAAGCCACCATCTTCACATGCATAACACGTGAGGGAATACATGTAGAAGTACCCACATACCTCACTAACAAAAGCACCCAGACCTTATAAAGAAATATAAAAAATTATCAGTAGCTTATAAGAAAAAGCAACAGATTGAAAGTGTAGTAGATAAAGCTTTTTAACTAAAACGAAGATTATTAATTTTAATATTGAAAAGAATGAGAACATTGGACAAAACGTTGGTGTTTTTGAAGGAGATGATGAAAAATTAAAGACTGGTTATTCGAAGTAACCTATGTAAAAGTTTCAGTAGAGAATGGAAGAACCCTTCGAGTACTGAGCCTTTCTTTAATGAAGAAAGCTATTTTCAGCAGAACACATTAGTACATGCAGTTGATACCAGTGGTCAATGCTATGAGATGAAAGATGGTTCTCTGATTCCAAAGGACAAAATGGTTCCTAGGAATGTAGAAGACGTAATAGCTGAAGAAGTTCAAGGGAGGGTACACAAGCATCTGTATATAAGTGGGATTGTAGCAGTATTCGACAGGAGTCTATTGACATATTACAGTTTGTTTTACGAGAATATGCCAAAAAAAGTGTTAAACAGAAGATTAAGATGTTACAAGGACTAGATGCATGTAACATGAGAAAATATACTGAGTTACAAGGTCATTCTCTGGCTTGTCTTTCAAGAAAAGTCTGTCAAAGTACTTTTCATTATTTAAGAATAATAGCTGTACACCACTCTGAAATGCAGAAGTTAGTAAGGAGACTGTACTATGTAAAAACTCCTGCATTATGTCTGAGTGAAATAAACACAGATCTTTTGCACGGTTCTGCATCAGATATAGAGAAAGTTTGATGATATATAGTTTCATTTTTTTGGATCAGAAGACGAGTGTAGAGAAACTGAGAGTTTGATAAGTGTAGGTGTTGAAGAACAGGATAAAGAGATTAGTATTGATGATTTTGCAGAAGAAATTAGAAAGTTTAACATAGTTTCATCTGAAAAACCAAACTTTGTATTTGTTGTCAACGTACTCACTATAGAAGTCAAACAAGGAATGTTGATTTATATTTAAAAAGTGTAAAAGAAAATAATGATAAGTGGCAGCAATTTGGTGTTTATTTGTTAGTAGAAGGTCAGTTTGAACTGGGTACTGATCAAGTTATTTGTAAATACTGTTACAACAAATTAGAAGAAAACAAAATGCCAGCTAGAGAAGTACATAGCAACTTAGAGATGGTACCTATTCCTCATGTACTGGCAGATTTAATACATATGAGTCTATTCTTATTCAATCTGTACACCCATTTAAGGTCATAATTCTTATGGAGCCTAAAACAGGTAAGCGGCCAACAGATTTACAAAAAGGTTTCAAAGGAAGAGTTGTCTACTTACCTTTAGATTTCAAGAAAAACATTGAAACTGTAGACAGAGAAGTAAATGAGCCAGTAGTTATTATAGTAAATGGTGTACCGACAAGAGTCGAAAAATCTTGCAAGAGTTTGTAGATATTAGTAAACTTCAAAAGGCTACAATATACCTGAGACAGATTAACATTTATTATAAGAATGTGAATGTTAATGAAGACGTAATATGCTTACAATATGAAACAGTAATTTCAACTGGACAAATTGAAAAAGTGGAAAAGTGCAGGACTGAAGAGATTTATGAACATTATACAATGCATCCTCTGCATGCAAAAGAAATAATTGGAAACAGTATTGAATTATTTCAAATGAAAAAAACAAAGGGAAGTCCCATGAGTGTATGGGAAAAAAGTTTAAAAGCTCGTTGTTTTCCCCAGCTATTCCCCACTGGATAAAGTGGACCATTTCATGAGCGAGATGTACAGATTTCAGCTTCAGAATACTGATCAATAAGAATATATTGCGAAGATGCAAGATTTTGGCAGTGCAGTCTATATATATTTAATCTTCTGTTTGGAAGCGATTTGTCTGCACTTTCGTATGCAGTGAACCACATAGTAACAACAGGACTTCATCTTTAACCTGTTTCTGCAAAAGAGTTCATGGGCAAAGTTGAACAAAGGGATGCTAAGAAACTTAGGTACTCCTACGTGGTTTATAACACTTAGCTGTGCTGAATATGCATGCAAGATTTACTTGAATTTCTGCGAGAAGCAAATTCAAATGTTAAAAACATGGAATTAAAGACAGCTGGAGAACTGTGTTCCTTGTATCCTGTACTTGTGTGCCGATATTTTAATCATAGGTTTTAAGCTATGATGTCATTTATCTGCAATAAAAATATTCCACCTCTTGGAAAGGTAACAGATTTCTTTTGGAGAAAGGAGTACTAAGCCAGAGGTGCTCCTCATATACACATGCTATTATGGATAAAGAATGCTTCGAAATTTGTAACAGATTCTGAAGAAACTGTTTTGTCTTTCAGTGGACAGTAGGTTTCATGTGTCATTCCAAGAGATGGTGGAGAGAAGAGCCTGAATCCATCATGCCAAAAAGATTCTATCCCTTTCGGAGAATTTTTAAGAATCAGGAGAAATTGTGCCAATATCGCAGATTTCATTACACACGCTACAGAACTCCAGGAACGCCTCTTACTTAGAGGCTACCCAAGGAGACTAGTACGCCAGTCACTAAAACGGGCTAAATATTACAACAGAGATGCCCTTATTAGTAACAGCCCCAAAGAAACCTTAGACAAACTGGTCTGTGTGGTGGATCATTCCAGTATTAACTATAAAATCAAACAGATACTGGATAAAAACTGGAAAATCTTAAATATCAATGAAGAGATAAACCCAATACATAAACCAATAGTAGCATTCAGAAGTAATCCCAATTTAAAAGACAAATTAGTGCATAGTAGGTTCCTACCTCAGAATAAGATCAGGCAAACTACTATGGACGGAATATCACCACTTTTAGGCAATCCCAGATGTGGCAATTGCCATGCCTGTGACTCTGCAATTGTTACCCAAACATGGACATATAGAGAAAAATCAGGAAAACTACAGCAGATGGCAAACTGTAGAAGGTCTAATGTCATCTATTTGATCCTATGTCCCTGTGGCTTGGGCTAAATAGGGGAAACTTCAAGAGAACTTCGGACGAGATTCTCAGAACACAAATCGGCAATAAGAACTGGCAAACAACAGGCACCATTGGTCTGCCACTATAGAGATCACCAACATATGGAAACAGAAATTAAATGGCTTATTCTAGAAAAGGTTAAAGTGATACCAGGAAAGGACCCAATGAAAACTAGGAAACAACGCGAAACATTTTGGATTTTCCGTCTTGATACTGTACACAATGGCCTGAATGAGGAAATCATCTTGCTGGTTACAGGATAATTCATAATGGTTTGTTATTAGCACTATCTGCCATAGCTTTACCTATTAATTGTAAACATCAGTTTTTGAACAAAACATCTCTGCAGTGTATTTTCTACCACTACTAACAATTTTTCTTTCCCTTATATTTTTAACTGATAAGGACTGCTATTGGTACTAGTGATTGATTGAAGCCTGTGAGCTTACTTTTAGGGCATACGTTTTGAATCAAATTATAGCCTCATAATTTAAACCAAAAAAGCTCTCCCCACCGTAGGTGCTAGATTTTGTTTTCCTGGCACCAAGGATCTCTATTAGAGCATTCTCACCGTTTGGATACAATTTTTTTTTTAATTCTATGAAAAATTAATATCTACCTGATGGCGAAAATCAGTATGGGATGTCCATTACACTACCAGTGTACCCAATGTGGCCTTATACTTATCATACAACAGTACACTATACTCACTATGTTTACAATAATTCAAATATGGCTTATATGTATCACCAATCTAAGATGGCTACCTCTGCAGTACTTCATTACACGTCGTCTGCGCACTCACGCTTATATCGAGATTGAAACAAAGAGGCACACATAAAAACACACGTGATAGTATGTACACATTTGAATACATTATTGTCTCTCACCAACTTTATAGTGTTTTGCTGCAGGCCAACTGCGATCTGACATCAACTAACACGTCGGCAGTGCCATGTAGATTTATACACAAAAAATACATACGAGCTAGCTCATGTACATTTGAAGAACCTGCCTACAAAACATTTTGGCTTAAGATCAAGTACAATTGATTTTGAGCCATATATATGGAGCTCTTAGATTCACTAAGACTATTCCGGGTACCACTCAAAGATGGCGACCATAGAAACAGCTTCCTGTCTGCTGCGCATGTGCCGACAACTACCCCCATATCGCGAACATGACGTAGTTGCACGCGATGCACACACAAAAACACACATGTAATAGTATATATACATTTGAATACACTATTGTCTTTCATCAATTTTATAGTGTTTCGCTGTATGCCAACTGCAATCTTATGTCAACTAACACATCGGCAGCGCTATGTAGATATACACACAAAAAATACATACGAGGTAGCTCATGTACATTTGAAGAACCTGCCTACCAAAAAATACATTTCGGCTTAAGATCATGTAAAATTATTTTTGAGCCATGTATATGGAGCTCTTAGACTCACTAAGACCATTCCATTCAAAGATGGCGACCATAGAAACTGCTTCCCGTCTGCTGCGCATGTGCCGACAACTACCCCCGTATCGCGAACGTGACGTGTTTGCACGCGATCTCATTATATATAAAAAACGCAGGCGGGATAGTTGTCTGGCTTTTTCGACCTGGCGACACTTGGATGGCGTTATCTCTTTGAAATTTACTAGGTAAGGAAACATCCGGCCACAGCAACTTTTCTAGCCCCATAGGCAAATCTTTTATCTCGCCTTCTATATGGGATACAGCCCCCTTTTTTTCCACTTAGTCTAACTGTTGGCTAGGCCCTCAGATATAGCAGTACTTGCACTTCTATACGAATAGAAGGTATTAGGCTGTTTATGACAGTTAAGAGATCCATAACCATATGTTACTTCAGGGCGGTTTGTCTTGTACCATTTGAAGATGACAACAGCCTACTAAATTTCTTATTAATGGAAGCCTGTGCACCGATAGATATGACTACGTTTTGGGCCCTTGCCCGTGGCGGGTCCTTAGGCCTCCCACACGAGTGAGGCACCGTTTTTATCGGGAGACCCGGGGGAACGCTGGGTGGTAGGAAATTTGTGTCAGCCCGGTGATGTCACAACTTTCCCACACAAAAATGTGTGAAAAAGGTGATTTGTTCAGCTAAATTTGAGGTTTGCAGGGCATTCTGGGTAAGGAAACGTTGGGGGATCCACGCAAGCCATACCTCCCTGGAATCCCCTGGGTGTCTAGTTTTCAGAAATGTGTGGGTTTGGTAGGCTCCCCTAGTAGGCCGCCGAGCACCGGGCCAAAAACCCAGATCACTCCCCTTGCAAAACCAGGTCATTTTGAGGTAGCCAATTTTCATGTCGCCTCACTACGTTGTGGGCCCTTGCCTGTCGCGGGTACTTGGGCCTCCCACACGAGTGAGGCACCGTTTTTATCGGGAGACCCGGGGGAACACTGGGTGGTAGGAAATTTGTGTCAGCCCGGTGATGCCACAACTTTCCCACACAAAAATGTGTGAAAAATGTGTTTTTTTCAGCTAAATTTGAGGTTTGCAGGGCATTCTGGGTAAGGAAACGTTGGGGGATCCACGCAAGCCATACCTCCCTTAAATCCCCTGGGTGTCTAGTTTTCAGAAATGTGTGGGTTTGGTAGGTTCCCCTAGATGGCCGCCGAGCACCGGGCCAAAAACCCAGGTGACCCCCCTTGCAAAACCAGGGGTATATCAACAAGGGCTTTATCTCTGCTTTTTTGGCTTTAAAAGCCAACAAAGCAGAGATAAAACTAGCACCCTATCAACAACAGGGTGCTAACATGCAAACTTGCATGTTAGCACCCATTTACTCTACGCTTCCCCTTGCATCTCTAATGAGATGCAAAGGGGGCGTTCCAGAGTAAAATAATAGGAGAAATGTCGCTAAGCGGCATTTCTCCTATTATCAAGAATATCGCTAACCCTGTTAGAGACAAAGAAAGCAGCGCTAACCGCAGTTAACGCTGCTTTTTTACGTCTGGTATTTTTCTGACTTAGCCATGATATCCTATGGAAGGTGGATATCATGGCTAAGTTTGTCTGTCCCTATCAACAAGCTAACGTGAGATTATCGCTGGGTTTCCAGCGATAATCTCAGGTTAGCCACTTAGCGTCAGGATTTTTATCGCTATTGAGATAAGCGTTGCTAATAGCACGCTAATTCAGCGATAAAAATCAACGCTAGCCGGCGATAATTATCCTAGCGCTAAGTGCGCTTAGCGATAATTATCGCCGGTTGTTGTTGATATGCCCCCAGGTCGTTTTGAGGTAGGCAAATTTCATGTCGCCTCAATACGTTTTGGGCCCTTGCCTGTCGCAGGTACTTGGGTCTCACACACAAGTGAGGCACCGTTTTTATCGGGAGACCCGGGGGAAAGCTGGGTGGTAGGAAATTTGTGTCAGCCCGGTGATGCCACAACTTTCCCACACAAAAATGTGTGAAAAAGGTGATTTTGTCAGCTAAATTTGAGGTTTGCAGGGCATTCTGGGTAAGGAAACGTTGGGGGATCCACGCAAGCCATACCTTCCTGGAATCCCCCAGGTGTCTAGTTTTCAGAAATGTGTGGGTTTTGTAGGTTCCCCTAGGTGGCCGCCGAGCACCGGGCCAAAAACCCAGGTGACCCCCCTTGCAAAACCAGATCGTTTTGAGGTAGGCAATTTTCATGTCGCCTCAATACGTTTTGGGCACTTGCCTGTCGCGGGTACTTGGGCCTCCCACACGAGTGAGGCACCGTATTTATCGGGAGACCCGGGGGAATGCTGGGTGGTAGGAAATTTGTGTCAGCCCGGTGATGCCACAACTTTCCCACACAAAAATGTGTGAAAAATCTGTTTTTTCAGCTAAATTTGAGGTTTGCAGGGCATTCTGGGTAAGGAAACGTTGGGGGATCCACACAAGCCATACCTCCATGGAATCCCCCGGGTGTCTAGCTTTCAGAAATGTGTGGGTTTGGTAGGTTTCCCTAGGAGCTGGCAGAGCTAGGGTTCAAAAACTACAGCTAGGCACTTTGCCAAAAATTTTTCATTTTTCACTGCGAAATTGAGGTGTGTCCACGATGCGTTTTGCGCTGTTTCCTGTCGCGGGCACTAGGCCGACCCACACAAGTGAGGTACCATTTTTCTCGGAAGACTTTGGGGAACGCGGGGTGGGTGGAAATTTGTGGATCCACACAGATTCCAGAACGTTCCACCAGAGAAATGTGGAGAAAATTTGTTTTTTTGGGCAATTTTTTAGGTTTACAAGGGATTCTGGTTAACAGAACCTGGTGGGAGGCAGTCAAGTCACCCCATCCTGGATTCCCCTGGGTGTCTAGTTTTCAAAAATGTATAGGTTTGCTAGGTTTCCCTAGGTGACGGCAGAGCTATGGTTCAAAAATTACAGCTAGGCACTTTGCCAAAAAAGGGTCATTTTTCGCTGTGCAATTGAGGTGTGTCCACGTTACGTTTTGCGCCGTATCCTGTCGCGGGCACTAGGTCGACCCACACAAGTGAGGTACCATTTTTCTCGGAAGACTTTGGGGAACGCAGGGTGGGTGTTCATTTTTGGATCCACACAGATTCCAGAACTTTCCACCAGAGAAATGTGGGGAAAATGTGTTTTTTTGGCAATGTTTTAGGATGGCAAGGGATTCTGGGTAACAGAACCTGGTGGAAGGCAGTCAAGTCACCCCATCCTGGATTCCCCTAGGTGTCTAGTTTTCAAAAATGTATAGGTTTGCTAGGTTTCTCTAGGTGCCGGCAGAGCTATGGTTAAAAAACTACAGCTAGGCACTTTGCCTAAAAAGGGTCATTTGTCGCTACAAAATTGAGGTGTGTTCACGTTATGTTTTGCGCCGTTTCCTGTCGCGGGAACTAGGCTGACCCACACAAGTGAGGTACCATTTTTCTCGGAAGACTTTGGGTAATGCGGGGTGGGTGGAAATTTGTGGATCCACACAGATTCCGGCACTTTCCACCAGAGAAATGCTGGGAAAATGTGTTTTTTTTGTCAATTCTTTAGGTTTGCAAGGGATTCTGGGTTACAGAACCTGGTGGGAGGCAGTCAAGTCACCCCATCCTGGATTCCCCTGGGTGTCTAGTTTTCAAAAATGTATAGGTTGGCTAGGTTTCCCTAGGTGCCGGCAGAGCTATGGTTCAAAAACTACAGCTAGGCACTTTGCCAAAAAAGGGTCATTTTTCACAGCGAAATTGAGGTATGTCCACATTGCGTTTTGCGCCATTTCCTGTCGCGGGCACTAGGCTGACCCACACAAGTGAGGTACCATTTTTCTCTGAAGACTTTGGGGAACACTGGGTGGGTGGAAATGTGTGGATCCAAGTAGATTCCAGAACTTTCCACCACAGAAATATGGGGAAAATGTGTTTTTTTTGGCAATTTTTTAGGTTTGTAAGGGATTCTGGGTAACAGACCCTGGTGGGAGGCAGTCAGTCACCCCATATTGGATTCCCCTGGGTGTCTAGTTTTCAAAAGTGTATAGGTTTGCTAGATTTCCCTAGGTGCCGGCAGAGCTAGGGTTAAAAAACTACAGCTAGGCACTTTGCTAAAAAAGGGTAATTTTGCATTGTGAAAATGTGGTGTGTTCACGTTGGGTTTTGAGCCATTTCCTGTCGTGGGCACTATGCCTACCCCTACAAGTGAGGTACCATTTTTATTGGGAGACTTAGGGTAATTCAGATTTGTAAAGGAACTGTTATTACCTATTGACTTTTGATGCATTTCTGCCTTCCAAATGAAAGACATTGTGTAAAAAATAAGTCATTCTAAAAAATTACTGATAATTCTCATGCTAGTATGAGTATCCCAATTTCAGAAATGTGCAAATATCTACTGTTTCTAAACTCTATATTTTGTTCCCATTTCAGAAATACATAGGTGTCTTTCATACCGATTTTTCCATGTACACATTTTTACAGAATAATTACTATATACCTGGTACATGATAAAAAACCATTGCAAGTTCCTGCTCAGTTTTTGGCTCTGGGTTCGTTGGGTTCTTGGTGAACCTACAAGTCCTATATATCCCCACAACCAGTAATGTCCAGCGGATGTGACGGTATATTGCTTTCAAAGAGCTGTCAAAATTAGAAGAAGATACAGGTGAAAACGTTGACACAAAAGGCGCTTTTTTTCAACAAATATTCAATTTATCCTATATTTAACTGTTAGTTTCTATAAAAAAACCTTGATGGATCTACACAAATGACCCCTTGCTGAATTCAGAAATTTGTCTACTTCTCTAAAATGTATAGCTTTCAAGTATCCATTATTGCTTTTGTACCCATTTCTACCAATAACTGGAAGGAGGTTGAAAGCACAAAAAATAGCAAAAATAGGCTATGTCCCAGAAAACTGCCAAAACTGTGTAACAAATGTTGGGTTTCTGACAAAAGTCTGGTATCCCCTAAAATCTGGGAAAATTGTTATTTCAGCCCCACAAACCCTTTTTTGATAACATTTGCAGAGAAAAACCCAGATGCTTTCATTTGCAGCCCGTTTTTCCCATTTTCCCCCAAAAAACTACATTTTGCTGTATTTTGGCTCATTTCTGTGACCCCTCCAGGGGAATCCACAAACCCTGAGTACCTTCAGAATCCCCATGATGTTGGAAGAAAAGGACGCAAATTTGGCGTGGATACCTTATGTGGTCAAAAAGTTACAGGGGCCTCAGCGCGCACTACCCCAAAAAGCCAAAAAATGGCGTGGCACAGGAGGGGGAAAAGGCCTGGCAGCGAAGGGGTTAAAGAAAGAAAAAACTGGATGTTCAATTGGTTATGACATACTGTTCCCTCTATAGGCTAACTCAATAGAGAGTAAGACATCATTATTCTTATCTTTCTAGTTAGATTGGCAAAAACACAAGACTGTGTATTGAAAACCAAACCAAATTTCTATTCTTGATAACAGAATCAGATTCGAAGAACATTTGTATTGGATGACACGAGCCTGAAACACGGATCAGTCTATCTTGAACGAGACAGCATCCTTCCATGTAGGCAACTTTATTAAAATATCTCTCATCTTCTTATCTCTTTCGACTCTGTCTGCTCTTTTTTGAGAATCTATTAGTAATTGTCAAACCAGCCTCTATTTGTCACTGAGCACATTACTAAAAGATTGGATCTGTGCACCGTAAACTTCTTTCATAGCACATTCGGGTTATTAGATTTTTGCAAAATTCTCGTTGGAGATGATAAGATGATGTTACCCATACATATAAACTCTTGATTGTATGGGCCCTTTCTAATCCTGAGCACCAATATACAAAGTTATAGTCAAAAATGTTTAATTGACATCCCCAGACTTATATGATTTATTATTACATTATTGCAGAGAACCCCTGTTCATTGCCGCACAGATGATAAAGAAATTCCTTAACTATTGGTCCTGAAGAAGGAGACACGTAATTTGTATTTAGTCTCCGAAACGTGCGTAGACCAGTGACTACACATCTGGGAGATCCATAGAAGAACCATCTGCTAACATAATGAATAAGACATTCATTGCTCACTGCAGACTTTTAAATCTATGGACTACAATTTTCAGCAGGATCTCATATCCGATGTGGTTTTTAGCTTTTTTCTTATGTGGTGTGATTGATGGCATGTATGAGTAGTATGACAGGTGAGAATGACAGTGTGATGGTGTTTTTTTCTATTGGGGGTATTTCAAATGTGTTTTTGTCAAAAAGTGAGTTTCTTTAAACTGTTTTCCTAAATTAAGGAGCTGAGTAAACTCTCTTGTTTCTCAATTTCATTGATTGTTTGAACTCAACCCCATGTGGAAATATCTTTATAAAAATATCTAAAAAATGATGCATAACTCATACGTAAAAAATATTATATGAATGTTTTTGTAAAAAAATATAACAATAAAAAAATGAAGAAGAAAGTTGTTTCTGCAATGTAATACTGTTCTGGGGAATGTCTATATATAATTGATTACTATTGAAAAATTGGAAAGGTCAGATAAGAGGTTTTTTCTATGTATTCACTTTCTCCCCTCCTCTTGGGCCTATAAGTAATTAGGGGAATCCTTCTCTACATATATGGAGAGAAGAGCCTGAGCCAACAAGTTTTACGCTTTCAAAGTCATCGATGTGGGAAATACTGATGACGAAAATACAAATGTAAAGGGAAGTGTTATGCAAAATGTTGTTTTGGATTCCCATGTCCTATAACTTCTAAAGGAAGATTAAAACGTTTTTTGTCAGCAGTAATACATATAATAACTCAGAAATCTCCCAAAAATACATACAACTTAAAAAGAACGAAGCTTAAAAGTACAATAATGACTACAATCCAGTTATTTTGAAAATATGGAATGCAAACATGGATATTCAGCATATTGCAGATAATTCAATTGCTGTTGCTCGCTGTGTTACATCATATATAACCAAATCTGAAAAAACAGAGATGAAAGAAATGTGGGAAGAAATTTCAGCACAGAAGAGTCTTAGCAAGAAATTGTACAGTTTTAATTTGAAAATGCTTTCCCATTGAAAGGTTGGATCCTAAGAATGTTTGGATTGCTTGAGGTCAGCCACCTTACATTCAAAGTCAAGAGGAATCATTTGGGTAAGTGTAGGTCTTACCTCCACATGGAATAGAGTATTGAAATCTTTACAATAATTCGAAAACTTAGCCCAGAATGAACCACAACGTACGGATATTGTTAAAACTAATATGTTGGATACATATTATCCCAAAAGGAGTCCACATCTCGTAAATCTATGTCTGTATGAAACACTTCAACATTACAGGTTTAAAAGGAATGTTACAGAAAATATAAAAGAAGAGAAATATGCAGTAATTGGATGTCATGGATGTTTAGTAAAACATGCCAAAGGAAATCTTATTAACCACAGAAAACTCACTTGCAAAAGTCCATATAAGAGAGAATGTTTTTATTTAGCACTTCTACAACTGTTTAAGCCTTGGCGTAGTGAAACAGAATTACTTTGAGACTTTGACTGCCATGAAGATTCTTTTAATGCAACTAAAGACAGCATTCAGTTCTCAAATTATCTACAAATGTTAAATGATGAGATTGAACAAGAAAGTACTATTGCAGCTAAAATAGCGAGAGAAAGTTCCCAAAGTAGTCAAAGTTCTGGTCCACTGAGACAAGATCCACTGGGACAACCAATTATTGAAAATGAAGCAGCAATAGCCATGAATGAGGTAGAAACTGTAATGCAACAAACACAACAGAATATTATTCAGTTGGAAAAGTTAGAAGAACAACTAAATGTGGAGTAAAAAGAAATATATCTACAAGTGGAAGAGCAGGTACAACATGGTTTGGTGCATGAAAAAAAAGAATGCCAATGTTTATCATTTAAACCTATTATACTGTACATCTGTGGTCAAGATGGAGCAAACAAAGTTTCCTAATTAAAGATTTGGCCAGTTATCTACTCAAAACTACAGAATCACATTTATTTTGTGTTGTAACAGCTCCAAATGGATTAGCAGCACAAAACAGTGAAGGGATTACTTTTCATTGATCACTTATACTACCTGCTGAAGATGATAATAAATTGGAATATCAGAAGCTATTTGGAGAAGTCTCAAGAGTACTGAAGAAAATACAACTTTTAATCATTGATGAAGTGAGCATGGTCTCAAACTTAATGCTTGCCTTTGTACATTTAAGAATGCAACAGATTTTAATAAGAGATTACAATGTTCTGTTTGGAGAAAAACATTTAATTGTATTCAGAGACCTACTACAACTTAGTCCTGTAAAAAGGACAACCTGTTTTTAAAACACTTGGCCATGAAGACACAAAGAAATACTTGGAAAGTATTGGAAATGTGAACATTTGGTTACATTTTAAATATAAACAACTTGTTAAGAATAGGCGACAAGCAAGTGATGAAGATTATGGAAATATTCTTCAAGACATAAGAATTGGTGTCTTGACGGAACATGGTATACACGCTTTAGAGAGTCTGCTACTAAGGAACTTGTTTACAGCTGGAAGCGCAGCAGCTGAAGTAATGTACAATATGCTTACTGAAAACACGTCTACAGTTTGCTTAATGCCTATACTGCAAGAGTCCCCTACATTTAATCAACAACTTCTCAAACTGGAAAAACAACAAATTGTGGAAATTGACGCCATTAATAAAATCGAACACCAGGGAGTGACAATTCTTCTTACTGAGAAACTACCGGCTAAGCTGCATTCTTTGGAATAGTCTGTATCTAAGATTGCAGGCTTAGAAAAGACTTTACATGCATGTAATGTATATATATCGGGCAATTTTGTGGCATAATTTGAATGTAGAATAACGTTTAGTTAATGAAGCAATGGGAAAAGTTGTTGGTTTTGTATATTTTCAGAATAGAGATGGAATAGAATTTTTGAATATAAAATTTGATCAGAATAAGGAGGTAAGAAAGATTGTTTTTTGCTTGTAAAATATTTGTATGTTAACAGAAAACAGTTTCCTCTGTCTTTAGCATATGCAGTAACTATTCATCAATCTCAAAGTATAGACAACTTTTGTAAATATTGGAAGTATGGTGTTCAAAGAGGGAATGGCATACGTTGCATTGTCTCGAGTAACAACATTGTCTTGTTTGTATTTGATAGATTTTGATGAGAGAAAGGTTAGTGCTGATGCAAATTGTGTAAGAGAGTACAATCGTTTAAGAAGACTTTATGCTCCAGATTTAGATGAATATCCCATATATCAGAAAATGATTGTGTGTTTAAAATGTAAATCTGTCAAAGATGCAACTGAGGTTCAAAAAAAGAAAGCAACTGATGATAAAGTTGAAAGTGTAAAGAAAAAAAATAGAAAGTGTTGATGATATTGTTGATACCAGTTTGAAAACAGTTCAGGTATCAACTGGTATGCTAATGTGATTCTAAATATTGTGTTTCATCTACCACATCTTCATCATGAAATCATGGAAAATCATGAAAAAAGATTCTGTTCTGCACTACATCATATATTTCAATAGTTGGTAAGTGACAGAAGTAAAATGCATAGTGCATTAAGTATTCAGCATCTTTTAGATATATGTAGTGGTGCAGTGACCTTTACACAAATTTCTAATGGTTATGCTTGGAGTATTAGAAGATAAAGGGATACAGATTGATAACTTATTTGGACTAACTTATAGATGGGACCATAAGTGTGAAGTGTATTCATTTATAATCTGCATCGGCTCAATATATCAGATGTTGAATGGTGAAATGAAAGATGATCTCGACAAACAGTGCATGAAATGTGAGGATAAGTTGTCGGTGACTGGAAATGAATTTGTGAAGGCCCTCAACTCATCGCAAATGGTATTAATGCCGGCCAATCTGCAGGTGCAGGTTTTTTAAAACTTGCTTCATGCTTTATTACACGCCTGCAAGAATCGATAAGTGGAGCTCGGGGCAGGATACTAAGTGCCACGTTGTTCCACGTTTGGTGCTGATATCGTGCATATGTTCTTTTTTGTAATCCTTTGAAGAATGAAGTCAAAAATGTCTTACGCACCAAGATAGATATTAATGTTGCACTGAGCCCAAAGGTCATCTTGCTTGGAGTTGTGGATGAAAAATTGACCCCAGAGATAGATTATTTTGTTGCGGTCGCTATGACAATTTACAGACTGGTATTAGCTACAGAATGGCTAGATCCACAACCCCTGCAGTTTCAAAATTGGCTTGCCCGCTTATTAGCTATCTTCAGTCTAGAGAAAGCGAGCTATGACAGAAAGGGTGCTAAAACAAAGAAAAAAGGAGTGCTAATATGGGCACCCTTAACTAGATTAGAAATCTGAGGGGGTTTGGAATTATAGGAGGGATTGCTCTGGCTCTCCCCTCTTTTTTGTATCTTGCACTTTAAATAATAGTTTTTGGTCAATTGTGTATTCTTCAATGCATAGTGCATTTTTACTGCATTCCTGTGATGGAAGGCCAGGGTATGGGCATGTGCAAAGTTAGAAATATTGTTAACATTTATTATTTTTAGCTTTGTAATCATATTTATCTTGCACACTTTCACTTTGAAGAAAGAACTGTCGTTTATATTTTGTGCCGTACTACTGTCGGTTTTCACCTTAGTTAATTATTATTATTGTCAGTCTCGTCATTATATTTATTCTGCAGGTTGCACTTTAAAGAATGGCTTGTTGTTGACCATTGTGCTTTATTATTGCTGATTTCATTCTGCTCTCTTTCCAATTGATGTGTTAAAATGAATTTGTAAGGTTTGATGATATTCTACCCTGACCGGAAGGGGGGTGGAGTGGCTGGGTGGGGGTGTTCTTTGTTATTTAATATATATAAAAGGGCAAAAAAGTATAATAAAGATATTTCTTTTAAAAAAGGTATTCAGCATCTTTTAGATATATGTAGTGGTGCAGTGACATTTACACAAATTTCTAATGGTTATGCTTGGAGTGTTAGAAAATGAAGGGATAGAGATTGATAACTTATTTGGACCAACCTACAGATGGGACCATAAGTGTGAAGAGTATTCGTATTCATTTACTTCTTCCACACAAATACAATGTTCCTATACTTAACAATACCAGGGTGCAAATCAGTACCTTTTAACGAGTTGATAAAAACAGCAAATCAGGATATGACATGTTCACATTGTAGATCAGAGATGTTGTCTACATTACATATAGAAAGATTTGGAAAATATCTAATTTTAATGTTACAACGTTGTAGAGCAAATGGAAGAAAATTTGAAACAAAAATTACAAATTTTAAAGCAAGTCAAATATCTATTTCAGGAAGAACTTAAACAACATCTGGTATTATTTTTCATGAAGGAGTTACTGCAACATCTGGACACTATACTGTTTATTTAAAGTGTAACAATGGATGAACACATTGCAATGATGCCCACCTAGAATTCAAACCTAGATTGCCTTCTCAATTACCAAATTCTTATATGTTATTTTTCCAGCCAATGTTTTGAGTACATCATTTGGCCTATTAAGAAGCTATGAACAGAAAGTAGACAACACTGCAAACGATTAGTATTTACAATTAGTGTTTTGAATATCATTTGCGCTAATTGATATTACATTTTGGAAAATTGTGTTTAAAAGCAAATAGTTTATATATTTGTTGTCTATATTGTAACATATGTAAATGAGAGTGTACATTTTGGCAAATGTATTTGAGATAAATCATAGAGGGTAATGTAGATGAAGGAAGTAATTAACAAAGTGTAGATAGGAAAAGGAAAGCTACACATATTGATTATAATGTTCTATCCTGATTGTTTTTTTCTACAATCAATTTGATTGTTTTTTTCCCCGCTGTTCAATGATGATGCTACATTGAAATCACTGTGTACGGTGATGTAAAGTGGAATCTGAGAACAGCAAAAAAAGGAAACTGAGAATATTATGTAATTCTAAATTTATGTTCTGAAAAATATAATATTGTAATATTTTGAATATAGTGTCATTAAATAACAGTTTTTCTGTTTTTTCTTTATAGTAGCTACTATTGAAGTTTGAAAACAGTTGTAATGCTATTAAGCACATTGCTACTCTGAAATAGTATCACTGATTGATGTATGTAAATTATTTGAAAGGTAAGAATACATAATATACTATGCATGATAACCTGAAAAAATGTTTAAAATTAATTATATAGTATTTGTTTTTAATATAAACCCTTCATCATTTAGACTACTTAAAAAGTATTTTTGTGGAGCAGATCACACTTACTTTTCACAAAAGAACATAGACTAATGAAAGTACTTTGATTGCAAGTTATTCACTCCTCATTATACCACAGAGGTGTATATTGAACTCTCTATCCAAGGACTTCTGACACGCATACATAGATTACAGATATCTACTTCTGTGAGTCAATACTCTAGTAGAACTGCTAAGGTCTGTGCAGCTGTACAATAAACAACATCGTTTTGAAGTTAGAGTCATCAGATGCACAACACGTGTCAGAATACATGTAGAAGCTTACACATACTAGTATACGTATGATTCACACTGCTTCTAAATTTGCGTACAAGAAGATGTATGTATTACTTTCTCCTCTTTTACACGACAGGTGGGTATTGAAAGTGCTTTTTATTATATTTGAAAATTTGACTGTTTTCAAGTATGATGTATCTCCTCATTTTAGGAAGTATTTTAGGACGTTTTTTGGAGCTACTAGGCCTATGTCTTAAAGGATAGCATCTACTGTAAATGGCACAACCCATAAACTCATTCAATGATTCAAACACTATGCTTCCACTCATTCACTCACACAGGCACTATGCATACACCCATCCATTCACCCAGATACTACCCATCGACTCACTCAATCACCTAGACACTACACTTGCACTGTTTCAATCATCCATGCCTTACCCATACACCTATCTATTCACCCAGGCACTACCGATGCAGTCTAGTAATCACCCAGACACTACCTATGCACTAATGGAATTACCCAGGGACTGCACTCATGCAACCAAACTGGCACTATGCATGTACTTATCCATTCACCTGGGCACTACCCATACACTCATCCATTCCTCCACAAACTATCCATCCACTCATAAAAACACCCAAGCACTGCTGTTGCAGTCACCCATTCATCCCAGCACTATCCATTCACTCACCGATTCAGTCAGGCACTGCCAATGCAATCACCCAGACACTACCCATGTACTCATCCAATGAGCGAGGCACTACCCTTGCACTAATCCATTCACTCAGGTACTACCAATGCACTCAGGCATTCACTAAGGCACTACCCTTGCACTCAACCATTCATTCAGGCACTACCCATGCACTCATCAATTTACTCATGCACTGCCAATGGACACATGCAGTCATCGAGGCCCCACACATGCACTCATCCAATTTCCCAGGCACTACCCATACACTCATTAATTCACCCAGGTACTATCTGTGTACTCACGGAATCACTGAGACACTGCTCTTGCACTCACTCATTTATCCAGGCACTACCAATGCACTCATCCATTCAGTCAGGCACTGCCCATGCAGTCACCTAATGAGACAGGCACTACCCATACACTAATCCATTCACTCCGGCAGTACCCATACACTCATCCAGTCACTCGGGCACTTTTGATCCCCTCAACTATTCACTGAGAGACAACCCATGCATTCCTCTATTCACTCAGACACTATCCTTGCACTCAACTATTCACTCAAGCACTACCCATGTACTCATCCAATCACTCAGGCGCTATCCTTCAACTGAACCATTCAGTCACGCAGGACCCATGCACTCATGCATTCACTCAGGCAGTACTCATGCACTCATCCAATCACTCAGGAACTATCCATACACTCATTCATTTCCCCAGCTACTCTCCATGCTCTCATGGAATCACTGAGACGCTGCTCTTGCACTTACCCATTCGTCCAGGCACTACCCATGCACTCATCCATTGACTCACATACTGCCAACGGACTCATGCAGTCATCGAAGCACTACCCATGCACTAATCCAATCACCCAGGCACTACCTATACACTCATCCATTTATGCAGGCACTTTCTATGTACTCATGGAATCACCCAGGCACTGCTCTTGCACTCACCCATTCACACAGGCACTACCCATATGCTCATCCATTCACCGAGGCACTACCCATTCACTCGTCCAATCACCCAGGCACCATCCATGCTCAAGTCCAATCACCAAGCACTACCCTTGCACTCATTCATACAACACATACAAGTTTGTCTATCCTTAACCAAGTAGGCAGTTCTAAAAAGAACCATTGTTTTCCTTTTTCAAATTAGTTGTGTGTTTTTCTAACTCTTTTTTTCTTTTTTGTGTTTAAAAAACAGAATCTAAAAACAAGGCAACAAACTGCTGTAAAGCAGAAAAACATTTTGCAATTAGAACGTTAATGCAAAAATAACAAAACAACTAGCCTTTGTGATTGTTGGCAGCAACAATAACTGCTACGATAGACTGCTCTCAAGTACAAAGAAGCTTCTTACACTTTAAGTGGTGTTCCTCTAAACCAGCAAACTCCGGTATGTGCAATGTTGTATCAGCAGGTAATGTAGGACTTGCAGATGTACTGGGTCCTGGAACTTCAGCATCCTGTTATTGTTTTTGCAGTTCTCGCAGCTTGCCAGACAGTTAGGATGTATTGGCAGCAGATGCTTCTTCCCTGATGAGTTTTCACAGGAATACTTTTTCTCAGAGCCCCGAGATGAAAGAAATTCACACAATGTGCAAGTCACTTTGCTTTTTCTCCCCAGGTGGAATTGAGAAAAAGGTCCAGCGAATGCTTTCTTTTCTTTTTTGACAGGCTCCTCCTGCTCTTCCACATCTTCAACTTCATCAGTGGGTGGATTTACAGATGCCATTTGTAGTGTTGAGTTGAAACACCCAAAAAATAAATCCAAGACTGAGAGAAAACACAAGAGGTGTTTATTCACACGAAGCTCCTGAAAGGAAGAACACATTTTGGTGGGGCCTTCCAAATAGTAGGATAGAAAGATTCTTAACCATTGAAATTGTTTCTTTTGAAGTCACATGGGATTTGGGTACCAGACGCTTAATTATCGCGCACTGGACACGATTCCGGAAAATATGTGTAAACAATATTGAATATCTATTCCACTTACAAATATAGTAGATTCACAAATATTATAGTAAATCTATTGGTATAATGTATGATATAAAATGATATATATATGTTTTTTAGAACTACATCATTTGATCTGGATTTGTGCACATATCGCATACCGGAAATATATGCGGGGGTTACACGAGAATGTTGCAGCTTTTATAACTTCATCAGAAGAAGTCAAATATTAAAATTATTTATGTTAATGTCACTTTTATAACTCTTTCTATAAAACTACATACGATTGCTTTCAAAATTATAAAATTATATAGTTTATATCATGTATTTAAATTTTAGGATTGAAAAATTTGGGAACCGCGCATCCATCGCACACGACTACGCACATTCCACGCAAACATACAAATATGGTGGCACGATGCTCTGACTGATTTGGGCACCCATCACGAATTGGTGTGCTCAAGTTTTATATGAGTGGAATGTCAGCCTAACTATAACATCCCTGAAACTGTGTTTTTTTCTGTGAATTTTTATATATATATATATATATATATATATATATATATATATATATATATACACACATTACCTACTGCCAGTCGCCAGTAGGTAGTTATAGTTAGGACCTATTTTCCATAGGAAATCCACAACATTCTATTTGGAATAACGTTGGCGCCGATTGACGAATCTTCGTGAAATTTTCCAAACTTTTGGCCAGCTCCGGTCCGCTCCTATCCTGAAAATTTCACGGTGATTCATCAAGCGGGGGCTGAGAAAAAAGGGGGGGCCCAAAATGCATTTTCCCCATGCATTTTCCCATAGTACCTGTTGACACAGCTACAGCCCAAACTTCTGAACGGAATTACACCAAATTTGGCAAAGAGGTAGTCCTCAGTTCAGACTCGTGCCTTTTGGTTAAATGGTGTAAATCCCTTCAGTAGTTCCTAATTAGAGTTAAAAAGATAGATATATCTGGGCGGAGCCTAACCACACATCTCATCGAGAGATCTGATTGGCTGTCAGTACTTCATCCAAGACGTGTTGGCAGCCATCTTGGGACCAATATACATGATAGCACCTCATTAAAAAGCATTGCAGTTAATAGAAGGTTTTAAGACTTTAGTTACATTATAAATCATTTGTTGATGGCGCCATACTCATTTTAGGAATTGTGGTGTGTTCTAAGGTGATTTTACCATGTGAAAAAGCCTTCTGCTGTGATATCATGAATCATGTTTGAGAGAAAACTATTTTCTCATGCTTTTCCCACAGAGGTTTGGAAGGTGATCTATAAGCTAAACTGAGAGCATATTTTCTGTAAATTCACATTATCTTTCTCAGTCATGTGAGAATGAAGTCTGACATTCTTAGTAAAACATGTACATCCAACAAGGACAGAGACTGTCAGTTGATTCCTTTGTGTTCTACTGCAGCGTCCCAGAGTGTTCTAAAGAACAACTAGAGCGCTAACAGTCCTACTTATGACAAACGTATTGCACACCTGAAGCCATCTTGATTGGAATAAAGTGGTAACTCTTTTAATTTAGTGCCGCAGAAAGAAAAATTAGGGCACATTTTGAGTGACTTCTCAAATCCTCTTCTATTTCATTAAAAAATTCTGACATGCAGACTGAAACATGCACTTTCAATACCAGCAGAAGACTTCCCTGGTGAGCAGTAGCTTTACTACAGTGATCTAATGAGCAACTAGAGTGCTAACATTCAGAATTTATGGCAAATGTGTGACACATCTGAATACCTTCTTGATGGAATCAAAGTAAAAAACTGAAAGCATTTCCTATTGAGGAGACATAGTAAATGAGGAAATTAGGAAACTTCATAACAAATAAGTCTCCCAAGATGGCCACCAGAGACAAAAGAGCCCAAATGCAGCACAAGTATCACCCAGATATAGCCCACATGTAGCCCAATGACAGAAGTGTGCAAAACACTTATTTTTTGTGTATTTGCAGTATTATATAGTGCAGACTTGTCAGGTATTGGAGTGCTTTACATGAGCATTGGTTACATCACACAAGATCAAATTCATTTTGGTTGTAGACATGGGGAGATTAAGTTATTTGACCAGAATAACAGAGTGTTGAGCTGAAGCAGAAACTCCAACCTGGTTCCCCAGTTGCAAAGTCTGCAGCTCTGGAAGTAACACCACATCCTCTCCCCTAAGTGCAACATTTAATCAATCTATTTGAAAACTCAGAAAATATGTCCCCATTTTAGTTTTTAGAGCACTAACCATAATTTCGATGCAAATAAGACCCTCTAATATATGTAATTTCTAAAGGAAATGCTCTAGGTATTACAGTTTTGATTACATCAAGATGACGTCACACTTTTGTAATAAATATAGAATGTTAGCAATCTAGTAGTTCATTGGGATACTGTTGAGAGGCAGAGGCCAGGGGCCTGGACTCTGAAAATTGAAGGCAGGTAGCAGAGTGCAGAGGCAACAATTTGACCACACTGGGCAGGCAGGAAGGGCAGTGGCAGCACAATAGACTATGGAGGGCAGTGGAAAGCGGGGCAGGGGCAACAAACCAACAATACAGGACTGGCAAGAGAGGCTGTGGCAATATAATAGACCATTGTGGGCAGAAGGAAGTGGCAGTGGTAGTACAACCATACATGCCAACAGACCCGTTTCAGCCAGGAAACGTCCAATGTTTTTAAGCTCAGATGGGCTTTATTTGATCTGTCTCCTGTCTACAATCTCCTCTTTTTCAATGTAACTCAAAGGGGAAAATCAATATCCCAGTTTTTTTTCAAAATCTCCCTCTTACCAAGTTCAAAATGTTCGCTAGTGTGGTACATTAGATCATCGTAGGCAGGAGGAATTGGGGTAGGGACATGGACTCGGATAACAGAGGACAGGAGGGACATGGAGAGGTGCACCAAACTGACCCTACAGGGCAGGCATCAGGGTTTGCAGCAGCCCAATACACCACACAGGGCATGCGGGACGGGAGTGCAGCACAACAATCCATAGGAAGCAATAGGGAGGGGACAGGACCATGCACATGGACAACAGAGAACAGAGGGGAAAGGGGCAGTGGTAGCTAGCTGACCATAATGGACAGACAGGAGAGAAAGCTGCAGCATAACAGACCATAAAGGGCAGGAGGGACGGATTAGGGGCATTACAATGGAACAGACAAGCCAGGAGGGAGGGAATAGGAGTCTGCACATGGAAACAGAGGGCTGGGGGCAAGGAGGCAGGGCAGGAGTAGCAAGATGACCATTGAGGTCAGGCAGAATGGGCACTAGAAGCAAGACACACCATGGAGAGCAACAGTGAGATTATGATGGCATACACACAGACCATGGAGGGAAGGTGGGAGGGGGTCAGGGGCAGCTAGCTGACCACACAGGGAAGGTGGGAGGGGCCATGACAGCACAGAAGACCATGCATGGCAAGCGGGAGGGTTAGTGGCAGCACAATGGCCATGATGGGCAAGAAGGAGGGTGCAGGGGCATGCACAAAGGACGATGGAGGATAGAAGGGAGGGTCAGGACCTGGGCACAGACAAGAGAGTTCAGGGGAAGGGGCCTCACAACAGACCACGTGGGGCAGGCAGGAGGAGCAGTTGCAGCACAACAGACCAGGGAGGGCAGAAGGGTGTGGCAGTAAAATGGACCATGGAGGACAGGAGGAAGGGGATCGGGTCATGGCATGTGGACAGGCAGGGTGGAGGTGGCAGGGACAGGTTACAGTCATCTGACAATGCTAGGCAGGTGGGAGGAGACTGGCAGCTCAACAGAACATTCAGAGTAGATAGGAGTGGCAGGTCCATGGAACATGGTGGGCAAAAAGGATGGAGCACAGGCATGCATAAAGACATTGGAGGGCAGGGGAAGATGAATAGGGGCAGCAAGCTAAGCACAGAGGCTAAGCAGGAGGTCAAGGATGGCCCATACAATTGGGCAATGGAGGGCAGGAGGAGTGGATTGGTACATCATGCTAAATGGAGGGCAGTGGCAGCACATCAGACCATGCATGGCAGGAGGGAGGAGGCTAGTCCATGGATTCAGACAACAGAGGATAGGGAGGAGGTGGATGGGGCAGCAAGCTAACTGTTCAGAGAAGGTGGGTATTAGGAACTTTATTGTTTTTAAAATGTGTGTCTGTGCAAACTACTTAGAATATGATCAAGTATGCAGCATAACCTCACTTTTATTCAGGAAGAAGAGGACGTTTGTGACTGTGACTCCGGGCTCACTTGGCAGAAACCCCCCCTGACCCTCCACCCCATCGCAAAATGTAATGCCCGTGAAAAAGGTAGGTGGACGCAGTGTTATATAGAACATAGTCCTGAGAGCACGATTGAAAATGAAAACTAGATATAGTATATGGTATAAACTATGCACCAAAAAGTGTGATATAAGATGAACCGGGGCGTGAAATATAATATGCAATACATTGTGTGCAATGACAGATTCATTGGAGAGCGCGAGATAGCACAGGCACTAGCTTATGCGATATGCGCCTTGGAGTGTAATATGCACAGGGCAGTGTTGTGTAACCTAACTAGTCTCTAAAGTTGTAATATAAAATATGTGCTGGGGAGTGGAACGTTGAATATGCACTATGACAAAGATATGGATCCCAGATTGTAATATGTATGGCATAGCGCTGTGCGTTATAACATAGGCATCGAGAAAGGCACGTTAGATGGGGCAATATAACCCGTGCGAAGGCAAGTGTGGCATGACATATTCACGGGGTGGTGTTACAGTGCACATGGGCTAGAGAGTGTCATAGCATACGCACTAGCTGGTGGAATACAACACAGAGGTGTGTGGCACTCGGCGGGCACTGGTAGGTGTAACACATCATTGGGCTCAGCCAGGATAACGCTGTGACTCTCAAGTGAGGTTTGTCTCCTTTCCAGAGAGTAAAATAAAAAGTATTACACATCCGGCGGTGGATGTGTGTTTTATTAACCGTGAGGGGGGTTTCTTGCATAGTTTGGTCGAATTTTTGTCGAATCCCCTTTGAATGGCTTGGTGTGCTTGTGTATTAAATGTGCCCGTCAATAGCTACCCATTTTTGTATATATAAACGACAAGGGTGTCTACTTGGAGAGTACCCACTGGCGGGGGCGCCGGGATTAGGCACGGTAGGGCGTCAGACACGTTAGAGCTTCACTAGCGGTGTAAATACATTCCACGTGGATTCATTGTATGCATAGTCGCCTTTTAAAGTATATCACGCAAATCGTCATGGTGATAGGTACATACAGTTTGTCCAGCATGTCCTAGGTGTTTCTATAAATATATTTTTTTTTAAAATAATAAAAAACAAAGGACGGCCCGGGGGATGGGGTCCCCGGGGCCATAAGTGGCCTGAGGAGGGGGGCAACGCAGCCCCCCTCCTAAAGATTTTTTTTTTTAAAAGGCCTTGGGAGGTGGGCCACGTGGTCCCCTTCCAAATTTATTTTTTTCAACAAAAAAAATTAGGGTGCAGGCCCTGGGGAATGGGGTCCCCAGGGCCAATAAATTAGAAAAAGAAGGGGGGCCACACAGCCCTCCTTCTTAAAAAAATAAAATAAATAAAAGACTGGCATCGCGCCGGAGGCCATGCCCCCTCCTTGCAGCACTCTGCAAGCGCGCCCCCTGACCAGTTGTAAGTTGGGGAATTAATTCCCCTTCAATACTGAGGCTCCCTGAGGGCTAACTAGCCCAACAAGTATCTCCAGTATGCGCCAGGGAGCTGCGTTGCAGACAGGTGTTCTGAGGCCATGCCCCTTTTTACACCTCTATACAACGCAGCTCTGTGGCCCTTACTGGAGGTACCTAGTGGGCTAGTTGGACCCTAGTGACCCTCAGGATTCAAATGAACTTAATATTCCAACTAAAACGGCCACAGGGCGTGTTTACACAGTGGGGAAGAGAGGGGACGGGGCCTGAGGTGACGTGTGCAAACACGCCCTGTGGCGCGTTTTAAGAGGTAGTTTTAATCCCCTGCCCTATTATATACTAGGGGCTTACAGAGGAGGTCATGCTAATCACAGGGGGACCCCAACGCATAGTGTTCCCCAGTGTATGTAGGTGTTTTCACTGTATTCTGAGTATCTTTTAACATAGCACTGGCTCTAGGACTGGTTAGTCAGACTCAGTTACCACCGGTATCGTTCTGAAAAAGTTGAGGGTACAGGATGATTTTGCAACAAGGCTTCTTTCTGCTCTTCTGTTTGTTCTTTCTGCACGTTATCCTTCTTCCTGCACTTTTCTTCGTCTTTGAGGACTTAAGTTGCTTCTTTCTGCATTTCTTTTTTTCTTTCTGTGCGTTTTTTCTCTGTAGGCATAGTTTGAAATTAGCATTTAAAAAACCTTTGAAATTCACTGAAAAAACCATAGGTTTCAGGCACGTTATAGTTAGGAATTAGCATTTAAAAAACCTTAGAAATTCACTGAAGAAACCATAGGTTTCAGGGGCGTTATAGTTAGCTGGACTTTTCACTTGTACAAAACCATTGAAATTCCCCCGTTATAGTTAGTTCAGCTAACTATAACTCACGCGCCCGCAATGCACTGCTGATGACGTCACATATTATATCACTCATGACATGGTCAGTGACATCACTCATGACATCACTGATGACATCTCAAATGACATGACTGATGACATCATCCTTGTGATAGAGTGGCAGACCTCCTCTCCCCCTAATATAACCTTTGATACACACATTCAAAAATAGAAACAACATTTTTTAAAACAATGGACATTCCAAAACCAGTTACAACAACCTATTCAGTAATTCTAAGATCCACAGACACATCCACTCATTCACCAACAGTCCTATACAGTCACTCATACACGTACTCACTCATCATATGTACTCATACACCTATACATCCTGTTACACAACACCACTCATCCATACAGTTACTCACACACATAGTCACTCATGCTAATAAAGAATCAAACATCCATTTACTTGCATATACAGTTATACACACACCACCACACTTACTTCTACAGAAACTTACACATACTTAGTCTTTTAAACAATCACTTATAGAAACACATACTTATTCATACAGGAACTCGTCCAATCTCTCACTCTCACATATACTCAGTTATATACACCAATAGTCACATATACTAGTTTAAAACATATGTAGTTACTCATAAAGACACTATTGAGACAGTCATTCACTCACTAACACACCCATACACACACTCATCCACCCATACAGTCCTGCACACATGCTGTCTTCAACACATACAAACAGTGAGTCACTCATTCATGCACCTATGCACTACGTAATACCCCCACCGAACCATACAGACACTCATACACTCATACTGATACTCAAAAAACCAACCAATAACCTATATAGACACTCATGTAGCTACTCACCAACCCATGCAGCCACTTATACACAAAGTGAGAGACTGATACAGATATTTAAATATTTAAACATTACTCACTAAGCCATGTATTCACTAAGATACACTTAATCAATCAGTTATACAATCAATTTTTCAAAAACAAATCATCCATTTAGACACTTATATACCCATTTTTTCTTCCATCGACCTTGAGATATACATATATAAAACATATGTAATTTTCAGAAAACACACATTCACTGGATGATGTCATCAGCAATGTCATCAGTGATGTCATTTGAGATGTAATCAGTGATGTCATGAGTGATGTCACTGACCATGTCATGAGTGATGTAATATGTGACGTCATCAGCAGTGCACTGCGGGCGTGCGAGTTATAGCTGAACTAACTATAACGGGGGAATTTCAATGGTTTTGTACGAGTGAAAAGTCCAGCTAACTATAACGCCCCTGAAACCTATGGTTTTTTCAGTGAATATATATATATATATATATATATATATAACTGTAATGCCGATTTCCAACTTCCACACGGGCAATGAAAAGACAGCACGAACTCCTCTTTTTGGTATGGCGAGATTCTTTATTGCTCACATTGTAGTCATAACGCGTTTCGACTGACACAGCAGCCTTGATCACATGAGGAAATGCGCTTGCCATTGTTTTTTTAAATACCACCTACTAGTGTCACGTGATCCCTATAAACATAGAAGACATACTATGCGTATACACCATCTAATGTGCAAAATAATGCTAAACTTATTGCATTGGAATATTATTTAATATAATATTAAAAATCTGACAATTCTAAAATTGAATAAATAGAATATTATGATCAATAAATTATAAATAAGAGATATAAATCACATTATGTCCTTGAGAGATATTTCTAAAACGGCGTAAATGCACAGTTTTTGCAGAATATCTAGTGGCATGAGAATATATTGAATAGTCAACATGAATCTTAAATTGGCATATATGTGGTCAGAGAGTTATACTTGCTTCTAAAATAGAGTAAGATCATAACAATTGTGTGTATGGTCTTGGGAAACGAAACATGGATATACCGATATACTAATGTACCTGTATACCAAATAATAGGCATAAATGCAATGGCATTGTATGGTAACCATTACTGCTCATAGCTGATTCTTTTATCCCCGATGCCAGAAAATACTCAAAACAACAAGTATGAAGGAAACACGGCTAAACTATGTATAATACTAATACTGCCAATAGAATCATGCCCAGTATAAAGAAAGCTTATGTACTATGGAGCTCTAATTATTAACTATATATCTCTAGATTACTATGACATTATATTAATTTCAAGTTAATAAATTGCAGCCCTATATTTGTTTTGCAAAAACGAACTAGAGAGACCTACTCTCAAGTCGAAAGTGCAAATGATGTGCTGAATAAATACCAGTGTTATAAAAGATAACATTAAAATTAATATATATCTAAAAAACACTTCTAAAAAAATACACTTCTAACTAGGTTTCATTTTTATGGGATTTTTTTTATACAAAAGAATTTTATGTAAAAACAATCTGTGTGATCATAAGATGGTAATTGAACAGGGTTATGAATAAGACCTGAAGCCTACTCGTTCAAAAAACTACCAATTAAGATGGATATGTGTCTTGATAGTTCATCTGGTTATAATGATAACATATGTTGTACCAAATAACGATGGGAATATAGTCTTCAGAAATTTTACAGATAATAATGCAGGTCTTCTGTAGTATTAAGTCCATTCGGGGCCTTGCTGTCAAATTCTATAATCAAATGTGTTTCAAGTTTCCTAAGCATGAGCTCTCTGTTACCACCTCGTGAAGGTACCGAGATGGCAGCTACTACATAGTATTTAAGGCAACTAAGATCATTGTGGTGTATTGCCTGAAAATGACGTGCTATAGGGTAATTGCTATCATTGTTCACAATAGCACGTAGGTTCTGTAGGATACGCATATGAACTGCAAGTTTAGTGCTTCCTATATAGTTTAAACCGCAGGCACAAGTAAGAACATATATCGCAAATTCAGTGCGGAAGGTAAAATGGCCTCTTATCTCTCTTTGATGAGGACTGAAGGGAACAGTGTAGTTAGTAGTGTTTTTATCAAATTTACAAGATCTACATTTAGAGCACTTGTAGAAGCCTAATTTAGGCTTCAACCATATTGTGTTAGTAACTGTTTCTGGACTATTGTTAACAAGTTCTGTCCTCATCGATTTCACTTTTCTAAAAGTGAGAGTGGGTGCTGTAGGTAGAATAGGTGCCAGTACCCCATCAGTTAATAAAATGGGCCAATTCTTACTTATTATTGCCTTTACTTGCCTCTGTTGTTGGCTATATGGAGCAATTAACATTGGTGCATCTAGTTTTTCATTGGTTTCCTGGCTCATTCCTTGTATAGCACGACTTTTGTTCAGAAGAGAGTCCCTGGATCTAAGTGTTGCTTTATGGGTTGCTTCCTTAAGTGTTTTTTCGCTACACCCTCTTTGTCTAAACCTTTCCGGGGAATCTGATGTGCATTTGTTAAATTCTTCTGCAGTGCTACAGATCCTTTTCAATCTCAAAAGTTCACCATATGGGATACTTGCAATCAAATGTTTAGGATGTGAACTGGTAGCATGTAATGTTGAGTTGCCTGATGTAGATTTCCTATGTAGAGTTGTGTGTAATTTATTGTAGGCTACGTAAACAGTCGTATCCAGAAAGTCTACAGTAACTTTGCTTATACATGATGTGAATCACAGATTAATTTCATTGGTGTTAATGTCCGATATAAACATTTCTGCACTCTGAATGTTACCTTTCCAAATTATAAAAACATCGTCTATGTAACAAAACCAATTCATAACATGTGTCTCTACAGTGTCTTTATATGTCCCTTTGAGAGCATGCTCCTCCCACCACCCCATGTGTAAACATGCATAGCTGGGAGAGAAGCAGGCTCCCATTGCAACAACTCTGGATTGTCTATATATGTGTTTGTTAAACATGAAAAAATTGTTAAAAAGACACCATTCAATCATCTCCATCAACATGATAGAGGTCTGGTCTCTAGATAATGTTTAACTGCAGCCAATCCTTTTTGATGCTCAATACTTGTATAGAGTGATTCTATATCAAGAGTAATTAGTACAGATTCGTCATTCCAAAAAGCTAGCTCCAATTTGTTGAGAAAATCCCCTGTATCTTTGACATAAGTAGGAAGCATATGCACATGGCTCTGTAGAAAGTAATCAACATAGCGACTCATATTCTCACACATGCAACCAATTGCCAAAATATTAGGTCTCCCTGGAACTGGTTCAGTTTTCTTATGTATCTTTGGAATGAGATACAGAATAGGGATTATAGGGAATTCTTTATACAAAAATACATGCTCTTGATTGGAAACAAGACCCTCACGTTTGTATCCCATCAGCAATTTCTTGAGTGCATCTTTGGCTTTGTTGTATTCCCCTATAGATGATTTTACATAGCTTGTTGTATCACTTAATTGTCGAAATGCTTCCTTCATATAATCACTGCGTGGCCAAATCACTAAATTGCCTCCTTTGTCTGATTTGTTGATTATGATTTCCTGATTATTTTTTAACTTAGCAATCAAATTGTTGTATTCTTTCTCACGGAATTTCATTTTTTTCTTTTTCTTTGCATGATTGACCTTGTAATATAAGTTTTTCAGATCCTCAGTTGTTCTTTCGGGAAAAAATATCAATTGCGTCCTTAGGCATCATTGGACAGAAGGTAGATCTGTTCTTAAAAGGACTTTTGCCTGCACATGATTCAATGAGGCTAAATGTGTTGATTCTTTCTTGCGTCGAGTTGAGCGTCATATTAATGTCAAGATCTTCAGAATTATTGCCCTTAAGTTCATGCATTGTAAGAAGCATGTTCGCATTTGATGCTTGGAGATTTATTTCCAGACCATCACTGGTTAAAGCTTCACTATTTTTGTCTATTTGTTGTTCATTGTTGTTTCCTTTAATGGTGAAGAGTTTTTTTTAATTTGAGTTTTCGAATGTAGGAGAAGATGTCAACTCTAGTTTTGCTGCAACTAAAGCTGCTTTCCAGGCATATACATGTATATATATATTTATTTTGAAAACAATGGCCACAAAGCTTGTCTGAACGCACTCGACAGCTGCTGAAAACCTCACGGTTTAGTAATACATGGCAACCAACAGGAGCAACTCGGTTATTAAAATCTTCTTGCCGATGCGTTTCGAGGTAATTAACCTCTTCTTCTTGTGCAGCTGATTAAAAAGTCTCACAGAGTGTTCTTGCATGCCATATTTTGATAGCACCTGCCTTCAGTGGGTGTTGCTTAGTGCACACTCTCCATCTAGTGCATGCTGGAATGTGTAGTTCAAATCTCGAGCATAGTGGGCCCTCAGTGGGTTCTGTGGACTTTTCATTGCAGCAATTACTAATCCCCTTTGTAGGGTTTTATCCAGGTGAAGCGCTGGTAATTATATGCCTCAACAGCTGTGCTGCTCACAAGTATGGAATCGTTCCCACCACAGCCTCACCTTCATTTCTTGGGATGGTGCATTCAGTGCGGCAGGGCTACCGCGTGGTAATTTTGAAAACAATGGCCACAAAGCTTTTCTGAATGCACTCCACAGCTGCTGAAAACCTCACGGTTTAGTAATACATGGCAACCAACAGGATCTACTCGGTTATTAAAATCTTCATGCCGACGCATTTCGAGGTAATTACCCTCTTCTTCTTGGGCAGCTGATTAAAAAGTCTCACAGAGTGCTCTTGCATGCCATATTTGTATAGTACCTGCCCCCAGTGGGCGTTGCTTAGTGCACACTCTCCATCTAGTGCATGCTGGAATGTGTAGTTCAACTCTTGAGCATAGTGGGCCCTCAGTGGGTTCTGTGGACTTTTTTCAGTGAATTTCTAAGGATTTTTAAATGCTAATTTCTAACTATAACATATCTGAAACCTATGTTTTTTTCAGTGAATTTCAAAGGTTTTTAAAATGCTAATTTCTAACTATAACGTGTCTGAAACCAATGTTTTTTTCAGTGAATATATATATTTATATATATATATATATAGATATAGATATATATAATATATATATTACCTACTGGCGGTCGCCAGTAGGTAGTTATAGTTAGGACCTATTTTCCATAGAAAATCCGCAACATTCTATTCCCAATAAGTCTGGCGCCGGTTGACAAATCTTCGCGAAATTTTCCAACCTTTTGGCCAGCTCTGGTCCGCTCCTATCCTGAAAGTTTCGTGGTGATTCGTCAAGCGGGGGCTGAGAAAAAAGGGGGGTCCCAAAACGCATTTTCCCCATGCAAGTTCCCATAGGACCTGTTGACGCAGCTACAGCCCGAACTGCTGAACGGAATTACACCAAATTTGTCAGAAAGGTAGACATTGGTTCAGAGTCATGCCTTTTGCTTAAATGGTGTAAATCCGTTCAGTAGTTCCTGAGAGAATCAAAAGTAAAATCACATATATATCTGGGCGGAGCCTAACCACACATCTCATCGTGAGATCTGATTGGCTGTCAGCACTTCAACCAAGAAGTGTTGGCAGCCATCTTGGGACCAATATACATGATAGCACCTCCTTAAAAAGCATTGCAGTTAATAGAAGGTTTTAAGACTTTAGTTACATTATAAATAATGTGTTGATGGTACCATACTAATTTTAGGAATTGTGGTATGTTCTAAGGTGATTTTACCATGTGAAAAAGCCTTCTGCTGGGATATCATGAATCAACTTTGAGAGAAAACTATTTTCACATGCTTTTCCCACAGAGGTTTGGAAGGTGATCAATAAGCTGAACTGAGAGCATATTTTCTGTAAATTCAAATTATTTTCTTAGTCATGTGAGAATGAAGTCTGACATTCTCAGTAAAACATGTACATCCAACAAGGGCAGAGACTGTCAGTTGATTCCTTTGTGTTCTACTGCAGCTTCCCAGAGTGTTCCAAAGAACAACTAGAGCGCTAACACTCCTACTAGCCATCTTGATTGGAATAAAGTAGTAACTCTTAAAACATTTAATTTAAAAGGAGCAACATGAGGGGGTTCATTTTGCCATAGAATGTATGATTAGTGCTGCAGAAAGAAAAATTAGAGCACATTTTGAATGACTTCTCAAATCCTCTTCTATTTCATTAAAGAATTCTGACATGCAGACTGAAACATGCACTTTCAATACCAGCAGAAGACTTCCCTGGTGAGCAGTAGCTTTACTACAGTGATCTAATGAGCAACTAGAGTGCTAACATTCTGAATTTATATCAAATGTGTGACACATCTGAATGCCTTCTTCATTGAATCAAAGTAAAAAACTGACACTATGCCTACTGAGGAGACTGTAGTAAATGAGTAAATTAGGAAACTTCATAAAAAGTCTCCCAAGATGGCCACCAGAGACAAAAGATCCCAAATGTAGCACAAATATCACCGAGATGTAGCCCAAGTATAGCCCAATGACAGAAATCCCAGAGTGTTTTAAAGTACAACTAGAGCGCTAACAGTCTTACTTGTGACAAAAGTATGGCACACCTGAAGTCATCTTGATTGGAATAAAGTGGTAACACTTAAAACATTTAATTTGCAAAGGAACAAAATGAGGGGGTTCATTTTGCCATAAAAATTATGATTAGTGCTGCAGAAAGAAAACTTAGGGCACATTTTGACTTCTCAAATCCTCTTCTATTTCATTAAAAAGTTCTGACATGCAGACTGAAACAGGCACTTTGAATACCAGCAGCAGACTTCCCTGGTGAGCAGTAGCTTTACTACAGTGATCTAATGAGGAACTAGAGTGCTTCCATTCAGAATTGATGGCAAATGTGTCACATCTGAATGCCTTCTTGATGGAACCAAAGTAAACAAGCAATGAAAATGCAATAGGTCTCGCCCTCGTTTAAGTTAAAGCAATTCTGTTTGTAATTAGGTGGCTTTTTAGCTTCGCTTTTATTAGTGTTTTTCAAAATTTCATGTACATACCATGCATATGTATGCATATATGTATATGTATATGTTTGCATGCATTTATATTTATATAGATATGCAGATTATATTTATATGTTTATATGTATATATATATTCACTTAAAAAACCATAGGTTTCACACATGTTATAGTTAGCTGGACATTTCACTCGTGAAAAACCATTGAAATTCCCCCGTTATAGTTAGTGCAGGCAACTATAACTCACGCGACCGCAATCCTCTGCTTATGACGTGAGATATTACATCACTGTATTTAGACACTTATTTACCCATGTCTTCTTCCATTAATTTTTAGCTATACATATATTACAAATATTTTTTTTCAGAAAGACACATATGTCATCAGTGATGTAATATCTGACGTCATCAGCAGAGGATTGCGGTCGCGTGAGTTATAGTTGCCTGCACTAACTATAACGGGGGAATTTCAATGGTTTTTCACGAGTGAAATGTCCAGCTAACTATAACATGTGTGAAACCTATAGTTTTTTAAGTGAATTTGCAAGGTTTTTTAAATGCTAATTCCTAACTATAACGTGTGTTATGTATTTATTTTTTTTTTTTGGTTTTTCACCGTGCGCGCTCCGTGCACGCACGGTGCGCTTCACGCACCGTGCGCGCGCTGTGGGCCCTCGGTGCGCTTCGCGCACCGAGCGCCCACGTTACGCAATTCGCAGAATTTTTCCGTTTACACCGTACGCGCACACAACGCGTACTCCGCGATTTTTCGTAAGAAAATTTAAAAACATTTTGGCCCTTAGGGGTCTTTCTGGGACCCCCTGACAAAGGCTAGGGGGTCAGGAACTGTCCACCCTGCCCCCTTTTCACGTTCTCCACCTTTGTTTTTTATCCCCTCACACTGCGAGAGACAAAATGGCGGCCGACACTTCCTGGTTTCGACCGATTCGAATGTTTACTAAGATCTAACAACCAATCAAAATCGCGCTCGCGCACGGCAGCGTGCGCGTACCGTAAGTTTTACCGTACGCGCACGGAGCGCGCCTATAGATATATATTTGCTTTTAAATGCTATTTTCTCAGGAAATACCAAACAGATTTACACCAGACCTGCAAAAGGCACATCCCTGACCTGAGGACTACCTCTCTGCCAAATTTCAAGAAATTCTGTTCAGCCGTTCGGGCTGTAGCTTGGACTAAAGGTCCTATGGAAAAATGCATTGGGAAAACGCGTTTTGGGACCCCCCCTTTTTCTCAGCCACCGCTTGACGAATCCCCCCAAGACTTTCTGGGAAGGAGCGGAGTGGAGCGCCCCACCTATTTTGAAAATTTCGCGAGGATTCGTCAATCGGCGCCAAAGTTATTCCAAATAGAATGTTGCGGATTTCCTATGGAAACACGGTCCTAACTATAACTATCTACTGGCGACCGCCAGTAGATAATATATACACATACATATATATAAACGCAGATGCATATATATGCATATATATATGTGCATATGTGTGCATGTACAGAAAGGTAGAGAGGTAGAGGTGTATAGTTAGAGGTGTAGAGGTAGAGAGGAAGAGGTAGAGAGGTAGAGAGCAGTAGAGAGAGAGGTAGAGAGAGGTAGAGAGGTAGAGAGTGGAGAGCGAGTAATAGAGAGTAGAGAGTGAGTAGTAGAGAGTAGTAGAGAAAGTATCAGAGAGTGAGTAGTAGAGAGTAGTAGAGTGAGTAGTAGAGAGTGAGTAGTAGAGAGTAAATATTAGAGAGTGAGTAGTAGAGAGTAGTAGAGAGTGAGTAGTAGAGTGAGTAGCAGAGAGTAGTAGAGAGTGAGTAGTAGAGAGTGAGTAGTAGAGAGTAGTAGAGAGTGAGTAGTAGAGAGTGAGTAGTAGAGAGTAGTAGAGAGTGAGTAGCAGAGAGAGAGTATTAGAGAGTAGTAGAGAGTGAGTAGCAGAGTGAGTAGTAGAGAGTAGTAGAGAGAGAGTAGTAGAGAGTGAGTAGTAGATAGTAGTAGAGAGTGAGTAGTAGAGAGTAGTAGAGAGAGAGAGTAGTAGAGAGTGAGTAGTAGAGAGTAGTAGAGAGTGAGTAGTAGAGAGCAGTATAGATTGAGTAGTAGAGAGTGAGTAGTAGAGAGAGAGTAGTAGAGTAGTAGATAGTGAGTAGTAGAGAGTAGTGGAGTAGTAGAGAGTGAGTAGTAGAGAGTAGTAGAGAGTGAGTAGTACAGTGAGTACTAGAGAGTAGTAGAGAGTGAGTAGTAGAGAGAGAGTAGTAGAGAGTGAGAAGTAGAGAGAGTAGTAGAGTAGTAGAGAGTGAGTAGTAGAGTGAGTAGTAGAGAGTAGTTGAGAGCGAGTAGTAGAGAATGAGTAGTGGAGAGTGAGCAGTAGAGAGTAGTAGAGAGTGAGTAGTAGAGAGTGAGTAGTACAGAGTGAGTAGTAGAGAGTGAGTAGTAGAGAGTAGTAGAGTGAGTAGTAGAGAGTGAGTAGTAGAGAGAGAGTATTAGAGAGTGAGTAGTAGAGTAGTAGAGAGTGAGTGGTAGAGAGTAGGAGAGAGTAGTAGAGTGAGTAGTAGAGAATAGTAGAGAGTGAGTAGTAGAGCGAGTAGTAGAGTAGTAGAGAGTGAGTAGTAGAGAGTGAGTAGCAGACAGAGTAGTAGAGAGTGAGTAGTAGAGAGTGAGTTGTAGAGAGTAGTAGAGAGCAAGTAGTAGAGAGTGAGTAGTGGAGAGTGAGTAGTAGAGAGCGAGTAGTAGAGAGTGAATAGTAGAGAGTGAATAGTAGACAGTGAGTAATAGAGAGAGAGTAGTAGAGAGTGAGTAGTAGAGAGTAGTAGAGTGAGTAGTAGAGAGTCAAGTCAAGTCAAAAAGGCTTTATTTCGATAAGATTTATCTTAAAAGCTTCACAATTAAAAAAATTTACAAAGAGAATTAATTATGGATACATCTAAAAATATACCTTTTCAGTAAAAAAAATAAATACATCATAAATATTTAAAAGGAGATTAAACAATTGTTTTTAGCCTTTTGCTTCTAATAGCCCACGCCCACGATAGAAATTTTGAGAGAACACAAGCATAAAAAGGGCGGGAGTCAGACATTAAAATACGCAATGCTTCAGCATGGTGAGTAGTTCCCAGCAAGCGACACAGTTGCTTTAGCCATCTACTTCTTGGGTGAGCATACTCCTTACATTCAAATAAAATGTGTGCCACAGTCTCTTCTCTGAGCGTGCAGAAGGGGCAAAATTCAGTGGTCTGTTCTTTAGATTTCCACCGAGAAGTAAACGCACGAAGTGGAAGGGAACCAGTTCTAAATTTGAAGTAGAGGGTCCTATCAAAGGATCTTTCAATGATATCTAAGTATGGTTCACGGAATGGCAAATCCTTAAATTTCAAGAAATCCTCCGTGAGGCTGCCCAAGGCATTATTAGTGTTCCGTTGGGTCGCAATCCAATTCCAGAATAGTTTCTTCAAAAATGCTTTCGGTGGAGAGGACCTATTCTCCCAGGCTTCGCTTAGACCTAGATTATATAAAAGGGCTTTCAAGTCTCTCAGCCATTTTATCTTATGCCACCCGGGAGATGACATTACTTCAGAGAGGCCCTTTGCATATTTTGCCAACTCAGGGACCCTCCACACCCTGGCCCATAAGTGTAGAGGGCGAAGTTTTGCTAGATCACTAATGGGTTGGCGACCCAAATCCAACATTAACGGGGTCATTGGAGTACCCTGGGGAAGTGACATAATTGCTCTGTAAAACTTCCTCTCAGATCTTGTTAACTCACTAATATTGTATGAGCCCCACAGTTCGGCCCCATATAGAGCAGAACTGACTCCCCTAGCAGCGTAGATTTCAATAACAGGGGCAATGGGTCTAAATGCACAAGCGCGCTGCTCTTTCAAAAGTGCCCCTGTTACCCTCTTGTGTGCTAACAGCATTTTACTTAGATGGGGAGCCCATTGCATATTATGTGACAATCGGATGCCCAGGTAGTCAAATACATCCACCCTCCCCAAGGGTGTGGCGTTCAGTTGTGGGGAACGAACAGGTTTTTTTGGGGGGTTCATCACCAGGAACTTGGTTTTCTCGGTATTAATGACCAAGCCCCTTTGTACACAAAAATGCTGGAAGTTGTTAAGTAATTTTTGGAGGCCCATCGGGGATTTAGACAGTAAAAGCGTGTCATCCGCAAAGAGGAGGGTGGGAATACGCTCACCCGCCAGGGATGGTTCATCTGAAGGATCTTTCAGCAGATGCTCAACCACACCGTTAACATATAGTGAGAAAAGGGTAGGAGCAAGAACACATCCCTGACGGACCCCTCTCTCAACCGGGATTCTACTAGTCTTCTCGCCTTCTGATCCCCATCTGATCTGAGCAAAAGTGTCTTCGTGGAGTCTTACAATTAGTCGTAAAATATATTGGGGTAACACCATGTCACCAAGCACTCTCCAAAGGGTCACCCTAGGGACAAGGTCAAAGGCAGTCTTTAGGTCAATAAACGCAAGATAAAGACTGCCTTTGCCTATGACCACCACCTTCCAATATATTAACAGTAGTCTAAATGCTTGCTCTATTGTACCAGTACCCGCTCTAAAGCCTGCCTGGTAGTCGGAAAGGATGTTATCACTAATCCATTGTGATATCCTAAGCAACAGTACTTTACCGACCACCTTTTGGGTTATGTCCAACAGGCATATGGGTCTATAGTTAGCTGGGTCGTCCCTAGCCCCTTTTTTAAAAATGGGTACGACCTCGGCCCCTTTCCAGGATGAGGGGATTCGAGCACCCTTACAAATTGCAATGAGCAAGCAGTGGATATATTTAGCCCATTTCGGGACATCAGAGCGTAGCAGATCCCCAGGAATACCGTCTGGCCCCGCCGCCTTTTGGGGCTTAATAGTACTGATGGCATACTCTATTTCTTTTATAGAGAAGGTGGAATCAGGATCTACTAGGTCTACCTCCCAGTCTTTTTGTGATAAAGTAATATCAGTTGTGTCAGTAGCATACTCAACTCTTCTTGTTAGGAGGTCGCAGTTTACTGGGGCCACCTCCCTTCCCTGGTCATCCTTGGGAGTGCCAGTGGAAGTACTATTAGAAGGGCAAGAGTACAGTTTGGCAAAGTGGTTGACCCAGACTTGACTAGGGATGTTACATGTTATAAGGTCAGAGTCTGGTCTTTTTTTTTGCCCTGATTGTGTCCCAAAAACGCCTTGAATCTTTCCCATGGCTTGCCTCTTTTAGAGAGCGCCAAAAATCTTCTTCCCAGTCCTTCCTTGCGCTAACCAATAATTGTTTGTAGTTATTCCTAGCTCGTTGTATGGCTACTTGGGATTTGCTTTTTATAGCCCCAATCAAGAGCGTTTTTGCATGCCTGCAAGCCGATGTGTACCATTCGTTTGTGGCTCTTGGATTTCGAGTTACCACATTTTTGGACATGCACACCTTTTTCAAGAATACATTCCCAATTGTCGTGAGTGTTCCCTCGAAAATAGATGTAGCTTTTCCAGGATTTGACGAAGCCAAATCAAAGCTGTCCAACTTCGTCTGAGAGGCTAAAAGGACAGTATTGATAGTATTAAGTTTGGTTTCATCAACTGAAACTATAGTCCATTTCAGACGTCTCCCACATGCGGAGACTGAAATGTTCTGGGTTAGCTTAGAAGGAGTTTTAGTAAGATTATTGATCCAAGGATTTTTAAGGGATAGGGAAAGTGAATTGTGGTCGCTTTCAACAGAGGGTAAAACTACCATATCCTGTACCAGACCCCAAAGTATAAGGTCTAACAAGATGTAGTAAATCCTTGAAGTGTGATTGATTCTATTATATGTAGCGGCACCCATGGTATCTGAAATTGTGCGACCGTTTGTGGCTCGTAGGCCAAACTCCAGCGAAAGGGCATTGAGCTGGGTCGCACATTGAGACCATTTTTTAATCGGGGGGATCGTTAGAGCAGGAATCCCCCATCTAGCATCATCCTCGCCCAGGTCAAGGGTATCACCCAACTGTAACGGCTCAAAGGTGCAATTAAAATCACCCGCCACCAGGACTTGGGCGCCAGCTGTATTTTCTCTAAGCTCCGTTTCTAGGGTTGCCACTATCGGAGACATAGACCCATATTTAGTGCCTCTAACATATATGTTATACAAGTCAAGGTTTAAACCTCTACAAGGGCCTCTTAAGGATATTCCTAGGATGTCAGGGCTATTAATTTGCTTAGGTTTTGTATTGCAATTTAGATCAATGCTTACCCAAATGAGAAGGCCTCCCGAAGGTCGGCCCTTCCCATTTCTAGGTGGTAGTGCTGGAACAAAATAAGTAGTATAACCAACTCGATATTGGGGTTCCAGACTCCAAGTCTCTTGGAATAAACAGATCTCATGCCTCCCCACTAGAGCATTCCAATCAGGGATGCTCAGTTTCCTTTGGATGCCTGCTAAGTTCCAACTGAGGATCTTAAGGGTGCCCATAGAGTCGTGAGCAGTTTTAATATGAGTGCCCAAGTAGTCAGTAAAGGACGGAAATACAGCTGGTGGACTAGGTTCAGCAGGAGAAGAGAACTGGGCGTCAATAAGCCCTGTTTGAGAAGGAGGGGAGGGGCATAGAACTAGAGGCTGCAAAATTTCTTGATTATTAGTTTGGAAAACCGGAGGTTTGTAGCAATTGTCAGAATTTTCCTTGGTTGTAGGTCTGCCAAGAGTTTGTGAGAATTTGGGGCTAGATTGTTCAATGCCCTCAAGACCATATCCTAATCGCAATGGTGGTCAATCCACTGCTTCTAAACAACCGAATCTATTAGAGACTGGTGCACCTCTCCAGAGAGTAGTAGAGAGTGAGAAGTAGAGAGAGTAGTAGAGTAGTAGAGAGTGAGTAGTAGAGTGAGTAGTAGAGAGTAGTTGAGAGCGAGTAGTAGAGAATGAGTAGTGGAGAGCGAGCAGTAGAGAGTAGTAGAGAGTGAGTAGTAGAGAGTGAGTAGTACAGAGTGAGTAGTAGAGAGTGAGTAGTAGAGAGTAGTAGAGTTAGTAGTAGAGAGTGAGTAGTAGAGAGAGAGTAGTAGAGAGTGAGTGGTAGAGAGTAGGAGAGAGTAGTAGAGTGAGTAGTAGAGAATAGTAGAGAGTGAGTAGTAGAGCGAGTAGTAGAGTAGTAGAGAGTGAGTAGTAGAGAATGAGTAGCAGAGAGAGTAGTAGAGAGTGAGTAGTAGAGAGTGAGTTGTAGAGAGTAGTAGAGAGCAAGTAGTAGAGAGTGAGTAGTGGAGAGTGAGTAGTAGAGAGCGAGTAGTAGAGAGTGAGTAGTAGAGAGTGAATAGTAGACAGTGAGTAATAGAGAGAGAGTAGTAGAGAGTGAGTAGTAGAGAGTAGTAGAGTGAGTAGTAGAGAGTCAGTAGTAGAGAGTAGTAGAGAGTGAGTAGTAGAGAGAGAGTAGTAGAGTAGTAGAGAGTGAGTGGTAGAGAGCAGCAGAGAGTAGTAGAGAGTAGTAGAGAGTAGTAGAGAGTGAGTAGTAGAGAGTGAATAGTAGAGAGTAGTAGTAGAGAGTAGTAGAGAGAGAGAGTAGTAGAGAGTGTAGTAGAGAGTGAGTAGTAGAGAATAGTAGCGAGTGAGTAGTAGAGAGTAGTAGAGAGTGAGTAGTAGAGTAGTAGAGAGTGAGTGGTGGAGAGTAGTAGAAAGTAGTAGAGTGAGTAGTAGAGAGTGAATAGTAGAGAGTGAATAGTAGAGAGTAGTAGCAAGTGAGTAGTAGAGAGAGTAGTAGTAGACAGTGAGTAGTAGAGAGTAGTAGAGTGTGAGTAGTAGAGAGTGAGTAGTAGAGAGTAGTAGCGAGTGAGTAGTAGAGAGTGAGTAGTAGAGTAGTAGAGAGTGAGTAGTTGAGAGTGAGTAGTAGAGAGTGAGTAGTAGAGAGTAGTAGAGTAGTAGAGACTGAGTAGTAGAGAGTAGTAGAGAGTGAATAGTCGAGAGAGAGTAGTAGAGAGTAGTAGAGAGTCAGTAGTAGAGTAGTAGAGAGTAGTCAGTCAATGTCAGTCAGTGTCAGTCAGTCAGTGTCAGTCAGTCAGTCAGTGTCAGTCAATCAGTGTCAGTCAGTGTCAGTCAATCAGTGTCAGTCAGTCAGTGTCAGTCAATCAGTGTCAGTCAGTTTCAATCAGTGTCAGTCAGTCAGTGTCAGTCAATCAGTGTCTGTCAGTGTCAGTCAATCTGTGTCAGTCAGTGTCAATCAGTCAGTGTCAGTCAGTCAGTGTCAGCCAGTTAGTGTCAGCTAGAGCAGCTCTGCTGACCTGGTTCTCTGGCTCTAAAGCAGCTCTGCTGACCTGGTTCTCTATCTCTAAAGCAGCTCTGCTGACCTGGTTTCTCTGGCTCTAGAGCAGCTCTGCTGACCTAGTTCTTATGCTACAGAGCAGCTCTGCTGATCTAGTTCTCTGGCTCTACAACAGCTCTGCTGACCTGGTTCTCTGGCTCTAAAGCAGCTCCGCTGACCCAGTTCTATGGCTCTGAAGCAGTTCTGCTGACATGGTTCTCTGGCTCTAGAGCAGCTCTTCTAACCTGGTTCTCTCCCTTTAAAGCAGCTCTACTGACCTGGTTTCTCTGGCTCTGCAGCAGCTCTGCAGACCTGGTTCTCTGGCTCTAGAGCAGCTCTACTGACCTGGTTCTCTGGCTCTAAAGCAGCTCTGCTGATTTGGTTCTCTGGCTCTAGAGTAGCTCTGCTGACCTGGTTCTCTGGCTCTAAAGCAGGTCTGCTAACCTGGTTCTCTGGTTCTAAAGCAGCTCTGCTGGCCTGGTTCTCTGGCTCTAAAACAGCTCTGCTGACCTGGTTCTCTGGCTCTAAAGCAGCTCCGCTGACCCAGTTCTATGGCTCTGAAGCAGTTCTGCTGACATGGTTCTCTGGCTCCAGAGCAGCTCTTCTAACCTGGTTCTCTCCCTTTAAAGCAGCTCTACTGACCTGGTTTCTCTGGCTCTGCAGCAGCTCTGCAGACCTGGTTCTCTGGCTCTAGAGCAGCTCTACTGACCTGGTTCTCTGGCTCTAAAGCAGCTCTGCTGATTTGGTTCTCTGGCTCTAGAGTAGCTCTGCTGACCTGGTTCTCTGGCTCTAAAGCAGGTCTGCTAACCTGGTTCTCTGGCTCTAAAGCAGCTCTGCTGGCCTGGTTCTCTGGCTCTAAAACAGCTCTGCTGACCTGGTTCTCTCCCTCTAAAGCAGCTCTGCTGACCTGGTTTCTCTGGCTCTACAGCAGCTCTGATGACCTGGTTCTCTAGCTCTAGAGCAGCTCTACTGACCTAGTTCTTAGACTCTAGAGCAGCTCTGCTGACCTGGTTCTCTGGCTCTACAGCAGCTCTGCTGACCTGGTTTTCTGCACTCACGATGCACGCACCCGACTTCGCGAAAATATATTTAAAACTAATATAAGTTTATTATAAATACAAATATATTATTTTGATGAATATCTTATATAATATCTTGCCTTAATATGTATATTAAAGACACATACATATCATTTTGGAACATACATTTTTTTTGCTGGAGTCGCGCACCCAGCACGCCCCAACACGTATATAATGTCACGCGGGACCCGCAACCGTGCAAACATCTCGTACCGTAATGCGCATGTGTCGCGAATGCACAGGAGCAGGAGTCGCAGACTGGTCGCATACCAATCGCGCATATCACGTGATATTAAATGTATATGATGTAACTGAAAAACACGCAGCCGTCGCACACCATACGCGGATCCTTCATGACTTTTCTAAAATGGTGGCTAGAATGCGGGCACCCACCGTGATGTGTACACTTTGAGTGCGCGACTCCGAAAAAGATTGGATTTTTTTTTAAAGAAAATATTACAAATATATTAGAAATAAAAATGAAAACAAGAAAATTAATCAATATTTCAGTTTTATTTTCCATTTTTTTATGCAATTTTCAGAAAAATATAAAATGTTATTTAATGAATAAAATATTTATAAATAAACTGTTAAAAAACTGTAGAAAATCAGTACAAAAAATAGATATAACTACTATCACACTTAAAAGTTAGAATTTAAAAAACCTTTGAAATTCACTGAAAAAAAACATAGGTTTCAGAGACGTTATAGTTAGAAATTAGCATTTAAAAAACCTTAGAAATTCACAGAAAAAAAACATAGGTTTCAGGGGTGTTATAGTTAGCTGCCCATTTCACTCATACAAAACCATAGAAATTCCTCCGTTATAGCTAGTTCTGCTAACTATAACTCACGCGCCCGAAATGCACTGCTGATGATGTCCCATATTGCATCATTCATGACATGGTCAGTGACATCACTGATGACATCACTGATGACATCTCAAATGACATCACTGATGACATGATCCACTTGACAATCTGATACACCTCATCATACATTAGTATAACCTTTCATCACTCACTGTAAAATACAGAGTACCATATTTGAAACCATTGACACACCAATACCAGTTACTACATACCCACTCACTGATTCCTAAGTCTACACACACAACTACCCATTCAACAACAAAATCATCTATACATGCAGTCATTCATTAATAGAACACTATCAAATGCACTTATACACATATATAGACATTGACACATCAGCAGTCATCTTAGTCGGTTATGCAGTCATCCTACTCACTCATGAAAAAAATGTATCGCACTTAAATTTACTCACTTACACAATTATCCAACAACACCTCATTTATTCAAACACATAGTAACTCATTGTTAATATGTTAAAAAAGCACCATTACAATTATACACTCATTCACAATCACTGACTCTTACACATACTTATTTATATACACCAACTCTCACATACAATGCCTTTTATTTTTTTACTTTGTTGAAGATGTACAACTAAAATATATATTCGCTCACCAACACACAAATAAATACACTCAGTCACCCAAACAACTGTTTCCACAAGCACTCTTAAACCCATACACCTAGTCAATCAACAATTCACACATCTATGCATAGAGTTACACGCACCCCATCCAACCACACACAAACTCAGTGTCCCATACAAATACTCACCCAACTAATCAATAACTAATATACACACTCATGTAGTTAGTGACCAACTAATGCAGCATGTTATACAACAACAGAGACAGTGCTTCACACATTCACATAGTTTAGTTACTAATCCATGTATTAAGTGAGACACTTTTAATTACTCACTTAAAAAGACAGTCAGACAGCTAATAAATCCTCCATCCAGACAGTTATATATCCACTCAATCTTCAATACAGATTGGTATATATATATATATATAATGCATATTTAAATTTCAAACTAAACCACATTCAGTGGATGATATCATCAGTGATGTCATTTGAGATGTCATCAGTGATGTCATCAGTGATGTCACTGACCATGTCATGAATGATGCAATATGTGACATCATCAGCAGTGCATTGCGGGCGCGTGAGTTATAGTTAGCAGAACTAACTATAACGGAGGAATTTCTATGGTTTTGTATGAGTGAAATGGGCAGCTAACTATAACACCCCTGAAACCTATGTTTTTTTCTGTGAATATATATATATATTCATTCATAAGCCGAGTTTGCAGACTGGTTTGCAGACTGGTGTAAAAAGGGGCGTGGCCTCGGACCACCTCTCTGCAACACAGCTCTGTGGCACTTGGTGGGCTAGTTGGCCCCTAGGGACCCTCAGGATTCAAGGGGATTTAATTCCCCAATGTACAACCCGCCAGGGGGTGTGTTTGCACACTTGTTATATCAGGCCCCGCCCCCTCCCTGCACCACTGTGCAAATATGCGCCCTGGCGCATTGGTAGTTGGGGGATTAAGTCCCCTTGAATCCTGAGGGTCCCTGAGAACCAACTAGCCCACCAGGTACCTCCAGTAAGCGCCACAGAGCTGTGTTACAGAGAGGTGTAAAGAGGGGCGTGGCCTCGGACCACCTCTCTGCAACGCAGCTCTGTGGCGAACACTGGAGGTACCTGGTGGGCTAGTTGGCCCCCAGGGACCCCCAGTATTCCAGGGGAATTAATTTCCAAACTTACAATGCTCCACGGGGCGTGTTTGCAGAGCGGTGCAGTGAGGGGGCGGGGCCTCTGGTGGGATGCCAGTTTTTTATTTTTTACAAGGGGTGCTGTGTGGCCCCCCTTCTTTTACTATTTGTTGGGCCCTCTGACCCCATCCCCGAAGGCCTGACCCCGGCTTAAAAAAAAAAAAATTTTAAACAGGAAGGGGACCGCGTAGCCCTCCTCCCGAGGCCAATTTCGGCCCCAGGGACCCCATCCCTCGGGGCATGGCTAGATTTTTAAAAAAAAATGTATTTATTTATATGGAGGTGTGGTCGCATAGCCCCCTCCATCGGCCAATTATGGCCCTGGGGACCACAACCCCCGGGGCCGGCCTTTTCGTTTTTTAATTTTATTTTTTATGGGAGGGGAGCCTCGTGGCCCCCCTCCTGGGCCACTTTTGGCCCGGGGACCCTATCCCCTGGGGCCTGACCTCAGTGATTGGGACCGTGGGGGGAGCCCCAATGCCCCCATGGTCCCGCCAGCTCCCCGCCTCCTGCGGGAGCAGGCATTGCTTTTGAGCAGGGGGAGCTGCTGACATGCAACTCCCCTTGCTCAAAAGCAATCTGCTTTGCTTCATTGCAGCGAGAGCAGGTTTTCCTGGTCTCGCTTCAAAGAAGCAAAGCAGGGTTTGCTATGGCAGAGCGGGAGCTGTGCTCCCGCCCTGCCATAGCAAACAGCAATGTCCCGGGGTGTTGCAGGAGCCGGCCCTGGGGGGTGGCGGTCCCCAGGTCCATCAAGGGTTCCTGGGGGGACTGCGTGGTGCCCCTCCCATCATTTGCACAGCCCCAGGGAGGTGGTGGTCCCTGGGGATTGGGGAGCCCACGGGGCCCCTGCATGTAATTGAAGAAAGCCCTGGGGAGGTGGCGTCCCCAGGGCTTGGGGGGGTCCGTGAGGCCCTCACCCTCAGATTTTTGTTTGTGTGCCCCGGGGAGGTGGTGGTCCCCGGGGCAGCGGGGGGCCATGTCCCCCACACATATTTAAGTAAAGCCCTGGGGTGGCAGTCCCCAGGGCTTGGGGGGCCTGGGAGACCCCCCCACAGATTATTAAACAAGCCCCAGGGAGGTGACGGTCCTTGGGTCTGCGGGGGCCTCTGTGGGCCCCCGCGATATAATTTTGGCATTCCCCCGGGACCTGGCCCACCCGGGGGCTCATTTAAATGAAGCGCAGGAGCCTGCACTTAATTTTTTTTATTTTCTTGGCCCGGATTTGTGACCCCAGTGGGAATACAGATGATTATTTCTAAAAAATAAATGCTTTTTTTAGGCCTAGGGGGTCAGGGTGTTTGTACCTTGCCCCCTTTTCTTGTTTATTATCCTCTTTTTCACTGTTTCTACATGATGGCTGCCAACACTTCCTGGTTAGGAGTGTTGGCAGCCAATGAGAGTGAAGCTCGTGCCCTGGAGGGTTCGCGAACCCTCCTCGGTGCTCAGATATCTATATTATTCTTTTTAAAATTTCACAGGAACTACTAAACAGATTTACATCATTTAACAAAAAAGGGCGCAGTCTAAACCAAGACCTACCTTTTAGCCAAATTTGGTGTAATTCCGTTCAGCAGTTCGGGCTGTAGCCTTTCATAAAGTTCCTATGGAAATTAACATGGAGAAAACACGCTTTGGGACCTCCCTTTTTTCGCGGCCCCCGCTTGAGGAATTACCCCGAAACTTTCAACACACAAACTGAGCGGTCCAACCCTGTTTTTGGGAAAATCTCACAAAGATTTGTCAAATGGAGTCAAAGATATTGCAAATCAATAAACGCTTTTCCTATAGAAACTAGTTCTAACTATAACTACCTACTGGCGACCACCAGTAAGTAATATCTTTCTCTCTCTCTCTCTCTCTCTCTCTCTCTCTTTCTCTCTCTCTATATATATATATATATATATATATACATTACCTACTGGCGGTCGCCAGTAGGTAGTTATAGTTAGGACCCTGTTTCCATAGGAAATCCGCAACATTCTATTTTGAATAACTTTGGCGCCGGTTGACGAATCCTCGCGAATTTCTCAAAATAGGTGGGGCGCTACGCTCCGCTCCTACCCTGAAAGTCTCGGGGGGATTCGTCAAGCGGGGGCTGAGATAAAAGGGGGGTCCCAAAACGCGTTTTTCCCATGCATTTTTCCATAGGACCTTTAGACAGGGCTACAGCCCGAACGGCTGAACAGAATTACTAGAAATTTGGCAGAGAGGTAGTCCTCAGGTCAAGGAAGTGCCTTTTGTAGGTTTGGGGTAAATCTGTTCAGTAGATTCTGAGAAAATAGCCTTTAAATCAATATATATATATCTGAGCCAGCTTACGGTACGCTTACCGTAAGCTTACCGTACGCGTACGGTGGCGTGCGCGAGCGCGATTCTGATTGGCTGTTACATCTAAGTAAACATTCGAATCGGTCGAAACCAGGAAGCGGCGGCCGCCATTTTCTCTCTCGCACTCTGAGGGGGGGGCTGTAAACAAAGGCAAAAAACATATAAAGGGGCTGTTTAGACAGCGCCCATGCACATAGCCATGTTAGTTGAGTCCTCAAAGATCCCCCAAGGCCAAAAACGGTAAATTTTGATTTTTTGAAAATTTCGCCGATTACGCTTACCGTACGCGTACGGTGCGCTTACGCTAAAAATTTTAATAAAAAAAAAAAACCACTCTCTGTGTATGGCATATTATTGTCATCACTTACAAATTAAATTTAACAGATTACCTATCACAAGGAAGCGCATAATATGTCCTCCATGTGCGCACGGTGCGTAACGTGGGCACGCGGTGCGCGTAGCGCACTGCGTGCCCACCTTGCGTGTACGGCACTAACTGCGTAAAGTGGGCGCGCGGTGCGCAAAGCGCACCGCGTGCTCACTGTGCGCGCGCGGTGCGCGAAGCGCACCGTGCGCGCACGGAACGAACTGCGTTAAGTGGGCGTGCACGCCACGAATGGCGTAAAGTAACTTAGCATTTAAAAAACCGTACAAATTCACTGAAAAAACCATAGGTTTCACACACGTTATAGTTAGGAATTAGCATTTAAAAAACCTTGCTAATTCAATGAAAAAACCATAGGTTTCACACATGTTATAGTTAGCTGGAAAGTTTACTGATAAAAAAACCAATGAAATTCCCCCGTTATAGTTACTGTAGGCAACTATAACTCACGCGACCGCAATCCTCTGCTGATGACATATGTGTCTTTATGAAAAAAAAATATTTGTAATATATGTATAGCTAAAATTTAATGGAAGAAGACATGGGCATATAAGTGTCTAAATACAGTATTAGCATCAGCAGAGGATTGCGGTCGCGTGAGTTATAGTTGCCTACAGTAACTATAACGGGGGAATTTCATTGGTTTTTTATCAGTAAAATTTCCAGCTAACTATAACATGTGTGAAACCTATGGTTTTTTCATTGAATATATATATATATATGTATATATATATATATATATATATATATATATATATATATATATATATATATATATATATATTCACTGAAAAAACCATGGGTTTCACACACGTTATAGTTAGGAATTAGCATTTAAAAAACCTTAGAAATTCAATGAAAAAACCAAAGGTTTCACACATGTTATAGTTAGCTGGACATTTCACTCGTAAAAAACCAATGAAATTCCCCCGTTATAGTTAGTTCAGCTAACTATAACTCGCGCGCCCGCAATGCACTGCTGATGACGTCACATATTACATCACTCATGACATGGTCAGTGACATCACTCATGACATCACTGATGACATCTCAAATGACATCACTGATGACATCATTCAGAGAATGTGTGTTTTTCAGAAAATTACATATGTTTTATATATGTATATCTCAAGGTCGATGGAAGAATAAATGGGTATATAAGTGTCTAAATGGATGAATTGTTTTTGAAAAATTGATTGTATAACTGACTGATTAAGTGTATCTTAGTGAATACATGGCTTAGTGAGTAATGTTTAAATATGTAAATATCTGTATCAGTCTCTCACTTTGTGTATAAGTGGCTGCATGGGTTGGTGAGTAGCTACATGGGTGTCTATATAGGTTATTAGTTGGTTTTTTGAGTATCAGTGTCTGATGTCTGTATGGTTCGGTGGGGGGTATTACGTAGTGCATAGGTGCATGAATGAGTGACTCACTCTTTGTATGTGTTGAAGACAGCATGTGTGCAGGACTCTATGGGTGAATGAGTGTGTGCATGGGTGTGTTAGTGAGTGAATGACTGTCTCAATAGTGTCTCTATGAGTAACTACATATGTTTTAAACTAGTATATGTGACAATTGGTGTATATAAGCGAGTATATGTGAGAGTGAGAGATTGGAAGAGTTCCTGTATGAATAAGTATGTGTTTTATAAGTGATTGTTTAAAAGACTAAGTATGTGTAAGTTTCTGTAGAAGTAAGTGTGGCGGTGTGTGTATAACTGTATATGCAAGTAAATGTATGTTTGATTCTTTATTAGCATGAGTGACTATGTGTGTGAGTACCTCTATGGATGAGTGGCATTGTGTAACAGGATGTATACGTGTATGAGTACATATGATGAGTGAGTACATGTATGAGTGACTGTACAGGACTGTTGGTGAATGAGTGGATGTGTATGTGGATCTTAGAATTACTGAATAGGTTGTTGTAACTGGTATTGGTATGTCCATTGTTTTTAAAATTTTAATTTCTATTTTTGAATGTGTGTATCAAAGGTTATATTAGGGGCAGAGGTGGTCTGCCACTCTATCACAAGGATGATGTCATCAGTGATGTCATCAGTGATGTCATTTGAGATGTCATCAGTGATGTCATGAGTGATGTCACTGACCATGTCATGAGTGATGTAATATGTGACGTCATCAGCAGTGCATTGCGGGCGCGCGAGTTATAGTTAGCTGAACTAACTATAACGGGGGAATTTCATTGGTTTTTTACGAGTGAAATGTCCAGCTAACTATAACATGTGTGAAACCTTTGGTTTTTTCATTGAATTTCTAAGGTTTTTTAAATGCTAATTCCTAACTATAACGTGTGTAAAACCCATGGTTTTTTCAGTGAATTTGCAAGGTTTTTTAAATGCTAATTCCTAACTATAACGTGTGTGAAACCCATGGTTTTTTCAGTGAATTTGCAAGGTTTTTTAAATGCTAATTCCTAACTATAACGTGTGTGAAACCCATGGTTTTTTCAGTGAATTTGCAAGGTTTTTTAAATGCTAATTTTTTTATTTTCTTCTATTTTTTAAACATATATTTTTTTTAATTTTCTATCCTTTTTTTAAGACTATGGTTAAATTTTTAAAATTCTATAATATGTTTTTTTTAAAATATTTTATAAAATAAACAGGTAAAATTTATTAGCAATACATTTTTTCCTTTTTTTTAAAATTTTTTTTTAGTACGCGTACCGTAAGCTTACGGTAAGCGTACGGTTTACGCAATGCCCGTAATTTATCTATGCTGTTTGCGTATAGTTACGCAATTTGCGTAGCCGCGCGTACTCCGCGTGGGACGCGTACGCGTGTACGCTACACGCGCACGTTACGCGGAAGTGTCGGGTAGTGACTGTTATACGCATGCGCGCAAGCGCGTGTCTTTTTTACGCGCATGCGTACTTTTGCCGTAAGCGCACCGTAAGCGTACCGTAAGCGTACGGTAGGTCATGTGATCATGAAACACAACTTTTGATTGGTTGAAACTACTTTCAGTTCTAGAACTCTCCTACACCACACCCATTCCCCTCATTTCTGCTTGTGATCCCTTAGGAGAAGGAGCTGGGTTGTCTTTGTGATACGATGGCAGAACAGCAGAGCCCTTCTGAGAGTGAGGCTAGCACTAGCAGCACAACCTTGAGGCAGAGAGCGAAGAAACAAAAGACCTCTTATGTATGGGATTATTTTACTTTTCCTGAAGGCCAGCAAAAGGTAAATGCACCCTTAGTGACTTGCAAGCTGTGTCAGCGTGTACTTTCAAGAGGTAATCCTGACAGGAAGTATTCCTTTGGGAATCATACCATGATGAGGCACCTCAAGGATGTACACAAAAGGACACATGCTCGACTTACTGGAGGTAACCCTTCAGTAAGTCAACCAAGCACATCCACAGCAGCTCAGCCTGGACCATCATCTGCAGGGCTGAGTCCTTCTTCTGCAGGTCAGGTGAGCCCTTCATCTGTGGGGGGAGCATCTCCTTTTGCTGGCCCTCTGGAAATTAACCCTCGATTTGCGAGGGTTGAAGTACGGTGCGCCCATTGTCACGATCTAATTACTTATAGGGAGACCAGTGTTTCCCTAGTGAACAGTAAAATAGATCAGCACACTTGTCGTACCGTCTAATATTCCCAATCTTTCTTTCCTCTGTCCCTGCATGAACACAACGGCTCTTTTAAGAGCCAACCTTATCTTTCATCTTTTTTTATATATGTTTTTAAAAACTTTTTTTTTTTTTTTTTTTTACCGTACGCGTACGGTGCGCGTAATTTTTTTTTTTTTTTTTAAACAAAAAACACTAAAAATCAATTATCACATTACAAGGTCTTTGAGAGACTACAATTATTATTATTGACTTACCATACCCACTCAAAAAAATATTTATTCGTTTGTTTTTTAAAAAAATTGCTTTAAAAATGGTTCTAGTTTTCGAAAATTTTCTATATCAATCTGAAAAAAAAGAAAAAAGTATTAATATTTTTAAAACATGTTATAATACAGTACACATATTTACATATTTATCAAAAAATATTTTTGCCTTATTTTTGCTGTTTTCAGAATATATTGCATTTCACTATAAATTGTGAAAGCAATTGCATTCATCATTTTACAGCGGGCAAAAAAAAATAACAATCTCAAAGATTGTATTAAAAAAGCCCAGAATCTCTTTTTACTTAAACTTAACATTATAGAAATGCATAATATTCTAAAAAAATATCATCTAATATCAATACTTATTTCTTTAAAATACCGTCTGATATGTTTGTTTCAGAAGTATAATCACAATATTATATCTCAAATAACTCCACATTACATCTGGTTCCATTTCCTTTAGGCCAAATAGTAATTTTAAAATTCTTTTTTGATTAAATTTCCAATGGTAATCCAATAAAATTCTAAAGTTTTATTTGTACAGATCTCACCGATTCTCTGTAACATATTGGTTCCCTAAATATTTATTAATAATTTATTAAGTCCACAATAGAATTGTTTACCTTTCCACATGGCCAAATAGTAATTTAAAAAATCTTTTTTGAAAAAATTTCCAATGGCACTCCAATAACATTCCAAAATTTAAATTGAGCAGATGTTACCGATTTTCTCTAAATTTTTGGTTTTCGAAAGTTTCATTAAAAATTAAAAAAGTCCACATTACAATTGGTTATCTTTCCATTAGGCCAAATGATAATTTAAAAAATCTTTATTTTTGAAAATTCCAATGGCAATCCAATAAAATGGTAAAATTGTTTTGTCCAGATCTTGCCAAGTCTCTCTAAAATTTAGGTTTCAGGAAGATTAGATACGAATTTGCTAAATCAAAAGGCAAACGTTGCTTAAAAACCAATTGGGAATCATTACACAGTGTCCAGCCTTTTTCACATTTAAGATAAACTGTGTAATGTCCAGAAGTAACAGTAGGTCCTTCATGGAAAATTATTGCAACAGTTACAAAAGTTTTTCCTGAAATTGATAATTGCTGTCCTGTAAACTTCTTTATTAAAGTATCCAATTTTGAACCATCAGCTCTACATCGTTGCATCATTAAAATTACATACTGTCCGTATTCCTTTAAAATTAATGTTGAAAACATGTCAGATTGACACTCACCGCATTGCATGCTATGATTAGCATCTTTAACTAATTTAGCAAAAGTGACTGTTTTAGTCTCTGGCAATGTCAAAAAAATAAACCTTTCATTATCAACATTAGAGCCACATATATTATAACAGTTTTCACAACTATGTTCCCATTTATAAGAGAGACCAAATAAATTATCAATTGCAACTTCTTCTTCTTCCAGTACCTGAAGAAAAAACATCAAAAATTCGTGTGCATCTTGCTGTTCATTTTGAGAAAACTGTGTTCGTCCTGAACATACATCTAAAAGTTTTCTAATTTCAGTAGCACTTTCTATTTGAGTTTTATCATTACTCAGCTTTTGAAAAAGGAGACTCAGCTCTGAACAGAATCTTTTTCCCTTATTTACTATTATCTGCTCTTGCAAACTTTCCAGATAAAATGCAACATTCAGCACTACATTTGCGTAGCAGTTGACACGAGAGCTATTTTCAAAATGACATCCTACAACCTGTTCTTCTTTTTCCTTACTCTTTTTGCTTGCAATTACATCACTCCTCTTTTTTTTCCTCCTCTGTACATCTTCATCACAGATATTCTCATTTCTCCTTTTACGAGAAACTACACGTTTCTCCAACACAGGATACTGACCTAAATGAGGAGCATAGCTTCTTCTTAATCTATTATACTCCTTTACACAATTTGTATCAGCACTAACTTTTGAGTCATCAAAGTCTATCATGAATAAACCTGATAATGTTTTCACTCGTGACAAAGCAACATATGCCATACCTTCTTTGAACACAGTTGAACCAATGTTCACAAATGCACAATCTACAGTCAATCCTTGAGACTTGTGAATAGTTACAGCATATGCTAGCGAAAACGGAAACTGCTTCCTACGTACAAATAAGTCTTTCACAAGCATGAAACGAACTGTACAACGACAAATGTCTTTAACTTCTTCTATCTGATCAAATTTTATTTTTAAACATTCAATTCCATCTTTTTTCTGATAATTAATAAAAACCACAACTCTTCCCATAGCTCCATTAACTAAACCTTTTTCAACATCCAAATTTCTACTTAAAAATACTCTACAGTTCATGCAAACATATAGATTTTTTTCTAATCCAGCTGTTTTGGAAATGTTCTTCTCTAGTGAATCCAATTTATTTTTCAGTGTGCCTGTTACTGTGACAGTAATTCTTCCATCCTCAATTTTGTCCACTGCTTCTAATTTCCTGATCTCTTCCTTTTCCAATTTCAAAAGCTCCTCATTGAATATTGAGCATTCACGTAGAGTTGGCATTAAGCAGATGATACTTTTGTATTCTGCAATGTTCTTGTATATCTTCTCTGCAACTATTTCTTCCTTTGGAAATAAATTATGTAGCAGCCGACTCTGTAATGCTTTTTTGCCAACTTCTGTGAGTAGTCCAATTCTGATATCTTTCAGAATACTTCCATATTCTTCATCGCTTGCTTGCCTCATATTAGTAGTAAGTTCCTTGTACTCAAAGAAGGACCAAATATTTGTATTTCCGATGCTTCCCAATGACTTCTTCGTGTCTTCATGTGTGACAGTATTAAACACTGGTTGTCCTTTAACTGGAGTAAGTTGCAAAAGATCTCCAAAAACTATGACGTGTTTTCCACCAAATAACATGTCATAGTCTGTCTTCAGAATTTGCTGCATTCTTAAATGCACAAAGGCAAGCATTAAGTTTGAAACCATGCTCACCTCATCAATAATGAGAACTTGCATCTTCTTCAAGACTCTTGAAACTTCCAAGGATGCTTCTCCAGTTAGCTTGTTGTATTGTATTTTGTTCTCATGCTCCACTGGTAACATTAGCAAACGATGTAAAGTGATTCCTTTTATGTTATATGCTGCTAACCCAGTTGGAGCAGTAACCACACAAGACAAAGTAGAATCCGTTTTTTGCTGTAGGTAGCTTCTGATGACTTTAATTAGGAAACTTTTTCCAGTTCCAGCTTGTCCGCTTACATACATCCTGATTGGATGAAATGATGTGCATGAGCACTCTTTTTTTTCATGTAGAAATCCGTGATCAATTTTGTTTCTGATCTCTTCATAAATTTGTTGCTGCTCTTCGTTCAGTTGTCTTTCCAAATTTTGTAAGTCTATAAATTCTTCTTGAGCTTGATTCATAGCCGTTTCCACTTCATTCATGGCTATTGATGCTTCATTTTCAACGATTGGTTGTCCTAGGGGATCTTGACTGAGTGTTTCTGAACTTTGGCTGTCCTGAGAACTGTCTCTAGCTATTTCTGCTGCAATTGTAGTTTCCTGTTCAATTTCTTCATTTAACATTTGCAGATAACTTGAGAATGTACTGCATTGTATGCTGTCTTTGCAAGCATTAAAAGAATCTTCATAGCTTTGAAATTCTCCCAGTAGTTCATCCTCTGTACGCCATGGTTTAAACAACTGTAAAAGAGCCAAGTAGTAAAATTCCTTCTTGTCAGTAGTGTCGCAACTCAGCTTCCTGTGATTTATCAAACTTCCTTTTGTTTGCTTCACCAAACATCCTTCCTCACCAATGACTTTATATTTTCCATTGTTGATGTCTTCTGCGGCTTTCCGTGAATAAATGTAGTTCTGCAGCACTTCATAGAGACACATGTTCTCCAGATGTTGACTTCTCTTGGGATAATATGTGTCCAACATGTTTGATTTCAAAATATCTGTACTTTCTGGGTCATTCTCGGCCAAATATTCAATTTCTCCAACAGATTTTAGTACCCGATTTCTCATTGCTGCAAGGCCTAAACTTGCCCAAATTATTCTTCTTGACTTCGAGTAGAGACTTGCAGAAGATAACCTATCTGAACATTCGTAGGATCCAATTTCTCGATGCGATAACATCTTCAAACTGAAACTGTACAGCTTCTTACTGACAGTCTTCTCGTGAGAAATCTCTTCCCACATTTCCTTCAATTCTGTTTTTTCTGATTTCGTAATGTAAGACGTTACATATCGAGCAACAGCAATGGAATTGTCAGCTACATACTGTATATCCATGTTAGCGTTCCACATGGATAAAATGACTGGGTTGTAGTCATTTATATTTTTTGATTCTTCTTTTCTTTTAAGGTTGGAGGTATTCTTAGGTGATTTTCTTGTGATAGTATGTCTCACAGCTAACATAAAACTGTTTACTCTTCCATTTGAAAGAACAGGTCTAGGAAATCCAAATCGACATTTAGTGTAGTATTTATCTTTGCTCTTGTATTTCCGTCGACAGTATTTTCCACACCGATGACTTTGGAAACGTAAAACTTGCTCCTTTAACTTTTTCTCTTCTGTGCTTTTTGGTATAGCACATGTTGCATATTCTTCAATGTAAGATAACACTGCTTCATCAGTATCTGTTCCAAACTTTGGGGCATCCTTGATCCACAACAGCATATGAATATGAGGAACACCTCTTGCCTGGTACTCTTTTCTCCAAAAGAAATCTACTACTTCTCCAAGAGGTGGATTTTTTTTATTGCAGATGAAGGACATCATAGCCTCAAATCTATGATTGAAATATCTGCAAACATTAACCGGATCCAATGAGCACAGTTCTCCTGCTGTCTTGTATTCGATGTTTTTAATGTTTGAATTTGCCTCTCGTAGAAAATCCAGTAAATCATCCCAAGCGTACTCGGCACAGCTTAGTGTAACGAACCATGTTGGTGTTCCTAAATTCCGTAACATGCATTTTAATTCACCATGGCGTCGGTACCAATATTCATTTGTCCCACGCTGACAAGCCATCAGATTGATCAGTTGTGTTTCCAAATGATCATCTCGGTGCTGCACTTTCTCCATAAAATCCTTAGCAGACACATTTTGTAAATGTACTCCACTTTTTAAAATGTGATTTACTGCATAAGACAGTGCAGACAAGTCGCTTTCAAATAAAAGATGGAACAAATAAGGAATACTTTGTCGAAATCTGGGATCTTCAGCATATAGTCTTGTAGTCCGATACTCAGAAGCTGGAATCTGTTCCGGACGTTCATCGTATCGTCCTCCTTTTCCTTTAGGAAACAGCTGGGGAAAACATCGAGCTTCCAAGCTCTCCTCCCATACACTCACGGGAGTTCCTTTTGCTTTCTTCATCTGAAAGAGATCAATATTGTCTCCCATAACTTCTTTTGAATGAAGAGGATGTATGCTAAAATGTTCATAAATTTCTTCTTCCTTTGACTTGTCCACTTTTTCAATTTGTCCAGTTGGTGTTCCTGTGTCTTCTTGTAAATCTTCTTCTTCTTCTTCTTCTATATAAATTGATTCATACCATTTGTTATTCCTTTTCAAATACAAATTTGCTCTTTGTACTTTCCGCACATCTACCAGCTCCTGCCAAATCTTCTTATTCTTTGTAGGTACACCATTAACCAGAATAATTAATGGTTCAGTTTCCAAAGTATCCGCATCAATAGTTTCCATATTTTTTTTCAAATCCAAGGGCAAATACACCACTCTACCTTTTAAACCTCTCAGTAAATCGGAAGGAGGTAATTTACCAGTTTTGGGCTCCATACGTACTATGGTCTGGAACGGATGAACACATTGAATGAGTATAGACTCATATGTATTTAATTCAGAAAGTTCAGCAGGAATAGCATCCAATTCTAAATTATTATGTACAGCTCTGGTCGGCATTCTATTTTCCTCTAACTTGTTGTAACAGTATTTACAAATACGCTGATCTTCACCCAAATCAAAACAATTTTCAAGAAATATATATGTGGCAAAATCCTTCCACTTATAATTATCTTCATTTTCACTCTTTCTGTAGAGATCAACATTCCTAGTTTGTTTTCGATAATGAGTTCTGCGGCAACAAATACAAGTAAAATTTGGTCTTTCATTAGAGATTATTGCAAATTTTGTTATGTGATCATTAAATGTGTTACTTACAGAGGGTTCTACATTCTCTTCCACTTCTTCCTCATTTACTGTGTCCTTCTCTGCACTGTTTTGTTCAGGACCAAAGTAACAAAACTGAATTTCATCAACAACCTTCTCTACATCTGATACCGTTCCTCGGAACAGAGCCCTATTCAATTCATTTAACTTTATTGCTGGACTTTTGGCAAAATACAACCGTCTCACAAACTTTCTCATTTCAGTATGATGAACAGCCAGCATCCTAAAATGATGGAAAACACTATTACACACTTTTCTAGATAGACAAGCCAGAGAATGACCCTGCAAACCAGTATTCTCTCTCACTCTGCATGGATCTAGACTTTGAAGCACCTTAATCTTCTGTTTTATACTTTTTTTACTATATTCTCTTAGAAACTCACGAAATTTGTCAATAGATTCCTGACGCACCGTGCAAATACTACTACAATTCCAAGTGTACACTGGGGCTTTAGGACGTCTCCCCATAGCCTCATCTGCCATCACTTGTACCTCATCTCTTGGAACCATTATCTCCTTCTCCATTATGCAACCATTTTTTACTTCGTAAGCACGACCTCTGGTGTCAACTGCATGCAGCAAACTATTACTTTGAAAATAGCTCTCTTCATTAAAAAAAGGTTCACTACTTGAACTATGCATCCACTTTCCTAAAAACACTTTACAAAAGTTTGTTCTGTTCACTACTCTTTTCCTTTTGCTATGTGATTTCAGTACATTAACCATTTTGTCTAATGTACGCATCCTATTCAAAATTAAAATGAATAGTTTCCTTTTTAATTCTAATGCCTTTGCTGCAATGGCTTCAATTTCTTTTTTTCTTTTATAAAACTTAGTCTTTTGCTTATATTTCTTCACATCCTTTATCAAATTGGACATAACTCTTCTCTGAAACATTTTTCTACGTATCTCTTTAAACGCTGTTTTTCTATTTATGTAAATCTTTTCAGTTGCAGAAGGTATATTTGCATTAACTAAATTCTCAATTTTTTCCTGTCCTTTTCTTTTCAAAACATTCTTTCCAGTACAGACATTTTGTACATTTTTCATTCTTTTGAATATATTTTTTAGAAATTGTTTTTTCTGCTTACCAGAAGATTTTTTCTTTTTCCCAACATGAGCATCTTCTACTAACTTTGGTCCTCCAGTTGTCTTCAAATATAGGTTTTTTTTGTGAGTTTTTTGAACTCTGGATTTTGTAGGCATCTTAAATTTTGTTCACTGCTCTTCAGCAATACCTGAAAAAAACTAAAAAAAAATTCCTTTATTTTATTTAAATATATTACTACATTTCTTTTCACAATAGTCACAAAACGAAATTTCTTTGCCAATTTGAATGCACACTTACTGCTCTTTTTTTTTGGCAAGTGATAATCACTTTTACAGACTGACACATTATAAATCCACTTTTCAGATTTTTTTAAATGCACATGTCCAGACTGCTTTTTCAGACCACCACCATGTGTATCCTGGGTGACTGCCTACACTCCAGCAAGGGCAACCAGCCTTAGTGATGCTGAATGTCTTTGCATTACAGACTGAAACCTCAAACCCCACTCGCTTGTAAATACTGTGCATGATTATACATGGAAAGGAGCTGGGTGTGTGCTAAGAGTCTGCTTCTGCACCAAAAAATCGCTCCCCCTTTTTCCTACTAATGCAACTGTGAAATCACCAGAGCAAAACGCAATAAATCTCTGCCTGTAATTCCTATTTGCACACAGAGTCATGTTTTCACATTAGTCACAAAACGAAATTTCTTTGCCAATTTGAATGCACACTTACTGCTCTTTTTTTTTGGCAAGTGATAATCACTTTTACAGACTGACACATTATGAATCCACTTTTCAGATTTTTTTAAATGCACATGTCCAAACTGCTTTTTCAGACCACCACCATGTGTATCCTGGGTGACTGCCTACACTCCAGCAAGGGCAACCAGCCTTAGTGATGCTGAATGTATTTGCATTACAGACTGAAACCTCAAACCCCACTCGCTTGTAAATACTGTGCATGATTATACATGGAAAGGAGCTGGGTGTGTGCTAAGAGTCTGCTTCTGCACCAAAAAATCGCTCCCCCTTTTTCCTACTAATGCAACTGTGAAATCACCAGAGCAAAACGCAATAAATCTCTGCCTGTAATTCCTATTTGCACACAGAGTCATGTTTTCACATTAGTCACAAAACGAAATTTCTTTGCCAATTTGAATGCACACTTACTGCTCTTTTTTTTTGGCAAGTGATAATCACTTTTACAGACTGACACATTATGAATCCACTTTTCAGATTTTTTTAAATGCACATGTCCAGACTGCTTTTTCAGACCACCACCATGTGTATCCTGGGTGACTGCCTACACTCCAGCAAGGGCAACCAGCCTTAGTGATGCTGAATGTATTTGCATTACAGACTGAAACCTCAAACCCCACTCGCTTGTAAATACTGTGCATGATTATACATGGAAAGGAGCTGGGTGTGTGCTAAGAGTCTGCTTCTGCACCAAAAAATCGCTCCCCCTTTTTCCTACTAATGCAACTGTGAAATCACCAGAGCAAAACGCAATAAATCTCTGCCTGTAATTCCTATTTGCACACAGAGTCATGTTTTCACATTAGTCACAAAACGAAATTTCTTTGCCAATTTGAATGCACACTTACTGCTCTTTTTTTTTGGCAAGTGATAATCACTTTTACAGACTGACACATTATGAATCCACTTTTCAGATTTTTTTAAATGCCCATGTCCAGACTGCTTTTTCAGACCACCACCATGTGTATCCTGGGTGACTGCCTACACTCCAGCAAGGGCAACCAGCCTTAGTGATGCTGAATGTATTTGCATTACAGACTGAAACCTCAAACCCCACTCGCTTGTAAATACTGTGCATGATTATACATGGAAAGGAACTGGGTGTGTGCTAAGAGTCTGCTTCTGCACCAAAAAATCGCTCCCCCTTTTTCCTACTAATGCAACTGTGAAATCACCAGAGCAAAACGCAATAAATCTCTGCCTGTAATTCCTATTTGCACACAGAGTCATGTTTTCACATTAGTCACAAAACGAAATTTCTTTGCCAATTTGAATGCACACTTACTGCTCTTTTTTTTGGCAAGTGATAATCACTTTTACAGACTGACACATTATGAATCCACTTTTCAGATTTTTTTAAATGCACATGTCCAAACTGCTTTTTCAGACCACCACCATGTGTATCCTGGGTGACTGCCTACACTCCAGCAAGGGCAACCAGCCTTAGTGATGCTGAATGTATTTGCATTACAGACTGAAACCTCAAACCCCACTCGCTTGTAAATACTGTGCATGATTATACATGGAAAGGAGCTGGGTGTGTGCTAAGAGTCTGCTTCTGCACCAAAAAATCGCTCCCCCTTTTTCCTACTAATGCAACTGTGAAATCACCAGAGCAAAACGCAATAAATCTCTGCCTGTAATTCCTATTTGCACACAGAGTCATGTTTTCACATTAGTCACAAAACGAAATTTCTTTGCCAATTTGAATGCACACTTACTGCTCTTTTTTTTTGGCAAGTGATAATCACTTTTACAGACTGACACATTATGAATCCACTTTTCAGATTTTTTTAAATGCCCATGTCCAGACTGCTTTTTCAGACCACCACCATGTGTATCCTGGGTGACTGCCTACACTCCAGCAAGGGCAACCAGCCTTAGTGATGCTGAATGTATTTGCATTACAGACTGAAACCTCAAACCCCACTCGCTTGTAAATACTGTGCATGATTATACATGGAAAGGAACTGGGTGTGTGCTAAGAGTCTGCTTCTGCACCAAAAAATCGCTCCCCCTTTTTCCTACTAATGCAACTGTGAAATCACCAGAGCAAAACGCAATAAATCTCTGCCTGTAATTCCTATTTGCACACAGAGTCATGTTTTCACATTAGTCACAAAACGAAATTTCTTTGCCAATTTGAATGCACACTTACTGCTCTTTTTTTTGGCAAGTGATAATCACTTTTACAGACTGACACATTATGAATCCACTTTTCAGATTTTTTTAAATGCACATGTCCAAACTGCTTTTTCAGACCACCACCATGTGTATCCTGGGTGACTGCCTACACTCCAGCAAGGGCAACCAGCCTTAGTGATGCTGAATGTATTTGCATTACAGACTGAAACCTCAAACCCCACTCGCTTGTAAATACTGTGCATGATTATACATGGAAAGGAGCTGGGTGTGTGCTAAGAGTCTGCTTCTGCACCAAAAAATCGCTCCCCCTTTTTCCTACTAATGCAACTGTGAAATCACCAGAGCAAAACGCAATAAATCTCTGCCTGTAATTCCTATTTGCACACAGAGTCATGTTTTCACATTAGTCACAAAACGAAATTTCTTTGCCAATTTGAATGCACACTTACTGCTCTTTTTTTTTGGCAAGTGATAATCACTTTTACAGACTGACACATTATGAATCCACTTTTCAGATTTTTTTAAATGCCCATGTCCAGACTGCTTTTTCAGACCACCACCATGTGTATCCTGGGTGACTGCCTACACTCCAGCAAGGGCAACCAGCCTTAGTGATGCTGAATGTATTTGCATTACAGACTGAAACCTCAAACCCCACTCGCTTGTAAATACTGTGCATGATTATACATGGAAAGGAACTGGGTGTGTGCTAAGAGTCTGCTTCTGCACCAAAAAATCGCTCCCCCTTTTTCCTACTAATGCAACTGTGAAATCACCAGAGCAAAACGCAATAAATCTCTGCCTGTAATTCCTATTTGCACACAGAGTCATGTTTTCACATTAGTCACAAAACGAAATTTCTTTGCCAATTTGAATGCACACTTACTGCTCTTTTTTTTGGCAAGTGATAATCACTTTTACAGACTGACACATTATGAATCCACTTTTCAGATTTTTTTAAATGCACATGTCCAAACTGCTTTTTCAGACCACCACCATGTGTATCCTGGGTGACTGCCTACACTCCAGCAAGGGCAACCAGCCTTAGTGATGCTGAATGTCTTTGCATTACAGACTGAAACCTCAAACCCCACTCGCTTGTAAATACTGTGCATGATTATACATGGAAAGGAGCTGGGTGTGTGCTAAGAGTCTGCTTCTGCACCAAAAAATCGCTCCCCCTTTTTCCTACTAATGCAACTGTGAAATCACCAGAGCAAAACGCAATAAATCTCTGCCTGTAATTCCTATTTGCACACAGAGTCATGTTTTCACATTAGTCACAAAACGAAATTTCTTTGCCAATTTGAATGCACACTTACTGCTCTTTTTTTTTTGGCAAGTGATAATCACTTTTACAGACTGACACATTATGAATCCACTTTTCAGATTTTTTTAAATGCACATGTCCAAACTGCTTTTTCAGACCACCACCATGTGTATCCTGGGTGACTGCCTACACTCCAGCAAGGCAACCAGCCTTAGTGATGCTGAATGTATTTGCATTACAGACTGAAACCTCAAACCCCACTCGCTTGTAAATACTGTGCATGATTATACATGGAAAGGAGCTGGGTGTGTGCTAAGAGTCTGCTTCTGCACCAAAAAATCGCTCCCCCTTTTTCCTACTAATGCAACTGTGAAATCACCAGAGCAAAACGCAATAAATCTCTGCCTGTAATTCCTATTTGCACACAGAGTCATGTTTTCACATTAGTCACAAAACGAAATTTCTTTGCCAATTTGAATGCACACTTACTGCTCTTTTTTTTTGGCAAGTGATAATCACTTTTACAGACTGACACATTATGAATCCACTTTTCAGATTTTTTTAAATGCACATGTCCAAACTGCTTTTTCAGACCACCACCATATGTATCCTGGGTGACTGCCTACACTCCAGCAAGGGCAACCAGCCTTAGTGATGCTGAATGTCTTTGCATTACAGACTGAAACCTCAAACCCCACTCGCTTGTAAATACTGTGCATGATTATACATGGAAAGGAGCTGGGTGTGTGCTAAGAGTCTGCTTCTGCACCAAAAAATCGCTCCCCCTTTTTCCTACTAATGCAACTGTGAAATCACCAGAGCAAAACGCAATAAATCTCTGCCTGTAATTCCTATTTGCACACAGAGTCATGTTTTCACATTAGTCACAAAACGAAATTTATTTGCCAATTTGAATGCACACTTACTGCTCTTTTTTTTTGGCAAGTGATAATCACTTTTACAGACTGACACATTATGAATCCACTTTTCAGATTTTTTTAAATGCACATGTCCAAACTGCTTTTTCAGACCACCACCATGTGTATCCTGGGTGACTGCCTACACTCCAGCAAGGGCAACCAGCCTTAGTGATGCTGAATGTATTTGCATTACAGACTGAAACCTCAAACCCCACTCGCTTGTAAATACTGTGCATGATTATACATGGAAAGGAGCTGGGTGTGTGCTAAGAGTCTGCTTCTGCACCAAAAAATCGCTCCCCCTTTTTCCTACTAATGCAACTGTGAAATCACCAGAGCAAAACGCAATAAATCTCTGCCTGTAATTCCTATTTGCACACAGAGTCATGTTTTCACATTAGTCACAAAACGAAATTTCTTTGCCAATTTGAATGCACACTTACTGCTCTTTTTTTTTGGCAAGTGATAATCACTTTTACAGACTGACACATTATGAATCCACTTTTCAGATTTTTTTAAATGCACATGTCCAAACTGCTTTTTCAGACCACCACCATGTGTATCCTGGGTGACTGCCTACACTCCAGCAAGGGCAACCAGCCTTAGTGATGCTGAATGTCTTTGCATTACAGACTGAAACCTCAAACCCCACTCGCTTGTAAATACTGTGCATGATTATACATGGAAAGGAGCTGGGTGTGTGCTAAGAGTCTGCTTCTGCACCAAAAAATCGCTCCCCCTTTTTCCTACTAATGCAACTGTGAAATCACCAGAGCAAAACGCAATAAATCTCTGCCTGTAATTCCTATTTGCACACAGAGTCATGTTTTCACATTAGTCACAAAACGAAATTTCTTTGCCAATTTGAATGCACACTTACTGCTCTTTTTTTTTGGCAAGTGATAATCACTTTTACAGACTGACACATTATGAATCCACTTTTCAGATTTTTTTAAATGCACATGTCCAAACTGCTTTTTCAGACCACCACCATGTGTATCCTGGGTGACTGCCTACACTCCAGCAAGGGCAACCAGCCTTAGTGATGCTGAATGTCTTTGCATTACAGACTGAAACCTCAAACCCCACTCGCTTGTAAATACTGTGCATGATTATACATGGAAAGGAGCTGGGTGTGTGCTAAGAGTCTGCTTCTGCACCAAAAAATCGCTCCCCCTTTTTCCTACTAATGCAACTGTGAAATCACCAGAGCAAAACGCAATAAATCTCTGCCTGTAATTCCTATTTGCACACAGAGTCATGTTTTCACATTAGTCACAAAACGAAATTTCTTTGCCAATTTAAATGCACACTTACTGCTCTTTTTTTTTTGGCAAGTGATAATCACTTTTACAGACTGACACATTATGAATCCACTTTTCAGATTTTTTTAAATGCACATGTCCAAACTGCTTTTTCAGACCACCACCATGTGTATCCTGGGTGACTGCCTACACTCCAGCAAGGCAACCAGCCTTAGTGATGCTGAATGTATTTGCATTACAGACTGAAACCTCAAACCCCACTCGCTTGTAAATACTGTGCATGATTATACATGGAAAGGAGCTGGGTGTGTGCTAAGAGTCTGCTTCTGCACCAAAAAATCGCTCCCCCTTTTTCCTACTAATGCAACTGTGAAATCACCAGAGCAAAACGCAATAAATCTCTGCCTGTAATTCCTATTTGCACACAGAGTCATGTTTTCACATTAGTCACAAAACGAAATTTCTTTGCCAATTTGAATGCACACTTACTGCTCTTTTTTTTTGGCAAGTGATAATCACTTTTACAGACTGACACATTATGAATCCACTTTTCAGATTTTTTTAAATGCACATGTCCAAACTGCTTTTTCAGACCACCACCATATGTATCCTGGGTGACTGCCTACACTCCAGCAAGGGCAACCAGCCTTAGTGATGCTGAATGTCTTTGCATTACAGACTGAAACCTCAAACCCCACTCGCTTGTAAATACTGTGCATGATTATACATGGAAAGGAGCTGGGTGTGTGCTAAGAGTCTGCTTCTGCACCAAAAAATCGCTCCCCCTTTTTCCTACTAATGCAACTGTGAAATCACCAGAGCAAAACGCAATAAATCTCTGCCTGTAATTCCTATTTGCACACAGAGTCATGTTTTCACATTAGTCACAAAACGAAATTTATTTGCCAATTTGAATGCACACTTACTGCTCTTTTTTTTTGGCAAGTGATAATCACTTTTACAGACTGACACATTATGAATCCACTTTTCAGATTTTTTTAAATGCACATGTCCAAACTGCTTTTTCAGACCACCACCATGTGTATCCTGGGTGACTGCCTACACTCCAGCAAGGGCAACCAGCCTTAGTGATGCTGAATGTATTTGCATTACAGACTGAAACCTCAAACCCCACTCGCTTGTAAATACTGTGCATGATTATACATGGAAAGGAGCTGGGTGTGTGCTAAGAGTCTGCTTCTGCACCAAAAAATCGCTCCCCCTTTTTCCTACTAATGCAACTGTGAAATCACCAGAGCAAAACGCAATAAATCTCTGCCTGTAATTCCTATTTGCACACAGAGTCATGTTTTCACATTAGTCACAAAACGAAATTTCTTTGCCAATTTGAATGCACACTTACTGCTCTTTTTTTTTGGCAAGTGATAATCACTTTTACAGACTGACACATTATGAATCCACTTTTCAGATTTTTTTAAATGCACATGTCCAAACTGCTTTTTCAGACCACCACCATGTGTATCCTGGGTGACTGCCTACACTCCAGCAAGGGCAACCAGCCTTAGTGATGCTGAATGTCTTTGCATTACAGACTGAAACCTCAAACCCCACTCGCTTGTAAATACTGTGCATGATTATACATGGAAAGGAGCTGGGTGTGTGCTAAGAGTCTGCTTCTGCACCAAAAAATCGCTCCCCCTTTTTCCTACTAATGCAACTGTGAAATCACCAGAGCAAAACGCAATAAATCTCTGCCTGTAATTCCTATTTGCACACAGAGTCATGTTTTCACATTAGTCACAAAACGAAATTTCTTTGCCAATTTGAATGCACACTTACTGCTCTTTTTTTTGGCAAGTGATAATCACTTTTACAGACTGACACATTATGAATCCACTTTTCAGATTTTTTTAAATGCACATGTCCAAACTGCTTTTTCAGACCACCACCATGTGTATCCTGGGTGACTGCCTACACTCCAGCAAGGGCAACCAGCCTTAGTGATGCTGAATGTATTTGCATTACAGACTGAAACCTCAAACCCCACTCGCTTGTAAATACTGTGCATGATTATACATGGAAAGGAGCTGGGTGTGTGCTAAGAGTCTGCTTCTGCACCAAAAAATCGCTCCCCCTTTTTCCTACTAATGCAACTGTGAAATCACCAGAGCAAAACGCAATAAATCTCTGCCTGTAATTCCTATTTGCACACAGAGTCATGTTTTCACATTAGTCACAAAACGAAATTTCTTTGCCAATTTGAATGCACACTTACTGCTCTTTTTTTTGGCAAGTGATAATCACTTTTACAGACTGACACATTATGAATCCACTTTTCAGATTTTTTTAAATGCACATGTCCAAACTGCTTTTTCAGACCACCACCATGTGTATCCTGGGTGACTGCCTACACTCCAGCAAGGGCAACCAGCCTTAGTGATGCTGAATGTCTTTGCATTACAGACTGAAACCTCAAACCCCACTCGCTTCTAAATACTGTGCATGATTATACATGGAAAGGAGCTGGGTGTGTGCTAAGAGTCTGCTTCTGCACCAAAAAATCGCTCCCCCTTTTTCCTACTAATGCAACTGTGAAATCACCAGAGCAAAACGCAATAAATCTCTGCCTGTAATTCCTATTTGCACACAGAGTCATGTTTTCACATTAGTCACAAAACGAAATTTCTTTGCCAATTTGAATGCACACTTACTGCTCTTTTTTTTTGGCAAGTGATAATCACTTTTACAGACTGACACATTATGAATCCACTTTTCAGATTTTTTTAAATGCACATGTCCAAACTGCTTTTTCAGACCACCACCATGTGTATCCTGGGTGACTGCCTACACTCCAGCAAGGGCAACCAGCCTTAGTGATGCTGAATGTATTTGCATTACAGACTGAAACCTCAAACCCCACTCGCTTGTAAATACTGTGCATGATTATACATGGAAAGGAGCTGGGTGTGTGCTAAGAGTCTGCTTCTGCACCAAAAAATCGCTCCCCCTTTTTCCTACTAATGCAACTGTGAAATCACCAGAGCAAAACGCAATAAATCTCTGCCTGTAATTCCTATTTGCACACAGAGTCATGTTTTCACATTAGTCACAAAACGAAATTTCTTTGCCAATTTGAATGCACACTTACTGCTCTTTTTTTTTGGCAAGTGATAATCACTTTTACAGACTGACACATTATGAATCCACTTTTCAGATTTTTTTAAATGCACATGTCCAAACTGCTTTTTCAGACCACCACCATGTGTATCCTGGGTGACTGCCTACACTCCAGCAAGGGCAACCAGCCTTAGTGATGCTGAATGTCTTTGCATTACAGACTGAAACCTCAAACCCCACTCGCTTGTAAATACTGTGCATGATTATACATGGAAAGGAGCTGGGTGTGTGCTAAGAGTCTGCTTCTGCACCAAAAAATCGCTCCCCCTTTTTCCTACTAATGCAACTGTGAAATCACCAGAGCAAAACGCAATAAATCTCTGCCTGTAATTCCTATTTGCACACAGAGTCATGTTTTCACATTAGTCACAAAACGAAATTTCTTTGCCAATTTGAATGCACACTTACTGCTCTTTTTTTTGGCAAGTGATAATCACTTTTACAGACTGACACATTATGAATCCACTTTTCAGATTTTTTTAAATGCACATGTCCAAACTGCTTTTTCAGACCACCACCATGTGTATCCTGGGTGACTGCCTACACTCCAGCAAGGGCAACCAGCCTTAGTGATGCTGAATGTATTTGCATTACAGACTGAAACCTCAAACCCCACTCGCTTGTAAATACTGTGCATGATTATACATGGAAAGGAGCTGGGTGTGTGCTAAGAGTCTGCTTCTGCACCAAAGAATCGCTCCCCCTTTTTCCTACTAATGCAACTGTGAAATCACCAGAGCAAAACGCAATAAATCTCTGCCTGTAATTCCTATTTGCACACAGAGTCATGTTTTCACATTAGTCACAAAACGAAATTTCTTTGCCAATTTGAATGCACACTTACTGCTCTTTTTTTTTGGCAAGTGATAATCACTTTTACAGACTGACACATTATGAATCCACTTTTCAGATTTTTTTAAATGCACATGTCCAAACTGCTTTTTCAGACCACCACCATGTGTATCCTGGGTGACTGCCTACACTCCAGCAAGGGCAACCAGCCTTAGTGATGCTGAATGTATTTGCATTACAGACTGAAACCTCAAACCCCACTCGCTTGTAAATACTGTGCATGATTATACATGGAAAGGAGCTGGGTGTGTGCTAAGAGTCTGCTTCTGCACCAAAAAATCGCTCCCCCTTTTTCCTACTAATGCAAATATAAAATTACCAGAGTTGTACACAATAAATCTCTGCCTATATTTCCCAACATGTGTAACCTGGGTGACTGCCTACATTCCACCAAGGGCAACCAGCCTTAGTGATGCTGAATGTATTTGCATTACTGAGTCCAACCTCAAACCCTTAAACTATTCATTTTTTATACCAATACACCTTAATTTATCGTGAAAACATAGTCCATATTATTTTACATGTTCCTCACATTTAAATTTCTCCCAAAACAGAAAATAATAAACGCAACTTCAACAAAAAGAATTACATTTCTATTATTCATTTCTTAATTTACCATATACATCCCCTCTCAAACTCTAACCTCACCTTTAAAATTAGTTAGTTTTGAAAGAAATGTGGCACTCAAACAGCAGATTATCAGAGCCAGGATCTCTGTTCTCTACACCTCTCTCCTCTCAGCAGAACCAGATAATGGCAAAGTTTCCCTCTATTTTTCCACACATATACATGTAAGTTTCAAATCTCAGTGCTTGCCCCTTTTTTTCAAATGTAATCACACATTTCTATTGGTTGAAAACCAACCCTTTTCCAAAAGTACCCTGCCCCCAACTTGACTTCTGCCTAGTACCCTTCCCCCAACTTGACTTCTTCCTGCTACCATAGCAACAGCTCATGGAACACTGCTGTGTGGAGTCAGGTCAGAAGTTCGCCAAACAATGTTTCAATTCCACAGAGCAAGAGTGCTTAACTTTTCAAACCTAACAGCAAATCCATAGTACTGTTCTTTGGTAACACATTTTTCTGTACCAATACAAAACATGCTTCTATTAATTTACACATACAGCCTAGTTTTTATTCTAGAATGGTATGAAACAGCCAATCAGTTCTTTTTTTTTTGAAAAAAATATGTATGCCTCCATTTCCAAACTGTCTTTCTTTTCATATTGCCATTCTACTGAAAGACACCTCCTGAGTGCATCCAGTTCTCCTTTGAAGATGTTCACAGTGTGGATTGTAGGGCACAGCTATGTCTTCTGGAGTGAAAAGTTTGCAGAGAAAACAGGTATGGTGAGAGACCTTGCTTTGCCAAATGTAGACATTAAATGGATTGGTCAGAGAGGGTTAAAGTGGCACCAATTGATGCCATTGGTGAAATCCTTCATGCAAATCCAACACCCTGACCTCATAATAGTGCACTGTGGTGGCAATGACCTAGGCACTTTGACTGGGGTAGGTCTGGAAATGCTTATGAAGGACACCTTTGCACAACTGTTTTCACTTTTCCCTAAAACTGCCTTTGTGTTTTCTAACATATGCCAAAGGCAAAAATGGAACTGGTCCAATCATTTCTGTCCGCAGATTGACAAAGCAAGAAAGCACGTCAACAAATCTGTTTCTGCTTTCCTCCGTGACTATGGTATGGGTTCCATTTACCACAACAACTTGCGTTACGACATGCAAGACATTTATAGAGGAGATGGTGTGCACTTCAATGATGAAGGGAACAGAGTCTTCCTCTTGAACCTTAGACTCTGCATCGGTACTTACTTGTAGGTACCACTAAAAAATCACTTAATAAACACAACGGCTCTTTTTAGAGCCCCCTAATATCTAAACACTTAAATCTGAATTTCATTTTTTTTTTTTTTTTTTTTTTTTACTGTACGCTTACCGTAAGCTTACCGTACGCGTACCCCGTGATTTTTTAAAAAAATCAATAAATGTTTTCTTTGTACTTTTCTGTCCTTCTTTGACCCCCTTACAAATGTTAGGGGGTCTGTAACTCTCTCCCTTGCCCCCTTTTCAAGATATCACTCTTTTTTACCGGAGAGAAATACACAAAATGGCGGCCGCCGCTTCCTGGTTTCGGCCGATTCGAATGTTTACTAAGATCTAACAGCCAATCAGAATCGCGCTCGCGCACGCCACCGTACGCGTACGGTAAGCTTACGGTAAGCGTACCGTAAGCTGGCTCAGATATATATATTGATTTAAAGGCTATTTTCTCAGAATCTACTGAACAGATTTACACCAAACCTACAAAAGGCACTTCCTTGACCTGAGGACTACCTCTCTGCCAAATTTCTAGTAATTCTGTTCAGCCGTTCGGGCTGTAGCCCTGTCTAAAGGTCCTATGGAAAAATGCATGGGAAAAACGCATTTTGGGACCCCCCTTTTATCTCAGCCCCCGCTTGACGAATCCCCCCGAGACGTTCAGGGTAGGAGCGGAGCGGAGCGCCCCACCTATTTTGAGAAATTCGCGAGGATTCGTCGACCGGCGCCAAAGTTATTCAAAATAGAATGTTGCGGATTTCCTATGGAAACAGGGTCCTAACTATAACTACCTACTGGCGACCGCCAGTAGGTAATATATATATATATAATCTACTGGCGGTCGCCAGTAGATAGTTATAGTTAGGACCGTGTTTCCATAGGAAATCCGCAACATTCTATTTGGAATAACTTTGGCGCCGGTCGACGAATCCTCCCGAACTTTTCAAAACTAATGGAGCGCTACGCTCCGCTCCTACCCTGAAAGTCTCGGGGGGATTCGTCAAGCGGGGGCTGAGAAAAAAGGGGGTTCCCAAAATGCGTTTTCCCCATGCATTTTTCCATAGGACCTTTAGACACAGCTACAGCCCGAACGGCTGAACAGAATTACTTGAAATTTGGCAGAGAGGTAGTCCTCAGGTCAAGGATGTGCCTTTTCTAGGTCTGGTGTAAATCTGTTCAGTAGGTCCTGAGAAAATAGCATTTAAATCAATATATATATCTGTAAGCGTGCTCCGTGCGCTTACCGTAAGCTTACAGTACGCGTACGGTGCCGTGCGCGAGCTCAATTCTGATTGGTGGTTACATGACTGTAAACATTCGAATCGGTCGAAATCAGGAAGTGTCGGCCGCCATTTTCTGTCTCTCGCACTGAGAAACAAAGGTGGGGAACGTGAAACGGGGGCAACGAAGAGAGTTGCAGACCCCCTAGTGTTTGTCAGGGGGTCCAAGAAGGACCCAAAAGTACGAAAAATAAATTTAATAATTTTAAAAAAAAATCGCGGGGTACGCGTACGGTAAGCTTACCGTATGTGCACGGCAAAAAAAACTAAAAAAAATAAATAAAGAAGTAACAATCACATTTATTAAATAAATTAAAGGACCCACAAGGGAGAAAAAAACAAATGTTACTGCGTAAAAAAAGGCGAGGCGCGCACGGCATGGACTGCGCAACGTGGGTGCTCGGTGCGCGAAGCGCACCGAGCGCCCCAGCGCGCGCACGGTGCGGGAAGCGCACCATGCGCGCAGGGTGTGCGCATAGTGAAAAACCAGAAAAAAAAATAAAAAATAAATACATAACCTAGCATTTAAAAAACCTTGCAAATTCACTGAAAAAACCATAGGTTTCACACACGTTATAGTTAGGAATTATCATTTACAAAACCTTGCAAATTCACTTAAAAAACCATAGGTTTCACACATGTTATAGTTAGCTGTACATTTCACTCATAAAAAACCAATGAAATTCCACGTTATTGTTAGATCAGGTAACTATAACTTGCGCGACCGCAATCCACAATGTGTAATTTCAGATGTCATCATTGATGTCAGGAGTGATGTCACTGACCATGTCATGAGTGATGTACTATGTGACGTCATCAGCAGTTTATTGTGGGCGCGCAAGTTATAGTTACCTGATCTAACTATAACGTGGAATTTCATTGGTTTTTTACGAGTGAAATGTACAGCTAACTATAACATGTGTGAAACCTATGGTTTTTTAAGTGAATATATATATATATATAATCTATTGGCGGTCGCCAGTAGATAGTTATAGTTAGGACCGTGTTTCCATAGGAAATCCGCAACATTCTATTTGGAATAACTTTGGCGCCGGTTGACGAATCCTCACAAAATTTTCAAAATAGGTGAGGCGCTCCGCTCCGCTCCTACCCTGAAAGTCTCGGGGGATTCGTCAAGCGGGGGCTGAGAAAAAAGGGGGGTCCCAAAACGCGTTTTCCCCATGCAATTTTCCATAGGGACCTTTAGTCCAAGGTACAGCCCGAACGGCTGAACAGAATTACTTGAAATTTGGCAGAGAGGTAGTCCTCAGGTCAGAGAAGTGCCTTTTGCAGGTCTGGTGTCAATCTGTTCAGTAGTTCCTGAGAAAATCAAAAGTAAAATCATATACATATGTGGGCGGAGCCTAACCACACATCTCATCCTGAGATCTGATTGGCTGTCAGCACTTCATCCAAGAAGTGTTGGCAGCCATCTTGGGACCAATATACATGATAGCACCTCATTAAAAAGCATTGCAGTTAATAGAAGGTTTTAAGACTTTAGTTACATTATAAATCATTTGTTGATGGTACCATACTCATTTTAGGAATTGTGGTATGTTCTAAGGTGATTTCACCATGTGAAAATGCCTTCTGCTGGGATATCATGATTGAGAGAAAAATATTTTCTCATTCTTTTCCCACAGAGGTTTGGAAGGTGATCTATAAGCAAAACTGAGAGCTTATTTTCTGTAAATTCACATTATCTTTCTGTGTCATGTGAGAATGAAGTCTGACATTCTCAGTAAAACATGTACATCCAACAAGGGCAGAGACTGTCAGTTGATTCCTTTGTGTTCTACTGCAGCTTCCCAGAGTGTTCCAAAGAACAACTAGAGCACTAACAGTCCTACTTATGATAAACATATGGCACACCTGGAGCCATCTTGCTTGGATTAAAGTGGTAACTCTTAAAACATTTAATTTAAAAAGGAACAAAATGAGGGGGTTCATTTTTCCATAAAAAGTATGATTAGTGCTGCAGAAAGAAAAATTAGGGCACATTTTGAGTGACTTCTCAAATCCTCTTCTATTTCATGAAAAAATTCTGACATGCAGACTGAAACATGCACTTTCAATACCAGCAGCAGTTTTCCCTGGTGAGCAGTAGCTTTACTACAGTGATCAAATGAGCAAAAAGAGTGCTAAAATTCAGAATTTATGGCAAATGTGTGACACATCTGAATGCCTTCTTGATGGAATCAAAGTAAAAAACTGAAAGTATTTCCTACTGAGGAGACTGCAGTACATGAGGAAATTAGGAAACGTCATAACAAATAAATCTCCCAAGATGGCCACCGGAGACAAAAGAGCCCAAATGTAGCCCAAAATCACCCAGATGTGGCCCAAATATGGCCCAATGACAGAAGTGTGCAAAACACTTATTATTTTGTGTTGTTGCAGTGTTATATAGTGCAGACTTGTCAGGTATTGGAGTGCTTTACATGAGCATTGGTTACATCACACAAGAACAAATTCATTTTGGTTGTAGACATGGGGAGACTAAGTGATTTGACCAGAATCACAGAATGTCGAGCTGAAGCAGAAACTCCAACCTGGTTCCCAAGTTGCAAAGTCTGCAGTTCTGGAAGTAACACCACATCCTCTCCCCTAAGTGCAACATTTAATCAAGTGGTCAACTGGATAAAAAAACATAAAGATAACAAATAATTTAAAAGTGCTTTGTCGCTATTTGAAAACTCAGAAAATATGTCCTTATTTTAGTCTTTTAGAGCACTAACCATAATTTTGATGCCAATAAGACCCTCTCATATATGTAATTTCTAAAGGAAATGCTCTAGGTATTACAGTTTTGATTACATCAAGATGACGTCAGGCGTTCCACACTTTTGTAATAAATATAAAATGTTAGCAATCTAGTTGTTCATTAGGATACTGTTGAGAGGCAGAGGCCAGGGGCACGGACTCTGAAAATGGGAGTGCAGCACAACAATCCATAGAAAGCAAGAGGGAGGGGACAGGACCATGTACATGGACAACAGAGAACTGAGGGGCAAGAGGCAATGGTAGCTAGCTGACCATAATGGACAGACAGGAGAGAAAGCTGCAGCATAACAGACCATAAAGGGCAGGAGGGACGGATCAGGGGCATTACAATGGAACAGACAAGCCAGGAGGGAGGGAGTAGGGGTCTGCACATGTAAACAGAGGGCTGGGGGCAAGGGGGCAAGGGGGCAGGGCAGGAGCAGCAAGATAGCCATGGAGGTCAGGCAGGATGGGCACTAGAAGCAAGACACACCATGAAGAGCAACACTGAGACTGTGATGGCATACACACAGACCATGGAGGGAAGGTGGGAGGGGGTCAGGGGCAGCTAACTGACCACACAGGGAAGGTGGGAGGGGTCATGGCAGCACAGAAGACCATGCATGGCAAGTGGGAGGGTTAGTGGCAGCACAATGGCTATGATGGGCAAGAAGGAGGGTGCAGGGGCATGCACAAAGGACGATGGAGGATAGAAGGGAGGGTCAGGACTTGTGCACAGACAATAAAGTTCAGGGGAAGGGGCCTCACAACAGACCGCATGGGGCAGGCAGGAGGAGCAGTTGCAGCACAACAGACCAGGGAGGGCAGAAGGGTGTGGCATTACAATGGACCATGAAGGAGGAAGAGGATAGGGGCATGGCATGTGGACAGGCAGGGTGGAGGTGGCAGGGACAGGTTACAGTCATCTGACAATGTTAGGCAGGTGGGAGGGGAGTGGCAGCTCAACAGAACACTCAGATTAGATAGGAGTGGCAGGTCCATGGAACATGGTGGGCAAAAAGGATGGAGCAGGGGCATGCACAAAGACATCTGAGGGCAGGGGGAAGGAGAATAGGGGCAGCAAGCTAAGCACAGAGTTTAAGCAGGAGGTCAATGATGGGGCATAGAATTGGGCAATGGAGGGCAGGAGGAGTGGACTGGTACATCATACTAAATTGAGGGCAGTGGCAGCACATCAGACCATGCATAGCAGAAGGGAGGAGGCTAGTCCATGGATTCACACAACAGAGGATAGGGAGGAGGGGGATGGGGCAGCAAGCTAACTGTTCAGAGAAGGCGGGTATTAGGAACTTTATTGTTTTTAAAACGTGTGTCTGTGCGAACTACTTAAAATATGAACAAGTATGCAGCATAATCTCACTTTTATTCAGGAAGAAGAGGACGTTTGTGACTGTGACTCCAGGCTCACTTGGCAGAAACACCCCCTGACCCTCCACCCCCTATCGCAAAATGTAATGCCCGTGAAAAAGGTAGGTGAACACAGTGTTATATAGAACATAGTCCTGAGAGCACGATTGAAAATGAAAACTAGATATAGTGTATGGTATAAACTATGCACCAAAAAGTGTGATATAAGATGAACCGGGCGTGAAATATAATATGCAATACATTGTGCGCAATTACAGATTCATTGGAGAGCGCAAGATAGCACAGGCACTAGCGTGTGCTATGCGATATGCGCCTTGGAGTGTAATATGCACAGGGCAGTGTTGTGTAACCTAACTAGTCTCTAAAGTTGTAATATAAAATATGTGCTGGGGAGTGTAACGTTGCATATGCACTGTGACAAAGATATGGATCCCAGATTGTAATATGTATGGCATAGCACTGTGCGTTATAACATAGGCATCGAGGAAGGCACGTTAGATGGGGCAATATAACCCGTGCGAAGACAAGTGTGGCATGACATATTCACGGGGTGGTGTTACAGTGCACATGGGCTAGAGAGTGTCATAGCATATGCACTAGCTAGTGGACTACAACACGGAGGTGTGTGGCACTCAGCAGGCAATGGTGGGTGTAACACAGCATTGGGCTCTGCCAGGAGCGCGCTGTGACTCTCAAGTGATGTTCGTCCCCTTTCCAGAGAGTAAAATAAAAAGTATTACACATCCGGCAGTGGATGTGTGTTTTATTAACCGTGAGGGGGGTTTCTTGCATAGTTTTGGTCGAATTTTTGTCGAATCCCCTTTGAGCGTCTTGGTGTGCATGTGTATTAAATGTGCCCGTCAATAGCTACCCATGTTTGTATAAATAAACGACAAGGGTGTTTACCAGGATTAGGCACGGTAGGACATCAGACATGTCAGAGCTTCACTAGTGGTGTAAATACATTCCACGTGGATTCATTGTATGCATAGTCGCCTTTTAATGAATATCACGCAAATCGTCATGGTGATAGGTACGTACGGTTTGTCCAGCATGTCCTAGGTGTGTCTATAAATATATATTTTTTAAAAATAATTAAAAACAGTGGCCGGCCCTGGGGATTGGGGTCAAAAAAATATAATTAGGAGACAGGCCCTGGGGGATGGTGTCATCAGGGCCAATAAATTAGAATAAGAAGGGGAACCACACAGCCCCCCTTCTTAAAGAATTTAAATAAATAAAAGACTGGCATTGTGCCGGAGGCCATGCCCCCTTCTTGCAGCACTCTGCAAACGCGCCCCCTGGCGAATTGTAAGTTGGGGAATTAATTCCTCTTCAATACTTAGGGTCCCTGAGGGCCAACTAGCCCACAGGCATCTCCAGTATGCGCCAGGGAGCTGCGCTGCAGACACGAGTTCTGAGGCCAAGCCCCTTTTTACACCTCTCTGCAACGCAGCTCTGTGGCGCTTACTGGAGGTACCTAGTGGTCTAGTTTGACCCTAGGGACCCTTAGGATTCAAGGGGACTTAATCTCTCAACTTAGAACAGCCACAGGGCGCGTTTACACAGTGGTGAAGGGAGGGGACGGGGCCTGAGGTGACGTGTGCAAACACGCACTATGGCACGTTTTAAATTGGGGATATAATTTCCCTTCAATACCGAGGGCCCCTGGGGGCTAACTTGCCCACCAAGTGCTTCCAGTAAGCGCCACTGAGCTGCAGTGCAGAGAGGTGGTCCAGGCCGTGCCACTTTTACACCTCTCTGCAACGCAGCTCTGTGGCACTTACTGGAGGTACCTAGTGGGCTAGTTTGACCCTAGGGACCCTCAGGATTCAAATGAACTTAATCTCCCAACTTAAAACGGACACAGGGCGTGTTTACACAGTGGTGAAGGGAGGGGACGGGGCCTGAGTTAACGTGTGCAAAAACGCCCTGTGTCCTGTTTTAAGAGGTAGTTTTAATCCCCCTGCCCTATTATATACTAGGGGCTTACAGAAGAGGTCATGCTAATAACAGGGGGACCCCAACGCATAATGTTCCCTAGTGTATGTAGGTGTTTTCACTGTATTCTAAGTGTATTTTAACATAGCACTGGCTCTAGGACTGCTTAGTCAGACTCAGTTACCACCAGTATCCGTCTGAAAAAGTTGAGGGTACAGGATGATTTTGCAACAAGGCTTCTTTCTGCTCTTCTGTTTGTTCTTTCTGCACGTTATCCTTCTTCCTGCACTTTTCTTCGCCTTTGAGGACTTCTGTTGCTTCTTTCTGCACTTCTTTTTTTTCTTTCTGTGCATTTTTTCTTCTTTCTTCACATGTCCTATCTCTGTAGGCATAGTTAGAAATTAGCATTTAAAAAACCTTTGAAATTCACAGAAAAAACCATAGGTTTCAGGCACGTTATAGTTAGGAATTTAGCATTTAAAAAACCTCAGAAATTCACTGAAAAAACCATAGGTTTCAGGGGTTTTATAGTTAGCTGGACTTTCCACTTGTATAAAACCATTGAAATTCCCCCGTTATAGTTAGTTCAGCTACCTATAACTCGCTCGCCCGCAATGCACTGCTGATGACATCACATATTACATCACTCATGACATGGTCAGTGACATCACTCATGACATCACTGATGACATCTCAAATGACATCACTGATGACATCATCCAGTGAATGTGTGTTTTTCTGAAAATTAAATATGTTTTATATATATATATCTCAAGGTCGATGGAAGAATAAATGGGTATATAAGTGTCTAAATGGATGATTTGTTTTTGTAAAATTGATTGTGTAACGGACTGATTAAGTGTATCATAGTGAATACATGGCTTAGTGAGTAATGTTTAAATATGTAAATATCTGTATCAGTCTCTCACTTTGTGTATAAGTGGCTGCATGGGTTGGTGAGTAGCTACATGGGTGTCTATATAGGTTATTAGTTGGTTTTTTGAGTATCAGTCTGAGTGTCTGCATGGTTCGGTGGGGGGTATTACGTAGTGCATAGGACAGGAAATAGTATCACATTGTAAGAGTTGGTGGCCATGATGGAATGGGAACATAACATCCCACAAATAATAATGATGAATGCAAATCCATCATAATATATGCTTACATTCGTAAATTTAAACCCTGCTGAGTGTGACCCAAATAGAAAATAGGCTAATATCACATGGAGCACAAGTGTGCATACCGTAATTTCCCACATGGGCTCGTGTCCCTGTTGGAACATGATAGAATACGCATATGAAAAAGATACCATGATTGTCGCCCTTCGAAGCGCCAAACATCTCTCATTTGCATTAAATGCATACATACGCTGTCTTTGAATCATATGCAGAATAGATGAAACGGATGTTCAAACTGGAACATCTTACGCTGCACAATGAGGTAAATACCTATGAGTGAAAGCAATAATCGTGCGTGCAGATCGTATCCCCCTGTGCATAATCCATTGCGCTGTTATCTGCGACCCATGTATTGCACAAATGTGCTGGTCCTACTGATGGAACACCGTCTTTATAAATTAACACAAAAGTGAAAAACCAGGGAGAGTGTGCGTTAGCCTCTGATAGAGTAAAGTACCCTGAGCGCTGATGGATACATTGGCATGTAAATTAAGCTCAAGTGAGCAAAGCATACAAAATTGTTCTCCATCGTCCATGTTCTCTGAGATAGACTCTTAAACAAAGATGTGCATACAATACCAAGTGCAGAAACAGCCCATACTGGTAGGCATTGATCACATGACGCTGGCTTTGCGAGAGACATTTTTAAAGTAGCAGCACCTGTGTCACATGATATATAGACATAGAAGATATACTGTTTTGAACAATTAATTGTCCTGCAGAAAAAAGATTTTATATACTAAAGCGGTTACAGCTCTGCACAGTATACTTGTTTAAAAGCAATGTATAAAACAAATAATTAACACACATCCTTAAAAAAATATATATATGCTGTGGTAAAATGATGTTAACATGATTGTTACAGTACTAGTAATCATAATCGAATAACTGCATAAATTGCTGAATGTTTAAAAATAATGTCACTATGCTGTATGGATGGACTGAGAAAGTTCACGAGAACGGGCAATGTATGAATATCATAATGATGCAATGTGTCCAGATGATATTAAGGAGTAAAAGAGGTACCATAAAAACTAAACACTCACAAATATAATTGTAGGATGTGTAAAAACTGCAGTAAAATTATTTTTTTATTTTTTATTTTTTATTACTAAAAACGTATATCAGTCTATCTGCAAAGTGACCTCCCTTAAAAGCTGATCTAATATATGGTAAGTGCATGTTTATAGATGTACAAAGATTGCCGTAAAGTGCAAAGTGCAAATATTGTGCAAAATTTGTCTAGGTCTAAAATGTTGAACTGATATGCACAATCAGATAGATCATATGGGAACTGTGGATAAACCCTATAAATAAATATATTGTTAAAAAATATATTATTAAAAAGTGCTGACATAATTAAAGATAAAAGAAGTGGTGCGTGAGGTAAAGATAAATACCAGTATAGAAATAGAAAATATATATAATAAATATATATAAAAAAAGGAAGTTTCATGTCAATGTTAGTAGTATACTCCTATTATGAGAAGAGTATAGAGTCACTGGAGTTCATTTATATCATAAGAAGGTGTGAAGGTCTTCCGTGGTATTAAGTCCAAATGGGGTTTTACTGTCCAGTTCTATTATCATGCGGGTCTCAAGTTGCCTAAGCACGCGTTCTCTGTTGCCTCCCCGTTTTAATTTGGGGATGGCATCAATCACAAAATACGTGAGGCAGTTAAGATCAATTTGATGTGTAGTTTTGAAATGGCGTGCCACCGGGTAGGTGGCATCGTTGTTCACATTTGCTCTCAAGTGCTGCAAAATACGAACATGCACTTGGAGTTTAGTACTGCCTACGTAGTTGAGGCCACAAGTGCATGTGAGGATGTATATATATATATATATATATATATATATGAACACTCCATCCAGCTCCCACAGAAAACTCCATAGTAGAAGGCACGGACACGAGGCTGTATGGATAAGGCATCAATTTAATCATTCAGGACACCCTCAACCCGTGAGGTAAAAGAAGAGACGCGTTTCGCCTGCACAGCAGGCTTTGTCAATCTACTTGGCGCCATTATGCACACATGTTTTATACTCCTCCCCACTTGAATACTTAATGAACATAAAAGACATACTGTCAAGTAATTTCACACAATGCATGGTAAAAAGAATAAACTGCTCAAAACATGCTTAAACAAACACCAAAGCACATGCTCACAAAATCGGTAAAGCGCATGCTGAATATTATATAATAAGCACAGTGCATATCTTAATTGTGACTTAAAACATTCAAGTGGGAATATTTTAAACAAAAATGTAAATGTAAATGAGGCACTACTGCAATTTCTCTTGTAACGCCTGAACTTGTAAAAGAAAATAACAATAATTAAAACCAAACTGCTCAAGGTCATTTGCTAGTTTCAAAGAGTCGATCTCAAACCCAAAATAAAGGTTACGCTTGATCACAGCGTCGCCACATGGCACCCTTTGACCTCCAAATTACACGCCCGGATAGACTGAAGAAAACATTGTGAAATGCGACTATTTCTACAGCAGATCTTCGAAGACATAACAAACAGGACACTAGTAGTCCGCACTCCAGGGTTGCATTGTGCACCAATTATGACCTGCCAAATGTCAGCATAAATGCCATGTCATCAATCACGGGAATAAATCATCTCGGGACTACCAATCCCAAAATGCCATACCGTAGTTCAAAACGTTATCCAAAGGAGTTTCCGGCTTTCATAAACAATACAAGATCAAATCATGGATGCAATATGACCAGGGTCAGGGCGAGAGTCTCAAAATCTAAAAGACTGGCAGTATTCAAATACAGTAATTACCAGGCACAAATTCCGGGTTGAAGGGGGCTGATGGAAAGAAAATGCCAATATATATATATCTGAGAAAGAGAATGAGGTAGGACAATATTTGCATAGAAACTTGATTTTTAGTTTGTATATATATATATATATATATATATATATATATATATATATATATATATATATATATATATATATATATATATATATATATATATTATATATATATATATATATATTCACTGAAAAAACCATAGGTTTCAGGGGTGTTATAGTTAGCTGGACTTTTCACTTGTACAAAACCATTGAAATTCCCCCGTTATAGTTAGTTCAGCTAACTATAACTCGCGCGCCCGCAATGCACTGCTGATGACGTCACATATTACATCACTCATGACATGGTCAGTGACATCACTCATGAAATCACTGATGACATCTCAAATGACATCACTGATGACATCACTGATTACATCATCCAGTGAATGTCTGTTTTTTCTGAAAATTAAATATGTTTTATATATATATATCTCAAGGTCGATGGAAGAATAAATGGGTATATAAGTGTCTAAATGGATGATTTGTTTTTGAAAAATTGGTTGTGTAACTGACTGATTAAGTGTATCATAGTGAATACATGGCTTAGTGAGTAATGTTTAAATATGTAAATATCTGTATCAGTCTCTCACTTTGTGTATAAATGGCTGCATGGGTTGGTGAGTAGCTACATGGGTGTCTATATAGGTTATTAGTTGGTTTTTTGAGTATCAGTCTGAGTGTCTGCATGGTTCGGTGGGGGGTATTATGTAGTGCATAGGTGCATGAATGAGTGACTCACTGTTTGTATGTGTTGAAGACAGCATGTGTGCAGGGCTGTATGGGTGGATGAGTGTGTGTATGGGTGTTTTAGTGAGTGAATGACTGTCTCAATAGTGTCTTTATGAGTAACTACATATGTTTTAAACTAGTATATGTGACTATTGGTGTATATAAGTGAGTATATGTGAGAGTGAGAGATTGAAAGAGTTCCTGTATGAATAAGTATGTGTTTCTATAAGTGATTGTTTAAAAGACTAAGTATGTGTAAGTTTCCGTAGAAGTAAGTGTGGTGGTGTGTGTATAACTGTATATGCAAGTAAATGTATGTTTGATTCTTTATTAGCATGAGTGACTATGTGTGTGAGTAACTCTATGGATGAGTGGCATTGTGTAACAGGATGTATAGGTGTATGAGTACATATGATGAGTGAGTACATGTATGAGTGACTGTATAGGACTGTTGGTGAATGAGTGGATGTGTATGTGGATCTTAGAATTACTGAAGAGGTTGTTGTAACTGGTATTGGTATGTCCATTGTTTTGAAAATTTTAGTCTCTATTTTTGAATGTGTGTATCAAAGGTTATATTAGGGTGAGAGGAGGTCTGCCACTCTATCACAAGGATGATGTCATCAGTGATGTCATCAGTGATGTCATTTGAGATGTCATCAGTGATTTCATGAGTGATGTTACTGACCATGTCATGAGTGATGTAATATGTGACGTCATCAGCAGTGCATTGCGGGCGCGCGAGTTATAGTTAGCTGAACTAACTATAACGGGGGAATTTCATACAAGTGAAAAGTCCAGCTAACTATAACACCCCTGAAACCTATGGTTTTTTCAGTGAATTTCTGAGGTTTTTTAAATGCTAATTCCTAACTATAACGTGCCTGAAACCTATGGTTTTTTCTGTGAATTTCAAAGGTTTTTTAAATGCTAATTTCTAACTATGCCTACAGAGATAGGACATGTGAAGAAAGAAGAAAAAATGCACAGAAAGAAAAAAAAGAAGTGCAGAAAGAAGCAACAGAAGTCCTCAAAGACGAAGAAAAGTGCAGGAAGAAGGATAACGTGCAGAAAGAACAAAAAGAAGAGCAGAAAGAATCCTTGTTGCAAAATCATCCTGTACCCTCAACTTTTTCAGACGGATACTGGTGGTAACTGAGTCTGACTAACCAGTCCTAGAGCCAGTGCTATGTTAAAAGACACTTAGAATACAGTGAAAACACCTACATACACTAGGGAACATTATGCGTTGGGGTCCCCCTGTGATTAGCATGACCTCCTCTGTAAGCCCCTAGTATATAATAGGGCAGGGGGATTAAAACTACCTCTTAAAACCGGCCACAGGGCGTTTTTGCACACGTTAACTCAGGCCCCGTCCCCTCCCTTCACCACTGTGTAAACATGCCCTGTGTCCGTTTTTAGTTGGGAGATTAAGTTCATTTGAATCCTGAGGGTCCCTAGGCTCCAACTAGCCCACTAGGTACCTCCAGTAAGTGCCACAGAGCTGCGTTGCAGAGAGGTGTAAAAAGTGGCACAGCCTGGACCACCTCTCTGCAATGCAGCTCAGTGGCGCTTACTGGAAGCACTTGGTGGGCTAGTTAGCCCCCAGGGGCCCTCAGTATTGAAGGGAAATTATATCCCCAATTTAAAACGTGCCATAGTGCGTGTTTGCACACGTCACCTCAGGCCCCGTCCCCTCCCTTCACCTCTGTGTAAACGCGCCCTGTGGCTGTTCTAAGTTGAGAGATTAAGTCCCCTTGAATCCTAAGTGTCCCTAGGGTCAAACTAGACCACTAGGTACCTCCAGTAAGCGCCACAGAGCTGCGTTGCAGAGAGGTGTAAAAAGGAGCTTGGCCTCAGAACACCTGTCTGCAGCGCAGCTCCCTGGCGCATACTGGAGATGCCTGTTGGGCTAGTTGGCCCTCAGGGACCCTCAGTATTGAAGAGGAATTAATTCCCCAACTTACAACTCGCCAGGGGGCGCGTTTGCAGAGTGCTGCAAGGAGGGGGCGTGGCCTCCGGCATGATGCCAGTCTTTTATTTATTTTAATTTTTTAAGAAGGGGGGCTGTGTGGTTCCCCTTCTTATTCTAATGTATTGGCCCTGATGACCCCATCCCCCAGGGCCTGTCTCCTAATTATATGTTTTTTACCCCAATCCCCAGGGCCGGCCACTGTTTTTTATTATTTTTAAAAAATATATATTTATAGACACACCTAGGACATGCTGGACAAACCGTACGTACCTATCACCATGACGATTTGAGTGATATTCATTAAAAGGCGACTATGCATACAATGAATCCACGTTGAATGTATTTACACCACTAGTGAAGCTCTGACATGTCTGATGCCCTACCGTGCCTAATCCCGGTAGACACCCTTGTCGTTTATTTATACAAACATGGGTAGCTATTGACGGGCACATTTAAAACACATGCACACCAAGCCATTCAAAGGGGATTCGACAAAAATTCGACCAAAACTATGTAAGAAACCCCCCTCACGGTTAATAAAACACACATCCACTGCTGGATGTGTAATACTTTTTATTTTACTCTCTGGAAAGGAGACGAACATCACTTGAGAGTCACAGCGCGCTCCTGGCAGAGCCCAATGCTGTGTTACACCCACCATTGCCTGCCGAGTGCCACACACCTCTGTGTTGTATTCCACCAGCTAGTGCATATGCTATGACACTCTCTAGCCCATGTGCACTGTAACACCACCCCGTGAATATGTCATGCCACACTTGTCTTCGCACGGGTTATATTGCCCCATCTAACGTGCCTTCCTCGATGCCTATGTTATAACGCACAGTGCTATGCCATACATATTACAATCTGGGATCCATATCTTTGTCACAGTGCATATGCAACGTTACACTCCCCAGCACATATGTTATATTACAACTTTAGAGACTAGTTAGGTTACACAACACTGCCCTGTGCATATTACACTCCAAGGCGCACATCGCATAGCACGCGCTAGTGCCTGTGCTATCTCGCACTCTCCAATGAATCTGTCATTGCGCACAATGTATTGCATATTATATTTCACACCCGGTTCATCTTATATCACACTTTTTGGTGCATAGTTTATACCATACACAATATCTAGTTTTCATTTTCAATCGTACACTCAGGATTATGTTCTATATAACACTGTGTTCACCTACCTTTTCACAGGTATTACATTTTGCGATAGGGGGTGGAGGGTCAGGGGGTGTTTCTGCCAAGTGAGACCGGAGTCACAGTCACAAACGTCCTCTTCTTCCTGAATAAAAGTGAGATTATGCTGCATACTTGTTCATATTTTAAGTAGTTCGCACAGACACACGTTTTAAAAACAATAAAGTTCCTAATACCCGCCTTCTCTGAACAGTTAGCTTGCTGCCCCATCCCCCTCCTCCCTATCCTCTGTTGTGTGAATCCATGGACTAGCCTCCTCCCTCCTGCCATGCATGGTCTGATGTGCTGCCACTGCCCTCAATTTAGTATGATGTACCAGTCCCCTCCTCCTGCCCTCCATTGCCCAATTCTATGCCCCATCATTGACCTCCTGCTTAAACTCTGTGCTTAGCTTGCTGCCCCTATTCTCCTTCCCCCTGCCCTCCGATGTCTTTGTGCATGCCCCTGCTCCATCCTTTTTGCCCACCATGTTCCATGGACCTGCCACTCCTATCTACTATGAGTGTTCTGTTGAGCTGCCACTCCCCTCCCACCTGCCTAGCATTGTCAGATGACTGTAACCTGTCCCTGCCACCTCCACCCTGCCTGTCCACATGCCATGCCCCTATCCTCTTCCTCCTGTCCTACGTGTTGTGCTGCAACTGCTCCTCCTGCCTGCCCCATGCGGTCTGTTGTGAGGCCCCTTCCCCTGAACTTTCTTGTCTGTGCACAGGTCCTGACCCTCCCTTCTATCCTCCATCGTCCTTTGTGCATGCCCCTGCACCCTCCTTCTTGCCCATCATAGCCATTGTGCTGCCACTAACCCTCCTACTTGCCATGCATGGTCTTCTGTGCTGCCATGGCCCCTCCCACCTTCCCTGTGTGGTCACTTAGCTGCCCCTGACCCCCTCCCACCTTCCCTCCATGGTCTGTGTGTATGCCATCACAGTCTCAGTGTTGCTCTTCATGGTGTGTCTTGCTTCTATTGCCCATCCTGCCTGACCTCCATGGCTATCTTGCTGCTCCTGCCCTGCCCCCTTGCCCCCAGCCCTCTGTTTACATGTGCAGACCCCTACTCTCTCCCTCCTGGCTTGTCTGTTCCATTGTAATGCCCCTGATCCGTCCCTCCTGCCCTTTATGGTCTGTTATGCCTCAGCTTTCTCTCCTGTCTGTCCATTATGGTCAGCTAGCTACCATTGCCTCTTGCCCCTCTGTTCTCTGTTGTCCATGTGCATGGTCCTGTCCCCTCCCTCTTGCTTTCTATGGATTGTTGTGCTGCACTCCCGTCCTGCATGCCCTGTGTGGTTTATTGTGCTGCTGCAAACCCTGATGCCTGACCTGCAGGGTCAGTTTGGTGCGCCTCTCCATGTCCCTCCTGTCCTCTGTTATCCAAGTCCATGTTCCTACCCCATTTCCTTCCATGATCCAATGTACCATACTTGCGAACATTTTGAACTTGGTAAGAGGGAGATTTTGAAAAAAAACTGGGGTATTGATTTTCCCCTTTGAGTTACATTGAAAAAGAGGAGATTGTAGGCAGGAGACAGATCAAATAAAGCCCATTTGAGCTTAAAAACATTGGACATTTCCTGGCTGAATCGAGTCTGTTGGCATGTATGGTTGTACTACCATTGCCTCTTCCTTCTGCCCACAATGGTCTATTAAATTGCCACAGCCTCTCTTGCAAGTGCTGTATTGTTGGTTTGTTGCCCCTGCCCCCCTTTCCACTGCCCTCCATAGTCTGTTGTGCTGCCACAGCCCTTCCTGCCTGCTCAGTGTGGTTAAATTGTTGCATTTGCACCCTCCAACCTGCCTTCAATTTTCAGAGTCCGTGCCCCTGGCCTCTGCCTCTCAACAGTATCCTAATGAACAACTAGATTGCTAACATTCTATATTTATTACAAAAGTGTGGAACGCCTGACGTCATCTTGATGTAATCAAAACTGTAATACCTAGAGCATTTCCTTTAGAAATTACATATATGAGAGGGTCTTATTGGCATCAAAATTATGGTTAGTGCTCTAAAAGACTAAAATAAGGACATATTTTCTGAGTTTTCAAAAAGCACTTTTAAATTATTTGTTATCTTTATGTTTTTTTATCCAGTTGACCACTTGATTAAATGTTGCACTTAGGGGAGAGGATGTGGTGTTACTTCCAGAACTGCAGACTTTGCAACTGGGGAACCAGGTTGGAGTTTCTGCTTCAGCTCGACATTCTGTGAGTCTGGTCAAATCACTGAGTCTTCCCATGTCTACAACCCAAATGAATTTGTTCTTGTTTGATGTAACCAATGCTCATGTAAAGCACTCCAATACCTGACAAGTCTGCACTATATAACACTGCAAAAACACAAAATAATAAGTGTTTTGCACACTTCTGTCATTGGGCTATATTTGGGCTACATCTGGGTGATTTTGGGCTACATTTGGGCTCTTTTGTCTCCGGTGGCCATCTTGCGAGATTTATTTGTTATGAAGTTTCCTAATTTCCTCATGTACTGCAGTCTCCTCAGTAGGAAATGCTTTCAGTTTTTTACTTTGATTCCATCATGAAGGTATTCAGATATGTCACACATTTGCCATAAATTCTGAAAGTTAGCACTCTAGTTGCTCATTAGATCACTGTATTAAAACTACTGTTCACCATGGAAGTCTGCTCCTGGTATTAAAAGTGCATGTTTCAGTCTGCATGTCAGAATTTTTTAATGAAATAGAAGAGGATTTGAGAAGTCACTCAAAATGTGCCCTCATTTTCTTTCTTCAGCATTAATCATAATTTCTATGGCAAAATGAACCCCCTCATTGTGTTCCTTTTTAAATTAAATGTTTTAAGTGTTACCAGTTTATTCCAATCAAGATGGCTTCAGGTGTGCCATACTTTTGTCATAATGAAGACAGTAAGCGCTCTAGTTGTTTTTAAGAACACTCTGGGACATTCTGTCATTGGGCTATACTTGGGCTACATCTGGGTGATATTTGGGCTACATTTGGGCTCTTTTGTCTCTGGTGGCCATCTTGGGAGACTTATTTGTTATGAAGTTTCCTAATTTCCTCATTTACTGCAGTCGCCTCAGTAGGGAATACTTTCAGCTTTTTACTTTGATTCCATCAAGAAGGCATTCAGATGTGTCACACATTTGCCATAAATTCAGAATGTTAGCACTCTTTTAGCTCATTAGATCACTGTAGTAAAGCTACTGCTCACCAGGGAAAACTGCTGCTGGTATTGAAAGTGCATGTTTCAGTCTGCATGTCAGAATTTTTTAATGAAATAAAAGAGGATTTCAGAAGTCAAAATGTACCCTAGTTTTTCTTTCTGCAGCACTAATCATACTTGTTATGGAAAAATAAACCCCCTCATTTTGTTCCTTTTTAATTTAAATGTTTTAAGAGTTACCACTTTAATCCAAGCAAGATGGCTTCAGGTGTGCCATACGTTTATCATAAGTAGGACTGTTAGCGCTCTAGTTGTTCTTTGGAACACTCTGGGAAGCTGCAGTAGAACACAAAGGAATCAACTGACAGTCTCTGCCCTTGTTGGATGTACATGTTTTACTGAGAATGTCAGACTTCATTCTCACATGACTGAGAAAGATAATGTGAATTTACAGAAAATAAACTCTCAGTTTAGCTTATAGATCACCTTCCAAACCTCTGTGGGAAAAGCATGAGAAAATATTTTTCTCTCAATCATGATATCCCAGCAGAAGGCTTTTTCACATGGTGAAATCACCTTAGAACATACCACAATTCCTAAAATGAGTATGGTACCATCAACAAATGATTTACAATATAACTAAAGTCTTAAAACCTTCTATTAACTGCAATGCTTTTTAATGAGGTGCTATCATGTATAGTGGTCCCAAGATGGCTGCCAACACTTCTTGGATGAAGTGCTGACAGCCAATCAGATCTCAGGATGAGATGTGTGGTTAGGCTCCGCCCACATATATATATGATTTTACTTTTGATTTTCTCAGGAACTACTGAACAGATTGACACCAGACCTGCAAAAGGCACTTCCCTGAGCTGAGGACTACCTCTCTGCCAAATTTCAAGTAATTCTGTTCAGCCGTTCGGGCTGTACCTTGGACTAAAGGTCCCTATGGAAAATTGCATTCTCAGCCCCCGCTTGACAAATCCCCCCGAGACTTTCAGGGTAGGAGCGGAGCGCCCCACCTATTTTGAAAATTTTGCGAGGATTCGTCAACCGGCGCCAAAGTTATTCCAAATAGAATGTTGCGTAGTTCCTATGGAAACACGGTCCTAACTATAACTATCTACTGGCGACCGCCAGTAGATAATATATATATATATATATATATATATATATATATATATATATATATATATATATATATATATATATATATATATATATATATATATATATATATATATATATATATATTCACTTAAAAACACAAAGGTTACAGGAAGGTTATAGTTGGGAAATAACATTTTTTAAATTCATCTATTTATTTTATTTTTGCTAAGTTTTATATAGCGCTGGCTAGACCCGGAGGTATCAGAGCGCTTTACATGAGGATCAGCAATTTACAATATACAAAATTACATCAATAACTGGAGCCAAGTATAGACATAGGAGAAAAACATGAGATTACACAATAATATGGGTAAATAATGAGTAGTATAGCCAAGAAATGGGGAAGAGGCGGGGGAGGGAAGGAAACACAGCGGGGAGACGAGGAAAACAATGTCAGATGTTCGGCTGGGTAGGTGACGGCTGAGGGGGTAAACCAGAGCCAAACTCCTCTATAGCTGCATAGGACAGCTCCACTAGGGACCGCCTCGTCCTCCAGCTCACCCCCAGATCAAGGGTGGGGAGAGAAGAGATGCAAGGGACAGTTCCAAAGTCTGTAGAATTGTGGGACAACCCATCGTTCTTACCTTCAGTCCTCTTGGCGGGAGTAGAACTGAAAAGGAGTTGTGCATAGAAACCTGATCCTCATCAGAATTTAGTCCTCTATAGGCTCCCTTAGTGACATTGCAGATATTGATACTGGGTGCCATTTTAGAGTCAGACAAGCCTGGGCCTGACCATTCCTTGAATTAGCAGGTCTTGCTATGCCCCTGGTATAGAGCGCTGATTGTTGGCACCCCGTGACTCTACAGCTGGTCTTGCCTCTAGTTCTGTTATTCTTTTACTCTGCTATGCCTTTTATCCAGTTTATACATCGAGATCACGTTGATGGGTCATCCTCCCTCTCCGGTGTTATTTCCGTGGCGGGCGCCATTTTGGGATCAGGCGTGGCGTATCCCGCTTTGAAATATTAGAAACGTTTTTATGGGGGTTTGAAACAGGTACCCTCTGGTCCTCTAAACTCCCATTTGGATTGCCAGAGGCCGGAGGCTTTCTCCGCTCCCCCACTTACCGCCTCTCAGCCCCTGCAGCATTTCTGCTGTGGCATGCGGGACCCTCACGTCACCAGAGCCGTCTCCCGCGTGCTGCCATCATGCTCAACCGGTGATGATGCATCGCGTGTTGTCATGGACTCTCCACAGGTACTGGGGGATCGTTGAGTGATTCTTGGGCTTATTGGTTGCTGCTTTGAGGGCTGTGTGTCTGTGTCATTCCGACTACGACCTGGTGTCCTGCACGCTCCAGAGCCCACAGCGCCATCTTAGGGACCCTTGCTAGTCTCACAAGTCTCCGATCTCATCGATTTCCGCAGGCATTCGGGCAACCTCGTTCATATTTCTCGGTCCCTGCTGGTATCTCTTGTCATCGGGATCAGATTTGAGTCTTTTGGGATACATATGTCCTCCGAATCTGGCCAAGATAGCTGCGTGGCTATAGAGCCGGTGTGTATCACGTCCACCCGGCCATCTTGCCACCGTTCTTTCATTAAAAAAAATCCTACTAACATACTGAAAGAACCAAAGTTTACAGGGACATTACGGTAAGGAAATTCAATAAAAATAACATAGAAATTCACAGCAAAAAATAAAATGTTACAGGGATGTTATAGTTAGATTCAGATTTCACTCTCATAAAACCAGTGAAATTCAGCAGTTATAGCTACTTGAGCTAACTATAGTGTATACCCCCCACAATGCACTGCTTATGACCTCACATATTACATCACTCATGACATGGTCAGTGAATTCCCTGATGACATCTCAAATGACATCCCTGATGACATCATCCACAAAACCACTCACATCCACACTCACACCACATTCAACCTCTCATATACCTCGTACAACTACTCACTTATCCATGGAGCCACTCATACACATTCTCTCATACAGCTGCTCATGGAACCACTCACTAATCATACAGCTACTCAAACAACAGTCACTCACCCATACAGACCCTCAACACAGCCATTCACTCACCTATACAACTACTCACATACCCACCTACACACCCACACAACCACTTCCACACCCATTCACACATCCATATAACGAAGTACACACTTGGTCACTCACCCATATAGCCACTTACACAGACACTCACTCTCCAAAACAGCCACTCACACACCAACTCACTTAACCAAATAACCACTCAGAAGGTCACTCACTCACCCATACAGCCACTCATATACCCATTCACCCTCCAATACAGCAACTCACACACCTACCCACCCATCAACAGAGCCACTAACACAGCCATTCAGTCACCAATACAGCCATTCACACATACACACCCATGCAGCCACTCACCCCTTGCGGCGGGACTTTACAACACAGGATATCGCTAACTACCAGACTTTTGTTACGATAGGTAATACCGTGACTATCATATCACACTAACTTTGGACTTCGTCAATACCAGGATAATTCCAAATGTGGCTTTAACCCCTTGAGTGCCCCGCCCTTTCCACGCCCTGTGCCGGGCGTTTCATTAGCGGGCGGGGCTCATGACGAGATAGTCTCGTCATGGGCACAGCGCAACCGCGGCCCATGACGAGACCATCTCCTCATGGGCACTCAAGGGGTTAATTTTCCTTTCAACCTAGAAGATGACTCAAATTTAATGGGCTTATAATACGGCTTGGACTGAGACAACATGGTCATAGATATTCATTCGGCTCTTCCATGGAAATTAAGAATGCCCTGAAGAAGTTCTCTGTTGAGAACGAAACGCGTTTGCTGTGTTTTTCCCAAAAAAACAAGAAGAAGTTATATCAATAAAGATGGACAATTAAACACTTTATGGATCTACTGTGAACTTTTCAAGTATATTGATCAATAGTGGTGCAACCACGATATATGTTTACATGCCAGAATACATGTTTGAAGAGTAATGTAGAAAGGGTGTGGGGCTTCTGACGAGTTGCCGGCTTTTTTGTTGCTTTTTTTTCTTTTTTAGGAAGGTGGCAGCTTGGCCCCTCTTCCCTTGACCCCCGGGGCCTGACCCTTTGTTTAAATCATTTTTATTTTAAAACCGTGGAGGCTGGAGCTGGCCCTGGGGGTTGGCAGTCCCCAGGGCCATCTGGGGCTCCAGTAGGGAGGCCGTGCAGCCCTCTTCCTTCTTTAAATTTTCCCTGGGGTGGTGGGGGTCCCTGAGGCAGGGGGTCCGCAACAGACCCACTTCAATAATGCATTTGTGCCCTGGGGGTATTTTTTTAAAATGTGTGTGCACTGGTTAGGTGGCAGTCCCTGGGGCTGCGGGGGTGCACATGGCCCCTCAAATTTCTGTTATGTGTAGCCCCAGGTGGTGGCAGTCCCGGGGACTCTGGGTACACCCTACAGAATCATTATAAATTCATTTATTAGACATGGGGAGGTGGCAGTCCCTGGGGCTTTGAACAGCCAGAGGAGGAGAGCTCTGTGTGTCTCCCTCCTATATTTTAATAATGCCCAGCGGCCTAAATTAATCAAAGCAAGGGAGTTCGCACTTCGTTTAAAGAACAATTCTGGTGGGTGTCACAAATCCTGCCGGAATCTTTTTTTTAAAAAAATGCTTTTTTGGCCCTGGTGGTTCTCTTTGGGACCCCCCAAGAGGCCTAGCAGGTGAGGGTGTTTTTACCCTGCCTCCTTTTATTTTTTTTTAATCTATTTTCTTGTAACTCGGTTTTACCGAGTCACAAGATAGCTGCCAATTCTTCCTGGTTTGAAGTCTTGGCAGCCAATTAGATCTCAGGCACAAGATCTGGAGGGGTCGCGGATCCACTGTGGCCTCAGTTGTATATCTGAAAAACCTTTAAACTTTGAGCAACTACTGAATGGATTTACACTATTTAACAATAAGGGCACTTTCTGGACTTGCTGTAATTCCGTTCAGCAGTTTGGGCTGTCGCTGTGTCTAAAGTTTCCTACGGAAATTAACATGGAGCAAAAGTGTTTTGGGACCAACCTTTTTTCTTAGCCCCCGCTTGACGCATCACTCTGAAATTTTCAAGACAGCAGCTGAAGTGAGCATCAAACTAGTTTTGAAAATGCCGCGAAGATTCGTCAAAAGGCGCCAAAGTTATTGGCAAATGAAAAAACGTTCTTCTTCTACATCATAACTATAACTAACCTACTGGCACCCGCCAGTAGGTAATGTGTGGCGGTTGTCACTGTGTAGTTACGGTTAGGTCAGTTGTGACAGCCACTGGGTAAAGTAAGTGTATATATACATATTTATGTGTTTGGGTGTATATGCGTGTGTGTGTGTATATATATATATATATATATTCCTTAGCATAGAAATCCAAACGGAAAAGAATTCCAGGCAAGCCCACAAGCAGATTCAGCAGGTAAATTTATTCTTGGCAGAAAAGACGACGCGTTTCAACCACGTCCCTGGTCTTGGTCACATGACCTCCGTCTCCACAATACATTCTTTTCAAAGGCTTAGCAAGGGTCTTTTTAATAGACATAGTAGAAAGCAAAGAAAATTAAACATGTTTCTTCACATTTTAAACAAATGAAAAAGAGCATAAATGTGATAAAGTGCACATATCAGGGACAGTGCTTGGATTTTGTACAAAAGTTGTCTCAATGGTTATTGGTTTGTGAAGTAAAAAGTATGTTAATTGTATGAACTGCGATTATTATTGTGTATAAGGGTTCTCTCTGTTTGCTGTGTTTGTTCATTGTGCGGCCATATACAGTGACTGATCATATGCTCTAGTGCCCATAGGTATTATCTAGGTGTGCTATCCTGATTCGTCAGAAAGAGAGTAACTTGTACAGTGAAGGTAAAGTACCATAGTGTATAAAGGTTTAAGTAGTGGCTTGGAGTTCAGGGCAGCCGCCGTAGACTCCAATGCTATATATATATATATATATATATTACCTACTGGCGGTCACCAGTAGGTAGTTATAGTTAGGACCCCTTTTCCATAGGAAAACCTCAACATTCTATTTTGAATAACTTTGGCGCCGGTCGATGAATCCTCGCGAATTTCTCAAAATAGGTGGGGCGCTACGCTCCGCTCCTACCCTGAAAGTCTCGGGGGGATCCGTCAAGCGAGGGCTGAGATAAAAGGGGGGTCCCAAAACGTGTTTTTCCCATGCATTTTTCCATAGGACCTTTAGAACGAGCTACAGCCCGAACGGCTGAACAGAATTACTCGAAATTTGGCAGAGAGGTAGTCCCTAGGTCAAGGAAGTGCCTTTTGTAGGTTTGGTGTAAATCTGTTCAGTAGATTCTGAGAAAATAGCCTTTAAATCAATATATATATCTGAGCCCGCTTACGGTACGCTTACCGTACGCTTACCGTAAGCGTACGGTGGCGTGCGCGAGCGCGATTCTGATTGGCTCTTAGATCTTAGTAAACATTCGAATCGGCCGAAACCAGGAAGCGGCGGCCGCCATTTTGTGTATTTCACTCAGAAAAAAAAGAGTGAAAACAAGAAAAGGGGGCAATGAGGAGAGTTACAGACCCCCTTACATTTGTGAGGGGGTCAAAGAAGGACTGTAAAGTACAAAGAAAACATTTATTGATTTTAAAAAAAATCACGGGGTACGCGTACGGTAAGCTTACGGTAAGCGTACGGTAGAAAAAAAAAAAAAAAAAAATGAAAATCAGATTTAAGTGTTTAGATATTAGGGGGCTCTAAAAAGAGCCGTTGTGTTTATGAAATGATTTTTTAGTGGTACCTACAAGTAAGTACCGATGCAGAGTCTAAGGTTCAAGAGGAAGACTCTGTTCCCTTCATCATTGAAGTGCACACCATCTCCTCTATAAATGTCTTGCATGTCATAACGCAAGTTGTTGTGGTAAATGGCACCCATACCATAGTCACGGAGGAAAGCAGAAACAGATTTGTTGACGTGCTTTCTTGCTTTGTCATCGCACCGCGTGCCCACCGTGCGTGCATGGCACTAACTGCGTAAAGTGGGCGCGCGGTGCGCGAAGCGCACCGTGCGCGCACGGAACGAACTGCGTTAAGTGGGCGCGCACGCCACGAATGGCGTAAAGTAACTTAGCATTTAAAAAACCGTACAAATTCACTGAAAAAACCATAGGTTTCACACACGTTATAGTTAGGAATTAGCATTTAAAAAACCTTGCAAATTCACTGAAAAAACCATAGGTTTCACACATGTTATAGTTAGCGGAAATTTTACTGATAAAAAACCAATGAAATTCCCCCGTTATAGTTAGTGCAGGCAACTATAACTCACGCGACCGCAATCTTCTGCTGATGACATATGTGTCTTTATGAAAAAAAAATATTTGTAATATATGTGTAGCTAAAAATGTATGGAAGAAGACATGGGCAAATAAGTGTCTAAATCCAGTATTAGCATCAGCAGAGGATTGCGGTCGCGTGAGTTATAGTTGCCTGCACTAACTATAACGGGGGAATTTCATTGGTTTTTTATCAGTAAAATTTCCGCTAACTATAACATGTGTGAAACCTATGGTTTTTTCAGTGAATATATATATATATATATATACATATTTTTTTTCCTCATTGTGGTTTCGTTACCGGATCGCTCAGCAGCGGGTGCAGGCGTAGGGCCAAACCAATAGCCAAAATCAATTTTGTAACAAAGGACGCCGCACTCTGGAACTTGTCTTTTTATGTTTTATTCCACAGAGCCCAGTCTGTCCCACCGACGTGTTTCGGCCTGGCGGCTTTTGTCACGTGAGAAAGGCCACCAGGCCGAAACGCATCGGTGTGACAGTCTGGGCTCTGTGGAATAAAATATAAAATGACAAGTTCCAGAGTGCGGCGTCCTTTGTTACAAAAAATAATAAAAAAGTATATATGTATCCGCCCAGGACACTTACCTGACAGATGCATGCTGGGATTCAAAGTCCTCAAAATCGGACAACAGCTGCGAAGCGGAGCCTGCGTCGTTCCACCCAATAGGAACGCAGCATGAATTATAAAGGTGGGACTAAGTGATTCCCTGTGGAAAAAGGCATCTGAGGAAGGCATGTAGCCGAAATGCATTATTCCAGCAAGCCACGGTGAATAAAGGTCTGCCACTGAGTACCCCGTTGTGTCCTCTGGTCTTTCTTCTGATCGACGTTTTCGCATTTCTTCACGTGCTGGCCAGTAGCGCGTTCACAGAGGACCTGCCATACAAGTGGCCCAAGATAAAATTGGCAAAACTCGTAGATGCTCCAAGGTATTGGATTTTCAAGGGCCCCCCCCAGAACTTGACCGAGCAAGGGGCCGCTGCATATATATATTACCTACTGTCGGTCGCCAGTAGGTAGTTATAGTTAGGACCTAGTTTCCATAGGAAAAGCGTTTTTTCTTTTCCCAATAACTTTGGCCCGGGTTGATGAATCTTCGTGACATTTTCAAAAATGTGGCCAGCTCCGGTCAGCTTCTGTCTTGAACGTTTCGGGGTGATTTGTCAAGTGGGGGCTGAGAAAAAAGGGGAGTCCCAAAACACATTTTTCCTATGTTAATTTCCATAGGAAACTTTAGACAAAGCTACAGCCCGAACTGCTGAACATAATTACACCACATTTGGCAAGAAGGTAGGTCTTGGTTCAGAAAGAGCCCTTTTATTAAATGGTATAAATCCGTTCAGTATTTTCTGAGAAATTAGAAAAAGAATGGGTTCGAAAACTGTCCTCCATAGGAAACTTTAGACAAAGCTACAGCCCAAACTACTGAATGGAATTACACCAAATTTGGCAACAAGGTAGCCCTTGCTTCAGAAAGTGCCCTTTTTGTTAAATGGTGTTAATCCATTCAGTAGATACTGAGAAATTAGAAAAAGAATGTTTTGATATCTGAGCACAGAGGAGGGTTCGCACTAGGGGTGGGCGGAATTTGCGGAATTAACCTTCGCAAATTATCGCGAGAATGTTTAAAATTATCGCAAACAAGCAGAAATATCGCGAAGATGCGGAAGTTTTTTTCCGGCATGTTCGCGCGATTTTCTGCATGGTTGCGGGTCGCCAACTTACCCATGTGGCTGCTTGCGGGCGCGGCCATCTTGTTTTGAGTTGTTCTCGCGGTGCATGATCGCGAGAAGAAAGACGTGATCGCGCGACGCATGACGTCACTGCGGGCGCGAACTGTCGCGAGACAGCGCAAATGGCTAAAAACAATACAACATCTCATGGAGAACGCGACCGGATCAAGAAAACTTGTCGGCGAACGCAGGGATTCAGGTAAGGCGATCGCGCGCGCGCGAGAATGTATCATTTTACAGCGCGAGCAAGAAACAAATTATCGCCAAGCTGCGGAAACCGGAATTTTTGACATTTTCGCGCTCTCCGCGGAACGCAAAAATGTCAAATTATCGCAATTTCCGCGACCGGAACGAAATTTTTGCCCAGGCCTAGTTCGCACACCCTCCCGGGCACGAGCTACACTCTGATTGGCGGCCAACACTCCAAACCAGGAAGTGTTAGCAGTCATTTTGTGACTCAGTTACCGAGTCAGAAGATAACTGTGAAAAAAAGGATGAAAAAGAAGAATAGGGGGCAGGGTAGGAACACCTTGAACTCCTAGGCCTACTCAGGGGGTTGCAGAAGGATTCCCAGGGCCCTCCCTAATTTTTTTTTATAAAACAATTTGAAGTTGCGCTGGGTGCCACCTCTTGCCGTGAAAACAAAACAAGCTTGGGTTCACGCGCTTCGTTTTTCAAAGCCCCCGGGTGGGCCGGGTCCCAGGGGCACTCAGTAGATAATTTGCGGGGGCCCGCGGGGGCTGTCTGCAGGCCCGGGGACCGCCACCTACCCGGGGCTGAAACAAAAAAATGTGTGAGGGGTCCCAAACTCCATACACTGACTCGGGGACCACAACCTCCACTGGGCTTTGATAATATACTGCAGTTTGGCACGCGGTTCCCCCCGCAGCCCAGGGAACCACCACCTCCCCGGGGCTCTGTTTTAAAATAAAAATTATGTGTGTGGGGGTAAAGAACCCCTCCCCACACACCTCAGGGACCACAACCTCCCTGGGGCACTAAAAATTGAAATTTGTGGGGTCCGTTACAGACCCCCAAGCCCCGGGGATCACCACCTCCCCGGTGCTTTAGAAATGTTGGAAAGGGGGCTGCGCGGCCCCCTCCTGGATACCATAGTGGCCCTGGAGACCACCACCACCAAGGGACGGCTCCTGCAGTGTCCCGGGGTGCCCACCTCAGAGACACTGCTGTCGGGGTGCCCACCCCCGGGACACTGCTGTTTGCTATGGCAGGGCGGGAGCACGGCTCCCGCCTGTCATACCAAACTCTGCTTTGCTTCATTGAAGCGAGAGCAGGGAAACCTGCTCTCACTTCAATGAAGCAAAGCAGGATTGCTTTTGGGCAATGAAAAGATGTCTGTAGCTGAATTAGTAAGTTGTTAGACTGAGAGGTACATAAAATGGTGGACAAGATGCTGTTTTTAAGAAAGTAGAGAATTGATTGGCTGTTTAAGAACTTTGTACATTCAAAAATAGGGTGCATTTTACTTTCTTTAAAAAACAGGTTTCTTATTGGTTAGTACAAAAATTTTGAAAGGTACTGTAGAAAGGATATGGTCATATTTTGCAAAGTCAACCACACCTGCTGTTTGCATTTGCAACATTGTATGGTGAACTTGAAAATATGGTGAACTTGTGACCTGTCAGTTTAGTGGAATGTTCCATGAACTGTTATTGAGGAAACTGACATTAAGCAGAATGGGGGTAGAAGTTAAGGGTTATTATTTGTAACCAATAGATGTGCTCCCGCCTGATACTTCAGACAAAGGAACTTTCAACCCTAATGTTTCTTTGTCATCTGCTTGCATTCAGGCAATGTGATGTGGCTTGTTGGGGGTGGGGTAGGATGTGTGCGACTTTGGGATTCATGTTTGACATGTCTTGCGTGTGGCCAATGTGCGGCATCACTGTGTGTTACGTTGCCTCACAGCTGCTCCTCCCTCCTTCCGAGCCTCTTTATTTGTGTGCGCTGCGCGGTTGTATCACTTGCACTCCTACTGCACATCGTTGTCATACTTTTCCCTGCATGTCCAAATGTCTGAGAACGACACACTGATGTTGGCCGTTGAAGGTGGGCGGCCATGTGAGTGTAGGCCTATGGTAAGGATAGGGTGGACACAGATTTAGAGTTCATGCCTGGTGAAGTCGCGCTGTGAGTAGGGCCATGTATGTGGCTCATCCTGCGGCAATACAGATACACACAACACTTGGCATGTATGAGCCAAGACACCGAGCCGTCTTGCTCTCCTTAATTTCTCCGTTTGTGGGAGCCCACCCTCCGGGTGCATGCTACATTGCAACTTTGTCAATTGTGTGCCAGGTGGCGCCGACACCAAAACACAGACACACGCATTAGTTACTTCCTTGTCGAGTCCACAACTGAACCACAACCAGAGCCCTGGGCAAATTCTGCACACCCCTACACTGTACTGGCTTATGCCGGCTCTGCCCACTCCACTCATGCTTACAGGGAGGGGATGACAAAGCTACATAACCTAGGCCTTCCCCACTGCCAGAGGTAACATGGTTGCGTCCGCTGTCCACAGCAGAATGTAATGTGGTAGGGCACGGGGCCCTCATGCATACATAATGAACACACGGACACAGTTAGATAGATAGTTGAACTGGCTACGGGCATGTGCGCCTGGCCCCTTTTTATTACCAGGGTCACATGTCCAGTGACGCCTGTGCTGGATACGTGTGGGGTGAGTGTAAGCCAGTCCTCAGGGAATGGTTGGTCCTGGCAACAACCACAACAGTGATCATCAGATTACACACAGAGATTCAATCATAAAGGACCCTTGACTTGTGGTGCACTAAGATAGGGGCACTAGATCTGAAATCACACACAAAAGATTGTATCGTATAGGGTCCATGACTGGTGGTGCACTGAGGTAGGGGCACTAAAGATGAGCGTGCTCATGTGAAGTCAATGTTAATGTCCCTTCGGGATATTCCTGCTGCCTGAGGTGACATTGTTGCGTCCGGTGTCTACAGCTCGAAAGTCAATCATAAAGGGTCCATGAGTTGTGATGCACAGTTAGTAGCACCTGAAGAGCTCAGCGTGTGCGCAGCCAGCGATGATGGCGTGTTCTTGCAGGTCAGGATTGGATTGGATATGTGTGAGACCTGCTGACCACAGTGTAGGCCAGATGCAGCGGTCAGCAAGGGACCACAACCACGTGGTGTTGACTTGAGGTGCACTGAGTTAGTGGCACCTGAAGCAGTCCGCGTGTGCGCAGCCAGCGATGATGCGTCGTCCGGGCGGGCTGCACTGGATGCAATGTCTGTTGCCTACTGGACTGCGTCATCTGCAATCGCAACTCGATCTGAATTGTGAGCCCTGTTGTCTGCAGTGAAGACTAGAGGCAGCAGTCAGCAAGTGCCCACAGCCACGTGGCATTGACTTGAGCCGTACAGATTGGGAGCATACAGTCTTCTTAACAAATTATACTCTCTTACACAATTTTCATCGGCACTACTCTTGAATTGTGAGCCCTGCTGACTGCAGTGTAGGCTGGAGGCAGCGGTCAGCCAGGGTCTATAGCCACGTGGCGTTGACTTAAGCTGCTCAGAGTTAGTGGCACCTGAAGCACTCAGCGTGTGCGCAGTCAGCGATGAAGCGTGGTCCGGGCGGGCCGCACTGGGAGCAATATCTGTTGCCTACTGGACTGCGTCATCTGCAATCAAGACTCAATGTGAATTGTAAGCCCTGCTGTCCGCAGTGTAGGCCGGAGGCCGCGGTCAGCAAGGGCCCACAGCCACGTGGCCGTGGCTTTGACTTGAGCTTCACAGTTAGTGGCACCTGGGGCACTCAACGTGTGCACAGCCAGCAAAGATGCGTGGTCCAGCTGGGCCGCACTCGAGCAATATCTGTTGCCTACTGGACTGCATCATCTGCAATCGCGACTCAATCTGAATTGTGAGCCCTGCTGTCCGCAGTGTAGATCGAAGGTAGTGGTTAGCACAGACATAACTGCGCAGTGCTGTGCCGCTGGGTTCGCAGGGGGCTTACAGAGAGGAGTCCGGCGGTCACAGTGGCGGCCTCGTGGCAGGGTGAGGGCCGCCACCCTGACAGACGTGTTGGCCTTCCCAGAAGTGAACCACGCCCAGAGCCTCGGCCTATTTATTCACACTCCTATGCTGGAGTGGCGTATGTCGGACCAGCCCACTCCGCTTACGCTTACAGGGGGGAACAACACAGCTACATGACCGAGATCTTCCCCACTGCCTGAGGTAACATGGTTGCATCCACTGTCCACAACACTACAAGCACCAGCAGTATATGTCCAGATGGAGAGGTCTGTGCTCTGCATAGTGAGGTCTGTCCAGCACATCACCACCACACTTGGCATTGTGTGCATTCTTATTCATGGGTGACTTGCCTCCTTCACACATACTTGGTTCTCACCTCTCCCAACATTCAGCAATTGTGTGGCTGAGGGGCCATGCCGTTTTTCAGAACGTCTGCTGTCCTATTCTGCGCTGCCTCAGTGGTAGTCAGGGGGCGGTAGTCCGGAGGGGTCCTGGGGGTGGTGGCAGTGGGTGTTGTGACCCTCTTGGGTCTCCGTGCTGCATGACCAGTAGCTCCATGACACGTGTTGGTCTTCAGATGTGGCTCTGGGCTTGGCTCCCTTTCATACTGTAGGTAGTCATCCTGTTTTACACCAGTAAAAGGCAGGTGTTAATTTCCTACTGCTAACGCGTCTTATCGCCTGTTTTTGGATCGCATCGCAGACTTGGCTGGTCATTGAAAATATTGGGAAGTGGCGTTTTCTTGTTTTTTTGCACGGGAATGACTACACTGCATATCATTAGCGTTAGTTGTCGCTCTCATCCGTGGCGATGTATTTTGCGGAAGCTATCGCTGGAAAACTGGCAATATCGGCAGTTTGCACCAGGTTGATAATGGAATGATAATTCTTTCGCCACTTTTGCTGCACTAAAGTGCCGATAACTCGGCGATAAGTCCTTGAGAATACGCACCATCGTTTATTTTTATTTATTTCGCCCAGCCGCTTTTTTTTTTATATATATTTTTTGGGCCCTGGAGGTCTTGTGGGTTCCCCTGAGCAGGCCTAGGGGGTCAGGGTGTTTGTACCCTACCCACTTTTCACCTTTAAAAAAAATCATGCACCCCTTACTGAGATATAGGTCCACTATATCTCACCTATCACTGCAGATATAAACCTATCTGTCACCCCTATGGCAGGCCTTATCAATCCTGAAGGCAGGGTGCTTGGTTTTGTGTGAGAGGGTGCCCATGCATGAGCAGAGCCCCTCTGCAGCCTTCAGAATCTATTCTCCGGGGTTGTCTGTGATGCAGCCTGAACATATACTCTTAAGTGCATTATAACCAAACGGTAAATGCTAACTTTGGACTGGCTGCACAGAAACATGTCTTGTTTGGTGTCAAACACCTTGGAATTTAACCCCCACACCAGTAACTGGTATGAGATTATGATTCCTCCCTTCTAGAGGGAGAGACATGACAGGACCGGTATACACAGTACCAGCTTGAAAGAGCCCTTGCATCACAAAATGGATGCTGCAGCCACAGACACGAGTCTGGCCTACTGCTGCTGACCAAAACTCTGGCAGGGGAGGCCTGGACAATAGGTTTCCTGTCACAGGGAGGTGTTACCACCTCCCAGACAGGCCATAGTGGATTAGGGCTGGGTGGGAGCACTCCAGGAGTGCTTTGAAGTCCTGCACTGGGGGCACATTTGGTGTCCCTGTGCATAGTCCAGCTCAAACCGGTTGTAGGGGCTACCAGCCCCTGCTCTGGCGCAAAACTGGACAAAGGAAATGGGTGTAGCCACCCCTCTTTCCAAACCCTCCCATAGGTGGGTCGCCTGAGTTAGTCTAACTCCTTCCTTGGGTATAAAGAAGGAACCTCTGTAACCAGAACTTTAGATATTCCTGGGCGAAACTGAATCCTGGACCTTCGACGATCTGTTTAATGCCAGATGACTGAAGGATCTCCCTTAGAGTAAAGGAGTTACTCCCCTGCTTGGCAGGCACCAAAGACGCATCTGTCCGGTCTGCATCTCCGAAGCTCCCGCCGGATGCCGAAAATTTGTAACACCAGGGGTGGATTTCCAGACTTCCCAGAGGCTGAACCGAGTCTCCAGCAAAGCTGAGACCCGTAGCCCTCGTGGGTACCTTGGAACCAGAACCCCTGGACACCATGCACATTTGCTAGTGCAATAGCTTCTTGACATCCCCTGAGGCTAGGCATTGGGTTATCTGTAGCCCAGACCCCGAGCAGTGAATCCACCAAAGATTGCTGGCCTGTCCACTCCGAGTGACCCGTGGGCTGCCATCTTGTGATTCCTCTCGAGGTCCCTTCGCGATCCATGGTCCAACAAATTGTGGGTCCCTGAGAAGGGTAGCTTTACCTTTATTGGGCTTCCCTAGTTGCTCCAGACATGCCCTGGCTCTCCATCGCTTGGGGAGACCCCAGGACGTTGCTGGTCCGCACCGAAGAATCATTCTCTTTTCTTCATGGGTTGCTGTTGCCAAGGCTTGTTGTGTCCAATCTGGGCACCGGCACTGCAGCACTCGACATCCTTCATGGGACAGCTCGAATCCAGCTCCTGGTTGTCCTCGACACCTCCTGGTCCTTGTGGCTGAAGAGTCAAGCTTCATCTCTTTCACCTGAAACACCTGACATCGGCAGGCATTCGTCTATCGTGCCCCGGGTCACTGGCAAGTGACCCACACTCTGTCCCCTCTGCTTTCAGGTTCTTCACATCTCTGATCCAGGCTTGGATCTCTTCGGACACTTCGCATCTTCCCGGCAGCAGCACTTCTTCGCCACCGGCCATTGAAAATAACAATGCGACCCGACACCATTTGACACCTGTGCACCCGGCTTCCCTGGGTGAGGTAACTCGAGTACTCCAGTGCTCCCGTGGGTATTGACCCTAGAGCTGTCTAATCCAAGAGGGTCTAAGTCTAAGTGTCTTTTAACTTTAAATATCTAACCGCGACTTTCCCCATAGAAGATAACGGGAGCTTGCGCTGTGTTCTCACACTGCACACGGCCCCCATGGGTCCCCTGTGTCACTACCTTGGGTGGGTCCTTGTGGTCCCGGCAATTCTACAGGCTCTAGGCCTTGTGTCTAGTCAAGTTGTGGTTCTTATACCACTTTCTTAGTATATGGTTTGGTCCGCCCCTAGGGCTAATGTGTATTTGTGCTATTTTACTGTAATATTTGAAGTGTAACTTATGTGCTTGTACCTCTAGCCTCATAAAGAGAATAGTAGGGTGTGTTTAGGAATAAATACATATATTTTATATATGTACCTGGTGTGATCTCCTTTCATTTAGCCACTCAGGAGATTATAGACTGGTAAAACAAGCTGCTTTACATTCCTTCAAGACTTAGCCTGAAGACTGCTCTCCATAGATACCACTATTGTAACTTTCAATAAAGGTTTTCTTTAACCTATCATCAATAAGGGGTTGTTTGGACTGGTGCAAGGTGCCCACTATAACTAGTGGACAGCATATACCAGGCCAACTTCTCACAACATTCCCAACAGGGGAGAGCATCAGGGAACTTGTGGATCCAAATAACTGCAGATCCTCCTGGAAATCCCAATACAATTAAATTTTCCGAAAGTCCAGATTCAGAAACCTGTTGGATAAATGGTGACAATGGTCAAGCGTTTGTATGGTCACAAACGTAATCTGGTACAATGTATTGCACTTGGACAAACCGGAATGCTTACAGGTATGATCAATCCTGCACAAAAAGAGCGTAACAGAAGTTTGTGTGGTCGTAACCTTCGTAGGAAAGAAAAGGAAGGTTACGACCACACGAACTTCTGTTACGGTCTCATTATGCAGGATTTATCATACCTGCAAGCATTACGGTTCGTTTCAGCTTGATAAACCTGCAGCTTCACTTCACCCACACAGCGCAGGAATTGCTGGAGACCAAGCGAGGTAACTACGCCATAGCAGGCTTCCCAAATGTGTTGGGGGCAATTGATTTCACACATGTACTACTTGTGCCCCCTGCCGACACGGCACACAATCACCGCAACAGAAACCACACGCATTCTAACAATGCGAAGGCAAAACTGGACCACCAAGGCCTGTACACGAATGTTGTCGCAAACTTCCCAGGCAGTGTGCATGATTCCTACATCTTCCGCAAGCACCCCAGCCCTAGTCCCCAGACTGGTCCGCCGCCCAGCGATGACTGCCCAACCCTGCGCACCCAGACCTCAATGCTCACCTGCCGCCACGGGCGTGTCTCCAAGAGGGCCCACCAAGTGCCAGAGCAACCTCCTCAGCCGTCGCTGAATACCGCAGCATATGCCCCCAGTGCATCCTGCTGGAGTCTTTTTTGTACTGCCTGCTGCCTTTGGTGTACATCCGGTCCAGCGGTGCTCACAATTCACATCGGGTCTTGATTGCCAGGATGGCGTATTGAGGCCTATGCCTCATCGCAGGCTGCACACCCACTCAGCTCTGGTGGCACTAACTCAGTGCAGCTCAAGTCATCGCCACGTGGCGGGAGGCCAGTTTGGCCAAAATGCCTCGGCTGTCACAAACTCTGTGTACCTCAAGTCTTCGCCACGTTACGGGAGGCCTGTGTCAGCCAAAGTGCCTCGGCTGCCACCAACTCTGTGCACCTCAAGACATCAGCCTAAATAATATAGAATATTTTGGTGCGGACACCATCATGTCACCTCCGGCTGTAGAGAACTTGATGTGGTAGGTCCCTAGGCACACACCCGGATAGAGAGTGGAAATGGTGTCGAGTAAGTGCGCCCGGCCCTTTTTATTGGCAGGGTCACATGTCCTGTGAGGCCTGTGCTGGATGGGTGTGGTGTGGGTGTAAACCTGCCCTGAGGGAGTGGCTGTGGCATGCTGACAACTAGACCTGTGATCAGGAGAGCACTACAGGGAAGACCTGGAGCATGTAGTGTTGTCGTCCCCCCTGTAAGCGTAAGTGGAGTGGGCAAGCCTGGCGTATGCCAGTCCAGCGTAGGGGTGTGAACAATGACCCCTGGGCTCTGGGCGTGGTTCCGTCCTGGGCTGGACAAGGACGTATCTAATGGGTGTGTCTCTGATGTAGCGTCGGCGCCACCCGGAACGCAATTGATAATGTTGCACACTGTGGCTCAAGTCTCACAACATGAGCAAAATGCACGTAAGAGGGAATCACTGACCCTACATTCATCCATGCTTCTACACTTGAATGATCATAGACGTCGGTGGGAATTTGAATGTTTAATGCACATTCAGTGGAGTATTGTCTTAAGGTATTTTCTTCTCTGCATTTTAGTATAGCCAGTACTATGTACTCATCCAATCACTCCGCTAATTCCTAAGCACTTATAAATTGACCATGCACTCTCCTTGCAGTACTCTAATCATTCAGTCAGCACCCATGTACTCATGTAATGATCCAGGCACTAACACATGCACTGCTGCAATCCTCTGTACACTACCCATGCAGTCCTCTAACCAAGTACACACTACTCATTCTCTCCTTTAATTCTCCAAGTAGTGCCCATGCAGTCCAGCAATCACCCTGTCACTCCCCATGCACTCCGCAAATCACCCAGCCAGTACCATGTACTTATCCAATCACTCCGGCAATACCTTTGTAGGTATAGTTAGAAATTAATATTTAAAAAACCTTTGAAATTCACTGAAAAAACCATAGCTTTCAGGCACGTTAGAGTAAGAAATTAGCATTTTAAAAACCATAGAAATTACTGAAAAAACCATAGGTTTCAGGGACGTTTTTAGTTAGTTGGACATTTCACTCGTACAAAACCAGAAAGTCGGACGTTATAGTTAGTAGAGCTAACTATAACTCGCGCCCCCACAATGCACTGCTGATGACGTCACATATTACATCATTCATGACATGGTCAGTGACATCACTGATGACATCATCGATGGCATCTCAAATGACATCACTGATGACGTCAACCACGTGATAATCTGATGCACCTCCTCACAAAGTAATACAACCTTTGATACACCCACTCTAAAATACAGAGTGCCATTTTTTAAACCATAGACACACCAATACCAGTTTCTACATACCCACTCACTGATTCCTAGGTCTATACACACATCCACTCATTCACCCATGCAGTCACTCATACATGCAGTCACTCATCAATACAGCACTATCATTTCCACTCATACACCTATACAGACACTCACACACCGCCACTCATTCATAGAGTTACACACACACCTAGTCAGTCATGCAAAGACTCAATCACACTCCCATTTACTCACTTATACAGTTATACACGCACCACCTCACTTATTCTTACAGATACTAACACATACTTATTCTCTTACACAATCACTGATACAACCACACACTCATACATACATCCACTCTCACAATCACTCACTCTCACATATAGTCATTTGTATACTCCAACATTCACATATATTGCCTTTCACATTTATAGTTACTCACACATGTACCACTGAGGCATCCATTCACTCACCAACACACCCATACACACACTCACCCACCCATAGAGCCCTTCACAGATGCACTCTTGAACCCATACACCCAGTGAATTACCCACTCACACATATATGCACAGAGTCACACCCCCTCCCACCCACCTACACAGACACTCAGGCACCCATGCAGATACTCAGACAACCAATCAATAACCCATACAGACACTCATGTAGCTATTCACCAACCCATGAAACCGCTTACAGACCAACTGACAGACTGATACAGACATTTATACAGTTTACTCACTAACCCATGCATTCAGTAAGACACATTTAATTACTCACTTATACAGTCAGTCATGCACCTACTAAATCATCTATTCAGACACTCATCCACCCACTCATGTTTCAATACACCTTGGCATATATATATATATATATTTATACATATATATATATTTTTTTTTTTGTTTCCACAAATTGCCCCAAGCATTAAGGACGGACTCGCAGTGTGAGCACACCATCCGGTTTATTTCAGGAAAAACCAGCATCTGCCATCCAAGTCCAATACACGTGGGCTGATTGCTAAGTGCAAATGTTTACTTGCTTGCTGGGATTTGTAGTCCAGTTTAGATTAGAGCTGACGTTTTATTTCTCCCGCCATACAGCCCCTCTATTACTTCTGAGGTGGTGCAATCCTTCACGGCAGGGCTGTATGGCGTGAACTACATCCACGCATGGCATTCAGCACAGTGTTTGCGGAAAAAACGAACCGGCGCTTCATCCACCTACGACAGGATTTAATGTTGCTGAAAAGTAAGCGGACAATGAACAGAACCCACTCAGGGAGAAATAAAACGTCAGCTCCAATCTAAACTGGACTACAAATCCCAGCAAGCAAGTAAACATTTGCACTTAGCAATCAGCCCACTTCGGGCGAGTTAATTAATGTCATGCTTGTAAATAGCCTTTTGGAGCATTGTCTGTTCACTCGCTGTCAAGCTGCCTATGATTAAGGGGCTCCAGGCCTCGAAACGCGTCAGGCTCATGTGTATTGGACTTGGATGGCAGATGCTGGTTTTTCCTGAAATAAAACGGATGGTGTGCTCACACTGCGAGTGCGTCCTTAATGCTTGGGGCAATTTGTGGAAACATATATATATATATATCTATATCTATATCTATATATATATATATATATATATATATATATATATATATATATATATATATATATATATATATATATATATATATATATAAAACATATTTAAACTTTACAGAGACACACAGTCACTGGATAATGTCATCAGTGATTTCATCAGTGATGTCATTTGAGATGTCATCAGTGATGTAATCAGTGATGTCACTGACCATGTCATGAATGATGTAATATGTGACGTCATCAGCAGTGCATTGTGGGGGCGCGAGATATAGTTAGCTCTACTAACTATAACGACCAAATTTCTCTGGTTTAGTACAAGTGAAATGTCCAACTAACTATAACGTCCCTGAAACCTGTGTTTTTTTCAGTGAATATATATGTATATATATATATAGTCACTGAAAAAAACCATAGGTTCCAGGGAGTCTATAATTAGAAATTAGCATTTAAAAAACCTTTGAAATTCACGGAAAAAACCACAGGTTTCAGGGACGTTATAGTTAGTTGGACATTTCACTCATACAAAACCTGTGAATTTTGGCGGTTATAGTTAGTTCAGCTTATTATAACTAAGGGATAAGTAACCCAAAGATTGACAGTGCTACCCCAGAGAGATTGCCGTGGTCCAAGCAAACTGCTTATGTGTGCCATGTTTGTTGCAATTGAAGTATGGAATCGATGCTTAACACATTGAGTCAAAGTACAACTCCAGTCACTGTAAAGAAGTTGAAAACAACAAAAGCATTGCAAAGAAATGTACATTAGTGACTGAGAACCGGCTGGTCACACCGTACATCAAGGTACAGTGCTGCTATGCAGCATATAGTCATATGTAATCTGGAGCGTTAACGCATTAAAAGGCAGATACAACCAGGTTTTCAAATAACAGCTTTAATAATTGCACGTTGAAAGATATAGTTGCAATTTGAAAGTTGTAAAGACAAAGTGCTTGCAAAAAGACATCAAAGAATACCAACTGTTTACTCACCAGAACTTGAGTGAAGTGAGCCGGTTCAACATCATTGCCAGGTGCCACAACCCAGCAAAGCACAGGTGTCCTGTCAAGCCGACTGAAGGGCTGTGAATTTGGTCAGAACAGCAACATAGCAGTATTGACAATCAGAATGGTCACAAGTATCTTTGGACTACTGAAACGCTACTTTTCCAATGGTGGCAAAGACCGAGGCCTTAGAGGTGTCTCACACAAACTGATTCAAGATGAATTGCCAAGGGAGTAGGAGAGAGCTCCACCCTCAATATCAATCACTCTCAGAAATGGTTAGAATGCTGCAGCTTTCCTTAAACCGCCACTACCATTCAATACCGCCAAAAAGCAACATATTAGCGATAGATGGACTGCTTGGATAGAGACATTTGACTATTTCATCAATGCACGTGAAGAGACTGATAACAAAAAGATTATCAGGTTTCTCACAAATCTTGCAGGTGATGGTGTAAAAGAAGCCATAAAGAAAACGCTGTGAATTGATGAAGAAGTCACATAATCCGGTGCAAAGGTCTTCTCCCACCTTCATTTAAATAAAGATTATCATCAGTTAGACCTTGAAGAAGATTGCAGACACATTGCAACCTTTTATACACATTTTGGTCTGTTTTTATACATAAGACTGAGGGCCTGATTACCAGTTTGGCTCAAGTCACCTCTGATGCGCCAAACTTGCACATGGACCGCAGGCCGTATTACAAGTTGTAAAAGCACAACTGGTAATATCAAAACAGGTGCCGCAATGGGAATGGCCATGAAAGTTCCAGCACTGCAATAGCTGGTGACGTCCATACCGTGCTGGAAGTGAGGGAAATACAGGCAGGGGGTACAGGTTGTGTCCCCCTGAATGTATCCCCATGGTGGGGGGAACATGGGGGCCCTGTAGGGCGCCCTTTTTCCTGCACCACCAGCCGTTTCATGGCAGGGCCCTGCCATGAAAAGTCTAGTGGTCCAGAAACTAAAAATATGCTGAGCAGGACTGCACCAGTCCAAAGTCATAATCGGCAAAACGGTGGACCGCCACCCCTGCGTCACCACGAGTCTGGCGTTCGCAAGACCGCCAGACTCATAATCAGGCCCTATGTTTTGGTGTGTCATCCACTGCCAAACTGTTTCAAGATGTAATTCGACATATCATACAGCTTGTCATGAATGTGTTCAATTACAGCAATGTGTAGCAATCAAGACAGAGGCACAGTAAGTTTCTTTACTCAGTTTATTTTGGTGTCACTGAGCCACCTCAGGGGAGTGCTCAAGCAGTGTCTGACACCAAGTGTCATGGCCCCCAACGCTCTGCATGGAACTCTCACACAGTGAGATTCTGAACCGAGCTCAGCATTCAGTGATAACTACTACATGGGTTTTCCCATAAATAAAAACATGAAATGTGGAAACACAGGCTAAAAGGGAGGGGAAAACAGGGAGAAAACAAAAGAGGATAAGAAAACAGATAAGAAAACAACACAGTAAATATCCCATAAAATGAAACAACAATCCCCCTAAACACATCAGTCCCTGAAGTGGAAAGCAACATTCCTCACCCTAGAACTACGTATCACGCCCTTCTGATCCGTTTCAGTCGGTATCCTTCCACCATCCACGCTGTGACCACCACAACCTTCTTCAACATTTCCGGACTTAACCACCCAACACTTGTTCCATCACTGGCCATTTTCAAGCTTCACAGAACCACCATCAACTTCCACAACCTTGGTGGGTGGTCTGAATTTGGAACTACTCTTCTTCACATGTGAAGGTTTTTTAACACGGTCAGAATCTCCCACTGCCATCTTAACGTCTTTGACATTTTTCCTTAAGTCAAAGTATTTCTTTTGCTTCTCCTGTGTCAAGCTCACATGACTCCACACATTTGCATCAGTCCACTGGCCACATTTGACCCATTTTATTCATCCTAATGGAACAAAAGCTGGTGGTGGCTCTGCGACCACGCAACAGCTCAAAAGGTGAATCGCCAGTAGTGGCATGAGGAATAGTGCAATAATACCAAAATATGGTCTTGACAGCATTGGTTACCACACGGTTGTTTACAAGTGCCCACTGGATACATTACCCCAACACTCTGTTTATTCGTTCTAGTAAGCCATTGGTTTGCGGGCAGTACAGTGAGCTTTACAGGTGTTTAATCCCACTGGTTTGTAGAAATGTTTCAACCTCACTAGAAACAAATTTTGTCCAATTGTCTGTCACAAGAATTTCAGGAAAACCCTCCTTCAGGAACACATCTTTCAAAAACTCAACAACTGTCTTGGAGGTCACTTCTTTTACAAACCTCACCCCTGGCCAATTTTTATAGTAATTCATCATGACCTACGCAAACCTCGAAGATGTGTCAAGTGCATAGAAAGGACCAAGTATGTTGAGCCCCAACTTCACCCATGATGCAGATGGCAGCTCAAAAGGAGAAAGAGGTGGAGTGCGTAATATCACAGATTTATCACTGCTAGAGCAGATGACACTCTCTTTAACCAGATCATTAACCTCTCTATCCATAGAGGGCCACCGAAAGGACAGCCTGACCCTTTTCTTGGTCATGGTCTTCCCCAGATGCCCCCCATGGGCACATAGAAGGATGCCAGCTCTCAAACGCACCGGAAGGATCATACGTCTTAAATTCAAAGCTAAGATTTCTCTCTCTCAGCCAACCCGTCTCCACAAATTTCATGACCATCAACAAAGAAACATCATTGCTTAGAGCCTGGCACCACTAACTCTCAGAGATCTCACACAATTGCGGAAGGTCAACAGCCGCTACAATAAATTCTTCCTAGTCTTCATCACTCACATCAGTGTCATGTTCAACAGTCTCAGACTAATGTGATAGGTAATCTGCACAGTTGTTGTTACTGTTAGGAATGTACTCTGACACAAAGTCAAACTGCAACAATTTAGTGGATAAGCATGTAATGTGTGGAGTGAAACCTCTAACATTCTTCCCACTCAGAATGAAAATCAGGGGTTTGTGATCAGTTTGAAGACGCAATTTCCTGCCCCACACATAGTTGCGAAACTTCACCACAGCCCACCAACAGGCTAATAACTCCTTCTCGATCAAAGAGTATTTTTTTCTGTTTCCGAACTTGAGGCATAACCAGTGGTTCTTACATCCCCACCTTTAGTTTGACTCAACACAGCACCAACCCCGACATTGCTTGCTTCAACAGTCAAAATGCATTGAAGTTCCGGATCATAATGTTTCAACACTTTGGGTGAGATGAGCTGTTGCTTTCACCAATCGAACACCTCTTGGCACTCAGCATTCCATTCAAACACAGCCCCCCTCATAAGTATCTGGGACAAAGGCTTCTACTTGGTGGCAAAATCCTGTACACATCTTGAATAAAATGTGCATTGCCCTAAAAAAAGACCAGCCTTGTCTGAGGGAGCTTTGCTATGAGTAATGGAATCAACCAGACTCCACTTCGGGAGAATACCTTGGCTGGTAACCAAATGCCCCTAGTACTCAACTTCCTTGGTAAGAAAAACACACTTGTCTCTCCGCAACACCACACCATTGGACTGAAATCTATATAAAACCTCCAGGAGAGTAGCATCATGGGTTGCTCTATCCGGAGACGAAACCCAAAACTTCATCCTGGAAAACAGACAACCCTTTGATTCCCTTGAGCATTTTGTTCATTAACCACTGGAAGACCGATGCCGCAGACGCAAGGCTAAACGGCATATGAACATATTGGTAAGTACCAAAGGGAGACACTAAAGTGGAGAGATGCCTAGACTACAGAGTCAACTCAACCTGGTGGTAGGCAGAGGCTAAATCTAACTTGGAGAAAACCTTGGCCTCCTTCAACCCTGCCAATAGTTCATTGATGTTAGGAAGTGGGTGGGAATCCACCCAAATATCTTTGTTCAAACAGTGGAGGTCAATGCAAACCTTCAACTCACCACTCCGATTGCGGGAACCACCTAGGGAGAAAGCCACAAGGACAAATCAATGGTTTCAAATATATCCTTCTTACACAGGGAGTCGGGCTCCTTTTCCAAATTCTGCCTTATGCTAAAAGGGACGTTCCTGAGCTTGTGCTTAACAGGCTTAGCCCTATTCTTCACAATGATTCTGTGCTGGAAATCCTTGATTCTCCCCAATTCACCTGAGAACACATAGGGAAATGTGTTAATTACACTCTCAAGATCCAAATTGTCTGTCACCACCAGCACTTGCTCACTAGTCTCATGTTTGAGCACCATCCCAAATAACCCTAGGTGGAACCAGCCCAATATGTTCAAACTCTTGTGCATAGCATACACCTTTCCAGCTAGCTTACTACCTCTAAACTCCATAATGTCTTCTATGTACCCAGACAAATTGATTTCACATCCCTCATAGGAAACCAAGTTTCGATCAGGGGGTAAGAGTGGTCTAGTAGCCCATGTACTGTCATGTGATCATGGAGATGCACTCCCCGGAATCTATCCACAGCTTTAAAACCTTATCTCCAACCAAGACATCTACAAATGGATCCATACAGCTCAAGATTTTCCAGTTTGACTTTGTCACTCTGCACCACCATAACCATGTCCCTGAGATCTTTGCTGATGGATACTTCACGCTCACCAACAAGATCATCATCCATGACACATTTGACAGAAGAAGACTATTTGCCTCTGCCAGACTGACAAACCTTAGCAGAGTAACCAGGTCAATTACAAATCCTGCAGGTCACAAACTTTGCTGGACACTTACTACTCTTCACATGTGTTTTGTACCCACACCTGAAACAAATATTTTGCTGAGGAAAAAAAACACGTTTTCTTTGTCAACATAACCAGCATGTGGCCTGTCAACCGGTTTGCTATCCCTACCCTCCTTTACACCCTTCACTTTAACCACCGATAAAGGTTTACTGTTCTAGGTTTCTAGTTCCTTGGCCAACAGCTGAGAAGTTTCAATGCTCTTGGCCATTTTAATGGTGTCCTCCAACGTTGGATTGCCCATCGACAACAGCTTCTGCTTGATCATATTATTAGTACAATGACAAACAAATTGGTTTCTTACCAATTGGTCTGCAACATTTTCAAAATGACAATTAACCTTCTCAATGCAGTTATAGAGGTGCCGACATCCTCGCTAGAATTCTGTACTCGTAAGAAAATCCTATGGCGCAACATGACCAAACTTGGTTGGACATCGAACCTGGCTTGGAGTCTTTTTACTGTGTTTTGGTAATCATCAAGTATATCACCTTCTTCAACAACCGGTTCAGGCAAATGTTTCAAGATGGCCCTGCCTTCAAACTCCAAAGAATTAAAAAGAAGATATTTCTTCCTATCAGCCCTGAAACAAATTGCCCCAATTGCGCCGAAGTAAGTTTGAAACCCACCAAACCATTGTTTCCACTTGATGGGGGGTTCACCCAGTGTTTCTAAAAATGGAGGTGGGGGAGCAACTGCCTGCATGTTTCCAAACGAGAGTTCCCAAAACCCTGTGTTGAACCACTAAAAAAGACATAGTTGACAAAAAGGTACAAAGATTGGAGACTGGCGGAAGTACTAGCTGACGCACACTCTGACTGTGTGAGCAGTGTGGGGAAGATACCTCCGCCTCACTTACCTGCGTAGAACTGTATGAGCAAAGACACACACAGCGTGCAGGCAGGTACCAGGTGCAACTTAGAGAGCACCACACCATTGTGTAGCATATGCCCCCCTCGCGAGGCAAACTGGGGTTACAATAATAGCCAGCAGAAGAGTACAATAGAGCGCAGTTACTGTAAACACACTCACTTACACATGAGCTTGGGACTCCGGGCAGGTAACTGTCATAAGAAAATCAAGAGACCAGTGCTTGAACAGGGAGCATTCAGTGGAAGTGCACTTACTGTAAACCAGCTCTCTCTCTCACAGTAGCGGATGGCTCCGGGGCTGTAACGAACATGTAACGCCCAACAAAACCCGGCACATGAACGTGGACGCCCAATAGGGTTCTGTGAGGCCAGAACAAGATGAAGAGTGCACTGCACGGGACACCCAAGATGGCTCCGACATAAAGTCCGATGTGTAAGGTGGCGTCACTGCGCCCTGCCGGGGACTGGAACATATGGAATACACTGCAGAGAGATGGACGAACAGATGACTCTTGATGAGGAGCATGCTCCATCACGCCGTCGTACTCAGAGCTAAAATGCACTGCCCTCCCTGCATTCCACCTCTGTTGCATCAACTCGCAGGAATTAAACGCTATGCCCACAATCATTTGACTGAGCGATGCTCTGCGCGACCCCCGGCAACCTGAAACCGCAACAGCCAAGATCCAATGTCGTCAGTATAGCTGGGGAAGGATCTGGAGCTGGCGTAGAGAGCAGGGTGACTACACCGACAAGGCATGCAGGTCAGTGTAGGTGGCTCAGCACTCGCAACACGGAAAATGCAGTAATCAAGACGGAGGCACGATACGCTTCTTTACTCAGTTTATTTCGGTGACATTGAACCACCTCAGGGCAGAACTCAGGCAGCGTCTGACACCAACTGTCACGGCCCCCAACGCTCGGCATGGAACTCTCACACAGTGAGAAAATCAGAACCGAGCTCAGCATTCAGTAATAACTGCTACACAATAACATATTGTTTTTTAAAGCTACATAAAAAGAAAATGATAACGCTCTTAGATGAATATGTAGTTTGCTTTCTGAAGCCGGTTTAACTTTGAATACTGACAAGTGTGAGTTCCATAAGACAAAGCTAAAATTGTTTGACCATATCTTTTCTGATGGCAGTATGACACCAGATCCTTCTAACGTACAATGGGTGTCAAATGCTGATCCCTCACAAGATGGTTTGATGGTGCTTTCGTTTATTGGGATGACCAGTTACTGTTCCAAATACCTACAAGATTTTGCCACTGTAAATAATCATTTGAGGAACTTGAAAAAAATGCTTCATTTCATTGGTTACATAAATGTGAAGAAAGCTTTAAAAAGAATTAAATAAGATATTAAGAATGACACAGAAATGGCATACTTCAATCCTAAGCTTCATACGGAGGTTGTTGTTGATACTAGCCCCATCGGGTTAGGCGCTATCCTTGCACAGCACAGTGGACACTCAAATGCTTGAAGGCATATTGTGGCATATACTCAAAGAAGTTTGGCTCAAACAGAACATGCTTACTCAGAACCTCAAAAAGAAAGCTTAACTGTGGTTTGGGCTTGTGAACACTTCCATGTACTTCTTTATGGAAAGCCTTTTACTCTAGAAAAGGGATCATCAAGCTTTACTGACTATTTTTGGCAATCCAAAGGCCAAAATGCTTTCTCGCATTGAACAATGGGGACTATGGTTACAACAAGAGTATAATTACACCATTGTGCATTGTCCAGGGAGAGATCAGAACCCTGCCGACACTTTCCCAAAGTACCTATACAAGTTCTAAGTACTCCCTCCAACACGGCTGATGCCTATATCAATTTCATTGTAAATTAAAACACACCAGCTGGCATTTCATTAGCCCAGATTATCACTGCTGCGAGCCATGATAGTGACATGTTAAGGCTATAGGATATAATTAGACATCAGTTGTGGAGCCAACACATTTGACCATTCCCCAATAATGATGAATATTAAAAATTCAAAAAGGTCAAGGATAAACTGTCTATAAATCAGGAAGGAGTTATCCTACGAAGGTCAAGAATTTTGATTCTGGAGAGTTTGCAACAGAAAATAATTGAAGTGGCCCATGAATGACATCGTGAAATCATTACAACAAAATGGGCTCTCCGAGACAGTGTCAAGTTTCCTTGTCTTGATGACAGTGTTGAAACGGATTTAAAGGCCTGTAATCTATGCAGCTGCCTTTCTACAAATACTACTCACCACACAGTGAGCATGTCAGAACTCCCAAAGCATGCATGGGACAGAACAGCCATTGACTTTTTTTCTCAACAATGGATATCACCAGCTGTTATAATGGACAAGTATTCACGATTTCCATTAATTGAAGATCTTTCATCTACTACACAAGAGTGAGTCATTGAAAAGCTAGACGGCATCTTTGCAACATGGGGTATTGCATCACAGTGAAGTCTGACAATGGCCCACCTTCAAAAGGCGAGAGTTTAAAGATTTCCTGGAGCATTTGAATATAAAGGTTCAGAAGAGCACACCCTTGTAGCTGCAGGCCAATGGACTTATTGAGTGGTTTATGAGTACCCTAAAGAAAGTAGTGCAGCGTGCTAGTCTTGAGAAGCTCAATTTGGAAACTGTGTTGAATTCTACTGTAGGAGGGCTGGGCAGATATAAGGATGGAGAGGGTGCATAGGTTTGTGAATTTTGAGATTTATTGATTGTACAGAGGTATGATAGTAAATCTCTTGGGCTTCAGTGGTGCTTCTGGGTTGATGGTTTCTTCTTCCTGGAAGTTAGGGCTGTTACTGGATTTTCTTTCCTTTCCTCTAGGGGTCCCCCAAAAGGATGGCGCTGCCAGGATCCTTGAAAAAGAAAGACTGGTAGCTATGAGTTCATAAGTCGCGTGTTTGTCTTAAGCTGTCACCTCACCCGTGATAGTGATTAGTGTTGGGATCACTGTATATGATCCAACCTGGCCCTGGAACAACTCTGCCCTGAAGTCTGCTCTAAGTACATCGGGCATTTCTTGTTATGGATGCCGTAACTTCCTAACTCCTGTGAAATAAGAGTAGTCACCCCACTAAAATGACTTTTAGTATTACCATCAGCTTTAGTAACCACTCAACCAGGCCACTCTCTCAGCATGTGGTCGTGCCCCTTCACATGAGCTGGAACGTACACAGGTAACCAAAGTATCCCTTATAACTTCCCCCAGTGAATCAAGCAGTGCTGTCTTTCAAAACAAACCAAATACTTGGTACTCACTTCTTATGGAACGTCTTTAAGTCTCTCTAATCATGCAACTCAACTCCCGGTGGTGCAGAGGGATAATGAGGCTAGTGTGACATGTTCACCCATAGACCCCACGCTCTGTAATGCATCCCGTTCCCTCCCTGAGTCACTCACCGGCAACGCTGCAACTCTTTAGAGTTGCGGCGGGCCAACCAGCATCCTCCAACGGCATCCACCACTCTTCAGGTCCACGTCTCCTGGGACTTATCGAGGTTGGTGGCAGTATCCACTCCAGTTCCGGTTCCTTCTTTCTCCTCTCCTTTCGTGCGGCAGCAGGTTTCCTCAACTTCATGGAGACTCGCGCTGTCTCTCTCTTCGCTGGTTCTGCCCGGGTTAACCCTGTGTCTCTCTATTCCCCCACAGGCACTCCTGGGTCAAAGCAGGATACCAGAGAGGACCCTGGGGGGTCATTTCAGGGGTTCACAGGCTCATCCTTACATCTACAATGAGAGCTCATTATTTGACACCTCACTATGCCATAGGTGAAAGTTCTGCTGCTTTGATGTTCGGGAGAGCAATGAACACCAATTTGCCTCAGTGGACCAATTAGAGAAAGAGAGATGAGAAAACAACTCATGAGAAAGACTTGGTGAACAAACAAAAGATGAAAACATATGCTGACCAAAGACGATGTACGAAGAACATTATCTTTAAGAAAGGAGATCAAGTACTCACACGACAGGTGCAGAGCAGAAAATGATACAGAACCTTTTCAAGTTGTCTTTACTGATGGACAAATGGTGACTGCCCAGCATCCTGGGAACTCTATTACCAGAGACTCATCAATTTAGACCTCTACACCACTGACGCAGATCCTGGACATTGATGATGACAGTTCCCAATTTCTGAGAACAAGATCAGGTCAAACAATTAGGGCGCCAAAAAGATTGATTGAAGAGCTTTAGTTTTATATGTCTGTCTGTCTATATATAGTTTCTAAAAATACTTTTTTTATCTACCAGAGGGGAAGATGTAGTGTCTTGAGAGTTAGAAATGATATAACCCCTTTGGCTCCTGAGGGCCTCCGTAGAACTGTGACATAAGTGTTAGAGCAAAATGCATTGAAGGCTGGTTTAGAATGTTGAGTTTGCAGTTACATGCAGACGAATAAAGACATGTAAAACTAATCTCCATGTGTGGAATAATCATAGGCTGGTACCCTGTCTAGAGCAGACACTACAGTCTGCTCCCCAAAAAAAAAAGAGGTCCTTCTGATAGACGAGGAAACTTTTGCTCTTGTTGGTCATTTGAGAACCACAATACCGATGCAGGTACCGCGTTATCAAAATAGTTTGACTGACTGTCTCAACACTGAATAAAATATTGCAGCTGCCATTACGGGATTTGGGGACTCTGTGCCCCAGTCCTGAAGGAAGTTTGAGAAAGGCACAATAGGGAGCAGGTGAGCACTCCCACACCCCTGGGGCCATATGGTGGGAGGTCTTAAAGGGACCCTTCCTTAAAGCAATACGATTAAAAATATTATTTTAGGTGGCAGGTACCATGGTACCAGCATCTATCACTGCAGTACCCAGCAAGGCTATCTCTGTCAATCAATCAATCAGGGAATTGTAAGCACGCTACTCACCCATAAGGGTTTCAAGGCGCTGAGGGGGGGAGTCCACAGATCTGTTTAGCCGAAGAGCCAGGTCTTGTGGGTCTTCCTGAAGGTGTTCAGGGAGGGGGCACGTCTGATGTCTGCCTGTAGCTCGTTCCAGGTCTTGGCTGCAATGTGAGAGAAGGATCTTCCACCTGCTCTGGCTCTGTGGATGCGTGGGGTTTCGGCCAGTGCGAGGTTGGAAGATTGGAGGTTTCTTTTGAGTACGTGGAAGTTGATTCTGTTGTTGAGGTATTTGGGTCTGTTGTTGTATAAGCATTTGTAGGCGTGAGTGAGGATTTTGAAAATGACTCTTTTCTCCACGGGGAGCCAGTGGAGACTTCGTAGGTGTTGGCTGATGTGTTTGTGTCAGAAGATGCCAAGGACGAGTCTGGCGGTGGTGTTCTGTATTGTCTGAAGTTTGGGAGTAGGGACTTGTTGATGCCGGCGTAGAGTGCGTTTCCATAGTCCAGTCTGCTGGTGATGAGTGCGTGGGTGACTGTCTTCCTTGACTCAGGGGAGATCCACTTGAAGGTCTTGCGGAGGGTGTTGAAGCAGCTGGTGGTGATGGCGTTGACCTGTCGGTGCATGGTGAGTGTGGAGTCAAGTACGATGCTGAGGTTCTTGTCGTGGTCTGAGGGGGAAAGGTGGGCTTCCGAGGGCAGTGGGCCACCATGTGCTGTTCCATGCAGAAGGGGTGGTACAGAGGAAGAGGACTTCTGTCTTCTCTGCATTGAGCATCAGGCAGCTGTTGGTCATCCAGACTGCGACATCTTGCATTCCTTTCTGTAAGTTGAGTTTGCCAGTGGTGGGGTCTTTGGTGAGGGAGTGGATGAGCTGGGTGTCGTCAGCGTAGGATACGATGTTGAGGCCGTGTTGTCGGACGTTTGCTGCGAGGGGGGCCATGTAGATGTTGAAGAGGGTGGGGCTCAGTGATGAACCCTGTGGAACTCCGCAGGTGATTTTCGTGGGGTCGGAGAGGAAGGGTGGGAGTCTGATCCTTTGGCTTCTTCCGGTGAGGAATAATCGGATCCAGTCCAGGGCTGTTCTTTGTATGCCTGCGTCTTGTAGTCTGGCAACTAGTGTGCGATGGGAGATGGTGTTGAAGGCCACTGATAGGTCGAGTAGGATGAGGGCTGCGGAGTGGCCTTGGTCCAGGAGGGTGCGGATGTCATCTGTGGCGGCGAGTAGGGCAGTCTCCATGCTGTGGATGCTTCGGAATCCCGAATGGGCCGGGTCAAGGACGGCGTTCTCTTCAATGAATTGTGTCAGTTTCCTGTTGACTGTTTTCTCTGCAACTTTAGCTGCAAAGGGGAGGAGCGAGATGGGCCGATAGTTCTTGAGGTCGGTGAGGTCGGCTGTCGGCTTCTTGAGCAGGGGTCTGACTTCTGCACGCTTCCAGTCATCTAGGAAGGTGCCTGTTTTGAAGGTGGTGTTGATGGTGCATTGTAGTTCGGGTGCGATGGCGGCTGCGGCTCTGTGGTAGATGTGAGGGGGGCAGGAGTTAGTGAGGGCCCCCAATGCTTTTCATGGTCGAGGCGGTGTTTTTGGCCGTGATCGGTGTCCAGTTAGTGATGGTGGGATGGCTGGTGTTTCTGGGGCCTGGGGGATCGTCTGTGCCACCTGGCGGATGGTCGATGAAGTTGTCGTAGAGGTTTTTGATCTTGCGGTGGAAATAGGTTCCAAGCTTGTCGCAGTGGTCTTGGGATGGGGTGATGTCTGTGGCTTTGCTGCGTGGGTTGGTGAATTCTTGAATGACACTGAAAAGTTCCTTGGAGTTGGTGGAGTTGGCCAGGATTTTGTTGTGAATGAAGTTCCTCTTGGTGGCTCTTATCTGGTTGTGTCATGGCGTCGTCCTTGTAGGTGGTGTGGTTTTCGGTTGTCTTGGTGTTTCTCCAGTTCTTCTCCAGGCGTCTGCAGGTGCATCTGCCTTCTTGGAGAGCGGTGGTGAACCAGGCGGCTTTCCTGGGGTGTTGTCTGTCGGGGTTACGTAGCGGTGCAAGCTCATCTGCGCAGTTGGAGATTCAGGTGTGGAGTTCTCTGGCTGCGTCATTTGTGTTGGGTGCCCAGGTGTGGTTGTCTTGGGTGAGAGTGGAGTTAAGTTGCTCATCAGTAACCTTGCTCCAGTTCCTTCATGGTGGGCTTGGGGCTGGTTTGGGTGCCTTGGGTTTGTTGATGCGCAGTGGTGGTCGGTCCATGGTGGCTGCATTTTGTGGCTGAATTGGACGTTGTTTCCTGCCGCGAAGATGGGGTCGAGGGTGTGTCCTGCTCTGTGGGTCGGAGTGTTGACGAGTTGTTTAAGTCCGATGCTGGCAAGGTTGTCACGAATGATAGTGGAGTTGAGGTCGCTGGGGTTGTCAAGGTGGAAGTTCAGGTCTCCAATGAGTATGTAGTTTGTTGAGGCGATGGCGCTGGGTGCGATGAAGTCGGTGATGGTGGTGATGAAGGGTGTTCGGGCCGGGGGGTCTGTAGACAAGGGTTCCTCTGAGTGTGGCTTTGGGGGTGGTTTGGATCTGGAAGTGCAGGTGTTCGGTGGACGGGAAGGTTTCCCTGGAGGTGATGAGGCAGAGGGTGCTCTTGTGGGCAATGGCGAGGCCCCCTCCTGGGTGGTTGGGGCTGTCTTTTCTCTGGATCTTGTATCTGTCTGGGATGGCGGTGCCGATGTCGGGGGCGGAGGATGCTTTGGTACAGGTTTCTGTGAAGAAGGCGATGTCGGGCGAGAGTAAGTCGGGTAGGTTCCAGATTTCCATGGCGTGTTTGTGTATGGAGCGTACGTTGAGGGGGATGCATTTTAGGGTGTCGCCGGTGCTGGCGTCAGCGTTGTTGGAGGCTGGGGTGGCTGTGAGGGTCTGGTGGCAGTGGAGGCAGGAGAACTGGCCGTGGGTCATGCTCGGTGAGGCCTGCGCCAAGACGCCTCGGCATAAGTGCGCTTAAAAAATATTTCAGTCAGTCAGTCAGAGGTGGGAGGGAGGAGAGGCTGGGAGGCAGGAGCGGGGGAATTCCAGGGGGGAGGGGCCACAGGGGGGAGGGGCCACAGGGGCAGCAGAGGTGAAAGGCAAAAAGAACAGGCAGGCACGAGAAATTAAAAAAAGTGGTAAAATTAGTGCAAGACACAGATGGGCGCAATAACAGTGGCACAACAGGGAAAAATTAAGAAAAAAAACAGCTGAGAAAGGTTATTGTGGTTGCAGGCAGTCTGGTCCCAGTTGGAACGGGCAGCAGGCGCAGGAGCAGGCAGCAGCCTCGTACCTCTTAAGTAGGAGGTCGGGGTCTGGAGGCAAGAGACGGCACAGCGGAGCTGCGGGGAGAGAGTGGACCTGGACCGCAGTACCAAAAAAAATATTAAGAAACATAATTACAATTTAGCAGGCTGTAGGCCAAAACCATTTGGGGGTTGCTTGGGTGCAGTGTGGTAGACGCAAGGCCCACCCACTGCTGCCCATCACTTCATATTGTGCACTGTGCACAGGGCACCCTCAGGGCGTTATGCCCCCATGGGGAAATGGGTGAAGGGCCAAGAGTGTGCACACTTGCTGTTGAGCGCCCATGGGGGGCCTTGCTGGAGATGAGGTCTGGCTCTGAGGCCAACCCCCCCACTGCGAAAAGCTGTAAACATTGGTGGTGATAGGCGCATGTTGGGGGGCATGGGCCACCTCCTTGCTAAGCATGGCTAAAAGCTGTGCACATTGTGGGATTGAGCACCCATGGGGGGAATGTTTGGCAGCAAGGGGTGGCTCGGCAGAAGTTGCCACGGGGGTTGACAATATGTTCAATTTGGAGTACATTAAGCATTAAAAAAACGACAGAAAGTGGCTGAAAAAAACAAAGGTTAAAGAGACGTTATAGTTAGGTGTTGAAATTAGATAAGAACTATCATTAAACAAAATAAAGACCACTGAAATCCACCAGTTATTGTTATTCCACTATAACTTGCACACCTTTCATATTACATCATTCAAAACATTTTAAATTACATAATTGATGCCTCCATATTAAATCCATGCATCAATGAATGTTTAATAAAACACATAACCACTTCCAAAATTTGAATTTAACAATCCCAGGCTACGCGTCTTATGCCATTATACCCATGCCCTCGAACCAGACGCCCACATTACAGCAAAGGAAAAGGACATTTCGAATGTGTGAAGAAATGGGTGGGATACCTTCAGTCAGAAGGCAAGCACAGTACACATCGCAATGTACTGCAATGCCTTAGTGATTTAATTCCTTTCAGTGACTCGCGCCTCAGATGGCGCGCACCAAAATTATAGTTATAGGAAGAGAGAACAATGATTAAATGTCAGTGGCTACATCAAAGCTGGCTGTAAGAAGAGGGGAGAGAGTTCAGAGCTCGTGGCGCGCGCGCGTGGTCCAGACGAAATGTAAAAGTGCAGGGTTTGCATCGGAATGAGAATGGGGTCACCTCACCCTTTTCGCGCGCATTGGCAGGGAAGCGGAACATTCTTCCAGAGAGACCATAAGAAATCAATTGGCGCGCTTTTCTGTGGCGGAGATGCATGTGTGCTGCGCAGAGATGTTAAAGGAAAGGGCAGCATCATATTTTTACAGAGCGCAGGACAGAATGCCTGCGGAGCCTTTTGAGGTCGTTTGAGAAAGTACCCGTACATGTGATGTAGGGAAATCTATTTTTAGACACCTGCAAAAAGAGTATACCACCGGTGCTGTAAAGATTAAATACATGAATAATTGCTTTTGTAAAGCACACACATTTTTTTAAAGTTCTCTTAGCACTGTTAACGAAGTTATTTAGTAGCATTCCTCAATAATAATGTACTTTATGATGTACAATGCGCAGAAATACCTACAAAGAAATGAGGTACTGTGCCAATAGGGTTGTGGGGTAGAATGCCAATGGTGGGACTGGCGAGGGGACTGTTCGGGGTTAGTAGTGAGTGAGTAACAGGGCAAGCAAGGCCATCTCAGATCTTTTGATAATGAAGAGTTTGCACATTGATGAGTTGTTGTTTGAAGGTTAGACTCTTTTGGGAAGCGGAGAATGGAAAGCACATGGCACACTTCGACTGGGATGTTTCCATTTCCTTCCACATGGCCGGAGAATCAATAGCATTTTTTCTGCTGGTTTCTCGATTTTGGGAAGTTGGGAATGGCCTAGCACCAGCAGTGACTGCGTTATATGTGGGATAAAGTAACTACTGCAGTACATTATAAGGATATTGCAAGTCACCGAGGAGTTCTTTGACCCTTTAGAGGAACGAGGCCAAGGTGACTTGCAATATCCCTATAATGTAGGGAAGGGCAGTACTCTATTCCTTATAATAGGTGATCACACATAATCGTTTCCAAAACTACATAAATCATTGGTATGGTGCTCTTTTTTCAGAAGAAAGCGACAGGATGTTTATAAACATGAAGAATACAATTTGAATCTCTAGTGGACAATTAAACGCACCGAAATGCAGCTAGCTATTGGCTGTAAAAAGATATTAAAATTAGTTTTGAAAAACGCTGTAGTTCAGAATGTGTAGAAACATGTAGAAAGATTGTACCTTTCCTATGATTACCTAATGGGTGGAAACACAGGTTGCCATAAATATCTGCTTTGTACTTTTCACAGTTTATCCAGAAAAATGGAACAAGTAGAGTGAAAAGTCAGATTTTGTGTTCATTTTTTTAAACTGCTTCCTTTGTTATAGTCTGTGACCTGCATTTTTTCCAGTCTGGAGATTTGGAGTTCAGTTAGATTGGTGATGTTCCGATCGAGTACTTCTGGAGTATGTAGGCGTTACCCATCCATGAAAGAAAGTTTAAGATTTGCTGAATTATCTGCTTAGAAAGTTGTGTTATGCCTTTACCCTGCTAATATAAAGCTGGGTGACATTTCACGCATGTTCAGCGGAATTAGGGACAAATGTACACATTTTGTTAACAGTCTCAAACGTTCCGATTTAGTGTTTGCGACCACTACAACACTTTTATCCTATCTACAAATGGCAATTGGGAAGGTTTTTTACACCTAAAATAGAAATCGAAATCCAAATGGATACCGGTTCAGTATCTGGAAGGGGTATGTTGGAGGTGTCCCTTCCAAATACCGAATCTTTATCTTATGTATCAATGTTTTGCGACCGAAATCTGGATGCAAATATTGAAAAAATGATCGACACTTCAAAGAAGGTGGTCATTTCTTAGCAAAACCTGTCAATGTAAACAAGATTTTTGTGGAAGCGTACACAGTAGTTCAGAGAACAACTGCCAACTCTAAGCAAAGAAAAAATAATAATAATCAATCACATAGTAGCCTGCTGACCCTTGCAGGCCACCATCCCTGTTATTGTGGCCAATCAGATTGAGTCACAACCTCCCTAATGAATATTAATTAGGTATGTCAGATTACAACCCAAACTGATTCTGTTTGCTAATAACCAAGCTAATGGTACATAGGTTGGTTTGTATAAATATTTACTGGTCGCAAAATACTGGTTGCAAACTGTGACCAGTATTTTGCGACCAGTAAATAGAACATCTGTCATTAGTTCTCTGGAAAATACTTCATTTCTATTGGTAGTTCATTCTTTTATTACTTTTAAAAACGATGAAACTACACAATATACCATACCAAACAAGCAAACCATTAGGTCTGGTGTTTATAAGTGAAAGTGCTTCTTCATTGCTTAGCAAGGTTGTGTGTCTGTGTGCTTGTGGGGATATGAGAGTGGGTGAAAGTTAGGATGCACAAGCAGTTGGATGGATGAGTTAGTACCTGAATCAATGGATGAAAAAAGTGAGTAGCTCAGTGCGTGGATAAATTAATGGGTGGCTGTGTGCCTGCTGTGATGAATAGGATTTGACACCTTCAGGGCAGTAATACAGAAGTCATGTATTATACTCACCTCACAGATATTGTATACACCGTGTTTAGTAATACACGCAGCAGTAAAAACACCTTACTGGAATTAAATACAGGATGCATACCAATATATATTCAACTCGAAGAAATACAACCTATGCTGTGCAGTTTTATATATAGATTGTGTATAACTTCACAGCATGATATTAATCTATGGTACGTTATGGAGTTGTCTGCCATACACAACAAATTGATAGAAAGAATGCTTGAAGTAATCTCAGCCCTTGCCCATCACTCAGTCGCACATTCCAGTACATCTTTTTCACCCACTATGCCACTTCAGACAGAGACCAGCTGTATGTAATTCTGCCCTGGTCCTGCCCCACATTCTTGCCTATTGTTTTCTACAGACTATGCCACTTCAGAGTGAGACTACCATTGTGCCAGGATCGGCATGTTGTCAGGGATTACCACCCTTGTGCCAGGACCAGAAGTTCACAAGGAATTACTAACATTGTGCCTGTGCTTGCATGTTGCCAGAGAATGCTATCATTATGCCACGGTCAACAGATTGCCAGGAATTACCACCATTGTGCTAGGTCCAGCATTTAACAGGGCAAAACAATTGTTCCTCACCACATGCAAAGCTATTCAGGTGTGCGTGCGGCGAGGGCACACACATAGACATGCACTTTTGCACACTAGGACATATGCACACACAGATAGATAAACATGCACTCATGCAAACACAAAGTGTAGAAATCTGCCAGCATGGTGCATGGGATTACCACCATTGTGACAGGTCCAGCATTGTGCCATTGTGTGAAAGTTGCCAGGGATTATCACCATTGTGACAGGGCCTGTACGTTGCCAGAAACTACCACCATTGTGCCATGGTAAGCCTGTTGACAGATATTACCAACATTGTACCAGTGTCCACATTTTGCTAGGGTTTAGCACCAATGTGCCATGAGTTAGCACTAATAAGCTGGGGCTGGAATTTTGACACCAGTTATCACAATTGTGCCATGGTGAGCATGTTTTGGGGGATTTCAACTATTGTCCCAGGGCCACCAACCCTATTGTGATGGATTGCCACCATTGTGACTGGACCAACAGTGCACCAGGGATTACCACCATTGTGTCAGGCAATCATGTTGCCAGGGATTACAGCCATTGTGGTAGAGTCAGCACGTTGCTGGGCATTACAACCTTAGTGCCAGGGACAGCATTTAATTGGGGATTCCTACCATTGGTCCAAGAGCAGCATGCTGCTAGTGATTACTGCCACAAAGCTGTGACCAACATGTTGCGAGGATTAGCACCAAAGTGGCAAGGTCAGCAAGGTGTCAGGGATCACATCCATTGTGCTATGGTTAGAACTCTACCAGACATTACTGCCGCTGTGCCAGGGCCAGCATGTTGCCAGAGACTACCACTGCTTTTTCAGGGCCTTCATTTTACCAGAAACTACCAACATCATGCCAGAGGCAGATGGTGCCAGGGATGACCACCATTGTATTAGGGCTTGCATTTTACCAGGAATTGCTACCATTGTACCAGTACTTGCATACTGCCATTGTAGCAGGGCCAGCAGATTGCAGGAAATTACCACTGTTGTGCCAGGTCCAGCATTTCACAGATGGAGCAGTGGGCAAAACACTTGCTCCTCACCACATACACTGCTATTCAAGCACACGCACAAATGTACAGAAATGTACTTGTAGACATGCACTTGTAAATATAGACATACACACACATAAAAACACACAGATATGTGCACACACACAAACGTGCACAGACAGGCACACATGCAGTTGTGCACGCACAAAGCGCAGAAACCTCTGTTTTAACTCATGTTTCATCCCAACTCCTACTGCTGCGTCAGCGGCCTTGTCTCTGCTCTCCTGTCCCTCAAGCAGCTACTAGTCGGCACTCTCAAGAAAGGTGGGGGATGGAAAGCATTTCAGGTATCCTGGTAGAGAGGGGAACAAATGGAGAGGGACAGGGGATGTGAATTTGGGTGCCTGGTAGGGCCCGAGAAGGGGCCGACAGCAATCAGCCCGAAAAGAATGCAGGCAGGGAGGGTGGGTACGACTGCCTGGGGAGGGCTAAGGGCGCAACAGGAGTGCAGAGGAAGGTGGCAATCGAGCGTGGATGGTAGAGAGGAATGGGGTAAAGTGCCTCTCTGGGGGCAGAGGGGACAAGTACAAAACGTGAGAGGGCTGGGGTGTCAGCAAATGTGAGGTGTTCTGGGAAGGTTGGGGGACAGACACAATGGAGACTGATGCAGAGGAATTTGTTTCTCTCCACCAGTGGTTTTCCACTGGCAGAAAGAGGCAGCACAGGAATTACTGCACAGGGACTCCTTGCGATGGAAGTGGAAGCATACACTATTCAGCTCTCATAGTAACATGATGTGTGGCATGCCTAGTGATATGCTGAATGCCGAATTTACTCTTCCTCAGCAACAGTTTTTGCTTCGCATCACCTTCGCTTCACCTTTGGCAGTCCACTATCATGTAGTGAACTCACTCTTTCACAGCGCAGCTACACCTGATAGCTGCTGCTGTCCCCGTGCACTGCTGCTGACCCGGAGGTCAGGAGTTTGAGGCCCTCCTTCACCTGCAGGCTCCTGCCTGCAACTCATACATGGTGGTCCATTGGTAGAGCATCACTGCTCTGCTGCTTGAGAGCCCTTCTGTCTCCCTTTCTGCTTTTTCTGTCTCTCTGGCTACTTTTCTCTTTCTATTTTATTCTGCCCTTTGGCTTGCATATTTCCTTTTTCCTCTTTCCTCCAGCTGTCTATCCCCCGCAGCGCTACTTAATGGCAGCTGTGCCAAAGGCATGACAAAGACAAGCCTGTCTGTGCCTGTCCATACCTGGAACGCGCACAGGGGCAGGGACTATGGTTCTCGGACTTTCCATCGCTAAAATGCCAGCACCCTCCCGGCCCTCAAACCTGGACGCCTCGCCAACTGTCATCTAGCGTCACTGAAGAAAACCCAGGGACCCTTTGCCTGCCAGAACTGCAACCATACCTTTACCCACGCCAACATACCAGCTCCTCTCACCATGCAGCCGACCAACAACGCACCCGACCGGCTCAACTGCATCCTCCTCAACATACAGTCCCTCCAGAAACAGCCACTGAAATCTGGGACCTCCTTGGCGCCACCTCCCCTGACATCGCTTTCTTCACAGAAACATGGACTAACTCCTGCTCCGGACCAGACATCGCTATCCCCAATGGCTACAACATCATCCGCAAGGACCGCCACGATCGCCCAGGAGGAGGCATCACCATCATCCACAAGAACACCCTCCGACTAACCACACACGCTGATGACCTGATGACGACCATGGAACACCTTCACCTCCACTTCCAGTTTCAGAACAACCCCAAAACCACTCTTCACTGCACCCTCATCTACAGGCCCCCCAAATCCTGACTGCCCTTCACCAACGCCATCGTAGACCTCACCGCATCCCAGGCTCTCGCATCCACCGATTACATCCTTCCTACTCAGAGAACTCAACTTCCACATGGACAACCCCAGCGACCAGAACAACGCCTTCTTACTAGAGAAAATCACCAACATCGGACTCAAGCAGCTAGTCACTGCACCGACCCACACAGCCGGACACACGCTCAACCCCATCTTCTCCGCAAGCAGGAACAGCAGCTACAGCCACACCACCAAACTCTCCTGGACCGACCACCACTGCTTACATCTCGCCTTTGCCAAACCAACGTCCTCACCGCCCCCCATCGCAGCTGGGTCAAGGCAATCAAAGAACTTCTCATCGACTCCCTCAGCACAACCACTCCCCCAACACCAACGGATGCCAACACTGCAGCACACAACCTCCACCGATGGATCTCTAGCTGCGCTGGCACTCTAGCACCTCTCAGCAAAAGACTTGGCAAGCAATACATCAAGAAAGCCAAATGGTTCACCCCTGCCCTGTACGAATCCAGACGCACCTGCAGATGACTTGAGGAGAGATTGAGAAACAACAAAACGCCAGAAACTCAGTGTACCTTCAAATCAACACACACCACCTCCTCCTCAAAACCACCAAGAAAACAGCCTACCAAGACAGAATCAATTCCAAGCCACACAAGAGCACAGAACTCTTTACCATTGTCAAGGAGTTTACCAGGACCAACAGAAAGACCTCAGATGCCCCTCCCTCCTAAGACTTATGCAGCAAACTCAGCACCTTCTCCCACCACAAGATCAGGCAGATCCATGACAGCTTCGACATCCTGGACCCTGCCACTTCACCCGCCACCACCGCACACAAACACCCCAACAGACCGTGCTCTACTGGAAACCGCTCACAACAGAGTACACATTTAAGACCATGATGAGCATCCACCCAGGAGCCCGATGAATCCCTGCCCGTACCACATCTTCCACAGAGCACCCCCCCAGCTCCACCGCACCATCAACTGCTCCATCGAAACCGCCACCTCCACAACAACTGGAAACATGCTGAGATCAACCCCCTGCTGAAGAAGCCGTCCTCAGACCCAACTGACCTCAAGAAGTTCAAACCCATCTCCCTCCTCCGCTTCCCAGCCAAGGTCATTGAGAAGGCCATCAAAGCCCGAATCTCCACATTCTTAGAAGTAAACCACGTCCTGGACACCTCCCAGTCTGGCTTCCAAAGCAACCACAGCATTGAGACTGCAATCCTCGCAGCCACCGATGACATCTGCTCCCTCCTCTACCGGGGCGAGACCATAGCCCTCATCCAACTGGACCTCTCAGCCGCCTTTGACACCGTCTCTACTGCATCCTAATCATGAGACTCCACAACGCTGGCATCCGTGATAAGGCACTGGACTGGATCCACTCCATCCTCCCCAGCCGAACCCAGCTAGTCAGACTACACCCAATCCTCTCAGAACCCACAGAGATCTGCTGTGGAGTGCACCAGGGCTCCTCCCTGAGACCTACCCTATTCAACATCTACATGGCCCCCCTCGCAGCCATCGTCAGAAGTCATGGACTCAACATTGTCTCTTATGCCAACGATACCCAGCTGAACCTCTCCCTCAGTAACGATCTTGCAACCGGCAGAACCAACTTCCACCACATAATTAAGGCTATCCTTACCTGGATGAATGACAACTGCCTCTAGCTCAACTCGGACAAGACTGAAGTACTCATTCTGGGACCCTCACCTTCAGTCTGCGATGACTCTTGATGGCCAGCCACCTTGGGATCCCCTCCCACGCGACAGACCACACAGGCAACCTCTGCATCATACTGGACTCATCACTCACTATGAACGTCAAATCAATGCAGTCTCCTCAGCCTGCTTCCACATCCTCCGTCTGCTTCAAAAGACATTCAGATGGATCCCCACAGAATCCAGAAAGACTGTCACCCATGCACTCATCACCAGCACACTCGACTACAGCAACGCTCACTATGCCGACATCAGCCAGAACAGCTCCAGGAGCTACAGAAAATCCATAAAATCACAGCCAGACTAGTCCTCGGCATCCCCACCGTAGCCACATCATGCACCACCACCTACAACTCCACGGGCTCCCAGTCAACAAGAGAATCACCTACAAGCTCCTCACACATGCCTCCAAAGCTCTCCACGATGAATGACCAGCATACCTGAACCACCGCCTCGCATTCCACGTGCCCTCCAGACCACTCCATTCTGCCCAGCTCGCCCTTGCCTCTGTCTCCAGGATCCACAAAACCAGAACCAGAGCAAGATCCATCTCCTACCTCACCTCCAACACCTGGAACATCCTGTCCCTCCACCTCAGGTAATCCACGTCGCAGTTCAATAAGGACCTTAAAACCTGCCTTTTCGAATGATTCTGCCCCCTGAGTGATCAGCAGCCTCCTCCACATCCCCCCAGTGCCTTGAGACCCTCATGGGTGAGTAGCCATGCTTTATAAGCCCCTGATTGATTGATTGACTGTGGTGTCAAAGTACCATAAAATGTTGTTGTCCTTACTACACTACTGCTAGAAACTTCATTCAACAAACTTGAATATGATCTACCAACAGGCCTTTAGGGTACATTTACGAAAATGCAAGCTCAAAGGAAAACCTAACCCTCTCCACTTTAGAGAACAAGTAATACATAATACTTCCGGTGGAATGTTTCGTGGAAACCTGCAAACATGGTGACGACTATCCTGAATGTGAGGACCCAAAAATGATGAAAGATGATCATCTGCTTTCCTGTAACTTACTGGTCCGTGGTTTTTCATGTTGAGAGAACTGATAATGCAGCCCATGGAGAAATAAGGGATAAAAGGCAAGGAAAGGAAGGTAGATAAAAAATACAGACCAGTCATCAGTGAATAATCCTGCTTTAGAAATAGTATGTAACACAGTGTCAGCATAATAGTCGGTGTAGGAAATTAGCATCTTTTGCGTGATGTCCCCTAGATTTTTGCCCTATCTGTTTTGATGGCTTGACTATTGTTCAGCAGGGGTAAAATAAATTGAGTTCTAAAGTGCCTTTGCTCACCCTTCAAACGTGTTTGAATTGGCAAACTCCTAATTTGTATATTTAAGTTACCTATAAGTCCCTACAATGTGGTACAAAGTGTATGCGGGCCCTAGAAGTTAAATTACACTTGTGTACTGCAGCACCTATTGTACCATCCACTACAGTGGTAGTTTAAACATGGCTTCAGGCTACCATAATAGCCTGACTAAATGTACTTAATTTATTGTTCAGTTCATTAAAACCTTAACAAAAGTACATCTGTAAGGCAGAAAAGAATAATTAAAAACATATTGTTTGCAGAACCAAAGTCAACAATTTAACAACACAATGAAGTAAAAACTCTAACTCCTCTGAGTGAGAGAGGTAGTGAAAATAGTAGAGAAAGTGCTGAGTGCAAAGAGCAGCAGACATCTATGCTGCAGTTATTTAACTTTAGAGAACAAAAGCTAAAGAAAGCACATAAAAAGTGCAGAAGCAATGAACAACTGTGCCATAATTTACACAATTCATAATTGCTAAAGAAGACGCATTGGCAAAAGTGAAAGAAGGCTAGAAGCAGCAAGACATAATACTTTGGGCAACGGGATGGCAGCACAAAACTGCGCCAGATCTTTAAGGGTGCTAAAAAAAGTGCTTCAATCCAAGAAAGGGCAGCATTGAGCACCATAGTGTGTCACTGCAGGTACATGAACTCGGTAAGTGTCAGGTGCCAAGGTACGGGAACCAAAAAAACCAAAAACAACTTATTAGAGAGCATCTAGGTGAATCAAAGTACTAGAGGGACAGCCTCCCAGGAAGCAGGATTGGACAGTGAATCATTTATGGGGTCAAGCTTCCAGAACTGCTTTGATGTTGGTGGTACCTAACTTCCCTGCAGCAGCTTGAATGAACTTGACAACTTTGATATTTAACATGGTGTTCTCAGGGTGTATGCTGGCAATTACGGCCTTATGGCATGTTCAAACCCCCAAGCAGTCATGTTCCCTGCAATGTAGGTCTTTCCTTAACTGTAGCAAGGAGGGACAAGTGCAGAGGATATGGATGATAGTTTACTGGCTCTGGCTGCAGTGTCAAAACATATAGGGGTATGGCTGAATAACCCCACACGGGCATGAAACTGGCTAAACATTAATATGGTATATACTGGTTATGCAGTTATTTATAACACAATGAAATATATTGATTAATTACTGGTTAGTGACTATGGTTTATATTGAACATTTTATTTTCTCTGTTATGGCACAGTAATTGTCAGTCCTTACATATAGTACCTGGAATGTATTTTAAAAGTAAACGAAAAAAGAGAAAAAAGGGGAGAAATCAAGAAGAATCACAACACAAAAATTAAAACTAAAACACGATTCATTTTGTCTCCAGTCTTCCTTCGAAATTAAACAGGATGTGGCTACACTCCTTACTTAATACGCTGTCCACATAGGAGGAAGTCCTTGAATGGTGTCACATTGGTAGGCAGACCTTCCCCGAACCCTTTAGTTATGTGTCCATATAATTATTCCATTTACTGAAAACTGGATGATGCCTCCAAAGGGGATTGTCTTTGCGTTTCGGCCTCACTTTAATTTGGGCCTCTTCAGGACTTCAGAAGATCAAAGTACCTATTAATCAAATGATATATGCACAATAAAATATTGGTGCCTTTGCGTGAACATTTAGTAATTTATTTAAGAGATAAATGGAATGTTGATGTTCTTCGCTGCAATAATATAGAGCTTTCTTCCTAGTGAGGCATACAATAGGTGCAAATACAGTGGAGAAATCTTGGGTAAACTGCATCAAAGTTGCCAAAACCTATAAAATACATCTTCTTACTGTTCTTTGTATTGGGCCACTGAACCGCTGCTTGGGCCATAATATTATCAATGCTGATACCTTGTGCAAATATAAAGTGCCATAAGAAGGATACTTTGTGCAGCTCAAACATGCATATTGTCAATTTTGCCAATAGAAAGTCTTTTTGCAATCTACATAGGACTTCCTGTATATTTTTCTAGTGATCTTCAGGGGTAAGAGAATATATCAAATTATCAGCTAGATACACCACAACAAACATCCCAACAATCTCACATGACACCATTTAAAAAGTGTTGCTAATTGGCAGGTGCTTTGGACAACCTAAAACAACATAACCACAAAGTCCTACTGACCAGATTATAAAAGCCATTGTCCATTTACTGCGATCCTTGATTTGTACTAAGTAGTAGGCGCCTCCTAGTCCAGTTTAATGATCCTTTTAGGACTAAGATTAGGATAATAGATGTTGTTTTTGAAATGCGATGTTATTCAGTTCTTTGTAATCTATCCATGGTCTCAGTTCTCCATGAAGCTTTGGTACAAAAAATGCTTGCTTGCATGTATACCCATCTCAGCGTTCGAAAAAAACAAAAGGAAGTATGTGTATGCATCTGTTAACTAACTTTGTTTCAGGATATTTCTTTTATTTTATTTTCGTACTTTGGATCATCGTCGTTGCTTGTTATAATGAGCCACCTCTGCCACTCACATAAAAGTAGTAAACTTGCACGCCCCTTTCACGAGCCGTGTTGTTCATTCAAACTACACATCATAGTCCACTCTTCGATCAATGCCAGCCTGCAAATATTTGGGCCTTTTAGCGGCCATTTGCCACCTTTCTCACAGAGAAATACCGCACCTGTGTTAAAGCTTTGCAAATCTGACTGGAAGAGCCAGGCGCCAGTACTTTGGAACTATGACTTCTAAAATATCCTGTTTTTTGGGGGGTTTTTTACTTGGCAGTTATGCGTCTGCCTTAATAAAAATGCAGCAATAGTATACATTGTTCTAATCAGCCTTAGAGTGATTTTTCTCTTCTGTTTAATATTTCAGGCATTTATTACAAACAGGCAATACTGCCTTTATCTGATTGCCCTATTTCTTTTGCTGACCTTGACTAAACATTGCTGGCTATGTCGATAACAACACCTCTGCCCAAAGCCTAGAACGTGGTGGCTCTAGATGGTTGGGAAACAGATTCTCTTTATTTTATTCACTACAAGGTCTTACTATCTTGATATTTGCCAACTGTAAATAAAAAACAGACTTGTCTTCTTTCCAATTAGAGGTCAAGTAATGAATAGAGGATTAAGCCTTGGTTTAGATGTCTCGGGAGAGCAGGCAACAATGATGCTTGGCTGGGATGTTTCCTGTGGGGTTTGTCCAGCTCTGGCTCACAAGCTCTCTTGGCAATCTGTGGTTATTTCTGTAACTTGTGAACCATACATGGGAAATGGACGTTTAATCTTTGTATCCCTTTCATTGTGAAGGTACAGTGAGTGCCCCTTTTCAGTATCTCCAGCTGCTTCCCATTCGACCCCCGCCCCCCTCTGTCACCTCCCCCCGTTACAGAGAAATATTGCCCTTTACATTCCCAAAATTATACTTGCTCGGAAATCAATAAGAACTTCATTTTTATTTGCTGACCATGCATTAATCCCCATGCTTCCTCTCAACACAGGCGTTGTTCAAAATGCTCATGGAATTATGCAATTAAGTATATTCGATTTGTGCTATGCTGTACATGTGTTCCAACTGGTGTTTTCATTTGTTTTCTTCTTCTTTAGTTGTTTCCTTACAACTGTTTTTTGCGGGGGCAGAGAAAGTTAACAATGTGTTGAGCTTAGAATTTTAAGAATAATATTAACACAGCTAGGCTTTAAGAACAATGCCACTGAAAATACCAGATATAACACATATGTAGCAACACATTAGTCCACTATTGGTACATGTATACAATAATTGCTAGAAACTACTTGCACCATTTTCCTTATGGGGGCTTATTTGCATGTTCGTGTAGGGTACAACTATCTGGGCATTGGGTTTCCAAGAGGCGCCCAACTCTATAAAACAGCTCCTACCTATTTTGCTTTCTTTTCCATCACCAAAAAGGCTATCCACACAATTCCACAACACACAATTCAACTCCACACATTTCCTATCCACACCACATATTCTGACACCAAACCACATAATTTAACTCAACAACACAATTACTCAACACACCACATACATCAAATCCACATCACAAAATTCCACATCATGCCACAAACTTCAACAGCACATCACATAATTAAAGTCCACTACATACCACTCCACAACACAAAATACCATTCAACTTAATTACACTCCATAACACACAATTCCACACCACATAATTCCAGTACACTCAATACCACATAATTGCTATCCTCATATTTACACTGCACACCATGCCACACAATTCCACTGCACAAATCCACTCCACATCACACAATTCCACAACTAACAATTCCCATCCATCCAACATAATTCAACTACACACCACATATATACACTTCATAACACTTGGGTAAAATACATTGTCATTTACAGCACCAATAGCTCTAACTCAACCTAATGCGAGACCTATTGCATTTCCAATGCTTGTTTGAAATGTTGCCAGAAATGACCAGTTAGAGCAACCCCCTTGACCTAGATAAAATAGGAGTATGTGGGCGTGCAATAGGTTTGGGGTTTTAGTCAATTCTTAAGTGGCAAACTTACACATCCCTGTTGTAGAAAATGTAGTTATTAGTTATGTGGCCTGTACAAGTAATAGGTTCACAGTTGTTTCTAGTACCACATTGTAGTGCTTGACTCTCTTAAGGCAGCGCAGTCCAAGGCCTACTCCGGGAGGTGGTATGGGCTAGTACTCATCATTCACTGGCACACAATAATAACACTCGATAAATGATTGTCCAGGGTAGGAAGCTGGCTCTCTATATAGTGCACTAAAACGAGGTACACTGTGCAGAGAGTCCAGTGGAGCCCAGATTGGTATACAGAGGCAAACGTAGATAATGCAAATGCCCTATTCATTGTATTGTGGGTGAGCAGTTAAGCTTATCAGAGGGTAGTGCTATGTATTTGTTGTGCTCATACAGGCAATAAATGATACACACACTTAAGAATAAATCCGAGATCCATTTATAAAAATAACCGATTTTCTTTAAAATAATTTTTCAGACCAAGAACTTCAATCTGAGGTAAGTACTTTTTAAGATATGAATTTTCAAAGCTCGCAAAATAACACACGCTTTTGCGCAAGAACAGACCATAGAAGACTGTGGGAGAAAATAGGAAAATACATATAAAATCATAAGGTTGGATCTTGAGGTTCACCTTCTGGATTTAGGTAAGTAGCACGGGCAGGTTCAGTGTTCCACCTGCAGATTGTCTGGAGTGTCCCGGATTTGGCCGGGAGCAGGGTGCTGAAGTAGTTGGTAGCAGGCGCTACGGAGCAAGGGGACCACCAGAAAAAACACTGCACAAGGGGACTTAAAAGTGATTCCGAGGGGTCACTCTCAATGGAGCAGGTCGCAAGGGCCTCAGGATCATGGGAGCACAGCTGGCTCATCGGTACCCAGGCCGGGAGAGCTGGGTGCAGAGCAGATAGGTTAGTCGAGTGACCTGCATCAAGATGTCTTTGTGGTCAGGGGCAGGCAGGTTGCAGGGATGATTCTAGGACAGCTGGGCCACTCCTGAATTGGGTCTCAGGGGTCTTATGTCCTTTGATGTGTCCTTGCCTCCTGGGAAGTTGGAGTCCGGATTGAGCTCTTCCTCTTGGTGTAGGTTGCTAAGGTCTGGTACCCTGGTTACTGGTGTGACACAGCAGGTCCTGTTATCTTCACACTTGGTAGGAAGACAGACCTGACCCTCTGGAGCTGATGTACCAGTTCTTACTTGGATGCTGCGTCGGAGTCGCCAGGGAGCAACAAGTCAGTTATCCAGACTCTGCAGGTTCAGTGCCTGTGGACTGGCTGGGAGTAGTTCCTCTATACAAGAGAATTCTCTGGCAATATGTAAAGGGCTGGAGGGGCTCTGGGGTTTTTGGAGGCCTCACAGTTGCAGGACGAGACAGCACACCATAATGGATGAGTTCTGTAAGCAGCAGGCAGGGTGTTGCACCAAACGTCTAAAATCTCAAGATGGAGAAATTGGAAAAGTAATGTCCACATCACCTGCCCCACCTTATGGGTGGTGCTGACTAAATGTGGGCACACATCCAAATCTAAATAATTTTCCCACCTGTCCTCCCACCAGAAGGGAAGCAGGAAAGGGGGGTTGGTATCCTACACTATCTGGAGATGCCTGGGTTGCAATTGAATGCGGCATCGCCTTTGAAGTTTCCCACCCTGGCAGGCCATCCCAGCCTGGCGGAGGTGTGAAGCACCTCTGCCCAGAGCAGGCTTTCTTCCTGGCCTCTGAAAGCACTGGCTCTCACCCTAGGAGCTCAGAAAAATGTCTGGTGTTAGCAGGCTGGCTAAGCTAGTCAGAGACCACACCAGTGCTTGGTAGGTTTTCAGGGCACTCTCTAAAAGGGTCTCCTGTGTGCAATTATTAATAAATCCAACACTGGCATCAGTGAGGATTTATGGCAAGATGTTTGGTACCAAACCTCTTTGCATACAGTGAAGCCATCATAGAGGTAGGAAACTCATGCTAAGTTTCCAGCCCATGTACGGTCTATGGCTTCCCTGGACACTTACAATATCCAAAAATGGACTTAGATATTGTAGGGTCATATCTGCTCATGCAGGTATGTCCCCATATGGCATATAGTACACCCTGCCTTAGGGCAGTAAGGCCTGCAGTATGGGTGACTTACCTATACCTCTTTTAGTGTCTGTGGGCATGGCACACAGAGTAGTGAGCCATGTGGTCTCTTCAGTTTTCTCTGCACCAAGACATGCAGCCTGCAGTGGCAGTTTGCATGGTCTTGGTGAAGGGTCCCTACAGTGGCACAATTTGTGCTGCAGCCGTAGTGAACCTTTTTCAGTCCCAATGCCCTAGGTACCAGTGGTACCATTTACTAGGGACTTATAGGGGTTGCTGATGTTGTGCCCATTGTTGTACAATTTGTAGGGAAAGAACAATGGTACTGGGAACCTGGTTAGCAGGGCCCCAGTACACCTCATAAACCAGGCAAAAAGTAGTGGGGCACTGCAATAAAAACCAAGCTTCCCACATCTAGTCAGTATTTTATCTTTAGAAAAAAGTAAAAGTACATTTATTACACATACAGCACTAATTACTATGCAATAATTTACAAATATGCACCCTAACAGATGAAAAATACCACATATGGAATTGTGTAATCCCTTGTGGCCCCCTAAAGAGGTCACACAAACATATCAAGTGAGTCTGTTGGTTTTGTCATGGGTTAAGAGCAACAAACCACATGTTAAAATTATCATTGTGTACTTAAATGCAATTGTCAAAAGTAATACTCTATCTTGAATGCACTTATTAATACTGATGAAACATAAACTGTGAGCAGAAATCATTGACATCATTAAGGTGAACTAAGATAGCATTTAGAATGAGTAAAACCTGTGTCCCCGTACGTTTTATACATTTTTCACCATCAAACTGCACCTATTACAGCAGCCCGTAGAGGGTGTCACATTGTCGTGATTCTGCACTGCAACCATACACATGGCCCCCAGAAGGTGCAGCACTCGCGGGTGTAAAGCAAAAGCTCCAACTTTAGGAGTGTTTGAAAATATGAGAAATAACTTGGGAAGTTATCTTTTTTGAATCCCACCCAACTTGGGGAGGTGGGGACTCTGGAAAGTTTCTTAGGGGAAAAGGCATTGTCCTCCTGAGTTTGTTGGTGGTGACCCTCCTGCCCTGGGGCCACCATAAGGGAAGAAACAACCACAAAAAGTGTAAAAACTGTCAGGCCCCGCAAGGCATTATGGGTCGGTCCTTCAGGAGCAGTGGATATTAGAGTATCGGCTCTCCCACTGAGTCGGGAGAGCAGTGATGTTTTTTTCTTGTTTTTTTCCCCTTGCTGCCTCATGCTGCGCACTTTAGCTCATGGTGCCCGGTTCGACCTGGGCACCTGTGTGCAGAATATCCACCTGGGGCTACCTTGGGGAGGGCACCCTCAGGTGCCCATGCCAGCTCCCCGCACGGGCAGCACTCCAGCTTGCTGCTAGGGGAGCCTGCTGCACTCTTCTGCCCTACCTGCTCCAGCGGGCAGGCACGTTGGTGGCGGTTGGCCTCTGCTCCCCCCAGTCACAGACACAGGGACCAGGGTGGGCCGGCCACGCGAGGGGATTGCAGTGGCACCCCATTCTCTCTTTAGACTCGGGGTCCGGCGATGATGCTCCCTCGCCCTCTTCTTCTTCAGGGCCCAGGGATAGGGTCCTGGGCCAACTTTCTACTTCGGTGGGGGGAGCGCGACGGCGCCCCTTCGTCAGCACTTCTCATGGGGCCCAGGGATGGGGTCCTGGGCCCATTGCTGATATCGCAGAGGAAGTGCCTCCCCTGCAGAGCTGTCTACTCGGAGGCTGACCCCTGGAGGAAAGCTGGAAAGGGCAGCAGAGCCCCATGCTTTTCGTCACTGGTAAAAGGGTCAAAGGCTGGCGAAACGCAAACGTCCATAACTCGGGCCCTGCGGGGCGATTTTTACATTCTTGGTCTCGTTTTGCTCCTGGTCGCGACCCCTAGCCACCTGGATCCCTTTCATCAGGCATCCTGGCCTCATAGGTGACAAACCTTGCAGGGTGCTGGTTTCACTGGCTCTGTGTGCCAGCCTTTTGCTTTTCTCTTACTCTGTGCTTCCCTCCTCCTTGACGCAGAAGGCCAGTCTTTCCCCCAATCAGTCCTCATGGGGTGTAAGGGAACCAGCTTCCCTGGTCCTGGGGGGATGCCCCACTTGTCCTGGGGTCAATTAGAGTTAGAGTCCTTAGTCCCGATAGCAGTCAGGGGGTTCTTCCTTCCAATTGTCCATGGCGGCTGCGTCCAGCTCCATTGTTGGTTTAAGCTTGTTCGAGACCAGTAAATTGCACAGAGGGCAGTCATTTCTGTTAATAATCTGATTACATCCACATAAGTGCTGTGTTCGACTCGCAATAAAGTCACTCAAAGTGTCACACATAAGGAATTGAAGTGTCACAGCTAAGCACACCAAAAGCATGGAAATGTCATACTTAAGCAAATGGAAAACTTCTAACGAAGGTCGAATGTGGTCGGATTTATGTGCAACAAGCAAGTTGGTGCACTTGTAGGGTGGATTTGAAAACCAGCAGAAAATGCATTAAAAAAAAATTACTTCAAAGTCACCCTTTTCTACTTTTTCAGATATTCTTTCAGGGAAACCTATTTAATGGTTCATTTTGTATTTTCTGAAGTTTAATATCTATTTAAGGTCGCAGAGAGTAGGAACGGCTGTGGGGTGTATAATTATGTCAGCAAAAGTATCCATTCAGGATGTTACTGTGTTTTCTCAGTAAATTCCAACATTCAAATTGGAGGATGATACACGCGTGCTAGTTAAATTCTATAAAATTATGAAAAGTAAACAGTACATATTAATGTATGGAATTCTGTCAATGTTCTTTTCTGGTGTAGATAGGTAGAATTTTAACATTTTCTGATTTATTATAACGATTTATTTTAGTTCCAACCGAGCTGCCTTGAAACACTTTGTCTTAAAAGTTAAATTGTAAAATGGAGGTTATAGTTTTATCCTAAAATGAAGTACACCATAGCCATAATCCATTTTAAACACTTCATCCCAGAAGCTTTTGCCCATGCATATGCGGATAAAATGTCTGAACGATAAACATGCCAAGACTGTTTGATCTAAAATAATCATTACAGAGGTGAACTGAGTCAAACAGTTCAAACAGCACTAAGAGTGGCTTTCTCATAATTTAAATAAGTAGCTGTAGAGGGAAGGTTCATTGAAGTTTAGAAAATTAGATTGTATCATTGGTGCCATAAGGAGCAGCGGCTGCTACTAGAAGAAACCTATTGGATGCATACAGAGCTTAGTCAGCCTTTCTCACCTGTGTAGGGCTGAAGGATGAATGTCACTGTGCATGTGTAAAGCATTCCAACCACACATGCACAAATTGCATGTGTGAAGCAAGAGGGTGAGGGGGGCAAGCTCCTCTGAGTTGAGCAGGTTTTTGTCGGTGCTTTGACCATCCAATGACCCTGGTGGGCCCTGACTATATGCTAAACTAGGACAGAGAACAGGAGAGCTGCCATTGTACGCGTGTGTGTGGGTGCAGTGTCTTGCACAAGTCCTGTCCTTGGCTTTGGCAGAGCCTTATCCTAGGGTAGCCAACAATTAAGGATGGTGAGTGTAAAACTTCAGGACAAGGGGTCAAAATTCAGGACAAAAATTCAGGACAGGAGCTCAAAATTCAGGACGAAAATTCGGAACAGGTATGCTTTGCAGACACATCAGTGGGTGTCATGTAATAGTATATAAATAAATAGGCAAGGAACATAAGTACAAGTCACTTCTCCTGCCCTGTCACTTCTCCTACCCCGTCACCGCTCCTTCCCTGTCATTTCCCCTGTCCCGTCACTGCTCCTGCCTGTTCACTGCTCCTGCCCCGTCACTGCTCCAGCCCGTTCACTGCCCCTGCCCGTTCACAGCTCCTGCCTGTTCACTGCGCCTGCCCGTTATCTGCTCCTGCCCGTTCACTGCTCCTACCCATTCACCACTCCTGCTCATGCCTAATCACTGCTCCTGCCCCGTCACTTTTCCTGCCCCGTCGCTTTTCCTGCCCTGTCACCGCTCCTGCTCCGTCACCGCTCCTAGCCATTCACTGCTCCTGCCCATTCACTGCTCCTGTCCGGTCAGCACTCTTGCTCATGCCGATCACCGCTCCTGCCCCATCACTTCTCCTGTCCCATCACTTCTCCTACTCCGTTCACTGCTCCTATCCGTTCACTGCTCCTATCGGTTCACTGCTCCTATCCATTCTCTGCTCCTGCCCGGTCACCGCTCCTGCTCATGCCTAATCACTGCTCCTGCCACATCACTTTTCCTGCCCCGTCACTTCTCCTGCCCTGTCACCTCTACTTTCCTGTTGTCTCTCCTGTTCCATCACTGCTCCTCACCCGTCACCTCTCCTGCCCTGTCACTTCTCCTGCCCTGTCACTTCTCGTGCCCCGTCACTTCTCCTGCCCGTTACTTCTCCTGCCCGGTCACCTCTCCTGCCCCATCACCTCTCCTTTCCTGTCGCCTCTTCTGTCCCGTCACTACCCCTGCCCTGTTCACTCTGTGTACAACATTGACAAATTACACAAGGTGGAAAATTCCCCACAGTACTCTGTTTGGGGAAAGCTCCTCTGTAATCACTTATTACGATCTCACTGGCACATGATATGCTAAAGGCAGTCAGCGGGCGCATTGTTATTCGAAAGGGGATAATCAGCCCCAATCGGAATGACAATGGGCCTGCCCACAGTCTGTGAGAGCTCAGGGAAGGGCTGCTGCAGCCTCTGGAGTTCAACAGAGAAGCACGAGCTGGCCCCTGAGAACTTTTAATCTCTTGGGGCAGCGAACGCTGTAATTAATGTCCAAAATTACGGACAAAAGGTGTCCATAAAAGGAATGATTACGGACAACGGACATCACACCAATATGGCAGACGGTCCGTGAAATTTACGGACGGTTGGCCCCCCTACCTTATCCACTGACTCCCCCTGATGACATAATAGCTTGCCTTTTGGACATTCTTGCTACCTGAGCCTTACAGTGCCACCAATTCACTTTAACAGTGTTTTACACTACGTCTCAAAGTACAGTATTTCCAAGTTGTCATTTTTACTAGTATAGGGTTTGCCATTTGTTCTTTCTAGTGTAATTGCATACCACCCCCTACTACATAAAGATGCAGATATATATCCATTGTGCAGCCTGTGTAGCTATGTAGCACATACTTTTCTAATGGGAACTATAGAGAAACCGACTGACACTGTGGAGAGCCACTGTCTTGATGTGAGCTGTGAAGGGCCCACAAAGCGCACAGATTGCACTCGCTTGGTCTGCACAGCACGATATTCCCTTATAGAAATTTGTGTGGTGTTGTATGTAAGTAACCCACAAAACATCAACAATTAAAAAACGAAAACAATGATGTTAAGAATACAAAGGGCATTGCACATATTTCTGTGGGTGTTGTGAACCGCAAGAGATGAAGGTTTGGAGGTGGAACAGATGGCTTAAAGAGGCCAGATAATCTTTTTAATGTATGCCACCCTCTGTGCCATTTAATCTAATATGGCATAATGCAATGCAGAACAAGAAATCATTATGCATTGTGTGCTAGGTTAACAAAAAAGACAGGTAAATGTAAAGGTCCTAGGTCACTGACATATGTGCTGGAAGTTAAGAGTGTTGAGGGTGCTGCAGCACCTCCAAAATAACTATGCTGGAATTAAGAAAGTGAGTGAAAAATAAAGATGTTTTAGACCTGTCAGCTTTAGGGTGGTCTTCCCCCAATGTTTTGCCTTCTTCCTCCACTTTGCTTTACCTCGTATTTGCTTGTGCTCTCTCCTCTAAACATGTTAATATTGGCTTATCCCCAATTAGCATATTTAATTTAGTTATAAGTCCTCGGTAGAGTGGTGCTACCTGTGCCTGGGACCTGTAAATTAAATGCTACTAGGGGGTCTGCCGTGTATGAGAGACAAGGGGCACCCTACTCACATGGAACCAGGGTACATAGTATATAAACAGAAACAATGGTTCCTATGGACAAAATAATAATCACAGGCTCAATGGCAGTAGAAAGGGGTAGGTGGATGTCAAAGAGAGATATAACACTGTATACTGTGAGATGTTTGTAAATTGAATGTTTTATATACAACATTTTCAACATATATTTAGAATCAGGTGCATAGTGTCCCCAGTGAACTGAAACCTACATAGCAGTTTGTGACATTTTGTGACATAAAAAGTTGGTTTCCACAATTACAAAGTCAACCAAAACACTAATATCAAATGGACACAGCCTTCTATTGCAGTAATAGAGGCTAATAAATGGTTCGCTTTGAATTTTGCGATGACGTTTTGACCCCGCAAACAATAAGGACCTAGCAATACAGGGGCATCTGAAAAAATGATAGAAGGTATCAGTGAGGGCCTGTGAGAAAGTGCCATCTTTCTTGCATGGTATGCCCCCACTTTTTGCTGAATTGCTGAAAGTACTTTGACTGAGTGTGCCCTGGACTCCTGCCAATCAGGTGCCCAAGGCCTATGTTCCTTCCCTAAAAATCTCAAACCCAAATTGGCAAACCCTGTCCACATGTCAGCCCCTAGTAAATGGTACCCTAGGTACCCAGGGCCTTGTGACCAGGGAAGGCCTCTAAGGGCTGCAGCACTCATTGTGCCATGCTTAGAGGCCCTGTACCCTAACACACACACACTGCACTTGCAGGCTAAGTGTCTGGGTATAAGACAAAACAAAGAGTCAACATGGCACACATCCCTGTGTGCCATGCCCACCACCTACACTGCCCTGGCATACATCAGCCACCCCTCTAGCTGGGTGCCCTATGCCAGTAGTGTGGGCACAGGAGCATGAGCCCTGTGCCCCTACAGTACCCAGGTCCATTCCTGGGCACTGTAAGTGCAGTGCTGCCCTTTAAGAGTCCATGGTGCTGAGAGCTCGTCAAACACAAACTCCCCAGCACAATAATGACAACACTGAAGACTGAGAAGTTTGGTATCAAACTTCTCAGCACAGTAAACCCGCACTGATGCCAGTGTGGGATTTAATGTACCAAGCACCCCAGAGGGCATCTTAGAGATGCCCCCTGAAACCTAACCTACAATCCACGTCTGGTCTGGGAGGCTGCCTAGGCTGCCACACAGCAGACATGTTGCTGGACCCCTGGGTAGGAGAGCCCCTGCTCTCCTGGGCCTGCAACAATGCACATCCTGGGTGAGGTGCTAGGTCTCCTCCCCCAGGATGGACAGGGGGAAGCTTCATAGGCAAGCCGCCTCTGTGAGCTTCCCCATGCCACTTGCTGCCCCCACTCTGGCGGGAATCCTGGCCGGAAACCCCAAATAAAGACAGGGGATGTGCCAGCCTACCAACCCCACCCCTCAGGTGGGGGAGGCAAGGTGAAGCACATCTCCGGGCGCTCGCCATCTTGAATAAGGGAGGCCCTGCCCAATCAGAACTAGGCTACTGCCCCCCTCCCACAGGAGAGTGACAGGATAGGGGGTGAACACACCCCAGGACAGGGACCATTGGTCCCTGCCCTTTACCGACCTGTAACGCCCCTAAATCTAGTATTTAGGGGCACCCTGAACCTTCCTTCCTTAGATTCCAGATTCCAAAAAACAAAGAAGAGCAAGAACAAAGAAGACCTGCCATGCAGCTGCTAAGAAGAGGAAGCCACCAACTGCTTTGGTCCCAGCCCAACCAGCCTGTCGACCCTCAAACCTGCTCCTGCTACATCCCGGCACCTCTTGTGGCCAGAAACCTCACAAACCCCGGAGGACATGGCTACCTTTTGACTCTAAGCACCTGGGACTCCCATGAGCAGAGGCTCTGCTCAAAACCAGCTTCTAACCCCTGGCATCAGCCCCGAACCTTGAACCCTGCACACTCTGCACCCGCCAAGCCTGGCCTGTGCCGGAGTGAACAAAGACCCCAAGGACGTCCCCCCGGCGACAGTGACCCCGAATCCGGCACCCAAGGACTCACCTCGACGCTCCTGACGACGCCTGCAGCCTCAGAACCAGGTACTCTCCCAACAGCGATCAACAGTGGGTAAGATTTCCCAACACCAAAAGGCACCCCTGCACCCGGTGCCCTGCGGCCCCTTGTGCCCAACTCCTGGGTACCTACCTATCCTCCAACTACCCAACTGCTTTTTAGCAACTATCGACCCATTTCTCTCCTGCCTAAACCTGCCAAGATACTGGAGAAGGTGGTACAGAAACAAGTGGCACTGTACTTAGAGTCAAATCAGCTGCTACACGACTCTCAGTCCGGTTTTAGATCCGGCTATAGCACCGAGACTGCGTTGCTTGAAGTCTCTGAAATTATCAGGGAATCAGTGGATAGGGGCGAGGAGGCCATGTTGGTCCTCCTCGACCTATCCGCTGCTTTTGATACTGTCTCCCACAAAATACTTACCTCCTGCCTACAGCAGCTAGGGGTCGGTGGGACAGTGCTGGCCTGGATTATTTCTTTCCTGTCTAGCCGTTCCCAAAGGGTTACGATGCACCCTTTTGAATCCGAAGACAAACCCCTCCTGTGTGGAGTGCCCCAGGGCTCTGCCTTGAGCCCTCTACTGTTTAATGCTTATGTGGCTCCTCTGGCCAAGGTAGTTGAATCCTGGGGCGTCAGGGTGGTCTCCTACGCTGACGATACTCAGCTTATCTTTTCCTTTCGAGACCATTCTGACTCCCTCTTCTCCAACTTTAGAAACTGCCTTGGTAACATATGCTCCTGGATGTCAGCCAATCACCTTGCCCTTAACACCGACAAAACCGAGGTTCTCTTTTTCAGTAAAAAATCCCCCCCCCCTGCAACCCTCTGGTGGCCTACCATTCTGAATCCCCCACCCTCTCCCGTGAAGGCAGCTCGTAACCTGGGCTTCATTTTTGACAACTCTTTGTCCGGAAATGCCCAAGTTAACAAAGTGGTAGGGGCCTGTTTCTCTAAACTTCGCATGATCAGAAAAATCTTCCCCTTCCTCCCTCTATCCTCACGCAAAACCGTAGTCCAGGCCCTTATCATCACCCATCTAGACTATGCTAATAGTCTATATGCAGGTGCCCCGCACTATCTTATTGACCGCCTGCAAATAGTCCAAAATGCGGCAGCCCGGCTCATCGGTAACATCCCTGCCCGTACTTCAGTCAGAGCCTACCGAGAAGAACTTCATTGGCTTCCCATTTCACGACGCATAGACTTTAAAATTCTGATCCTGACATTTCGGGCTATCCATGGTACTGGCCCACTTTATCTGAAAAAGCGTCTCAAGATCTCTGTTTCAGCCAGACATCTCAGATCCAATAACCTTCGTCTTCTGTTGGTTCCTAGATTCAGGCTTTCTCGGACTGGCGGCAGATCTTTCACCGTCACTGCCGCCAAGCTCTGGAATAGCCTCCCCTTTGACCTCAGGTTCTGCGAATCTGAGCCAGCCTTTCGCCGCAAACTCAAGACCTGGCTGTTCACTAGGCGGTAGGACTTGGAACTGTCAACTCCTCACCGTTTCCCATTTTCTCTGTGAGATATGATCTTGGTTACTCCTCATGGGGACAGTTATGTAATCTTAGCGCCGGGACACCTCCTTCGGAGGTAGCTGCGCGCTCTATAAGCTCCATAAATAAATAAATAAATAAACTTACCTCTCGATGTGGTGGTGGCACCTGAAGAATCTTCGTCCCCGAGCTTGCAGCCTTTGTTCAACCAGGAGCTTTCCCATTGAAACCCATTGAGCGCCCGAAGGCTCAAAAGCACCCAGCACCCAGACGCCCGAGTGGCCCTGGCAGTGTAACCTCTACACCTATCTACTTCCCCATTTGTCCTGAGCAAGTGACCAAGAGCCCAGCTGCCACAGACGTGTGGCCTGCTAGTCAGCAACCACCAACCAAGGCCCCCCTGCCTCCCATATGATAACATTGGGTCTAACTCACTCTGCATCCGGCTGCCCCTGTGCCGCTGAGGGTGTAACAACTGTACCTACCTGACCCTGGGAGACCCCTGAGTCTGTGCCCAGAACCTTAACTCTTCCAGTCGAGTACTTACCCAAAAGCCGATAACCCAATTTTCCTCCATAGGGTAACATTGACTGGTTTCTTCTGAAATTTCTTCTAAGTGTGGAGTTTCTAAAACTTAAAATATTCACCAAAAATCAACCGAGTAACGAAAACGAAAATACTCACCAGCTATTAGGAGAGATCCCAGTGCTGGATCTTGGTGCCCAGCACTGACCCTGAAAAATATTCACAACCGTACTTACCAGTAACCCAATTTTCTTCCGTAGGAAATCATTGACTGTTTTTCTGTGAAATTTCTTTTGTGTCGATTTTTGCAAACTTCAAATATTCTTTAAAAATCGTACCAACTGTGAAAACGTAATTACTTACCTGTTTTAGATAGAGGTCCCAGTACTGAGTCTAGGAACCCAGTACTGGATTGCAAAAGTAACGAGAACCTACTTTACCTGCAACTTGAATTTTCTCCCATAGGGAATCATTGACTATTTTCTATGAAATTCAACTTTTAAAATAGCAAAATATTGCCTAAAAATCCCAACAGTAACTAAGTCGACTTTTATCACTTGTTTCTAAGAACTGTCCCAGGACTGAATCTAGGATCCAGTCCTGGAGTTACAAAAGTAATTCTGAAAGTAATCTATTGCAAATAACTTAAAACTTCCATTGAGCTCAATACATTATTGTGTTTGAAATTGTGTTGCCGATTGCAACAACCTGTAACCAGTATTTGCAAAAGTCAATTGCATATTGCAAAAGTATTTACCTAAAGCATCTCATTCTGAGAAAGTATAGTTTAATACCTATTGTTGGTTTAAAATAAAACAAGCATATATATTTTTTATATAAACCATTGGCCTAGAGTTCAGTTATTGAGTGTGTGAGACCATTTGTTGACTGAGTGTGTACAACAAATGCTTTACACTGTCCTCTGATACTGCCTTACTGCTCGACCAAGCTACCACTTTAGAGAGTAAGGTTATATATAACTTTAGCCTCTGCCAAACCTCTGGGGACTGTGGACTCTGTGCACACTGTACCTATTTGGGAACAGTGTATACAGAGCCACTTTCTTACAGGGCCTAAGAAAGCAGGGCAGTGGGTATATGCTAACTGTAGACTGGTAGTAATAGCTGAAATAAGAATCTGCTGTCAGAGTGAATTGAGTGCAACCCAAAGACGTGAAAGTAAATGGGAGGGTACTCACATGGGACCCAGCCGGGAACTAGCGAGATTAGGAATAAGAAAATGCAGGAAATTATTAGTCGTCATTATAGTACATTACTAAAAGATCAGTGGTATAGCTGAAATGTAGGGAATCTTACCCCAGTGAGGGCAAGGAACTGACAGTTATTTGCGTGCCGTAAGTAAATTGCTGCATCAATATTTATACATGTCACAGCAAACCATGTGGGTAGAGCATTCACTAAAAAAAGAAAGAACAAGTTTCAATACTTGTGTTTGCAGTTGCTAGACTGAAAATAATTGATTCAGGGCCAGATGCTCTTACCTGTAAGGTTCACAAAATGACTCATGAATTAGTCATATAAAGCCACGAGCGTCAGCTTCATTGGAGTCCGTTAAAAGTAAATGGCTCAATAATAGTCCCAACCCTGATAATCCGTGTGGGTTGGAAAATTCTCTAAAATTAAATAAGGAGAGCATGGGTAAGTGCTGGTACGTACAGCGTGCATGGCTTGGCAAAAAGACAGTGGCTTCTTGTGGCTTTTACCCGTGTAGAAGATATCTCAAGGATGAATGAAGAAGGGCCGCAGGTGTCGACTTCAGTATGGATGCAGGAGTAGGATGAGGAAACTGCGCGAGTCCGTCTCCACTTGTAGAGTAACAAGGAGTCGGCACTGTAGTTCTTATATGGAAGACATGTTCCCTGCCGAAAATGGCAAACGTGGTAGATATCACTAGGGATTGCTCCACAAACCAGGATTTAAGATACTTTTGTTCAGGAGGCCTAGCTGGGTCCCTGTAGCCGGCCTGCACTCCATCGCGGTCGGCCTGAACTTGTGACTTGGACCTGGTCTGGTGCGACCAGATATCCACAGTTGGAGCTTTGTGCCTTTTGGCCCTCTTTTCTTTAAAAACCTTAAAATTCTATACCTCCGGTTCTACTAAGTGGGTTTTTGTCGTTTTGGTCTTGTTTAATTTATTTAATTAAGATCTGTTTTTCTAATCTGGTGTGGGATCGTTTTTGTGTGGTGTTGTCACTGTTTTACTCTTTGAAGTGTTGCACAATTACTTTACACATTACCTCCATGTTAAACCTGACTGCTCTGTGCCAAGCTACCAGGGGGTTGAGCACAGGTTAATTTGGGGTTTGCTAGTGCCTTACTCTGACAAGGATTGAGGTTGCTGCTTGACCAAGGCTCCCACCCCAGTCAAGCAACAAAACAATTTTTTACAAGATGCTTTTAAATTTAGCTTTTATTGTTGCATTTGCAATGTGTTCAAATACAGGGGTCAAATGTCAGGCTATGTCTTCTGACAAATCGCTGCTTACTCTTTTAACCCCTTCCCCGCTCATGACGGAACCACTCCGTCATGAGCCACGGGTGCCGTGTGCTCATGACGGAGTGGTTCCGTCATGCTGCGGCCGTTGGCCGCCGCTCCGCCCACGCTGCGCTAATTCCCCGCCTGTGCAGGCGATTAGCGCAGTGGGCGGAGTCGTGACGGAACCACTCCGTCATGAGCACAGCTCAACCGTGACTCATGACGGAGTGGCTCCGTCATGAGCACAGCACCACCGCGCTGCCCCCAAACCCCCCCCCAGCGCTGCGGCGGAATTCCTGCCGCAGCCAAGGGGTTAAAAGAGATATTGATGTTTACTTTTCATTCAGCTGCAAAGTGGGAGGTCTGTTCAAATCTCCAGTCGTGACATCCACCTTAGATGGAAATGCCATCTATTCAGGTTAATTTAATCTTGCCAGTATTCACGTACATTTGCAATTATGTTTCCACCCTAACTGCACACGGAAACATACTTTTTATAAGTGAATCAAGGCTTGGAAGAGCATGAAACATACCCTTGTTTTTATAAGGGCGCATGAACATGGATTTTTACACTTGGCAAAATGTTTCTTAGACGGAGAAAAAAATAGACACAAAGGTAGTCGTGTGGTTGCATCTTTACATCTTTAGCACAATTGTGGCTCTTCCACTCTGCGGGCAATCCACAGTTGTAGGGTTAGGACTATCAGGGCCATGCGTGGAAACTTCGCCTGCTAGTCTGTGAATCCTCCAAAAGCTGAGTAGTTCCGAATCGTCGACCTAAGCATATCATGTTGTGGTAATCTAGATTTTTTTTTCGTGAACGAGACTCCCATTAATTTGGGATTGTTCGCAGTCAAAATCCAAGTACCACTGCTTTTTAGAAGAAATCATCGCCCTGTTCGATACGATTGGTTTATCCTCCGCACAAAAGCAAACCCGGGTCCGCACGCGCTTTGTAAACTCTGTTACCCCTTGTGTGAGAAATAATGCGCGCGGAGATGAATACCAAGGGGCTGCACAGCGTTAATGTGGCACAGCTTGAGACAGAGAAAATACATGTCATTAACATATTTAGCTTGGCCATTAGTGGAAATATGCATATGTAACACAGTTACATTTAGTGAGTTTATAAATGCATACTAATGGAAAGGCGGCAGCGAAATAGGACACAAATAACTTATGCCCCCCCCCCACCCATTGTCCACAACACACCACACTCTGATTAAACAGATGGCAGGGCGTGAATTGTAAATGATTGTCTAATGGTGATGTATATTTTAGAGTTCAATGTATAAGTGTAATACTACACTTTGCTTCTTTAGGTCTCAAAATATTTTAATGCATTTGCAACATAGGTTTAAATAGAAGGTAAAGGAAAACCAATACTGAGGGGCGGATTTATCATTCTTTCACGCAGCGCAACACAGCAAATCCCCTTTCTGCGCTGTGTAACGGGGATGAATGCACTGTATTTAGAATTACAGGCACATTCCTGTACTTTCCTTCCGCTGGCGCACTTTTGACTGTCTAGCTCCAACGGAGGCCCCCTTGCGTCATGGTGCTAGGGTGCATGTGTTGTAGGCAGGATTATTGTTGTGCAAAAAGGGACAACACATGACAAAAAGAAGAAAAAACGAGAAGAAACAAAGATATTTGTCCTCTTTTCACCTCATCAGGGGAGGCATAGCATTTTCATGCATTCCCAGGTCTACCACTAATGATAAATCTGGGAATGCTCCAAAATCCGTGGGTGGATGCATGGGAACACCCACGCTTCACACATGGTACGCCTTCCTGGGGCAGAATAACTCAGGGTAGTGATTTGTGCTGCCTTGCGTTACTCTAGATTCATCAACCCATGCAGGGCCAAGCAAGGTGGCCTTGTGTGTCTTGATAAAGCTCACTTAAGTTTTGCATCGCCTTTGCACCGCCTTGCGTGGCGCAAGGGGGACATAAAACATTGATAAATATGGCCCTAAGTGTCAAATTGATATGTGATAAATAACATAAATAAATTATAGGCAAAAAGGATTTCTGTACTGTGCTTTTTATTTTTGCATTATTTTATTGGGTTTGCGTGACCGAATATATAATGTAGTCAAAAATGAAGTTTGTATTTTCATTATGTTATTTTTAAATAGCACAATATTTTCAAACAGTTATCAGTTAATGTATTGCCAATCTCAGTTTAAGAGTGATTATGCCGCACAATACCAGGCTAATAAATGCATCTATAACCTTTGTTCTTGATCTGCAAATACTTAAACATGTCACACCTTCACTTAAAAATTTTAACAGAAATTTAACAGCCTTGACCAGGGTCAGACTAGGACAGAAAATAGGCTTGGCCACCAAAACAAAAGTGGGTATGTTTTGCAAATGGTAGTAGTTTTGAACTTGTAAAGAGATGCAGCATAAGTGTTTTGTAAGGTATGTGAGACTGCATTGATTTGAGTTTGATGCAGGCAAAGTTTGTTTTAATAAGGAAACCAACAGTAAAAACCAACCCTGGAAAACTGAATTTGTTGCATTTGCCACGTATTCCATCATCTGCTGCATAATCTGCAGAGTTTAACAAAAACAGAAGGCTGTTTCTAGCTCAAACGGATCAAAAGTTACCAAAAAAACTATGGCAACTCTGGTTCCTGCGCACTGGAAGGCTTTTTTTTTGATAAAGGCAGACTGGTCATCTTTCAGTTGCTATTTGTTGCCTTTCGGTGTTAAATTGGTACTAATTAAGGTGAGCTCTTTTGTCAGACACTGGTACCAGGTGTAAAAATGACAAAATAATTAAGCAATACTATCACAAAAAGTGCTGCATAATTTTCCTTTTGTAGCTGCATAATTTAGTCAAATTTGCCACATAATTTGGTCCTCCTTTGCTGCACATTCCCAGTGGCGCTGGCGATAGGCCAGTCTCACCCTGACCATGACCAATTACGTTTCCGTCTCCTGCATGCCCTCTATAAGCAAAGTACCCTGGAAGTGGTGGATGGATTAGCATACCAAACTGGATCTCATCCTGTCCAAAACCTTCAACGCAATCTGTGAAATCCATCACAGATAATCACACTTGCTGCCCCTCATCTCAACAATTTAACCCAGCTAGTCCAATCTCGACAACCCACAACACCGAATTCAACATGTATGCTGATGATACACAGCTCTACCTCAAGCGTTGAGAGTCCTCATTAGACAGGCACCGATTGATTAATTTAATCTGTAGTGAAACATTGGACCATTAATCCGCTTCAAGGATTAATTGTCTCTTATGTCAGTAGAGCAATGTGAATTTGCTGAAACCAAAGGAAAAATATCCTTTCATTCAGAAAAAAATCTCAATGAATGTGTTTAAAATCCCTTTCCTGTCAGTGGCTTCTTCAGAATTGTTCCATTGATTTCTAAAGTTTTCACTCTGCTTTAACTTTCTGTATATGTTAGTGTGTAATTTGAGCAGATTCCTGCAGGTGGGACCCATTGGCACTAATTTTTATGGACCAACACTGGATCTAGAGCAAGAAAGAGAAAAACAAGAAAGGAGGAACAAAGGAGGAGGAGAGACAAAAACCAGTGATATAAATGGGCAGGGAGTGTATGGTGGTGGATTAAAGAGCATGAGGTGAAATCAAGACTACGCAGCCTTGGTAATCCGCATACTGGGCATTGATAGTGACAGCTATGGCCTTCTGAGCGAATCTTTGGGCCCTGGCATGTATTCTTTTATAAATTAAGCCCTAATGTTAGTGCACTACCTCTATAACCTTTATTTCATTCACATTGCCTGAGAGGCCACAGACTACCCAATGCGTTGCTCCAACATGTGAAATGATGCAACCTCTGTAGCAGAGGGAACTTCACGACTCTTCAAGTATTCAGTACCGTCCTCAACAGATCGATCAGTAAAGAGGAAAGATGTGCAAATAATCAGAGTAAAAGAGGAAGCTATAGAAGCAATTGGGTAAAGTGTTTAGTTTGTTTTGCAACGAAAAGATCTCATATTGTCACAAAATGATTCAAATGCAAGTGTTCAAGTCCAGAATAATAGGTAGTTCTGCCACAGATTGTTTACCTATTGGAAGACTACAGCTTTCACTCTTTCAAATTGAATATTGATCCTTAGAAGAGTACGATGAAATGTCAACAAATCCTGTATGTGATTGTAGAACATGTATTTTTCTAATTCTTCGTAAAACGTCTTTTCTGTTATTGTGGTCAGGACAAGAAGAAAGTCATTGATGTTGACAATTGCTAAAATGTACGCAGTATATATGAGCTGTTTATTGTGATTGCATTGATTGGCCTGATATTCTTTGCAAATGTGCAGCTCTACTTTGACCTTCAGGAGGAAAACATGAACCAGCCTATTTATGATTAGGAACCCTGAATTAAGCTGTTTTCCAGATTGATTTTTGTGGGATAAAGTAGCCCCTGCTGTACATTATAGGTCACTAAGGAGTTCCATGACAATATAGAGGAATGAGGTTGGAAACAAAGTTAATTTATAAGGTCATGGAAGTTTTAGGTGACTTCCAATATCCTTATTGTGCACTGCAGGGGGTACTTTATTCCTTATAATACATGGTCACACTATCACCCTTCCCATAAACCACCTAAATCCTTGGTAGACAGCTCTTTCACATGAAGAATAAAAATATATCTCTAGTGTAAAATTAAACACACCAAAAAAGCTGTTAGTTATTTGTCGCAAACAGATGTTATAATCTGTTTAATACAAGTCAATTAAACACAAAAGCACAGTAATTTGAACTGCATAGAAAATTCGGGAAGATTCTAACTTTTCTATATGTAAAGCAAAAAGTAAACATTACCATAAATATATGCTTTCTGCTTGTGTTTAAACACCTAGAAAAACAGAGCATCTGCTTTAATTATGCTCCATGGCCTGACCTGCCATTTTCCTCTGCCGTTGACTCTGGCAGCAGGCCTAGTGACATCAGAAATCAACTATAATAAGTTATTACTGATGAGCAGCTACGTCATGTCTTTATAAGAGGTGACTGAGTGCCTCACAAGGCGCCTATTATTAGAGAATGTTTTTTATACAGGTATTGCAGAATACCATATGTTATACAGAAATAGAGACAGGCTTTTACACAGGGATTGTAGAATCCCATGTATTTTTCATATATTACCTCACACACATCAACTGCCTTAGCTAAATTATATATCTTTTTAAAATATCTTTGTCTTTTCAGCAGTAAACATCAATCAACCACTGGTAAGGATACCAGTACATATCAAGCAATATATAGAGTATCAAAGAGAAAAAGAAGAAAATTGGGGGAGGCTTGGGGGGAGAGAGAAGGGTAGAAAAGTGGGGAGATGATATGGAAGGCTTCCATCATGAGTGCTCTTAAAGCTGAAATCAATACAATACATCGTGGCATCTTGGTCAACCACTGCCAGATCGGGCTGTATCCGCTTTCCATGTCATGCAGGTTAATACTAGAAAATTCAAGTTAATCTCTTTCAATACAATGCAGTTTGATGCAAGTCTATTAAGTTCAGTTCAAAGTGACTTCTGTTGGAAAGTAGAGTAGGCATGTCTGAAGCCTGCCCAACCATACTGTGGTTATATGTAGCAAGCTAAACCAAGCCTTTCTTCCAATGCACGTTCCAATGCTAGTTGCACAAATCATCTACAGGTGCATGAGAGAATAGTTGATGGCAGACCAGTTGGCTGAGGCAACCATATGTGAATGAGAGGAGAATCTGTGTAAGGGTAGGCAAGGAGGGGGTAAGGGCACCCATTCCAGTTGGGATATACATTTGCTTTAGGAGCAAAGAAGCAGTTGAGTAATCAATTCCATAAGACATTTCCTTATTTAGGGTGATATTTATCAACATTCGAGACTATTTGTTGGATGCTGCTAATCCCTCTGGGTGTGAAAGAATATCAAGGTGTGAAATTAGTTATAGTGTGTGCCGTATGTCATGTACAGTAGTAAAATTTCATAGTGTTCACATCTACGCTAGATGTGGACGTCAAGTAATGGTGGCCAAATCTGAAAATAGATCTCCACCTTATCATGTACTTTGTCTAGAAGTCGCTTTTACGAGGCAGCCTAATACATTTCTGACATTCTTACATCATGAGTGAGCCGAAGTGGAGAGTTCCAGTGTCAGATAACGCATAGTAACTTTTATTATCGCCGTGCATAGCTAGCTACTTTAGCGATTTGTCAAGCAGGGTAAGTTTGCTGTTTCTTCCAGCATTATCACACAACCTGGAATGTATGTGGGGATGGCTAGGGATTTGTTAAGGGTGTCTCCCACCTCACCTCATAAATAACGTTTGCCAGGACTGTCATGCAGTATGTTAATGATATTGCAGTGTGAGTGCCTACACCTGGAGCAGTTTGAAAGATGCAGTAGCCCTTTTAGGTCTCGCCTGGGCAACGCTTGCGCTATCTCTTCGAAACATGCTGAATTCAGGATATGTTTATAGAAAACAAGAGCCACCCATATGTCCCTGTGAACTGGGTATTACTGTTAAGTAAGAAAATGTTCACAAGGAACTTATTCAGAATAGTACATTTGTAATATGGAGTAGAAATTATACTCACAACTGATTTAATCAAAAGACAAACGAGTACACCAAAAATTATTTCACTTTGCCAAGGAAAACAATTACTTAATTAGCCTGGAGAGCTTATTTACTTCAGCCGAAGTAAATATACTTTATTATATAAATCACAATTATATCACAAACATTTTATATTTTTCAGGCACATAAGAAAAACGGTGAAAAGGTGAGAAAAGATATAATAGAACCCAGTGAAGTGATCATAGCCTACAAAGTGAACATAATATTTAGGAGGTCTTAAAAAACAATGAGAGGCATGTGATAGTGTGACTAATCTTTTTTGCTCTCCCTTTGTTGGTGTCGATGACGTTTCAACACACTCTGGGTAAGGGGTCTCTTCAGGACAATTATCTGGGGACTACAAACAGGGGAAAGGTAAGTGCCGGTAATGTGTTGGACCCACTAGTCGTTTAAAAACTCCAGGTTAGAGATTGTCTTACCTAATAGTATTCACAGCACGAATTAGAGGTGAGTGGTTGATAACGTATTAATCGTATCTGATGCAGCCTAAAATAAAAAAGGGGTTTATATAATTCAAACGATATATCCCTACATGATGTGTCTATCTGAAAATTATATATAGGGCCATCATTTATTAGTCCCATAAAAAATCAAAACTTAATCCTAGTATGAGAATTAATTGAACATCTCAATTGGTTTGAAGGGCCACCATCATGTATTAGTCTCATAAAAAATCAAAACTTAATCCTAGTATGAGAAATGATTGAACATCTCAATTAGTTTGAAAGGCCACATCTCTGTTGGTGGCTGGCCCTATCTTAGTACACATAGCAAAGACCCATATGTTAATATAGTATTATACAATAAGACTGATTGGCCACTACATTTATACCTCTAGCAGTCACTTACTTGGGGCATCTAGTGTCTCCGCTGTGTCTGTGATCACACACAAGACATGTCGGTAGAGGCTAACGGGTACATAGTCTGTTTAAAGGGTCTGCAAAGAGTATGAAATAAGGGACAAGTCGATATATAAGGCTGGAATGTTCTTAATCTACACTATCACTTAGGATATATATGTACGTACAGATTACTCACATGACAGCCGCAATGGACCGTCGTATCTGTAGGCTTGAGGAATCGCTGTCCAAGTCCAACCCGCATTTGTGTATAATGTTCCCGCTGTAATTATATTATCTGTGGAACGTTAAGGCAGAGATTAATGCCGGTGTATCTCATAGGGGTTCAAACTAAGGAGAGCGATATTGATAAATTGGCTTACTTTTCAGGAGACGAACGAGTGAAGCATCCGATCCAGCCGCGCAAGTCGGTAACTTGCAACCTGTGTGCCACCCGTAACCCGGAAGTGTTTAAATTAACCCGGGGAGGTTACACATGCGCAAGGGAGGGGGCAAACTAGATTCGTCAGCGGCCATCTTAAGATGTGTCTTGATACATCATTATACCTGATAGTATTCTAGTTAAATAACCGTAACATCTTATTTAGGGAGGCACATCAGTTAAAGGAGAAAGAAAACAATTGTATGATAATTAAAGTGTTGGTTCAGACAATTAGTATTTAAACATTTAACTACCTTGTCTCTTTACTCCACAGTATCTTATGAATTACATCAGAGAACAAGTAGTCGGCAGAAAAACAATGTCTACAGTAAGAAAACTCAGTGTCATTCGTCAGCGGCCATCTTACAGTGTGTCTTGGTATATCATTATACCAGATAAGATTCTAGTAAATTAACCGTAACATATTCGACCACCTATCGTATGACAACATAGCTATTTCATGAATAGAGCCCTATTCAAGTCGTATTTCAATGCAAGCTAATGAACCTCCGCCATTCCTCTAAACTGTTCAAACCTCGACTTGTCGATTGACACTTATCGATCCATTTACATTCCAATGTTTGCAACAGTATAGAAATATCACCTCCCCTAGGAGGCAGTTTTGCTTTCTCAAATACCTGCCACCTGATGTCATCGGGTGAATGAGCTTTTTCCTTGTAATGCTCTACAAGTGGGGCATTTTCAGTTGAACACCGTATTCTGCTACGATGTTGGCAGATACGGCTTTTTACTGGCTGAGTGGTTTGTCCAACATAGATTAACTCACATGGACACCAGATGCAGTATATGACATTGGATGTCGAGCAGTTCGAAAAGTCGCGCAGGGTGTAGTTTATATTTTCATGGGAAAAAGACTTTGTTTCCTTAGTAAACTTACATGCGATACAAGTACCACATTTATGGTGTCCAGTTATAGGGGGTAAAGCCCAAAGATCATTAATACTGGTTTTGGTTTTCGTAATACTTGTGTCGGAGTGGACCAAATGATCCCTTATGTTTTTCCCTTTTCTGAACGAGAACATTGGTAATTCATGACCGATGTTAAGGGTATTCAATGTGAGCCAGTGTCTTTTAATGGTCTTCTGGATTTGTGTGCTTAAAGGACAAAAAGTGGTTACACATACCAATTGGGTAGATGGTACTTTTACAGATTTTTCCAGAAGTGTTTCACGAGGACTAAACCAAGCTCGTTTCATTGACGTTTTTATTAGTCTCTTTGGGTAGCCTCTCTCTTTCAGTCTTGTGCTCAGTATGTTTGCCTCTCGGAAAAAATCAACCTTCTCAGTACAATTCCTTCTAAGCCTTAAAAATTGTCCATAAGGAAGGCCATCCTTCAAGGCTCTAGGATGAAAGCTTTTGTACTGAAGCAGGGTATTTCTATCCGTGGGTTTACGGTAAAGAGTTACATTTAGTTGATTGTTGTTATTTCTGATTTTCAAATCCAGTAATGGAATTGACTCTTTGTCGGAGTTCGATGTAAACTTCAAAGACGATTGACATTCATGTAAGTATTTGATGAACGATTCAAGGTCTGATTCATTACCCTTCCATATGAAGAAGATGTCATCAATATAACGCCTCCAGCATCTTATGTTGTTAATAAATGGGTTGGAGGCGTCATAGATGCATCTTTCCTCAAGAGCGCCAACATAAAGGTTCGCTAAATTTGGCGCGAAAATAGCGCCCATGGATGTACCTGAGCATTGTTGATAATATGAGGTATTGAATTTGAAATAGTTCATAGTCAGAGATATTTTGAGAAGGTCAATTATAAACTCCGTAGGAACCAGGACAGGGCCTGGACGTGTGTTAAGGACGGATCTAATTACTTCCATACTTTCAGCTTGGGGTATATTAGTATACAACGACTCTATGTCCATTGTAACTAATGTCTCCTCAATAGGGTCAAAATCCATACCTTCTATTAGGGTAATCATATATGTCCTATCCCTAACGTATGCAGGTAGGTCAAGAACATAATCTTTGATAAAGCTGTTTATATAGTTCCCAAGAGGTTCTAGGACCGATCCACAACCTGAAAGGATAGGTCTGCCTGGTGGGTTGGCAAGGTCTTTATGCACTTTCGGTAGTGTGTATAGGACCGGGGTCCTCGGGAGTTTTGTATTTAAATATTCAAATTCTTGTTTATTTAAAAAGCCTTCATCAACTCCTCTCTGTGTGACCACAAGTATACATTCCTGAATTTGACTTATAGGATCTCTTTGTAATCTTTTGTAATGATTGTTGTTGCTTAATTGTCTCATTATTTCTGCTTCATAATTTTTCCTCTCCTGAATGACAATTCCACCCCCCTTATCTGCCGGTTTCAAAATGATTGACTCATCTCTTTTCAGGTTGTTAAGGGCTTCACGTTCTAATTTGGTGATATTATACGGAGTATAAGTTCTTCTACTTTTTAGTTTCAGGATATCTGCAAGAACTCCTTTTTCAAATGCCACAATTTCTGCAGGCATCATACTGTTCGATGGAAAAAATGTAGATTTTGGTCTCTTTAGGGGTTTGTTTGGATCTGGGACGACAAAAAAATCAACCACAACCACACGTCTCCCTACAACAGCCTTTTTTAGGACAGGGCCCAAGGGGCAGAGGCACCAATCGGAACCAGAGAAGGAACTGGCATCAATTTGCAGGAGAAAGGCAAACTCGACGCCAATACTACACATGGGGCCCCCCGGGACATTAGAAACTGTACCTAGTGAGACATCATTACTGACACATATTCAAGATCAAATATACGATCCTCTGTTCAATACGACTATGCAGAACTTAGACAATACCATTCCTGTCTTTAATTTGTCAGCACACCAATTAAACATTAATGAATTATCGTTACTTAACAAAGGCCTCTCTTATGTCCTAATAGAATCTACTGATTTTTTCAAACTGCAGACTGAATTGCATAGATTTTTTAGAACATTGAGATTAAAAGTGTTTTTTAGCGATAGAGAGACAGTGGTCCCAGATCCAAACAAACCCCTAATGAGACCAAAATCTACATTTTTTCCATCGAACAGTATGATGCCTGCAGAAATTGTGGCATTTGAAAAAGGAGTTCTTGCAGATATCCTGAAACTAAAAAGTAGAAGAACTTATACTCCGTATAATATCACCAAATTAGAACGTGAAGCCCTTAACAACCTGAAAAGAGATGAGTCAATCATTTTGAAACCGGCAGATTAGGGGGGTGGAATTGTCATTCAGGAGAGGAAAAATTATGAAGCAGAAATAACGAGACAATTAAGCAACAACAATCATTACAAAAGATTACAAAGAGATCCTATAAGTCAAATTCAGGAATGTATACTTGTGGTCACACAGAGAGGAGTTGATGAAGGCTTTTTAAATAAACAAGAATTTGAATATTTAAATACAAAACTCCCGAGGACCCCGGTCCTATACACACTACCGAAAGTGCATAAAGACCTTGCCAACCCACCAGGCAGACCTATCCTTTCAGGTTGTGGATCGGTCCTAGAACCTCTTGGGAACTATATAAACAGCTTTATCAAAGATTATGTTCTTGACCTACCTGCATACGTTAGGGATAGGACATATATGATTACCCTAATAGAAGGTATGGATTTTGACCCTATTGAGGAGACATTAGTTACAATGGACATAGAGTCGTTGTATACTAATATACCCCAAGCTGAAAGTATGGAAGTAATTAGATCCGTCCTTAACACCCGTCCAGGTCCTGTCCTGGTTCCTACGGAGTTTATAATTGACCTTCTCAAAATATCTCTGACTATGAACTATTTCAAATTCAATACCTCATATTATCAACAATGCTCAGGTACATCCATGGGCGCTATTTTCACGCCAAATTTAGCGAACCTTTATGTTGGCGCTCTTGAGGAAAGATGCATCTATGACGCCTCCAACCCATTTATTAACAACATAAGATGCTGGAGGCGTTATATTGATGACATCTTCTTCATATGGAAGGGTAATGAATCAGACCTTGAATCGTTCATCAAATACTTACATGAATGTCAATCGTCTTTGAAGTTTACATCGAACTCCGACAAAGAGTCAATTCCATTACTGGATTTGAAAATCAGAAATAACAACAATCAACTAAATGTAACTCTTTACCGTAAACCCACGGATAGAAATACCCTGCTTCAGTACAAAAGCTTACATCTTAGAGCCTTGAAGGATGGCCTTCCTTATGGACAATTTTTAAGGCTTAGAAGGAATTGTACTGAGAAGGTTGATTTTTTCCGAGAGGCAAACATACTGAGCACAAGACTGAAAGAGAGAGGCTACCCAAAGAGACTAATAAAAACGTCAATGAAACGAGCTTGGTTTAGTCCTCGTGAAACACTTCTGGAAAAATCTGTAAAAGTACCATCTACCCAATTGGTATGTGTAACCACTTTTTGTCCTTTAAGCACACAAATCCAGAAGACCATTAAAAGACACTGGCTCACATTGAATACCCTTAAAATCGGTCATGAATTACCAATGTTCTCGTTCAGAAAAGGGAAAAACATAAGGGATCATTTGGTCCACTCCGACACAAGTATTACGAAAACCAAAACCAGTATTAATGATCTTTGGGCTTTACCCCCTATAACTGGACACCATAAATGTGGTAGTTGTATCGCATGTAAGTTTACTAAGGAAACAAAGTCTTTTTCCCATGAAAATATAAACTACACCCTGCGCGACTTTTCGAACTGCTCGACATCCAATGTCATATACTGCATTTGGTGTCCATGTGAGTTAATCTATATTGGACAAACCACTCAGCCAGTAAAAAGCCGTATCTGCCAACATCGTAGCAGAATACGGTGTTCAACTGAAAATGCCCCACTTGTAGAGCATTACAAGGAAAAAGCTCATTCACCCGATGACATCAGGTGGCAGGTAATTGAGAAAGCAAAACTGCCTCCCAGGGGAGGTGATATTTCTATACTGTTGCAAACATTGGAATGTAAATGGATCGATAAGTGTCAATCGACAAGTTGAGGTTTGAACAGTTTAGAGGAATGGCGGAGGTTCATTAGCTTGCATTGAAATACGACTTGAATAGGGCTCTATTCATGAAATAGCTATGTTGTCATACGATAGGTGGTCGAATATGTGGCCAAGATCACCACTCCAAAATACTCTTTATCTGGAGGTTTTTTGAATTTGTAACTGAGCTTTCATACTGTAAACACTGTTTTACTGTTTCCCGGCCTACTCCATCTCCTCTGGTGTAATTTATGAGACCTTGTGGAGTAAGGAGATAAGGTGGTCAAATGTTTGAATACTAATTGCTTGAACCAATGCTTTGTAAATCATTCAATTGGTTCTTTTACTTTCAATTGATGTGCCTTTCTGAACAAGATGTTAAGGTTAATTTACTAGAATCTTATCTGGTATAATGATATACCAAGACACACTGTAAGATGGCCGCTGACGAATAACACTGAGTTTTCTTACTGTAGACATTGTTTTTCTGCCGACTACTTGTTCTCTGATGTAATTCATAAGATACTGTGGAGTAAAGAGACAAGGTAGTTAAATGTTTAAATACTAATTGTCTGAACCAACACTTTAATTATCATACAATTGTTTTCTTTCTCCTTTAACTGATGTGCCTCCCTAAATAAGATGTTACGGTTATTTAACTAGAATACTATCAGGTATAATGATGTATCAAGACACATCTTAAGATGGCCGCTGACGAATCTAGTTTGCCCCCTCCCTTGCGCATGTGTAACCTCCCCGGGTTAATTTAAACACTTCCGGGTTACGGGTGGCACACAGGTTGCAAGTTACCGACTTGCGCGGCTGGATCGGATGCTTCACTCGTTCGTCTCCTGAAAAGTAAGCCAATTTATCAATATCGCTCTCCTTAGTTTGAACCCCTATGAGATACACCGGCATTAATCTCTGCCTTAACGTTCCACAGATAATATAATTACAGCGGGAACATTATACACAAATGCGGGTTGGACTTGGACAGCGATTCCTCAAGCCTACAGATACGACGGTCCATTGCGGCTGTCATGTGAGTAATCTGTACGTACATATATATCCTAAGTGATAGTGTAGATTAAGAACATTCCAGCCTTATATATCGACTTGTCCCTTATTTCATACTCTTTGCAGACCCTTTAAACAGACTATGTACCCGTTAGCCTCTACCGACATGTCTTGTGTGTGATCACAGACACAGCGGAGACACTAGATGCCCCAAGTAAGTGACTGCTAGAGGTATAAATGTAGTGGCCAATCAGTCTTATTGTATAATACTATATTAACATATGGGTCTTTGCGATGTGTACTAAGATAGGGCCAGCCACCAACAGAGATGTGGCCTTTCAAACTAATTGAGATGTTCAATCATTTCTCATACTAGGATTAAGTTTTGATTTTTTATGAGACTAATACATGATGGTGGCCCTTCAAACCAATTGAGATGTTCAATTAATTCTCATACTAGGATTAAGTTTTGATTTTTTATGGGACTAATAAATGATGGCCCTATATATAATTTTCAGATAGACACATCATGTAGGGATATATCGTTTGAATTATATAAACCCCTTTTTTATTTTAGGCTGCATCAGATACGATTAATACGTTATCAACCACTCACCTCTAATTCGTGCTGTGAATACTATTAGGTAAGCCAATCTCTAACCTGGAGTTTTTAGACGACTAGTGGGTCCAACACATTACCGGCACTTACCTTTCCCCTGTTTGTAGTCCCCAGATAATTGTCCTGAAGAGACCCCTTACCCAGAGTGGGTTGAAACGTCGTCGACACCAACAAAGGGAGAGCAAAAAAGATTCGTCACACTATCACATGCCTCTCATTGTTTTTTAAGACCTCCTAAATATTATGTTCACTTTGTAGGCTATGATCACTTCACTGGGTTCTATTATATCTTTTCTCACCTTTTCACCGTTTTTCTTATGTGCCTGAAAAATATAAAATGTTTGTGATATAATTGTGATTTATATAATAAAGTATATTTACTTCGGCTGAAGTAAATAAGCTCTCCAGGCTAATTAAGTAATTGTTTTCCTTGGCAAAGTGAAATAATTTTTGGTATACTCGTTTGTCTTTTGATTAAATCAGTTGTGAGTATAATTTCTACTCCATATTACAAATGTACTATTCTGAATAAGTTCCTTGTGAACATTTTCTTACTTAACAGTATTCAGGATATGGGCATTTATCTCTGCCCACTTTCCGCCCATCTCTCCTGTTACTGTCCTTTGTAAATGGTGACTTTTCATTGATCAATAGGCTTAGTTGTCCCTCCTTAGTACCTCCTTTTCTCCTGTTGTAACCTCCCATAAGGACTGCCCTTGTTACATGTCTTTTTACTCTGTATGTTATATTTGCAGTTTTTGAGCATTATTTTCTTACATTTCTTTCTTCAAACTGCTTTTTCAGGCACTACAGGATCTCCTCAACCTGCCCTGTTTTCCTCACAGCGTGGCGCCCGATCATGAGCGCTACGTTTTATCTTTGAAAGATGCTCCCTCCCCTCCCTGCTTCACGGCCGGCCATATTGCTTTGTTTTAGGTAAGGCTTTTACATTAGTTGCTTTCTCTTTACTTTTGCACAACACAGCACAGCACTCCTGTACGTGCTATGCTGTTTCATGGCCGGCCGCTGCGCTTGACACTTAAATTACTTGCTTTACACGACCACATGCCCAATATGTACACTGCACTTTGTTCCAGCCCTACTGCTTGGCCTCGCTCTCTGCTGCCATGGCGAGGTACTCATCGCAGGTGTAGAGAGCGACAAGGTGCTGGTGCTTTGCCATGTCTCCAAGCTTAATTGTATCATCATGCACATAAATTTAATAAGCACAGGCTCCGCGCTTGAGGTTGTAGTGATGGAGCGGGTAAAATGTTTTCTTTTTATATACCCAATCCATTTATGTATGTTTATATTAAAATGACTAATGAATAATTATAATGATTAATAGTTTGATGTGTAAGTACTAAACCAACCTTATTGACAGAAAGAATACACGTGGGAATGCATTTGCATGACTAAAATAATAAGTGAACTAAGTCTGTATGCATATTAAAACCATAAATGTTGCTTGAGTAATGTTATTGTGATTTGCGCTCAAATAAACCAGCATTAACTGCTTTGAATGTTGCCTATGGCTAGATAAATGCATACACATAAGGGTATTAGCAAGGGAATAACACTGTTTAAATCATTTCTATGTATTAATACGATTTTGTGTTTCTTTGCTTAAAGTTGACTATTCTGGCCTACCAAAAGATGGCCGCCGACTGAAACCTAACTAAAGTACATTACTTCATCATTTTAACAATGGAGGAAGGCGCCTGCACTGACTTCATTCGTGTCCTTTGTGTGACTTGTCAGACCATGCCCATGAAGACTACCCTGGGCGAGGTGCCAATGCCCCTGAATGTGAAGCAAATGTTGCAAGTGAGAATATGAACTATCGAACCCAACCTGTTTCAACGAACTGATACATTTAGGATCACGGATATTCTTTCCCATACATTTGCTTTGAGACTTTTCCCGCATGGGAGAATTTGAAATGTTTCCTAATGTACTGAGATGTATTTGAATTCAGCCAATCGGATTTCTGTGAAATGAGAAAATGTATCATTGATATGTAAATTTTAGTATAAATATTAGTAAGGGCATTTTCAGAAGCTACTGACGGAGAATCGATGATCAGAGATCCTTATGCTGACGGAGAGGATGGTGACTCTATATGATAAACAAGAACTCTGATGAATTTAATGAGGACCAGTTCTGACTTAGAGAACGACAATCAGCCAGAATAGGTAAATATGACAAAAGATAATATTACATTATTAAGATTTAACCTGCATTTAAATTAGATAAAAGAAAATCATTATTTGAATTACCGTGTCGGGTGATTATTTCATTGAAATGTTTATTGATAGTTTGAGAGTTAAAGTGTCATTAAACTAAATGCCAACTAAATGATTCAATCGACCTCTTGATGGAGGAATTGTTAGGGTGATTCAGGAGAAGTGGTTTTCCTCTATCAAAGAGAAGAGTTGTGGTTCGGAATTGATGTCCCTTTGTAGGCACGGATAGTTTGAGAGAATGAATGTTGATGTTATGGGCCCCACCAGCGAGTGATGTGTGTATGTGTGTGTGACTGAGAAATCATTCTGTCCGAGGAAGCAAGGGGTAATTGAGTAACCCGAAGTGCACCAGTATTTCTGGTAGCTAGAGATGGTTTTTATTGTTTTGGTTTGATGATTTATGGCCTGTATATAGCTTATCGATTATGGATTGGTATTGATATGTATACTAACACTATATGTTGAAGTCGTATTGAGTTTTATGTAGTCTGTACGGTTTCTGGGATGTAAGAAGTCGGTGACAGTTCCGTAGTAGGGCAAAGGTAAGCGCTGCTCTCGAGAAAGACGGGATTGTGGTTGCCCGTAGGAAGAACGGGGAAAAAAGTGTAACAATTGAAGTTGCGCGTCGCATTGTCTAGGTTTGATTCGGTGACATTGTCGTGTGTTGCCATTAGAGACATTTTCTGTATGAGAAAAGTGCGTATGATAGCGAAGGGTACCTGTGAAATTTTGGTCTTTAAGTACCAGGAAACCAATTGGCATACCGATAACGCTTATCACTGAAAAGGTAGCAGGTGTTCTCTGAGCTTGAGTGAAGGACAAAGTAGAGGTAAGCGCTGCTTTGTTAACGTATGTCATAATTCTGTAGTAGGACAGACTGTTCGCTGTTCTCGGGAAAGACAGAAGTCTGTGTGAATGTACTACATTTTCCGTGTGAAAGTGCGTGAATGAAATAGCATTCAGGTTAATTGCGGAACTCTGGTTTTATTTCTCAGGAGCATTGCGTTTCCAACTATGTGTCTTAATTCCGGAGAAAACAGTTAAATGATGCTTGATAGAAGGGTAAAGTAGAGGGATGTGCTACTTTATCAATGGAAGTAATGATTCTGTAGTAGAGCAGAGGTAAGCACTGCTCTCGGGAAAGGCAGGATTCTCGTGGGAAAGGTCTATTACTATTCTGTGGTTAGCGAAGCAGACAATGGAGATGTTTATATGTTGTAACTAAGAGTATCGAAAATTGAAACAAAGTCTGCCGAGTAGTCTTGTAAAGGAGGGGTAGACTGGAGACAGGAGACAGGAGCAGGAGCTGCTGCAGCGACTGCTGACATTAGAAAGACCGCGCTGGTATTGGACAGTGGGTCAGAACAGCAGAAACGCCCTGATTGGTGCGTTAGTGTGTGCCGCGAAAGGATTGGGAGAAGTACAGGGTGACGTGGACGCTCCAGGATTGGTGCATTAGTGTGAGTCGCGCTGGGATTTGAGGATTGTGACAGTGACGTAGACGCTCCAGGATTGGTGTGTAAGTGAAAGTCGTGCTGCTATTGAACTAGAGACCGTATAGTTGACAAAAACCCTAGGTGTTCACGGAAGAAAGGAAGATGTATTACCATTCAGTCAAAAAGAAGAAGAAATCCCTATTTAGTAAAATAAAAGGGTGGTTTGTGAAAGACAAAGATATTGTGACGAGGGAAGGACAGTTACTTCCTCCGACGAAGACACCCGCATCCTTCATGGTTGCGAAATATGGGTACCATACTTGCATTTGGTTAGACAATTGGGCAAAATATACAAGAGATGACGGAGTTTTAGCATTTCCGGAGCATGGTTCATTTAATTTGGCAATTTTAAGGAACCTACGTGAAAGAATGATGGGATTAGACCCCCGTCCGAGACCTACACAGTTTGAGGCATTCACTGAGTGGGAAGATGAGATGCATGAGCGAGAAAAACAGAGAAATGGCAGTAGGTACAGATATATGTTTGGACGGCCCAATGATCGTGAAACTCATTGTGATCGAATGAGAAGGTGGAGAGATGCAAGTATGACGGAAGGACTGTTTCCCGTTAGAGCTGCAGGAGAAAATGAAGGAAGGAAATGTGTAGAGAAGAGACATAATGTAGAACCTAGAAGGTATGGAGCAAATGAATCGGAGGACGATGTCCTAGATGATATGTTGTACAAAAACCCACCTCCGTACAGAAAAGAATCAGAAATATCAACCCCAGGTACTCCAGTAAGGGAAACCTTACGAATTATTAAAACAGAGGTTACGACACCAGAGCTGAAGAGGAGAAATTCCCTTAGGGAAAGAGAGATGGAAAATAAAGCTGGAAGTGAAAATTCAAAAGAATTAGCAAAAACCACGTTAAAATTAAAAGAGAAAATAAGAGAATTGACTAAAAATCTAGAAGCAGTTACAGTCCCTGTAACCATAGGTCCAGTAATGCCCATTTTTGAGAAGCAGAAAGAAAGTGAGCATGGTTTAACAGTTCCGTATGTAAGCAGTAGACAAGCGGAATAGCCCCAAATGAAAGCAAGGGAGAATCCTTGGAGACACACAATGAGTGAAGGTGGACTAAATATGTCAAATAACCCGTTTTATAGTCCTGATTCTGTAGAAAGAGACAGAATAGTAGGAGGACCAATATTAGAACCACAAAGAATGACAGAACCAGGCAATGTAGAAAAATCAGTAGGCATAACTACAGATGAATTGAGCGAATGGTTGAAGAGTCTGCAGGGAAAAGAGAAAGAATCTCAAACTATTGATGTGGCAAAATTACGCATGGTGTTAGAAGAATTAATAGTAGGGACAATTCCCTTGGAAAAGCTGAAAAATTACCAGGATGAGGAACTGTTGTTTTTGTGTAAGAGCGTCACTTGGAGAGCGAAGAATTTACATGACAGGCTAGAAGAAATAGCAAGTGAAATGGGAATTGACATGGATAAGGTAAAAGCTTTACAGAAACCTTACCGAGTGGATTTCACGGAAAAGGATATTGAAAATCTGAACACTGCAGAACGAATAGGGCAGATTAAGGATCTAATCACAGTGTTAAGGAAATGGGGAGATGTGGACAAATGGAAGAGCAGGTGGTATAGAAAGCGGGATGATACCTCAGACAGAACTTTCCCAGCATTTCCTGTGAGAGAAAAGGAAAAGGTAGTGACAGAGTTTCCCATGAGAGAGATTCCAGGAGGGGGATATGTACATGTCCCGTGGACAAGACAGGACATTTTGTCATTTACAAATGACTTCCCTCGATTGCGAGAAAAGCCCGTCGAGTGGTACAGACAGGTGAATAGATTTGTTAAGCTGTCAAAGGTGCTGTGGATTGATTTAAATAGTCTATTTGATATAATAGTGCCAGCAGACTTATGGGCAGAATGCAAAATAGTTATTGATTGGCCAACTAAAGAATACCCGAGAGACCCCAAAACAGGAGCACCAGACCCCGAGGTAATGAAGAAATACGAACAGGTTATGGTATTTTCGAAAAACAAAGTGCCTCCCAAAGAAACAGATTGGGTTAAAATAGATCGAACGCATCAGGAAGTGAAAGAATCAGTTCATGCTTACTATGAAAGACTAATATTGGCTTTCAAACAGTTTAGTGGAGATGAAAATCTGGGAGAAAAGGATCTGAGTCATTTTGTATACAGATTTGTGTATGGTTTACGCCCCGAGATTAGTGAAATGATCAAGCAGCATACGGTAGACTGGCAGAGCAAGAAAATAGATGAGATCTTGAGACATGCCAAATACTTTAGTGATGAGATTGAGGCAAAGCAGCGAAAACTAAAAGAAAAAGCAATGTGGGCTCAAGTGAAAGTCGCAGAAAGACAGGAAGCTCAGCTGGTCGAGCAAGCTAATAACCCAGGAATCAAACCGAGATTTGGCCCAGGCAAGGGGAAGGGTAATATAGAAGAAGCCAAAAAGAAGTTTCCATGCCACAATTGTGGAAGGTTAGGGCATTGGAAATCCGAGTGTAAATATCCACCAAGTACTAATAATGAAAATCCATCATTGAATCCACAGGTGCAGTGTGAGGTGGGTGGCCAGTCGCAGCAAGAGCAGAAGACTGACCACAGAATCAGGTGCCAAATCCGCCACTACCGCAAAGCAGGAATACCCAGAAATACAATAAAGAAGTGGGATTCTACAATGAAGAACAGGTAAACAAACCGCAACGCGCAAGCGCCGTTTCACAATATTGGCTGCGAAATGAGGAAAGTGATTCAGAGGAGAATTATTGACGGTGCCGAAGGGAGGAAGAAGAGTGCGTGCTTGGCGCTACTCTAGAAATAGATCAGACAGGACCATTCGTAGATGGGAAAATTAATGATGAAAACATTACTTTTCTAGTAGACACTGGAGCTACACGATCAACTGTCAGGTCAGCAGATGTAAAGAATCTTCCTCTCTCGGATGAAACAATCCAAGTAGTTGGTGTGTCAAACACACAGATTAGGACCTACCTTACTGAACTGGTAAAGGTTAAAATAGGGAAATTCACAGACATGCACCGTTTTGTAGTGTGTGATACCGGTCCTGTGAATTTGTTAGGAAGGGATCTGTTGTGCAAGATGAATTGCACTATATTCTGTACCCCCGATGGAATAGCATTTGAGACACCAGATGAGGATGTACTGTATAAAATGACAATAGCTAACCAAGAGCATGAAGTTATAGGAACTTATGCAGTATTCAACCCTGATGAATTACCCAAAGAATTGAAGCAGTCTGTGAAAGCAGGTGTCTGGGATTTTACTGGAGAAGATGTAGGCCTTATGAGAAATATAGATCCAGTAAAAATTTCATTAAAAGAAGGAGTAGTTTATCCAAACATTCCACAATACAGACTGACACCTGAGATAATCGAAGGAGTGACACCTTTAATTGAGAAAATGATTCAACAAGGAGTTTTGAGGGAAATCATGAGCAGCCCATGTAACTCACCTATAATGGGACTGAAGAAGCCTAATGGAAAGTGCAGAATAGTGCAGGATTTGAGAAAAATTAACAAAATTGTTGTGTCATGCTGTCCCATTGTTCCAAATCCATCAGTGATTTTGTACCAGATTCCCCATGATGCAGAATGGTACACAGTAATTGATTTGTGTCATGCTTTCTTTTCCATTCCATTGCATCATGACAGCCAGCCGATATTTGCATTTCGGTTTGGAGAGCGTATTTTGGCATGGTGCCGAATTCCACAGGGGTACACAGAGAGCCCCTCAATATTTAATCAGTTGTTGAAGAAATCTCTGGAAAGTCTAACGATGCCTGAAAATTCAGTTTTGGTCCAGTACATCGATGATCTACTGGTGGCATCAAAAACGCGTGAAGCTTGTGAAACAGATACCATAGCTTTGCTGAATCATTTGGCAGATGGAGGACTAAAGGTTTCTCCGACAAAATTGCAATTCTGCAAAAAGGAAGTACAATACCTAGGACATAACATTGAAAAAGGGCTGAGAAAAGTGACAATAGACAGAATCAAAATTATTAGAGGGATGAGAGCTCCAATGACCCAGAGAGAAGTGAGAATGTTCCTAGGGATGGTTGGCTACTGTCGTCAGTGGATAAGTAACTTTTCCCTGATTGCTAAGCCCTTGGTAAAGTTGACAAAAAGTGAGGTTAAAGATCCTCTTGAATTGAACAAAGAAGAATTGGCAGCATTCTGACAATTGAAGGACAAACTTTGTGAAGCCCCAGCTTTGGGTATGCCAGACTATGAGAAAGAGTTTGAATTGTACTGTACTGAGAGAAACGGATGTGCACTCTCAGTGTTAATACAGAAACATGGAAGACTGAGGAGACCAGTTGCATATTTCTCATTGATGCTAGATCCAGTAGCGGTGGGTCTGCCAGGATGTCTGAAAGCAGTAGCTGCAACATGTCGAAGTCTAGAGCAAAGTGAGGGAATTGTGATGGGATATCCATTAAGAGTGTTTGTACCTCATGATGTGGCGATCCTTTTAACAAGGAGCCAAACACAGTTCATGTCACATAGTCGGCTGACTAAGTATGGGAAGGTCATTCTAGGTACAACCAATGTGAGTCTGGAGAGATTTGTGAATGTGAATCCAGCTACACTATTACCAAATGCGGAGAGAGTGGAGTTAAGAGATGATGTTGATCATGATTGCTTGGATGTGCTTGATTTCTGCACAAAACCCAGACCAGACATAAAAGATTTACCATTGCCAGAAAGTGATTATGTGATGTTTGTGGATGGATCTTGTTTAAGAACGGATGAAGGATTGTTGAGTGCAGCATATGCAATATGCACAGTTGCAGCAGTTGTGGAAGCATCGCATTTGAAAGGAGTCAAATCCGCTCAAGTAGCAGAACTAGTGGCACTGACAAAGGCATGCAAAATTGGGAAGAATGTGAGAGTGACTGTGATAATTGACAGCCAGTACGGCTTTGGAGTTGTCCACGACTTCGGCCAACTTTGGCTGCAGAGAGGTTTCCTGACCTCCAGTGGAACTCATATAAAAAATGCAGAAGTGGTTGGAAAGTTACTTGAAGCAATACAGTTGCCTAAAGAACTGGCTGTTGTTAAATGTGCTGCTCATAGTCAAGGTAGTGATTACATCGCTACTGGGAATCGATACGCAAATTACATGGCTCAGTACTGTGCCAGAAACCAGTACTCAATCTTTAGGGGAAAAGAAAAGGAAATGTCTTCTTGCTCCTTAATGTTCACTAATGTTGTGGGAACATGGGAAGAGGTGGGTAAAAGCAGGTTGTGCCCCAAGGGAGAAAGACCATGTATGGGTCTATAGGGATGGAAGACCAGTTATGCCTAATAGCATGATGTCAACCATGGCACGGATGTATCATGGCCAAGGGCACCTAGGGAGGGATGCCATGATAAGGGCCTTTAAGCAGACCTGGTACAATGCAAAATTCAGGTTGGTAGCAGAAAGTCTCTGTCAAAGATGCCTGATATGTCAGCAGTACAATCCTGGAAGAAAAACAGTGGTAAGCCTAGGCACAATAGGTCGAGAGGGAGGACCTTTCACCAGAATGCAAATAGATTTCATTGAAATGCCCCCTTATAACAGGTTGAGGTATGTTCTGGCGGTAGTTTGTCTATTCTCCAGGTGGGTGGAGGCGTACCCAACAAGAAGAAATGATGGACTCACAGTGGCCAAACTATTGTTGAGGGAATTAATTCCAAGATTCGGGTTCCCAGTGACCATTGAGTCAGACAGAGGAGGACATTTTTACAATGAGATCATGGGATTGATTTGTGAAGCATTGGGTGTACAGCAAAAACTACATTGTGCCTATCGACCAGAGGCTTCTGGTGTGGTGGAACAAATGAATGGTACGATCAAAAACAGAATAGGGAAAATGTGTTTAGCCACAGGAATGAAATGGCCTGATGTCTTGCCTCTAGTCTTGATGACGATCAGATCTACTCCAGACAGAACTACAGGTTTGAGTCCCCACGAAACTATCATGGGACGAGCCATGAGACACGCATTTGTTCCAGTCAACAAATTGATGACAATAACTGATGACATGATTTTGGATTACTGTAAAGGCCTGGCTGACGCAGTCCATTCTGTGTTTCACCAGGTTGGAGCGGATGCCACCACCCTTGAGAGGAAACCAGCCCATGATCTGAGCCCAGGTGACTGGGTGAGAATAAAAGTCCACAGAAGAAGGAATTGCTTGGTTCCAAGGTGGGGAAGGCCAAGGCAAGTTATCCTGATCGCAACAACTGCTGTGAAGTGTGCTGGATTGAAAAATTGGATACATGCAGGTCATACTTTGAGAGTCCCAAATCCAGCAGACAGCATTGGGAAAGAATATTTTGATGCTTCGGAATCGAGTGCTGATTCAGATGAAGAGAATTCAAAGACAAAAGAAAATCCTGAAAGGGGGGAGAAGGAGCCAAGATTAGTTCCAACCCCAAGAGAAGAAATCCTGAGGAAGAGATTGCAGATTTCAGACAGTTCAGATTCTGGAGGTGAACAAAACGCCAGTGGCGAGCACAGAAAGAAGAAAAGAAAAGAATGTATCAGCAGAAGTAACATTCACACCAGACGAAAGAGTAGGAGAAGTTCCACCGGAGAAAATTCTTGAAGGAGAAGAAGGGACAGGTACAGAGAGAGAGGGACAGATTGCGGAGGATCCCCGAGGAGGTGTAGGGAATTGCAACACCCAGTTAGGTGAAGGGACAAGTAGTCAGCAGGAAGATTGCGTGTCGGAGACCCGAGGAGGGACAGAAGTAGGGCAAATACAAGAGGTGGAGAAAGAAACTGTTGAAAAGGAAAAGCAAAACGAGACAGAATCTGAAGACAGTGAAACTGATATACCAGAGGGTCGAGTTCTAAGAAAGAGAACTTGGATCGAGGAAAGAAATGGTAAAGAAGGTAAACTAAGAAGAAATGCTAAAGGAGACCTTTGGCCAAACAAAATAAAGAGACTGAGATACCGATTGACACGAGTCAAACCCACAAAAGCTGAACAAGTGAATGAAGTGACCCGTCAGCTCAAAGGAAAAGAGGGTGAGACAGAGGTGTCTGAAGAACACAAAAGATCAAGAAAACCCAACCAGAAGTATAAGTCCCCTGAATGGACGTATGTGGCACTGCCTGAACAAGGAGAAGAGGTAGATAGTCAAGGAAATCCAGAGGAGACTTTACTGAAAGTGGTGGAGGAAGAAGAAACAGCGGAAATCCTGAGAGTTATCCTATCCAATATTGGAGAAGAAGCGGAAATTCAGGAATTTCTGTATGTGGATGATGAAAAGGAAGTGAAAAACGATGAGATGCCAAACTGAGTAATTTCAAGAAGATCATTGTAGAAAATATAATGAATTGAATAAGAAATTGAAGAACTGGGTTAACCTGATAAGTGCTTTGCTCTTTCAGGTGAAGGAGTAAGGAGTGGAGTAGAAGAGGCTAAGAGGCTAAGTCAAAAGACTTTCTTAGGGAAATTAGGTAGTACAATATTAGGGAAGATATTATTTCCATTAACATGTGTGATTTTCATATTATTAATACTTAGATTAGGATGTATGTGTTGCAAACACAAAAGAAATAAAAAGAAAATTAGACGAGAAATTATTAAAAAGATGGAAAAGAAACAAGAAAGAGATTTTGAAGAGATAGAATTAGAAGAATGGAAGGAGACTATGTATGACAAAATAAAAAGAGAAGATGAAGGGGAAACCTAATTATGATCGAGCAAGAAAACATTTTGAATTTCCAGAAAAATGGGAAAATAAATTGAGTTCTTTTTGTGGGTTTTGATTTTGTGGTGATAAAATCACCAAAGGGGGGATTGATGGAGCGGGTAAAATGTTTTCTTTTTATATACCCAATCCATTTATGTATGTTTATATTAAAATGACTAATGAATAATTATAATGATTAATAGTTTGATGTGTAAGTACTAAACCAACCTTATTGACAGAAAGAATACACGTGGGAATGCATTTGCATGACTAAAATAATAAGTGAACTAAGTCTGTATGCATATTAAAACCATAAATGTTGCTTGAGTAATGTTATTGTGATTTGCGCTTCAATAAACCAGCATTAACTGCTTTGAATGTTGCCTATGGCTAGATAAATGCATACACATAAGGGTATTAGCAAGAGAATAACACTGTTTAAATCAGTTCTATGTATTAATACGATTTTGTGTTTCTTTGCTTAAAGTTGACTATTCTGGCCTACCAAAAGATGGCCGCCGACTGAAACTTAACTAAAGTACATTACTTCATCATTTGAACAAGGGAGGAAGGCGCCTGCACTGACTTCATTTGTGTCCTTTGTTTGACTTGTCAGACCATGCCCATGAAGACTACCCTGGGCGAGGTGCCAATGCCCCTGAATGTGAAGCAAATGTTGCAAGTGAGAATATGAACTATCGAACCCAACCTGTTTCAACGAACTGATACATTTAGGATCACGGATATTCTTTCCCATACATTTGCTTTGAGACTTTTCCCGCATGGGAGAATTTGAAATGTTTCCTAATGTACTGAGATGTATTTGAATTCAGCCAATCGGATTTCTGTGAAATGAGAAAATGTATCATTGATATGTAAATTTTAGTATAAATATTAGTAGACTAGAGAGGGCATTTTCAGAAGCTACTGACGGAGAATCGATGATCAGAGATCCTTATGCTGACGGAGAGGACGGTGACTCTATATGATAAACAAGAACTCTGATGAATTTAATGAGGACCAGTTCTGACTTAGAGAACGACAATTAGCCAGAATAGGTAAATATGACAAAAGATAATATTACATTATTAAGATTTAACCTGCATTTAAATTAGATCAAAGAAAATCATTACTTGAAATACCGTGTCGGGTGATTATTTCATTGAAATGTTTATTGATAGTTTGAGAGTTAAAGTGTCATTAAACTAAATGACAACTAAATGATTCAATCGACCTCTTGATGGAGGAATTGTTAGGGTAATTCAGGAGAAGTGGTTTTCCTCTATCAAAGAGAACAGTTGTGGTTCGGAATTGATGTCCCTTTGTAGGCACGGATAGTTTGAGAGAATGAATGTTGGTGTTATGGGCCTCACCAGCGAGTGATGTGTGTATGTGTGTGACTGAGAAATCATTCTGTCCGAGGAAGCAAGGGGTAATTGAGTAACCCGAACTGCACCAGTAGCACAGCGCCCGCTTAATTTAATATGCACGGGTGCCGCTCTTGATGTTAATGGCACCCACTTTGATCATTATATATTTTTTTAAATCAACAAATCCGATCCTTCTGTTGCTCTGTCTGAGGGCGGGCCCACCAACAACATCACTAGCTTGCGAGAAGGGACAGGAAAGGAGCACCAGCCTGGTACCAGCTATCTTGCTTGGCCTCTCTCTCTGCTGCCATGGGAAAGTACTCATCGCAGGTGTAGAGAGCGACGAGGTGCAAATCTGTTGGATTTGTCACAACACAAGTTTTTCTATTTGCCTATGCATTTGTTTTAAAGACTTGTGTCTGTTTGCTAGAAAGCTAAGATTTCTTTTAAACAGAGCACTAGCTCCACAGTGGAGCCACGGTGCCTGGTCATTGCAAGCTGCTCCCAGCTCGATCACAGAGATTGGATGAAATAAATAATGGACTACAAAAGAGAATACTGTTATTGTAATTATAATTGCATTTAAATAGTGCTTAGTACCCCTGACGAGGCGTTGTAGTTATGTCACATTGGCGAACACAACTGCAAAAAGAAGATATTTTTACTAACTGCACAAGAAGTACCACAGAAACTCATACACATTTGTGAAAATTAGGTGAAATACTTGGTTAAATAATAATACATTAAAAACTTTGAACTCATTTCACCTTCACCGTGCCCTTGCTTAATTCAACATCTTCGCATGTTATTTGAACCAGCAACCATCCTTAGTAGGATTTAAATTTTTGTCGACTATAGATCGATTTCTCCGGCACGAGGATTTTCCGATACCAGGGCAAAAATGTTTTGTTGTGCATGTCTCTTACTCTTACTAATCTAATAAGGCTATTCGTTACAGTTTGACGCTCCTTCATAATGGCACTGCACAGCACCTGCCTGTTTTGGATTTAAAGTTGCACATTTCACTATGACTTGCACATTAGGGCTTTCCTATCCCTACCCCCACATATCCCCATCCTCTATAAAGATCCACAATAAGGTTTCTCTGGTAAATGGGCGTGGGATACATTAGCTTGGTTCTTTCGTCGCTCTAGATTCTGTTAGAGGTGGGCGAGCGAACAAACTAAGAGGGAGAGTCCAGCCAATGGTCCGGTTTTGGTTCTAGGAGCCTGTGCACGAGAAGAACAATGAAAAATGGGTCAAACACACACAAAGATCACATCTTGGCCTATAATAACAACAAAGATCTCACTGCATAAGATCAATAATAACCTGGACATTTACCCTTCCATTGACAAAAGAAAACATTTCATTTTGTTTGCTTATAAACACCCTCCGAACGAGCAAAAATAAATGCATCTTTGATCTATTGCTGTTCAGGTGGGAAAAACATGGTCAAGGACTACATGAAGCCCTCCCCTATGTGTATCAAACCATTCCACACCAACAAGTAGAACAAGCATTTGCAATGCAATAGGTCTCGCATTAAGGAAAGTTTAAGCTATTAGCGTTGCAAGTTGCAAATAATAATGCAACGCCAATAGCTCAAACTTTCAGTAATGCGAGACCTACTGCATTGCCAATTGCTGTTTCTTTAGCTTTCAGGAGTCCAGTACCATTACTGGATTGACTTGACTGTACAGAATTTGAGTCTACATTCCCACACCCCGCAGTCTAAGATAATGATCGCATTTGCCCAGTCCTCCATGGAGTACTCGGTGGGCAGAAGTGTCAGCCTGAGATTGGAAGCATGAATGTTGGACCAACATATTGTAGAAGCCAGACATTACCCTTTTGTATTGTCTCTGGCAGCGTAGGTAAGATACAATAGGGAAGTGTTAGAAATTGGATCTTTATTTGGCAGAGGTTTCACCCTGTCCATGTAGGGACCACAATCCTAGCCAAGGTAAGCTAGATACACACATCATATCAACCTGTTCGCGCACTCTGGTAGCTTGGCACAGAACCGGCAGATTTAACTTAAGAGGGCAATCTGTAAAGTATTTGTGCAACTGACATGCACACAGTAACACAATGAAAACACCACAAAAAGACACCACACAGATTTAGAAAAGTAGAGAAAATTTGTCTGCATAAAACAAGATCAAAACAACAAAAATCCAATAAGTAGAGGTTTAGAAATAAATTTTTAAAGAAGAAACAAAAAATAGTGCTTAGAAGTCACTAGCGGTCAATAGGTTACTTGAGGCTGTGAGGGACTGGTACAAATCCAAAATTCAGGCTGACCACAATGGCCGGCAGGCTGGCAACAGTATCTAATCAGGTGGCTGAAGAAATCCCATGGCAGTAGCAAGTGTCGATGTTGAGAGCCTACTGCATCGCCGTCGAGCCACACAAAGGGGTCCAGCGTTGTCGAGCTTCAATGAAGTGAATGCAGTGAGTCATTGCTGAGCCACACAGAGTTTGGTCATTGAGGCACACAGGATGTGGACCACTGTCATTAAGCAGCTACTGCGTCAGCGTCGATGGAGCAATGCCGCGAATTTGTTACAGAAATCAACTGTAGAAAACACTTCTAAGGCCAAGGACTGGAGGGGCACCTCAGGCAAGGGTAGAACTCACAGATGGCAGAGCCCAGCAGCACCAGCAGGATTGCAGGAAGTACTTTGTGTCCCTGAGACTTCAGAAAACGAGAGGAAAGCCATCAAGTACTTGGAGTCACTCTGGGTTCAAGTGAGATGGGTCCATAAGAGTCTCTCCTTCTTGTGTATGTGGCTATTTAAAGGGAATGCACAGAGTGTAGCTGCCACCCTGTCCAGACATATATTGGAGACAGGCTGCAGGCACACAGACCAAAGCACAGGGCAGAGACATGTCCACTTTCTAAAAGTGGCATTTCTAAAATAGAAATGTCAAAGCCAACTTTGCCACTAAAGAGGATTTATCATTACCATTCCAAAGATATGAAACATGATGTAGCTACACCTTTCTAATCAGGAATTACAGCTTTAAAGTTTTTTAAGGAATTCCCAATGCTTGCGAGAGGAGTAGACCTCACAATAGTGAAAACAATAATTTAGCTGTTTGCCACTACCAAGACATGTAAAACTTAAAAGTACATGCCCTACCTTTTAGTTGCACCGCACCCTGCCCATAGGGCTACCTAGCACCTACCCTAGGGGTGACCTATGTGTAATAGAAAGGGAAATTAAGGCTTGCAAGTGCTTTTAAATGCCAAGTCAAACTGGCAGTAAATTGCACACTCAGGTCATGCAATGGCAAGCCTGAGACAGGTTTGAAAGCAACTTTTGTGGGTGGCAAAATCAGTGCTGCAGGCCCACCAGTAGCATTTAGATTACAGGCCCGGAGTATATTGTATACAACTTTACAAGGAATTTGTAAGTAAACTAAATGTGCTAATCAGATTTATACCAGAGTCACTGTGTTTTAGGGGAGAAACAGATGCTCTTTAGCACTGGTCAGCAGAGATAAAGTGCTCAGAGTACTAAGGCCAACAGAAAGATACAGCAAAAAGTGGAGGTAAGCAGGCATAAAGTTGGGGGCAGACCACCCTAAGGATGCCAGGTCTAACAGTAAGGCCTGCAGGACCCATGGCTGTGCTCTTAAACTGTTAAGGCAGTGGCAGAGTTGTATGTTTTTCAATGTTTGACGTGCAAAGGTGGAATTCTTCTCTGAGGTCCTCAAAGGAGTTTACGGTCTGTTGCACAAGTCGTTGTTCTTGGATAATATTGTTCTCAATTCAAATAGCAACGCTCAACTCCCTGTGGCCCACCACTCACAGTCCACAATCCTCAATGAAACAATACCAATAGGAAAGGAGCGTATCCCCTTCTTTCAATGTTATCAATCAATTATTGAATATCTCAAAGAAAGTCCAGTCCACAGGCCATTTTTTCAGTTCCAAAGAATTTTTGTTCCAAATTTATTAAAGAAAGAACATCTTATGTCATTCATGCAATTTCATCAAATCTTTTCAGACAATTTCATCAAATCTTTTCAGCCTACGTGTTTTGTCCTAACCCGTACTTCATCAGGGCTTGTTCAATTCTTGTTGGACCTTTCTTCATATCACAAGTCAAACGTGCATCTTTTTTAAGCGCTCCCATGAATAACCTCTTTATTTCATGTAACCAATTTCTTATGCATTCTTCATGATCAATCCGTAATCGACGTCCTGATTTTCACACTATCTTTTTCATGAATACGGTGTTCTTGTTTCATATCAACAATTTCTCCTCCTCAATCTGCCCTGGTCCTCAAGTCTATGTAGACCTTCAATGGTTTTTTTAACAAATAAATCAATTGCACCATACTGAGGACCCTGCGGTGTGAACTTGTATATGGTGAGGACGAACATGGCTGGAATTTGATTGGTGGAGACTTCCTTTAAAAGAAAGTGTTAGCGTGAGCTTCTGAGATGGCGGGATTTATCAGACCAGCTGCTCACGGGAATGACTTACTGAAGTAGAGAAGCTCCGTTATCCAAAATCAGGCTGGAGGCCTGATTTTGGATAACGGAGGAAGGAAAAGGAGAAATATAGATTTTTGGTAAGGTTTAACTGATTATGGCTTAATCTATAGTGGGGATATGAGTTGATGCTGGATATTAATTGTGTTTATATTAAAGAATTCTGACTTTAGACCACTATGTTGGGTATACGTATGTAGGGTGGGGCAGAGGTAACTCCCTGATTAGGACAATAATGCATTAATTATGCCTATTGTCATCAGATTGTCATGACAGGATGACATTGGTGTAAATATATTTTTATCCAGAATGCAGCACTAGTGATTGTGAAAGAGAGGACTACAGAATATGTAATAAGGAAAATCGTGAGGACTGAGCAAAAACTGTTGATGTGAAACAAGGTACAGTGTATCTAAAAATATAAACTAAAATAGATAACAGCTGGAGGGGGAGTTTAAATATAGACAGCGGTAATTGTAGGAGTAGCACCCTGATTGGGAAATAAGCATTATCTATGTTTTTTGTCAGTTGATCGGCACTAGACACTAGAGTATAATATGGGTGTAAATATATTTTTATACAGAACACAGTATTCGTGAATGAGATAGTGTGAAAATCAGGACGTCGATTACGGATTGATCGTGAAGAATGCATAAGAAATTGATTACATGAAATAAAGGTATGTTGATTTTCTAAAAAATAGCAATAGTTGAAGGGATACATTTTACAATCAAAGTGGTAATTGCAGATGTTGTTTGAACTTTCACTGAGGTTATTCATGGGAGCGCTTAAAAAAGATTCACCTTTGACTTGTGATATGAATAAAGGTCCAACAAGAATTGAACAAGGTTCTTTTTGCAAAGATTATTTAAGGGTAATAGGAAGGTGCATAAATAGGCTTTAAATTAAAAAAAACTACACAGCAGGCCTCTAGGTAAATTTAGAACATTTTTAGAGAATTTCTGACTCTTCCTTAATGAGCAGTGAATAATAGTTAATAAGGGCTTATAATAATGCAAAGTAAGAGAACAAGGATGTCCCTGGTATTTAGGAGAGAAACAATGAGGCAATGGAGGTTTTTCTTAGGTAAATAACCTGGGTATTTAAATGTCATCATCATGTTGAAAGTGTAAGAATGTAAAGATGAGGTTAACAATGTCAATGAATATGAAGAGAGTCTGTTGATAATTTTGAAGATTTACTAATGAAGTGTATTATTAATGCCAATTGGACTAATTGAAATCCCGTCCTAGGTGTATGTTTGTTAGAATGGAGATAGGCAGGCATCTAAAAGTTTATGTAGTATTGTGGGTTTGAATTGATTTTTGTGAGTAGTGCTTTTTATTACATAATAATGAATCACATTGTATGGAATTGATTGGTGTATATACTTTCTTTTTTTCAGCCTTGATGAAGTCCAGTTTAATACAAAACGCGTCAGAGGACTACAGAATATGGAATAAGGAAGATCGTGAGGACTGAGCAAAAACTGTTGATGTGAAACAAGAATACAGTATTCGTGAATGAGATAGTGTGAAAATCAGGACGTCGATTAGGGATTGATCATGAAGAATGCATAAGAAATTTGTTACATGAAATGTAGAGGTTATTCATGGGAGCGCTTAAAAAAGATGCACGTTTGACTTGGATATGAATAAAGGTCCAACAAGAATTGAACAAGCCCTTATGAAGTCCGGGTTAGGATGAAACGCGTAGGCTGAAAAGATTTGATGAAATTGTCTGAAAAGATTTGATGAAATTGAATGAATGACATTATATGATGTTCTTTCTTTAATAAATTTGGAACAAAAATTCGTTGGAACTGAAAAAATGGCGAGTGGACTGGACTTTCTTTGAGAAATTCAATAATTGATTGATAAAATTGAAAGAAGGGGATACGCTCCTTTCCTATTGGCATTGTGTTTATTTAACAATTGCAAGCTAGGGGCGTAGTTTGCAGAGTTTTGCTACGCGGAACTCTGCAAAGTTACAAAAAAACTCAGCGAAGTTCCGCGAGTGGTGGAGTGCAGTGCGAACTGCATTTTGTGCTGCTATTCCTGCAGTTCGGGTGGAAATACTACCCGAGCGGCAGCTCGCGCTCGCAAACTTACTGTTCACGATCGCAAACTTACCGTTCGTGATTGCGAGCAAGGAAAAATCTCTGCGGCACATTGAGAAGTGGAGTTTTCTGCACTATGCGAGTACCGCGGAGCGCAGAAGACTCCACAAACTCCGCGAACGGAGTGAAGCTCACCGCCCAGGCCTACTTACAGTAAGATTCTGCTCAATGATAACACATAAAGGCGGGTCTGCAAGGTTTGGGCTCATAACAGCCAATTTCCGGCAGGTGTAGAACTATGTGATAGCATTCTACTGATGGTAGGCCAAGGCTGCCACTTTTCCTATGTGCATCTAGAGACTGCCAGCCTCGGTCTCATGGTATCCCATATAAATGCATTGATGTTTTTGACTATTAATCTCAAAAGTGCAAAGGGGAACAGGAGAGGTAGCATACCCGGAATATATGTAATTCTGGGGGCACACTTCCATTTTTACTGCTTGGGTTCTGCTCCAGAGGGATAAATGCAATTGAGACCATTTGGTGTAACCTGCTTTGACTCTCGCTGTCAATGAGTCAGCATTGTCTAGAACCATACTTTCTAGTGTTCTGTTTATGTATATACCCATATATTTGAATTAGGCCGGGGTCCATTGGAACTGTTAGTCCACAATAGGTGTTTTGATCGTGCACCTGGATATAGGCAATGCTTCTCTTTTACCCCAATTGACCTTGTACCCTGATGTCATTGTGAATCTGTTATAATTGACAAAAGTGTCTGGAAGGATCTGTGTAGGCCGCTGAGTGTTAGCAGCATGTCATCCATATGCAGGAAGATTGTAGAGGGTTCTCACGGCCTGGGTATTCCCACTATATCCTTTGACTGCTGTTTGACTGCCACAAGGCGATCTAGTGCTATTAGGAACAGGAGGGGTGATAGCGGACACCCCTGGCATGTATCCTGCTTCATGTGAAAAGAGTCTGATAGTAACCATCCGCAGTAGACCTGGGCAGTGGGAGTCTTGCAGAGGTGTTTTACTTTAGCCATGTAATTCCTCAGCAATTCAAATTTGCTGAGCCTATGGAAGAGGTAGCCTGGTTTGATCTGGTTGAATGCCTTTTTTGCATTGAGGGGTAAGGCAGGGCACCCCTTGGTAGGTCCTTAAAAAACCATAGCAGGTGAGCCACTGTGCACATATGGTTCTTGGATGATCTTCCTGAAACTAAGGCCACCTGTGTGTGTTACATGAGCGTGGTTGCCACTTGTTTGTGGTGGTTAGCCAGTATTTCTGCAAGCATGTTAATGTCTTCATTAAGGGAGGATATCAGGCAGTAGCTGCTAAATGAAAGAATGACCTTTCTGGCCTTTGGAAACACTGCTATTAGGGCCCTATTAGACAGCGCTACTAGGCCACCTCCTAGTTAAGCCTCCTTATATTCAGTGTACATGTAGCCTAATATTTTAGTTGTGTTCCACTTATAAAATTCAGCTAGGAAGTCATCTTTCCCAGCCACCTTGTTGTAAGGGAGGTTAGTGATATCCTGTGCGATTTCTTGCTCATAGATTCTCCCTCAAGTAGCAACCTCCCCTTCATGGTAGTTGGATGGCATCAAAAAACTGTCAGTCTGACCACTATCTTTTGCTGTCTCTGGAGCATATAGATCTTTGTAATATTCAGGAAACAACAAATTGGTGCTCTCTTGTGGTTTCCAGACAACAACCTGTATTGGAGAGCTGATGGCTGGAATAGCCTTCAGTGCCTCCCTCTGCCGAAGCTGTGCTACGAGCAATGTGCACGACTTCTCGCCTTATTCATAGTGGTGAGCCCTGAGTGTCTAGAGCATGTATTCAGCCCTAGAAATGAAGAGGTTGTTGAGGTCGATTTTTGCCTTTTCTAGGTGATGCATAGTTATGCCGCCAAGTGTCACATCACATATTTCATTTTACCTGCCGAATCGCCCGACATCTGATCATGATGGATTATTATGGCATTATGCTGGATTATGATGGTATTATGATACCAGAGGTCATAGCGCAGCGGGTGAGGGGAAAACTGCAGCCTCCAACAGGTTCAAGGAGCCCGTCAGGGTGGTGGTCGGACTGTAATCCCTACATTGGGGGCGGTGCCTGCGTAAACACCGCTGTAGGGATTACGATGTCTGTTTCCCACTGCCTTTTCATGGCGGTCCGACCGCCATGGAAAGGGACTTTGGGGGCCTCCTAGCAGGACCCACGTCTCCTGTGGGCCTCTGCTGTGTGGCCAGGGGGGCACATGTGGTGCCCCTCAAACATCTATGCACCTGTGGGCCTGGCACAAATGCTTTTTACTAATGCGGCTTGTTCAGCGGCCCTTTTCCTGGGCCGACACATAAAGTGCAACCCCATTTGTTTTCGAAAAAATTGTACCATTTTGTGGGTCAACTGAATATTTGACCAGAGGCAAAAGCCGTAACCCACCGTAGGTACTGCTTGAGTAAATAATGACAGATTAGGACGATTCTCAGTGAAGGAAGATTTTCCAAGAGAATGCACAGAAAAGGGGTTAGTGAATTTGAAAGGTTTAAATATAATTTAATGGCGATTACTCTACCTTTTTCCAAGTAACACAGATTGTGTCACCCATGACACTTCACTAGGTGTCCTAGGGATGCCATGGTAACTTCATAATTATATGTAGTATTTGTATTTACAAGCATTTTTGACCACATAACATTGTAGTACATTATTTCTCTATGCCAACTTGACAATTTACTTTTCATTTTATTGTAATATCTATGAAGGTGTATTTAATTGTATTCCCATTTCTTGGATTCCCCAGTCTATTTCTGATGATTACTGCAGGGAAACCAGTGTACAAAAAAAAAATCATGTCATTTCCCTCTTCAAACTCTTGTCCCCCGTTCTTCCGATTTCTCTTTTTCTTCCCTTATTCCTTTTTACCTGGCCACATTTTGCTTCTTGACCTACATTTTTTGTTTCCTTTACCTTCTTCCTGTGCTCTTCTAATGTCTCAGTGCTATTATGTGGCCATTCAGCCGCTTCTGTCGGCCCTTCATGTGTGACCCCAGACCTCCCTCCCTTGAAGGCGATTTCCCTTTTGTGCTACACACATGCTTTAAAGAGAGCGGAAAGACTCTGTGGTCATGTCGACACACTTTGTTGTTTACGTTGCCCAAAAGAAATTGTTATTAGGTTTTTTAAGTTACTGATTGCCAGTTGGGCCTCCGTGTCTGAAATTGTGTGTTCTTGACCAATGTAACGTTTGTAGATTCCCTAGTTATGTTTAGACTTATTACAGGAAAGGCGTTCCAGATTTCATACTTTGAAGGCATTCCCCAGGCAGTAGTGACGCGTCATCCATATTTGCTAGCTTTTTCAGATTTGTGAATCGAACCGTCAAGCCCTGAAATTCTCACAAAAGTACTATGCAATAATTTAGCACATCAGTCACTTTTTCGACCTGAATGAATAATGCTTCAAAGCAGAGCTTGGCACATGCATGGAGGGATATTCAGGAAAGGATGTCTGGGAATTAGACCCAATAATAACTATTCTTTGACCCTTATCTCTTGTCACATATTTTTAGTGAGTTTAAGAGATGTGAGTCTCTGAGGTGGATATTCAGGCCTGAATGTTCTTTAAGTGAAATTAAGAAGACTATTTTTAGGTAATGAATCGCTTCACTGGAAACTTCTTGCTGCTTTTTGAAATGTGCATTTTTAACAGCAACATAAATAGCTGCACCTATCTTTCTCAGCGAGATTAAATTCTTAACACCAATTTGATGACATTGAAACCTATTATTTAACTTTGTAGTTTTGCAAATGTTCTCTTGGAAATATATCTAGTGGGGTTTCCAGCTGTATTATAGAACTTAAAGCTAGTTAGGTTTCGCATAAAGCTCTGTTGGCAAAATCTTGTGCTGAAACAAAAAAGCCTAAATCGGACTTTCAGCATGCCCATTATATACCGTTACTTACCCTTGGGCAGCTTCCATGGCACTATTGTCTTGCTTCCCTGCTTCTTATTGGTCAGCGTCTCCTGCTTTCTCCCGGGACGTCCGTGTTTGTCCCTGCCCAGTGGCGGCTGGCACGGATCTGGGGTAGCAGAGCGGAGGGGCGAGGGGGTAAAGAGATGTTAAAAAAAAAATACCTATTTGCCGCTTGTCTCCCCACAGTCTGCCGACCAGGAAGCAGCCAGGCTCGCCTGATGTGATTGGTCTGAGTTTCGTAATTCGGCACTCAGACTGGGACTGGGGGGCAGGGCATGGTCTTCACCAGCCTGTAATGCAGCTTGCATGGAGAACATGCAAAGTGTGCAAGGACTGTTTAGTCGGCCCGAGACGGGCGGCCAAAGCGCCATGCGCACTTCAGTGTGCCCACCACCCCTCCGCCCTGCCCCCATGATGGCCAAGCAGGAAAGAACGTATAAAATGATAATAACATCGTGGCGAAGGAGCCGCCACTGTCCCTGTCATGGAGCATTGACCTAGTGCAGTTTGTGTCCAGAGTCCTTTCTGGCACTCTACAGTCCTGTCTCCCTCCCAGTGTTGCTTCTCCCCTCCCACCGTCCGTTGCTACTGCTCCCTTCTTCATGTTGCTTCCCCTCTCCCACTGTTAGTTGTTGCAGCCGCCCCTTCCCTTCTGCCCTCTCCTGATGTCTGCTGTTGCTGTTCCTTCACCTCCCTTGTGTTGCTTTTCTTTCCCACCTACTGCTCAGTTACTGCTGCTCCCTCCCTCCTCCCCTGCAGCCCCCTTGTGTTGCTTTTCCTACCCCACTGTTTCTGCTCCCTGCCGCCTCCCTCGTATCTGCCTTGTGTTCCTTGCCCCGGCACTTTTTTTTACACACATTGCACAGCAGCTTAAAGAAAAAAAAAGCTATCTGACGCGGTCAATGCAGGCCACACCCTAACTTTTTTTCTTTACTGTAAGCATGTTGCACAGCAGCCTGCACTACTGTCCAAAATGGCTAAAAAGACATTGTCAAAGCCAATAGATGTTGCATTGGTGAAACCTGTTGGCTTTGCCAGTGCTTGTGTTTAAAATGCATTTGTTTCAGTTTTACAAAACCATAGTCTGTTGCATATTGTCAACAGATGCTACAGATTGATTGCTTTTGACTCAGTTGTTAAATATAAGGTGACTTTATTTCAGAACCTACAGGTTGATATTTGAAATCGTCTTGTCACCTCAAACATCTGACAATAATACCATTATTGCAATCTGGTTGCTTCTTTGAAACCAAAAGTGATGTTAAATCTAGTTTCACCATCTACTTCCAGTAAAATAACTCATTGATTAAGCATGATTCAGAGCGTTAGCGGGCCTTAGAAGAGTTTTCTTCATCCGTGATGGGCCTGGTCCCTGTGAAATGACCCAATGAAATATAGGTAATATAATTCAGTGCTCAGCGCCTATCACTATGGCAATATATCATTTCCCTTGAATGTCACTTCATAAATATGCTACATATATTTGCAGAAATATTATTCTGGTCCTAATGAGTAGCTTCATCCATCCTCAAGTAGTGATTTTCAAATTTGTTGTTCCAGTTTTTAACTGATCACATCTGACTCCGCTCTCCCTCCCCGCTTCCCGCCACCGCTGATTACCCAGCCCCTTTTTCTCTTCTGTACCCTCCCCGCTCCCGCCTCCCAGCTGCTCCGCCCACCCGTGCACTTCGCCTTATATGGCGACCGTGCGAACGCGCAGCGGTCACGCGCAGCGGGTGCGCCGATTGTGCGCCGAAGGCGCGCCAAAGGTAAGCCCGTCTACGCCCGTCCGCGCCTGGCCCGCGCCCAGTGCCAGGACCCCTGGCCCTCGAGGACCCCGACCGACCCGCCTGACGTACACCGCCGCCACCCTCATCGCACTCAACACCGGCCGAGTCCCAGGATGCTGCAGAGCCACCCCACGACGCGTCCACGGACCCTTCAGCTGCAACACCTGCAAGTTCTCCTGCATCCGGACCTGCCCGACACCAGCACCTGCCATGCCTCGCACCAGCAGCAACCACCTCAAGTGCATCCTGCTCAACACCCGCTCCGTCCACAGACACACCATCGAACTCTGGAACCTCCTCGACACCACAGCCCCTGACGTTGCCTTCATCACGGAGACCTGGATGAACGCCTCCTCAGCGCCCGACATCGCCATCGCCATCCCAGAAGGATACAAGATCACCTGGAAGGACCGCAACGCCAACCAGGTGGGAGGAGGCATCGCCATCATCCACAAGAACACCATCCGCATCACGACCAGCACCGACAACACCCCACCCTCCGCCGAACACCTGCATTTCCAGATCCACACCGACCCGAAGACCACCCTCAGAGGCACCCTGATCTACCGACCTCCGGGACCACGCACTCAATTCAGCGAGGACATCGCCGACTTCGTCAGCCCGCACGCCCTCCCCTCCGCTGACTACATCCTCCTGGGGGACTTCAACTTCCACCTGGAGAACAACAACGACTGCAACACCAGCACCCTGCTCGACAACCTCGCCAACCTTGGACTCAAGCAGCTGGTGTCCACCCAAACCCACCTCGCCGGACACACACTCGACGCCATCTTCTCATCCAGCAAAGACATCGCCTTCAGCCACGCCACAGAACTCCACTGGACAGATCACAGATGCATCCACTTCACCTTCAGAAGAACGACGACTCACCACCACCAGCAACAGGTTGCCCGAAGAAGCTGGAACAAGATCACAGCCGACCAGCTCGCCGCCTCCCTGAGCCAGCACCCTCCGGCCAGCTCAGCGAACCCCAGCCAGGCCGCCGACAACCTCACGAAGTGGATCAGCAACTGCGCGGACGAACTCGCCCCACTGAGGACCCCGCCCAGCAGACCCGGCAGCAAGAGAGCCCCATGGTTCACCGACGAACTCAAGAGCTCCAAGAAGAACTGCCGAGCCCTCGAGAAAGCCTGGAGAAGGGAACCCACGCCGGACAACAGGACCACCCTCAAGCTCGCCACCCGGAAACACCACCAACTGATCCGCATCGCCAAGAAAACGGCTTTCAAAAACCGACTGGACAACAACGCACACAACTGCAAGGAACTCTTCAACATCGTGAAAGAGCTCTCCAACCCCAACGCCGGAAACAACGACATCACCCCTTCGCAAGACCTCTGTAACTCCCTCGCCTCCTACTTCCACAACAAGATCGCGGACATACACTACAGCTTCAGCACTCAACCGACGCACGCCACGACCGCAGCATCGCCACCCACCACCACCCTCCGCGCCTGGACCCCGGTCAACACCGAAGAAACCGTCCACACGATGAACTCCATCCACTCCGGATCTCCGACCGACCCCTGCCCTCACCACGTCTTCAACAAAGCCGACGCGGTCATCGCACCCCACCTGCGGGACATCATCAACACCTCATTCGACACCGCCACCTTCCCCGAGAGCTGGAAGCACGCCGAACTCAGCGCTCTACTGAAGAAACCTACAGCAGACCCCACCGAACTCAAGAATTACCGCCCCATCTCTCTACTCCCGTTTCCAGCCAAAGTCATCGAGAAGACCGTCAACAAACAGCTGGCCACCTTCCTCGAGACGAATGGATTCCTCGACCCATCGCAGTCCGGATTCCGTGCCAACCACAGCACCGAGACCGCCCTCATCGCCGCCACTGACGACATCCGAACCCTGATGGACAACGGGGAAACAGCGGCCCTCATCCTCCTAGACCTCTCCGCGGCTTTCGACACGGTCTGCCACCGCACCCTAGTGCAGCGCCTCAGCAACGTCGGAATCGAGGAGAAGGCGCTGGAATGGATCGTCTCCTTTCTCGACGGAAGAACACAAAGAGTCCGCCTACCACCGTACAAGTCAGAGGCCACCAAAGTCATCTGCGGCATCCCTCAAGGATCCTCACTGAGCCCGACTCTCTTCAACGTCTACATGAGCCCCCTCGCGGCCATCGCACGCCAACACAACCTCAACATAATCTCCTACGCCGACGACACCCAGCTGATCCTCTCCCTGACCAACGACCCCGCCGCCGCCAGAGCCAACCTGCACGAAGGGATGAGAGAGGTAGCCGAGTGGATGACGACGAGCCGCCTGAAGCTGAACACAGATAAGACGGAGGTCCTCATCCTGGGCTCCTCGCCCTCCGCCTGGGACGACTCCTGGTGGCCCCCCGCCCTGGGCACCGCACCCAAACCGACGGACCACGCACGCAACCTGCGTTTCATCTTGGACTCCTCCCTCTCCATGACCAGGCAAGTCAACGCCGTCTCCTCGTCGTGCTTCAACATCCTGCGCATGCTTCGGAAGATCTTCTTGTGGATCCCCACAGAGACCAGGAAGACCGTCACCCAGGCCCTCGTCACCAGCCGACTGGACTACGGCAACGCACTCTACGCCGGAACCACCGCCAAGATCCAGAAGAGACTCCAGCGCATCCAGAACGCCTCAGCCAGACTCATCCTCGACATCCCATGACACAGCCACATCTCCGGACACCTAAGAGACCTGCACTGGCTCCCGGTCAACAAGAGAATCACCTTCCGCCTCCTTACCCACGCACACAAAGCTCTCCACGACCAAGGCCCGAGCTACCTGAACAACCGAATCAACTTCTACGCCCCCAAACGCCACCTCCGATCCGCCAGCCACGCCCTCGCCGCCGTCCCACGCATCCGCAGAGCCACTACAGGAGGAAGGTCCTTCTCCTACCTGGCCGCCAAGACCTGGAACTCCCTCCCGGCCGACCTGCGCCTGACCCAAGACCACCTCTCCTTCAGGAAGAAGCTCAAGACCTGGCTGTTCGAGCAGTAGCGGCACCCCCCCCCTCCCCCCAAGCGCCTCGAGACCCTACGGGTAGGTAGTGCGCTCTATAAATGTCTCTGATTGATTGATTGATTGATTGATTGATTGACTATTTCAGCACTTACTGCTTTGACAGCGGTTTTGGATAAGACCTGGAAGCTTACTGTTTGGAAGGTTACAGTATGATTCATTTCAAACTGCATCAGGTTTTGACAAGAATTTGATGATATATTTATGCATTTGTGAGTGAGGGAGGTTTTGGCTCAGTTGTGTGTGTGTGTGTGTGTGTGTGGGGGGGGGGGTGTGGGTGTGTGTGTTAGTTGGTGTTACTATGTTTCTATTCTAGGTTTCACCTACCCTGGTTCAGGAGTTACATTGTTGGCTTCAACATTTCTCAAATGCCCCAGTTTCTTGTTATTACCATAACTATGGTGTAGTGGTGTGTTGCTTCCATCAGTTTATTTAATGACTGCTAATCAGATGATGCTCTTTGTTTACTTAACCGTTTTGGCAGATTTGTAAATTTTCAGGTAAAGTTAGTTCTATGGTAAAAGATTTCTACACGAAAAGTTTTTAAGTAGGTGGGGTCATCACTGAAATTGTAAGAAAACTAACTTGTATTTCGAAGCTTTGGAACATAAGTCTTTGAATGTACTCTTCAATTGAAATAACTGCAATTATTTGGGGTTCAGTTTTCATTTTTACCGTTATCTGTCAACATTACCATACGTGTTGTGTATTGGAACTATGTTACACAAAATTCTTTAAAATGGTCACATTTTTATGCACACATTTCCAATTTGTATTTCCCTATTTTTTGATGATGTGAGAAAATGCATCAGTGAAGTTTGACATTACCACTAAGTTTTATCAATCGTTAACAGCCCCCATCCTACCCTCAAACTTTCTCAACTCCCAGGCATCTCATTCCAGTCCCTTTTAGTAGTGAATAGCATGATTGATTCAACTCTCTGTGCCTCTTGCCATGTTCAGATTAAGCTCAACTCTTCTGTATGTGTTTTGGGCACTTCAAGTCTTCAATTTCATGAGGTTCTTAACAATAGGGCCCCACTACTATGAAACGGTTTAGAGGTACCTTCAGGGCCAGTTCTAGGGCGGTTCAACCAGTGCCACTGCTGACTTAAGGGGGCTCCGAGTTTGCAAGTTTATTTTGGTTTTAAAAGCACCTGCTGTCACGTTTCTTGCCTCCATTAATTTCCAGGCAACAAAAAAAGTCAAGCTAACTCTGGTGATTAATGTTCTTCCTGGAGAGGGATTGGAGTTTTGACTAGTTGAGGTTTTGACTGATCATAAAATAGCACAGAGGATTAATATGCCTGCTGCAATGAACGTGTACCATGCAGTTCACAAAGTGGATATAATGTAAATAGGTCAGTGGATTACTGCTTTTCTATTGTTACTTGCAACTTATCAGTTAGAATCCTAACACAGAACAGTGAATTATGAACTGCATGCACACTGCAAAGTATAGATTATAGCATAGATTAATGTTGCAAAAAGGGTTCATTTAGGTAGAAATCGATTCTTATTATTAAGGAGAACCCCCAACTACAATGTTCCATTTTCAATTCTGAGTGTGTGCTTCTCAAGACCAAGCACTCTTAAACTTTACTGCCTCCCAGTACGGATGACATGTCACTCCTACACCTTGTGGTCCTATGGCTTATGTAACATTTCCTATACACTGATATAGACATGTATGATTGATTTTCTCTTTGTAATATGTGCATGATGCAAAGTGCTCTGACACCCTACACTGGTATGAGTAATGCTATATAACTAATTAAACACATCTGAAAGAGAGTGGTTATGGAGTCTTGAGGGGCTCTGTTAGAATGTGGTGTTGAAGAAGTCTGTGGTGGAGGTGGTCACCACCTCCACCACGGATGGGGGGTGCCAACAAATATTGTTACACGGGGTGCCACCAGCTCTTAAGCAAACCCTGGGTACCTTGCAGTACTGTATTATATTTTCCATTCCCAAATGAGCAATCAGGGACCAAACCCACATTTGAACACTGTGTTGGTCAGGAAGGACTAGTCCACCATGCCAAAGATCTTTTTGGCATTCAATAACAGGAGGACATCCCCATTACCCTGTGTTTGGCTATGTCGACCAGGTGGATTGACTTTTTTGTATTCTCACCTGTGTCTTTTCCCAGTAAAACATGCCTGGTCCACATGTACTAATGAGGACAGCACTTTTCTCCAGTTGTCTTTGGAAAAATCTTGACATCAACATTAAGCAAAGATGTGAACCTGTAAGAGGCACCTTATTTTGGATCTTTGTTTGGATTTCTTCTAGGGGAAATCATAGGCTCCGTTATTATGTTAATGACTTCTTCACTCACCCCTATGTTGTTCTTTACCATTTCTTGATTCCAAATACAATTAGTGCTGGCTTCCTATAGTGGCCACAAGAAAGAAATATCCGTTCCTGGGACACTGAAGGTCTTCTGAAGCTGTTTTGGTCCATTTCCTCCTTTGGGTTTGGTTGTATGGCATTGTGCACATCCACTATCAATGACTTCCTTTCAAATACTTTTGCTGATGTCTATCTAGCACATATGATGATACTGCCTGATCTACTGACCTAACATGTCCCCAAATGAGATGAACTTTCTCCATACTTTCTGTGATCCACACTAATGCTTCGTTTCCGCCTCTAGAGTTCACCAGTGGGGGTATTTAGTGATGCCTCTCCATTTATTCATTTTAAAGGCTGCCTCTATAAAATGCCATTGGGTAACCAATCCCAAAGCACTTCCCTCTTTTTTTTCTGTGTTGTTGTGTGTCAGACTTTTTTAATTCACAGTTTTATTTCTTTTGATACTAGAGCACTCTTCAGAAGAATATCTCTCACCCTCAAGCCCTTCACCTTCTTCCATGTAACAAAAGATCGAACCTTTCCATGATCCACAAGTGTCAAAAGGCCCTGCTAAGTGGCGGCTTGTTTGCTTGTCAAATGTAGTCACCTAGCATGTGTGATATGGCTCACTAAAAAAGTGTGAGTAATCTGTCTGCAGGAGGATCTTAAATTCTCAAATGTCATTGTAGCCTGTCTCTTCTAGCCATTTCTCCTTTGACTTCAAATGGCTATCACTCCCACTCACACCCTCTTTGAGAGGGTTACATGGCAGACAGGGACTACTTGGCACCAATCGTGGTAGATGAGGTTGTTTGCCGGTGTTGACAGGGGCCCTTCCTACTACCCTGCAAACTGGGCCAAATGCGGTTGCATGACATTACCACGCATTCCTTTACCATGCACGATTTTACAATGCAGATTTTACAACGCATACCCCTACCACACATTTACTTTCGCTCACACTGTCTTTCAATCTTCCGGTACTTTGAAAACGAAGTCGGGCAGACAAATAAACACACCTTTCTGCCAGTGTGCTGCTTGCCTCAAAGAAATGCAAATGTGCACAACAAGTTAATCTGCAAATGTAGAATAGACTGGACTATGGAAACGCACTCTACGCAGGAGCCCCGGCCAAACTCCTGAAATGGCTCCAAGGCATCCAGAACGCCTCTGCACGCCTGATCCTCGACATCCCTCGCCGCAGCCACATCACACCCCACCTGAGAGACCTACACTGGCTCCCTATCAACAAGAGGATAACCTTCAAACTCCTCACCCATGCACACAAGGCACTCCACAGCACTGGACCAGCGTACCTCAACAGCCGACTCAGCCTCTACACCCCCATCCGCTAGCTAAGCTCCGCAGACCGTGTCCTCGCCACCGTCCCCCGCATCTGAAGAGTGACCGCCGGGGCAGATCATTCTCCCACCTCACCGCCAAGACACGGAACACCCTCCCCATCCGCCTGCGGCAGATTGAAGACCTTCTAACCTTCAGGAGACTTCTCAAGACCTGGCTCTTCGAATAGTAGCAGCTTCCCCCCCCCCCCCAGCGCCTTGAGACCCTCACGGGTATGTTAAGCACTCTATAAATGCTATGATTGATTGATTGATTGATGTAAAGGGTAATCTGCAAATGTAAAGGATGCTTGGGAGACAGTATTTAATCACTTTAAGTTTTGTGATGACAAATATTTATTCTTTTGGAATGGTAGTGCAAAGAGTTAACAATTGAGCTGTGAAGTGCATGCTTGTAATTGTCACTGTATTTACATAATGCTTACTATCCCTGAGGAGATGTTGAAGGGACCGTTATGTAAAAATATTGCATTGTGTACGATCTGGGTATTACCAAAATCTATATTTTTGAAGTAACACATTATCGTAAAATCTTTTGCACTTTTTGTAGCAGTCTATCTTATACTGTGTGTAATGCAAGTATAAAACAATGACTTGCATATTCACAGTGTTTTCTGTCACAGGCTGTGACTTCGTAGCACGAAAGATACACAAGTCATGTTCTCCACTGCACCAATCAAGATTTAATTCTGTGGCTCGCTAGTTGCACACATACCTTTGCAATACATTAACTAGTAGAGGTTTGATAATGTACTATAGAGCATTTCTCAGTAACACCTTTATTTATTTTTCATTTAAGCTGCCTGTTATTTTATATGTAGCTACCTGACAGTAAAAGACCTAAAAACCTTAGACAATATTTTGTTTTTAGCCTCACCTTTGACCCCAACCCCATGTTCAGACTCTCAAGGCTCTCCAGCCCCCACAAACATGACTGAAGTCAACAACAGCAAAAAACTACTATAACCAGGCGTCCGTTTTTGCTGAAATAGAAGCGTCTGTTTTTCTAATCTTAAAAATAAAACCCTTTTTAGAAAAGCAGTATGAAAGAAGATTAAGAAACCACTTCCCACCTGGAATTAAAGAAAGCGTCATACTTGGACCTTACAGTTCATCATTAATGATTCTAAATGGTATGTTTTAATTATGATAAACGATGGTCAGCAACCTTCAATTCCATGCAGCTGTAAAACCCAAGCCGTTTGCATCCCATGAAATATAGTATGGTTCTCCTCGGATGCCGTGCACTAAAGATGCAGCCAATGCATTACAGCCATTATACACAGGGCCACAAAAATGTTATGATTTTGGGGCCAAGGCGATTTAAGCATAATTATAGATGTGCCGTTTTTGCCACATAATCCACATCTGCCCCATAATCTTTTGATTTCATCCCCAAATTTGTTTTATTACTGAAACGGTTCAAAAGTTACTAAAAAGCAGCAACACATGTTGCTGCACAGTAGAAGGCCCTTTGCAAAGTTAGACTTGTCACCTTTTTCCTGCTTATTGCTATATTTGGGTGTTAAACTGTTCCTAATGAGATTTAACAACAGATTGATCATTTCTCTGGATAAAAGCAGGCACAATAATCACATTAGTTCAGAAAGGTGTTATCATTCAAGTATGTTTTGTTAAATTGTTTTGTGCATTTTTGAGTAAATCCTTTTGGAGACTTTTTGTTTGAACTATGTAGTAAGCCTCTGACGCCGATCCACAGTTACCCACAAACATTTGGTTTGCTAAACACTGTTTACTATTATTTCCTCACTGTAAAAATTATTTGCCGTTGGAATTGGGGGTCTTTATGGTTGTTGAGGGTTGTCGATGATGAGGAGTACCAGGTTCTAGACATTTTGTCAGTAGCGGTTCCTTACGCCTAAAAAGGTTTGAGAGGTGGATATCGGCATCAAAAAGTTTTCAGACCTCTGAAGTAGTGACTCAAAATTCAACATGTGCACAATAGATGCAATAATGTAATGTCCAGCCCAATGATTATCTTTTTAGAATTACATCTGGATCTACAGGATCCTCGATAGTAAGAAAAAATGGATGTAATCGCAATTAAGGTTCAAATTCAGGCTTACTATGTTGTAGCAGAGCAGCGTATTACCATTCTGTGACTTGTAGGTCAGTCTGTAGCAAATGACTCTTCAGTTCTTGTGTGACGTTAGCAACGTTCAATATAATTTTCCATCCAACTCTGTTAGCCACATGTTCATACTCAATTTCCCCTAGGCATATGAAATTACCCGATGTGGTGTGCACTTAGAATTACCGGGCACAAGAATGCTAGTTGGTGGGCCACAGGGTGAGTTGTTGCACTCACCATGCCTGCTTCAGGCAACCTGGCAGTGACTAATCGAAGACATTTCCAACTTCTTCCTTCAGTTTGAGTGCTGGTGTAATTGCTGAAGTGCAACAAAGTTAGCTTTTCCACAGGACATCTGCATCCTCCTCAGCTGCAGTTTCTGAATCTATGTAGTTTTGTTTTGCAGTTGACACTGGCAGGTATGACAAAACCTTCTCTCAGTCTGACTAGCCTCAGATGAGGTAATCTGGGTATTTCAGGGGGCTTCTCTGCTCTCTCTTATGTTTTTCTTCACTCTCTGGGCCACTCGCCACACTGGGCTCTACAGCTTGGTTCTACTGCACAAGCGGGCAGACTGCAGGACAAGACTCCTTCCTCTGCCTTCAAGTAGGGAGACCACTCCTATGGTCACAGGCAGGTTTACAGTGTACTACAGCGAAGCTAACACAATCTAGGCAATGTCCCCTTGTTTTTAGTGGACTTTGCTTTCATCGATACCAGCTCTTGAACCCATCAGTCTTTCTTCTCAGGCATTGAAGCAGCTTGAACTAGAACAAAGTGGGGTTGTTTAAGACCCACTTTCAGATAGTATTTTCACATAGGGGATGTGGGTCATTGCTTTTTTTCAGAGTTAATCTTTGCTCTAGAATAAGAAGGTGATGACTCCTCGCACCATGCTAGCACCAAGCTGCCACTGTGACATGAGAACAAACAGTATGAAGCTCTGTTTCTAGCTCTCATTTACCTTCCAGGATGGCCCACTTGAAAGAAAACAAAGGGCCCTGCATCTCCTCAGAAACTTCTCTTTCAATAGCAACTGTTTCTGCTGGCTCTTTCATATTCCCCCATCATTAACTTAATGGCAGTGCTCAGGATCCCTTACTAAAGAATTTCACGCTCACACAAAGAATTTGGAAAGGCAATCCTGTCTTCATGCTGTGCTTCAGTAGTAAAGGAAGTACACTTCTACTGCATGGGACAATTCACAACCAACATCATGCCATGTCAGACCATGACCAACTCAAAATAGATCCAGAGATAACAGTAAACATGCACACTATGGAGTCCTGGCAACATACACCATTCATGCACAAGCATACCACATGTATACAAGGATGTCAAAGCAGGGTCTGGTCATAAAATGACAGTGGAACTTTAATCCAAGTGGCCCATACGCATTGTGCTCATATCCCTGATCAGATGAAAAGTTCTGTTCAGCTACTGATCACGAAAAACATGCTACTTAGCTACCACTAATCATGTGTATTAAAAGTTATTCTTGTTCTGTGGTGAATTCATAGTTTATTGCAGGAATCTCACTCTGTCTCTGCAAGTCTCTTGGTTACTGTTTTCTCCTATGATGATCTTGTTTAATGGGATCTTTACCATGTATTTTGTGCTATTCATATCTTATCAAATTGTAAAAAAAATGCCTCTTTTTGATATGTCACCTCCTGTCAATCACCGGAAGAAAGCTTGATTACGTTTCGGTAGCCACTATGCTGATGGATATAAACTTCTATCAGTGGATGTCATTGGAAAGAAACCATTTTTGCTGGAGGAACAGTGAATGGCATCAAGGACCTCCAAAGTAGAACTCCACAAGGGCAGGATGTGTAGAGAGGACCAAAAAACACCTGGTCAGAAATACAGGGGAACACTAGTTAGAATAGAACAGTGCAATACTAAGAGCACCCACGGATCAAGAAGCAATTGAGACAGAACATTGCTGAAAACCTCTTCCTCTTATATACCATTAATTAGACCTCAATTAGACCGGAAGAAAAAAAGACGGCCATAGGAAGCTATTGCTGTCATAGTGGTTTGGGTAACCAAGGAAAAACAGCACTGATGGGCCGCCACCTGGATTGTGAGATATTAGATCTTCCAAGATGTCGCCATACAGCTCAGGACACCATGAAAGCTTGCAAGAGCAACCATGACCCACACTGAACCCGACCATCAGCCCCTCCAACAAGACCCAGCAGCCCGAAATGCCCCCGAGCAGGACCACTTTCGCCCACCCGGTAAGCTCTATGCCAAGCTCTGCGCCCTGCACTCTGCAGGGAGGAGAACATAATGAAGCAGTAAACCTGAGGAATTGAGCTCCCAACACCTCCATTTTTGCGGACTGATGCTCCTGGGTTTTTGACTCTGTGCACTAGCACCATGCTAACCAGGTCCCTTAGTGGTAAAGTTATTGACAAAGTCAGATTTGTAACAAATATTTTACAACAGGTGCTTTTAAAAAATGTCCTTTAGCCTGCCTAAAGTCTCTAGAAGCCCATTTTCCTGAACTTCCATCTGTCAACCAGGAGCTGAATAGCTTATTGATTAGGTGTGGATAGGCCCCCAGGGCTGAGACAAAGGACTTGGATGTGGGGAGGTGTCTTGTTCCGCTGACAGGATGATCATCTGGTAGGTGCCCTGGGGCTTAAATATCTTCTTAGGAACCTGCCCTGTCACACACAGATGTAGCTCACACCTGGCACTATTCCCTCTATTGTCTAGCCAAGCACCAATCTCAGTCGGTGAGGAGATGCATGCAGGATTCGAGTGACCACAAGAGAGGGTTTGCTTATTTCCCTGGCCATACCTTTAGGGTTTTCAATCAAGCAAAGGTCCTACCATGTTGGATTTAGTTAGAGAGGAGAACTCTGTAATTGTTTGTGGATAGGGTTGTCCCTATGAACTTTTTCCCTGTTGATAAGGGAAGGGCCAAGAGTTACTCCCTCCCACACGCTAGTTCCAGACATAAATGTGGGACCTCTGGGCACATTCTTCAGAACACTACTATATCTGTGAATGACAGAAGACTGCACCTGCTGTTGACACCTGTGAGGAGACCTCTAAGTGATGGGCCTGCTCAAACCTGTACTCAGAACAAAGATGCACACTCCAAGGGTCAGTTGCTGTTAAGCTACAGTGACACAAAAGCTCCAAGAAGCCCACATTCCTAAAGGAGCCCTGTTGACCAGTTTCAACTGGACCCTGCTGGTGGCTTCGGTCAGAGTGATATATAAATAACACATGGACTGACCCATTGACCCATTACAGAATCCGGGTTAGTATAACCAAAACAAAACACTACAGTTCTTTGGGTGCACTTCTCATAATGATCTCACCACACTGCCTGTACCTGAACCATTGTGGAAGTGGTGGTACATCAATAAATGAACAAACAAATGAGTTGACAGGTCCATAAATTCATTTCACTGTGATGTTTTATTCTCACAACATCATGACTAGGGCTTCTGGTTTTATAATATTTATTTTTTTAACATTTCCATCTGTATTTATCCATATTTATTTTTTGGCCATCTTATTGGTATTTATCCATATTTATTTTGTGCTTTGAGAGAAATGGAACTGTAAAATGATATATTTCTACGTTAATTTAACTCTTGTACGTGCACTTATACATGGATTCCTGTCACGTTTCAGAAATGAAGAAGCCACGTATAGCAAAAGACTACACTCACAGGTACATATTAGAGAGATACTACAAATATACGTTAACGGATGCCTATATTTTAGGAAATCACATTCTGTTTTTTAACTCTCCATGCTGTCAATCTGCTCAGCTGTTGCCTGGAATTCATGAAAGACAGCATGGAGAGTCTCTCACAAGAAGGACCATTTTCAGTATTTTTCCGCTTGCAAAAATAAATACAGACAGGAAACACATTGATTTTTGTCTGTATTCATCTGTAAAAATCAGTTAACATGGAAAAACAGAAGCCTTAATCCTGATGTAAAAAACAACAGTGCAGACGTTGTAAGGTGCAAGGTGCAGACAGTGCTCAATGCAATATAACATAAATACATACATGTACATCTTTGTACATCCAAAAATAATGAGGTATCCACAATCACAACATTATCAAGAAAAATATTCATGTCAAAAGCCTTTTTTTCCTCGGATAACCCAGTATTATGTAGATATTTCTACCCAACTTAATTAATTTAGGGGTCTCATCAGGACAGTGCCGTCTGACTGAAAGCCTTAAATTGGAGTAAAGTTGCCACAATTGCAAGACACAAGAGATGGTGTAAATCACCACTGTTGGTTCCATTCAAAGAAAGTCGTTCAGAAATAATCAGAACCTCCAGGCACCAGACCAGTTGGTGCCAGAGTGTACCCTTCATGCCTAAACCTAAAACCTGGGACTTGAAACCTTTTCAATGACATGTGTCTGGAAAACTGACAGAGGACGTGTACCAGCCTTTCAATCTGAACCGCTGAGAGTGCATCGCCAGTGGGCGAGACTTTGCCACAGACTCTGTTGTGTTCTTCTCCAAAGCAGCAAATCCAATTCACTGAACCAGACGATGACCGGAATCCGACAACATCAAACCCTCTTTGGATACAGCCTTCAGCCTTGCCCCGCTGAAGAAATCCAACTTCTAGAAAAGAGTCCAAGTCCGAAGGTAGAAATCTTCACTGGGTCCATACCGAGATTCAGTCATTAGACATTGACTGCTTCCAAGGTACAAACTCTGGAACTTTGCTGCTCTGAGTTTTTCCCGCCTTCGTCAATGGCTTCATCAAGACCTTGTCGTTTGTCAATCCGTCATCTACCAGTAACTCTAGAGCTACCTGTTGGAGACCCCTGCTATGGAGGATGGCATCATTTTTGGTGGGGTTTCCCTGGAGGACAGTACATTACTGAAGTCTGTCTTATTGTGCAGGCCTTCATACATTCCCCATTCCTTACCCCTAGGGCATCGGCTCACTATTGCTCTCTTCTGTGAGATGTATGTGGCTTAAAGCTTTTATGCACCTGCCCTTGTGTGTTGTTGTGATGATCTTTGTCCCAGCCATATCTGATTCTTAGCTCTTTTCTGGAAGTTCATTTATTGTGGAACTTTGTTTCCAATCCTTTGCCAGACCCTAGATTTCCATTGGCTCCTTTAATTATTGTTGGAGAATGTTACAATTCAGACATATCTTTTCCACTAGGTGAAAAAGTAGGTACCCTTCAGGCAGCAGAGTTCTATTATGCTTTAGTATTTACCAGTATATATATTACATGTATTGTGCTATGCCCCTCTGTCTTCCTTCTTCTCATACAGGGTCCAAAACTGCTCATTTTCCACTCAAACCTTTCAGTCCTGCAACCCAAGTAAAAGTATGGCTTTGTAATCACTTGGATCACCAGCTTCCCCTTGCTAGTTTGATGATAGCCACTGCTCTGACTCCACTTTGCAGTCCACCTTAGGTTGACAGTCATATCAGTGACACCAAGGAACAAGGTGCTGCTAGGTGAGCATCTTCTTTGGAGATGATCTAATATTCCAACCTGTCAGAGATCAAGGTAAGCACAAAGTGGGGCTGTCTACCTCACTATTTTCCTAGGCACTTATGTTGTCCATTGCAGGACCCTGATCCTTCTCTCTTGGTGCATAGCATCCTCTGTGTCAGACACCTCTACCCTGTCTTCTTCACATCCTTGCAGGACAACATCAGCAGTAGCACCTCACTCCTTCTTACCTCCACACAAGAAGGTCTCTTGTATGAGTGACTCTTCTTGCAGTCCAGGAACAGACATCAATAGTTCATAGAGCTATCTGCAGGCTACTGTCACTTGCTCCATAAGCCTGTTAGTCAGCTGCTTAAGGTCCATGAGTCTCGGTGAAGCTGCTTCTGCTTCCCCCGGGTATTCTCTTGTAGGTCAGAGAACTTGGTGCTATATTAGGAGCAATCAGCCACGAAACATTCGTATATGAAACATTGAGTGACTGACTTGGAAAGGCCTGAACAGCAGAAATGCCTGTTGAACATTGAGCTGAAACTGAGCTACCCCATGAGGCTTCTGCTGCTGTCTTGCTTATGCCACACTCACCCTATTCTCAGTTTAGACGTGTTTGGGTATTCAATTACATGTTCATTCTGCTCACTCAAGATGTATGCCTATCATAATATTAGAAGAAGGTGTGCCAGAGCAAGCTCTATTATCGTCGAAGTCTTCTCTAGGCCCCATTTGAATGGCCAAACCAGAACTGAACAAAGTATTGCAGACGCACACTGTACCATCTTTCCCAGAACAATATTCTCCATCATACCACAGTACTTGAAGGTTGCCTACAGGGGTGTAGCAAGGGTGCCATGGGCTGTAGTGCAAGTAAGCAAGCAACAGTGCAGTTGGCCCTCACACAGCTGGGTCCGGATGCTGCTGCACCTGTTATACCACTGATGGTTTCATGTGGGAAAAACACAATCCAAACTTCAGCTGTGATTTGACCTATGCAAGTTGACCTTTGGAGATATTATCGAAACAGAGAAAAGGCATTTTGAGAAATAAGACTTGTTTTACTGAAATTGTAACGAGTAATAGGATGTTAAACTTAGGGAGGCACTAGTAAACGTGGTAACTGTCAAACTGCCCCGGGTGACTGGTTTTAAATCTGTGCATGGGTCATTAGGATTATGGGCCATAAGATGTCAATATTGAAAACACAGCATAGAAAAATAAGACTCCTTGTCAAATGTGATCTCAGCATCTTGGCCCTCTACCGGGGGCTCATAAAGCTTCCAGGAGCACAATTCTATTTACTCTGTTCCCAGCCTGCACCCCACGGGGGACTTCACTTTCTTCGACATTTTCTTGGTCTCCTCCGGGTCGTTTTGGATGCTTTTTGTACCTTTTTGCTCATGGTGGCTCACTCTATCCACCAGAAGAGATCTATTCAGGCTCCCCCCACATGGCCCTGATGGTCTTGGTGTGTCCACCCTGCCCCCTTATTTGGCTTTTCTTTTTTATATTCAGTAGTCCTGTAGTGGTTGCCACAAGAATCAAAGTGGATGAACTTTTTATTTTTGTAAAGGTTTGTAGAGGTTTACAAACATCGCCAAAGTTATGAAAGAAACAAAAATTACTTTCCTATAGAAACTCTAACCTAATTGTAACCAACTATTGACTGGAAAAATCAAAGGTTGCAATGATCTTATAGTTAGCTGATGAAGCCACTCAAGAATTAAAGTTAAAAAAACGAAAAAAACACTGACATTTGCCAATTATAGTTCAGTGAGTGAGCTAACTACAGCTTGTATCCCTATCATGCCCTGCTTACGACCTGACATATTACATCACTCATGACACTTTAAATTACATCATGGATGACATCATTGGTGACATCATCTAATACATGTGACAGTGCCTTATTGTCTTTGTGAACTTAACCCCTTCGCTGCGGCGGGAATTCCGCCGCAGCGCTGGAGGTGCGGGGGGGCAGCGCGGTGGCGCTGTGCTCATGACGGAGCCACTCCGTCATGAGCCACGGTTGAGCTGTGCTCATGACGGAGCGGTTCCGTCATGACTCTGCCCAGTTGCGTTGTCCCCCCGCACAGGCGGGGAAACAGCGCCGCGTGGGTGGAGCAGCCGCTAACGGTCGTGGCATGATGGAACCGCTCCGTCATGAGCACACGGCAACCGTGGCTCATGACGGAGCGGTTCCGTCATGAGCGGGGAAGGGGTTAAAGTGATTCAACGAGCTACACTTGAGTTCTGATGGACATAACCTTATGCAACATAGAGGACATGAAGTGTATCTGTCATCTTATCCATGACTAGTAGATGCTTTACTCCTTTTACCCGTATTTAGCTGCATAAAAACGAAAATGCTGTATAGATATTAATGGGATCAGCAACTCGTTAAGTCTTGAATATACTATATCTGACATACAAATGTATGTCAACATCTTCTCATCTATGCATTAGCCCCTGATAAGGCATGTACAGCCAGGCCCTATAGATAATCGTCCAGTTTGTAAAAATACAATGCACATATTCCTAAAATCAGCAGAATATCGAACACCCATAGAACAATGCTTACAATTATTCTGCGACTTAACCCATCTGTAAGGGGGTCATCCATACATTATTCATTCTTCAATGATGTATATTGTCTCGAAATATCAGGACATAATTATCTGCACCTTATAAACATTCAGTTTATAGTGAAACTGTCTATATAATACAACTCTTTAATGTTAGCACATGGCAAGACATCCACATGTGATTCATGTATTATAAAAAGAAGCTCACATATCTTTGGCAATAGAGTTTTGATTTAAGCCACAACCTGTGTAAAACTTGCATCTGGATCTCACACTAATTGCACTATATCTTTACCTTCTTTAATTGAAGTGGTGCTTTACAATGCATTTACATTTATATCTCTTTTCTGTCTTTCCTACACGAGGTCTTTCCTCAGTTTGGTATTTTTTCTAAGGTCTTTTTACTTATGGCTAGATTTCTGCAATCTGTTCACATTGTATCCCACTGATAGCTACTCTGTAGGGTATCTAACCTGGGAGAAATCATTCTTGTCTTGTTCAGTCCTTTCTCTGCAGTAAAGATGTTCACTTTTGCCATTAAGCGAGCTTTTGTTTTGAGGTGCTAATCTCTAATAAATCATAAATGACTCCTCTGAAATTGTAGAAGCTCTGACCCATAAGATTTCTTTATCCACTAAGCTTGCCAATGAAGATTAGACCATTCACTCTGGCCATCTCCCTGGTTCGCTCAAAGCACTGTAACCAGTTCCTAGTCTCTTCAGGATTTAGCAACTCAGTGATGGATTGTAAATCAGAAATCTCCATTTGAACTGCTTCCTGCGCACTCTTGTGAACCCGGTTGTGCATCCGGTTGCTCCTCACACAGTTCTCGCTAGATACCAGTGTTGTATCACATTATGGCCCAGATGGCACATACCTAAACTGAAATATTTGTTTTATTGAAGCATAAAATATACAAATAGAACAACAGTATCAGCAACTCCAAACTTCACTACCAGCTCTCCTCTGACTAATCAAACATGCTCGGCATGCACTGTGAGTGCCAGCACAGAACCATTGGAGGCTCCTCCATCATGGCAGAGGAGCATTGCCCCCCTCCTGAAAGCCGGCAGCGGCAAGGACATACATAAAGGAGCCGATTCCGATTCCGGCTGCAAATCGTACCAACCGACACAGACCCGGACCGGAGACCGACTGACACGGACCAGCACCGTACGACCCGCCCAGTACGATGCAACGCGTGTGAATTACAACTGACACATACGGAATACAAGCTGTACGACCGAGCCGTAGGGAAAATAGTGATCCAGCCAGAAAACCAACGCGAGTTTCACCGACCGACATGAACCCGACCGACACGTAGCCGCGGTGTCCGACCCGCACAGTACGGTGCAATGCGTGTAAAACCAGACCAACTCGCACGGAGACCAAGCCGCACCACCGTCACGCACAGAAAACCGGGCCCACAAGTAATAGAGATCTCCTCAACCGACGCGTATGAAACACAGAAGATAGTCAGCGTGAATGAGGCGGAGAAGCCCGCACGAGCCAACATCAGCGTCCGTTTCCGTCAGAAGAACATCTCCTTCATACCTACAAAACCCGAAGGAAAAAAGACAAAAAAGGACCAAACAAGCAATGACAAAGCCAATAAATATCAAATAAAAAAACCTGGGACAAAGACACACCCACAACTCCAACTATATAAAGGACTTCAATCACTACCATGATCCCTTGCAAATAGGAGACACAGCCAGCAGCAAACACCATCAGGCAGCAACCACAGACACACTCATAACTCACCCATCACACAACTCAGACACCATCAGCACCTCACCAAAAGCACACACACATACAGCTAGCAAAACCAACACTAACCCACCCTCACTTGCACCCTCACACAAACATCACTCACCACCACCACCCATCACCATGCCCCCAAAGAAGAATCCAAAGTTCACAGATAGTGAGTTAGAAGTACTGGTAGATGAGATCATCAGAGTAGAGCCACATTTGTTTGGTACATTGGTCCAAAGGACCCCCATATCACAGAAAACCAAGATGTGGGTGAGGATTGTGGACAAGGTGAACGCACAAGCACCAGCAAGGTGAACAAAGGACGATATCCAGAACAGGTGGTATGATGTGCGCAGGAGGGTCAAGAAACTCATTGAAAAACATCACGCCCTGAGTCAGTGCACCGGCGGTGGCCCCCCTGCCAAACCAGTCTACTTCAGGACCTGGGAGGAGAAGGTGCAGGACATCCTACCACCAGAGAGCGTCCATGGTCTAACAGACATACCAGAGCCTGGGGAGTACACAAACAACATACCCAATATTGTGGGGCAAGGGGACAGTGAAACTATGCACTGCAAGCAAAGTCACAGTAACCAATAGATAATCATCCCAAGATGTGTATGCTAGTCAGGCAAACACAATACCTGCCATCTCATAGTGACTTGGAACTGTGTCATGACATGTACCAACCTACGAACAAACAGAGCAAGGCAGTGGCACAAAGCAAAATTAACACTGCCAGACAGTTTTCCACCACAAACACACTACCTCACAGTGCAGCTGACTGACAGGAAGGAATAGTGGGGATGCAGGTGAAGTGAGTGTATCCAAAAGCATGATGGGGTTGTAGTCACAGATAATGCTCCCCCTCCTGATTGGCCCATCAAGACCTCTCTGAACCATGCCCACATCACAGGGAGTGGAAAATGACTGACAAGCTGGCTGACACTGGGTCCTACTGAAGGGAGCACAAGGCCCTGGTAGGGGTTGTGTGCAAATCAGAAGCAGGACATCACTGACTGACATCCTGAAAGACAACTTGCACGCCCTCCAATGGAAGCACGTTTCATGGTGGTATGTCTGGCCCGGTGGGAAGGAGGACTGACAGCTCTGACCATACTTACCAGCATGTGGAGACACCCCCCCTCAACACAAACTCCACACAACTCACCGGGTAGAATGCATTGACCCACACCTCAGTGAAATATCAGCAAAAGATACCCATACTGGATGATGCTGTGTGAAGCACAGGGGCTCTCTTTGGACTTGTAGCCAAACAAACACCAGGATTTCACAGTCAGCCATCTTGCCATTGCTGTCACACTCCCTCACAGGGAAGCAGAGTCAAAAGGAAGGAAGTATGGGCATGCTGGGAAGGGGGGTGTAGCCAAGACCATGATGGGAGTTGCAGTCACAGACAATCCACACCCACCCACATGGCCCAGCAAGCTCACACTGAACCATGCTCGCCTCACAGGGAGTGGGAAGGGACTGACAAGATGTATGACACTGGGCTCTGTTGTGGGGAGCACAAGGCCCTGCTGGGAACTGGGCAACAACAAACACCAGGACTTCACAGTCAGCCATCTTGCCATTGCTGTTGCACCCCCTCACAGGAAAGCAGAGTCAAGAGGGAGGAAGTATGGGCATGCTGGGAAGGGGGGTGTAGCCAAGAGCATGATGGGAGTTGCAGTCACAGACAATCCACACCCACCCACATGGTCCAGCAAGCTCACACCGAACCATGCTCGCCTCACAGGGAGTGGGAAGGGACTGACAAGATGTCTGACACTGGGCTCTGTTGTGGGAAGCACAAGGCCCTGCTGGGAACTGGGCAACAATAAACACCAGGACTTCACAGTCAGCCATCTTGCCATTGCTGTCACACCCCCTCACAGGGAAGCAGAGTCAAGAGGGAGGAAGTATGGGCATGCTGGGAAGGGAGGTGTAGCCAAGAGCATGATGGGAGTTGCAGTCACAGACCATCCACACCCACCCACATGGCCCAGCAAGCTCACACTGAACCATGCTCACCTCACATGGAGTGGAAATGGACTGTCAAGATGTCTGACACTGGGCCTGAGAATTGATGTGGCTGACAATCACACATATGCACTGACGAAACAAAACCCGGTCGCACACACAGCCATTGCAACCATTTGTTCTAAATCATTGTCTGGGGATGCAGTGTCCAGGGGTGCCCCCTGGCCGTTCAGGGGAGGTGTGTCTTGCAGATGACCAATGTGGAGAGCCATATATATGGTACATTGTACAAAACACACAGGAATTCACATATACATCATTGACAGGGGACATCTGACAGTGAATGGAATGGACACACCAATATAGCCGGCACCATAGCATGGTCACATTCAAACTCGGTGCTGTTGTGAGCTGCATTTCACCCCTACATCGTGTAGAAACATAGGCAAAAACAACAGTTGATGGACAGAATGCAGAACAATGTCATACATTCACCCCAGTACAGAGATCTGGGCCTAAATCCATCATTTGTTTCTCACCATGCCGTTCCAGTTTGAACCCAGCCATATGCAAATCAGTCTTGACCCTGTGCCTCATGGGTACAGTCCAGCCCGAACTGCTAAGCCAGGTCCTCCCTGGACTGGAAACAAGCATCCTAGGACCGGTTTCGGGGTTTTACCCCTCTTCAGCCAGGATAGCTTGATTCCAGTGGCATGGAGAGCACGGGACCCACGTCTGGACATACCATTCCCACTCGGGGTGACAAATGCAAAAACAACAGTTGATGGACAGAATGCAGAACAATGTCATACATTCACCCCAGTACAGATATCTGGGCCTAAACCCATCATTTTTTTGCTCACCATGCCGTTCCAGTTTGAACCCAGCCATATGCAAATCAGTCTTGACCCTGTGCCTCATGGGTACAGTCCAGCCCGAACTGCTAAGCCAGGTCCTCCCTGGACTGGAAACAAGCATCCTAGGACCGGTTTCGGGGTTTCACCCCTCTTCAGCCAGGATAGCTTGATTCCAGTGGCATGGAGAGCACGGGACCCACGTCTGGGCATACCCTTCCCACTCGGGGTGACAAATGCAAAAACAGCAGTTGATGGACAGAATGCAGAACAATGTCATACATTCACCCAGTACAGAGATCTGGGCCTAAATTCATCATTTTTTTGCTCACCATGCCGTTCCAGTTTGAGCCCAGCCATATGCAAATCAGTCTTGACCCTGTGCCTCATGGGTACAGTCCAGCCCGAACTGCTAAGCCAGGTCCTCCCTGGACTGGAAACAAGCATCCTAGGACCGGTTTCGGCGTTTCACTCCTCTTCAGCCAGGATAGCTTGATTCCAGTGGCATGGAGAGCACGGGACCCACGTCTGGGCATACCCTTCCCACTCGGGTTGACAAATGCAAAAACAACAGTTGATGGACAGAATGCAGAACAATGTCATACATTCACCCCAGTCCAGTGATCTGGGCCTAAATCCATCATTTGTTTGCTCACCATGCCGTTCCACTTTGAATCCAGCCATATGCAAATCAGTCTTGACCCTGTGCCTCATGAGTACAGTCCAGCCCGAACTGCTAAGCCAGGTCCTCCCTGGACTGGAAACAAGCATCCAAGGACCGGTTTCGGGGTTTCACCCCTCTTCAGCCAGGATAGCTTGAATCCAGTGGCATGAAGAGCACGTGACCCACGTCTGGGCATACCCTTCCCACTCGGGTGACAAATGCAAAAACAACAGTTGATGGACAGAGGCATCCTTCACACAACGCACCACTCACTGACATAGACACTGTAGACACAAGGTCAAATATGGACAGCATTGGAGGAGACATGCTACTCACAGCAGCCAAACTGCAACACACACACCACCAGCCCTCACTGTCATGAACATTGAAAAGCCAGAGTGCTACCTTGCCCAATCCATGTCAACATGTGGAACATTGACAAGTCAAATTACATATGCACGTACAAAACTCAGCACCAGAATCATTAACAATGGTGAAATCATCACTTGTATGAAATGAGATGGGAACACTTCCTCCAAAGAGATCACAGGCATACCGGACTGTGACCATGTTGTACCAATACACCAATGTGGCACACAAAGACTAGCAAACTCTGCTATCACACATGCCCCAATAGTACAACATATCCCCAGTGGAATAGCACGTGTGTCCTCGTTAAAGCTCACATGTGTACAGGGATGACACACCTGTGTCAGAAACGTGATGGCCCTTGAGTAGCAATGGTCATGTACAGACAAATCTATCCATGAGCTGGGCTTGCACACACTTCGACATGCACATTGAAATGTTTCTTCATGGCTGGGCAATGTGCAACAACAATATCAAACTCTGTCCGTGACAAGCCGGAAAAAAGCAGTGTACAGGCAGGCATCCGTTCGTACAGTAGAATATGTCATGTCTGTGAACCATTGATGCCTATAGAAACATAACTTACATTTTGTGTCTCTTCCAAATACAGGTGGTGCTGGGGACCCAGCAACAAATGAAGAGGATTCCCAGTCCCAGACTCTGGTGGACACTGAGCTCTCTGGTTTGACTCTGTCTCTGTCCTCTTCGGATGACGACGACCAACCTGGCCCCTCCGGTGTGAGTCATGATGCAGCAGCATCAACATCTGCACCCCCTGTACCCATGCCTCCAGCATATGGAAACTGACAGGGCACCGCTTCCAAAACGGACAGCTCAAGGCCACTGACCACCCACAGCACAGGGACACAGGACCCCCCCGGAAGCTACAGCAAACATCACCAGCAACACCACCCAAGGGGTCCTAGTGTCACCTGTGCGTCCCGCCGCTGGTCCTGCCCGTGTAGATAGGGGTGCTGGGAGGGGTGGCAGGCAGAGGGCGCGCCATACAGAGGGGTCTGGACTGCATGATGGCCCCCAACTGGCACGCATTATAGATACGTACCAGGATAGCACCGGAGGATTTGGCCAGGTAGTGGGGATCCTCAAGGACATACAACAAGATCAAGCTGCCCACCATGCCCGCATGGAGTCAAAGTGGGATGCCCTTACTGTGGTGCATCGGGACATACTCCAATGCCTCCGCCAGATCAGCACAAACCTGTCCACACCTCCCTGTGTGGCCACAACATCTGTTGCAACACCATCTGCCAGCGCCACAGTGAGGGAGGAGGACTCTGGCGGAGAGTCCCCTGAACCGCAGAGGCCTGCACCTGAGGATCCCCCCCCAAGAAGAAGAGGGGTCGTCCAAAGAAGGACATGTGAGAGGCAGATGTCCCAGCACATCCCCCAGGGCCTCAAAACCTGTTCGGGACAATGTTCTTTGTGCGCAACCCGTTCACCTTGTTCAATCGCACACAACTCGCCCACATGACATGGAGGGTTCATGTTGGTCCAATGTAGCAGATGACTGTGGACTTTACTCTGGACATTTCATCTACCAGCACTTCCAACTCTAATGTGAACTTTGGATTCCAAACCCAATGTACAGCACCCACCATCCTGTGCACTTTCCTCACACATGTTCGAAAATAAACTCACCAGTCCACCATACTTGCCTCTGTTGTGATTCCAACTTGTCATGTGTCATGGAGATGTTGATCTGCTACACAACACAGTGCATGCCAAATACTGCAACAATGTGACCAATGTTAGGTGAGTCATGGTGATGTGACACATGTGAGGGAGACACACCACTATGGCAACACAACACATACTCACAATGGCCATGTTACTCATCCCACACAATGATGTTGACCTGAAACACATAGGTATGCACAAACACAACACCTATTCACAGTCATTGATAACAAGTCCACAGGTGAGGTAAGCAAATGTCACTCAGATGTGGGAAGACAGACAACGCACCTAACAAAGCATAGCACAGGTTCATTACACATCAGCAACATGTTTATTCTAAAATAGTTGAAAGGCAATTGTACGTTACGGTGGACACACGGTCACAGAGTATCTGAGAATTGTAGTCCATGGGTGTGTGGCACATCACTTGATGTCAATTGACTACTCCCACACTGGGGTCGGATTCTGGGTGTTGGGGGTCAGTGTTGACCAAACAACAGGCAAATTACCCTGGGAAGGACAGACACAAGACACAGTCAAAAGCACAGCAGAACAATAGAGAAATGCAATACACATGCACAAAACAAGTCACAAGAAACCTACACAGAAACAAGTTAGCAATACTACCCTATTGTGGAGTACACACCACCTGAATGGACACATCACTGCACGCATCCAGTCAAGTGGCACACAGACACACTCAGACAGCAACAGAGCAGCCCCAACACATTCCAGGCTAACTCCATACATTGACATAACAACCCTGGAAACTCACATTCAGGTGAAGAAGTTGTTGATGAGCTGTGAGCGGACGTCACCCTCATCCTCATCATCACTGGCATCGTGGCCCAGGCCGGGATCCTCCACAGGTGGCGGAGGTTGGTCATCTTCATCCTGGATGAGAAGCACCTTCTTCCGCACTGCCATGTTGTATAGCATGCAGCATACAATTGATAATTTTGCACACCTTTGCAGGCTCATATGGGACGGCCCCTCCAGTCTTGTCCAGGCAACAAAAGCGGATTTTCAGGAGGCCGAATGTCGCTCAATCACCCTTCTGCTCTGACCATGTGCCTCATTGTAGCGCATCTCGGCTGGTGTCACAGGGTTCCTGAGGGGTGTCAGCAACCACGGCATGTTGGGGTATCCGGAGTCACCTACACACAAAAAAATGAACAAGTAGCTGAGTTTTGTAGGAGTGCGGATTACAACATTGCCAAACACACACAATGATAAACAGTCAGTACACGCCAACAAGCTCAGGCACGCTGATCTGGCATCTGTGACATCAGCGTTGCAATGCGACTCCTCCTCATTATGTAGGCATCGTGCGCAGAACCAGGGAACCGTGCACACATATGTGTGATACACATGTCTGTAAGACATACCACCAGCGCATTGATCGAGTGGAAATGTTTCCTGTTCCGGTATGCCTGCTCTTGTGCCTGTGGTGGTATCAGGGCCACATGTGTACCATCAATAGATCCGATGACGTTCGGCATCCTCCCCAGTGTATAAAAGGCATCCTTTATTTCAGGGAGTTCAGCTGGGCTAGGGAACTTGATGTACAGGTCAAGGAAATGCAACATCCCCTCCACGACATCGCGTAGCGCACGACTAAACATAGTGTGCGACATCCCACCTGCTGTAGCCACAGTGTACTGGAAGGTACTAGTAGCAAAGAAGTGCAGGGCTGCCATCACCTTCACCTCTGGGGTCAGTGCTGTAGGGTATGTCCGGCCAGGTAGCAGATGTGACGCCAACTGCTCCACCAACTCCTCAATCAGTGGCCTGGTGAAGTGGTACCGTTGGATGCAGTCGCGTTCCTGCATGGTTTGAAGGTCTGGGAACGGTCGATGGACAGCGGGTGCCCTACAGAACAGAGATGAACAAAGGAAGATTGTCGGTTCATCCACCCATGTGGCCATGACCAGGCTCAATATCACATGATACATCATGACATTACACAATGCACTGAGGTGTGTGCTGTTGGGCATGGACACATATGTCACCTACATGCCCATCACCTCACACCTCAATTCCACATGTCCACATAAGTCCCATGTAGTGCAATGGCCAATCATTCGGCTGTGTCACCCGACATATGTACTGCTGTGACGTTACAAACACATACCACAGTGACAAGTGAGGCCTGATGTCTCCCAGGCATCACAGATCTTTGCCATGCAGATACCCAGGGTCCCTGTATTGCCACATCGAAACTGGCATGGACATGGCGTATCACATACACACCACAAGGCAAGCATGAGTCCCACAGGTAGTGGCCACTGTTGTCCCTGCAGGCCCTACATGTACGTCTCTTAGACACACACACACCATCAAGGTTGCTGCATATACCACATGGATGTGGAGATTGTCTCCCATTGGGCACATTTGATCATCCACATCTGAGACACAACATGCACATAGACTGTGGGTGCACATCTGAATTGTGGCTACAGGTCTCACTGTGATGTACATGCCATCACCCCCAGGACTCAGGGTGGTTGTGCCAGGTCCTAAACATATCCAACCTGCAACTGTGTCCGTGACTCATGCCCATTACTGTACATTTGCACATCACAGTGGTAATGTGCACAAAACACAAAGGATTCTGCCCCCATGAACAAGTGCACAGCCTGGGAGTGGCTGAACAAAAGTGACACACAACAAACCAAATGTTGCCCCCCCACACACACAGGGAATGCAGCCTTACATGCCATGGGACACAGTGTGGCCAATGCTGTAGTGTGGTAGGTGTGCACATGTGTCCCTGGCAAGTAATTGTGTGTTGAATTCGTCAAAAAGTCACACCAATGAGGTCATGACCGAGCCGTGCGTACGCTTGCCATTGACTGCAATGAGGTCCGACGCGGGTGACAATGCGTATGCATTGCACGGTTCATGACCGAGCCGTGCGTACGCTGAAGTACTGGGTATTTTAAGCCCAGCGGTGCAGGGGAACACACCCTATGACTTCGGGGTTCTTCCTGTTTCAGACCTACAGAAACACAGAGTCTTCTGGGTGAAGTCAAAGATCAGTTTATTGGCTGCAGACCAATTACAGGTATCCTAGAAGTACAACAGCGTGTATGTTCTCAGGAGACTGCTGAAAATCACAGAACGGGCTTCTTCTTAAATACAGAATATCCTGCTTCAGGCATACATTCCTTAGTTTACGATATGGCCATTACATGTATACATTACAAACGAAAAGGCAGAGTCATGATGACCATCCCACATTCCAGTTAAGTCAGCCCGGAATTATTTACCCAGCAAGGCTCAGATCCCACATCAGATATCGATAGGCCCCAATAAACATGAGCATCTCCTGTTTGGAAAACAAGCCATAAAGCAGGAACAGTCAGGTGCGAAAGAGATTAGCTGGAGGCTCGTGTAGGATGAAAAGACTTTATGGTGTGTCAAGCCCTGATGCTAATCACAGGTGGCCAGAGGACGGGGAACTCGTGAGACCAGTTTGACCTGGGGCAGCGGAGCCAAGCTGCCCAGGTCACAGAAAAGTTAAAGAAAGGCACATGTGCTCTAAAAGGCCGTATTTGCTTCATGTTATGTAGCCTATGTGAGGGCAACCATAAGATGGCCACCGCTCTAAAATGGAACCCACGTAGTGATGTATAATAACGTATACACAGTGCATTCATAGCTAAAATGTTACACAAAGCACTTGTACATACCGCATTAACCATTCGCGGTTCGCTAATACCAGGATGGACAGGGGTAGGGCCCTGCCTCCTACGCGGTCCCAAATTTTAAAGTACGACAGACCCTCCTTTTGCCCTTACATAGGCAATAACTATACTCATTTCAATCCGAGTCTAGGTCAATATTCACGAAGTCATGGAGATGTTGCTGTAGCATCATCCTATTACTTAGCTCGTCCCTCGATACAGGTTTCCTTACACATAATGTAGCACAGAGGCCACATATCGCAGGAGCACACTGTATGCACAGACAGAACAGGAAAAGGATGGCTAAGATCATTCCAATGACCATCAGAACTTTCCAACCCCAGGCAGATATAAATTCCCAGAACCACCCCACCAGTGACCAATCTCCTTTATCCACATGTATGGACTCAGATATTTTATGTAGTTTGGAGATGGGTTGATAAACTGTTGGAGCGTTGTCTGGTATGAAAATGCAACAACTGGATTGGATAACCTTACATACCCCACCGCGGTCTGCTAGTATGACGTCTAGAACCATGCGGTTCTGCAAAGTCATGAGGCGATCCGCTTGGAGCTCAGCTGTCAAATTACCAAGGGCACCAGCCGTAACATTAACAGTGGATTCAACCACACGAGTCAGTTGTCTCAAGTTCCTACTATTGACCATAGGTCCCCAAAACGGCAGGAAACCCAAAAAGAAATCTCCCGCTTCCTGACCGGCAGTATCCTCCTTACTAATCACGCCTCTCACAACTCTGGTCTTGTGATGGTCAGAGGCGGCAGTAAATGTTGACGGTAGCAGATTTGCAATATAACATGTGCCCGAGAAATCAGGGGGCAACCATGTATATGCTCGGTCATTGCAGACAAAATATGTACCCTTGGCAGCCAAAAACGCAGGGGAAAACTGTGACGGAAAAGTGTACGTTTCAGTACAGTTACTTCTTCCCAGTTGAGCTCTAGGATTCTGACCATTACCTTGCAAACAGAACCGACCTATGTGGGGTACGACCCAGATTGGGGATGAGATTTTTCGCTGTCTTTCACCCAGACTAATACTATACCCCATTGCGTTCCACCCTACATAAGCTCTCAATTCTTCCTTGGGTATAGATGAGTATGCATCGATATCTCTGCTCATATCGGCAACTCCTTTCATTAAGGCTTTATTATTGGTGCTAGGTCTGATGGAACGCGGTTGTCGCGGGGAGTACGCATCTAGAGCATAGAGAAACATGGTCTGGAATGCCCATGACGATCCATTGTAACTATACGGCAGCACTAGATAGGGAATACCCTTATTAATGGTATGTGGCATTAAACCACACACCCAACAATTGGTTGTATTCATGACTAGTTGGTGCTGGTGCAGGAGCTGAATAAACGAGTTGTTTACAAATTCTGATCGTCTGGCTTGTTCATGTTCAGGCAGAGGGTGAAAAGAGTGTGAGGAGACAGTAGGAGGAGGTATAGGCTGTACAGTGGGTGCAATGGGCTCTTGAGAGGAAAAGAATAGAAATCCTACAGTAAACACTACCATACTACATAATACAAACAGGCATAAAAATACAAAACGTTTGCTCTTCATTATTTTACACATTCTTACTTTAAAGTTCATTTCCTCAGCGGGTCTCTCCATCTTACAAAACTCCATCCTCTAATCGTGCCGCTCGCGGTGGGTGAGTTTCTTCTGCTAAGGAGTACGCCTGTCAGTCCAGGGTACGCCCTAGACCAACCAGAACCGTCGACCTAACGTCTTCGGCCTGTACCCCAAAGTCTTGGCACCGCGACCCTGCGGCTGAACCCGGATGGTGGTTCGAAAAACAAAAATCAAGAAAGTCCTTCAGATGGGAGAGCTCTGGTTATCAAACACAAAAAGGGTAAGGAAAAAGAATATTTATTTGTCCATAGGCCTTGGTCTTAGATTATAATGAAAACGGCCAGGTACTGTCTGATCTTGAAACAAGAGTTCAGGCTCTGTGGTGTCCAATCGAATTGACGGTGGCACAGCTTCTTGCAAAATATCGTCACTTTCCTGTGCTGAAGCTGTGCCTTTTATGCGTGCATCACTGAATGGTACAAAACGAGGTACAGTGTCTGTTTCAGAGTCTGCGATACCCTCCTGGACCCACTGGTCATACGGCAGAGGCAAAGGTATCCTCTTCACGTGGGCGCCGTGGATCCAGTTCTTTTTCCCCTTTACTCGAACAGCTGATCTTGTGGATAGGAGCACGAGATGAGGGACGATCCAACGAGGCTCATCGTTGCTCTTGCGCTGAAAATTTTTCACCAAGACCCACGTGCCAGGGTCGATAGGGTGTCCTGGAGCCTCAGAGGCCGGGGGGAGAGTATCATGCACCTGTTGGTGTAAAACACGCAGTTTAACTGTCAAATCATACAAGTAATCAAGCAGTACTGGATGTTCGATTTCACTGAATTTCGTCGGTCTTGGCACACCCCATACATTGGCTGGGCGGCCAAAAACTACCTCATAAGGACTAAGTCCCACTCGTGAGTGTATGGTCATTCTTGTGGACAGGAGTGCTAGAGGCAGAGCATCAGGCCATTTAAGACCTGAGCTCGCTTGGATTTTGGCCAGTTTAAGTTTTAGAGCGCCGTTGTAGCGCTCTACTAATCCAGCTGATTGGGGGTGATTTGCAGCGGGAAACTTTTGCTTTATACCTAGTCCCTCACACACATTCTTCATCACTTTACCCACAAACTCACTTCCATTATCACTCCACCCCATCCTTGGCATTCCAAACCTGGGGAAAAATTCTTTCACAAGGGCTTTGGCTGTGGACAGAGCAGTGTTATCCTTTAGGGGATAGGCCTCTATCCATTTTGAGAAAGCGCAAACAACCACCAATACATATTTCAGGTTGTTGCATCTTTCCATGTGGATAAAATCCAACTGCAAAACTTCAAATGGATATGATGGAGGCGCAAAATGACCAGCTGGAGTTGGGGTTCCCCTACCAGGGTTGTACTTCAAGCATACCATACAATTCTTGACCACATTCTCTGCGCACTTAGGAATTCCAGCATTCTGCCATACTGGAGCCAACAACTTACAGATTCCTTTCGTACTGATATGTGCCATTCCATGTGCCATAGTAACCACTGGAAGCACATATGCATCAGGTAACAACCATCGCCTATGTTCTGACAAATCAATCCAACAACCATTCTCATCCAACTTACCCATACTTTCTCTCCACTTGCTTAATTCTTTCTCTGTGGCTTCAGCTTGAAGGGACTTTACACTTTCTATTGTGTTTTCACACATTCCAACATCACCAACCCATCTTGCAGGGCCTGCAACATACATTCGAGTCTTTACATCTTTTGATGTTTCTTTCGCGACTTCATCAGCAAACGCATTACCACGACCAACATCATCAGTGATTTTCTTGTGCGCACTGCATTTCATAATCGCGACTTGCAACGGTAGGGTCAGTGACTCACGGAGATCATTCACCAACTTGCCATTCTGAATCTTAGCTCCATGCGAAGTCAGGAACCCACGTTCCTTCCATAATCGCCCAAAACTGTGGGCCACGCCAAAGGCGTACTGGCTATCCGTATATATGTTCACTTTCATTCCTTCAGACAACACGCATGCTCTCGTAAGGGCAATTAATTCTGCTGCTTGAGCCGAATTTTGTGGCACACGCGCAGTTTCCACAATCGTGTGCAAAGTCGTGATAGCATATGCAGCAGTCGTATCACCATTTGGAAGCTTAAAACACGAACCATCCACCCATAAAGTACCATCACACTCAGTCAGGGGAGTATCTTTAAGATCTACTCTCCCTTTCGTCTCTTCTTCTGTTCTGAACAGACAATCATGTTGCTCAATCTCATCTAGGTCTGCTGGAATTGGTAATAGTGTAGCTGGATTCAACGTGTTGCATCTCTTTATGTGTATATGATTTGCTAACAGTGTCAGCTCATAACCAGATAATCGCGCACTAGTTAAGTGCTGTGTCTTGGTCCTGTTTAACAATGTGTCCACAGCATGTGGAACCATAACAATCAATGTATTATCCATTACTAGGCCAGCAGACTGTCGAATAGACATAGCTGCGGTGGCTGTGGCTCTCAGACAACTTGGCAATGCCCTCGCTACCGGGTCCAAGGTTGATGAAAAATATGCACATGGACGCGGTCTGTCGCCAAAAGGCTGTGTTAACACTGATAATGCGCAACCGTCTTTCTTGTGAACATACAATGTAAAAGGCTTGCTGTAGTCAGGGGTACCCAATACAGGAGCTGAACACAATGCATTACGCAATTCCCAAAAACTTTTCTGACACTCTTCAGACCATGGGATAGGATTCGGTGTGTCTTTGCATGTTAATGCTGACAAAGGTTTTGCCAACAAGAAAAAATTGGGAATCCAATGCCTACAGTATGAAGTAATGCCCAAGAAAGCACACACTTCTCTCTGTGTTCTTGGCACACTCAACTGTGCAATGGCTTGAATTCTTTCTGGGGTCAGTTTCCTTCCCTCCTTCGATAAGAGATGACCTAAGTAGGTCACTTCTTGTCGACAGTATTGCAGCTTTGAGAGAGACACTTTGTGATGAAAGGCAGACAAATGACGCAACAATGACAAGGTAGCGTTTTTGCAAATCTTTTCAGTATCCGCGGCGATTAGTAAATCGTCAACATACTGAATGAGGATAGCGCCACTGGGTAAAACCAGTGCATCAAGCTGCGCTTTCAAAGCTTGGCTGTATATTGATGGGCTTTCACAGTAGCCCTGGGGAGCGCGTTTAAAGCGGAAGCTTCGGCCTCCTAAACTAAAGCCAAAAATGTCTCTCCTCTCCTCTGCAATTGGGATGCTAAAGAAGGCATTCTTCAGATCGATCACTGAGAACCATGCAGCGGAGGCTGGAATCATGGTTAACAAGGCAGTTATATCAGGGACAACTGGAAACTGTGGCACAACAATCTTATTAACCTCTCTAAGATCAATCACAAATCTGTAAACAGGTGGCTGTGAAGGGTCCGTTCGTTTTAAGACAGGTAAAACAGGACTATTGCAAACGTTGCCCCTTGTCTCTTCAATTACACCCTTTTTAATCAAATCACTGACAATTGCTAACAATGCTTTCTGACCTTCATTGGAGATCTTGTACTGGGGAATACGTGGCAATCTGACATTGTCTTTTAAAGTTACCACATATGGCGGTATTTCCAAGAGACCCACATCATTGGGACCAGTAGCCCAAAGGACATCCGGAAGGGATGACAATTCAGGTGGCATTGCATTTTTAGACAAATACATTGGGGAAATCACTTTCTTACCTAATGTAAGTGGTACTCCTGAGGGAGAACAATACAGCGTAGCATGTAATCTTTTTAGCAAGTCTAATCCTAGCAAATTCTCACCACAACCTGTTGTTAGGATGAGAGGTGCTTTTAGCTCGCAAGGTCCAACAGAAAGAGACATAGGACTAGAAATCGGGTTCCTAACTGGGGTGCCAGAAAAACCTACTGAAACATTCATTTCGCCAGACAAAGGCGCGCCAAGGAGTTTTGAATGCATAATTGAACTCTTTGCAGCACCAGTGTCTAGCAGAAAGGGCTCCGTTACATTTGCTGTAGTTACTTTAACATAAGGTCCGCTCTGATCCACTGGCACTGAAACAACTCCCTCTCTCTGTCTACGGCTGTCCTAGTAATCTTTATCTTCTACATTGTCGTCTTCTGCATAATAATCATTATTGTAGTACTGAGCTGTATTACCAGTCGCGTTGGCTTGCTGATCAAAGCTATTTATGGTATTTTGAGGCGGAAGAGGACGCGCGTTCTGGGGAACATTTCCACGCCATCTGCCTCTAGGAGCTTGCTGACCACCTCTACCTCTTGCGCCATACGCATTACTGTTACGCTGCATTAATTTAGGACAACTATACTTGAAATGACCTTCCTCTTTGCAATATGAACATTGGTTGGGACCTATAGGGATATGTGGTTGATAATACCCATTCATTTGCTGACTATTCTGAAACTGTTGGGGCTGGTGATAGACACCTTGTGTTTGCCTATAATTATTCTGTCCTCCACGTGGCGGGTAAGCCTGCTGCAAAAGGACCTTCGTTTTCAGTTCTTTTGTTTTCTTGTCTGTTCTATCTTTTTCGTCTTTATTTCTGTTTTCATAATACTGTGCAGTAGCCAGTATTTGCGCTGAAGAGGAAACAGCCCAAGAACTTTCTGAATCTTTTAATTTCTTACATAGCTCAGGACGTAGATTCTGCACAAACTTATCAACAAATAACCGTTGGCCACCTTCAGTGCTCATGTCTTGACCACTGTGGTCGATAAACGTTTCTTCAAACCTGGTGAAGAAATCGGACACTGTCTCATCTTTCTTCTGCTTGCATGCAGATAGTTTGTCCCAATTTACGCGCATCGCGGGCATTATGGTCTTCATGTATGTAATAATTCGACCAGGGAGTTCTGCCACTAAAGGGTCAGGCTTTGAGCCACCAACTTGTCTAGCGTCTGCAGCAACGATATTAGCCCATGTATCCCCTAGTTCTGCAGCATGATCCGTATTACGGATGGATCCCCATAAAGGCTGTGGAACAACATTCCCAAATAACATATCTATGTCAGCCAGATTCATGACGCACGATTCTGCAGTTTGGGATAACTCCTTATAATACCCTGTAGGGTTTTTACGGGGGTCAGGCAATGTCTGCTTAAGCGCTAACACCTCAGATCGCTTCCATGGGACATGCACCCAAACACACTGGAAATGAGCTAAGACAGGTGGAACAGCATTTGGATCAGCAGGTCTCCAAACTGGGGGAACCTCACGCATCGGATATTGGCGCGCTTTTACCTTCTTCCCCACAGGGAAATCCTGCTCAAACAACGACTGCTGGCAATCATCATTCCTCAAAGATAATAAGGTCGCAACTGCTTTATTCACATCGGGGCCCACAATCGTGCCTTTTCCAAAATTGAATCTCACTCGACATAACTCCTGCGGGTTTGGATCTCTACCATGATCATCCAATTCCTCACAGAGGATTTCACACATTTTCTCGAACACATACCTCTGTTTCGGGGCATCCCATTGGTGAAAAACGTCAACAACTGACTCCACCTCATAGAGTGAAGAAAAAATAATCCACCTACGCGCCATATGATCTAATACCTTTTTCTCTTCAGGATCAGGCAGCTGACTGCGCAATTGCTTACGTTGTAAACCAGGGGTCGCACTAGATGACCCAAAGAGAGGCGACATTAAAGTAGTCACTACATTAGCTAGTCGTTGTCGTGCTGAAGGAGAAGTTGAAGCGACAACGGGGGGATAGACAGAGGGAAGAAAAACAGATTCAGATACAGGTACCTGGGTAGTGTAAGAAGGAGCGCCAGGGGAAGCCGCTGGCGTGCTAGGCAAAGTCGCAGGAAGCGTGGGGGTAACAGGTAACAAAACTGGCGGCCCTTGAGAGGACTGCACTGCAGGGGTAGGAGCCAGCTGAGGAGGAGATGGCGGTTGTGGGAAGGCTTGCGGCATATTCACTGGAGGCTGCGCATTTACAAGCTGTGGAGGCGCGGTAGCATTTTGCGCATACGGGGGTGGCGAACTTAGCAAATGGGACATTAGGGAATCTTTCTCTTTCTCTTTTGTCTCATCTTGCACAAGGGGTGACAAAACAGGGTAACATTTATCAATCCCTAGTTTGCGCTGTCTATGTAACTGTTCCTTCATTTGTTCCTCCTCATTATCTTTAAATTGCACAGCTGCTTGCATCATTGACATACCTCTTTCTTTCTTATTCTTTTTCGCTAGGCGGAAAGAATCAAACATCGCCGGCCGGGCTTTCTTTTTAAACAATTTAACTTCCAAATTATCTAAGATATCTGTATCGAAACTACCATTTTGGGGCCATTTTAAAACACTGTCCTTTCTGGTGTATCGGATCCACACTTCATTATATGCAATGGGGCCCACGCCATGTTTTACATAAAGCTCATAAGTTGGAGTTCCAATTGGAGGAACCGGACATGAATCCTCTAACTGGAAATCCCTTCCACAACCCAAACAAAACAATCTACAAAATACACTAGAACCAGGCATCTTCGCTCACTAGTCTAGTTTCAAACGTCAAAGGATTATCGAATACGATAGTCTCGTGAATACACGAGTCCTCTGGCTTTGGGACTTGCAAGCACCAAATCAAAATGATCCCGAAGGATACCAAATTCAAACTAGGAGACGCTCCACTTATACTTAACTGAATATTGATGATCGATGGCGTCACCAGAAGACTCTCTCGATTGTTTTGCTCTACCAAAAAATCGTCAAGGGTCCAAAACAGGGCGATTAATCAGGGCAGCAGTCCTTCGTAGCCGTCGGGACGCGGAGAACCTTGCAGAAAAGACTTTTGGACCACGTCGACATGCAGGGGTCGATGAAGTGGCGGCCTTCCTCCAGAATTTCCACACGAAGCTCCTCACGAACCTCTGGCTTGGACCGGTACCGCTGAAATCGCCCAACGTTGGGCGCCAACTGAAGTACTGGGTATTTTAAGCCCAGCGGTGCAGGGGAACACACCCTATGACTTCGGGGTTCTTCCTGTTTCAGACCTACAGAAACACAGAGTCTTCTGGGTGAAGTCAAAGATCAGTTTATTGGCTGCAGACCAATTACAGGTATCCTAGAAGTACAACAGCGTGTATGTTCTCAGGAGACTGCTGAAAATCACAGAAACGGGCTTCTTCTTAAATACAGAATATCCTGCTTCAGGCATACATTCCTTAGTTTACGATATGGCCATTACATGTATACATTACAAACGAAAAGGCAGAGTCATGATGACCATCCCACATTCCAGTTAAGTCAGCCCGGAATTATTTACCCAGCAAGGCTCAGATCCCACATCAGATATCGATAGGCCCCAATAAACATGAGCATCTCCTGTTTGGAAAACAAGCCATAAAGCAGGAACAGTCAGGTGCGAAAGAGATTAGCTGGAGGCTCGTGTAGGATGAAAAGACTTTATGGTGTGTCAAGCCCTGATGCTAATCACAGGTGGCCAGAGGACGGGGAACTCGTGAGACCAGTTTGACCTGGGGCAGCGGAGTCAAGCTGCCCAGGTCACAGAAAAGTCAAAGAAAGGCACATGTGCTCTAAAAGGCTGTATTTGCTTCATGTTATGTAACCTATGTGAGGGCAACCATAAGATGGCCACCGCTCTAAAATGGAACCCACGTAGTGATGTATAATAACGTATACACAGTGCATTCATAGCTAAAACGTTACACAAAGCACTTGTACATACCGCGTTAACCATTCGCGGTTCGCTAATACCAGGATGGACAGGGGTAGGGCCCTGCCTCCTACGCGGTCCCAAATTTTAAAGTACGACAACGCTTTGCCATTGACTGCAATGAGGTCCGACGCGGGTGACTATCATGCATGCGCGTCGGGCAGGCATGGTCCGAGACAGGCGTATGCCTTGGCCATTGAATCGTATGGAGACGGGTGCATGTGTATTTTCAAAATACGCGTTGTACAGTCAGTTGACCGACCCGGGCACACCCATTGGCTCTAGACTGTCATGGAGACGGATGCGGATTCAAAACTTGTACGAGTTGTGCACTGGAAGTTCAGTTGGTTGCCAGTTAGGAAAAGGTACCCCCTTGAAAATACTATTTTAGGTCAGGGATCAGGGGGAGAAAGGCACTATAAACAAAGACTGATAAGTATCCCTCTTGACCTCTATTTCTTTTACTTGACAATTGGTTTGTTGTGGGTTCACATGAAAGACAGACAATCACTTATGTTTAAGCATTTCAACTCATATGTTTATTTTTTTGTTTTTTATATAAATTGTTTTTATAATATTTCCTTGTTCATATACATTTTTTTTATTTTTTTATTTTTTTTTTTTTTATTTACATACATTATCTACAGATGTCATCTTATTCCTAAACACACCTTGTACAATGATATATTCAATTACTGTGCTTGTTTCATATTCTCAACAAAGTGCTTGACGATATAAGCTAATACTCATTATAAAAAACCTCTCTCCTATAATTTTAAGAGAAATCCCCACAGCAATCACTCCTCTGTTCATACCACATGCATTTCACTATCATACAACGCATTCACACTCCACCCCAGATGTGCACCATCGATGTTGCTGGACTAGCCAGAGCTGGGCTAATTACTCAACCCTTAGATTATGGTGCCAATTCCTAGGGTGTGACACTCTGTCTTGGTCGACGCACGTTTCGGTGGATCTAATTTCTTTTCTTGCCACCTTCTTCAGGACATTTTTGTTTGCGAGTTTATCGCGGGCAAAAATGAGGGGATTAATGTTCTGTAAAACAATTGGAGAATATCCGCGATTAATTTCATACAATTATGTGTCCCACAGGAGAATGCCAGCTTCATTCTCCAAAAACTACAATTAAAAACCAAGAATTTTCACTTCTGTCAAGTTTGCCAACGTGCCTCTGGCTATGTAGCTCTCTACTAAATTGAAAGTAGTGTATAGTAAGGAATCAAAGAGTAGAAAGAATAGGTAAGAGTGATGTATACTACAAGTAAACGTCATTTTAAACAAGGAGTAATTTATCTCTCTCTATGGACCTGAATCCTCTATTACGAGTCTTACTATGGTCTCCATACTCTATTATGCACAATCATGAAAAAGTAACGGATTTGGAACTACCTGTATTCTGGTATTGCGCACGTAGTGAGAGTTTTCCCCACAAGCGATGTTGCTGGTGACGTTCTTTTCCTTTTTACAATGCAATCAATACTGCAAGAAGATATTATGTGATTATTATTTCATGTACTGTTACTTCTATAGGCCCTCTCCATTCAGCTTGTGAGTAATAGAGCTATTTTGTAAATACCTTAATGAGACCGTATTGCAATCCTAATAGTCAGTTGCACATTTCCTCATGTGTTTATTCGGATCCTATACTCGGATTTGCTTTTTCCAAGCCTTTCTCGTAGTGCTGGTGGCTCACTAATCCCTAGGGGCTGCTCATGGAGCTGTGAAAATTTGGATAGTGTTTAAATAACAATAATTAGCAATTTAGATCTTGTTTTTATACATGTTTCTTAATTATGGTTTTCTTACGATTACCTCCACAGGCGTTTTCTAAGGAAACAGCGTGATATTGGTCTATTCCGTTTGTTTTTTTCGCCACGTAGTACGGTGACCCAGTTTACCGATATCTATCTTCTTTGGTGCTCTAATAGATAACAAGATATTTTTAGTTTATACATACTGATGGACTGTAGCCTATATTCACATGACCGCTAATACCTTTTTCCTATTCTTTATCATTTTATCCCTCTCGATTGTTTATAGAGGTCCCCTTAAATATTCTTATCTCACTAATATCTGCCACTCTTGTGCGTTCGCTTAAGGCTTTCCGCTATAAAATAATGAACTCTGCGTACTTTACTGGATATTAATTTCCTACACTTAGAATTTGACAGAACATGCACGGCGATTGACTGGAATACTCAGTCAGCAAAAGCGAGCTTGAATCTACCTAACTCTCAGGGATGCTAGCCTTATATTCTCTCTGACTCAGTGCCTTACCTGTCGGTTATTTCATGATCTCCTTCAGCAACTCGCATCGCAGACTTCCGCCTCCAGTACGGTAGCAGTGAGGTTCCTCCCTTTTATAACGGTGCAGGCTTTCTAATTTCCGGCAGCTGTGATGTAAAATCACATGGTCTCCTGCCGCGTCAACATGCGCCCCGCCCCAAATACTTTCGTTACTATCGGTTCCATCTTGGAAGGATAATCACTGGGCTTTCTTACGTGGAATGAAACATTTGTTATGGCCGTTTTTCCATCGAGATTATCGGCGACAATCCCGGGGATTTGTCATCCTGTTTCTAGGATGTTGCCGCACCAGTGGTTGGCGAATAATATATAGTGGGAATGATAATCTGTTGTTAACAAAATTCAGCCGCCATTTTGGATTGGGTCTTTACGCAGTTATACAGCAGCCAAGTTTGTTTGATCGTGCTAGTGCCCCCAAGAGTTATTCTCTAATAAATGTTGGTCCAACATATTCAGGTCCAATGAATAGTGTTTCTTGTTACTAATGATACATTCTCGCAATACGACACCATATTTTGGAAACGGGTCATATATAGGTATTTTGTTCGATGACAGTTTCTTATGCCGTCGATAACTATTGTTTTGGCTATTTCCCAACGTTGCCAAAATTTGAGTCGATCTAAATTGTCTATTGTACTATATGCTAGATTTCTCAAAAAAATATAGGACTTCCGAAAACCAACACTGATCTACCACTTATTGGGCACGTGGCCTGTCTTACTGTTTAGCCTGTTGGTCTGTCTAGCCATGAGCAGGCATAGGTAGTTAGTATACATGGTGTAGTTGACTTCTCTGCCACACGTGCGATCTAGTCTTTTCTTTATAACCTATCTCTATTTATGTGGGTCGATCATCTGTGGTGGTTCTTAGAAAGGCCCTGTGCCTGATGCCAAGTGGCAAGTCGTCCAAACGGTGTGAAGATAGATCAAAAAAACCCTTTTGTCTAATCCCGCTTGAGTCAAAAGACTCCATGTACTTCGCCAATGTACATTGTTGTATGTATCTCTTGGGGGATTTTTTCTTTTTTTGTTGTTCTATTTACCCTGTATAGATGGAAGCACTATTAGTAGTGCTATTAGTAGTATGGTCAAATTTCATGTAGTGTGGGCAGGGTAGTAGATCGTGCTATCCGAGATACTTTCTTTTGGTTTTTGGCAGTCATACAGGGGACAAAGAGGGAGGTCTGTACTGGCCTTATCTTGTGTGCCACAAAATTTCCTCGTTAAGGCCCGTTTTAACTGTATCTAAAGTATAGATCCAGTAGGTCTCACGTATCTTCCTGACATCTTGGATGTCTTTGCCTGCAATATGCTTGACTTTTTCTAGTATTAGCCATCTGAGTTCTTTTTCGTTGTGTTGGAACTCCATGCAGTGCTGTACCATTGGGCTTAGTAGTTTCTTAGTTCTGATAGCAGACCTGTGCTCACTGTATCGTGTTCTGAACTCACGGCCCGTTTCACCTACGTAGCCTAGGGCGCAGGGACATAGTATGAGGTATACCAAGTTCTGGCTTTTACAGTTGGTGAAATCTCGCAGTTTACCCCTCTTGCCTTGGTACTGCCAAAATTCAGATACAATTGCACTGTCACATGCGACACATGTGCCACATTTGTGGTTTCCCAAGATCTGTGGGCCTACTAGGGTAGTTTGTGAATTAGTCTGTTGTCGTAAAGGCCTGGTATGCACGAGGCTGTCCTTCAGATTACGGTTTCTGCGGAATGCAAGAATTGGTTTTTGGATAGTTTCGGATTCCTCCGCAGTGTTTAAGATGTGCCAATTCTTGTTCAAGACCTTTTTTATTTTAAAATTCAAGGTCGAGTGATTCACAACGCATACCAACTTTTCATTCTTTGAGCGGGGATTCCCTACTAATAGGGCATCCCGATTGTAATATCGTGCCCTTTTGTATGCTGTTCTTATCAATCGCTTAGGGTATCCTCGTGCAAGCAGTCTTTGTTTAAGGTCTTCTCCATGTTTATCAAAGTCCTTGATGTTTGAGCAATTACGCCTAATGCGTAGAAACTCTCCAAACGGGATAGAGTCCTTTTGACAGTTAGGATGGTAACTCGTATGTGACAATATTGTGTTTTTGGAGGTGGGTTTTCTGAAAAACCCGACTGCGATCCTGCCCTCCTCTTCCTGTATTGTAATGTCCAAAAACTCAACTGATATGGTACTGATGTTGCTAGTAAATTTTAGATTTTTATCACTGGCATTAAGCCAGTTGATGAACATATCGAGAGTTTCTTTGTCTCCACGCCAAATAAAGAAAATGTCGTCGATGAATCTATGCCATTGACTGACATTTTCGTAGAAAGGGGCAATTTCATTGAAAATGTGTTTGAGTTCGTATTCCCCCATATATATATTAGCCACACTAGGGGCACATGATGCCCCCATGCTGGTACCTTTAGTTTGTTGATATAGGTCCCCTCTGAACTCAAAATAATTATTTTTTAGCACTATTTCCAAGCATTCAATTATGAACTCATTAGGTCTTTCTCCTGGTGATCTTTCTAAGAGTGTTTTAACCGCCTCTATTGCCTCTTGTTGCGGTATATTTGTATACAGTGCTTCGATGTCTAGAGTGACCATAATTTCGTTCTTGGGGTCATAGGGTACATTTTCCAGTTTTTTGATAATATCCCCTGTATCTTTAATGTAGGATTTATATTGGGTGGTGAGAGGACATAAGAACTTGTCCACATACTTGGACAATGGTTCTGTCGAGGAGTTGATTGAGGAAACTATGGGACGTAGAGGTGGATCTTGGATGTTCTTGTGTGTTTTGGGCACACCGTAGAGAGCTGGAATTACTGCATTCGTTTTGTTTAAGAACAAGTATTCCTTTTCACATATGGCATCTTCCTCATATGCCTTGCTGGTTGCATGGTCTATGGTTTCTTTCAGTTTTGTAATTGCTCCTGATCTTATGGGTCTATAGTGCTCAGTCACATTCAGCATCTGATAGATTTTTTCTTCATATTTCTTGGTGTCCATGAGCACTATGCCTCCCCCTTTATCACAGGGTTTTATGGTCAACTCCGGTGTGTTATGAAGTTCCATAAGCGCCTTACTCTCAACAGCTGTCAGATTGGGTTTACTGTGATAGTTGTATTTGAGAATTTTATTCATATCATTAAGGACAGATCTCTCAAAAATGGATACTTCTGCACCCACCATTTCCAGAGTGGGTGTAAAGGTAGATTTTAATTTGCATCCTGAGAGGTTGCCTTCTGGCTCACCTTCCTCTCTACCCATGAAAAACTTTTTAAGGCGAATCTTCCTAAAAAAGGAGAAAATGTCTTGCATCAGTTTAAACCTGTTGCAGTTCGTATTGGGTACGAAGGATAGTCCTCTACTTAGGACAGCTGTTTCTTCTGGTTTCAACTTATGTGATGATATGTTAAAAATAGGTATAGTGTTTGTTCCAATTCCACCCTTCAATTCCTCCAGTATTGCTGGTTTCTCGTCCTCATGTACATCTGAGGAGGTTGAGGGTCCATGGACTGGTATCCTCTCCTGTCCGACTTCGTGTAGCGGAATCTGTTCCGTCCACGACCTCTCCCTAAAAAAGGTTGAGGGGCTTGGTAGTATGATTGATATTCGGCCCCTCTTCCTCTATACGGTCGTTGGCCTTGGGGGGTGTCCTCATAATTATTAGGGACATCCCCTTCAGATTCTGAGGAATTTGTGTCTGAAAAGGTGACCACTTTTCTCTTGTTGTACTGTCCATATGTGTTGGGATTACTTTCGTTTTGCCATTCTTGATAGTAATTAGCTCTGAGGTACGGATATGCCTTTTCTTGCGTAAACCATTTAATATCTTTCTTCAATTTTTCTGTTTTCTTTTTTAAGATATATTCCTCAAAGTCATGCAGGTCGGCATTAATGCTGTCTAATTTTGACTTGGCCTCATCTAAGGATGTGTTGTTCTTAAGTTTGTCTTCTAATTCTTGGATCTGCGTATTAAGAGCTGCCACTAGCTCCTTCGCTGTTTCAATAATTAGGATCATCCAATCCCTTGAACATCTATTGCTTATGTGGGACCATCTTTCCAAAAATTTCCGTAGTTCCACAAATAATGTCGGGGTGTTACGGACTCGTAGGCCCGATGGAATAACTCCCGCCTTTAGATATTCTAGCATATAGATGGCATGAGACTCCATTCTCTTACATTTCTTTCTTAAATTCAATAATGTTTGCCATTCGCTATTAGCCACGTTAGTTAGTGTGGTATTACTATTTGGGTTGCTGGTACTCCCAATTAGGGCTATATAGTCAGCATCGGTAAATCCAAAAGTCTGTAGGGCTTCCATTCTATGTGCCCAGGTTGTTGGTTAAAGATTATACATAAATATGCCTATCCTCCACTAGTATAAAATCAGTGATACTCGGAATTGTATCAGATGAAATGATATATTGTATCTAAAAAGGAAAGTATAGATGTATAGAACACCAATTGCATAGAAGAAAAAAACCTTAGTTTAAGACAATAAATAATTACCCAGGAGAAAAAGAACAATGCTCCTGGAGGATGGCTTTGTGAAAACTTTGTTCCAACACCTAGACGTGAGTGAGATATAACCCAGGCCCAAGAAAGAGAGAGCACGTAGTAACTAGGCACGTTCGCTTACCTTGACGAAGGTGTAGTATTCTCAGGTGAAAAGACCTGTGATTGAAAAACCACAATAAGTCAGTTAGGAAAAGGTACCCCCTTGAAAATACTATTTTAGGTCAGGGATCAGGGGGTGAAAGGCACTATAAACAAAGACTGATAAGTATCCCTCTTGACCTCTATTTCTTTTACTTGACAATTGGTTTGTTGTGGGTTCACATGAAAGACAGACAATCACTTATGTTTAAGCATTTCAACTCATATGTTTATTTTTTTGTTTTTTATATAAATTGTTTTTATAATATTTCCTTGTTCATATACATTTTTTTTTTTTTTTTTTTTAATTTACATACATTATCTACAGATGTCATCTTATTCCTAAACACACCTTGTACAATGATATATTCAATTACTGTGCTTGTTTCATATTCTCAACAAAGTGCTTGACGATATAAGCTAATACTCATTATAAAAAACCTCTCTCCTATAATTTTAAGAGAAATCCCCACAGCAATCACTCCTCTGTTCATACCACATGCATTTCACTATCATACAACGCATTCACACTCCACCCCAGATGTGCACCATCGATGTTGCTGGACTAGCCAGAGCTGGGCTAATTACTCAACCCTTAGATTATGGTGCCAATTCCTAGGGTGTGACACTCTGTCTTGGTCGACGCACGTTTCGGTGGATCTAATTTCTTTTCTTGCCACCTTCTTCAGGACCTTTTTGTTTGCGAGTTTATCGCGGGCAAAAATGAGGGGATTAATGTTCTGTAAAACAATTGGAGAATATCCGCGATTAATTTCATACAATTATGTGTCCCACAGGAGAATGCCAGCTTCATTCTCCAAAAACTACAATTAAAAACCAAGAATTTTCACTTCTGTCAAGTTTGCCAACGTGCCTCTGGCTATGTAGCTCTCTACTAAATTGAAAGTAGTGTATAGTAAGGAATCAAAGAGTAGAAAGAATAGGTAAGAGTGATGTATACTACAAGTAAACGTCATTTTAAACAAGGAGTAATTTATCTCTCTCTATGGACCTGAATCCTCTATTACGAGTCTTACTATGGTCTCCATACTCTATTATGCACAATCATGAAAAAGTAACGGATTTGGAACTACCTGTATTCTGGTATTGCGCACGTAGTGAGAGTTTTCCCCACAAGCGATGTTGCTGGTGACGTTCTTTTCCTTTTTACAATGCAATCAATACTGCAAGAAGATATTATGTGATTATTATTTCATGTACTGTTACTTCTATAGGCCCTCTCCATTCAGCTTGTGAGTAATAGAGCTATTTTGTAAATACCTTAATGAGACCGTATTGCAATCCTAATAGTCAGTTGCACATTTCCTCATGTGTTTATTCGGATCCTATACTCGGATTTGCTTTTTCCAAGCCTTTCTCGTAGTGCTGGTGGCTCACTAATCCCTAGGGGCTGCTCATGGAGCTGTGAAAATTTGGATAGTGTTTAAATAACAATAATTAGCAATTTAGATCTTGTTTTTATACATGTTTCTTAATTATGGTTTTCTTACGATTACCTCCACAGGCGTTTTCTAAGGAAACAGCGTGATATTGGTCTATTCCGTTTGTTTTTTTCGCCACGTAGTACGGTGACCCAGTTTACCGATATCTATCTTCTTTGGTGCTCTAATAGATAACAAGATATTTTTAGTTTATACATACTGATGGACTGTAGCCTATATTCACATGACCGCTAATACCTTTTTCCTATTCTTTATCATTTTATCCCTCTCGATTGTTTATAGAGGTCCCCTTAAATATTCTTATCTCACTAATATCTGCCACTCTTGTGCGTTCGCTTAAGGCTTTCCGCTATAAAATAATGAACTCTGCGTACTTTACTGGATATTAATTTCCTACACTTAGAATTTGACAGAACATGCACGGCGATTGACTGGAATACTCAGTCAGCAAAAGCGAGCTTGAATCTACCTAACTCTCAGGGATGCTAGCCTTATATTCTCTCTGACTCAGTGCCTTACCTGTCGGTTATTTCATGATCTCCTTCAGCAACTCGCATCGCAGACTTCCGCCTCCAGTACGGTAGCAGTGAGGTTCCTCCCTTTTATAACGGTGCAGGCTTTCTAATTTCCGGCAGCTGTGATGTAAAATCACATGGTCTCCTGCCGCGTCAACATGCGCCCCGCCCCAAATACTTTCGTTACTATCGGTTCCATCTTGGAAGGATAATCACTGGGCTTTCTTACGTGGAATGAAACATTTGTTATGGCCGTTTTTCCATCGAGATTATCGGCGACAATCCCGGGGATTTGTCATCCTGTTTCAAGGATGTTGCCGCACCAGTGGTTGGCGAATAATATATAGTGGGAATGATAATCTGTTGTTAACAAAATTCAGCCGCCATTTTGGATTGGGTCTTTACGCAGTTATACAGCAGCCAAGTTTGTTTGATCGTGCTAGTGCCCCCAAGAGTTATTCTCTAATAAATGTTGGTCCAACATATTCAGGTCCAATGAATAGTGTTTCTTGTTACTAATGATACATTCTCGCAATACGACACCATATTTTGGAAACGGGTCATATATAGGTATTTTGTTCGATGACAGTTTCTTATGCCGTCGATAACTATTGTTTTGGCTATTTCCCAACGTTGCCAAAATTTGAGTCGATCTAAATTGTCTATTGTACTATATGCTAGATTTCTCAAAAAAATATAGGACTTCCGAAAACCAACACTGATCTACCACTTATTGGGCACGTGGCCTGTCTTACTGTTTAGCCTGTTGGTCTGTCTAGCCATGAGCAGGCATAGGTAGTTAGTATACATGGTGTAGTTGACTTCTCTGCCACACGTGCGATCTAGTCTTTTCTTTATAACCTATCTCTATTTATGTGGGTCGATCATCTGTGGTGGTTCTTAGAAAGGCCCTGTGCCTGATGCCAAGTGGCAAGTCGTCCAAACGGTGTGAAGATAGATCAAAAAAACCCTTTTGTCTAATCCCGCTTGAGTCAAAAGACTCCATGTACTTCGCCAATGTACATTGTTGTATGTATCTCTTGGGGGATTTTTTCTTTTTTTGTTGTTCTATTTACCCTGTATAGATGGAAGCACTATTAGTAGTGCTATTAGTAGTATGGTCAATCAGTATGTATAAACTAAAAATATCTTGTTATCTATTAGAGCACCAAAGAAGATAGATATCGGTAAACTGGGTCACCGTACTACGTGGCGAAAAAAACAAACGGAATAGACCAATATCACGCTGTTTCCTTAGAAAACGCCTGTGGAGGTAATCGTAAGAAAACCATAATTAAGAAACATGTATAAAAACAAGATCTAAATTGCTAATTATTGTTATTTAAACACTATCCAAATTTTCACAGCTCCATGAGCAGCCCCTAGGGATTAGTGAGCCACCAGCACTACGAGAAAGGCTTGGAAAAAGCAAATCCGAGTATAGGATCCGAATAAACACATGAGGAAATGTGCAACTGACTATTAGGATTGCAATACGGTCTCATTAAGGTATTTACAAAATAGCTCTATTACTCACAAGCTGAATGGAGAGGGCCTATAGAAGTAACAGTACATGAAATAATAATCACATAATATCTTCTTGCAGTATTGATTGCATTGTAAAAAGGAAAAGAACGTCACCAGCAACATCGCTTGTGGGGAAAACTCTCACTACGTGCGCAATACCAGAATACAGGTAGTTCCAAATCCGTTACTTTTTCATGATTGTGCATAATAGAGTATGGAGACCATAGTAAGACTCGTAATAGAGGATTCAGGTCCATAGAGAGAGATAAATTACTCCTTGTTTAAAATGACGTTTACTTGTAGTATACATCACTCTTACCTATTCTTTCTACTCTTTGATTCCTTACTATACACTACTTTCAATTTAGTAGAGAGCTACATAGCCAGAGGCACGTTGGCAAACTTGACAGAAGTGAAAATTCTTGGTTTTTAATTGTAGTTTTTGGAGAATGAAGCTGGCATTCTCCTGTGGGACACATAATTGTATGAAATTAATCGCGGATATTCTCCAATTGTTTTACAGAACATTAATCCCCTCATTTTTGCCCGCGATAAACTCGCAAACAAAAAGGTCCTGAAGAAGGTGGCAAGAAAAGAAATTAGATCCACCGAAACGTGCGTCGACCAAGACAGAGTGTCACACCCTAGGAATTGGCACCATAATCTAAGGGTTGAGTAATTAGCCCAGCTCTGGCTAGTCCAGCAACATCGATGGTGCACATCTGGGGTGGAGTGTGAATGCGTTGTATGATAGTGAAATGCATGTGGTATGAACAGAGGAGTGATTGCTGTGGGGATTTCTCTTAAAGTTATAGGAGAGAGGTTTTTTATAATGAGTATTAGCTTATATCGTCAAGCACTTTGTTGAGAATATGAAACAAGCACAGTAATTGAATATATCATTGTACAAGGTGTGTTTAGGAATAAGATGACATCTGTAGATAATGTATGTAAATAAAAAAATAAAAAAAAATAAAAAAAAATGTATATGAACAAGGAAATATTATAAAAACAATTTATATAAAAAACAAAAAAATAAACATATGAGTTGAAATGCTTAAACATAAGTGATTGTCTGTCTTTCATGTGAACCCACAACAAACCAATTGTCAAGTAAAAGAAATAGAGGTCAAGAGGGATACTTATCAGTCTTAGTTCAGTTGGTTGCCTACAACAATGTTGCAATTCCTAGGGTTTTATGAAGGTGAAGATTTGAACGATGCGGTAGACATGTATGAGTCGTACAGTTAATTGGCCAGATTCATATAATGCAACCGTGTTGGACCTATCCCTGGGGACACATGGTGCAGAGTCTGCCTCTGCAGCACAGATATAAGGCTGTCTGGCACCCAGGGAGCTCACTTGCCTGCACTACATGCTACTGGACCACATCCCTGCTACCACTGCTGCTGTCTCTGCATCCTCTGGCTCCTGCTATGGCACGTACTCTGGAGAGGGCCCCAGCCTTCACTGAGGAGGAGAACCAGGCCCTGCTGGACGGGCACCTTCCACAGTACAGCAAGCTGTATGGTAAACCAGGGGAGCAGGTGAGTGTGCAGTCCACTGCCTTCCTAATTATGCATGTTGTCTGACTAGCAGTACTAGCAGTGTGTACACCAGTGGCAAGTATTCTCACTGAGTACTTTCATCCCCCAAAGTGTGTAGGTGCATGTAATGAACAGGTGTTCTGCTGCTAAAGTGCATTTGTGCAAGCGTAAACTTCCCAGGCATTGTTAACATGTCAGACATGCAGGTTATTTGTCCTTTCCCATGGTTGCACTACCTGTGTAACTCATTTTCCTTTGTGATGATGACATGTATATCCAAATGTAGATATACTTTATACGATAAAAAAATTTCATCATAAAAGTATGCAATTTATACAGTATAAAAAAGATAAAAACAAGAACCCGCCAATCCTTAAATACATACAACATCACATACAACACAAATTCTAATTTGATAAAATTTACAATAAAAATAGATACCAGGAACCATGGGAACATCCTACCAGGAAACCCTCTAGCAATTAGGTGGAGTGGGGGAGGGACTTGGCCCTCCTCATGCTTGTCTGCCATGCACTACCCAAGTATTTAGCTACTCCACACACCATAGCAATAGAGGTTGTGTCGGTGCAAAGAACCCGCAGGGCCATTTTGTGACATCTGAGACCCAGCCCCTTGCATAATGGCTTTAACCATATCTTCCTGGCAACCCTATATGCTGGACAGGCAAAGAGGAAATGCGCCACAGACTCGTTAGGGGCTGCACAACCAGGGCAAGCTTTCATTGAACCACCCAGGTTGTTCCACCCGGAGGTGAAGTCGTTCACCGGAAGGGTCCCGAGCCTAACTTTTAGGTAGAGTGATCTATCCAGGGGTTTCCCTATGAAGTCAAGGAAAGGTTCAAGTTTCCTTGTCCATTTAAACTCCAGGAACCGCTCAGTGAGAGGACCCCCTACACCTCTACATGTGGCCTCCTCCTGGACCCAGTCCCAATACAACTTCTTGATCACTAACTTGGGGGGCGGTGTTTGGCTCGTCCATGATTCACTCAATCCCAATTGCACAACTATCTGCCTCAGATTGCACAACCACTTGATCTTATTACCTGTATTAAGCAGAATAAGTTCATCTAGAGCTGCTGCATAGTTATGAAGGTCCCGGGTCCTTCTCAATCGAACCCAAAAAAGAAGTGGGCGCAGGCGCACTAAGTCTTTAAGGGGGCGCCTACCCAAATCTAACCGTAGTGGGATTAGCGGGGTGGAAACTGGAAGGGCTACCAGATCTCTCATGAACTTGTTTTCAGATGTAACTAACTCCGATGTATTCTCAAACCCCCACAACTCGGATCCGTATAGGGCAGCCGGTAATACTTGGCCCTCATAAATTGCGAGAGTCGGTGCCACAGGTTTACTCGTCGACTCCCGCTGTTCTCTCAAGACCACCCCTGAGACTCTTTTATGGTTTAATAACATTTTGGCCAAGTGATCTTTCCAACTCATCCGGCTATTTACCCTAACACCCAAATAGTCAAAGGAATCTACCAACTTCAGGGGTGCACCATTAAGCGAGAGATTGTTCCTAAATCTCTTGGAGGGTGATAGGGCCATAAGCTTTGTTTTAGAGGTGTTGATGGTAAGACCTCTATCGGTACAAAACGCACTAAAACGGTGCAAGAGCTTTTGGAGGCCTGCAGGGGTTTTAGAGATAAAAATGGTGTCGTCCGCGAAGAGTAGGGTAGGTGTTTTTTCCCCTGCCAGGGATGGCGCGTCTGCCGATTCCTCTCTCAGGTGGTCCACCACTCCATTCACAAAGAGGGAGAACGGGGTCGGCGCCATAACACATCCCTGGCCGACTCCACTCCTCACGGGCACCCTCTCTGTCAGTTGTCCCTGGGTGCCCCATCTAATCCTCGCATAATTCCCCTCGTGGAACTTCACAATAAAACCCAAAAGTGGCCCTGGGAAGCCCATCTTCTCTAAGGTATCCCACAGCCTTGCACGGGGGACCAGGTCGAACGCTGTCTTGAGATCTATGAAAGCCAGGTAGAGGCTACCTTTATTGATGGTCACAGACTTCCAATAGATCGCAAAGAAGCGGAAGACCTGGTCCATCGTGCCCACCTTTTGTCGAAACCCTGCTTGGAAATGAGAAAGGACATGCTCCTCTTCCATCCAGACACCCACCCTCGAGATAATGACCCTGCCAACCACCTTCTGGATCACGTCGATCAGACTGATCGGTCTGTAATTGGCAGGGTCATCTCTGGCACCCTTTTTGTACACAGTTACCACCTCTGCTCCCTTCCACGAGTCTCGCACAGGGTGTCCCTTGGAAATCAAATTCATTATTAGGGCAATAAGTTTAGCCCAGGCTACAGGTTCTTCCAAAAGGAGGTCCCCCGGTATCCCATCAGGGCCAGCAGCCTTCCTCGGGGTCAGGTGTCTAATGGCCAGTGCTACCTCAGAGGCCAAAAATGGCTCCTCAAACACCAGTGGAGATAGGGCCCTACTATCTGGATCAGAAGGAGATGAACGTGTCGCATCTATCCCGCCGTACAGTGCAGAGAAGTGGGAATACCATTGTTGATTTGTTATGTGGTTAGCTATTGGTGGCATGCTTCGCTGCCTAGCCTTGTTAATCAGTTCCCAGAACAGCGTTGCATTCTTCGTGTTAGCTGCAGATTTGAGATCCTGCCAGCGTTGTTCCTCCCACTCTCGTTTGGCCAACACCATTACCCTCGCATAATCCTTCCTAGCCGCTCTAACTAGTGAGGGATTCTTTTTAAGCAGGGCAACTGTTAGCTCCTTCCTTTTTACCTTACACTGGTCCGAGTACCAAGGGTTACTGGCTTTGGGCAGTTTATTATTCACTCTACCACTTTTACCCTGGATTAAAAAGTATTGTCCTACTTCCTCTATTGCGTTTTTATAAGCCAAGGCGAAGGACGGCCCCTGGGCACTACCTTTTCCCAGTTTAAGGTCCGCCAGCTCTACAGTCAGATCTGCTACGTGCGCCCTAATCCTCGCAAGATTACCCTCCTGGGATTGAACCTTATCCCATTTCAGCCTACGATTACCATTATAAGGGACGACCTCGTTGGTTGACCTCAAAGGGACATTATTCACACATCCTTTTAGTTTACCCCACCTTAGCTTCATACATAAGGGGTTGTGGTCGCTATCCTGCGAAGGTACCACCTCCATATCTATTAGATCACACCCCAATGGGACATCCAATAAGATATAATCAATTCTAGATGGGCCATTAAGCCTATTAAAAGTCATCGCTCCAGCACGGTCAGAGGGTGTCCTGCCATTTAGCGCTCTTAAGTTGAATTCCACGGTAAGGGCATTGATCTGTATTGCCTTTGCTGACCATTTTCTGATTGGGGCTAATGACAGGGCTGGAATGGACCATCTAGAATCCTCCTCCTCTATGCCCAAGGAATCATTCCCACTGAGGGGTTCGAATGTACAGTTAAAGTCCCCTCCCACGATAATTTTAGAGGTTGGGGGGCAGTTGGCTAGTGCCTGTTCTAAGGTCACTAATGTACATGAGGTGGAATCCCCCGGGGTCCCTCTAGAATAGATATTAAATAAATCTATCCTACTGCCCTTGTTTTTCCCCTGCGAATGAAAGGTGTTGGATATCCCTACTCGCTGATTCGTGGGTGGTAACATCCCAATTCAGTTAAATTTTTACCCAGACATGTAGGCCTCCTGCTGGTCTGCTCTTCCCACAACTTAGTGCGGGCAAGAAAAAGGTTGCATAACCGGATTTGTGTACTGGGAGCAAACTCCAGGTTTCTTGGAACATGCATACATCGAACTTCTCGATGAACGCATTCCATTCTGGAAAAGCCATCTTTTTTTGCAACCCAGCCACATTCCAACATACCAAATGGATAACCTTATAACCAGTGGCGGACAAGTCAGGGATAACCCCCTTATTCCCGCGCTGCACACATGGGATAGGCTCGATGGTAACTTCTAATGGGCCTATTGATTTTGGGGATAAACTACTGTCACCATTGCACCCCAAAAACAATAATTGTGTGGTGGTTGTGGTCCCACTATTATCAGAACTATTGGCTGCTATAGGAGCCACTTTCCCATTATCGGGGCTGATGGCATCCATAAGGACCTCATAATCACTGCCCACTGGGCTAGCGGCGCATAATCGGCCCCACATGCCCAGTGTAGACTGTAATCTTCAGTCGCGATCATCCATACCCGTGAACACATCAAACCTGTTCACTGTCTCCAGGGGTGTAGAGGGTCTCAAATAATCCATTCTCCTGTTGGTATTTCTGTTAAATCTAGGAGGTACGATGTTCCACCCAAAGGGATCAACAGCGGGTGCTGTGTATTGTCCATGTGCCGATTGCCTAGTGTTGTAGGATATTAAGAGGTTTGTATGAGTGGGAGCCTGTCCACTTGTATGGCTTAGGGGGAACACCAGGGATCTAGGATAAAAATATGTCAAGGCACGGGGGATGATGCAGTTATTACCATTTCCCGTAGGCCAATTTAGTATATAGTCAACCGCGCGAGGATCTCTGAAATTAACTACAACTAAGTCTCCCTCGATATCTTTGCATCTGCCACCCAGCCAAGGGAGTCGCCTAACGTGCACTATCTCACCATTGATGTTCTTTATGATTGGTCTGTATATACTGAGCCAGTGCATGATTTTATTTTTCAACTGGGCGAACCCTTCCCTCTTGTTGTCTGCCAATGAGGGCACCCCCGTCAGAACAACCACAAAGGGCACAGCTTCTGGGGGTAGTTATACTTGTGGCCCTTTATGCGCTAAAGCCCTGGTGTGTCTATTGCTTCCCCACTCTTCCCGCGTGTTCCCTGTGGGTGCCTTTGCCCTTCCCCTCGAGACTTCACTAGCAGGATTACCAGCCGGTTTATTTACATGCTTATGGGGCAGTAACCTTTGTTGGTTAGAATCTGCCTGACTAGAAGGCTGTAATGTAGCTTTGGTAGATTGGGATGTGACTTTAGGGGCATTATTGATAGGTAGTGTGGCCATGGGAGTGAGTGGCACAGCCACACTCACCTGAGCCCTGACCGAATCAACCTTGCTGCTTATAACGGACTCTATGTCCGCAAGTCTTTTCTCCACCCTCTTCAAACTCTCAATAATGGCAGAATGAAAGATCTAAATAGATGTCCCATATTATCTTGTGAAGCAGTCGAGGGTGCTGCCTTCAGCAGCGATTCAACAAGGGTAGGGGATAACTCAGTGATGTTAGCATCTGTTTCAAGGTGTGCAGATGATGGGGGGAGTGCCAAATTTGGCAAAATTGCTGGTACGGCCGCTGTCGCCAGAGCAGTTCTAGCAACAGGCTTTGTGTGCTTACCAAAGTCGAAATGACTGATCTTGGGTTTAACCAGACCCCCCCCCCCCTCCTTTCGTCTTCTTTTACTTGGTGGTGGACCATGAATCTTAACCGTCACTGATTTCTTCGGCTTCTTCCTAGCCGGTTTGCCACGGATAGGGGTCTGGGTGGTCAGGTCGACAGCTGTACTGATAGGACTGAGAAGAGGAGTGTCACTTATGTCCTGGTCAATGGGAACAAAAGGTATGGGAGTACAATCTCTCAGCAAAAGTGGGACACTCTCCTGAGAAAGAAAGTCTTCTTTACCACTAGGGCTACCTCCATCATGGGAAAGGGCGTGGAGCGTGAGATCTATGGGAGCCCTGTATTTCAAACTTTCAACTGAGCGTCGACGCTCTGCCCTGCGCTCTGCCAGTATGTTTTCCCTGTCTTCGTCCGGGAGGACCCTTGTAAAGTCTTTATCAAGAGAGCCATTTATCAACCCCCCCGGCTTTTCAAGGATGACTTTGTCGGGACTCTGGGCCATAACAAACAATAATATCAAGAAATACAGATGAAAACAGAATGAAAGTGAATGGGCCCTGCCCGGCCTCACTCAGCCTCTGAGAGCCTAAGAGGGCCCGCCCTTTGCCCGGGCTTAGCCCAGCGTCCCGCTCGCGTCCCGGGAGGTGGGGCTTACAACGTTTTTAAGCGCCTCCTGGCGCTGCAGAATGAAGCGCGTAGCCGCAGGGGCAGCTGGGAGATGAAGTCCTCCGCCCTCACTCCACTCGGCAACCTCGCCAGCAAGGTGGTGGTTTCAGCGAGTCGGCGGGAGGTGGGCTAAGGGCTCCGGCGGCAAAGCAGCACTTGGGGAGAGCAGCGCTATCCCGTAAACCAGGCGGCAAACAGCAGTCCGTGGCAAGGCAAGAACCCCACTCAGCAGGGGCTTACAACGTTTTTAAGCGCCTCCTGGCGCTGCAGAATGATGTGTTTAGCCGCAGGGGCAGCTGGGAGATGAAGTCCTCCGCCCTCACTCCACTCGGCAACCTCGCCAGCAATGCAGTGGTTCCAGCGAGTCGGCGGGAGGTGGGCTAAGGGCTCCGGTGGCAAAGCAGCACTTGGGGAGAGCAGCGCTATCCCATAAACCAGGCGGCAAACAGCAGTCCGTGGCAAGGCAAGAACCCCACTCAGCAAGGGCTTACAAGATTTTTAAGCGCCTCATAGCACTGCAGAATGAAGCGTGTAGCCGCAGGGGCAGCTGGGAGATGAAGTCCTCCGCCCTCACTCCACTCGGCAACCTCGCCAGCAAGGTGGTGGTTTCAGCGAGTCGGCGGGAGGTGGGCTAAGGGCTCCGGCGGCAAAGCAGCACTTGGGGAGAGCAGCGCTATCCCGTAAACCAGGCGGCAAACAGCAGTCCGTGGCAAGGCAAGAACCCGACTCAGCAGGGGCTTACAACGTTTTTAAGCGCCTCCTGGCGCTGCAGAATGATGTGTGTAGCCGCAGGGGCAGCTGGGAGATGAAGTCCTCCGCCCTCACTCCACTCGGCAACCTCGCCAGCAAGGCGGTGGTTCCAGCGAGTCGGCGGGAGGTGGGCTAAAGGCTCCGGTGGCAAAGCAGCACTTGGGGAGAGCAGCGCTATCCCGTAAACCAGGCGGCAAACAGCAGTCCGTGGCAAGGCAAGAACCCCACTCAGCAAGGGCTTACAAGATTTTTAAGCGCCTCATAGCACTGCAGAATGAAGCGTGTAGCCGCAGGGGCAGCTGGGAGATGAAGTCCTCCGCCCTCACTCCACTCGGCAACCTTGCCAGCAAGGTGGTGGTTCCAGCGAGTCGGCGGGAGGTGGGCTAAGGGCTCCGGCGGCAAAGCAGCACTTGGGGAGAGCAGCGCTATCCCATAAACCAGGCGGCAAACAGCAGTCCGTGGCAAGGCAAGAACCCCCAAATGTGTGCAGCACAAATATGGGGCATGTGTGTTAATGTACTTTTAACTTTGTCATCCTCACAAGTTGATGCCCACCAGAAGCAGGAGATATGGCTGACCATCGCCCGGGCAGTTCGTTCGGTGGGGGTCTACAAGCGCCGGATCCGCAACTACCAGAAGAGGTGGCAGGACCTTCGGGGCTGGACCCGGAGGATCGCAAGAGTCCAGCTGAAGCTGTCACCTCCTCGCAGGAGGGGTGGACTATGGACCCTGACCCCCCACATGCTCCGGATCCTGGCGGTGGTCTTCCTGGACCTGTATAGGCAGCTGAAGGCCAGACAGCAGCAAGGAGTGGGTAAGTCCATGCCTAATCTGTATACTATGTCTGACATGCTAATTGCAGTCTTTTGGCCTGGTCACACTTCCACATTACGTACGTCTTGTAGTCCAATACTCAGGTCCCTCAATTGTGTGATGCACCCTCCTCACCTGTTCGACAGGTGTGCCCCCTACAGTCTGTTGCTTGTGTCACTAGGGCACTGTGTCCCTGCAGTCAGCTATGCTTCAGCTTCCGGACAGCATCTGTTCCTGTGACTCTGTTGTGTGTTTCATGGGTGGTTCAATTGTTTACCCAATGCCTGGGATCTGACATGTGATCTGTGTGAGCCCTTGATATGTGTTACAATTGCTGGTCTGACTCGCCACATGTGGCTGGGGTATTTCAAACAAAACCATGCAGCAGGGGACTCCAATGTGTGGGCCTCAGGAGTATGTACATAAGTATGTCACACTTTCTTAGCCACATGACTACTGTCCAGGGCCAAACACTGTTTCACGTAGAGCTGGGCAGTCATGCTTCCTCAAGGGCATTTAGAAACACTCTGTAATCCAACTCCTGTGTATCAACTTACAGGTTGTGCTTAGTGGCATGTGCCTTCAGGTGTCTGCCTCTGGGTCATTATGGTGTGGCTTCCTGTTACGTACAACTGGGGTATCCATGATTTTGAGGGTCAGCAGGACATCTGAGATGTGACTGTGAGAGACAAGACCTGTGTGACATATAGGTGTGTGATCATCTGACAGCGCACAATGGTGTATGCAACTGTGTACTTCAGGCAGCTGGGTTACATGCATGGCAGACTGTGATGTGCTAATGTACAGGGAGTTGTGTTTGCAGAGACTCATATGTCTGATTTGCATGATGTGGGGTCTTCTGGTTCCTGGATATGTTGTTTGCAGGGGATGGTAAAGTGCACTTGTCATCTGCAGAGTTAGCTTTACCCCTGAGCTATGATTGTGACACAGTGCATACTGTTGTTGTCTGGATGCCCTGCCCCTGTGACAGGAGACAGCGTTGACTGACTTTCCAGGCATGCCAGTGCCATGGCATTTAACTTGCTATGAGTGATCCTGCATTGTGTTCAAGTGTGCACCATGCACCCCATTGTGGCATTGACTATCAGGACATGAGAACATCATAGAGTGTGTTGCTGGCATGCATCACAAGCATGTGGAATGAGTCTCTGCTCATCCCTTCATCTGGACACCTGTACTGAGTCAGTGGCAACAGATGTGCTGTGTGTATAGTGACATACTCCTACATGTTCACTTGCATGTCCAACTATCAATTAATCAATCAATCATAGTACTTATAGACCGCACTACATACCCGTGAGGGTCGGATGTATGACGTTACAACGCACACTTTTACAACGCATGCACTTACAACGCATTTTTTACAACGCATAATCCATTACAACGCATGACATTACAACGCATGACACTACAACGCATTTTTAAAAACTACCTTTACAACGCATTTCCATTACAACGCATACTACCTTTACAACGCATACCATTACAACGCATAATATTAAATTGCATTTAAGGTAAGTATTAGATAGTATAGGGGTAAAAGTTACTTTTCTAACTCCAGGGGGTGCAACAGTAGGGTAAATGTTGGATAGTATAGGGGTAAAAATTACTATTCTAACTCCAGGGGGTGCAACAGTAGGGTAAGTGTTGGATAGTATAGGGGTAAAAATTACTATTCTAACTCCAGGGGGTGCAACAGTGGGGTAAGTGTTGGATAGTATAGGGGTAAAAATTACTATTCTAACTCCAGGGGGTGCATCAGTAGGGTAAGTGTTGGATAGTATAGGGGTAAAAATTACTATTCTAACTCCAGGGGGTGCAACAGTAGGGTAAGTGTTGGATAGTATAGGGGTAAAAATTACTATTCTAACTCCAGGGGGTGCAACAGTAGGGTAAGTGTTGGATAGTATAGGGGTAAAAATTACTATTCTAACTCCAGGGGGTGCAACAGTAGGGTAAGTGTTGGATAGTATAGGGGTAACAATTACTATTCTAACTCCAGGGGGTGCAACAGTAGAATAAGTGTTGGATAGTATAGGGGTAAAAATTACTATTCTAACTCCAGGGGGTGCAACAGTAGGGTAAGTGTTGGATAGTATAGGGGTAAAAATTACTATTCTAACTCCAGGGGGTGCAACAGTAGGGTAAGTGTTGGATAGTATAGGGGTAAAAATTACTATTCTAACTCCAGGGGGTGCAACAGTAGGGTAAGTGTTGGATAGTATAGGGGTAAAAATTACTATTCTAACTCCAGGGGGTGCAACAGTAGGGTAAGTGTTGGATAGTGTAGTGTAATATTATGCGTTGTAATGGTATGCGTTGTAATGGTAGTATGCGTTGTAATGGAATGCGTTGTAAAGGTAGTTTTTAAAAATGCGTTGTAGTGTCATGCGTTGTAATGTCATGCGTTGTAATGGATTATGCGTTGTAAAAAATGCGTTGTAAAGGTAGTGCGTTGTAAAAGTTGCGTTGTAAAGGTTGTTCCCCGTGAGGGTCTCAAGGCGCTGTGGGGGGTGGAGCTGCTACTGCTCGAAGAGCCAGGTCTTGAGGAGTCTTCTGAAGATGAGCAGGTCCTGGGTCAGTCGTAGGTGGTAGGGAGGGTGTTCCAGGTCTTGGCGGCGAGGAAGGAGAAGGATCTGCCGCCGGAGATTGTACGTTGGATGCAGGGGACAGCGGCGAGGGCGAGGCTGGCGGAGCGGAGCTGTCGGGTGGGGGTGTAGAAGCTGAGTCGGCCATTGAGGTAGGCTGGTTTGGTGTTGTGGAGGGCTTTGTGTGCGTGGGTGAGTAGCTTGAAGGTGATCCTCTTTTTGACGGGGAGCCAGTGTAGGTTTTTCAGGTGGGGGGTGATGTGGCTGTGGCGAGGGACGTTGAGGATCAGTCGGGCGGATGCGTTTTGAATGCGTTGCAATCGTCATAAGTGTTTGGCCGGGATACCTGCGTAGAGTGCGTTGCCGTAGTCCAGCCTGCTGCTGACGAGGGCCTGGGTTACCATTTTTCTTGTTTCGGTGGGGATCCAGGATGATTCCCAGGTTGTGTGCGTGGTCGGTGGGTGTCGGTGCTGTTCCCAGCGCGGTTGGCCACCAGGAGTCGTCCCAGGTTGAGGGGATGGATCCGAGGATGAGGACCTCCATTTTGTCTGAGTTCAGCTTCAGTCGGCTGTTCTTCATCTATTCAGCGACAGCCTTCATTCCCTCGTGGAGGTTGGTTTTGGCGGTGTGCGGGTCTTTGGTGAGGGAGAGGATCAGCTGGGTATCGTCGGCGTATGATATGATGTTGAGATTGTGCTGGCGGGCAACGTGGGCGAGGGGGGCCATGTAGAAGTTGAACAGTGTCGGGCTGAGGGATGAGCCCTGGGGGACACCTCAAATGATGTCCATGGCTTTGGAGCAGAAGGGGGGGAGGCGAACACTCTGGGTTCTGCCGGAGAGGAAGGAGGTGGTCCAGTCCAGAGCCTTCTCTTGGATTCCGGCTTCTTGGAGGCGTGTCTTTAGTGTACAGTGGCAGACCGTGTGGAAGGCGGCTGACAGGTCCAGGAGGATGAGGGCTGATGTTTCACAGTTGTCTAGTTGGATTCTAATGTCGTCCGTGGCGGCGATGAGGGCTGTCTCGGTGCTGTGGTTTCTTCAGAATTCGGACTGGGATGATTCAAGGATGTTGTTGTCCTCGAGGTAGCGGGTCAGTTGCATGTTGATGACTTTCTCTATGACCTTCACCAGGAACCGGAGCAGGGAGATGGGCCGGAAGTTCTTGAGGTCCTTGGGGTCCAACTTGGGTTTCTTGAGAAGGATGTTGATCTCGGCGTGTTTCCAGCTTTCCGGGAATGTGGCTGTCTCGAGGGAGATGTTGATTACTTTCCATAGTTGGGGTGCGATGGCTGCATCTGCTTTGTTGAGTATGTGGTGTGGGCAGGGTTCTGATGGAGATCCTGAGTGGATGGAGTCCATGATCTTGCATGTTTTGTCGTCGTTGACGTTGGCCCAGGAGGTCAGGCGGTTGGTGCGGGAGGTGTTTGCAGGGTTGGAGGAGGCTGGCGTTGTTGCAGCGGTCGTGGTGTTGAAGCTGTCGTGGATGTCAGTGATCTTGCGGTGGAAGAAGGTGGCCAGCGAGTCGCACAGTTCTTGTGAGGGAGGTATGTCGTTGGTGTTGGCGCTGGGGTTGGAGAGTTCCTTCACAATGCTGAAGAGCTCTTTGCTGTCGTGTGCGTTGTTGTCCAGGCGGTTTTTGAAGGATGATCTCTTGGCTATTCTGATGAGGTGGTGATGTCTGCAGGTGGCGTCCTTGTGGGCTGTGTGGCTGTCCGGTGTTCGTTCCTGTAGCCAGTTCTTTTTCAGTTTCCGGCATGTTCTCTTGGAGGTTTGGAGCTCTTCGGTGAACCAGGTGGCTTTCTTGCTGGTGCGGTTGTTGGATGGTTTCTTGAGCGGGGCGAGGGTGTTGGCGCAGTCGTTGATCCATTGTCTGAAGTTGCGGGCAGCGGTGTCTGGGTCAGTGGGGTCGGTGGGTGGGTTCTGAGCGAGAGTGGTGACCAGCTGGTCTGCAGTGATTTTGCTTCAGTTACGGCGGGGCAGCTGTTGGGTGCGGTGGTGCATGGTGGGCTTCTTGTAAGTGAAGTGGATGCAGCAGTGGTCGGTCGGTGGTGGGTGGTGCATGTCAGGACATTGGGGTATTAGCATCCAACATGCAACATACATATATGGGTGCAAGTCAAGGAGGGATATGTGTGCCATGGTTGATGTTGAGAATGACAGTTGGCTTATTCTAAACAGTGTTGGCACTTTGAGCAGTGTTCAGCTGATGATGCCAGGGCTTGCCCTGTGATGTGATGTGCTCACTGTGGTGTGTGCAGTCAGTGCAGGTGACTGATGTTGTTCTCTTTCTTCCTATTCCTATCCAGATACATCCACGGCCACAGGAAGGGACAGCTCCATGGACCAGGGGGAGCCACAGAGCCTGACAGGGACAGAGGAGAGGAGTCGGGGGGACCCAGTGGCATGGAGGGCGAGGGGAGCCACACCGAGGAGTCGTCAGCACCATCCACTCCAGCTGAGGGCAACAGCAGCTCTGAGGATGACTCCCTTGTGGAGGCGGGTGTCAAAATCCACCAAATCCCAGCTAGTGAGACTGTCCCCGCCACTGCCTCCGCCCCCACCACCACCATCACCATCCTCCCATCGGCTCCCATCCCAGAGGTCCGTGAAGGCTCCCGTGTAAAAAGGGAGCATGTCTCTTTTGTGCCAGGCACTGCACCCCTTGCCCCTGTGTCCCCTGCTGCCCTGAGTGAGGAGTCTGTGGACTTACTTAGACAGATCCATGTAGGGCAGACATCAATGCTGAGTGTCCTCCATGCACACACCAGTCTGTTGATACAACTGGTGTCGTTCATGGAGGGCATTTCATCGGGCATGTCTGCCCTACAAAGGACCAATCAGTCCGTGGTCTCCTCCCTGACGGTAGCAGTGTCCCTCCTCCAACAGCCCTCCACCCCTCCTACCCCTGCACCACCCACGATTCCTAGCAGCCTACCTGTCCCAAGCGCACACACACACCTGCACATTCTCACAAAGCCACAGACACGGGCAGCACACAAACACCCAAACCAAGGGCTAGACGTGCTCACAAGCAAGCACAGGGGACTGATACCACACTCACAGGGGATGGTTTGCAGACACACACACAGTCATCCACAACCACTCCGCAGTCCTCCGAAACCTCTCCCACCCAGACCCCTTCCCTTGCCTCACCTGCAAACCCATCTCCACAGAAGCTCTTCCTCTGTGCCCTTGGCCTCTTCTCAAACGACCCAGCAGATTCAGAATACAAGGGGAAGAGGAAGTCCCCACACACAGAGGGGAGTACCCCTCACCCCTGGACACCCTCCCCCAGGCGCAGCCAGACTGAGGCCCCCACCCGCAAGTCCCCCCAAAACCGGAAGAGCAAGACCCCACCGCCGCCACACAGCTCCAAGGCAAAGTCTCCGTCCTCCATACCCCAGGCCACCACTCCAGAGGTTCCCCCACCACACCCTGCCCCGGGTTCCCCCACCCACAGATACACCATCCCCAAAATGCTGAGGCCTTCCCCCCCACAACCACTTGCTCCTCCACACCCGGTCAGACGGTTAGTGTCACTGATGTGGGGACCGTGTCCACACCCTCTGTCCTGCCGACCTCACCTGCACCCCATTCCGCTCACATGGATTTAGGCACTGCAGTGGAGTCCACGACCACCCCGTCTGAATTGAGCACTGCAGTGGGGACCCAATCCACTCCATCTGACCTGCCCACTGAAGTTGTGCCGGCACCCGCCCCATCTGACTTGTGCCCCACAGTTGTGACTGCACCCACCACTTCAGTCAGCTCCACTGCAGTTGCAAGTGACTCGCCTGCATCCATCACCCCTTCACTGCCTCCTTCTTCTGCGCCCTGATCCTGTCCCTGCGGTGCCTGGCCTGTCCCCATGTATGCCCCTCCGAGGGGATATCCCCTGTCCTTACCAGTGCAGGCAAGCAACGTGTGACAGTTGTCACTCAAGTTCATTCCTTGTCATTTGATAATGGACTGGCCATTGGCCTTTTGTTTGAACGGACGTTTAAATTTTCATATGCTGAATAAAGCTTTTTTCTTTATCCTTGTGAACTTGATTTAGCTGTACATTAGGTTGATGATGTTTAGCATGCCCTTGCACCTGTAATGCTTGGTATCCAATGTTGAATACTGAGGTGTTGATGTGAGGTACTCCATGTGGCCCATGAGATATGTATCCTATTCTGGTCGGTATCCATATCATCCTTTGCAGCTAACTGGGTGTGTCATGATCAACAATTTGTGGACATCTCTGTGAACATTTCATTTGTGCCTTGCACCCATGCACATATGGTGCGCTTCCCATTGTCCAATTTGTCTATTTCCCTGACTTTGTGCATATCACCACTGGACCTAAAGGTGTGGGCATCATTGGTATAGGAGCAACTGGGTCCTCTGTGCAACTTGCTGTACATATGTGTTGAGTATGTGCAGATGACTTAGGGGAGACTCACGTACCCAGGCTGTTGTGACCAGAGCCTTCATTGTGTGGTAACTGATGGTTGACTGACCAAGTGTTCTGCTGACATGAGTGAGACGTGCTGTGAATATGTTTGGCACAGCTGGGCTTCCAAAGGAGTTTGGTCCCCTCAAGTAAGTGTGTTGTTCCATGATATAGCTTGGGCCCATGGTGTCTGTTGTGTGAGCATGTGTGTGTGTGTCCACATCCCTTTTCATACACAGGCAGTGTTCCCTTGATATGTTCCTGTTGTTTATGCTTGCTGAGTGGTACAGTGTTCATCCCACAACTTTGCCATGGGCTACCAGATGTGTGGGTGCATGACCCACTGCTGTTAATTGGTGTTTCATAATTGGGATTTTTCAGTTCTGAGTTGTGATGATGTTGTCAGGCACAGATGGGACACAGTCAGGGGTCCCCAAGGCACTTGTTAGTTCACAATATCATGTAGCTGTCCCCAGGTGATACCTTTAAGTGATTGAGACATGTGTATGTGTGTGTGACTGCTCCCACTAGTCCGGTTCAGGGCTGCAATGTTTGCAGGTGTCAGCATGTGTGCCTTGTGGTTCTCCTTGGCTTCTGCATTGTCCTGGGACTGTGGGAGATATTCTGAAGGTTACGTGAGCTTTGCCATCAAGGCCAGGTACCGCATACCTGTCATACCCGTATGTCTGTCATTCACCAGGGTTGTAAACTGTCTTTGTGTGATGAGTCTGTGCACCTTAGTTCCTCCCAACATTCCTGTGTTTGTCAAGGGCTCATGTGCAATGTCACCTCTCCATGTGGGCTTCACAGATGCACATTGTTGCAGTTCAGGGTGTGTGGTGTTGAGGGTAGACTGATGTAAATGTTTGCATGGATGGGCCCCTAGGTCCCGTTTGTCCATGGATGACGGGCCATGCTGAGTGATTTGTGTTTGTGTAGATGTGATGTACGTTTGTGGCACAGGACACATGTCTAGTTTTCACAGTTTGTAAGACATCTACCTTTGTTATCACAGTGGAGGTGTCATGCATGCTTGTATCACCCCAATGTATAGTCCATGGGGGTAGTGCTGTTGTGTGTCAGTCTCTTGCTGTGTTAGTTTGTGTTCATTCCAGCTTGTGTCACATGTGTCTTTTGTGCTCCCTCTCATCTCACAATGCCTGATTGCCTACTAAGGGGGTCCCAATGATGGGTTACTTTTGTATGGCACTGTGTCCACATCTGTGTCACTGTGGTTCAGCCCCCCTCATGTGTTGTGTAGTTGCCTGGGGATACTGAGACACACACACACACACATGTTGTGTCAGATGTGCAGTGTGAGGTTGCCTGTTTGTGTTTGTGCATCTGCATCAGTGCATTGGTATTGCTGTTGTGGGCCATTGTCTGGATGCTGTTTCTGTGATTTGCCCTGCTGTCCCTGTGAGTCATATCACATCCTTCTGCGCATTCATCCTGGTTGTTAGGTGCCATTGCTGGCATGGAATGGGAGTTTGTGACCTGACACCTACAGTCTACACAGGTTGTTTTGATTAGTGTGTCTATTTTTGAGATGTGTGTATGATTTGTGATGGTCACTTCTGCTCTTGTGTCATTGTACACTGTATGCATTGTCAGCCCCCATGTATAGTGCTTGTCTGCACATGGCCAAGAGTATGTCTTGTTTTCACAGCACTGTTAGCCTCACCACATCTCTGTGGGTATGGGACACAACCACTAGTTTGCCCCAAAAGTGTTTAATGTGATGGGACCGGGAATCATACTTGCTGTTTGGCATTTGCAGCTTTGACCATGATGACACTTACGTTTTGGTCACTGTGATGAGGGGGGGTTTAGACCCCATCACCACAATGCTCGACATTTGCTGCAGTTTGGAACCCCACACTTAACTTTTGTTCTACACAGTGAGGGGGTGTTATTTTTACATTGACACAGTGCTATAGTGATGCTTGCCTTGTGTAGGCCACACTCATTTTTTGGTCACACATGTGCTGGTAGTTACATTGTATGTTCGAAGTCATAATCACTGTTGTGGGCATTTGTCACAGACTACACATTGTTGTCATGATGTTAGGGGGGATGTATTTTGCTGACATACCTAATGTTGGAGTATGATGGATGTGTGGCGCATCACCCATCCTATGGGTGGGGCTGGCAGGGGTGATGGGCAACATAGTCCCGATGGGTCGGGGTGGCAGTAGTGATGGGCAACAGGTCCCCTATGGGTGGGGTTAGCAGGAGAGATGTGCAACGTAAGCCCTATGAGTGGGGGTGGCAGGGGTGATGGGCAACAGGTCCCCTATGAGTGGGGGTACCAGGGGTGATGGGCAACAGGTCCCCTATGGGTGGGGGTGGCAGGGGTGATGGGCAACAGGTTCCCTATGAGTGGGGGTGGCAGGGGTGATGGGCAACAGGTCCCCTATGAGTGGAGGTGGCAGTAGTGATGGGCAACAGGTCCCCTATGAGTGGGGGTGGCAGGGGTGATGGGCAACAGGTCCCCTATGAGTGGGGGTGGCAGGGGTGATGGGCAACATAAGCCCTAAGGGTGGGGGTGGCAGTAGTGCTGGGCAACAGGTCCCCTAAGGGTGGGGGTGGCAGTAATGATGGGCAACAGGTCCCCTATGAGTGGGGGTGGCAGGGGTGATGGGCAACAGGTCCCCTATGAGTGGGGGAGGCAGGGGCGATGGGCAACAGGTCCCCTAAGGGTGGGGGTGGCAGTAGTGCTGGGCAACAGGTCCCCTATGAGTGGGGGTGGCAGGGGTGATGGGCAACAGGTCCCCTAGGGGTGGGGGTGGCAGTAGTGCAGGGCAACAGGTCCCCTATGGGTGGGGGTGGTAGTGGTGCTGGCCATACAACCCCTATGGTGGCCTGTTGTTAGTGGCCAGGATGTGGATCGACTGTGTGTGTGTGCCATTTTGTGGGTACATGTTGTTTGTTTGTGTGGTAGGTGTCTGACTTACCGTCTGTGCCGTCGGCGTTGGTTCCTGATCCGGTCATAGATGTAGAGTACTTGTATGAACTGCGTGATGGGATTCATGATGTGTCCGTCTCGTACACGCTGCTTGTTGCTCCGTCTCGTACCCGTTGCAAGCTGGTCCGTCTCGTAGCCGTGGATTGAGTTGTGGCACGAATCGTAGCTGATATGCTTGTTTTCCGGATGCTGTGACGTGCCATACGTGGTGACCCGTCCGGCGAGTAGTAAGTACGCATCGTACTTGTCAGGGTGGAAACTGCTATGGATACTGCTTCCAGGTGACTCGGTTCGGCATTCGGGGTTACGGCTCGGACGGAGAATGAAGCTTGAATCACAGCCTACGTGTCGGTCGGGTTTTTGGCAGTTATGCGCATCGTACTTCATCTACAGGACGGACCGGCTACGGGTACGTGTCGGTCGCAGGGTAAGGCTACGGACAGCTCTCAGAGAGCTGTCCGTCCCGGATCGGAATCGACCCCTTTGTGTTTGAAAATACCACTTTTAGAAAGTAGGTATCTTCTTGCTTAACTGTCCAAGCCTGCCTCTGCTAGTTTGTGTATTGTGCGTCTGGTTCTGTGAGTGACAGGGGCTGGGGGATTCCAGGAGAGAGGGTGAGTCAGCACGGGGCTGAATAGATAGATCTGCATGAAGATGGGTGGGAGGAGTTGCACTTGGGACCTGAATAGGGCTGTGCCTTCCCTCCACAATGCTGGCTCCACCTCCTGTGGTGCGTCTGATGTCCCTGGCCTGCACTGTGAAAGGAAAAAAGGAGGCTTGTCAACAAAGTGCTCCAGGACTGACCAGAACTGGTTTGGACTAGGCAAAGGAATCTCTGCCTTCAGAGAACAAAGAGAAAAGTAGTATAAATATGGGGACCCAGACCCCAAGACTTTAGATCACTTCTGGAACAACAAGACAAACCTCTGCCAAGGAGAAGAACCAAAGGAAGCTGTAGAAGTTGTACTGCCCCCCTGCCAGTGTGCTGTGTTGCTGGGTTGGCCTACAGTGGTGTCTTTAGTTCCAAGGAGACGAGAAGGAACTTTCAAAGGACTATCACCATCTTGCAGAATATTACTCCAAGGGCTTGAACTTGAGCTTGCCTCCTGCTGAAGTCTCAGGGGCGAAAGACTTCACCACCAGCTCCCCTCTGAATTTCCTTGCTGGGAATTCTATCTGCAGAAGCCTGCGTGTCGTTGGGAGATGGAAGCACGACGCTACGAGAAGCGTGTCGCTGCCACAGCTGTAGTCGTCGCATCACCGGAGAAGCATGCCGCATCTCCCCAGAAGCGTGTCTTCATCACACTTGTCTGCTGTCGCATCCCGGAGAAGCGTGTCGCCACTGTTAGGGTCGCCGTCACATCACCGGAGAAGTGTGTCGCAGGGCCTGTCGCGGCTCCAAAGTACAGAGACGCCCCAAGGCTGCCAGGGCGGGCACGCATCGTCTTCACATCGTTGCATCAATGGCGCCATCTAATCGCATCGCTCCGGATTGTCGCATCGCATCGAGGCGCCATCTTGCCACAACCGGGCCGCAGCACGAGAATCTACCCATCACATCCTTTCCGGTAAGGATGAAGATGCATCCCCTACTCTGCGCAAGCATTGAGGCGCGACGCATCGCCTTCCCCGAAGCAAGGAACCGACGCATCTCCAATGCTGCAAGGCTTTTGTTTATTTTGAGTTACGCATCCAGGTACTTTTGTGAGAACTGTGTCGCATTTGCCATCAACTTGAACTAAGTTAATTCTACCATCTTTAAGTCAATTTTGAGTACAGTATTGTGGATTTTTGTCATTTGTGGTCTTGTGTTAAGTCTATATAAAGAATACTTATTTTTATAAAACCTGTGTGATGTCCATCTGTAGTGTTTTCACTGTATTACTGTATGTGTTTACAAATGCTTAACACACTGCCTCTGAGATAAGCCTGTCTGCTCGTGCCAAGTTACCAAGGGGGTGAGCAGGGGTTATCTCATAGTGTAATCACCTTTCCTTGACTTAGAAGCAAGGGTCCCTATTTGGTCAAAGGAACCTACCTCTGCCAACTAGAGACCCCCAGTTCTAACATATCAGTTTTTATTTTTAAACATTTCTTAATATTTTTAACTATTTTTCTTTTAATTGTATGTATTATTTACTTTATTTTACTTTTTGTTAAACATTTTTAAAAAACGATATTTTTACAATATTTTTGACATTGATATTTTTTTCTCGATATTTTTGTACTTACCATGATGTAGATAGGATGTCGATATTCTTGACTTCGATATTTTTGTCACGATATTTTTGTACCTCTGCACTTTTCTGCCGCTAAAGCAGCGATAATTTTAAAGCCGTTTCTTGATAATATGCCCCCAAGTCTTTAGTACACTTCTGGACCTGTGGGTATTCTGCCAGAAAGAAGGACTGCTGTGCCACTGAAAGGACTGCCACTCTGTCTGACTGCTGCCTTGCTGGACTACTACTTTGCTGGACTGCTGCCTTGCTGCCCTGCTGCCTGAGCAAGAGGGATATCAGAGTGACTCCAAGGGCTTGTTTACTGGCCTTCTGTTCAGAGTCACAAGGACATAACAGGCTCCCAGCCACCTGAACCAGCATCCAGATGGAGTAAACCCCTGGCCCGCAAGTATTGCACCTCAGGTCTCATTGGAGCTGAATTTACGTTTTTGGGCTCTTCACGACAACACACAGGTCCATTGGTGTCAAAACCTTGTTGCTTACACTGCCAACCAGCTCGAAAATCTGTCAACCCAACCCTTCACAATATATCATCAACCGCTCGTGCGGAGTGCCATCACAAAGCTCTGGTATGACTTCCCATGACAGCAACAATATCTTTATGCTACAGCAATGACCATCCGTGATCCCGGCCTGCTTTTAGCACTGCAACAACAACTGTCTGCGATGCTTCCCTGCTCCTCACGCCCCCATCAACCATAACCGGGACTCTTTGCACTGGACTGAGAAAGTACATTTTCAGGGGGACTTGCCTAGTACCTGTATTCAACGCAGGCTCCATCGCGGTTGGCCGGAACTTGTGACTTCCTCCTGGTCTTGCATGATCAGATACTTGCGAGTGGCACTTTGGGCTTTTTGGTGCTATCTTCCCTTAAATCTTTAGAATTATCATATCTCCGGTTATACTGATTGGATTTTTGTTGGTTTGGTCTACATTTATTATTAAGATTTGCTACATTTTTCCAAATTGGTTTGAGATTTTTCTTGCATTTTGGTTTCACTTTAGTGCTGTTTAAAGTAGTGCAACATAAATTCCTTTACACATTGTCTCTAAGTTAAGCTTGACTGCTCTGTGCCATACTACCAGAGGGTTGAGCGCAGGTTAATTTAGGGTTTACATGTGCTTCACTCTAACAGAGAATGTGGCTGCTACTTGAGTAAGGGTTTCACCTCACCTCAGCCAGTAACCAGTTTCTTACAGATGGGGATTCCTAGTAGCCTGGATTATCAGAATTCTCAATGCCATTGTCACCTAGTTCGAGTTTTCAAAGTTGAATAAAATGTCATCTCACAAGTGAGCCAACAGTTTCTTATGCATACCTCTTCTTTACTTTAATCAGATCCAGTCTCCATCTCTCAAAAGGGGGAGATGCACCACTCTTCCAGGGCATTGCTATGTGGCGTTTTGCCAAAATCAGTGCAAAATCTTTATATCTCTTGCCTACTGTGAGGAAATGGTGCTTATTATATGGTGTGATTTTGCGATCTCAAATTATAACACACTCCCCAACTCCTTCAGAAACCTTAGATTTTGTTTGTCAAACCTTCAGTTCAACCCTGGGTACCATTTAAACAGCGCCAAATCAATTGAAGAAGAAATTGTCAAGACACCAAACACACCCAACACTGATTTATAAATATGGACTGTATTTTGATGTATTTTTAGACATCACAATGAAAAGAATCGCCCAGGGGGTTCTGGAGATATAGAGCTTACAAGATATAGTTAATCAAGCATTTCACTCAACTGCACTGGAAAATTCAATGACTTTGACACTTAAAAAAATGTGAGCAAAAATGTATGAAGGTTAATGCAGTCAGTTAGAGTTACTAGGGGCATCCAACTCCAGCAGGGAGCCAGTTAGGGCGACCAGAAAAGCCCTCAGAAACAGTTACCTCCATAGAAGAAAGAACTGTTGATGGACAGAATGCAGAACAATGTCATATATTCACCCCAGTACAGAGATCTGGGCCTAAATCCATCATTTATTTGCTCACCATGCCATTCCAGTTTGGACACAGCCATATGCATATCAGTCTTGACCCTGTGCCCTATGGGAACAGTCCAGCCCGAACTGCCAGGCCAGGTCTACCCTGGACTGGAAACAAGCATCCTAGGACCGGTTTCGGGGTTTCACACCTCTTCAGCCAGGATAGCTTGATTCCAGTGGCATGGAGAGCACGGGAAACACGTTTGAGCATACCCCTCCCACTCGGGGTGACAAATGCAAAAAGAACTGTTGATGGACAGAGTGCAGAACAATGTCATACATTCACCCCAGTACAGAGATCTGGGCCTAAATCCATCGTTATTTTGCTCACCATGCCATTCCAGTTTGGATCCAGCCATATGTAAATCAGTCTTGACCCTGTGCCCTATGGGAACAGTCCAGCCCGAACTGCCAGGCCAGGTCCTCCCTGGACTGGAAAAAAGCATCCTAGGACCGGTTTCGGGTTTTCACCCCTCTTCAGCCAGGATAGCTTGATTCCAGTGTCATGGAGAGCACGGGACTCACGTCTGAGCATACCCGTCCCATTCGGGGTGACAAATGCAAAAAGAACTGTTGATGGACAGAATGCAGAACAATGTCATACATTCACCCCAGTACAGAGATCTGGGCCTAAATCCATCATTTTTTTGCCCACCGTGCCATTCAAGTTTGGAGCCAGCCATATGCAAATCAGTCTTGACCCTGTGCCCTATGGGAACAGTCCAGCCCGACCTGCCAGGCCAGGTCCTCCCTGGACTGGAAACAAGCATCCTAGGACCGGTTTCAGGGTTTCACCCCTCTTCAGCCAGGATAGCTTGATTCCAGTGGCATGGAGAGCACGGGACACACATCTGAGCATACCCATCCCACTCGGGGTGACAAATGCAAAAAGAACTGTTGATGGACAGAATGCAGAACAATGTCATACATTCACCCCAGTACAGAGATCTGGGCCTAAATCCATCATTTTTTTGCCCACCGTGCCATTCCAGTTTGGACCCAGCCATATGCAAATCAGTCTTGACCCTGTGCCCTATGGGAACAGTCCAGCCCCAACTGCCAGGCCAGGTCCTCCCTGGACTGGAAACAAGCATCCTAGGACCGGTTTCAGGGTTTCAGCCCTCTTCAGCCAGGATAGCTTGATTCCAGTGGCATGGAGAGCACGGGACACACATCTGAGCATACCCGTCCCACTCGGGGTGACAAATGCAAAAAGAACTGTTGATGGACAGAATGCAGAACAATGTAATACATTCACCCCAGTACAGAGATCTGGGCCTAAATCCATCATTTTTTGCTCACCATGCCATTCCAGTTTGGACCCAGCCATATGCAAATCAGTCTTGAACCTGTGCCCTATGGGAACAGTCCAGCCCGAACTGCCAGGCCAGGTCCTCCCTGGACTGGAAACAAGCATCCTAGGATCGGTTTTGGGATTTCACCCCTCTTCAGTCAGGATAGCTTGATTCCAGTGGCATGGAGAGCACGGGACTCACTTCTGAGCTAGGCCTGGGCCAAAATTCCGTTCCGTTCACGGAAATTGCGATAATTTGGCATTTTCGCGTTCCGCGTAAAGCGCGAAAATGTCAAAATTTCCACAATCCGCAGCTTAGCGATAATTTGTTTCTTGCTCGCGCTGTAAAAAAATACATTCTCGCGTGCGCGCGATCGCCTTACCTGAATCCCCGCGTTCGCTGACAAGTTTTCCCGACCCGGTCGCGTTCTCCACAAGATATTGGATTGTTGGTGGCCATTTTGCGCTGTTTCGCAACAGTTCGCGCTCGCATTATTGTCACTTGTCGTGCGATCACGTCATTTGTCACGCGATCACGTCATTCTTCTCGCGATCATGCACCGCGCGAGTATGAGAAGATTGAGATCTCGAACACGTCATTCTCCACCACGAGCTAGAGCGTGAGGACGCGGGCACGTCTAATCGAACGCGAAAAGGAGAAAGAGACCCCGAACACGTCATATCCAACGTGACAGGGAGCGAGAGAACGCGATCAAGTCATTTTCGACACGCCAATCGACATCCGGCGGAAGTAATGTGAAGCTCTAGAACTTGAACATGTAAAATTTTCAATTTGGAGAAGAATATCAGCTCTAGCAGCATGAAACCTTCTGCAAATGATGATTTTGGATGAAAACAACTCCTCAGATTGACATTTGGATGTCCTTTTTGTGCAAGGAGTCCTTTTTTAAAAAGGTGGGGAGAGGGAGGAAGTGACACAGAATCTCCAACTTCCTGTTCCTGTCCAGCAGGCTCCTCCCAGTGCTTTGTCCATCTCCTGCTCATTCTGCCTTTGGATTTTGAGCTGGAAAGATCACTCTTTTTGTCTGCTGCATCATTGCAATTGGATTTGAGGATTTTTTGATTTGGATATTTTACAAGTAAGTGGTTGTTGTGTCTGTTTGATTGTGGGCATTGCAGTTGTTGTAACTACAATTTATTTTTGGTAACTATCATCATTCCTTTTTTTTTTTAAATGTTGTGGGTAGTAGTAGTCAGTAGTAGGCCCGAGCTAGTCATGGGCATGGCCTCATGGGTGTGTGCATGATGAAGCAACTGTTCCTTTGGTGTTTTGTGAATGTATTTCATTTTCAAGCATCATTTAGGGCATGGATGGCATTGTATTGAGTTTTTGGGCCTGGCCATGTGGCTGGTGGCCATTTTGAAGCCTAGGCCTGCAAGCTTGCCGGGCCTTGTCTGCCAACAGCCGTGCTTTTTCATCCACTAGGATCAGAGCAGGTAGCCACAGTTTTATTAATCAAGTGTTTTCTGTGTGGTCTGTTGAATTTAGACATCATTTAGGGCATGGATGGCATTGGATTGAGTTAGGGAAGTGTGTTTTTTTGGGGTGGCCTTTCTGATGTTGTTGGGCTTGGCCATGTGGCTGGTGGCCATTTTGAAGCCTAGGCCTGCAAGCTTGCCTGGCCTTGTCTGCCAACAGGCCTGCTTTCATCCACTAGGATCAGAGCAGGTAGCCACAGCTTTATTAATCAAGTGTTTTCTGTGTGGTCTGTTGAATTTAGACATCATTTAGGGCATGGATGGCATTGGATTGAGTTGGGGAAGTGTGTTTTTTTGGGGTGGCCTTTCCGATGTTGTTGGGCGTGGCCATGTGGCTGGTGGCCATTTTGAAGCCTAGGCCTGCAAGCTTGCCTGGCCTTGTCTGCCAACAGGCCTGCTTTCATCCACTAGGATCAGAGCAGGTAGCCACAGCTTTATTAATCAAGTGTTTTCTGTGTGGTCTGTTGAATTTAGACATCATTTAGGGCATGGATGGCATTGGATTGAGTTGGGGAAGTGTGTTTTTTTGGGGTGGCATTTCTGATGTTGGTTGTCGTAAAGACATGCTTTTGTTGTATGTGTCTGGTGTGTTGGTGTGCAATGCATGCACCCTGCAGACCTTTTTTGGGCCTGTGAATGTTCGTATTTCCATTTTGTTGCATTAAAAAGGCAGAGCAGTGTGCTTTAGCATGCATCCTTTACCTGGCTTTTATAGGCCTCTTGTTAGCTCCTGGTGTTTCCCAGGCCCCCGGCTTGTTTGTGATTTGTGAGTGTCCATGTGGGTGGTGGCCTTTTTTTGTGTTTGGACTGGGAGTTATTAGTGTCCTGCTTTTGCCATAGGCCTGCATGGTTTTTCTATTGGCTATTTGGCTTACTGCTTCCATCCATCCACCCCCTTTGCCAGCAGCAGCTCCATGGATGCTGAGATGCTCAAATAATTTAATGGCAAATAGGGTCCACCCCACTTCCATTACATTTTTATTTTGGTGGTTATTATTAACTTTCCTATCCTTCCTGAGAGTGTAGTATGTGACTGTACACAGTAGTATAACATAGCCCTTGTTAAAAAAAAAAGTCATAAATGGCTAGACTATATCTTTTGTTTGCACTAGTACAGTACTAAGTAACTGAACCACAACAACAAATGCAACATTTCACTGATGTTCTTCTCCTGGCTTATTTGCTTTTAGGTGCACAAAAGACAGAGGAGGAGGTGTCATCATTATCACCCGGCTACCCGTTGTACTGCCAGCCAGACAGAAGTCCTGCTGCGCATCACGTCCGCGTGTGACCAGAACTTGTTGTGCATCTGCATCCTGCCTGACATCTGAAGAAGATGGCCCCAAAGAAAGGTACCAGGTCCAGTACCAAGAAAGTTGCCAGTGAGAAGAAGGAACAGAAAAAGGAAGTGCCATTAACCACGACTGGTGGTGTGCCGGCCAATGTTTTTTTTGGCACCAAAAAAGTTACGCCTGCAGCAGCGTTGTCCGGGAACCAAGCTGGGAGCAGCACAGCAGTCCAACCCCAACAACCTAGGCCCCAGGGCTTTAGTGTCGCAGAGGTAGCCAGTCTACTAACGAGCAGCGATGTTGAAGAAATGTCATTACCGCAAAGTAGTACACAATCAAGTTCAACGCAGGTGCAAACTCAGCAGATAAGTGTGCAGCCGCAACAAGAACAGCAGCGGCCGCAACAAGAACAGCAGCAGCCACAACAAGAACAGCAGCAGCCGCAACAAGAACAACAGCGGCCGCAACAAGAACAGCAGCGGCCGCAACAGCCCACCATAGTAGTTGTTGCTCCTGACGTAGGGGCATTTCAGGAAATCGAGCTTCCTGCAGACAAAGTGGAGCAAAGTCAAACCACTGTTTCAGAAGATCTATTGTCTTCCAGACCACCAGCAAGGAAAAGGAGGCTTAGTCCATCATCTTCTTCTTCAAGCCCCGCTTCTGATGATCGTGATGCCACTTGGCTCCCACCAGCTCAGTCTGAGAGTGATATACGCCACAAGACAATGCTTCTGAAAAGGAAGGTCCCAGAAAAACTTAGAGTTATGGAGGTAGATGTAGAAGAGTGGGGTGATGATGTTGATGAAGACGAGCCAGTCATCACGTACATTACTCCCGCCCCAAAGGGATTGGAGTCCAACATTCTCACCCTATCCAGAAAGGCTGCTACTGAGCAGGATGTAGCACGGATATCACCAACACAGGTTACACCACCACTACCTCCAGCTGCCATATTTTCCAAGGCCCAGCAGGGACCTACATCCAGCTCAACCATCTCAGTAGGTAGTGGTAGTAAAAGTCACAGTCTAGGTGCACAGGGTCACATTTCAAGCACACTCTCCAGTTCATCTGGTATTGAAAGTGGCAAATCCAGCAGTGCCAGAAAGTTCTCCTCCCCAGTTTGGGACTTCTTTTCTGTTAGCGCCAAGGAGGAGAACGTTGCTATATGCTCAATTTGTCGGCAAGGTGTTCGGCGTGGTAAGCTTGGTACAAACTATGGTACCGGAGGACAAGCAAGTCATCTCAGAATACACCACACTATCGTGTGGGAGGATCACCTACTTAAGTTAAAAGAAAGTAGAAAAACTCAACCCATTGAAGTTGGTCAGGATGAATTAGGGAGCGATATTATTGCGGTGGAAGGTGAAGAAGAGGGAGGCATTTCTAGCCCTTCCCCAGTAGTGCAGTGGTAACGCCCACATCCTCCTCAGTAACATCAGAGTGGCACCGCAGTAAGAGCCATACTCTGAGTCAGGCTGAGAGTGAGACACCAAGGTGACCGAGTACCGCAATGAGACAATCTGTGTCGTTGAGCCTTAGTGGGTTAATGAAAACAGCACCACAAAGGAAAGTAATCCAGCCTACCATTGAGAGCATGTTTAGGTTGGAGGGGCAATTCCAACGCAACCACCCAACGGCACGATTGTACAATGCGAAGCTGGCTAAAATGTTAGCGCTGGACCTTCTTCCTTTTTCATTTGTGGAAGGGGTGGGTTTCCTTGAATTTGTGTCTGCCATCTGCCCTAAATGGAAGGTTCCCAGACGTTCCTATTTCGCAAGAATTGCTGTTCCGGCACTAAATCATGATGTGCTGGAATTGGTTGGACAAGCTTTGCAGCAGAGTGCTGTTCACAATATCCACCTGACAACAGACATGTGGACCAGTTGCCAAGCCACAGATTACATGTGCATCACTGCACACTGGATCTCTTTTGTGGGGGTTAGAGATAAGCTATCTGCACGAGGTGCTGTTGACACAGCTGCGATTTTTGCAGGTACTCGGAAACATGCAACTGTAGCCATGTTCGCCATGGAGAAATCTCATACGGCTGAAAACATTTTACACGAGTTTCGCAGCAAGGTTTTGGAATGGCTGCGGCCAAGAAGGCTTGGTATTGGTTTTGTTGCCACAGACAATGGCAGTAATGTACTTAAGGCCATGGAACTTGGTTCCTATTTCAGGGTTCCGTGTTTGGCGCACTGCATAAACATTATAGTTCAAGACTTTCTGAAAAAAGAACCCATAGTCAGCAATTTACTGGCCATCTGCCGAAGAATATGCACTCATTTCAGCCATTCTTTTAAAGCTCGGAAGCAGCTGAGGATCATCCAACGTGAACATAGCATAGGATGCCAGTCAAGGCACTCATCCAAGAGGTGGCAACACGTTGGAACTCAACATATTACATGCTTGATCGTCTGTATGAGCAGTACAGGTCACTCCATGAATATGTCTGGAACAGAAGAGGGGATGCTACTGTTAAAGGCATGAACCTTGACATGGAGCAATGGAGCCTAATTAAATGCCTGACTGAGATGCTTTGTCCTTTTGAGGTCTTCACACGTGAAGTCAGCAAGGAGGACTGTACAATGGGCCAAGCTATCCCATTATTGCAAATGCTAGAGCATCAGCTGAATAATGTGTCTGAATCATACAAAGGTGTAGAGGACAAAAGGCAAGCCCATGACTTGGTGGAGAGCTTATCCCGGCGCTTAGCTGAAAATGTAAGGATACAAGATAAAATTTTGTCACAAGAACATTACATTTGTGCCACAATTCTGGATCCACGTGCAAAATTTGGACTGAAGACATTCTTTGCTTTTTCCGAGATTGATGTTGCCCGCTACAAAACTTGTATAGCTGAAGCTGCCAGTAAGTTGGAAAACGAACGGCTGCTAATTCAAAGCCCGCAAGATCAACCCACAAGAAGTACTGCAGTAGGCCATGCAGGATCAAGTGCAACTTCGTCGGCTGAGGGCAGTGCGTTTGGATCACAACACTCACCATCACTATCGACCACAGAAACAATAACTGGATCATTAGGCCGAGTACAATCATTACACGATTGGTATGTAAAGTTAGGCATTAATAAGCACAGTGCTGATGCACAGAGAAAAGAGCACAAAAGCTTACCAGCAGCAACCCTGAACATTGAGCGGATGGTCCAGGCCTATCTGGACGACCCAACAGAGGTCTACATTGATCAAAACCCATTGCAGTATTGGTATAGGAAAAGGTCTGAATGGCCACAGCTCAGCAGGCTGGCGATAAGCTATCTGGCTTGCCCTGTCGCAAGTGTCTCTTCCGAACGTGTTTTCAGTGATGCTGGTTCCATTGTAACATTGAGAAGGACCAGTCTCTCGCCCAAAAACGTGGAGAGGTTAACAATGATCAAAATGAATCAGCACTTCATACCACCGAATTACACAATACATGAAGCAATGGAGGAAGATGAGGACAGCGGCTCAGGTGACGGAAGTAGTGTGTCACATGATGATTACCTACTACTGGCTAACCCTCCAGAGTTTGAGGACGAGCTATACTTTCCTGACAGTTAGGCTTGCACTTACTGTCTTCCTCCCTTTTTTCCCACCGTTATTTGTGTGTCTGTCATTCCTGTTACAAACTTGTGAATCACAACAAATCCATAACACCGTCTTCTACTCTTCTTATTTAATATACAATTTTCAGGTGTCTGCAATTTGACAGTACAGTCCTCCGAATCCAGCTACTCCGCTCCATCATACTGAATCTCCCGCCCAAATCCATTGCCCTCAAGAATGATTATTGGATGATGGTAAAATACTACAAGAAAAAATTCAAACTTTCCTAGTCCTGCCAAAAGAAGTGGAGCATGAATCAGATGACTACTATAGCTATCCTCCTTTCAGAGCCGAGAGAGACTGGCCATTAACTGAAAATAAGATGGAACAGGTAATGATTGATGCCATGCATTGGACGCAGAGTCGCAGACTGAATGATTTTGTTGTGTTTGTTGTGCATGAATTTATGTAATTGTGCACTGCCACTAATCAACTTTCTACAGAACACACTAAACTTAACTCAAGGTGAATTCAATTTTCCCCTTCTTGCAAATAAGAAATTGCTTTTAATTCAATACAGGAAGGGGACTCACTATATCTGCGCAATGAGTATGATGACACAACTGCACCGTCCATCATGATGATGGCGAAATAGACGGCCCGTTAACTTATGATGAGAAGGAACAGGTAATGACAATTAATAGCATGCATTGGACACCTGACTCTGAGCGATTGGTCTTTGTGTTTTCGTTGTTTGTTTGTTGTGCACAAAGTGAAGTCAAAGTGTACTAGTAAATTAGTAATCTATCTTTCTGTACACACTAAACACTGACTCAAGTCAATAATATTTCTACTCTTGTTGTGTAATAACAATTTTACTTCTACTGCAGGCCGATCTTCACAGTCAGTCAGTAAAAGTATCGGAGATGATGATGAAGTCAGGAGGACGTTTCATGAGTGGCATAAACTTAAAAGCCTAAAGGTAAACACGTCAACAACAACTACAGCAGACCCAAATGTCTGTTGAAGTGGAATAGAGTGTAGCGGTGGGATGACTGCGGTGCATTGATTTACTAACTTAAACTGTAAAATGCTATGTTTGGAATGGATAATGTGCTTTGCCTTTGTCCAACTCTTTAAAAAAAAAAAAGTACTCTAAAGTCTTAACGTAGGATGTGCTACTGCTAAGTACTGTGGGCCTGCTCTCTCCTGTTATTGTTGAAGGTCAATGCTGGAAACAGACTAGAGTAGAGATGATGCATACATGCCACCTCGGAAAGTGTTCTTGTTGCACTACACCATAACTTGTGCATTTGTTTCAACTTTGTTTCTCAATATCCCCTTTGGTTTTCCATCTACAATTACAGGCCGGGCCTTGCCCTATACTTTGGAAAACATTACAATGCACACTTACCTTACCAATAAATCGACATTTTTTTTCCAGCCGGGCAGTGGCGAGTGGCGAGGCAACACACCCAAGATTGATGGACGAGAGGATGACCAAGAGGAATGCCGAGATGCAAATCCAGTCCACATTTTTTACCAGGATAACACAGTAACAGTATCCACTTTCATCTTCTTTTAAATAATTTGATTAATATTTTGTATACAATCTTTACAACAGTGTGTTCTTGGAGTTGTTATTATCATCATTAGGTTTGTTCTCTGTTTACGATTCTTCCCTACCAATATTTAAAATTTCTATTTGCTATCTGTAAAAGTATTAAGGCCGGAACAACAGAACAAGAACTAGAAGTGTATGTAATCCGGGTCTCTCATCATCATGCATGCATTTCCTTTTTCTCCCTTAACATATGTATATGTTAGTTTTCAATGATTGTCGTTTGTTTGTCCATGCATACTGTTTTTCAATGTCAAACCTTTCCCAAAAACCACCTTCCCATCCATTCAACAAACCCTAATCCTCTTCCCCCGGGCTGTGTGACTTATTGTCGAGGTGTGACTAAATTAAATGTACACCAATACTTAATCACACACTTGCTGGGGCGGATGTGGCGAAAGCAACAGTACTTCAATTTCAAGGCAGAGCGATGATCTTCTTCTGCTTGCCCACCCATGAGTAGGATATTTTAGAGGTTATTTTATTTAACAAAGGAACATCTACCTCAGCATTAATTGCCGACATTGATTGGATTTGTTTGTTGTCATTCCTCATATACAGCACTAACTGTTAGGCTGTAGGCCTTGTCAAGTGACTCGACACAACTGTAGTTTGTACCTCTGTCTAGTAGGCTATCCCAACCACCATTATGTTTTGTTGTAAAATATTTTAGCATATTATTGTTGCTCGGTAAGTTCTGTACTGTACTTCATTCTACTACTCCTCTAACAGTCTCACAAAGGCGATTGACTGTCTCCTTTTCTTTTTTTGCAAATGCTGCCGCCCTGCCAATGTCTACTACTACTACTACTATACTACCACCACCCCAATCATGGCATGTTAGAAAAAGGAAACCATCTTCACCATGCATCCATTGCTGTGCCAAAGTTAAACATAAACATCAAGCACAGGTAAGAGAGAAGTTTGGGGGAGGCAGAATTAATAATGGACATGTTGTCAATGATTTCAATTTCACATACCAGTCCAGATAAAGAATGCATAGACTAGAGGACAGACTGAAAGTACTAGAAGGACAAGTCAATCAGTGAGTTGTGTCGCATCTATCTGTTTGTGTCTTACACAGTCAGCCAATTATTTAAATCATACACAGGCTATGGGCGGCCCTGCACCAGCAAGGAAACAGTGTGATGTAAAACAGTTACCCCACCTACAAAACATTAAAAACATTGCATGTAACATAGAAAAATATATTTAATTTACCCTAACAAAAATAAACTAAACCCACAAAAGCTGACCCACCCCCTCCCTAACCCCAACCAATGTCCATAGGAAAGTCCAAGAGAAAAAGTCCATAAAGCAAAAACCCAAACCCAACGCCCAAACCAGTTCCCACCCACCCAAACAAGAATTAAAAAAGGGGCAGAACTTGATGACAGGGACTAAGGTGTGGGGCGGGACTCAAGGAGGACACGCATCTGCTCCTCTAAACGGGCAATGCGGCGTGTGAGGGCGCGGCAGTTGCAGCCACAGTGGGGGGGGCATGAGAGATGGCACGACGGTGGCGCCGTACTGCTGGAGGGCGGTGGCTGGGGCCCGGGGCACTGGAGGAGGCTTCAATTGCTGCCGCAGTCTCCTCCTCCTCCTCTGCTAAGACCACCAGCCGCCGGTATTCCCGCTGGATTGCCTCCAGCTTCCGGCGCCGTGCCTTGGCGGCCAACTCCTTCCGGTTGAGTTTAGGAGTAGCTGTGTATCAAAAAGAAAAAAACAAGACAATTGTAAAATATACTCTTAGAAAAACAGTAAGACAAGTTAATTATTTACACACATAGTGGCATGGTAGAGTAGCACTATAAAGCACAGTAGTACATAACATTTTATATCTCGGCCGTCCTTCTTCCTTCCACCCCTCTTTCCCTTTTTAGTTGAACAGTGCACCAGGTTCTCTTCTCCATAAAACTTTCAAAGCGGAGTTGAAATCAGATAGATGAGACCATTGGTTACTCAATACTCCCGCTCCTATGCCAATTAAAGGGATTCTAGTCTTCTAGTTCACTCTCCAAACGTTCCCAACAACTCATACTTACTTACGACTTCAGATGGCGGGAGGACTCTGTCCGCCCTCCATCCTCACGCTAAAAAGGGTGGGGGTCCCATGGGGAAAATTAATTAGGATGATGCGCCCGGCACAGTGGCAGGCGCATCCTGTTTTTGTTACATTCTGGTTGGCGGTGCCGAAGTAATGCTAAAAATACATGTTGCGCTGCTTTTCCAAGCACAACATGATGGGCCCCGCACGGAGCCTGTCACGTTTTGCTTTGAAAGGCAGGGGGGTACCATAGCATAGGTAGGTAGTACCCTCCATGGGGGCCCCCAAGCATACTCTGCAATGTCTGCATGCATTTCCGTGGCGGGCGGCAATGCCGCCACGCAAAGGCATTCCAAAATGCAGATTATATGGCTGGCGGTGTGTTCAGAGAGACACCACCGCCATATTGAACCCTTTTCCGCCTGGTCGACATGTGGGGGTCTGACTCTTTTCTACAGGGATGGCGGGAGGTTTGCCCCTACGGTGTCGGCGGGGCCCTAAGTCTAAATAGTACAGTATACATATACATACATTACACCCTTGCAGTGAATGTACTGTCAAGTTCAACAATAGTTAAGGATTATGAATCTAACTTACCACCGCCCGCCACTGGTGCTGCCACTCCCCCTACCGCTCCGTTGGTATCTGCTGCAACTGCCGCATCTTCTCCCTCCGCGTCGGCTTCACTGGCCCCGGCAATGGTGGTCGGTAGTGCGCCTAGAAAACATTACACATTTATTAGGCGTCATATACACCTCCCCCCTATTGATCAGTAGCAAGGTTGAAAAATGAGTTAATACTAACATACATCACTAGTACAAATCAGGTAGTAGTAGAGTAGACACTAATAGTTATATATGGTCATTCTAGCCTTTGCTTAGTTAGCCCGAGCCATGAAACCATTTTACCTTTATCTCTTTTATTTTTTCACATGTGACGTTATCTTGCAGCTTTTTGTATAAGACACCTTTGAGCCCACATGACCTGCCTCCCACTGCTACTGTCTAGTCTACGCGCTGCATACAAGCGGTCAACAAAAACATTAACAAGCCACTTTTTTAGGAAGTACTGGTGTACTGTTAGTCCATATTGCTTATCAATAAATGCTACACTTTTTGGCACGGCTGAGAAATGCTTGCAAGTTGCAATATACTAACGCGCACCATTTCATTTTTCGCATTACAGACGGAAGATTCCCTTCTACGAACCAGAGCTTTGCAGAGCTTCTGAATGATGCAACAACTACCAGTACTAGGTTCTTCTAAGGTGAGGGGTCCCTTCACTCACATCTTCATTTATAAATGTATATAAACTAAATTCCTAGGGGATGGTGGTGGTGCTGCCTTCCACCACTGTTCAGTTATCATGATTTAATTCCCAACTGTAAGTAAGTGTAACAATGTTTATTGTTTTAATGTTATTGATTTTCCGGTTGGTGCTGCATTTTATAATAGAACAATATACAGAGCTTCTCAATTCAAAATAAACATTTTGAACGTACATAGACTTGGTGGTATTTGGTGTGGAGTAACTTACACGAGTGAGCAAATTAAAGTAAGGGTGTGCATGTGCATTGCTTTCACAACTAAGAGGTTGGGTGTGTTATGTTCTGGGTTGTGTATTTGTTGGGTATCTTGGGGGGAGGGTTTGGAGACCTAATAGTTATGACAAGACAGTACTATAGTCTAGCAGGGGATTGTGGTGGGTTCTGACTTTCTGATTGAGGTGTATGAGGAAGGTCCAACCTACCATCACCAACATCCTATTTTCTTGTGCAAAGGTCTGTGTATGTGCAAGTTCCCTACAACAGTAGTATGTCCTATAGGCTATCCTATCAAAATAGTAATAAATCTGGTTGGGCTTTTGTTGCTGTGAATTGTCAAAGCCTCAAGATTAACAAAGACTCAAGATCAATAAGACTAGAAGTAGTACAAGAGGACGACCCAAAGGATTGGACTCAATGGCTAGAGCTACTGGTGAATATGAGTTTTATATTACAACCTTTCACATAAAGAGTCGCACTGGCAAACTGGGCAAGCTTAGCCACTACAATACAGACAGACTGATAGTAGTAGTAGTACTGAGAGTCATCATAGCAGAGGCAGGGATAAGATTTTTGAAACCGTACAGATCGAAGGATAATTGTTGGTAAAAAAATAGCATTTGGAAACAGACAATAGTTTGTGAAAAATATGGTGCAGTAAAAGTTATGGAATAAGAAATATTATTAAAAACAAGAAGACTTACTGGGGCCAGCAGAGGAGCCCTCATTGGTGTCCTCCTGGTGGTGCTGTTCGGACTGTTGTCCCGCCGACTCCCCACTCCCTGTCTGTCTGCCCCTGGGTGCTGATGAACAGGAAAGATATAAGAAAGAGACAAACATTGATGGATGGTGTCAAACAAATACAATATTTTTCAACAACGGTCAAAAAACACTTATGTAAACAACAATTGCAATAACTAAATTGACCGATCTCATCTGGTCAACAAGTAGTATCAGGGAATTCGCGGATCGACTACTTAAGTTACTATTTATCAACAGTAATCCAGTCTTCCATTCTGATTCCAGAATACTAAGTTACAAGCAACTAAGCCTAAGTACGACGTACCACCCAACCTAGCCCACCTATTCCAGGCATGCCAATTGTACATTAAGTATGCATTTCCACTTCTTTTATTCCTCAACAATGCATATGGTCAAATGGAGGACACATGACTGCATTTTTTGTATACACCAAATTCTGGGTTGATTGATTGATGCTGATGTTCTGCTAGTGCTAAGCCAATTACCACCACTCATTGAACAAACTAGAAAAGGTTCTAATAAAGACTGCCGTACTAGCAGCACGTCACGTAACTGAGGGGGCATCACGCATACCACTAACAAATTAGAAACTCATACAAAGTACCTAAACCTAAGTATCAATCCGCCCCTATCTATTAGTAACAGGACAAAGTAAGGAGTGGACTAGTCACTGTAGCATTACATAACTTAATTTCTCTAAAATAAACTCGTACAGAATGAATCACGCTAAGCGAGCGCAAACGCAGAGTTGCAAACAAGTAAGATTAGTAGTAGCGCAGAAGAGCACCTGTGTCATAATCACAGAAGTCTTTTAAACGTAATTAACCTGGAATGTAAGCAGCAACATTCTAGTTGGTTGGAAGAAAAAAAAGATATTCGCAATATATAACACAGAGCAGAAGAACAGACACAAAGTAGTAATAATTAAATAGTTACTCACCAAGCCCCGGGACCTCCACTCCTAGCAGGTCCAGCAGGTCCTGCTCACGGTCCAGGATGTCGGACCACCAGTGCGTCAGCTGCGCCTGGGTGCGCCAGACCCCAGAGAAGCGCGACACTGCCGGCGCACCTTCCCCCACCGCTGCAGACGCTCCCGGAGGCCGTACCCGGACCCAGGCCTGCCACCTGCTGCCAGGGTTGAGGGGAGGTGGCGCTGCACTACGAAAATCAGTACAGCCAACTCCACCTCCCCAAATAAGGCCCATGCCTGCACCCCTTGTGGGCGCCGCCTTCCGCAAGGAAGGCGGTCGCGGCTCTGGCTGCGACGGCGACCAGCCCTACCCTTAGACATGGTTCTGGGGTAAGAAAAGGTAATAAAATTAAGGAAGTATAGGAAATAAATAATAGCAGGCAAAAGGAAATAAATAATAGCAGGCAATAGAAAGAGAAAAGTAGCTAAAAAACAAAAATATAAAAGCAGGAAAATAGTTAGAGAAATAATAAATAAGAATGATAAAAAAAAGTGGGTTTAAACAAAGGATTGAAAAGATGTAGGGAGGATTCAAAATCAGGCCCCAGAACCATGCAAGAGAGTGAAAAACAAGATGGCCGCGCCCATTGCGACCACGTGCGCAACTTCGCGCGATATTTTCTCCCCGAGCAAGCAAAAAGCAACGCGATCATGTAAAAGCGGTCGCGAACAGGAAATATCTACCACGAATGGGTGCGAACATGCATTGCGCGACCCGGAACAGGAAGTAAGCATCGCGAGAGGGCGGGACAAGTGAAAACAAGATGGCCGCGCCCATGAGCAACCGCATGGGTAAGTTGACGACCTGCGATCATGCAAAAATTACCGCGAAGAGGCGGGAAAAAAACTTCCGCGTCTTCGCGATATTTCCGGCGTGTTTGCGGAGATTTTTAGCATTTTCGCGATAATTTGCAAAAGTTAATTTCGCAAATTCCGCCCACCCCTAGTCTGAGCATACCCGTCCCACTCGGGGTGACAAATGCAAAAAGAACTGTTGATGGACAGAATGCAGAACAATGTCATACATTCACCCCAGTACAGAGATCTGGGCCTAAATCCATCATTTTTTTGTTCACCATGCCATTCCAGTTTGGACCCAGATATATGCAAATAAGTCTTGACCCTGTGCCCTATGGGAACAGTCCAGCTCGAACTGCCAGGCCAGGTCCTTTCTGGACTGGAAACAAGCATCCTAGGACCAGTTTCGGGGTTTCACCCCTCTTCAGCCAGGATAGCTTGATTCCAGTGGCATGGAGAGCACAGGACTCACGTCTGAGCATACCCGTCCCACTCGGGGTGACAAATGCAAAAAGAACTGTTGATGGACAGAATGCAGAACAATGTCATACATTCACCCCAGTACAGAGATCTGGGCCTAAATCCAGCATTTTCTTGCTCTCCGTGCCTTTCCAGTTTGGACCCAGCCATATGCAAATTAGTCTTGACCCTGTGCCCTATGGGAACAGTCCAGCCCAAACTGCCAGGCCAGGTCCTCCCTGGACAGGAAACAAGCATCCTAGGACCGGTTTCAGGGTTTCACCCATCTTTAGCCAGGATAGCTTGATTCCAGTGGCATGGAGAGCATGGGACTCACGTCTGAGCATACCCATCCCACTCGGGGTGACAAATGCAAAAATAACTGTTGATGGACAGAATGCAGAACAACGTCATACATTCACCCCAGTACAGAGATCTGGGCCTAAATCCATCATTTTTTTGCTCACAATGCCATTGCAGTTTGGACTCAGCCATATGCAAATCAGTCTTGACCTTGTGCCCTATGGGAACAGTCCAGCCCGAACTGCCAGGCCAGGTCCTCCCTGGACTGGAAACAAGCATCCTAGGACCGGTTTCAGAGTTTCACCCCTCTTCAGCCAGGATAGGTTGTTTCCAGTGGCATGGAGAGCACGGGACTCACGTCTGAGCATGCCCGTCCAACTCGGGGTGACAAATGCAAAATGAACTGTTGATGGACAGAATGCAGAACAATGTCATACACTCACCCCAGTACAGAGATCCATGCTAAATTCATCATTTTTTCGCTTTGCTCACCATGTCATTCCAGTTTGGACCCAGCCATATGCAAATCAGTCTGGAAACAAGCATCCTAGGATCTGTTTCTGGGTTTCACCCCTCTTCAGCCAGGATAGCTTGATTCCAGTGGCACGGAGAGCATGGGACTCACGTCTGAGCATACCCGTCCCACTCGGGGTGACAAATGCAAAATGAACTGTTGATGGACAGAATGCAGAACAATGTCATACATTCACCCCAGTACAGAGATCTGGGCCTAAATCCATAATTTTTTTGCTCACCATGGCATTCCAGTTTGGACCCAGCCATATGCAAATCAGCTTTGACCCTGTGCCCTATGGGAACAGTCCAGCCCGAACTGCCAGGCCAGGTCCTCCCTGGACTGGAAACAAGCATCCTGGGACCGGTTTCAGGGTTTTACACCTCTTCAGCCAAAATAGGTTGATTCCAGTGGCATGGAGAGCACGGGACTCACGTCTGAGCATACCCGTCCCACTCGGGGTGACAAATGCAAAATTAACTGTTGATGGACAGAATGCAGAACAATGTCATACATTCACCCCAGTACAGAGATCCGTGCTAAATCCATCATTTTTTTGCTCTCCATGCCATTCCAGTTTGTACCAAGCCATATGCAAATCAGTCTTGACCCTGTGTCCTATGGGAACAGTCCAGCCCGAACTGCCAGGCCAGGTCCTCCTTGGACTGGAAACAAGCATCCTAGGACCGGTTTCGGGGTTTCACCCCTCTTCAGCCAGGATAGCTTGATTCCAGTGGCATGGAGAGCACAGGACTCACGTCTGAGCATACCCATCCCACTCGGGGTGACAAATGCAAAAAGAACTGTTGATGGACAGAATGCAGAACAATGTAATACATTCACCCCAGTACAGAGATCTGGGCCTAAATCCATCATCCATTTGCATATGGCCATGTCTGAACTGGGGTGGTGGAGTGAGCTAAAGAATGATGATGGATTAAACCCAGATCAGTTGACTGGGGGTGAGTGTTTGATTAGCTCAAACGCTCCTTCCATCATCCCTTTTGGTACTTTGTTCGCTCTAAGTTGGCAGAGTATGCCCAGACGTGGGTCCCTTGCTCACTTTGCTACTGGATTCAAGATAGTCTGTTTGATGAGGGTTATGAACCAGTAACCAGTCCCAGGATGCTTGTTTCCGGTCCAGGGAAGACATGGCTTGGCAGTTCAGGCTGGACTGTTCCCATGAGGCACAGGGTCAGACTGATTTGCATATGGCCACTTCTGAACTGGGGTGGTGGAGTGAGCTAAAGAATGATGATGGATTAAACCCAGATCAGTTGACTGCGGGTGAGTGTTTGATTAGCTCAAACGCTCCGTCCATCATCCCTTTTGGTATCGCCTTGTTCGCCCAAAGTTGGCAGGGTATGCCCAGATGTGGGTCTCTTGCTCACTTTGCCATTGGATTTAAGGTAGCCTGGCTTATGAAGGTTAGGAACCCCAAACCGGTCCCAGGATGCTCGTTTCTGGTCCAGGGAAGGCATGGCTTGGCAGTTCGGGCTGGACTTTTCGCATGAGGCACAGGGTCAGACTGATTTGCATATGGCCATGTCTGAACTGGGGTGGTGGAGTGAGCTAAAGAATGATGATGGATTAAACCCAGATCAGTTGACTGGGGGTGAGTGTTTGATTAGCTCAATCGCTCCGTCCATCATTCCCTTTGGTATCGCTTTGTCCGTCCTAAGTTGGCAGGGTATGCCCAGACATGGGTCCCTTGCTCACTTTGCCACTGGATTCAAGGTAGCCTGGCTGATGAGGGTTATGAACCCGAAACCGGTGAAGGATGCTTGTTTCCGGTACAGGGAAGACATGGCTTGGCAGTTCGAGCTGGACTGTTCCCATGAGGCACAGGGTCAGACTGATTTGCATATGGCCATGTCTGAACTGGGGTGGTGGAGTAAGCTAAAGAATGATGATGGATTAAACCCAGATCAGTTGACTGCGGGTGAGTGTGTTAAATGGTAGCGGCAGTCGTAGTCGATAACCTTTCAAGTATTGCCCGGCGGTAATCGCCTCTTATACCATTCGATGCTAAACCAATAAAGAGGCAGGCGCCGGAGACTGGAAGGCAGGAAACAAAGTTTTATTCCGTCGGAGTGGAACACATCAGATCAGACAGCGAAGTATCGTCACGAGGTGCTCTAACTGCATCTCTGAGGCCTGGCCTCTTATACACAGGTGTATGACTTTATTGTAGGTTTATCATACATGGCACATTCTTGAGATTGTCTTGATACATGAAAGAACATCCTCGGAATCCCCACGTCGAGCTCGTTCCCACACATATCTACAGTGGAAGTCCCCACCCCACCCACAGTAGGAGATGGCTATCACACAGCTGGACATTCCGCCAATTCCCGGGGGTGTGTGCGACCGGTCGGGTCTCAGGGGGTGGGGGGCCTTGATCTACTGTAATCCCTTTGATGTGGGGTGTTTCCCTTACAGTAGGGGCAATAAACTGCATCCGCAGGGCTAGGTGATGGCCTGGGATCGGTTCGGACAATGGGGCGCAGAGGAAGGGGGTTATCAAAGAGGTGCATGACCATGTATGGGATGTCGGTCAGGCGTGGGATGTGGTTCCATGGCAGGGTCGCGCAGAAGGAGAGGGTTTATGGCCCGTGTATGAGAGAGCGGGGGTGGCCGGCGCGCGGGGGGGGGGTGCTTGCAGCGCCAGGGGGACGCGCTGGCGATCGGCAATGAGCAGGGAGAGACCAAAGTGCCTAAAATGGCTGCCGTGCGCTTTCCTGTGTCTCGCGCTGGGGAGAGGCAAGATGGCGCAGATAATGTTCAGTTGTAAACTAAATTTCCACAAGTGTTTGATTAGCTCAAACGATCCGTCCATCATCCCTTTTGGTATCGCTTTGTTCGCCCAAAGTTGGCAGGGTATGCCCAGATGTGGGTCCCTTGCTCACTTTGCCACTGGATTCAAGATGGCCTGGCTGATGAGGGTTATGAACCCAATACCGGTCCCAGGATGCTTGTTTCCGGTCCAGGGAAGAAATGGCTTGGCAGTTTGAGCTGCACTGTTCCCATGAGGCACAGGTCAGACTGATTTGCATATGGCCATGTCTGAACTGGGGTGGTGGAGTGAGCTAAAGAATGATGATGGATTAAACCCAGATCAGTTGACTGGGGGTGAGTGTTTGATTAGCTCAATCGCTCCATCCATCATTCCCTTCGGTATCGCTTTGTTCGTCCTAAGTTGGCAGGGTATGCCCAGACGTGGGTCCCTTGCTCACTTTGCTACTGGATTCAAGATAGTCTGTTTGATGAGGGTTATGAACCAGTAAGCAGTCCCAGGATGCTTGTTTCCGGTCCAGGGAAGACATGGCTTGGCAGTTCGGGCTGGACTGTTCCCATGAGGCACAGGGTCAGACTGATTTGCATCTGGCCATGTCTGAACTGGGGTGGTGGAGTGAGCTAAAGAATGATGATGGATTAAACCCAGATCAGTTGACTAGGGGTGAGCGTTTGATTAGCTCAAACGCTCCGTCCATCATCCCCTTTGGTATCGCTTTGTTCGCCCTAAGTTGGCAGGGTATGCCCAGACGTGGGTCCCTTGCTCACTTTGCCACTGGTTTCAAGATAGCTTGACTGATGAGGGTTATGAACCCGAAACCGGAACCAGGATGCTTGTTTCCGGTCCAGGGAAGACATGGCTTGGCAGTTCGGGCTGGACTGTTGCCATGAGGCACAGGGTCAGACTGATTTGCATATGGCCATGTCTGAACTGGGGTGGTGGAGTGAGCTAAAGAATGATGATGGATTCAACCCAGATCAGTTGACTGGGGGTGAGTGTTTGATCAGCTCAAACGCTCCGTCCATCATCCCCTTTGGTATCGCTTTGTTCGCCCTAAGTTCGCAGGGTATGCCTAGACGTGGGTCCCTTGCTCACTTTGCCACTGGATTCAAAATAGCCTGGCTGATGAGGATTATGAACCCGAAACCGGTCCCAGGATGCTTGTTTCCGGTCCAGGGAAGGTATGGCTTGGCAGTTCGGGCTGGACTGTTTCCATGAGGCACAGGGTCAGCCTAATTTGCATATGGCCATGTCTGAACTGGGGTGGTGGAGTGAGCTAAAGAATGATGATGGGTTAAAACCCAGATCAGTTGACTGGGGGTGAGTGTTTGATTAGCTCAAACGCTCCATCCATCATCCCCTTTGGTATCGCTTTGTTCGCCCTAAGTTGGAAGGGTATGCCCCGACCTGGGTTCCTTGCTCACTTTGCCACTGTATTCAAGATAGCCTGGCTGACGAGGGTTATGAACCTGAAACCGGTCCCAGGATGCTTGTTTCCAGTCCAGGGAAGACATGGCTTGGCAGTTCGGGCAGGACTGTTCCCATGAGGCACAGGGTCAGACTGATTTGCATCTGGCCATGTCTGAACTGGGGTGGTGGAGTGAGCTAAAGAATGATGATGGATTAAACCCAGATCAGTTGACTGCGGGTGAGTGTTTGATTAGCTCAAACGCTCCGTCCATCATCCCTTTTGGTATCGCTTTGTTCGCCCAAAGGTCGCAGGGTATGCCCAGATGTGGGTCTCTTGCTCACTTTGCCATTGGATTTAAGGTAGCCTGGCTTATGAGGGTTATGAACCCCAAACTGGTCCCAGGATGCTTGTTTCTGGTTCAGGGAAGGCATGGCTTGGCAGTTCGGGCTGGACTGTTCCCATGAGGCACAGGGTCAGACTGATTTGCATATGGCCATGTCTGAACTGGGGTGGTGGAGTGAGCTAAAGAATGATGATGGATTAAACCCAGATCAGTTGACTGGGGGTGAGTGTTTGATTAGCTCAACTCCGTCCATTATTCCCTTTGGTATCGCTTTGTTCGTCCTAAGTTGGCAGGGTATGCCCAGACGTGGGTCCCTTGCTCACTTTGCCACTGGATTCAAGGTAGCCTGGCTGATGAGGGTTATGAACCCGAAACCGGTCCAAGGATGCTTGTTTCCGGTCCAGGGAAGACATGGCTTAGCAGTTCGGGCTGGACTGTTCCAATGATACACAGGGTCAGACTGATTTGCATATGGCCATGTCTGAACTGGGGTGGTGGAGTGAGCTAAAGAATGATGATGGATTAAACCCAGATCAGTTGACTGGGGGTGAGTGTTTGATTAGCTCAAACGCTCCGTCCATCATCCCCTTTGGTATCGCTTTGTTCACCCTAAGTTGGCAGGGTATGCCCAGATGTGGGTCCCTTGCTCACTTTGCCACTGGATTCAAGATAGCCTGACTGATGAGGGTTATGAACCCGATACCGGTCCCAGGATGCTTGTTTCCGGTCCAGGGAAGAAATGGCTTGGCAGTTCGAGCTGGACTGTTCCCATGAGGCACAGGGTCAGACTGATTTGCATATGGCCATGTCTGAACCGGGGTGGTGGAGTGAGCTAAAGAATGATGATGGATTAAACCCAGATCAGTTGACTGGAGGTGAGTGTTTGATTAGCTCAAATGCTCTGTCCATCATCCCCTTTGGTATCGCTTTGTTCGCCCTAAGTTGGCAGGGTATGCCCAGACATGGGTCCCTTGCTCACTTTGCCACTGGATTCAACATAGCCTGGCTGATGAGGGTTATGAACCCGAAACCGGTTCCAGGATGCTTGTTTCCTGTCCAGGGAAGACATGGCTTGGCAGTTCGGGCTGGACTGTTCCCATGAGGCACAGGGTCAGACTGATTTGCATATGGCCATGTCTGAACTGGGGTGGTGGAGTGAGCTAAAGAATGATGATGGATTAAACCCAGATCAGTTGACTGGGGGTGAGTGTTTGATTAGCTCAAACGCTCCGTCCATCATCCCCTTTGGTATCACCTCCATAGAAGAAGCAGTCTTCTAGCAGTTCCATGTGCTTTATCCTCGTCCAATAGATTCCTATGTAATTGGTCCTGATGCTGACTATTAAGAACACTTGAAAGTAACACAAAGCAGCGCATTTAGCAATACTTAGCGCCAAGGGGGTGATCCATGGGTAGTAAGTTCCATGCAACCACCCAAGTTTTTGACGTAAAATCCTATTTTGAGGTTTTGTGACAAAAAACTGCACCCATTTCAAATAGGCGCTATGAAGGAGAAATGCATTAATTTCTCCTTTCTTTTCTGAGATTTCATGTGTGCTGCACTTTACAGCACACATAAAGAGTGGGAAAAGGTTTAACGTTAGTCTAAGCATAGTATTTTGTACTGGAAGGATGTCTCTCCAGTACAAAACCTATGCTACACTCACTGAAACACCCTTGCACTCTGGTGCAAAGGTGCGTCTATGGCACACAGCAGCAAATTTCTGCACCGGCGCTATGGAGAGGGGAGGAGAATACCATATTTCTGTAATTATAGCGCTCTCCTTCTCTCTCCTTCTCATACAGCACAGCATTTGTGGCTGCTGCACTGCCCTGCCCTGCGTGATCGAATTTAGAACCAAGTCAAACTTATTGTGTCAACTTGTTTGATACCTTGGTGTATCAACTTTGGTTGCACCATTCAGAAGTTAACCCAGCTGAGGGGTCAGTGTGTGACCCTGCACTCGCCAATGGAGCGGCCAAGTTGTTCAACAGTTAAAATGACAGTTTTTGTGTTTTTACTGTCCTAACATGTAAATGCATAATCTGCCCATGAAATATGCTGCACCTTGCCTTAGGGGTTGGTAGGCCTGCCAGAAGGGCGACTTATCCACAGGGGGCGTAGCTTGAGGGTGATGTTTGAGGTGTTACACCCCCCTGATAAATGGATTCTCTCATAAAAATAGTTGAGTACGGGGGCTTTCAGTCAGGTATGGTGAAGTGTTTGTCGGATTTTACCTAGAAGTTTTACATACACACTGCAACACAAACATAAACACAAAATCCCTCTGTTTTGAAGTTCTTAAAACAGTTTGTTATTTTACCACTTGTTAGGGCAGATTTACCAACATTTTGCACTGTGCTTACATTACAAAAGAGACAAAATATCAGCACAAAATGTTTTTTTATTATTTACTTTAAAATTACCTAAAATAATGCAAAGTAGCGTGAAGCGCTGCTTTGAGTTACTTAGGGCACCATTAGTATGGCGGCCGGACTTTGTCCGCCCGCCATTCCTTGGGAAACGGGACCGCCCGCTGATGGTGCGGCGGTCCTGCACTCCCGATTAGCATGCGCCCGCCACACTGGCGGGCGCATGGCGCATCTACAACATTGCGGCAGGCGGTGCAGAGAGCACCGCCTGCTGCAATGCCACAAAGGCAGCCTGTGCCATTCAATGCACAACGTGACAGGCACCGCGCGGTGCCTGCCACGTTGTATATTGAAATGCAGGGGGGTACCATAGAATCCCCCAGAATCCCTGGGGGCCCGCTACGGGCCCCCAATGTCAAACACCGCCTGCCTCTCCGTGGCGGCGTTGCCACGGAAAGGCAGGTCACCGCCTTCATAGTAATATGGATGGCGGTGTCTACCAGACACCGCCACCATATAAACTGCTTTTCCGCCTGGTAGCAATCGGGCGGATTGCCTACCGGCGGAAAACCGGCAGACGGTCTTCCCATCCGCCGGGGTCCCCCCGCCATGGTAATGTGGCAGGGGGGAAATTGAATGCGGGCGAAGGTTTTTAGCGGGCGGATCACCACCGCCATATGGGCGGTGGCGATCCGCCCGCTATACTAATGGGCCTCTTAGCGTCAAGGGGGCTTTACATGGGTGTCCCCATGCAACCACCCATGCTCTTTGACCCTAGCTACCAAAAAACTGAGACCTGGGCTAACACCTTTTGCAAGCATCCATAAAAGGAGAAATGTTTTCATTTCTCTTTTCTTTTCCGATTTTCCAGCTGTGCTGCACTGTACAGCACACATACAAAGTAGGAAACATTTTAAAACTTGTCTAGGCATGGTATTTCATACTGGTAGGGAACCCTTTAATTACAAAACCTATGCTAGACTCATGCACACACCCCTGCACTATGATGCAAAGGTGTGTGCATGGCGCATGGTAGCAAAATTCTGTGTAGGAGCTAGGGAGAGGGGAGAAGAGTGCCATATCTTTGTAAATATGGCGCTCTCCTGCTCCCTAGAAATTTTGAAGCGCACACCCCCCTCAATTTTACTGACCAAGCTACGCCACTGCTTACATATGTTTCAGGAGAACAGTGTTCTTTGCCATGGTTTTTAAATTGCAAAGTTGAGCTTGCAGTTAAAAACTTTACTTCCAGTCTGCAGTGGCATACTGTGGAGACTTGTTGTACCCTGGTCACCCCCAGGGAAGCACAACCAGTGATGCAATCCTTCTGGGGGATTCTCTACCTTACAGCCCTGGGTACCATATACTAGGGACTTACAGGTAAGTTAGGCTATGCTAATTGGGTGTAGCCAATGTAACATACACATTTTGGGGTGAGGGCCCAGGCACTAAGGTCTGGTTAGCAGGCCTCAGTGCACGCTCAGAGTTGGAAAACCAGCAGCATCAGTCGAAAACCTAGGGTTGACCATACAAAAAGAGGCATTTCCTTTCACCTACATTTCTTTGCTTATGTTTTGGTAACAGTCCTAGAGAGCACGCCACCTCGTAAAAAGCTCTATCTGTTGACATTATTATTGTTAATGCTAATCTTTCCCTCGTTCTTTTCAATGAATTTCTGGTAACTTGTGAAGTGCTCCACGATGACCGTGACTAGGTTCACACTACATGAATATCCTTAATAAATAATAAAGAAAGAAACAAATAAAGATATTGAGAAATCAACTAAATAAATGGAAAGAAAAATCACCATATAGGGCCTGATTTGCAAAGGTAAACGTACACCTTTTTTTAGTAGTCACAATCTACGGGTTAATAGTAAGTTTACGACTGTGCAGACTTTGCAATTGAGGAGGAGAACTCCACACACAAATAGATAGGACCGCCCCAGAGGCGTAGTTTCAGTGGGGCTTTGGGGTGTAACACCCCAATATAAAAAAAAAAATTAACAAATAGTTAGGACAGGAGCTTTCAGTCGGTTAAGATAAAGTGTGATTTCAACTTGGATTTTTAAATGCTTACTCAAACAAAAACACACACACCCTCTTGTCTCTGTTTTGAAGGTCTTAAAACATGGATATTTTACAAAATACTGTGCTTTAAGTACCCCTCACAATCCTTACGCCTTTCCCTTTCCACTGGCCCCTAAGCCCGCCTCATGCACTGATGCTCATATAATGATTAACAGGATGAGCCAGCATGAGTGTCGGAAATTCTGAAACTCGCACCCCCCAGTCTTACTGACCAAGCTACGCCCCTGGACAGCTCTATTATTTAATGTGCTGAGTTCTCCGCCCGACTGCAGAATCTCCGCAGTCGTAAACTTACTATTAACTTGTAGCTTATGAATACCCCCAAAAATACAATAGTGTAAGTTTACCCTTGTGAATCAGGCCCATGGAGTTTTTAATATCCACCTGCACAAATATGGACTCCACAGAAACGACTTGCAGTATATCGTCCAGGTACATAGATGCGGGGTTAGACTAATGAATCTGTTCTCACCTATGCAAGCTTAGCTGACGACATAGTGACAGCTGATACTGTGGAGTCGATGTTTGTTCAGGTCGATATTTCTGATGCCGGCATAGTGACACACAAAGGCACTGCACACATGCCCCTCTGCACACAGACACACCACAGCATGGAAAACATCGATGTGATCTCCTTAGGTAGACTCTGCGATGTTCACTCCCCCCTCCCCTTGCCAGCAGCCAGTGCCTTTTATATATGGAAACCCTCCCGATTAAGCGAAGTAATTGCTAAGAGAGCTGAATAGGGTGAAAGTACATATTGGCTTTTCTGAGCCAGTGACTCATCTGATTGTTTCCACTGCTGTGGCTAAACGTCTGCCAAATGATGCTCCAGCCGCATCAGCTTCCGACACCCCCGGTGGATGCTTCCCACAATAGAAAGCCTCTCTGCGCAGCCCTCATGTCCTAAAAGCCATTGTTTCTCAATGAAGCCTCTATGGTCGGAGTGCAAGACCTCCATCCCCGCAGCCTGGGAGGGCCCCTCTGATGCCCGGATGCAGGAACAGGCTACACGCCGTCAGACTCTGCTTCAAGGTGCTTTGTGCAGGCGACGGCCCATGATTTCAAAGCTGTGTCCATGCTTACATTAGATTCATAATTTCCCGAGCTCTGCGGCCTTTAAGTCGATGTGTCAAGAAGAGCAGCGTTTCTTACAAAGTGGGTTTATCCAGTGAGCGGATTATAGACGAGTAATCTATACCTGGCCACTTGTTCATGGAAGGCTGCCCAAGGGTTTTCAGTGAAATATCGACAGACGGGTCCATGTCATGTCCCTAAAATTGTGCCTCGTCCTTCAGAGTACAAGGGTGTAGCCAGCACCTGTTACCCATCTTAGCAGGCGCTATCGCGCTATCTCATAGAAGCTGCTTCCTGAAAGCATTGAATTTACAAAGTTACACCATGAGTTTACAAAGGAAGCCATGGACCTGCTGCCACCATCGACCTCATTTTAGGGTATTCGAGCTGACAAGGGAGAGGCAGTATTTAAAAACAGCCTTTTTTTCCAAGAAGCGCTCGAGTTTTCTCGGAAGGAATATGCAGGTACTCATTACGGCCCAGTGGTGGGCTGTGAGTCGAAAGGAATTAGTTAAAGTGATCTCTCAGGTGTAAGTTACCTATCTGAGAAGCATCACTTTAAAGGGGTCGTCCACTTAGTTATTTTTATAATGATTTTCATAATGTGTTTCAACCCATGCTGATACAATAAAATATATAGTCTAGATTACAGTACTTCCCAAACTTTTTGGAAACCCCAACCCAGTTTTTTAAATGGCAAGCTTTTGTGACCCACCTAGCTTTAATGGACATGAGACAGACGATTTTGTTAATGTAACCAAAGCATCCTGTGGTAGTGCACAGTAATTTACAGACAGCACATTTTCCATTGAAATGGCCACTAAATTTACACAGACTTTGGGCCCGATTCACAGAATGAATTTAAGACTAAATCCTAAACTTACTACTTTGTGGTATTCACAGAATACACTTACTACTTTTGGTATTCACAGACTGCACTTACTACTTTTGGTATTCACAGAATGGATTTACGACTACTAACTTTACGTCCGCACTCGGGCTGGAAATTCCGGCCCGGAGGCGGGGCTCCGTCCCGGAGGCGGAGCTTCCAGCCCGGAGGTGGGGATTCCGGCCGGTGGCGGAGATTTAGCCATGGCCAAAATCTCCACCTCCGGGCCGGAAGCTCCGCCTCCGGGCCAGAAGCTCCGCCTCTGGGCCGGAAGCTCCGCCTCCGGGCCGGAAGCCCCGCCTCCGGGCCGGAATTTCCGGCCCGAGTGCGGACGTAAAGTTAGTAGTCGTAAATCCATTCTGTGAATACCAAAAGTAGTAAGTGCATTCTGTGAATACCACAAAGTAGTAAGGTTAGGATTTAGTCTTAAGTTCATTCTGTGAATCGGGCCCATACAGTTTAATGATGAAGTTGTATTACACAGAAATTATAATGTGTAGAAATCGGGTTTCAGTGAATATTTAGCATTTGTATATCACCAAGTAAAGAGCCTAGATTTGTTTTGATTCCATAAAAGTCTTTGTTACCCTGACACTTCAGAATTACAAAAAAGGGGCTTCATTTTTGCCCTCCTAATTGCTGAATGTGTATAGTTCGTTTACAGGTATTTAGATTTTTTGTGTGTTATAGAAAATGACATCCTACAACCTTTCCTTTCACACTCCCTGCACAGCAGCAAGATTGTCACATAATTCACTTTACTTTTCTTTCTCTGTCTGAGTTTGTAAACACCAATGCTCATGTCAAAAAACATAAGCAGCAAATTGTTAAAAGACTGAGACTGACATTTGACCTCTGTCATTGAAGTGCAACACATGTGACAAGAAAAATACAGACCTAAAAGGCATCTTTAGTATTGGTTTGATTTTCTCGACTCACCAAAACTCGGCTTGCAACCCACTTGTAGGCCACGACCAACAGTATGGGAAACACTGTTCTAGAATGCTTTTTGTTGGTGAGTGTTAGGGATTTGGGATTGGATGAAGATAACTGTTATTTCTTCTCATTGGATGGCTCTTTTAAGTAATGCAGTAATGGAGTGTGGCTTGTATTTTTCACCAGCTGAGTCATTTGTGCTCCTTATGCCAGATGACCGCTTGGAGTAAATGTCTTCACATATTGAACGAACACAGCGTGGATCTACACATCCTCTTAGAGCAGGGTGACTCATGGGCCCATGGCTGTAGTAGTGTCCGGGATCTACTGGGACAGTCACACTGCCCCAGAGTATGGCGAGACCTACTGTGCTCACTGAATAAATCCCCAAGATAATACCAACATGAAAGCTATTTTGACACATGCTGCAATGCCTCTCTTACACCAAACAGGCAGGCCAGTCAGAAGCCTTTGTGTGGCCGTGACCCAGAGAACTTGATTTCAGTCCCAGCTTCTCAAGCTGACAAAACTGTGTGATGCTGGGCAATTACTTTTCTTCACTGTTCCTCCTTTTCTGTGCGCCATTTGAGAGCATCTTCAAATAATTCAGTTCAGGATCTTGTATGTGGTTGAAAAGACCATAATGTTGCTCCATCTATAACAATAAAGGCCTGGCATAGGAGGCACAAAACATCTGCATTGTCTCTTGGGTCAGTACTAAAGTTGTCTTCACAGCAGAAGGAGACAGAATGTGGTACCCATCCAGTCGCAGAATTGTACGTGTGATTAGGAAATCTGGTGCCAACCCCGGCTTCCCAGCTTGATCAAACTGTGTGGCTCTAGGTCATTACTTATCTTCACTGTGCCTTAATTCCATTATCATCGTATGTGAGCATAGGTGCTGGAAGTAGGGAAGCGGGGGGGGGGTGTTCTGCAGCGACCCAATGATGAAGCATGCCACTACTAGAGAGTGAGGGCAATCTTAAGAACTGAATGGGTTACCCACCAGTAACCTAGAAGTTTTATCTTCCCCTGTATTTGTTTTCTCCCTAGTAGCCCAATTGTGTTGGGGGTTTTGGTAGTCCTTTCCTATGTGTGATTTTTAAACCTATGTCAGAAATTGCAATCTTAGATGAGATTTCATATATAAGGACAACAGTTCGTCTGGAGAGGTCCTTCAATCAGAGTATCGCCCGAGATTCTGCCAGAGACGGCCTCACCTATTGACGGCACACTTTGCAGATTCTATGTCTTGTCTGGAGCTGATAACACTGAGTACCGGAGGAAGACTGACCTACTGCTACCACAGTGGTGTGTTTGCCCTTGTCGGGGAACACTGGCTTCGCATCGCCACTGATAAAGACAGCCTTTGCTATCAACAAGGCATGCAGTGTGTCTCTTCTACCTAAGAAACTTTAGACTGCAAGTTGCTCTGCCTTCCATGTTTGCTTAATATAGCGCAGAGAAGTAGGCTTTGGGGTGTCAGGTTCTAGATCACATTTTTAATTACATTTTAACAAAGCTGGAAATGTTCATTCTGTTCTCGTTATTCATAACATATTTTCTTGCTTTTTTAAAAATAATATTCTGTGTAGTTGTTTTAGATGTACTAAGAAACGGATTGTTCCTGTAGTAATAAATGCTTTTAACATAAAAGTGTTCATTCTTCTTAATACAGTGTCTGTGATACGGTGAATAATGGTTTGTTACTGTTTCCATGATGCCCCTGTTCCCTTTATGGGATTGTACAATGCTACAATTATCTGCCTTTCACATTCATTTCTGGTGCATTGAACTGAGTTAACTGGTGTCACCCATGGGTGGGTAAGCACACGTTGTAGTGTTACGCCATGATCGCAACTTACGCATCACTATGATTGCCATCACTCACAGCCCATTACCTCCACGCGCAGTTTGTCAGCGTGGGCATAGCCTGCTTCAAAGCGCGGGCTGTGATTACAATAACCCGCGTTGTGAAACATGTCACGCATGAAAACAGTCGTGCCGCGTGGGGCCTCTTCAAGGAGTGGGGCTGAGTAAAAAGCCCCACCTCCCCTTGTGATGCTGCTGCAAACAGGCATTGCTGATTAGCATTTTAATATTCGATGCATTGTCAATAGAGTGATCATTCTTTGCCTGGCAAAAATATAACAAATACATGCATTGAATGAAAAATGTCATCTGTAACTTTTCTGCCAGAAATATGTTCTAGGAATTTTAAAACCTCGTGAAAATCATCAGGACCCTGGAGGGGGTCATTGCTATGAACAATACACCCTACACGACATGATACAATCGACGACCAAGTGTAAAGCACTTTCAAATGTGCAGTGGTGGGAGCGTTTGTAAGAAGGTTTCCTTTTTGAATGGACGTCCATGCTGGTTTGAAGTGTTTTGTACTCCGCTCCTTTTCACTCTGTTTGCTTTCTTGCTGCTGTATTTTATGACCCACATTGTGTTCCTTTGATTCCCTCCAGCTGGGTTTGTTGTTAAATTGGCCCCCCATCTGCTTACAACGCTGTAATGTCTGCCCCGCTTAACCTCGCTGTCGCAGTGCGGCCATGCATTCCCTGGGTGTGCTGTGTTCATAGCCCTTTGGGCGCCAATTGTGCCCATGCTTCCTTTCCAACGCTGCCCTTGTCTCTGACATGTCATTTAGCTCCCGGGCCCGGCCTGTCAGTCCCCTCCCAAGGCATTCTTGAAGAATTTCAGTTGCACTAAACTTCTTTTTCCTCCTGCTTTCCTCCGTGCACTACCTTAAGGCAGTATTTTTTTCACAAATATTTGACACGTGTTACAATCCGCTGACTTCAATTAATTATGTGCTCGTTTTGCTGACTGTTTTAATTCTTAAACCCTTTTGACCATTTGAAATTGCATTTGCCCTGAAATGCGTTTGCACAGCAGAGCAGATCATTGTGATTTAAGCTGAAATATCAGAGGCTAGTAGCTGCTCAGTTCGTAGCAGTTCCATGGAACAGCATCTCTTTTTGTTTTTGATGTTTGTTTTATTGCAGACAATACAATATAAAAGGTACAGACAGAGTGCTTTACATTTACATGTTTACTGTCGCGGGACCATCTTGAACACCATTTGCTGGATAACATACGTTGAGCTGATATTTCTGTTTCACAGACAGTGAACTGCGGACTGTGCAATTGAGATCTGGCATTTACTCCACCTGCTGAGTCAAGAACATTTGCACTCACTTAGCAGTGCAAAAACTACATTTTGCACCAGTTAACTGATTTAAATGCTAGTCCGAATTTTGAAGCAAATTTGCAGTGGAATTACTGTAATCTGTGAATCAAGTAGAATGTGCTATGCGTTTGACATATAATATATTTGAGTCAGATCTAAACAGCACATCTTACATGTGCATTTTACATATTCAGATTGCACATGTTTTAAATGTGAGGCACCGGCAGATAATGGTTTAGTGTTGGCTTTAGGATTAGAACTCTGGCTTGATCAATTTTTAAACTTCCTCAAATGATGTTTAAAGTTTACATATGAGCAATAGCTAGGGAGGACTTTGGATGTATGTTCATTACAAAGTGCTGTTTTAATTTCGAGATTCATGCAGAGGTGAGATGCTGCGGAACCCCACATCCTATGTGCTGTTTACAAAATGTCTCATAACCATTTCCAGATGTTGAGCTATTATCATAAAACTCTAGCATTTTTTTAAAGTATTATTGTTTATTACTTTAGACCACTACCAGTGACATAGATGTTTTAAAGCCATCACTTCACATGAGTAAAGTTACTTTCATTACATGTGGTGACCTTTCAAGTGATTTACAGTAAAGAGCTGCATTACTCTAGGAGTGACTCTCTGTAAACACATCAGTACTTCCTTGATTAATTGCTACCACTTTCCATTACTCGTGTCCTACTCATCCTCATCACAGTCCTTATTAAACATGTGTTGGTCTCCTGGAGGCGGCACCAACTGGCATACGACACACCTTTTTTTCTTAAAAGCCCATAACCCTGGATAAGGGAGGACAGGAACCCCTGACGCCCGTGTGAAAGGGAAAATGGCCACTTTATTGGAAGTAAGCTCAGTTTACATATCATTCGACCTTCTTTGGCTTTTGCTGCACAGTATAAAACGTCATTACAATGTCCTAACATATATTTCTAAACCATCCCTCCCCCCTAGTATATTAACCACCACTCAACGATCGTAAGCCCTCCCTACACTTGAGCGTCAGCTATTTTTAATGTTCACTTTCTTTCCTTTTCCTTTTTTTCTTTTTCTATCCTGCTGCTCCTTACCCAGAAACGTTCCCTGACAACTTCTTGCTAATCTTGCTCTCTTTATCTCCCAACGGAAAACCCTCCTCTGAGGTGTATTTTTCTCCCCCCTTTTCTCAATGCCCCCTACCATTACTCATGCCTGCCTATTAGTTTTACCAAATACATTCTGTTACCCAGTAGCGACAGATTATGCACCATTATGTTGGAAGATGATTAGCTGCTAAAACACAATGGGGCCTATTATATAGTCTATTATATAGCCTATTATATAGCCTCTTCTATGAGTTGGAAAGCTTTCTGACTCACATCATAGGTTTTAAATCCCACAGCCTTATTATGATAAAGGCTGTTGGATTTGAAACCGGCCGGTCGGACTGACTGGCTTCTGACTGGCTCAAGGATCCTGTTGGCCAGTTGGAGGCCACTCATAATCACCTATGTATGGCGTTTAAGCTGTGAGGATTATGATGTCGGTTTCCGACAGGCTTTTCATGTCAGGCTTTCCGACATGAAAAGCCTGGCGGAAAGCGATTTTGGGGGCCGTGCTAGGGACCCTATGTCTCTGCAGGTTCTGGTTGGAGGATTCGGGGGCACCTTGTAAATACCTGCACCATATGGTGCCCGCCATGTGGTGCAGGGATTACACAGGCTCCCATTTCTTCATGGGAGCTTGTGCTACAGCTGGTTTACGGCTGCAGCACAAGCTCCCATAGGGAAATGGGAGTATGCGACCACACCATGTACAGTGGCATTGTAATGGCAGTGTCGGGACTGTCGACCAGAGGTCAGCCGGTCCTGAGACTTCGAGATGTCGTAATCAGGCCCAGTGTCTTAACCACTCCCAATTTTCCTGGATTTGCAGAAACCCAATTCTCACTGTTCTCCTTGCATGACCTGCTAATGGCGGCCAGTGTACTGGCACCTCATCAAACGCCCTAAGCTACAGCTGTGCCCAAAATTGCCCATTCCAACTTGTCTTGTACTGTTTTCAAGTCTCAATTATAATAGTTCCAAAGGTGATATATAGACAAAATATTTTCACCCAGATGTTTAAAAGGAGCATCCAATCCTCTCTTGGTATCGCCGGTTCACACAGCATGGCTTCAAATTGCCCCAGCTCATACCACCTTTTCCAAATCAGTACACCACTACCCTCTTATCATGCACCTCCACTTTCTACCCCCGTGGTCATTGGCTCAACTCACAATCACTGTCCACAAATCCGGACTTTCTTCATAGTATTTTGTATCAGCCCTAACGCTGCCAACAAAAAGAACCTCATTAGCTATCAGACACACCCTGCCTCAAGGAATGAATATAGTCCCACCTACACCTCACCTTCCACCATCCAATACTCCTCCACCTATTCTCCACCATCACAACCCTGACCCTGCAGTAGGTGCCCCAATGTAAAAGAAGTACATACCAAATTGCCTCATTACCAACCCCTTTTCCTCAGACACTTCCTAAGCATTCTTAGCGTGTCTGTCACTCACTCTCCCCATTCGCATGATAAAAAATGTTGCTCCCTTCCTGCCCTCTTGACTGCATATAACTCCTGAAAACTAAACAAATGTCACCTGGCACTTTCAATGTCTCTCGCCTGAGTAATAGTTCCCCTCAAGATCTCAGTGGTAGTGAGTTGTCTCCTATCACGTTCCATACCCCCGTGTCGAGCCCATGCTTCCAAAAGATGCTCACAAACTCTCTTCCACAGGGTCCTAGACCCAAAAACATTTCTCATAAAAGGGTATCTATGCCACTTTCTCTGCAATAGTCATCAAAGCCAAATTCCATTCAACCAAACACGTCAGAAAATGCACTACAAACTGGCTTCCACACCCTTTTTTTTATTTCCTTAAGTTTTATTGAAAATTATTGTAGTAAATCAAAATGCAATAAAATCCTTCCATGATTGGAGGTACACCTGTCTTGTGGATTTTGCTAAAAGTCCATGAGCCAACCTTAAAGGCCTCACAAGCCTAGGGCCCACCTGTTGTCTGGAATTGATGCCCAATTTTGATCTGCTTCCGCTGTCAGCCCACATTATCTTGACCACTGTGAAAGAGATAATGAATAAAGCACCTGAATGTCCAATCCAGGAATGTGCTGTGCTCTTAAGCAAATTATTCCTTGCAAAGTGTAGCTGTACCAATTTTCTCAGCACCTACCATACATCTTTCATTGTATCTTGTGATGGGGACTGAAAGCCGCCTCATGGCAAATGCAATGTGTCTGAACGGTGCCCTCCCCTTGTATGTAAAGTTCAGGTGGCTCAGATTTTTCCGTTCACATGCTGCCTTGCCAATCATTTGTCATGTTTATCACTTCAACTTCTGGAACTTGTATTTGTTGTAATCTAGACATCATTTATATCACATCTAGTTAAATGCCTAAGAATGTAATCGTCATAGCTGGTTGTTTCATTTTTTTATTTGACTAATGGCTTCCCATATTCTTCCGCTACCCTCTCCAGTGTGCTCATCAGTCTCTTGAACTCACTTCTTCTCATGACTCTTACAAAATATTTCATAACACACCCTAGAAATGTACTAAATGTCTGAAATATCGTATAAATCATGAATTTTGTTCAATCAAATCACTTACTGGGGTACCCTCTTGCCCAGAAAGGTGAAGTATAAGGCTAAACTCTCCTTTCGCTTTCTTGGGCAAAAAAGTCATATCATCACATTCATATGTGGAATGGAAATAAATGGGGTTGCCACCCTTATCTCCAGTACCTATTTCATTAGATTGTCCTGTACAATATTGGTCACGTCTTTAACAGATCAAAGGTGCTTCACATTCAAAGAGCAGAGGAGTCCTCGTACAGTGAAGCCCTCGTAAAATCGCATCAATCCACATACTTTCATAACCAAGAGGCTATGGAGCCAACCGTAACTGGTATACTGGCCCTTTCTCAGCAGCGCTCTGTTGTTCCCTCGTCTTTCAATACTGGAACTCCTTCCTTGATCCCAAAATATCGAATGAAAAGGATGTTTTCCGCTGCACTTGGAGCATTCATGATTAAAACTTCATGGTGACTGGAGATTTTGGGAGTTATCGAGGAAGACCATTATACATGTGGGGCAGGTTCCCATATAAGGTTGAGATTCCTTCTTGCTAAACTTGACATCGCTTAAGTTTGGTGGTTGTCCCGGCCCCCATGCTTCAAGGATTTTTTTAAGGAGCATGGAAAGCAGCTCACTTTCTAAAAATGCTATTGACAGGGACATAGGAGGTCTCAAGAAACAAGAAAAGCTCTGCAGTCAATGGAGAGAATATTTCCAGATTGATCTGGAACTTAATATATAATGATATATATAACTACCCACGTCTTACTCCCTAAATGCAGTCCTTTGCCTGCATCATGTGATAGTCCTAAAAGTACATTGACTTGTATTTTAATATCTGTTATTTATCATGCCTGACCTGCTAAAAGTTAACTTAAAATGCCAATAACATCTTCTTTAAAAAAACTAATAAGAGGAACAATAACATGCCACTTTGTTGAAATTCCAACTTACTTCTCTGCTGGTTCTGGGTTGCCCCCCCCCCCCCTATCTCCTTCTGGTGGGACAACCCAAAAAATAGGTTTATGGCAATGAAAAAAAACTGCCCATGGTACCGATGGCGCTGGCCTGGTTGGCATCATCAGCTGGAACAGCAGCTCATTATCAATCTCTTCCCTTGGGTTTTACTGAATTTATGCATCTTCTTCCCTGAAATTACTTGTCATAAAGACATGCAAGGCCTCCAAATGTAATCTGCACTGTCATAATGATGTCCATTTATGTAAATAGTGCAGCACTACTGTCAGGAAATGCCTCAGAGCATATACTTGCATAAATTGTTAACACCAATGTCGTCTTGTCTTTATTGGTAGGAAGTCTTTGCCCTTTACCTTTCTCCTTTTCTTTTCCCCCTTGCATCTTTCATTCGCTTTACCTTGTCTTTTGTATTCATCAACAAATGACCTCCCAATGGTATGACAATGACCATGTTTGACAGCCTTTACCCAACAACACTGCTAATTCTCCCATTATCCCTTCAACTGTGTCTCCACCCTTGGTTACTTGCATCTTCCACTTTCAATGTCTCCACTGGCCTGTCCACTCTCTTTTTGGTCTCTTTGTAACTTAACTGTAGTTTATATGGCTTGTACTACTATTGTTGATTCTTCACTCCTTTGACTTGTCTCTTGTCCCAGTTGGTTCTTTTATCAAATAACATGTATGCCTTCTTTTCTCCCAAAATGTGCCCCACGAGTCCTACCAAGCCGTCTGAAAGTCTTGAACTCTAAACCCCTGTTGCATTCTATCCCTCTCTGTCTTACTGGAACCCTCTTCCTGTCCATCATGATCATAAGTATGCCACCACAGGCCCACATACTCACGTTCTGCCTTGCTTAACTCCACTCTGGGGCATCTTGACCATTTTGGTATTTTTTCCATAGTCTTACTCTGCCTCGCTTCCCTTCCCATTGAACACTGCCTCTTGTCTCTCATATGTACTCAACCTTCTCGATGTGGGTTGAGGCTTGCCATCTTTTTCCAGCTCCTACTCCTATGCCCAACCTGAGTGTATCTTCACTCCTGTCAACCTCCATGGAACTACTACACTCCTTACGGACATGTTTCTTCCTGCTGTTCCACCCTTTGGCTTAACTTACTCACTATGCCATAAGACGTTTGCCTCCATGACTTCTTACATCTCGCTTTAGAGGTATCACTTTCTGATTCACATATGCTGTCCTTGTTTTCTAGCATTCATTTAAACTGCATCTGCCTGACCTCATGCTCTGTATAAATCTCCACACCCCGCCCCTCTTCTGGCCTGAAACCTTCTGGTACAACTCTAGTACTGTTTCTATTCATACCACTATTTGCCTTTCGTTTCTACTCCTAAACCTCTTGTACTTTAGTCCTGAATCATCTTCAGACGCGAGGGGCCCCCTGTCCTTACCTCGCTCTCAATTGCTTGTCGGGCTGTCAAACCCTGCTCCCCATCTTGTCCCATCACATTGGCGGTGCATGAACCTTTGACTCCATACACAGGAGTCTGTCACTGCGAACTGAAACTGAGCCACTCTCAATACAGGTACCTACTGGCCTATTTTTCCTGCTTAATTTGTGTTTTGTCTGACTCACTGCTCCCTTTTAGAGACCCCCTCTGCTCCTCATCTTCCCGTACCAGGTGCCCACCCCTACACCCTAGACAGGGAGGGTGGTTCCCACCCCTCCACCTTGGCCCCTCATGATTGTCCTACAACTAGTATCATGCACACACTTCTGAAAGCGTCCTTGGCTGTCTAAGCAGATCAGAAATACACTTCAAAGCCATTCTTCTGTGTGTGGCAGAGGGGGATCCAGGAGGGCTGTGAGAAGGAGGGGTAGGATCCCTCTCAGGAAGATAAGTCTTTGCTCCCTGTTCCTATTGGCTATCTGTCCCCAATGGAGGATGCACCAAAGCAGTCCCTGTTCAATTCCAACCGTATATACTCCTCGGGATCCTATACCACTGCACCTGCATTGCAGCATGGAATACATTGTCCGAACTGTAAGGAAGAAGTAGATTTTCAGGCCTCTATCGAACACAACAGACTCTTCTCAGCGCTCAGAATATGAGCTCCTGGTAAGCCCACTCTCAGGCTAAAGCACGCCCCTCCTCCGGGTGAGGGGTCTGGGTAATGTTCTCGATGTGGTCGAGGAGACTTTCCCATCGCGAAGCCTACGCAGCATTGGAGAGCAGTGATTGGCAGCGACAGTCTTTAGTTGGGATACAGCAATTCAAAGCTGCTAGTACCTTTCCTTTCTGCCAATACGAATCGTATCCCTGTGATATGCTTTGAATCTATACTTTTTATGTATGTTGGGAACCACCCAAACTGCTGTATGACAATTCTATGCAATGCTTTTTGGTTTTTTAATTCATCATTTTTATTGCAATCAAATGCCCGATTCAGTTAGGTGGGCACACGTTTACTTTTCATTGTTCTGCATTATGTGGCAAATGCTTAAAATAAAAAAAATATACTCACCATTTCACCAGCTTGCTAAGTGCAGAACAACTAACTTTGCAAATGCTTGTTCCTATCTAATGCTGCCACCGAGTATTACTGAACCAGAAAGATATCTTGTTCAGTAGAAGCATATTGTTTGCATTGATGCAAACATAGTTTGGTTTCTTTTAGCTGACACAATTCAAGGTCTGCTGAATGTTGCTCTGCCTGAGTTCACGCAGGTCTGGCTGCGCACTGCGCCTGGTATTCTTTCTTTGTCAGTCTTTGGCATTGCACTGGATGTTGTGTTCAGCCCAGCTTTTCAAGGCATAATTATAAGCTCGGTTTAACCTTAATATTTTGAAAATGAGCCTTAACAACTTGAAGAGTTTCTAAAATAGGAGAAAATTAAGTTCAGGAAAGTTATGGCTATGTCTCCTCTGTTTTGGCGCCAAGTTTCTAGGGAACAAAATTCTGTACAAGGTTTTGCAAGCATATGCAACTCCATTTTCTGTATCTGGTATCAAAAAAAGCCATGCACCTTTTGTGAACATATCTAGTTAGACATTTTGAAACCCAATGTAGATAAAATGAAATACTGGTCCACAGATCATGGGTGTTTTTACAATCGCATGCAACGGTGCCTGATGTATTGGCTAGTGAGTGTTCTGTATTTGAGTTCCCTACTTGATAGTTGCCTGCCGAGATTGCCCCTCCAAAAACCCAGAAGCTAGTTGCACACAGGAAAACCCGGTTACCAATCTGCACCGCAAACCCTTAACTCCTTAAGACCCCTTTCTGAAAACACACAACCACACTCAGCTTTTGTTCTACTTCGAATATTAGCAGTTGTGAGATTAAGAATAGATCCCGCAATATCCTGTAAGGTGAAAAAACATCTCACAGAGAAACCCTTGGAATGTATGGCACAAGCAGATGGCTTTTTCTCTGAGACATTCGTATCAGGTTTTAGCAGTACCAAAACAACATTAAAGTGAATAAACAACAGAATAACTTTTCCAAACCAAATTATAAAACAGAAGAAAAAACAACATGCGAACCAAAATGGTAAAAATTATAGTACCTATGCAGAAATAAGAACATTTTTGAGATAAAACAATGCATATAGGGACAATGGTGTCATACAAGTACGTGTTATTCTATGCGAATTGCCAAAAGTGGGTTTGGAAGAGGCGACTATTGCACCAAAGAGTAGTTGTAGTTGTCAGTAACCTGCTCTGTATCATAGAGGCCAGGGAGACAGGGACTTAGGGCCATATTATCACGGAACGGCAATAACATTGTTGCTGCTTTAGCGGCAGGAAACTGCCGCTAAAGCGGCGATAATGGGCTTGATAATATGCCCTTGTGAATTCCCATAGGAGCCCAGCAGTTTCCTGCCGCTAAAGCGGTGATAATGTTATCGCCGTTCCTTGATAATATGGCCCTGAGTAAGTTCCTTCCGGGCTGGTACACTCAAATTCTTTCAAAATTCTCAAGAGGTTGGGTGATGTCTTACCAATCACTCCTCATGCTCCAAAACGGCTGAAGAGGTTCCCTTGATCCTGGCCAAGCATAAGGCAGGCTAAACTACACACTCCAACCAGTACTATGGAAGGGTCTAGTGGAGTCCGCCCCAAACTGGTCCTCTGGTTCTCCCACACAGGGTCGCTCATCCTCACCATTTTCTGTGCCAGAGGTTCAGAGGAAGCCGGCAATCCTGACTCTGAAGCACTTCGAGAGCTTGGGATATGAGGAAAATAGGGTTTAGGTCTCAGTCATTCTACTGGGCAGGCAGTCTTCCTCTTCTGGTTCTTAAAAGCTCCTCTAGAGTTTACTTGAGTTCTTATGAACCGCTGGTGGGAAGGTACTTTTATCGTATGTGCCAACTCGTGATTTTTGATAAGTTCTGAGCTAATCTTTGTAAACTTCCACAGCTAGCTGCCCAAGCTTGCAGAAGTTCCCACATATTTTTCTATTCTATTCCACTTGGTTCAAAATGTCAGAACCCTTCCCCATCGTCCAGAGCTTACAACCTACACACAGTGGCTTCCCAGCCCTTCAAAAACCATTGAGCAAAATTGGGAAGGATGACCACTTTTTACACTTCCCTGTCCGGTGGTGCCTTAATTTAATGGGGGTGCACGGAGTCTTGTATAAAATGCCCCACTCTATTCCGTGGCACACTTCAGTGATTAAATGTAACAAGGAGGTAGATTTATTGAAGAGAAGCTGATGAGGACAAATTGAAAAACCCCAAGCAACAAGTGCATCCGGTGCTTTGAATAATCAGTGAGACTGGCTTCCAGGCATGCACTAGCAAAATATGAGATTTACTTCTAGCTGTTTTGCATTATAATGGGACAGCAAAGCCCTGCAGTTTGTACCCCTAACATGTCAGCAGTGTTCTAGAATATTACAAGACTGAAGAGGGAATTAACATTGGCTGAAAATGTTTTAATGCACATTTCTATGCATTGTATTGTTGGTATGTTCTCTAAAAACAAATTGTAAGAAAGAATTAGCAGCACACATAGTTTCATATCTCAGCCAGGAGGAATATTTGTACCTTAAAGTCAATAGACCCAAATTTCCTGTTCTTTATACTCTTCCCAAAATACACAAGAACCTATCTTTCCCCCCGGGTAGACCTATTGTCTCCGGCATAGGGGGTCCGACTGAAAAACTTGCGGAATATGTTGATTTGTTTTTACAACCTTTGGTGCAGAATCTCCCTGCTTATATAAAAGACACCAAACATATTCTTAGCCTACTATCTGACCTAACATGGCAAGATGACATTATTCTAGTGTCTTTAGATGTAGTTTCTCTCTACACGAATATTGACCCGAATACAGGGAAGGAAGCTTTGAGATGGCATTTTGGCAAATTACCAGCTACACAATGGCAACACACTAAAATGCTAGTATCCATGACCGAACTCATTCTAACAAATAACTGTTTTTTATTTGAAGGCCTATGGTATAAACAAATACGAGGAGTTGCCATGGGTTCAAAGTTTTCACCGTCATTTGCTAACCTCTTCATGGGGTACTTTGAATCCAAATGGCTGTGGGGTGACAACGGGTGTCAGTTTAGTCAGTATATCGTTTATCGGGGGCGATATATTGATGATTGTCTGTTACTTTGGTCGGGCACTGAAATCATGCTACATGACTTCTATCAATATCTTGATTCCAACACCCTAGGTGTTCAATTCACGCATCAACACAGCAGAACAGATCTAGTCTTTTTAGATATCGAACTATACATCACAGATGGGGTTCTCCATAGTAAACTACACCGAAAGCCCACGGCATGCAATTCAGTATTACATGCCTCCAGTGCACATCCACAGCACCAGATTAGGGCCATCCCCTTTGGTGAATTTACGAGAGCCAGACGGAATTGTAGCGAAGATAGAGAATTTCACTCCTGTTTAGACTCCATGATGAACCGATTTAAGTTTCGTGGATACCAACAAACTACCTTACTGAGGGCAGAGAAGCACATTTTGGGTCTGCCTAGAACATATACACTCACGACCAGAAAAACTGATAACAAACATGAGCAACCCATCAGGCTCATAACCAACTACAACCAAAAAACACAATGTTTGACCAAAAGCATGAATAAACATTGGAATACACTTAGAGCTGATAAGACCATTGAAACATTTACTTCGAATAGACCCCTAGTTACTTTCAGGAAGGGTACTACCTTGAGGTCCATTCTTAGCCCGGCCACACCTAGAAAGACTGAGATAAGTGATTGGCTCACCGAACGCACACTTGGTTTTCACAAATGTGGTTGATGTGGGGTGTGTAGGTGGGCTTCTCAACACAGGAAAACATTTTTTGGACCAGATGGGAAGGAATACACAATCAGACATAATATTAATTGCTCTACACGTTTTGTCATATATATAATTACGTGCGTGTGTCAAAAACAATATGTAGGTAGCACAATCCGGATGCTGAAAGAGCGCATTAGCGAACATGCAAGGGCGCTTAAACAGAATGATGGCAGATACCCTCTGGCTGTGCATGCCAACAGCTGTGCTGCACAGGGCCAGTACAAATGCTTTACGTTTTTTGGTATCGAACATACTCTGCCACACCCTAGGGGTGGAGATAGAGAACTAGCATTACGACGTTCTGAGGCCACTTGGATCATGCGCCTTAATGCGGTGGAGCAGGGTCTTAACACAGACCATGAGATGCAATTTTTCTTGGGCAATTAATGTGTTGTTTTACCTAACTTTTCCATTTTTTAACATAAGGCTTTTCCATCTACTAGGCCTTATTCATTCCATCTGCTCTATGTCCAAGTGCTCGAAATTTGTTGTATTAATGCCATATGCTAATGTATAATATCCATGCATCAAGTACAATGAGGATGGTAATAATTATTCTTAACGTACGTCAGATTACTCAAGATATCTGTATTTCTCTCAACTAGTGACTTGTCCCAAACTTGCACTTCTGAGTAATCGTTGGTTTACTACACTTAATATGCTGGTAACTGTACTGTATGTAATTGTATTTCTCTATAGCCAGCCCCTCTTTTTGGGCTTTCGCTGTTTCTCCTTTACATTGATGACTCTGAGTCTTAAATGCCTCGTTAATTTCCATTATGCCTGACTCTCTAACTTCTGTGCCTCTGTTTTTTAGTAATTTATGCTCTCCTCTTCTACTAATTCTCTCATGGCCTTACACCTAGAAGCCATGTCTTTTCCTTCCTTTTCCCCGCTGGTATACACCACCGGGTAGCAATCCGTTCATATACAAGTAGGGGACGTGGTCTTTTAAACTACTGACCACATGACAATATATTTGTCTTTTTGTTGTCTCTCTTGTAGTGCATGTATCGTCACCACGATCCTTATATTTGTTTCCTATGCACAATGCAGTAATTTGGATACTTAGGAATTTGTAAGATTAATAACCTTTCCTGTTAGACGCTGTGGTATCAGCAGACTTAATGTGGCTCCCGTTTCCTCACTTCCGGTGCACTTCAACTAACCGCCATATACGGTCTAGTTGTTCTTGTGTTCTCTTCATGTTATAAAGTGCACGGCATTTCACTTCCGATCTGCTTACGAACCGGACACCAACTACACTCCCTGACGCACTCGTCTTACAGGTAAATCAGCGGCTATTCACGGGTGGTGTTTACGATTATCTTACAAGTTTTAGGATTCCTCTGCATATTCCCAATTTTTTATATTTCATAGTCGGCTTGATTGATGTTGGTATTCGACTGTATAATTGAGCAATGGTGACGGTTACGTGATCCGGTTTTACTGACGCCACTACCTTAGTGATTATATTGTTAAATGGTAGCGGCAGTTTCAGTCGATAAGTATTGCCCGGCGGTAATCGCCTCTTATACCATTCGATGTTAAACCAATAAAGAGGCAGGCGCCGGAGACTGGAAGGCAGGAAACGAAGTTTTATTCCGTCGGAGCAGAACACATCAGATCAGACAGCAAGGTATCGTCACAAGGTGCTCTAACTGCATCTCTGAGACCTGGTCTCTTATACACACGTTTATGACTTTATTGCAGGGTTATCATACATGGCACATTCTTGAGATCACTTTGATGTATGAAAGAACATCCTCGGAATCCCCACTTTGAGCTTGTTCCCACACATATCTACAGTGGAAGTCCCCACCCCACCTACAGTAGGAGATGGCTAACACACAGCTGGACATTCCGCCAATTCCCGGGGGTGTGTGCAACCGGTCGGGTCTCAGGGGGTGAGGGCCTTGATCTGCTGTAATCCCTCTGATGTGAGGTGTTTTCCTTACAGTAGGGGCAATAAACTGCATCCGCAGGGCTAGGTGATGGCCTGGGATCGGCTCGGACAATGGGGCGCAGAGGAAGGGGGTATCGAAGAGATGCATGACCATGTATGGGATGTCGGTCAGGCATGGGATGTGGTTCCATGGCAGGGTCGCGCAGAAGGAGAGGGTTTATGGCCCGTGTATGAGAGAGCGGGGGTGGCCGGTGCGCGGGGGGGATACTTGCAGCGCCAGGGGGACGCGCTGGCGATCGGCAATGAGCAGGGAGAGACCAAAGTGCCTAAAATGGCTGCCGTGCGCTTTCCTGTGTGTCGCGCTGGGGAGAGGTAAGATGGCGCAGATAATGTTCATTTGTAAACTAAATTTCCACAATATTGTCTTTTGACGCCATTTATAAATACGAGATTTGTATTGGCTGCACTAACCTCTTTTTGTGGATAGTTTTACTGACTTTACCATCGCAACTATCTTATTGTTTATGCGTATTAACACGCCTTGATTTTTCATGCCTTGTATTAACACGTATAAGCGTGGCTCTCCATCATTATCTATAAACCAAAAACTGTAGTCACAGCACTGATCCGGGTTTACTGACGCCACTACCATAGTGACTATGCTCGTTTTTTCGACGCTATCTATAATTAACCATTTAGCGACGTTGTTTTGATATATATATTGACTTCACCATCACAACTCTCTTTCTGTTTATGCATATCTTACGCCTTGTATTATCACGTAATAGCATGGCTCTCCTTCTATACTTTTTAAACCAACAATTGTAGTCACAGGAGCCCCTCTAATTTTCTTGACAGTCTATAGAGTTTGATACTAGGATAGAAGGCAAGATACATTTTGTGGTTATAACGAATTGACCTAAGGACTCATGCTCCGTTATTTTTTCTATAGGTCCTGATTCACTTGGGTTACTCACACCTGTGTAACTAATCCAAATAGTGACCTTTGTACTTTTTTTCCCGCGCAGCCGGGACGGAATTATAACCGGCGGAGAGGTGAGCCGGTGTTTTCCTATTTTGCAGATTCTGTAGATTCTAGGCTATATATTGTATTTTTGCTTCACTGAGGTCTATACCTTTCTCTTATATTTCTAGATTCATTCATTGTTCACGTTGCACCTGATGGTAAGATTCAGTAATTCCTTTTACTTCCCTTCTTTATGATCGGATTGTGTTCACACTTTATGTTACCTGTCCACTTCTATGCTTTGGTCTTTTCCTCATCCTCCTTTCTATTTTTCTTTTTCCCACAAGAACCATATGCACTCCCTAGGATTTGCCCTTTTACTCATGAGACGTTTGTTAACTCTCTGTATCTGAATGATTATTCAAGCACATGGTTCACTAATGAATTTTAGAATTTTTCTGGCAATTTATGATCCTCAATTATTCCTAGATATATTTCTCCCTGTACTGATATGTAACTACTTATATTTTCTCATGTAGATTTTTTCCAATGATAATTAGCAATTCTGAAATCCTTTGTAAGTACTTATTTACCATAAGTAACTATTTTGGTTCTACCGGTACAATTAAGAACCTTACACTTAAACTTTGTCATATTCTTTGCTCTTGAGGTCTTACTTTGGATCTGTCACGAAGATCCTTTTAATTTGGGTGCCTGCGGCCGGTCACGGTGTCTGACGCTTATCATGCTATTTGATTACATGAGACATCCTGTAAATGTTGTGTTTCTACAATATATCCTTGTGTGTTTTTGTAGCCCTGAAGAAGTCGTGGGTCTATCACCCGGACGAAACACGTGTTGGCTGGGCAACGGAATCATATTAAACCAAGAAAAAAGAAACGTGTTGGATTTCTGTAATTTGTGTCTATACTGCTGCTCTTACCATTACTTTCTGTATTGATACAGTACCTACTCGTAACGTGTGCATAGGCATTCTATGTTGTTTCCTATTTTAGACTCCGGTCTACTGGAGGGGTTTAGGGTTTGTTTTCCCCTCGTCCTACTTGCACCGTTCTACTCTTCAGCTCCAAACTTTTACGTATACACTGTGGGCGCCATCGCATACCGTATAACCTAAAACCCTGCATTAGTATCTCTGTACAACCCAACGGTAGGGGCTGCCCTGACGTCTGTTACAATATTTTACAACTGAGTTTTGTGCGTTGTTATTTCCAACTGAGGAACTTCACGACCTTAACATGAATCGTGACCAAATAGCACAAGAATTATTCCAAAATCTGGCTAAAGGAGACACCGTGGCTGCAAGTATGAAGAATACAAACTCAACTAAAAAGGAGGGTTTGAGGGACAAATTCATAAAATTGGAAAGACTAAAAAAGAATGAGAATAGCAAATGGTGGGATGGTATCACTCTTAGGCAGTATTTAAGATTGGAAAGAATTCCCAGGGGGTTACGTGCCACTATTTTCCCCACATACGATGAATTTGACGAAGACCTGTTGAAACTTTGGGAGGAATCCCTAACAACTAACTCTAAAACCTTAATGGGTATACTAATTGATAATGCGGATCGAAAAGTAACAGCATTGCAGAAGGAGATCAGTATTTTGGAAAGTGAAATTAAAGACCTAGGATTAGTTGAAGCCACCGAGAAAAATTATGTCATCCTGGCAGATATCCTGGCTAAACATCAGGATGACATCAAACAACGCAAAGCTAGGAAACTTAAACGAGATGAAATTGACTATAGAGAAGGGAGAATTTTTACCTTCGACAAAAAATATGATGACATTTCTACTAATGATCAAACGAAGGGTAAAACAACTGGTCAACTCAATAGTTCTGTCTCCTCCAGCACCACCTCCCTGAGTGCACCCGCTTCTAGTGATGGGGAATCAGATAACCTTACAGCTAGTACTAGTAGCGACAAAGTCTGTAATGCCGCCTCCTCTTTTTTACAAGAAGTACAGCGTATCAAAAGAGGCAACAGGATACAGCCCATCCCTACAGATACAATAAGAAAACCAGGAGAGGCAAGAGGTCAGGGCACAAACGAATACAGAAGGAACCTGAGGTCAGGGGACAAGAGGAATTAAGCAACACACAGGAGAAGGGGGTGGATTTATAAATCTCTCTTCTTTTTCACTCTCTGATGACATGATCTCCCTCCTCAAAAAGGGTTTAAACTTCTGTCCCACAGATAGGGGAGATGTGTGCAAAATGAAAGTTGATTTGTTTAAATTCACGAGAAATTTAAAATTGAAAAAGATGTTTGCAACTAATCTTAGTATTAATAAACATACTAAGAACATTCCTGTCTGTGGTGCATCTGATATTCTCAGTATTCAGGAGTTATATGACACCCAATTACTACTTTCCATTACCAATCAGGAAGCATCACCCGATGATTTAACCCATTTGTTACTAGACCTTAATGTGGATACGGACTATACCATAGCTAGTGGTTTAAAACCTAAATCCAAATGGACACCAGTCTTACCAGGGGGCAATACTACTGACACCTTTCACAAGCTTGTCTCACAAGATATTGACAAACACGAGGCTAAGAGGAATTAACGTAGGATCTACTCACATACTAATCTTACTGCAGGGGAACGCAAGGCACTGACACTCCTCTCTGCTAACACCTCCATCATCATCAGGGAGGCTGACAAGGGAGGGAATATCGTAGTTATGGACAAACAAGATTACGATAAGGAAATAAAGGGCCAACTTAATGATGTTACATGCTACGAATCCCTCACAGGCAATCCAATGGGTACTCTCACATTGCTTATTAATAAACATCTTCAAGTCTGGCTTAGAGAAGGACTTCTCAGCCAGGAGGAATATTTGTACCTTAAAGTCAATAGACCCAAATTTCCTGTTCTTTATACTCTTCCCAAAATACACAAGAACCTATCTTTCCCCCCGGGTAGACCTATTGTCTCCGGCATAGGGGGTCCGACTGAAAAACTTGCGGAATATGTTGATTTGTTTTTACAACCTTTGGTGCAGAATCTCCCTGCTTATATAAAAGACACCAAACATATTCTTAGCCTACTATCTGACCTAACATGGCAAGATGACATTATTCTAGTGTCTTTAGATGTAGTTTCTCTCTACACTAACATTGACCCGAATACAGGGATGGAAGCTTTGAGATGGCATTTTGGCAAATTACCAGCTACACAATGGCAACACACTAAAATGCTAGTATCCATGACCGAACTCATTCTAACAAATAACTGTTTTTTATTTGAAGGCCTATGGTACAAACAAATACGAGGAGTTGCCATGGGTTCAAAGTTTTCACCGTCATTTGCTAACCTCTTCATGGGGTACTTTGAATCCAAATGGCTGTGGGGTGACAAGGGGTGTCAGTTTAGTCAGTATATCGTTTATTGGGGGCGATATATTGATGATTGTCTGTTACTTTGGTCGGGCACTGAAATCATGCTACATGACTTCTATCAATATCTTGATTCCAACACCCTAGGTGTTCAATTCACGCATCAACACAGCAGAACAAATCTAGTCTTTTTAGATATCGAACTATACATCACAGATGGGGTTCTCCATAGTAAACTACACCGAAAGCCCACGGCATGCAATTCAGTATTACATGCCTCCAGTGCACATCCACAGCACCAGATTAGGGCCATCCCCTTTGGTGAATTTACGAGAGCCAGACGGAATTGTAGCGAAGATAGAGAATTTCACTCCTGTTTAGACTCCATGATGAACCGATTTAAGTTTCGTGGATACCAACAAACTACCTTACTGAGGGCAGAGAAGCGCATTTTGGGTCTGCCTAGAACATATACACTCACGACCAGAAAAACCGATAACAAACATGAGCAACCCATCAGGCTCTTAACCAACTACAACCAAAAAACACAATGTTTGACCAAAAGCATGAATAAACATTGGAATACACTTAGAGCTGATAAGACCATTGAAACATTTACTTCGAATAGACCCCTAGTTACTTTCAGGAAGGGTACTACCTTGAGGTCCATTCTTAGCCCGACCACACCTAGAAAGACTGAGATAAGTGATTGGCTCACCGAACGCACACTTGGTTTTCACAAATGTGGTTGCTGTGGGGTGTGTAGGTGGGCTTCTCAACACAGGAAAACATTCTTTGGACCAGATGGGAAGGAATACACAATCAGACATAATATTAATTGCTCTACACGTTTTGTCATATATATAATTACGTGCGTGTGTCAAAAACAATATGTAGGTAGCACAATCAGGATGCTGAAAGAGCGCATTAGCGAACATGCAAGGGCGCTTAAACAGAATGATGGTAGATACCCTCTGGCTGTGCATGCCAACAGCTGTGCTGCACAGGGCCAGTACAAATGCGTTAAGTTTTTTGGTATCGAACATACTCTGCCACACCCTAGGAGTGGAGATAGAGAACTAGCATTACGACGTTCTGAGGCCACTTGGATCATGCGCCTTAATGCGGTGGAGCAGGGTCTTAACACAGACCATGAGATGCAATTTTTCTTGGGCAATTAATGTGTTGTTTTACCTGACTTTTCCATTTTTTAACATAAGGCTTTTCCATCTACTAGGCCTTATTCATTCCATCTGCTCTATGTCCAAGTGCTCGAAATTTGTTGTATTAATGCCATATGCTAATGTATAATATCCATGCATCAAGTACAGTGAGGATGGTAAAAATTATTCTTAACGTACGTCAGATTACTCAAGATATCTGTATTTCTCTCAACTAGTGACTTGTCCCAAACTTGCACTTCTGAGTAATCGTTGGTTTACTACACTTAATATGCTGGTATCTGTACTGTATGTAATTGTATTTCTCTATAGCCAGCCCCTCTTTTTGGGCTTTCGTCGTTTCTCCTTTACATTGATGACTCTGAGTCTTAAATGCCTCGTTAATTTCCATTATGCCTGACTCTCTAACTTCTGTGCCTCTGTTTTTTAGTAATTTATGCTCTCCTCTTCTACTAATTCTCTCATGGCCTTACACCTAGAAGCCATGTCTTTTCCTTCCTTTTCCCCGCTGGTATACACCACCGGGTAGCAATCCGTTCATATACAAGTAGGGGACATGGTCTTTTAAACTACTGACCACATGACAATATATTTGTCTTTTTGTTGTCTCTCTTGTAGTGCATGTATCGTCACCACGATCCTTATATTTGTTTCCTATGCACAATGCAGTAATTTGGATACTTAGGAATTTGTAAGATTAATAACCTTTCCTGTTAGTCGCTGTGGTATCAGCAGACTTAATGTGGCTCCCGTTTCCTCACTTCCGGTGCACTTCAACTAACCGCCATATACGGTCTAGTTGTTCTTGTGTTCTCTTCACGTTATAACGTGCACGGCATTTCACTTCTGATCTGCTTACGAACCGGACACCAACTACACTCCCTGACGCACTCGTCTTACAGGTAAATCAGCGGCTATTCACGGGTGGTGTTTACGAGTATCTTACAAGTTTTAGGATTCCTCTGCATATTCCCAGTTTGTTATTTCATAGTCGGCTTGATTGATGTTGGTATTCGACTGTATAATTGAGCAATGGTGACGGTTACGTGATCCGGGTTTACTGACGCCACTACCTTAGTGATTATATTGTCTTTTGACGCCATTTATAAATACGAGATTTGTATTGGCTGCACTAACTTCTTTTTGTGGATAGTTTTACTGACTTTACCATCGCAACTATCTTATTGTTTATGCGTATTAACACGCCTTGATTTTTCACGTCTTGTATTAACACGTATAAGCGTGGCTCTCCATCATTATCTATAAACCAAAAACTGTAGTCACAGCACTGATCCGGGTTTACTGACGCCACTACCATAGTGACTATGCTCGTTTTTTCGACGCTATCTATAATTAACCATTTAGCGACGTTGTTTTGATATATATATTGACTTCACCATCACAACTCTCTTTCTGTTTATGCATATCTTACGCCTTGTATTATCACGTAATAGCGTGGCTCTCCTTCTATACTTTTTAAACCAACAATTGTAGTCACAGGAGCCCCTCTAATTTTCTTGACAGTCTATAGAGTTTGATACTAGGATAGAAGGCAAGATACATTTTGTGGTTATAACGAATTGACCTAAGGACTCATGCTCTGTTATTTTTTCTATAGGTCCTGATTCACTTGGGTTACTCACCCCTGTGTAACTAATCCAAATAGTGACCTTTGTACTTTTTTTCCCGCGCAGCCGGGACGGAATTATAACCGGCGGAGAGGTGAGCCGGTGTTTTCCTATTTTGCAGATTCTGTAGATTCTAGGCTATATATTGTATTTTTGCTTCACTGAGGTCTATACCTTTCTCCTATATTTCTAGATCCATTAATTGTTCACGTTGCACCTGATGGTAAGATTCAGTAATTCCTTTTACTTCCCTTCTTTATGATCGGATTGTGTTCACACTTCATGTTACCTGTCCACTTCTATGCTTTGGTCTTTTCCTCATCCTCCTTCCTATTTTTCTTTTTCCCACAAGAACCATATGCACTCGCTAGGATTTGCCCTTTTACTCATGAGACGTTTGTTAACTCTCTGTATCTGAATGATTATTCAAGCACATGGTTCACTAATGAATTTTAGAATTTTTCTGGCAATTTATGATCCTCAATTATTCCTAGATATATTTCTCCCTGTACTGATATGTAACTACTTATATTTTCTCATGTAGATTTTTTCCAATGATAATTAGCAATTCTGAAATCCTTTGTAAGTACTTATTTACCATAAGTAACTATTTTGGTTCTACCAGTACAATTAAGAACCTTACACTTAAACTTTATGTCATATTCTTTGCTCTTGGGGTCTTACTTTGGATCTGTCACGAAAATCCTTTTAATTTGGGTGCCTGCGGTCGGTCACGGTGTCTGACGCTTATCATGCTATTTGATTACATGAGACATCCTGTAAATGTTGTGTTTCTACAATATATCCTTGTGTGTTTTTGTAGCCCTGAAGAAGTCGTGGGTCTATCACCCGGACGAAACACGTGTTGGCTGGGCAACGGAATCATATTAAACCAAGAAAAAAAAAACGTGTTGGATTTCTGTAATTTGTGTCTATACTGCTGCTCTTACCATTACTTTCTGTATTGATACAGTACCTACTCGTAACGTGTGCATAGGCATTCTATGTATATTGATTATGTGGTTGTTTTTAATATGTATTCACACATTGTAATCTAAAAGATTTTTCTGTTTATTATGTATGGATCTTTGTAAAAAATATGTGTATAAACAAGACTAGAATGTAAGCTTGTCTCTGTGCTGGCCACCACTTTGCAGTGCGTCACTGAGGTGTACATGGATGTTGGTTTTCAATTCAGAGGGGAACTGGTGATTTCATGCTTGAAGATGGCGTCTAGGGTTCTAGGCGGTAGTGAGGCCCTCACACAGACTTGTAGTGATCCTTTTCTCATTTTATGTGGATGATGTTGGAGAGTGAGTCCCTCCTCAGTTTTTACGAATAATGGGACCGGACGCGTAGTCCGTTGATTGTGTTTGTTATTACGTCACAATCACATGACACGCAGAGTCGCGTTTTTAACACAAACGTGCCAGATTGAGAACGCCCAGTCCTGATTGTATAGTAGGAGGTCAGGTGGACGAAAGCTCAGAAGCGGATTAAGGTATGTTATGAGTGGACCACGTATTGACTTATGGCTGTGGGATATACTAGGGAGACACACGAGTATTACAGTTATATCCTCCTTTTCTCCCCAGGCTTTATTATTATAAAAAAACAAAGGGAGTGACGTAGAAAGCCCCTAGTGGTTTATACATCTGGAAATAAATATTAAAGGTAAGCCAGGGTTGAATGGTCGTGGTTTTCTGCTTCTACTTTTTGGGATAAGATTTGGATAAGACTTCGTTTTTGCTAATGTAACAACTTGTGTGTTACAGTGACATTATTGGACTATATACATCGCGGTCCTGACCGCATGGCGATTGGATTTATAATCATGATGTGAGTGTTATCCTTCAGACGAGTAGGTGTACACTACGTTAGGATGAAATGGTGTAGTAGTCTCTCTCTTTTTACTTGCCTCCACATATATTTTTCACGTTTGGTATCTGTGCACTTGATTCTGGTACCGGTTACTATGTACATATGACTCGGAAGACCTTGATTGACCACATGGTGATGGTTGTCACTTTTTGACATATATACTTTCACTGCATTCTTTTATTCAGGTTTTGTTTTTTGGTGGTTGACACAGAGATTAAGATAGTATTTACAAATGGATAGGTACTACATATTTATTTGTATTGATATAGGTTTGTTTCCTCACCCTTGTCCTGAGGAGGCCAAGAAGTACATGACGGCTGAAACACGTCGACATGTTTTGATAAAGAGGAGTCTAATGAGAATTGATTTATCTTTTGACTACTAAATGCACAGTTTTGTGATTAAGGTTTGAGATTAATACGAACCCAGTGTGCATATAAGACGACCTCTGAGTGTATCACCTTTATGTTATAGGTGAACACTTTTTTTTCCAACAAGTGGGTTGAAGGAACCTATGAATTATATGTGTCTAGTGGATATTGGTTTTGTATATATAGATGTGTGTTTAAGAAAAGAATTTCAAAAATTATTTCAAAAATTATTTGAATCTTAATTACGTTAATTAAAATTATGTCATTGTGTGTCCTTGGTTTATGATTTTTTGTTGATAAAAAAGAAATATGAATGTATAGCAGAATTAAGTACTGTCATTAGGGTAATACATAGTTCCCGGTGATAACAGAGAGAGAGATAGATATATTTGTTCCTCCTGGCCATTTTTTTACTTAATTCTTGTAATTTTTCCCAGGTACAGGAGGGTAATTTGGGTAAACCCCTAAATATTTTTGAATGTAGTAAAAATGCCAAGCCGGGTTTATGTGCAAAATATCCTTTATTCTTAACTCTGCCAAGTCTGGGAACAGCAGGGATGCAGCACCTTCCTTGCACCAGCTCCAAGTCCCAACCGCCCGCCACAGAACTATCTCTTATCCCACTCTCTCCATTACCTTACAGATAGCTTACTTCACACATTCTACCACATACAAGCATCAACACCACACATCCTTCCTTTTTGCACACAATAGTAAAACAACATAAATAAATCATACATTAAAATACATGACAATACAATAGAATAATGGTATCAATATACTTAACACTAATGCCTAGCATACTGCTGATGGACACCAATAACAACAACAGCCATAGTATTTTAATGCAAAATCTTTTAGTTTAACCGGAGTACGAATGATCGTACCCAGCCTCCCAGTTGCTTCCATCCTGACACCACCCCCCCAGAGGAACATCTTCTCTTTCTTCAGATGTGTCCGTTCCACCATGCTGTTCCACCATTACATTCTATTCTTGCAACCAAGCATCTTAAGTCATCACGTCTTCCTCACTTCCTTTCTTCATTTCTTCCAACTCATTGCATCTTGCCATCCTACTCATAAGCCATACATGGTTATCACCAACCCTCACTGAATGTTTCAAACACTGCACCACACTTAATGGTCATGAATACATGCTCTCACCCTTGGTTATCTTGTCAACTTTCCTGTCCTTCACCCAATTACCTTCCCTCAACTTCTCCACCCTAGTTCCTTTCTTAGCATCAAAATAATCTTTGTACACACTCTGAGCCTTCAGAATGCTTTCTTTCACTGTCTCCAGTGACTATTCTACTTTCCTTGCACCACCCATCCATCCTTTGTCTACAGTTCTCTTCCTCGCATTAGGACAAAACGGCTGAAGCCTGTGAATGAAAGCAATAGACAATACATCCATAACATTGTCTTTGATCTCAATACCTGCCCCCACCACCGCACATTTTCGTTTACTCCTTAAACACGTTGCGACATCTAAAACAGCATCCTTAACCATTAGAATACATTCATCCACCCCAGACTGATCATCATTCGATGTGGATTCCCTCTGGGAATCAGGTACCCCCTGGACCTTTTCCCCTCTGTCCTTTGTTCTGCACGTCCTTGCAAAATGTCCTACCAAGGCACACATAGAACACTTCTGGTCTCTTGCCCTACATTTCTTGGTGTTTGCCAAGTGTTCCAAACTTCCACACCTATAGTAAGTCAAGGTACCTTGTTCCACTTCCTTATTTGTATTCTTTGCTGAGAAAACAAATGTTTTTGAGTCCTTACTTTCTGAGTTCTTCCTACTCTCTGAATGTTTCTCAGACGTTTTGCCACTTTTCTTCCCACTCACTAAACAAACCCAGTGGCTTAGGAAGGAGGGAGTGGGGCCAGTTTTGGGGCCAGCAGCCTCCCCCCGCTCTTTGCTGCTGTCTGAGGGTGGCAATCACCAGTGCCCCACCTTCAATTTGGCCTGTCGCGGCAATGGTAATCAGAGGGATCGCCAGCACCCCCTGTTCTTCAATGCGGCCACGGGGAGGCAAACACAGAGACCCCCATGGTTGGCCAATGGTCTAGCTATGCCACTGAACACACCTCCGTGCTCTCCTTATTGCCCTCTAAAGCTACCTTGGCATACATATTGGAGATTTCTGCCTTCCTCACCCCAGATAATTCTTCTAAGGTTACATTTCCACTCGCTCATAGCCTCTCCTGTACCCTTTTATTATTGGAATGCATAATGACTTGATCCCTTAGCAACTCTTCTTGTAACTGACCAAATCGACACAGTATCGCTAACATCTTAAGCGAAGATACATAATCATCAGTTGCTGGTTTTGCTCCTGCTTACAATGATAAAACTTAACTGTACCTATCACTCGTTATACAAATTGTGGGTGTATAGTACTTCTCCAGGTCATCCAATGCATTTACATACACATCAATCCCCTCACCACTCCTAGGTTTTTTCTCCATTTGATTATACTGCCTTATACCTTCCGGCCCCAAGAAATGTAACAGAATCCCTTTTTTTGAATCTGGCGTTAACATTACATTATTTATAGTAGACATATAATTACTAAAATAGTCCCTCCACTCTTGCTACTTCATACGTGGCTCACCAGTTACAGGCAGGGTGGAGTCAATGTAAATGTTTGTGCAGCACACGACTACTATTCACTCCTAACCCCAAAACTATACAATTATGGAAAATGTTGCAACAGTAGCCTTACCATGCCAAAGTATGAAACTTCAGTCTCAATATTATTATCAGATAATCACATTGCATCCACTGTAGGGCAATACCGCCAAGTACCATGCTTAAAAATTGGCCTTTACATACATATTCACAGTGATCACGAAATCTCCTGGAAGCAGTCCAGGGGCAGAGTGCTGTAAGTCACCCTATGAACGTTACCTCCCCAAACATGTCATCCACTAGTATGGTGTGCGTGCCACCAATGGTGAATGTCACAAAAGTAAACAAACAGTACTCACAGGTGTGCTTGTCTAATGGTGTACGCATCACCAATTGCGAATGCACATAATTAAATGGACATTACTTACATGTGTGCATGTCACCGTAAAGCTCCGTGCCCAGAAACAACAAAGCTGACAGCTGATGCAGACACAGCCTTGACCGCCAATGTAACTGACAGCCTTGCCCATTACCTCACATCCCTTCTGCTGCATGTCAGTTCCACAAACGTGTGCTGCCTCACATGCCGATAGACTTGGCGAACTTGACTGCGCAAGCGGCCCAGCTCAGAGCGTGTGGTTAGATATTACTGTGCCTCACTCTTCCCAATCCAAAATGGCTGTTTTGCCACTCCTTCATCACCACGTTATGATGCACCTCACTCCTCCCTGCGCAGCATTTAATCCTGTGCTCCTCCACTGCACTGTTCCTCTAAATTCCACCATGAACGGCCTTCCTACGTCACAGCAGAATTACCGGCATCAAAGACATGAGTAGCACTCCATGCACCTGGTGGCTCCTCTCATGCCACTGTGCTCATGATGTTCCTCAAGACACTGCTCGCAATGGCACACCAACGGTCACTACCATCTTCTCCCGGTACCCATGACTAATTACTGCATGCCAAGCTCCTACAATGTAGCTCACGCCTCAGTATTCTCCAATTTCCACTATTCCTTTGTTGCTTCCCTCAAAAGTCAACCTCTATTTCCCAATATTTGTTCACTTTCTTTTCCAAATTAAGCATTTCTGACATCCAGGGCCCTTCCATGTTCTGCAAGCAATGGTTCACACAGAGCTGAGATCATTGCCAGTTTGTAGTAAAGATATCAAGCTGGGTTTATGTGCAAAAGATAGTTTATTCTCAATGCTGCCAAGAGTGGGAACAGCAGGGACTCAGCACCTTCCTTGCAACTGCTTCAAGTGGAAGACATTGTTTACATTGAATGCGCTACAACGAATTCCATTACAACACGGTTGTTACAATGACCGCGTTGTTACAAATCAAACCATTACATCGCAAGTCGTTACGACTTGCTGTAGGGGGCCAGAAGGTGTTGGATTTGCAATCCAACACCTTCCCTGCTGGATTTAGGAATTCTACTATTCCTAAATCCAGTGCGCATCCTACAGCAAGTCGTTATAACGACTTGCGATGTACTGGTTTGCGTTGCAACAACGCGGTCGTTGTAACAACCGTGTTGTAATGGAATGCGCTGTAGCCCATTCGATGTAATGACATATATTCGCTATAAGTCCCAACTGCCCTCCAAAGAACCTTTTCTTATCCCACACTCTACATTACCTCACAGATAACTATCTATTGCATTCAAGCAGCAACTTCACATTTGAGTTCTTCCTGATTGATACACAGAATTGACTTATTAAAGAATTGAATGATTGTGTTCATTAACCCATTGTTTATCTTAGATTCCTCTTCAGCTGTATGATCTGATATTGTGAGATTGAATTGAATTGTGGGTAGTAATTGCCCTTTTTTCTTGCCCTGCTGTATAATTGTCAGAGTCACTGGTTAGCCGTAATGATAAATTGGTGGCACCTTAGATTACATGGCTTGTTCTTAAGATACTCTCCTCAGTTATTCTTCTATTACTCTCCTAGTACCTTCTGCTTTTTCTTTCCTCATGAGAAGAGCAATTATGTTCCCTAGCATTTACCATAGGATGCTTTCGTAAAGGCACCTCTGTTGATTTTGATGGAACAATGGTATTTTATTAACAACAGAACAGTAGAAGGGATAAGAAACCTGGGCTTTTACAGGGCTTTTCCAGCGCATAATCACTCTACCAATCACTTATTTGCTCTGGGTTTTATGTCTTGTAGTAAAGATGCTTATCCCATAGGCATTTGATCTCGATGTGATTGCAGTAAATAATGGTCTCAGTGTTGGTTTGTAAATAGTCAGGGCAGTTTTTAAGGGTATGAGAAAAAATGTAAGAGAGGGTTTGGTTCAGATGAAACTGCCTAATGGAGAAGTAAGGCAGTGGTGGCATTAAGTTCTTCAAATAAAAAATTTACAGAATTCAAGGCTCTTGCACAACTGATAAGGAAATACAGTCAGTTAAGCATAAAAACCACTGTAAACAATAGAAAACAATAGAATGTGAAATTAAACTCAGACTGTCCATACAATGCAGCATATCAACAAAGCAGGGCAGAAGACACCATCTGCACACCAGAAAACTACAATAATGAAATTGAAAATTACATCACGTTTTTGAAGCGCAATCACAAAACACAATTCCAAATTGATGCTGTGGAAACAGCATATATGTAATAATTGCTGTGATTACATATTTAACTTTTCATTTTGAAGGGCATTCAGTAAGTTGTATATGTTTTGTATTTATGTAGTTATAAATTAGAGAGAGTGTTGTAATCGATTTTATCTATCCATGCAATCACATTATTTTCATTTCAATTAAGATTTGACAACATTTATGATTAAGCTCCTCAACAAATATCTTCCAGAGCTTCAAGGATGGGGTGATTCTGAAAATATTTTTTTCACTATTTGGCATTAGGCATAGTCCAAAGAAAACTTTACCAAGAGCCAACATTGCTTGATCAGGCAAATTCTAGATCAGTGTCTTTTGTACTTTCCTGAATAGGTGTACCACAATGATTTTTGAGCTGTTTCATGACACAAACACTGCTGTATAGCTTGAGGGCCCAACGTGGGTGAATAGAACTCATGAATCTTAGACTCAGTCTGGCATTGTGTTGCAGAAGCAGAAAGTATTTTCTATGGTGCATCATCATGATCGAAAAACATCTAACTCTTGAATAACTTTATTTATTTTGCATAATTTTACTCTTCTGTTTTTTCTGAGTTGGTAAATCTGGGAAGTGTATCATAACCCTTCTTTTACTAAAATATTTTCCTGCTGGGTTTTATCAGTTTTGAAATGTGATCTGCCACAGATGCTTAGGGTCATATCATGTTTGTGATTTTAAAGTATATGGGTTTACTGAGGATATTAAAAAATATACAACACACAGGGCCTGATTATGAGTTTGGTGGTGCAGCGCCCGGTTCGCTCCACCGCCATACCGCCAAACCTGTGGTGAGGCCTCCTGCCAGATTAGGAGTTTCCTCCTGTCTGGCGGGTTTTTTTTGGTGTTCCCACACTGGTGCCTTTAAAAACAGGCACTGCAATGGGAAAGCCAAAAATAGTTCCTGCAGGAACTAGTGTGCATGTGCATGTGCATGGGGTGGCACATTTTGTGCCCCCCCCTGTGTGCATCCACAGGGTGCAGAGGCACAGGGTGCCCTGTAGGGCCCCTCTGTTTCCTCTCTGCCAGGGTTTTCATGGAGGAACCGCCATGAAAACCCTGCAGAGAGGAAACTCCTAATATGCTTGTTGGGACAGCGGTGGTCCTGGAAAGCATGTTGATGCCCAATGCCACCGCAACACTGACAAAGAAAGGCAGTTCCCTGGTGGGTGCAGTGGGACTGTGGCAGTCCCACCACCCAACTCATAATAAGGCGGTGGGGATACCACTGCGCCACCTCAAGTCTGGCAGACCTCGGACCGCCAGGCTCATAATCATCCTCTTACTGATTTATATTGAAGTGGAACTTCACCTAATCACCTTGAGGTTGCCATATCTTGCACCTGTTGCTGTTGCTTAGTAAAACGATTCAGCTGTGGCAGATAGCTTTAGCAGTAGGCACTTAAGCTGCAACTCTCCTTAGGAACATCGGATTTATTGAAAGTGGTCATGACCTTCATTTCGTAACCTTTTCCCATCATATTGGTAAAGTATGATAGCGTTATACTGGTGTACTGCCAGTGATTGGGCATGTTTTTGTATTGCACAGGTGTAATGACACTGAGTATCCGAGTCATAGAGAATTGATCATTACGATGAGAAAAAAAACATATTTGACAGATGACCCTCTGAGGGTACTGAGACTCTGCTGAGTAGTCTCAAAGTTTAGTGTACCGGCGCAACAAAACATTTGGGGGCATATTTATAATGACTGACGCATCCCTGCATATCAGCAGGGATGCGCCAGTTATTTTGCGCCCCAGCTCCGCCACCATGGATGCGCCGCATTTATAATGCGGCGCACCATGGGGCAAAAATGGCACAGATGCGTCACGCATCTGTGCCGTAAAAGTGGCGCATTGCTGGAGTTGCGTCGCAAGCGCGACGCAGCTCCAGCATTGCTCTGGGGGGCCCTAGCTTCACAATGCTGCGTCAATCCTTACGCCTGCTTCAAGCAGGCGCAGGGTTTTGACGCAGCATGGGCTCAAAAGTGACTGAGTGAAATCTTGTAGATTTCACTCAGCCACTTTTTGGAGGCGTTCCTGCACCGGAACGCCCCCACCTGCCCTGGAACGCCTACATGTGGCGCAGGGCTTTACAACGTGACGCATCTCCCAGATGCGTCACGTTGTAAATACCCCGCACCATGGCGCAGGATTTGCGCCGCTGCTGCATCACAAAAGTGACGCAACGGCGGCGTAAATGAGGCGCAAGTCAAACATAAATCTGCCCCTTTGTTTTTCAAAAACAAACTTTAAAGCTGGAGTTTGTTATTAAAAATCAAAAAACAAATGTCTGAGATATGCTGTCAGTTTTCTCCCACCATATGAAGGTAATTTATGTGCTTTATGAATGGACTCACAAATTTTCCCGGGGGGAATCAGAGTAGGAAAAAAGTATGTCGCCATGTCTAGTCTAATGTATATTGGTTCATGGGCCAATGTTCAATGGGGGTTTTGATCAACGATTTCCTCTGGTGGAGCCTGAGTATGCTCTGCTTGCAGAACAACTGCGTTTTCCTCAGTGTCTCTAAACAGAGTGCAGGAACTACATGTTTGACAAATGGAACTTTCACCACACTTTTTCTAGTTACCCATAAGCCAAACAAATCCAGCTCATAGTCTTTAGACAATGCATAGTAAAAAAAAACGTAAAATGAGATTTACAGTTAGAAGACATTCCAATATGGCATATAAAGCTATCCTAGATCAACAACAACATCAAACAATTGCATGAGACTTAAAGCAATAGTGTAGAATCATAGTAAGGTATTTCAAAATGGGGATGGGGCAAGCAATGGCACCACTCTTAATAACACTATCTTGTACCGCAATTTTAAATCTACGTTTTCTTTTAAGAAAGAAAAACATCCGAGCAGCCTAGCAAAAGTTGAAAAAATTAGAGGCGAAGCAAGTGTAAGACTACAGGGTATATTCACAAGAACGCGTGATAACTACTGCAAGAGTAGCTTAACGCAACTCTCAACATCGCAGCCTATCGCGGGAAAATTACCCTGTGCCAACCAAGTATTCACAACGCGGCGGAAGCATGCCATAGTCACCAGTTGTGCATCAAATGGCCGTGCAAAAATCAATGCCACGCCGCAAAAATGGGAAACGTGAACGCAAGAAATCATGCGATGAGGCCAATCGTGGTACAAAAAGTAGCGAAAACCAGCCACAGGGCTGCAAATCCCACGCGTCTAGCGGGAAAATGTCCCATTTAAACCACAGAAACAACACACCAGAAACAAGCCAAAGCACGTAGCAACATGGATGCACCCTGACCGAGCGCAGAGGCCAACGCGAACCCCACAACCCCCACAGACCACCAGCAAGGAACAAACAGGGACGGTCGAGGAGAAGAGGGAGAGGAAGATGGGGTGCAGTCCGCAGCAAAACCTGATCAGCGTCACGGAGGTGACAGAACACTACCATCAACTGACCCACAAGTAGACCACCTGGAATGCAGTCGGAGTGCCGAGGAGGCCAATCGAGGAGGCCAAGAGGCGCTGGCATGATGTGACAATCTAAACCAGGCACAAACCCACCGCCAACAGGAAGGCTGCAACGGCGACAGGAGGTGGCAGTCCTGTGCAACAGGAGGAGCTGGAGGAAACCGAGGCCACAGTCATCAGTGTGGAGACGGTGCAAGGAGTAGGGAGTACGGACACAGCTCGTGAGGACCTGACACAACATCAACAGGTTGAGTAATGACCAGGGACTGAGGGGATGGGGGAAATGGGCACAATGGCACACATGCACAACTAGGTGTAGCACACTACACACCCACAATTTCCCTGGATCATGTCCCTCATTCCCTTGGCACACTACAGCACCCACACATAGCAAGAACAGCACACCCACATTGACAACAACGTGGTACAATGTGCAAAGCCGACACTGCAGAACAGAGGACACAACTGGCTCCGCACATGCACAGAAACATGCCTACTACATCTGACAGAGCAAGAAACTGTGAAATGGAAATGTATGCGTACGACCTCACATCCATCACGTAGTCCAAATGTACACTGTCCCGCAGCAGTATTCAGCACCTCCCAAACAATCCCAATGTACATTATCATACAGTCTGCATGTCAACCAGAACAATGCACCAACATACATGTCAACACAACGTCAACATGCAGCTCCCCTTCACATTGCAGAGGGGCACACAACACCTCCAGCAGAGCACAGAAGACAACACAGCTGTGATGCCGTAGAGGACCACCACACCTTCGACACCGACACCCTACAACAGCCCATGGACATCCCACCACCAGGACCCGGGCAGCCAAGCTACTTAGAGGAGAACACAGAGCCTGCAACGTACCACACTGCAGGAAGCACCCGCAAGCACAGCTGGCTCATGACACTTCACCCACCCGTACATGGCACCCCAATGACATGTGTCAGCACGCCAAAAGGAGGTGGCCGTACAGGTATGGTTGGGGTCCGAACCCATGGAAGGCAAACTAGATCACATAAGTTGGTGTCTATTAGCCTTCAGGGACTACCTACACCCCACAAAGGAGACCCACACTGCCATAGAGACACATGCAGATGCACATTCACAGTACAGAACCACACCCAGGGGCACGCAAATAGCAGTCACACACCCACGTTGGCTCTGTGTATGACGACCCAGGCCACTCCCCTTACAAATTGAGTGGGTGACGACAAAGCTACATGTCCAAGCCCTTTCCCGCTGCCTGCGGTGACATGTCTGCATCCGCTGTACACAGCACAATGTAATGTCATAGGGCCCTGGGCCCTCATGCATACAAGACCACATGGACACATGCAGATATTATGTTGAACTGGCTACGGGCACATGCACCCGGCCCCTTTATTGGCAGGGCCACATGTACAGTGACGCCTGTGCTGGATGTGTGTGGGGTGAGTGTAAGCCAGCAGGCACGGAGTGCTTGGGGCTGGCAACCACTTGAACAGTGGACACCAGTGCAACGGAAACTGAAAACACATGCATAACAGAGTCAACTGCTGAGCAACATGGAGGGAGCCAGAAAAAGTCCAGAGGACACCCAACATGCAAACAGAAGTGTCCGTGAGTTGCAGTGCACTGAAGTTGGGACACTACAGCTGAGCGCGCCCATGTGAAGAAAAAGTCTCGGATTGTGTCCCTCCAAGATATTCCTGATGCAGATGCAGTGGGGTGTGTTAGACCTGCATCATCTTCCTCATCAACGTCCCAGGTCTCCCACACTGCTTGAGGTGACATTGCTGCGCAACCTCTCCACAGCACAACACTCAATCAGTAACGGACGATGGCTTGCGGTACACTGAGTCAGTGGCACCTGAAGTGCCAAGTAGGGTATCAGTCTGATGATGGCATCCACGACAGGTGTGAGCAACTCCGTAAGTCTGTCAGGACCACTGTTTCGACTCTGGCAGATGGCGGTTGGAGGTGGTCCTGGCAGTGGTGGCGTGTGCCTCCTGCGGTGATGCGACGTCCGGGCCGGTCAGGACTCGATTTGATATGTGAGCCCTGGTGGACCGCAGTTGAGGCCGGAGGCAGCGGACAGGGATGAGCCACAGACACATGGCGTTGATGACCCTAATCCCATTGCCTCAGAGGTCATCCAATACCTCAGAAGAAGGGGTCCCGGACCTGACCAGCACAGAGTTAGTGGTGCCGGAAGCACAGCGTCCGGCACAGCGTCCGGCACAGGCACCCTGCCACGGGACGGAGACTTGCGGTGCACTGAGGTAGGTCCACGCACAGTGAGCGGGTCCTCATCGATGTCGAAGGTGAATGTGGCGGAGGCTTGCGGCGGACAGAGGAAGGTGTCTTCCAGGGCATGATGCGGAAGGTCTGATGTTATCCAGAAGCGACAGCCTCATTTTCACCACCAATTCGGTATCAGCTACATGAGGATGAAAACTAGCCCCTAGTCCATAGACTCAGACGCCATCAATGTATGACCAGAGAGTGTCCATGAATGTCGGGGAACAGACGTAGTGGCACCGGTGCTGACAGGGGATGAAGTCTGCGATGATGCCGGTACACTGATATGAACTCCGCCATCGCTAAATCAAGACTCAGTGACCTACTGGACCGCAGTGTAGGCCGGAGGCAGCAGTCAGCAGTGGCCCACCCCCAACTGTCATTGGCTCGTGATGCACAGAGTTAGTGACACCAGGGCAGTTGTCGGTAGTGTTCAATCACCTCCTTAACGATAATCCTATTCCCTCCGGACTGCAACGCTTCATCCTCTTACTCCTCTCCTTGCATGCGATGATAGGTATTCTGCCTTTGAATAATCGATGTTCAGTTCCAATTCTGTGACCTACTCGTGCGCAGCATAGGCCGAGGGCAGTAGTCCGCGTAGGCCCAAGGACATGTGTGGTTGTAATGCTATGCACAGACTTGGTGGCACCACATCGAAGGGAGTATAGTCACATGAACTCGGCCTTAAATAATGTTCACTGCCATGGTGTAATCAAGACTCAGTTCCAAATGTGTGACCTCCTTGACTGTGGTGTAGGCCGGGGGCAGCGGTCAGCAAGGGCCCACAGCCATGTGTCGTTGGGATGCTATGCACATGGTTGCTGCCACCTGACCGAAGGGAGTACAGTGAAGTAGAATCTTCCGTATTGTGCGTACACGGACAATGTATGATCAAGACTCAGTTCCAAATGTGTGACCTACTTGACCGTGGTGTAGGCTGGAGGCGGCAGCAGAGTACATCAACGAGAAAGGACTAAAGCGGGCCTGTGTCATGGAGGCCGTGAAGGTCTGAGGAGGCTGCCAAGGTCGCGGGCCTCGGGCTTGGAGCTTGCGCAGGCATGTGGTGGGTCCTCCTTGACACACGTCGGTGTCGGAAGGTGATCAGTGTGGCCTGGCTGCGCAGGGGTGGGACTGACAGGTTCGGGGTCCAGTGGGCCGGGGTATGGCAGGTGCACAGAATCACATGCAACTCCGCTTACAAGGATGGCGTTGGCCTCGTGGCGTGGTGAGAGGCACCGCCCTGGCAGAGACGTTGGGCTTTCCGGAAGACGACCCCGCCCAGGGCTATGTGCTTTTTATTCACACCCCTACACTGGCCTGGTGTACGCTCCCACTCTGCTCACGCTTACGGGGGAGACGTAACAGGCAACATTTCCACAAACTCCCCCACTGGCCACTGTCCACTACACACCATACACCAGAGGTGTATGTCGCCATGGATATGGGTGTGTTCGGCATACTGTGGTCTGTCCAGCACATCTCTGCCACTATTCGCATTGTGTACTTTCCCAATCATGGTTCTCCTGCATCCTTCACAAATTACTGGTTGCCACCTCTCCCCACATTTGACTAGTGTGTGGCTGAGGTGCCATGCCATTGATGGCTCATGTTCACGGCTTGCCCAGGTTACCATTATGAGTTGTTCTGTCGTGTCTGGTGAGTGAGCATGTTGTTTTAGCATGTTGGTTGTGATTTTGTGATGTGTGCATTGCCAGAGTTGTGAGTTGCATGGTTGTGGAGTTGAGGTGAGTGGGGTGTTCATTTGGAACTTGCCATGGGGCTGTGAATTTCCCTAGGTGCCATCCTGGGAACGCTGGTTGCTGATGGACTGTCGGAGGATGAAGGAATCAGTCACACTGGCTGGGTATTTTGGAGGCGAATTGGTGGAGGTTCCACGGTGTTCGGATGTTGCCTGCACATTGATGTGAGATATGTGCTTTCTTTTGCAGTGATTGTGTGCTGTGTCACCGGGGGCACAAGTAGGACGTGTGCTGTGGATTGCCCCAAACAGGTGCGTGCATCCAGCTATGGCGTATAGTCCTTGCTTGGTCTCCATCGGATCCTGCGCATTTTGTTGGACGTATAGGGACTGGGGTATCAGGCTGATGGTGATGTCCAGGACAGGTGTGAGGGACTTGGATGCGGCTGGCTGTGAGACTCCTCTGACTCTGGCAGGTGTTGGTTGGGGTGTACCAGGGGCCAACAGGTGCAGCACAGCCAGCAGCTTTGTGTGGGGTGGGATGTTGGTTGTCTGCTGTGTTGGTGCCGTTGGCCTGTTGGGCAATGTTGGTCAGGTTGCGTACAATGGTTGGCCTTTTGAGCCAGTAGTGGGCAATGGCATTGTCAGGTGTTGGGTCTGTGAGGCTGGTGCGTTTCCTGGGGGTCCGCTGTATTTGTCTGCGCTACCTCTGTGGTGGTCCGGGGGGGGGTTCCAGGTGGGGGTTGGGGTCCTGGGGTGGTGGCGGTGGGTGTTGTGGCCCTCTTGGGTGTCCGGGCCGCATGACCAGTGGCTCCATGGCATCTGTTGCCCTTCCGATGTGGCTGTGGGCTGGGCTCCCCTTTGAAGTGCAAGCTGTCGTCCGACTTTGCACCAGGTCTGAGCAGATGTTAGTTTCCGGGTGCTAACATGTTTTATCGCCTGTTTTGTGTTCTTATCGCCGATCTGGCTGGTCGTTGAGAATGTTGAGGTGTGGTGTTGTTGCGGCTTTTCACACGGGAACGCCTACTCTGCATCTCATTAGCGATAGTTGCGGGGGTCATCTGTGGCGATGTTTTTTGCGGCTGCTATCATGGGTATACTGGTGCTGTGGGCTGTTAACACCAGCTTGGGATTGGGGCGATAAGTTTATCGCAACTTTGGCTGCGATAAAGTGCTGTTAACTCGGCAATAGATCCTTGTGAATATGCCCCTACATTTTTGTCTTCTTGATACTATCTTTCAAAAGATTTTGCTATTTGCTAATTTGAAAACGAAACCTTATTTTCATCCACAAATTTCACAAATCACTTACAAATTATAAACAGCATTCAAAAATGAGAATAAGCAAGGGGCTGCTCAGAATGTTCTTCAAACAAATTTGTTTTAGATAGAATGTGAAGAACCTGATCTAATCTGAACTGGTAATTCATTCTATAACTTAGCTACTAACAAAGCAAAGAAGCAATAAATAAAAAAGGCTGAAACAGGGAGTAAAGGTATTTAAAGACATTATGCAAAATCCTAAATTTGCATGGTACATAAAAAGGAGATTTGGTCAAGCTATACATGGAAGGGAAAAATATGAGCATGAGTTGGACCAACATAAAGACCTAGGGATAAAGTTAAGGGATGAGTAAATAGAAGACAAAATTACGATCACAAGTAGCCATTTTAGATAGCATGAAGTAAGTCTATTATGTAGATAACTAGACCAACATAAAGAGAGAGGAAAGGGGTTATGGGATGAGTTAACGAAAGCAGCAATTACATTTAAAAGTAGAGAAAATATCTGAATTAGGGTAAAAATAAATGGTGGGACAGGAAAAGAAGAATAAATAGGAAAGAACATAGGGCCCCATTAGGATGGCGGGCTAGCGGTGTTGGGACCGGCCGCCAGCGGTGCGGCAGTCCCACACCACCAATTAGTATGCGTCTGCCACCCTAGCCGTCGCATTCATATTGTTAACATTGCGGCGGGTGCTGCTGTGAGCAGCACGCGCCGCAATGCCAAAAATACATGTTGTACATTTCCATGCACAGCATGGCAGGCACCGCGCGGTGCCTGCCACCTTGTGCATAGCAATGAGGCCAACTGCAGCACCCCACCCCCAACCCCCTGGGGGCCCGCAGGGGGCCCCCATAGCAATTCCCGCCAGCCTTCCCATGGCAGCATTGCCGCCATGGAAAGGCCTTAACTGCCAGGCATCATAATATGGATGGTGGTGCTTTCCAGGCACCACCACCATATTATGCCCGAGTTCCGCCCGGCAGGCAACCGTGACGGTTGCCGGTCGGTGAAAAAGCGTCGGATGGACTTTCCGTCCGCCACGGTACCCCCCGCCATGGTAATATGGAGGGGGGCAAATGTGGGTGTGGTAAATGACTACAGAGCCTCATTGGTACCACAATTTCCCAGATGCCAAAACCTTCTAGCATCACCTGATTCAATAATTCCATTCACAAGAAACCACATCTCTAGAACTGGGTTCCATGTTTCTCATTTATTGGTTTGTAATATTTATCCTTTGCTTAATTCTATTGCAAGATTAAACTCCACTCACCATGTTTACAAGAGAACATACCTCAAAGCTAACATAGTCTTCATATAATCACACTTTTATTATTTTAAAGCCTTATTAAAATAATTCTTGTTATTCCAATGACGATTGAAGGACTGGGGGACTCATTATGATGGCGGGTGGATCATAGTGGTGCTGGGACCACTCGCCAGACGTGCAGCGGTCCCACCAGTCCAATTATGGTGAGCCCACCAGTATAGCGGGTGCATCCTGGCCTTTTACCATTGCGGACGGTGCTGCTGGCTGCAGCACCGTTCGCAATGCCAAAATGCCACAATGTGCATTTCCATGCACAACATGGCAGGCACCACGCGGTGCCTGCCACCTTGTGTATGGGAATGTAGGGGGTCGCATGGGTACCCCACACTGCTACACCTACCAGTCGTGTTCCCCCAATGAAAATGGTCCCTGAAGGTCAGCGTCGGCGGATACACCTATGCTCAAGAGTGCGTGCAAGTATGCGTGGCGTGTGCCATCCCTGGACACGTGTTTCGAGGTAGTTGCCTCTCGTCAGCAGGGAGTAGGAAAATGAGAGTGGGGTTGCTGTGTAAGCTGCTAAAAACCCCACACATTTTCCTACTCCCTGCTGACGAGAGGCAACTACCTCGAAACACGTGTCCAGGGATGGCACACGCCACGCATACTTGCATTCACACTCGAGCATAGGTGTATCCGCCGACGCTGACCTTCAGGGACCATTTTCATTGGGGGAACACGCCTGGTAAGTGTAGCAGTGTGCGACCAATCTGGTTTAACTTTATATTCAGGCTCCCTTAAGCCGGTGGAGTCGACGGACTCATGGTTACGCACCTGCGCGCTACGAGAGGTACTAGACCTGATACGATTTTAGCAGCTTACACAGCAACCCCACACATTTTCCCACTCCCTGCTGACGAGAGGCAACTACCTCGAAACACGTGTCCAGGGATGGCACACGCCACGCATACTTGCATTCACACTCGAGCATAGGTGTATCCGCCGACGCTGACCTTCAGGGACCATTTTCATTGGGGGAACACGCCTGGTAGGTGTAGCAGTGTGCGACCAATCTGGTTTAACTTTATATTCAGGCTCCCTTGAGCCGGTGGAGTCGACGGACTCATGGTTACGCACCTGCGCGCTACGAGAGGTACTAGACCTGATACGATTTTAGCAGCTTACACAGCAACCCCACACATTTTCCTACTCCCTGCTGACGAGAGGCAACTACCTCGAAACACGTGTCCAGGGATGGCACACGCCACGCATACTTGCATTCACACTCGAGCATAGGTGTATCCGCCGACGCTGACCTTCAGGGACCATTTTCGTTGGGGGGACACGCCTGGTAGGTGTAGCAGTGTGCGACCAATCTGGTTTAACTTTATATTCAGGCTCCCTTGAGCCGGTGGAGTCGACGGACTCATGGTTACGCACCTGCGCGCTACGAGAGGTACTAGACCTGATACGATTTTAGCAGCTTACACAGCAACCCCACACATTTTCCTACTCCCTGCTGACGAGAGGCAACTACCTCGAAACACGTGTCCAGGGATGGCACACGCCACGCATACTTGCATTCACACTCGAGCATAGGTGTATCCGCCGACGCTGACCTTCAGGGACCATTTTCATTGGGGGAACACGCCTGGTAGGTGTAGCAGTGTGCGACCAATCTGGTTTAACTTTATATTCAGGCTCCCTTAAGCCGGTGGAGTCGACGGACTCATGGTTACGCACCTGCGCGCTACGAGAGGTACTAGACCTGATACGATTTTAGCAGCTTACACAGCAACCCCACACATTTTCCTACTCCCTGCTGACGAGAGGCAACTACCTTGAAACACGTGTCCAGGGATGGCACACGCCACGCATACTTGCATTCACACTCGAGCATAGGTGTATCCGCCGACGCTGACCTTCAGGGACCATTTTCATTGGGGGAACACGCCTGGTAGGTGTAGCAGTGTGCGACCAATCTGGTTTAACTTTATATTCAGGCTCCCTTGAGCCGGTGGAGTCGACGGACTCATGGTTACGCACCTGCGCGCTACGAGAGGTACTAGACCTGATACGATTTTAGCAGCTTACACAGCAACCCCACACATTTTCCTACTCCCTGCTGACGAGAGGCAACTACCTCGAAACACGTGTCCAGGGATGGCACACGCCACGCATACTTGCATTCACACTCGAGCATAGGTGTATCCGCCGACGCTGACCTTCAGGGACCATTTTCATTGGGGGAACACGCCTGGTAGGTGTAGCAGTGTGCGACCAATCTGGTTTAACTTTATATTCAGGCTCCCTTGAGCCGGTGGAGTCGACGGACTCATGGTTACGCACCTGCGCGCTACGAGAGGTACTAGACCTGATACGATTTTAGCAGCTTACACAGCAACCCCACACATTTTCCTACTCCCTGCTGACGAGAGGCAACTACCTCGAAACACGTGTCCAGGGATGGCACACGCCACGCATACTTGCATTCACACTCGAGCATAGGTGTATCCGCCGACGCTGACCTTCAGGGACCATTTTCATTGGGGGAACACGCCTGGTAGGTGTAGCAGTGTGCGACCAATCTGGTTTAACTTTATATTCAGGCTCCCTTGAGCCGGTGGAGTCGACGGACTCATGGTTACGCACCTGCGCGCTACGAGAGGTACTAGACCTGATACGATTTTAGCAGCTTACACAGCAACCCCACACATTTTCCTACTCCCTGCTGACGAGAGGCAACTACCTCGAAACACGTGTCCAGGGATGGCACACGCCACGCATACTTGCATTCACACTCGAGCATAGGTGTATCCGCCGACGCTGACCTTCAGGGACCATTTTCATTGGGGGAACACGCCTGGTAGGTGTAGCAGTGTGCGACCAATCTGGTTTAACTTTATATTCAGGCTCCCTTGAGCCGGTGGAGTCGACGGACTCATGGTTACGCACCTGCGCGCTACGAGAGGTACTAGACCTGATACGATTTTAGCAGCTTACACAGCAACCCCACACATTTTCCTACTCCCTGCTGACGAGAGGCAACTACCTCGAAACACGTGTCCAGGGATGGCACACGCCACGCATACTTGCATTCACACTCGAGCATAGGTGTATCCGCCGACGCTGACCTTCAGGGACCATTTTCATTGGGGGAACACGCCTGGTAGGTGTAGCAGTGTGCGACCAATCTGGTTTAACTTTATATTCAGGCTCCCTTGAGCCGGTGGAGTCGACGGACTCATGGTTACGCACCTGCGCGCTACGAGAGGTACTAGACCTGATACGATTTTAGCAGCTTACACAGCAACCCCACACATTTTCCTACTCCCTGCTGACGAGAGGCAACTACCTCGAAACACGTGTCCAGGGATGGCACACGCCACGCATACTTGCATTCACACTCGAGCATAGGTGTATCCGCCGACGCTGACCTTCAGGGACCATTTTCATTGGGGGAACACGCCTGGTAGGTGTAGCAGTGTGCGACCAATCTGGTTTAACTTTATATTCAGGCTCCCTTGAGCCGGTGGAGTCGACGGACTCATGGTTACGCACCTGCGCGCTACGAGAGGTACTAGACCTGATACGATTTTAGCAGCTTACACAGCAACCCCACACATTTTCCTACTCCCTGCTGACGAGAGGCAACTACCTCGAAACACGTGTCCAGGGATGGCACACGCCACGCATACTTGCATTCACACTCGAGCATAGGTGTATCCGCCGACGCTGACCTTCAGGGACCATTTTCATTGGGGGAACACGCCTGGTAGGTGTAGCAGTGTGCGACCAATCTGGTTTAACTTTATATTCAGGCTCCCTTGAGCCGGTGGAGTCGACGGACTCATGGTTACGCACCTGCGCGCTACGAGAGGTACTAGACCTGATACGATTTTAGCAGCTTACACAGCAACCCCACACATTTTCCTACTCCCTGCTGACGAGAGGCAACTACCTCGAAACACGTGTCCAGGGATGGCACACGCCACGCATACTTGCATTCACACTCGAGCATAGGTGTATCCGCCGACGCTGACCTTCAGGGACCATTTTCATTGGGGGAACACGCCTGGTAGGTGTAGCAGTGTGCGACCAATCTGGTTTAACTTTATATTCAGGCTCCCTTGAGCCGGTGGAGTCGACGGACTCATTGTTACGCACCTGCGCGCTACGAGAGGTACTAGACCTGATACGATTTTAGCAGCTTACACAGCAACCCCACACATTTTCCTACTCCCTGCTGACGAGAGGCAACTACCTCGAAACACGTGTCCAGGGATGGCACACGCCACGCATACTTGCATTCACACTCGAGCATAGGTGTATCCGCCGACGCTGACCTTCAGGGACCATTTTCATTGGGGGAACACGCCTGGTAGGTGTAGCAGTGTGCGACCAATCTGGTTTAACTTTATATTCAGGCTCCCTTGAGCCGGTGGAGTCGACGGACTCATGGTTACGCACCTGCGCGCTACGAGAGGTACTAGACCTGATACGATTTTAGCAGCTTACACAGCAACCCCACACATTTTCCTACTCCCTGCTGACGAGAGGCAACTACTTCGAAACACGTGTCCAGGGATGGCACACGCCACGCATACTTGCATTCACACTCGAGCATAGGTGTATCCGCCGACGCTGACCTTCAGGGACCATTTTCATTGGGGGAACACGCCTGGTAGGTGTAGCAGTGTGCGACCAATCTGGTTTAACTTTATATTCAGGCTCCCTTGAGCCGGTGGAGTCGACGGACTCATGGTTACGCACCTGCGCACTCCGAGAGGCACTAGAACTGATACGATTTTAGCAGCTTACACAGCAACCCCACACATTTTCCTACTCCCTGCTGACGAGAGGCAACTACCTCGAAACACGTGTCCAGGGATGGCACACGCCACGCATACTTGCATTCACACTCGAGCATAGGTGTATCCGCCGACGCTGACCTTCAGGGACCATTTTCATTGGGGGAACACGCCTGGTAGGTGTAGCAGTGTGCGACCAATCTGGTTTAACTTTATATTCAGGCTCCCTTGAGCCGGTGGAGTCGACGGACTCATGGTTACGCACCTGCGCGCTACGAGAGGTACTAGACCTGATACGATTTTAGCAGCTTACACAGCAACCCCACACATTTTCCTACTCCCTGCTGACGAGAGGCAACTACCTCGAAACACGTGTCCAGGGATGGCACACGCCACGCATACTTGCATTCACACTCGAGCATAGGTGTATCCGCCGACGCTGACCTTCAGGGACCATTTTCATTGGGGGAACACGCCTGGTAGGTGTAGCAGTGTGCGACCAATCTGGTTTAACTTTATATTCAGGCTCCCTTGAGCCGGTGGAGTCGACGGACTCATGGTTACGCACCTGCGCGCTACGAGAGGTACTAGACCTGATACGATTTTAGCAGCTTACACAGCAACCCCACACATTTTCCTACTCCCTGCTGACGAGAGGCAACTACCTCGAAACACGTGTCCAGGGATGGCACACGCCACGCATACTTGCATTCACACTCGAGCATAGGTGTATCCGCCGACGCTGACCTTCAGGGACCATTTTCATTGGGGGAACACGCCTGGTAGGTGTAGCAGTGTGCGACCAATCTGGTTTAACTTTATATTCAGGCTCCCTTGAGCCGGTGGAGTCGACGGACTCATGGTTACGCACCTGCGCGCTACGAGAGGTACTAGACCTGATACGATTTTAGCAGCTTACACAGCAACCCCACACATTTTCCTACTCCCTGCTGACGAGAGGCAACTACCTCGAAACACGTGTCCAGGGATGGCACACGCCACGCATACTTGCATTCACACTCGAGCATAGGTGTATCCGCCGACGCTGACCTTCAGGGACCATTTTCATTGGGGGAACACGCCTGGTAGGTGTAGCAGTGTGCGACCAATCTGGTTTAAGTTTATATTCAGGCTCCCTTGAGCCGGTGGAGTCGACGGACTCATGGTTACGCACCTGCGCGCTAGGAGAGGTACTAGACCTGATACGATTTTAGCAGCTTACACAGCAACCCCACACATTTTCCTACTCCCTGCTGACGAGAGGCAACTACCTCGAAACACGTGTCCAGGGATGGCACACGCCACGCATACTTGCATTCACACTCGAGCATAGGTGTATCCGCCGACGCTGACCTTCAGGGACCATTTTCATTGGGGGAACACGCCTGGTAGGTGTAGCAGTGTGCGACCAATCTGGTTTAACTTTATATTCAGGCTCCCTTGAGCCGGTGGAGTCGACGGACTCATGGTTACGCACCTGCGCGCTACGAGAGGTACTAGACCTGATACGATTTTAGCAGCTTACACAGCAACCCCACACATTTTCCTACTCCCTGCTGACGAGAGGCAACTACCTCGAAACACGTGTCCAGGGATGGCACACGCCACGCATACTTGCATTCACACTCGAGCATAGGTGTATCCGCCGACGCTGACCTTCAGGGACCATTTTCATTGGGGGAACACGCCTGGTAGGTGTAGCAGTGTGCGACCAATCTGGTTTAACTTTATATTCAGGCTCCCTTGAGCCGGTGGAGTCGACGGACTCATGGTTACGCATCTGCGCGCTACGAGAGGTACTAGAACTGATACGATTTTAGCAGCTTACACAGCAATCCCACACATTTTCCTACTCCCTGTTGACGAGAGGCAACTACCTCGAAACACGTGTCCAGGGATGGCACACGCCACGCATACTTGCATTCACACTCGAGCATAGGTGTATCCGCCGACGCTGACCTTCAGGGACCATTTTCATTGGGGGAACACGCCTGGTAGGTGTAGCAGTGTGCGACCAATCTGGTTTAACTTTATATTCAGGCTCCCTTGAGCCGGTGGAGTCGACGGACTCATGGTTACGCACCTGCGCGCTACGAGAGGTACTAGACCTGATACGATTTTAGCAGCTTACACAGCAACCCCACACATTTTCCTACTCCCTGCTGACGAGAGGCAACTACCTCGAAACACGTGTCCAGGGATGGCACACGCCACGCATACTTGCATTCACACTCGAGCATAGGTGTATCCGCCGACGCTGACCTTCAGGGACCATTTTCATTGGGGGAACACGCCTGGTAGGTGTAGCAGTGTGCGACCAATCTGGTTTAACTTTATATTCAGGCTCCCTTGAGCCGGTGGAGTCGACGGACTCATGGTTACGCACCTGCGCGCTACGAGAGGTACTAGACCTGATACGATTTTAGCAGCTTACACAGCAACCCCACACATTTTCCTACTCCCTGCTGACGAGAGGCAACTACCTCGAAACACGTGTCCAGGGATGGCACACGCCACGCATACTTGCATTCACACTCGAGCATAGGTGTATCCGCCGACGCTGACCTTCAGGGACCATTTTCATTGGGGGAACACGCCTGGTAGGTGTAGCAGTGTGCGACCAATCTGGTTTAACTTTATATTCAGGCTCCCTTGAGCCGGTGGAGTCGACGGACTCATGGTTACGCACCTGCGCGCTACGAGAGGTACTAGACCTGATACGATTTTAGCAGCTTACACAGCAACCCCACACATTTTCCTACTCCCTGCTGACGAGAGGCAACTACCTCGAAACACGTGTCCAGGGATGGCACACGCCACGCATACTTGCATTCACACTCGAGCATAGGTGTATCCGCCGACGCTGACCTTCAGGGACCATTTTCATTGGGGGAACACGCCTGGTAGGTGTAGCAGTGTGCGACCAATCTGGTTTAACTTTATATTCAGGCTCCCTTGAGCCGGTGGAGTCGACGGACTCATGGTTACGCACCTGCGCGCTACGAGAGGTACTAGACCTGATACGATTTTAGCAGCTTACACAGCAACCCCACACATTTTCCTACTCCCTGCTGACGAGAGGCAACTACCTCGAAACACGTGTCCAGGGATGGCACACGCCACGCATACTTGCATTCACACTCGAGCATAGGTGTATCCGCCGACGCTGACCTTCAGGGACCATTTTCATTGGGGGAACACGCCTGGTAGGTGTAGCAGTGTGCGACCAATCTGGTTTAACTTTAGATTCAGGCTCCCTTGAGCCGGTGGAGTCGACGGACTCATGGTTACGCACCTGCGCGCTACGAGAGGTACTAGACCTGATACGATTTTAGCAGCTTACACAGCAACCCCACACATTTTCCTACTCCCTGCTGACGAGAGGCAACTACCTCGAAACACGTGTCCAGGGATGGCACACGCCACGCATACTTGCATTCACACTCGAGCATAGGTGTATCCGCCGACGCTGACCTTCAGGGACCATTTTCATTGGGGGAACACGCCTGGTAGGTGTAGCAGTGTGCGACCAATCTGGTTTAACTTTATATTCAGGCTCCCTTGAGCCGGTGGAGTCGACGGACTCATGGTTACGCACCTGCACGCTACGAGAGGTACTAGACCTGATACGATTTTAGCAGCTTACACAGCAACCCCACACATTTTCCTACTCCCTGCTGACGAGAGGCAACTACCTCGAAACACGTGTCCAGGGATGGCACACGCCACGCATACTTGCATTCACACTCGAGCATAGGTGTATCCGCCGACGCTGACCTTCAGGGACCATTTTCATTGGGGGAACACGCCTGGTAGGTGTAGCAGTGTGCGACCAATCTGGTTTAACTTTATATTCAGGCTCCCTTGAGCCGGTGGAGTCGACGGACTCATGGTTACGCACCTGCGCGCTACGAGAGGTACTAGACCTGATACGATTTTAGCAGCTTACACAGCAACCCCACACATTTTCCTACTCCCTGCTGACGAGAGGCAACTACCTCGAAACACGTGTCCAGGGATGGCACACGCCACGCATACTTGCATTCACACTCGAGCATAGGTGTATCCGCCGACGCTGACCTTCAGGGACCATTTTCATTGGGGGAACACGCCTGGTAGGTGTAGCAGTGTGCGACCAATCTGGTTTAACTTTATATTCAGGCTCCCTTGAGCCGGTGGAGTCGACGGACTCATGGTTACGCACCTGCGCGCTACGAGAGGTACTAGACCTGATACGATTTTAGCAGCTTACACAGCAACCCCACACATTTTCCTACTCCCTGCTGACGAGAGGCAACTACCTCGAAACACGTGTCCAGGGATGGCACACGCCACGCATACTTGCATTCACACTCGAGCATAGGTGTATCCGCCGACGCTGACCTTCAGGGACCATTTTCATTGGGGGAACACGCCTGGTAGGTGTAGCAGTGTGCGACCAATCTGGTTTAACATCATTTTCCTCTTTATTCCATTTGAAACATTCCCCTTTTCCTCATGTTTCTTTCTCTTCCAGTCATTTGGTTCTTTTTTTTAAATTGTTTACAATGGGGAAGGGGTAAGAGGGAGCATGGTGTTTGAGAGGTAGCAGATATTACACGAAACAATAAGGGTTGTAAAAGTGAATATTAGTCCAGAAGAAGGTAGTATGAAAAAGTGAATGGTGAGGCAGAAGAGTGACGAAAACAAAGAAGAATACAAGAACATTGCAAACTATTTTTGGTTTTCTCTTGGGAAGAGATAGAAAGCGATAGTTGATGGGAAGAGAAAAAGCAGTCTCTGATAAACTGTGAATGAGCAGTGCATACTAAAATAGATAATTGGGAGCTTAGTGTGCAGAAAGGGTGATTTTAGGGTTTGGGGGGAATGATAAAGGGAGCTAAGGGTGATTTTAGGACTTAGTAGTTGTTAAAGGTAAAGGAGGTAAGGGCCATTTTAGGGATGGGTAGTAGTAAAGGCAGGTAATGGAAACGGTGCAGAGACAGAATTTCGAATCACAAATATCGAGTTGCATATAAATCGAGTTGCAAATATCATAGGTCAGAAATATCGACAGCAAGACTATCGTGGTCAAGAATATCGACTTAAGGTAAGTAATATCGATTTTAAAAGTATCAAAGTGTTTAATATCGTCTGCAAAAATATAGTTTTAAAAAATATCGCTTGTTTATTAATGTTATGTATTTTTGTATATATTTTATATCATGTGTATAAGAAACGTTTGCATTTTTAATATATGTGTTAAATTTCTAGAGTTATAAAAAAAAAATGTTGAATTTTGCGTTTTTAGTTCTGTAGCGGATGTGGGTTTATAGGGGAATAGGGTGGGAAGTAATGTAATTATATTGAATTTATTGATTACTTTTTTGAATTAATATTTGTTTCATTGAGATGCTATAGGGTTAAATGTGTAAAGTAATTTATTATTAATTCATTAATAATTGATTGTTAATTTAAATTAATTAATTGGTATTTAAGTATGAAAATTGTGTAATTAACTTTAAGGGGCCGATTCCGATCCTGTATTTTTTTTCCCATACGACTCGTATCGGTAAATTTTTCCTTACAAATCGTACAAGTCCCGTCCGACCCGTGAAGTACGATTCGTACGGGAAAAATACAACTTTTAACGATCCGATTTGTACGGATCGGCCCGATCCGTACAAATTGCATCGGGAAAAGTTGTACGAGACGGACCCGGACACTTTTCCGTACAAATTGTAAAAATGCAGTCCGACCGTACTAGTACGATCCGGACCGGCTTTCCGATTTACGATTTGTATAGAAAACGTCCCGTACACGGGATTGCCATTACCTGCTACAAAGCGAACTTTGTACGACTCGTATCCCGGGAAAAGTTGTTTCCGGGGTGCGAGTCGTACAGGGGTACGAGTCGTACAGGCATACACCCCTGTGCGTTGTGTATGTACGGTGCATACCCCCAGTGCGCAGGTACTGTGCGTACCCCCAGTGTGCATGTACTGTGCGTACCCCCAACATCGCGTACCCCAACATCGCATACCCCAACATCGCGTATGTACTGTGCATACCCCAACAGCGTGTACCCCAACAGTGCGTATGTGCTGTGTGTACCCCCAACATCGCGTACCCCAGCATCATGTACCCCAACATCACGTACCCAAACATCGCATACCCCAACATCGCGTATGTACGGTGCGTACATACACGATGTTGGGGTACGTGATGTTGGGGGTACACACAGTACGTGCGCACTGGGGGTACGCACAGTACATGCACACTGGGGGTACTCAAAGTACATGTGCACTGGGGGTACGCACCGTACATACACAATGCACGGGGGTGTATGCCTGTACGACTCGTACCCCTGGGGACTCTGCTTTTACGGCTGTTTTTGTCTACCGTAAGAAAAGAGCAGTACGGAGTGCCGTAGGGACGAATCGTACTTGCTGGGCCGGAAACCGCTGCTTAAATACGTACAGACGTCGCGTACAAGCTGTTCCGGATCAGAATCGTTGGTTTTTTTTTAGCCGTATGGTCTTTTGTATGATTTGTATGGAAAGAAGCTTTCTGTACGAATCGTACTTCCTAGGTTGTAAGAAAAGTTTACCCGGTACGAGTCGTACGGGAAAAACTCTCCATACAACGATTTGTAAAGCCTTTTTCCAGGATTGGAATCGGCCCCTAAATGTTTTACTGATATTTTGAACACCAATATTTATGTCATTGATATTCTATAAGTGAACCAAAGGTAGATATGGGTAATTTTAGGGTTTAGGCATGCGTGGAGGTAAAGGGTAATATAGGATTTAGGGAGGGAAGTGGTAAAGTGAGGTTAGGAGTAAACAAAAGGGGCGTGGGTTTCGGACAGTTTTCCCCAAAAATAAATAGTTTATTATGACAACTCACTTAACATCACTGCAGAGCACCCTGAGAGCACGCATCTTAATTGTTTGGATGGTTTGAAATAAAAGTGGTAGAGAAAGTAGATGGTATAAAATAGAGGTGTTCATTGGGATTACCAACAGCTCTGATGTCAGTAGGTGGCACCCTTTGGAAAGTGAGAAGGTCTGGAGCTGTGTTTCGGTAATCCTTTTAGTGGCGGATTGCCAACATGGTCCACAACAGAGGTGAAGCAAACTTTCCTCGAAGGTCTGAAGGCTTGACGCATTTTGGTTACCTCCCTAATTTTGCTCACAATGGATGACATCATTTTTGTTTCAATCCAAGTACCGATGCTCCACATGATTGTACTCATAATGATAAACGAAAAATTTATAGTTTTTCAAATCAATAGCGTTTGCCGGTGTACTTGAGAATGATATACAGACATTGTCATATCCCATTAATATCAATTGTTAGAATGTCCATCATAATATTTGAAACTCAGTGCAAATTTTCATACTCTTATGATCCTCCTTTAATGTATTTGTTTGGCATTCAGTCCAAGTGGGCTCACCCTTATTTCCAATGTGATCACAAACAAAAATGGCTAAAAGTAATTGGATCAGTGTTCAGGGTCTGGACAGGGTATCTGCATCTACACCAGACACGGTATAATTCCCTATGAGGAAATTGCCCTGATTTAGAGTTGGAACAAATGATGTATGAGTATGTTTTTCTGGTGTGGAGACTTTAATGTTCTATTAGATTCCATTATGGTCATACAGCAATAGTGATCATACATGCAATGCTCATGCCCTGGTGTGATATTATTAAGCCTTGGGTGATATTTGGTGGCAGTATCGCTTTATAGCAACAAATCCATTATCCAGTGGTCCTAGTTCAGTGTGCATGATTCTGCTCTTATTATTCAGTAATAATTATCAAAATATATTATATTGGAACTTTACAATTCACATTTAAATATACCAAAGAGATCTTTGGATTTTCATTGCTCAAAGAATTTTCAAAATATATGATATTGGAACTTTACAATTCACATTTAAATATACCAAATAGATCTTTGGATTTTCATTGCTCAAAGAGTTTAACTTTTTAATCCTAATGTACCAGGAAGTAAGGTATTCACTCAATGCAATAGAGGCTCTGCTCCCATTAAAGTTGGCTGTGATAACCATAAGGAAGTTTTTCATAACACAAGAATATTGAGCCGAAACAACTGAGGGGTATATGCACAAGAACATGTGCTAAACATCACCAAAAAATGTTAACGCAACTTTACACATTGCAGCCTATTGCGGGAAAATAACCCAGTGTCAACGTGGAATTCACAACAAGGCGGCCCCATGCGATAGTTTGCCGAAACTGCGGCCAATGCCCACGATAGAACCACCTCAACGGAGATAAAAACACAAACCCCAATGCGAAAAACCTACGATGGTCCAAAGCGCGTTGAGGAAATCAGCGATAAGCAGCGCCAGGCCTGCAACACACACCTGGCAGGTGGGAAAAATCACCATAAAAGCAGAAAAAACACCCAAACACAAACTGACCAACACCCAAGCACCATGGAGGCATCTGGAGCAGGCGCAGAGGACGAGCGCAACCCCAAAAGCACCCCGGACAACCAGCCCGGGACCTCGGGGACAGGGAAGGGCAATGACAAGAAGAAGAGGAAGACGAAGTTCAGTCCGAATGCAAACAGGATCATAGTCACGGAGGTGATGGAACACCATCAACAACTGTTCATCACCTCCAACATGTCATTGGGCACTAAAAATGGAATATGGCGGGACATCGTGGACAAGGTGAATGCCGTCGGAGAGCACAAGAGGACAATGGACGAGGTCAAAAGGCGATGGAATGACATCAAGCAAAAGACCAAGGAGTAACCTGTAGCCAACCAGAAGGCAGCAATGCAGACTGGAGGTGGGGGCCAAGCGCCACAGCTCATGCTGGATGACGTGGAGGAGCTGGTGTCGACAGTCATCAGTGTGGATACTGTGGCCGGAGTCGGGGGACCGGACACTGCTCGACAGGACACAACACAACCGCTTCAAACAAAGAGAGAGGGACCCCTGCACCAAGGGAAAGGGGTGCCAAGCAAGACCGTTAGTCAAAAAAAGAAGAAAGATCTCCCTTGGATCTATATATGCCAACAATCATTCAAACACACAAAACTTTAAACAAATAGCAGGGTACGAATCGGCATCAACGAAGCAAACAAGCTACAAAATAGTGAATTTATTAAAATTAGTCACAATGGTGTCCCACAATGCGAGCAGTTGTACACATCAGTTAAAAAACAATTGAAAAACAATTTCTCAAGCATGTAAGCAAATTAAAATCATTGGGAATTTACATATGAATAAATGACACATAATGTAACAAAGCACCAACAGTAATAATCAATGTCAGTACATAGTTGAACAATTCATAAAAACAAAGAAATTGGGAAAAAGGGGAACAAAGAGGGAAATTATTCCTACTCAGGAAAGAAAAGAAAATCGCTTAATCAGAGACTAATCGGTTGTGATCCCAATGGAATTACAATTACATTACATATACGACACAACCCATATTGTCATAGATTTTGTCCGATTTCCTTTTTGTTAGAGCATCGACGCGTTTCGGTAGGCCACCGGTTAAAGCCAACCCCTTCCTCAGGATATTTTGCTGATCGCAATTTAATTATGTTAAAATCTGAAAAACATGTACAACAAACTAGCATGAGTAACTCCCCATATGACATATCTGGGACATTATTAAATATGCTTCAGTGACCCCGACTCAGCCCATGCTATAGAGATTTTGGGATAAACACACATATAATCTTTCACACAACACTCTACAAATATAATATGTTTTTTTCACAGAAAATAGGGTTTTAAGAGAATTCTTTTACCCCCAAGAAATGTAATCGTTCAGCTACTCGTTCAAGGTAATATGAGCTAGGTAGCTTGTAGGAGGATATACTCTCTCTCTAAATAAGTCTCTCATGTTAGACAAAAAATGGCTTTCCAATATTTAAATTTGCCATTCCGTAATCACTATAGCACGATTATTTTCATCAATTTATACAGTACTTCTCAGCACAAAAGTGCTTTATTTCACTATGTACAGATATTAAAATCGAGTGTTCACTATATATCATTTCTTGGAATATATCAATGTTCCTGGGTGTTACCTTATAGGTTCCTTTCTTTATTAGTTCTTTTGGCTTGCATATGTCGTAGCACCATAGGGCTAGTGTTCCATCGGTAGACTCATGGACAATATTCTCATGAAAGTCTGTTACCTATTAAAAATACCAATAACAGACAGATGTATGTTTTAAATTTTCACCCACCCACAGGCTAGGCTCCATATCTAATTAGTCCGATCATGATTGTTGCAATCATTAGGTCCTATATTTACCGATTATATCCTTAGAACAGCCAGGTTGTATATATTGTTTGAAGCGGTTGTGTTGTGTCCTGTCGAGCAGTGTCCGGTCCCCCGACTCCGGCCACAGTATCCACACTGATGACTGTCGACACCAGCTCCTCCATGTCATCCAGCATGAGCTGTGGCGCTTGGCCCCCACCTCCAGTCTGCATTGCTGCCTTCTGGTTGGCTGCAGGTTACTCCTTGGTCTTTTGCTTGATGTCATTCCATCGCCTTTTGACCTCGTCCATTGTCCTCTTGTGCTCTCCGACGGCATTCACCTTGTCCACGATGTCCCGCCATATTCCATTTTTAGTGCCCAATGACATGTTGGAGGTGATGAACAGTTGTTGATGGTGTTCCATCACCTCCGTGACTATGATCCTGTTTGCCTGTGGACTGAACTTCGTCTTCCTCTTCTTCTTGTCATTGCCCTTCCCTGTCCCCGAGGTCCCGGGCTGGTTGTCCGGGGTGCTTTTGGGGTTGCGCTCGTCCTCTGCGCCTGCTCCAGATGCCTCCATGGTGCTTGGGTGTTGGTCAGTTTGTGTTTGGGTGTTTTTTCTGCTTTTATGGTGATTTTTCCCACCTGCCAGGTGTGTGTTGCAGGCCTGGCGCTGCTTATCGCTGATTTCCTCAACGCGCTTTGGACCATCGTAGGTTTTTCGCGTTGGGGTTTGTGTTTTTATCTCCGTTGAGGTGGTGCTTTGTTACATTATGTGTCATTTATTCATATGTAAATTCCCAATGATTTTAATTTGCTTACATGTTTGAGAAATTGTATTTCAATTGTTTTTTAACCGATGTGTACAACTGCTCGCATTGTGGGACACCATTGTGACTAATTTTAATAAATTCACTATTTTGTAGCTTGTTTGCTTCGTTGATGCCGATTCGTACCCTGCTATTTGTTTAAAGTTTTGTGTGTTTGAATGATTGTTGGCATATATAGATCCAAGGGAGATCTTTCTTCTTTTTTTGACTAACGGCACAACACAACCGCAACAGGGTGAGTGACCACCAGGTACTGGGGGACGGGTGGAGATGGCCACGATGGCCATCACCCAAATCTTTAGACTGTCACAATGTACAATGCCATGCTGTCTGAATGTCAACATGTACCATTTGGCTACATACAAGTGGCCTCATTGCAATACACCATCTCCCCTTCACATTGCAGGGCCACCGTCAACAACCCCTGCAGAGCAGTCCCAGCCACTCTTCACTGATGACAAGGAGGACAACCTCAGTATCGATGCACAAGCCCTCCTAGACATCATTGACATCATCCGTGACTCACCTCCAGGATCAGGGCTGCCCAGCTGCATCGAGGAGACCCCACCCACCACTCAAACCACCCAGCAGGAGGCACCCACAGCCCCGGCAGTCTCCCAAGACCCCCAGGAACAACACACGGCCTTCCAGCGCCGTGTGCTGGAGGGCCAGAGGGTGACGGCTGAGCAGGTGCGGGTGGCGTTCGACCTCAGAGCTACCAAACTGGATGCCATCCATGGGTGTCTAGGCCCGCTCCATGGTCTCCAACGAGCCCTGACTGACATCGCTGGAGTCATGATGCGGAGAGAAGAACACCTGTCCACTCAGAGGGGCTCCAGTGATACCAGCCGTGAGCTGGCACACATGCGGAGGCTCATGGAGGACATGGTGCGGATGGAGGCAGAAAGGATGGCAGCCATCGCTGCACACCAGCGAAATGTAGCTGGGATCTACATGCCCTGCAGCTCCTCATCAGGGCATTGCTGCCACAAGGCGTGGCAATGATGAATGCTGATGCCCCCACACCATCCACATCTCCGCCCCCTGGTGTGCCATTGCTTCACAGTGCTGCAGACATATCCACTCCAGCACCTGATGTGTCACTGGCACACAGTGCCTCATCTGGTACTCCAACACACACAGGGAGGGCAGCGCACACATCAGGGGACGAGGACTTGGATGGGTTTGTGACCAGGAGGCACTAGCATTCATTTCTGCCACCTGGCCTGTTTCTGCTTGGTGCCGCACATGGCCCCATGACCTTCCACTGACCCCCGATTAGGCCTGGGCCAAAATTCCGTTCCGTTCGCGGAAATTGCGATAATTTGGCATTTTCGCATTCCGCGGAAAGCGCGAAAATGTCAAAATTTAGCTTAGCGATAATTTGTTTCTTGCTCGCGCTGTAAAATAATACATTCTCGCGTGTGCGCGATCGCCTTACCTGAATCCCCGCGTTCGCCGACAAGTTTTCCCGATCCGGTCGCGTTCTCCACGAGATGTTGGATTGTTGGTAGCCATTTGCGCTGTCTCGCGTCAGTTCGCGCCCGCAGTAACGTCATGCGTCGCGCGATTACGTCTTTCTTCTCGCGATCATGCACCGCGAGACAAGTTAAAACAAGATGGCCGCGCCCGCGAGCAACTGCATGGGTAAGTTGGCGAGCCGCGACCACGCAGACAATACCGCGAACGGGTGGGAAAAAAACTTCCGCATCTTCGCGATATTTCCGCGTGTTTGCGGAGATTTTTAAAATTTTCGCGATGATTTGCAAAAGTGAATTTCGCAAATTCCGCCCACCACTACCCCCGATACACTCCGATGCACTCACCTTGGACAGCGACATGGACTGCCATATCCTGTTTGATGACCAATGACACGGCGACCTGAATGCGGACTCTACCCTTCCTCTTCCACAGTACGTGTCATTCCCGGATGGAATCTGGCTGGCCCTCCACAGGCCCAAATTGTGGGGTGTGCTCGGCATTGCCCTGTACCGCTCCAGCTGCAGAACTGCACAGGGTGTGCAATAAACATCCAGTGACGCACTGCTGTGTTATGTCTTTCATCATTCATGTATGAATGTGTGGATGAATGTAGGGACAGTGATTTCCCTTGCGTCAATGATGCTCATCCTGTAGGATGCCAGTCAGAGGGTGCTGCATTGCATATTGTGTACCGGGTGCCATGGACACTACAACAGGGACACACACATCAGTCACTTCCATTTTCTGGACATGGACTGAACCACGCCCAGAGCCCACAAGTCATTGTTGCAAGCCCTGCGCTGGTCTGGCGTACGGCAGGCCAGACCACTCCGCTTACGCTCCGAGGGGGGGCCCTCATTGCTACCTGTTGCAGGTGTACTCGCTGGTGGTGTGCAGGTCACTGGTATAGTTGTCAGCATGTCACAGCCACTCCCTGAGGGCAGGTTTGCACGCACACCACACCCTTCCAGCACAGGCGTCACAGGCCATATTACTCTGCCAACATAAGGGGCCGACGATGTCACATTCCCCTCTGCCGGTGGTGACTGGATGACGGATGCTCCACGGTTCTGAATCATAAAGGGCCCATGAGTTGTTGCACAAAGGGTTAGTGGCACCCGAGGCCTTGTGGCCGTCATGGGCCTACCGCCACATGGCGCTGACTGGGGTTGCACAGGGTTAGTGGCACCCGGTGCATTGCGGCCGGCACAGGCACCACGGTACGGTGACTTTGTGTGCACTGAGGTAGGGGCACCTTAAGCTTCTGAGTGGGTGTACAGCCTGCGATGATGCCCCGTCCCAGCAGTCCGGACAGCTCAGGTTTTGTGTGACCTGCTGGACCGCAGTGTAGGCCAGAGCCAGTGGGCAGCGTGGGCCTACCACCACGTGACGTCGCTTCCGGCATCCCAGAGTTAGTGGCACTGATTGGGCTGAGCGGGTGTGCAGCCTGTAATGATGCTGGGTCTACTGGTATGTCCCCTGCCATGGAGTAATCAAGACCCAGCACCAAACGTGAGACCTGGTGGCCTGCGGAGCAGGGTGTATGATGTGGAGGGTTCGATGTCTGCGGGCCGCGGGCTTGTGGCTTGCAGTGGCACGTGGTGGGACCTCCTGTCCGCACGCTGGTGATGGGGAAGGTGAGCAGTGATGCCTGGGTGTGCATGGGCGGGCATGCTTCGATGGGCGGCAGGAGGGGCTGGGGTACCTCTGCCAGGGTGTGCTTGGGTGGGCAGGTGATGTTGTCTTGTGCAATTGTGTGTACTGTGCCTATCATGTATCTGGACTCTGTTTCAGATAACGGGTCTGTCTCAGATGTGTGACCTGGTGAACTGCTATACATACTGGCAAGTGGTTGGAGACACACCGGTGGCAGCAGGTGAGCAGTGTGGCCTGGGTGCGCAGCGGCGTCACTCTCTCTCGCTCCCCCTCTCTTCTTCTCTCTCTCCATCTCTTCTTCTCTCTCTCTCCCCCTCTCTTCTTATCTCTCTCTCTCCCTCTCTCCCTCTCTTCCTCTCTCTCTCCTACGCTCTCTCTCTGTCCTTTGATGTGCGCAGGACACACCTTCTCATCATGATTTTTGTCTTGCAGGCTGTGACCTACGGATTGTCCTGAGGGGAGCCACCATGTGTCTTCATTTCATTTAATTTCATTTTAATAAAATTTAATTTGATGCTTCGAAAGTGAATGTATGATGCTCATTTTTGTGACGACACATGCATGTCACCAGTTGTGATTGTGCTACATCATGCAGATTATTTTGTACATGTTTAGGTGTAGCTGATGTGGCATGTCTTTGGTCGGGGGGTGCCGGGGAGGGGGGTCCTGTGATGGTGGCGATGGGTGTTATTGCCCTTTTGGCCCTCCGGACTGCATGTTTAGTTCCCCGGGTGCATCTGTTGTTCTTCAGGTGTGGCTCTGGGCTGGGCTCCCTTTTGTGGTGCAGGCTATGGTCCGACTTTGCACCAGGTCAGAGCAGGTGTCATTTTCCTGCTGCTAACGTGCCTTATCGCCTGTTTTGTGTTCTTATCGCAGTTCTGGCTGGTCGTTGTGAATGTTGTGGAGTGGTGTTGTCGCAGCTTTTGGCACTGGGTCACCTACTCTGCATCTCATTAGCGATAGTTGCGGGGGTCATCTGTGGCAATGTTTTTTGAGGCTGCTATCGCGAGTAAACTGGTGCTGTGGGTTGTTAACACCAGCTTGTGATTGGGGCGATACGTTTATCGCAACTTTGTGCATAAATGACTGGTTGTCAGACAGCAAACGATAATGAGAGAAGAGGAGCAAAGATGCCTGCTAAGGTACGACTGAATCACTAGTGAGCACGGCTCTGCATTTATTTCTTAATTTGCTCCGTTGGTTTACCGCAGTGATGCTGCCTTTGCGTATTTAAAGGATTGCATTCAGAAGTTAATGAAACTCGAATAAATTCCAGCAAGTTCAATGACTTGAATTCTGTTCAAATGCATAACTTATTAAGTATCTACATTTACCAAGCACAGCATTTATCTGTTCAAGATAGGGAATGACCTATCTCTTTAGGATATTGGGAAAATAATTATGATAAAAATGGGGACTCTTCTCAAGTTTTTAGACTTATGGTGTGCAAACCAGAATGTGTATGCCAACGTTTCTGATAAATTTACCCGAGTGCCGTAATTAGTTTAATTTGATATGCGGTAAGCGGAAAGTTAAGTGAATTAAACTCCCACTGGAAAGGGGAGGTTGGACGTACCCAGCATCACATTAAATATTATACAATATGAAAAATGACCTCCATATTCAGACAGCACTCCTCCACGTAATCATTCAGTGTCTCATTTACATCTCATTTCCACTTCACACAAATGGGTAGAGCTTATAGTAAGACTTTAACCGCCAATCACTTCTTCGATGCCCTCACTTGACCTTTACTCCCACCCGCACCATACACTGCCCGTGACGTTGTATGTGTATGTAAACATATTTCGTGTTGGAAACTGTGTTTGGCATGAATGTACTCTAGGTTCCACTGATGATGTCCGTTGCTGGGGCTCAGTCTTTTAAAGTTTTAATATAACTTGTCAATAACATTACTACCTTTAACGTTAGGGTCTTTCCATAAAATGTCATTGGTTTTATCGATGCATAGCTCTTGCAGTGGTGGAGACAAAGAGGGTGCTGGGCCCGCTGTCGTGGGCTTCCTTCACTATAATTGTTTTTAGGTTAAAGAAGTCTGGGGGTGCCTTCCTGCTATCCTAGTGTCATGGTTGTACTAGTCAACATGACTTTTGTGCCGGTGTCATCTGCTATTGTATGGCAAAAGTTTGAGGGCAAAGGAGGAGTGGGGCAGCAAACACTTACACAAGCATGATGTTCACTATTTCGAAGAAAGTGGTGGGCCCGCTTTCCTAAAACCCCGCCTTCATGAAGTATGTGGCTGAAATATTTTTCGGTACCCCCAGTTTGTCCAATAGTGATGGTGCTGTGTGTTGACCACCGCACGAGCCAAAGCTGGAAGTACTCTTTTTAGGTCTCGCTTACGCAACGCGCATGCGCTGCGTAGGAGAGACCTTTAGTCATCGGCACAGCTTTGCGGCCAAAAACGTGCACGTGTTCCATTGTCTTCAATGGCAACGCGTGCACATGTGGCGATTCACTTGCGGGAGTGAGTGGCTGGCGCCATATGTTATCAATTATCGCAGCGCCAGCCGCTCTCTCCCGCAAGTGAATCGCGCAGGCCCCCTCCTCCCCCCTGCTGCCGCACAAGCTTGTTTTTCAGGTACTGGTTTTTTGTTTTCAAAACCTGTTCACCCTATAGAGTGTTCTTTAAATAGGTGGGTCCTCAACTCGTTCTAAATCGGGGAAGCGTTGGGGCTCTCCTGGTGGATACAGGGATGTTGTACCACGTCGTGGGTGCAGAAATGGAGAAGGCCTGTTCCCTTGTTTTTTTAAAACATTTTATCTCCCCTTGTTTTTAGTTTTTTAAAAACAATTTATCTCAAGTATGAGATGAGGGTGTGCCATCCACCAGTGTTCGCTAGTGTCTCCTAATTTATACTTCCTTGCGTCTGCCAATGAACATTTATTGAGATTTACAAAAATGTAAAAACGCAACCAGAAGGAGAAGTGCTGCTGCAGCCTTTCAATTATGATTGTTATTTTTTTTCGGGCAAATTGGACACAAACTGTGCAGCCTGCTAGAGCACCCACGCCGCCCAAGCACAGGAAGTGCTGTTTCTGCAAAAAGTGATTTAAAACTGGAGGCCTTGTTCAAGGCATCTGGCAACTATTTTTGTAAAAATGTTCAATTGAAGTTTAACAGAAAAAATGTTTTTCATGCTTCAAGAGAAACAATAGTGAAGGCCTGTAGTCATGCGGTAAGGAATTACCTCTTCAGATCATTAAATTGGGGTCAGAGCACTGCCTGAATTGGGGAATAATTGGTGTTTTAGTGATTAGAAGCAGTTCTTGAGTGAAGCCACCTGGTCCAGGTGCGCTGTCAGAAGGCTGTTATGTTAAGATATGTTGCTTGGTGTTTTGTAGCACACTTCTGCACTGTGTGGCCTCACTGGCTGTGTGGCGAGGGCTTTTATGCACGGTTAGTGTTTCCTGCAAACCAGAGTCTAGCGGGATGTCGTCTCCCTCCCTTCTGCCTACTTAAATGTTTCTGCTTCTCATCCCCAGTGTCCACGTTTCGCTCTTCTAGTGTCTGGTTTTCTGTGTGCCAGCGTCTGTTATTCTTCATCTTACAGTGAATGTTTGTTGTCAATGGTTTCATGTATCAACATAGGCCTAGCTTGCCTTGCCCGGCATTTTGTTCTGCTGCCCCCACTAGCCATGTTTCCCAGTCAAAGCATCAGTGTGTTCCTGCGTGGGAAGTGCTGTTTCCGCGTTCCATGCCCCCTTTCACTGGTGCATTGCTTTCCTGTTCTAGTGTCTGTGTTTTCCTGACCGGGTACCTATGTTTTCTGGTATTGATGACTGTGTTTCCTGGTACTAGTGATTTTCTTACCTTCTTTGAGTGTCCCATGTTACCCACTTATAATGTAGATGTTTGTGTGTCAGTGTCACAGGGTCTGCGCGTTCCTGTGCTGTTTTGTTTTTGGTTCCTTGGTTTTCCTGTTCTGGTATCTGCGTTTTCCTGTCCTGGTATTTGTGTTTTTCAGTGCTGGTATCGGAGTTTTCCTGACTTGGTACCTGGGTTTTCCTGTACTCCTGCATACATTCTCCCCTATTGATTCCTGTGTTTTCTTACCCTGGAACCTAAGTTTCCCTGTCCCAGTGCCCCACTTTCCATACTCTCAGTGGTAGTGTCTGGGTTTCCATGTCCTGGTGCCTGTATTCAATATCCCAGTGCCTCTGTTTCCTGTCCTGGTATCTGTGTTTTCCTGTCCCTGTACCATTGTTTTTAGGTCTCGCCTGACCCAGCGCATGCGCTGGTCTGGCGAGATTTATTGAGAGGGCTCCAGAAAGTGCTACAGTGCCTAGAGCTACAGTGCATGTGCGCGGGCGCGCGTGCTGCGCTTGCCGCGATTACTTTCACTTTCGTGGCCACACAGCCGCTTTGATGTTTGATCGCGATCGCGATCACTTTCACGGCCCGCTTGGCATAGCCAATAGGTCTCGCTTTTGGGACCTTATAAGTATTTAGTTATGCAACTGTTGCATGGCTGAACACTTATAAGGTCCCAAAGGCGAGACCTATTGGCTATGCCAATGCTTGTTTAGGTTGAGCCTGGGCAGCTCATGAACTGCTCTGCGAGGCATGCTGTATTCAGGTAAGGACTTGAAGCTCCGCCCACTATCCGTCCATATTTTTCATTGGCTTGTGTCATTGTCTACTGTGGCTGTTCATTGGTCAATAGGCTTAGTAGTCCCTCCTTAGTACCGCCCTGTCTCATTTTGTAACCTCCCATGGCGACACACCCTGTTACGAGTGTTGTTATTTGGTAGACTTTAATACAGCCTCCGAGTACGATTATTTTGAAATAGCACTAGGTCTCGCATTTGCAAGAGTTTATGCTATTGGCATTGTAAATGACAATGCCTTTTATTTATTTTGAAAAACAACACATAAAGGGTATTGTCATTTACAATGCCAATAGCTCAGTCTCTCGTAAATGCGAGACCTATTGCATTGCAAATGCTTGTTCTATATGCTCCCCTTGGCCACGGGAAGGGGTGTTTGGGTAAGCTTGCACCTCAGCCAAGGGCAGAGGGTGTATTGTTTCGCCTAGGAATAGAGGCATTAGAATCTGTCTCATGAGTTGCGCAAGGGCAGCTGCATTTAGTATCTTTGTTCCCCCTACTTTTCACCTGGGCAGCAGGGGAATGTTTTATGGCATTAGCACCCAAAACGCTCAGGAGTAGATATTTTTTCCATGCCTCCTTTGCCCAGGGGAAGGAGGTCTAGTGTATTTTCTCTTCCAACCCACACCTTGCACACTGGTGTGGCACCATTTTGTTGTTATAGCCTCCCACCTTGGACAAGTACAGGGTTATATTTATTTCCCTGTCTTCCCCAAGGATGTGGAGATGATTTTACACACCCATACCTTGCGCATAAAGTGGGGGTTATTTAGTGTACTTGCCCCCTGCAGGCTGTTTCTTTACAACATGCATAGCTTGCATATTGGTGATAGGGCATTTATGCCATTTACACCTTTCCTTGTCCAAGAGTAGGGTGAGATATTTTTCTCCACTTCGCCTTGACCAAGAACAGGGGTGATGTTTATTCATCCTTCCACCTTACTTAAAGATGGGGGTCATTTTGTTAATTTAACATGTTGTTTTTGCTAAGGGTGAAGTGGTATCTCGTCTCTTTTTAATTATCTTTTACGTTCAGGTAAATTTAAAAAAACGTACTAGCCTAGCGGGTAAACATATTATTGTTTTAATTAAATAGAATTTTTTTTAAAGAATATTCAATCAAATTAATTGATCTATCTGTAAACTCACCTGCCTAGCTCATAAAAACTGTGTTGAGTATCCCCAACTCAGCCGTGCTTGCTTGTTGTGCCTACAGACTTCGGGGGCAATACCTCGCAAGACTTCCTGTGGACACCTGTGCTGACTAAGAGTCAATTGGGGACATCACCAGAAGCAGGGGAGAGCTGCCGCGGTTCATACTGCCGCTGTTGGGGACTGTGAGTCCCACAATCCCCTACACACCTCCGCCTGACCTGATACCCTTGAAATGGAGCGCTGTAGCCCCGCAGCTCAGTACGCACCCGAGCTAAGCCCAGGCAAAGGGTGGGTCCATCTTTGCCCATCATCGGCCGGAAGAGGCTGGGCTGGGCCAGGTCCCTTGGCATGACACGACAGCAGGTACTTCTCCTAAGGTCTTACTTGGTGAACTTGAAATTGCACTCCATCGCTCCCTGTGGAGCCTGCCTTTGAGATATTTGTTGAATGTGAAATATTGAGGTTTCTCTCGCTTGTTAACTTCACCACGAGCGTGACGCCCATTTGTTTCAATCAGTATGGGGAAAAAGAAAGCGACTGGTTTTTCTGTTACTCCCCTTACCAAACCTACCTCTAATGATGTTATGTTGGAGCGGGCCATTAACGTAGTTAGTGGAGAGATTTCTAGGGGTGGGCGGAATTTGCGGAATTAACCTCCGCAAATTATCGCGAGAATGCAGAAAATCTCCGCAAACACGCCGGAAATATTGCGAAGATGCGGAAGTTTTTTGCCGCCTGTTCGCGGTATTTTTTGCGTGTTCGCGGGTCGCCAACTTACCCATGCGGTCGCTCACGGGCGCGGCCATCTTGTTTTCACTTGTCCCGCCCTCTGGCGTTGTTTACTTCCTGTTCCGGGTCGCGCAATGCATGTTCGCGGTCGATATTTCCTGTTCGCGATCGCTTTTACTTGATCGCGTTGCTTTTTGCTTGCTCAGGGAGAAAATATCGCGCGAACTTGCGCACGTGGTCGCAACGGGCGCGGCCATCTTGTTTTCCACTCTATTGCATGGTTCTGGGGCCTGATTTTCAATCCTCCCTAAATCTTTTCAATCCTTTGTTTATAGCCACTTTTTTCGGATCTTTATTACTTATTATTTCTCTAACTATTTTCCTGCCTCTATATTTTTGGTTTTTGTGTACCTTTTTTTTTGTTTTTTAGCTACTTTTTCTCTTTGTATTGCCTGCTATTTATTTCCTTTACTCCTTTATTTATTTTACCTTTTCTTTCCCGCCCCGTCCCCAGAACCATGTCCAAGGGCAGGGCTGTTCGCCGGCGCAGCCAGAGCCGCGACCGCCTTCCTTGCGGAAGGCGGCGCCCACAAGGGGTGCATGCACGGGCCTTATTTGGGGAGGCGGAGTTGGCTGCACTAATTTTCTTTGTGCAGCGCCACCTCCCCTCAACCCTGGCAGCAGGTGGCAGGCCTGGGTCCGGGTACGGCCTCCGGGAGCGTCGGCAGCGGTGGGGGAAGGTGCGCCGGGCAGTGTCTCGCATCTCTGGGGTCCGGCGCACCCAGGCACAGCTGACGCACCGGTGGTCCGACATCCTGGACCGTGAGCAGGACCTGCTGGACCTGCTAGGAGTGGAAGTCCCGGGGCTTGGTGAGTACCTATTTAATTATTACAACTTTGTGTCTGTTCTTCTGCTCTATGTTATATATTGCGAATATCTTTTTTTCCTTCCAACCAGATAGAATGTTGCTGCTTGCAATACATTCCAGGTTAATAATGTTTAAAAGTCTTCTGTGATTATGACACAGGTGCTCTTCTGCGCTACTACTAATCTTACTTGTTTGCAGCTTTGCGTTTGCGCTTGCTTAGCGTGATTCTTTACGAGTTTATTTTAGAGAAATTAAGTTACGTAATGCTACAGTGACTCATGTCCACTCCTTACTTTGTCCTGTCACTAATAGATAGGGGCGGATTGATACATAGGTTTAGGTACTTTGTATGAGCTTCTAATTGGTTAGTGGTATGCGTGATGCCCCCTCACTCAGTTACGTGACGTGCTGCTAGTACGCCAGTCTTTAGAACCTTTCTAGTTTGTTCAATGAGTGGAGGTAGGCTTTGCAGTTACTTAGCAGTAGCAGATGAGCATCAATCAAACCAAAATTGTGTATATACAAAAAATGTAGTCATGTTAATGTGTCCTCCATGATTGGATCATACACATTGTTGAGGAATACAGTCGAAATGCATACTTAATGTACAATTGGCATGCCTGGAATAGGTGGGCTAGGTTGGGTGGTAGGTTGTACTAATACTTAGGCTTACTTGTAACTTAGTTTTCTGGAATCAGAATGGAAGAATGGATTACTGTTGATAAATAGTAACTTAAGTAGTCGAACTGCGAATCCCCCGATATTACATGTTGACCAGATGAGATCGGTCAATGTAGTTATTGCAATTGTTTACATAAGTGTTTTTTGACCGTTGTTGAAAAAAATTGTATTTGCTTAAGTTGACACCATCCATCAATGTTTGTCTTTCTTATATCTTTCCTGTTCATCAGCACCCAGGGGCAGACGGGCAGGGACTGGGCAGTCGGCGGGACAGGAACACCACGAGGAGGACACCGCTGAGGGCTCCTCTGCTGGCCCCAGTAAGTCTTCTTGTTTTTAATAATATTTCTTATTCCATAACTTTTACTGCCCCATTTCTCCCGAACTATAGTGTGTTTCCAAATGCTATTTTTTTACCACCAATTATCCTTCGATCTGTACGGTTTCAAAAAGCTTATCCCTGCCTCCGCTATGATGACTGAGTACTACTACATACTATCAGTCTGTCTGTCTGTACTGTAGTAGCTAGTCTTGCCCAGTGCCACTCTTTGTGAAAGGTTGTAATATAAAACTCATATTCACCAGTAGCTCGTACAATCCGTTGGGTCGTTGTCTTGTACTACTTTTTACTCTTGTTGATGTTTAGGCTTTGAAAATTCACAGCAACAGCCCTACCAGATTTCTTAATATTTTGATATGATACCCTATAGGACATACAACTGTTGTAGGGATCTTGCACATACATTTGCACCAGAAAATAGGATGTTGGTGATGGTAGGTTGGACCTTCCTTGCACACCTCAATCAGAAATTCCGCACCCACCACAATTCCACTGCTTGACTATAGTACTGTCTTGTCATACCTATTAGGTCTCGGAACCCTCCCCCCAAGACAACCAACAAGTAGACAACCCAGAACATTAACACACCCAACCTCTGTCGTGGAAGCAATTCACATGCACACCCTTACTTTAATTTGCTCAATCGTGTAAGTTAGTCCACTCCACACCAAATACCACAAAGTCTATGTAAGTTTAAAATTTTTATTTCAATTTGAGAAGGTCTGTACACTGTTATCTTAGCAGCACCAACCGGCAAATCAATAACATTAAAACAAAATACATTGTTACACTAATACAGTTGGGAATTAAATCATGATAACTGAAGTGGTGGAAGGCAGCACCACCATCCCATAGCAATTTAGTTTATATACATTTATAAATGAAGATGTGAGTGAAGGGACCCCTCACCTCAGAAGAACCTAGTACTGGTAGTTGGTGCATCGTTCAGAAGCTCTGGTTCGTAGAAGCGAATCTTGCGTCTGTAATGCGAAAAAAGGAAATGGTGTGCGTTAGTATATTGCAACTTGCAAGCATTTCTCAGCCGTGCCAAAAAGTGTAGCATCTATGGATAAGCAATATGGACTAACAGTAACAGTAGTACACCAGTTCTTCCTAAAAAAGTGGCTTGTTAATGTTTGTTGACCGCCTGTACGCAGCGCGTAGACTAGACAGTAGCAGTGTGAGGCAGGTCATGTGGGCTCAAAGGTGTCTTAAGAAGCTGCAAGGTAAAGGTAACGTCACATGTGCATGGCTAGGGCTAATCAAGCAAATGCTACAATGATCATATAACTTAGTGTCTACTCTACTACTACCTGATTTGTACTAGTGATTTATGTTAGTATTAACTCATTTTTCAACCTTGCTACTGATCAATAGGGGGGAGGTGTATATGTTGCCTAATAAATGTGTAATGTTTTCTAGGCGCACTACCGACCACCATTGCTGGGGCCAGCGAAGGCGACGCAGAGGGCGAGGATGCGGCAGTTGCAGATAGCAACGGAGGGGGAGTGGCAGCACCAGTGGCAGGCGGTGGTAAGTTAGATTCATAATCTTTAACTATTGTTGAACTTGACAGCACACTCACTGCAAAGGTGTACTGTATGTATATGTATACTGTAAAGTTGTGAATTAGGGCCCCATTAGGATGGTGGGCGTATTGCCCCCGCCGGGCTGGCTGGAATTCACTGCCGTCACAGCAGGGGCAAACCTCCCGCCATCCCTGTAGAAAATATTCAGACATGTCTAGGCGGAAAAGGGTTCAATATGGCGGTGGTGTCTCTCTCACCACACCGGCAGCCATATAATCTGCATTTTGGAATGCCTTTGCGTGGCGGCATTACCGTCCGCCACGGAAAGGCATGCACACATTGCAGAGTATGCTTGGGGGCCCCCATGGAGGGTACCTACCGATGCTATGGTACCCCCCGACTTTCAAAGCAAAACGTGACAGGCTCCGTGCGAGGCCCGTCATGTTGTGCTTGGAAAAGCAGCACAACATTTTAGCATTGCTTTCAGCAAAGCCAACCAGAATTTAAATTTAAAATAACAGGGTGCGCCCGCCACTGTGCCGGGCGCATCATCCTAATTAATTGTCCCCACGGGACCCCCACCCTTTTTAGCAGTCGGATGGCGGGCGGACAAAGTCCGCCCGCTATCCGATGTCGTAAGTAAGTATGAGTTCTTGGGGACGTTTGAAGAGTGAACTAGAAGACTAGAATTCCCTTTAATTGGTATAGGACTAGGAGCCAGAGTATTGAGTAACCAATGGCCTCATCTATCTGATTTCAACTCCGCTTTGAAAGTTTTATGGAGAAGAGCACCTGGTGCACTGTTCAACTAAAAAGTGTAAGACAGGTGGAAGGAAGAAGGACGGGCGACATTTAAAATGTTATGTACTACTGTGCTTTATTTTATAGTGCTACTCTACCATGCCACTATGTGTATAAATAATTACCTTGTCCTACTGTTTTATTAAGACTATATTTTACAATTGTCTTGTTTTTTTCTTTTTGATACACAGCTACTCCGAAAATCAACCGGAAGGAGTTGGCCGCCAAGGCACGGCGCCGGAAGCTGGAGGCAATCCAGCAGGAATACCGGCGGCTGGTGGTCCTAGCCGAGGAGGAGGAGGAGAGTGCAGCAGCAATTGAAGCCTCCTCCAGTGCCCCGGGCCCCAGCCACCGCCCTCCAGCGGTACGGCGCCACCGTCTGGCGGCTGCCCGCCGCCACCGTGCCATCTCCGGTGCCCCCCCCACTGTGGTTGCAACTGCCGCGGCCTTAGACGCCGCGTCGCCCATTTAGAGGACCAGATTCGTGTCCTCCTCCAGTCCCGCCCCACCAGTTAGTCCCTGTCACTGCCCCTTTTTTAATTCCTGTTTGTTTCCTCACTCGTTTGGGCGTTCTCTATTTCTATGGACAGTCGTTGGGGTTAGGGAGGGGGGTGGGTCAGCTTTTGTGGGTTTAGTTTATTTGTTAGGGTCAATTAAATATATTTTTCTATGTTACATGCAATGTTGTTAATGTTTTGTAGGTGGGGTAACTGTTTTACATCACACTGTTTCTTTGCTGGTGCATGGCCGCCCATAGCGTGTGTTTGATTTCAATAATTTGCTGACTGTATAAGACACAAACAGATAGATGCGACACACCTCACTCATTGACTGGTCCTACTATGCATTCTTTGGAGTGGTGTTTGAAACTGACATCATTGACAACATGTCCATTATTGATTCTGCCTCCCCCAAACTTCTCTCTTACCGGTGCTTGATGTTTATGTCCAACTGTGGCACAGCACTGGCTGCATGGTGAAGATGGTTTCCTTTTTCATACATGCCATGATTGGGGTGGTGGTGGTAGTATAGTAGTAGTATACACTGGCAGGGTAGCAGCATTTCCAAAAAAAGAAAAGGAGATAGTCAATCGCCTTTGAGAGACTGTTAGAGGAGTAGTTGAATGAAGTACATCACAGAATTTACCGAGCAACAATTATATGCTCAAATATTTGACAAAAAAAATGAATGCTGGATATTATGAGGATAGCCTACTAGACAGAGTTACAAACTATAGTTTTGTCGACTTGGCTATGCCTACAGTCTAACAGTTAGTGCTGTATATGAGGAATGACAACAAACAAATCAAATCAATGCCGGCAATTCATGCTGAGGTATATGTTCCTTTGTTAAATAAAATAACCTGTGAAATATCCTACTCATGGGTGGGCAAGCAGAAGAAGATCATCGCTCTGCATTGAAATTGAAGTAGTGTTGCTTTCACCACATCCGCCCCAGCAAGTGTGTGATTAAGTATTGGTGTACATTTAATTTAGTTACACCTCGACAATAAGTCACACAGCCCGGGGGAAGAGGGTTAGGGTCCGTTGATTGGATGGGAAGGGGGATTTTGGGAAAGGTTTGACATAGAAAAACAGTATGCATACATAGACAAACAAACGACAATCATTGAAGACTACCATACCATATCCATTCCATATGTTAAGGTATAAAAAAGGAAATGCATGCATGATGAGACCCGGATTACATACACTTCTATTTCTTGTTCTGTTCCGGCCTTAAAACTTTAACAGATAGCAAATAGAAATTTTAAATATTGGTAGTGAAGAATCGTAAACACAGAGCAAACGTAATGATGATTGATAATAACAACTCCAAGAACACACTGTTGTAAAGAATGTATACAAGATATTAATCAAATTATTTAAAAGAAGTGAAAAGTGGATACTGTTACTGTCTTATCCTGGTCAAAAATGTGGACTGGTTTTTTGCATCTCGGCATTCCTCTTGCTCCTCTCGTCCATCAATCTTGGGTGTGTCGCCTCACCACTCGCCACTGCCCGGCTGGAATAAAAAGGTGATTGATTGGTAAGGTAATTAATATGCATTGTAATGTTTTACAAAGTTTTGGACAAGGCCCGGCCTGTAATTTTAGATTGAAAACCAAAGGGGATATTCAGAAAGAAAGTGAAAACAAATGCACAAGTGATGGTGTAGTGCAACAAGAACACTTTCCGAGGTGGCATGTATGCATATGCATCATCTCTACTGTAGTCTGTTTCCAGCATAGACCTTCAACAGTAACAGGAGAGATCAGGCCCACAGTGCTTACCATTAGCACATCCTACGTTAACACTTTAGAGTCCTTTTTTTTTTCTCTCAAAGAGTTGGACAAACGCAAAGCACATTATCCATTCCAGACATAGCATTTTACAGTTAAAGTTAGTAAAATCAATGCACTGCAGTCATCCCACCGCTACACTCTATTCAACTTCTACACAGACATTTGGGTGTGCTGTGGTTGTGGTTCACGTGTTTACCTTTAGGCTTTTCCGTTTTATGCCACTCATGAAACATCCTCCTGACTTCATCATCAGCTCTGATACTTCTACTGACTGAAGATCGGCCTGCAGTACAAGTGTAATTTTTAGAACACAACAAGAGTAGAAATATAAATATTACTGACTTGAGTCATTCTTTATTGTGTACAGAAAGATAGATTAACACTAGTACACTTTGACATCATTCACTTTGTGCACAACAAACAACGCAAACACAAAGATCAATAGCTCAGAGTCAGGTGTCCAATGCATGCCATTAATTATCATCATTTATTACCTGTTACTTCTCATCTTAAGTTAACGGGCCGTCTCTTTCGCCATCATCATGACGGACGGTGCTGTTTAAGTCACAGTCATTTGCATTGCGCAGCAGATTGAGTGAGTCCCCTTCCTGTATTGAATTAAAAGCAATGTATCACCAAGATGCAGGAGAAGTACACATTTCTTGTTTGCCAGAAGAGGAAAATTAGTAATTACTAGTGTGTTCTGTAGAAAGTTGATTAGTGGCAGTGCACAATTACATCAATTCATGCGAAACACACCACAAAATCTACATCATTCAGTCTGCTATTCTGCGGCCAATGCATGGCATCAATCATTACCTGTTGCATCTCATCTCGTTAACGCTGCAGGCCGTCTCTTTCGCCATCATCATGATGGACGGTGCTGTTAAGTCACAGTCATTTGCATTGCGCAGATTGAGTGAGTGCCCTTCCTGTATTGAATTAAAAGCAATGTATCACCAAGATGCAGGAGAAGTACACATTTCTTGTTTGCCAGAAGAGGAAAATTAGTAATTACTAGTGTGTTCTGTAGAAAGTTGATTAGTGGCAGTGCACAATTACATCAATTCATGCGAAACACACCACAAAATCTACATCATTCAGTCTGCTATTCTGCGGCCAATGCATGGCATCAATCATCACCTGTTGCATCTCATCTCGTTAACGCTGCAGGCCGTCTCTTTCACCATCATCATGATGGACGGTGCTGTTAAGTCACAGTCATTTGCATTGCGCAGATTGAGTGAGTGCCCTTCCTGTATTGAATTAAAAGCAATGTATCACCAAGATGCAGGAGAGAAGTACACATTTCTTGTTTGCCAGAAGAGGAAAATTAGTAATTACTAGTGTGTTCTGTAGAAAGTTGATTAGTGGCAGTGCACAATTACATCAATTCATTCATGCGCAACACACACAACAAAATCTACATCACTCAGTCTGCTTTTCTGCGGACAATGCATGGCATCAATCATTACCTGTTGCATCTTATTTTCAGTTAATGGCCAGTCTCTCTCGGCTCTGAAGGAGGATAGCTATAGAAGTCATCAGATTCATGGTCCACTTGTTTTGGAAGGACGAGGAAAGTTTGAATTTGTTGTTACCATCATCCAATCATCATTCATGAGGGAAATGGAATTGACCAGGAGATGCAGTATGATCGAGCGGAGGAGCTGGATTCTGAGGACTGTAGTGTCAAATGGCAGACACCTGAAACTTGTATCTTAAATTAGAAGATTAGAAGACGGTGATAATGCATTGGTTGCGATTCACAAGTTTATAACCGGAACAACAGACACAAACAAAGGGGGAAAAAAGGGAGGAAGACAGTAAGTGCGAGCCTAATTGTCAGGGAAGTATAGCTCGTCCTCAAACTCTGGGGGATCGTCCAGTAGTAGGTAATCATCTGACACAATACTTCCGTCACCTGAGCCGCTGTCCTCATCTTCCTCTGTTGATTCATGCATTGTGTAATTCGGTGGTATGAAGTGCTGATTCATTTTGATCATTGTTAACCTCTCCACGTTTTTGGGAGATAGACTGGTCCTTCTCAAGGTTACAATGGAACCAGCAGCACTGAAAACACGTTCGGAAGAGACACTTGCGACAGGGCAAGCCAGATAGCTTATTGCCAGCCTGCTGAGCTGTGGCCATTCAGACCTTTTCCTATACCAATACTGCACTGGGTTTTGATCAACGTACACCTCTGTTGGGTCGTCCAGATAGGCCTGGACCATCCGCTCAATGTTCAGGGTTGCTGCTGGTAAGCTTTTGTGCTGTTTTTTCTGTGCATCAGCACTGTGCTTACGGCCCATCTTTACATACCAATCTGATAATGATTGTACTCGGCTGAATGATCCAGTTATTGTTTTTGTAGTCGATGGTGATGGTGAGTGTTGCGATTGTGAGCCAACCGCACTGCCCTCAGCCGACGAAGTTGCACTTGATTCTGCATGGCCTGCTTCAGTATCAGTACTTGTTGTGGGTTGATGTGGCAGGCTTTTAATTAGCAGCCCTTCGTTTTCAAACTTGTTGGCTGCTTCAGCTATACAACTTTTGTAGCGGGCAACATCAGTGTCGGAAAAAGAAAGGAATAGTCCTAATTTTGCACGTGGATCCAGAATTGTGGCACAAATGTAATGGTCTTGTGACAAAATTTTATTTTGTATCCTTACATTTTCTGATAAGCGCCTGGATAAGCTCTCCACCAAGTCATGGGCTTGCCTTCTGTCCTCTACACCTTTGTAGGATTCAGACACATTATTCAGCTCATGCTCTAGCATTTGCAACAATGGGATCGCTTGGCCCATTGTACAGTCCTCCTTGCTGACTTCACGTGTGAAGACCTCAAAAGGAGACAGCATCTCAGTCAGGCATTGAATTAGGGTCCATTGCTCCCTCTGAAGGGTCATGCCTTTAACACTAGCATCACTGCTTCTGTACCAGACATAATCATTGAGTGACCTGTGCTGTTCGTACAGACGATCAAGCATGTAATACGTTGAGTTCCAACGTGTTGCCACCTCCTGGATGAGTGCCTTGACTGGCACCCTACGCTCACGTTGGAGGATCCTCAGCTCCTTCCGAGCTTTAAAAGAATGGCTGAAATGAGTGCATATTCTTCGGCAGATGGACAGTAAATTGCTTACTATGGGTTCTTTTTTCAGAAAGTCTTGCACTATAATGTTTATGCAGTGTGCCAAACACGGAACCCTGAAATAGGAACCAAGTTCCATGGCCTTAAGTACATTACTGCCATTGTCTGTGGCAACAAAACCAATACCAAGCCCTCTGGGCTGCAGCCATTCCAAAACCTTGGTGCGAAACTCTTCTAAAATGTTTTCAGCCGTATGAGATTTCTCCATGGCGAACATGGCTACAGTTGCATGTTTCCGAGTACCTTCAAAAATCGCAGCTGTGTCAACAACACCTCGTGCAGATAGTTGATCTTTAACCCCCACAAAAGAGATCCAGTGTGCAGTGATACACATGTAATCTGTGGCTTGGCAACTGGTCCACATGTCTGTTGTCAGGTGGATATTGTGCACAGCACTCTTCTGCAAAGCTTGTCCAACCAATTCCAGCACATCATGATGTAGTGCCGGAACAGCAATTCTTGCGAAATAGGACCGGCTTGGAACTTTCCATTTCGGGCAGATGGCAGACACAAATTCAAGGAAACCCACCCCTTCCACAAATGAAAAAGGAAGAAGGTCCAGCGCTAACATTTTAGCCAGCTTCGCATTGTACAATCGTGCCGTTGGGTGGTTGCGTTGGAACTGCCCCTCCAACCTAAACATGCTGTCAATGGTAGGCTGGCTTACTTTCCTTAGTGGTGCCATTAACCCACTAAGGCTCAACGACACAGATTGTCTCATTGAGGTACTCGCCGCCGGTCGCCTTGGTGTCTCACCCACACTCTGAGTATGGCTCTTACTGCGGTGCCACTCTGATGTTACTGAGGAGGATGTGGGCGTTACCACTGCAGTGACTGCACTACTGGAGACAGGGCTAGAAATGCCTCCCTGTTCTTCACCTGCCACCACAATAATATCGCTCCCTGATTCCTGACCAACTTCAAAGGGTTTAGTTTTCCTACTTTCTTTTAACTTAAGTAGGTGATCCTCCCACACAATAGTGTGGTGTATTCTGAGATGACTTGCTTGTCCTCCGGTACCATAGTTTGTACCAAGCTTACCACGCCGAACACCTTGCCGACAAATTGCGCATATAGCAATGGTCTCCTCCTTGGCGCTAACAGAAAAGAAGTCCCAAACTGGGGAGGAGAACTTTCTGGCACTGCTGGATGTGCCACTTTCAACACCAGATGAACTTGAGGGGGTCCTTGAAAATATGTGACCCTGTCCACCTACACTGTGACTTTTACTACCACTTCCTACTGAGGTGGTTGAGCTGGATGTAGGTCCCTGCCGGGCCTTGGAAAATATGGCAGCTGGAGGTAGTGGTGGTGTAACCTGTGTTGGTGAGATCCGTGCTGCATCCCACTCAGTAGCAGCCTTTCTGGATAGGGTTAGAATGTCGGTCTCCAATCCCTTTGGGGCGGGAGTAATGTGCGTGATGACTGGCTCGTCTTCATCAACATCATCACCCCCCTCTTCTACATCTACCTCCATAACTCTAAGTTTTTCTGGGACCTTCCTTTTCAGAAGCAATGTCTTGTGGCGTACTTCACTCTCAGACCGAGCTGGTGGGACCCAAGTGTCATCACGATCATCAGAAGCGGGGCTTGAAGAAGAAGATGATGGACTAAGCCTCCTTTTCCTTGCTGGTGGTCTGGAAGACAATAGATGTTCTGAAACAGTGGTTTGACTTCGCTCCGCTTTGTCTGCAGGAAGCTCGATTTCCTGAAATGCCCCTACGTCAGGAGCAACAACTACTATGGTGGGCTGTTGTGGCGGCTGCTGCTGTTCTGGTTGCGGCGGCTGCTGCTGCTGTTCTGGTTGCGGCGGCTGCTGCTGCTGGTCTGGTTGCGGCGGCTGCTGCTGTTCTGGTTGCGGCGGCTGCTGCTGCTGTTCTGGTTGCGCCGGCTGCTGCTGCTGTTCTGGTTGCGCCGGCTGCTGCTGCTGTTCTGGTTGCGCCGGCTGCTGCTGCTGTTCTGGTTGCGCCGGCTGCTGCTGCTGTTCTGGTTGCGCCGGCTGCTGCTGCTGTTCTTGTTGCGGCGGCTGCACACTGATCTGCTGAGTTTGCGCCTGCGTTGAACTTGATTGTGTACTACTTTGCGGTAATGACATTTCTTCAACATCGCTGCCCGTTAGTAGACTGGCTACCTCTGCGACAGTAAAGCCCTTGGGCCTAGGTTGGTGGGGTTGCTGGACCGCTGTGCTGCTCCCAGCTTGGTTCCCGGACAACGCTTTGGTGCCAAAAAAAACCTTGGCCGGCACACCACCAGTCGTGGTTAATGGCACTTCCTTTTTCTGTTCCTTCTTCTCACCAGCAACTTTCTTGGTACTGGACCTGGTACCTTTCTTTGGGGCCATCTTATTCCGACGTCAGGCAGGAGGCAGATGCACAACAAGTTCTGGTCACACGTGGGCGTGATGCGCAGCAGGACTTCTGTCTGGCTGGCAGTACAACGGGTAGCCAGGTGATGCCGATGACACCTCCTACTCTGTCTTTTGTGCACCTAAAAGCAAAGAAGACAGGAGAAGAACATCAGTGAAATGTTGCATTTGTTTTTGTGGTTCAGTTACTTAGTACTGTACTAGTGCAAACAAAAGATAGTCTAGCCATTTATGATTTTTTTTTAACTAGAGCTATGTTATACTACTAGTACTGTGTACAGCCACACTACACTCTCAGGAAGGTGATGTCTAAAAATTCAACAGATCACATAGAAAACACTTGATCAATAAAGCTGTGGCTACCTGCTCTGGTAGCAGTGGATGAAAGCAGGCCTGCTGGCAGACAAGGCCAGGCAAGCTTGCAGGCCTAGGCCTCAAAATGGCCACCAGCCACATGGCGAGCCCCAACAACATCAGCAAGGCCACCCCAAAATACACACTTCCCCAACTCAATCCAATGCCATCCATGCCCAAAATGATGTCTAAAATCAACAGAACACACAGAAAACAGTAGATTACTAAAGCTGTGGCTACCTGCTCTGGTAGCAGTGGATGAAAGCAGGCCTGCTGGCAGACAAGGCCAGGCAAGCTTGCAGGCCTAGGCCTCAAAATGGCCACCAGCCACATGGCGAGCCCCAACAACATCAGCAAGGCCACCCCAAAATACACACTTCCCCAACTCAATCCAATGCCATCCATGCCCAAAATTATGTCTAAAATCAACAGAACACACAGAAAACAGTAGATTACTAAAGCTGTGGCTACCTGCTCTGGTAGCAGTGGATGAAAGCAGGCCTGCTGGCAGACAAGGCCAGGCAAGCTTGCAGGCCTAGGCCTCAAAATGGCCACCAGCCACATGGCGAGCCCCAACAACATCAGCAAGGCCACCCCAAAATACACACTTCCCCAACTCAATCCAATGCCATCCATGCCCAAAATGATGTCTAAAATCAACAGAACACACAGAAAACAGTAGATTACTAAAGCTGTGGCTACCTGCTCTGGTAGCAGTGGATGAAAGCAGGCCTGCTGGCAGACAAGGCCAGGCAAGCTTGCAGGCCTAGGCCTCAAAATGGCCACCAGCCACATGGCGAGCCCCAACAACATCAGCAAGGCCACCCCAAAATACACACTTCCCCAACTCAATCCAATGCCATCCATGCCCAAAATGATGTCTAAAATCAACAGAACACACAGAAAACAGTAGATTACTAAAGCTGTGGCTACCTGCTCTGGTAGCAGTGGATGAAAGCAGGCCTGCTGGCAGACAAGGCCAGGCAAGCTTGCAGGCCTAGGCCTCAAAATGGCCACCAGCCACATGGCGAGCCCCAACAACATCAGCAAGGCCACCCCAAAATACACACTTCCCCAACTCAATCCAATGCCATCCATGCCCAAAATGATGTCTAAAATCAACAGAACACACAGAAAACAGTAGATTACTAAAGCTGTGGCTACCTGCTCTGGTAGCAGTGGATGAAAGCAGGCCTGCTGGCAGACAAGGCCAGGCAAGCTTGCAGGCCTAGGCCTCAAAATGGCCACCAGCCACATGGCGAGCCCCAACAACATCAGCAAGGCCACCCCAAAATACACACTTCCCCAACTCAATCCAATGCCATCCATGCCCAAAATGATGTCTAAAATCAACAGAACACACAGAAAACAGTAGATTACTAAAGCTGTGGCTACCTGCTCTGGTAGCAGTGGATGAAAGCAGGCCTGCTGGCAGACAAGGCCAGGCAAGCTTGCAGGCCTAGGCCTCAAAATGGCCACCAGCCACATGGCGAGCCCCAACAACATCAGCAAGGCCACCCCAAAATACACACTTCCCCAACTCAATCCAATGCCATCCATGCCCACAATGATGTCTAAAATCAACAGAACACACAGAAAACAGTAGATTACTAAAGCTGTGGCTACCTGCTCTGGTAGCAGTGGATGAAAGCAGGCCTGCTGGCAGACAAGGCCAGGCAAGCTTGCAGGCCTAGGCCTCAAAATGGCCACCAGCCACATGGCGAGCCCCAACAACATCAGCAAGGCCACCCCAAAATACACACTTCCCCAACTCAATCCAATGCCATCCATGCCCAAAATGATGTCTAAAATCAACAGAACACACAGAAAACAGTAGATTACTAAAGCTGTGGCTACCTGCTCTGGTAGCAGTGGATGAAAGCAGGCCTGCTGGCAGACAAGGCCAGGCAAGCTTGCAGGCCTAGGCCTCAAAATGGCCACCAGCCACATGGCGAGCCCCAACAACATCAGCAAGGCCACCCCAAAATACACACTTCCCCAACTCAATCCAATGCCATCCATGCCCAAAATGATGTCTAAAATCAACAGAACACACAGAAAACAGTAGATTACTAAAGCTGTGGCTACCTGCTCTGGTAGCAGTGGATGAAAGCAGGCCTGTTGGCAGACAAGGCCAGGCAAGCTTGCAGGCCTAGGCCTCAAAATGGCCACCAGCCACATGGAGAGCCCCAACAACATCAGCAAGGCCACCCCAAAATACACACTTCCCCAACTCAATCCAATGGCATCCATGCCCAAAATGATGTCTAAATTCAACAGAGCACACAGAAAACAGTAGATTACTAAAGCTGTGGCTACCTGCTCTGGTAGCAGTGGATGAAAGCAGGCCTGCTGGCAGACAAGGCCAGGCAAGCTTGCAGGCCTAGGCCTCAAAATGGCCACCAGCCACATGTCCAGGCCCAACAACATCAGCAAGGCCACCCCAAAAAACACACTTCCCCAACTCAATCCAATGCCATCCATGCCCTAAATGTGATTGAAAATGAAATATATTCAAAAAACAAAAGGAACAGTTGCTTCATCATGCACACACACACCCATGAGGCCATGCCCATGGCTAGCTCGGGCCTACTACTACAACCCACAAAATTAAAATAAATAAAAAAAAAAAAAAAGGAATGATGATAATTAATTATCAAAAATAAATTGTAGTTACACAACAACTGCAATGCCCACAATCAAACACAACAACCACTTACTTGTAAAATATCCTATTCCAAAAATCCTGAAATCCAATTGCAATGATGCAGCAGACAAAAAGAGAGATCTTTCCAGCTCCAAATCCAAAGGCAGAATGAGCAGGAGATGGACAAAGCACTGGGAGGAGCCTGCTGGACAGGAACAGGAAGTTGGAGAATCTGTGTCACTTCCTCCCTCTCTCCACTTTGTAAAAAAAAAATGACTCCTGGAGTCCTTGCACAAAAAAGGAAAGCCAAATGTGAATGTAAGGAGTTCTTTTCATCCAAAATCAGTATTTGCAGATGGTTTCATGCTGCTAGAGCCGATATTCCTCTCCAAATTGTAAATTTTACGTTGTTGAGTTCTCCAGCTTCACATTACTTCCGCCGGCGTGTCGAAAACGATATGATCGCGTTCTCTTCTTTGTCCCTGTCGCGTTGGATATGACGTGTTCGCGGTCTCTTTCTCCTGTTCGCGTTCGATTTCATGTGCCCGCGTCCTCATTCTCTGGCTCGCGATGTAGAATGACATGTTCGAGATCTCAATCTTCTCATACTCGCGCGGTGCATGATCGCGAGAAGAAAGACCTGATCGCGCGACAAATGACGTGATCGCGTGAAAAATGACTTGAATGCGGCCGCGAACTCTCGCGAGACAGCGCAAAATGGCTACCAAAATCCAACATCTCGTGGAGAACGCGACCGGGTCAAGAAAACTTGTCGGAGAACGCAGGGATTCAGGTAAGGCGATCGCGCGCGCGCGAGAATGTATTGTTTTACAGCGCGAGCAAGAAAAAAATTATCGCTAAGCTGCGGAATGCGGAAATTTTGACATTTTCGCGCTTTCCGCGGAACGCGAGAATGCCAAAATATCGCAACTTCCGCGAACGGAACGGAATTTTGGCCCAGGCCTAGAGATTTCGCTGACCGGGAGGAAGATGTCCTTAAGCACTGGTGCTGGTAGCGGTATTAATGGTAGCGCGGACTAAGGCTCTCTTGGTTCAACGCTTAGTTGTGGCAATGGTGGCTCTCCCCAGCACATCACCATGCATGCCTCCATCTACATTTCCCCCCTCGAGGCAACAAAGTCCTTTAACTCCTGTAGCGGCGGTACCTTCAAACAAGCATTTGCAATGCAATAGGTCTAGCATTAGTTAAATGGAGAGCTATTGGCTTTGCAAATGGAAAAGAAATGCGGCGTCCGCCTTCCTTTGTTTTTCTATTTATTGACTTTTGTGGCAATGGCGACAAGCTGCAGTTTAGCTTTAGATGTTTAAAGCTGAAGCACGGCGTGCCGTCATTGCTACAAAAGTCAGTATATGGGAAAGTCTATCCCAATACTAAGATCTCTGAGTGCAACAGTCCAACTGAGATTCCCCGCTCTTCTGAAAGTAATGTGGAAGAATAAAATGTTTACCTATAACGACCCTAAGGAGGTAGGGATTTTTATTGATCAAATTAAGGCTCAGGGATTAAGTATATATATTTTTTTTCTTGTTTACGTCCTTCCAGAGGAGGGTGTGAGCTCCACTGGGTGGTTCTTCATCAGGCCCAGGGCATCGTCAGGGAGGGTTCCCTTGGGGGGGGTCACAGCTGGAGAAAATTATTTTTGGTTTTAACTGGGTGGGGAGCATATTAGAGGGGAATAAAGTCCTTATTTGTTTAACCTAAAGGATATTGTAAATATAAATGGAGTAGAGCTTGAGCAAGAAAACTGCTGGTTGCCTGTAATATTTGTAATATCTGTAATGGTGGGCCGGATAAAATCTTAATGCCTCCTTTAACATCAATTACAATTTTAATGTGGAATGTTAATGGACTTAGAGTTCTGGGTAGACAGAGGAGAATCCTCCAATATCTGAGTCAATCGAAGTATGATATTATCATCCTCCAAGAAACACATTTAGCCTCTGACGAATGGGAGACAATTTGATCCAAGCAGAAATGGATCGAAAGCTCCATTCATACACCCCAAACGTGTTATACCAAAGTAGTGGCCTTCATTTTCAAACACTCGGCTAAAGCAACACTAGGGGATGTTAAGACAGACACCAAGGGGTGATGGATTATTGCTGATGTTAAAATCCAAAATGAGTGGCTTACCCTTGTAGGGTATTATGGTCCGAACATAGACAACTATGGCCCTCTAAATATTATTTACAGTGATCTGATTCAATCCAACTTTCCTATCATCATCGTGGGCGATTTTTAATATTCTTTTGAATCTCATTCTTGATAAGTCTAAAGGGGGAAGGGTAGTGTCCACAAAGATGGGTTCTTTCATTAAAGTGTTAATGAAAAGACCTAGGCCTGATAGATATCTGGAGAAAGAAATACGTGGGATTGGGTGGCCCCTCGGACTTTACATTCCATAATAAAAACCATGGGCACTTTTCCAGGATTGATTTCTTCCTGGTAGATGGAAGACTGTTGATTTACATCACTTCTACAACGCATGTCCCGGAGCACCTCTCTGATCACTCTGCTGTAGTCCTAGAGTTACAAATGGTGGGAGTTGTGTTAACTAAAAGGTGGACTTTTGATAAAGCACTACTCCTAGAGCCCCAAATAATCTTGCAATTGAGGAAAGAAACACTATCCGTTTTTAAATTAACAAAGATTCAGCTCCATTGCAGGTAATATGGGATGCCTATAAGGCATTTATTAGAGGTAGAGTAATATGTTTGGCAGCTAAGAAACATAAGGAGGGCAGAGTGATGATTAAGAAATTGGAATATGATATTTCTAGGGCAAGGAGTGAAAGCAAATCTCACCAAGGTAAGCAATTTCGCTGGGAGGAAAGCAGGGAGGTCATAGCTAAGAGACAGGTGCTAATAGACCACTTAGATGACATTTCCAGGAAAAAATGGGAAGCTAGCAAGCTTGCAAATTACAAATATGTTGAGGGACGCGGGAAGCTCCTTGCCTGGAAGGCCCAGATAAGCCAGACTAGGAATTTAAATAAGGAGGTAATTATCGTAGACTCAGGCGAGATTTCCTCAGATAACTCCAAAATAAAACAGGTTTTTGAAGTTTTTTTTCAGGGTTTATACACAGAGGACCTACTGGTCTGGCAGTCTCAAATGAAAAAATATATCAAAGGTATAACCTTACCATCTCTCTCAGAAGATCAAACTAGTCTGCTAAATCGGAACATCTTTCTGGCAGAACTTAGGACCGTGATGAAACATCTAAAAAGAGGTAGTGCCGCTGGGACAGATGGTATCCCCAATGAATTCTATGTGGCTTTGATTGAGGAGATTGCCCCTGTCTGTGTGTTCCTGCTCGACAGGATCTTCTCAGATAATAATCCAATCCCTATGTCCTGGGATGAGGCCGCTACCTCCTTGATTTTAAAGCCAAATAAAGACTCAAGAAAATGCGAGTCATATAGGCCCATCTCCCTGCTGAATTGCGATTATAAAATCTTTGCATAAATCCCAGCGGGGAGGTTTAAACCTGTAATGAGTACTTTGATTCATCCTGATCAGAAGGAGTTCATCAGGGGCTGTCAACTTCATGATTTAGCGCATGAATTGATTGGTGTGATTTACATCGCATCCACCAATAGCCTACCCCTGATGATTTTTGCATTTGATGCAGCCAAGGCATTCGACAGGGTGAATTGGCCCTTTTTAAGCTACATGATCCGAGCTTTTGGGTTGGGGGATCACTTTTTCAGAGCTATTAGTAACATCTATAAAACCCCCACAGCTTGGTTCATTGTTAATTGAAACTTGACTAAGTCGATTAAGTTGGAGCAGGGGACGAGACAGAGGGGCCTCAATCCCCCTTAATTTTTTTATCTATATATAGAACCCTTGCCGTGCGTTTTTAGGGCTAGTCATATCTTTGCCCCATTTGGATGGGAAAAAAAGTTGCGCTATATGTGGACGATTTGATGATCTTCACTAGGGACTCCCCCGCTATTCTGCCTAGTCTGGAGAAAATTCTGACGAGTTTTGTAAGGGTTTCTGGTTACTTAATTAATGCCCAAAAAAACGAAATTATGTCATGGAATATGCAATCAAGTAACGTAACAGTTGAACAGCAAATCAGATATCTAGGCATACAAATTACACAAAACATCACTAAATTAGCCCAAATAAATCTCGACTTGAAAGAGTCGAAAGAGGCAAGAGGAAAGAGGCACCCGCATTATTAAGATCTTGGAGTGGTCTTCCACTGTCTATCCTGGGCCACTCTAATCAAATCAAAATGTCAATTTTGCTGAAATTTACATTTATCTTCGATGCGATCCACTTATCCTTTGACCACTCATCCTTGAAAGATTTGCAAGGGGTCATAACTAGTTTTCTCTGGTCCAACAAGGGGGTAAAGATTGCATGGAGGAAGTTGCGATGTGCAAAGTTAGAGGGGGTATAGCTAGCCCTGACTTTTGTTTCTATTGTTATGCCTTTCAATTAAAGAATGTAAGGTCCTTCTTGTTTAACTCCACTTGCTTTCCTCCCCTGTTCCCAGTGATGTCCAAAAGTACTCCTCAGGGCAGGATCGCTGTTTGTTTAAGTATGGGCACGCAAATTATTTTAAAAAAAATTAAACTTAAAGTCCTAATATCTGCTTGTGAAGTTTGGTACCATGCCAGAAAGATTCTTAAGATTCCATACTATAGTGCGGGTGGTCCTATCTGGAACTCTCCAGGCACTCCTGTATGCCTGAAAGATAGTTTATTGATTCCTTTACTGGAAGAAGGTATTCTGAAATGAGGTCAACTGCTACAAGATAATAAACTTCTTCCATAGGATGTACTCTGTTACACCATGAATCAAAGACTCTCAAGATTTAAGTTTTATCAGCTATCCAGTTGGGCCGTTAAGTTGGATAAGGAGGGGGAGGTAAATGAAGAACATGAGAATATGCTACGAGGCCCCCACCATCAACGTAAACAGGTTTCCAAATGGTATTGGCTTTTGGTTAAGAGTGAGCCACCACTAGTACCCATTGAGGAGTCCTGGAGAAGAGACCTGCCTTTGTTCAACGTAACACACTTATGGCAAGTATCAATGCACACTTTATGGAATGTGGTTAAAGCTGCCCATCTCAGGAGAAATCATATGTTTACACTAAAATGGGATGATAGGAGCCGACGGCCGAAATGGCCGCTAGGAGCTGCAGCTCCGTAAAGACTCGAGCACCGCAGCACTAAAAGGCTACTATTTTCAAAACTAAGTCTATCCAAAAATGAATTTTCTGAGACCGGAATACCAGCAGCTGTGTTTGAGCTGAAAACTGCTGTGTTAATTCAGCCCTTGTAATCTTCGGGACCTGATGCGCAAAATGGCACCGGCAGATATTTAACTCGAAATCAGCCGGGCGGAGAGCAATTTAATTCCCCTCTGGGTTTGACCTACAACTTGAATTGGCCCTTTAAACTCCTGAACTGTGAAAACCCCGCTGAACTCCAAGGGCGATCTCCACCTGACTGCACTTGCCGTAGTTCCAGTCCTGGCTGTGTCCATTTCACCCCGAGTGACATCAATACTGACACGTCGAAACCGGACATCTAAACCGGACTCCTTTTGCTGACCAGATTGCACGGTGTTTTTGTGGTCTTCCTCTGGGCCCCCGCAGGAGCCTTGGATGTGTTGATTGCGCCGGGGAGTCTTCTACCGCAGTGACTGATACAGCCCCGGCGCTGCCAGCAGTTATGGGAGGTGAACATGGCTCCGGAGCTCCTCTGTATCAGAGCAACGGGGGCTGTATAGGGCATCCCTCCTAACTTAGTGATCTGGCCTGGGAACTTTGTTTGAGGCCGATTTTCTCACCGAGAAGCCCTCTCTGGGCAGTGTCTGACCTCAAGATGGCGGCTAGGGCCTTCCCTGATTACCACGCGGAGGGCTCCTGAGACTTCGGGCGACTCCCAAACCTAGCAGTAGGGGTTCTCCAGCTGATAACCCCTTGCTATGGCGCTTTATTCTTGGGGCATTTTGTGACCTGGGTATCATCTTTAAGGATGGGCCTGGACAATGCCTGACCTTGAGATGGTGCCTTCGCCTTTTTAACTCCGTTCTGCTCGCAGCCTTCGCCGGTTCTCTGGTGGCTACCACCACCAGACGTCAAGCCCCCGATTGGACTGCACCTTGATAACATCAAAACATTTACCCCCACCCACACCTGGGTTCTGATCTGACTGCGGCTCTCATCTCTCCTACTCCCCATTTGAACTTGACCATCTTTCGATAAACCCTGATCATCATCCTGACAGCGGAGTCCGAGCACTTTGGCTGATGCTCAGTGGAGCTGCCTCGACAGCTATAGAGGAGATCGGCCCTGGTTCACCCCCTCTGCCGTCACTTACCCTGCCGGTCATTGGGCACAGTTTTTCCCCATCTCCCTGTTCATGTCTCTTTTCCTCCCCCTCCCACCTATGAACTACCGTAACATTGACTTTCTGTCCTATGTTTTATCTATGCTCTTGTAACAGATGTAACTTGTAACATGTAACTCACCGTTTCTCATGTAAAGCACTCTGATACCTCCGGGTCAAGCCAGCGCTATATAAAACTCAAATAAATAAAAATAAAATACACTCCATAGGGCAATCTGGACCCTGAAGAAACTTTCAAAATTGGAAGCTGAAGGGCGGAAGGTCTGCCTTAAGTGTGCCTTGGGTTATGCAGAAGACTTGCACATGTTCTGGCAGTGTTCTTCTATCCAGGGCTTCTGGAACAATGTTGGTAAGACTATTTCGGAGGTCTTGGGGCGAGAGATTAAGGTAAACCTGATTTTGGTCATTTTTGGGGTCATCCCACTCGAGGTGAGATCACCGAGTGTGCGCTTGGCTACTGAATGTTTTTACTTGTATTATTTTAAAAATAACAAAGCAACTAGTAAACCGTTACCGTTTTTAAACTGTGTCATTTTAAAAACTGTGTTTTAGCCCTTGCGTGATTTGTACATCTGAGGATTGATTGTGTAATTAGCAAGCTTACCGCTTTCTGCCCGCCCCGGTCCATCCCGGCTGTGTGCCATTTGTGTGGAGGGCGGGGCAGAGTGTATCAGGACACATCACTTCCAGTCTAGCGGGCAGAGGCGTGTCTTCCGCCGGACTGCCTACTAGACACCAATGTGCTCGCGACCACGCCGCTGGCGTGCCGAAGGCGTGCCTAAGTCAAGCCCGTCTGCGCCCGTCCGTGCCCGACCGGGACCAGGGGCCAGAAACCCTGGGGCAATAAGGTCAGACACAAGGATTAGATACTCCAAAGAGGAATTACTTGAACTGCGTACATCTGTCAGCACTGGATGCAGACATAGTACGAATGTTGATAACATGGAATCTACATGCATACAATGTAAAGCAATACTTTTACATAGGACACCTACTATTAAGGAATCTAAAATATAACTAGCTCTTTTAAACTGTAGGTCATTGGCCAAACACAAGCATGAGATATGTGATCTCCTTATTGAAAAATGGCTCAACGAATACTCGACACCCGATATAAAAGCCTCAGTCCCGAATGACTATCACATAGTAAGGCAGGATAGAGAGGTCCAAAGAGGCGGGGGGATCGCCATAATCTATAAAGATGACATGCTACGCGAGGTCAAACAAGCAGGCTTAGATAAATGTGAGGCTTTCTTTTTCACTCTGTCTACGGTAGAGGGCAATACCATGACCGGATTCCTTATCTATCGCCCACTGGGCCAGACAGCTCAGTTTGTGGCTAGTTTGGAGGACAAGATAGTACACCCAGCTCTGAGACACAACAAATTCTTGATACTAGGAGACCTAAATATACACTTCGACGACACTGACAACCAAGAAATAGGTGCATTTTGTAAAGATATGCTCACACTAAATCTAACACAGAGAGTAGAAACCCAAACGCACCAAGGAGGACACATATTAGATCCAATCTTCACCAACTCCGAGGAGGTTGAAATAGGAACCCCCTGGCCAGTTCCATGGTCAGACCATTTTGTAATCCCTTTCACAGTGCCATCTCACAGAAGGAGGGCCCCGCTTTCTAAGGAGGTAAATACCACTAGAAAGTGGAATAACTTTAACCCCACATCCTTCGCACACGCATTGGGGGAGCAAAAACTAACGCTAGATAATAACACTGACATAGCGAATGATCAGATTGAGGCCTGGATCACTAATGCTCTAGATAAAGTTGCACCTTGGAGCACTAGAATCCCCAAGAGAGATAAAGCTACTGTACCTTGGTTCAATGATGAACTACGTAGGGCAAACAAAAGATGTAAAAAAGCAGAACGAAATTGGAGGAAAACCTATTGTATTAGGTTAAAAGAAGAATACAATAAGGACTTAAAAGTTTAGCACTCGTTGATAAAAAAAACTAGACGTGACTTCTACTTCTACTCGGATAAAATTGAAAACGCCGATAACTCCCACAAGGAACTGTTTACTATCTTAAAATCCCTCAAAAATCAAGATGAGAAAAGAGTTACCACCTCCTCCAAAGAGATCTGCAATGAAGTGGCGGATTTCTTTGCCAACAAAGTAACGAAGATATACGCGTCTTTTCCGACTGAGGCTCAATTGGGCAGCAATCAGTCCACTGGCAACCAGGGAAGTTTGCCGGAGTAACACTAAATGAATTTATAATACAGGAGAGGGAAGAACTAACAGACACTATTAATGGAATTAAATCGGGATAACCCCGGGATCCAGCACGACCTGAAAGAGTATTGGTAGGGATAGACATGATCTTGCCATACATCTCCGAACTGATCCGCCGCTCCTTCAGGACTGGAACAGTTCCTTTAAGTTGGAAACAGGCCATTGTTAAACCACTTAGGAAGAAACCCTCACTTGATTTCACTGTACTAGATAACCTACGTCCCATTTCATTACTACCTTTCATGGCAAAGATCGCGGAAAAAATCACCAATAAACAACTGGTGGATCACATTAACGCTAATGATCTATTTCACCCCTCTCAATCAGGTTTTAGAAAGGCGCACTCCACTGAATCAGCCTTACTAATGGCAACTGAGACCCTATGAAAATATGCGTATGAAGGGAAGACAGCTGCGCTGATCCTATTGGATCTCAGCGCAGCATTTGACACCGTCTCACACCCCCTGCTACTACAGAGACTAGAGGCTTGTGGTATCAGGAGCAATGCCCTCAAATGGCTGACTTCCTTCCTATCCCAACGGAGCTTTCAAGTGGCCCAAGTTTCACATATATCAGACAGTCACCCATTACTGCAGGGGGTCCCTCAGGGATCTATTCTAAGCCCCACCCTGTTCAACATGTATATGGGACCACTAGCAGATTGTGTACAAAAGCATGAGATATCGAGCGTATCCTACGCTGACGATACTCAACTAATCGTTATGCTATCCCAAAATAGAGAACAGGCAGCGATTCGCTTTACAAAATGCCTAGAGGGAGTGGCAGACTGGATGACTGACCACTGCCTCAAACTTAACGGGAATAAGACCGAGGTATTGGTAGTAGGAAAAACACCCACCATATGGTCATATGCATGGTGGCCTGAAACACTAGGACAAGTCCCTCTGCCTAAAACAGAAGTAAAGAATCTTGGGATCTGGTTTGATTCCAAACTGTCCTTTGACAGCCAGATACGTAAGGTTGCTGGAAAGTGTTATGGAGCAATGAAAACCCTGAGGAAGGTTATAGATCTGCTCCCATTAAAAGCCAGGCAAACCATAGTCCATGCAATAATCACCTCTCAACTAGACTATGGAAACGTACTGTATCTGGGTGCCTCCAAGAGAGGACTAACTAAATTACAAAGGGTGCAAAATGCTGCTGCTTGTATGGTCCTCAGCCTCCCAATGAGAACGAATACGAGGAGGGCCCTGGCAACCCTCCACTGGCTGCCTATAGAGAAGAGAATCCTATTCAAGGCTATGTGCTACTGTCATCGCATACTCACACACAAAAGCCCTCGTTATCTTCAAACACTTCTGACAAGATACACCCCTGGACGTAACTTACGATCCAGGGATATGGCCTTACTGACTGTCCCTAGAATATTTAGAGCCAGAATGGGAGCCCGCTCCTTCAGGTACCTGGCAGCTAAATTATGGAACACTCTGCCAATCACCATGAGAACAGAACCTAGCGAAAACACCTTTCGTAGAACTCTGAAGACATGGCTATTTTCACAAAGTAGATCTCTGATTGGCGCGCACTGCTATTAGGTATAGATGGCTATCCTTTGGTGTCTCAGCGCGGGGACACACCGTCAGGTGTAACCAGGCGCTTTATAAATGAATAAATATAAATATAAATATAGTGACAGCTATAAGCTTTTTAACTTACAAGCGTTGCTACTTTTTCCTTTAATTCTTCTTGCAAGGAGGGAAATTTGCTTAAAATGGATTTCCACTCAACCCCAGTAATGCTAGATTGGGTTGCTTCAGTGAAACAAATTCATAGATTGGATCTTGCTGGTTCCTCGAGAAAAAGAATCAGAATGTCGGGGGTCTGGGATGGGTGGGTTAATAGTCTTGATAATATAATATCCTGAAAAATCACAATACTTATAAAGTTCAATGATTATGAAATAAGTGAGATTAGAGGAAGGGGTACGATCTTGGGGAGGTTGTCATTCCTCTCCACTAAATACCTTCCCTAGGATCTTTGCAGCTGGTTTTGACGGGTCCTGGAGGTGACCAAGTAATCAGATGGTACCGTTTCCCTCCTACAGGGGACCAAGACTGAACCGCTGGTCTGTTTAAAGATTTTCCACTTATTTATAAATGAGGAAAAAAAAAAGTCAATATATAGAAAAAAAAGTTGTGCAGCTGCCGTACTTTTTTATATTTATTTACTATTGTAGCAATCGCCACATGCCTCGCTTAAGCTTAATATGTTTAAAAGTAAAGTGCGGCATAGCACGATTGCTATAAAAGTAAATAAATTGAAAAGAAATGCGGCATCTGCCCACCTTTGTTTTTCTATTTATTGACTTAAGTAGCAATGGTGGCATGCCGTACTTTTGCTTTAGATGTTTAAAGCTAAAGCACGCTGTGCCGACATTGCCACAACAGTCAATGAATAGAGAAAAAAAGTTATGCAGCCGCTATCTTGTTTTCTATTAATTGACTTTTGTAGCAATCGCACTGCGCTTTAGCTTAAAATGTTTAAAAGTAAAGCATGGTCGGCTACAATTGCTACAAAATTAAATAATGGAAAATAAATACGGCATTCGCCCATTTATTTATTTATTTTTTGTAGCAATGACGGCATGTCGCGTTTTAGCTTTAGATGTTCAACACTAAAGGGCAGCGTACCATCATGGCCACAAAAATCAATAAATAAAAAAAGTTGTGCGCGTGCTATATCTTTTTTAATTTATTTACTTTTGTAGCAATCATGAAACGCCACATTTTAGCTCAAGATGCTGAAAACTAAAACGCAAAAACAACAGTTGATGGACAGAATGCAGAACAATGTCATACATTCACCCCAGTACAGAGATCTGGGCCTAAATCCATCGTTTTTTTGCTCACCATGCCATTCCAGTTTGAACCCAGCCATATGCAAATCAGTCTTGACCTTGTGCCTCATGGGAACAGTCCAGCCCGAACTGCCAAGTCAGGTCCTCCCTGGACTGTAAACAAGCATCCTAGGACCGGTTTGGGGGTTTCACCCCTCTTCAGCCAGGATAGCTTGAGTCCAGTGGCATGGAGAGCACGGGACTCACATCGGAGCATACCCGTCCCACTCGGGGTTACAAATGCAAAAACAACAGTTGATGGACAGAATGCAGAACAATGTCATACATTCACCCCAGTACAAAGATCTGGGCTTAATCCATAGTTTTTTTGCTCACCATGCCATTCCGGTTTGAACCCAGCCATATGCAAATCAGTCTTGACCTTGTGCCTCATGGGAACAGTCCAGCCCGACCTGCCAAGCCAGGTCCTCCCTGGACTGGAAACAAGCATCCTAAGACCTGTTTCGGGGTTTCACCCCTCTTCAGCCAGTGCTGAATGTCAATGTCTGTAGGTGGGTGGGTTAGGGTGACAGAGCGATAGACCCTGTACTGCAGTCATGACCTGTAGGTGTTTTAGGGTGACAGAGCTGCAGGATGGCCCTGTGCAGCAGTCAAGGACTGTGGGTGAGTTAGGGTGACAGAGCTACTGGATGGGCCCTGCTCTGTAGCCATACGGAAGCAAACAGGCACTGGTAAAACCAACATGTCTTGTTTCTGAATGAAAAAGCGAGATCTAAAAGTACTAATGTAGAAGTGTAATATATTAATGTTAGAGCAATGCTGGCAGCAGCGTAAGGTGCCATCAAACAGCCAAAACCGTTTTTGTTCCTCCCAGAGACTTATAAAATAATGTATTTGAATAGTGAAGAAAAATAAACGTGTGTAGAAAAAGTGACTAATTAAAAACGTTGTTTACATAATGATGCCAATTTGTACGCATATGACAAAACACATCTATATATTAATGGAAATTAGTTCATATTCTCCTTTTGAACATGAGTGTTACCATGAATGAATTACCTATTTACAAAAAGATGCCTTCAATGTCTGTAACAAGACTCGTATCACTGACGGCACTAGACACTAATCATTTATTAAAGCAATTAAGGGGCATATCAACAACAACCGGCGATAATTATCGCTAAGCGCACTTAGCGCTAGAATAATTATCGCCGGCTAGCGTTGATTTTTATCGCTGAGATAGCGTGCTATTAGCAACGCTTATCTCAATAGCGATAAAAATCCTCACGCTAAGTGGCTAACGTGAGATTATCGCTGGAAACCCAGCGATAATCTCACGTTAGCTTGTTGATAGGGACAGACAAACTTAGCCATGATATCCTCCTTCCATAGGATATCATGGCTAAGTCAGAAAAATACCAGATGTAAAAATGCAGCGTTAACCGCGGTTAGCGCTGCTTTTTTTGTCTCTAACAGGGTTAGCGATATTCTTGATAATAGGAGAAATGTCGCTTAGCGACATTTCTCCTATTATTTTACTCTGGAACGCCCCCTTTGCTTCTCATTAGAGATGCAAGGGGAAGCGTAGAGTAAAAGGGTGCTAACATGCAAATTTGCATGTTAGCACCCTGTTGTTGATAGGGTGCTAGTTTTATCTCTGCTTTTTTGGCTTTTAAAGCCAAAAAAGCAGAGATAAAGCCCTTGTTGATATGCCCCTAAGTGTCTTCCGTCCGTGTACCTATGGACCCTTCAAAAAAACAGATTTCTCTTTTCTAGTTGTGGATTGCAAGGATCAACATATGTAATAAGGGCCCACTTTCCGCATAGTGAAAAGCCTTCATCCGAGCATTTTGCTCACTTCAAAACAGCAAGTTATGGTCACTCTAAACAAACAGCAAGAACAGAAGTACGTCTGTACAGTGACACATTTTGTTTTACCTTTGGCACCTCTATCTCCCAGACCGTTAGATCGGATTATTTGGACTCCAGTCCCAGCTTGGGATCATGGTGACTTTCCATTGTCTTTCCCCGAGGACATCCGCTGTGCACGGAATCCATGCTATTTACATGTTATTTACATTTGAGCCTAAAGAACGTTATTAAATCAAATGTTTCTAATGCTCATCAGATCCCCATTTCAATGGCATTTCATCATCCAGTCGAGCATGGCAAAGTATGTACATCTCAACAAGCCTGAAGCTTGATTACACCCAATGAGCAAATATTGAAAGTACACAGGTTTACAACGCCCTGAACGGCAAATACAAAACAAGCATTTCCAATGCAATAGGTTTTGCATTTGCGAGAGTTTGACCTATTGGCATTGTAAATGACAATAGCTTTTATTGATTGTCATTTAAAATGCCAATAGCTCAAAGTCTAGCAAATACAAGACCTACTGCACAGTGGCAGCCGAGGAAAGCATGCCTACAGGAAGTCAAACATCAATTGCGACACATTCTGACTTGGTGCAGCTGTGTTGCCCTGAACTCGGCCCCTGTGCCCGCCCTCTGCCTGTAGCATCAGCCAAACAGCCGGCACACAAAATGAAAATGGCATGCCCTGCAGTTAAACAGATATAAAATTAAACAAGGGGCACCGGAGGGACGGTCCAAATATAAAACAGAAAGTGAAACACTCACTTGCAAGTGATGCCTCACATAAGTGCAGTGGCGGCTCGTGGAGGGAGTGCTGCGGGGCGGTGAGGTGGGGGAGGAGCAGGCTGGGGGGGGGTAGTAAACTACGAAATACGGCCGGAGGTAAGTAAACAAATAAATAAAACTAATTTTGTTGCGCGAGCTGCATCGCATTTAGCAATGCAGCGCGCGCAATGAAATTTGTTTCAGTTATTTATTTGTTTACTTACCTCTGTTCGACTGTAGTTTACTACCCCCACCCTGCTCCTCCTCGGCCCCGCCCCACCGACCCACAGCACTCCCTCCACGAGCTGCTACTGCATAAGAGGCTGGATTTCGTAGCGGGAGGCGAAGGCCTCTTCGCCGGGCTCGTCACTGATGATGCACACAGAGGCGTGGGCAATGGTAAAGATAGAAGAAGGGCACCGTCTTTTGTGTAGTTTCCTTCCCCCGCTGTGTCCGAACAAGGAGATCTGGCATGAAAATTCTATCCCGGCAGGCAGCTCCCAAAGTAAAAAAAACACACAAGCAAAGCCAGCGTATAGAAATGCTCACCCACTGGGACCCATCCTCAAATAGGCACACTTACATAAACGCCTTTTATCGTCACTCTGAGCCCGACCCTCACGAGACCGGTCCAACAGAGGGGATCAACAAATAATGTTTCCTTGCGGTGCATTGTATTACGTGCTTATGTTAGTGCAGACAACAACACGTCATCAGCATGAAGAGAAGAGTGGCCACAAGCTAGCAGAATATGCAGCAGAAGAAAAAGAAAAGAGTTCCACAAACAACATATGATCACAGAAGGTGCAATGAAACAGTACATTACCGGTGCTCCTTAGCCTTCAAAGGAAGTGATGTATCGGCTGTTTGAACTAGTTTGGAGGCACCAAAGAAGAGCGTCATGAGGGTCAACCAATGGTAAGCAGCAGGCAGGGGAAAAGTTGGATTATCAATTACAGCAGGTCTTGCAGCAGCGCATGCACGCTGTAGCTCGACCTAAAAAGTTAAACGAGTAGCTCAAAACCAGAATCTCAATGATGCTCTTCCGGCCCAGGCCTCCCGATCAGTTTCTTCCTAAACTGATTGCCTGTGGCTGAGCTCCTCCCCCATTCCACATCCCTCCTGACAGGGAGGTCCTCTCAGCACACCAGGGCGATAATTTTATGGTTTTACTGGAGGGGTTGTTCGACATTGTCCTGCTCAAACTCTCTCCTTTGTGCTACAAACGGACACTTTGGAATCTAAATTAACCTCAACCCTGTTTTGCACTGGCTCACTGTCATCTGCATGTACTATCTCTGTTCGACACTTAGTAGACAAAGGGGGAGGAGGCGTTTGTCTGCACAATGAAGTGGAGTCAACTGTGGAGATACGTATGGGTGGAGAGCTGGTCTGGAACTCTTTAGGTGGGAACGGTGTTAGCTTAACTCAGCAGGAGACCAGGCCACCCATTGTTTTCACAAGTGTTACCCGTGATAGCCAGACCAATTAGGGTCACAACAGTGCACCTGTCCCATCTTCTATATTGATAAAGGGCCTTACAGGTTTAGATCCTATGACTAATAAATCTGTGGTTAATCTGCCTCCTGCTGCATGTCCTTATTGGAGTTCCACCTTTAGATAGGAATCAATCAGAAACATATGAGGAATCACTGCACTGGATAGTACAACACAGAGGGTTCCCGTTCACCAATGCTAAAGATATTCTAATGGTCCATAGATGTGTGTGGATTTGCCCCCATCATAGTAACCCTACCAGTGACTGTCATCATGAATTTCAGATTTCCGTTCCTAGTACATCATTTATTGTTGGGCTTTTGTTTGCATACTTCTCCGAGGAACGATGTCACTTTGGTACCAATGGGTTTCTTTTATAAACCCATAGTTGTTCCTGCTTTGAATAGACCAGGCCTTATAGGCCCTTCCTTCCCTCAATCAAGCATTATTTGCGAACCCCTGTACCCTACCTCTTCCTGCTAAACTGCCCCAAGTCTTGTTTAAAATACCAACTGGGGCTCCTTCTCATGGCCGGGTAGTTACTATATTAAGGGCTACTCTGCTTTTTAACATCCTTACAGTAAACAGATTTGATGTCCTTGCAGACATTGATTGACTTTCGCCTGGGGTTAATTCACCTGGTGATTTTAGTGATGAAGAGTTACTTGACACCATGATAGGAGCAGCAGTTGGGCAGAAGGTTGTGTGTAGCTATTCTGTCTTAAGTTGGAACATTGCAGGGGTTAGAGGAAAAGTAGATAAACCAGACTAGCGGACCTTTATTAATAAGTGAAATATTATTGCTCTATAGGAGACCTGGGCTTCTATTCCCATTGTTTTGATGCTTATGCATGTTTGTGAAGCTTTACCTTTCCTTCGGAGAGGGCAATTTGAGTCTAGGTTAATTTATGTGTAGATGTAAACCCTATTGACTTGGGAACATTGGAGCAGTGTGTAAATTTAGATCTTCTGATCGGGAAGTATACATTGGCAAAGGATGGCAACCTATATTTATGCTTTGCCGATTTGAGTAGCGCTTTTGATTTAGTAGACCATTCGATTTTATGGCCTTTATTGCTAGAAATGGGTGTCCCAAAATATATAGCTTACTTTCTAGCAAGATTATATGAAGCACTAACTAGTAAGGCGCGGTATGGATATTCTGGCGAGTATACCCCCCCTTTTAAAGTTAAGAGAGGTATCCGCCAGGGGTGTGTGCTGGCACCATTATTGTTTTCTTTATTTATTAATGATGTTGATGCCATCCTGAAAACATTTGAAGCTGACGCACCTAGGATTGAGGGAAACCCTATCCCAATTCTTTTATACGCTGACGACGCGGTTTTATTATCTAGGACCACTATTGGGCTTCAGCGTCTTATCGACAATTTTACTATATTTATTACCAAAAGAAAGCTTTTAATTAATAAATCAAAAACTTTTGTTTTGGCTTGTAGCAAAAACCCAATAACAGGCAGACGATTTTACATAGAGGACTTTAAAGTTTTAACTGTAAAATCATTTTGCTATTTGGGTATTACATTTGCTGGAAATGGGTTATGGGCACAGGAACAGGAGAATGTCCGCTCTAAGATGGAGAGAAATACAAACGGCATTTTTAGATTTACCGCCAAATTGGGCCACCGTCGTATAAAAGAGATGATGGCAATTTATGAGGCAAGATGCGTTTCTGTCGCTCTCTATGGTGCTGGTGTTTGGGGACATATCCAAGCGAATTCTCTTTTGCAAGCAGAAAATGTCTTTTTAAAACGCTTGCTGTGTGCCCCCCCCGTGCTTCAACGTAACTCATTCACCGGGAAGTGGGCATTGCTTATATATCAGACATTGTCTCATTACGACCCCTCCTATTATGGAAATCAATTTGGTCAAAGGAAAAGACAAAGTTCAGCCAATCTATTATACGGGATTGTGTCAAAATGGAGAATTGTCTAAAAATACCATGGCTTAAATATATCTCGCATTGGTACAAAACCCTATTTAATTATGATATACGGCTGGACCCTGGGCGCATAGCCTCTGTCACTAAAAATAAGAAAAAATCAATTTTTTTATCACAGCAATTGAAGGCCCGTTTTAATGTAATCAACAAGCAAACTACCTTTATGCTCTACCAGCAACTGGAAATTAAAGAGGGTTTCCAATCTTACTTGTCACTCGTGACAAGAGCATCATGCTGATATGTACTGACACGTTTAAGATTGGGTACAATACATCACCTTGTTAATTTTCCAGTTATGAAACAGAGTACTGTTCAACGATGCCCATGTGATGGTATATCCCACCAAAGCTGCTGCCATTTCTTATTAATTTGTAAATTTTATCTTAATTTTAGAATGTTTTATTTGAAACATTTTTTCGTATTTTATAACATAAGGTCGGCTAAAGATGCCATGAAATTGCTTTTTAAATTAGAAGATCCAGGATTGTGTTTTTATTTAGCTACATTTATCCTGAAATCTATTGGTATTAGGAAATCTATGTCCATTGATATTTGATATTTGGTCTAGCCGGATTTTTACATGTACTGTATTTTTGCATTTGCAATTTTGTTTTTGTCTAGTTACATTTTCAACTAAATCTACTAGTCTTAGGCAATTAATGCCTATTGCTATTGATTGTCAGTATATAAGGATATTTATTTGTACTGTAATACTGCACTTGCACTTTCTGTACCAGGACTTTCACATGCCTACGAAGTCCCATGTATTTATATCAAGGATAGTCCTGTTTTTACATGATGACTGATATTATGTCTGTGCTTATATGGTTGATGTATATTAACCGAATAAAAGCTTTGAATTGACTCTCCAAGGTCCATTACAGATTCTCCCATTTCTCTTTTTACATAATTCGCTCGTGGTGGAGGTAGAGAGTCGGAGGAAGCTTTTGTGTGCAATGGCAAGTCCCCCTCCTGAGCAGTTAGGGTGGTACTTCCTCTGGATCTTGTAGTCATCGGGAATGGCTGTGGCGATGTCGGGAGGAGGAGGCGTTGGTCCAGGTTTCCGTGAAGAAGGCGACGTCTGGCGAGAGGGCGTTGAGGAGGTCCCAGATCTCTATGGCATGTCTGTGCATGGAGCGCACGTTGAGGAGGATGCACTTCAGGGCTTCGGTGGTGTTGGTGTCCGTTGTGGGGGCAGCAGCCATGGCGGTGTGGAGGGTGGTGAAGGTCCGGCGGCAGTGGCTGCAGGAGAACTGGCAGTGGGTGGTGCTCGGCCTCGACAGCTGGCACTTGTAGACACCCCAAGAGTGGTAGACGCTGTGGTGCTCACAATTTTATACGCAGACGTTGCGATCCAATTGGCTCGCACTCCTAGGGCCTTGCGCGTGTTGGTGGACCACTTTTTCTACTTTATGGACAGCTTAGATCTAGTCACCATTTATGGTAAATACCATATTATGGTCTGTGGACCAGGAAGAATGGAAACCCGCAGATTACCCATAAAGGGGCAGTTCCTGTCTAGTGTGAAGGATTTTGCTTACTTGGGTGTTACTTTTAGTTCATCACGTTCCTGGCAGTCACAATTAGCCAGCTCTAGTCTTAAACTTAACAGGTCAGCAGGAGCCATTTTCAATCTTTTCAGGACAAAGGGAAAGGCGAAGATTTTGCCTCTATTAACAATCTATAATGCTCAATGTGTCCCTGTAGCTACGTATGGGGCAGGGTTATGGGGCTCTTGCAAGAGCCTCTAGTTTTATCATACACACAGAGATTAAGCAACGTTTTATCGAGGATAGTGGTCGAATGGCACCTCTACTTCTGTGGGTCAGTATCTGGACAAATCCCCAAGCCACATTTGTGTAGAGAGATCATTTTAGATTGTCTCCTTCTGGATAACTGGGGCTCTACACGGTGGTTGAAATATATTGACACAACCTTTCAAGGGCTGGGGTTGTCTCCGTTGTTTCTGCCTCCTACCAGTCTACAGAAACTAGACAAATCTTGGATAAAAAGTCACTTTTTGGAACGTTCTGTTAAGGTAAGAATGCAGAAGGAGCTGGTAAATATTTCTTTTTTGACTTTTTTATCGTATTCTTACCAGTCCAGAGTCTGTTTTTTATCTTTCTCTTGAATTAACGCAATGGGAAAGGTCCCTTCTTTTTCATTTTAGATCAGGCTCCATATGGCAGCTTATGAGTTTTAGAATGCCAACTGATGCCTTGGGAGGCTCCTCCAGGGCTTGTCCCTGTGACTGGGTTTCCTCACAATCACCAATGCATTACATCCTTTTTTGTAATTCTTTTAGTGATGCCCGGAGACTCTTTTTGAAACCGCCTTTGAAATCCTTGGGGCACCGAAGCTGTGAACAGGCCTTGCACAAGCTGCAATCATTAGATACCTCAATCATTTGTGCCAGGGTATGTTTTTTCCTTAAAGCTGCTGTTTTAGCTAGGAAAACTAAGAACAAACAGTATTGCTTGTTTTAAAATGATCTTATTCTGGTTTCACTGTACTTGATTAGTTTATATTTTACAGATGCACACTTTATATGCGGACATGCAAATTGTTTTAAAGGATTTATGCATTGTAGTTTTATTTTGTTGAGCATCAGGTATTATGTTTCATGGTTATTGGGATATTTATCTTATTAATCACGCTGAGGTATATAGAGTTATTTGTTTTATAACCATTTACCTTCTTTGTATTGTTTTTGTATTCAATGGCCATACATTGCCGAAAAAAGAATAAATGTGTGGTGTACTTGCCCCCTACAGGCTGTTTCTTTACAACCCGCATTGCTTGCATATTGATAATGGGTCCTTTGTGCCATTTAAACCTTGACAAGTGCAAGAGTAGGGTGAGATATTTTACTCCACTTCGCCTTGACCAAGAACATGGGGGGTTGTTTACTCTGCCTCCCCGCCTCACTTAAAGATGGGGGTCATTTTCTTCCTTTATCATGTTGCTTTTGCTAAGGGTGAAATGGTATCTTGTCTCTTTTTAATGATCTTTTACGTTCAGGAATAATGAAAAAACGTACTAGCCTTGTGGGTAAACACTTTGGTGTTTTAACTAAATTTTAATTTTCTTAAAGAATATTCAATCCAATTAACTGATCTATTTGTTAACCCACCTGCCTAGCTCAAAAAACGGTGTTCAGTGTCCCCAACTCTCTCTGTCCAAGTGTTCTTTTTTTTAAATGTTCACACTCATAGAGAAACATTCAAATAAGTGACGTTCAACATGGGTTTTATTCACCCTACCTAAAACAATGGCGGGAGCGAATATCATGCCAATAATCCTCCCAGTTTAGCCAAAGGGGAAAGGGTAGAAAGTATTTTCAAACCTTATCTTTCCCAAAGGAAGTAGTGGTATGTATTACCTATTCCTCTTGCATTGCTCAAGGTAGGAGAAATGTTGTTGCTTTAACACCCTAACTTGCCCTGGGGTGGAGTATTGATTTTGTTCAATCTCCACCCCCTTTGCCTAAGATTGGTAGTCTACCCTCCAGCTTGCAGTGTCTAAGTGCAAGGGGGAGGGAAGTGTCAGAAAGAAAGGGGAGCTAACAGCTGCCTCAGTGCAATATGTGTATTTCAGATATGGCCCTAGGGCAGCTGTGAGTTGGCCTGGCCCCTGTGACTTTACAAATGATGTTAGCCATGCGGGAGAGATGGTTAGTTTTTTGGCAGCCATGACTGGGGCGATGGGGGGTTGCAAGCTGCAGTGGCCTCCTGGCCAGAGCCCTGGCACTTCATATTTTACAAATTAAGCACTGGAGAGGGTATATATTGTTCTCCATCCTTGTGCAATGCAGAGTTGTAAGATCATTCTCCCTGCACGAGTCGATTAAAGATGACATTTCCAGTAGTTGCAATTTCATCAAAAACACACAGGCTTTTTAAAAGTATTGCAGTTTCATAAAAAAATCTCTTAGCTCAAGACTGTCATATTTGCAAGCACTTCCACCTTGCCTGAAGCAGAGGTGGAGTTTAAATACCCATAGACCCCCTCTGTGATATCCAAGGACACATCAAAAGACTTTAAAGAAATGTGGCTCTACGTGTTATCATTTTCTTGTGGTTGCAAAGTGGTGGTGGGGAACATGTCATATTCCCAAAGTGCGTTACAACAAACAAATGATGGACGGAATGCTGACAATGCAGACATTCTCCCCCAGTCAAGAGATCTGGGTTAAATCCATCGTTCTTTTGCCCACTACGCCACCCCAGTTTAGACATGGCCATATGCAAATCAGTCTTAACCCTGTGCCTCATGGGAACAGTCCAGCCCGAACTGCCAAGCCATGTCTTCCCTGGACCGGAATCAAGCATCCTAGGACCGGTTTCTGGCTATCAGCCGTCATCAGCCAGGATAGCTTGACTCCAGTGGCGTAGTGAGCACGGGTCCCACGTCTGGGAATGCCCATCCCACTTAGGGCGAAAAGCGTTACAACAAACAAATGATGGACGGAATGCTGACAATGCAGACATTCTCCCCCAGTCAAGAGATCTGGGTTAAATCCATCGTTCTTTTGCCCACTACGCCACCCCAGTTTAGACATGGCCATATGCAAATCAGTCTTGACCCTGTGCCTCATGGGAACAGTACAGCCCGAACTGCCAAGCCATGTCTTCCCTGGACCGGAATCAAGCATCCTAGGACCGGTTTCTGGCTATCAGCCATCATCAGCCAGGATAGCTTGACTCCAGTGGCGTAGTGAGCACGGGTCCCACGTCTTGGAATACCCATCCCACTTAGGGCGAAAAGCGTTACAACAAACAAATGATGGACGGAATGCTGACAATGCAGACATTCTCCCCCAGTCAAGTGATCTGGGTTAAATCCATCGTTCTTTTGCCCACTACTCCACCCCAGTTTAGACATGGCCATATGCAAATCAGTCTTGACCCTGTGCCTCATGGGAACAGTCCAGCCCGAACTGCCAGGCCATGCCTTCCCTGGACCGGAATCAAGCATCCTAGGACCGGTTTCTGGCTATCAGCCGTCATCAGCCAGGATAGCTTGACTCCAGTGGCGTAGTGAGCACGGGTCCCACATCCCGAAACCGGTCCTAGGATGCTTGTTTCAAGTCCAGGGAGGACCTGGCTTGGCAGTTCGGGCTGGACTGTTCCCATGAGGCACAGGGTCAAGACTGATTTGCATATGGCTGGGTTCAAACTGGAACGGCATGGTGAGCAAAAAAACGATGGATTTAGGCCAAGATCTCTGTACTGGGGTGAATGTATGACATTGTTCTGCATTCTGTCCATCAATTGTTGTTTTTGCATTTGTCACCCCGAGTGGGAAGGGTATGCCCAGACGTGGGTCCCTTGCTCTCCATGCCACTGGAAATCAAGCTATCCTGGCTGAAGAGGGGTGAAACCCCGAAACCGGTCCTAGGATGCTTGTTTCCAGTCCAGGGAGGACCTGGCTTGGCAGTTCGGGCTGGACTGTTCCCATGAGGCACAGGGTCAAAACTGATTTGCATATGGCTGGGTTCAAACTGGAACGGCATGGTGAGCAAAAAAACTATGGATTTAGGCCCAGATCTCTGTACTGGGGTGAATGTATGACATTGTTCTGCATTCTGTCCATCAATTGTTGTTTTTGCATTTGTCACCCCGAATGGGAAGGGTATGCCCAGACGTGGGTCCCTTGCTCTCCATGCCACTGGAAATCAAGCTATCCTGGCTGAAGAGGGGTGAAACCCCGAAACCGGTCCTAGGATGCTTGTTTCCAGTCCAGGGAGGACCTGGCTTGGCAGTTCGGGCTGGACTGTTCCCATGAGGCACAGGGTCAAGACTGATTTGCATATGGCTGGGTTCAAACTGGAACGGCATGGTGAGCAAAAAAACTATGGATTTAGGCCCAGATCTCTGTACTGGGGTGAATGTATGACATTGTTCTGCATTCTGTCCATCAATTGTTGTTTTTGCATATTCCCAAAGTGCAGCATTGATATTTTTATCTACCTTTCTCAAGGGGTTTATTTTGCGCTCCGCTCCTCACTTTGCCTATCGTGGGGGATAGTCCTAACCCTGACACCTTGTATAACTGAAGTGCAAGTGGAGGATAGTTTTAGAAGTGTGGGTCATCTAGCTGCTCCCCTAGTGCCATACTCACATTTCTGAAGACTACACCGCACGTCCGCACTTATGAGCTGCCTCAGTCCTAAGTGTCCCGCAGAGCACAGAGGGAAAGTGCGGCTTAGAGATAACACAGCATCTAGTTCAGAATTCTGAAGAGGGCGATAGTTCATCTCTCAGTGGTCCCACATTTCCTTGGCCCACCACAGAGAATTGATGCAGCTCAAATATGAACTGGATGCGGATGTAGCCTAGATTTTCCCACCATTTTGGGGTTTACAGCGTTTGTCAGGCTATGGACAAGTGGGACAGCCCACAACTGTCTCTGAGCCTTGCTCTCATGTCCCTATTCCCATGTTTTAACAGTACGCTGCAGGTGCTATATGGTGAGATGAGGACAAAAAAAAACACCAAAAAAAACAGTACGCTGCCTTGTGCTTGTGCTTGTTTTTAAAATCTCTCCATCACTATTCAGCAAGGCATATGGGGAAAGGGCATGCATTGCCTCCACCCTTTTGCATGGTGTAAGGAGTGAAATAAAATTCTCCCTTCACTTGGTTGGGGGGTAGAAGGGTTAGGATGCTACAACTACTCCACCCTTGTGCAGGGTTTGTTAGGGAGGGTAAATGCCACCATGCCACTGTTTTGTGAGTATTTTCTTTTAATCCCCTCACCTCCAGGCATGTTGAAGAAGAAGGTGCCACCTATTCTCCCTTCTCTTCAGAAAGGCTTGGGGTGTAATTAAATCTCATTTCCTGTACTTGGTTATTGCCAGAGGCAAGGAAGAAATTTCTCCTCCTCCGTTGATCAAGACTGGGGAGTACAAGTGAAATTGGGATATTTTTTTAGGGTGGTGATGAGCCTTCTCAAGCAGCAACCACAATCCTTGACAGGGTGAGCCAGTGATATGCAATTTCAAAGATTTAAGAAAATATAAAGGCTAGAAGCACAAAGCGCCAACTGAGGGTATCTGGTCGGGTAGGAACGGGACAAAGTCACAAGCTCAGGTCAACCGCAATGAAGCGCAGGCCGGGCACAAAGTAAAGTTCTGCTCACTAGGAGTTGTACCTTATGTTCCTGCTGCATGATGTAGTGGCGTTGCTTTGCCAGGCTTTGTGTCACTCAGCGTCAGTTCTGATGAGACTTGCAATTGTGCGGCGAGGCTTTGCAGTGCTTTGCGTCATTCGGTGTCAGTTCCCATGAAGTGTGCACCTGTGCATCAAGGCTTTCCAGGGCTTTATGATGCTTGACTATGGATCCGATGGAGCTTTCAGCTGTGTGGCAAGGCTTTGCAGGGCTTTGAGATGCTCGGCATCGGTTCCGATGAAGCGCTCAGCTCTTTGGCAAGTTGAAGTGCTCTCTGATGCCAGCCAAAGATCCAGGACCTGGAGAGACACCTTTTGGGGATCAGGGACTCACTCCAGCAGAGAACTGCAGAGTCCAGGTAACTCCAGTGAAGCAGGTGAACTGGGCAATTGCAGGGAGGCTTCTGACGCTTGTTGTATTCCTGTAGCTCAGAAAAGGCTGTCAGTCTGGGATGAAAGGACCGTGTCCAGCCTTCCTTCCCAAGGAGCAGGGCAGGCCTCAGGAAGCAGGTCAGTCCTCAGTAGCAGCAGGGCAGACCTCTGAGGAACACGGCACGCCTCAAGCAGCAGGGCAGTCATCTGGGAAACAAGAATGCACTTCCTCTCTAATGCCTACAGGTCCAGGAGTGTGCTGACGAGTTAATCTGAGGGTCCAATATTTATACCTGTTGCCAGCCTTTGAAGTAGGGGAATCTTCTAGGCTACCCCCAAATCTGGTTCTCGAACATTCTTCCCTTCCCCTGCCAAGGCTCCAAAGACTTATGGTTAGAGCAGTCGACCTCGAAGCTGGGGAACCGGGTTTGAATCTCGGCAACAAGGCTAAACATCCTGTGATTCTGGGCAAATCACTTAATCTTCCCGTGCCTAACAAAAATGAATGAGTTCATCAGTAACAAAACTGGTGCTATGTAAAGCGCTCTGATACCAGATGTCTCGGGTCTAGTTCGTGCTATATAAAACTCAAAAACAAAATTAACAAATTGGGTGTGTGCTGCAGTCAACCGTTTGAAATGTAAGTGGGGCAGGGAACAGTTCTGCCCCAGACATCCTGGTGGAATGGCCCATCCTGCTTAAGCCAGTCCCCTTTGTCTCACTGTCTGGCAGGAATACACAAACCCAACAGAAGAGCCATTCACCATCATGTGACCCAGGTCACTGGCAGCAGGCAACAAATGGTTAGGGCAAGACTGCCAATTTTCGACAATTGCAATTTTTAGAATTGAAACTTAAAATCTGACTTATCCATTAAAGTGTATTTTAAATGACAAATCATTTGAGTCTAAACATGACATTCCTATGTGCTCCCAATCAAAGGTTAGCACTTATTAAATTTAATGCCCAATTTTATCCAATGGGATAGATATACCTTACAGTAGTGAAAAACACATTTAAGCATTTTCACTGCCAGGACGCATAAAACTTAAACCCACATGTCCTACTTTCTAAATACAAGGCACCCTGCCCTAGGAGCTTTTACGGTCTACATTAGCGGTGGCTTATATGTATTAGAAAAGAATGTTTAAGCCTGGCTAAAGGTATATTGTGCCGGGTTGAATAGGCATATTTAAACTGCACTAAAGGTTGCAGTTGTAGGCCTGAGACATTTTTAAAGGCTTCTTCAGTTGCTGACACAATGAGTGCTGCGGGCCCCCTAGTAGCATTTAGTTTACAGGCCCGGTGACAGGGAGCATCATTTACTAGGGCAGTACAACTAAATTAAATGTACCAGTCAGGTAGATGACAGTTGTACCATGTTGTAGGGAGTTCGCACAAGTCCTAATGCCAACAAAAAAGGGTTTGGCAAGAGAAGACAAACTACCTGGCGGAGACTTTGCAAAAAGGGTCTAGTCCAACAGAAAGTATATCACTAAGCATATAGTGAATGCAGTGGAGTAGTAGCCAATGAAGCCCACTCATAGGCAAGGTGACTGGGTGGGATGTCCTTACAAATGCGTCTTGATTAACAAGGAAGATCCAAGGCCCACCTGCTGATTCATCAGGCTCCATCGGTTCTCTAGTTTGGCTACTGTTTTCTTTTTTTCTATTTTCTGTAAATCGTAACTACAAAGGCGTAGCTTCACCTCTGTAATTGCATGCAGGCCCCTTTCCTGATTATTAACATGATATCAAAGACATGCATGTCAAGCAGCCTCGTCGTTTTTGGTGCACTGCAGTCTTACTGTACACCGGCAAACATTTGGCGACTCTGTGGCCTTAATTAAGGGAACTGAAAACGCACAAGCGAATTGGCCTTATTTATATTATCTTAACTATCATTTTTTATGTAGAAGGGTTGAGCAATCTCGCCCAAGTGTGCAGCGTTATTTCTCGCCTTCATTTATATCTCAGTGTTTAACCTCAGGCACAGACACCGGGAGAGCCGGAAGAGTTGGACCTGCATGGACAGGCCTGCATCATTGGCCGATGGCAATCACTCCCAAGTGTTTCTTCTTGCCCATCATAAACAAATAAACAGATGTCGTCACAATGCAGAGTTAGCTCGGGTCATCGTCCAACCAGCCATTATCAAGCCCCGGAGGACTCATTAAGAGAATCAACCCAATAAGATAAATGGAAACGACAACAATACATTCTGTATAAAATACTCCATCAAGAACAAAAAGACGACTGGAGAGGCAGGGGTGCCATCCATCAGACTCATTGTAAATCAATGTATACCTCGTTGCAGCAGTTATACCCCTCTTTCACCACACCATTAGGCTCGTACAGTCCCTCAATTAATCCCAGAGCCAATTAATTGTAATTTAATGAATGCTACGCCATTGTAACAACTGTTATAAGATTTATTAGTTATAAGATGAACTCACTTTATATATCACTCGAGATGGATAAACAAAGTCAAATTAGTTTAAACCTTACAAGATGAACTTCTCTTGGAGTGACTTTTTTTTAAAGGAAATGACATAACATGATTCTGCTTTTCTCAGTTGTATATCCGGCCTCCTCCTCTTCTGGTGTCTGGGTGTATTTTATTTGTAGCAAAGTCTGTAAGTCTGAATAACCTGCATGGAACTCATTAAAGGTTCAAGCTACAAATTGGGAAACATTGATTGTTATGGCTCACTGATGTTCCGACACATGCATGTGAATGACTTCCTGTGTATACATGTAACTGCAAAGCCTGGATGGGGAACCAAAAGCAGCCATGACAAACATGCTCAAACCAGCTCCCTTCCTATCGTAGCTCTGCATCTCTATCCTTTCTATCCATCTGATCTATCTTGTCTTCCCTCCTCTCTCTCTCTGATCTCTTTCTACCCACCTCACCCCTCTCTCTTTTCCTCTCTGTTCAGGCCCCCTGTGCCGTCTGCAATTAACTTTGGAGAAGTGGGGAAAGCGCCAGCAGCCCTGGACTTTCAAGAAACAGGCTCCCTTGGCGCCAGGGAATTGTGAGGGCCTGGCCAGTCCATATTAATCGTTGCCCCCTTTCAAGGACCTAGGCAGCAGGCACAGTATTTATCAAAAACTCAGCTTATCTAATCAAGCTACAGCCACATGTAAATGCATGCAACCCAACAGGAACAAAACCAAAGACACTGCAAGTTGAGGCGCGGGTGCCACAGCAACCCCAAAATAGCCATGCTAAACCAGCAATACAAAATGGCAGTACGTTTTGTTTAATTCTTGTCACATTTGCTGTGTGTTGGAAGACCAAGGTCAAATGTCAGGCTCTGTCTTCTGACACATTGTTGTTTTTTCTGTTAACATAGAGACTTTTACTTTTCTTTTACCTGACTACACCGTAAAAGAAAACTAAGCAGGTAAATGGTATTGCCTTATTGATAAAAATCATCACAAAATGACATTTTACAGTACATGCAACATTTTCTCATGATTTACTCCTATATAAACCATACACATAAACAATCATCAAAGTTAAAGATAAGTTTGTATTTATCCTAGCATGCAGTAATCCATACCGGTTGTTCCAAAGTGCTAAATGCTTATAACAAAGGACATACCCAATTCGAAAGAAACCTACGTGCATACAAATACCTCAAAGTTGAACATAACATTACATTTATCCTAGCTGGGAGAAAACCATACAGGCTGCATCATGCCATGCGCCTGTATGGTTTGGAGAGGTGTGGCTCACTGGTTAGAGGCGGCAGACCCGTAAGCAGAGAATCGGCCAGGGACCAGGGTTCAATTCCCGACGCGGCAGGGTCGTGGACCAGGGTCAAAACGGACTCGATAATTCTCGCCTCGGTACCTACTCTAACCAGGAACATACTCGGCAACTCTGGGCATTAAGCTTGCCTCATCTCTACAACAGCCCCCCACAGACGCCGGGGATGCCTGGTTTCACCTTGGAGATACCCAGAAAGGGACCATCTCACAGGGATAGCCAGGACGGGTTCCCCAGCGGTCTACAGCGCCGGGACGCCCCGTTGCTGGGGCAGCTGTGCGCTTTACAAGTCTACAACATTTACACATTTACATTATAACAGAGGACATGATGCTATTATTAAAACCTGTAGGCATAAAATTCAACAGTGTTAAAATAGAGCTGCCCTCAAAAAACCATACCGTACTTCAAAGTACCAAGTGCTTATGAACAAATAGCCTTTTAACCTGACCCGCAATGAACTATACTAGGTAGTTCAATGCGCCATGTGCGTTTATACAATATATAACCATAATTGGCCCATCATTTGACCGATTCAGGCAAAAGGAAAAAAAGTGCCACGAGCATAAATATGGGAGGGTAAAACAACCTGAACCTCAACAAAATGGGAGAAATGATTAGATCTTATGATAGAGACAAGCATTCTTTCTGGTCAAACACTTGATCAACTGCAAGTTAGTGAAATTCAAACACCTGATAAGCATAGAATGAGGGCCTGGTGAATAGAGCCCACCGGTGCATCCAGAAACGAAGCTTTTACAAATATACGACGTGCATTAAGCATGTTTGGGCATACACACACAATATGCAATCGAGTTTCCTGTGACAGCCCACACAGTCTACAATCTCTTGTTGAGCATTGCTGGATCCATTTGGGAGTGCCGTCAATGGAAGGATATGTTTGCCAAGTCGCACTTTTAAACGTTTGTCCCTCATACGCGATGGAAAGAAGGTGGTCAGATATTGCTGAATTCCCAGTCTCTGATGAAAATGACTCACTGTCCAGTACGGGCATGCTTCTTTGCAGCTAAAGCCTCCTTATCTGCAATAAAGGAGTTAACTTTTATCTTTCTATTTAAAAACTGTTTAAAACAAGGCTTACTCATTTCAGGAAACCCAGACTGATAATGGAAGCTTTGGAAACACATTGAACTGTAGGCTCTCCAAGCTCCAGCATATTCAGAATGATTTAATTCGTACCAGCAATCATTTGCTAAAGAGCCAGCTTCTGATAGAGACCCTGCATGAATGCATTTCAAAAATGACCCTTGAGTCACTCAAGACTCTTTTCGGATGCCAAACGCCAAGCGACTTTTAGCTTGGTCATTTGATTTTGGTATTCCTAAAACAGACTTACAGGCATTAATTAACAATAAATCCAATAATTTAGCATTCTTTCTCTTAATGATGGATGAGCCATAGGCAATAGTCGGAAGCAACTTGGCTCCCATGATTTTGAAAAGATGTTCATATGATTGGCATCTTAATAAATGTCATAATGCCTTAACATAATATATTAATGATGATGGTTTTGCTCTTAAAACATTAAAATGACTTTTAAACAAGACTTTATTATCAAATAAAATGTCCAAATATTTATGTCTTTACAACCTCAATTACCCTTCCTCTTGCTTGCCAAGTTTGAGCATTCAATGGGCCAATTGCCATAATCTTGATTTTCTGGAAATTCATCTCCAAACGATTGACAGTAATGTATTACATGTCTCAAATGCAGTGATTATCCGTAATCCTATGGGGATTTGGCTAAGAGGAATTGTATCATCAGCATACTGAAGATATTTAAGATGATATTTGGCAAGTTGACTGTTTCAAGGTGCTGTAACAGATCTGACAGAAAAGATTAAAAAGACATGGGACCAATACACAGCCTTGTTTGAGCCCATTACAGGTTTTAAATCTCCCTGAGTTTTTAGGGGATGCCCCATTGTAGGAAAGTGGGATCTGCTTCTTATGGCTACCCCCACTTTTTGCTTGATGTGATGCTGTTTTTGACTAGTCTGACTGGGATACTGCTAATCAGGACCCCAGTCTATCTGCTTTCTCCCTAAATTGTTGTGTTCAATCCTTAGGTACATCCCAGATTGGATACTGTGGTACCCTTGTCAGTCCCTACCTTGTATATGGTACACATGTACCCAGGGCATAGGTACCCCAGAGGTCTCCCATGGGGTGCAGCATGTATTATGACAACTATGAGAGACCATTCAAAATGAAACTCAAGGCCTGCCATTGCAGCCTGAGTAACTTGGTGCATGCACCACTTACTAAATGTATAGGTTTACTATATCTAAGGGCCACTGCACTTAAAACCTATAAGTCACCCCTATAGCAGGCCTTTACAATCCTGAAGGCAGGGTGCTTGTTTCTAGGTTAGAGGGTGCTCCTGCATGAGCAGGACAACTCAGCAGCCTACGGAGTCCATTCTCCCGTACTAGGTAGTGTTTTATAATAAATACATATTTTTATAAATACTTTGTGTGGTTCTTTTACATTTAATCTATACTATAAGATTGCATTCTGGTAAAACAAGCTGCTTTACACTCCTTCAAGACTAAGCCTGAAGGCTGCTCTCCACAGCTACCAGTTGGATAGCTTTCTAAGGTTGTCAGAGACCTCCTAAATCGCCATAAGAGTCGTCTGGACTGGTGCAAGGTGCCCACTTACATTAGTGGACATCATATTCCTGGCCAGCTTCTTACAGCCATCTAGCAAGTTTTCTCTATAGTATAGCTGGTGGAATAGAGTCAAATGCAGTTTTTAACTCTATAAAGCAGATCTATAAATGTTGTGTTTTTAAAATGTTAATTGTAGATTGACCCTTACGAAACCCTGATTGATTAATTGGGATTATTTCCTGTGTTGTTGCCCACTCCTCCAGGTAGGCCAATAATTGGGAGGCAAAGACCTTTGCCTTGACAGCAGTTAAAGCAATTAACCGATAATTTGATGGGTTATCTAGAGGGCCATTTTTGTAAATGAGCTGTCCAATTCTTACTTGCCATGACTCTGGAACAGTATTCATTGCTAGAACCTCATTGTACAAGGGAGTCAGGACCTCAGTCCACAGATGAGGATTGGCTCGAAATATAGCATTAGGAAGACAATTAGGGCCCGGGGCCTCATTCGATCTAATCCGACGCAGAAGAGTGGCTATTTCTTTTTTGCTCAGGAGTTCGGAATCATGTAGTGCTGATGCTGAGCCACTGCCTTTCATTACAAATGTATTGATATTCTTCATGGGATGATTACTCCTATTTGAATTAATTAAGTTGTCAGCACTAGGGCCATACAAATTAATGATCAATCACCCATGCATCCTCTGTAATATTGAAACTATAGGCCCTATTACCTAATTTTTCCACTGCATTAATGACCCCCAAAGAATGCTTTGGCATTGTTGGTCTTGGTGGCATGTAGCGACCTATGATATAATGCATGTTGATATTGTGTCTTCACCTTTCAGACTTCTTGTCTGGAAGGGTTGAAAAATGCCGATGGTTGAAAACAGACCTTGAAGCCCTGTTAAGAGCCTTTTTAAATTTGAATAGCTTGGACGTATACCACTTATTGGCAGTGGAACTTGAGGGGTTGAATTTCTTGCAGTGAATTTGTCCACCAGTGATGTAAACATTACTTTCCACTTGTCCACCATACTTCCTCCACTTGGTAAACACAAACCACACTGATTGATTTTATTTTATTTATTTATTAGAACTTGTAAGGCGCAACAGCTACCCAAAAAGGGTTTCCCGGCGCTGCGATACAGCAGAAAACAATATTTATGACCAAAGCAAGCTGATTGAGATTATAGGTCAAAAAGCCAGGTTTTAAGATGTTTACGGAACCTGTCATAGTTTTCCTCCTTGCGGATGAAGAGGGGGAGGGCGTTCCAGTAGGAAGGACCAAGGAAGGCAAAAGATCTGCCACCCATTCTTGCCAGTTTAAATCTTGGAATACAAAAATTTGAAAGTGATTGGGAACGAAGACTACGCTTAGGATGGTAGAGCTGGGCTAGAGATAAAAGATAGTTAGGAGCCGTGCCCGCCTTGATTTTAAACATCACAGTCAGAGCTTTGAAGCGAATTCTGTTTTCCACCTTAAGCCAGTGGAGTTTCTTACGATGAGTTGAGACCCCAGAATGTTTCGGGATTTTACAGAGTAGACGGACTGCGGCGTTCTGAACAAGTTGCAGTCGGTTAACTACCGCTTTGTTAGAGCCAAGATACAGTACATTACCGTAGTCAAGCCGAGAAGTAATCAAGGCATTGACAACGGTCTTCTGAGTAGAAAGGGGTAACATCCATATGATTTTCCGTAACCATTTGATAATGGTAAGGCAAAGACCCACTACTTTGTTTGCTTGTTTACTCATAGAAAGAGTACTGTCCAGAATAAATCCCAGGTTTCGTACATGGGACACTGGGGAAGGAATTGTGGCCAACTGGTCAGGCCAGTGGGAAGAATTCCACAGCTCATGCTGTTTACCCAGGAGAAGAACCTCCGTCTTGTCTCCGTTTAACTTTAGTTGGTTGCTGGTCATCCAATTCAGGATGTTTTGCAGCCCCAGCTTAAGGAGAGAAGAGGAAGAAGGACGGGGGTCTGAGAGGGAGAAAATAATCTGAGAGTCGTCGGCGTAGGTCATCAGGGCGAGTCCAGATTTTTCAGCAATATCAGCTAGAGGTCTCAAGTAGATATTGAAAAACAGCGGGCTCAAGATGGAGCCCTGTGGTACGCCGTGTGAGATTTCAAAAGAGTCAGAGCAGGCTATGGAAGAATTTATTTGAAAAGACCTGCCACTCAAAAAGGACCAAATCCAGTCCAGTGCCTTACCACGCACTCCATTTCTACATAGTGCCTTGATAAGAATTTCATGTGATATAGTGTCAAAGGCCGAGCTTAGGTCAAGGAGTACAAGCGCGACCGTCTGACTCTTATCAAGTGGGTTTCTGATGTGCTCAGTGACTCCAAGGAGAGTGGTTTCCGTAGAGAAACCGACACGGAAACCAGATTGTGAGGGGTGCAAAAGAGAATTTTTTTCCACAAAGGAGGCTAAGGTCGAATGAACATGTCTCTCCAAACATTTGGAAAAGGCGGGGAGAAGAGAAATGGGTCTGTAATTTGACAGACACTCAGGCTCAGCATTGGGTTTTTTCAGCAACGGCGTGACCATGGCATGTTTCCAGAGGGTCGGGACAGACGAATCCTCTAATGAAGTATTAAGCGTGTTGACAATGACCTCCAGAGACTGGTCATCTAGTAGTTTCAGGATTTTTATCGGGATAGGATCCCTAGGAGAGCCAGACTTAATATTTTTAAGAATGGATTTCATTGAGTCAACCGTGATGGGAGGCCATGCTGCTAAGATGTTATCACTCGGAGAGATAGGGTCACAGTCAGTGGAAATGGATGACACAATATTGTTGACGGACACGTCTCTGATAATTTTCTCAATTTTTTCCACAAAGAAACAGCCAAGATCCTGACACTGTTTCGCGTCCAGTGGGGGAGGAAACGCTGAGGAGTGAGCTCCAGCTAGGTCTTTAACTAGCTTAAACAGAGTCTTCGATTTGTTAGAAGCCTCCATAATAGAGCGAGAGACAAAGGAGGCGCGCGTTTTAATACAGGCTGTATGGTATAAGTTTCTAGCCTTATGATAAATGCTTTTAGCATCAGGGTCCTAATCTTTACGCCATTTGCGCTCTAGAACCTTACATCTTGCTTTTTCTCCTTTTAAAAGGTCGTTGAACCAGGGGGCAGGAGGGCGGTGACTGTTAACTTTATTTGCGATGGTGGGTAGACAGTGATCAGCGGCCTCACGGAGCCATTTATCAGTGTCTTCAGCCAAGCGGTTTATATCATGAACCCTCCTGGGGGGGTCAGAGTGCAGAGTCTGGTTTAACTCCACTAAGTCAAGTAGCTTCCAATTTTTCCTCAATAAGGCCGCGGCATTTGTTTGAGAATGAGTAGTAGATGGAAACGTGATGCTCAATTTAATAAGATAGTGATCTGACCAGCAGGTAGGTGAAGTGTTAAGCCAATGGAGTTCAGTCATATTAGAAAGAACGGGGTCAAGTAAATGACCCTTATTATGGGTCGGACCCTTGATTAGAAAGTTAGCAAATTCCAATATTTAGGACTGTTTGTAAGATTGCCAAACCAACCTTTTCAAACTATAGGTCGAAAGGACTGATTGTTAAAGAACATTAGCTTAATGATTACAATTTATTGGTAGGTCCAAAATTAGTGAATGAGGATTATGGTCGCTTTCTACTCTTCGAATCACCTTGTAATCATTAGTTTTCTGATTTGCATGAGATTGACTCATTGAGCATTATTAGAACAAGCTGCTGGAAGTGATCATGACAAAACTTAACGGTACCCTTGCTTGACCAATATGATTATTTGAGAGACACCAGGTGTATATTAAAATGACCTGAGATGATTAGACTGGCTCTCAGATAACAGAGTGGTAATAATTTTAGAGTGTCCCATAGAGTAAACAGCTACATCATTTTATTAATTTTTTCATATACTTAGATACATTTTCAATATTATCAGTTGAGTGTCAGACTGTAGTAGTACACCTTATATCCAAGCCAACTGCACATGAATAGCTTCCACCTTTTCACTCAGCTATGTTGCAATATAAAATGAAAGACCACCCACGGCACGCTCTTGATTAATTGAATGCGTAGCTGGAAAGTTAAATTCCTTATAGTTGATCAATGGGGTATCTTGTTCTTTTCACATTTCCCGAAATATCAAGATTTCAAAAGATTGTAAAAAAGAGACTGTATCTGATCGACAAACAACCGAGCAAGACCATGAACATTCCAAGAACAAACTCTTATTTGCTTCTTTTTTACACTAATGTTATTCAGACTTCAGTCCCCACCTCCAGACGTTGCATTCATTAAAGTTGCCTGGAGCCACGCAAAATCTTCAGATGTCACTAAATTTTTGGTTGGTAGTTTGCAGGTGCGGACTCTTGATGACAAAGTTGTGATTAAAAGGCCTTTGATATTTACTGGATTATTATGAGGACCAAAAGCACCTCTAAGTAAACGGCTTTTGGGATTGCTGCTTCCAACAGGGAGGGATATTTTATGGCGGCAGATTTCTTAACTGCAATGCCACACTTTGTGAAATATGGGCTGCATTCAAGAATTTTCTTTACGATTTCGTTGGTAGACCAAGTAGTGATGGTAGACTCACATGCAGAATTTGGTGGAACTTGCTTAAATTGAACAGATAAAAGATCCACGGACGTAATGAAAGATAGTTCAGGAATAGGAGATGTTAATTTTAGGAATGTTCCCCGATTCAGTATATCATGTACACCTCTGGATTTATACATAGGGTGAAATATAATTTTCATGTCGTTAGAAGATTGGTTTTTCAGCATAGGCCCAGCAGAGATCTCTAAACAGGGTTCAATACCTAAGTGAGGTCCACTCACTGGGAAATTATTCTGACTTCCTTTTAAGGAAAATTTGTCTGAATAACTGCAGGATTAATTCCATTACCCAACCTGAATCCAGCATTAGGCTGATTGGAGGCATTAGAACTAACGTGTGGTACAATCACTGTCTCAGTGTTTGCTGATAATGCAATGGGGATTTGTGGTTGGCAGGCCTTTCTTTTACTTAGTGTCTCCTTTGTGTAATTTTTTGGGAGATTCAATGGCTGAGTACCAGGCTGGAAATTGAGCTGAATTAATTGATTATGATCAGGAATGACCTACCCTGTGCCCATTGATATTTACTCCTGCTGTTGTTTGGACTGACGATGCGGCTTGAAGATGGAAAAAACAGCCTATGGGCATCTTCACAGGTTTGATCAGCATTTCTAGCCATTTTTAGGTCTCGCTGAGCCAGCGCATGTGCCGCTCTGCGAGACATTTAGTTAGTGTCTTTTCAAAGTGCTACCACAATCTTTTCCTGGCCTCAAACTTGCGTTCACGAGCGCATGCACGTGCGCAGCAGCCATGTGACTTTTCTGGCTCATTAAGACTTGCTTTTCCAAGCGCCTCGCTTTGCCCCTCCCCCACCACAGAGCGTGTCCCTCCCATCACTTTTGCTTTCTCTGTGTGAAAGTTTTTAAAGATAAGCAATGAAGAGAATTGTTGCTGATTTTAAAAAGGGGCTCCTATTACCAGATAAAGTTTCACATTTTAATTAACGCAAACACACCCGGGCGGCCTCAAGATCTGGGAGGTAAACAATTCTAAATCTACAAACCAAGGAGCCATTTTTACAGTAAGCAAACTAAGGATGGGTCAAACCACGACTCCGTGCTTTGAAAGTTTTGCTGCGTTTCTCAGGAGATGCTTGTAATCAGCTTTCAAGATAGGAGAGCTTTCTTTCACATTCCTGAAGTCGATAGCTTCCTTTTCATTTGCCTATATATCCCTACCTCTCTTCTACCCCTCTACCTCCACCCCACACTCTCACAGACACTCTTTCACACTCTCTCACAGACACTCTCTCACAGACTCTCACAGACACTCTCTCAGACTCTCACAGACACTCTCTCACAGACTCTCACATACACTCTCACAGACTCTCACAGACACTCTCTCACAGACACTCTCACAGACTCTCTCACAGACACTCTCTCACAGACACTCTCACAGACACTCTCTCACACTCTCACAGACTCTCTCACAGACACTCTCTCACAAACTCTCACAGACACTCTCTCACAGACTCTCTCACAGACTCTCTCACAGACACTCTCGCAGACTCTCTCACAGACTCTCTCACAGATATTCTCTCACAGACTCACAGAAACTTTCTCACAGTCTCTCACAGACACTCTCTCACAGACTCTCACTCACAGACACTCTCTCACAGACACTCTCACAGATACTCTCACAGACTCTCACAGACTCTCACAGACACTCTCACAGACACTCTCTCACAGACAGACTCTCACACTCTCTCACAGACACTCTCTCACAGACTCTGTCACAGACACTCTCTCACAGACTCTCTCACAGACTCTCTCACAGACACTCTCACAGACTCTCTCACAGACTCTCTCACAGACATTCTCTCACAGACTCACAGAAACTCTCTCACAGTCTCTCACTGACACTCTCTCACAGACTCTCACTCACAGACTCTCTCTCACAGACACTCTCTCACAGACACTCTCTCACAGACACTCTCTCGCTGACACTCTCTCACAGACACTCTATCACAGACACTCTCTCACAGACTCTCACAGACACTCTCTCAGACTCACAGACACTCTCTCCCAAACTCTCACAGACACTCTCTCAGACTCTCACAGACACTCTCTCACAGACTCTCACATACACTCTCACAGACTCTCACAGACACTCTCTCACAGACACTCTCACAGACTCTCTCACAGACACTTTCTCACAGACACTCTCACAGACACTCTCTCACACTCTCACAGACTCTCTCACAGACACTCTCCCACAAACTCTCACAGACACTCTCTCACAGACTCTCTCTCACAGACACTCTCTCACAGACTCTCTCACAGACTCTCTCACAGACACTCTCGCAGACTCTCTGACAGACTCTCTCACAGATACTCTCTCACAGACTCACAGAAACTCTCACAGTCTCTCACAGACACTCTCTCACAGACTCTCACTCACAGACACTCTCTCACAGACACTCTCACAGACACTCTCTCACAGACTCTCACTGACACTCTCACAGACACTCTCACAGACACTCTCTCACAGACAGACTCTCACACTCTCTCACAGACACTCTCTCACAGACTCTCTCTCACAGACACTCTCTCACAGACTCTCTCACAGACTCTCTCACAGACTCTCTCACAGACATTCTCTCACAGACTCACAGAAACTCTCTCACAGTTTCTCACTGACACTCTCTCACAGACTCTCACTCACAGACTCTCTCTCACAGACACTCTCTCACAGACACTCTCTCACAGACACTCTCTCGCTGACACTCTCTCACAGACACTCTATCACAGACACTCTCTCACAGACTCTCACAGACACTCTCTCAGACTTACAGACACTCTCTCACAGACTCTCACAGACACTCGCTCACAGACTCCCACAGATTCTCTCTTACAGACTCCCTCACAGACTCTCTCACAGACTATCTCACAGCACTCTATCACAGACACTCTCTCACAGACTCTCTCACAGACACTCTTTCACAGACTCTTCCACTCTCTCAGAGACTCTCACAGACTCTCTCACAGACTCTCACAGACACTCTCTCACAGACTCTCACAGACACTCACAGACACTCTCTCACAGACTCTCTCTCACAGACACTCTCTCACAGACACTCTCTCAGACAGACTCTCACAGACTCTCACACACACTCTCTCACAGACTCTCACAAAGACTCTCTCACAGACACTCTCTCACAGACACTCTCTCACAGACTCTCACAGACACTCTCTCACAGACACTCTCTCACAGACACTCTCTCACAGACTCTCTCACACAGACTCTCTCTTACAGACACTCTCTCACATACACTCTCTCACAGACTTTCTCTCACAGACTCTCTCTCACTCCCTCTCACAGACTCCCTCTCCCACTCACTCTCACTGACTGACTCACTCTCTCTCACTGACTGACTCAATCTCTCACTGACTGACTCACTCTCTCACTGACTCTCTCTCACTGACACTCTCTCACAGACACTCTCAGACAGACACTCTCTCACAGACACTCTCACAGACACTCTCACAGACACTCTCTCACAGACAGACTCCCACACTCTCTCACAGACACTCTCTCACAGACTGTCTCTCACAGACACTCTCTCACAGACTCTCTCACAGACTCTCTCACAGACACTCTCACAGACTCTTTCACAGACTCTCTCACAGACATTCTCTCACAAACTCACAGAAACTCTCTCACAGTCTCTCACTGACACTCTCTCACAGACTCTCACTCACAGACTCTCTCTCACAGAAACTCTCTCACAGACACTCTCTCACAGTCACTCTCTCGCTGACACTCTCTCACAGACACTCTATCACAGACACTCTCACAGACTCTCACAGACACTCTCAGACTCACAGACACTCTCTCACAGACTCTCACAGACACTCGCTCACAGACTCTCAGAGATACTCTCTCACAGACTCCCTCACAGACTCTCTCACAGACTATCTCACAGACACTCTCTCACAGACACTCTCTCACAGACTCTTTCACTGACACTCTTTCACAGACTCTCGCAGACTCTTCCACTCTCTCACAGACTCTCACAGACTCTCTCACAGACTCTCACAGCCACTCTCTCACAGACTCTCACAGACTCTCACAGACACTCACAGACACTCTCTCACACTCTCTCACAGACTCTCTCTCACAGACACTCTCTCACAGACACTCTCTCAGACAGACTCTCACAGACTCTCACACACACTCTCTCACAGACTCTCACAAAGACTCTCTCACAGACACTCTCTCACAGACACTCTCTCACAGTCTCTCACAGACAATCTCTCACAGACACTCTCTCACAGACTCTCTCACACAGACTCTCTCTTACAGACACTCTCTCACAGACACTCTCTCACAGACTTTCTCTCACAGACTCTCTCTCACTCCCTCTCACAGACTCCCTCTCCCACTCACTCTCACTGACTGACTCACTCTCTCTCACTGACTGACTGACTCACTCTCTCACTGACTGACTCACTCTCTCTCACTGACTCTCTCTCACTGACTCTCTCACTGACTCATTGCCACCACAGCATCACTCATCAACACCACAGCATCACTCAGCAACACCACAGCATCACTCATCACCACCACAGCATCACTCAGCACCACCACAGCATCACTAAAGCACCACCACAACATCACTCAACACCACATCAGTATCACTCAGCATCGCCTTTGAAATAGTACACCACCACATCATCATCACTCAGCAAGCCCTCAGTATCATTCAGCATCACCTCAGCATCGTCTCAGCACCAGTCACCACCACCATCACCACCAGTACCACCTCAACATCACTCAACACCACCTCACCCTGCTCTCGGAATCTGCCATCTGTTGATTCTCCCCTAGCGTCTGGCTGCTGCTAGTGTTATAATACAGGTACTAGTTCACAACCTTCAACCGCCAACTGTTTATGCCCCCTCAAAAAAAAAACTTTAACAAGCATTGCAAGAACAAAAGAATAATGAGGAAATGTTTTATTGAACATACATTTTTAATATGGTCGTTCTGTTGGACATAATGCCTTCTTGGTCATATATAAGGTAACAAAAATTCTTCTGGCACTTTTTTATTACAACTTTTCAGCATGCTGCACAGCAGTCACACTTCTCTACAGCACAGCTTAAACACATTGGCAAAGTCAATAGCTCTGCCTAAACACTTATAAGGCCCCAAAAGCGAGATCTATTTGCTATGCCAATGCTTGTTGTAAGGGGTGGCTGTTCACTAGACTGTCATGAGGTCGGGTGTTTAGAACTTGACTTCCTTCACTGTCGAAAGTTTCTGTTAAAGTAGGACTCTTGTCTTTTTCTGACCCACAGCTTGTTCAGGCTTCTTAGTGTCAGCTGATTTGTCTGTTGATCTTTGCATCAGCATGCTGGTCGGCCTAGTAGCTGGTAATTTTGAGCATATATGGGTGCATCAGATAGTGCTTTTTGAATTGTTGGACTTTCATTGACACAGCCCACACTTAAAGCCATGAAGCGTGGTACTAATAGCTCAGCCCTCGGTTGAGAAGCCATTTCTTTACTTCGTGCATCATACTATAGTTGGAAGTTCTGGAACTTTATCTAGAATACAAACACATGTACAGTTTATTAATTGATTATTTACATCAGATTGAGCTCTTACCACCAGATTAATTAAATTAGGTGGTTTGGAGCCAGGTGCATCAACACACCATTTTGTGATTCCCTAATTGCGAATCATTGCGATTCGCAAATAGGAAATCGCAAAATGGCATGCATGAAAGTGTGTAGATCACTTTCTGCGATTCCTAGGGGATTGCACATGACCTACCTCATGAATATTAATGAGGTAGGTTGCAATGCGCGTCCCCCTAGGAATCGCAAACATTTCAAGAATGGTGGACTGCTGGGGTCAGCAGACCACCATGTCAGAGATTGCTTTTAAATAACACAATCTTTTTTTTTTGTAAAGCAGCCCGTTTTCTTTAAAGAAAAACAGGATGCTTTACAAAAATAAAAATAAAAAGTTTTCCTTTCATTTTTTAAGAGCAGGCAGTGGTCCGTTAAACCACTGCCTGCTCTTAAAAAATGCTTTTACAAACATTCACACAGGGGAAGGGGTCCCTTTGGAACCCCTTTCCATTTGCGAATGGGTTACCACCTACTTGAAGTAGGTGGTAAAATGCGAATGTTTTGCGACTGCATTTCAGTCACAAAACATTCATGCATACTGTTGCGATTCAGTATTTGGAAGGGACGCCCTAAACACGCCTGTTCTTGATAGTGAATCTTAAACCCATTTTGCGATTCGGTAACAGGTTACCGAATATCAAAATATGTTTTGCTGCATCTGAAAAGCATTTTTTGCATTCACAAGCAGGCCAGTTCTGCGAATTGGCCCATTTGCGAAGAAAAAAAAATGCTTGATGCATGTACTCCTTGGTGTCTATACCAGCAACGTATAAGGCAAGAGTATTTAGTAGCCCCACCTCAATGTCTAATTTATCCGAGTAGGTGTTTAGCGCTAATATTATAGCATCCATTGTCCCTAACAAGTTTCCCCATACTCCAGCATCAGATGAACTTTGGTTTTTGGGTGATCTTGCTTCCACAGAATTAGGTGCATCATATTTGTCCAAGAAGGTAGGTCAGAAAAGTTTAATGAATTATCCATTTGGGCAACTGTGATGGGTCATTTGACTGACATAACATTTTTCAAATTAATTTCTCGAAGTGTTAATGTTGGTTTTAATTCAAAATATTTGCAGCTGTCAGTAAGCACCGGGCTAAAAAGATTCAATTCATTTTTTTCTTTTAATATATGATGGATGGACTCGCCTGAGCTCGGGGTTCAATAGTGATTGACATTATTTATTAACTTTGGAGTTGTTATCTTCAATATCTGCTTCTTAAATGCCTTTAGATGTTTTGGGGATATTATCCATACATATGACAGGACTATTGTTTTCACTAAAACTGGGATTGTATTTTCATTTCTTTAATTCCTTGGGGGACATGGAGGACTTCTGGTTTGGTTGGTTATCGTCCAGGCACATTGCAGAATGGTCACTATCACTGGGACTGCGGTGCTGTTTTGGTATGTCCTGTGCTGAACCAAATACCATATTTGAGCACGGTTACCGCTGTTAATCTTGAAGATGCCTTAGAAGAGGATGAGATGCAGTCCTCAGGCTCAGTGCGAATTTGAGCGTTAAGTACCATGGCATGAGTACCACCACCCTTATGTGGGACTGCCACTGGAGGGGCATTTGAGCATGTATCATCATCAGTGGGCTTTATTAAACAGTCACCAAACACGGCACCAAGGGATAACATGCCATTGCATACGGCTGCTAGGGCCGGCATAGATAAAGACAAATCATTCTCATATTGGACTTTGTCCATCTTTTGAAAGTAGTCCATAATATGGGGCTGGAAGGCCTGATTGGAAGCATTGTTGACAATTTTGGCTGGCTGATCAGAAACACTCTCACCGGAATACAGCGTTGATGTTGCGACCAAGCGGGCTTCCGGATTTTGAAAATCCCCCTCTTTAACAGTTTATGTAGCATCTTGGACTTTTTGTTCTCGCTATCTTCCATCTTTTTTGTGACTATAGGGTCCCTCGTGGGCGCCCAGACCTCACAATTATTAGCAAGGGTGAAGATGTAGATGGTGTATAATCAAGGAAGGTTTACAGGCACGAACAACTCTGAGATAATGGTGAGCCAAATGATGTATAGGTTGGTGGGGGAAGCATGCAAGGGGCTTGCATACCGCACCTGGACCCGGCTAGGCCATGTCTGCTACCCTTCGGCAACAGTCGCTAATGCTGCTGCCACACCGACCTGGTTCAAACCTTATAACCGGGCCCCTTTGAACAGAAGGTATTGCACTAGCAACATTATAGGTAGCACTTCAGGGCGTGTTGAAAAATTGAGGAACGAACCACTGATGACAGATCACGTGGATGGCAAGAGACAATGACCACCCTGGGGCCTTCCAGAAGACTGTCGGAACACAATGAACACAATAAGGATAACAACAACAGTTACAGGCCAGTGTTGCCTCCGTCCCCTCCAACAAAACACAAGATGCATCAGAGGTTGCACAAGCACTCTGGCAAGTATCACGGTTCCTTGAGTCAGACCTTTGCACACCGTGGCCCTTTGACCCCTTGGCCCTCTCAAATTTCAGGAGTTGCAACAATGAAGATGGATGATAGTGAGGCGCTGAGGGGGCCGGGCAGTTGGTCTGAGGTGTTTGAAGCAAAATACGTAGTTAAAGTTTAGTAAAAAAAAACTTCTGAGCTGTACACCTTGCTGATCCGGTACCGCCTACCTGCACGCACCTTGAGACACAGTTTGCATTGCAGGGGGCACGAGCACATCTGGTGGTCGATACAGAGAGGTCCGTATAGTTGCTGATAGGACTGATAATAGTAAAACTGAGGTGAATTAAGTTTGCAGGGTTGAAGGGAGGGTGAAGGCGAAGACAAGTGTGTGGGTTCACCAGTCCCCTCGACATGGAGCAAGCCGCACCGGCCAAATGCGACTGCTTCTACACCACTGCTGAAAGGACCAAGGCCTAATGCCAGTCACGTGCTGTCTCAATATAGCCCCCAATCAGTGAGGCTCAGTCTGGGCTGGAAACCAGAAAACCGCCTGCTATCTGTTCTGGCCTGCTCTGCACCTCTAACACAACACGGCACTCCACATCAGGCCAGAGAAGAATAGCAGGAAATGGGATGGCATTGGCATCTCCCACAGACCCACCGTGGTGCATAAGAACTTCGAAAGGGGCGCAACAAACATGTGGTGGTAACTCGCACTGTTGCGCTGTTGTCGTCTGTGGCTGCGTGTGAGAGTGAGTGATGGCTTTGGCTGCGTGCAGCGAGTGCGGAAGAGTCTCCCCTCAGGGGTTATTTAGAAATGTAGGAACTGCCCCCACTTTTTGCCTGGTGCTAAGCTGTATTCGACTAGTCTGACTGGGATCCTGCTAATCAGGACCCCAGTCTATCTGCTTTCAACCTAAGTTTTTATGTTCAGTTCCTAGGTACTTCCCAGATTGGATAATGGGGTACCATTATAAGTCCCTAGTATATGGCAACCATGTACCGAGCGCATAGGTACCCCAGCGGTCCCCCATGGGCTGAAGCATGCATTATGCCACCCATGGGAGACTGTTCAAAATGGAACTACAGGCCTGCCATTGCAGCCTGTGTAAGCTGGTGCTTGTAATGGAGCGGGTAAAATACATTTTTTTTGGTATACCCAATCCATTTATATATGTTTATATTAAAACGACTAAGCAATTAATTATAATAATTAAACAGTGTGCTGTGATGAACTAACCAACCTTATTAATCAAGAGAATATACGTGGGAATGCATTAGCATGGGTAAAATAAAAGGTGAACTAAATTTGTACGCATATTAAACTTATATGTTTAGTTTAAGCAATGTTAACGTGATTTGGCTTAAATAAACCAGCATTAATGGCTTTAACTGTTGCTTATGGCTAGATAAATACATACACATAAGGGTATTAGTAAGGGAATAACACTGTTTAAATCATTTCTATGTATTAATTACGATTCTTGTGTCTCTTTACTTAAGTTGAATATTTCGGCCTACTAAAAGATGGCTGCCGACTGAATCCCCACTAAAGTACATGACTTCATGCACTGAGCAATGGAGGAAGGCGCCTGCACTGACTACGTAATGTCCTCTCCTTGAACCTCTGAAACAGGTCTATGAAGACTACTCTGGGCGAGATGCCAATGTCCCTGAACATGGAAGAAATGTTGCCATCTGGGAACCAAAAGCCACCTATTCACAATAGACTGATACTTTCTTGACCTGGGAACGACTTTCCCATGCGCCTAGTTTATACATCATCCGTATGTGAAATTTTGAAAATGTTGCTTAAAGCTAAGAGACGGGGCTGAATTCAGCCAATCAATGACCTGGAAATAATGAGAAATTCTACATGTATATGTAAATTTGGTATAAATATTAGTAGTCTAGAAAGGGAAATTAGGTTACCACCCAAAGAGCTCGAGACGCACCCTGATCGATGCTACTCTATGCGGCACTCCACGCTGACAGCAGAGGACGGGACGGTAGAATCTCTGATGAATTTCTGAGGACCAGTTTCTGACTTAGAGAACGACAATTAGCCAGAATAGGTAATTATGACAAAAGATAATATTGCATTTGTTAGGATTTTAACCTGCAATTTAATTAGATAAAGAAAAATCATTGTTTGAAGAACTGTGTCGGGTGGTTATTTTTTTTGTAATGTTTATTGATTAATATAAGAATTAAAGAGTTATCTATCAAATACCAACTCAACTAAATGATCCGATCGTCCTCCGGATGGAGGAATTGTTAGGGTAATTTAATAGATGTGGTTTCCTCCATCCAGGTAGATAGAAATTGTAGTTCAGGATATGCGAAGATCCCTCTGTAGGTACGGATAGTTTGATTGAATGAATGTTGGTGTTATGGGCCCCACCAGCGTGTGATGTGTGTGTGTGACTGAGAAATCATTCCGTCCGTGGAAGTAGGGGGAGATTTTGTGTTCTGAACTGCACCAGTATTCTTGGTAACTAGAGATGGTTTTTATTGTTTTGGTTTGATGATTTGGCATGTATATATAGCTTTTCGATTATTGATTGGTATTGATGTATGTATTAACATTATATGTTGAAAACGTATTGAGTTCCATGTCGTTTGTACGGCTTCTGGGATGTAAGAAATCGGTGACAGTTCCGTAGTAGGACAGAGGTAAGCGCTGTTCTCGGGAAAGACGGGATTGTGGTTGCCCGTAGGTACACGGGAAAACGCGTAAAAATTGAAGTTGCGCGTCGCATTGTCTGGGTTCGATTCGGTGACATCGCTGTGTGTTGTTCGGTGTGAGAGAAAATGCATATGATAGCAAAGAGTTATCTGTGAAATTTTAGTCTAAAGTACCAGGAAACCAATTGGTATGCCGATAACGCTTTTTACTGAAGAGGTAGCAGGGGTTCTCTGAGCTTGTTAGAAGGACAAAGTAGAGGTAAGCGCTGCTTTGTTAACATATGTTATAATTCTGTAGTAGGACAGACTGTTCGCTGGTCTCGGGAAAGCAGGATTCTGTGTGAATGAACGGTATTTACTTGTGTGAAAGTGTGTGAATGAAATAGCATTTGAATTGATTGCAGAACTTTGGTTTATTTCTCAGGAGCATTGCGTTTCCACATATGTGTCTTAATACCAGAGACCGCAGTTAATTGATGTTTGAAAGAACGGTAAAGTAGAGGGATGTGCTATTTTGCCAACGGATGTAAAGATTCTGTAGTAGGGCAGAGGTAAGCGCTGCTCTCGGGAAGACAGAATTCTCGTGGGGAAGATCTTTTACTATTCTGTGGTTAGCGGAGCAGACAATGGAGATGTTTGTATGTTGTAACTAACAAGTATTGTAAAATCGAAACAAAGTCTACCGAGTAGTTTTGTAAAGGAGGGGTAGACTGAGCACAAGAGTCAGGAGCAGAAGTTGCTGCAGCGACTGTAGACGTCAGGAGGACCGCGCTGTGATTGGACAGCTAGTGGGTGACGTAGACGCTCCAGGATTGGTGCGTTAATGTGAGTCACGCAGGGATTGGAAGTTGTGACAGCGACGTAGACATTCCAGGATTGGTGCGTTAGTGTGAGTCGCGCAAGAATTGGAGATTGTGACAGTGACGTAGACGCGCTAGGATTGGTGCGTGAATAAGAGTCGCGCTACTATTGGACTAGGGATCGGACAGTGGTAAAAAGGACTAAAGGATTCATAAAAGACAGAAAGATGCATTATCATTCACCCGAGAAAAAGAAAAAATCTGTGTTCAGTAAAATAAGAAATTTGTTCGTAAAAGACAAGGAGATTGTGACTAGGGAGGGACAGTTACTCCCTCCGGCAAAGACCCCCGCATCCTTCATGGTTGCGAAATATGGATACCATACTTGTATCTGGTTAGACAATTGGGCAAAGTATACAAAGGAAGACGGAGTCCTAGCATTTCCAGAGGATGGGTCTTTTAATTTGGCAATATTAAGGAACTTACGGGAGAGGATGATGAGCTTAGATCCGCGACCTAGGCCTACACAGTTCGAGGCATTGACAGAGTGGGAAGATGAGATGCATGAGCGAGAAAAGCAGAGAAATGGAACTAGATATCGGTACATGTTTGGACGGCCAAATGATCATGAAACTCATAGTGATCGAATGAGAAGGTGGAGAGATGCTAGTATGACAGAAGGATTATTTCCTGTTAGAACAGAAGGAGAAAGTGGAGGAAGGAAATGCCTAGAAAAAAGAAATCATGTAGAAACCCGGAGGTATGGGGCTAACGAGACCGACGATGATGTCCTAGATGATATGTCTTACAAAAGCCCACCTCCGTATCGGCAGGAAACAGAAACGCCAACCTCAGGTACACCAGTGAGGGAGACTCTGAAAATCATTAAAACAGAAGTTGTGACCCCAGAAGTAAAAAGAAGAAATTCACTTAAAGAAAAGGGAAATAAGGCTGAGAGTGAAAACTCTAGAGAACTAGCAAAAACCACATCAGAACTGACAGAAAATAAGAGAATTGACGAAGAATCTAGAAGCAGTTACAGTCCCTGTAACCATAGGTTCCGTTATGCCTATTTTTGAGAAGCAGAAAGACAGCGAGCATGGACTAACAGTTCCGTATGTGAACCAAAGACAAGCAGAACAGCCCCTGATGAAAACGAAAGAAAGTTCCTGGGGACATGCTATGGGTAAAAGTGAACTACATGTGTCAAAGAACCCATTTTATTGTCCTGATACTGTCGAGAGAAGCAGAATGGTAGAAGGATCGATATTAGAACCACAGAGATTGACAGAACCAGGGAATGCAGAGAAGTCAGTGAGCATAACTACTGAAGAATTGAATGACTGGCTAAAAGGTTTGCAGGACAAAGAAAAAGAATCTCATACCATTGATGTAGCAAAATTAAGGATGATGTTAGAAGAACTGATTGTAGGGACCATCCCCATAGAAAAGCTGAAAAATTACCAAGATGAGGAACTGCTATTCCTCTGTAAAAGTGTCACTTGGAGAGCAAAGAATTTACATGACAGACTAGCAGAAATAGCGAGTGAAATGGGAATTGACATGGACAAGGTAAAGGCTTTACAAAAGCCCTACCGAGTGAATTTTACAGAAAAGGACATAGAGAATCTGAACGCGGCAGGGCGGATAGGGCAGATTAGGGACATAATCACGGTATTGAGGAAATGGGGAGATGTGGACAAATGGAAGAGCAGGTGGTATAGGAAGCGGGATGACACCTCAGACAGAACATTTCCAGCCTTTCCTGTGAGAGAAAAGGAGAAGGTGGTGATGGAGTTCCCTATGAGAGAGATCCCAGGAGGGGGATATGTGCATGTCCCATGGACCAGACAGGACATTTTGTCATTTACAAATGACTTCCCTAGATTACGGGAAAAGCCGGTCGAGTGGTACAGACAGGTAGACAGATTTGTGAAATTATCAAAAGTGCTGTGGATTGATTTGAATAGTCTGTTTGATATAATAGTGCCAGCCAGCAGACTTGTGGGCAGAATGTAAGATAGTCATAGACTGGCCCACTAAAGAATACCCGAGAGATCCCAAAACAGGAGCCCCAGACCCGGAGGTCATGAAGAAATACGAACAGGTTATGGCCTTCCTGAAGAACAAAGTGCCTCCAAAAGAAACAGATTGGGTTAAAATAGATCAAACACATCAAGAAGCGAAAGAGTCAGTCCACGCATACTATGAGAGGCTAATTCTGACTTTCAAACAGTTCAGTGGGGATGACAGTCTGGGAGAAAAGGACCTGAGTCATTTTGTGTACAGATTAGTGTATGGTCTGCATCCCGAGATTGGGGACATGATCAAGCAGTACACCGTGGACTGGCAGAGCAAGAAAATAGATGAGATCCTGAGGCATGCTAAATACTTTAGTGATGAGATTGAGGCACAACAGCGAAAACTAAAAGAGAAAGCAATGTGGGCTCAAGTGAAGGTTGCAGAAAGACAGGAAGCTCAGCTGATAGAACAGGCTAATAACCCAGGCATTAAAACAAAGTTTGGTCCAGGAAAGGGAAAGGGTAATATAGAAGAAGCCAAGAAAAAGTTTCCCTGTCACAATTGCGGCAGATTAGGGCACTGGAAATCCGAGTGTAAAAATCCACCTCTTGCTAATGATGAAAATCCGTCATTAAATCCACAGGTGCAGTGTGAGGGGAGTGGCCCATCGCCGCAGCAGCAGAAGGCTATTAATCTACAGAATCAGGTGCCAAAACCACCCTTACCACAGAGCCGAAGTACACAGAGATATAGTAAAGAAACGGGATTCTACAATGAAGAACAGGTAAACAAACCGCAACGCGCGAGCGCTGTGTCACAATATTGGATGCAAAATGACGAAAGTGAGCCAGAAGAAATTTATTGACGGTGCCGAAAAGAGGAAGCAGAGTGCGTACTTGGCGCATCTCTAGAAATAGATCAGACAGGACCATTTGTAGATGGGAAAGTTAATGATGAAAACATTACTTTTCTAGTAGACACTGGAGCTACACGATCCACTGTCAGATCAGCCGATGTTAGAAATCTTCCTCTTTCGGATGAATCAATCCAAGTAGTTGGCGTGTCTAACACCCAGATTAAAACGTATCTTACTGACCCTGTGAAGGTCAGAATAGGGAAATTTTCAGACATGCATAGATTCGTGGTGTGTGATACCAGTCCTGTGAATCTATTAGGAAGGGATTTGTTGTGCAAGATGAATTCACTATATTCTGTACACCAGACGGAATAGCCTTTGAAACACCAGATGAAGATGTTCTGTACAAAATGACCATAGCTAACCGAGAGTGTGAGGTCGCTGGAACCTATGCAGTATTCAATCCCGATGAATTACCCTCAGAATTGAAACAGACAGTGAAAGCAGCGGTCTGGGACTTCACTGGGGAAGATGTAGGCCTGATGAGAAATGTAGACCCAGTGAGAATTGCTGTAAAGGAGGGAGCTGTTTACCCAAACATTCCACAATACAGACTGACCCCAGAAATAATAGCAGGAGTAACCCCTTTGATTGAGAAGATGATCCAGCAAGGAGTGTTGAGGGAGATATTGAGCAGTCCATGTAATTCGCCTATTATGGGACTGAAAAAGCCAAGTGGGAAATTCAGGATTGTGCAAGATTTGAGAAAGATTAACAAGATTGTCGTCTCATGTTGTCCAATTGTTCCAAATCCTTCAGTAATTTTGTATCAGATCCCACACGATGCAGAATGGTACACAGTAATTGATTTGTGTCATGCTTTCTTTTCCATTCCGTTGCATCATGACAGCCAGCCACTTTTTGCAGTTCGGTTTGGAAACCGTATTTTGGCATGGTGCCGAATCCCACAGGGGCACACAGAGAGCCCCTCCATTTTCAATCAGTTGTTAAAGAAATCTCTGGAAAGTCTTCCTATGCCTGAGAGTTCAGTTTTAGTCCAGTATATTGACGACCTACTGGTAGCGTCAAAGACACGTGAGGCTTGTGAAACTGACACCATAGCTTTGCTAAAGCATTTGGCAGATGGAGGACTTAAGGTATCTCCAACAAAATTGCAATACTGTAAGAAGGAAGTGACATACTTGGGTCATAATATTGAGAAAGGCCTGAGAAAAGTAACCATAGACAGAATCCGAATCATTAGAGGAATGAGAGCTCCAATGACTCAAAGAGAAGTAAGAATGTTCCTAGGAATGGTTGGTTATTGTCGTCAGTGGATAAGTAATTTTTCCCTGATTGCCAAACCATTGGTGAAATTGACAAAAAGTGAGGTAAAAGACCCCCTTGAACTGAACAAAGAAGAATTGGCAGCATTTAAACAGTTGAAGAACAGTCTTTGTGAAGCCCCTGCACTGGGTATGCCAGACTATGAAAAGGAGTTTGAGCTATACTGTAGTGAGCGAAATGGGTGTGCACTTTCAGTGTTAATACAGAAACATGGAAGGCAAAGGAGACCAGTGGCATATTTCTCGTCAATGTTAGATCCAGTGGCAATAGGTCTGCCAGGATGTCTGAAAGCAGTAGCGGCTACATGCCGAAGTCTAGAGCAGAGTGAAGGAATTGTAATGGGGTATCCAGTAAGAGTGTTTGTACCCCATAGTGTGGCGATCCTAATAACAAGGAGTCGAACACAGTTCATGTCACATAGTCGGCTGACTAAGTATGAAAAAGTCATTCTAGGTGCAAACAATGTGAGTCTGGAAAGATGTGTGAATGTGAATCCAGCTACACTTTTGCCTGATGCAGAGAGAGTGGAGATAAGAGAGGAAGTGGATCATGATTGTCTGGATGTGCTTGATTACTGCACGAAACCTCGTCCTGATATAAGAGATCTACCACTGCCAGAGAGTGATCATGTGTTTTTTTTGGATGGATCTTGTTTAAGAACGGATGAAGGAGTGTCGAGCGCAGCCTATGCAGTATGCACAGTTTCAGCAGTTATAGAGGCGTCGCCCTTGAAAGGAGTTAGATCCGCTCAAGTAGCAGAAATAGTGGCATTAACCAAGGCATGCAAGATTGGGAGGAATGCGAGAGTAACTGTGATGACTGATAGCCAGTATGGCTTCGGAGTTGTCTACGATTTCGGCCAACTATGGCTGCAAAGAGGTTTCCTGACCTCAAGTGGAACTCCCATAAGGAATGCAGAAGTGGTTGGAAAATTGCTTGAGGCAATACAAATGCCCAAAGAGTTGGCTGTGGTAAAATGTGCTGCTCATGGACAAGGTAGTGATTACATCACTACCGGAAACCGTTTTGCCAATGACATGGCTCAGTATTGTGCCCGAAATAAGTATTCCATTAATCGGTCAAAGGAAAAGGAAATTTATTTTTGCTCCATAATGTTTACTAACGTTGTGGGAACATGGGATGAAGTGAGGCAATTGCAGGATGAGGCAGTGGATGAAGAAATGAGGCAGGATGTGCACCCAGGGAAAAGGATCATGTGTGGGTCTATCGGGACGGAAGACCAGTAATGCCTGATAGCATGATGTCAACCATGGCACGGATGTATCATGGCCAAGGACATCTGGGAAGGGATGCCATGATAAGGGCCTTTAAGCAGACCTGGTAGAATCCAAAATTCAGGCTGATTGCAGAGAGTCTCTGTCAGAGATGTTTGATATGTCAGCAGTACAATCCTGGAAGAAAAACAGTGGTGAGTCTGGGTACCATGGGCCGGGAGGGAGGACCTTTTACCAGAATGCAAGTAGATTTCATTGAAATCCCTCCTTATAACAAACTGAGGTATGTTTTAGTGGTAGTTTGTCTGTTCTCTAGATGGGTGGAGGCATACCCAACCAGAAGAAATGATGGAATCACAGTGGCCAAGCTATTGTTGAGGGAATTCATCCCAAGGTACGGGTTCCCAATAACCATAGAATCAGACAGAGGAGGACATTTCTACAATGAGATCATGAAACTAATTTGTGAAGCATTGGGTGTACAACAGAAACTGCATTGTGCCTACCGACCAGAGGCTTCTGGTGTGGTTGAGCAAATGAATGGTACTATCAAAAATAGAATAGGAAAAATGTGTTTAGCCACAGGTTTGAAATGGCCTGATGTCTTGCCTCTGGTTTTGATGACCATTAGGTCTACTCCAGATAGAACCACAGGTTTGAGTCCACACGAGATCATTATGGGACGCGCCATGAGACACGTGTTTGTGCCAGTCAACAAGCTGATGACTATAACTGATGACATGATTTTGGATTACTGTAAAGGCCTGGCTGACACAGTTCATTCTGTGTTTCACCAGGTTGGAGCGGATGCCACCACACTTGAAAAGAAACCAGCCCATGATTTGAGCCCAGGGGACTGGGTGAGGATAAAAGTACACAGAAGAAGAAATTGCCTGGTTCCAAGATGGCGAAGGCCAAGACAGGTCATCTTGACCACAACAGCTGCTGTGAAGTGTGCAGGACTGAATAACTGGATACATGCCAGTCACACTCTGAGAGTTCCAAATACAGCAGACGGCATTGGAAAAGAATACATTGACGAATCAAAATCAAGTGATGAGTCAAGAAATGAGAATATAAAAACAAAAGAAAATCCTGAAAGGGGAGAGAATGAGCCAAGACTAGTTCAGACCCCCAGAGAAGAAATTCTGAGGAAAAGATTGCAGATTTCAGATACTTCAGATTCTGGAGATGAGCAAAACGCTAGTGGTGAACACAGAAAGAAGAAAAGAAAAGAAAAGAACATCCAGTCAGAAGTAACTTTTACACCAGACAAAAGAGTAGAAGAAATTCCACCTGAGAAAATACTGGAAGAAGAAGAAGGGACAGTTGCAGAAAGAGAGGGACAGATTGCGGAAAATCCCAGAGGAGGTGTAGGGAACTGCAACACCCAGCTAGGTGAAGGGACAAATAGTCAGCAAGAGGATTGCGTGCCGGAGACCCGAGGAGGGACAGAAGTAGGGCCAACCCAAGAGGTGGAAAATGAGACTTCTGAAAAAGAAAAATCAAATGAAACAGAATCTGAAGACAGTGAAACAGAGATACCAGAAGGTCAAGTTCTGAGAAAGAGAACTTGGATCGAGGAAAGAAACGGCAAAGACGGCAAAACAAGAAGGAACGCCAAAGGAGATATTTGGCCAAATAAAATTAAGAAACTAAGATACAGATTGATACCAGCTAAACCCTCAGAGGCTGAACAAGTGAATGAAGTAACTAGTCAGCGTCCGGAGAAAGAGGGAGAAATAGAAGTGTCAAAAGCAAACAAACAAGCAAGAAAACCAAACCAGAAGTATAAGTCACCTGAATGGACGTATGTGGCACTGCCTGAACAAGGAGAAGAGGCAGATAGTCAAGGAAATCCAGAGGAGACTTGGCTGAAATTGATAAAAGAAGAAGAAACTGGGGAAATCCTGAGAGGTATCTTATCCGACATTGGAGAAGAAGCGGAAGATCAGGAAATCCTGCATGTGGATGACGAGAAAGAAGTGAAAAACGACGATAGGCCAAGCTGAGTAACTTCAGGCGATCCTTGTAGGAATACACAGGATTGAATAAGAAAATCGAAGTATTTGGACAACCTGATAAGATTTAGCTCTTGTAGGGAAGCTATAAGAGGTGGAGTAGAAGAGGCTAAGTCAAAAGACACGGTTAGATCTAACAAGGTGGCTAACATAGATGATAATAAGAGTAGATGTACCTTCATGAGAAGATGGTGCAAGACATGTTGCTCTTGTACAGGACTATTAATGCTTCTTTGGAGCGTACTCGCTCTTTTGATCTCTTTCAAAGTAACTTTAGATACACTAGCAGGACATACTGAGAATATGACTAATATAGTGAAAAACTCACAAAAGGTAATACCGGTTAGAACAAGCACAGAGCATGTGCATCAAGATAGGTCAATAAATGATTTCTCTAGTAATGTGTTTTCAAAATTGTTGTATGAATATGTTAAAACAATGGAAGTACATCTGCATGCAATTACCTGCATCTGTTTCAGAAGGGGTGACTTATCATCACCTCCCAGCAACTTATGGAATAACATGTAGCTGCTTAACTAGTATATTTTATCAAGTAGGAAAATTAGAGTATAATTTGTCTAACATAGATAATATTCTTGGACGATTGCCCATGAATAAAGAATTAAATCCAGCTAAAGAAGCTAATACATTAGGAGAAATTTTTATAGAAACTAAAGGACTAACTCTAGAGTATATTTTTAAGAACAATTTAACTTGCAGTTTGAAACCAGAAGAGAAAACATTCTTGGATATGGTTGAGGAGAGAAGATTGAAAATACACAAGAATGCAGAAGGACATAAAGAAGGGGAAAACATTTGGGCAATTGATGGGAACCAGGAAACGAAAGGTGATGTTAGACCAACAATAGCTATAGATTCACCACAGAAGGGCAAATTATGCATCATGAGAGAAAGATCCCAATATGATTATATATACATAGGAACAAGTGAGTGTCATGATACATACTTCATTGCATCTGGATGGGGATTTAGAGGTGGAGAAGACCCAGTTTTTCCTGGATTGTATTATATTTGTGGGAACAAGGCTTATTACAGGCTGCCTGACCATTGGTATGGCACATGTTATGTAGGCCTGGTCTTTCCAAAGATCTTTCACATGGATAGAGTAGAAAAAAGTGGACCAAATAACCTACTAATGCGTAGCAGAAGAGAAACCTGGTTAGAAATTGTAGGTGATATTTTTGGAGCCTTGATACCAGCAGTGGGAATATCTTTGAATGCAAATAATATTTGGAAGCTGTCCACCATAGTGGATCGTTTGTCAACAAGCACAGCTGGAGGATTTCTATTGGTAAACACTGAATTAGTTGCCATGTGTGCTATGATTATGCAAAAACGACTTACCCTTGAAATTTTATTGGCAAAAGAGGGTGGAGTCTGTGGAATGCTGAAAGTTCAACATTGTTGCACTTACATTCCTGACAAAAGCAGAGATTTAAAAGTCTATATCAAAAATATTACAGAATTGCATGATGAAATAAAACCACTGGAGGTTGAAAGTATCTGGACTAGAATTAGTAATAAGATGGCTGCTATAAAGGCTTTCGTAGGTAAATTAGGTAGTACTATAATAGGGAAAATATAATTTCCATTAACCTGTGTGATTTTCGTATTATTACTACTTAGATTAGGATGTATATGTTGTAGATATAGAAGAAATAAAAAGAAGGTTAAAAGAGAAATTTACAAAAAGAGGGAAAAGAAACCAGAAAAAGATCTCAATGAAATAGAAATGGAAGAGTGGAAGGAGAGTATGTATGATAAAACCAAGAGAGAAGATGAAAGGGAAACAGAATTTTAATTAAGCAAAAAGACATTTCAAATTTCTGCAAAAGGGGAAATAAATTGAAATTTGGTGGGTTGTTTTGGTGGTGATAATATCACCAAAGGGGGGATTGATGGAGCGGGTAAAATAAAAACTTTTTGGTATACCCAATCCATTTATATATGTTTATATTAAAACGACTGAGCAATTAATTATAATAATTAAACAGTGTGCTGTGATGAACTAAACAACCTTATTAATCAAGAGAATATACGTGGGAATGCATTAGCATGGCTAAAATAAAAGGTGAACTAAATTTGTACGCATATTAAACTTATATGTTTAGTTTAAGCAGTGTTAACGTGATTTGCGCTTAAATAAACCAGCATTAATGGCTTTAACTGTTGCTTATGGCTAGATAAATACATACACATAAGGGTATTAGTAAGGGAATAACACTGTTTAAATCATTTCTATGTATTAATTACGATTCTTGTGTCTCTTTACTTAAGTTGACTATTTCGGCCTACTAAAAGATAGCTGCCAACTGAATCCCCACTAAAGTACATGACTTCATGCACTGAGCAATGGAGGAAGGCGCCTGCACTGACTACGTAATGTCCTCTCCTTGAACCTCTGAAACAGGTCTATGAAGACTACTCTGGGCGAGATGCCAATGTCCCTGAACATGGAAGAAATGTTGCCATCTGGGAACCAAAAGCCACCTATTCACAATAGACTGATACTTTCTTGACCTGGGAACGACTTTCCCATGCGCCTAGTTTATACATCATCCGTATGTGAAATTTTGAAAATGTTGCTTAAAGCATAAGAGACGGGGCTGAATTCAGCCAATCAATGACCTGGAAATAATGAGAAATGCTACATGTATATGTAAATTTGGTATTTATACTAGTAGTCTAGAGAGGGAAATTAGGTTACCACCCAAAGAGCTCGAGACGCACCCTGATCGATGCTACTCTATGCGGCACTCCACGCTGACAGCAGAGGACGGGACGGTAGAATCTCTGATGAATTTCTGAGGACCAGTTTCTGACTTAGAGAACGACAATTAGCCAGAATAGGTAATTATGACAAAAGATAATATTGCATTTGTTAGGATTTTAACCTGCAACTTAATTAGATAAAGAAAAATCATTGTTTGAAGAACTGTGTCGGGTGGTTATTTTTTTTGTAATGTTTATTGATTAATATAAGAATTAAAGAGTTATCTATCAAATACCAACTCAACTAAATGATCCGATCGTCGTCCGGATGGAGGAATTGTTAGGGTAATTTAATAGATGTGGTTTCCTCCATCTAGGTAGATAGAAATTGTAGTTCAGGATATGCGAAGATCCCTCTGTAGGTACGGATAGTTTGATTAAATGAATATTGGTGTTATGGGCCCCACCAGCGTGTGATGTGTGTATGTGTGTGTGACTGAGAAATCATTCCGTCCGTGGAAGTAGGGGGAGATTTTGTGTTCTGAACTGCACCACTTGCACCACTTACTAAAGATATAGGTTTCCTATATTTAAGGTCACTGCACCTATAAGTCACCCCTCTAGCAGGCCTTTGCAATCCTGAAGGCAGGGTGCTTGGTTCTAAGTGAGAGGGTGCCCCTGCATGAGCAGGACACCCCTACAGCCTATGGAGTCCATTCTCCAAGGTTGTCGGTGAAGCAGCCATTTACTATATAGAGGGGCACCCCATAGTTATGTGATGACCATCTCGAAACTGGCTGCAAAAAATCCTATCATGTTTAGTATCAAGCATGTTGGAATCATACCCCCACACCATACACGGTGTAGGATGTATGATTCCAAGCTCAGGAGAGCCCTCCATTAGGCTCTCAGTGTTCCGGGTACCAGCCTTCTTGACCCGGACAGCACAAAATGAATGCTGCCGACCAGAGACACGATTCTGGCCTGTTGCTGCTGAGCCAAGCTTGAGCAGGGGAAGGCAGAACAATAGGCATCCTGTCACAGGGAGGTGTGACCACCTCCCAGACAGGATTTAGTGTATTAGGGTAGGGTACATGTACTTGCCAGCGCCACTCTGTCTGCATGAGGGGCACACTTGGTGTCCCCATGCATAGTCCAGTTCAAACTAGTCCTGAGAGGCGTTGGCTACCTCTCTGGCACAAAACTGGACATGGGAGTAACCTCCCCCTGTCCAGTCCTCTAAATCATCCCAACCCTTTCCCTAGGGTACGTAGGGGCTTACCGGGGTGTGGGTCTCTAGATTCGTCGTGGGGCAAGATTCAGATCAGACACCACTTCTTCTGCTACCGTCTGGGTACTCTGGACTTTGTTTGAGCTTTACTTCATCTCCCTTCCAGTCTGCTGCATTGTCTGTGCCTTTGCACCATACAGGAACCTTCTAAGGCCTGTGGGCATCAAAGACACCTGAAGGAATCTCCCTTGGAGTGAATGAGTCACTCCCCTGCATTCTCAGGAACTGCAACTAAGTCGACCAGTCTGCTGATCCTGAGCTCCTCCGAAATCCGTAGGGTCTGCAACACATGTGGTGGTTTTCCATAGCTCCCGAGGTCTACCCTGCCCTTTCACCAAGTTTTAGGCCAGTATTCCTCGTGGGGGTTGCAATAACCGAACCCCAGTACACCACATCAACTTGCAGTTTTTGGCTTGTTGGCGTCCTTCCAAGAAGATCTTCGGGCTCCAAGTAGCCCCAACCTCGAGCACCTCCAGTGACCAGAATCTTCAGCCACACTGCATCATGCACATTGTGGCCAGCATCTTTTGATGAGCTGCTTGAGGTCCTCTCGCGACTTCAGTGCCTCCAGACTGTGGGTCCATTTGAGGGTCACACTTGTTTCTTTTGGGCTTCCCTGATTGCTCAGGCCTGCCCTGACTTCCCTACTTGTGGTGAGTCCCCTGGAACTTGCTGGTCCTGATGTTGCTCCTTTTTCGCCAGCTCCTGGTCCTCACAGCTGCAGAGTCGTCATCCATCTTGCAACACCCGACATCGGAGGGCATTCGTCTTCCAATTCTCCTGGTCCCTCCTGAGTGACATAGACTCTGTCCCCTCTGCTTGCAGGTACCTCTCATCTAGAATCCACCTTCAGATTCCACCAGACACTTTCTCCTTCTCCAGCAGCGGCACTTTCCTGAAGACCTCCATTGGGTTCGATGTTGGTTTCCGTCACCACTTCACATGTATGCACCCGGCTTCCCTGGAATAGGTAACGTGAGTACTAGGGTATCCACGGGTGGGGAGGCTCTCCAACCTTCTGTCTTCCACGGGGTTTCTTCAGGGTCCACTGGGAAGGTTCCTTAATCTTTAAAAATCCAACCATGACTTACACGTAAAGTTGTACGGAGCACGCAGTTGTGTTCCCACACAGCACACGCTCAGTGGGGTTCCTAGCCACTCATCTTGGGTGGTTCCTTGGGTCCCCAGCACTTCTACGTCCTCTCAACAGTGTCTTGACCTGAGTCGTATTTCTTATACCACTTTCTTAGTATATGGTTGGGTCCCCCCCGGCCCACTGTGTATTTCATGCTCTTCACTGTATTTCTATGCAAAGTATTGTGTGCATTGTGATTATCTCCAGGTAGGAGATATCCAAACATGCTAGAGAGTATTGTATAATAAATACATATTTTTATAAATAGTTGGTGTGGTTCTTTTTCACTTAAGCTATACTATGAGATTGCATTCTGTTAAAACAAGCTGCTTTATACTCCTTCTAGACTAAGCCTGACGGCTGCTCTCCACAGCTACCACTTAGAGAGCTTTGTAAGGTTGTGTAAGACCTCTTAAATCCCCATAAGGGTTGTCTGGACTGGTGCAAGGTGCCCACTTACATTAGTGGACATCATATACCAGGCCATCTTCTCAAGGTTACCTCAGAACCACCAACATGGCAGCCTGATATGACTCCGTGCAGCCCCAACTGCTGTCCGTCATCCTTGCTGTTGCTGCTGCTGTTCCTCCCGTGTGACCATGCCCAACTGTTTCCTGTGATAAAGTCGCAATCCGTCCCAGACTCACAGAGGAAAGAGGATTTAATAAAGTGAACTTTGTAGGGCAAAATGAAAGACTGTAGGAATGTCAATTTTTCTAACACAACAAAATGGACTTACCTGTGAATGAACTATAGAAATATTTAAAGTATATATTCAGTTATGAAAGCAAAAATGAAGCATATTGGGCCTCATGTAGGAAGCCCAATACCGGTCGGTAACGGCCGATTTTCGGTAAATATACCGTTACCGACCGGTATTTGGGCTTTTGAGATGTAGGGGGCTCATTTCATGATTCAGTATTTACCGAATCGGTAAAATTACCGAATCGGTAAAATTACCGAATCGGTAATTTTACCGATTCGGTAAATACCGAATCATGAAATGAGATGTAGGGGGAGTGTGTCGTGGGTGTGGGGATTCGTTATTTACCACCAACTAAAGGTTGGTGGTAAATGACGAATAGCTGAAAAAAAGCATTTTTGTGCACGTTTAAGTGTGCAATGTGGCAGACATACATGCCCTTAGGCACACATACATCAAGATATAAATAAATGTGCCATAAATGCAACAACTGAATAAGTGGAAAAAAGAACCACGGGCCCAGCCCTCAGGGAGGTCTCCAAATAGATGATCAAGAACACAAGCAAGTACAGAAATTATAGATGGAGTATAAATTTCAAAGGGAGACGATGACTCTGAATATTAAATCCAGGCTTGACAATCAAGGGGGCGGGGCTCCTGGGAAAAACGCCGACGCGCGTTTCGGTGAAACCGCTCCGAAGAGCGGGGAACCACCTTCTTCAGGGCGAACAACACAACCACACAGATCAAGGACGGGACCTGGGATAGGAACAAAAATGACAATGTATATACATAGAAAGAATAGAAACATTCAAAATAAAAAACCTTCAAAACCTGTGGTTTTTCACACACAAAGATGTCCCTACTGCATCAATGAATTAATATATACAATATAACTGTTAACATCAGGAGATTAAGCGTGCGCACTAAAGACAGAGAATGGAAAAGGTGAAAAAAATTTTTTTTTTTTTTAAAACATTGAAACCTAGGAGAATAACACAAATATATATACAAATAAACAGAGAAAAAACGCAACAGAGCATCCTCGGACCGATGCGTGAATAGACATATGATTAACACAAACAAGATACCTGAATTGATAGACGTGACAAAAATCCAGGAAGCGACTTTTTCAAAATAGATGATGATTGGGAAAGATTTCACCAAATTACAGGCTGGGCCAACAAATAAATAAAAACAAGAGAAAGAGGAAAGAAAAATTAAGCATAAGCATGATATAATGACATATTAACCACCTGGTAATAGGTGTATGCTGAATATATTTACCAGAAAGAAAGACAAATCCGGGAGAGTATGGTAGTGTCAGATAGTTCACTATCCCGAAATTAGAAAAAAATCAATGCGAGTAAGAAGTGCTGCAGCAAGAAGCCTGGTAATTTTCACTACGCCGCTACTACAGAACAAATAAATAAAAGGAAAAAAGAGGAAAGACAGGTTATAAAGTCATTAAAGAAAACACAGCTTCAAAAGGTCAATTCAAACCAAACTCACCTAAGTTCCAAAGACACAAAGATATTGCACGGAGTCAACCCAATTACACGATGGATGCGTGAAAATGGTAGCAAGCAGCCGAGAGTCAATAATAAACCTAAAAAGTAAGTAAATAGATACAGATCAGAATCAAGACAAAGAGAACCCTCATGTAACGCGTAATCGGCAAAGGGGAGAGATACCACGGTCATCAACAAGCCCTCGTATCGATACTTATACATAAGGGGCTTCGAGATGTTATCTGAGCATCTCGATGTTAACAGTGCGCGAAACCCAACGCAAAGGGGAGAGATTCCGCAGTCATCAACAAGCCCTCTTATCGATATTTATACATAAGGGGCTCCGAGATGTTATCTGAGCAGCTCAATGCTAACAGTGCGCGAAACCCAACGCAATATGCGGACGGCAAAGAAACACTAACGATTATGAAAAAGCCGTCGGAATAGTAGTTATAACATACTATCAACACAGGGACACCCCCATCATAAGAACGAACCACAGAGTCCCTGGATTCCAGGCGCCACGGGAGAGCAGCATGGAAAGGTTCACAAAAATACCTCAGTTAGTCGATCAGCGTTACGAGTAGATATAGCAACGTCTCTGACACGGCGTCCGGAACAAAACAGTCACGCACGAGTAAGGAACCGGAAAAGGTCAAACCATTTAAACTATCCAATTAGTGACGCATCTGAAGGAGGTGTGCTCAGTATGTCAATGGCCTCAACTTTTAAAGAGGTAGAAGTCACGTAAATCAAACGATGTAAAGATGCAAAGAGGAAATGGTCAAACGATTCAAACTGACCAATCAGTAACGTGTCAGAGGGAGATGTACTTCGAGGGACTGAGGCCTCAGCTATTAAAGGTGAAGGAATCACATAATTCAAAAAGTTAAAAAAGTTGCAAAATCTCAAATGGGAACATATAAACAAAACGCGACCTATTAAGAGAAAGTAATGACAACACACAAAAAGTTAATATAAACCGGAAACAGACTAAAACAAAGATTAATCAATGGACAACAAAGAAAAAACACCAAGATATGCGGATAGAGCGACATATTGCACATGTCAATTTCAGAGTGAACAGTAATCGATCAAAAGGCCAGATATGATTACAGAAGCGCATTCTCCCAAGGGAGGGACTCGTTAAGTCCCCTATCTTTAGTGTTAAGGATAAAAATCCAAAAAACTTCACGCTTTTTGCGGATGCTGTCCGGATCATATCCTTTATGGGGACGTATTCTTTCGAGGACAGACCAACGTAGGTCGCTTTCAGAATGTTTTTTCTCCATCCAATGTGTCACAATGGGTGCAGTGCGTTTGAAGCATCTTATGTTAGATTTGTGTTCCCCTATTCGGACCCGAACCTCTCTGGAGGTTTCACCCACATAGGAGAGGAGACAAGGACACTGGATCACATATATGCAGTTAGATGTTCTGCAGTTGGTCATCTCCTTCAGGTCAGCGGTATAGCCATTAATGCATATAGAAGTGCCAATGATGGCATTAATGCAGGCATGGCAGGAGCCACATTTGTGGTTACCTTTAACAGGTGATGGACCATCAATGGATTTTTGTATCCAGGTGTTTCGGTCTGAGTCTTTAGCCCTGACTAACAGGTTTCTGAGGTTCTTGTTTTTGCGAAATGCAAAAATCGGTCTTGGAATAGGGGTAGTATGTTCACCCAAATTTAAAAGGTGCCATTCTGAGTTAATGGCCTGCCTGACTTTGTTATTGAATGGGGAGTGTTTGGTAACACAGACGAGTTTATCGACCGTGCTTTGCGACTTAGGCTCAAACATAACATCGCGATTATAAAAACGCGCCCTTTTGGAGGCATTCCTCACCATTCTAGGTGGGTAGCCTCTACTGATGAATTTGAGCTTCATTGTTTCAGCATGGATAAGGTAATCTTTGACGGTAGTACAATTTCTGCGCAGGCGCAGAAATTGACTAAACGGAATCCCGTCCTTTTGACTCCTAGGATGAAAGCTTTCAAAGTGGAGCAAGGTGTTTCTTGCTGTGGGCTTCGTATACAGCGATACAGTGAGCTTACAGTCCTGATGTTCAATCCAGATGTCAACGGCCTTTTTTTGACGCGTTGCCTTGAGATTGTTTTGGAAGAAAACTTTTTTGAGTTTGACGGGCAACCCTACCAACAGGTCCAGGGAGTTAGCATGGGCGCTGCCTGTGCACCCAGTGTTGCATGCCTGTATATGGGTGACTACGAGAGGAAAAACATCTTTAATGAAGTAGCCCCTTTTTTCGAGAACGTGAGGCATTGGTCGCGTTATATCGATGATGTTTTCTTCATTTGGATGGGTGACCAATCATGTCTGAACGACTTTATTGAATGGCTGAATGCTGCTGACCATAACATCAGGTTCACAGCCCATGTCAGCACTATCAAGCTTGAGTTCCTCGACATCTGGATTGAACATCAGGACTGTAAGCTCACTGTATCGCTGTATACGAAGCCCACAGCAAGAAACACCTTGCTCCACTTTGAAAGCTTTCATCCTAGGAGTCAAAAGGACGGGATTCCGTTTAGTCAATTTCTGCGCCTGCGCAGAAATTGTACTACCGTCAAAGATTACCTTATCCATGCTGAAACAATGAAGCTCAAATTCATCAGTAGAGGCTACCCACCTAGAATGGTGAGGAATGCCTCCAAAAGGGCGCGTTTTTATAATCGCGATGTTATGTTTGAGCCTAAGTCGCAAAGCACGGTCGATAAACTCGTCTGTGTTACCAAACACTCCCCATTCAATAACAAAGTCAGGCAGGCCATTAACTCAGAATGGCACCTTTTAAATTTGGGTGAACATACTACCCCTATTCCAAGACCGATTTTTGCATTTCGCAAAAACAAGAACCTCAGAAACCTGTTAGTCAGGGCTAAAGACTCAGACCGAAACACCTGGATACAAAAATCCATTGATGGTCCATCACCTGTTAAAGGTAACCACAAATGTGGCTCCTGCCATGCCTGCATTAATGCCATCATTGGCACTTCTATATGCATTAATGGCTATACCGCTGACCTGAAGGAGATGACCAACTGCAGAACATCTAACTGCATATATGTGATCCAGTGTCCTTGTCTCCTCTCCTATGTGGGTGAAACCTCCAGAGAGGTTCGGGTCCGAATAGGGGAACACAAATCTAACATAAGATGCTTCAAACGCACTGCACCCATTGTGACACATTGGATGGAGAAAAAACATTCTGAAAGCGACCTACGTTGGTCTGTCCTCGAAAGAATACGTCCCCATAAAGGATATGATCCGGACAGCATCCGCAAAAAGCGTGAAGTTTTTTGGATTTTTATCCTTAACACTAAAGATAGGGGACTTAACGAGTCCCTCCCTTGGGAGAATGCGCTTCTGTAATCATATCTGGCCTTTTGATCGATTACTGTTCACTCTGAAATTGACATGTGCAATATGTCGCTCTATCCGCATATCTTGGTGTTTTTTCTTTGTTGTCCATTGATTAATCTTTGTTTTAGTCTGTTTCCGGTTTATATTAACTTTTTGTGTGTTGTCATTACTTTCTCTTAATAGGTCGCGTTTTGTTTATATGTTCCCATTTGAGATTTTGCAACTTTTTTAACTTTTTGAATTATGTGATTCCTTCACCTTTAATAGCTGAGGCCTCAGTCCCTCGAAGTACATCTCCCTCTGACACGTTACTGATTGGTCAGTTTGAATCGTTTGACCATTTCCTCTTTGCATCTTTACATCGTTTGATTTACGTGACTTCTACCTCTTTAAAAGTTGAGGCCATTGACATACTGAGCACACCTCCTTCAGATGCGTCACTAATTGGATAGTTTAAATGGTTTGACCTTTTCCGGTTCCTTACTCGTGCGTGACTGTTTTGTTCCGGACGCCGTGTCAGAGACGTTGCTATATCTACTCGTAACGCTGATCGACTAACTGAGGTATTTTTGTGAACCTTTCCATGCTGCTCTCCCGTGGCGCCTGGAATCCAGGGACTCTGTGGTTCGTTCTTATGATGGGGGTGTCCCTGTGTTGATAGTATGTTATAACTACTATTCCGACGGCTTTTTCATAATCGTTAGTGTTTCTTTGCCGTCCGCATATTGCGTTGGGTTTCGCGCACTGTTAGCATTGAGCTGCTCAGATAACATCTCGGAGCCCCTTATGTATAAATATCGATAAGAGGGCTTGTTGATGACTGCGGAATCTCTCCCCTTTGCGTTGGGTTTCGCGCACTGTTAACATCGAGATGCTCAGATAACATCTCGAAGCCCCTTATGTATAAGTATCGATACGAGGGCTTGTTGATGACCGTGGTATCTCTCCCCTTTGCCGATTACGCGTTACATGAGGGTTCTCTTTGTCTTGATTCTGATCTGTATCTATTTACTTACTTTTTAGGTTTATTATTGACTCTCGGCTGCTTGCTACCATTTTCACGCATCCATCGTGTAATTGGGTTGACTCCGTGCAATATCTTTGTGTCTTTGGAACTTAGGTGAGTTTGGTTTGAATTGACCTTTTGAAGCTGTGTTTTCTTTAATGACTTTATAACCTGTCTTTCCTCTTTTTTCCTTTTATTTATTTGTTCTGTAGTAGCGGCGTAGTGAAAATTACCAGGCTTCTTGCTGCAGCACTTCTTACTCGCATTGATTTTTTTCTAATTTCGGGATAGTGAACTATCTGACACTACCATACTCTCCCGGATTTGTCTTTCTTTCTGGTAAATATATTCAGCATACACCTATTACCAGGTGGTTAATATGTCATTATATCATGCTTATGCTTAATTTTTCTTTCCTCTTTCTCTTGTTTTTATTTATTTGTTGGCCCAGCCTGTAATTTGGTGAAATCTTTCCCAATCATCATCTATTTTGAAAAAGTCGCTTCCTGGATTTTTGTCACGTCTATCAATTCAGGTATCTTGTTTGTGTTAATCATATGTCTATTCACGCATCGGTCCGAGGATGCTCTGTTGCGTTTTTTCTCTGTTTATTTGTATATATATTTGTGTTATTCTCCTAGGTTTCAATGTTTTAAAAAAAAAAAAAAAAAAAATTTTTTCACCTTTTCCATTCTCTGTCTTTAGTGCGCACGCTTAATCTCCTGATGTTAACAGTTATATTGTATATATTAATTCATTGATGCAGTAGGGACATCTTTGTGTGTGAAAAACCACAGGTTTTGAAGGTTTTTTATTTTGAATGTTTCTATTCTTTCTATGTATATACATTGTCATTTTTGTTCCTATCCCAGGTCCCGTCCTTGATCTGTGTGGTTGTGTTGTTCGCCCTGAAGAAGGTGGTTCCCCGCTCTTCGGAGCGGTTTCACCGAAACGCGCGTCGGCGTTTTTCCCAGGAGCCCCGCCCCCTTGATTGTCAAGCCTGGATTTAATATTCAGAGTCATCGTCTCCCTTTGAAATTTATACTCCATCTATAATTTCTGTACTTGCTTGTGTTCTTGATCATCTATTTGGAGACCTCCCTGAGGGCTGGGCCCGTGGTTCTTTTTTCCACTTATTCAGTTGTTGCATTTATGGCACATTTATTTATATCTTGATGTATGTGTGTGATTGGGTGTGATTGAAGGTGTATATGAGTTGAATTTGCTTCCTTTTAGTGGGAACCTGTCTATGTATTTTGATATTTGCTATTTTGTATCTGGATCTGTTTTGTTTCCCTGTATTTTTTTATTAAATAACCGTGATTGTATTATATTTATCCGTAACATACATTTAAAGTAATGAAATAAATGTTTATATATCATCACTGGTTCTTTTTTCGCTTTTTTCTTTTCTTCTTGTGTCTCTAGCTGGCATCTTTAAATATTTTTGGATACTGTGTACCTTTTTGATATATAGGGTAGAGTTCTCCTTTGTTTGTTTTGAATACCATCCCATTGAGAAATCAATGGGAAGGTATGCCTCATTACCGAATCGGTAAATACCGATTCGGTAATTACCGAATTTTGCCGAATCGGTAATATTTACCGACTTTTTACCTACATTGCATTTACCACTTCATAAATACCGATTCGGTATGATTCGGTAATTATGAAGTGGTAAATGTAATTTACCTACATGAGGCCCATTATGTTCTGTAATTCTTAAGAGTGATGGAGACAAAGATGTTAATGAGTTGAAAACAAATCTTAGTGATGCGCAAATTAAAATATTGTATTTTATTCCAGAATTTATATAGCTCTGCATTTACCCCTATGTGGGACAATTAAGCACTTACCTACATGGAAAGCAAGCTACACCACATATGCTGTCTTTGTTTTGTGATCCTATGTCATTTGTGGTGGCCACTGAGGTGCGATTATCATGTGAAGAGACACAGCATGTAGCAATGTGGAGAATGATGAGATATCTTAGGGACACAGCAGTGCAGTTTATGGTTTTTCAGTATACTGGCAGCTTTGAGCAGCTCTTCAGCTTCCTTAATGGTATTTTTTATGATTACAGTTTGCTTAGCTGGCTATTGCACCGGGTTGTCGAATCAGAACATTTGTTTACAGTTGTGTGATGAGGATTATCCCACATCCAAGTGTCATTGTGAGCTGTAAAGAAGTAACCATAGATGACAGATATTTGGGCTCTGCAGTGGTGGATTAGATTAAAGTCCTTCATTTGACCAGCAGTGGGTGACAGATTTCTTCAGTTATTTCATGCCTGTTCATTTGTTGATGGCTGGTTTATTGGATACTCTGTACTAGTTATAGACATCCTTTGCAGCAGACATGTCTTATGTGAATACATGAGGTGTAAATTACAGTGGCTGACCACTGAGTGTTATGGCATTAGTATTAGTGTGTGCCAGAAATGTTATATATGAAATTACATAACTATTTAATACTCATAGGCCAGTCCTCCTTAACTTACTCGACTATCAAAAGTAGTTTTCTGGTTGGTTAGTTTCCAATCTATGGATAATAAGCTGATAATTCAGCTTGAGGGTGTTGCGGGGATTATGGGTGATGTAGTTACCTTGGAAATAGCCATGTTTTCTACTGTCTTCTTAGATGTATACACTCCTAGATGCTTCAGATGCTGGCTGGTAGTGAGTTACATAACTTGGCAGCTTGTAGTGAGAAAGCAGCACTTCCTATGGATTTCTTATGGTATGGTGGCATGAGAAGTGGTGCAAGTCTGTAGCGCAGTGTCCTGCTTTGATTGTGTTGCTTGGATTTGACTTATATTTATAGCAGTCCTTTTCCTTGGGAGGCTCTGTAGACAATGCAAAGTGTCTTGAACAGTGCCCTTCTAGCAATAGTTAGGCAGCAGAGTGATTGCAAGACAGGAGTCAAGTGTTCTCTTGGGTGAAGGCCGAGAAGAAGTTTTGCAACGGATAGGTTGTATTTTGCGTATAATAATTACAGTTGAGCCAAGGCATTGACATAACCTGTTGGTATAGTGAGCTTGACGATTACAAGTGTGAGGATGGCTTGCAGTTTCTGTTGGTATACAAGGTATGGAAGAAACAACATAGAGCCTCATTACGATGTTGGTTGGAGTTGCCTCTGACTGGCATTGCCACGGATGCGGAACTGACCAACCATCGGTGGTCCCGACACCTCAATTAGGACCAAACTTCCATTTTACAATGGGAGCTTATGCAGCGGTCTGAAATCGCTCGCAGCACAAGCCCCCATTGTAAAATGGAAGTTTTTGCACATCCCTGCACCGTGTGGCAGGCACTGCGAGGTGCCTGCCACATGGTGCAGGGATGTGAAGGGAGCGGTTTCAACCATAGGGCCAGGGGCCCCCAAAGTCACTTTCCGACAGCCTTTACATGTTGGAATGGCTGACAAGGAAAGACTGTTGGAAACTGACATCATAACCCCGACGGCTGAAATGCCATCCTTAAGGGACTATGAGCTGTTTCTGACTGGCCGACAGGCTCTTTGAGCCCATCGGAAGCCAGTCAGTTTGCCCGGCCGACATTGTAAGTCGCCATTTGGAATATAAACCCTTTATGTCGGTCGGAAAGCTAACAAGTGGCATCAAATATAGGTCTGAATCCATGGTTACCCAAAGGTTTCTGACTTCCCTTTATGTTGTTTGAGGGGGCCTCATCTTCCTTAGGCCATGTAGTGGTGGACCGGGATATTTGTCATTGCCCAGAGATCATAATCTCTGTCTTGTGGTACTGAGCTTTACATGGTTATTCATCATCACAGTGTTTTTTGCACAAAGCCAATCATCAATTTTTAAATTCTAGAGGTCTTCCAGGCCCTCTATTTTTAAAAATAATATGGGTGTCATCTGCACAGTAACAAGTAAGGTTTAATTATTTAATCAGGTTTTATAGATGTTGAATAAAAGAGGGGGGTATGATGGACCCCTGAGGGGCACCATAGTACTGTGTGTGAGAGCTGATTTGAAAAGTTATTCCAGCATTAGTCCCCAGCTGAGAGCCTAAGAATTCAATGGACATTAGCTGAACTCCCTTCTCAACTTTCCAATATGGTATGTCAAACAAGAATTTTCTGTGTGAAAGAATGCTCAACTGTGCAGGACATTGAGTCATGTTATTCTTAAGCCAACAACTGACATGACTTTTTCTATTACTAATAATAAGTGGTTGCCAATACCCAAACCTACCAGCCATTCAGTAGCAATGTCCAATCAGGAAATCTCCAGAGTCCAATATGTCCTATTGTTTTGATTAACCCACTGGGCTGGGTCCGAGTCTCATAAGTCAGGTACGACTTACATTTGACTGACCTTGCTCCAGCCAACTGTCTTTCTAGGGGCACTGCCCTATTTTGAAATATAGCCTGGTGAAATAATCTATCTGCTATAGAGATCTTTATTTTGTTTGCTGGAGCCAGATTGTTTGTTAGCTTAAAGTATCCTGCTGTAGCGTGCTACAAATACCTCAGCAGTAGCGTGAATATGAAATGACCCAATATAGCCTGCCATGTCATAATTGGCTGCTACAACGTACTATCTATCTGTAAATATGGTTTAGTATCTAAAAATCCCTGCAAGGGTCAACATGCTGAAGTTCATCTCATTTAACCAAAGATTGTGGAAACATTAATCTGGGCATCTGAGTCTTAAAGCATTTGTATTTTAATAGTCCTCTCTGAACATAGCAGCAAAATACTGACTAACATATTCTGATCTGTGCCGTTTGAATCTGCTTATTAAAATGCCGTATGAATCTGCTTATTAAAGTGTATTTACTTCTTTGACATTTTGCTTTATCTTTATATAATTTATGGTTGTTGCAAATAAGTTGCTGTTGTAAGGCTCTGTTAGACCTGCCAGTCCTCTGGCTGTCCCCTCCTCATTTTTTTCTTCCTTTACCCTCTAATTTTTCTGTCCACTAGTTTTTTTTTGGTGTTGACTTAGAGGCTCTGGGCACCCCATTATCACTAATTGATGGTGTGGCGCAAGGTGCTTCCCTAAAATGGAGGGAGGGAGAGAACTCTTCCACAAAATGGTGGCCTAAACTGTCACCTCAGAACCTGGGCCATAGGCTGGCATGAGGAGTTCCAGAACCTTCTGGACCACTCTGGACAGTCAGGGCCCAGGCTATATATAGAGGTGAGTTGCGTCGGCCATTTTAGGTGGGGTAGAAGGTGGTCAGGAGCAAAGCACCTGAGTGGGGAGGTAGGTGTGCTGGAGGGGGGGAGAACTGACTGTTCTTAGGGCCTGCTTTTTCTCCCCCCACAGTTGATACTACCCCCTACCTCGTGACCTAGCCTTGCCTTCAACCTCTAACTCTGGGATCACGTTAACCGTCTGTGTTCCCCGCCTAGTCAGGACCCCTGAAGAGAACTGAGTAGGAGAGTGACCTTCACCGACCTTATCCACCATTTGCCTGACTTTGCTTAGCTGAGGCGACCCTGTGAGAGTAGGGGGCGCTGGGTGTCAAACTATTCACCACCCCTCAAACTGTAGGCCTGGCCTTAATTTCTACACCCCCCATTGAGGAGATCCTGAAAGAACTCACCACTGTGGCCTGGGGGTCAGGAAGATTGTCCCTGCTATTGCTGGGGCCCGCAGAGAAGCCCGGGGCCCTGTTGCTGATGTCACAGCTGAGTTTGCGTGGCCCCCAGGGCTGAGGAGGCCGCTAGAGTTCAGGGAGGGCCTTGTTAGGCCGAGCAGACTAATCGAGGCCGCGTAGGCCCGAAGCCAATGTCTCCTGTCACCTGACGGGGGCGGACTGTCAAACGTCGCCCCCGCCGCTCCACCACTCGCTGACTGGACCGCGCCCCCGCAGGCCGCGCTGTCATTGGCAGCTGCGGGCGCGCCCTGGCTGTGGTGCGTCGTCAGTGCGGAGCATCGAGAGGTGTGACCGACCCGGACATCGCCGGGAAACCTGCACGGCTGACGGAGGATCTTCGCAAGGGCCGGTAAGGCCGAAGTCTGAGGTAAACCCTGGGGAGGAGGGCGGGAGACCTCGGAGAAGCCCAGTGCACGCCCCTCCCCCGGGGAATCCGATCGTCAGGCCTGCTTGGCCCTGCAACAACCCGGGAGTGGGGAAGCGGTCGAACCATGGCCCAGTGAATTCGTGCCAGTGTAATACTAAACGTTAGCCCCCAGAGTGGAAATAACTGCCTCCCCAGTCAACATGAGTCCCCTAAGGAGGTAGCCAGTTCAATGCTCATCGCTTGGTCCCCTTGATGAAAAGCATAAGTGAAGCGCTATAGTTAATGACTCTACTCAAAGTACTATGTGATTGCTAAGTGAAGCGCTATATTTAATGTCTCTACTTGAAGTGCTATGTGATCCATAAGTGAAGCGCTATAGTTAATGACTCTACTCAAAGTACTATGTGATTGCTAAGTGAAGCGCTATATTTAATGTCTCTACTTGAAGTGCTATGTGATCCATAAGTAAAGCGCTATAGCTAATGACTCTACTCAAAGTACTATGAGATCGCCAAGTAAAGCGCTATGTCTAAAGACTCTATTTAAAGTGGTAGGAAATCGCTATGTGAAGTGCTATGTTTAGACACTCTATTTAAGGCCCTATGAATTCGCTATAGGTAGTGCTATATTTAATGTCTCTATCCAAAGCACTATTGAATTGGCGGTACTGTGATTGATCATCAGGTTGCGTGCTTGATTTCATAACAGATTTAAAATGTTTATGCAATGCCAATCTGGTCACGAAGAAATGTTTAGTCTCTAATGTGAAGCGGATAAAAGCTAAATAGAGCCATTTGAAAGGAAAGGAAAAGAATGATAAAAGAGAAGATAAAGCTTTTCTAATTTCTCTAAATTCCTTGGTGTAGTGTCGTTTTTAGTGGTGGTACGCTGGAGTGCTGAGGTGAGTGGAATGCAAGCACGACATAATACTCCGGAATGAAGCCTTATCACCTGAGCCAAGCTACCAAAGGTCTTTAGGTCCAACAGGCTCTATGTAATTAATCTACTAAATAAATCATTCTTAGCGAACATTTGGGCTACTTGTTTTATTGGTGGGTGTGTGGGGTTGCTTGCTGGTAGTAATTTTAAGGATCCTCACAGATTATGAAATTTTCCTTCACAGAAATATGAGAAAAAACTGTGATTTAGCCAAAGGTTGGTATTGGCAGGACATTCTGGGCAAGAACAGGTTTTGTGATCCATGCAAGCCGCACCACCTCAGACTACCCTAGGTGCCTTGTTTTCAGAAATGTCTGGTCCTGGCTGGTTTCCATGGGCGCTGATCAAGTCCTGGCCTACACAGCTACCCACTATGCCATAATGGGCTAATTTGTGAGGTAAAATATTGATCTTGCATTTTGGGGTCTTATCTTTCACAGGTGCTAGCACAGCCACACAAGTGGGCTAGTATTGTTATCAGAAGAAGTGTAGGAACTCCTTTGTTCCATGATTGTGATTGACTTCTCCAGTTCCAGAAGGCCCAAGGAGGATAGGCTTCTGGTACTGGGGAACAGCCAAAAGCACAGAGGCCAAAGAATGGTGGCAGCAGCTGCTCACGATGCTTTAATTTTAAATAAAGCAGGGAGGCTGCATGGCCCCCCGCAGTCCCGGGGATCACCACTTACCCGGGATTAAATCTAACAAATGAGGGGTGCAGCGCAGCCCCCCTCCTAGAGCCATAGATGGCCCTGAGGACCGCCACCCCACCAAGGCCGGCTCCTGCTATTTCCCAGGGTGCCCACCCCTGGAAATAGCTGTTTGCTATGGCTTGGTGGGAGCTTTACGGTTATCGCCAAGCTAAAGTAAACTGTGCTGCGGTTCTACCAAGCAAGAAAGCATGTTAGCAGGTCCCTCTCTGTCGGAGCAATGCTGGCTCCCACAGGAGGCGGGCAGCTGACAGAGACGCTGGGGTCCTGAGGCTCCATTGCGGTCCCCAACACTTCTAAGTGGGTGCCCTGGTTGGGACCAGGGCACGCACACAAGAGGCCAGGCCCCGAGAGATGGGGTGGCCCCCCTCCTATTATTTATTTTAAAAAATAGAAGAGGCCAGGCCCCAGGGTATAGGATCCCCAGGGATTAAATTGGCTGGGGAGGGGGCCGCTCAGCCCCCCTCCTCATTCAAATAAGGACTGGCTCCAGTGGATGGGGTCCTTAGGGTCCAAATCAGCCCATGGTAGGATACCCACCCTCTTTTTACAATCGCTCAGCAAATGAGCCTCCTGGCGCACTACTAGTTGGGGGATGATTCCAGAGGGTCCTTGGGGGCCAACTACCCCTCATGTTACCTCCAGTAAGTCTCACACAGTGGGATTGCTGAGAGGTTGCTTGAGGCCATTCCCATGTTCTCTACCACTCTGCAGACAAACCTCCTTGCGCACTGCTGGTTAAGGGATGAAGTGCTGTTGGCTCCAGAGGGTGCTCGGGGGTCAACAAGCCATCCTGTTACCTCCAGTAAGTCCCACAGAGCGTGATTGGACTTAAGGAGGCCAGCCCCCTTTCCGCATCACTGTGCAAATGTGCCTCCTGGCACACTGCTGGTTGGGGAATGTAGTTCTCTTGGATGCAGAGGGTTCTTGGGGGCCCAGAAGCACTCCTGTTACCTCCAGTAAGTCCCACAGCGCGCGATTGGACTTAAGGAGGCCAGCCCCCTTTCCGCATCACTGTGTAAATGTGCCTCCTGGCACACTGCTGGTTGGGGAATGTAGTTCTCTTGGATGCAGAGGGTTCTTGGGGGCTCAGAAGCACTCCTGTTACCTCCAGTAAGTCAGACATAGGAGTATTCGTGAGAGGTGGTGGGAGGGCCCACCCCGTTTCTCCACCAGTCTCCAAACACTACTACTTCTTAAAAAAACATCAAAATACACTTAAATAAACAAGGATTATGGGACTTTATAGTTAGGCTCATACAAGACCAGTGAAATTCGGTAGTTATAGTTACCTGCACTAACCTTAACTTACACCCCACAAGGCACTGCTTATGACCTCACATATTACATCACTCATGACATGGTCAGTGACATCCCTGACGACATCTCAAATGACAGCACTGATGACATCATTGACTGAACCACTCACAGACCCACTGACACCCCATACAACTTCTTGTATGCCCACTCCCACACAACTCATATACCCATTCACTCACCAATACTGCCACTCACACAGCATCTCAGTCACACACAGCAACTCACACACCGACCTATACACCCATACACACACTTATGCACCCATACACACAAGGATACAGTCAAACAGCTACTCACATAATATATGTTAGAAGTAGTATCACTCAGTAGTAGTGCACCTAGTATACTAATTTAACTTTTGTAGTTGATCAGTATATATGTTTAACACCTATAAACTCTTAGAAACACACTTATTGGATGATGTAATCAGCGATGTCATTTGATATGTCATCAGTGATGTCATCAGTGATGTCACTGACCATGTCATGACTGATGTACTATGTGAGGTCATAATCAGTGCATTGCAAGGACATAAGTTATAGTGAGCTCAGGTAACTATAACTTCTGAATTTCACTGGTTTTGTACTAGTGAAATTCGAGCCTAACTATAACATCCCTGTAACCTTTGTTTTTTTCAGCGAATATATATATCTTCAAGGTACATAGATATGGAGTTAAGTATAGTAAATATACACAAATTCCTATATGCAATTTTGATATTCTGTCTTCGATATTCTTTTTTCACAATTTTCTGGGGACTGATATTTATAAGAACAAGCAATCGCACCAATGATAATAAAAAACACACCAAAAAGAATTGTGTGCTTTAAAACCTTGCATACAGTACCTTTTTCCCCTACAAGTATTTGGGAAGAAATACACCATTAGTGAACAGCTTTAATGTTTTGTCATAGGTGAGGGCCATGCCCTCCCTAAAAATATACTTCTGGCAACAGGCATTGAGTATATAATAGCTTTTGTGACTGTGAAGATTGTGGTAAAGAATAGCGCTGTTCAAATCTGTTTTTCTGGTTGATGCAAATGTTCTGAAACAAACTAGATCTGGTTTGCAGTGCATAAAATTATTTTATTTGTTGAAAACTGTTTGCATTCCCAACTGAGTGGTTATCGATGTGCTGAGATGTTGAGAAATCATTTTTCTCAACTTACACCATTTTGAGAGGTTAACGCACCTGGTAAGTTATGGCATTAAACAAATAAAAATGCTGGAATGTTGCTTTACTTCAGTGGAAATCAAAATCTCAAAAGAGTTCTGGCATGTCAGTACAGTGCTGACCTAAGCATTCTAATGTAATAGGAGAAAAAAAGGTTAATTAGTGTTCTTCATTTTTTCTAAGGCAGAAGCAAAATAGATCCCTCAAATTCTACGCAGGCTACGTTTCCAAAATAAAACATCTTCCTAACCCTACAGAATATACGCCAATATGCCTGATCACAATTGTTTTACAACTTTAGTATGCAAATTATATGAACTTGCAGATTGCATTATGTGAGTTTTGCATGCCCCCATTCAATAGGCATTTATTTGTTATGCAAGTTGCACTGCTGAAAAATAGGTGTAATATAGGTGCCACACATTTAGCACATGGGCATCTTGCACACTTAGGGATCAGCTATTAGGATGACCTTTTAAGGTGGAAGCACATTCTGCAGTCACAAGGAAAGATGTTCCAAGAAAGCCCCACTGCCCTTGCATCCCAGGGCACAAAGGCCTTGTTTACGAGTGTAGGCTGCCTATGTTGTCATGCCTGTTGCCAATGCCCCTTCATCTTTTGCCCCTCAAGAAGAGTGTCTGTCATGCTAAGCAAAGGTTAGACTGATAGACATTCTTCATTTTCAGGTCAGGCAGCCAGGAGCTAGACATGCCCCAAATGTGCAGGCTTCTGGCTGCCTGAGATGAACATTACATGTCTGAGGATGTCAACTCTCATGTGGGCCTGACATCCTCAAACCAGCAAAGCTCCTCAAGGCCCTCTCCCTCGTGACAAGCTCCTCAAGGCCCTCTCCCTCGTGACAAGGCAGAGGGTCACTCATTGCCTCGGAATTGGGTTCTTCAGTTTTAAGCACTGAAGTGCCCAGGGCTGGGTGTTAATCCATGACACCTCGTCACAGAGTGGGGTGGGGTCAGCAGTCTCACTGACCCCATCCCACTCTGTGACGAGGTTGGGACTGCTGCCTCATAGGCTGACCTAAGGCGAACCAGTGAAGGAAGGCAGCAGTCCCAACCTGCCTGGGACCTCTTAGGCAGGGCTGCAGGTAAGTGTGATTTTTTTTTTTTTAATTAATGTTTGGTGCATGCATGCGTGTATGTTTGAATATCTTCAAACACACCAGAACAAGGGAAGAGGCAATAGCAAACCGTACCTGACAACACAAGTTTTGAGTAAAACAATTTATGTCTGTTGTCATAGAGTGCAAAGAACCTAGGAGCACTCCCCTTTATACTCCTGAATGGGAAATAGAAAATTTTCCCTTTAACACATAACACGCATGGTTCAGCACCCTATAATTGTTTATATATCCAAATGTTACACTGTATGCACACAAAGATAATTCCAGACTTCAGACATGATCTTTTCTTATTTTAGACTGTTATTTATTGTATCTCCTTTAGAATTCACAGAGCCATAGCCAACGCGTTCCGTCTCCACAGAGACTTCTTCAGGGCTATAGAAAAAGACACATATATTCATACATTTAAAACTCTCATATACACATATGAGCGAACAAACACAACCAATGAAAATTAAAAAGCACCATTACATGTCCTAGTGTAGTTCTGTAGTGTACATCTTTTTACATTATTACAAACGTGCAAGACCTATTTGCATAAGGGAAACACACAATTAAAAGAGAGAAGAGAGCTGAAAGAGAGAGAGAGAAAGACAAGGAAACACTTTCCTTTCATTTAGGAAATGAGTCACAAATTGACAAACTAAGCACAAATCCTTGTGTATAAAGAAAGTCCAAATTGAGACTATATAGTATTGATCATTTACGAACCTATTAGCTCACATATGGAAATGATAATTCACATCAATACATATACAGTTTAGCCGTTACCTATATATTTTGAAAGAGACATTTCAGGATATACAAAGTCTGATTCCTACATGATGAGCATATTTGTTTTATCGAAAACAAAATTTTCCAGAAAAAGACTGACATTTTGATGTATTTCAAATAGCCAAAACCTGTGCTCTCAAATATTTTGTGGTATGGACATTATCTACATTAGAGCAGTCAACGAGTCAAATAGTGCCGCTCTCAAAAATATTTACACGGCATTGTATAACATAAGGTGTAGTTATGTAATAGCTTCAGATCCATTCATATGGGTCTTTTCAACCTATTTATACCCACTGCCTTCTAAAACAATGTTTCACCGGATTATATATGAGAGCCTTATTCTACTTATTATACATAGAAAATCTATTCTACACTCACCGTGATAGTAACTTGGCAACATGGGCACGTGTCAGATGGTAGTCAGAACTGAAACCAGGGCAAAACCTTTAGCCCTAGAAAAAAATATACATGTACACAATCCAATGTGACAATTACACAGTCATGACCAAGCACAATATTATTGTAACGAGTTTCTCTTAGACAATTCATTACAAGACTCACCTGATGTTTGGCAAGGTGACAAAAGTATATTTAAAACTACATTCTTATATCGGGAGTCAAACGGAAGGACGATGCAGAAATAAGTGTTAATTTTTGGATCTGAACAAAGGGATATAATGTCTCTGTCATGACGAGTATGAGCATCATTACATGATAATTCATACATTTAACCTGTTGTATTGTAAAACTCGTCAAGGCATTTCATAAAAATAATGAATGCGATATATTAGCCCGACATTTATTAAAAGCCTCATATTTATATAAAGAGGAGAGTATCTTGACATTATAATGGAAAGGACAGCCCAACATTTATTAAAAGCCCCATGTATGTAAAAAAGGGAGTATTGAGGCATTGTAATGGAAGAGACACAAATTGTTAGATTTTTTTCTTTTGTTAATTATGTTTACCTCCAGTACATTTCATATTAACCTTCAATATAATTTATTGTGCTGGAGGTCACATGACCATTCGCTATGTGTTTAATACCACATACTTGGGTGGGCGAGAGAGCATCATAACAATGTAAAGAGAGACACCAGTTTTATTATAGCAACTTGCAACATCTTCAGATATCGCAGTGCATTCAACACTCACCATCGACCCAACGTAATGGGACGCTAAAGGAGCAAGGTCGGTTTCTGAGCATGTGCTCAAGTTAACTGTTCACAATGGCCCTGATATCTAAAATACAGACATGGACCAAGTATCAATCCCATTTAAAATTACGTGATATCCATTTAAACAAGTGTGACTCTCATTCAGGATTGCATTATATCCGTATAGACTTCATACTTATATTAACTGAAAAGCGTACATATGACTCTGTCTTAGGGACAATTAATTAAAAAAACTATAGTGTGTTGTGCACACAGTAACGAGTGGCTTTGGTTATATTACCATGCACTCTATCGTCAAAGTGAAAATAAGGTATAGCTTGCACGAGTAATCATAGTGCATTCAACACTCACCATAAAACCAAGCACAGTGACACGCTGGAAGTATGAAGTTGGTTTTCAAGTGTATGTTTATGTTAGCTGTTCACAACGGTCCAAATATCTGAAATACAGACATGGACCAAATGTTACTCTCCTGATTTTATTCAAACGCAGATTGCCAAGATGTCTCAAGCTATATTCTACTCACCAAGGAAGCAGCATGGTAACCAAGCCAGTCTGTATCTGTTGATTTTGCAGTGGGGAAACCGAGTGGCTTTTGGTGGGTGTTTTTATTCTCAGAATGTCTTGCACCTGAGTGAATTAGATACAGACAAAGGCCACGGAGAGCGGGTCACGTGGGCCATCAACGTGGCAGCCATTTTGGAACGGTAAAAATGGTCAAATATTTGTCAGTGTACTCTGTAGAACCCGCCAGAAACCTGAGTGGGTTAAATACAGACAAAAACCACGGAGAGCGGGTTACGTAGACCATCATTGTGGCAGCCATTACAGAAACGGTAAAATGGTCAAATATTTGTAAATATACAATGTAATCCATCCAAAAGCCACTACGAACGGGTCACGTAGACCAAAAACGTGGCAGCTATTTCAAAACGGCAAAATAGCCGAATATTTATTATTATTCATTATAGAACCATCCATATCTTGATATATACAGACGCTTATCCATGTTATGTTCAAATGCTGGTCAAATTTCAACATATCCTATGTAATGTGCTCCACCTGATTATATACACATAAACGAAAGTCTGAATGGGGTTTAATGTGGTAAACAAGACCGACTATCATTAGAAAAAGGTTTTTTCTTTAGTGTCTATTAGAAACATTTCATACCATGTCTGGTTAAAAAGTTTGATAACGTTTGTAAACAAATTGAAATCTGAAAACTATATTCACATATTTGTCATTTCAATCTGGTATGCTTTCAAATATACCCAGAAGGTCCCCACTACATATACATGATTATCATTTCAATTACAATGAGTTTCCAGTTCTAATTCTATTCATTCATGAACCTCGAGTCATCTCATAACACCTATCAGGCATGGTCTCTTTATATAAAGTGATGGAACTGATCGTTGATATTCAGTCCATACTTGACAGTCCTGAGACGGCAAATCCAAACTGCCTCTTGTTGCCTGAGGGTTAGTTCCCTATTCCTTCCTCTTTCTAGTGGCATTACATGATACCGGCAAATGAGATATTCTTATCATCTGGATGCTCATGATGTATGTGCGTAGCAATAGGGTACCTCATGTCACAATTTTTTATAGCCCTCACATGTTCCTGAATTCTCATTTTTAGTAACCCTGGGTGAACAGCTACGCTACGCTCGCGAAGTTTGCGTAGTTTGTGCTACTTCACACTACACGAATTGCACGTAGCACAGTGCAAAATCATGTAGCGTAGCATAGTTGGCATTTTTTGCTTGCCTGCGGTCCTCAACGTCAAGTTGGTGACCGCGATCGAGCAAAATGGCATCCCGGTGAGACTTTTTCCTCATTCGCGATCAGCAACATCAAGTTGCCGATCTCAAGGGTGAATGCATGTGCGAATCTGTTAATGTGATATTAAGCCTGTGACGAAGGGAGGAGATTTGGTTCGGGTTTGACTTGATTCCCGTTACCCAGGTTCCGCGCTCGAGCAAGCTCAATAATGAAGGTAAGGGGTCAGCCCCCCACTTCATGGAGAAATGTGCACAGTTGCAACCCCCTTCTACGCTAAAGAAACTGCAGTCACTGCTGGGATTTCTGAATTTCGGGAGGACATACGTTCCCAATTATGCCCAGCATATCAAACGGCTGTATGCGTTGATACAACCAACATATTCGTCTGCCAGCTGGCTTCCGGAACATACCACTATCCTACAATCTTTGCAATGTGATATGCTTGCAACTAACTACTTGTTGACGCGTGATAACACCACGAACCTGGTGATACATATAGTACCAGGGAAGGTGGGTTTCACTTACTTAACGTTCAATGAGGGGGACATAGTACCTATTGCATACAAATCACATTTGTTCACTGCAGCTGAAATGCGTTTTTCAAATGTTGTAAATCTTTTGACAGCGGACCAAATGGCAATTCTGAAAGAACACTCCCTGGCGCAAGGTAAACTCATTCTTATGGTCACGCCTTTCCCAGCTTTGGAGGCCGTGACTAAGGCAAGTGTACCTAACTCTAAGGCACTCCATCCCATTGGATACAAAGGGCTACGGCTTCGACATCATCTGATGTCACGTTTATTTTTTACCCTGCACTTCATACACAGGGGTTTTTACAGTATGAAGATGTTCATCCTCCTCCGTTGTCGTTGCTTCCTTTACATGAGTACAAATGCATCATTTATACCGATGGCACAGCTGAACCGGCCACCGGCTCTAAACAAGCTTATTCAGCAACTTGCGCAATTGTGGCTGGTTCAATTGTCAATGGAGAATTTAAGTCTTCCATAGTGCATACACAGGTACGTGTGGACTGTAAGGAGCAATTGGCAGAGCTGCGTGCTCTTGTTCTTGCTCTAGAGTTTGCTGATCCTAATGCAAATACGCTTATTGTGTGTGATTCTTACTACTGTGTCCAGTCTATTAATGACAACCTATTCTTTTGGTCTCAAAATGACTATCGAGACTCTAAAGGCGGCGCTATTAAGCATAAAACGCTTTGGGTTCGAGTAGCAGACCTTGAACAACATCTTCCCCTCACACATGTTATACATACTCTTGGCCACCAGCGTGTGGGAGCACATGATCTTGGTAATTCTTAGGCTGACGAAGCGGCTACATCTGCAGTAGCCACGTGTTCTGTAGCAGCAGTTACAAGGTCCATGACTAAAATAGATAATGATATCCTGGCAGCGGCAGCTGCCACGAGGGTGGGAACTGCTTATCCTCAGGGTTTCTCTTTGAAATACTCTTATGATGTATCTCCCGAACACGTTTCTTATGCTAAGATTCCATCTGTTGGGGATTGGATGATTCCCAACATAGACCGCACACTTGCTTTGATCAAGGCCACACACAAGGTCATGGCCTCTGCTCATGACAGTGTGTCCGCAACAGTCTTCATTTTGCAGCAACATTATTTGTGGCGTGGTTTCTATAAATGGAACTGTATTTCTGTGCTTTCTTGTGACATTTGTCAACAAATTAAACCGTCGATGGTCATATGCCCACCTCAAACACAGCTCTGTATTTCTAATCAGCCATTTGGCTGTGTATATCTTGATCACTGCAGCCCATTCTCTTCTGATACTGCGTATAAATATATCTTTCTTGTAGTTGATTCGTGCACTAGATTCCTTTGGGTTTGGCCACAATGCAGTGCTGATGCTCGAGATGTCATCAGGGATTTGCGTGTCTTTGTTGGGATGTTTGCCTCTTGCATTTCCATTCGGACCAAGGTCCAGTGCTCGCCTCTAAGGCGTACAAGGACGCCATGAAGTAAATGGGGGTGCTGGTGCAGTTTTCGTCTCCATATAGGCCTGAGGGTAGTTCCATAGTGGAGCTAATGAACTGTGACTGAAAGCAATCCTTGATGGCTAGAGTCTTAGGTACTGGCAGAAACTGGCTGGGCCATTTGTATGATGTTCAACGTGCACTGAATAATTTCCCTAGAAGATCTCTGGGTGGGCGGACCCCATACGAAATGCTCTTTGGCATTAAAATGTTTGTGCCAGACCTTAATGGTCTAGACGTTTTGGCGGCTGCCACAACCTTTGACGTAGATAATCATTCGACTGTGTTACAGGATCTACAAAAGACCCGTGACTGCTATGCAACTGAACATTTACCCTCTTCCGATGATGCAGCACTGCTGATTCTGGTTGCCGGCTGGCTTCCCAAAATTGGACATCTGGTACGAGAAAAGCTAGAGAACAAAAAAGAATTTGGTCCCTCTTATCGTGCACTAGTTCCGGTAATTGTATTGAAGGGTACTCGTACAGTCATTTTACCATTGTTTTGCTTTGTTTCTACCATTTAATCTGAGTGATAAACAGAGATTTATGTCCATGGGAGATGCCGCATACACACTGTTACATAATAAACAATTGGAACCCATGCCATTCTCTGGGGTGGAGACGGATTCAGCTTTTTGTTTAATTCATGGGGTTAACTCTCTCCCATTTTCGCTGTTTCAATTTTAATCATGCATGCAACATTTTCCAATTTGCCGTTTCGAACCACTGGGTAGTGCATTTTCTCCATGAATTATGGTCCCTACCTTTCCCTTACAGATGCCAGCAGGAGAATAAAGAAGTTTTCCTAACAGGGAAGGACTGCGACTCCACAGTAGGACATTCCCTGGTTTGTAAGCACATTAAGTTGCACGGCGCTTGAAATGTGTCTGCGCCTAATCTCGCTTGCTTTTTGTAAGGAACTCCAGTCCCATCTATAATTCCCGCTTTTACCTTGCTTACTAACAGCAGTGATCTTATTTTGAAAAACCGAGACTGTTGTGGTTTACGGGCAGGAATTCTATATTTAGTAACAGTGCCACAACGCGTTACTTGTTATAGCAATGTGCTTTTTCCGCCCCGCATGGGAGTGCAGATAGTTCCATTTGGCCTTTCATTCTGACTTTGAAAACAGATTTCAACAAACTAAGCAGGCTCAAAGTGCTATTGTTCCAACAAGAAGTGGCTCTCACTTCAGCTCCAGAGACCTTCGAGTTACTACTGGCTAGGACATCTAGTGGGATTCAGTCACTTCTGAACACTAATCTCCCACTTCACTTTGGGGAACTTATACAGCAAATGTTTCATGCGTCTGCCACTAAAGGCCTTGCACATTTTTTTAAACATGTCGTATCCCGGCCTTGTAACTTCTTTTCAGACAATATTTGGAGTAATACCGGCTTTTGTTCATTCAATTTTTTCCAGCGTCTTTGGATGATTCCCTTTATTACTAGCGTTACTTGGTGGTATCCTGCTTCTTCTGTTCCTGCTGCGCAATGGCTGCTCATCTTGTGGCCAATTGCAACTGTACCATGATCGAATGCAACAGGGTTTTGGATGCTTACCATTAGCAACGCTTGGCGTGAGTTATGGATTCACTTTTTGCTTTGCCTACTTTACTTGCGTGCAACCAGTGTTCTACTGTCAACGATGCCCCTACTACTGGGCTACGGATCTATGCCTCTCCAATACGTCGTGTCCAGTCCCGGATTTTAACCAGTTAATGGGTCCCTTAATGGCCCATGACCAGGCTTGTTCTGGGGATGGCCGTAAGGCTCATGCAGCGGCACTTGGAGTATTGGCTGAATGGGACATATGTGCGGCTGCGCAGAACCTCTTGCAGCAGAGTTTCATCAAATATCACGTAAGTTGTCCAATTATGCTTTTGGAAGCATCAGATTACGAGGAGCACATTTGTTCCTTCGACCTACTGAATTGGATGCCATCCCTTTTTTCTGGTAATGATAGGGATGATCTTTTTGAGGGAAATGCATTTTTAAGTTCAAGTGTTTTGGTGGATTTACCACCTCCTTCATAATAACATTATCCTGGAGACTACACTATTTTAATGGTCGCAATGATTTTATTGAATTTGTTTCTTTTTTACATTTTTCCCAAATAGTTTTTTTATTTCCTCGAAAGCTTTGAACTCTGCTTGGCGTTTGGACTCTGTTTTGGTCCTTTGTCTATTTACTATGACCTTACCAAGGGGAGGGTGTTATATGGCCATAAGGGTCATTGTCGACATTGCTAAGATAGCATGAGCTTTGCTGCCATGATGCTGCTTTTTTGCACATTACTACATGATTTTTTTTTTGCAAGACTCTGTTTATGCCTTTCACATGAGAACTGTCTGCTTTTCACGTTCTCTGCTAAGTTCCTGTGGTTTAATCCAAACACGATGTGCAAGGTCGATAAACAATGCCCCTTGTTATTCTGTTCTGGTCAGTCGATAGCACCTAGACAAAACATGCTAAACACTGCTGCGTTGCTGGAGACTCGTGCTTTGATATTATGGGGATGCCTGTTGTATTAACACACACTTGTAGAGAGCCTTTTCCATGGAGAAGAGCTATGCTGTTCCTATGATTGAAACCTTCCATCTAGGCTTTAAGGTATGGGGTCTGCTGACAAAGCCCAGAGATCTTCTTTTATATAATTAACTTCTTCCAGTCAAGGGAAGGGTGGTTAGGCCTTATAGTGCTTTTTCCACTGTCTTTATATAATGACTTCCCCCTTCGTACTCTATGGAATTGTAACAATGCTAATTGTTTTGAGTTTATGCATTTTGCTGCTGGTAGTGGCTCGTATACTGTATTGTAGAGCACGATAGTTAAAATAAAAATTTTGAACTATTACAGTGACTCTGCCAATTCTTATTGTGGACAAGTACGAGTGAGCGAGCGAAAGGGTATGTCTTGCTACCACGATTCCTGAGAGAGTCAGGAGTGTTGTATTCTGGGTTGTCTAATCATTTGTAGCTTTGTGATTTTGGAGGAGAACAAATGAAACACTATAGCTAGTCGGTTTGGGGATTTTGGGCACTAAGGTGATAGGTTGGTACACCCCTATACTCCGAGGTCCAGTTTTCCTGCGCATAGTTCTGTGTAGGTGCAGAATCACCGCAACAAGGCGAAGTGGGAGCAACCAAAAATGGCTTCCAGTTTGGATGTCCTATTGCAGCATGCGGTTCACTATTCCACTGAACGACATAAAAAATGTCAGGGCCAGAAGTCTCAGTAAGCCATGTTTCCATCAGGAGTATGGTATCCGGTTCATAGTAAGCCATAAAATCCGATAAATCCAGGCTGTGATTGGCAAGTGACCTTTTATTAATGGATTAAAACATCAAAATTGCTTTCTGGGGACCTATTTTATCAGTGGGTGTAGAAGAAAGCAAGTTAATGGACATTTTACATATATAGCAGGATGCCAGGCTCATGAGTATACTGACCTCTATCAGGTAGCAGGAAAGTGCTTACCAGATTTCTCCAAGGAGCGTAACATATTGAGACGGTAGACTAAATGATTCTTATACTCCAGGGAGTGAGGACAAGGTGTCTGGGGTAGTTTACTAGGTTGCTGGCAGGTACAGAGGGGTTTGCCTTAGGTACACCTTTGCCATGCAGTGCAACAGCCAAGTGGTGGCCCCCATAAGAAATGGAAGAAAGGCAGCACCTCAGTGGAGCAGGGACCAAGGCCTAGCTTCAGGGTGTAGCCCTGTGATCTCAGAACACCACAAAGTAATTAGTTGTGTGCCATGTGTCTCTACAGGCATCAGACAAGCCTTGGACACAGACCATCATGTAGAAGTTGAAGGGAATTTATATGCGACCCCAGTGATGAATGTTTTCTAGCGGGGCCTCTGGCTCTGTGGTTGTGGGCTGGAATAGACCAATCATGTGGTATGGGGCTAATATCACAGAAACCTTGCAATGCCTAGCCCTATGTCATAGAATTAGTGAATCCACCCATGTACACCACTAGTGCCCTGGACTGTGCTGCAGAGATCCAATGAACCTAGTTGTGTTAGACAGTTCTAATCATTACCCCGGTGCTTACATGCACCATCCTGGGCCAAGCAGCAATACCATATATATTAAATAGCACTGTGTGATAATTACCACTATATGAATAGTAATTCTGGACTGTAACAGTCTGATGACACATTTGCACTTACCAGAAGTCAAGGTCCCAAGAGATGGCTTGGAAAAGGGAAGCAGTGGCCTAAAAAGAAGGGAAGGGTTCCCCCAGAAGATTTTGTTTTAAGGTTGTACCAGAGATGGTAGGAAAAGAGGAGAATATAAAAGATAGTGACAAAGTCAGTCTGAGGTTGGTCACAGAGAGAATGGCAGGCATGTGCTGAATGCCTTTTTTCACCACCACAGGCAACATTGGCAGATTATCAGCAGAGAGTGAAGAAGGTGGTATTCAAGGGGATACTCAAGGAGGAAGGTGATACCCTGACCATTCCGTTCTCTTGCAAAAAAAGGTTAATGAATAATCAAGCTTTGGGGTGCTCGCAAATGTCCTGTGTTGGACCTGGCCCTCTCTGGAGTGACACACCAAAACATTTTGCCTCACCCCTCCTGTTTTGTTGAATTTGGTTTGTTGGCTTTAGGACACTGTGCACTCTACCACTGCTAGTTAGCACTGAAGTGTTGGTGCTCTCTCCTTAGAAACATAGTAAAACTGGCTTACATTCAATTCTCACATTTAGTTTACTTGTAAGTCCCTAGTAAAGTGGTACTACATGTACCAGGGCTCGTCAATTAAATGATGCTAGTAGGCCTGCAGCATTTATTGTGCCACCCACTGAAGCAGTCCTTTCAAACAAGTCTCTGGCATGCCATTGCAGCCTGCATACAGTTTTCAATGGCCATTTTGACCTGACAAAATAAATCTTTTCCCGACCTAAACCTTCCTTTTTAATACATAAAAGTCACCCCTAGGGTAAACCTTAAACAGCCCATAGGACAGGGTGCAGTGTATTCAAAAAGTTGGACATGTACTTTAAAGTTTTACATGCCCCGGTAGTGAAAAAGTCTACATTTGTGTTTCAGTTCTTTTTTTAAAAATATATTTTTCTTGGCATTTAAAATTGTACATATAATGCATTGTGACACTTGAGCACAATATATAGTATTTACCTCGACAAAGTAATGTTCCGCGTCCATTTGTATTCAACCACCTGTATCTTTATGACATTTGTGATATCCCATTGTATCTTGCCAACATGTCTTGTAACAGCCTGGAGCAATAAAGAGAAAACATTGAACAGAACCCTCCCCCCTCCCTACCCTTCCTTCAAGGCGGTTCAATTCCTTTCATTATGATTACCAATAGCATTATCATAACTCTATTATTCAGGTGTCGGGGCTTGCCGGTCTGGGAGTCCGCATGGGTCGTCCTCCTGAGTGCTGCTCCTTACATTACTTTGTTGGGAAGACTGTCCCTGATCTTTCTGGAGTTCTGTAATAATAGATGTCCAAGCTAGTCTGTCATCCTCAGCTTTCTCGTCCTTCCGCTCAGCCAGTCTAGATATTTCGGAGGATGTAGTTGCTGCCATGTTATTACAATCCGTCTCTTGGCCAATACCAGCCCCAAGTTCACAAAGCGTCTGCTCAGCTTTTTGTTTTTGGATGCAGGTAATAGGCCCAGTAATACTGGTTTGATTTCCCGAGGGATGGTCCATCCCGTGGCCTCCCCCAGACTCAATAGGACTCTTTCCCAATAGGGTTGCAGCGTGGGACATTGCCTGATCATGTGGGTGAAGTCCGCTCCCTTGTGTGGTTCACTGAGGGCAACTATTTGCATGGTTTGGGTATTTTATATGTAGTGTGCGCGGGGTTAAGTACACCTGATGTATAACGTTATAATTGAGTAATTTGAAGTGAGCATTTGCACTAACTTTGTGTACCCCTACGTGTACCTTTCGCCACTCAGCCTCCGTCAGAGGCTCCTCCAATAGCGCATCCATTTCTGCTGGAGGCCTCTGTAGATCCTCTCTTAACGCTCTATACAAATGGGAAACGAGTCACCTTCCCTGTACCATATCTAACATCGTCTTTAGGATATTAGTAACGGGTGGCTCTTTGGGAAATTATGCCAGAGCAACACTCGATATTTTATCATATTGTAAAACTTGGCCTGGCCCCAGCCCAAATCCGCTTTGTGCTTCTTCATGTGTTTGAAATTGTCCTTCACTATAAAGGTCCCCCATCAGTTGACAGCCTCCCTCCTTCCAGCGGCTGACCGACATGGAGTCTGCAATCACCCCAAACGTCTGGACTACCCACAGGGGCATATCAGGTGCATATGGTGCATTTTGGACTACTCGTCTGACTGCGTGCTCCCACAGTGTTGCCACGTGCCGTATTATATACGGACATTTAGCGTTGACCGATGCCCCCATTGTCAAAAATTCAGCTAACGTGTCCCTACCATATGTCCCAGCCAGCAGGGCCTTCTCCCAATTGTCTTCTTCATCCAACCAGTGAACTGTGTAGTGAAGTTGAGAGGCCATGTAGTACAATTCCAACCTTGGGACTTCTAGCCCACCCCCTTCACATGCTCTTTGCAACATTGTTAATTGGACTCTCCGCCACTTTTTCCCCCACAAGAGAGTACCAATTAGAGCTTCTAGGGTAGTAAAGTATGATCTTGGTATCACATATAATGAGTGTTGCAGTACATATAGGCACCGCAGAAGAAAAAAAAAACTGGCTGAAGAGGGGTGAAACCTCGAAACCGGTCCTAGGATGCTTGATTCTGGTCCAGGGAAGACATGGCTTGGCAGTTCGGGCTGGACTGTTCCCATGAGGCACAGGGTCAAGACTGATTTGCATATGGCCATGTCTGAACTGGGGTGGCGTGGTGAGCAAAATAACGATGGATGGATTAAACCCAGATCTGTGACTGGGGGTGAATGTTTTGCCAATGTGCAACATTCTGTCCATCATCTTTTGTGTTTTGCCACTAAATATCTTTACATCAATGTTCAACAGAGATATGGGTCTATAGGAACCCCGTATATCCAGATCTTTATCTTTTTTGGGATCATAGCGACAAGGGCTTCGCCCATGGTAGTAGGGGGAAAACCCTTATGCGATGCATTATTATCAACCTCTAACAATATGTCCACCAGGGGTGGTGCAAACACCTATAAAACTCTGCAGGGAATCCATCAGAACCCAGACTCTTTGCCGGTTTGAGGCACCCTATGGAACCATTTATTTCTTCTTTAGTAATTGGGGAGCCTAGTGTCTCCTGCTCCTCCATTGTAATATGAGGTAGTTGTTATGCATCAAGGTAGTGTATCAAGTGGCTCGGTTCAGACTCTGTGCGACTAGTGTATACTTTTTCTAGATGGGCCACTAGGGTGGCTGCGATGGCTCACTGTGTGTATTGTAATGCTCCCTCCTCAGTACGTATTTGTAGTATTTGAGTAGCTGGTGTTTCCTGCTTTATCAGTCGCGCCAGTAAAGCCCCTGTCCTATCACCTTCCCTGTAGAGTCGCTGCCGATATGTCCTGTAGACATATTTCTCCAGTCTACGGAGGTCAGTCATAAGAAAGTCCTTAGCAGCAGTCCCCTCTTTCAGTTTCTGAGGGTCTGTACAAAGTTCGGTCTGTAGTTTCCCCAAACTGGACTCATGTGCGGATACGTCCAGTCTAACTGAGCCCGCGCTCCGTACGTGGTTTTTATACATATGCCCCGTAAGACTACTTTCATAGCTTCCCACTCAAGTCTGTAGATAAAAACCAGTAATCTAGTCTGATGGAAGTGCCCGTGGCTGGATTATAGCAGGAGAACTGTTTCATGGTGGGAGGAAGTTCCCGCCATAACTCTCAAAGTTGCAACCCTTCAGTTTCCCCTAGAGTACATTTGTCATCTTTGGCTTAGTATGCAAACGAGAGGGCTCTCTGTCCAGCGCACCGTCCATTACACAATTAATATCCCCAGTTAACATTATTGGAGCCCCTAGATATGAGGAGGCCACGTCAAAGAGATCACTAAAAAAGGAGCTATTGTCATCGTTCGGGGCATGGACATTAATGATGCATATTTCAGAGCCTTCGAGTCTCCCATGCAGTATAACACATCTCCCATCAGCATCAACCACATGATGTAAATGTTGAAACGGGACCCCCAGTGCCACCCATATAGGGAACCTCTAGCAAACCCAGAGTAGGAAGAAGCCTTTAGCTGCCGCCTCCACAACATTTGATTGAGTCACCTGAAATGTCAGTTTCATGGAAGAAAGGCCACCGACACCTTATACCTCTTTAAATAGGCGAATATTTGTCGATGTTTTTCAAATGTAGCGATGCCGCGTACATTCCACGTGATTAACTTAGTCATGGTGGACACCAAAGCATACTCCTTTTATTACTCGTCCCAGGATGATCCCACCCATCTGTTGAAAAGGAGGGCAGTAACCCTCACCCGTACAACAATTGGTAATCTTCGAGCTGTTCCCTATGAAGGAAGGTTTGGCTATCCCAACTTTGAACTACCCCCAACATCTCCCCCCCCTTGGGCAATATCACTTTCCCTCCTGATAACCCCAGTTCAGTGAAGGCATGTAGATGCTGCCCCATTTCCCTGTAGAATACCCGCAACAAGTTTAATCTTATACAACTATAAGAAACAACAGCACATTCGTGCTCATTACCACCCCCCCCCCACCCTGTTCCAAGGGAGTGGGTGGTGAGCCGCCGAGGTGTGAGGACTAGCCTCCAATTCCATCGACAGGCACCAGCCACTAGGAGGGCAGGCCCCCGCCATTCAATACAGTGCATGTGGTAAACTCCGCAATGCGATCAACATTCTCTTCCGCTCTCCGAACCCCTTAATGGTTAGATCTTACCAAAAGTTATTGTCTGCAAATGAGTCTGATGTCCCAATTTTTGGCCCTTATCAGGCATCTGTGTCTTCGCTCATATTACTGTTTGATGGGTGTCCCAGTGACAAGGCCCTTGAGTCTGGGACGATGTTGGAAGCGAGCAAAGTGCCACATGGCAGACCCTAATCCAGCTGGGGCTGCCACTCTTGGCACTATCCTGGGAGTGCTTCTGCTGTCGACGACTCCTAGATGGATTCTGGGATCCAGGTTTTCTGGGTGTTACCATGGAGGGGACCAGGCAGGGTCCCGGTGGGCCATTTTCGTCCAGCCAGTTGGTTGCTTCACCTGCCGTTAAGAAAAAAAAGTGCTTTGCCTCCATATTCCACCCTCAGTTTTGCAGAGTAGAAAAGACTGGAGTTAAGGTTCAGGTCCTGCAAACAGCGCTTCACAGCTAGGAAGGATCATCTTTGTTCCTGCACCCTCTGGGTGTAATCAGGATAAATCGAAATTTGGTGTCCTTCATAGTTTAACTGGCCTTTATTACGGGAACGTTGCAGTATGGAGTCCCTATCTCGAAAATTGAGAAATCGGGCTATGATGGCTCTGAGAGGCACACCAGGTTTTGGGGGAGGAATAAGCGCCATATGTGCCCTCTCAGCTGTAAAAAACGTTGAAAGTCCCTGTGGGGCCGATACACCTACCAGCCATTCTTCTAGGAACAACTCCGCAGATGGACCTTCTGCTTTTTCCGGGAATCCAATAAAACAGAGATTATTCCTCCAGGACCTTCCTTCTGCATCCTCAGCATGGTCATCCAGGCACACTGATTTTATCTGGAGGGTACTCACAGTGTCTCTCAGGGTGTGCAACTCTATCTGCATTGTGTCCACCGTCTGCTCCGTGGTCGTAACCCTCTCTGAAATTTTTCGCAAATCGCAGCGAAGCAAATTAACGTCTATAGCGACAGATTCTATTTTATTTTTCAGTTCAGCACTTGTAACATGGATAGCTGTGAGTATATCACCTATATACGGGGGTCGGTCAGCGTTTTGCGGCGGGTCTTCCATTTCTGTTGGCATTGGCATCGCTGAGGCTCCGTAGTCCAGGGCGAGCGGCTGGCCATAATTAGAAATATTCTTAGTTTGAGCCGGCTTGCCTCCTTTGTCTTTCACCATCGTGTATCTGTGCATGCAGCTCAAGGAGATGTAATCAAAAGCTATGTCCGAGTTTTAATGTTCCCCAATTCTGTGGTGCACAGCAGAAGTATCAATCCCTGAGGCCAGTCAGCAGCGGTTCTCCACTCTCCACAGCCACCTCAACGGCTGTACTGCATCCGTATTTGGTCCACTAGTGGCTGCTATCCCGTCGCGTTGGGGGATCGGCCTCTAAGCCATCAAGCACGACCACCATCCTGGATACAAGTGAGTCTAATGCCACTACGCACCAAGGGTCCGACCTCCTATAATGTAATACCCCAGTTTTGGGCGCCAAGTACTTGCCCTTCCTCCGATTGCAGCCCCGCAGGCCGTCTGTTCCCCGTCGTGTTTACAGCCTGTCGCAGCCCAGGTGTCCTGCAACTCACCAGGAGAAATGGCGCGTATCGCCTTTCTGTTCAGGCCATGGCTGCCCCCTCTGTGGGCCAACTGCACCAGCAGGGTCCTTTTTTGCGGTTCAATGCGGGGACCAGACCGTCGGGCAGCCGAGACACTTACGCGAGGCTGGGCCGCTATAGGCCTCATCAATGAGTATATCCTCTGGCAGGCCTCACCGCTTGGATGTTTTCAATGCACGTCCTGCAGTGTCAGCCTGTGCAGCGGGGTCCGCGGGCAGAGCTCTGGTGGAGCCCCAGCTCCTCCAACTCGCCGTCTAATGTTACCTTCGGTGTCTGATGTTTCCCATGTGCGTAGGTCCGGAAAGATGGCCGCTCAGCCTCGGCTCCCTGCCTCGGAGTTACACGACCTGTTGCCTAATGGATCCCAGAACTCGGCACACAGGGGCCCTCCAAGTAAGTAGGAGGTCCAGAAAGTTTACCCTGCGTGGATTATCATTTATTCACTACCAGGATGATTGCAGATGAGGAGATGACGGGAGCTCTTGGCAAGCACGTCTACTCTGCCATCTTGCCTGGCCACGTCCCCCTCTTGTGTTTCACTACTATGACGCCTACATCTCCCATAGGAGAACCTTTGGGATACGTTTTTATATGTATGGGAGCAGGTAGAAATGTCATGAATGGTGTCTAAGAATTGTAATTAAAAATCCTGTTTAATGGTAAAGTCAGATTTTAAGTCAACTCTGAAAATGCCTTGTGTAGAAAGTTGACATTTTCTTGTCTTAACCATTTGGTTCCTGGGCCACATGACTATGTATAGTTGGTAGTTAGCCTTTGTGTATTCCTCCCAGGCAGCCACACAATAGAGGGACTGGACGTTGGCAGCATGGGCCATACTGGGTCAGTGAGAGGGGCGGAGCTGTCACCTGTCACACTTGCACTTCAAAGAAATTGCCTGAGCCGATTGTGACCCCAGACAGCCCAGGACTATAACAGAGAAGCAGGAAATTCCAGACATTTCTGTTGGGTGAGGGGGATTCCAGAAGTTTCTTAAAAGCTAGCACCAGGTATGAATGAATGAATAACTAGAGTTGTAGATCGCCCAGCTACTCAGAGGTTGTCCCGGCACTAAGGCAAAAAACAAGTTAGTAACACTATAGCTATAGGCTAAACAGATGGATTTTTAGCAACTTGCAAAAGGAAGCATCATTAATCATATCTCTAAGTCGGACAGGGAGGATGTTCAAGATCGCAGCAACACATACCGAGAAGGAAGATCCTCCTTGTCTCGATCTTTTAAATCACTATCAGTCATGCATCTCCCGAATGCAGGGTCCTGGGAGGACAGTATTGCAAGATCCTGATGTGGAGATAGTGTGGCCCTTTTCCATGAAGAGCACAGGGGCTAACACTAGGGCTTTGTAGACAATTCTCTTACTGACTTTGAGCCAGTGGAGCTGTTTTAGATATGAGGATGTCAAAGTATGCCTAGTGAGACTGAATAGAAGACTGGCTGCAGTGTTCTGCACTACTTGTAAGCATTCGGTTAGAAAAAAAGGCAAACCCAGGTATAGAACGTTAGAGTAATCTATTTCAGGTCCTGGGTCCTTAGTATGGCATCAGTTAAACTCCTCCTGGAAGAAAAGGCAAAATCCTGAAGTTTTAGGCTCTTTGCAACTGGAATCTGGCCTGTTTGTGCCAAGATCTTGCCACCTGTGTCAAATGCGAATACACAACTCTGATGAACCCGACTCATTGCACAACAGCGACTGCCAACGATGACCGGCAACACAACATCTGCACTTTGCGCTGCAGCATTGTCTACCCAGGGTAGTCGTCAAAGTGAAGCTCCAGTAGCAACCGTCCGCGAGGCCCGACAGGATCTTTGCGCTACAGCAATGACTGTCTACAAACCAGGCCTGACCTTCGCGCTAAAGCGATGACCATAAGTGACGCGCTCCCTGATTCTCATGGCCTGGACTCTTCATGGCAGACTTTGAGAACTTTTTTTTGTGGTTTCTGTATAATGCTTAGGCTCCATTGTGATTGGCCAGTTTCACACAACCAAATAACTGGCACTTTGTGCTTTTAGGCACTATACTTACCTGACATTTTTTTTATTGTATATTTTCGATTCTACTGATTGGATTTTTATTGTTTTGGTGTCAAATAACCGATTACATTTTACACCGTTTTTCAAAATTGATGTGGGATTTTGTTTGTGTTGTGTTCTCACTTTCTTACTGTTTGTGTGTTGTATAAATACTTTGCATACTACCTCTAAATTAAGCCTGTCTGCTTTTCTATCAAACTTCCAGAGGGTTAAAAACAGGTTAATTTAGTGACTGTTTGTGGTTCACCCTGACAAGGATTATGACTGTTGCTTAAGAAGGGCCACACCCCTCTCAACCAACAACCCAATTTCTCACACCCTGTTTTTATTCCATAAAGTGAATAATCTAAAAATGTATCAATTCTGTCATTTCTTACATTCGAATGATCACAACAGTAATATGGGATTATGATGTCATTATGTGGTATGAATACGAAAATATGCATTAGTTTAGTCGCACACTAAGAGAAACTATTGCAGTGTATTCTTTCAAGAATATCATTTCTTGGCAGGAAGTGTTTGGATCTGTCACAAACCCCTTTATTGCCATAGGAGTAATTGCATTTGATGCTTACTCAGAGAAGCTTGCAAGCACTGTGATTTAGTTGCATCAATCCAATGTATGCAGATGGCCTGCTCCATCTTGCAATGGAAGCTGGGGCTGCAGTTTACCACAGGAAATGTAGGCATTGCTATGGCTGGAAGTTCTGCAGTGATAACCAGAACACCAGCATGAAGTGCAGATATTGCTCGAGATTGCTGTCACTCTGTCCCCTCCCTTTACTTCCTTGCCTTTGTCCCAATCGATCTAAGAGTACCATTCAGCCCACTTGCATTACTACCTCCTTGTGCTCTTCAATTGTCCGGCATCTTAGTGAGGCAGAGATAGTCATGCCAAACAAGAAAGACGGAGTTGCTGGCGAGGAAATTCCAAACCAGCCTGTGTTTGTGCCTGTGTTCACCTCTGCAACATTAGACTGACTGCAGAGCTCTGTGAGTAGGCTGTGCATGTGTTGTGCTGCCTTCTTCAGATTCTGTGGCCTATATGGTGTGGCACCTCGAGCACACATTCTCTGCCAAAGGGGGATACCCTCTCTGTCCTCTCCACATGAGGCTCCAGCACAACGCAATGCAGATGGCATACCTTCTGAGTCCTGTGTCCAGGAGCAGAGTTGTGTTGCTGTCTCTGTCCAATCGTCCACAGCAGAACCGGTGTGTGATGACAGTGATAAACTGATATAAAAGTGTTGGGCTTTTATAACCGTCCACAGATCCTGCATCAATGAAGCTTCTTACCTTTGCTCTTATTCATTTCCCTTGCAAGTCTCTCTCCCTCACCCTCTAATTTTGCTCAATACCTTCCCTCCACAAATGGCCTTTACTCTATGCAGATCAATTTCTTACACAAAAAGTTCATCTTGCAGGTCTACAAGAAGCCCGCATTGCTGCAGCCTGTACTTCACCTGAGATGGAAGTGTACATTGCTAAAGCTCAGTGATTGAGTGTGAAGGAGAGAGAGATGTGTTTTCTTGGTTCTTTAATTAATTACTGATCCCAGCCATGCTACACCTGGTCGGCGTGAAGTGGGCACTGCTGCTGCTTATGGAGTACTTTTTCTGTTTCAGTGAAGCTTGCACTTCTACGGTCAATTCTGCTGTTCCCACCAATGTGCCTCTACTTTGTTTTTACCTATACTGGACCATTCTACCTGCCTAGACTCTGTATTACCCCTTCCCAGTCCATGTACTGATCCCTGAACCCTCCACTGCTCTCCTGGGATGTGTGCTCTTTTGTGAACTGCCCCATGCCTCCTTCAGACTCTGTGCTGGCCCCCTACCATTTAGGATGCTTCAATGCCCTGCATTTGAGCCTGCACTGCCCTTTTACCACTTTGGGCAAAATACTGCTCCTGCATGAACCTCGACTGTTCTCAGAACCGCTGCTCATTTCAAACCTGCCACACCATCAGCTACACTACTGAAATATAAATATATGCATTCTTTTGTTTTCCCATAAAAAGCACTGAAAGAAGCAGTCTGACCATATTTGTGCATGTCTCTGCTTATATAAGTTTGCTCATTAAAGGCAGATGTGTTGGCTTTGCCAATGCTTGGTTTCAACTCATTTGAGGGCTCAGTATTTTACCGTTTCCATCTTGGGTTTAGCATGTGGAGGATGCAGGAAGATCTATATTTGATAAGAATGGAGAGGTGGTCTGACCAATTCAATATGAGAGGTTTAGATGGTTGTATATGATATTTTTTCATAAAAAACATTTCATGGGTATACATTTTATTGTGGGTCAGAAGGTGCAATATTGCAGCAGGTTGTTGTTTGGTCAGAGGGGTTTGGGAAGGGAGGTGCCGGTTTCTTTGTCTTGAAATCTCATTGGAAACCCTGATCATAAGAGGAGGTGAGATGATTAGTGCTATAATCAAGGAAACCATAAAAAACTCCTATTACTGTCACGTGGGCAGTATTAGAGATTAAGGGCCTTATTACGAGTTTGGCGGTTCAACCGCTGAAGGATCCCATGCGTTAGGAGACCGCTGTGCCTTTGTCTTCCAACAGCTGCATTACGAGTTTCCAGAGGGGCCATTGGGTTGGCTGGGGCGGTCTTACGGCGGTGGGCAATGTATGTCCATATATCAATGCCTGTACATACATTCCGTATATATATGTGTCATGATATATGTGGATAAATACAGCCTACCCATTGCGGGAGATTGACCCATATGTGGACAGTCCTGCTGATGGGTACAAGGTTCTACAGCATTCACCTGTTTTTGCCGAACCTGGAGTCTTATTCCTCGGGGTGAAGATGCTCCTGTGTAGGCAGGGACAGGATAAAGGACTCTATGTCTAAATCTGCTGGGAAGAACTGGAAAGGGGTGAGTATGCACCTCAAATCCTCCATTCCCGCCGACCTTTAGGCGGTGGTCAGACCGAAGTGGTCGGCTTGTTGGAAAGTCAATTCGTAATACAGATGGCAATGTTGCACCTCTGTACCACTCAATGGAGGCTGCCTTTCCCCGCACATGACTCCGGCTTTCGGCAGTGTGCTGGCTTCGCCACGGTCTTCGCAAAGCCAATCTGCCCAACTCACAATACGTCGGACGGCTCTCCATCGTCGGGCCACCACTGATGGGGACGGTAGTCCACGGACCGCTGAGCTTATAATAAGGCCCTAAGTCTCCATCTTTTGTCTCTGTAATCTTCACAGTTTATAATTACCACAGTGTGGCACAGGAACAATGAGTTTAATTAATCTGTTTGTGTTTAACGTCTTGTGGTAAAAGCAACACTGTGTTTTTTGTGTTCTATTAATGCTGTGTCCCAGTAGTGTGTTAGTAGTATGAAAGATAAGCAGAGCGAGGTGCCAAGGTCAGTCGTAGAAGAGGGAAGATATGGAAGGTGCAGTGGAGACCTCAGACCTACAATTCATTAGGGCAGCTCTGATATGATGTATTGGAGAGGGCGCGCTGAGTTAAGAGGGTGGTGATTCATTGAGGTTTCTTGCGCAGCCTGATCTTTGTGTTTAGTGTGCTTTTTTAAGGTTAGTGGTACAGTTAAGGTTAGTGGTACATGGGATTAGTGATCACTGAGTATTTAGGTGTACGAGATGCATTAGTGGTAAAGAGCGTGGAGGAAAGTTCCCAAGCATTGGGGTTGTTGTGCATATTGGGCTCTTCAGAAGCTGTTGTGTTGGTTGAAGCATGATAGCTAGAGTCGAGTGTAGGAGGGCATTTTCTGGGAGCAGAGGACTTCTGGAAGAGAGACTGATAGCGTTGTTTCCAAATGGGACAGGGGAGAGGTTTGTGTGCTGACATGTGAGGCCAGTAATCACACCTCTCGTGGGAAACATGCCTGTGGTGGTCAACAATTGCTTTGCTATTGTTTTTGTTTAGCCGCTCCTGTGAGGCTATACAAAAACAATAGAGGTTGGTGGAAAGAAAGAGGGTTAATTGAAGGGTGGTGGAGTCTATGGGTTTTGCTCTGGATATAATTTTGCCCCGAGTCAGTATAGGGATACTTTTGTTCATGGCTAGGGTCCAGAATGCCTTCATTTATGCTAGCATTGTCCTGTTTGCTTTCATTTCCCAAAGCGGGTGTCGGTGCTAATAGGAAGCCAGGCGGAGTGGAGAAGGTTGTGCCCTCTTTGTCAAAGTTAGCAGAGGTAGGAGGCATTACATGAGTGTGAGAGTCCTTAGCATGTTATAGGCGTTTAGGTCCTTCAGGGTACCGAACAATGTTAGTGTTTGGACATTGTTCTGAGGGTTTGGTCATGGTTTCTTGGTACAGGGTGATGCGTAGATCATATTTCTGAATCTGTCTAATTTTTGAGGTTGGGAAAGAAAAGTTAGGTATATTGGTGCAAGCAGGCATGTTATCCTTAGTAAAAAAATAAAATAGTATGCAAGTTGAAATGTAAAGCAATCTGCAACTATGGTATTTGTCACTGATTAACATTTTAGGTTGCCTATTAGGGCTCAAGTTTTTGATATTTCAGGGTAGTCTTGCACAGGCCAGAAGTAAATGTGATCTCGGAGATGTTGTTATATGCCTCCAGGAGGCTCATTTAATATGAAGCTCTCTTTGTTTTAGTTGAAGTGGCCACATTAAGATCACTTGAAAACTGGCTACATTGATCTTTCGAAGCAGATTCAGAATGGGGAGTCGCAATAAACAGCCATGAAGTAGTACTCAGTAAAGAGAGAAAATGTGCAATTAAGATGTAATTAGTTGCAAAGCCTGTGCGTCTGTATGGCCTAACATGAGGCTGATGTTGCCTTGAGGTACAACGTCGTTTTATACAATCAAAAACAGGTATAAAGGAATAAATAACCAAATATTTTTTGAGTAGAGCACATTTAATTACTCCCTCTCTAATAATTACTCTAGAAGATTATATCAAAACAGTTTACACTCTACATCAATAATGGCATCTAATCATGAAGAAAAATATAATACAAGTATACACCAAAAAATGTACATACACAATGATATGACATAAATCACAACATATAGAAAGACATCCATATAAAATACAATAACCCTAAAACAAGAATAATTTCACTAGTGTCCTCCTTACAACTCTGGACAGACCACTAAGAGGTAGTCCAGATGGTACACAAAAAGTCTTTTAATTAATAATAACCATCGCAGTGTACCATCATGCAATGTCAAAGCATTACTATATTTCAGCAACTCCTCCTTTGGAAGTGTCTACGCGACCACGTTTCGGCCTTACTCCTCCTTTGGCCTCCTCAGGACAGGGTTAACACATCACTGCACACACACTACAAAAAATAATGATGATAGAAAAATGGTGAAACTGCTTCAATCCCCCATAGCTCTACTGCAAGGTGGTGGGACATGGCGACTGCCCAAAGTGAAGTTTAATCCACAGTGCACCAGTGATGTATCTACTGACATACACCGCAATCTAATGGACCATATTTTATTCAGTGTCCAGTGCACCCCATGTGCTGAATCAAAAAATAACTTCGAGCAAAAGAAAAAATATTAAAAAGACCACCCGGACCACCAAGTGCTGTTCAACATTAGTGACCAGATATCCTACTATTCCACTTAATAGAGACACAACGGAAAGCCATGCAGATGCGGCAGGACTCCTATATACTCACATTTTGACAGTGTAGTCTGCTGCCACAATTTCACTAAAGACGGCAAATTCTAATTATCAGGGGGCTGACGGCAGTAATGCACCTAAAAATTCAAATATAAATGTCTCTTGTAAAGTCATACACCCAAATGAAGGGACCAAACATGCCAGACCCAAAAAGGGTTACATAGTCCTAGGGGCTTACCTCCCTTGCCTGTGTTAATGGCTGCTCCCACTCAAACGGACCACGCCAAAATCGTCATTATCAGGCTCGTTATTCCGCTTGGTCTGGGAACAATTTCGACCTAGATACAGGGGATTTATACAGGTGAGAAAAAGGGTCTTTCGTCCCGTCTGCGTGCTGCCAATAAACGCGCATCAGGTGACAGCGAAAAAATAGGGGCTCACCTACCAAGCGAATCTCGCAATCTATTGGATTTAATAGTGAGAAAAAAGGATCTCTCACCCCGTCTGCGTGCTACCAGTAAATACGTATGAGGTGCCAGCATAAAACTAGGGGCTCACTTACTCAGTCTATCCACGTTCTACGAATAACCACGCATCTGAACGCCAGCATAAAAATTAAAACGGACTTACTTAATCGGTCTCTAGTCTAAGTACTTCTCCGGTCCACCGCGATCCGGCACCCAGCGAGGAAACTAGGAGATGAATCCCTCATTTCTAAACAAGTGTTCCTTACCCGTCATGCCTAACGCCAGGCTTAAGGCATGCAAATCAAGAAAGGACTACCAGCTCACCCAGGAGATTACTGAATGAAAAAGCGGCGGCCATATTGACTGCGCAATTCCTCTCTGTGCCTCACAAGGCGACTCTTACAAAATTAAATTAGTTATCCAATAGAGTGTACAAAAGACTATGTACATCTCAAATATTGAGAAAAACAACAAAGGACCAGTGATAAATTATACCGAAAAGAAAAAGCACAAGATATACTTACTTTATATCGTATGTGCACCCATATTTATTACAAAGGGGGAGGGAAACAAATATCATAAATTCCTCTCCAGGGTCAACGCAGCCACCAATATCCCATCCACCGTGGGGTAAACGCATGGGCGACCGAGCGCCTCAACCACCAATCCATCCAACTATATGTACAAAATATACAAAATATACAAAATATCCTAAATTACATTCCCTATTTATATATTACAAACAACAATAGTAGAGAAACGTCAATGTTATACTAGCCATGTATACAAGTACATATAAGGCACAATGTACATAATTCAAAGTTCCATTTAAAGAACAATACTCAAAAATGTCAGAAAACTGTCGTGTTTAGATCAAGGCCCAGATTTCATCACGATCGTTCAATCCCTGTGTGGATGTGTGATACCGTTCCATCATACGCGCCTCTAGGCGATTCAAGTTATTTTGTAATGTAATTTTATTGGGCGCTTTCACAACTGCTAATATTGTCCAATAAAGCTAATTTTCGCCATGATTCATTTCAATGAAATGTTGGAGCATAGGATCCCCTACGGTCCCACAGCGTATGCGGGATTTGTGCTGTAGGATCCGCATCTTAATGGCTTGAATTGTCTGCCCAATTTATGTTTTTGCACACGGGCACGTGATCGAATACACTACATTTTTAGTGTTGCAGTTCGAAAAACTTGACTGTTGGTGTAGAACTTTATTTATTTCCACAGATTTAGAGTCTTTGGTTTGCGGACACACGACACAACCATTGCACTTATAGTGCCCGGTCAGTGCCGGTAGCCCCATGATACCTCGCATATCCACAGGAGCAGTGGGCGGGCGAATGGATTTGACTAGATAATTTCTCAGATTCTTTCCTCTGCGGAAAGCGAACAAGGGCTTGGGGATATTCAAATGTTCTAATAGCCTGAGATTTCTCAAGATTATTTGCTTGACCTTATTCGCCTTAGGATTGAAGGTCAATACGCAAACCAATTGTTCTGTTTCTTGTTTGATTTTGGGAGTGAGTAGCGTTTCTCTGGGGGTATACCATGCCCTTTTTAAGGCTCCCCTGACCAATTTTCTCCGATATCCCCTCGTAGTCAGTTTTTTTGGGAGAATCTTAGCGTTCCTAAAATAGTCATTTTTGTCAGTACAATTACGCCGCACTCTCAAGAACTGGTAAATTGTCCCCGAGGTTACGCGGATGCCCAGATGTATATTCCAGTAGTGTATTCCGGTCGGTGGGCTTGGTATACAAATCCACCTCCAATTTGCCTTCCTTGTCCACAATCCACACATCTAAGAAATTGATCCGTTTATTACTAGATACCATGGTAAATTTTAAATCTGGCGTCCGAGCATTAAGCCGGAGATGGAACTGTTCTAATAATTCCTGTGACCCATTCCAGATCATGAATACATCATCGATGAAGCGTGCCCACCCAAGGATCTGCTCCCTGAAGGGGGACGCTTCATGGAAGATGTATCTTACTTCAAACTGGTCCAAGCGCGAAACAACAGCCCATCCCTACACCTTTGACCTGTAAAAATAAATCTGTTTTGAAAGTAAAAAAATTATTTTTCAAACAGATCTGAGCTAGGGAGAGTAAAAAGTCAGGAGGTACATAATGAGGTCTTGGTCTCTGATCAAATACCAACTTCATAACCAACAAGGCTTCATCCTGAGGTATGTTAGTATATAGACTCTCGATGTCGAAGGAAAACAGCAGCTGCTGGGTTCCGTCGAACATCGAGAGCTCTATCTTAGAAATAAGATCCACAGTATCTCTAATGTACGCTTTGGTTAGCGGTACAAAAGGTTTCAACAATACATAGATATATTTAGCGAGTAGCTCCAAAATAGATCCACATGATGCAATAATCTGTCGCCCCGGTGGTTGGGTTGCATTTTTATGTATTTTCGGAAGTACATATACATTAGGTACCTTCTGCTCAGTAAAATTCAAATATTCATATTCTTTCTTACAGAGGTATCCTGATTCCATGGCATCAGCAGTAAGATGTAATATCTGTGCTTTCAGTCTAGCTGTGGGGTTCTCTGTCATGGGCCGATAGTGATCCCTATTACTCAGTTGCCACATAATTTCTGCATCATATTTTTCATTATCCCATAAAACTATCCCTCCTCCCTTATCGGCAGGTTTAATAACCGTAAGGGGATTGCGGGAGAGCTCCTTTAATGCCAACTGTTCCTGTTTGGAAAAATCAGATTTAAATGCAATTTGTTTAGTGTTGAGTTGATCTATTTCACGTAGGATTTGGTCCTCAAAGATCAGTACTTCCTCTGGCATGGCCATTCGTTGGGGGCAAAAAGAAGATTTTTTCTTTAGACCACTAATATTGATCTCATTGATGTCATTATATTCAGAAAAGAACACCATAAGTCTAATTTTCCTTTAAAATTGTATCCACTGGATCCTGCAATACCGTTGGAACAAAGGATAAACCTTTTTGAAGTATTTTTGTTTCCATAGCTGTTAAGGAATGTTTGGACAAATTGTAAATCGGCATAGTGGCCATCTCAATATAGTTATCATCCATGTTTATTGGCTCTACCGCCTGTACACCCTGTGTCGTGTCCTGAAGAATCCCTGTTCTTGATTTTGTTGCATTGGCGTCCGCCATCCTCCTCTGGAACCCCGCCCCCTGTTCCCACCTCTGTCTAAAAAAGGGGGGGGTTGCGCTCTTGGGTACTGATAAAAAGGTTGGTAGGGCGGATATGGGTGAAAAAAAGGGCCAGTTCCTTGATCTGAGTCTGATGAGGAGGAGTCAGAGAAGGTCACAAATTTAGGTAAAACGTCAGCATGAGTCAGAAAAATGTTTAGGATAGCGAATCACATTCAGGTGTGGAACAATGATGGCTATTAGGTCCAAACGACATTTAGATACACAATCATCCTAGAAAGCACAACTGTGATATCATATTTAGGAGATAAATCAAATTAAGGTGCAAAATTACATTTATGTGAATTTCACCCTCGGTGGGACATCAATAGAATTGTAAAAACATTTGTAGAAGCAAAAGACATATTCATGCACAAAAACACAGTGAAGTGTGTAAACACATTTAGGCGTGCATCAGTATGACACCATCTTTTTTTATAGCAAAGTGAGGTACAAAGCCACATGTTGTGCAACATCAGCAGTAGGGCTGAATACATCCAGATACACAAATAGCATTTATTTGCAAAATCGCACCTAAGGGTTCAAATCGTCCTCGCTGCAGAGCAAACAGCATTATCGTATCACATGCAGGAGAAAAATCTTATTTTGAAATTAAGGCGAATAATCAACTTAGGTGCTATATCAGCAGGATTATGGAGATACTTCCAGGAGCCGAAAAATCATATATAGGTGCGAAATCACCTCTAGATACAGAAACAACATTTAGTTGAATAAAACATTATGGTGTGGAATCAAAACGTAAGCAGCACATCAGCAGGAGAATGGAAACCATTTAAGTTGCCCAAATAACATCTTCCCCCCCCCGCAAAAAAGTACTTTTCAAATTCAATGCTACTGAAACATTAATAGGAGTGTGAAAGCACGCTCCCATTGCAGCACGTGCATACTACGCCATCCATGCACCGCACTAGGGTGCACTCTATACACAAGCTGATTAACACTTGTAACAGCCCATAGCGAGCACCTGGATTCAAATAAGCCTCTGGCCTGATGCAAACTGCGAACAGCTCTTTCTTCGAACAATAACTGTAGGGAACAGACATAAACAAACCAATGGTTGAAGAGGAATGACCAAAAGCCCCTCTTTGTGGACGTTTTCGGTGCTGAGGATATTAGGCAAGGCTAAAGCTGAAGCTGTTCCCAGCAGACCTAAAAAGAAAACACGGATTCTTTGCTTCCCCTGCAGATTCGGTCATAGGTTGATAAAAAACATTCATGGGGGGCCATGTTTATAATTTTTAAACTATTGGTGTTCAGTACAGCATTGCAAACCACATCGGAGTTAAGTGACCTCATGACAGGCGCATGAAGGAGCTCCGCCATTGTCCTTATTCCTCTATTTGGTCATGGAACAAATCCTCACAACATGTTGGGGCAGGAATGTACCATGCATGTTGTATAGTGCTGCCCTTGCTCGAACTGCATGTATGCTTTTCTGTACATTTTGGCAATTCCCCACACTAATCCAGTGTGCATGCGTTGACCTGGGGTTGGTCTTTTGACAATCATAGGTTCTGGACCTAGTCCTGAACTGGGAGGCGTTCACCAAACGTACTCTCACCCTAACTGGGGGCCAATGAAGTGCTAAATTGGTTGTAACTGACTTGCAGTGGCTATTAAGTTGATGGCAGAGGGTACAGGGTGATCACAAGAGTACTTGTTTTTTGGGTAAACAGCCCTTTAAAGGGGCACAGATTCTTGCCTATCTTCCTGATCTCTGTGAGGAGGGATTGTAATAAAGCTGTTTGCAGCCTGCTCTGACCTCTTTGTACTTCTTTGGAAGGCACTCCACCTGCAGACTGTCACCCTGGGCAGAGGACCCTTGTAGACAGAGGCCAGGCCTGGAGAGTGGTTTGGCCAGTATGCATGAAAAGGGAACTGACCAAAAACAGTACCAAAGAAGCAGACCTGGAATACACATCACCCATCTGTGAAACAAGTATGAAGATCGGAGGTCAAGACCTCTGTTACCAGTGACAGTTACAGCAGATGACTCAGAAACTACTCTACAGCCATGGTTTAGTGTCGAACTGCCAGCCTCACCCATAGGTGTGGAAACATAACCTGCAGTCCAATCTGAAGTACGTATGACCAGACTGTCCTGGGGTTAAGATATCCTACTTGTGAGGGAGGGAAGGAACTGCCAACCCTGCAGGAGAAAGGGATGGTGAAGTGACTGGTCCAAACGAACAGTCAACGAGTCAAATAGTGCCACAATATTTACACGGCATCGTATAACATAAGGTGTAGTTATGTAATAGCTTCAGAACAATTCATATTGGTCTTTTCAACCTATTTATACCCACTGCCTTCCAAAACAATGCTTCACCGGTTTATACATGAGAGACTTATTCTACTTATTATACATGGAAAATCTATTCTACACTCACCGCGATAGTAACTTGGCAACATGGGCACGTGTCAGATCGTAGTCGGAACTGACACCAGGGCAAAACCGTTAGCCCTAGAAAAAAAATATATGTACACCGTCCAATGTGACAATTACACAGTCATGACCAAGCACAATATTATTGTAACGAGTTTCTCTTAGACAATTCTATACAAGACTCACCTGATGTTTGGCAAGGTGACAAAATATATTTAAAACTCCATTCTTATATCGGAAGGAGTGATGCAGAAATAAGTGTTAATTTTTCGAACTGAACAAAGGAATATAATGTCTCTGTCATGACCCTCAGGCACATTATAGAGTCGTCTATCACAAAGGCATGACATTAAAAAATATACTCAGTCCCAGTTATGTAAAAACCTTGAGTAAACCAAGAGTCACGTGGTTGCCAGACAAACCAGTTGGCTTCCATACGTGTGGGAACTGTTGTATTTGTAAGTGTGGCCAGAATAAATTAAAGAAATTTAACAGTGGTCAATCAAAGGAATACGCGACCACTCACAATGAGAAACCTGACCTCCCCGTGTTGAGAATCTCGCTGGGAGGTTTATTTTCCATTTTCTGGACAGTAGCTAATTGTATGACCCCCAGCGAGTCAATTAAGACTAATAAGACATAAATGTCAAGTCGTCATAGCTATGATTTGAATATCCAGACATGTCAAAAATATAATATATGCGATTCACTGACATTGTAGGTGGATTTGACTACATGCTATCCACGAGAAGATTCCATTAATTAATTAATACAAATATTGGAACATCTCTTCGAAGTCCTCTTGAGAAATCCGATTGGACCCATACATATATATGTGCATATATTTTATATCACAGTGAGATTACTGAGGTAAGCAGGAAACCTCTAATGCTCTAATTCTTTTATACATTTATCATATCTGCATTGGACTAAGCCCTTGAAATGTATCTGTATCCCTTCCCTTATTAGGACCTAATAATCTGAACAAATCGATGGACCAAGGTATTCCATTAGGAACACATTCGTAATAGGAACTAGTAATAAGTCTGTTCCTTCGATTGGATCTAACCCACATAAGGGGTATGTATTACTAATGAATAATACCCCTCTATAAATGAATATATAAAGAAGGGTTATTAACTGTTTGATGTAAAAAAGAGGACCTATTCAGGACCCTATGATTTATGATACAAGGGATAGGTTTGACAGTAAGGATGATATATTGGAATGGATTAATAAGATTGTGTTGTTGGGTTATGTATGAATGAAATGGTTGGTGGATACCTTTTCGAACAACTGTATGGACTTATTGATAAAGATATGATAGACCTGTTTATGTTTAAATAGGATGTTTAATTGGCTTTTTCACTATTTTGAAATATTGGAGAATGTATGACATAATCGATTAAACATTGATTCGAGAACTTTAAGATTACTGATTAAGATGTTTAGATTTGTTGTGTTTTTTATATGAACATTTTTTTTTATTGTCTCACTAGGTAATTTTATGCTTTTATGAAATTTTGGAGAGGTTTTACTATTCTTGCCCAGATGAAGGTGGAACTTAAATAAGCAACTAACACCGAAACGAGTCGACGCTTGTGCCATTAAGAATTGGTTACAATCCAGGAACTGTTTCTTATCAAGATCTATTGTGAAAATAATAGACTGATGATTCCTATACATTGATTCATACTGGAGTTATACCTTTCTTTGATGAATATATTGATTTCACATCACGTTCTTGCTCTCTAACTCTTTCTTTCTATTTTATTTTTATATGCTTTTGGTGTATTTTATCTTATGATTATTGTATGAATCTGTCAATTATTATGGATGTAGATATGTGATTATATGATTGTTAATAAATTGTGATAATAATTTTTAACTGATTTAGTTTCTTTATCATTTAGTCATATGCGGTTGTTATTTGGTGATCCACAATTAAGTTTGAGTTCGGTTGAATATCAGGATGTTTGAAACCCTAATTGGGAATGAGAATGATTAATATATGCATGATATGATATTGTATATCTAAGGAGAAGGTGGTTTTCATTATACACAAGAGAATTCTTTCTTTCATATTCTTGAGGTACCCTGTCTCTTGGGCAGTGGGGTCGCTCCCGATTTTTATGTATGGTATTAAGTACAACCGGTTAGTTGGGGTGTCTTAATCTTTCTTTGGAAAGATTATTACACTTTCAATAAATCCTTATTGGTAGGTGATTTTTCCTCACATATAATTAAGATGGATCAATTTAAAACATTTGGATTCAGTGAGGAACAATTTAATAAGATCATTAACACTAAAAATGGCAATAAGGTGACTGTTTTCTCAAATAATACCGACAAATGGGGTAAACTATATAATCTTAGGAAGAAAATCATTAGAACTGAACTCCATGCTGAATTTCTAGTAGAATACGTAAAAGCCGGGGTAATACCAGTAGGATTACAAATTAAAAACGAACGCGGACTTTTCATTGAACATAGAAAATTCCTAGAAACATGGTCACATATTGCCAATAGATGCAGCAGAGATTGGTTACTTCTTATTTTTGAAACAGCTCAAGCGATTATTATTTTAGAAAAACAAGAAATAGAACAGCTACTTATAGAACTTCAAAATAATTTAGTAGTGGATGAAGTAAAGAAAAAATTAGAAGAACTAGATACGGAGATCAATGGATATAGTGATTATCTAATCAATAAAAAGACCAAAAAGTTAAGGAGAGATATTGAAAAATACAATATTGAGGCGAACTATCCCTATCTAGAAAAGGATTACTACCAACAGAAAAAGTGAATCAAGTTGGGAGAGACCATACCAACATAGACCCACATATCAAAGGGGTGGTAGGAACCGTATTACTTTTTCGGAATCATCTGGATCAGTATCAGATGACGAAAGTAATAGAAATAATCAAGTGGTCAGCTATCAAAGGAGGGAGTATGGAGGAAATGCATTAATGACAAATACACCTTGTACTTCCGGCTCTGCCCCCCCCCCCCACCCTCCTCCTCCTCTTTTTTAGATCAATGCTCAAGGAGAGGGCAAAGAACCAACCGGGAGTTTGGGAGAGGACAATATGTGAGGCATCAACCTCAAGAGGAATTCCTGGAAACAAGGAATCGAAGATATTGGAGGTAACAAATGAGAGTTTCCCTATCATTATTCTATCTAAACGTACTCTGACAGAGGCGGAATTAGGGATTTTAGCCAAGGGCTTTAGTTTTGCTCCATCTACTCAAGCTAATAAATTTCTTTTAGAGAAGGACCTTAAGTCTTTCTTTCGGAAGATTAGATTAATGAGGTTTTTTTAAAATAAGAAGCAGATAGAAAAGATCAATATCTCAGGCCTCAAACCTAAATCTACATTCACTCCACATATTAGCCAAATAGATAGGAAGGTGTAAATCTTTTAACAAGTTGTTGAATTGAAAATACTGAATATTTGTAAATCTCAACCTCCCACTACACATAATATAAGTAAGTTACAGAAAGATATTATCTTAAAAATTATTTGGGGATCACAATTAAACCTGCGGATAAGGGAGGGGGGTGGTCATTTTTGACACCCCCGACTATGAGAGGAGGGTGATGAACCTCCTGAATGTACAGGACCACTATATTAAGGTGCCAATGAACAAATGGAATGAATTAAAGGGGATGATCTCCACACTCCTTTCTACAGCCAAAGAGAGTGGATGGATCTCTGAGAAAGAATATACATTTTTGTGCAATGAAAAACCAGTTATTCCTGCGATATATGGGTTTCCCAAAATCCATAAGGATATGAATAACCCGCCACTTAGACCAATCGTTAGCTGTATCAACTCCCTTTTGGAACCATTGAGTAAATATGTGGACAATTTTTTAAGACCTTTAGTCCAAAAACAAAAATCTCACATCAAGGACTCTGCCCACATGATCACAACAATTGAAGGTTGTGAATTCAATAATCAAACTCAGCTTTTGGTTACTTTAGATATTGAGGCCCTCTACACAAACATACCCCAGGATGCCACCCTTAGGGTTATCAGTGACATCCTGGGTCCAGTTGAGTGTAGAGGGGCCCAAGCTGATTTTATTCTGGCTCGTACAGAGTTTGTACTTAAGCATAATTTGTTTTTGTATAAGGATGACCTCTATCTCCAGATCAAGGGCACCAGCATCGGGGCTACTTGTGCCCCAAGTCTGGCCTGCCTATATGTGGGTCAATTTGAAAAGACCCACATCTTTAATGAGTCTGCTCCATTTTTTGAGAACGTCGTAAAATGGAGTAGATTCATAGATGACATCCTTTTTATTTGGGAGGGCACGACTGACATGCTGGAGCAATTTTTGGCTTGGCTGAATTTTTGGGATGTCAACCTCAGGTTTACGTCTGAATATAGTAATCAAAGTGTCAGCTTTTTAGACCTGAGGATCAAAGACATTGGAGGTATATTAGAGGTCGAGTTATTCACTAAACCTACGGACAAAAATACATTATTACATTACTCTAGTTTCCATCCCAAGGCACAAAAGGACAACATTCCTTTTGGACAGTTCCTCCGGTTGCGGAGGAACTATTCATCTATCCATGATTTTTATAAGCATTCTGAGGTTCTAACTAACAAACTTAAGGATAGGGGTTACCCCAAAAAATTGATCTCACATTCTTTCAAACGAGCACGATTTTATAACCGTGATAGTATGTTGGGAGAAAGGAAAGACAAGAAAAAATCAGTCAATGATGCAAAAAAATTAGTGTTTGTAAGTCAATACTCTTGTTTAATTAATAAAGTAAAAAACAATATTAATTCAAACTGTAACATTCTTAATGACCTAACATCAACTAAATTGGACAGACCATTGTTCACCTTTAGATGAAACAACAACCTGAGAAGAGAGTTAGTTCACACTTACAGAGAAGTTTCCTCTATACATCAACGCACATTGATGGGTACTCAAGCTATCGGCAACTATAAATGTAATAGTTGCAACATGTGCGGACAATGTATACAGGGCAAAGAGGTGATTTATAATAAACACACTTTAGTTTCCAAAACCCTGAATAATTGTAGAAGTAAGAATTTAGTGTACCTACTTTTATGTCCCTGCAATTTGGGATACGTTGGTGAGACATCTCGGGAATTGCGAATTAGGTTAGGGGAACACAAGTCTGCAATAAAGAACAAAAAGGAAAATGCTCCCCTTGTCAGTCATTTTGTAAAAGAAGGACATACCTTAACGGATTTTAGGTGGTTTATTATAGAAAAGATAGAAGGTTACAAAAGATCAGGTGACTTAACCCTAAAACGCGAAAAACATGAGCAATGGTATATCTCTATTCTAGATACTATTAGAATGGGTTTGAATACCAAGGAGGACTGGATGAAATTAATAGATTGATAGACATCATGAAATTAACACTTAGCTGTTTGCATTAATGGTGGATGTATTAGTGACTAGATTTCTGCTCTATTAGTTCAGTTGGTGTACCGGCAACCAGCCTTTTTATAGAGTAGATTCTGTCTATATTGTACTCGCCATCTGCATATTTTTTTTAGATTGGAGTGTTAAATGGTAGGGATCAATGTTATATAATTACATTGAAATTCAATGTTCTCATTTTGTCATATCCCATGGAAAAAATAAAGATATAAATAAAACCTTTTTATCTTTATATTTTTTGGAAGTGTATAACTACTTTGACCAAATCTATTGGTTTATGAAAAATCATAGAAACTATTCTAAACTTTGTATTTGTTCTTTCGATATCTATGTCCTTTTACATGATATATTGATTTGATGGACATTGTAAATGGTGGTACCGTAGTTTGGCCATTTCTTTTAGAAGTTGGTCCCACTATAGGTTTCGTTTAACATCGCCGCCTTAAGAAGGACAGTACGGCTTTAAGAGTCGCGAGTGGCAAGTCGCGCTATTTTGACGTAACATTCAAGGTGCAAATAGTTATGACAGATTACTCAACACATAAAAGGGACCGTGAACCGGCAACGGGTTTATCAGTCTCTTACCCGGAAACGTGACGTACGAAAAGACGTAGTCGAATTCGAGAGGATCATTTCGAACCAAGTTACGAAGGTAAAACGCAATACGGGTCGAATTTAGATACAGGCGCTTAGTGGTAGTTAATTAGGAACCGGTGAAGGGATATCAAGAGATTTGCACAAACCTTTGCTCCCTTTATAGAATCATTTTTGCGTTATTTTGAAAAATCTGGCGCTTTGTTAACATATAGCGCTGTACTATCTGGCATTCTGTTGGTTAAAAGCACAATGTTGCCTGAAAAATTCCGATTCCGTGGAGGGATATTAAGAGATTTTTGCAAATCTTTACACCCTTTATAGCATTGTAGTGTTTTTTTGAAATATTTGGTGCTTTGTTAACACACAGCTTTGTCCTGTCTAGCGTCTTATTGGTTAACAGCACAATGTTGCCTGTAAACTTTCGACTCCCAGATAGTTGGCGGCATGCTATTTGAGTGAATTTTATTTTAAAACTCCTTCTTAAATTCACGGGACCATAGTGAGTAAAAGAGGTCAGTTTATATTGTTAAATTATCCACATTGGACAATATATAGCCATGGACTAACATGGAAACGTATGTGAATATTCATCCCGGTTTTTAGGATTTTTCCGGACAGTAGCTAATTGTATGACCCCCAGCGAGTCAATTAAGACTAATAAGACATAAATGTCAAGTCGTCATAACTAGGATTTGAATATCCAGACATGTCAAAAATATAATATATGCGATTCACTGACATTGTATGTGGATTTGACTACATGCTATCCACGAGAAGATTCCATTAATTATTTAATACAAATATTGGAACATCTCTTCGAAGTCCTCTTGAGAAATCCGATTGGACCCATACATATATATGTGCATATATTTTATATCACAGTGAGATTACTGAGGTAAGCAGGAAACCTCTAATGCTCTAATTCTTTTATACATTTATCATATCTGCATTGGACTAAGCACTTAAAATGTATCTGTATCCCTTATTAGGACCCAATAATCTGAACAAATCAATGGACCAAGGTATTCCATTAGGAACACATTTGTAATAGGAACTAGTAATAAGTCTGTTCCTTTGATTGGATCTAACCCACATAAGGGGTATGTATTACTATTGAATAATACCCCTCTATAAATGAATATATAAAGAAGAGTTATTAACTGTTTGATGTAAAGTAGAGGACCTATTTAGGACCCTATGATTTATGATACAAGGGATAGGTTTGACAGTAAGGATGATATATTGGAATGGATTAATAAGATTGTGTTGTTGGGTTATGTATGAATTAAATGGTTGGTGGATACCTTTTCGAACAACTGTATGGACTTATTGATAAAGATATGATAGACCTGTTTATGTTTAAATAGGATGTTTTATTGGCTTTTTCACTATTTTGAAATATTGGAGAATGTATGACATGATTGATTAAACATTTATTCAAGAACTTTAAGATTACTGATTAAGATGTTTAGACTTGTGTTTTTTATATAAATATTTTTCTTTATTGTCTCACTAGGTAATTTTACGCTTTTATGAAATTTTGGAGAGATTTTATTATTCTTGTCCTGATGCAGGTGGAACTTAAATAAGCAACTACCACCAAAACGCGTCGACGCTTGTGCCATTAAGAATTGGTTAAAATCCAGGAACTGTTTCATATCAAGATCTATTGTGAAAATAATAGACTGATGATTCCTATACATTGATTCATACTGGAGTTATACCTTTCTTTGATCAATATATTGATTTCACATCACGTTCTTGCTCTCTAACTCTTTCTTTCTATTTTATTCTTATATGCTTTTGGTGTATTTTATCTTATGATTATTGTATGAATCTGTCAATTTTTATGGATGTAGAAATGTGATTATATGATTGTTAATAAATTGTGATAATAATGTTTAACTGATTTAGTTTCTTTATCATTTAGTCATATGCGGTTGTTATTTGGTGATCCACATTTAAGTTTGAGTCCGGTTGAATATCAGGATGTTTGAAACCCTAATTGGGAATGAGAATGATTAATATATGCATGATATGATATTGTATATCTGAGGAGAATGTGGTTTTCATTATACCCAAGAGAATTCTTTCTTTCATATACTTGAGGTACCCTGTCTCTTGGGCAGTGGGGTCGCTCCCGATTTTTTTGTGTACTAATAATATGGTTAACCTGGGCCCTCATGGACAGTTGATTGTCCATGTGAAAGCCCAGATTACGAACCACCTCTTTGGGGACAGGACAGGTGCCAAGGTCAGAGGGCCACCAGTCTGGTGACCAATATTCAGGCGCTTTCCCAAAAAGCATAATCTCAGATTTTGTACCGTTCAATTGAAGATGGTTACTTTTCATCCACCTGTTGACATGGGACATACAGTTTTTAAAACGCACCATGGTTTCATTCGGGTCATGACCCAGAGTGACTGTGATCTGAGTGTCATCGGCATACGATATGACATCCATTCCATAAGCCCGAATCACTGGGGCCAGAGGAGTCATGTACAGATTAAAAAGGGTAGGACTCAGGATGGAACCTTGTGGTACACCCATCGTGACAGGTCTTGTGGAGGAGATACTGTGTCCCGACTGGACAATGGTTTTACGGTCCGAAAGGTAACTTCTGAACCATTTCAGGGCCTTACCACTGACACCGATCTCCCACAGCCGATGTTCTAAAATGCTGTGAGAGATGGTGTCAAATGCAGCCGACAGATCGAGGAGTACGAGAATAACCGATTGATGTCTGTCCAGAGCCCATCTGATGTTGTCTGTGAGCTCGACCAATGCCGTCTCAGTGCTGTGAGCAGCTTTGAACCCAGACTGTGAAGGGTCTAGTAGATTGTGACTCTCCAGATGGACAACAAGTTGCTTATTAACAAGAGATTCCAATACTTTCCCGAAATAGGGGTGTGGTAAATAAAATAAATATTACCGGACTGAATTTCATGCGGAATCTTAAATTAAAGTAAATAGCTCAAAATAACAAGAGGCAGAATCCGTGGTATAAGAGGTTTTCTAATGGGCTTTATTCCATTCAAAATGGCCGACTCGAGTCGCGGCCCTCAGGTTCCGTCACCACGAAGGTTCAGGAAGTGAAGTACAATAATTTATTAACAGACATGTATTTTATAATAAGTACATTACAATGAAACGAATGTAGAAGGCGTAACATTTGATAAGAAAAATGACGTGACAGTGACATAATCGAAACTAGGCGTAATAAGGAATAAAAGAAACATGATTGGTTAGAATTATCAGACATAGGTGGATCTATAAGATAATACTTGGCATAGATGCGCGCGCGGCAGCATGACGTGTAATTGACGTGCAACTAGGGGGTGAAGGGGACTTGACATTTAACTCTACATGTGGAGACGAGAAGTCTGGGGTCAAGTCAACCTAATACCAAATCATATCTAACATCCTATGTTTAAAGAACTATGTTATCCACAAGGAAGAGACTCTCGGACAGAATCTATTCTATACTGACTGTGTGCGTGTACAAGCGTCTAAGTGTCTATATGAGATGCGAGGGGATGGGAATATTCCATGATGACAGGGCTATGAATTACTTGCATGAGGGCAGAGAAACCGGGCCTTTTGCTTGGTAACTGGAGGAATGTTTACTTAAGCTACTAGGCAGGAATGCATCGGCTGAGGGGGAAGCAGATAATTCGAAGGTGAAATACAGCTCTTGGCAGAGAATAGGCTGATGTCAGGCTTCGTGGGCCGCGCAGAGAATGAGACAAAGTTCATGGTCACAGATGCAAGCTCAAGCTGAAGCTGTCAGAGGCAGAGAGCAGGGAAAGGCTTTGAGGACAGAATCGGGCCTACTCGCCTGAACTGTAAAAATGAAGTAACTTAGCCATATAAAGTCGGTGGCCTTTCATACTTAGGAATCACATATCCAGCCCATTGATGGCGGATCTGACAGAGAACATGTTGACGGTAGACACACATATGTTTGCGTCTTAGAAACTGGAACTGGAAGGAACATACATGTACTTGTAACATGCATATAGAACCGTTGGGGTCCAAGATAGGGGACATAACTGATCAGGAAAATCCACATTTCCACATTCCCTCCTTGTCCCCTTCTTGCCCTTCACGAGACATCAATCTTCATCATTCCTTCGATTTGCTCATGGAGCATCATTTCTTCTTCCTTCTTCTTCCGGTATTTTGAACGAGAACTGTGATGTGGAATGCATGATGTGGCACACAGACCACAAATCGCTGGTCCACATTGTAGGCATAAACAACAACTGAAGAGCATAAGAAGGCCAATACCTAGGAAGGATAGAACTCTCCATCCCCAGGCTGATATCACACTCCAAAACCACCCGGACCACGTCCAAGTGCCTGGATTCTCGTGTATCTGGCTTACAATCTTATGAAGGCGTGTTATAGCTTTATATACAGATGGCGAATTTTCTGGTATGAATATGCAGCAGCTGGATTCGATGACCCTGCAAGCTCCGCCCCTATCGGCCAGGATGACGTCAAGGACAAGACGATTCTGGAGAACAACAATTCTCATCACTGATTGTTCCTCTGTCAGATTGCCTAGGGCGGCTATAGTCTCGTTTACTACAGCTTCAAGAGTCTTGGTGAGTCTACGTATCAGCTTGCTATTTGATATAGTACCTATATAGGGAAAGATACCTTTATTGAAATCTACATACTTGTCCCATGCTGTCTCAGTATAATCGACAACTGGGAGATCTCTTTGCTCTCTATTGTGTACTAAATGAACATTTCGATAATAATCAGGGGGAGCTAGGAAAACAGGTGGCAAAAGGAATGCGATGTAACAGGTACCATCCCAATCTAGAGGCAGACGCATATATGCCGTCTGACCACATACGAAGTAAGAATGGCGAGAAGCTCTAAATGAAGATTTACCTTGATCACTATATTCTACTGTAGTAACGCATTGGCTATGGCCCATATGTATGGAACCAACTTTTCTTACACATAATTCACCCTTAACTGGAAATACTGACATAGTGGGCAGAATTAGTTCAACTTCGGATTTGACATTCAGAATCATAAGATTAGGCGTAAAATTACCTAATTTATACACTTCATTTTCTAAATCAGTTCCTGTTCTACTGAGGTGACCCTCCTTATTAGGGTGACAGACTTTGAATAAAACTAGATTCAGATTTCCCCATATCCAATGTTGTTGATAAACTGCTGTGTCTGGGTCTATGGAATTTAATAAACTAAACCATGCTCCACAGGAGCCATTGTGTGTGAATGGATGTGGAAAGAAAGGCAGAACTCCTTTGTTATTCTGATAGGGAGGGAGTCGGCCACACACCCAACAATTGGTCGCATTACTAGTCTGATGGGAATGATGTAACATACTAATGAATGTGTTATTGCGCAGCGCAAGTCTATAAGATAATTCATGTGGCGGTAGGTCACTAAAAGAATGTTCATCAGTTATATTGAAAACACGTTTAGAAACAGGATAATACATATGCAACAATATACTTGCAGTAACTATTAAAAAACTCAAGGAAGACAAAATTAATAAAGTCACAATACAGTGGTTACGCAGTAATTTACAATAAGCATGTCGTTTCATTATGATTCTGGACTCTACATGATTCAGACCTAAGGGGTACATGTCGGGACAGATTCAACCGCTTCACCTTGGAGAGGACTTAAACAATCAAATCGTCCGACAGTTTAGATCTGGACCTGAGTTTCTGTTTATAGAGTTCGGTGCTACTGGCCTCAGCCAAAGGTAGCTTTGAGTCAATGGGGGAAGACACACGGGCAGTACTGTCTGTGTCAGGAGGAAGTCCATGAAATTTTTTGACGTGACTCGAATGAATCCACCCTTTTCGTCCCTCGATCTTCACGGCTGTTCTTGTGGTCAACAGGACCAACTTGGGTGCTTTCCACCTGGGCTCCAATTGACTTTTCCTGTCGAAGTTTCTCACAAAGACAAGATTACCCGGAACAACGTCATGGGGTTTCGCCTCAGTGTTGTCGGGAAAGGCTGCAGCTACCTGTGAACGAGAAGATTGTAGTGCAGACATCAAGGAAGCCAGGTAATCTGTCAGCATATTACAGTCAACATCAGTTATTTTACGTGGTATAGGCGTCCCCCACATATTCGGTGGTCTACCAAAGATCACCTCATACGGGGATAGCCCTGTTCTAGAGTGTGCTACCATTCTCATGTAAAAGAGTGCAACTGGTAATGCTACTATCCAGTCGACACCTTTCTCTCTACATATTTTGGACAGTCTGATTTTCAGTGTCTGGTTATGTCTTTCTACGAGACCTGCTGCCTCAGGGTGTCGGACACAGTGGAATTTCCACTGATATCCCAACAAGAGTGAGACATGTTTCATTAATTCGGATGAGAAAGGCTGACCGTTATCTGAATATACAACACGTGGTAAACCGTACCGTGGGAAGAATTCTCGAACTAGCTGTTTGGCAGTAGTCGGGGCAGTGTAATCTGATACGGGATACGCCTCTGTCCAACGGGAGAGAGCGCAGACAACTACGAGGACATATTTGAATCCTCGACAACGTTCCATCTGAATATAATCCATCTGGAGGACTTCAAAAGGATGGTCAGGAGGCTGAAATCCACCCTGCTCTACGGGAACACTCTTTCCTGGATTAAACTGACAACATATCATACAGGTACGAACTTTTTGTTTAGCTGCTGCTCGTAAATGTTTGTTGAACCAAATGTGCTGAATGCTGTCTAGCATAGCCTTCTCTCCTAAATGCGCTGGACTGTGAACTGTAGCTATAATGGCTTGAACCATGGAATCAGGGAGAAACCATACAGATTTCTCCTTCGTCATCCATCCTTGATCTGTCTGGATCCCTCCTAGTTCAGTCCACTTCTTTATTTCTTCTGCTGTGGCATGTGTCTGTATGTCAATTACGTCAAGTGTGGGATCCTTAATTGTCATACACTGTGTTGGTGTCTGAACTATTGGCTTTGTCATGTCTAATGTGCGATTCTGAGCAGTCTGTTTAGCTGTTCTGTCAGCTAAATCATTGCCTTGAGAAATGGTATCAGTAACCTTCGTGTGTGCTTTACATTTCATAATTGATATAGCAGTGGGTAGATGTATTGCGTCTAACAAGGCATGAATGAGGGGTCCGTGCTGAATGTGGGCACCATGGGACGTTAGATAACCTCTCTCTCGCCACAGCACGCCGAAGTCGTGTACAACTCCGAATGCATAACGTGAGTCAGTGTATACATTAACTTTTTTATTTGTGGCTTGAATACAGGCTTGCGTTAGAGCAATAAGTTCTGCTGCTTGGGCTGACAGAGTATCTATACAATGTGTCTCAATAACTTCAGTGTCTGTTGTGACTGCATACGCGGCCACTAAATCTCCTGTACTTGCTCTCATGCATGATCCGTCTACATACAACGTCAGGTCTGGATCTAACAATGGAACGTCTGTCAAGTCTTGTCTAGGTTTCGTCTTTATTTCAATGATTTCAACACAATCATGAGCTAGTGGGTCTGTTCCAATTACAGGTAATAGTGTAGCAGGATTCAATGTATTACACCGTCGGATCTCTATGTGTGGTTGAAACAATGTTAGTTCATAACCGGTAAGTCTTGCTATGGTCAAGTGTTGTGTTTGTGTTCGGTTCACAAGAACCTCTACTGCATGTGGTACTTGTACTGTCAATGGGTGTCCTAATACTATGGCATCGCTTTGTCTGATTGCTAAAGCTGTCGCTGCCACTGATTTCAGGCATGCAGGCAAAGCCTGAGCTACGGGATCTAATGTACTGGAAAAATAAGCACATGGCTTGCGTGATCCTGCTTGATCCTGAGTGAGTACTGACAAGGCAGTACCTTCGCGTTCTGTAACAAAGAGTGTAAAAGGTTTGCTATAACATGGTGTTGCTAAAACAGGTGCTTGACATAAAGCTTCCTTTAGGCTTTCAAAAGCTTGTGTATGTTCCTGAGTCCAAGGGAGAACAGTCGATGTGGCTGCCTCCTGTGTGGTTAACTGAATGAGTGGTTTTGCTAGAAATGCGTACTGAGGGATCCACTGCCTACAATATGAAGTGAGGCCTATGAAAGCCCGCACCTCCTTTTGTGTCTGGGGTATTGACATGTTAGCAATTAACTGGATGCGATCTGGTGTAAGCTGCCTTCCCTCCTTGGACAGCGAGTGACCAAGATAAATAACTCGCTGAACACAGAATTGCAGCTTAGAAGGGGACACCTTGTGCCCCTTGTCGGCTAGGAAATGTAAAACTGTCAGAGAAGCTTTTTCACATTCTGGCTCGCTTCTCGCGGTGATCAGCAGATCATCGACATATTGAAGCAGTGCAGTATTGACTGGCATGTGTATACTGTCAAGTTCTCGTTTCAATGCTTGGCTGTAGATGCTGGGGCTTTCTGTAAATCCTTGGGGAGCGCGTGAGAATTTAAAGCTGCGCCCATTTAAACTGAATCCGAACAAGTATTGGCTTTCCGGATCTATTGGGACGCTGAAAAAGGCATTCTTGAGATCAATTACAGTAAAAAATGTTGCTTCGGAATCAATTGCTGTCAACAATGATGATATATCAGGGACCACAGGGAATTGTGGTACAATACACTTGTTTAGTTCACGCAAATCAATAACCAATCGGTACACTGGTGGAGCAGTAGGATCAGTTCGTTTAAGAATCGGAATTATCGGTGAATTACATACATTGGAGTCTGTTTCTACAACTACTCCCTGGGCAATTAGCTCATCAATGATTTTCAACAAAGCCACTACAGCATCATGCGGTAACTTGTATTGTCGCATTCGTGGTAGTACCACTCCTGCTTTCAATGTAACTCGATAGGGTGTAATGTTCATGCAGCCAACATCCGTAGGGCCTTGTGCCCATAGATGTACTGGTAAAATCTGTAGTCGGGGATCCATGTCTCTAGACACATAGTGACCTTTAAAATCACGCAAAAACAACCTTACTCCTTCCGGAGAACAACATATTATGGCTCCTAGTGCTTTCAGAGTCTTAATTCCTAACAAATTTTCTGGGCATGATTTAGTAAGCAATAAATCTGTAGTTCGTGTCAAAGGTCCTATCGTAAGTGGTAGAGGCTGTGATACTTCATTAACAATAGGTTTTCCTGAAAAACCAAGGGAAACATTTTGAGAGCCTGAGAGGGGTGCCCCTGGAACTTCACTACGTTTTATGGTTGTTCGACTTGCCCCTGTATCGAGTAAGAATTTTCTATCTTGACCTAATAATTCACTATGTACATAAGGTCCTTCTTGATCTACCGGAATCTCGATAAGCGGTAAGTCAACTTCCCTCTCTAGGCTGGTTCATGCGTAACGCTGATACTCAGGGTATTCATACTGTGCAGTCTGATACATTTGTTGTGTTGTAGTTTGTGTGGCAGTAGCAGGCAACGGTGGTGCAGCTGGCACAAACTGTATGGGTTGCTGTGAGGCTGGCATAGACTGTTGCTGAACTGGCACGGACTGTCCATGCTGCATAGCTCCTTGTTCATTCTGATCTTGTCTAACTAATCGTGGTCTCTCTTTTGTAATACCTGTAGCTATATTACGTTTCAGGACTTGACAATCATGTACATAATGGCCTAGTTGTTTACAGTAATTGCAGGTTCCTTTTACAGGAACTGCAGAATCACCAGAATGTGTCACACCCTTTTTGTGACCATCTGCTGGTACTGTCTGAGAAACTAGCATTTTCATTTTTGTATCCTTCATGCGTCTATGCTCGTGTTCTTGTTCATCCCTAATTCTATTGTGATGATACTGTAACATTTGTAGCATTTGCGACGGAGTGTTACTTTGCCAGGTACTCTCGAATTTCAATATTCTATTCTTCACTGGAGGCAATGCATTTTCCACTAATTTTGTCACAAATAGATGTGGATATGAGTCACTACTTGCTTTTATACCACTATTTATACCAAAACATTTTTCAAATCGAGCATAATAATCGCTTGTGTCTTCATCTTGCTTTTGTTTACAGGCTGTGATTGCACCCCAATCTTCCTTTTTTGTAGTTAATAAACGTGGCAGTACCTGTACTAGTAAACCTGGTAATAGTTTAACTTTATCCCCGAGCCCTGAACCTGCAGCTCGGCCCCTTTCTTCCTCTGCTAATGCTGTCCAGTCTATCTTTTGGTCTCCCACTTCCCACTCTTTTTCTTTCAGTTTTTCATATATGCCAGCAGGCAAAAGCACCTTTAATATCGTCATAATATCAGGAAAGGTGTACTCTCCCATCAGTAACATGTCTTTAATTTCTCGGTGGAAACCCGCTGGGTCTTTGTCATGACTAGGTACTACTTTTTTCATTTCTAACAATTCCATTTTTGATATGGGTGTGTAAACAAATACACGGTGAAACTCATTGTCTTCGCCTTTTATTGGGTGCACTTCCCGTAAAGGATTTTGTCTATCCATGTAGTACGGTGCTCTTTCTCTGGGGGGCAAGGAGAGAGAATCCGGACTTACAAAAAGGACATACTGCTTACGTGACACTAATATCTCTTTAATTAGCTTGTTACTAGAACCTCTCCATCTGTTCGTGAGTAGTTCCGTTAATATATCAGGTAAAGGACCAGGGTCAGCATGTTGGCTCTTATATAATATGAGGAGTTGCTGAATCATATAGATTCCAGCTAAACGTTGTTCATCTGTACTGAGGTTGAGAAACGTGTGTGCTACGGTCTCATCACCGTATTTTTCAGGACTAACAATCCAGTGAACGGCTGATCTGGCTAATTCTTGCTCATCCATGGAATCGAGGAGGTGGTAACCTCTTCGTTCTCGTAGTATTTTATCTGCGGCTTGAAACGAATGTTCAGGAGATTTCAGATTTATTACAGGCGTCGGATACGTTCTGCTATTATTTGGACATACAGAGTGTATTGGATCAGAAAAACATCTAGTATTTTCACAAGATCTTCCTCTGCCTACATAGGCTATTGTCTCTGACTGTCTTGCGGAATTCCCTGATTCGGACACTTCATCTTGCTCAAACTCATCTGTTCCCAATCTCTCTTCATGAATACGCTCTATTTCTTTACGTATTTTTCGGCACATGGCTATTATACAATTTTGCTTATCGTGTCTCCCTTCTGATATATTCTGACTCCATCTTGTAAGAATAAGCATTGCATTCCGGTCTACCCCCGGACGATCTTGATTTCTGATCACACAGTTTATGAGGAAACGTAACAGTTCCCCCTGTATCTCTACTTTCTGGAATTCCATAGCTCTGTTAATACATCCTGGATCTCGTCCTGTTTGAACAAAATGATATATGTTATCTAGATGCGTAGTCATCCCTGGTAACCTTGCTAAATACTCTGCGGCTCGCCTGATACGTAATGATGCCAGGACCATTTCGTCCTCTTTACCAACCACTGGGTCATATCTACAATTTACAAGGAGTTCCTTAAGCGTACGTTCATTTACGAACTTAGGTGTACGTGAATGTGCTGACTCTTGAAAAACAAGTTTATTTATTCTAGGTGGTGTGAAAGTACTGCTAGCACCTCCCGTGGCCCCATCTGGGGCGTCGGGTGTGAATGGATTCGTTGAACGTGACACAGCAACTATGGGTGTCGATACCCCTGTAGAGTCGACTGCGGAGACAGATGCGGAAACAGATGTGCTTGCCGAAGCTTGTATCGGAACTTGCTGTTGCACGGGGACAGATACCTGATCCTGACGTTGAACCCCTCCGCCAGACGGTCTATGTGGTGCAGCGTTAGCATACTCGGGAGCTGCGTCATCTAGATATGAGGAAAGAAAAACATCTTCTGCGGTTCTGGGATGCCCCTTTGGATGTACCTTAATTGGAAATAATGGGGGTGGCAAGTCTTTTGGCACCTCCGTAACAGCCTTAGGTAGTCCTTCGGCTAGAAGGGGATACATACCATTCATAAGAGCATTTCTTTGTCTATTCACTTGTTCTGATTTCACTCGGATACCTTCCTCAATTAATAGATTTTCTTGAACTTTATTTGAACTTTCTTTACTCCTCTCTTCTTGTCTACGTGCTTTTTCTGTTCGTCTATGAGATTCTTTACGCCATAACTCAACAGCGTCTTTCTGTGACTGTCTGACCTTTCTTTTCCATAACTCTTCCTCCACTTTCATGATGCACTCTGCATCCCAGGTTCCCGCTATGGGCCACCTTTGACTTTCCGGTAATCCTTTGGTATAATCTACCCATAGATCAAGAAACAATATGGCGTCTAAGCCATGTTTATGATACATGAAATGTCCTGGAGTGTCTCTAGGAGGAATAGGGACTGCTTCTTCAAGCACCCCTTTTCTGGTAGTAATCTGTCTTAACTTCGAGAAGAGCGGCATATTGACAACTGATCTGATACTTACTCTTGAACTTGCTTAATACGAGAAACACAATAATGAACAGTGAACAATGAACAGTCATTCATACCACAATATGCAAGACATTTTCTGAATACTTTAAACATTAAACATTAAACATTATAACAATGATCGACAATGATGACAGTCTGCTTAACTAATCACCACGCTGAATTCTTGACAATAACTGAATACTTCGGAATACTTGATATACTGCTAAACAGTACATATACACTGCTAAACAGTGCAGACCGGATTTGTGTACCCAAATCCGTCTTGACCGGCACAACCTATGTGCGCGTCAACACGCCTCCTCGGCGATGGTACTCACCGAGTAGCTCCTTGAAACGGAAGGCCTCAGAGAATGGACAGGACTCGATAACTGCGGACATCGGACCCTCTGCACGTCGGGATTTCGGAAAACCTGGTGGGCCTCTGTATACCTCGGATCTTGCTCTCTCAGCTAGGCTCTGGTCGGGATACTTCGCACTTCTCACCGCCTCGTCTGGGTTGATCGCAGCCTCAGTCGCCCCCGCTTGACCGGAGGGAGCTTACAGGAAATCCTGCTGGTACGCGTTTATGGTCCGTCCAGCTGTGGCAGGAGACCGGGCCTGCAACGCACCGCCGGCGCGTGAGATGAGAAAGTGTCCCTGTTCGGGCGCCATTCTGTGGTAAATAAAATAAATATTACCGGACTGAATTTCATGCGGAATCTTAAATTAAAGTAAATAGCTCAAAATAACAAGAGGCAGAATCCGTGGTATAAGAGGTTTTCTAATGGGCTTTATTCCATTCAAAATGGCCGACTCGAGTCGCGGCCCTCAGGTTCCGTCACCACGAAGGTTCAGGAAGTGAAGTACAATAATTTATTAACAGACATGTATTTTATAATAAGTACATTACAATGAAACGAATGTAGAAGGCGTAACATTTGATAAGAAAAATGACGTGACAGTGACATAATCGAAACTAGGCGTAATAAGGAATAAAAGAAACATGATTGGTTAGAATTATCAGACATAGGTGGATCTATAAGATAATACTTGGCATAGATGCGCGCGCGGCAGCATGACGTGTAATTGACGTGCAACTAGGGGGTGAAGGGGACTTGACATTTAACTCTACATGTGGAGACGAGAAGTCTGGGGTCAAGTCAACCTAATCCCAAATCATATCTAACATCCTATGTTTAAAGAACTATGTTATCCACAAGGAAGAGACTCTCGGACAGAATCTATTCTATACTGACTGTGTGCGTGTACAAGCGTCTAAGTGTCTATATGAGATGCGAGGGGATGGGAATATTCCATGATGACAGGGCTATGAATTACTTGCATGAGGGCAGAGAAACCGGGCCTTTTGCTTGGTAACTGGAGGAATGTTTACTTAAGCTACTAGGCAGGAATGCATCGGCTGAGGGGGAAGCAGATAATTCGAAGGTGAAATACAGCTCTTGGCAGAGAATAGGCTGATGTCAGGCTTCGTGGGCCGCGCAGAGAATGAGACAAAGTTCATGGTCACAGATGCAAGCTCAAGCTGAAGCTGTCAGAGGCAGAGAGCAGGGAAAGGCTTTGAGGACAGAATCGGGCCTACTCGCCTGAACTGTAAAAATGAAGTAACTTAGCCATATAAAGTCGGTGGCCTTTCATACTTAGGAATCACATATCCAGCCCATTGATGGCGGATCTGACAGAGAACATGTTGACGGTAGACACACATATGTTTGCGTCTTAGAAACTGGAACTGGAGGGAACATACATGTACTTGTAACATGCATATAGAACCGTTGGGGTCCAAGATAGGGGACATAACTGATCAGGAAAATCCACATTTCCACAGGGGAGTAAATAAATTGGACGATAATTGGAGAGAAGTTTAGGATCAGCCGTAGGCTTTTTCAGAATGGGCTTCACACCACAATCTTCCAGCTTGAAGGAAAAACAGCTTCTGAAAGTGATTTATTGAAAAGATCTCTAATGTTTTCGACCAGTGCAGGGGCAATTGTTAGAAATAGCTGTGGGGAGATTAGATCAGTGGGGGAACCGGATTTTATCTTTTGCAAGACCCTGAGGACTAGTTTAGGGTCAACATTAGTAAATTAATCAAGAAGATGAGAAGGGGCTGCAAGGGCATCAGACTCATTGACTGGATCCAAACTATTATCATAAAGAGTAAAGCATCGGTGGATGGTTAAAATCTTTTCTTCAAAGAAGTTGGAAAGAGAGTCCACCCAGTGTTGCGAGACGGGTGCGCGGACGCCAGGTTTCTAGGGATTGTAAATTCCTTCAGGACCTTGTAAAGCTCCTTGGTAGAATTGCCTGCCTTATCTATCCTGTCGGTTAGAAACAGTTTTTTTGCCGTTTAGATTTCTGTCATATAGCTACGGTGAGCTTCTTTGTAAATCGCACGTTCTTCAAAGCGTTTACTCTTACGCCATTTGTGACTCTGAGCTGGTCAGTGTACCATGGAGCAGTTCTTATCTTGGTCTTTACCAGTGCCGGAGGAGCAATTGTATCCAGTACAGTTGAGACTGCCTCCTCCAAGGTGTGTAGAGTCTGATTTACATCTAGATCAGGACTAATTAGGTCACAGGGAAAGTGTTCTAAAAAGAGAGGCAGGGTAACTTTATGCCAAGGTCTTCGTAGAGAGAGATCAGTTTCCAGGGGCTTTTTTATTTGGAATTAAAAATTTTAAAAGGTAGTGATCGGTCCATAGTAGTGGAACAAGGGATAGTATAGTTGTCTCAGGCCGATTAGTAAAAAGAAGGTCAAGAGTATGACCTGCTGTGTGTGTAGGTTCATGCACCAGTTGGGTAAGGCCTTGGATACTCATATTAGAGATCAACTTCTCTGCATCGGAATTATACAATATATCAACATGACAGTTGAAATTCCCAATCAAAAGAAATTTGTCTGATGCCAGAGCGTGAGGAGCTAAAAGTTCCAGTAATTTCTCTGCAAAGTCGCCTTTGGGTCCGGGGGGACGATACACTAAAGCCCCCCTCCAGGATCCATTATGGCAACCCTAAATCTTAAAAATACATATTTCTAGGTAGTTTTCAACATGAACTTCTAAGAGAGTTAAGTCAAGATCGTTAGTGGTAGCTATTAACAGACCCCCTCCTTTTGTCTGAGTCCTATCTGCTCTCATTATTTTGTATTGGGGGGGGGAAAGCGACATGTATGTCTGACAGGGCATGTTCGTGAAGCCAGGTTTCTGCAATTAAACAGATATCTGGAGCCTCTTGGTCAAGAAGGTTCCATAGCTCAGTGGAATGTTTAGGAATAGAGCGGGCATTCAAATAGATAGCACTAAGTTGCCGGGGAGTTAGTCCCTCTGTGATACGAGAGGGGGCAGTCTCTTCAGGTCTGACTGTGTAAAGAGTGTTTGAGACTATACTGAGACTCGCTGCGTGATCATCTAAGTTGAAAGGGGTAGAGGTGTTTAGTTCTATGAGTTCTTTCCTCAAGTATTTTAGGATCGTCATATTGAAGGTCAACCGCAGGGTAGTTCTAGGAAGGTGTCGGACTATACAAAGAGATGCAAATTCCCTAAAGACCAAGGGTCCTGGCGTCTGGCGGCGATCAGGCGCGGAAGGGTGCAGACGGGCTTGCCTTTGGCGCGCCGCAGGCGCGCTGCTGCGCACGTCCGCGCCCCTTCCTGATTTAAATAGGAATGACCGGAGAAAGGCTGGGGCGCTAACCTTCCACTTCCGGGGACCGGAAGTGTATACTGCCAGCCGACCCTCCGCTCAATCGGCACAAGCCGTGGCGGAACGGGGTCTAGGCAGGAAGCTACAAGCAGGTAAGTTCAGGAATGAGATATAGCAGCAAAGATAGATAAAACGTACAGAAAGTGTAGTTAAAAATAGCGACTCGTTTTGCAGATAAAAACAGTTCACACACAGTATATTACCAAATACAAGTTAAATAGTAAAGCGGAGGTGCCAGTTAGCCGCAGGCGCCGCTGCGCGCGTCCGCGCCCCTTCCCGATTTAAGTAAGAATGACCGGAGAAAGGCTGGGACGCTAACCTTCCACTTCTGGGGACCGGAAGTGTATACTGCCAGACGACCCTCCGCTCAATTGACACAAGCCGTGGCGGAACTGGGTCTAGGCAGGAAGCTAAAGGCAGGTAAGCTCAGGAATGAGATATAGCAGCAAAGATAGATAAAACGTACAGAAAGTGTATGCCACTCTCAGCTCACTTCAGGACACAACAATGTCTGCCTTTCTTGAATAAGCTGAAGCTCTGAATCCCACTGTTCCAGTGGGAAGTAGTTGGATCTGTCACATATCCCTTTGCCTAGGGGTACTTCTTATGCAATGCAGGGATGGCAAAGTAGCGGTCTGTGATGGATCTAGGCAATTCGGCCCACATGGCTCATCTTGTGAAAGAATATGCTGTGGGCTCTCTTTCAGTGCTGATTTCTGTGGTCAAATGTGAGAATTTGTCCATAAGACTCTGTCCACGTATAATTACCATACTCTGTGTTGACTTGCAGTATGTAGTATACAGCAAGGGGTTTTCAGAAACTGTTTCCAGTGGTGCACATGTAAATCTTTTTACATCAGTAGATATTGGAATAACATTTACATATGTCCTGCAAGAATTTGTACAATAACTTGATAATATAATAGGTATGTTAATGTTGTTTTTTATTTGTGTGTCTTTCTGCGCAGTTCGACAAATGATCGATGTTGTTCGTCCCAACTGTAGAGATCTTTTATTTTCATGGCGATTCTTCGCCTTGGAATCTGTTCCAGTAGGTAAATGTTTCACTGGTAAAAGTTTGTTTTCCTCATTGCACCTGCATAGATGAGTGTACTTTAATACTCTTGCATTATTTATTTTTCATTACTTTAAATAACTCTTTCCTACCTATTGATTACAACCCTTAAAACATTTATGTGTGTCTAGCTTTCCACTCCCTTTAAAGAGACTAAATATTTTAAGCCCTTTCACTTTTCGCCATATGGTAGTCGATTTTGCTCTTAAATAATGATGTGATCTTTGTCCTTATTTGGGCATGTAACCCTTTCAATAGTCCGAGAGAGGAACTTGTTTGATGGTACATAACTTACTACGCAAATTGTTAAACTTTTCTCATTCCATCTAATGCTTTAAAATATTTACAACATTATTGCCATTTACATTTATTTTTTAAGCAATGTTAAACCTTAATCTTGATTTATGGTCTGTCCACGTTTTTTTTCCCCACAGATTCTGCTGTAAAACGAACTGCAGAGTTGTTTCTCTAAATATAGGTATAACTCTTAAGTAACCACAACAAGAGGGCGCAAGAACAGAAAACGTCTTTTACTAGATGAAGTGTGGCCAGAATAAAAAGAAGCCATCTTTTAATTCATATGTTTACTCATTCAAAGCGCTTGAATTATGTTTAGAAAACCTATATCTGTTTTGTTAAAGTGCATCCAACTAAATGTATTTGAAACCCATTGACATTTTTTTTGCACATTTATTTTGAAAGGGTATGCATCCACCTAATATGCCTTCCATATGGTTCACGCTTTTTCTAAATATGCTTAGCATTACTGTTGCACAATGCTCAGTTTTGTTGCTATAATATAAGCTTACATGGTCAGTACCAACCCAGGTCACAAATGTAACCCTTAGATGTGTGTGCAAAAACAGACACAAACATGATCTGAATCCGAGAAAGGGGACATGTGAAACTTTGCTTTTGTAAAACTCACTTATGGATGTGGAACCTTGGCTAGTATGATGGAATTCCAAGTTTAGGGTGGACTGTGGATTTCTGTTTTGGCCCTGCAAATTATGTATTCCCAAAAGGTCTTACGTTTGTGTAAAATTGCAATCATTACGCAGGAAAATTTAGAAAATTCAAGTAAATTGACTTCCGTCAAAAGTGCCTGCCCCAGAATAGGAGATGTAAGTCCCATTTTTAATGAGGGTGGCGAGGAATGGGTTTCCTTAGCAGGAAACATATTTTCCCAGGAAAGAACTGAAACTAGTTACACGTGCAAATCCGCATTTGCAAATCATTAAAGTTTGCAGAACTTTGTGTATTGGCGTACTCCAGCAAACACAACAATCTGGCATTTACCAACGAGACAGCTGAAATCTCACTGAATTTAGGTGGTATATACACTATAGTTTTTTCTTTGGACGTCTGGTTTGGAAAACAATGCTTTTTTTTTTTTACTGTGGTTTCAATTTGCTTTATCATGAAAGTGTTTTCCACTATCCATCAACCTAGGTTTTTGACTTTGGGCCTGATTTAGATCTCTCGGACGGGTTACTTGATCGCAACGGTGACGGATATCCCGTCCACCGAAATCTAAATCCTAATTCTAGCCTATGCGATTATATTTTGGTGGAGTAACTCGTCCGCCAAGATCTAAATCAGGCCCTTTGTCCTTAGGTTGAATTGATTGTCCAAACAACTAGGGAAGGAAAGTGGAGCAACGTCGCTATTTAATATTCTGGATTTGGTAGCAGTTGGTGAGGTCTCATGTTTGCTCGCATTGAGGTAGAAAGGCACATGCAGAGACACCGTAAGAGGCAGAATCTAATCACTGACCAACTCATGTTAAGTACAGAAGCAACCACGTTCAGTCTTTTTAGGCCTGGCGTGAGCCAAGACCTTTCGATTTTAGTAAAATATCTACAGTATACTTACATTTAGGAGCTTTCAGCCACCTCTCTTCATCCATTTGTCTGTTGCTGTGTCATTCATATTTTGCTTCCATCCTTTTGTAATTGAGGAAAAGTGTTGTCATCATAGGTAGACCAGGAGCCAGAGATGTAGTTAAGTACATTTATTGGTTCAGGTAAGATGGTAGAGGGTGCCCCACCGGGAGCAGCATCATGCTGCTCAACCCCACTCAATCCAACTGATCTCTCATTCAAAGCATGCACACACACCCAACATTCTATGACATCATACTCATGCAGGCTGAGCAGCCAGGACTAAGAAGCATAGGATACAACATATCTCCTTCCTTTAGAAACAATAAAACAACAAGAAGCAAAGTGAAGAAAATAATCACATTTCGTTTCTTGGAAATTAAATCAAGATGGTCACAAAAATCATATTAACTAAGTAAATGCATTCTTAGTTCATAATATGAATCAAATAGGATTCCAGAATATTAAGATCTACAAGATCAAATAAAATGATAAAAGGTAAATGATTCCTCTCTACTTCACTTAAGAACATGTAGCATAAATAATTGTGTTCTTCATATAGAATGGTAATGAAACATGTAAAGTCACATTTAAAAAATTGCACATGTTTCAAGCAAAATGCAATCACAACACTTACCCAGTACACCCTGAAGAACACCGCAGGGAAAATGCAATCAGCACACTTATCCAGTACACTCTGGAGAACACCACAACACACCTATCTCCCTCTGCTAAAGAACATGAAAAGAAAAAACAAAACGTGCACATGTTCCAGTATGGATGTAATAACGCACAATAAATGATGTGTAAGGGAGAACAAAAATGTAATGCATGCCGAACATTACAGTTTATATAGCTAGTGCACTACAAACGCAACCTTGACGTGCTAGACAAAAGATAAAAATAATGCACACGACAACTACAACACTAATTCTTGAGTACTCTGCCAACGCAACCCTGACGTGCGAGGCAAAGCACCTTCCCAACACAACCCTGACGTGTGAAGGACACTCCCAATGCAACCATGACGTGCGAAGGACACTGCCAACGCAACCATGACGTGCGAGACAAAACACATTCCCAACACAACCCTGACGTGTGAAGGACACTCCCAATGCAACCATGACGTGCAAAGGACACTGCCAACGCAACCATGACGTGCGAGGCAAAACACATTCCCAACACAACCCTGACGCATGAAGGACACTCCCAATGCAACCATGACGTGCAAGGGACACTGCCAACGCAACCATGACGTGCGAGGCAAAACACATTCCCAACACAACCCTGTCGTGTGAAGGACACTCCCAATGCAACCATGACGTGCAAGGGACACTGTCAACGCAACCATGACGTGCGAGGCAAAACAAAAATTAATACTGCACGGAGAACATGACTCCAAAAAAAAAAACTTCTTCTCACAAACGTCCACATCAATGAAAAGAACAAGTTATAAAGCATGGTAACAATCAATCAGAATCCAATCCCACTCAAGTATGGCATTAAAAATACACACACAATGCATATACAGTAGCTGACAGAAAAGGAACAAAAAAAACTAACAATATTAATGTAGTCACCGTAGTCTGCGAAGTAGTGGTAGCCGGCAAAAATCTTCACAGTTGTAAGTCAGTTCGTGATACTATTCACAGTTGCACTAGCGGCCTTCATTATGTTTTGTAAACTGAAGAATTCTGGTTAAATGACATGCTTGAAGCCATCGATCCCTTTCTTCAAATCTAATAAGGCCTTTAAGGATCTTTTTGCACCTGTTTAGAAACTCTTGGAATACTGTATTAATCTTTTCAATATCCACTACTGTCCAAAGCATATCGAAATATTCACTGCACAAGCTGCATGACGGTGTATGACGGCGAGATTCCTATCAGCTTTCTTACGACGGAGACGTGGTTGGCTATGCAATGTACTCAGTTCCCAACTGCAAATTGTTTCAGGCGCAACCAACCACAAGATGGCGGCACGTTAAAAGACATTCAGCCGGATGGCTATCGGCACATTCTTGCACCTAAACAACCCTCAGTGGTGCACAAGATTGCCTGGCAATGAAGACTTCGCAAAGGAGACCTCGAGGGCAAGCCTCTGCGTGACCGAACAAATGAAGGTAGGAGAGCGTACGCTCCCCGTGACTCGTGCATCATTTTCAAAAGATGTGTAACAGTTGAACAGGCAATAAGGGCACATGGCCACGAAGACAAAAAAATGTACAAAAAATGTACCTCCAATACGGCCACATCATTGTCAGGAATCCACCGTCCATTGCCTTTAAAAGTGTAGCTTTAACTGATGGGAATTTAAACTATGAACGGTGTTCAAGACTGTTACTGATGCCTTTCCAAAGTAGAGAATTCATACGACATTTCGCGCTTCACACTATGGTCACAAAAAAATCTTTATTCCAGACAGACACTGCTTCACAGCTCCGACTCACTAAGAGCAGCACTGTTTTCACAATCACATCTCGATGGAAACTTGCCCCAGATCGCTACAAGTCACAAAATGACCACTCCCCCATATGCCTCGGTTTTACCACATGTCTTCGGGATGAAAAAAAACGCTCTAGACAGTCTCTTAGTTGCACTTATGATCTTTTAAAGATAAACCACTTCCAAGTGCTAACCCTTCGCACTTCGACTTCTCCATGCTTCACAATGCATTGACCTCAGACGCTCTTTCCCATAAAAGGTTTATTTCACAGGGGCACACTGCACTTAGACTACACTTAACACCGGGCCCGATCTTGCCCCTTGCCCCCAACATAGCGTTTGTTCTAGTTATGCATTTCAGGAGTCTGTGAGCAGGCAGGTTCCAAATCGCTCAAGCCACATAATGTAAAACGCCAAACACATACCTCTGTGGACTGTCTGTTGGAAAAGACACCGGTGGGGCATCCAAGGCGTTGCACAGGCTAAATTTTCAGGCTTCTTTTCGGACACTGGCCATCTTCTTTTAGTTCCTTGTGTAATTTCTCGGTTCATAACACGTGTATTTGTAAAGCGCACGTTCACCACTAAGGGTATCTTGGCGCTGAATAACAGATGTTTATTGTTACCCAACTCAATGGTACTCATTTTATCGAACTCAGATGGATGAAAGGCTGAGTGGATCCGCCGGGATTTGAACCTGTGACCATGAGGTCGAACACAGGCCCCTGCAGCAGACGCATTAGTCCACTGAGCCACCAGACCCGGCAGTTCATCACGCGTAGTTCTTTTCAAAATCGTCGCCATTTTTGTAATTGAGGAAAGTACTGTCGTGGTATGTAGACCAGGAGCCAGGGATGTAGTTAAGTAGATTTATTGGTCAGTTAAGTTGGTACAAGGTTGCCCCACCGGGAGCAGCATCCTGCTGCTCAGCCCCATTCAGTTCAACTGATCCTCATTCAAAGCATGCACACACTCCCAACATTCTATGACATCATACTCATGCAGGCTGAGCAGCCAGGACTAAGAAACATAGGATACAACACATCCACTACAGCATACAGCATGGGACAGTAGGCCAGCCTACCTAACTTCACTTTGAGCAACTTAGTTTGCTCTCTCACAATGGGCACATCCGTACTCAAGCTAGTTCCCTTCATTGCCAGTGTCTTTGTTTTTAGTTTATTATTTACTTTAGAGTTGCCTTTGTGGTTGGAGCCTGATGTGATACCAGGATGCTTCTGGTGCACATTCCATCTTTATCAGATCTCATCTCTGGTCAATGATGTTGTAAATATCCTTTTAGAGTGTTTTGCTTTTCTTTCTGCTGTTTCACAGCATACCAGATTGTGTACATTTGAAAAAGTTCTGTATTAGGACATCCTCTTTTTCTTTCTCTCATTCTTTCCTCCCTTTTAAGTAATGTCTTTTCTTCTTTCTTTCTTCCCTTCCTTTATTATTTCCTTTCTTCTTTCTTTCATTCCCTTTTTCTTTCATTCTCCCCTTTCATTCTTTTTTCCTTCTTTATTTTACTTTCTTTTCTGTCTTTCTTTGTTTCTCTCTTTCTTTCTGTCTGTCTCTCTCTCTCTCTCTGTCTTCCTTTCTTTTCTCCTTGCTCTCTCTCTCCTCTCTTTCTTTTTTCTCTTTCCTAATTTTTTTCTTCCTCTTTTCTTATTTCATTGTTGCGCTCTTCCGTTATTCTTACCTTCTTTCTTTCTACTTTTCTTTCTGTCTTTCTCTTTCTTTCCTTCCTTCTTTCTTTCCTTTTTTCTTTCATTCTTTTTTCCTTCTCTTTCTTTTTGTCTTTCTCTTTCGTTCAATTTTTCCTTATTTGTCTTTACTTTTTTCATATTTGCCTACTTTCATTCATTCTTTTCTTCTTTTTCTTTCCTTCTCTCTCCTCTTTTATTTCTCTCTTTTCTTCCTTCTTTCTTTTTCTTTCCTTCTTTCTTGCCTTCATTTCAGTCTTTTCTTTTTTTTTCGTTTGTTTGTTTGTTTGTTTGTTTCTTTCTTTCTTTCTAGGGGCTGGCAGCCAATGCAATACTGATTTACATTTTTAGGACTGTGTTAGCCAAGACCTTTTGATTTTACTAAATTATGTATATTACACAGAGACTTATAGGGGTTTCAACCAGTCTTCATGCCTTTGTCTGTGGTTGATGAAATTCACATTTTTCTTTCACCCACTCCCAGAACACATTAAGGGGCAGTGTATCAGACTACTTCACCCTACGAGTGCGGCATGCTGCCCTGTCACATGGAACACATCCACACCCAAAATAGTTCCTTTCAGTGTCAGGTAGTACTATATTGTGTAGTGTTTTAGACCCCAAAAACCTTTTTGTGCTGTAGCAAACTATTTTCTTAGCTTCTTGAGGGCCCAACATATTTCCAAACAATAACATTTTACAAAATCATGACAAAACAAGAATTGCCAGACCTATTCCTTTTGCCATTGCTTGTTTAGACCTGCGTTAGCCAAGACCTTTTGTTTTTAACAAAATTATATGTATAATGTAATTACATAAGGGGGCTTTCAGCCACCTCTTTTTATTCAATGGTCCGTTCTTGTGTCATTTACATTTTGCTTCCACCCACTACAGCGTACAGCATGGGACAATGGGTCAGTGTACTTCAGCCACTGGCTGACTTCAATTTGAGTGACTCATTTAGCCCTTTTAACAAGTCGTTCCCTTCAGTGCAGTTATTTAGTTTTTACTTTACTATTACTTTAGTTTTTCCTTTTTTTGTAGAACCTGATTTGATAGGGGGATGCTTTCTATGAGATGAAAATAGAGGGCACATTCCAGCTTCATCAGTTCCTGTCTCCTGACAGTGCTGTTGTAAATTTCTTTCAATATGTGACTGCTGCTTTTTCACACCATACCAGCAGCTCACATATATTCTGAAAATAAGCTCATTTGGTTGCTTTATCTTTGGAACACTAATTGTCTGACATTCCTTCTTCCAGTCCTTCTTTCCTTTCTTTCTTGCCTTCTTCCTTCCTTTTCTCCTGCCTTATTTCTTATTTTCTTTCATTCTTCCTTCTTTCCTTCTTTCTTTCTTCTTTCTTTCTCCTGTACTTCGTTCTTTCATTTTTCTTTCCCTCCTTTTTCCCTTTGTTTTTCTCTTCTCTTCACTTGTTTCTTTCTTTCTTTCTTTCTTTCTTTCTTTCTTTCTTCCTTTCTTTCTTTCTTTCTTTCTTTATTTATTTCTTCTTTTCTTTCTCTCTCTCTTTCCTAATTACTTCTTTCCTTCTTTCTTTTGTTCTGCCTTTCTTTCTTGACAGCCAATGCCAGACCAATTGGGATAAGTCTGTTAGCCAAAACCTTTCAATTTTACCTATAGGAATTTTCAGCCACACTTCATCCATTAGTCTAAGGTTCTGTCATTCACTTTTTTTCTTCCACCCACACCTGGATGCATCAATGGGCAATGTGTCAGCCCACTACAGCCACTACAGGCAGACTTCACTATCAGTTATGGCTTGCTCCCCTTTCACAAAGAACACATCAATACAAAAGTAGTTCCCTTCAGTGGCTGTCAGTACTTTGGCAATGTGTGCTTTTTTGAAACCAAAACAACATTTTTGGCTTTAGCCATTATATTTGTTTGGCTTGATGAGGGTCCGACAGCTTTTTTAAATAATAAAGTTTTGCAATATTCATGACAAAACAAGAATTGCCAAAAGGCTGTCGGCCAACGCGAGACCTATTGGCTTTGCCAACACTCATTTTAAATGTATGTAATCAAAGTCCTAAAAGCCAGACCAATGAGCGTGTTAACCTATGGTTTGGAAATCGTAATAATTAATTGACCAAACAAATGGTGAGCACTAAGATGTGTAATCTCTACTGGGCATTTGATTAAACCTACATGTCTTTAATTAAAATGTCACCTGCATTACATATTTGTAAGCAGAATTTTCTATGTTGAAACTCTCAATAGCAAGCGCAGATTTAGATCGATAGAATTACTCCTGCAGATGATTATTTCTGTGCGGCAGAGGTGGCGGGATATGAGTGCAGGCTTTATTAAGCCTATGGCTATTGTCTGTCAGACAGAGTAAGCCCTAGGACAATTGTACACTTATGATGTTCAGCCTGTAAACTCTATGTCCCTTAGAACAATAATAGCTATATCATAATGTGTGTACTTATTATTTGTATTCTGTTAAAAGGTTCATCTACGTTTTCCTCATACGATCACTAAAGCAGTAAATAGGGTGGTAAAACATGGTGGATTATGGAGGCGTGGCTAGCGCCCATAGAAGATGGCAGCGTCCGAGCGATTATTCCTCCGAATGCGCGTATACCGGCAGCACTACAGCGCTTCCTGCTACAGCAGACTGCGGGAACTGATGTCGCAGAAGCTGTAACAGCTAAGCGTAGTTTTGGTTGGAGAGGCCCTCTTTTAAAGATACCTAGAAGCTGCTGTTCTCTTATACGCTGCTCCCTCAGAATGCCGCCTGCCATTTTCTATTGACAGGACTCCTGCTGTGACACTCCTAACAATGTGGCGGTCTTCATGTTAACTAGATATGGAGCTTTAGTACTCTTGTTGCACGAATGCTGGAGGTTATTTGAGCCTGTACTATTTTCATTTCACCTCATTTGAGAGTCTTCAGTTTTTTTGTTGTGTGGCTTGTACACAATACTGCCAGCCATTTTGTAGAGCTGGATCTCCTGATGTGCGGCTCTCTCTATAAAGTGTATACTCCTCTCTGCCTTCCAATTGAGGACTTGCACATTATAATATTTTTTTATTCAGCCTCCAGAATTGATGCTAATGTGACCTTCTTCACCTTTTAGCTAATGGTTTATAGGCACTGTTGGGAAACTCCTATATATGGTTGTGCAGTCTGAGAAGTGCCTTTGCCTGATGTTTCAATAGTCCTCTTATGGGCACATTGAATAAAGCAACATTTGTCTAGCACCCTCTGCTCATAAACTCATTACTCGCTCCAATTTATTTTTACCCCTTGCGACAATGGAGGATTCCGTGGTTTCCTTGCCTAGGGGCACTTCTGCATTAAGCTCTAATGGCGCGTCTGGGAAGATATCTACCAAATGTGTGAAAAAAGATCTGCCTTGTCCTCCAATGGTGTTATCGGTTGTTTCTATGGACCTTCTTTTAGAAGGAGATACGTGCTTTACCTTCCTTCATGGAGGGGACTAACGCTAAACTACAACATCTCACTGATAGATGGTCATACATGGAAGAAAGGATCACTATTGCTGAACAAAACATCTCATTGCTGGGATCAACTACCCTTATGGTGAATGCTCTTCAATTTCAGGTTTCGTCCCTTCAGGTACTGGTTGAAAACCTTGAAAACAGAACCAGGAGGAACAACCTTTGCATTTATGGTTTACCTGAAAACTCTGAGTCTATTGCCTTCTTTAAAACATTTCTTCCAAAAACGTTGAACCTTCAGATGGTACACCTCTCAATATTCAGCGAGCTCATCGATTAGGTAATCTATATGCAAATACTTCCACTAGGCCAAGGGGAGTTATATATTATATTTTTGGGAGTACACTGATCTCCTTAACCCCTTCCATGCTCATGACGGAACGGTTCCGTCATGAGCGTCGGTTGAGCTGTGCTCATGACGGAACCGTTCCGTCATGAGCCCGCCCGCGCAAGAAACGGTCAGCACCGCGGCGGAATTTGCGCCGCATGGAAGGGGTTAAGGTCCTGTCTGCTGTTAAATACATGAAGCATATTTCATAGCCATGCAATTCTTTATTTTTTTACTCAAGATTATACAAAAAGTACCGCTGACAGGCCGGATCTCTGTTCTCACGGTGCGCGCTTTAGCCTCTTTCATCCCTGTCTTTTCACCTACGAAAATATGAAAGTCACCTATGAGGAACCAGCTAAACTGAAAGTTTTCTTAATGCTTGCAGGATCAACATCATGGACACCTCTACAACATCCACTACTTGATTTCCTTGAGTCTTGCTTTTCTGTATGCAGCTTTGGATGTCTTCATATGATCTATCCTTATTGAATTGTTAGAGGTGTAGTGTTTTATTAATTGAGTTATTTTATTCTAATAATTGTTTCCCTCCTTACAGGCATTATTCCCTTGTTCTGTGTCTCCCTTGCTTTTTTAATCGTGTGTGCTCCGGTTCCCCCTTGCCTTTCCTCATGAATTTCCCTATTTTTGGATTTTATGTAGGTATGGTCTACCCTCTTCTCTTAACTCTATAATCATCTTCTTTCTCCTTTTAATCTCGATTATTTCCCTCTTTTGGACATCTTTTGTACTCTCTCTTCTGCTACGTTCTCTCTATTTCTTGTCCTCTTCCATTTCTTTTTTCCCAGTTTACCATTGTTGAATGTCATTGTCTTCGCACTGATTGTTTTTCGGTCTAGATTGAATATCTTCTATACTCCCCTATTAAGTGACAGTGTGTATTATCATATTTATTTAAATGTGATGTTAGTATAGCCGTAATTCTCACTAGGGGATGGTAAAAGAAATGGTGTTATAACCTTATGTCATAAGTCACTCCGCACTAAGCTTGTCTTTCAGGAATCTGACGAGGAAGATAGATGGCTGTTCACTAAATTACAGATTTGGAAACCCCCACTTTCTTTGTATAATGTATATGCTCATTTTTAGTCCATTTTAACTGAACAATTGGTGAATTTCCCTGCAGACAACTTTATGTTTGCTGGCAACTGTAATCAGATTGTTGATCCCTTTCTGGATCGCAATTCTACAGTATCGTTCATTCTCCTGTTTCGATTCAGCTAGATGTATTTTCCCAACCCGTGTTGCCTAAGTGATGGCGTTTGAACAACTCACTTCTTTTAGATTCTACTTTTACCTCCTCTTTTGTTCCTTTCTTTGATGAATACTTTCACATTAACAAAACTGATGAATTGCCCTTTCACACCATCTGGGATGCATTTAAAGCAGCTGCTCATGATTTTATTATTAGGTATGTCTCCAACAAGCAAAACAAATCCAGTTTCTCCACTGCTGAGCTTCCAGCTAAAATAAAGAGATTGGAACATTCCTTTTACACTTCCAAATCAAAACAATGCTTATCAGAACTTAATAATACTAAAAACCAATTCAATAAAGAGTCTACAGACACTGCCACGTTATATTTACAGAAGACTAGTGCGAAATTTTATGGTGGCCAAAATAAATCAGGCATCCCAAAGTATGGAAAGGACTTGCAGTATTGCAAAAATTACAGGCCTATTTCTTTAGTTAATGTTGATTATAAAAAAAAAATCTAAAACCCCAGCCATGCGACTTAAATCCTATCTTCCTCAAGATTAAACATAATAGACTTCACATTGAGTTTATCTTTGATGTACACTAGGTGCCAAACTATAAAGACTCCAAACTTTTTTCAGAATTTGTGCAGTTCTATGGATATCTTTACATGCCAGAGAACGCACCCTCAGATTCTGACATTTCTCATTACCTATTTACTATTCAACATTCTTCTGACCCCTTGGTGAATTTTGACCTTTGGAATCAGATGTGTCCCAGACAGAATTGCATAATGCTTTGAAAGCACATAAAAAGGACAAAGCCCTGGGTTCAGATGGACTTACGGTTGAATTTTATTAACATTTTGCTCAATTACTCCTATCACATTTGCTCACTCTTATAATCTCCTTTCTACATTCACGTGGATCTTTTGGCTCCTTTTCAGATGCTTTGATTTGTCTCATTCCAAAGTATGGAAAGGACTTGCAGTATTGCAAAAATTACAGGCCTATTTCTTTAGTTAATGTTGATTATAAAAAAAAAAATCTAAAACCCCAGCCATGCGACTTAAATCCTATCTTCCTCAATTACTTGGTAAGGAACAGTCCGGTTTTGTCAAACGGCGTTTTATCACGGATAACACATGCCTTTTTTTCAACATTTTATCCAAATCGTCGTATTAACCTGACTCCCTTGCAGTGATTGCTTTAGAGGCATTTGATCACGTATATATGCCCTTTATTTATCACACACTTAAGTGGTTTGGCTTTGTACCCAAAATGATATCCCTTATTTCTGTATTGTACAATGATCCTAAGGCTGCTGTTTTTGCAAATTACCCTACCTCTTCTTACTTTATCTACATTGAGGTGTTCACCAAGGCTGTCCTTTATCCCCTTTTCTTTTTAATTTGGCACTAGAACCATTTTTTTCCAAAATAAGGCAAATCAACATATCCATGGTTTTACGTGTAAGACCCATCAAATTTAATTGGCAGCATATGCCAACGATGTTTCTTTCTCAACCTCATTCTACTCTACCAGCGTTTTTATAGGAAGTTGACTCTTACTCATTGGTATTTGGATTTAAGCTGAATAATGAAAAGTGCAAAATATTATCTCTTATTTAAATATACTTTTAAGGAAGATTTTTTAATATCCAACTTTACTTGGTGTCACCAACACCTCCAATAACTTGGGATATGGTTTACCTAATCTCTTAAATCCTAAATTTCTTAAATGTTGACAAATGTCTTAAATTAACTTTACTAATCATGAGTTGGCATCCATTATATTTATCTTGGTGTAGGCGCCTTGACACAATTAAAATTATGTTAGTTTCTATCATACTTCATAATATCTCCAATATTCCATTACCTATGCCACTTAAATCCTTTCATAAGATTAATGCTTTACTTACCTCCTTTTTGTGGAACAGCAAAAAATCTTGAATTTCATTGTCAAAGTTGTCACGTACAAAATCAGAAGGGGGTGCAAACTTTCCTGATTTTTAAAAATTCCATAAGGTGTTTTTATTACATCAAGTTTCTCTATGGTTTTCAGGTTCCTCATTGGATTCTCCACTATGGGTTGACCCTGAAAACTCCTTTCTTTCCCTTTTTTCTTTTCAAGAATATTTGTCTTTTATACGCAAACCACAAACGGTGTCTACACCGATCCTCAAGCACTCTTGTAAGATTCTGTTCTTCATTTAACCTTGGTGATCCTGATACTTTTCTCACTTCCACTATTTGGCACAATACATTTATACAAATTAACGATACACCCATATATTGGAAATCATGGAGGAACAAGGGATTACTTTGGGTATATAAACTTTTTTAACAGGATACTTTCTTTCATTCTCACAAGCACACGTCATCTTTATCACCTCCCTTCCTCTTTTCAAAGCAATTTTCGACTCAACAATCCGCATGACACACTGCATATACTTACTTTCAATCTTCTACTCCTTCTTCTTCTTCTTCTTCTTCAGATTTTGAGTGGGATAAGTTCCTCAGTTCAATTCCTAAAGCATTTCATATGTTCCTTCATTTGACATCCTCTTCTATAGATAAAGTCAAAACAAAGGTTGAATTATCCTGGGAGCATGATTTAGATATGATATGGCCACTCTCCCTCTGGAATAAGATTTGGACAAAAATTAGGAAATCTTCTAGGGCAGCAAACACCACACAAACTCTTTTCCTCATATATAATAGACTTCTATTATCTCCTATGTCCTTACATAAAATGCACTCTGAACACCCTGACACTTGCCGGCCGTGTCCCTTTGAACATGCTAACTTAAAACATTTACTCTTTACATGTCCATTTGTGCTCAATCTTTGGAAGCAAATTTGGACTCCGATCAATCTAATTTTCTGTACTGCAATTCCTTTTTCATTTGCTAATATTTTTGGGGGAAGTCTGTCTGGTGATTGGGACTTATGTTTGTTGCAGTTACATATTTTGGATTTACTGTTAGTAGTTGCATTTCAGCAGATCACAAGTAATTGGAAGGACTTATCTAAATTATCCTTTCAAAGGTGTTGGTACGCGGTTTGCCATAATCACAGATTAGATACCACTTTTCTGTACCCCATATCTCTTGCAGTGAAGCGTTTGCATTCATGATCGTTTCCTGAATGATAGTGCAAAACTTTCTTTTGCTCCTACACCTTCAGTGGTTCTTCAGCCTCCTTGACTTTCCCTTTATTGCTATTAATATTGTATTGGTATGTTTATTTTTATCACTCAAACAATTGTATGTGTCTTTTATACTATGTCTATCCACATACAAACCAGCTAATTTCCTGATGTGTATTATCTCTTATTCAAATTTATACGTTTCCATATGTAATTTTTCTGTTTTATTGTATTATGAACTGATGCTTTAAGACTTCTACAATAAACTTACTTTTGAACTGAAAACATGGTGGATTATTGTTTATACAGTCTGTTACTTTAATTGGCACTACACTTGCTAATCCCGAGGACTTTATCATTGTTCTTTATCTAAACGTTATCCCATGCACAACCTATGAACAACATGAATCTTATTTTAAACACTTTATTTACTTTGCTTTAAAAATCTGGAATTTAAGTCTATTGATTCTATCTGATTTAAAGTTCTGTGGCATTATTTAACAGATAACAAAAGATTGAAGTTAAACTTACGATGAGTATGGCCTCATTTACTTCTAATGCTGCATCTTATTTTATGATGATGTATTTTTGTGGTAAAGTTATTGTTGAGTGGCAAAAATAATATAATTGATTTATTGTATTAATTCCATATTGTTAGACATAGTGCAGTTGCAGGAGGCCTTTGACTCCTCTATTGAAAGTGTTTTAAAAGTGGTCATCATTTGTGTGGGATAAATTGCAAATTGCATTCACTCTTGAGTTGTCCCTGATGACAATGGAGCTTAGAAAGCTGGTGTCCATTCCATGTTCTAACTATAGAAGATTCCTCCACTAAACCACATGTACCTTGCTTTTCCAGAATCACCGTATTCACAGGCATGATGTAGAGCACAAGATGGCTGTATGCAGTTTAAGGTATGGGAAGTTAGGTGTAGTTGGTGACGGCGCATGAGTGTTCGGAGGAGCTCCTATCACACGTCTGAATGATAATGATCCTTACTATAATGTCAGAACATCTGGGATATTATTGTAAGTCTTAACTTGATGAACAGCAAAGGCTTTGCCCCAATGTAGCCCTTTACACTTTAGGCAAAGTGACTAATAGTTTATTACTGCCGCACTTTAGCAAACAACTAGGGCAACCCTACTCAATAAGTGCCAGGGCATTTAACACCCGCGCTGCAAGACCTTTCCTCGTGCCTCTTCCTTTTTGGCTATTTGGGGTAGTTCATGCTTAGGCCCTCATACCTTTATGTCCACATAAGGTATCCACGCCAAATTTGCGTCATTTTCATCCAACATCCTGAGGATTCTAAAGGTATCCAGGGTTTATGGATTCCCCTAGAGGGATCCGAGAAATTAGGCAAAATACATCTGTATTTTGGGTGTTTTGGGAAAAAAGTGCTGAGGGAGACAACGTCAGTTATTTCCCTGCAAATGGTATCAAAGAAGAGTTTGTGGTGCTAAAATCACCATCTTCCGAGCTTTAAGGAACAGGCAGACCTTCGTCAGAAAACAAAAATTGCAACACAGTTTTGGCATTGTACTGGGACACAGCCTATTTTTCCTATTTTTTGTGCTTTCAACCTCTTTACAGTTAGTGGTAGAAATGGGTATGAAACCAATAATGGATCTCGGAAGGCTATACATTTCTGAAAAGAAGACAACATTATAAATTCAGCAAGGGATCATTTGTGTGGATCCTTCAAGATTTTTCTATAGAAAGTAACAGTTAAAATAAACAAAATATTGAAATTGAGTTAAAACTACAGCCATTTGTGACTACATTTTCACCTGTAACTTCTTCTAACTATGCTAGATTTTTAAAAGCAATATACTTCTGGTTGCGGGGATATATTGGGCTTGTGGATTCACCAAGAATCCGAGGTAACCAGAGCCAATAACTGAGCTGCACGTTGCAATGGTTTTTCATTGTGTACCAGATATACAGCAATTCATTTGGTAAAATATAAAGAGTGAAAAATAGGTATCAAGGAAACCTATGTATTTACGAAATGGGAACAAGATATGGAGTTTAGAAGCAGTGGTTATTTGCACATCTCTGAATTTGTGGGTAGCCATACTAGCATGTGAATTGGAGGACATTTTTCAAAATGTCTTCTTTTTACACACACTCTTACATTTGGAAGGCAGCAATGCATAGAAAGACAACAGGTAATAACACTTGTTCTACTATTCTGTGTTCCCCTAAGTCTCCAGATGAAAACAGTGCCTCACTTGTGTGGGTAGGCCTAGTGGCAGGAAATGGGTCACAATACAACATGGACACATCACATTTCTCAACTGGAAACTGACCCTTTTTTGCAATGTGCCTGGCTGTGGATTTTGAGCCCTAGCTCAGCCGGCATCTAGATAAACCTAGCAAACATGTAAAAAATGTTAAACTAGAAACCCATGGGAATGTAGGATGGTGTGACTTGTGATGCTTTCACCAGATTATGTTACCTAGAATCCATTGCAAACCTCAACATTTGTAAAAGAAACACATTTTCCTCTCATTTCTGTGATGGAAAGTTCTGGACTCTGCAGGGAACCACAAACTTCCACCTACCCAGCATTTCCCCAAGTCTCCCTATAAAAATGGTACCTCACTTGTGTGGGTAGGCCTAGTTCCCGCAGCAGGAAACGGCACAAAAGGCAACGTGGACATGTCACATTTTTCATCTAAAAACTGACCCTTTTTTGCAATGTGCCTAGCTGTGGATTATGGCCCTAGCTCAGCTCGCACATAGGGAAACCTAGCAAACCTGTACATTTTGGAAAACTAGACACACAATGGAATCCAGGATGGGGTGTGTTGTGTTGCTCTCATCAGGTTCTCTTACCCAGAATCCTTGAAAACCAAAACTTTGTAAAAAACAAAACACATTTTCCTCACATTTCTCTGATGGAAAGTTCTGGAATCCATGGGGAGCCACAAAATTCCACCCACCCAGCATTTACTTTTGTCTCCCAATACAAATGGTACCTAACTTTTGTGGGTAGTTCTAGTGCCCACGACAGGAAAAGGTCCAGAACACAACATGGACACATCAAATTTTTCCACAGAATATTGACCCTTTTTTTTAAATGTGCCTAGCTGTGGATTTTGGGTTCTAGCTCAGTCAACACCTATGGAAACATACCAAACCAGTACATTTTTAAAAACTAGAAACCCAGGGAAATCCAGGATGGAGTGAGTTGTGCGGCTTTCACCAGATTATGTTACCCATAATGTATTGCAAACCTTAACATTTATAAAAGAAACACATGTTCCTCTCTTTTCTGTGATGGATAGTTCTGGAATCTGCAGGGAGCCCCAAGTATCCTGATAAAAATGGTACCTCACTTGTGTGGGTAGGCCTAGTTCCCGCAACAGGACACGGCCCAAAACGCGAGGTGGACATGTCACATTTTTCCACTGAAAACGGACCATTTTTTACAATGTGCCTAGCTGTGGATTATGGACCCTAGCTTAGCCGGCACGTAGATAAATCTAGCAAACGTGTACATTTTTTAAAAGTAGACACACAAGGGAATCAAGGATGGGGTGAATTATGTGGCTCTCATCAGGTTCTGTTACCCAGAATCCCTTGCAAACTTCAAAGTTTGTAAAAGAAAACCCATTTTCCTCACATTACTGTAATGGAAAATCCTGGAATCCATGGGGAGCCACAATATTCCACCCACCCAGCATTTCCTCCCATCTCCTGATACAAATGGTACCTAGCTTGTGTGAGAAGGCCTAGTGCCCGCAACATGAAACAGTCCGAAACAACATGGACAGATCACATTTTTCCACAGAAAACTGACCCTTTTTTTGAAATGTGACTAGCTGTGGATTTTGGGCCCAAGCTCAGTAGGCACCTAGGGAAACCTAGCAAACCAGTACATTTTTTTAAACTAGACACCCAGGGGAATCCAGGAGGGCATGCCTTGTGTGGCTCTCACTCTCACTGGTTCTGTTACACAAAATCCCTTGCAAACCTCAAACTTTGTCAAGAAATTTTCTTTTCCTCGTATATCGGTCATTAAAAGTTCTGGAATCTGCAAGGATCCACAAATATCCTCCCACCCAGCATTCCCCTATGTAAGTCTTCCTATAAAAATGGTACCTCTTGTGTGTGGGTAGGACTAGTCCCCCCAACAAGAAACGGCCCAAAACGCAACGTGGACACATCCTTTTTTCGAGTGAAAACTGGCTTTTATTTTGCAATGTGCCTAGCTGTGGATTTTGGACGTTAGCTCAACCGACACATAGGGAAGCCTAGCAAACCTGTATATGTTTGAAAGCTGGACACCCAGGGAACCCAGGATGGGGTGACTTGTGTGTCTCTTACCCGGTTCTGTTACCTAGAATCCCTTGCAAACCTCAATCTTTGAAAAAACAAATACATTTTCCTCACATTTCTATGATGTAAAGTCCTGGAATCTGTGGGTAGTCACAAAGTGACAACCGCCCAGCATTTCACCAAGTCACTTGATACAAATGGTACCTCACTTGTGTGGGTAGACTTAGTGCCTGTAACAGGAAATTGCCCAAAACATACTATGGAGACCTCAAAATTAATGATCACAAAAAGGCATGGTTTTGTGAGGGAATTACCTGCTCTTTTGGTCCTGGGCTTGGCGGCCATCTGGGGAAACCTACCAAACCCAGACATTACTGAAAACTAGACACCCGGTGGAGTCCAGGGAGGTGTGGCTTGCGTGGAACCCCCAACGTCTTCTTACCCTGAATCCACTGCAAACCTCAAATTTTCATAAATAAAATGACACTTTCCTCACATTTCTCTGTGGGAAGGTTGTGAGATCACTGCTCCGGCACAAATTTCCCACCACCTAGCGTTCCCCTCAGTATCCTGATAAAAATTGATGCCTCACTTGTGTGGGTGTGAAAAGCAGAGCCAGCCTAAAAACTTATGTAAAAAACCTGCCATTTTGGACCCACTTTAGTTCCCCCTCAGTTTTTTGCTTTATACGTTTTTAGGTTCGCACACTGCCAGCCAAGGGCTAGTCCACACACACTGCCAGCGAAGCGCAAGTCAGTACATACGGCCAGCAAAATGCAGGCCCACACACAGCCATCCAAATGCCTGTACACACAGAACGCCAGCCGAACTCTAGTTCACACACAGAAACTTTTGCTAGTGTCTAGTGGTTCTCTGGAACCTAAATATACTGCTGATCTGCCCGAAGGGGGGCAGACATGGCCAAAATGTGTGCATAAAAAAGGTGGACCAACCCTTTTCTAAGGGGCCACTCCCTGGCATACCCATAAACATATCTCCGGTGCATTCTAGGCAGCCCCCACCACTAACATACAAACAAAAAAGTTCCTGGTGCCTAGTGGGCTTTCTGCCCTCTCGGCGGTGCAGATCGGGAGCTGCACCCCCGAGGGGGGCAGAAAGACTGTGCCTATTTATTTGGGGGATGGGGGCATGGTTTTGCCTATTATGGGCAGCCTCCACTCCTCTTTAAAAAAAACCCTGGTGTCTACTTGGCTTTCTGCTCCCCTCCCCAGTGTCAGATCAGGGGTAATACCCCCATTGCCCCCCCCCCAGGGCAGGCAGAATGACTGTCTCTTTTTTGTTTTGAAAGGTTAGGGCATTGGCATGCTGTTTTTGGGCATCCAGCCACCCCTACATATTGAATAGAAAGTCCCTGGTGCCTAGTGGGCTTTTTTGCCCTGGGGGCAGATCAGGGGCTGGTAACCCCATCTGCCCCCTAGGGAGTGTAGAAATACCTTTGTTTGTTATTGTGGGTGGGGGCATGGTCATTTCCATTGTAGGCAGCCCCATCTCTCTTAACAAAAATAGAAAAATCCATGGTGTCTAGTGGGCTTTCTGCCCTCTAGGGGGTGCAAATCGGGAGCTAGGGCCCCAATATGCCCCCGGGGGGCAGAAAGACTCTCCCTTTTGTTTTGCAGGACAGAGGGCATTGGCATTGCCATTTTGCGCAGCCCCCAACCATAGGTTTTGAAAATAAAACAGTCCCTGGTGTCTAGTGTGCTTTCTGCCCCTATTTGCCCCCCGGGGGATGCAGAAAGACTTTGACTATGCCCAAAATAATATGGAGGAGAGCAAAGGCCTTTACCTATGGGGTCGGGATCCACTAGGAAAGGGTACCATTGGAAAGGGGCTATTCTTCCCGATCCAATGATACCTCTCCTGTGTGTTTCGTCGCTCAGGGGGTGGGACTGAGATTGCCCCAAGAAAAATGAAGCACTGAAACTGAAATGAGCCGATAGGTTCATTTGGTTCACTGACAGAATATCAAGGAAAAAATATAGAATAAAAAATATTGAGGAAAAAATATAGAATTAAAAATATCGACTGCCTACACTTAAAAAAGTAAGTACAAAAATATCAAAAAATATATATAGCTTACAATAATATAGTTGTAATAAATCTTGATTTTTAAATATATATATATATACATAATGTAAAATATTAAAATAAACATACATTAAACACTAACATTAATTTATAAAAATAAAATATATTTAGATTTATATTTTAACAAATATAACAAATAACCGAACTTTAAAAAATGTAAACACACACATATAGATGTATATATATGTCCACTTCGCAAACGCTCCAAAAGCCCGACCCAGGACCCTAGAGAGGTGATACATACGCCGGCAGAGTGACCAGCAGCAAAATCCACAAAAAGTCACTGAATACTCGGATAAAAGTACTCTCAAGGCACAAGCTGGATTCTTACTCAAGAAAAATGTATTTTGCTTCTCTGCTACGTGTTTCGGCTGTAAACAGCCTGGCTCACTACATGCTGGCTACGCATGAATATGATAAACTCCTATGAGATCTCAGATGGGATCAAAATACAATTCTCCAGTCCTGATGAGACCCAACATTGTTTAAGGGGTTGAAACATCGTCGACTTGCCACAAAACAAACCATCTATCTGACCACTTTGATTGTAAAGTGTGCTCGTGCTCAAACATTGTTTACTCTAAATTGGTTGTTTATGTGATATTTGGAAACCTTTCTTGCTTTATTAATTGCTTATCTCACTGTATTGTCATTTTTATTTTCGGTTCGGTTTATGTGGGACATCTTGCACCATCTGCTTATATGCATGAATACTGACTAGATATATGTATGCTAAAACAGGTGTGTTGTTATTTTTGTTGGTCTTCTCTATCAGCATCCTACAACAGTGGTATCATGCCATTGGGCCTATTTAATATATAAGCTACACATATATTTTCCGATAAGAACCATTGCTTCTTTGATATTATTACTGCAACACAGGACTGTGATATGTTGGTAAATCTATGACCAGAATTGAAGAAACTTAGGAACATTTTCACTCATTGGTCTCTGGATAGAGCTCAGCAGGTAAAATGTAGCGTGAGCCCTAATGGCCATTCATTGGAGGCTTCACAATATTAGGCATAAAAGGGCACATCTGGGGAGGTGGTGACTACCTGCTCAACCATGTTTTGAGTAAACAAGGGCAAAAAAGTTGTTTTTCATAGGCCCTGTCAGAAAAATATTACAGAGGAATGTTACAGTATTCCTGGTTGAACTATGTTGTTGCTCTGGCAGTAGTACATCTATGTTCTTCCTGCACAAAGGGGCTGACCCCCCTTAACCCTTTGATGTGTTATGTGATTTACAATATAACCACAAATACTGCAGGACTAATTAATAACACAGAGTCAACAATAACTCCAAGGGGCGTTAGGCTGGTTGGGAACCAAGATGGTAGCAAACCTGCAGAGTTCCATGCTGAGGACCAGTTCTCCCTTAGACCCCTGAGTCCTTGGGTTCTGACTGGCTGCCACACTTCCTCCAGGGGTGATCTAACTATGGAGAGCCTGCAAGGTGTCTACACTGCGGAGGCGCTGTGTCAGCAGTACCCTTCAAGAAGCTGTTGGCATCCTTTGAACCTTGGCACAGAGATGCACACTTGATTGGAATGTAATGGACTGGCGGTGGCAGTCTTCCAGAGGTAAGGAACAAGTATCAGTCACTAACAATCTTTGCACATGAAGAGAACAGAGGTCAGCGATATTGCCGGAGACTGGGAGAGGACAAGCCTAAGGACCCATTTTTTCCCTTACGGTCAATGGATGGAAGGAGTCTCACTGCGATGACCCACTCGGTCACTCATTCAGTACACAAACAGACACTATCCGGTGCCTCAGTTTTATTTGGTGCTCTACTACGTTTTAAGGTTCTGAAAACATGACCAGGAAGATAAGAGGGAACGATGATTTTATTGACCCTAAGGGGTCCGCTTTGAGAACTACCAAGAGGGAAACTGTGGGACAGCCAACTGAAGGATTGCCATTACAAAGATGGGGTAACCCAAAAAGTCAAGGACCTGGGTGCAATGTAGTACATATAACAATGGTCCTGGACTTTTTAAGTATTTTATGTCACAATCTCTTGAATACTTTTTCTCTCTTTTCACTTCTTCATACTCGAACACCCTTACTATTTGCACGTTCCTCTTGGAGCAACCTTGATAAAAAGAATTGTCTAAAGAAAAAGTATAAAAAGAATAAAATATGAACTTTTGATGCTGGTTTTTGCATGGTTGATTTTAGGATAAATATTGTATTGGATACTGAGAGCTACCCAAATTGATTCTTTTTTAGCTCAGAATATCCGAGTGATATTACTAAGTAAGGAACTATAACCTATCTCTGATTTAAGGTCCAGGACCATTGTTTTTTGTACCAAACTGAAGGATTGCAACTGTCCGGGGGAAAGCTGGCTCTTCTGCAGTCAATTAAAACCATGCACACTGATTTGGTGACAAAGTTGCGATGTTAAATGGACTTGTCCATAACATCAAGGAAAAGCTGGCGAATCTGTTAAGCATGCGGATAACAGCTGTAAGCATGCTGGAGACAACAACAGCTAGGGTGAAGGGAATGAAGGACCATCAGGCTGAGATTGAGATGAAAGTGCGAGTGGTGCATATGACCTGCCAGATTGGAGTGTTGTACTTGTGCACCCGCCGAGTGCGGAAGGGTAAGTGCAGGCCACAGATCATGACAGCACACTAACCTTGCATGGACCACAAGGCTTCAAGGGTAACTTTAAGACTGGAAAGGCAAGATTACTGCTCCGATTAGCCTGCTGTGTTTGTTGTGTGTTTGTCATGCATTGCAATAGACAAATATGCAAATAATAAGGCATACTGATATTGCTTATCTGAGACCCCTTTATGCCCTCCTCCTAAATTTCAAAGAAAGTGAGATCTGCTGCTCCTTCATTGATGCTGGACGGAATTAAAACATTAAAGCTGAAGGTCTAGAAAGAGAAAAGGTGGTATAATGCACCCCCACATCGTGGCCTTCTGTCTGGACCCATCTGGGGATGCGCACTCTCAGATAGAGAAGGGTAGCAAGGGGGGTTTCCCCATAGAAAAGACTTGAACAAATAAACTGCAAAGAAGACACTGATTTCACTTCCCTCCAGAGTATGTGAAAATATTGGATTCCCTACAACCTCAGCACCAAGCACATTCATAGTTCCAGTACTGTGACAATTCCTTAAGATGGACTATGTTGGACTATCCCTTTATCGGTGTGTCCTAGATATCTTTCTTGGAGAATGAAAGGACTTAGCTTTCATTTCCATATGTATGTTGGGACTCTGCTTTTCTTGACAAGGAAATAACCCTCACAGAATCAGTCCTGGTAGTTTGCTCATATCAAGTCTGATAAGCTGGCCACCTGTTATGGTAGCGAAGGATAAACTTTGATATACTACAGAAAAATACATAGATTCAGCTTTGAATAACCATACATGGACAGTTATCTGCTCTTGATTAGATGACATACATGTATCTTACACTGCCTAGTAAGTCCTAGCAGATTTTAAGTCCCTCAGTTTTGCACCCTTAAAATGTATTTCCATGGTTAACTGTAGTTTGGTGACAACCAAGGAAGTACTCCTCTTTTCTGAGACTGAATTTTATTTTTACTGATGCAAATTACTGCTGCAAAATCCATCTCCTTTTTGCAACAATCCAGAATGCATCAACAAAGCAGGTCAAGACAAAGCTGAAGGATAAAACAGTTGCCTTAAAGAACATTATTAAGCTCTTGTCCATTCCTCCACCCAGAAAGCAGCTTTACGGAATGTGCTGCATCAGAACTGGAGCATTTGTTTGGGTAGACCTGCAATACTATCTCGCAAAATAGCAGGAATCTACTTCTGATAGGTCATGGAGAAAGACCCAAGTGGCTACAGAATAGATTTCGTCTCCCTCCCTTCCTCCAGGCCTCTGTCTGATCAAGCTCCTGTGACCATTGGCTCAGATAGGTGGCATCAATACCTTACTAAAGAAGGTCATTGCTCCTCCCTAAGTAAAAAAATGAGAGAATTTTTCCACTGGATTTAATAGGGAAGGGTTCTAATTGATTATGGACCTCAAAGATATGAACTAAATGTAAAAAGTTCATTAGCTTCAAGTCAGGGATCCTGCAATGAATTGTCCCCTTGATCGCCTATGGGATATTTATGGCTAACGTACATTATCATCTGAATACTAGAAGTTCCTATGTTTTGCAATTCAGTGTGTTCAATTTCAGTTTGTGTTCCTGCCATTCCGATCCTAATCTATTCTATAACAGTGACTAGGAAAACCTTAGTCCAATTGGAGGCTCTTTTACATCCTCATTGATGGTTGGTCTACTCTTCTTCGACAATTCGTTGCTACATGCCACCTCTAGGACATCACACGAGATGGAGTAAACATTCCAGTGCTTGCAGCAACTTGGCATCTTTATATATCTGTAGAAGTTCCAAAAGTCTCTCTCTCAGGAACTAGTGTTTTATTAGCAAAAACACATAGATTAGCATTGACTCAAACTTTTATGCTAGAATATTGGATGTTGAGATTTAGGAATAAGTTGACTGTTCTTTGGGCAGATTAGGAGACTCCAACACACTAGCCTTTCATGTTTCAGGGCCACGTGTCAGCCTCTCTGGTCTTGGTAGTGGTGGAGTTGAAATTCTCTGCACTTATGGACACTGATCCCAGCCTGAATGGTGCCCTGAAGGTCCGTAGAGTTCACAGCAGATGTCAGCGGCGAGTGTTTAACTTTGCTTTGCAGTTCTTTAAGCCGTCCTGCTGGTTTATGACAGTCACGGAATCACAGAAGCCAAGCCCATTTAGTTGTAATAAATAAATGAATAGAATAAATGCAGCCTTTAGTGGTTGGGGCATACTATGATACACCTTTCCAAGATATATATATATATATATATATATATATATATATATATATATATATATATATATATATATATATATATTACCTACTGGCGGTCGCCAGTAGGTAGTTATAGTTAGGACCACGTTTCCATAGGAAATCCGCAACATTCTATTTTGAATAACTTTGGCGCCAGTCGACGAATCCTCGCGAATTTTTCAAAATAGGTGGGGCGCTACGCTCCGCTCCTACCCTGAAAGTCTCGGGGGGATTCGTCAAGCGGGGGCTGAGATAAAAGGGGGTCCCAAAACGCGTTTTTCCCATGCATTTTTCCATAGGACCTTTAGACAGGGCTACAGCCCGAACGGCTGAACAGAATTTAATGAAATTTGGCAGAGAGGTAGTCCCCAGGTCAAGGAAGTGCCTTTTGTAGGTTTGGTGTAAATCTGTTCAGTAGATTCTGAGAAAATAGCCTTTAAATCAATATATATATCTGTGGCAGCTTACGGAGCGCTTACCGTGCGCTTACCGTAAGCTTACAGTACGCGTACGGTGGCGTGCGCGAGCGCGATTCTGATTGGCTCTTAGATCTTAGTAAACATTCGAATCGGTCGAAACCAGGAAGCGGCGGCCACCATTTTCTCTCTCGCTTCCTGAGTTGGGCAGCAAAAACGAACCCCAAAAATGTGTAAAGAGGCAGTTTCATGAGATCCTAACCACCCAGCATTGATACAGGGGTCCCCAAACCACCCCCAAGCCCAAAAAAAAAAATAATTATTTTTTTTCGGAAAATCGCCGATTACGCTTACCGTACGCGTACGGTAAAAAATTGTAAAAAAAAAGAAAATTATCCACATTCTCCCCACCCCGTGTGCAAATGGTGCCCGAAGGGCACCATTTGTGTATGGCATAAAACATGTAAGAAGTTAACAAAGAATACATTTCACAAAGATGCGCAAAATATGTCCCCCATGTGCGCACGGTGCGTGAAGCGCATCGTTCGTACATGGTCCACCCCGCTTAACGTGGGCACGCGGTGCGCGCAGCGCACCGCGTGACCACTGTGCGTGCACGGCACTAACTGCGTAAAGTGGGCACGCGGTGCGCGAAGCGCACCGTGCGCGCACGGAACGAAGTGCGTTAACTGGGCACGCACGCCACGAATGGCGTAAAGTAACTTAGCATTTAAAAAACCTTGCAAATTCACTGAAAAAACCATAGGTTTCACACATGTTATAGTTAGCTGGACATTTTACTGATAAAAAACCAATGAAATTCCCCCGTTATAGTTACTGCAGGCAACTATAACTCACGCGACCGCAATCTTCTGCTGATGACATATGTGTCTTTATGAAAAAAAAATATTTGTAATATATGTAAAGCTAAAATTTAATGGAAGAAGACATGGGCAAATAAGTGTCTAAATACAGTATTAGCATCACCAGAGGATTGCGGTCGCGTGAGTTATAGTTGCCTGCAGTAACTATAACGGGGGAATTTCATTGGTTTTTTATCAGTAAAATGTCCAGCTAACTATAACATGTGTGAAACCTATGGTTTTTTCAGTGAATTATATATATATATATCTACGTTTATGTGGGAAGTTTTTTTTATCGAATGCATGGTGTACTGTAAGAGTTTATGCTTGAACGGAGTGTGGTTGGGCTGTAACAGCAACATAAAGAGGATAGGGTTCAATTCAAGTGGGTGCGAGCTGGGATCTTCTGTCGCACAATAAAGGCTTCCACTGTTTGTGTTCTGTGGACCCATCAGCCTAAATCCGCTGCACATTTCATGGGTGAATGCATTGTGTAGCCTTATTGACTTATGTGCAGCGCTGCCTGCTGATGCATCATGCATGAAGTGCGGTTTATCTATCACCAACGTATACAAGTTCGACGAAAGCCTTATTGACGTCTCCATATCGATTAAGTGCACATCTACATTAATTGAGCCAGACCACACATAGAAGTAAACAAAGCCTTATGCTTGCAGTATTATAATGTGAATGAGTTCACTATTTACATAGCCCTCTAGGACTAGTTATATTTGTCTATGCGCTCATTCTTGTTAGACTGTGTTCACTTTGTGCTGGAGTATAGTATTTAAAATCTTCCAATCCAGCTCCTTTGGGGTCAAAGCCAGAAGGATAATGCACAGAACTGGTAACATTTATACTACTTTACAATGACTGAAAATGAGCTGTGTTTATAATACAGATATAGATATGTTGATAATGTAGTGCTAGATCTGTAATGGGACCGAAAACCTTTGAGGTAAATTAGGTGGCATGCGAGGGTGTGAGAGGAGTAGTAGTCCCACAGATCTGGAACCAGAGAACTAACCCTAATTCACAAATTCCAACTTGCATACACGGAGGTCGTGTCTAGAGTATGTGCTTTCTACTCAAAGCAAAGATGGGAAACATGTCGACAACGTTATCTCTGGGCCTGTGTAAATCCCTCCACCTCAACTTGCAGCATGGCTGCCTTACAAAGTTGTGAACTTCATTTACTGCTTTTCCTGTCCTGACAAAAATGTCACACGAACAGTGAAAAGGTTTGACTATTTTTGGCTTGTTAACACTACTTCTTTGTGGTCGGTGGACACAGGGAAATGGCGACAAAGAGACCAACAGTTCATATCACATTTCTAAATACAAACAAAGGAACGGCTTAACATTAACATGTAGGCTATGCAGTGATATATGGTAAAATATGGCCACTACCGTATTTATTGTGATAACTGCCCCACCGGCAAAGCCCTTCATACTCTGAAGCCTATACTTGCTTCTATATAACAGCCACCTTGACGAATATGCTAGAGAACAAAAGAGACCAACAGTTCACATTACATTTCTAGATACAAACACAGGAACGGCTCAACATTAACACGTAGGCCATGCAGTGATATATGGTAAAATATGGCCACTACCGTATTTATTGTGATAACTTCCCCACCGGCAAAGCCCCTCATACTCTGAAGCCTATACTTGCTTCTATAGAACAGCCACCTTGACGAATATTCTAGAGAAAGCAAGCGGCGTGCCTTGACGAAAACCTCACTCACTCCTCCTAGAGGACCACCACCCACAGTTGCAACTTGGCGGTGCCGCATCGAGTGACCCCAGCCAGTTATGTAGTAGGTCACTCCAGAGAATGTCATACCCTCCCCCTGCCTGGGATTACAAACACCCTGCTCATCAGATTAAAGAAAAGTTACTATCACCATGATACTGAGCAAGCGCTGCCACATTTATTCAGTAGGCAGTGCTGGTGAATCTTTCACCATATGCACACAAACTAGCCGCACACATACCACTAACATACCGATGATGGCTGTCTGTATTTACTGACCAAATTACTGCCTTGCTCGCACTAAATAAAGTAACCGAGATTACAACCCCCCTCCCAGACTAAAGGTCGAACCATGAGTACCCCGAGCAGCTACACAAGGAACACCAGTAACTTCACTGACAGTAGTGCGTTTGATATGTTCATTGGTAGACAGCCTTATAATCAATCAATCAATCAATCAGCATTTGTAGAGCGCAGTACTGTCCTCCCTGGAGTTTCTGGGCGCTGGAGTGCGAGGTCTCTGTCAAAAAGCCAGGTCTTGAGGAAACAGCAGGAAGAGGGAAGAAACTAGCAGAAAAAGGCAAAACAGAGGGCAGAAAAACAAGTGAGCAGAAAGGCAAAACAGAGGGCATTAAAACGAGCAGAAAAGCCAAAACAGAGGACCGAAAAACAAGCAGAAAAGTCAAAATAGAGGGTAGAAAAAGGAGCAGTAAAGACAAAACAGAGCAGAAGAGGGAAAACAGAGTGCAGAAAAATGTGCAGGAAAGACAAAACGGAGGCTGGCAAAACAAACAGAAAAGGCAAAACAGAGGGCAGAAGAGGGCAAAACAGAGGGCAGAAAAGTTAGGAGAAAAGGCAAAACAGAGTGCAGAAAAACGAGCAGAAAAGATGAAATGGTTAGTGTAAAAAAAATAGGAAAGTAAATGAGCAGAGGAGGCACAAACAGAGAGCAGCAGGTAGGCAGGCAGTAGAGGGTAGCGGACTGCGGTCAAGCTGGGCAGCAGAAATGTGGCAGGGGGAGCTGGCACGAGGACCTGCTCAGTGGGATTGTGCCTACTCAGTGGGGTTGTGCTGCAGACCCAATTAGTAGGTCCTGGGGAAGGGCAGGGTGCTGAGTGGCAGGAATAGGGAAGCAGTGGGAGGAGGGAAACGGCCGGAAGAGGAAAGAAACAAGCAAAAAAAGGCAAAACAGAGCGAAGCAGTGGGCAGATAAACGAGCAGAGGAGGCCAGACAGAGCAGAAAGGCAAAACAGGGCAGAAAAGGGCAAAACAGATGGCAGATAAACGAGCAGCAAAGGCAAAATAGAGGGCAGACAAATTTGCAGAAAGAGCAGAGAAGAAGAGGGAAAACAGAGTGCAGAAAAACGTTCAGAAAAGACAAAACTGAGGGTGGCAAAGCAAACAGAAAAGGCAAAACAGAGGAGAAGAGGGCAAAACAGCAAGCAGAAAATTAGCAGAAAAAGCAAAACAGAATGTAGAAAAACGAGAAGAACAGAGGAAATGGGGGTGTAAAAAACAGGAAAGTAAATGAGCAGAGGAGGCACAAACAGAGAACAGTAGGTAGACAGTCAGTAGAGGGTAGCGGACTGTGGTCAAGCTGGGCAGCAGAACTGTGGCAGGGGGTGCTGGCATGTTGACCTGCTCAGTGGGGTCGTGCTGCGGCCTCAATTAGTAGGTCCTGGGGAAGGGCAGGGTGCTGAGTGGCAGGAGTAGGGAAGCGGTGGGAGGAGGGAAATGGCAGGAAGAGGAAAGAAACAAGCAGAAAAAGGCAAAAATGAGGCCATAAAAGGCAAAACAGGGCAGAAGAGAGCAAAACAGAGGGCAGAAAAACGAGCAGAGGAGGCCAGACAGAGCAGAGAAGGCAAAACAGGGCTGAAGAGGGCAAAACAGATGGCAGAAAATCGAGCAGTAATGGCAAAACGGAGGGCAGAAAAGGCAAAACAAAGGGCAGAAAAGCAAGCAGAAAAGGCAAAGCAGAGCAAGAAATGAGCAGAGGAGGCACAAACAGAGGGCAGCAGGTAGGCAGGCAGCAAAGGGTAGCACACTGTGGGCAAGCTGGACAGTAGAACCGTCGCAAGTGGGGCTGGCACAAGGACCTTTACGGGGAGATTCACCAAATCTCCATGCAACACAGCGCAGCCTTCCACGAGGCTGCGCTGCATTGCAAGACAGGGAAGGAGCAGGAGAGCGTCAAATTTTAAAGATGTGGCTCTCTCCTCCCCTTTCCCTTGCACCGACGCTGATTACAGATGCCGTGCGCCACACACACACCTTAGTGCCATACCGCCATAGCGCTAGGGTGTGTGTGTGAGCCTAGCATCAGTTTTGTACAGGAAGGTTAGCCTTCCTGTACAAAATACTATGCCTAGACACTGGGGAAAGCTTTTCCCACTTTGTATGTGTGCTGCACAGTGCAGCACACATGCAGTCGGAAAAGGTAAAAGGGCGCAATTTTCTCACGCTAAACTCAATCTACTGTAGTTAGTAAATTGGGTTTAGCATGAGAAACCTTGGGTGATTGCATGGGAACACCCATGCACCGCCCTTGGTACGCCCCCATGGTGCAAAGTAATGCAAAGCAGCGATATGCGCAGCTTTGCATAACTTTTACATTATTTCCAGTGCTAAACAAGTTTAGCGCTGGAAGTAAATTAGGAAAAAAAGATTTTGCGCCGTTTTGCGTCACTTTTGTGACGCAAACTTGGTGCAAAATCTTAATAAATTTCCCCCTTAATGTCCAGAATCTTCCCTAACTAACTTGAAGGGGGATGGGCATCATTGGGAACTTGGAGTACAGTGCCACCTACACCTCCAGTGGCATGGCTGATAAGCATCTCCACTTTTCCACAGAACCCTATTCCATGCCCTACAAATACATCTTTCTGTATCTTCTGTATATTCTGCCATAGAAATGCCCCAGATCAGCTTCTTGAACCTGTTTGCAGTTGATTCAATCAGACAAGAAAAGCGGTGAAAGAATCTTGCATGTACACTGTTAAATTGACTGTAACAAATTAGACTGTGCAAAGGAGTTGTAGATCAACAGGAAGGTACATCGAAGTAAACAAATAGCTTTCTCTCCAGAAAACAGTCTTCATGGGGAATGGCGTTAGCATCAACAATAATCTCAGTACTAGATAGTTTAAGGTTGCAGGTAGATAGTAACAAGGCTGCAGCCTTGGCCTTTTTTGACCCCTTTATGCCCTTTCATGTGGATGGTTAGCTTGATAGGCTGCTGGGGACCAGGATTCAAGATTTAGCCTTAGTATTGATTGCATCTTTTTTTCAATCGTCCTTGACGTGTTTCTATTCTACCACACATTTCCTGCTAATGCCAATGGGGTCCCAAAAGACTCTGTCCACTTTTTAATTGTACATGACATCACGGGTGAAGCTAGTGGAGTTCTTTCTCTGATGTTTTTGCATGTATGTTGAAGACACCCTGATGCTAGGCAGAACCTAATAGGAACATATTCAAGCATTTCTGGCAGCACTTCATGCCTGCCTCTGAGCTCGGAGACATTTTCTTGATCTATGGCACCCAACTACATTTACTTAGCCATGAAGAACCTGGGTTTCTTGATAGACCCCCAATTAATGCATGAACCTGCAATGAAAGCAATTTCAAAGATTTATCATTACCCGTTATCCATTTTAAAGAAACGTCTAATCTTTAATACGTTCACAAAGTCAAACTGAATAATTTCTCAAGGAGAGTAAAGTAACTTACCCCCCCCCCCAGATAGCGAAGAAGCTTCACCCACACCCAGCTGGTAGTGGACAATGTTTGAATATTTGGGGGTTCTGCCTGGTCTCTTTTATACATATGGCGTCTTTCTGGTTTTGCATACTGCAGACAAGCATCCACATGAAACCAGTGGTACAAGAAGTGGCACTGCGCCGCCAGAAAAGACAACTGTAGACCCGGCTCACCAAATCCCTCTCGGTCATATGGGAGCATCAGGGCATCCCATCGGATTCCGGGTCTGCGGCCCACCCAGATCTGTTGGATCGGAAGGCTCTTTATAGTGGCAAAAACACATTAGTCAGAGGGATTGCTATTGTCAAGAACAAATATATAAAACGTGGGAGGACAACCATTTTAATAATAGCAACGCGCCCCGCTATTGATAGTGGCAATTTGATCCAGCGTTCAATTCATGTGGTCAGCCTGTCCACGGCCGGGCTATAGTTCAGGTGAATCACCATCTTTGTTTTGTTTATGCAATATGACGACTAGGTAGACCTCATCCCAGGAGAGGGGGTATTCCAGTTCACAGCGTGTCGTAGCATCAGTGAGTGGAAAAAGCTCCAATTTGGCCCAATTAATGGAAAGTCCCGATAGGGTTGCAAATCAAATGATTTCGCAAATCGTGGGAGGCAGGTTAGTGACAGGGTCTCTGTCTAAAAATATTATCCCCATGCATGGAGACCAATAGCAGTTCAAGTTGAAACCGCAAGCCTTGATGTAGGTGCCTTTCTTCCAACTGCCAGACCAGAGGATCCTGATGGCTCCTCTTGGTTACTGGAAACGGAGCTGTGACCCCTAGGTCAGAATATAGTAGCACAATAAGGTCAAGGAAGCTGCACAGGAGCCCCAATTTGATCAACGTCGACTTCAGGAATGGTCATTCAAGCAAATCAAACGCCTTTTCAGCATCTAAAAGGGCAACCGTCGCTGGGATTTCCAGGGATATACAGTTCAGCACCATAAAAATAGTGTGCAGGTTCAGGGCAGTGGACCTATGAGGAACTAACTGGTGTCTTTTGGCAATATGATTTGTTCCAGCAGGAGTGTGAACCTTGCCGCGATAACGTTGGCTAAAATCTTATTATCATGATTAAAGAGCAAAAGTGGGCGGCAGACGTGCATAAAGCAGGAGCATTATCGCAGCCTCCCTAAGGGTAATCGGAGTTTCCCGGTCTTGAGGGTCTCCACATAGACCTCTAAGAGGTGTGGGGCGAGTACATGTTTGTAGGCCTTGTAAAAGCTGCCTGTGAAGCCATCCAACCCCGGGGCTCCAGGTCCATTTAGAGTGTCTCTCACCTGCATAATTTCCTCAAATGAGATGGGGCAGCTAGGAATTGTACTTGGACCTCTCTCATCCAGACCATCGCACTCTCAGTGAGGTAGTCCGTAATTGCAGTAGTGTCTCCCTCCTCTCATACAGTGTTCATCCGCTGGTAGTAATGCATGAGCTCACTTGTTATGCTTGCGTTGTAGCCCTCTTCAGTAAGTATTTCCGTCACTTAGCGGTGTTGCTTGTTAGGGCTTAATAAGAGAGCCAGCGTCCTGGCCTTCCACCCTCAGCATCTCTGCATGCTTGTGCATATTTCCCCAGGTAAGCCACCTTTCTGTCAGCAAGTTTACTAAAATCGTCCATCAGGCGCGACCCAAGGTTGGGGGCGAGTCTTGCTTCCTAGCCACACAGATTGTGGCTCTATACACAGTAGCTGTGTTTCAATGCCGCTTAAACAGTTGTGGATGTCCTGAAGTACTCCTGCATGTTTGGCAAAGCACATTCTGTGGCTGTAGACCTAAAGTCTGTGACTACTGACCCACCATTAAGTGTCAAATATTCTGCGATGGAGTCACGTAGCTCCGACCGAAAGAACATATCACGCAGAGCATTGCCAGGGAAGCCCCACTGTCTCAGCAAGCCCCTCCCTGTATGGCACCCACAGTACTATCCTAACCAGAGAATGGGCCGACTGCGCTACATCGGTCAGCCACAGGGCTGGATTCACGGATAGAAACCAATAGTCTATTAGGGTCCACACATTGTGGGCCGCAGAATATAACGTATAGTGACATTGCGTAGCCTCCACACGTCTGCTGCACTGAAGGTGTCAATGATATCCTGAAAAAGCATTTACAATGCAACGGTCTCGGCATTGTTAAAGTTAGAGCTATTGTCATTTCTCATGACATTATTTTTGTTTATGTTTTTAAAACATTTAAAGAAACTTTATTGTTATATACAATGTCAATAGCTTAATCACTCTCAAAAGCGAGATTTATTAAGCGAGCATTATTTGGGAAGTTTGGCAAATCCATAATTATGAGGAAAACGCTGCAGCATCGCAAAATGCCAGTGGCCCAGACTAAGATGCATGATTAGTATTTGGATTCCATGCCCATTCCTTCTTTGTCCTCTCTGCTGAAACTGCTGTCTGAAGTGTCAAATTTTATTAATACTAAACAAAAATCGCACTACCGTGCCAGGGCCAGACTTGGCATTGATAATGATTGTTTGAAAAGGGAACTTTGAAAGGATACGAAGTTGACCAATTCTGTTTTCAAAATATAAGAGAACACTGTAGAGGCATGCGTCTACCGACTGTTATATATAATTTGGGATATATTTCTTAATCTGTCGAGTTCAGCCACTGCATGATTATATTGTTGTCTCTTTTTGAAACTCAGGAGCAGTAACATTGTCGTGGTGTCACTAGGGCTTCAAGTGGATGCTTTTTCAATATTATATACAAGCCACAGTTACTGCTAATTTATCTCATGCAACTAACAACGATTGACAAAGCCAATAGTCCTAACTTGTTGTAGGTATCATGTTACTTGTATCATTATGCCTGGATGCAATGACAAAAGAGACAGCAAAATACAAGTCGTATAGACCCCGCGCAACACCGCCCCCACCCCCACCCATTTTTTTTTTATCCCACTTAAAGCCCTGGGTAGGATACTCAACAACAGGGCCGAACTGGAACCCCAAAGTAGGCCTTGCAATTGTGTCGGACCAGCTGGAGGGTCATGGGGGAGGTTAACTGTGAAGCACTTTAGCTACAGGAAACTCCCGATGCGCGGGCAAGCCAGCCCGGCAATGCTCAACAACCCCGTTCTCTCCCGCATTTACCTGTGATCAGGTGCGCAACACCCATTGAACTCAAAGGGCTTCAGCCCCTCCCCCCCCCCCCGTCGTGTGTGGCAGCCCGGGATGAGACCGCTTCCCGGGCAGACACAAAGCCGCGCCCGAGCACTTCACAGGTCTTTAAAAAGACCATTTGTTAAGTGTTGCTTGTAAAGCGCACTGACACCGAGGCTTCCTGGCGCTGGTAGACAGAACAGAGTGAGGAGGCGGTAGAGGTAACAGAATCTACGTGGGGGTAGGGAAAAGATAAATTTTAGCATTTTCCTAAAGTTGAGAAAAGAAGAGCAGGATTTGATAGAAGGAGGGAGGGAGTTCCAGAGTCCAGGGGCCAACTGGGAGAACCGGCGTCCGCCGAATCTCTTAGTTTTGCCCCTGGGGATGATCAACAAGTCAAGGTGGGCGGATCGAAGATGGCGTGTAGGACAGTAAGGGTGGATGGAAGATTTCAGGAAAGCAGGGGAAGGGCAGTGAAGTGCCTTGAAGGTAAGACAAGCCACCTTGAAGGCAGCCCTTCGCTCGACCGGGAGCCAGTGCAAATTCACAAGCAAAGGTTTAGCTGATTGCCATCTGGGTGTTCCATGGATCAAGCGGGCAGCCTGGTTCTGGACGATTTGGAGGCGTTGAGTCAGGTATTGTGGTAGACCGTGATAGATGGCGTTGGAAAAATCCAGACGGGAAAGTACCAGCGAGATAACAGTTTGGATGAGTGCTGCCGGGGGAAGAAAGTGGCGGATTTTGCGGATCCTCCGAAGTTGAAACATACAGGAGGAAACCACCGCTCCCACCTGAGCCCTGAGAGAAAGCTCGGTGTCAATGATGACACCTAGACTTTGTACTGTTTTTGCAGGGACGGGGGGGGGAGCCGAACTCTGGAGGCCAGAACTGTGGACCCCAGTAGGTGGAACTGAGTCCAGGAAGTAGGAGCTCAGTTTTACCGGGGTTCAGCTTCAATTGGTTCTGGTTCATCCAGAGTTGGATATGAGTCATGGCTCCATGAAAAGTTTTGATGGCATTTGGTGAGTTGAGGGGGAAGATGATCTGGAGATCGTCAGCGTAGTTATAAGTGACGATGTCCCATTTCAGAAGTGATTGAATAAGTGGTCGGAGGTAAAGATTAAAGAGGAGCGGGGAAAGGGAAGAGCCTTGGGGAACACCACAGGATGTGAGAGTTTTTTTAGCAGTGTAGGGGCCAAGGCGGACCGCCTGTGTTCTCCCCGTAAGAAAGGACCTGACCCACTCAAAAGCAACGCCCTGGATGCCCGCCTGCCCGACACGGTGGAGAAGGATGTCATGATCCACCGTGTCGAACGCGGCCGACAGATCCAGTAGGACGAGGGCTTGGGGTTTTCCCGCGTCCGCGTTGCCTCTGAGTGTGTCAAGGACTGCCAGGATAACGGCTTCAGTAGAATGGGCGGGTCTGAAGCCGGCCTGAGTTGGTACAAGGTAGCCAGAGGATTCTATAAACCTGGACAGGCAGCGAGTGACGTGAGCCTCCATAAGTTTAGAGAAATAAGGGAGAAGGGAGATGGGGCGGTAGTTCGATGGCTCCAACATGTCGGCGCCAGGTTTTTTTAGTAAGGGTACCAGGATGGCTTCCTTGAAGGCAGTGGGGCAGATGCCGCTACTGAGGGAGCTATTAAGGAGATGTAGGATACTGTCTGGTAAATTGAGACATATGCTCCGCAAAACGGACGGTGGGCAGCAGTCATTTGGGGAGCCGGATTTTACACGAGTGGCTAGTTCCGCCAGAGAAGAAAAGTCTAGAGCCGGGAAAGAAGTGAAGGACAATGGGTTGTTAAGGGATGTATCCGGTAGTGACAGTTGGGGGAGTGAAGGAATGGATTTTTTAATTGTGGAAATTTTTTCTAAAAAGAACGAGTTCAGGGTGTCACAGGCCTCCTGAGTAGGGGTCTGGGCTGGTAGGGTCCTGTCGTCTGTGGTTAACTCGTTCAAAACTCTGAACACCTCCTTAGATTTGTTAGCTGCCAGAGAGATCCTACTGGCGAAGTGTTCGGTTTTTGCTGAACGGATAGCTGTCTTAAATTCTTTACGGGCAGTCAGGTAAGATTGTTTGGCTAGGTCAGAATAATCATGTCTCCAGATGCGTTCCAACTGGCGAGTTTTGAGTTTCCGGGCTTTGAGGTCGTCGGAAAACCATCTGTGAGAGTTCCTGTGTCTGGTACAGGGGAATTTGACCAAGGGGGCAAACAGATCGCTGGCCGACTCAAGCCAGGTGGCCACGTTATGTTCTAGCCTATCCGTATCAATAGGGTCAGAGATCGCCGGGCAGGAGTCAGCCAGGGCAGTAAGAAATCCCTGGGAGTCATATGAACTCCATTTGCGGGCAAGGCCGCCGGCCATCAAGGGAGCAGGGGCCTGAACAGCAGCCGTGATGATGGTGTCTACCAAGTGATGGTCAGACCAGGCACACGGACGTATGACTGGTGGGGACAACTCCAGGTTGCAGGTCCAGATCTGGTCCAAAACATGTCCCTTGATGTGAGTGGGTTCGGAGACATGTTGGACAAGGTTCAGACTTTTAAGCGTCTCAAAAAGCTCAGTAGCATGAGGGCCGGCGTGACTGTCGCCAAACCAATAATTCAGATCGCCAAAAATGGCGAGGTGGGAGTGCGATATAAGAAGGGAAGACAGTTGTTCACTAAGAATGGTGGGAAAAGATGGCATGGGGTGTGGGGGCCGATAAAGTAGAAGGAAAGTGAGGGGACCAACGTCCGTTTGCACGCTGATAATTAGGTTCTCCACCTCAGGTAACGGAAGGGAGTAAGAGGATAAGGATATCAGACGCTTGGAGATAATGGCCGCTACTCCACCCCCAGGCCGGTCGCCAGGGCGGTCGGCGCGAAGGATGTAGTAATCGGGGGGGAGGGCTGCCAGAATATCCGGCATGGACTCTGAGGTAAGCCATGTTTCTGTCAGTAAAAGCATGTCAGGGTTCGAGCTGGTTAGCAGGATAAAAATATCCTCAGAGTGCTTCACCAGTGAGCGGGTATTAAGATAGGATACCCTGAGGGATGTAGTGTTCGCTGGTGGCAATGCTAAGGGTATACGGCCCTTGGGGAGGAGTTGGTTAGGGCGCGAGAGGCCTGCTGACGTAATGCGATGCAAAGTCGTAGGGGATGGTAGAGTGACGGTGTGCTGAAGGTCTCTGAGTGCTTGGGGGGGATATGTAATAGGCTGGGCGGCATGGCATGCCCTCAGGCCCGTCCTGGCGCGGACGGGCGCAGACGGGCTTGCTTTTGGCGCGCCTTCGGCGCACTGCCGGCGCGCCCGCTGCGCCCGTCCGCTGCGCGGCCGTGGAAGGCACATGGTTTATGTAGGTGGAAAACAGGAAGGGGCGTGGCCCGTGATGAAGGGGGCGTGGCCTCACCAGGCTTCCCCGGAATGACGTGGCAAGAAATGGCGGCCCGCGACAGCGTTCAGATCAGCTGTGCGGGGAAGGGGTAATAGCGAGAATATTGCCAAAGTAAGTTTCTTTAAAAGTGCGCAAGCACACAAAATAGTACACGGATAATACACAGTAAAATTAATTTTTCAAAGGGTTCGCTCGTTGCTCCCGGCTTCCGCCTCAGGAGTTCAGTCTATCATGCATTGCATGTTAATGAGGCCTTGCTGTTGGTTCACCCCTTCTAAGAACCCCCGCAGCTCCACTCTGCCTAGATTCAGCCCCCCACCCCCGAAATCAGCGCCACTCTGCCTACTGTTTAAAGATTCAGCCGAAATTTTTGCTTAGCCCCCCCCGAACATTAACTAGCAAGTGATTTCGCTGGTCGCTTTTTCACAAGCTCTGAACTTTGGCAGTGATGTTTCCCCTTGATAGAGAAGTTTCAGTTTCTGTATTTGGATTCCATGTCCATTCCTTCTTTGTCCTCTCTGCTGAAACTGCTGTCTGAAGTGTCAAATTTTAAAAATACTAAACAAAAATCGCACTACCGTGCCAGGGCCAGACTTGGCGTTGATAATGATTGTTTGAAAAGGGAACTTTGAAAGGATACGAACTTGATCAATTCTGGTTTCAAAATATAAGAGAACACTGTAGCCTTTCTCCAAGGCAGAGCAGAAATGCCTCGGAGAAACGCAGCGTCGTTTTCGGATTCGGGGGCCTGTTTTGCTGTTATCTCCTCCAGCCATTGGCTGGAGGAGATAATTAGACTTTCTGCAAAAAACACGCCCCCCGATCCGAAAAGGACGGGGCCTGATCGGAGTGACGGGACCTCTTCTCCAATGGCTGGCCAGCATTGAAGAGGCCAGCCAATGGAGAACAGGGGAGAAGAGGGGCGGGTTCAAGCCCCTCTTCTCCAAGTCATTAAATCTCCGACTTCCGGTTCTGCCTTCGGCAGACCGGCGGTCCTCGACCTAAAAAGGTGCAAAGGCCTGGCCTTGCCATTTACATTTGAGTCCATGGAGTCCACTAAAGGATTGTGGGCCATGCTCAGATAGCCCCGCCAGCCACAAAGCATCAAATCAGTCTCCACTCTGCTCATGATTGCAGAGATTTCATGATGGAAATCAGGGGAGTTCACACTAGGGGCGTAGACGTTGATCAGTAGCACTCGCCTGTCCCCCAGTTTGCAGGTGACAATAACCTCCCAGCGCCATCTATAAAGTTGGTTTTAAGTGTAAAGGGGATACTTTTATGTATCAAATGCACACCCTGCATGAGAATGAACTGTAGTAGGAAACATAGCGACTGTCCCCCCATGCCGAGGCATATGTGCACGTGTCCAGAGGGAAGGGGTGTCTCGTTTAGAAACACCACCTTAATACCATGCCGTATCAGATATGAGATCCCTTGCTTACCCTCAGGCGGGTTATTAAGGCCCCTGATGTTCCATGTCATACAGGTCAAGTCCGCCAACCCTGTCCCCCATTAGAGAAGAATGTAGTTGGTGTTATTCCCAGTGGATGCAGATGTATCATAGTGTAGCTTGACAGCATAGAGTCATACAAACAATATTGAAACACAAATAGAACAGCCCCCTCCACACCTGATTCTGGAACATCTGACGAATCCCTTAAGAACAAAAACAACCCCCAATTTCAAGCAATGCGGTGTACACCTTGGAGGAGTGGCAACACCACAGCAGGCGGTGCCCTGATGATCAGTGATAACTAAATGTGAGATAAAGATGGGTTTCAGCAAAATAGCAACTTGTGGCTCCCCCCAGGGAACAGAGGTGAGAATTATATGCAAGTGGAGGCAGTTTAGTCTTCATATAGACGCAGATATGGCACTGATCGGCTGCCATAGGGTTGGGATTCGGAATTCGTCTGCAGCAGCCGCAGCGGGAGAGCAATCAGGCATGTTGTGGTGAGAGTGTCCCCCCTCCCCGCCATGTTGCTTGCAAAAGTCTATTGCCTCCGCAGGTGTACTGAAGATCAGAGTCTGCCCATTGACCTCCACTTGCAAACCAGCTGGGTACCACATGCTGTATTTGAGCCCATGGTTGTGCAAAGTGGGCTCGCCTCCTGCACTGCCATAGTAAAGTCAGGGAACAGGGTTAGGGTTAGGGTAGAGCCCTGGTATTGTACGGGGTCTGCTCTCAGGTCAGGCTTAGTGCTGTGTCCTTGTCCCTGTAGTTCAGTAAGCGTGATGTGAGGGTGAGAGGCCCTCCGGGAGGAGGGTGTAGAACAAGCGACCTGTGGGCTCTCTCCACACGAAACGTGTCAGTGAAGTCCTGTCTGCTAAAGAGGTCAGTGAGAAGGCACTCAACAATGAGGTCACCCCAACCCACCTATGAATCTGAGACTGTTTAGATGGGACCGTGCCTTGAGGTCTTCATTCTTAGCCGCTGTAGAATTAAGCAGTTTCTTTACTTTCTCCAGGCATTTCACAACCAACACAGTGTAATCTTCCATTTCCGAAATCCGACTGCCTGCACCATCCAGCCTAGTATTGTGTCAATCCAGCCATTCACCCATGCGGTCCAACCTGCTTTTCAAAGCGGGCATCGATAGGCATGAAGCTGGCGTGGCGTTTTGCCATAATGGCATCAGTGCCATTGATAGTCACAGCCGTGGGGTCTCCAATCAGGGCCTATAAAGTGTCTGATAGTGGGAGTTAACGCCGTGCACCCTTGGACTGCTCAAAAATAAGTTTGTTCTGTATAGATCACCTGTTCCGAAACTGAAGCCGGAAGTAGTCAGGAAGCCCGGAAGGATCACAGACCAGGCGTCGCAATGGCCTGCAATTGGTTTACTAAGTCCTTATGGTTCCCGCTGGAGCATGGGGAGTACCTCCAAATATGAGCAGTGACAGCGGGCCTCATAGGGAGCACAGGCAAACTGCACATCAATAGAAAATAAGGCTGCAGCAACCCCCCCTTGTTTATGTGTCCCTCGGATGTAGTAATTGAGAAAGGAGGGTGGGTGGAAAAAGGGCCCTCAGTCTCTCATCATACCGCCACTCCTCTATTGCGTTGATGCTCAATGCGGGGAGAGCACCTCGAGGCGGTCTCTAGCTCCTGGCAGCCCACACATGTTCTAGGCCCTGGGTTGTCATACTGTGGCACATGAGGCAGTAATCCCTCAAGCGATCACACAGCAGCCCGATCAGGAACATCCCCGGGCAGTCACCCAGCATCCATGGTGAAGGGAGCCTCACCCACAGGCAGCACCATCAGGAGTGGGAACAATGCGCCACCCAGGCACTGGGAGCCAAGCAAGCCAAGCCCTGGGGGCCGGCAATCACCCACGCTCGCCGCCAGCTCTCAGTCTATGCTGCTCAGGGCCCGTCAGCCCAGCCCTCTCCAGCAGCCTTGTCCAAGGGTTGGGGCACACTTCCAGTGGGGAGCATGAAAAGCAGGCCAGGCACCCCAACAAGACTAAGCAGCCTCGTCCTCAGTCTCACCCGCAGCCCCTATGGCTGCGCCTCTGAGGACCACACCAGGCCACACCAGCCTGCCACCTCCGTCCTCTACCCATGATGGCACCGCCCCCCAGATTCAATTGGATTATCTGGAGCTCTTAAACTCAATGCCATCGCCATGCCATCTTTACTGAGTGGAGATGGAACCGGATAGTGGTAGAAACTGACTAATGCGGGTATTCTGTGCCAGAGCTTCACAGCCAGTCAGCCATCTTGGTTGCTGGCATGTCCTGCCCCCTCCCCCTCTGAAAACATATTTAAATAAGCAAGGTTATTGAGTTTTCCTCAAAACAAAAAGTATAACAAGAACTATAGCATTTAAAATCTGTCCTGGTAAACATGAAAGTGAGATGAAATGGTGAAAGTGATATAAACAGACATTATCAAGAGGTCTGCAGAATTAATTTTTTCTGCTTTCAGCAGAAGTACTGGGGTCAGTGTGAGAAATGTGGAAGTTTACTGGAGTATAGCATCAAGAAAACAAGACTAGCTAGATTTGTATTGAGAATTAAATATAAAAAAGAAAAGATAAAGCTGTAGAACAGTGACAATGATGACTTTTTAAATGCTTTTTTTTAGAGCCTTACTTGAATTGAATGGACATAATCAAACACAGGGTTAATATGTATTTGAACAACTTCTCTCTCCCAGTAATGAATTATGATTATCCTCAAATAGTGCTTGGAGTTTGGAGATATCAGTTGATGCCAAACATGGGTTTGGGGAGAAATTTAATAATATTAATGCATCATATAGAGGTTCTCAAGCTTGTGTTGTAATAATGGCTCAGCAACAGATAATTTGTGAACAAATTAAAGAAGTAAACATGAGTGTCTTTTGTTCCCCTCACTACTTAATGTTAAACTGGGAATATTTGTAACTGCTTTGCCATCATGAGAGATTTTCCAGGTTGGTAAACAGTTAAACGTTACTTTATGGAGAAGAAATTCAGTTCCTAAATATGGTTCTTGTTGATTTGGTACTGCAACATCATTAGTAACATTGGTCAGGTCTCCAAATTACAGTGAATTGGGGGAACACTATATTTAGAGAGGGCCTTTTTTATGCAGGGCTTTATAGACTGTGCAGCAGACCTTGAATTTGACACACTTGCAAATTGGAAGCCAGTGAAGTTTGTGGAGCAGGGGAAGGGAAGGGGTTTCGAACGGGGAATTCGTGACGAGTCAAGCAGCAGTATTCCGAACCAACTGTAACCTGCTGAGGGATAACTCATGCGCAGAGACCAGGAGAGCATTGCAGTAATCGAGACGGTTCATAACCATGGGCTGCATGAGAGTTTTCCTGGTATAATCAGGCAGGAGAGGGAAGACTCGTCGTAGCAAGCCCAAAACATAGAAGCAGGTGCTGGCAGTGTGGACAGCGTTCTCCATAAATGTTAAGGCACGATCTAGGCGAATGCCCAAGTTTTTGACTAGGGATTTGGGGTTTGGAGGAGTGCCGAGAGCTTCCAGCCACCAATCTTGGGACCAAAGAAGAGGGACATCTCCAAAAAGCATTATATCTGTTTTTCCTGCGTTAAGTTGGGAAAATTACTTTTCATCCAGTCTGCAATAGCAGTCATTCCCTCCGAAAAGGCGGACAAAGCCGACGAGGAGGATTTGTTGAAGGAAAAGAGAAGCTGGGTGTCATCAGCACAAGAAATGGGCAGGAAGCCACAGAACCTGAGAAGGTTGGCCAAGGGGGCAATGTAAATGTTGAACAATGTAGGGCTGAAACAAGAGCCCTGAGGGACGCCCTTGGTCAGTTCCCTCGACTTAGACCAAAAAGGTCCCAGATTGATGGTCTGAGTGTCGGAGGACAGGAAGCTAGTCATCCACTGAAGGGCAGGCCCTCTTATTCCAATCTCTTCCAATCTCATAAGCAAAATCTGGTGTGACACCGTGTCGAACGCTGCAGAGAGGTCCAACAGCACAAGAATAGTGGAGTGGCCACTGTCTAAGGTCATTCTGATGTCATCCGTGACCTCCAGTAGGGCCAACTCTGTACTGTAATTGGGCCTAAAACCAGGTTGCGAGAGATCCAGTCAGCCATTGTTTTCGACATGGGCGGATAGATGTTGATTGATATATTTTTCCAGGATTTTGCTTAAAATAGGTAATAGGGATATGGACGGAGATTGGAGAGTTCTTCCATAGGGGCCTTAGGATTTTTCCGAATGGGGATGACCTGTGCCGCCTTCCAAGCCCGTGGAAGATGACCCTCTTTCATGGAGAGGTTGAGGATAGTGCCTACTGGTGAAGAGAGTTCGTTTGAAAGGGAAGAGGCTACTTTTCCTGGGATGACATCCAGGGGAGAGCCAGATTTAACCGAACGGAGTAAGGCGGCTGCAACCTCATTTGACATGGGAGGGAAGCTAACAAGCAGTTGTGGGGAGGTAAGAGCAGGTGGGGCAGGGGTACAATCAATTGTTGGCTCCCGGGGGGAGCAATCTTATCGTAAATGAGGTCAATTTTGTGTGAGAAGTACTGGGCGACGTCGTCACAAAGGGCTTGAGAAGCGGTCTCAGAATTTTCGCAGATCTTTGGGCTGGCGAAGGATTTCAGTATCTGAAATAGGGTTTTCTGAGCGTTCTCTGCTTTTATTAGCTGTTGAGTGATGAACGTTTTTCGTGCTCATTTTATATTTTTGTGATAGGAGGAGAGAGCATTCTTAAAATTATCTTTGTCCCTCGGTTCCTGAGACCTTCGCCAGCGTCTCTCCAGGTTTTTGCATTTTCGTTTTTCAGCGCACAGCTCAGGAGAATACCATGCTGATTGAGGGCGCCTGGCTGTATTCGAAAATGTTTTGAGGGGCGCAAGCAGATCAATGGTCCTAGTAACCATCAAATTGAATCTGGCTAGTCCCTCCTCAATGTGGGAGGGTGTTGCTTTGGTTTCTCAGGTTGGTGAGAAAGCTGCCAAGAAGCTATCTGGGTAGATCTTATGCCATTTTCTGCAGATGCTGGGGGCGTTAACGGTGGAAGTAGCAGTCGCACTTGGGCCCTGAATAGTAAATTCAATGGATGCATAGTCTGACCACGTCAGAGGTTGAGGGGGTTCACACCGGATACAGGAGGTGTTGGAAAAAATGATATCCAGTGTGTAACCCGTGGAGTGGGTTGGGCCATCATTGAGCTTAGTTAGGCCAAGGAGAGCTAGGTCTGCAAGGAGCAGCAATGTTTCAGGGAGTGTTTCACATTCACTGTGCACATTGAAGTCACCCAGCAGCAGGAATTTATCTGATTACGTAGGGAGCAATATTTTCTGCAAGTTGGATTGAGAAGTCTGCCAACGGACCAGGAGGAAGGTACATTAAGGCACCTTTCCAGCTAAGTTGCGGGTGAAAATCAATGCAGAAGACCGAGATTTCTATATTGGGGTTACTGCGTTGCTCAAGTATTGAGACTGAGATACAGTCTTTAAAAATTAAGGCAATTCCGCCCTCCCCACTTTGAAAGTCTGTCCATCCTTAATAGCCTATAACCAGGTGGTAGCGCTAAGGTGACAGCGGGGGTGGAGTGCGGCTTGAGCCATGTCTCGGTCAGAAACCCAAGGTCAGGATTAACCGAGGTGAATTAGTCTCATATTTCTGTCGCATGTTTAGGGCGGGATCTCACATTACACCCTTCCATCCTTTGGTGGGTTTATTAGGCACCTTCCCAGGTTCCAGGGAAGGAGGAGGAACTTCCTTAGTGGTAGGGGGAGGTAGGAAAGAGCTATGTATCAATGCTACATTGCTAATAAAGGCGCTTCATTGAAATTGGCAGCAAATGAATGATAAAGGGCCTTCAGGCATTAGCCGGGACTGTGGGTTGTCCTTGCCAGGACTCCCACAGGGGGTTAAAGGCTCTGTCCTTAGATAAGATCTTCTCAAAGAAAGTACTCGGTTAGAGAATATCAAATTACCATTTCAAATGAAGCATGAGGGCATTGAAAATCTTGGGATTGTAATGATCAGATATGACATGGATTTCCTCATTCTAATGACTTTCTGATTTAAATCCCATGTTCGCCACAACTTCTGGACATGGTGGCCAGTGAGACAAAACTTAGCTTTTGATGGGATATTCCAAGAGTTTCTTTGATTGGTAAGAAAGGGACCAGGTCTACGATCTACAACGGAGCACCTGTTGAGGAGAGAGGGGGCAGACCACAAGCCCCACCAGCCACTGTGGCAGAAAGCCACCAATGCCACCAGTCCATTCCCGGAGGTGCTGTTAAAAAATCAAACAGGGCTCCCGCTGTGCGGAACACGCCTGGACGCGTGCCCGTCCACGGACCAGGCCAGGAACGGGCTGGTCTATGCCACCTCCTTTGGCTGTGGCTCTTGATAAGGGAGGCTGGTGAGTACTTTCTCCTTTGGAATTCATTTTTTTATTCATATTGAAGATGGTGAAATGGAAAAATATGGAGGACAAGGAAGCTCCCCCAAGAGACAGCAAGGTACTACCCTTGACTTTTTCTTGGTGCATGCTGCAAGGGTTCTTGATAATTAAATTACACTGGCAGAATGTCGATTATCGCTGGAAATGTATGATATTAACTTAACTCATGTAGATTCTGACCCTCGCACTGTAATTGTGCAAAATGAAACCTTTCAAAAGAATGAGACTGTCTTTGGGGACGCGTTGATTGCCCAAATTATGCATCAGCCATCCATATGTAAGGTGGGTGGACCCCCAATGAAGAGGAGAAGGAAAACTAAATCTATGGGTTCAAATCAAGTAGTAACTACTAGATCAAAAAAGGCCTCAAATGTACAGCACTGTGGGGAGGGGGACATGACCAACCCATCTTTGTTTCCTAACACAGATAAGACTCTGACCCTGACTTTTGACACACCGTTACGGCTTAATATGGACTTGGATTATATAATCAATACATTTGAGTCTGTGTTGATTACTAGTCTTTCACCTCTATTGGATAGGCTTAGTAAACTGGAGGATTCTGTGTTAATGCTTCAGAGTCAATTGGATAGTATCATTGTGCAAGATGGTGTAGGGAGGTCCACAATACTGAGCCACAGCACTATTGAAGGAGATCCATCCCCCACGCTACTGCTTGTAAAAGGGGCTTTGGCACTGGGGTGGGAGAGGCCCGAGCTGAGGGTACATGAAAAGGTCTTATTTTAAGAGCAGGGGAATCTAACAAAAAGGGAACCAGGGGCACAAAGACTGGGCCCAACAAAGTGGTAGTAAAAGTGGGTCCACACCAAATCTAGGGAAATCCATTAAAGTTGATGACTGAACACAAGTCAACTCCATTCAGGTGACACTGGATCTTCCCTCTGAGTGCTGACCCTATGTGGCAATGTTAACAAATGTTCTCCATATGCCTACAAGTAGAAATGAGCCTACAGGCCAATTGAAAAACAAAGTTTGTCATTGGCTAGCACATAACACCGATTTTACAAATACTAGTTTTCAAGATATTCAATTTGACAGAAGAGTGAGTTGGGTTGGACCATCTCGTAAACATACAAATAGTGATTGTGTTGTGATTAATTGCAGATACCCTGCTCTTACTGAACAATCAAATGTAGTGCTGAGCAATGCTGGGAGGGCACAGGCCGTGTGATTGGCTTTGTGCCCTTGGGGTAGTTTTATAGACATCTTATGTTCACTCATGCAATCTTAACTGATAGTGGCTGTCTAACCCAGAATACACACCAGAGTCAACAGAACTATGCAATAGCAAACTGCATTAGGTTTCAACCACTCACTCATCTTGATAGCTTAGATTGACTTCAGATGTGTGACGACGAATGTAAGAAGAAACCTCACAAAGAACTAACACATTGTCTACAGAGGGACAGTTCCTGCAGAAATAACACACTAACCACCCTGCAAGCAAGACCATCTTTGTCCCACTTATACCAAGACCCCGATCTTAACCTAGGAGGGAATAAGATACTAGAGATTCCTTCAATCCAGGATTTCACATCAGCTGGTCAAAATCTTAAAGTGATCTTGTGGAATGTTACTGGGTTAAGGTCCAAATTCAGTGACTTTAATTAGGGTAAGTTAGTGGAAGGGTGTCATATTTGCTTGTTCTTGGAAACCTGGGCCGTTGAACTAATACACAGGGAGGGTTTTACTAATTTTAGTGCTCAAGCTAGACCATCGCCTGCAGGTCATCCCGCTTGTGGCTTACTCATCTGGGTTAATACAAGTTTTGCCTGTAATCTCCACAGGTTAAACATTGAATCAGCTGACTTATTGGGTCTTGACCTAGAACCCCTAAAAGGGAGATTTGCTTTAAGGTTGATTAATATTTATAATCACTTCAGCAATCTGAATCAGGTGTCTGCTACAATTTCGACCCTGACAAACTTCTCAGAGAATTCTGAGAAGGGGTATTATCTTATTGTAGCGGGAGATCTTTATATAACTGATGAGCCAGTTGATTTTGTAAAGGATCTTATCCAAGAGGAATAAAAAAATTGCATATGCCTCCCCTCAAGAGGTGTATGAAGGTTGGGCAGCAAGTCTTGTCCTTTACCCTAACACATGGTGTCCGTGCTTGTAATGGGCGGACGCTTTCCGATTTAGATGCAACCTTTACCTTTGAAAGGGTTAATACATGAAGAACAATAGATTATATAATGGTCAACCAAGATCTCTGGCCTCAGGTACATGACATGGCATGAGAGACATGATAGTGACCACAACGCATTGGTTATGGGGCTAGTCGACATTTCCTATTTGACGATTGGTACTGGTGCCATGGCTCCGCCCATAGTTACTACAAATAATGATAGGCAGATTAAATGACCTTTTGTATTATCAGATGAGTCGTCTCTAGCTGGCATTTACGTAGAAGCAATTTCAACTTTAACAATTTTGTGAATCCAAATTGTGATGATTCAAGAACTATGATTAGTTTTTCCCATCTTCTTAAGGCCAAGTGTTATTTTTTTTAACAGTGTCAAACTGTCTGCACTACTCAAAAAATATGCTCCACGGTAGAATGTAAACTGTAAACAGATCAGCTCTAACTACTGCTGTGAAGGTTCGGAAATACTATTGCCATAGCAGAGAGCAGAAGGGTAATTAGCAAGATGCAGTCAGAGGCTAAGAAATGCTGGGAGGAAGAGAACTGGCGTACTTTAGTTGAGGCATCTAAAATGAAAGATTAGCCAGTTATTCTGGCATTTATTGACTACAGGTGCAGTGCACATGGTTAAGGAAAATGACTTTTTTATTCAACGACATGTTTGGGAAGAGCATTTAATTAAATTATATTCAGGGGGGTAGACAATGAGATCACAAAGAAATATCAATACTACCTGACTGGAATAGAGGCTGGTGAATTAGTCAGATTCACCTTGGAAGAAACTGTGATCGCAATTGGTAGTTTGTAAAGGGGCAAAGCACCAGGGTTGAACAGAATACTTGGAGATCGTTATCAATCTAAGCCAATCATATGGGGAAATATTTAATGCTATTGCTCTTGGGGGGATATCCCAAGCTCATGGAAGGGTGCTGAAATCATCCCAATAATTAAAAAAAAGGGGATGAAGGGGACCACTCCAACTATAGGCCAATTAGCCGCATATATACTGCACAGATGTTTTTCTGCAAATTGATCCTGACACACATACATGGATTGAGGAAAATAAGATATTGTCACATTTGCAAGCTGGTTTCAGGGCATCCACAAGCACTCTTAATCAGGTGTTCTGCTTCCTATTGCTTACATGGAAGGAAGTTATTATTGGGAAGGGACATCTCTATGTTGTGTTCGTGGAGCTCAAATCTGCTTTCGATTCCATCCTTCTAACTAAATTGTGGACCGCTGTGGGGGATGCAGGGATGTTCAATGGTTTGTTACAACTTATAATGCGTTTGCACCAAGATAACTTTGCACAAGTCATGTAGAGTAAAAGTGGTGATTTTCTGGGAACATAAGTGTCCCAAAAGGAGTCTGCCAAGGCTGTGTCTTAGCCCCTTCTCTGTTTATCTTATAATGGGTTAATTAATGCACTATTTGACTGTGGGGGTGATCCCCCAAATTAGTGGGAAGATTAATTCCTCTACTCCTTTTTGCTGATTACATGATGTTGATTTCCACCAATAGGCATGCAGAATGTTTTAAATAGGTTTGCAACAGCTTGCAATGACTTTGAACTTGAGATCAATAGTTCAAAGTCCAAAGTTATGATTTTTAATCCTCACCGATCCTCTAAAGGGAAGCTAAGGTTGGGATCAAATATTGTAGAGCAGGTTAAGGTTTTTAACTATCTAGGGGTTAGATTGACTAGTAATTTGACATGGTCTGCCCAGATCCAAAAGAATAGTTTTGCATTACAGCACGTAGATGGAGAAGTTGTTAAAAAACTAAATTGATCTGTTTTCTGCCCTATTTCTCCCTCATTTGAAATCCACAGGGCTGGAGGGCTGGGTGCTGCTCTCTACGTGGCTGAATTATGGAGTATGGAACAGGCGAAGAGTTGGTGGAAAACAAATTTATAAGAAACGCCGCTGGTTCATCTATATCATGGGTGAAAGAGTATTACCCATATTTCAACATTGAATTTTCTAGTGTTCTGGGTAAGACTATGGACTAGTAAAACCCATATTCATGTTAAAAAAAGCCGTAACTGAAGTACAAATCCTAGATAAACCAGCTGGATGAGTTGTGTGGTTTAAGGAGGTCAGGCAATGGCTGTATAGACTAGGGCAGAGGGACCTGTAGGAGGATCCCAAGTACTTGACAAAAGAAGTGGCACCTATTTTAAAAACAAGGTTTTGGAATTATATTCAGGATTCCTGTTTTAATGTTGTTGCACTTGGCACTTTAACTGAAAGCTTCTTAAAGTTTAAATGTTCCTTCTTGTTTGAGATATTCATGGATGAGATTGAACCACCACATGCACTCGCACTATATCTACAAATCAGGTATTGGACCCTGCCTTAGTAAAAGCAAATGGAAGCATGCTACTGTAACCCCATTAATCCCTGTGTGTAGACTCTGCTCTCAATCTATAGATCAATGTATGTTCTTTTTGAAAAAGGTGGATAATTCCAGCATGTCATCTATTATCTTTCACATGACCGGCAGAAGCTCTTGGAGTGCTGAGATCTGAAACCACAAAATAGCTAATGTTTACTCAAACACGATATTTGTTTTATGCCTGGCGCACCCGGATCAAGACTCTAGCAGCACAGAATTAATATGAGTGTTCCTTAAAATTATATTTTAAATAAAGTTTAATATGATATATTTCATATGGGAGATTTTAAATTTATGTGACTTAGTCTTAACCTCAGGGATGCACTCAAGAGCATGGTCCCAATAATTAAGGTATATAATTGGATAAAATAGAATAAGGACTCTCAAGTTTTAGATTTTTTTTAAATAAGGCTAATAAGTCCTCAGGATTTATTGGGATTGTTTTTATCGATGCTTTTATATTAGATGAAGTATGATACGTTTTTATGTCATGCCTATTTTACAATATTGTGATATGTTTTTATATGTCTATTGTATATTATTGTATAATGTTTTTATGGAAGTATTTTTGTGCATATCCATATTGTGAATGTTCATTAATTGGTTGAATAAAGTTACTACAACTGCTACTATCTCCAAATATTGAGAGATATTTTTAATGATTTATAAAGCATCAAGCTAGCCAAATGCTGGTAACATGGGAAGAAAGCTAGGAAGCCTTGACTCGGTTGATGGCAGAGAGGAATCCAATCACTCAGCTTCCTCTTGAGTCTTGAGTAAAATACTAATCTTAGAAGCAATATGATTAACAAGCATGATGTTGCTAAGATATCTCTTCTATGACCTGCATCATAAGTAAGAAATATATTGAGAAGCTTAAATGCTTGCCATTAAGTGGAATAAACCAGAGATATTAATGGATAACAAAGGGGTGTTTTGGAAATCTTGGAGTGATTGGTTTGACTCACACCACTAATCTACTAAAAGGAGTTCAATTTCTACCCCTTTTATAACTGTGTAAACTTTAAAGTGGAGGTAGCTGAGAGGCTTCACTGCATATATTTGAAACTAGCTATTTGTCAATGTTTGAGGTTATTTTGAATAGATTTACAAATTGAAGAAATAAACCACGAATCTATTGAGGATTATTTTATGGTTGGCCTATTTCTGTTCATTTTTCCTTTTTAAACTGTGAGATTGGCCACACATATAATTGGATATAAATGAAGCTATGATAGCTTTTAATGAAGTCTCCAAAATTCATCAATAAGCCTAATATGGTGGATAAGAAATTGATTCCAGGAAAATAGAAATTAACATTTATACTAATGTTAAAAGATTCCTCAGTTGCATAAATTAGAGATTTGTGAAAGGGAAACTATAGCAGATAGAGATAGACTTGCCTTCTTTAAGGGGAGTTTGGAAATGACTTAGTGTGCTATGACAAGGACCACACTTGTCCTACAGTGAAATTTGCATTTTTGTTCACGTTTAGGCAATACTGTATGATTGGGAAATGTTAGTGATGATTTCATTGTTTTGTCAAATGTATATGTATCTCTAACTGTACAAAACAGGAATGCCTTTACAAGTTCAATTTACATTTGTGAATTGTCTTCTACAATATAAGAATATTGACAACAATAACTGTGAAGGTTGGTGGCAACATTACAATCCTTCACATCTAACCGATATCCAAACCTGGTATCTTTGTGCTGTGTAAATAGATAAAAAGAGATTGAGAAAGTCCATCTATATATATAATTATATATAGATGGGCTTTGTCAATCTCTTTTTATCTATTTACACAGCGCAAAGATACCAGGTTTGGCTAGATGTGAAGTATTATATAGATGTGCAAGTTAGGCACATACAACAGAAACTGTGGTCCCTGCACAAGGGTCAAAACTCAACGAGATAGCTCTGTATACTAGGAGTTTGCTGCAGGGATCTGGGTGTAACTTTGAGAGGTTGGAGTGAGTGGTACATTTTAATCTTTGCCTAATGCAACTTCTTTTATTTCTTTATTGAATGTTTTGATGTTCTCCCTGTCTTCTGCACCTTCCATTTCCGAAGTTATACTTGAGGGGAAAACTATGGGTGAGAATACTTTTGTGATTCGACTATCTAGCTGAGTTCAGTGCTGATAGTCTCTCTTCCATTTCTGACAGACACCCAGTCTGTTAGTGCTCTAGTTGTCAGTAAAGCCACATTACTTAATGGCGGTTTGCCCGAGGATATGTTAGAAGTTGGAGTGAAGGAGACATTTTAATCTTTGCTTAGTGCGACTGCTTTTATTTTTTTTAAAGAATGTTTTAATGTTGTGCCTGTCTTCTGCACCTTGCACTTTCTGGGGTCATTGAACAAAGGGTGATCCAGCACTCAAACATGTGAATTGTGTATAAATGGAACTAATTAGTTATCCACAATTATACGCAAACAAATGAGCAATAAATCAAGATCTTCCCAAACAAGAATAAGAAAATCACAAGTAAGTTTTGATTGTATGTATACAAGTTCTCTATTCCTTTTTCAATTCTTAAATTCCTTTCTGGGGTCATAGTTGAGGGGGTGAAACCGTGGGTGAGAACACGTTTTGTAATTTGACTATCTGGCCATGTTCGGTGCTGATAGTCTCTCTACTATTTCTTACAGGCATTTGTTAACGCTCTAGGTGTCAATAAAGCCACATTACTAAATGGCAGCTGGCACAAGTCGCACGGAGCTGTCGTGCCGCTGGCGCGCCAAAGACCAGCCCATCTGCACCTGTCCACGTCTGACTAGGGCCAGGAACCCTGCCTGTCTGAAGCCAAGTAAATGGACAATTATAATGTATTCAACAAACATCCGGTAGAGGCCTGCAGGTACTCTGTGGACCCAGCTAAACCATGGAGTGATTGCTACACTTGAAACTATTCCCTAGACACTACAAAGCTCAAAGAACCACGAGAATTTCACATTCCACCAAACAAAGGGACTAGGAAGGAGAAGAGCCAACCAAAGCCTAATTGGCACATGTCTAGCTAATTCCAGACCCTTCCCTAAGCATAAATTAGAATTGTTTCTCTTCCTAGTGAAAGCTTAGCCAGCCGCACTGTTTCTTACAGAAACATGGCTCAATGAGGTAAGCGGACCTGACATTGTAAAGGTCTTACCTCAAGGCTATTCAGTGGCAAGGCGTGACTGAGTAGACAAGAAAGGTGGAGGAGTAGCAATTATTGTGGAAAAGGACATAGACTGTAAGTTCACCCCAGGTGGCGAAAGCTTGGCTTTCTCCATCTGATTGTCTTACAACTTTGCATTAACAGGGCTACTGCTATGCTGGCCCCAAGGTCCATCTGCAGAGTTTATGAATCTGGTGCCAGATATATTAGCTGCTTATAGCCTCCAGACAGCTAATTTCACAGTTTTTGGTAACCTAAACATCCATGTACTAAACCTAGAGTATGTAAGGTCGGCACTTTTCTGCACGATCTGTCAGCGGTTCACCTTTCCCAGTGGTCAAGTTTCCAACACACATCAAAAGCCACGATCTGTGCCAGATTTTTACTAATGTACTCAATTTGGCAGGAGATTTACCCTTGTCAACAGTCTGGACTAATCATTACAGCGCTCCATTCTCAATTCCAATAGTGGGGAAGCCTGCACCTTGAGCCACATACTCTCAGCAATGGTCTAAATTGAATCCAACCAGGCAGAGGTCTCATTGTCATATACAGAACAAAAGAATTGGATTACTAATAGCCTGAATGACTTAATCCCATTACAAATAAATGATAAAAAGCCACCACTGAAAGAAATCTCTTGGTTTACATCAGCGTTACAGCAATTAAAAAGAATGCCAAAATATGAAAGGAAATAGAGAGTTAAATACGACGATATGAGTAAACAGACCCACAAAGCATCACTGAAAAAATATCAGGAGAGCTGATACAAATGATCTGGCAGAGAAGATCAAGCTATGTGCTAACTCTTCAAAGAGATCTTCAATATAGTGAACTTGAACTTTTAAAATATAAATTCTCCTGAAACTGTGCCTACTGTGCCTACTGCATCCCTGCTGCATCCCTAGCTAATCACTTTTTTTGGGTAAAGTAACAGATATATATCGGATATCTATAATCCTCTATCAGGCTGACCAGATTATGCGGATAATATAGGTAACAGGCCTAGAGGCATGGGCATTGAAATACCACTCAATACCTTTTCGCAACTGACCATAGATGCTGTTACAGCTTTGGCAATATCAATCAAACCAGGATCTCTGCTTGACACTGCTCCAATTGACATCCTACTAAAGGAGGGTACTATACTGCTCACTGCTTTGATGGACCTGTTTAATCTTTTCCTGAAAAGCTGCAGTGTTCCGGAAGTATGGAAACACGCCATCGTCCAACGTCTATTAAAGAAGCCCAACCTTGACGCCGAAGCAATAGAAAATTACAGACCTATTTCAGTTCTATCTGGTGTCAGTAAAAGTTTAGAGAAAGTGATCAACAGACACAGTGCTGATCATTTGGAAACCAACAACATTCTTCACGCTCCTCAGACTGTTTTCCACGCAGGATGTAGTACAGAAACAGCTCTACTGAGGGCCACAAAGGGTTTGAAAAAGGTTCTAGACCACAGCGGATAAGTGGCACTGACCTCCTGTACCTGGATACGATCTCCTACTCTACTCTTTTTTGCCGACTGGAAGAAGTTGGCATTACAGGGAAGGCCCTGAAGTGGCTGGCCTCATTTTGAATAAACGCAGTTTCCAGATTAGCGAGAGGCCATTCCTCTCATCCAGCCGTCAGCTGTATTGTTGTGTCCCCCATGGCTCGTCTTTGAACCCTACACTTTTCAATATTTATGTTCGCCCTCTATAAGACATCATATGTTCCTCTGGTTTCAAGATGGTATCTTACGTGGATGATAGCTGTTACGAGATAGGGACTTTATCTCCACGAGGCTTAAAGCTGCCTAGTAAAGTGGATGGTAGCGAGATGTCTGAAATTGAACAGTGGAAAAACCGAGGTGCTGGTCTTGGGAAACAACCCAACTCTCTGGGATGAGATCATTTGGCCATCTATTCTTATTCAAAATGCCACCGCCCAGATACCGTTAGGCATTCAGAAAACATGATCAGCTGGCACGGTTCTCGAAAAACCTTTCACTTACTGTCCATAAGTTCTAAACTACAATTCAATGCAGTATGCATTTTACACTAGGCAAAGCACAACACAGGCCCTAACTGTCCTACAGCAACTAGCCAACCCCTACCATGCCAATAGGGACCTGAGATCAAACCGTCTTGAACTGATGTTGGTCCCCAGATTTAATAGAGCTAGAAGTGGGGGTGGGTCTTTTATGTACCTTGCACCAAAGCTTTGGAACTCTCTGCCTACTAGTCTCAGAATGGAGGACAACTTCATGAGTTTCAGAAAAAAATGTAAAACCGATCTCTTCCCCTAAATCCTACATCTCTTAGAATTTTTAATTCACTCACTTCAGCCAGTCCAACAACGCTGGGAAGCCCGGTTTCAGGTAGCCATGCGCTTTAAACATTCTGGAGAGTAGAATAGAACTTGGAGGTCACAGCTTCCAGTTGTAGTAAAATACCTCTGTATGCCAGTGTGTCAATTATTTTCAGTATTAACTACTGTGGGACCATTATGATGTCGGGCGGAAAGCCAAACGACAGCTAGTTGGAGGCCTTCCCGCCCGACAACAATGGTTTCCACCCGACCTCCCTATTACAATACTGGCGGTGAGAGGCAAACCCACGAGGGGATTTTGCTCTGCTTCTGACGGGCAGCGGGCGGAATGATAATCCTATAATGACGGCGGAGCCAGCCTCGACTCCGCCATCGGGATTGCAGTGTCGCTTTCCACCTGCCCTTTCACGGTGGTCCGCCTACATGAAATGGCAGGCAGATATTGACTTTGGGGGCCCCTAGCAGGGCCCACTTCCCTCTGGATCTACACTATGGGGCCTGGGGGCACCTATTATGACCTCCTAAACATCCATTTTTCAATTGTAACTTGTGCTTTTCAGCCCGCCACACAAGCTGCAATTGACAAAGTGAAGTTTCAGACTGCCCATTGGGCAATTGCACTCAAATACAGTGGGTGGAACCACCGACCTATGTTGGGGTGGTTCAATTCCACAACGGTGTTGGTCGAATGCTCATCCCGCCAACATCATAATTAGGCCCTGAGTAGTTTACATTTTTATTTTTGCCAAATCTCCAGGCTAGCTTAATCCAGTTTACTGAGAAAGTGGATGTATTGTCACAACTTTAATGACCCAACTTCTTTTTTCACAACTGTCCCTGAAGCAACCTGTTCTGTTCATCTGCATGATGCAGCACAACCCTATTCCCAAGGGCAATCCGCGTATGTATGTAAATATTAAACACACTGTTGAAACTTTGATTTTTCAATATACGTTTTAGGCATTTAAGGCTGGCTGATAATGTTGGTACATTTGTGTTGATGTAAGAATGTTTTATCCGCTGCTATAAATTGGATTAAAACACTAGTCAGTTAATATTTTTACTGCTTACTGAAGAAATAACATTAGATGGTAATTGTCTGGACGGATTGAGGGTTTACTGTTCTACTATTTATTACTCTGCAACTTGAATTATTGCTTACGATAATACCCATCGCCTGAGAAATGTGTTCCTAATCTTGTCTGTGAACATGCATAAATAGTTATGTGAACCTGTCGCCTTTCATTGGGCTTCTGTTTTTCAAAATAGGCCACATTAAGAATGTTCCTTCTTTTTTTATTTCTTTAACTGCCCAGGTCTTAAAATGATTTTAATGGTATTTTCAGGTTTACTCTTATCTGTTTTTGTTATTATAAATAAACCAAACACAGTATTTCCAGTAGTATATTTATATTATGATTACTATATTTAGGATAGGACCACCCTAAAGATGGTAAGTATCTACCTGTGCTACTTCATTTATTCTCACACTCTGCAACAATTCACACTTAAGTGCTGTGATGCTGTAGCACCGTGTTTAGAGAACATCTCTGAACTTCTCACACCTCACCTAGTACCTCTGATATTGGTAATTCTACAAGCAGCACCATTGTCAAACCTTTACTCCGAAACAATGCTCAGGAACCTGATGCAAATCTTAGCGTATAAGAAATTGGGTTATGAATTGTGCAGGATGTGAGGCCTGCATATATAATAGCTACCCAATTGTAGCACTTGACCTTCTCAGGGTAGCCAAGCAAAGCAATTGAAGATCTACTAAAAAGAGGCGGTATGGGCTGATACTGTTTATTTGCTGGCACGCAACAACAACAATCATCATCATCATCAAATAACTTTATTTTCAAATACAAAGATCTTACAAAGTGCATGGTACAGCTCAGAATAAAATAAAGATCAATTAACAGATAGACTGAATATCACTATTTAAAACAATTTGGGAATAAAATTCATTTTTCACGAGTAGACAAAAGATTTTCATAAATATACTTTAAAAAGAGGGTACAAAAGACAATTCATGTAATACATTTAAAGCGTTTGATCCAAAGTGCATACCAAAATCTGGCCAAACCAAAGACTATCACCCTGTGAATATCAGTGGCTAAAACTCTCAACACCTCAAGATAATGGCCAGGTCCGATTAGTTTACAAAGTGGAACAATTCACTTGACCCTCAAGCTTCTGTAATGGGGCATAAGAATAACGAGTGGACTATGGATTCAGAACTAGCCTTGCACGCTGGACACTGGTCATCAGAGGGAACCTCGCAACACCACTTTTTACAAAACAGTTTAGTGGGGAGACACTTGTATCAGCATTGTACAAATAATTTACTTGCCATGGGTGGAACAATTTTGTTGATGGTTTCCTCATAAAATGGATGAATTTTAAAACTCATAAAGTCCTGGGTCAGTGTGCCCACTGGTTTGGCTATCTCCTTCTCGAAGGCCAGTTGTTTATGGCCCAAATCCAAAAACATAGGATCCAGGGGGGTACTAGATGGGAAGAATTAAAATTGATCTTAGAAAGCGATTCTCTATCGGAGTAAGAGGGTTTGTGTTCCCGAAACCCCACAGTTCAGCCCCGTAGAGACCACCCCCCAGTGCTTTGATATTCAAAATGCTGGGGCCACTTTCCTGGACACTGTGTTTTTATGGATTTTGCTTATATGAGCGGTCTGCTGGATTAGTGACAATTAGACTTTCTCAATGTGGGGGGCCCAGTTTAGGTTAGATGTTAAACGGATACCCAGATTTTTGCCATTTCCTCTGTATTTATCCATATTTATTTTTTGCTAATTTTATCTGTATGTCGCCATATTTATTGTGGGTTTTGTGGAACAATTAAGCTGAAATTAGTATATTTCCACATGTACCGATAAATGTGCACTGATACTTGAATGTCTGCAGGTTTCACTGCTGTGAACACCCGCAGAAGATAAATCAGTGCACTTATATGAAAATATGCAAACTTCAGTATCAACCTTGTGGATATCTACTGCTGTTAAAGCCTCTTCACTAAAATTCCTTTCTATTTTAACCCCTTTATCTATCAATCCACTCATCCATTGGTCTGACAGTCATATTAAATATAATTTAAAATTACTCAAAAAGCAACTCAATTTCCATTTTTATCCACATTTAAAAATAAATACAGACAAGAAAATGAATGTTTTCTGTCTGCATTTATCTGTAAAAATCAGTAAAAATGGAAAACAGGGAGAATTAATTATAGTATAAAGGAAACTTATTGGCTTTGTCAAGGGGCCACCAAGTTATAAGAACAATAACCATTTTAGGATTCACCAACATACCAATGTAATTATTATCATTAATAAAAGCATTGCAATGTTTACCAAAAATTATTATCAGCAAAATTCTGTAATTCTCGCAATCAAAATCAAATAACGTGTCTCCGTATTTCTTTTACCACTTCAGGACATATAAAATGCAGACACAGGACCAACCACTAGGGGTCCTAATACTGCTGAGCTGTAGAGCACAAAGCACCAGCTCTGAAAATACTTGATATAGGTTAAAACATGTCTACCCATATCATGCATCCTATGACCTGGGAGACCTAGGGTTAATATATAAAGTCATAGGAGGAGGCTTCTGCAGCTGCTGCACCTCCTGTAGTCCCCACAAAACTTTTAAAATATGTTTATTGTGCCACTGCTCCTACTTGGGACACCACCAGGAAAGAATTTGTGTAATCAAAGCCTTCGGGGAGACCGTGACTATTTTATTAGCGGCAGTAGCTTTTCTTGTGTCTTTTTGGGTTGATTATGTGTGTGCCCTGATCTCACCCGAATCACCTGCAGCCTTATCTCACGCGGAGCCTTCCTTCTGGTTCCTACCTATGGCGGAAGCAGCATGGATACTTGCTGGAAGGGCAACAAGTGGCGGGCCCACTTCGCTCTCATTGCAGCCCCAGGTTAGGGTCCCGCGCTCCACTCATTGTATTGGTCCAGTGGGAAATGTTTTCTTGTTTGTCGGCTTCTTGGGAGAAGGGGCCCATAGAGGCATTCTTGATACAGGGGAGGGATCCCGTACACACCCACTGTTCCAGAAAGAAATGTTAATCAAGATGTGCCGACCTGGAGCTCTGGCCCACCACCGGGGTACGACTTTGAAAATATGGCAGAGCATTACATGCTCATCTCTCGCTTCACGGGTCATAATTCGACTTTTCACAGCCATATCATGTGCCTCGTCATACTAATTTCTATGGTCTTGGCAACATTTTACTCATGGCGGTGTGCGCTAGTCACCATGAGCAACAAGCCTCCTGGCCTCCTAAGAGGCACACTTTGTGCAGAGCTGATTTTACTAGTTCCCTGTACCAGCCTTTTCTGCTGCCTACCCACCCCAGGCCCCATGACCTCTCGGTCTTCTTGCAGGACCACCCATGTGGCAGTGGAGTCCAGGTCTTTCCCAACTGGTCCTGAGGTGGCATAAAGAGGTCAGCGCAACTGGCCCTAGAGAGACCCATCTAGTCCTGGGTGTCTCCTCCCTTGTGGTCAATCCAAATTGGTTCTGGGTAATTTCCCCGGTCACTAATTTTGTGTCCAAGTTGTCTAGGAAGACAAAAGGGAGGCAGAGCTAGGTGTGAGCTACATCTGCCCGTGACAGGGTAGGCATTCTTTGAAGCACAGGAAGGGGCTGGGCACAGATCTCAGGTCATCCCAATTAAGCAAGGAAACACTTCCCCAAACCCAAGCCCTTTGTCTACGGTCTAGGGGTAATACCCATTTCACCACAGGGCGCTTATCCAGCTGACAGCTGAATGCTTACAAGCTTTAGTTAGAAAAATCTTTACTTTTTAAAAGTGCACTTTGCTCACTAGGTAGACAAAATTAAATTTTACCATTAAATTGGGTTTCGAATAAAGATTAAAATGAGTCCTTGAAATATTTCTCTAGCTACTACAAATCTGAATTGAATGTTTAAGAAATATAACAATGTTGCTCAATTTATCCCTAAGGAAGTGGCCGGCCTTGTTACAATGAAACTAGCTTTTAGGGATATTGCACTGTAAAGACATGTTCAACATAAACTTTTACATGTCCTACTTTTAAATAGCACACTCCCTGCCTTCATGGGCAATAGGCCATCTGAGCTACATAGGGGTGGCTTATTAATATTCAAATGGAAGGAATCTTACCACCCAGTGTTTCCCTTAGCCTCCCAAGAACAAAGGTGCCTCACTTGTGTGGGTAGGTCAACTGCCTATGACACAAAAGGGCACCAAAAGCAATGTAGACACATCACATTTTTCCACTGAAAAACTACGTGTTTTTTGCAATGTGGGTAGATATGGATTTTTGGCCCCAGATCAACCAACATCCAGGGAAACCTTCCAAACTAGCACATTTTTTAAAACTAGACATGCGGGGTAGTCCAGGGTGGGGTGACTTGTGTGGCTCTCACCAGGTTTTTCCCTCAGAATCCCCTGAAAAGCTCAAACCTTGCCTAAAAAACACATTTACCTTGCATTTCTGTGAGGCAAAGTCCTGTAATCTAAAGGCAGCCACACATTTCCTACCACCCAGCCTTACCCCAAGTCTTCTGAGAAAAATGGTGCCTCGCTCGTGTGGGTAGGCCTAGTGCCCGTAACACGAAAGGGCGCCAAATGCAATGTTGACACATCACATTTTTCCACTGAAAAATTATGTGTTTTTTGTAATGTAGGTAGGTGTGCATTTTAGGTCCTAGCTCAGCCAGCACCTAGGCAAACCTACCAAACCAGCACATTTTTAAAAACAAAACGCCCGGGGGAGTTCAGGGTTGGGTGACCTGCATGTCTTGCACTAGAATTTTATACTTGCAATCCCTTGCAAAACTCATACTGTCCCTAAAACACACATTTGCCCTGCATTTCTTTGGGGGAATGTCCTGGAATCTGCAGGCAGCCACACATTTCCTTCCACCCCGTGTACCCCCAAGTCTCCCAAAAAAAAGTATGCCTCACTTGTGTGGGTAAAAGACATACAATTGATGGACAGAATGCATAACAAATCAAAACATTCACCCCCAGTCAAGAGATCTGGGTTAAATCCACCATTCTTTTGCTCACCATGCCACCCCAGTTTAGACCTGGCCATATGCAAATCAGTTTTGACCCTGTGCCTCATGGGAACAGTCAAACCCGAACTGCCAAGCCAGGTCCTCCCTGGACCGGAAACAAGCATCCTAGGACCGGTTTCAGGGTTTCACCCCTCATCAGCCAGGATATCTTGATTCCAGTGGCACAGTGAGCCTAGGGCCCACGTCCTGGCATACCTGGCGCACTTAGGGCGAGAAAGCAAAAGACACACAATTTATGAACGGAATGCAGAAAAAATCTAAACATTCACCCCCAGTCAAGAGATCTCGGTTAAACCTATCATTCTTTTGCTCAACATGGGTCCAAACTGGAATGGCATGGTGAGCAAAAAAACAATGGATTTAGGCTCAGATCTCTGTACTGGAGTGAATGTATGACATTGTTCTGCATTCTGTCCATCAATTGTTCTTTGTGCATTTGTCACGTGGGTCCCGTGCTCTCCATGCCACTGGAGTCAAGTTGTCCTGGCTGATGAGGGCTGAAATCCGGAAACCAGTCCTAGGATGCTTGTTTCCAGTCCAGGGAGGATAAGAACAATCCTGCGCACACATACAGTTTATGAAATCAAAGTTGACATGGGTGAGAACAGAAATGACAAAAGAAGCATCCGCATATAAACTGGTGATTCTGTTTAATAGGCGTAACCAGCCGACACGTGTTTCGTCATGGAAAGAGTAGACCACGACTCTTCAGGGCTGTAGCTTTAGCCAAAATGACAGTGGATGCCCTCAAACGGTGATAATTCCAACCCGGCTGGGTAAAGCACTAGGTGAGAAGGGTAGGTCAATCAGGCCGGACAGATCGGTTAATCTCTTCAAATTTACACAAAGGTAGTCATCAAGATGCCAGCCGCCAGTAACGTGAAATAAAGTCTAAAGTACAACGTATTCCATACATATTGGCTCCAGCCCGTGAGTATCGGGCAAAAGTTTCAGCACGAGAAAGTCTATGCGAACAACAAATATAGTGAGAAGTATGTCAAGACATCCTGGCGGCATCCATTCGGTGTGAGAGTACAGGGAGGACCTGGCATGGCAGTTCGGGCTGGACTGTTCCCATTAGGTGCAGGGTCAAGACTGATTTGCATATGGATGGGTCCAAACTGGAAATGGCATGGTGAGCAAAAAGAGGATGGATTTAGGCCTAGATCTCTGTACTGGGGTGAATGTATGACATTGTTACGCATTCTGTCCATCAATTGTTCTTTTTTCACTTGTGTGGGTAGGCCAAGTGCCAACGCACGAAAGGCACCATATACCATTTGTTAACTGAAAAACAATGTATTTTTTGCTATTTGGGTAGCTGTGGGTTTTGGGCCGCAGCTCAGAAGGCACCTACGGAAACCTGCCACACCAGCACATTTATGAAAAATACACACCTGGGGGAGGGGAGTCAAGGGTGGGGTGACATGCATGACATTTTGTAAAATGTCTTCTGTGTTACACATTTACTTACATTTGAAGGGCACAAACATAGAGATATCCAATTGGTAATAACAAATGTTTTACAATTCTATATTCCCACATGTCTCCCAATAAAAATGGTACCCCACTTGCCTGGTTGGGCCTTGTGCCTTCAACACAAAACACCCTAAATTATGGCTTAGGAGACATCAGATTGCATGTTTTGTTACAAGGTGGTTAACAGTGGATTTTGGTTTCCAACTCAGCTGGCACCTAGGGCAACCTACCAAACCAGCAATTAATAAAAAAACTAGACCCCTGGTGGAGTCCCGGATGGAATGACTTGCATAGCTCTCACCAGACCAGATGTATTTACCCAGATTTCCCTGAAAAACTCAAACTTTGCCTAACAAATCACATTTCCCCATGTGTTACTTCACACAGATGGTTCTGATGCAGTCTAAAATTGAGGACCTTGAAAATCGGCAGCGACGCCATAATCTGAGGATTTTTGGGATCCCGGAAGGGAGGGAAGGGTCGGACCCTCGTGCATTTATTGTTGAGTTGTTTCAAAAGGCATTTCCTGATTTAGATGATTGGGACATGGACACACAAGTTCAGAGGGTGCATAGGTTGCCGCTATTTCTTCCACAAGGTACTCAGTCCAAAAGAAACTTTGCTAGGCCTATTCTTGTTTTTTTGGGCAATTTTTTTCTCTGTCAGGCAATTTTCTTTAAGGCCCGGCCCCTGTTAAAGTGGATACTCTGTCAATTTTTGTGCGATCTGATCTATCTAAGCCTACTATGGAAAAGCGTTGGCAGCTCCGTCAACTTATGGACTTAAGGCTGTTTGCTCACAGGTTTTTTTACAGGAGCCTGCCCGTTTAAAAGTTATCAAAGATGGTCACACATATTTTTTCTTTAATGAGCAGGAAGTGAGAAAAGCGCTTTTTAAGTGGCAATCTACTCCTAATGCTTGATTTGTTGTTTCACTACAGTATATTGTGAACGGGGTCGAATGGGGTTGATAATTACTGTCAATAATGATCTGATGAAGCTGCCCGTGGTGGTACTTTATAGAAACATGGGCTCTCTTAATTTAGTGCTGTTTTCTGTGTGTAATATTTTCTCTTTTTGGTAAAACATGTTATATTACTATGTTTCTATGGCTGGCACGGGAGAGGTGTGGGGTGGTGAGTGCGGTGGGTGCTCTGGGGGGTGGGGGTGGGGCGCTCTCAAAATGCTGTCACATCAGGACAGTTAAGTAGGGGATTCCTTTTGTAAAATACAGGGTGGGGGGGTTGGCAGTAGCAGGGGTGGGCGGAGTTGGCATGGGTCTTAGTGGAAGGTGGGGGTTAAATGGTCACGTCACAATTAGAAAGTGCACAAACAGATTTTTTTGATTATAGGTTCGGGGGGGGAAAAAAAAAATTGTTACAGATAGAGATCAATGCGATATTTTAAATACACTTAATGACGAATGTTAAATTTATGAGTTGGAATGTTTGCGGGCTGAACCAAGCCGGTAAAAGACGATTGGTAGCGGAAAAGTTGAAGGTGTTTAAGCCCGATATAGTGGGACTTGCTGAAACTCATTTGGCCTTTAAAGACAGAAAATATTTGAAATAGCTAGGCTATGAGCTGATTGTGTGCACCTCGCAGTCGGCATCCATCCGGGGGGTTGCATTGTTGAAGCGTAAGCACTCTGAGGTAAGGGTTCTATGCACACAGGATGACTCCAAGGGAAGAAGGGCAATTGCTCAGCTTTCTGTTTTCGGCCATAAGATGACAGTATGCATGATTTATGGTCCTAATGATGACTGCCCTGATGTTATTTCTTATCTTAGCTCAGAATTGTTGGAATGGGCTGGGGATCTTATTGTAATGGATGATTTTAATTGTATATTAGATAAATATTTTGATACCACAAATACGACTGCAAGAGGTAGAATGGCTCAGGTGAGGGCAGCTATACAAGATTTGCTTTATTTACATCAATTGGAGGACGGGTGAAGAATGCTGTACCCCACAATGCCGGGTTTCACCTTTTTTTCTTATCTGCATAAACAATATTCTCGAATTGATATGCTTTTTACTAATTATGCTTTGTTGGATAACTCTTCTATGGTGGTATGTCCTAAGATTACATCGGACCATAATCCCTTTATGCTTACTGTTCACTTCGGTCTTGATATGGTAGTACAACCCAGGAAATTTTCGTTTCCTAGGCACCCTCTTAGTGACTCAGACTATGTAACTCACCTGCAAGGGGTTCTTAAGGAATACATAGCAAATAATCTTCATACTACATCCCTTGCTATACTCTGGGATTGCTTAAAGGCATATGTGAGGGGGGCTACACTTCAGTATATTGTTAAGCAGAATCGGTCTAATTTTAGTCAGCTTGAAAACGATCATAGGTTATGTACGGATTTAGAGCAGCAACATGCCCTAGCAATTGTTTTGAAGGATACCGATGATCAACGAATATACTTACAGATTATGGATATAAGAGCGAAGCTTAGTAGAAGGTTAAAAGATAAAGCTGCCAGTAACTTTCTTAAGTTTAGAACTAGGCAGTATGAGTATGGAGAACGGGTGGGACGGCTTTTGGCCTATCAACTAGCCGATCAAAGGGCTAAGGTACATATCAAGAAAATTAATGGTGTGAATGGCGCTACTTTCACTAAACCCCAAGAAATTGTGGAGCAGTTTAGGATTTTTTATGCTGATTTGTATAGTGAGGCAAGTAGTTTACAATTGGTTATAGATTACTTACAAGAAAGTGGGCTACCTGTTTTAGATCCTTCTCAAACTTCGATACTGGAAGGAAATGCTGACTTAGTAGAACTTAATCTAGCAATTGGGGCATTACCCTCTGGTAAAGCAGAGGGCGAAGACACTATCCCACATGAATTCTATAAAACATTTAGGGATGTACTGACTCCAGTATTTCTTGAGCTGGTTAATGAGATACTGCAAGGAGGGGATTCGCCCCCCTCTTGGAACAAAACTAACATAATTGTTTTTCCAAAAAAAGGCAAACCAGTGGAAAATATGAGCTCATACAGACCAATATCTTTAATTAACTCAGACGCTAAAATCTTCTCAAAACTTCTAGCGTCCCTTTTAGCCCCATTGATTCAGTTTCAGAGGAACAGCATGGTTTTGTTCCCGGTAGGGACACTGCTGCGCATATAAATACTGCTATTGCTGCATTCGATATTGCCAATCACTTGGATCAGCGGATTGGGACGCAGAGAAGGCCTTCGACCGAGTGGCCTGGGGATCACTGTGGTGTACAATGATATCTCTAGGTCTTGGTCGAAGGTTTGTCTCGGTGGTACAGAAACTTTATTGTAAACCAACCGCTATAATTGAGCATAGTGGCTTTGTTTCTTCCTCCTTTAGTATTTATCGGGGTACGCAGCAGGGATGCCCGCTCTCTCCTTTACTATTCGCTTTATATATCGAGCCTTTTATTAGACACCTGCTCCACAATGTGTCTATTGCACCAGTGCTCCTTCATGGTATGTCCCTAAAAGTCACTGCGTATACAGATGATATCGCGGTATTTACCACTGGGCCAGTAGAAGCTATAACAGAGATAACCCAAGAGGCACAACGTTTTGGGTCTTTTTCTGGATACAAGCTTAACCTAAACAAGACACAGTCAATTCTTAATTTTATACCTATATTATCCCCACCTTCGTTAGGTATTACCGCGTCTGCTACGTATCTAGGTGTGTGTCTTAGTTCCCGTGCTGACGATCTTATTGACTTAAACTATGAACCACTGCTGAAAAAAGTTACTCTTGATCTGCGTAGGTGGCATAGGCTACCATTGACTATTATTGGGAGGTGTAATATAGTTAAAATGAATATATTACCCAAATTTCTTTATCTGTTTCGCACCATCCCATTAAGAGTTCCGATTACTTTTTTCAAGCGGCTTGATAGTGTTATTGGAAGCTTTATTTGGGGCTATCGGAGGGCGAGGAGAGCTCTTAGATATATCAAGCTGTCTTTTGAACAAGGTGGTTTTAAACTCCCGGATTTCAGAGCCTATTTTTGGGCTGCCTTTGTTAGTCGGATTCAGTGCTTACTTAAGGGACCTGATGTGGCAAAACCCTGGTTCGCATATCAGTTGGCCTGTGGCTTGAATACAGGATTTTTATTACATCACATGTCTGACCCGAACTACTACAAGAGAGTTCGATTTAAGATCAGTCGGCATATCTCCCGTATTTGGCCGGACATATGTAAAGCATTTATTTTGCCAGATTGGCACACATTTATTTTCTTATGGGGCAATCCGAGGTTCCCTGGCATATTCTCTGATTCGGTGGGGAGAATATGGCAACAACATGGCATAACACTGCTAGGACATCTTTATGACGAACACGGCTTTAAGTCATTCTTATCATTGACAGAGGAATTTGGGATAGCCCATAATTCATTTTTCAAATACTTACAAATTAGGAACTTTTTTACCCAAGGCGAAGGCCTGTTAGCTCTTCCCTCTACAACAGAGGTACTTCGGGTAATCTTTAAAACTTCTGGGAGAGGCCTTATAGGGACAGTATATCGGTGCTTTCTAGCTGTATCGGAAGATGATGTTACACAGGTTACAGCCAAATTGAATCACATTTTTGAAGTTGAGGTGACTACTGATGAGGTTTTGGAATCATTGGCTATAATTAGTTCTTCAGTCACCTCAATTAATTTAAAGCTGCAACATCATCGTATCATGTTTATGTTGTATTACACTCCAAAGGTTATTTCTAAATGGGCCGTGTCTCATATCTCTTCTAAGTCCTATTGCCCTAAGTGTAATGAATATGCTGTGGATTTGCGACATATGTTTGTTACATTTCCAAAGCTAACTGTATATTGGTATGAGGTTGCTCGTGAGTTGAGTAAGTTAATAGGTAAGGATACTTTATTGTCTGAGAAAGAAATTTTACTGGGGGCAATATCGGATACTGGCAATGTATCGAATTCTCTAGTGTCAATTTTCATTGCTTGTGCTCGTCTGTGTATTGCTAGGACATGGACTGAAAAATTTAGTCCTAAGATTACTGACTTTTGGTTGTTACTGAGGGGGTTTATGAAATGGAACTGGCACTCGCCAAAGCAAGGGGATTGCGATCTAGGGTAAAATTTGGGAGGGTCTGGTCCAGCCTTCAGTGGGATTAGTAGTATTTACTTTTGTATTTTATTACTTACTATATTATTTGTATTAAGTGCTTATATCTATCTGTATTTATTGTCTGTGATGATGACATGTATATTTCCCGTCTTTGCCCTGAATGTTCTTTTTTTCTTTTTTTATATTTCCTCTTTCTCTGTATAAGTGGCCAATAAAATTAAAAAATCAAAAAAAACAAATCACATTTCCCTTTGCATTTCTAGGAATAAAAGTCCTGGAATCTGCAGGCAGCCACAAATGTACTACCACCCAGCATTTCCACAAGTCTCCTGAGAAAAATGGTGCCTCACTTGTGTTGGTAGTCCAAGTGCCTGTGACACGAGAGCGTGTCACACGCAACGTAGACATCACATTTTTCTACTGAAAAACAATGTATTTTTTGCAATGTGCAATTTTTTGGGCCCCAGCTCAGCCGGCACCTAGGGAAACCTACCAAACCAGCACATTTTTTAAAACTAGGCACCTGAGGGAATCCTGGGTGGGGTGACGTGTGTGGCTCTCACCAATTTTTTTTAACCTAGAATCCCCTGCAAAGCTCAAACTTTTCCTAAAAACACATTTCCCTTACATTTCTGTGAGGAAAGTCCTGGAATCTGCAGGCAACCACAATTTTCCTACCATCCAGAGTTCTGCCAAGTCCCCCAAGAAAAACAGTGCCTCAATTGTGTGGGCGCCCATGACACAAAAGAGCGCCATATGCAAAGCAGACACATCACATTTTTCCACTGAAAAATGAAGTGTTTTTTGCAATGTGGGTAGGTGTGGATTTTGGGCCCCAGCTCTGCGGGCACATTGGTAAACCTACCAAACCAGCATATTTCTGAAAACTAGACAACCGGGGGAGGGCAGGGAGGTGTAGCTTGCATGAATTCTTCCGTGTTTTCTTATCCAGGATCCCCTAAAAGCCTCCAATTCTGCTAAAAGGGCCCATTATCCTGACATTTCTGTGTGGGAAAGATGTGGGATGACCATCCAGCGTTCCCCCAGGTGTCCCGATAATAATTCTACCTCTCTTTTGTGAGTTTGTGCTGTAACCTACCGTTTAATATAATGCATTCTTCCCACTGATGTTCTCTTCCCTGCTGCTCAGCCAGCGTGTGAGGTCATTAGAATGTTGAGAATGTTGGAGAGAGTCAGTTGATGAGAGTGGGCTGAGCAGCAAGGATGCTGCTCCTGGTGGGGTGTTGCCATAAACCTGTAACTAAGCAGTATCTTCGTCAATAAACCTACATCTGATAACCTACAAAGGATCTATCTTTATTTACAACAGTTTGCCAATGACCTGTGACAGAAAAGGGCCCAAAGCTTATTGTCTATTACAAAATTACCTGGTTTTGCAAGGAAAACTACTAAAGCCAGACATTTCTGAAAGCTAGACACCTAGGGGAGTCCAGGGGGGTGTAGCTTGTGTGATAAGTAAACTTGTGGATTCCACAAAAAACTTACCAAATATTATTCCCTTCGTGTCCCTGTTCCCAAAAACTATTAGGGCAGAAGGTGTTCACTACAGTGAGGCTAACCCATTATAGCACATCCATCCACTAGTAAATCCCAGACATACTGGTTGGATATGACATGAGGGTAAGTAAATGGTTAATAAACAAAGTTATTCACCAATTACTTTATGAAATAAAGTCTGCAAAAGTAATTGGTAAAAATGTCAAAATCAGAACAGTGAACCATTGACCTACAACTCATGAGCTGTAAAGCCACGTCAAGGCACCAACCGCTTTGCAGTCCATTCACACGCCTTTCATGTGTCGAATACAGAAAACCATTCACACTGCCAGCTACGGGATCAGCACAATGCAACACTGTTCTCTTTTTTGATAATCAGAACCTTACATTTACAAACAGTGCCACTCAAGGACCCATTGCTCTCATACGCCAACAGGACTAACACACCTCAAGCAAGTCAATACACATACTGGCTACCAGCCATTCAACACACCGCCAGCCCACACATACTGCCAGCCAATCACCAGTCCATACACACACTGCCAGTAAATACACACTGTCAGCCAAGAACCATTCCACACACTGCCAGACTAGCACCAGTCCACACACACCACCAGCCAAGCACCAGTTCATGCACACCGCCATCACATGTTTTTAAACAAAAAATAGAACACAAACCAATTGGAAGTAGATTGAAAGCTATAACTACACTCACAACAGCTCTAACTAAATACATCACACAACTGCGTAAAATGATACAGATCAGTCAGTTCACTTTTACACTCACAGTTCCTCCCAAACCTTCAATTGCATGTTGTGCAGTTTAAAACATGCAGGCACACATAGCCCAGGATTAGAAAGACACTCAGGCAGTACATGCGACTCTTCTTCCACACACCTCTTAGGACGCATACTCTCCATCTCCTACAGGGAAAGTTTTTTTGGGTGTGAGAGAGAATGTAATCAGGAAAGTGGCGCTCTCTCAATCTAGCCACATCCTCTACCACTCCAACTCCAGGAACTCTTGCTTGTTCCACTACAACAAGGCTGCCTATCACAGACTGCTGAAACTGAACAAAAGTCATCTTTGAAACTGGAGAACAATCCTTGAATACAACAAAAACAGTGAAGGCTGCCAAATGAAACAAATGAACAGCCAACATCCTATACCAAATATATGACTTACGAATTGCACTGTAAGGCTCCAACCTCTGATCTACTCTATATACACCTCCCATGTGCTTATTGTAATCCAAAATGCACACAGGTTTGCACACTTCAGCAACCTGATCCCAAATAATCACAGGTGAAGTACATTCATCATGAATGGTAGTCAGCATGTAGACATCCCTCCTGTCTGAAAATTGCATAGCTAGAAGTTCATCACTACGCAAGGCACCGCACTGGACTGTCCCCTCTGAAGTTGTTTACAAACAAGCTCTTCAGGGTAACCTATATGGTTAGAGTGGAATGTGCCACATGCAACAGTGTCCATTTTGAACAATTCATTGAACAATTAAACACCAGTGTAGAAGTTATCTATGCATAAATGGTGGCTGCTATACCTGGCATCCTTAGGGTTGTCTTTCACCAGACTTTTTACCTTTTACCTCCTGTTTTTGCTGATTCCTTTTGTTGGCCATAGGACTATGAGTACTTTAACACTGCTACCCAGTGCTAAATTGCATGTGCTTCTCCCATAAACATGATGGCATTGGTGTATACTTGATTGGCATAATTGATAGACTGTTAAGTCCCTTATAAAGTGTTATACCATCAACCCAGGACCTGTACTTCAAATGCTGCTAGTGGGCCTGCAGCACTAATTGTGCCACCCACATAAGTAGCCTTTCAAACTTGTCTCAGGCCTGCCACTGCAGTGTCTGTGTGTGCAGTTTACTGCCACTTCAACTTAGCATTTAGAACTGTTTGTCAAGCCTTAGATTCCTTTTTATTACATATAAGTCAACCCTAAGATAGGCCATGAGTACACCTCAGGGCAGGGTGCTATGTAAGTAAGAGGTAGGACACATGTTAATCTTTACATGTCCTGGGAGTGACAAACACCCATCTTTGTTTTTCACTACAGTGAGGCCTAACCCTCCCATAGGCTAGAATTGGGAATGCCTTAATATGATTTTAAGTTCCAATTCCTGATCAGAGAGGAGTAGCTTTTTCACGTTTCATATCTCTGGAAAAGTAATGATAAATCCTTCTCACTGGTGAAGTAGGATTTAACATTACTGTTTTAGAAAACCCACTTTTGGAAACTGAACATTTCTCTGTACTTACTGCCTTGTGTGCCTGACAGTCTCTCTCCAATACAGGTCTGGGGTGGGTAATACACTTTGTGCATTCCCTCTAGACAGCCATACCACAGGAAGGATAGGTGTGTCTGAGTACCCATCTATATATCTGCCTTCTGATGGCCTTACCTGGGCATGATGGAAGGGAGGGGCTAGCGCTTCACTTGAATAGGCAGTGTCCTGTCCCCACACAAAGGACTGATTTCCCCCACAGATAGCCTGGCAGACAGAACTGGGTTTATTAGGACACGTGTGCACTTGACAGAGCTGCTTTGAAGTCATCCCCACATCAAAGGTACCTTTGGGTATAAGCACTGGGTCTCTAACCCCCTAAAATCATACACTACTGGACTTGTGACTTAGCTCTGTCATAAGAACTGCAGTGCTGCTTAAAGTTCTCAACTGGACTGATCATCTGGAAGCCCTACTTTTCTGTTTGTTGCCCTGCTGCTCTCTAGCTCTGCTGAAGGAGAGCTGGACTTTGCCTTCACTCCAAGTGATCCAAGTGGCTTCCCTCTGTTGCTTGAGACTCAGGGATATCAAAGTTTTTACACCTGCTCCTGTGCCTGGCTCACTGGAAGTGGCCCAGATTCTTGCAACACGATTTTCACTCATCTCCTGTCTGCGTGTAGCAGAACTGGCCCATCAACTCAGTTGCGAATGGAAAATGACTGCATTGCCTGTGAACCATAGTTTTGCCTCCAGAAATTGACGCATCACACTGTGAATCGCTGCCGCTGCAGTTTGGTAAGATCAATGCATCCCCTCTTCTGTTTTGGCAGAATATGGTGCATCCCTCGACACCTCTCGACTCCGGAACCTGTTTTCGGAATTGACGCATTGCCTTCACAGGTCTGGCTGGACTGTTCCCATGAGGCACAGGGTCGAGACTGATTTGCATACAGCTGTGTCTGAACTGGGGTGACGAAGTGAGTTAAAGAACGATGATGGATTCAACCCAGATCTCTGACTGGGCGTGAGCATCTGAAATATTTCAGCACTTTGTCCATCATCTCCTTGTGTTTGCATTGCATTCACTGCACAGAGAAGATTGACACATCCAGCACCTGCGGACCTGGACATCGACACATCTTGCAGTTTGCGACCAGGAAAGGTACTTCGTTCAGAGGGGCCTGCATGGGTCCTGTAGGAGGCCGGCACTCCATCGCACTCAGACCGAACTTTGACTTTGCCTAGGTCCTGCGCAACCTTAAGTAACCTTTTTAGGTCTACTCGCTCTAAGCGCTTTACTGCATTTTTTCCTTTAAAGTTAATATATAAAATTCTATACATTAGATTCATGTCATTTTGGTCCTGTTTTGTTTATAGTATAATTATCTATTTTTATAAAGATGTGTGGAGTCTTTGTGTGGTATATTCATTGTGTTACTCTATGAGCGTGTTGTAAAAGTACTCTTCACATTACCTCTTTGGATAAGCCTAACTTCTCAGTGCCAAGCTACCAGAGGGTGACCACAGGTACTCTTTTAGTGTGTATCTAGCTTACCCTGACAAGAGTGGTGGTCCCTGCCTGGCCTGCATGCATACCTCAGCCTACCAGGAATCCCATTTCTAGCACTGGTGATCAGCCTTGAGGATAAGACTTGGGTTTGCACAATACCATATAATAACTCATTGTTCACTAAATCTCTATACTTCAACCCTTTTTCAATTCTCCCTATTCTGAGATCTTTTGATTTTACCAAAAGTCTTTTTGCCCAAGTTCCAATTTTTCTGCAATATCTGTGATCCTACCTGGCGCGGTGCAATTTGAGCTGGCCAAACTGGTGGCATACACAGTGGCCCAGCTCAAGAGGCTCTGCCATGAGAGAATGGTGTTCCATAAAGGAAGTGCCAAGAAGGCAGAGCTTCTGAAACCCTTAAGAGCATGGGCAGCAGCCCACCCAGAAGAAGAAGTGGATGAGGAGGAGCTATCTAAGTCTGAGGAAGGATTAGAGCGGGACCTGACAGAGAGTCCTGTCATACAGCCTACAGAGTGGGGGAGAAATTTACTTCCAGGACAGGAAGTCTGTCCAAGACCAGGCAGCAGTGTGTCATCAAATAACCTGTCCTCAGGGGAGCTGGAGGACATGAGGGAGGAAAGAAAACCAAAGCTAGAGCTTGCCAAGATGGAGAAGGACAAGGAGCAGGCCCTTGCTAAGCTGGAGAAGGAGCAAGCTTTAGAAGAGAAGAGGGTGGCCAAGGAGGAAAAGAAGATGGCCCATGAGTTGCGCTTCAGAGAGCTGGATATTAGAGCCCTCCAAGTGGGGTCCAGCAACAACAATATTTGTGGCAGCATACCTGCAGTGTCTTCACGAGTCCAGATTTCATATCCCAAAAGATATGGTTCCTGGATCTGGAGTAGGGGATGATATAGATAAATGTATGGTAGCCTATGAAATGGCTTTGAAAGTGCATAGGGTCCCAGAGGAGTACTGGGGGCTAGTTTATTGCAGTACATGCCCACAGTGGGTAAGGAAACACTCCTTAAATTACAGGTGGGGAACCAGACCAACTACACTGCTTAAAGGCCATTTTAGTCACCAAGTCAGAAGGTACAGGCAGCGGTCTTGGACCATTCACTAACTTTCTACATAAACATTGGTGGATTTCTTGCACTATACTGGTAAGGCACTGAAGAGATAGGTGAGGTGCAGCAAAGTTAAGGATTATGAAGGGCTGTTTTTAAAGGAGTGCATACTTGATGATTGTTTTCCTGAGCTGCACCAACACCTGGTTGATAGCATGTTTACTGACTCCAGGAGGCTGGATGAGGCGGCAGACCTCTGTTTCAGCACCAGAGTGTTCAAAAAGGTGTCTTGGGAAGACTCCCAAAAGGGTGATCAGGGTGCCCACCAGAAGAAGGAGGGAGAAGAGAAAAGGAAAGAGTTTCCTTCAGGCCCCCAAAACAACTTACAGGGAAAAGGGCCTGGTTCAAATTCCTAGTCTGGCCATCAGAAGAAAAACTACTCTGACAAAGGTCAGCAGCCCAAGCCCATCAAGTGTGATGAGTGTTTTGAGTATGAACACGACAAGGGGGATCCCATGTGTAACAAAGAGCACCACCTCCCACTAGAAGGGGGTGGCTAGTGTAGCTTTGGAGGAGGAACTTGTCCTAGGTAATGGGGGAGGGGAGTTTCATGGGGTTACCTTAGTGTTACTGGGTGAGAGTGAAATGATTCCAAAGATCCATGTGCCCTCTAATACTAAAAAGTATAGCAATGGGTGACCATCAATGGGCAATAGGTTGAGACTCTGAGGGACACAGGAGCCAGTAAAACTATGGCAAGGAGTCAGCTGGTTTCACCAGAGAAGGTAATTCCCCATGTATTCCACCAGGTTGTGGTGACTGTCTACAGAGTAGATCACTATCCTGTGGCCCATGTTCCATTTGAGTGAGGGGGGATTTCAAGTCTTCTGAAAGTCACAGTAAGCACTGCCATGCCTGTGAACTGTTTGTTGGTAATGACTTTGAGCACACAACCTGGGAGCAAGTAGAGCTCAAGGCTCATGTGGAAATGTTAGGGTTACCTGGTTGGATCTGTGCTACCACATGATCCATGGATGCCCAGGATGGGAGTCAAAAAGGGCTGGGGCCTGAAACAAAGACTCAGCCAGCTGCTAAGAAAAGGAGAGGCAGAGGGAGTGGGAAACCAGCCCCTGAATGTACCTCCCATGAGATGGACTGGGCACCTGCGGTGGCCGCCCAGGAGTCCACTAAGGAGGACATTGCTTCCCTTGGTGACCTGCCTAAGCTTGCTGGATGTCATGTAGAAGGATGACCCACCAAGGAGGAGTTATTTAGGGCACAAAGGCACTGCCCAACCCTTGTGGGCATGAGGCAATGGATTGAAGCCCAAGCAGCAGGTGATGCCACTGGTAGTCACCACATGTAGTGGGAGAATAGCCTTCTTACAGTGAGCCGTTAGGCTCCTGTGCATGGGACAACAAGGTGGTTCCCGAATGCTACAGGGCCTTCCAACTGGAACTGTCTCACAAATGCCCCCCGCAGGAACCTGGGCAAAGGTGAGCCAGGACAAAACCTTTTCAAGGCTTGTCCCCCACTTCAATTGGCCTAGGATCAATAATTCCTTAGATGCTTTCAGTAGGACTTGTGTGACATGCCAGGCCAGCGGGAAGACAGGGAAGAGGCTTAAAGCCCCCCTTAACCCATTGTCTGTTGTTGCCACACCCTTTGAGAGGGTGGACCTTGACATTGTAGAGCTCATAGATCCCCAGACTGCTTCAGGCAACAGGCTTATCCTGGTTCTGGTGTATCATGCCATGAGGTACCCAGAGACAATCCCTCTGGGAACCATGAAAGCACTTGCAGTGGCAAAGGCCTTGATGAGGATTTTTACCTGAGTGGGATTCCCCAAGGGAGTTGTGTCTGACAGGGGCACAAACTTCATGTCTGCTTATATACAGTCAATGTGGAAGGAGTGTGGGGTAACCTACGAGTTCTCTACACCTTTACCTTCCACAAACCAATGGGCTTGTTGAGAGGCTCAACAAGACCCTGAAGGACGTGATTAGAGGACTGCCTGAGGCCTTGAGATAAAAGTTGTATATCCTCTTACTATGCCTGTTGTTTGCATATAAAGAGGTGCCACAGAGAGGAGTGGGTTTCAGCCACTTCGAGCTATTATATGGGCACCCAGTCAGAGGACCTCTGAGTTTGGTGAAATAAGGGTGGGAACAGGCTCCCATGAAGGTACTGCAGGATGTAGTAAGCTACTTGCTGGTCTTCAAGGCCAAGTGGCTACATTATGGAAGCAAGCTTCCAGTAACCTGGAAGCAGCCAGGAAGTCATGAAGGGGTGGTATTACAAAAGGGCTACCACTGTGGAGTTATAACCTGGTAAGAAAGTGTGGGTGATAAAGCAAGTAGAGCCCAAGGCCCTCTAGAATTGCTAGAATGGGCCCTACGAGGTGATTGAAAGAAAGGGCAAGGACACATACCTGGTGGACCTCAAGACCCCTAGGCAACCCCCATTGTGTGCCGCATATAAATTGCCTCAAACCACAAGTTGAGAGGTCTGAGCTCATCATGCTGCTGGTGAAAGATGGAGAAGAGGAAGAGGAGATTAAGCCTCTCCCTGACCTCCTGTACTCCAAGGAGAAGGATTGGTCTGTGTAAGGAGTAATCCTTTCTCCTCTCTAATTCCTGAACAGCAGCCAGACTGCAACCAAGTGTTGGGACAGTACTCTTCTCTGTTCTCCCTCATCCCTAGGACTACCCACCTGTGTACTCATGAGGTGGACACAAAGGACAACCTTCCTGTTAAGAATAACTTTGTCAGATGAGGTGAGGTCCAGCATTAAAGCTGAAGTCTCCACAATGCTGTAGCTGTGCGTGATAGAATCCTCCAGTAGCCCCTGGTCCAGTCCTGTGGCTCTGGTACCAAAAGCTGTCCCACCGGGCACTTTACCTAAACTGAGGTTCTGTGTGAATTACAGAGGGATAAATTCAGTGACTAAGGCAGATGCTCACCTTATCACCCAGGTTGATGAGCTGATCAGCAGGTTAGGGGCTGCCTTGTATCTCAATCCTTCTGATCTTATATCAGGGTACTGGCAGATCACCCTAACGGAGGGAGCAAAGGAGAGGTCAGCCATCTCCACTCCAGAACACCACTATCAGTTTAGGGTGATGCCCTTTGGATTGAAGAATGCCTCTACCAACTTTCAGAGGATGATGAACCAGGTCCTTGCTCACATGGAGGCTTTCTTTGATGCATATCTGGATGAAATTGCTATCTTCAGTAGCAGCTGGAAGTACCACCTTTTTCACCTCCAAGAAGTGCTTCAGGCTCTGCAATAGACAAGCCTGACTATCAAGATAAGTAAGTGCCAGATAGGGGAGGGGTCTGTGGTGTACCTGGGATACCTGGTGGACAGGGGAAAGGCGCAACCCCCTGCAGGCCAAGATACAAACCATCATTCCCTGCCTGCCCCTTAATACCCAGACTGAGGTCAGAACATTATTAGGCCGCATTGGGTACTATAGGAGGTTTGTCAAGGGGGATGGCAACCTTGTTGCCCCTTAACTGAGCTTACTTTCAAGAAGCTGCCCAGAAAGATGATTTGGACAGGGTGATGCCAAATGGCATTTGACTCCCTTAAGCAAGCCATGTACACATATCCTTCAGACAGATGTCTCAGAGCATGGCATGGGGGCAGTACTATCCCAGTTTGATGAGTCGAGCCTAGACCAGCGTGTAGTCTTCATCTCCAGGAGGTTACTCCCCAGGGAACAGAGGTGGAGGGCTATTGAGAGAGAAGCTTTTGCTTTAGTCTGGGCACTGAAGAAGCCTAGGCCATACCTGTATGCCACTCACTTCCTGATTCAGACCGACCACAGGGCTCACAGGTGGCTTATTCAAATGCTGTTGAGGGGGTCCCATTTCCCTACACGGCATGAACTTCAGGGTGGAACAAAGACCTGGGGTAGACCACGCCAATTCTGATGGTCTATCTTTTTCTACCTTAGTGATGAGAACTCTCTAGAGGTTGGATAGATCTACTCACTTTAAGCTGGGGGTCAAGTGTCAAACCTTGCATCCTTAGGGTGGTCTTCCCCAGACCTTTTGCCTTTTACCTCCTGTTTTATGCTGATTCATTTTGCTGGCCTTGAGAATCTGAGCACTTTACCACTGCTAACCACTGCTTTAGTGCATGTGCTTCTCCTCTAAACATTATGACATTGGTGTATACCTGATTGTCAAAACTGATGTACTGGTAAGTCTCTTGTAAAGTGGTATACCGTATACCCAGGGCCTGTACTTCAAATGCTGCCAGTTGACCTGCAGCACTAAATGTGCCACCCACATAAGTAGCCTTTCAAACCTGTCTCAGGCCTCCCACTGTGTGTGCAGTTTACTGCCACTTCGACTTCACATTTAGAACTACTTGCCAAACCGTAGACTCCCCTTCTATTAAATATGTCACCCCTAATGTAGGCCCTAAGTAACCCTAAGGGCAGGCTGCCATGTGAGTAAAAGGTAGGACATGTGTGTTTAATCTTTACATGTCCTGGTAGTGACAAACACACAACTTCGTTTTTCACTACTATGAGGCCTACCCCTCTCAGAGGCTGGCATTGGGAAATCCTTAATACACTTTTAAGCTGTAATTCCTGATACGAGAGGAGTAGCTTTTTCATGTTTCATATATTTGAAATGGTTATGATAAATCTTCCTCACTGGTGAAGTTGGATGTAACATTACTGTTTTAGAAATGCTACTTTTAGAAAATGGACATCTGGATTCTGATGCCTTTCCCTGTGGAGGACAGAAGGGAGGGCCTTGCACTTCACTTGAATAGGCAGTATCCTGTCCCCGCACAAAGGATTGATTACCCCTCACAGATAGCCTGGCAGACGGCACTAGGTTGAAAGGGATAGTTTTACACTTCAGAGAGCTGCTTTGAAGCCACCCCCACATCAAAGGCACTTTTGGGTATAAATACTGAGTCTCTGACCCCATAAAATCAGACACTACTGGACTTGTTACTAACCTCTGCTAGAAAAACTGCTGTGCTGCTTAAAGGACTCAACTGGACTGCTGGTCTGGAAGGCCTACTTTTCTGTTGTTGCTCTGCTACCTGCTGCTCTCTAACAATGCTGAAGGTGAGCTGGAATCTGCCTTCACTCCAAGTAATCTGCAGGGGCTGATTGACTTGCCTCCTGTTGATATCAAAGTCTCTACCCCTGCTCCTGTGCCTAGCTCACTGGAAGTGGCCCAGATACTTGCAAAATGGATTTGATGCATCGCCTCAGAACAAGCACTTTGCTTTCAGTGATCGATGTATTTGACAGCTTATCGCTGCCGCTGCAGCTTGGTGAGACCGACACATTACTTTGACTGTGTGGCAGAATCCGGCACATTGCTCAATGCCTCTTGGCTCTGGCACCCATCTTCAGAACTGACGCATCACCTTCACTGCGTGGTGTAGAGTGACGCATCCTGCCCCTGTGGGCCTCGACATCGACACATGTCAAAGTATGCAACCATGAAAGTTACTTTGTTCACTGGGTCCTGCATGGGTCCTGTAGCCAGTCAGTGCTCCATTATGGTTGGCCCCAACTTTGACTTTACCCCGGACCAGTGCGAACTAAAGTAACCTTTTTATTGCTACTTGCTTCTAAGCTATGTACTGCATTTATTCCTTTAAAATTCAATATCTCAACTTCTATACATTGGATTTTTGTTGTTTAGGTCTTGTGTTGTTCATAATATAATAATCTGTTTTTATAAACTTGTGTGGAGTCTTTTTTTGGTATATTCATTATGTCACTGTGTGACTGTGTTGCATAAAACCTTTAAACATTGCGTCTTTATATAAGCCTGATTGCTCAGTGCCAAGCTACCAGAAGGTGAGCAGAGGTTATCTTTTATGTATATCTAGCTTACCTTCACCTGAGTGGTGGTTCCTGCCTGGCCAGGGTGCATACCTCAGCCAACCAGGAATCCCATTTCTAAGAGTGCCCTTTGTTAAAAAATCCTCTACCAAGTTGCGGCCCAGTGCGAAATAAAGTAACCTTTTTATCGCTACTTGCTTCTAAGCGATGTACTGCATTTATTCTTTTAAAATTGAATATCTCAACTTCTGTATATTAGACCAAAGTTACGGCACAATATTCTCACTGACTCCAAAAGTGGATACACAACCAGGGGGGTCAATTGTGGAATCTCTACCAGTGTACACCTTGAAATTAGAGACATATCCTGTACTACTACTACTACAGACAAAATAAATATCTTAATTCCATAATGTGCCCTCTTGCTAGGAATGTACTGCCTAAAAACCAAATTGCCCTTGAACAGGACCAGGACCAAAGACTCATCCACAGCTACTTCTTTTCCTGGAACATAGATCTCTGAAAAGAGATCTAAAAAATGATCAAGGATAGGCCGAATCTTAGATAGATGGTCACAATCAGTGTGATCCCGTGGCAATGCTGAAGAATTATCAACAACATGCAGCATGCTAAGCAGAAGCAAATACAGATCACAACTCATTGTTGCCGGAATTATAGCAGTTGCCATCAAGGAGCTAGTAGACCAATATGAAGCAAGCAATCCCAACAAAAAAGTTAAACCTCAGAACTTTTTCAGCCCAACCAGATTTGTGGGAGTCCACCGGGTAGCTATAGAGTGGGTCTTACATCTGGCACTGCTGTCCTTCAAATACTGTTCAGCATACAAATTAGTCTGTTCAACATTCTCATCCAAAAATACATCGTCCATAAACAGCTGAAAGAAATTTACAGGCAAAAAGTGTTTTGTATTGACTCTACACCCGGCAACACCACTAAAGGCAGGAAACACCGGCTGCACCATGTTTGGGGCAAGCCAGAGTTCAGCACTTCCAAAGGGAAGCCTTCAGCCCCAAGCTGCAATCCAGATGCCAAATGCTGCATTATCGGCATATCAATTTCCTCCTCTAAAAGAGGTTCTTCCTCCACACTGAGAGTGGCTTCATCATCGGATAATTCCTCTTGGACAGAAAATCCACTGCCAGAATCTTGGACTGCCACCTCTGCCTCTAATGCAAAGTCAGTCTCACAACCATGGTCAGAGGAAGATTACAAAATCAAGCTAATAACCTGCTGAGTGGTAATCCAGTGGCTAGCCTTAATCCTTACTAATAAAAGTAACATATAATTCAACAATAACCAACACTGTGTAAAATAAGTAATATGCAAACTGTAACTTTATCAAACAGAAAGTAATACTACTGGCATAAAGTAATCTGGATGGAAAAGTCAATCCATACAAAGCACTCAAAGACCTATATATTCAAAAAGCGATACCACTCACTTTCCAGAGACAGCTAGGCTGAGGATCACCTACCTCTACTCTGCACAGACAAAGCAAGCATGAATGATACCCTAATAAAAAAGAAAAAAAAGAAAATTACACACAAGACAACACAATACACATATTGTACAAATCCAAAGAGAATTTGACACACAATAAAACAGAAGCTAAATGTGCTGCTATTATTAAACCATTTACAAAAAAATCATTAATACATGACAATGATACTCAAAGTAAACAGTACAAAAAAGTTTTTTTGCAAACACATGCAACTACACAAACTGAAGATCTACCAGTTCTGAAACCGCAAGCAGAAGTAGCAGCAAAGGAAGTCAAAAGCTTTGCACCAGGATAAAAAGGAGAAATAAAACATTACAATCACAAATGCAAACTTCATGAAATGAAACAGTTTAACATTATAAAACTATGAAGTCTCCCCATCACCATCCAACTGCCAGCCACACACATCGCCGACAAGATGCCAGACAACACACATCCTCAACCAGAACCCAGTCAACACACACTGCCAGCAAAATCCTCAGTTCAAACATACCATCTGCCAAATGCCAGCCACACACATCGCCAGCCAAGCGCAAGTCTACACATACTGCCAAGCAAGCACTAGACCACATACACTCTCAGTCAAGCGCATGTCCACACACACCACCAGCCAAATGCCAATAATCACACAGCCAGCCAAACACCAGTACATGCAGACCCTCAGTCAAACTCCAGTTCACACACACAGAAACGTTCCCTGGTGTCTAGTGGTTTTCTGACCCCCTTGGGGGAAGATGGGCCTAAAAATATCACTGATCTGCCCCAAGGGCAGACAAAATAAAGGGGAGCGCCCCTTGCCTAAGGGGCTGTTCCCTGAATTCTGCTGACTATTATCCCTGCTGTCTGGTGGCTTCCACTATCCCCCCCCCCCCAAAAGGGGCAGAATACAACAGAAATGCCCCCAAGGGTCGCTCCACCAACAACAAAACATGCCATAGTGGTCTAATGGGCTTCTGCTCTCCCCTGAGGGCAGACTGGACTAAAATAAGCCCATGGGGAGCGATCCTTGCCTAAGGGCTCGCTCCTGGCAATTGTGCTACATAAATAATCCCTAATACAAAAAGAACAAATGATGTACAGAATGTTGAACAATGTCTCGCATTCACCCCTGTGCAGAGATCTGGGCATAGATCCTTCACTTTTTTGCTCCCCATACCATTCCAGTTTAAACCCAGCCAAATGCAAATCAGTCTTTACCTTGATCCTCATGACAACACTCCAGCCCGAACTGCCAGGCCAGGTCCTCCCGGGACTGGAACAAGCATCCTGGGACCGGTTTCGAGGTTTCACCCTTCATCAGCCAGGATAGCTTGACTCCAGTGTCATGGAGAGCACAGAACCCACATGTGAGCATCCCCGTCACACTTGGGGTGACAAATTCAAAAAGAACAATTGACTCCTTTTTTGCTCCCCAACTTCTTACAGTGTAAACCCAGCCATATGCAAATCAGTCTAGACCCTGCCCCCCATTGGTTCCTATGGCTGAGTCGAAATGGGTGGCATGGTGAGCAAAAGAACAATGGATTAAACCCAGGTCTGTGACTGGGGGGGAGTGGTTAAAAAGTTTCAGGAGTCTGTCAATCATCTTGTTGTGTTTGATATGTTTGCCCTAAGTAGCCAAGGGTATGACCAGACGTGGGTCCCTTGCTCACTGTGTCACTGCATTGAAGCTAGCCTGGCTGATGAGAGGTAATACCCCGAAATCAGTCCCAGGATGTTTGTTTCCGGTCCAGGGAGGACCTGGCTTGGCAGTTTGGGCTCGACTGTTCCCATGAGGAACAGGATCAAGACTGATGTGTATATGGCTGAGTCCAAACTGGGTTGGCATAGTGAGCAAAAGAACGATGGACTAAATCCAGATCTGTAAAAACTTTCCTTTCCCCTTGTGTCTGTACACCCCCAGAAAAGGACTCACCGAAGAGAATTCCTTTATTCTCGACACACTTGAAACAAATGGCTTTCAGTGCATTTTGGCACCATCTGATGTTGTCAGTGTGCCATGCATGTGCTGACATCATCAGATCGCCAAGGTGGGTGTCGGGGGTGGCAGCGGAAGCGCTTCTGCTGCCCCCCCAATGGATCCATGCTGGGTATCGGCGTGGGGGTTGTGCCAGCGTTCCGAAACGGGTGGGTGCCAGGACGGCTTGGAGCCATCCCCAGTACTGGGCCATGATGGCTTAGTATGGCTCCAAGCTGTCCGTGGCAAACTAAGGGTTAAAGAAGCAGACATGATGAAAGTTTTGTGAAATAAATACATCAGGTCTCTGCATTTGTTGTATAAATGAATAATTTTCATCGATCCTTTTCTATAATATCAAGAACTTTCTAAAACTGGCATTTTCAAAATTGTAATTTAAAATCTGACTGATCCATTAGATTGGTATTTAAATTACTAATATTTTCAGTCCTTGACTCATGGTTTTAGCTATTCCTGGAACCAAAGTTATGCATTAGGTGCTATAACATAACATGTATTTGTAAAGTGTACGTTCACCCAAGGGTATCTTGGCGTTGAACAACAGATGTGTATTGTTACCCATCTCAACGGTGCTCATTTTATCGACCTCAGAAGGATAAAAGACTGAGTGGACGCGCTGGGATCCTCAACACCAATGCAAAAAGACTTTGCATTGCAGCCTCGCCACATATCAGAAGTGATGCATCGCTCCGGCTGCCTGGGGCATCTTCGAAGCAGATCAACGCAACATTCTGCAACCAGGATTTAAGGGTCGTTGTTTGGCTACTCTAACTGGGTCCTAGTAGCCGGCCCTTGCTCCATCGCAGTTGGGATGAACTTGTGACTTTGTCCTGGTGTGGCACGTCCAGATATTCCCAGTTGACGCTTTGTTTTTTTTTTGGCACTATTTTGACCTAAAACTTTAAAATTGAATATCTCCAGTTCTACTAATTGGATTTTTGTCATTTGGGTCTTTTTTTATTTATTAAAGAAAGCTCTATCTTCCTAACCTGGTGTGGGATCTTTTTGTGGGATGTTTATACTGTTTTACTGCTGTACAAATACTTTACACATTGCCTCTAAGTTAATCCTGACTGCTCTGTGCCAAAGAGTGGAGCACAGGTTAATTTGCGGTTTGCTGTGCCTTACCGTGACCAGGATTGTGGTTGTTGCTTGACCAGGGCCATTAACTCGGTCAACCAGTAGCCCAATTTCTAACAGGCACAAATTTCATCTCTGCATACTTGAAGGCTGCTTGGGATGAGTTTAACGCACTTAAAAGTTCACCACACGCTATCAGTCCCAAACGAATGGCCCTGTGACGAGAGATGTGACAAGACTTTAAATGGGATGATTATGGAGTTGTCTGATAAACTATAACAAGTGGGATGTTCTACTCCCATGCCTTTTATTTGGCTAGAGGGAGGTACTACAAAAGGCCCCTTTGAACCTTTGGTATGGTACCCCGGTTAGAGGTCCTTTCAGTCTAGTGCGTGAAGGGTGATAGAAACGTCTCCAAGAACCCAAGCAAGACATAGTAGACTATGTGCTTAACCTGTGTTCCCACATGCAGAGTACATGAAGATGGCACACCAGAACATAGAGGCCAGCCAGGAGCTTTTTAGGCACTGCTATGACCAAAAAGCTTTCTTGGTAGAATACCAGCCAGGTCAGAAAGTGCAGGTGGTGGGGCCCTCCAGGATGTGTGGACTGGGCCCTGCATGATGCTGGAAAAGATGGGAGAGGTCAACAACCTTGTGGACCTAGGCACTCTCAGACACCCTCACAGTGTGATCCATGTCAAGCGATTTAAACCACACTCTGACAGGGCAGACATGGCCATGCTCATGGTGACTGATGGAGGAAAGTGAACCTCACCCAGACGTATTGCCAGGGATGGGTCAGTGGAAGAAGTAGTACTCTCATACTGACTGAAAAGCAGCAAAAGTGCTGTCCAGTTACTGTTACAGTTTTCCGGACTGTTTTGTCTGACATCTGGTCAGAACGAGTCCTGTGTCCATGACAAAGAGACTGGTGTTAAAGAGGTTACTCCTCTGAATGATGACAGGAAATGATGAAGGTTTCTTCATGGTATTTATTTCATACGTAACAGGTATAACAGCTCATCCACCCAACTGCCTCAAGTTCATCTCTCCAAAATCCCACTAAGTTCTAACATTCAGTCAGAGCAGCAGTAATATTCTAGAACACATGGATGTCATCAAAAGACAAGATAAGCAGGGAAAGGAGCAAAAGGTGATAGTTTACCTGTCAAAAACAAGATCTGCAGTCAGATAAGGTCAAGGCCAGCCTTGATGCTGGAGTTGGCAAGATGGTAGACTTTGGGGTTATTAAACTCTCCAGTAGTCCCTGGGACAGACCTATGGTGCTGTAGTTGGAGAATTCTTAGTTTTTAAAGAAGAGAATCCCTCAATTCTACATCAACAATACAAAACTCCATTTAGCGTGGGAACAAGACTCATTCCATTTCTATTCTTCTCAGTGACAGGCACACTCTGTTCTAAAGATTTTTTATTTTTTTTGCTTGCCTGTGTTCACGGTGACACGTTCATCTCTAATATTTGGTCATATTGTGTTCCTAAAATGTTATTTCTTTACAGGTTGTTTGACAACACTTTTACTTGAATTTTGCCTGTTCACGGTGAGAGGCTCACCTCAGTTATCCTGGTTACATTTTATATTTTAACCTTCTTTCTTTACAGGTTGTTGACAACTTTCTAATTTGTATTCAGAGTATTTTCACGGTGACTAGCTCGTATAATTAATTAACGATTTTTTTTTTTTACAGCCTTCGCAATGCAAAACGTTCCTCCTCCACCTTTCTTTCTTATGAGTCCAGGTGAACACAACATTCCTTTGAAAGAATGGAAAAATGTATTTGCGCACTATTCTCGCGTGTGTGGTGTGTCACTTAGTGCAGAAAGGAAAATGTCTCTTCTCTTTCATTGTTTAGGCCCTGAGGAACAACAGGTTTTTCAACATCTACCAGATTTACCCACATCAGAAGCAGATAATTTAAATGACTATGAAATTTGTTTAAAAAAATTAGATTTACATTTTCTACCTAAAGTCTCCACTGTCTTCATTTTGGAAATCGTAAACAAAGGCCTGGAGAAAGTGTTGAAGAATATATCACTACACTGAGGAAATTAGCTTCCACATGTAATTTTGGAGCTAATTGTGAGGAGAGACTTAGAAATCAATTCATTCTTGGTTGTTCATTAGATAAAGCAAAGGAGTCTTGTTGGGATAAAGATAACCCTTCTTTGTCTGAGGTAATTACCATTGCCAAATCGTGCGAATATACCAAGGCGTGCGTTGCGGAACTAAAGAAAGAAAATGGAGAGGGACATAAGGAAGATAAAGTTGATAGAGTCTATGATTCAAAGACCAAACCTAATAATTTTACCAACGCTCACCAAAACAAAAATGACCCAAACAAATCGTTGTCCAACAAGAGTAATTCCAACAAAAATGTCCCTTACACTGAAAAGTTTCAAGTTACATGTTATAGATGTGGGGAACATGGTCATGTAGCCAATTTTAAAGGGTGCATTGGATGGAAGGCAACGTGCATGAAATGTAAAAAAAGGGTCATTTAACTAAATGTTGTCGCTCTAGTATAAACAAAAACAGGTACATGAAATTGGTTACTCTGAAGAGTGTGATGTGGAAGAGATTATACTCAGAACCTCTGATGGTGAAAAAAGTGGTCCTTTTGAGACTGTTTACATTAATGAGACTCCCGTATAGATGTTATTTGACTCAGGGGCAAAAATTACTCTTATTCCCAAGGAAATATTCGATAAACATTTAAAGGGTTTTGTAGTTTTAAACAAACCTGACATTAAAGCCAAAGGTTATGGAGGAGAACCTATTAAAAGATCGCAGCACCACTGCGAAGGTTTATATTTCTGAAAGAGGTGATTCTCTAGTTAGTTGGATTCATCAAAGAGATCTTAGAATTATCTTGGATCCTAATGATACACCTTCAGTCTTTTTTTTTAAATAATGATTTTTATTGAAAACAAGCATCGGTTCATATAAACAATACAGAGGACACCAAAATGAAATATACAATGACGATTTGGGGGAGACAACGATTACATTACAACATAAGGAAGAAACTTCACGGGGTGGAGGGGACATATGATTCAGGGCATTCAGGCGCCGTACAGATGTCACCCCGAAAACTATTCCAAGGGCTCCAGATACGTATCCACTTTTTCGGGCAATCCCTAGCGACATATACCGTCTTCTCCCGAAACATACACCAATCGAGATCTCTCTCCCATGCCTCTAGTGTAGGTGGTTTTGCCACTCCCCACAATTGAGCTATATTTCTTTTTGAAATCATAAATGTGTGTAAATGTGCAGATATTTATATAGCGCAAATCACCAACCGGTCTGTAAGCGCTTGCTTAGGGAACCCGTCCTGGTATTCCCCTGTGAGATAACCCAGCAGGGCATCCACAAGGTGAAAGCCAGGCATCCCGCCGCGAGGGGCCATTGTGGAGATTAAGCAAGCCCAGAGTCGCAGAGTGTGAACCCATGAATCAAGTATGCACTGGAGCAAGAATTATCGAGTCCATGGACAATTTATGGACTCAAGACCCAGCCGAGCCGGGAATTGAACCCTGGTCCCAGGCTAACCTCTGCTTCCAGGTCTGCCTACTCTAACCAGTGAGCCACACTTCTCCACATCCACTTCTCCATAAATCCTAGGGTAGCCCATTGTGTCTGGTGCGTATTGAGGTCTGTGGGTTCCCAAATGTTAAGAAGGCAGTGCCTCGCCTCCGGTGAAAGATGGACATGTAGCACTGTGAATATTACCTTGTGTTCCCTGCGCCAAAAAAGGCTGACAAACTTGCACTCCTAAATGATGTGCAAAAAGGTTCCAGGTGACCGCACCCTCTCCTAAAATCCCCTCTGTCAGTGACACCCATGTGGACCAGTCGTGGCCCGGTGATGTACACACGGTGAAGAATTTGTATCTGCACCAGACAAAGGCGACCACTCTGGGAGATGATACTGCCTCCTGCCAGTCTACATCATCAATCTCAATCCCATCACTCACCCACTTCTCCCGCAGTACCTGAAGGGGGTCGGTCATATTGTTTATTCATTTTCTGTATATTAGGGAAATCGTCTTTTCGGGGAGGTGGCCGTAAAGGATCCTGTCCTCTAAGGGTGAGGTCTCAGGCAGGGTGGAGCCCGCCGGTAAGAGCCTCCGGAGTGCGTCCAGGATTAGGGCATAGCGGAATTATTCCGTATCTGCTAGTTCATATTCAACCTGTAATGCGTTAAAGGATTTAACTCCCCACTTCCCCCCAGAGGTCTTTGATTTGCGTTATACCAATGAGGTCCCATCTGTCAAAGCCTTTTGTTTTCCAGAGGCTGCCAAGTGATCCAGAGTCCCAGAGGGGGGTCACCAACGTTAATTTACGTCCCCATAGAAGTGTTTGCGTCATGCCAAACCCGAACCGAGTGTCTGGTGGGGCCCGTCAGTGTATATCTGTTGTGCCCTGCTGTAGTTTCCACCGGGAAGCAACCATTTGTCCATGGCGTATCCTGGGTTGTTGCCCCGTCCATAAGTACCGTGGTTTATGGTGGCCAGATGGGCAGACCAATAATATTTTTTAATATCCGGAAGACAGATACCCTCATCATACCATCATACCAATTCAGGGTCAACTTATTAAAGGAGATACGTGGTTTACCATCCCAAAGTAAATCCCTCTGTACACCCTCCAGTTCTTTAAAGCATTGTGCATTGTGCAGGTACCGGGTCCAGAGCGTTTTGTAGGACATTAAGAAAATGGGGTAGAGACATCATTTTAAACAATGCCGCCCTACCCAATAAGGAGAGGGGAAGTGCTTTCCAGCTTCTAATGTCTTTTTTAAGTCTGCATAGAGGCGGGAGGAGATTTTGGGTATATCGGACTGACGAATCATGAGAGATAAAGATGCCAAGGTACGTAAACCCCATTGTATTGACCTGGATAGGACAATTTCTAGGGGGAGTAGGGGGATCCCCCCATAGGGCAAAGACCAAAGATTTACCCCAATTAATCGCAAATCCAGAGAACCTGCCAAATATCGCCAGGATATCCAGAACCACTATCAGGGATTTCGACGGGGAGGACAGATAGAGTAAAATGTCATCCGCATGGAGCGAAATATGGTCTTCCCATCTGGGGGACCATCTCAGCCCTCGTATCATCTGATCCTGTCAGATCCAGGCTGCCAGGGGCTCCAGTGCGAGGGTGAATAAAAGGGGAGAAAGTGGGCATCCCTGGCGTGTTCCACGGCTAAGTGGGAATGCGGCTGACTTTTGGTTGTTAACCACCACCTGTGCCAGGGGTTCCCGATATAGAAGACGTACCCATTTATTGTATTTTGCCCGAATCCCAGTTTCACCAGTACAGCCCAGAGATATGACCATCCACCGTGTTGAATGCCATAGTCGCATCAAGTGACACAATCACAGCCGACTCCTGTGACACCTTCAGTCTTATTGAAAACCTCTACCAGTAATGATTTACAACTTCCGTTGGGTCAGGTCAATTTGTGTAATTCTTGTACTTCATTTAAAAAAGAATTTCCATTAGTTTTTAATGAGACTTTGGGATGCCTAAAAGGTTACTTAAACAAGATCATCTTGAAGAAAAATGCTGTGCCTGTCATCAGTAACGTTAGAGGTGTTCCTATCAAAGTAAAAGATAATATGAAGGTTGAGTCAGAAAAACGACTCAATACTGGTATTATCACAGAGGTTGAAGCCTCGGAATGGTTATCTCCAATCGTCATGGCGCTTAAAAGCAATGGAGAGTCAAGACTTTGCATAGACTTGAGGGAACTCAATAGGTGTGTTGTTGTTGACCATTATCCCTTACCTAACATCTCTGAGATGCTGTTCCTCTTAGAAGGAGCCAAATTATTTTCCTCTTTACACCTAGCCTCAGCGTATCATCAGGTGAAGTTACACTCAGATTTGCAAGATTTAACGGCACTTATTACGCCATTTGGAACTTTCAAGTTCCTTAGAATGCCTTTTGGGCTTATATCTGCCACTGCTGTATTTCAGAGGAAGATGGAACACATTTTTAGTAAGTCATAAAGATTTACCAAGATGGTATGCTTGTTTATGGTTGTAACAAGAAAGAACATGATGACAGAGTGAGACAGGTTTTAAAGATACTAGAGTCTAAAGGTCTCACCCTTAAAGCAAAACAATTTAAATTCAATCTCACTGAAATAGACTATCTTGGTCACAAAATCTCTGGGTCGGGGATAGAGCCCAGGAAAGAGCTTGTAGACACTATACGTCACTTAGCCAGTCCCAGCGATAAAGAACAAGTGGTAAAGTTCTTAGGTATGACCGAATACTACGCCAAATTTATCCCTAGCTTTGCACTCAAGACACAAAATATGAGACTGCTTCTAAAGAAAGGAGCAGCTTTTACTTGGAACAATGAGTGTGAAAATTAATTTGTTTTGATCAAACAATTGTTGTCTAAAGCTTCTTATTTAAGCAGTTTTGAGCCTAGTCATGACATTGTTATCATGACAGATGCCAGCTCTGCTGGTTTGGGTGCAGTTATGTTACAAAATCATGGAGGGATAGAGAAAACCATTTTGTTCTTATCCAGAGGTCTAAGAGGAGCTGAACACAACTATTCTGTGGTTAAGAAGGAGGCCCTGGGTATATTCTGGGCAATAAGGAAATTACGAAAATTTCTTCGGGGTACCCATTTCACTATAAAGACAGACCACAAACCTTTGAAGGAAATTTTGACAAAAAAGTGTCTTGACAACATCTCCTCTAGAATTAGAAAATGGGTTGTAGCACTCCAAGATTTCAACTTTACTGTTGTCTATTTCCCTGGTGCAAAGACCAATTTAGCGGATTGTTGTTCACGCTTGGTAAACACTGAATATACCAAGGATGATGAGTTTGAAGAGGAAAGTGATGATTTTGAGGACTTTGCTGTCTGTCTTGTCAATGAGAGCATCATCAAGAAGGAAGTGTGGGAAAGCGAGATCTCAAATGATGTGTCTCTTCAATCTGTATGTAATGGCATTGCCGGAAATTGGGTTAAGAATGCAAAGGTAGACAAAACTCTTAGTGGCTTATTTCGTGTTAAAGATGAACTGGTGTGTCAGAATGGAAGTTTAATGAGAGGCACAAGGCTCATTCCACCAACCTCTTTAAGGTCGCAACTGGTAAACTTTGCCCATGAGAGCCACCCTGGTATCTCCAAAACAAAAGAGATTCTTAGGCAAACCTATTGGTGGCCTGGGATGGATACTTTGTGGAGAGGGTTGTAAGAGATTGTAATGAATGTAACAGAAGTGACAAGATTTTAAAACCACGTGTACAACCTATGTCTTTGAGAACTCTTCCTAAAAATATCTGGGAGGAAGTAGTTATTGACATCCTAGGGCCTATCAAACACACAAGTATAGATAAGTTTGTAATAGTTCTCCTTGATGTTTATTCCAGGTGGCCTGAGATAATAATTACTAATTCAATAGAAACCAAAGATGTTATACGGTTTCTAGAGAACATATTCGAAAGGGAGGGAGGGAACCTCTCAACGGTATCATTGAGAGGTTCAACAGAGTTCTCAAAGATGCTATTCAGAGAGCTCTTTCTAATCATATCTCTTGGGAAGTAGAAATTCATAATAAAGTTAAAAATTACAGACTAACTCCTCATTCTTCAACTGGTAAGACACCCTTTGAGCTTTTTTGTAAGTGCAATCTTTCCACCTTGTTGTGTCCTTCTTGGATAACCAAAAGTTCGCCTGGTTCTTTGTGCGTAAATGAAGACAAAGAACGCATTGAGAAAGAGATTAAGAATATGTGCATGAATAAAGGGATTTTTGACAGAAGAAAAGCAGTTGAGAAAACTGTTGTGAAGGTTGGGGATTTAGTTAAAATTTGCAGCCCTCGTAAGACTTCCGTCTCTGAGGGTTCTAATTTCTTGCTTTCCATGAGAGTCATCAAAGTGTTCAAGAATGCCATTAGAACAGAAGTCCATATAGTATGGAACTTGAATAGAGTTGCAAAACTTCCCAATGTTCCCTCTGATGTCACTCTTAAAAATGGTTCACAATTAAACAAAGATGTGGTACGTGAGAGAAATGTGAGAACACGTGTCAAGCCAAAATATTTAGATGATTTTGTACACTATTGAGCATTAACTTATAGTCATCTAGCCATTACCTGGATCATTTTGTACAATATTAGGTTTTAACTTATAATGGTATTTCTACTTTTAGTTTAGTTATTGAGAGGAAGATGTGTGATATTCTGTATTATATTTTACTTTGTCAGCCATTGTAATTATATTTCTGCCTTTCTTTCTTCAGAGTTCTGGAACTCTGATTACCAAGCTTCAGCTTGGAATGTGTATCTTTAATCTTGTGAAGCAGTTATTCTGTTGTCTGCTCTGAAGGTGGAACTAGCAGGCTGAGGTGTTACCCTTTACTTAAATAAAGAACTTTGCATTCACCTTTGACTGTCTGGAGGATCTTTACACAAGGCTAACCTGAAAGGGGGAGAGGCACAACTCAGATACTGAGTAGACTACAGTGGACTTAATGATGTCACCAAGACTGACGTATTTCCCATCCCCAGAGCTGATGAGCTCAAAGAGAAACTAAGGGCTGCCAAGGAGTAGTTTTGATCAGACTTCTCTGTACTGGCAAATTGCCCTAAGTGAGGGAGCAAAGGCGAGGTCAGCATTCTCTACTCCTAAGGGCCACTTTTAGTTTAAACTGATGCCCTATAGTGTAAAGAATGCCCCTGTTGACTTCCAGAGGCCGGTGAACATAGTACTGTCTGGATTGGAGACCTTCAGTACAGCTTGTCATAATGATATAACTGTCTTCAGCTCCACTTGGAAGGAACACCTGACTCACCTCAGGGAAGTGGTTCTTGCTCTGCAACAGACAGGTTTGACTGTCAAAGCCAGCATGTACCAGATAGGGCAGAGATCTGTGGGGTAGTTGAGCCACCTTGTTGGCGGAGGACATGTGCAGATCCTCCAACCCAAGATCCAAGCCATCATGGATTGGGAGCCTCCCAAAACACAGATCTGGATCAGAGCATTTCTGAGCCTGACTGGGTCCTACAGATGTGTGAAGGGCTATGACACCTTTATTGCCACCTGAAAAAACTTACCTCAAAGAAACAGCCCAAGAAAGTCATTTGGACTAAAGAGTGTCATCAGCCTTTGATAACCTGAAAGAGGCACTGTGCACAGCACCTGTACTCAAAGATCCTGACTTTAGCAGAGAGCTTGTTGCCCAAACAGATGCTTCAGAAAATGGGATTATGGTGATATTCTCATAACTAAATTATGAAGGACAGGATCAACCAGTTGCCTTTATTAGTAGTTTACTTCTCCGCAGAGAGCAGTGTTGGAATGCCATTTAGAGGGAGGTCTTTGCTGTGGTTTGGTCCCTGAATTAGCTGAGACTCTGCAGATGAGAGGGGAACAGCACAAACCGTTGAGGTGGTCCATCTCCCTAAAGGGAATGGACGTTACAGAGGACCACAGAATTGGGAATGGCCATCCCAATGCCGGTGGCCTTTACGGGTTCTTCCACTTAGATGATGAGAACTACTTAGAGAATAGTTAGTTGCTTCTCACTTTTCATCTTGAGGGGGCCATGTAAGAAAATTCATCTTTTTTCAGGATCACTACCATTTCTTAAACTGATGCTATTGTTTTTTTAATTCTGTCCACTGGGATCCTGCTGAAAAGACCCCAGTGCATGTGCTCTGACCCCTAAAGTTGCCTATTCGATTAATTGGCACATTGAACTTACTTATAATTTCCTAGTATACGGTACCCAGTTTATCCAAAGCCTGTAAGGTAAATGTCAAGATTGTAGCACCTACTGTGCCACCAGGAAAGTGACAATGCAAAACATGTGGTTAGGCCTACCCCTGCTGCTTGAGTGAGCAGTTTTAAAAATGCAAATTCAACCTGGCAAAATAAACCTCTTGCCAGGCCCAAACCTCCCTTTTTAATACTTATATGTCACCCCCAAGCAGGATGCAAATTGACCACAGACCACATGGTATGTACAAAGAAGTAGGGCTAGTCTACTTCAATTTTACAAGTTCTGGCAATGAAAAAGCTCCAAAGTCATGTGCCACTGTGGCAAGGTTGGCTGTCCCAAGGTAAACACTATAACCAGTCTAGTGGCTCAGAGGACTAAAGTGTCCACCGTAGAGGTCTGTGTTCTTCCTCATGGTCACAGGTTCAAGGTGCTTACCAGCAGAACCGACGCATCTTCTCTGCTAAGCGGCGCATCCCCAAGTAGAACCAATGCATCTCATCGGCTGAGTGGTGCATCCCCAAGCATAAACTCCGCATTGTCGCGTGCAACTGACTCCTGAGGCGGAAGCCGGGAGTATCGCTCATTTTAAAATTGTATTTTGTGTTTTACTCTGCTGTGACCTCACCTTTTGCTGTTGTCTTCTCCCCGCGCAGCCGATCTAGGCACCACTGCGGGTCGTCGAATGATTGCCGACATTGGCGGGAAAGCCCTGAGCCCAGGCCACGCCCATTGCCACTAGGCCACGCCCCCTCCCTCTATATCAACCGCGCCTTCCTCATCGCGCGTATTAGATTGCAACTGACTCCTGAGGCGGAAGCCGGGAGTATCGCTCATTTTAAAATTGTATTTTGTGTTTTACTCTGCTGTGATCTCACCTTTTGCTGTTGTCTTCTTCCCGCGCAGCTGATCTAGGCGCTGCTGCGGGTCGTAGAAGGATTGCCGACATTGGAGGGAAAGCCCTGAGCCAAGGCCACGCCCATTGCCACTAGGACACGCCCCCTCCCTCTATATCAACCGCGCCTTCCTCATTGCGCGTATTAGATTGCAACTGACTCCTGAGGCGGAAGCCGGGAGTATCGCTCATTTTAAAATTGTATTTTGTGTTTTACTCTGCTGTGACCTCACCTTTTGCTGTTGTCTTCTCCCCGCGCAGCCGATCTAGGCGCTGCTGCGGGTCGTAGAAGGATTGCCGACATTGGCGGGAAAGCCCTGAGCCCAGGCCACGGCCATTGCCGCTAGGCCATGCCCCCTCCCTCTATATCAACCGCGCCTTCCTCATCGCACGTATTAGATTGCAACTGACTCCTGAGGCGGAAGCGGGGAGTATCGCTCATTTTAAAATTGTATTTTGTGTTTTACTCTGCTGTGACCTCACCTTTTGCTGTTGTCTTCTCCCCGCACAGCCGATCTAGGCGCTGCTGCGGTTCGTAGAAGGATTGCGGACATTGGCGGGAAAGCCCTGAGCCCAGGCCACGCCCATTGCCGCTAGGCCACGCCCCCTCCCTCTATATCAACCGCGCCTTCCTCATTGCGCGTATTAGATTGCAACTGACTCCTGAGGCGGAAGCCGGGAGTATCGCTCATTTTAAAATTGTATTTTGTGTTTTACTCTGCGGTGATCTCACCTTTTGCTGTTGTCTTCTCCCCGCGCAGTCGATCTAGGCGCTGCTGCGGGTCGTAGAAGGATTGTCGACATTGGCGGGAAAGCCCTGAGCCCAGGCCACGCCCATTGCCTCTAGGCCACGCCCCCTCCCTCTATATCAACCGTGCCTTCCTCATCGCGCGTATTAGATTGCAACTGACTCCTGCGGTGGAAGCCGGGAGTATCGCTCATTTTAAAATTGTATTTTGTGTTTTACTCTGCTGTGACCTCACCTTTTGCTGTTGTCTTCTCCCCGCACAGCCGATCTAGTGGCTGCTGCGGGTCGTAGAAGGATTGCCGACATTGGCGAGAAAACCCTGAGCCCAGGCCACGGCCATTGCCGCTAGGCCACGCCCTCTGCTTCCCTCTTAAATTATGTGCCTTTCCCGGCCGTGCAGCGGTCGCGCGCAGCGGGCGCGCCAAAGGCGCGCCAAAGGCAAGCCCGTCTGCGCCCGTCCGCGCCAGGCCGGGTCCCGGGGCCCCTCACCTTGACCATCTCCTTACCTACTCACCTGACCAGCTTCTGGCATGCCATGCCGACTGGTCCATCAGCCCTTCCACTCTGGCCCGGATTAACTCTCTTGAAATCGCTCAGCCTGATCACGGCAATCTCTTACGCCCGTACTTTAGTCTACGCAAGGAGGCGTCATGCTCTATTTCTTTTCTTTCCCGCTCTAAGCACTCTAATAGCCTCCCCCCTATGGCTTTAATCTCTCTCCTTAACATTCGATCTGCGGTCAAGCACCAATTAGAGCTCTTTGACCTCCTTGATACCACCAGACCTGAGATCCTGTTCCTCACGGAAACTTGGTAAACTGACACTTCTCTCCCCGATATCCTTACTTCCCTATTACATCCTCCGTACCGAGCGTCCTGAGGGGAAGACCGGCGGCGGAGTGGCAATGATAGCATGCTGTAATCTCCAATTCCAGCCCCTTCCTCACCATCCCATTCCCTCTATCGACCTTTTGGTTACACGTTCCACGAACCTCGCGATCCCTCTTACCTTTGTACTCCTCTACTGACCCCCTCAACCTATGCCTCACTTCATTCCAGCCATACAGGACTTACTGGCTACTTTGGTGGTTAACAACTCCGCTATCCTCCTATTGGGCGATTTCAATTTCTGGCCGGGTGACCCACGTGAAGACACCATGTCCAAAGATATCTCCGACACCCTTCATTGTCTTAACTTTACCCCTCACATTTTTTCCCCTACCCATGTTCAGGGGCACACCCTTGACCAAGTTTGGTCTGCCAATCTCTCTATTTCTTTGCCTACTATATCCCCCTGTGTCTGGTCCGACCACTTCCTGATTACCTTTTCCACTCCTTTGGGGGAGATCAACACCCCCCCTCTCCCTAAAAGTATCTACGCTCGTAATTGGAATAGAGTGGATCTGACCGCCTTAGGTCATTCCCTAGCCTCTTCCGCCCCTACCTTGTCAGATTTGCTTCCCAATCGGCAGGTAGCCACGATCGATAACTGGCTCTCAGAGGCCTGTAACCATGTCGCGCCTCTTAGACGGGTCAGAACGCGCCGTTCCCACGATGCCAACAGATGGTTTTCTAATGCCCTAAAGGGTCAGAAGTTGGCACTTCGGCAGGCTGAGCGCCAGTGGCGCCGTAGATATTGCCCGGACCTTAAGATCCTTTACCTAACGCTACTTAGGGCCTATAAAAAAGCCATACTCACCGCCAAGTTAGAACACTTTTCCCAGAAAATTCATCAGGCAACTAACAAACCGAAGGAGATATTCGCAATCGTCCACGAGCTTGCTGCCTCCGATAGAGTTGCTTCTAGACCCATTCCTTCCCAATCCCTGTGCAACTCCCTCAATGATTTCTTTATTGAGAAGATCGTCACTATAAAGCAGAACATCCCCATGGCCCCTCCTTTGTTTTCTTGCCCTCCTTTACCCTCGCCCCCTTCCTCTCTCGACCAATTCCCCTTGATCTCAGAAGAGGCCTTCCGTACTCTCCTGGGAAAAGTCAAAACTGGCTCGCCCGCTGACGTTTGCCCTGCACATATTCTATGGGAGATCTTCTCCTACTGTCCAGTTCCCCCTATAACCCTGCTTAACACCTCTATTACTTCAGGAATTGTACCTGATGCTTTCAAAGCAGCGACGGTAATCCCTATTTTAAAAAATTGGTGCTGATTCTACTGTCCCCTCCAACTTTAGACCAATTTTGCTCCTCCCACTCCTGAGTAAGATCCTGGAGAGCCATATTACCTCCTCACTCTCCACCTACGTTGAGGCCCATCGTCTCCTGGCGGACCACCAGGCCGGTTTTCGGCCTGCACATTCTACGGAATCTGTTGTCCTCTCAGTGGTTGATGAGCTCAGACGTAGTGCTGACATCAATTCTCCCCAGGCCTTAGTTCTTCTCGATCTATCCGCCGCCTTTGACACGGTCGACCACTCCATCCTCCTCGACCGTGTCAGGGGCACCGGACTACAGGGGTCGGCCTTGACCTGGCTTACCTCTTTTTTAGCAGGCCGTACTCAGGCGGTTCGTTTGGAAGGCTTCCTTGCACCTTGCTGTTTCCTGCGGGGTACCCCAAGGCTCCTCCCTCTCCCCCCTCTTATTTAACCTTTACATACACCCCCTCATTGCTGCTCTACAGGATATCGAGGTCACGGCGTTCAATTACGCCGATGACCTCTAGCTCATCTTTAACCTCTCCTCCTCTTCCGACTCAGTCTCTAGGGTCCACTCCACTCTTACTTTCATTTACAACTGTATTAGAGACTCCTGAGGCGTGAGCCGGGAGTCAGGTAGTGTGTTTACCTGGTGCGCGAAATACTGTCTTACCTGTGTACCGAGTTGCTTATTTTTAAATTGCGCCGCAATCACTGTTCTAAAAGCATTTCACTCGCGTTTTATTTTAAAAGGACTTAAAGCATTTAATTAGCATTTAATCCGCATCTCACTTGAAATTTCCATCGCTGCTCGCTCTGAGGGGCTGAAGGGCTGCTTCCGCTTGCGCAGGTGTGCTGGCAGGAAAAGAAGCTGCTCTGAGGAACTGGGAGGTGGAATTGCGACCGCCATCTTGGGGGTAACGGCAGACAGCGCTCTAGTGGTTCTGGAGGGAATGCTACTTCAGGGGGCACTGAGGCGACCGTGCAGCAGACGCGCGCAGTGGGCACGCCGGCGGCGAGCTGGCGGCGCGCCAAAGGAAAGCCCGTCTGCGCCCGTCCGCGCCGGACCGTCGCCAGGTGCCAGTCCCCCTGTGCTGTCTCCCGTTATACTCCTTTGCTACTCTCACGACGAGCTGCTGAGATTACTGCTGAGATTACAACCCAAATGTTCTCCTTTTTCATGTAATCCTCTTGCTGGCACTACTAAATGTATAGGATGTGCCTTCCAACTACACGGAGTGCTGCAAGAACCCTGCCCCCCTGGCCATACGGACTTCAAGTTCATGAATTTAAACTGTCGGTCCTTGTCGAAACATCACGCTGAAGTTTTCGATCTTTTGGAGGATGAATCCCCCGATGTCCTCTTCCTAACTGAAACTTGGCTTACCCAAGATTCTACTACCGAATCTTGGCTGGCTCTCCCCCCAGGATTTGGTATGAAGAATCTAAATAGACTGGGGAAGCGAGGAGGTGGTATTGCGATTATCACAAAGAACATCTATTCTTGTGTCCTCAATAGAGAGAATGTGGTGGGCTGTGAAAGCGCCTTATTTAAAATCAGGATGAACCCCAACCTCACCATTTCCGGTTTTCTTATTTATCGCCCGCCCGGACCTTCGGGGGCTTTTCGGGAAGACTTGGTAAATAAGACCGCGCTGCATGCCAGTCAAGCGGCGAACTTCAGCATTATTGGAGACTTGAATCTCCACTGTGATGATGCTGAAAAGACCGAAATCACGAGCTTCCTGGCCGATTTAGAAGCACTCCAATTGGTCCAGTGGGTACAGGAGCACACTCATGCTGCTGGGCACTTACTGGATCCTCTATTCTCGAATCTTAGCTGGTTGATGGCGGATCCTCCAGCCCCACAGTGTTGGACAGATCACTTTTTGGTGACCTTCACACTACGATGGCAGGGTCAGCCGAGAGAACACTGCTTGACCTCTGCTCTAAAACGACCGTGGCACAAGCTAGACAGCAGTAAACTGTCGGCATATTGGTCGAGTCATAGGCCTCAATTACCACAAGATCTGGAGGTAGCGGATATGCTAGTCCACGCCTGGGTAACAGCAGGTCTGGACAGTTGCATCCCAGCTAAGCTGACGAGGATAAAACGGGACCAATTCAAACCTTGGTTCAACGAGTCGCTATCTAAGGCAAAAAAGCATTGCAAACAGCTGGAACGTACGTGGAGACGCTCGTACGATGCAGCTGGGAAATCTAATTATCGAGCAGCCATTAATCACTATCATAAGCAAATCCGGAGAGCTAGGGCTGAGTATGTGGGAAACAAAATCTTAGCAAGCTCTAATCCTTCTAAAACAATATTTTCCTTGCTTAAGATTATGAAGAACGGTGATATGGCCAGGACTTCTTCTATTTCCTCTAATAACCAATGTGATGAGCTGGCTAAATACTTTATTAATATATCAAAATCTCCCTGTAACGGCCAATCCCGATACGAAGATGTGGCCCAGTGTCCCGGCCTCCCAAGGTCAAAATAGCTTGCTATCTTTTCCAGTGCTATCTTTAGCAAGTCTGGAGATCTTGTTTAAAAAAATTAAATCTGGTTCACCTACTGACCCACTGGCCCCAAAAAATTTTTGGCAAGTCATGCCATCTATTTTACCAGTGTATCTGGAATTGATGAATCTCTCTCTAGAGTCAGCTATAGTACCTGCAACATGGAAACATGCAAGAGTTATCCCTCTGCTGAAAAAAACGTCGTTGGACCCAGCCGAGCCGGGTAACTACCGCCCCATTTCGCAACTTCCTTTTCTAGCGAAAATGGTAAAACTACATGTACATACTATTCTGACTGAGTTCATCGAACAGAACACAATCCTTGACCCGTCGCAAAACGGTTTCAGAGCCCGACATGGCACAGAATCTGCCTTGTTGGCAGTGACGGAGGAAATCTGAGGGATATTGGATGTTGGGGACTCGGCGGCCTTAGTTCTTCTCGATCTAAGTGCCGCCTTTGATACGGTCTCCCATGAAATTCTACTGAAGCGTCTATTTGACATTGGAGTGAGGGATCTGGCTCTCGACTGGTTCCGAGCCTTTCTGACGGGAAGATCTTTCCAGATCTGGACGCCACCATTTCAATCCCAGTGGTATGCCCTACAACGGGGAGTGCCTCAAGGGTCAATCTTGAGCCCCCTCTTGTTTAATATCTATATGCAACCTCTGGCCCAGGTGGCTCGGAAGAGGGGACTGTCAATGGTGTCATATGCTGACGACACCCAATTGGTGATTGCTTACTCTAAAAAGAACACCGCCAATTTAAGTAGATTCAGGGAAGATCTGGTAGAGGTGGCAGACTGGATGGCCAGCAATTACCTGCAATTAAACGCCAGTAAATCTGAGGTGTTATTATTTGGAAAAGACCGGGACCTATGGTCTGATCACTGCTGGCCTGACAGCCTTAAGCCAGCCCCTGTGCCCAAAGAAGCTGTCAAAAACTTGGGTTTCTGGATTGATAGCGGACTGACTTTTGATATGCGAGCCAAAGCTGTGGATGGGTCTTGTTTTGGCCTATTGTGTGGCTTGAAGCCAATACTGGGCTTTTTTCCCTCTAGAGATCGTCAGACCATCATCCAGGCGACTATACAATCTAGACTGGATTATGGAAATGGATCTCGGGGCTAACAAATCCTGTATCATGCGTTTACAGAGGACTCAGAATGCCGCAGCATGTATGTTAGTGGCACTCCCGAGATCTGCGTCGGTTGCCCACATCTTACCCAAGCTACATTGGTTGCCTGTTGAGAAATGAATTCAATTTAAAACCTTATGTGTCGCACATAAAATTCTTACTCAACAGGCTCCGTTGGGTCTGACTAAGCTACTTCAACCGTACACACCTCAGCGATCCCTTAGATTGTCCAATCAGCTGCTGGCTATTGTCCCCCAGGCTGTGAGAGCAAAAGCCGGAGGGCGCTCATTTCGTTGTCTTGCAGCGTTACTCTGGAACCGGCTCCCTCTCTCCATCAGAGAGATCCAGACTCATGTAACCTTCCGCAAGGTGATCAAGACCTGGCTCTACCCTGCCGTTGTATAATTGCCCTCCTGACTTACCACTCTCTCGTGTTTCTGATCGCGCTGGGACGCCCTATTGCGTTACAAATCTGTTAAATAAATAAATAAATAAAATAAATGAGCCTTAATCAATTAAAATTGAATCCCTGTTGGACTTGGCCCTTTTTCCCAGAAAGTTTTCGCTTTTATGGGAAACCGCATGTTTCGTGAATGCATGTGAAATGCAATGATTGAATGTGTGCAGACTGAGTTTCCCCATTTTAAAAATGTAACTTAAAATGGATGCCATAGCTGTGTGGTTGCGCCGTTTGACTGAGCTGGGTTGACAGTCTAGGCGTTATTTCCCAGCAACCCCAGCTTTTGGAGGGAAGCCTGGCACCCAGGGTGCTCTACCCCTCCCCCTAGGCCAGTTAGAGCCAGTTTCCCCAGATGCTTCTAGAAGCTTCTGGCACTGTCTGGAAGGTGGGGTGAGGGGCGTATAAAGGGCGGAGCTGGGTTGCCAAGCAGTCAGTCAGAGGGTGGACCAGGGAGAGAGGGGACCTGCTGCCAGGGGTTACCGCCACATAGGCCTGTGTGCTGGGCCCTGAGCCTACCTACCCCCCCCCCCCTACTGTCCACAGGGCGAGGGAAAGATATAGTGGTGGCAATTCAGACCTGGAAAAGCCTTCGCAGGAGTTTAGGCGGTAGGATTAGTCAGGGACCTATGCCTCTGGAAGTGACAGGGCTTAGGTGCTGCCTTTCAAGTGAGTGAGGGATCCTGAACTACCCACTGATCTGGCCCGGCGAGAGGAGACTCCAGGGACGACAGGCAGAGACTAATTAGTCCGCCTTCAGCCACCAACGCAATTTCCCCCCCCTCAAGAAACCCTCAAGAAAGGGGCAGGAATCAGAGAGCGCTATTTACAAGCTGCCCCTGGAAGGAGAGAGCTATTTACAAAGGAGAGCGCTATTTCCAAGCTGCCTCTGGAAGGAGAGCGCTATTTACAAAGGAGAGCGCTATTTACAAGCTGCCCCTGGAAGGAGAGCGCTGGATTTGGTGAGCGCTACATCTGAAGTGACTGTATTCTGCTGGGGGCTGCTGTCTGTCCACTCCCCTGTGCTGTCGCCATATGGATGGTAAATCGACGCCAGCGGGAGCCCACCCCGCGTGATACCGGCCGTCGGCGCGAGTGCCAGCTGCCTCGGCGCTTAGTCACAACATCGGGAGCCTACCCCGTGTGTGTGCCGCCACGCGGTGTGTGTAGTTAGACCACGGGAGCCTACCCCGTATTGGCGCTGAATTAAGAAACGGGAGCCTACCCCGTATTGCCCCAGCAAGAAGAAACTGACCGGATCACCACCGTCGCCGGTGTCCACCAAGGAGGAGAAGCGCTGTGCCCCGGTACGCCGCCACGGCCCCCAAGGCCAAGGGAGGGCCGCAGCGGCTCCAGCGAAGGCCGTGCTAGGCCTGTGACGTGCGAGCCAGCGTTGCCCGGCAACCGGGCGCCGGCCGTGTCAGTGGCCGCGCCCCCTGGAAGCCGCGACGGGATTGGCTGTCGGGATCAGGCCCAAGAAGAAGGACGAGGGGCCGGCGAGAAGAGGAGCTGTGGTCCGGGGGTCTCTCCGTGCACTGAGGAGAGCCCCCGGTGCGGCCGAGGTCGTCTGGAGCCTTGCGGGCTCTGTGTTGCCGCCCCGGGTCCCAGGAGGGGGCCTGGGGGAAGAGGGAAGAAGCGCTGATGTGGTCGGGGCTCTCCTACGCTGAAGAGAGCCCCGCGTTTGTAGCGAAGAGGCGGAAGGTTAGGGGCCCGAGGTGCATTGTCGGCGCCTGCCCCACCACCGGGTGAAGACGTCAGGAGCCCTTCAGTGAGCTGGTGAGTGGGGCTCAGCGTGTGTAAGGTTGGGGGGGTGTAGCAGGGCACATTGTCGGTGTCCGCCCCCTGTGTCGTGTGGGACTGGTAGTGGAGGAGGGGGGGCAACGGGGTACATTGCCGGTGCCCGCCCCTGGTGCCAGGAGCCTGCACAGCTGCCCCACTTGACAGCGGGCAGCTGCAACGAGCCAGCCACATGGTGGTTAAGCCCCTCCCCAGAGTGAGGGCTCCCACGGCGATCTTTTGGGGCCTGTTTCTCCTTTCCCTAGCCCCTGAGTGGGGCTCGCACCAACTCCAGGTTTAATTACTCACCGCAGATACCACGTGTGGGGATCCTTGTGAATGTAGAGGCCCCTGGTGAGTGGGCAGTGGCGCCAGCAGCGCACCGGCAGCATCAGAGACAAAGACTGTGGGTGCTACCATGCGTGCACTGTGACAATGAGAGTAGGCCTAATGACTTCCTGCCAATGTATCTGCGAATATGTCAAATGCCCTGTATTAGCGCGCTGATGCCTTGCTACGGGCAGCGCTAGGTGTATCTGCCATGTTCTGAGGGCTATTGAGTTGCTATGTACAGCGCTATGCTGAGATGCCCTGTGCAGTGCTATGTTCCCCTGCCTGATTTAAAGTGCTAGTCATTTGTTGTATGCAGCGCTATGTCTAGAGGCCAGGTTTTAAGGTGTTGATGCACTGCCTACCCTAATTTTTGCCTCAGGCTCAGGAGTCAATCATATTGGTGATGCATAAGGGGATGCCATGCTATTTTTATTACAGGTGTTCCGGATTATTGCTTAATGTTATGCCATGATGATTTCCTTGCAGGTCTGAGGCTGATGGACGTATTGTCATTGTTTTCTAAGTCGCCATGATTCCGGCAGGGGCCCGATTGGCCCTGCCCTGTATATAATTCCCCCCTGTAAATTTGAACCGTGCGCCAGTTGGCGCAACCTAGAGATTACTACTGATATCTTGTGTTGTGACAATACAAAAGTTATTTTGACCTAAACTGGTGTAGTGTCTCTTTTTGAAGTGTGCCTTGTGTGTCGCCTGTGTGTACTGCGTGGATGCTTTGCACATTTCCTCCAGAGTTTGGCCCGCCCGCTCTGCACCACGCTACCCGTTTCCAACAATCCCGATAAGACGGAGTTGGTTCTCATCGGTGGTCCCGCCAATCCCTGGTCCCCTGCTTTCTGGCCTCCCATCTTTGGTTCCCCCGTCTCCCTCTGCATCTGTTAAAACTCTGGGCATCAAAGTCAGCCACAACCTCTCTCTGCATCCCCAGATAAGCTCGGTAGTCTCCTCTTGCTTTCTGGCCTTAAGAACCATCCGCAAAGTCTCGCGCTACTTCACGGTCGACGCCCTTAAACTCATTATCCTGGCCATGATCTTATCTCGCTTAGATTATGGCAACGCTTTGTATGTGGGCATTCCTGCCTGCGAGGGTCGTCGCCTGCAGCTCATCCAAAATCAAGCGGCTCGCCTTATTTATAGGCTCCCCAAGTTTAGTCACACCACCCCCCTGCTTAAGACTCTCCACTGGCTCCCTATTAGGGAGCGCTCGCTCTTTAAGATGGGCTGTCTGACCTTTATGTTTTTAGCTGGTATTGCCCCCGCATTTATTAGATCCAAGATCAATGCATATGTTCCTACCAGAAACCTTCGCTCCTCTACCCAGTTCCTTCTGCTTGTCCCCCGATTCCGCAAGAAGAAATCGGGTGGCTCCAGGTTTTCCACACTCGCCCCCCTTTTCTGGAACACACTTCCTCTGGCAATTAGGTCTATTCCCTCTTATTTGGTCTTCCGATCAGCTCTAAAAACTAATCTTTTCTCCTCTGCCTATTCTTCTTAAATTCTCACTCCTCTTCCTTCCTCAGTTTCAGTTTCCTTCTGCAGCGCCAAGAAACCGTTTGGTAATAGAGCGCTATATAAAACCCTTTCAACTTCAACTTCAACTACATTGTCGCTGGTGCATGGACTGGAGCCATCACAACGTCCTGTGTTGCCCAGCAGTCCTTGGAACCGATGCATCAACCTAATGGCGTGGCGCAACCACAGCCCAGGTTCTTGCATCTCTCGACGATGGCAACCTTGACGCTGAATCTGCATTGCAGGCTCGTTGCTCCTCGAAACTGACCCATCGGCAGCTGCGAGCCACATCCCTGATGCTGGATTTTCCGGTCCAGGGAGGACCAGCCTGGCAGTTCGAGCTGGATTGTTCAAATAAGGAGCAGGGTCAAGACTAACTTGCATATGGCTAGGTCCAAACTGAAATGGCATGGTGAGCAAAACACAATGGGGCAGATTTAATGCATCACTGTCCCTGCGCCACCCTGAGAAACCCTTGTACCACTATGGATGCACCGTATTTACAATATGGCGCACCATGGTGCATGGATTGACAGCTGCGTCAGAAATTTTTGACGCAAAAGTCATGCATTGCTGGAGTTGTGTCGCAAGCACTACGCAACTCCAGCAATGCAGGGGGAGGCCAATCCTCATTGTGCTGCATCACTCCTTACGCCTGCTTCAAGCAGGCATAAGAATTTGACTCAGTGGCGTCCTAGAAGTGGCGCAGTGAAATCTTGTAGATTTCACTGCGTCACTTCTATGAGGCTTTTTTGCATTGGAACGCCCACCCTGTATACATTCTACCTGACGCAGGTATAATGTGATGCAGGGATTTACATCGTGATGCATTTCCCTAGATGCGTCACGATGTAAATGGGCCGCATTTTTACTCTGCTGCTGCATCATAATAAGGGATGCAACGGCGGCGCAAAAATGATGCAAGGGGCTTGTAAATCTGCCCCAATGGATTTAACCCAGATCTGTGCCTGGGGGGGATGTTTGATTTGATCAGCATTCCATCCATCATCTGTTCTTTTTGCTACTTTCTAAACATGCCATATTTAGAATTGCCATTTAAAATCCAACCTCACCATAAGATAGGATTTTAATTTATGATTCCAGAGACACCAACTTTAAGGGGTTATCTCTTCCCATTTGAAAAGTACACTTATAAATTGTAATAATGTAACTCCAATGTTATCCTATGTGAACAATAGGCCTTGAAGTAGTGAAAATGAATTTAAGAGTTTTTTATTACCGGGACATCTAAAATGTAAAAGTACATGTCCATCTTTTTAAATACACTGCACCCTGCCCTTGGGTTGTCTAGGGCCTACCTTAGGGGTTACTAATATGTATTAAAAAGGAAGGGTTGGGCCTGGCAAACAGTTTATTTTGCCAGGTCATCATGGCAGGATAACTGCACCCACAGCGACTGCTGAGACATATTTAAATGGCTACTTAAGTGGGTGGCACAATTAGTACAGCAAGCCCACTAGTAGCATTTAATTTACAAGCCCTAGGCACATGTAGTGCACTTTACTAGGGACTTATAAGTAAACTAAATATGCCAATTGGATATAAGGCAATTTCCCCATGTTTTAGAGAAAGAACATAAGCACTTCAGCACTGGTTAGCAGTCCTAAAGTGTGCAGAACCCTAAGGCCAGCAAAAAACAAAGTCAGCAAAAATAGGAGGACTAAAAGCAAAATGTTTGGGGAAACCACACCAAGGATGCCAGGTCGAACAGTGCCCCTGCAGGATATTTCCTGCTTGGGAAACCCTACCCTGCTGAAGACAGAACGCAGGGTCCTGGCCACTGAGGGCGCAGTCACTGTCCTCAGAGATATTGTTTAGGATACCTTGTGGCATGACCACTAAAATGAATCTATTTTCTGAAGCAGTTGGAGGGTCCAGAGACCTACAATATCAATGTCTGCCTTCTCAAAAGGTGTCCCAACTACATGTAGTAGCATTAAGGGAATATTAGGTTGCCACCCTGTCTTGCCACAAGCTTGACAGGTGGTGCAGGAGTGACAGAACTCCACCTTCTCAGACACCTGGGGCCAGTAAAACTGGTTCACCAACTTGTCAACTAGTCTGCCTCATGTTTGTAGTCAAGGGGGTGCCATAGGCTAAGTATAGGAGGACGGGCCCCTGCTGTTGGGGTGTTGAATAAAGTAAGTGCCAGGCTCAGCTCTACCAAGTTTGTTTTCACACCCACGGGTGACACGAGTGAACTTAGTCCAATGCATCAGTTCTGGATGTGAAAGAGAGGTTAATGTAGCCCACAGAACCCCACTCAACTCACAACTCAGGTGGTTCAATACTTTTGGGTTACTAACAGGGAGTAGTGATAATCCATACGATGATTCATTAATGATTTGTGCTCTCTAGAAACAGAATATGTATTTCAATATATTTATTTTAATATAGTTGTTTTAAAATGCTGAGATCTAGTGCACATAATATTGGTAACGTCACAAAAGGTAATAAAACTCAGATAAGCTTTTCAAAAATAGTGAAAATAGGGTAAAACTGTAACAAGACAATTTACAGCCCTTACAACTTAACTGTGCTATCTTTATTTTTTTTTATTTTTTTATTTATATAAGTTTTATATAGCCCTAGCTAGACACGGGGGCATCAGAGCGCTTTACAGAATCAAGAGCCAGGCTCTAATCCAGTCACTTCGTAAATGACGCACAACAAACTAAGGGTCATGTACAAACAAGCAGTAAATACACATAGAAATATTTGCCAAAAACGGGTGGAATACAGTATGTACACGGACAGCAGCTATTCCCAGAGGGCAGTTAATGTTTACCGGGCAAGTTGCCAATTTGAGTCGAAGTAGAGAAATACCTGCGAGGTAGACGGAGGCCGAAACAGAAATAAACAGCCCAGAGTTTAATGGGTTAAAGGGAGAAACAATTAGGAACTTTTTCACAAAACCTCATAAAGTAAGTAGTAGGCTTCCCCCTAAGTATGATCACTGGTATAACAAGGCATACAGAGAGGCATATAAGCATCTGTCTCAAGTAATTAAACTGAAAGATATGGCCAATGTTAAAATAGCTCAAAAATGTATAAAACCACACAAATAGCAGCCAATAAAGAGAGGGGTGAGCTAAGGTGGCTAGAACCATTGCAGGCTAGTAAAGAGAAAAGCATGCAAAAATTCTGGCAAGTGGTAAAATGGGGCAAAGGAGGGATAGGTCAAACAATTCAAGACTATGTAGCCCTGGATCAGTGGTTCACCTTTTTTGAGGCACAATTTGCAGCTAAGTATAATGATGGAGGTGAAAACTCGCAGCGACTACCTAAGCCAGATTTGACACTGCTATTTACTAAATGTGAGGTAGAATCTGCCCTGAATGTGGCACCTAGGGGCAGGGCTCCAGGCATCAATTGTATCCCAGTAGACTTGTTCTTACATGATAAAGACAATTGGCTTAACTATCTTTTGTTGCTTGTGAATGCGATAGCCAGTCGAGCTGCCATTCCTGATTGCTGGAGAGGAGCTGAAATCCTACCAATACACAAAAAGGGGGAACGATCCAGTCCCAGTAACTATAGGCCGATTAGTCTAATAGACTCTACACTAAAGATCATGGCCAGATTAGTGCTGAACAGAATTCAGCCGTGGCTCGCAGAGAACAATATATTATCCCCTTTTCAGGCAGGATTTAGGGCTCATGTAAGTACGATTGACCAAGTCTTTCATTTTATTTTAATCTACTGGCGTGTCATAATTTTAGCAGGTGGCAATATTTATGCCGCATTTGTTTGTCTCAAATCAGTAATCGGCACGGTTCCGCGCAACAAGCTTTGGGCTGTTTTGAAAGATCTGGGCATGCCACTGGAGCTGTTATTGCTTGTAGTTAAGCTACATGAGTCTAACTATGCGCAGGTCTGCTGGGGAATCCAGGGTAACGTCACTCCTAAGTTTCCAATACTAAAAGGGGTACGGCAAGGGTGTGTCTTGGCCCCCACTTTGTTCTCATTGTTTATAAATGGGGTGGTCAACTATTTCCACTCACACCCCACTGATGCTCCCTCACTCGCAGGTACAAAAGTACTGATACTAATGTTCGCAGATGATACCCTTATCTTAGCTAAAACTCAGATGGGGCTGCAGCGAGCGCTCAACCGTTTTGAGGACTTTTGCAGGGACCATGATTTGGTTGTAAATGTGGATAAAACCAAATTCATGGTTCTGCATAAACATAAGGCAGTTCAGGGAAGGGTTATCATGAACGATGTGTTATTGGAGCAAGCAGATGTATTTACCTACCTTGGAATCACCCTAGGCAGGAAGTTAGAGTGGAAACCCCAAATAGACATGTTGGCACTTAAACATTCCCAACTGGCAGGAACCTTATTAAAAGAACATAGGCTCTCTCAGACGAAGCCACTAGGGCCGATTTTAAAGATCTATAGTTCGAAGGTCATGGCTTCTACTCTGTACGGAGCAGAACTCTGGGGTTTTGAAAACTTGTTCTCTCCAGCGTTAGCCCAGAATAAGTTTGTGAGGGGGCTCACTGGTGTGTCCCAAAATACCCCTCTTAAACCCCTATACTTTGATCTGGGTTGCAGCTCTCTGGTAGATGCAAAATTTAGACCATTAGCATTTTGGAGAAGATTATGGTCTACTCCGGACCTGTCGCACTATGCCAATGCGCTTAAAGATGTTATAGATATAATGCTCTCTGGTGAACATGGGTATGAGACATCTCTGGGATGACCCAGCTGATAATTTGTTCCCACCAAAAAATGTGTATAAGAAAGCCTTTTGGGATATGATAAAAGTAAACAATGTGTGGCCTACTAAGGACTTGTCATTGACTAGTGTTTTTCTGAAACTTAAGCCAGAACCTATGTATGAAAAGTTTTGGGACTACATAACTAATCCTAGTGACAGGAAATAATTTTTTCAGTTTCGGGTAGGTACACTTTCGATCAAACGTTTTACAAAAAATTGGCATAACACTCTTGATAACAAATGCCCGTTCTGCCATGATTTAGAAGAGAATATACTGCATATTTTATTTGTATGCCTCGCATATAAATTACCGTGGATAAAATGGTTAAAACCAATCTGTCTCAATATGGGCACCAGGTTGTGCGCTATCGCCTTATGCATATTGCAAACTAGTACACAGGAGTCAATTGTGATTGCTGTGGCAAAATATTTAGGTTGCACATGGAGGTTTCGAACCGATTTTTTAAAAACTTCAGATAACAGCGAATATCTCTAATGTATTGTACGTTGTATTGCTACTGTACTGTACTTTTACTGATTGATCAGACTTTTTTATAGTTGGATATAGTGTAAATAATTTCATACGTTTTAATCAATTTGGTACTGGATAAAATGGAAAGTGAACAATTTAATTGTCTGAACAATGTCTCAAATTGTGTTAAATAATTCAATTTTAGTGTCAGATTAGGATTATTATTTTTTTTAAATTGTAATTTTAGCATGTCTTTTTTTCTGATTTAGTACAAAGCAATATGTCATGAAGGTTCACTGCTATGTGTTGATGTAGTATAATGTCTTTGTTAAGTCAATGTATATATATTGTGTGTATTTTATGATCAGCAAGATCGAAATAAAGACTTAATTGAATTGAATTACTTAAATTCCTTTTCAAATATTGGCTGCTATCTCTAAATTAGGAACATATGAATATATAATTGCATATGCTGCAGTAGTTAATGCTCTCGTTTCCCAATAACAAAAATAGTCTTGATTCAAGTCTCATGCCTCTTACTTCCGCCACCCCATATCCTATTTCTTTATCTGGCACTTGCAGATATTTCCCATTTCTGCATTCTTCCTTTGCTACTATTTTCTTTTATTTCACTTCCTTCTCTTTCCCTCTTTTGTTATGTGTTAAAATCTGATGGTAGAAAATAAGATTCGGACCTTAAAAATTATTTCCAATGGCCCCCACCACATGAAACTTCATGCTAAATTTAAACGCTGTGAACTAATGAAGAGAAAGCTATTCAGCTTACTTTAGCTTTTGAGAAGGAATGGCACATTTGGCTCTAGAAGGGAATCTATTTCCAAGTTTTTGGAGGAAAGCAGGAGAAGCTAGTCTTTGCCTTCTGCACTTTCTGGTTCCCAGTCCAACAATGTGGTCACAACAGGTGTTGTGAGATGTACTGGAGTTCTTGCCAGCCAGCCTACCAGATTTGGTGGGGTGTTGAGGCTGAATGCCTTGTAGATGAAGGGGCTGCTATTAAGGGTGATGTGAGTAGACAGGAGTCCCTAGCATTCTCTGAGCAAGGGGCTGATATTATTGTATTTCTGTAGACGTTTAATCATAATTGGCTGCCGTCTTTTTGGGTGGTGGGCGAATTCATGTCTCATGGGTTCAGGCCAGTTAGGTATTACAATCTTCAAGATAGGAAAGAAATAATGCTTCTGCAATAATTCTGAAACCTGCTTGTAGGAGAAAGGTTTTAAATTTGAGGATCAGGAATAGCTGGTCTATAATCCTTTGTAGACTATGACCAATGGCACATCTACACTTGTTGCACTTCCATCAGTCATGAGCTCAGAATAATTTGAGGAATGAAGAATCACATGGAAGCATAATCCTGAAGAGCAGGCAAATTGGCAGAGTAAAAAATCAGCTGGCAATGCAAAAGTTGCTGGTGGAAGATCTTGCACCGCTACCAAAACCTGAGATGGGTTTTTCCTAAAGTTGATGGTTTGTATATCAGACCTTGGCTCCAACTGTAGTGACAGCAGTGTGAATAAGCAGGCTAAGGAGATGGTTCTCCCATCAACATTGATCAGACTCTTACCTTTTTTATGTCATCCTGAGGCTGAGCAGAATGAAATCAAAAATGGCAAGTGGGTCACCATTTTTCCTTCTTCCCCTGTCTCGGTTAGTTGAAGGGCTGTGATCCAGGTCTTTTTATAAAGGAAAAATGCTTTCAAATGACCCAATCAACCTCCAACCAATAGGTAGAATAGAATGCAAAAGAAAGGAGGGATACCCAATCAGATACAAGGGCTGGAGATGGTCCTAGGTAGACTTCCTTCAAAAGCAGAAACCACCTGTTAGTAGCAATGAAACTAATGGACTGCTGTAAAATGGTATCAATTCCTCCTTCTGTATTTCAGGCAAGTGTGAAAATCTGTGGCGAGATCTAAACCTAGTTAAGGCTAGAGGAAATGAGAAGAAGGGGAAGCTGGTGGACTGTTGGGATGTGCCACAAATGTTCCATTATATATTTCAGGGTGAATGTAGCTTCCTTTAAAGGATGCACAGGATCATCATCTCTCCTTTCTACCAAGATATAGTGAGAAGCGTTGATGTGTTTACATTGTTATGTATACTGTCTATAATGGACTGTGCCATTTCAACTCATGTGGTGGTAAAATAAACTCATTTATAGCATCTACATCAGCAACTAGTCCTCTTTGTTTGGCTGAGTACCACATCAGTAGTAGTACCAGGCAGTTTTTCTCACATTGGTGATGTGAGTTCTGAGGCTAAGTTAGTGTCTGTGTAAAGGGCCTGGCATTTAGCACTGTCAACAAGTTGTTACGGGTGAAGTAGTTGAGGTTTATGCTTAAAAGCGATCTTGGGCTAGCTGTTGATCTCTTTCACCGGGAACAAGTACAAATTCCATCTTTTGAGGTCTAAGATGTAGATCTGTATCAAGGTGAAACAGTCCTTCAAACATTACCATGCTTACTGAAACCCTTAATGGAACGATGAGTATTGTCCACTCATGGAATGTCCCATGATGCATATATAGATGGACTCAGAAATGTGGGATCCTATCTGGACAAATTTGGCTCTGTTCTTTATGTAAGAGCCAAAGAATTAGCTGATAACAGTTGCACACCACTGTACAGGAAAGCGTGTTGAGCAGATTAAAATTCTGTGTCAATGTGTATGATCTAATCTAAATATATTATTACATATACATCATATACATGCTGGGCAGTGAAATTGGATATCCCATTGCCTTCTGTAAGTCCTGAGCGAATGTACTACGAAGACTGTTAAATCAAAACGCACTATATAGTTTGCTGTTTTATCATTGGGGAAGTTGAATATCTACCGGCTGTTTGTTCGAAAGCTACTTTGGAATTATGAAATACAATATGCAATTTCGTTCATTGTCTAGCTCATAAGCAGCACAATAACAGTATGAAATAATAATATTGCGAAATGCAATGTGGAATTTCATAATAACTAAATGTGTCATGGCATGTTCTGTGTTATATATATATTCATTGTTGCCCATTCTAATTTCACTTGCTATTCAAATATTAAAGAATTACAGCAAAAGTAATACAGCTGGCAAAATGAAAAAGAGTGCGTTTTGTAGCCTGAGGATTTCCCTTTCCATAAAGATGTAGCTATAAAAAGTATTATATTATGTTAGGCCATTGGGTACAACGTCTCATTTTCAGAAACATACAGCAAAGGGAAGTATTCTTATATACACATTATTTTAGACACACATCCTTTGTTTTATTTCTCTTATTTTGTTTTCTTTCCCTGATTAACTATTTTTCCTTTTTTTCGTTTCTGAGGGGTACAGTAACATTGAATATGAAGAGCTACCCAGCTAGGCCTGAAAAGTGTATTTCTATACACGAAAACATGGCAGTATACTCGGGAAACTTTACCTGTTGAAGACATTTAATGGAATAGTGTTTTAAAGTTTGTTTGTTTATATATCTACTTGTTTGAATGATCTTTATAGTGTCCAAAACGCTGATGAAGATGTAACTTCAGAAATCTAAAACAAGATACAGAGAACAATTATAGGGAAATAAAGGGTGCTATTAAACAGCTAAGAAGACGTGGCTCTTCGAGAGCTTACAGAAAGTGAACTGATGGCTCATGGTAAAGTTCCAGAGCAAGTGTTCCGTAGGTAGGCTTCGAAGGAAAGCTGGTGAAGACACCAATTTAAACTCGTAATAAATTAGAAGAATTCATGTCGGTATAAAAGCTGATAAAAGGTATGGTTTGTATGGGGCACAGGACTGGCTTTAGGGCAGTGCGGTGCAGGTGCACCTGGCCCTGAGCTCGTGGGGCACTGTGTGTTTAGAAATAACTTATGGGTTTAAAAGTACCTGCTATATTTTATGTGAATAGCTCAGTGGGTTACTGCTTTTGTCACAGAAATCCTTTTGTTACTTGTAGTTCATAAGTTACAATCCTAATATAGCTTAATGACGTATGAACTGTCATCAAAGAACTGCACACAAACTTCATGGTATAGGTTAGAACGTTAGGTTTTTTCCCTAGTCTTTCATCACCCTAAAGTTGCTAAAGAGGGTTAGTTTGGGTAGAAATACGTTCTTATTTGTTAGAACACAATCGAGAGGCAACATAACAGAGTACCCATACAAAAATGAGTACATAGAACACCAACGGGCAATGAAACGCCAAATGCTGGCTGTTGAAACACTTCTTGCCGAACACAGCCCTAGATGGATGGATGGATGCCATTATCCACTCGAATGGCTTAGAAGCCTGTTCCGTATTCTACCTGCGACCTTCAGAATGTTAGAATTTACTACTGCTATAGGAGCCTTCCTGAAATACCTGTGTGTCAATGGGGACACTGTGCCTGTTTAGAACTGTGTAATTGACTTGATGTATGACTTTGCCCTAAGGAAGCATGTAACCAGATGAAACGCGTTGACTGCACTTATCTGTGCTCGGTGAAGAAGAAACTGATTAAAGAGTCAAAGAAACAACCAAAGAATCTATTAGTTTCATTGCCTCTTGGTGTTCTATGTACTATTGTATGTGTACTCTATTATGTTGCCTTTCAATTGGGTTCTTACGTATTTAATTAATGGCTATTTGGTAGCTGGTCCTCAGAGGTGGGTAATATTTGTTTAAATCATAAAAAATAATAACACTTCTGGTCATGCGGTAAATGCCAATGTTTGCCCATCATTCTTATTAGTAAAGCAAACTGCAACCACTGTGGTACATTTTAAATCCTGACTTTGTGTTTCTCCAGACCACACACTCTTAAAATATACTGCCTGCCAGTATGGTGACATGTGATTCCAACATCTTGTAGTCCTCATTGTTTTAAGAAACATGTCCTATAGACTGTTTTACACACATATGATTCATTATGTGTGTGTGAATGTGTGAAGTAAAATGATCTGACATCCTGCACTAGCATAAGTAGCAGCATAAAACAAATTAAATGCATGTGAGACAGGGGCTCTGGAGAGAAGAAGGGCACTGTAGGCAGGTGGTAGTTAGGGAATCCATGAAGAATGAGGTCACGGGGAGGGGCATAAAGGAGACTGTTGCGCCAAGCATCACCAGTGCTAAAGCCGGTCCTAATAGTACAATTAAAAAAATCACAACATTATTTTTGGCAGTTAGGGTTCAGCAGGTCTGTTAGCAACCAGGTCTCTTTGCCCTTGTCCCTATGCCTTTTAGGGCTATAAGCTCCTGCTACAAAATGTATTTATAGAAAAAGAAATCATGCCGGACCTGTTCATTCATGACGAGGCAGCTAACAGCCATCTCACCCCTAACTGTTCCTGCATGCTGGAGCTGCCTGGTAAACTCATGCTCCCTTACAAGAATATGTTGTTTCTAATTAGAGTGATGTGCCCAGTGCATCTAAACCAGGGTGGCTCCCTGCAAAAGGTTTTTGATCACTGTCTCACAAAGGCTTCTGCCATGACTGGGGCTGTTGGTTTGGATGGATCTGTACACCACTCTGAAATGGTAAAATGTGAATATCCTCTAATGAGGAGCATTTGCATTTCTCCAGATCTGATGTGCGTACTTTCAGTGGTCCCGCAGTAATTTTGAGAGTAGCAGTTCTGGCCAGTGGCAACAACTTTACAAATTCAGAGGCATTTTGTGTGTGTTCTGTTCTGGATGGGAACCACCAAAGAGATTTTTGTTAACATGGGGCCCATTGCTATATTGTGAGGCACACGTTCTAAAGAAAAATGGGTAACGTGGCCAATGCTAATGTACATCCTTTATAATAAGTCCATTTTGAAAAAGGTGTCTTGTTAGTGGCAATCAGTCTCTGAAATCCAGCACTGGCTTCAGAGATTCACTTGGGCTAGAACACGCTCTCGATTTTCACAAATTATGATTGTTTTGTGGCAGATCTAACAGTTATCTTATTAATTCATCTACTACTTACAAAGGTTTAAGGAATTGGGGCAATTTTGAAACACCAGTTTCAAAATTGCCCCAATTCCTTAAACCTTTGTGTCTGTTTTTTCATCTGGTCAAGGGCTAGCTAATGTTTAATAACAGTTCTCTGGTGAGTAACTGCGTGTGTTCTGAGGCTCTGGATTCTATTGCGCTGCTCGTTAAATGCTAGGTATCCCTTTTGTCTTGGCTTCCCAATCTATAGAGTGTTCGAGCAGGTTAGGCAAGGCTTTATCAGTTAATAATAGTTTGCCTCTCAGTACAGGAGGACATTAAGCAGTACTATTTAACACAGTTTACAGTCAAATCAAATAGAACTCGAAGAAGAATGTAGGTGTTTAATTACTGCGACAGCATACAGGACGTCATGCTTTAACTTTTGGAGTTCCCCAGGGGTCGACATTGAGCCCTGCACTTTTTAATATCTATGTGCACCCTGCGGCCGACCTGGGGCCGTATTATGTTAGTGCAGAGAGCACCTTTCAAAAGCTGTATTACATTGAATGCATTGCCCTCAGGGCAGCAGTGAACTTGTGCTGCCCTGGGGCCAGTGCATTGAAGTGAAACACAGAGCGGCTTTGAAGCAGCCGCTCTGTGTTTCACTGTGCAGGCGGCAACCTGCCTGCACATTTAAGGGGGATTAGAGATCCCCTTGCAGGCGGGTGCAGTGAGTGACTACACCTGCCTGCAAGGGGATGTCTATGGGGTCCATAAGACCCCCTATCCCCTCTCCAGAAGGCTGACATAAGGGGGCGCACAGACAGCCTCTTTGCCTCTACGCCCACGTCTATAATACAGTGCGGGACCAGAGGCAAAGGAATTCCCTCATTTGATTGGGTCCATGCCCCCATGCAAATGAGGAAACACTATCTGGTGAGAGCTCTGGCATTCCATGTGCACCAGCGCTATCTGTATTACAGAAAGGGCCGCACCATTGTCTGCGGCCCTTTCTGTAATTCCAATACAGCCCTTGGTAGAAAGCTGTGGTCGAACTTTATTCTCTTATGCGGATAATACACAAACCATCTCTTCTCTGTCCTCCACCCAGGACCGCAGGCCCATGTCACTGAACCTCTGTTTGGTTTAGGTTGCCTCATGGATGAATTACAACTCACTGAAATTGAATGGGGAAAAAACTGAGGTGCTGATCTCTGGGAAGAACCCATGTCAAGAAGCCGCAGGTAGCTAAGGTCCCTGGGAACTGTTTTGCTATCTTGAAATTCCTACACAAATTCATCTGGATTCTTCCCGTACCTTCCCAAAGGACCATCATCCAGGCTCTTATTTCATCTCTTCTGGATTATGGTAACATTCTTTACTTGGGGGCTGATGAAGCCTCCATGAGACGCTTGCAGGTGGTCCAGAATGCAGCTGCCAGGCTCATTTACAGACCGCCAAAATATGCCTTGGCTACGTCGCTTAGCCGTGAGCTTCATTGGCTGGATGTGGAAAAATGTGTTCAATTTCAGGCCTTGTGCTATGTCTTCCATGCAAGGGCTGGAACTGGCCCTCACCACATTAATGGCTTGATAAAACTGTATCAGCCTACTCGCCATCTGTGGTCTGTGCGCCATCCCCAAGATTAAACGTATTCAGATTGGAGGCTGTTCCTTTACGTACCTAGGCCCTAGGCTCTGGAACACTCTGCCAGATCATTTGAGATTTTGCTCTTCACTACTTTCCTTTCATAGACAACTTAAGACGTGGCTGTTCTGAAACCATCTGATCTGGGATATAATCTGTCTGTTGCTAAAAGTGCTGAGAAAACACGAGTGGGTAGCAATTCATGCTTTTTAAGTATTTTAACATAACATAACGATAAAAGAATTAAGGTGTGCATAAAACAGAAAGACCCAAACAACTTTGTAGTACTCAGTAAAAACGACCAGGAGTTTGGGGCACTTGGCGCTTAAACCTTCTCAACTTTTCTTTCACAAAAGATATACAGGACAAATGTCTGCCCTTGTTCGTAGCATGTGTGTCTGTAGATACACTTGCTCTGCATACACCTGCCATCCAATGTTGGGCTTGGACGTTTTGCAATTTATTTTTCTTAAAAGAAGTCTGTTGAGTCATGAGGTCTCGGTGACTATTCCTCTGGTTGTGAATGTGCATAGGCACAGACTCCATTGTTAGATTGCTTTTCTACCCAATCGGGTTCGGACCTGTGTCAGCATTGCTCCCGGGCCTGACGTGTTCGACGTTTTCTGTTGTTGCCCCGAAACCTGTTTTCTTCCTTCCTGTTGCTGAGAAGACCTTTAGATCCCTTTTCACATCTTACACTGGCTTTTCAGTTCTTACAACATCTGCTTCATTCCTCGAGTTTTCTGCAGCTTGCCCTCCTGCCTGACTTGGGAGAAAGAGGACAAGCACAAGGTAATGGATTGGATACCCTTCAGAAGATGCCTGCAGCGCTATTCCAAATACCACAGGGCCAATCTTCACACCATCTGTGCCTTGTGCCTCTCGCCAGACAACTAAGAGAGCCAGTGTGATTCTTGCTCAGTGTTCAGAAGCAAAAATATCCTGCGTCAGCAACAAGACAGGTAGTGGGCCCACAGTAGGACGTATAAGTCATCTTAGGAGATGCCAAACATCTTCTGAGAGGTGGGCCTGCTCAGTGCTGAAGAATGAGGATTGGGTGAGTCACATGACCTTCTGGCTTGCCAAACCTGTGCTCAGATCATCAGCTCAGATGTCTCGGAGCCTGTGGAGGAAGAACATCTGAAGGAGGTAGAGGTACCAGAGGATGTTCCCTCTACCTCTGTCAACCCTAGACAATACCACGACGCATTAGTACAGTCAACACACAAGCCTCTTTTAAAACAGCCGCACATCAGATCTAAGCACTGTTCATTCGGGGGTGGGCATTGAGCCCTGTGCTGAAGGCACCAGCCCTTTCAGGTGCACAACTGCCCTCATGCGCTGGTCAACATCAAAGCAAGGCCTCAAATCAGAGCAGAGAAATTATTTAACCATGGGCCTTGACCCTAAGTGGCCCTGGAGTACGAAATTCCACAACAGCACCAAACCTTTAACTCTGACAACTTTGTTGAGGCTGAAACCTCCGTTGACACAGAAAGCACCATCAGGTCTGAGGCCATAAACAACTGACTCTGAGGCAAGGCCTATCCTCAAAAGACTGCAACAGTAGCTGGATGAGAGGCAGTGGCATATCATCACCCATGCACTCACAGGCAAGATCTCCTCTTCAGAAAAGACTCTGCCCAGTAAATGCAGGTTTTCCTTAAAAAACATGTTCCACTTGTGGACACGTCAGTACCTCTACTTCCCTCCAAAAGGCCTACAGACAAGGCTGTTGCCCCCTCTGCTCCTCATCTTATCCCTCCTCCACCTCCACCACCCCATCCGTTCCCTTCACCACTACCTCGTCCCTCATCTCTTATGATTTCCATTTCGGGGTCAACGGAGTTGCACTCCGACACAAGCAGTCCTAGTCTTCTACTCTCCAGCAGAGTGCTTTGCCTCAGTTTACCCGCATCCTACAGATGATCCTTGGGAGGATTACTAGTTAGATTCTCAGGGGGACCCAGACCTCAATCACTTCACTGTCAGTGCTTCCCTACTAGATGACACCACGGCGTACCACAACGTTATCAAATGCACGGCCACTTATATGCCATATCCGGGATGACTATTTCTTGGTCGAGACGCTTTGTAAAACAAAGCGTACTCACTAATACCTCCCTATGTTTAAAGGGATGATGAAATCTGCCTCTGAGATTGTCAAAGACCCAGTCAAATTCCTGGTGGTTACATCCTGGATTGAAAAAGAATACAAGTCTGCACCCTCTGACATACTTTACAATGAGGGTCATGTCCTACCGTACTTCCTGGCTGTCAACACTGCCAGGAAAAGATCAGCAGTCAGGCCACCACCTAACAAGGAGAGCAAGTGTATCTATGCTGGAGAGTAGCAGTGGGTATGGTCACACACTGGTGCATCACCAACTAAGTCTCCCTCTACGATAGAGCTCACTGGTAAGTGATAAATGCTACCGTCAGGTGCACTTCTGATTCAGTTGATACGGTAGCAAGGGGGGTGAACACCTTACTATGCCACTCCTGGCTTTGTGTCTCTGACTTCAAGCCTGTAGGTGCAGCAACATCTTGTCAACCTGCCTTTCGAAGGGGAGCACCTGTGTGGACTGTAGGTTGACAATATGCTGATGAAAATAAAAAAAATACTAAAAATGCAAAGGCAGCTGGCAAGGGATGGATCTAAAGCCACTTCCCCAGAGCCAATCCAATCCTACTAGTGGCAGCAACAGAGTTATCACCAATAGAGTGGCAGAGATTACACACATGGCTCCTTTAGTGTGGAAGAGGTGTGGCGCAGTGGCCAGGGTGGCTGACTCCAGAGCACCGGGCTCACGGTTCGTTCCCTGGGGCCAGCGGCAACTTAGCCCAGAACCATGTGACTCCGGGCAATAGCTCGCCTAATCTTCCCAACGGCCCCCAGTGCCTTGAGACCCTTCGGGGGGGGTTAGTTCGGGCTTAAAAAATTCTGGTTCTTTTTTTTAGAGGGATCAGCTTCAAGAGCTGGGGCAGAGGTGCTTCTGAAAAGGGAGCCTCACCCTCTAAAAACTGTCTTTCCTCATATCCCCCGATCTTACTGCATCAGTGGGAAGAGACTTCAGAGTTTTTTTCCCCATTGTGAGGCGATCACCACAGATTGATGGGTTCTCTTCATCATTGAGCACGGCTACTGCCTGGAACTCATTTCATCCACACCAAACATCCTACCTCCACTCACACCCTCAGCCCAGAACATCTCAAGTTACTACAAGAGGAGGTTCAGGCGCTCTTACTCAAGGAAGTCATAGAGCCAGTGTCCCATCAACACCAGGACAAACATGTCTACTCCTTAAACTTCCTCATTTACAATAAGGATGGCTCTGCAGGCCAATCCTTGACCTCCGGCCTCTCAAAAGATACATCCTGTCTGAACATTTTCACATGCAGGATGTCATCCCCCTGCTGCAGCAAGGTGACTTCCTGGCCACTCTAGACCTGAAGGATGGCTACTTTCACATAGCAAATCATCAAGTTCATTGGCGCTACCTGCGCTTCATGGTAAGTGCCCATCACTACCAGTTCAACGTTCTATCCTTTTGTGGCACAGTGGCCCCAAAGGTCTTCACCAATTGTCTAGCAGTGGTTGCCGGCCACATCAAGAGGGGGAGGAACTCATGTCTTCCCCTACCTAGACGACTAGCAGATCAAGCGTGCAAGCGGAAAACACCCAGGTTGCAATTTCCCTCCTGCACAGCCTGGGGTTCACAGTGAATGCTACCAACTGACACTTGGAGCCACTCCAAGTCCAACCTTTCATAGGGTCAGTGCCTAACGCAGTTGTGGGCATAGCTTACCCCAGCGCCCAAAGGGTAGAGGCATTTCAACAGCTTCTGCCTCCTTTTCAGCCACTTTGTTCACTCGCAACTCGCAACTGTAATGCGCCTCCTTGGAATGATGGCTCATGCATTACCATAGTGCCTCAGGAGTGCATATTAGGCCAGTGGTCATAAGCAGAGGATCAGTAAGAATATTAAGTGTTGATAAGGGGCAGGACCCATCGCTCTCTCTCCAGTGATGGAAAAACAACAGTTTGTTGCAGGGAAGGCCCTTCCAAAACCCAGTCCTATCACGATGGATGCATTTCTAGCTGGCTGGGAAGAACCTCTCAACTATATGACAGTCCAGGGTCTGTGGCCACCTCATCAGCTGGGTCTCCACATCAACCACTTGAAACTGTTAGCCATTCTCTTAGCCCTCAGAGGCTTTCTGCAGTATATTCAAGGCAAGATGGTTCTTGTGCTCTCAGACAACATGACCTGCCTACAGAAGCAAAGAGGCACACACTCCCCTCAACTTTCAGCCTTAACACTCCTAATCTGGCACTGGGTGATCAATCACCAAGTACATCTCCTACCAGAGTATCTTCTGGAAGGGGACAATGACTTTGCAGACCTCTCAGCAGGAAGCAGCAGCAACTTCATGAATGGGAAGGCCACTCACAAGACCTTTTGCCATCCCTCAAAAATGCAAAATGCCCAAACTTCACTGTTAGGTTCCCACACCCGCAGTCCTTGAGTAATGCTGTGTGGATAAGCACTTTTCCTCCTCTCCCACTTCTACTCTACGTCGTCAGGAAGCTGAGGCAAACCTCTTTCACTCTCATCTTGGTGGCTCCAACGTGGGCCAGACAACCATGGTTCTAAATCCATTTGGAAATCTCCATTGCCCCCTCATAAGAAGTTCCCCAACAGGCCGAAACTTCTCACACAAAACCACAGTGGAGTCAGATACACGGACTCCAGGCCGTTCAACTTGGCTCCTAAAGTCCTGGAGTTTGGTTATCTTGACCTACCACAAGAGTGCATGGACATACTCAGGGAAGCCCATAGGGCCACTTCATGCAGCTGCTACTAAGTGGAAGGGATTTAGCTGGGTCTGGTGGCTCAGTGGACTAAAGCAGCCACTGCAGGGGCCTGTGTTCGACCTCATGGTCTCAGGTTCAAATCCCGGCGGGACCACTCAGCCTTTCATCCATCTCAGGTCAAAAAAATGAGTACCATTGAGTTGGGTAACAATAAACATCTGTTATTCAGCGGCAGGACACCTACGGGTAATCGTGCGCTTTACAAATACAACTGTTATGTTATTTGTCTTGTAATTTTCCCAAAACCGCATAAACTGCCCTATGCCTACAGTACAAGTCAATATGTGCTATCTGCTACATCTACAAAAGGCAGCTACACCTAGCTGCTAGCGCTGCATACGTGTAGAAGAGGGACCACTCCTCACTCTTGAAAATACCTATTATCAAAGCTTTTATGGCAGGCCTTAAATGTGTCAATCCACCTAGGGTGTCCTACCCCTATCTGGAATCTCAATATTGTTCTTATGGGGAACCCTTTCGAGCCACTCCATTCTTGCCCTCTGCTGTTCCTTTCCTGGAAGGTTGCCTTCCTTGTAGCGATAATGTTTCTTCGGCGTATCAGTGAACTACAGGCCCTCGCTCTGAAGAACCTTTTTCCAGGTCCACAATGTGGCAGAGCAGTTCTTAAACAAGTCATAAACTCTTATCTAACGTGGTCTCCTTAGTCCAGCTTAACCAAACAATCGAGCTTCTAGTCTTTTTCCCACAACCTGACTCTGTAGCTAAGTGAAAACTTCACACACTTGACATCAGTCATGCTCTTATGTTTCATATATATATATAGGACCAAGTTTGTTTTTTCACGAAACACTACAGCTTTTTGTTGCCTTTTTACAACCTCGTAAAGGTAATCTAAGGCAGGGATCACCAGGTGGATTGTTCCAAAATTAATACATGAAAGCTAAAAGAACCATATCTTCCTGGCCCAGTCCTCACTTCACCTGGGCACCAGTATGGCCTTTCTGGGGAACATATCCATAGCAGACATTTGCAAAGCTGCCACACCGAACTTTCCACACAAGCTCACAAAGCATTATAGTGTGGACATTCCTACATGGCAGCAAGTAAGAGTTGGTCAAACTGTTCTTAGGACTCTGTATGCAAACTGCAGCACTTTCCACTGGCTAGCCACTGCTTAGGGGAGTACTGCTTTTCAGTTGATGCAGAGCATGTGTATCTATAGTTACAAATGCCACAAACAGATTATGTTACTTACAGTTGCGGCTGCTAAGGGGCAGCAATGGTGAGGTGGGGGCAAAAATATAAATAAAAACGGTAACATAAAAAATATTTAACTTACCTTACCGGCGGCCGAGTTTCCTCCGTCCTTCTTGCCACAATGCAGAAACAGGAAGCACCCAGGCTTCCAGACGCCTCTAGCCAATCATCATGCTGCCAATAGCAACGTCGTGATTGGTCTGAGCACCGTGGTATGGCGCTCAAATGGGAATAGGGTGCCTTTGCATATTCCTCACCAGGCTGTACAATACAGCCTGATGGGGAATATGCAAAGTGTGCATGACTGTTTGGCCAGGCCAAGACAGCTGGCCAAACCATCATGTCTACTTGGGAAGTGCCAACCACTCATGCCCTGCTCTTTGGGCATCCCAGCCCTGTTCGGCGCCACCCCGCATTTGGAGATCCGCTAGGGAAAAATAAAATGAAAATAACCTGCTGTTATTATCATTTTATTTTTCGTGGGGTGACAATAGTCCACCTTGGCTTACCCTATAAGCATCTTTTCATTGCATGTAGTGCTCTAGATTTACACGTGCCTAGCCACCTCCCTGGAAGCCATTGTTTGATACAGATATTTTCCACCTGCACAGTTCTTTTTTGATGCACACATGCCCACTGTTCTGTCCTACTCACTACTCCATACATACTCTCACCCGATGTGCCAAAAATAATCTAACAATGAAGTTGCTATTCACAACCAGAGAAAGAGTTACTGAGACATTGTGACTCAAAAGACTCCTTCAAACAAAAACAAGTTGCAAACATCCAAGCCCAACACTAGATGGCATGAGTATGCACTGCATGTGCCTCTATATCATTACATGCAGATACTTACAGGGTAAGTAACATAAATCTTAATAAATGGGAATGGGAATTCTAAAGGTATGGCCTTTGTGGATCTGCCAGAAAAATAGCCCCAATGTAACAACATTTTATTTCTTTAGAAACACAGGATAAAGTGCTGTTCAAGAAAGTGTTTTTCTTTCTTCTTCTAAAAATGGAATCTACAAATATTTTGCTGTGTTACGATCACCCTCTCCCAGCTTTCAGGAGTTTAGAGAACTTTTGTTTACCACAGGTTTTGCAATTTTCCAAGAGTGAGTTGAGTTTTCCCATTTTTTGTTGTTTCTTCTTACTTGCAGTCCATGGTGGAAACATATGTGAAACTCATGGATTAACCTGGAAACCTATACGTTTCTGAAAAGTAGGCAAAATCCAGAATTCACTAAGAGCTCATTTGTGGACATCGCTCATGGTTTTCCGAAGGCAACTAATAATTGAAATCAGAAACTAATGAAAATATGTAGTAAAAAATTTAAATATGTGACCTTTTTAGCTGTAATTTTCTGGACTTATGCCGACTGACAAAACTAATACACAGTTACATCTGTTAAACGCTTCTGGTCTCAGGTATATATAGTGTTGGTGCAAAAAAACATGATACCTCTAGCCAACAACTGAGCTCCAACTTGTAATGATTTTTCATTGCGAACTGACGCAAGCATTCAATCATATGGTAAAATCTAATGAATGAAAAATGGTGTGATGCAGCGATCTCATACTTACTTGGAGATCTAGCAACATGATGCTCCGGCAGTCCAATTAGTCTCTGTGTCACCCCTAGAAAAGAGAAAGGAGAAAGTTAAACAAGACCTGAAAGGAAGGGGGCAGTTGAAAAAGAAGGACAAACAGGAAATAGTGAAGGTGGGAGCAATAAAAGGGGAAGACAGACTGTGTTTCCTTACAACAGAACAGTGAGGAGACCGCAAAAGACGCACACCTTAGCACAGTACTGGAATGGGATCCACACTACAGGCAGTATGCATAGAGCAAGAAAGGAGTCCTGCATCCCAGCAAAATATGATGACAACAGGCTTTACTACATTACAGTGGAAGTAGACTACAGACCCGCATGAACCTCAGGCCAAACAAGAGTGTGGAAGAGACAGAGAGTACTCGCCAACCCACTTGGCACTGCACTATTGCCCCACCACAGCCTTGGAGGCTTGTATTATTTCCAAGTGTGTCTTCCACATCCAAAATGGGTTGACTGAAGTGAGTCCTTCCATTGGGGGGCTGTTTTAGGTCATGACCCTAGTGAGGAAGCAGCAGGATTGGAAAAGGCTTTTTTGCATGTCAGACCAAGCCAGAGAGTTTGTAGGGAGCAACGGGTTGTGAGTTGGCCCCACTGGACTTAAGTTATTGTTTTGAAGTCAATGTACCCCCCTAAGAAGCTAATTATAAATGGGGGGACAAATCCTAGTGAACCAAGGGATAGCATTACCCTAAATAGAAAAGAGAAATGAGAAAGATATAAAGAAAAAAGGGGAGAATTAGATATAGAAAATTACCGTGTATTTTTATACTTGCCTGAGACATTCATCTTTCCGATGGGCATTATGGAGCCAGCCTATTCCATGCAAGGCAGTGGTGGTATTCTGGACCTAGGTAGATGAAAGGGCAGCCAAAAGCAATAAAGAGGGAAACCTACCCCATGATATGAGTTGTTTAGAAACTAGGAACAATAAGGAAGAACTGTACAAATATACCTCGTTTATTAAATCTTTTGTAGTAGCCCATTTTTATGCCCTGCTGACCCTCCAATAATTTCAACAGTCATTGCTTCTTTGGAGTTTACCTAACAGAGAAGTTTATTGTTTTGTGTTTTGAATGTATGACAGTGTATGTTAATAAGGTTTTAGAAGGTTCAGGGATATAAGAACTGTGGAATTTTAAAAGCACATTCATAATCGTGTCAAAGCAGCCCGTATCAGAGTCAATCTGTTGAATTCAGTAAAGTAGGCATGGTTATTAGGATGTGAGAATTCCTGCTATTTTGTGGCAATTTTGGGGTCTTGGACGACTGAACGTTGAATGGCTATTACTCAATTTAAACTTTCTAGTTATTCAGGAGGATAGAATTGCTTGTAAATTAATTTCCATTGCATTACTAGAGCTTTTCAGTTGTAAATGAATTTTCAATATATAATAAACTAAATATTTTCATGCCCCATCCCACAATTTGCACCATAGGTCAGCAATATCACATAACATATTCATGGGAAGGCATTACAGTTGTGGGTCAGTAAATCTTATTCATAGACCTCTGCCCTTGTTTACCAATAAGCTGCCAGTGCCAGCAATAGTTAGTCTCTTTGTAGCTGGTAAGAAGATAGTAGTCAGTCTACAGTAGGAATATGAATACACTTTCAATGGACCCTCCGCCAATCAGAGGCAGCAGTATCCTGAGGGTTGGCCGTACATCAGCATATGTGAAAGTGGCACATTCCCTGGTAGTCGTTAGGTGCAATAATAGAGCATAAATATCACATGGTAGGCCTGAGTATGCAAAATCAAAGCAGAATGTCACAGCAGACCATCCATGAGGCACCTTTGACTGAACAGTTACTGTATGTTAATCAAATCAACCAAGTAGTGGTGTCTGCCAGAACTCCTGTCACCTGACTGATTGAACTTTATTAAAAATCCAGTAGCATTTCTCTGTGGCCATTCAGACACATGTTGTAATTTGAAGTTCTCCAACTGTAGGAATAAGGACCAGTGCATCAAATCAGGTTTTCACCTTTCCTGGCCATTAGCCATTGAGATGTTGTGGTCCATTTACACTCTTAAGGTGGCTCTAAACAAATATGGAGCTCAAAGAATTACAACTCACGGCCTATTTTTGCTCTGTAGAAAAGAGACAATGACCAGAGAGAGCCATCTGATGCTCACAGCCTTTAGCATTTAAGATAGTGTGTCTTCAACTCCTCCTTTATCACATTTTGTAGTAGTGTGGATTTTGAGGGTCTTGTCAAACTTAGGCTGTTAAGTGATTCCTGTCACTCTCAGGTCTACATTACTCTTTCTGTTGCTTCTTAGAGGTTTAGGCAGTCATAGGAGCAACATTAGTCTAATAGATCTCCACAAAAATCCTCTAATACCTTTTTAAAACCTTAGTATGGATAGTGGGAATCTCCCAGTAAAGCACAGACTATGCTTTCTGCATTCAGGAATAACTTCTTGCGTTCCACATCTGGTGTTCGAGCCAGACAACCAAACTCTGACCGCTCTTGCACTTGGATGCATTGATTGACATAAGGTAGAGCAGGTGTTCCTTCTAACTAGAAATAAACCCCAATATGTCATCTACATATGGGGATGCAGAAGTTGCTTAGTCCAGATAGGATCCTGCTCACTAGCCTTAGGAAGGCAATGCCTCATTCTGAAGGCCTAAAGGCATCACCCAGACTCTGTAAAGGCCAACTGGTTCACAGAATACTATTTTCTCGATCGTTCCAGTACTGGGAATAATTTTCCAATAGTCACTAAGATCAAAGATGCTCAGGAACTTTGGGGTACCTTTTTTTTTCATGAACTCATCCATTCTTGGAAATGGCTACAGACCAATCTTTGTCACTGCATCAATACCTCAGCAGTGGTTGCACAATGAGAGCCCATGGCCTCTCCAGAACCAGTATGACTAGACTGTCCCAGTCCCTTTACTTAGAGATCTCTGGTATATGAGTCCGGCAATTGCATCTTAGCTACTTCAGATCTTTTTGGCAGCCCTGGACTTTGTCTGATAGTGTGTACATTCTTCTCTTACAGAAAGACTGTTCCCCAGTATCTGTGTCACATGTGTGTCAGCCTATGGGTCATGGAGAATAGTCTGTTTCACTCCCTCTGCAGAGCAATCCTTCTCATCTCTTTGTACATGGACGAGGAGGAGCTCAGCCACTTTCATGATCAGTGTTTCCGTGCCATGTTTAAAACAAGCAATGACAGTCTTTTGTTTAGTCCAGTGATGCAGCAGAAAGCTTAGAAAGTTGTATCTCTATATAACAGGGCCCATAAACATATTACCGTACCAAATTATTCATCATCCCAATTAACCAACCTTGGTCCTCCAATAGATCTTTTTGTTGAGCCTACAGGGACTTGGATAATTAGAGAACATGAAGTAATTTCCTTATGAGGACCTGGAATAAAGAAATGCTAAATACATGAAATACATGCCCATTTCATCACCAATACGCAGGTGTCAACAAATCCACATGCCTTAATTCAAGAAAAAGTTTAAACTCTAAAAATAACGCACAAACAAGAAAGATTACTCATGTATTTTCATTTCCTGATCAGATTTAATAGCAGTTAATTAGTACAAATAGCCAAACAATACAATACAGATTCAATAGGAACATTTGCTGGTTGCCTAGAAAAAGAGAGAAAAACATGGTAAAATAGAGATTTTCCGTTTAGATCATACAAACCAAATATGATCGTGATATTGTCTATCTTCGATAGAGATCTGATTAAGCCAGAACTGACGCACAGCGTGCTTACAGAAATAGTCAGTTAACCCTTTAGCTAAAAGGTTATTTCCTGCTCAACCTTACCAGCCGGCAAAGTGCAGGTTCCAGAACAGTCAGGAAATTTCAGTTCAAAGGTTTGGCATTCAGGGAAAATCAGAGGTCAGTCCGGCAGCATGCCAGGCAGGGAAAATGGAAAATGACAGCCTGCCCCAACTCCTTCTCCAAGGAGCAATTATACTTCCAAATGTTTACAGTTTATACCCAGAAAGTATCTTTTCCATCAGCCCATATGGTTTCCATTGGTTGTTCACGGTGGGCTGCTCATGGTGTGATCAATACCTCACAAAAAATCCAGAAGCATTATATAATCCTTTTGCAAATTCAATAAGTTACAATTATATTATACTGCCATCCTTTTCTCGCAAGTAAGAAAACTTCATTTTACTCACAGTCTGTCCGTTCCCAAGAGCTCTCTCAGGATTTGCAATAGCATTGATACATTTCTGTCAAATGTGTTGCTAAATCAAAATTGAGTCCATTGTTGAAAAATATAGAAAATAAACTTCACGAAAAGTTCTCAAAGTATCTAAAGTGACTATTTCAGGTAGACTCTGCCTTTTGAGCATGAAAAACAGAAAAGCATCTAAAAGCCTACATGACAATTGCACTCAATCATTACCACGTTATGATTAATATAAAACACACATTAATATTTGTAGTTTTGATTTCCTTAATTAGTTTAATCATTATTCTTCTTTAAAAGGTTATGTGTCAATATTAGGCACTACTAAAACAGGCATTTGCAATGCAATAGGTCTCGCATTTGAGAAAGTTAGAGCTAATTGCGCTGTAAATGGTATTTTTTTTGTTTGTAACGGACGGAATGTATGTTGTTTGTAGCGGAATTATGTGGTTTGAATTTGAATTGTTAATTGCGGAATTGTGTGGTGTGTAGTGTATTTGTGTATTTTTGGAATATATGGAATGGTGAATAGATAGGGATGAGAGTTGTATAAAATAGATAGAAAGTAAGATTGAGAGTGCTAGGTAGTTTGTGTATGAAGTGGTGAATGAACTGTAGATAGAGTAGTAGAAAGAGTGTGTGAGAAAGAGAGAATGAATGGGAGAGAAGGTCAAAGGGGCATAAGGAGTCTGCGCTTGTGTACGCAGAAGACACCGAAAGAGGAGGAGGAGAGTTGCGGTTTGGATTTTTTGAAAAGTGATGGTAAAGAAACTGGGCTGAAAGGCCTGAAGTGAACCAATATGAGAAATGCTGGATCACTATGTGCAGTGGAATATGTGGATAGTGAATATGTGGACTCATGTGTAGTGGCATTGTGTGTTGTGGAGTGGCATGTAATGAGTGGAATTATGTGGCGTGATGTTGAATTATGTGATATGATGCAGAGTTATGTGGTGTGGACTGGATGCATGTGATGTGTAGTGGAATTTTGGGTTGTGGAATGGAATTTTGTGAAGTTGAATTGTTTTACGTGGAATTGTGTGACATTGAGTGAAATTCTGTTGAGCACAATTATGTGGCATGGGGTGGAGTGTATTTATGTGGAGTGTTGCTATGTGCCATGGAGTAGATTGATGTGGAATGTAATTATGTGGTATGGAGTGGAGTGTAAATATGTTGTGTGGTATGGAATTGTGTGGCATTGAATTGTGTGGTGTGGCATTGGGTGGATTTGTGCGGCATGGGGTGGAATTATGTTGAGTGTAAACATGGGGCACACTCCAGAGCTGAATTTTGTTGAGAGTAATTATGTGTTTTGGAGCCTAGTGGATATATGTGGAGTGTAATTATGTGGCATGAAGTGTAAATATGTATTTTGGAGTGTAATTATGTGCTGTGGAATTATTTGCAGTTGAACTGTGTTGGAGTGGTATTATGTGAAGTGGAAATATGTGACATGGAGTGAAGTGGAAATTTGTGGAGTTCAATTTGATAAATTGTCATTATGTGGCATGTAGTGGAGTGATGTGGAGTTGAATTGAGTGGTGTGAAATTATGAGCTATTAGTAGCTATGTGGCATCACAAAGTAACAGGCAGGTTGCAAAATGATGCATAGTTTGTACCCACTATTTGAGACCTGCCTCTACCTTCATTAGTCCCCTAATCTTTGCTTCTCAGAGAGAGAAAAATGTCATTTTATACACATCGCTTTCCCTCAGTTGTCAGTCTTGTAAGTGCTTGGACAGAGGCAGTATTAAGTGCATCCCAGCATCAGCCAGTGTGGTTTCAGGTGCCTGGTAGGTAAACCTGACTCAGTAACTGAAACTCTGATGGCATTTATGTTTTTGGAAGTTTTATAAAGTGCTGCAAACCACCCTGAGGCAGCCTCGGAGCACTCTAGGATAAGATGCAAGCCATGGTATAGATGCAGACTATTGCACGAAAAGTAGACGCCTGGAGTAGCACCCCAGGGGTTAACAGTCCAGCACCTTTGGGAAAATATCTATTAAGCCGGGAGAGGTGGGGGGCAAAACTTTGCTCAGAGTTTTGCTTTCTGCGCTATGGTTTCTGAAGGTTTACTTTCCACCTCACATTCCAAATTATGGAAAAGTAAACAGGAATATGTATTGAACTGAAACAGCACAGGGTGCTGGCGTCCAATCAGACGCCACGGCTACTGCTATGCAACAATTAACCCACACACCACACTGAGTCATAGTACAAGCAGTTTTAGGGCTGCCAGACAGGCAACAAAAGGCCATTGTCGCTCACCGTCAAAGTACTTGAAACAAAAAACACAGACTATAGAAAACAAACGAATGATTAAAATATGTAGAAACAATCGCAATGGACCGCACTCCGCTAGCCCCTCCTCCGGGTCGCCCCAAGGGAAGCTGGTACATGAAGTTCTTGAGTGGTTCACCCCAGTGGGTGCAAGTAAGTACTTGTTGAACTGATGATCTCTGATGGAGTTCTTGAGTGGTTCACCCCAGTGGGTGCAAGTAAGTACTTGTTGAACTGATGATCTCTAGACCCGATACATGTCCCGGGTTTTAAAATATCGCCCGAGACATGGCTCGGGTTTCGGGATAACTTCCCTCATCAGTAGAGAAAATAGTTAGGGGTGGAAGAGAGGGCCGCCAAGCAACCGTCAAAGGCCTCAGTGCCCGCACAGGCACACAGGTGCGTCGTCCAGGAGCTCGTCAGCTCAAAGCTCGAGGGAGCCATTTTTAGAAACAATCGCAATGGACCGCACTCCGCTAGCCCCTCCTCCGGGTCGCCCCAAGGGAAGCTGGTACATGAAGTTCTTGAGTGGTTCACCCCAGTGGGTGCAAGTAAGTACTTGTTGAACTGATGATCTCTGATGGAGTTCTTGAGTGGTTCACCCCAGTGGGTGCAAGTAAGTACTTGTTGAACTGATGATCTCTAGACCCGATACATTTCCCGGGTTTTAAAATATCGCCCGAGACATGGCTCGGGTTTCGGGATAACTTCCCTCATCAGTAGAGAAAATAGTTAGGGGTGGAAGAGAGGGCCGCCAAGCAACCGTCAAAGGCCTCAGTGCCCGCACAGGCACGCAGGTGCGTCGTCCAGGAGCTCGTCAGCTCAAAGCTCGAGGGAGCCATTTTTAGAAACAATCGCAATGGACCGCACTCCGCTAGCCCCTCCTCCGGGTCGCCCCAAGGGAAGCTGGTACATGAAGTTCTTGAGTGGTTCACCCCAGTGGGTGCAAGTAAGTACTTGTTGAATTGATGATCTCTGATGGAGTTCTTGAGTGGTTTACCCCAGTGGGTGCAAGTAAGTACTTGTTGAACTGATGATCTCTAGACCCGATACATGTCCCGGGTTTTAAAATATCGCCCGAGACATGGCTCGGGTTTCGGGATAACTTCCCTCATCAGTAGAGAAAATAGTTAGGGGTGGAAGAGAGGGCCGCCAAGCAACCGTCAAAGGCCTCAGTGCCCGCACAGGCACGCAGGTGCGTCGTCCAGGAGCTCGTCAGCTCAAAGCTCGAGGGAGCCATTTTTAGAAACAATCGCAATGGACCACACTCCGCTAGCCCCTCCTCCGGGTCGCCCCAAGGGAAGCTGGTACATGAAGTTCTTGAGTGGTTCACCCCAGTGGGTGCAAGTAAGTACTTGTTGAACTGATGATCTCTGATGGAGTTCTTGAGTGGTTCACCCCAGTGGGTGCAAGTAAGTACTTGTTGAACTGATGATCTCTAGACCCGATACATGTCACGGGTTTTAAAATATCGCCCGAGACATGGCTCGGGTTTCGGGATAACTTCCCTCATCAGTAGAGAAAATAGTTAGGGGTGGAAGAGAGGGCCGCCAAGCAACCGTCAAAGGCCTCAGTGCCCGCACAGGCACACAGGTGCGTCGTCCAGGAGCTCGTCAGCTCAAAGCTCGAGGGAGCCATTTTTAGAAACAATCGCAATGGACCGCACTCCGCTAGCCCCTCCTCCGGGTCGCCCCAAGGGAAGCTGGTACATGAAGTTCTTGAGTGGTTCACCCCAGTGGGTGCAAGTAAGTACTTGTTGAACTGATGTTCTCTGATGGAGTTCTTGAGTGGTTCACCCCAGTGGGTGCAAGTAAGTACTTGTTGAACTGATGATCTCTAGACCCGATACATGTCCCCTAAATGCAACACATACTTTTTTCTTTTTTACACATCGTGGCATAGGCGTACCCGCCGTCGCCACTACATTCACCACAGTCCTTTGGGGCAACTTGCTGGTGTGACGAGCAGTGTGCGACCAACTTGTGTTCAAATTATTACGGCTCCCGTGAGCTATCGGGCTGACGAGCCCTGGTTCTGCACCTGCGCGCCATGAGAGGTATTTGACCTGTTTTAATTACATTTTGGCAGTCCACTCGGCACCCCTTTACATTGTCCTGCTCCCTGCTGACGAGAGGCAACTACCTCGAAACACGTGTCCAGGGATGGCCAAATGCAACACATACTTTTTTCTTTTTTACACATCGTGGCATAGGCGTACCCGCCGTCGCCACTACATTCACCACAGTCCTTTGGGGCAACTTGCTGGTGTGACGAGCAGTGTGCGACCAACTTGTGTTCAAATTATTACGGCTCACGTGAGCTATCGGGCTGACGAGCCCTGGTTCTGCACCTGCGCGCCATGAGAGGTATTTGACCTGTTTTAATTACATTTTGGCAGTCCACTCGGCACCCCTTTACATTGTCCTGCTCCCTGCTGACGAGAGGCAACTACCTCGAAACACGTGTCCAGGGATGGCTAAATGCAACACATACTTTTTTCTTTTTTACACATCGTGGCATAGGCGTACCCGCCGTCACCACTACATTCACCACAGTCCTTTGGGGCAACTTGCTGGTGTGACGAGCAGTGTGCAACCAACTTGTGTTCAGATTAAAATATCTAGGCAAGGAGTGTAAGGCGTATACTTTTACCTAAAATGTGCTCTGTCTCTAGTGCATTTCGTTATTCAGAGATTGATACATTGAGCAGGAACATTAACTCATAATTCTCACATTCAACTTATTACTGTCTCTCACCCCTAGAGAGTGTTTTGCATGAAGAATATTCACATTAGACACAATCATGCCACAGAAATCGCAGCTATTGTTTATGCCCCTAAAGAATAAATTCCTCTCAAGCTGACAAACAAAAACTTCAGCATGGAAAGGATCTGTGACATGTCCAAACCCGAGAGAGGTTTTGTTTTTCCCAGTCCTATCCAAATTAGGGTCGGGCCTTTCGAATTACTTTTAGGGGGAGGCTGCGCTGCTCCTGCAGCTCCCCCCGAACTCCTAGATCCTTTTGCTGGTGACTCCATTCTCCTGAGGCCACCAGAAAGCCAAAACGAGTATTTTTTATCAAATAAATGCCAGCAAGCCCCGCATGGCATTATGGGTGCTCCTTGCACTCTAGCATGAATTTTAGAGCAGCGGCTCTCCAGCTGCACTGGGGAGAGCCGCATCCCATTCTTATTTGTTTCCCTTGGCCACAGCTTTTCGCATTGGTCTTACTTTTTCTCTGGGTGCAAATAAACTGCAGAATCTGTGACAAAATTGAACAGAAATATCAAACCACACAGGAGACGGTACCATTGTGCACGCTGTGAAGGAGCATAATGGCCGACCATAACAAGCATTGGCATAGCCAATAGGTCTCGCCTTTTGGACCTTGTAAGTGTTTAGCCATGCAACAGTTGTTGTTGCACCAAAGAAATTGTGCTGCATAAATAAATACTTATAAGGTCCCAAAAGCGAGACCTATTGGCTATGCCAATGCTTGTTCTTTGTAAAGAAATAGATGCTTGTTTCTATTTCTTTACTTTTGCTATAATCGCGGCACCGGCGCTTTATTTTTAACATTAAAAGTAAAACGCCGGTGCCGCGATTATACCAAAGGTAAAGAAATAGAAACAAGCATCTATTTCTTTACTTTCGCTATAATCGCGGCACCGGCGCTTTAATTTTAACATTAAAAGTAAAGTGCCGGTGCCCGATTATACCAAAGGTAAAGAAATAGAAACAAGCATCTATTTCTTTACTTTCACTATAATCGCGGCACCGGCGCTTTATTTTTAACATTAAAAGTAAAGCGCCGGTGCCCGATTATACCAAAGGTAAAGAAATAGAAACAAGCATCTATTTCTTTACTTTCGCTATAATCGCGGCACCCGCGCTTTACTTTTAACACTAAAAGTAAAGCGCCGGTGCCCGAATATAGCAAAAGTGCCTTCATGAAGTACAGTACCCGTGACGGAGACATATGGCGGCTGCGCGGGTTTACGCGCACATGCACGCAGGCTTTAGGCCAGCGGCTGCAGCACTTTGAAAATTCCCTTGCAAAAATTCGAGCAACAGCGCTGTTCTGGGCTCGACCTAAAAAGTGAAGACCCTGGGATTCATATCTGATACAAACCTTACCTGTTAAATGAATGTTATGGTCAAAGTCAATCAACAAGAGCCTCAAATCAATGCAATCGTCAAAGGTTATCAACGTGCACCGCTATGTGCCACTTAAAATATGCCAGCTAGTGTGACCTGCTCTCTGTGAATGGAGCTGATAAAGTTCTTGGTTTTGTGGTGCCTAGACTATTGTCATGAGATTTATAAAGGCTACCTAAGAAGCTTACAGACATTTTGCAGAGATTTCAAAACTATGCTGTCAGAATGCCAATAAACATGCAGAAGGACAACCTCATAAAATTTGCCTTGAAAGCTCTCCACTAGTTTCCGAAGGAGTTTAGGATTGCCTTTAGTGTGTGCTGCTTTGCTCACAATGCATCCGGCTTTCTGAAACCTCCTGGTTTGTTCAACAAGTTGTGATTGCCAAAAGCAAGTGTTTCATAATGATCATGATGAATCTGTCAAACATTGCAGGTGACAGTGACGCATATTGCCCTCTTCAACGTGACTAAGTGCATGCCCATGTTTTTGATCTTATGTGATTTAAATTAATGAACATGATCACATTTTGGGCAGTTTTAAAGTGTCATTCAATCATGAAAGCATATTATTTCTATGCCAGGTCTGGTGGCTTAGTTAACTAATGTCTCCACTGTAGGTCCCTATGTTCGACCTCCTGGTCACAGGCTCAAATCCTGGCAGGTTTACTCCGCCTTTCACCCTTCTGAGGACGATAAAAAGAGTACCATTGAGTTGGGTACCAATAAACATCTGTTAATCAGCACCAAGATTCCCTTCTGGGTAGACGTACACTTTACAAATACACTTTATGCCTATTAACGAACAGTTAGGCCAATAGGTTAGAACCAGTATTTAGCAAGCATGTGTTTGTGATGCGCCACCATTAAATCAGAACTCTGGAGACACATCAACATTTGTAGTGAGTGTCCCTGCTCATTCAGACTGGGACGCAAAGGAGTCAGTCAGACACCAATAATGAGACTGTGATTGTATAATATTAAGTGAGTCTTACCTCACTTAATTTATCTTTATGGGTAGGGCCTATTAAAGATAGAAACTTGTTTTACTTCATGAGACCTAACTGCTCAGAATGTTGTTGTGCTAGAACAAAGGCCCCATATACCTGTTAAAATGGTGTTGTAAAATACATCAACAATTTTCAGGTACTTAAAGCGGGGTTTAAAAAAAAGTGATTTGTCTAATTAATCAGTAAATGGATGGAGTGGTTTTACACAATTGAATGGAGGGTGTGAAACGTGTTTTAGAGCGGTCTGATTTATATATGATTTACTCAATTACACATGAAATAAAAAGTGTAAGTTGGTGTCTCTAACTAAGTGGCATTGATGATTTGAAAGCAAATTGTATAGATTTTGTAACTGGTTTCTTTATTGCCTGAAGACGCATAGTTTACGCAAAACACATGGGCAAGTGGTCTAACCATTTTTAATGTTTTAACTTTTATATTGTGAAATATTTACTATAAATACATAATAATTTTCTTTTGTATGATGATAAAACGTGCCTGTAGCATAGTAACTGTGATGGATGACAAGTGGCACCGACAAAACCGCAAACCTAAGAATGTGCAAACACTCTGAGAGGGTATCTGGCGTGATGACGTACACTAATACAAGCGCTTGAATATTTCGCAAGTAAACACAGTTGAATAATAAGTATCAAAGATGTCACCCAGTGCAACCACCTCACATCGATGCTAAACACCCCTGGCCTTAAGATAGAAGTGGGAGAGGGTGTGGTCTGGCGGCTAGACTGCCGACTTTGGTGCTGGAAACCAGGGTTCGAGCCTCGGGGTCGCGTCCACATTCTGTTATTCTGGGTAAATCACTGAAACTGTCCTTGTGTAACGTAACCGGTGCTCATGTAAACCGCTCCTATACCTACGGGTGGAGTTCAAGCTATATAAATCTGCATTATATAAAAAAGAAATCACAAAGGCCTGTCACTGCGAATAAAGGGTGCGAAATATTAAACTCTTCAAAGTAGTTAGAATTCCGGGAACTCTGCAAAGCTGAAATGTTCAGATAACAACTCAACTGAAAGTATGACTTTTGGGAAGCTTCCGAAATATACTTTTAGTTGAGTTGCTATCTGAACATTTCAGCTTTGCAGGTAATAGAATAAATACATTATAAATTCACCTCCAATTTAATTTACTGAAATTACTTTTTTTTTCAAACACTGGATATTGATATTTAATATCGTTACCCAAATTTAGTATTTTCTACAGTTTTGCAAATCTGATTTTTCTCAATGTGTAAATATTTATTTGGGAAAATCCGGCGCACTGATGTGCTCGCATTTGATCTTTTACTGTTGCTCTCAATCATCTAATTCCAACCATTGGTCACACTTTCTTAATGTGTTTGCGGTCCAGGGTATCGGGTGGCAAATGTGAAGAGAAGAACAAAACAAGCAGTAATCTGCTCCGCACACACGCTTTGAGAAACATGCGTGCATGAGAAGAGAGCATTGGAATGTTTGTATTTTTTTTTGTTTACTCCGATTTAAGCACAATAATCGGTCGGGTCCAACCTTTACAATAGTTGGATTCATCATGGATTTCATCAGTATGGCAATATCGGGGGTACAAACCGCTACAATTCGTTCACAAAGGAAAATGGACACTGAAATCGCATCCAAATCATATTCCCTTTCCTACCCACTTGAGAATTTCCAAGGGAAACTCACTCATCGGTCTATATAAAGCATAAGATCGGGCAACCGAAGGGATATTATTTATGTACTTTACTTTCGCTATACTCGCGGCACCGGCGCTTTATTTTTAACACTAAAAGTAAAGCGCCGGTGCCCGATTATAGCAAAAGCGCCTTCATGAAGTACAGTACCCGTGATGGAGACATTTGGCGGCTGCGCGCGTTCACGCGCACATGCACGCAGGCTTTAGGCCAGCGGCACTTTGAAAATCCCCTTACAAAAATTCGAGCAACAGCGCATGCGCTGTTCTAGGCTCGACCTAAAAAACACATTAGAGAAATAGAATCGCCAGTCGAGGCTGTGGTGAATGGAGTAACAATAACCAATTAAACAAGCACTTGTACTGTTGTAAATTAAAGCAGAATGTGATTAAGCATTTACTGAAAACATTAATGTTTCCCTTTTATCGTGTTTTCCTCATTATGTTGGCCGAAGTCCGGACTCCATTTTGTATTGGCATGCTGCCATGTGTTCGCCATGAGGAGAGTCCGACCTCTGTGTTAGTTGCTCTTGTAATCTGCCTAGTAACAGTTATAAATAGCTTTCTTGTCTATCTGGCGCATGCCCAGACTTGACCACATCTGTTATAATTAGCTTTGCTTGACCATGTTCTTTCGCGGGCTCAAGGAGTGTGTTGGCTCCGCCCATGTATTGATTCAGTATCGAGAATGACCATAAATGGTAATGTTCTTCGGCCTCATGTTGTATCCACCCACTTATGAGCCCCTCTGTTGTGTATAAAAGGGGACTGTGAACGAATGTTCTGTGTGCTACTCCATGCAATACTGAAGAGTGTTGTGTGGATTGTAGGACCACCCTTAAGGGTTAATAAACATTGTTTTTGTACTTTGCAGTTTCCGTGCCAACTTCCTTATAGATTTCGTTACAGAAGAGCGAACCCTTGTCTCTTGCGGGCCTAGCTGGGGCTTGTATTCATCAATTGGCGCCCGTCACGTGGGGCTCATCGGCGACTCGGATGCTCGAAGGACTGGTCGCGACGAAGGTGAGGAGTTTGGCCGGGGACGTGATCACTGCCAGCGGCGTCGTAGCCCTGGCATCCCGAGGTTTTTCTTCCTTCCCTTCCGAGCTGACCGTCTGGGTGGCGCCGGTCATCGACTGAGACCTCTTCTGTCGGTCCTGCCGTGAGAGCCGTTTGGGCGATTGTGGAGCTTGGCAGTTGGAACCTGGACTCTTGATTGGTAAGAACCGTTGTACGGTACTTGCTCCGAGTTTTGAAGCCTGGTCTGGCTATTTGAGTTTGATTGATGGTGACTAGTCATATTTTGAATTTGTCTTTGTGAAAATATATGCGTTGCAACACATATAGGCAGGTAATGTGGAGAAATTTCTCCAGGAGCTGTGTAAACTTTGAACGGCGCAACGATTAAGTGCCATTTTCTTTATAATATTGCATATTTTTGCACTATTCCTAGCATGCCTGCATTTAGCGCACTCCGTAAGTGGTGCTGCTGTTTTGGAAACCGGTTGAACCTCGAGGAATCTGCTCCAGCTCCCCCAGAGGGGACTCCTAATAGGGATATGTACGTGAAGCATGGTCTTTCTTCCATAATGTACAGCACGTTATGGAGGAAATACACGAAGAAGGATCCTGAGTTGCGATGGCCTTTGTATGGATCGTTTGATATACGTAAGATTGAGTATGTGGAACAGTGTATGTGTAAGCGACGTGCTCGTCAGGATATGTTTGAGTGTGTGCGATTATGGGTGAAGGAAGTGCGTGAGCGAGAGAAACGTGAGAAAGCGCTGTTTGATAAGGAGCAGCGAAAGACTGATCATATGCGAGCGCAGGAAGCGAAGCGTCGGGAGGACAAAGAGCAAACGGACAGACAAGAGAAAGAGCGTAGGCTACACGTTTCGGGTCAATATGTTGTTCGTCAGCCACTTTATCCTGTCCTTAATAATCCTGATGATGATTTTTATTTACTAGATCGCTCTCCGCCCCCTTACGTTGGCGCATCCGCTCCGCGGCCGCAAGATTCTGGCCCGGCTTCGGGTAAGGTAGACACACGGTCCATGTTATCGGCCGAGCATATGGCTGAGCTTCGGAAACTTTCCCTCCGTGCACTTAAGGGCAAGATGTCTAAGGAGGAGTTGTTCCATACTTGGGGGTCGTGGCAAGATAGAGAGAGGGTGTATTTTCTGTCTCATTTCGCAGAAGAAGTAATTGCTGCTTTCCGAAAATATTCTAGTGTCCTTGAGCCTGACGAAGTGTCTTCGGATGCCGGAGCATTACGTAATGGTGTTTTTTCTCCCCCTAAGGCTCCTGAGGCGGCTCGGCGGCTGTTTGCTTTGCGGGACGAGGTGCTGGCCCTTAGAGAGAAAGCACGTCAACAAACGGAGGAGGAGAAGCAGTCGGATTCGTCTGCAGCAGGGGGCCACCCATCCGCCTCCCAGTCAGATAAGGACGACATAGTGCATGCTAAACCAATGCGAGAGGCGGCGCCTTTGTATGTTCCTCCTAAGGGAGCAGGGACTAGCTCGGATATTAACTCCGCCGATGCAAGGGGATATTTTGTATATAATTGGGTTTACACTCCATGGCATAGGGCCGATGTTATGGCATTAAAGAATGCGCTGCCTGACCCCCGCAAGAATCCAGCGGCCATCTATGAAGAAGTCGAGGGGGCCTTGAATTCTTGCATTATGACCTTAGCGGATATAGACCTGTTCTTTGGCCTTATCCTACCGCCGGATACGTGGCGCTCTGTCCGAAAGGTAGATGATGCGGTTGCCTTCAAAGCCCGGTGGTCTGACCTTGAGGATGAGGATAGGGAACGGAAGCCCGCACAGAAACCACCCCAGAATATTTTAGATCTCCCTGCGGCTATTGTGGCTAAGTTGAAGACGATTATCCCCCCTAAAAAGATTGACTGGAATATGTTAGCTGCATGTAAACAGAAAGTTGACGAGTCAGTCGCGGACTTCTTTACGCGTTTTGAGGAGACGTTTCATGATTTTAGTGGCCAGTCGCTTACTGACGACACGGGCCGCCACCTTTTCGCGGACAAATATGTGGCTAATCTGCTACCGGCAGTTGCGGCCCGGTTAAAAGCGAGCGAGAGTTCCTGGTCCTCCGCGACGCCGACGGCCCTTCTGACTATCGCTCAGTATTATGAGCGTCAGGAGCACGAGGTGAAGGGCCAGGAAGAGAAGAAATCGAAAGATCTCAAAACCAAGGTGATGTTAGCACAGGTATATGGCCCGCCCCGACGGGGTAATAATAATAGAGGAAGGGGCGGATCTTATGGTCCCCCTTCGGGCCGATCTGATTTGAATAGGAACCAGTGTGCGTATTGCAAGCAGTTGGGCCATTGGGCCAGGGATTGCCCAGCGTTGCGTGCTTCGCGTCAGGGGCACACTCCGGGTGGCCCGAGAGGTAGAGGGGGCTTCTCGAACTTTAGAGGGAATTCCAACGATAACGTCCGTTTCGATACTGCTGGACAGCACCGAGATAGCTCAAATGTTTTCGATCACCAGCACCAGTATCATGTATCGGACATCGATCGATCGGGATATCATGATTCTCAGCATGCATAGGAATGCGTAGGATGGGGGTCCGAATCAGTTGAGGTGCCGGTCGATCAGACGGGTCCTTATGTATCGGCTGAGGTTTTAGGTTCTACTGATCAGTTCCTAGTGGATACAGGAGCGACACGTAGTGCATTGTCTAGGTACTTGGTTCCGGGGGCTCCCCCATCCGGCTCAATGGTTACATCGGTAGGGTTTGACGGTACACTCTCCCGAAGCCCTCTTTCACAGCCCCTTGCATTTAAGGTTGATTGTTTTTCTGCGCCCTGTCCGTTCCTGCTTGCCCCGTATACACGGGATAACATTATGGGCCTTGACATGTTAAAGCACTTTAGGGCTACAATTCGCTGTTCCCCTGAGGGTGTGAGGGTGATTTTAAATGACAACTACCCCCGATCTGGGCGGATGTGTACGATCTCAGAGGATGCGTTGTTGGCTACCCTCCCCCGAGCTTTATGGGCGACTTCGGACACAGATGTCGGACAAATGGTGATTCCTCCGGTCCACATTAGTGTCCAGGAGGGGGCGGTACTACCACGCCTCCCACAGTATCGTATTTCCCAGGAGGGCGAGGAAGCTCTCATACAGATTGTGCAAGATCTGATCGCAGTAGGAGTAGTGGAAGAAGTTCCCTATAATATCTGTAACAGTCCGATTCTCCCTATTCTGAAAAAGGACACGGATGCAAAAGTCTATCGGTTCATAATTGATTTGAGGGAGGTAAACAAGATCGTGATACCTCAGTACCCGGTGGTTTCTGATATCACGACGTTGCTTACCTTGGTCCCGCCTACGGCGACCGTGTTCTCAGTGATTGATTTGAAAAATGCCTTCTTTTCTATTCCCATTCACCCTGATAGCCGATTTCTTTTTGGGTTCACATTAAACAATAGATCTTATCGTTTTTGTAGAATTCCCCAGGGCTATACAGAAAGCCCTAGTATTTATAGTCAGGCTTTGAAGCGACAGTTGGACTCCTTTGCCTTACTCGAGGGGGTCGCCCTCATTCAATATGTCGATGACATCTTGTTGGCGGCTGACACCCTGGAGTTGTGTGAGAAGAGCACGTTAGCCTTACTTTCCTTTTTAGCATCCCACAATCATAAGGTGTCTAGGAAGAAGTTGCAATTCTGTAGACCAAAGGTGACTTATTTAGGTCACCTTTTGTCTAAGGAGGGGCGTGCACTCACACCAGATCGTATCCAAGTAATTTTGGACACACCAAGGCCATCCACGCAGAAGGATGTGCGTGCATTTTTGGGTCTTGTTTCTTTTTGTAGACAGTGGATATTGGGGTTTTCACACATAGCTAAGCCATTACTAGCTCTCTTGACAAAAGACACGCCCATCCCGATCCCCTGGTCAGATGAGTGTGACGCTGCTTTTCAGCAATTGAGACAGGCCCTTTGTTCAGCACCAGTGTTAGGGACCCCTGATTATGCAAAACCCTTTTCGTTGTATGTGCATGAGAAAGATGGATGTGCATTATCAGTCTTAGTGCAGATGCACGGCGATAAGCAGCGCCCTTGTGCATACTTTTCGGCTGTACTTGATCCTGTCGCCCGAGCATTGCCAGGGTGTTTTCGCTCGGTTGCGGCGACAGCTGTGTCAATACGGCAGAGTGAAGGAATTGTATTGTCCCATAAACTGTTGGTGTTAGTTCCCCATGCTGTTGATGCCCTGCTTAATCAAACAAAGACACAGCATTTGACCAGTGCCCGTTTAACGGGATATGAGTTGACGCTTTTGGCTCCTCATATTACGTTGAAAAGGTGCGTGACATTAAACCCGGCCACATTGTTGCCATACCCCGAGACCCAGCCTGAGGCGCAGAAAGTGCATGATTGTATTCTTGTGACTGAGGAACAAACAAAGGGTCGTATTGATCTCCAGGATACACCCTTTTCAGAGGTAGATGGAGAATTGTGGGTAGACGGATCTTGCCTGAAGCTACCAGATGGTACGGCTTCAGCAGCGTATGCAATTACCACGTTACAGACGATAGTGGAGACAGCACGCATACCACAGAAATCAGCTCAAGCAGCGGAACTGATAGCGTTAACACGAGCGTGTGAGCTCAGTACAGGATTGTGTGTGAATGTTTACACAGACAGCCGCTATGCCTTCGGAGTAGCGCACGATTTCGGCCTACTCTGGAAGGAGAGAGGGTTTCTAACGTCACATGGGGTACAGATAATGCATGGGGAGTTAGTCCACAACCTTTTAACTGCATTGACATACCCGAAGAGAATTGCCATTGTTAAGTGTAGTGCCCATAGGAAAGTAGTTGATAAAGTTGGAGAAGGGAATGCGTTAGCAGACCGAGTGGCACGGGAGACTGCGATGCAGCCCGGTACTACTGCCATGTATGTAGTGAAATCGCAGGTGGAGAGATGGCGTGATGCAAAGGAAGAAGTGCGAGAAATGCAAAGGACCGCTTCTGATAAAGAGCGGGAGCAATGGGCTAGCGAGGGAGAGTTGGATGATGAGGGTTGTTGGAGAAATAAGCAGATGGATAGATGGAAGTTACCCACGGCTTTCGTACAACCTATGGTTCAAATGGCACATGGGCTAGCACATGTTGGAGCTTCCGCAATTGTGAAATTGCTTACCCAAGTCTGGGAGCATCCAGAGATTGCTAGCACGGCAAAGAGGGTGGTGCAGACCTGTATGATCTGTCTGAAGTATAACCCAGGGAAAGGCACGCGAACCCCAGCAGGAGGATTTGCGACGCCCACTGCACCCTTTGAGGTTCTGCAGATGGATTACATCCAGCTTGAGCGCTGTAACAATTTGAAGTATGTTCTAGTAGTGGTTTGCGCCTTCAGTAAATGGGTTGAGGCGTACCCTGCGAAAGACAATACTGCAATGACTACAGCGAAGCTATTGCTGAAAGAGTTTTTCCCCCGATACGGCGTCTGTAGACTTCTGTGGAGTGATAATGGCCCTCACTTTGTAGCGGATGTTATAAAGTATGTCTTGAAGGGCCTAGGCATCACCCAGAAGTTCCACGCCGTGTTCCACCCCCAGTCTGCAGGACTAGTCGAGAAGTATAATGGTACGCTGAAGCTTAAGATTGCCAAAATTCAAGCTTCAACATCTTTGACTTGGCCAGACGCCTTGCCACTGGCGTTATTGTCAATTAGGTCGGTGCCACACTCTCGAACCGGCCTTACACCCTATGAGATTGTATTTGGACGCCCAATGAATATTTGGGGTCCACCAAGGCCTAAGGCTGTGTATGATGTACCTTGTGTGATGATGAGTGATTATCTGGCACAGTTAACGGATAATTTGGTTTCTATTCATCAACAGGTCCGAGAGGCGCTCCCTGATCGGTCTACCGGCGAAGGACATGGTCTCCGGCCTGGAGATCATGTAATGATAAAGGTTTTCGACAGATCGAACAGTTTGGAGCCGAGATGGGTAGGACCTGAGCAAGTCCTTCTTGCAACGAGGACGGCAGTGCGAGTCTCGAACAGGAAGAATTGGATCCATTCCTTGCACTGTCGAAAGGTACCGCCCGGATTGGTGGAGTCTGCCGTGCTGACCGATCAACGAGACATCCTAGCAGCAGAGACAGGCTGTGCTGCAGAGCCAAACGACACTGAGGAGCTCTTTCCGGACCACGCGACTTCTGGAGGAAGGCGATATCATCTGCGACCAAGGAAGTGAGGTTTCCAGTACCGGGACATACTGTCAGAACGGCCCTTGGGTTAGTGAAACGGAGAGCCGATGAGGCAAGGGGGGGGGATCAGCCCTGCATTAGTGTAGCGACACCCGTCTTGGCCCGCTGGTGAAGAAATCAACCGCTGCTCAAGGGGAAGAGTTCTGACAGACCTTTTTAGTTTCAGGAAGATATCAGGGTATTGTTTCCTTTGACATGGAGAAGAAGAAAATTCTTTGTGCGTTGGGGTTCATGCTAACAGTAGCTATCGTTGGTATAACCACATGGTTTGTGGAGGAGGCAACTCCTGCTCGAAAGACGCTTGTGTTGACGACTCCAGTGCCTGCGGAGCACTACTTTTATACGTTGCCATATCAAGAGTTGAAGCATCGACAATCCTATTTGAATAATACTTTCATTCAGATGCTGCATCACACCCACGTTGCTACGAACGCTACGAACTGTTGGATATGTGGGATGATGCCAGCCCATCAGAAGAAAGGAGGTACGCCATTCATACCACTTCCTTTCTCTCACAATGGCTCTTGTAGAGCATGGTACACTTTGCTTTTTGCCACTCGGAAACCGACAGTGGGACGATTGCTTTTCAGACTTAATAAAGAATGCCATCAGGACAAGAATGGATATCCACAAGCGAATGGGACAATTTGGGAATGGGAAGAGTACCGACCGGACAATGAATCCATCCCCTATATCTTCACGAACACCAGAGACACTGTGGGGAAGGACAAATTCGTAATCCAAGTAGCACAAGCCCAAGCGGACCTGTGTGTCCAGAGTGTGGGTTTTATCCCTGTTGGTGTCAGTGATTGTATAACTGTATTAAACATCGATGGGTTAAACGACAGCACCTTCCTAGCGTCCCATAATACCTACTTTGTATGTGGAAATAAAGGCTATTACCGTTTGCCGGCTGGGTGGTCTGGGGTATGTTATGTATCATTCCTATTACCTCCTGTATTCTTAGCACCTGCGTCATATCATAAGGATTTGAAATTGCTGAATAATGTGACTGTTAATAGATATAAACGTACTTTATCGATTAACGATGTGGATCAAACTGATACCAGCTTGCAACAGTATATTGATTTTAACTTAGGACTGTTCTTCTTTGTTGGAGCCGCTTTGAATAGCAGGAAGATCCGAAGATTAACGAGAGTGGTAGAAGCTGTGACTAATCAGACTGCTGCTGCTCTTGGGAATCTTACGGAAGAATTACAAATTACTAGGATTGTTGCATTGCAGAATCGTATGGTATTGGATGTAATGCTAGCTGATCGAGGAGGAGCCTGTAAAATTATTGGAAGTAGCTGCTGTGTGTTCATCCCTGATCATACGCCGTCTGTTTATAGCGCCATTAACAAACTGCATAAAATAGCAGCTGAAATCCACACAGAAAACGGCACTTGGTCCTTTTCTGGATGGTTTTGGGCGTTGGTTACTGCCTGGGGTTGGAAGGTTCTAACTGGTCTCTGTATTATTGTAGCAATTCTGTTCTTTTTCTGTATGTGTATTCAATGTGGACCATTGTGCTGTTCCGTATGCATTTCATTCTGCATTCCAGATAAGAAAGCTATTGCCGATGTTGCCCGCCAGAAGGGTCTAGCTAAAGAGGTTAAAGGAATGATGATAATTGACATATACGATGATTATTCTTGGAAACCAGATGTCTTCAGTAAATGCTGAAAGGGTCGTCTGTTGTAAATTAAAGCAGAATGTGATTAAGCATTTACTGAAAACATTAATGTTTCCCTTTTATCGTGTTTTCCTCATTATGTTGGCCGAAGTCCGGACTCCATTTTGTATTGGCATGCTGCCATGTGTTCGCCATGAGGAGAGTCCGACCTCTGTGTTAGTTGCTCTTGTAATCTGCCTAGTAACAGTTATAAATAGCTTTCTTGTCTATCTGGCGCATGCCCAGACTTGACCACATCTGTTATAATTAGCTTTGCTTGACCATGTTCTTTCGCGGGCTCAAGGAGTGTGTTGGCTCCGCCCATGTATTGATTCAGTATCGAGAATGACCATAAATGGTAATGTTCTTCGGCCTCATGTTGTATCCACCCACTTATGAGCCCCTCTGTTGTGTATAAAAGGGGACTGTGAACGAATGTTCTGTGTGCTACTCCATGCAATACTGAAGAGTGTTGTGTGGATTGTAGGACCACCCTTAAGGGTTAATAAACATTGTTTTTGTACTTTGCAGTTTCCGTGCCAACTTCCTTATAGATTTCGTTACAGAAGAGCGAACCCTTGTCTCTTGCGGGCCTAGCTGGGGCTTGTATTCATCAGTACAGTGTTCAAAGAAACATAAAACAGACTCCCCTGGTAAGTAAACAAAATGGTGATATTGGAAAAAAACGAAAGAACAAACAAGTGGTGTGTAAACACGCACTTTGAACTTACAGTCATTGCTTAAGAGAAGCTGCAACTGCGGACTCCACAGCCTACGAGCCAGAAACGGTTCATACTTCTGTTTAATACAAAGCTTTTGCTTGCCATTATCACGCGTGAAAACATACATTGTATGCGGCAAAGCTCAATCTCTGGATTTAATGATTGCTCTTGCCAAATCTCTTTGGTTTAAAAAAAAAATGAGAGCCAAACGGAGTATCTTTCTGTCCTATAGCACTGGGGACCCCTTATGGATAAACCGTAACAGTGACAATAACAACAAGGAAAAGGTGCAGTAACACAGGCTGTTACTAGGTGTCCCTGTGGGTGCAGTGTCTTATGTTCATAATAGAGGTTGTTTATAACTCCACAGGGACACCTAGTAACAGCCTGTGGTAATGCACCCTTTGCTTGCTTTGTGGATGGGGGAGACAGCGCCAAAGCCGAAGGAGTTGTGGGCATGGGAGCATACATTTAGTAATAGCGAAAGATAATGCGTTTGAGAAAATGAGAGACAAGGCTGATGGCAGCAGTGGAATGTCAGGAGGGCTGCGGTATGCTTTTGCCTGACAGATCCGGTATTCTGGTAGATGGCAATGTCTTTCTATGTAATAAAAGTGCGCCGCATTCATCCTCATGAGTTGCCTGCATCCGTGTTACCGAGAACTCTGCAGTCACGAAGTCTGTCTTCTCTGGTGTTTTGTGCGTTAGTGCGCTAACTTCTTTTGGGTCAGGGTGCCTTGACTTAGAGCAAGGGGGAAGCTGTAGGTAGTTGGATGTGTTTCTTATGAACAAGGGTACCCCAATATACGAACCTGGGGTGGTACAATGTGGAGAGAGACACAATGGTTCTTAATGGCCTAAAAAGGTCCAGAATAGAAAAACCTTGAAATGGGTAAGAATTTTCATAAAGGTTTTTAGAACTTGATTTATGAAAGAGAGCGATAATTAATATAGAACAGGGACAAGAAGGTCAAGATATGACAGATATTTATTATACAAAAAGGTAAATTCAAGTTCTCACATATTCAGTGACAATAAGCGTGACATAAAAAGTGAAGGTGGACTTTAAAGAAGACATCGCATTGACAACAAGTGTTGAACCACTTTCTTTTTTAACTTAATATGAAGGGTTCATGTTGTAAGCGGTCAACGACGTTTCGAACTCAGTTAGTTGAGTTCATCTTCAGGACAATAGTGAGCAGCTAGAATCTAGAAAGCAAAATTGCAAAGTATAAGTAAACCATAACCTTTTTGTATAATAAATATCTGTCATATCTTGACCTTCTTGTCCCTGTTCTATATTAATTATCGCTCTCTTTCATAAATCAAGTTCTAAAAACCTTTATGAAAATTCTTACCCATTTCAAGGTTTTTCTATTCTGGACCTTTTTAGGCCATTAAGAACCATTGTGTCTCTCTCCACGTAGGTAGTTGGATGGACACGCACAAACCGCCATCTTGTGCTGCAGTTATTATGTTCTCGGCTAGAACACCGTTCATTCCGCACCTGAACTCCTAGCATGTATCACACAACACAAGCCCACCCTCTCAACCCACAACAGGCATGCAGGAAGCGTTAGCGAAGGGTCCCTTTTAATAATAAATAAACCAACGCTTTAAGTGCGGAGGTAAGGAAAAACGAGAATGCGCAAGGAGAAAAGGAGAAATGCGCATGCGCAGGCATCTGCGCATGTGCATTTGCGTGAAGAAGTTACCATCCAGCAAGAAGAGGGAGCCCCGGGACGCCGCACTGAAGGTAAGGTGGTTTATTTACCTTTAACCTTCTTTAAATTATTTTAAAATGAGGGCGGGCGGGAGGCGGGTGGCGGGCAGCTCTGCTTCGCTGCGGCGTGTGCGTAGCGCTGCCTGCTACGCCTACTTCATAAACGGCGAAGCAGGCAGCGCTATGTGCACTCCGTGGGCGAATCTGAGCACGACGCCCAGGGTTAGAAACTTATCATTCTGAAGTTCATGTTTTTATCACATAACATTAGAGTAAGCTGCAGGATTACATACTATTGATTATTTTTAAATTAAGCATTTCAATCATTTCAGCTGCTTTATGTAAACATTATTTCATTTTGATACGTTTTAAAAGTTATCGTCAGCACACTTTCTATGTTAATTAAGTTTAGTTTCTCAAAACACGTGATTACATGCAGAGGTAAATAATCATTGTTTCTCTCTCTTTGTTTACATTTTCACATTTCCATGTTTCAAACACTTCTGCATGCTTTTATGATGCAGTATGAAATCTCACGTTTTTCAACTTAGCCAGTTTACATGATTTAAATAAAAAATAATTGTTGTAAATCTCTTTTAATAGTGAGAATTGATAGAGGCAACTGTCATTTAACATTTATGCTCAATCACCAGTCTTCATTGGATTCTTGCTGTCACAAAAGTTTTCTACGCCTTGTCCATTATTTAGACACATAGCACATGGAAAACTGTTCTTCATGTAAGCAATCTTAAATTATGTTTCCATCCTCTTTTTTCCAATGCAAATAGGCTGCACATGAAACAAAAGCTAAAGGCCATGCCCACCAGGATGTGCTAGTTCTCTGTAGTGTCAGGAAGGTAAAAGTGACAGTTATGTTTATCCCTGATTTAAAGGTGAGCCAGAAGAGACTTGGTCTGTTTTCCTTACATGCTAATATTCTAACTAGTCAGGCAGGCCATTCAAACTCAACTTGTATATCAATGCAGTGGCAATAGAAATACTATAAGAGCTGCTTAGTACCCGATGTGCTGGCTGCAACAGGATCTTCTGGTGAGACTGGGGTACTATCAGCCTCTTACTTGCCCCAGGTTCTAGATAATAGTTCTCTTTGTACAGCTTCCCAGGCTGCCAAGCAACACAGAAGCATCCCACTTTCCTGCTCTTTGACTGGACAACGAAAATTTCCACAGCCCTTTCAAAGAGGGACACACTTCCTATGCCCTCATTCGCATAGACTTGCTGGGACCTCATGAGGAAGCTACTCATCCAGTTCAGGCAGGTTCCATTCATCCATCGCTTTTTCCCCTGCAAGCAGGTTTTCGGTGTGTGTTCAGAATAGAAAAGACAACAAAAACAGGCAAGAAACATTTACCGAACATGGGTTGCATGAAGTCAAATGGTGCTGCCTGGTTTTTTGGGAGAAGATCAAATAACAGTGTTGTACTGGTACAGAAAGTTACTCTTTTGCCCCTTTTTTCAATGAAGGTGTTCACTCTATTTCTTAAAGGACTATAACACGGTGCAGTCATACCACTTTCCAAAACCTTTCTTCACAGTCAATAATATGTACACAAGGATAAACCATACATGCCAACAGACATGATTCAGGCGAGAGACTCCCGATTTTGAATGCCAAAAATTGCTTTATTTTAGCTGTCACCTGACTAGAATTGTCTGTGCTTCAATGTAGAGCAACAGAGAAAATGAAGTCTCACGATTTATTTTTAAAGTCCCCTCTTCCTAGTTTTAAAATGTTGGCAAGTATGAATAACACCCAGTGCTAATATGGCGCATCTCACCCGGATTCTAAGAATGCTGTGTAAAATGCTAAATAAACGTCCGCAGTCTTTCTACAAAGATAGAGAGACCAATAACAAAAGAAAACTCCTACTTGAACAAAAGCAACCAAAAAGTTCTTTTATGGATTTACTTAAAATCAATGCAGTAACTTGGGCATAAATATTCATAAAGGTCCGTTAACGTCGGAATCCTTTATTTGGATTATATTCCCTGCACATGTAACCAAAACATGTTTCATTTAGTAAATTTCTCACAACAATGGCATCCACATAAGCAAAAAAAAACTGTAGTGAATTTGAGTTACCAAATTGCTTCAAAATGCATGAAAATGCTATTTTTATACCATAAGCAAGGAAACAAGAGTACTTTACTAAACTTCACTCAACAGTTTGCTAAAAACGGTTAATAAAATCCATATTCAACAGAGATGCATTTGCATTTAAAACACAAATCATTTGAATGGATACTCTAAAATGTGAATATGCGAATAGTGTATCATAAACATCAAGATTGTGCTGTATGGTTTTCCAGTTAACGTGTAAAAAGTGAAATCAAAAGTTTCTGAAATTTATGTACAGACATTAAAATGTGCTCGGAAACATTTATCTTGGGGATAAGAAACTATTTTACTGTAATGTTTTTAGTAACAGTAAGACATGCAATGCACGGATCTAGAAACTGCAATTGTGCCTTTGACTGTAGGTTGTCAAGATTAAGCATTTTAATCTAGGATTTCCCATTTAAGGTAATATACTCGCTGTTTGAATTGGAAGGGTTTCTAAATTGCCTACACTATGGAACTTACTCTGAGAATTTGAAGTATGTAACTTTGAATCACATTCCATAAGTATGTGAACTTCTATTGTAAATTGTCCTCAATGATAGACACTTGTCCTGGATGTCAGAGTTAAGAACTCAGGTCAGTGGTCCAATAGACCTTAGTTAAGAAAGCAGTAAAACTTGTACATCAATTCTAAGAAATGTATTTTTAGTTATATTTTTCTCTGCTATCTTGGATTTCCATATAAGGGTGTGTGGTGGTGATTACCGGTGACTTGCAGCTGCAGCCTAGACCTCCCCTAAATTGAGTTTATCACAAATCATCACTAGACTGGTGCTTCATGGAAAGATCAACTGGAGGAGTCCGAGCCGGAATCTACCCAGCTCCTGTTGGGGCCTTTAGAGATGTATAGATGAAATTATATTTGTATAACTCACTAATACTCTTAGGGCATCCTGGTATTTAGATTCATCAATGACTATGGTGAGAATGTATCATAAAAAAGCCAGGTTTTCAGGAATACTCATGTGGTAATGATCATCTCTATGTTACTACTTATTAATCTGAAAATGTTAATGTTTTTGCCCCATCAAAGACAATAAAGCCGCATTGGGTTATAAACACTGGTATAGCCCCGCTACTATCAGCTTTCCAATTTCCTAGCTGCCAAGTTTTCAGATTTTTGTTGTCTGTGCGTGATTTTTTTACTGTGAATTGGTTGACACCTTGAGTGACACTTTCTCGATGTAAGTCAAAGCAATGACCAGTATTTGAGTGCCCCTCTGTGAGTTTTCTGTAACTGTATCCAGATATATCACAACACAAACGAAAAATTCCTAAAAGAAGCCACACCTATTGGTGTTGCCAACACTTGTTAGCTGTACCAAATCCATGAGTAATAGCAATTATTTTGTTGTGAACAAATAGAATTGGAAATGTTTCAATTCTGAGAACATGAGATTGTTATGTTAAGTTATGAATATTTGTATAGGGCATGGCTGTCCGGTGGGGCGTCCCAGCACTAGCAGGGAGAAGGGGAGGTCACAGCAGCTTAATAGGTGGGGTTTTAAAAACCACGTTTTCAGAAGTTTATGGAACAGAAGGAGATTTGGTGCTGAGCGTAAGTGGATGGGAAGAGTGTTCCGAAGCCTAGCACAGGTAAAACAAAAGGATCGATCACCACTTCTCACCCTGTTGATTGTAGGGACCGTGGCTAAATGGAGGCTGAAAGATCAAAGGCGTCTATTTGGGCGGTAAGGGGAGATGATGGCTTGGAGGATGGGGGGGGGGCTTTCTTCCAGGAGGATTTATGGGCAATGCATAAAGGCTTGAATTTTATTCTGTCCGTAACCGGGAGCCTGTCTCGATTTTCAGGGCAGGTCTTGTGGACTGGCTGTTGGGGGTCATTAAGAGCAACCGTGCTGCACAATTCTGGATGACTTACAGTCTGTTTGTGGTGGTCCTGGGAGCTCCTAAATACAAAACATTTCCATAGTCGATGCAAGAGAATTAAGGCCTGGACCATGAGCCTTCTTGCCGAAAATGGAAGGAGCAGGAGAACTTTGCAGAGCATCCGCTAGATGTCGTAGCAGAATGCAGGCAATTTGGTTGTCTGATTATCAAAAGTGAGTGACTGATCTAGCCACATACCTAGACTTTTGATCTGCCTTTTGGGAGTGGGTGGGGAGCCAAGACAACTTGGCCATGCTATGCCAATGCCAGAGATCGATGGGTTGCCCAGCAGCATGAGCTCCGTTTTCTCTCCATTTAATTTAAGGGAGGAGAGTTCCATCCATTTGGCAACTCTCTCCAGGTAGGGGCCGAGACTGGTCGAGATGGATCCTGGATGGTTTAGGGCAACCACTAATTGGGTGTCATCGGCGTACATAACGATGTCTATCCTGAACGAGAGGACGATCTGTGCCAGTGGGCTCATATAGACATTGAACAATGTCAGACTCAAGGATTAGCCCTGAGGGACACCCCATTCAAGTGGGATTTTGATGGAGGAGTTATCTCCTTCAAAGACTTGAAAGCTCCTGTCTTTTAGAAAGGACTGTATCCAGGTGACGACACTACCTGATAGGGCAGCTTTCCTCAGCCTATGGATCAGGATGTCGTAGTTAACAGTGTCAAAAGAGGCACTGAGGTCCAAAAGGATAATAGCCATTGATCCGCCTTCATCCAGGATCTTTATGGCCTTTTCAACCACTGCAAGAAGGGCAGTTTCAGTCCCATGCTGGGAGCAAAAACCAGTTTGTGACGAGTGAAGTATGTTATTAGACTCCAGAAAATGAGAGACAACTGAGTTAAAATACTTCTCTAGCATTTTACTGACCCCGGAGAGGAGGGAGATTGGGCGAAAATTTCCAAGTGAATTAGGGTCCACACTGGGTTTCTTCAATAGCGCCCTCACCATGGCGTGTTTTCAGGTTTGGGGTACTAGACTGGTTGAGGTGGAGAAATGTATACGTTTCAGTAACACTGGGAAGATTGTACCCCCAGCCATACTTAAGATTGGGGAGGTGCTGGGTCATTGGGAGAGCCAGATTTAACTGACGCCCATGTATTCACTAGGGTGTCCATGTCCATCAAGGGAATTTCTCTGAGAAGCTGCTCACCAGACACGGGGTGCTCTGTAAGCCACTGATTGATGGTTGGGGTGGAGGGGAGGAAGGAGTTGTAAATATCCTTAATTTTATTGGAAAAGAACTGAGCAAGTTCGTTACAGCGTGTCTTTGAGCTGTCGGGAAGGATATCCCTGGCAGTTAATTTCAGGAGGTGTTTAACTATCTTAAAGATTTCAGGAGGGGAGTTTGAGGCGGAGGTTATTCTATTCCTCATAGTATAATGCTTGTGCCTCCTTCACTTTGGTTTGGTACATTTTATAGAGTCTCTGTAGTTTTGTTTGCTTTTTATGTCGTAGTATTTTCTCCATTTCCTCTCAAGTCTTTTGCAGATTTGTTTGTATTCATGCAGCTTAGAGGAGTACCATGGAGAGGGGTTGTTCCTGATTTTTTTTGGGATGTGTTTCCTAGGTAAAGCCAACTCCACGGAGGAGTTGATCCACTGGTTGAATTGGTCATTCGCGAACATGGGGCAGGGATCTAAGATGGGTATGATGTTTTCTAGAGCTGCATTTCAAGCGCTTCCAGCTACTCATTGTGCCAGTGTTGGGGGGAGGGGGGGGTTGATAGGTCCCACGAGAAGGGGACCAGGAAATGGTCCGACCATGGTACTAGGACTGGGTCTCTGACTGCGAGTTCATTGCAGTTGGAAAAAATGGGATCTAAAAGATGCCCTTTTTCATGAGTGGGACTCGTAACATTTTGTTTTATCTCAAGAGCCAGAAGATTTTTGGTTAGATCTGTCACTGAGGGGTCATCGAAATGCAAATTGAGATCCCCCAGTATAGTAAAATTAGAAGGAGAGCTTGCCAGCTTGGCAATGACTTCTGGCAGCGTTTTGAATAGTTGTCCATGTGATCCAGAGGGGCGATATATAAGAATGTCTGAAAAAGTGTGAGTGGATGAAAGTGAGATGGAAAAAGAAAGGTTCTCACAATTCAGAAGGATGTTGGGGGTGATGCGGCATTTAAAACTATCTTTTAGGATGATGGCAATGCCTCCTCTCCTCTCCTGTTCTGACTCAGCATTGAGCCAGGTTTCTGTAAGGAATAACACGTCATGGCATTCCTCTTGTAGTAGGATAGAGATTTTTGTGACGTGTTTAGGTAGGGATCTGCAGTTTATATACAGCATTTTGTAGACTGGGGAGGGGGCTGGGACCCGGCAGGGTTCAGGTGGAGGAGGTGGGGTATAGGAGCAGTGAGGACAGCTCAGAGTGTCCATAAGTGGACAGATGGAGTAAAGGCAAATCTTACTAGGAGATCTCCTTAGTCTTCTCAGTAGCTCCGGGGAGTATATGAGGCAGTGTGGTCTAAAAACAGACAGGGGGTGGCCCATGGCCCCGGCTGGACGGGAGCAGACAGGCTTGAATATTACTAGAAGGGGTAGAAGAACTAGAAGGGGTACCTCAGTCGCTCATGATATCCCCTTCACACCTATTTATCTTCAGTGTCTTACTCTGACACTTTTCTTCCGACATTTTTGTGAAATTCTTTATCTGGATATCTCGCACATCATATCCTTCCACGTCACCGCTGTCTTTACACTCTTTCTACATTTACTTCCTTCTATAACCACTTTCACTGTTCTTTCTCTGTCTGTATCACACACAAAGACACACACTCGCATATTCTCCCAACACTTGATTTTCCATTCCTTAGTTTGGTGCTCTCAGTATTTTCGAATTAGAATTGGCACATGCGTGACAAATGCTTTGTGCACTCTGCCGCTCTCCTGAGTGGCTACAGTATGGGCGAGCATGTAGTCAACAAATATTATGACAGTGACAGCCAATGTGAGAAACTCTTACTGACTTTAGTGAAAGCAAAGTAAACAATTTAGCTGGGCTACTGCTGATTACATAGCAATGAGACACCTCTCCTTGACCTAGGCCCAGCTTTTAATAAGTGCCTATGCAGCTCAGCAAGCATGCTGGCTGCTGTTTTTCTAGTTCCTCAGAGCCACAGTACCTGGTTGCACATAGAGATGCTATAAATAAGCATGGCATTAGCATTTAAGTTCAGTGTTGCAGACATCAGCACTAAAATGTGTTAGTCTAATCCCAAATGTGTGGAACTTCGCAGGGCTGCCTAATCTGCCGTCTCTGATTCTCATGCTTGCCTGCTTCCTTATAGGCTATGTGGATTGTGCGGAGGAGGTCACACAGTGAGCCTTGCCAATTGTAAATGTAAATTGATACTTGTATAGCACACTACTCACCCGCAAGGGTCTCAATGCGCTTGTATGAATACCACTGTGGAACCCATCCTGGCTTTCCCTGTGAGGTGTCCACTCCTGGGCACCCCCAAGGTGGAGGCTAGGCATCCTTAGCATTGTGGGGGCCGTTGTGGAGATTAAGCAAGCTATTGCCCAGAGTTGCACTCCATGATTGGAACAGGCACCAAGGCAAGAATTATCAGGTCCGTGGAATTTTGAGCCCAAGACCCGCCGAGGCGGGGAATTGAACCCTGGTCCCAGGCCAGACCTCTGCATCATGGTCTGCCGCTCTAACCATTGAGCCACACTTCTCCACTTCTTTCCTCCTCCCATTACTCTCAGTATAACTGGAGCCTTGGAAGGAGGGATGGAGGAATTCTACTCAGCTCCTGTCTCCCTCAGCTCATACAAATTAAGAAAAACAGTTTGGCAGGGCCCAAGGAGATCAGAGCTGCCTGCTGACTAATTTCACAGGTGTGCACAAGCTAGCAATGGTCAGGTACATGCACCACAAGAGCTGAGAAAGGCGCTCAAGGTTCGGAGGCGCAAGCCCCTGCATCTCCCAGGAGGCTGCTTTTTAAATAAGAACATTACATCAACATTAGGTAGAATGCTTTAATAGTCTTGGAGCCAACTGTTGTGGACTATAACAGCCATTAAAGGGCCGCTCACCTTTGGCTCAGGCCTATAACACTGGTCTTTAATGGCTGGTATAACCTCCTGCAGTGACCTGTAAGGCTATAATCAAGGTCTACCTATATGACCACTAGAGTCCACCATTTGTGTGCATCTTGCCCTACCAACGTAGATGGACACAAGTGTATACAGCTGTCTGGTGGTCATGGATTGGCTCAAGAAAAAGAGAGCCCATCTGTTTAGTGTGTGCTAACTCCCTGCAGGGAAGAGAAAACGTGATAGACTTTTTTTATATAACCACCCCCCACCAGGGTTGCTCCTTGGTGACATGCTTTATCATAGGGTTCCTCCCATTCTGCTGCAGAACTTGGTTTACTTCGACCTTCATGTTACACAGGAGCACTGAATGGTATGCTCTTGGTGATGAATAGAATAGAAGTAGGAGGCTTTTTTTTTATATATATATATAGTGAAAGGTTAAAAATACCTGCCTATTAGGAGAGCAATGATTTAATCTGTCCTTCAGACAGTTCAGTTAAACAACCATTTGCAATTAAATAGGTCTTGTATTTGTTAGAGTTAGAGCTATTGCCATTGTAAATAACAATGTCTTTTATGCATGTGTTTTGTTTTTGAGTGAATGTATGTGGTGTGGAGTGGATTTATGTTGGTTGCATTGGAATTGTTAGTTGTGTACTTGTGTGGTGGAATTGTGCTGTATCGAGTGGTTCCGTGTAGTGAAATTGTGTGGCATGGTGTCAATGGAATTATGTGGTAAGCAATTATCTGGTATTGAGTGTACAGGAATTATGTGGAGTGGGATTGTGTGTCAGGGAGTGTAATTATGTGCGTTGGTATTTTATGTTGTGGAGTGGCATGTAGTAGAGTTAAATTGTGTGGTGTGTTGCTTAATTTTGTTGTATGATGTGGAATTCCGTGGGGCTGATTGGAAGTATGTGGTGTGTTGTGTGATTGTGTTGTTGAGTTGAATTATGTGGTTTGTTGTCCAATTATGTGGTTTGGAATAGAAATGTGTAGAGTTGAATTGTGTGTGGCGTGGAAGTGTATGCAGGCAGACAAAATATAAACTAAAACACACTCCTCTGCCATTACACCCTGCTCATAGACATGCTCAAAGATGGGCTATCAGCTTACCAATTTTTGAGGCCTACCACAGACCTATCCTTGAGCTAGAACTGCATGCAAGTGGTACTCTGATAAATGCATTAGGGATAGATGGGTCATTCTGATTGTTGTTTTTGGCACACTCACAATTTCCAAGTCATGTTAGTACCACGAAAAAGCCACTGAACTGTAAAACTGCCTTCAAGTGTTTTTGCTTCGAGGTATTTGAAGTGACTTTGATTTCACCTACATTGTATACAGTGGTGACTAACACAAATGATAAGTACTGCCTCAATCAAGCCCTAATTTACATAGCGCTTCATGGCAGTTATTTCTAGGCGCTGTAAATGATACATGTTACTAATACCAAATAAAAGTGAACTCAATGCGCATTGAACTAAGGCTTTCACAAACTGGCGGCGACTCCCAGTGCATCCCCTGCAGTGGGTGACCCCGAAGTGCCATTATCTTCTACCACTCTTTCTGCAGCAGGGGACAGACACGATGAGCCCAGTGACTGTCCCTCCACATGCCTGCACACTGTGTCGATCATTCATACGGCACGACTCCCTCCCAAGGGCGTCAGTGACTTATTTCTGCAAGAGATGATGCACTGACAATATCAATCACTCCTACACACCTTTCACACAGTTCCAGCACCCCCGCCACATCCCCTGCGACAAAAGGCAGTCCTTCCGACTAATAGCTCTTCCCGCAATCACACTGCCTCGTCATTGGTAATCTTAAAACACACCAAAGTAAAAGCAGGCGGAGAACAAAAGAAAGTGAAAACTGCTGCCAGGCGGGAGGGAGGAGAAGGGAGCAACCGCGGATGCAGCAGCTGCAGTGGCACCGGGGACCACTATATGCTGATAATTGTTTTATTACCCTGGCAGCAGTCGGAGACCTTTTCCTTGCTTGTCTAAGGACCGTGGCGTCATTGCTAGACTTTAGCTGCCAGCCACGCACAACTAAGGGGAGAAACCTCGCCGTGCAGATGCCACACCCACTCCAGCAGCAACCCATACACTGACGAGGAAGCGCCGGTTCCGTGATCGGCACCTGACTGTAATTGCATCCCAGGCTATAACACTGGTGCAACTAAACCCTGCGGGAACCATCTCAACGGTGCTGAGTGTGTGCCCAGCGCCACCCACAGATGAACCATGCCTCAGAGCAAGCACCCACAGCCGGGAGCTTCCTGAGCACATTCACTGACATCAGTCACAAAACCAAGCAGGAGGACGAACGAACACCCGCATGTACTGGAGGCTGAGGACTGAACAGCACCACGGCTTCCTTGCTTTATGTACGGAGGGCTGTGGTAAGGGCCGCCCGGTCTTAGGTTACCCATGATGCACTTTAACTGTGGCCCCTAGATCACCCCCCAAAACACAGAAGAAGCGAGAAGGCACAATTGTGAAGAAAGTGACTTGCTATATAAAATCACATACAGGTGAAATCATGAGTTAGAGAATAACACGAGTCCATGGGGTGTGAACGGATTTAGATTGAGTTCGAAAAAATGATGAGAAGTGAAACACAGCCAATGATAAAGTTATGCGCATGGCTGCCCAGGAAGCAGGTGCCATGGTGATAAAAAAAATCCCAAATGCATGCGCTTTGCTAGGTCCTGTGCTGATACAATATCGCTAGCATCAAATAGGTGCCTAAACGAAACACAATAAGTACCTAGAGCATAAGATAACTGTAGTTGACTGGTGCTCCTTGCCATAAAACAGAATTGATGTATCAGGAGCACCAACCAATAAGGAGCCAGGAAAGAAGAGATATGCAGGAGTTAACCAATGGCAAGCAGCAGGCAGAATTACATTCCCTATACCGATTACAGCAGGTCTTGGAGACAGCCCATGTGTGCTGCCTAGGCTCGACCCAAAATGGGGAGAGAATTAGAGAAGTAGAAAGTATGGGTTACAATGCCCCTTCCTTTCTACAGGTCTGCCTGATTCTAGCCATTCACATGGCTTTTCTACAGGACCACTCCTAAATCAATAGTTCTGAAGCAAAGTGACCTCCTGCAACAACATCATCTCTTCCTTTGTATTCTCTTACCACTGGTTAACTGACCCTACCAAACTCCAGGGGCAGCTCTTCCATTTGAGTGGAGGAGTGCAGCTCCACAAGCCCAAGAACTGAAAAATAAAATGGTAATCAACTTTATTGATTACCATTTTCTTTTTAAGCAACCCATCCTGAAATAGGTGTCAGGACAGGGCGGGCCAATGTTGCTGAGTGACAGCAGTAGGGAGCTGTGTGCTAAAGTTTAAAATGTGCATGTCTCGTTGGCCGGCCGTCTTGTGACAGCCAGCCAGATGTGCACATTTTAAACTTCTCTAACCTAGCTTTCTTAGACAGTTGGGTTAGAGAAAGCGTAGACCTCCAGTGTTTTTGAGAGTGGTGAGTGAGGTCACTCCCTCCAATCCTGGTGCTTCTGTCATGATGTGAGAGCAGCACCAGGATTAGGTAGTGCAGTTTCCTGGGCCTGGAGCTTCGAGAAAACACCAAAGGGAGGAGGGCGTTCCACTGCAAGCCAAGAAAGGTAAGCCTATTTTATTTATTTTCTTTTTTTGTGTGTGGCCCCCGCTCTACCACCCATGCCAGCTGCCACGGCCAAAATCCTCTGCTCCTCTTTGTGGTTCATCCTCAAGCTGCAATCAAAGGGTATGGCCTTGTTTGGCCCACTGGTCCCTCAGGTCCAATTCTAAAAAAACTAAAATCATCTATCCCATAATGCACTGCATATTTGACCAACTTCTACTTATTTTTTTTCCTCACCTCTCTAGCTAATTTAATTCCCGCCCTCTCACCTAGATACCATGGAGTCCGATTTGACATTCATATTGCCCTTGATGTTTTCATCACTGACCACATCCTCACCTCTACTCCCCCCTCAAATATGTTCTTCTTCTGAGAATTACCCCTCCTACCCGTCATGCACTGAAACGCCCTTACATGGACCTAAGAGTATGATTATTTAGCCAGCTTTTCGAGAATGCACTCAGGAGCTAACTTACCACCAAGTCTAGGCTCACTCTACCAACCATGCGGCATCCACTGACTTGACCTCCAGCCTTCAATCCAGCCCTCGAGGCTTTTGTTTAGATTTCTGGTATTGATGTATGCCAGTGACTTCGCTATCATTATTGTGTCATGCGCAGTCACACCACTGACAAGGAGTGTGAGTTGCCAATTGCACCCGATTCTAGCTATCTTTTACTAACCAATCAGCAGTGAGGGGTGTCTAGTTTCCTTGCTTGCTTTAGGCCATGTGGCACAACTGCTGTATGTTATTGTACATGTTTCGCAACAACCCTTCATTGCCCAGTGCACCTTCCTAAATTATTTTTTTCTTCACCTGAGCTAAACTTCCTCACGCAGAGCGTGTTTACATCTGCAGCTGTTTGTCTGGATGCTTCTGTGTACTGACAATATTCGTGCTTACTGTTCCAACCGACCCCTGGCGGATTACAATATCCAACTCCCCATTGCAACGCTTTTTTATTCTGCATAAATATTAGCCGGTCACCTTTAAGACTTGAATTCATTTTTCGTATCATTTAGTGGAATTTAGTGTGGGAATACCTGAATGATGCATTTTAAATTCAAGAGCTTAAATCAATGTGATAATTGGTTAGTGATAACATAATCACATTTGTAATCATGGAAATTTAGAGGGCATATTATTTACATGCGCTCAGGAAATGCAAGTAATCTGCGGAGGTCGTATATCAGACAGCTTTTCTATTAAGTGGATCCCCTGTGGTTACAAGATTGCTGATTGGTTCTCAGCCGAGCGAAGTAGTACACTGTATCCAGCAGGTGTCCACAGTTCAAATCTCTGAGTGCTTTATTGATCTAGTTTCAAACAGCTCATTAATCTAAGCACATAATATATGGATTTTTCAATATTACTTCGGAGCAGTTGAAAAACTATTGAATGATGGGCTATAATACTCGAATCTTGTTTATTAGAGCCCGGTGCCGTCTACTTGTGGACTTACAGTGCTTTATTTGAATCGAACGCCAGCTGGATGTAGTGACGTCTTGTGCGTCACGTGCGACTGGTTGCACGTTAAGTGAGGACGCAGACATCTCCTGCTGCAGTCCAATTTAGCCACTTAGCTACCTGCAGAGGAAATGATGAACAGGAAAGTTCAAAGTAGCAATTAGGGAATATGATGCCTCTTATCTAACCGCACACAGTTCGAACTCGCAGCACCACACCACGGCAGCTCACGGGAATGGCGGATGTCGTAGGAGGCTGGCCGCGCATCGTGAACGAGGACACGATACTGAACGTCTGATTTCCCCGGCTGTGATGGAGCATGCAAGATGTTTTGTGGCATTTACAGGAAGAGCCACCAGTGAAGAATAATACAAAGTGATGATATTGGCTATGTTTCAGTTATTGGTGCTGATGTACAGTAAAAAGCTACAGTCCTGTGTAGTACACCATATAGGATCTGAACTGCTTAAAGTAAAGGATACATCATTATTGGATGGCTTGTTTAGCGAGGAGGAGAGCGAAATACAATGAATATCGTTATTATGGTTATATTTGGTTCTTGCTATAGATGGTGTCTCAGTTTAGAATCTGTTTAGGATTCTTCATTTATTTATTACACACTCCTGAATTACGAGAGAATACCAACACCTACAGGCAGCGCAATTGTTTGAGAGTAAAAATAGGAGGCGCACAGAACAGTTAAGCGTGTAATAGGAAACAAGCATTGGCAAAAGCTATAAGTCTGGACCTTTAGTGGATTGTACATCAATGTAATATTTAACAATTAGACAGGTCCATAGGGCAGTGTGGCTGAGGAATTATGGGATGACCTGCCTCATTTTGGTCCAAAATACAGTGAAAGGGACCCCACAAAGCCCAAAAGCGACAGGGCACCACGTGTGACTAAAAGTCAAAAATTATAATTCCCTTTTGGTACACCAATTTACAAACATACATCCAACCATAAATCACAGGTACCTGAAGAGTAAGGAAAATACTCAGTTAGAACTTCCCTTCTTTATCGCTTTAGTTTTTTTGTTTGTTCTATTTTATATTTATCCTAACGGCTCACCGCAGTTTCTTTTGCGTCGTCCTTAAGTTCTGGGTCCTTGTGTATTCAATGTAACAAACAACTTTTTACTCCGCTGGCCTATTTTCAACCACCCTGTCTCCCCATAACGTCAGTATGTATTACCATACGTGATCCTGTATGGAAATACGTGCTGACGTTATGAGGAGACAGGGAGGTTGAAAATAGGTCCCCAGAGTAAAAAGTTGTTATATCTGAATATTTTCCTTACTCTTCATGTCACAGACCCCTTGCTGAATTTTAATCAAATATGGGAAGTTGCTTGACTCCCAGTGTAAACATATGCGGATTGAACCCAATGAAAGGTAGATTTTTTGAAAAATCATAGTACTCCAGGTTATCGACTTCATAGAAATAGGTTACCAAATGTGCAGCATACGGGGCTGATGAACCTTGATACCAATGCACCTCGTCCGGCACAGTTAAAAAGTTGTCGTCTTGTAAATGTATAGAACAGGTACTTCCTTATTGAATAAATTAAAGTAATTTAACCGGCATGGCATTAAGGTCTTATTGATTCATTTAGGTCCTCTATTTTTACTTTCTATGGGCAGGTCATATGTGATCCTGTAGTCAAGACGCGCCTGATGCAAACTTGAGCTTTATTGAGTTCAAACCGGTGAGTGCACCACCGGGTTCATTAAATTAAGTAACACAAACAGTAGTTGGGGCTACGAATGAATGAGTGGATAGTGTGTGGATTAAAGGTGGTGAGAGTATGAATGGAGTTTTTTAATAACTTGAGTTGACGGATATAGGAACATTTATGGTAACATGATATCCAATTGAAGTGCTATAAATGTACTGTTTTGAATTACATATGTTATGAGATTTCTATAAACAGAGTATACATGTTTCTTTTTTCAATAGGATTGAAGATTGAATATAGGAGAGGAGAGAAAAAGTAGTTTTTATCCTGAGGATGGTGGTTCCATTGTTTTAAACCACCGAAACGCATTAACGCCTTCTGTTGTGTCATTAAATTTGCACTGTACTGAACCAAATTCTGACAAAAAGCGGATGATTTTTATGAGGTTTAGTCTTTATGCTTTTACAAATTAATGCATTTGATGACAAATGTGATTGTCTGTCCTGAAGCCCTTTCCGATTTTTGAAATTTTAAACTGTGTACTATACATGTGTCTAGGGTTTTTCATTAGATTGTGGCAATAAAGTACTTTTTTATAAATGGTATTTATAAGTGTTTCAATATCCGGTCTATTTTTGTACCTGTGATTTATGTTTGGGTGTATGTGAGTACATGAAGAGTGTTTGTAAATTGGTGTACCAAAAGGGAATTATAGTTTTTGACTTTCTGCCTCATTTTGGTGCATACGAGGCTTGCCCTGCAGTGTGAAATACAGACCTGGCTAGCTGAGGGAATTTACAATGAAAGCAACACATTTTAGCTGATGTCTGGTTTTCATATTTAAGCGTAATATAGACACATTTCTGAAAAATGGACTGCTACCAATGTCATTCGTTTTCATAGCCCTATGTCAGGAGTTAATGTTGCCTAATTTGATGCGACTGGAAGTATTGTCCCATGAACGATAACTTACTAGCTGGCAATGCTGGCCATTGATATGTTCACCAGTAGATTATGGAACAACTTCAGCAATAATGGGAGCAATCAAGCTTAAAACTAAACTGAGGCAGCCCTACTTCAAAGGAGGAGACGTGCTGCCTGAACACAAGTTGCTGCTTCTTGATGTAACAATATAAGGCCTGTAATAAATTGGGTTCCTGGATGGGAGGTGAAACCCTCTTCAAGGAGCAACCACAATTCTTGTCAGGGTGAAGTCAAAAGCAAACCCCAGATTAACCTGTGCTCAACCCTAGGGTAGCTTGGAACAGAGCAGTCAGGCTTAACTCGGAGGCAATGTGAAAAGTATTTGTGCAGAACTTTAAACAGTAACACAGTGAAAACACACCACAAAAGGATCCCACCAAAGGTTTTAGAAAAATACAGTGATTTCTAATGAATAAAACAAGAAAAATCCAATCCCATAAAACAAGAAATATTCAATTATAAGTATCTTAGTAGAAATAGTGACAAAATGTTAAAGCGCCAGCTGTTTATATCTGGTTGCACCGGATCCGGGTAAAGTCAGAAGTTCAGGTCGACTGTGATGGACAGCAGGCTGGCTACAGGGAACCAGTTAGGCCCGCTGAACAGAGTAGCTTAAATCCTGGTTTTAGAGCATTGTGAGGATCCGTGTTGAAGATAAATCACGCAGCCGAAGCAATGCGTTGGTTCCAAGATGCAGCAAAGCTGCAGTGAGAGGTCCTGTGGCATCGTTGATGGATCCTGTTAATGAAGGCTTGTGATGCAAAGTCTGGCGCCGTGGATGCATCGTGCAGTTGGGGTGAAGTGTCTGTTCCAAGGAGTGATGCGGAGTCCATCATTGAGGCTACTCTCGATGAGGAATGCGAGGGCCTGTACCAAGGATGTGTTGTGCAGCAGTGGTTCTGATGCAACTATGGGATGCGATGCGTGTCTTTGCAGTGGTTCCGATTCACATAGCAGCGTCAATGCATTGTTTCTGCTCGGGGTTGCCCCACGCAGCAGATGAAATGCATCAGTTCTGCTGGATCCACAGAGGCTGGCAGAGCACCTTTAACCCACTTCCAAGGGTAGTTTTGCAGACGATAGAGTCCAGGTGCAAAATTGTTGGAAGCCTGTTGTGTCCCAGAGACTTCAGATCAGGAGGTTCTGGGGGTTCTAAGTTCAGGATTTGCTGGTCCAGTCCTTCTCAGCCAGGCAAGAGGGCAGCAAAGCAGCAGTCCAGCAAGGCAGTAGCCCAGAAGGACAACACTCCAGCAGAGTGGCAGTCCTTCAGCAGTACAGCAGTCCTTCTTCCTGGCAGGGTATCCACAGGTCCAGCAGTGCACCGAAGAGTTGGTGTCCGAGGTCCAGTATTTATACATAGTTGTGCCTTAGAAGCTTCTCTATATTTCTCTTTGAAATCCCCAGGCATCCTGCTTTCAATTCCCTGGCTCCATACTAACTACAGGGGGTATGGAGCCCTTTTTGTGGAGTCAAGACATAGGTTATTCAAGAGTAAGTGAGGCTGGTTCCAGTTCCGTCCTCCTATCTTGCCAGTCATGACCCATCCAGGCACACCTAAGCTCTTTATTGTGTGTGGCTGTCTGGGAGGAATACACAAAGCCCAACTGTTAGCTGCACCCAATCACGTGACCAGAGACAGAATACAGGTACTAAATGGCTGAGGCCGGAAAATAACAACTTTCTAAAAGTGGCATTTTCAAAATTGTAATTGTAAATCCGATTTCACCATGAGTTAGGATTTTTCATTACAATACCAAAGACACAAAACATGAACTGGTGACCCACTCCTATTTGGAAATTACAGCTTATTAAAGGTAGTAACGTAGCTCCAATGTTATCCTATAGGAGAGGTAGGCCTTGCTGTAGTTTTCACTACCAGGACATGTAAAACTTAAAAGCACATGTCCTACTCTAAAACACATTGAACCCTGCCCCTGCTTAGTGCCTACCACAGGGGTGACCTATATGTATTAAAAAGGAAGGTTTGAGCCTGGCAAAAGGTTTATTTTGGCAGGTCGAAATGGCAGTTTAAAACTGCACATGCAAGCTGCAGTGGCAGGCCTGAGCTATGTTTAAAGGGCCGCTTAAGTGGGTGGCAAAATAAGTGCTGATGGCCTACTTGTAGCATATACTTTACAGGCCCTTGGTACGTTTAGTACCATTTTGCTAGGGTCTTATAAGTAAATTTAATAGGCCAATTGGGGATGAGCTAATGTTATCATGTTTTAAGGAGGGGGCAGAGGCAGTTTAGCACTGGTTAGCATTGGTAAAGTGAGCAGAGTCCTAAGGCTCTCATACCCCCAACGGCCCCCACAGCTGATACTAAAGCTACTGACAAGCCACTGTCCAGAAGAACAAAAAAGTGCCTGAAGAAGCACTTGCAAAATCACAAAAATCAGCATTGCAGTACATAATGCCGACTCAGTCTCACCTGACCAGGCTCATGTAGTACCTAGGGCAGAGCCAGAAAATATGCCTCACTTGTCACAGAAATCAAGCAGAAGCTGTTTCCAATTTTTCAGAACAAAACCGTCTGCTAAGAACCCACGCATCAATCAGGAGGCAGTATTTTTAAAAACGAACAGTAGCATAAGATTAAGCACCCTTGTAAGTGCAGTACCATCTTCTCCAGTAAACATTGAGGCAAACGCAAATGACCCGCCGCCAAGCCCACCTGGCCAACCTGTACCATCACGCATGGTGGAAGCCGCAGAGGGAAGGTCACTGCCTCATACAGTCACTCCTTCATGGGGAAATGCTGCTCCCATTGGGCGCCCTACTCCAACTGCTCTAAAAAGAGTCACTTCAGCCACGAACATAGCAGAAGTTCAGACGGGAAAATTCATAAACCACCACTCCGATGATAACATTACAATATTTAGACCTGAGTACACCTCTTGCGGGTGTAGGATATTCGAAACAGGGCAAACATCTTGCAAATTCTGCAACAAATCCCAGTGTTGGCACTTACGGGTACAATCTCAATAATCTGAGTGACAACACAGTGAAAGAATCAACAATAGCCACTGCGAAAATAGTGCTTTTGCCCAAAAGATACTAGCAGAAATGGCTCAATTCGCTAGCTGGGGAATCCGAGTACAGGCACCAGAACTAGAAAGATGCCTGCCTATGCTGATGGAAGGCTCCAGTACAAAGATAGAGCAACAGCAAGGAAGGTGCATATTAAGAGGCATCTCCTCAGCTCCTCCCAGCTACGCCTACCCGAACCTGAGAATTTGGTGCACCGTCTCCCCAAAGAGGCCTGTGGCAGCGTGTAGAATCACAGCTGACCGCAAGCTTTGCATGGGACAAGTGCCTGGAACTGGCTCGCTACCAAACTGGCATGGATGCATTCACCTCATTCCTAGCACCCAGGGATGTAAATGGATGACAATATACAGTAAAACAGCGGCAAAGCCCATACTAATTCTATTTTGGAATGTTTTCAGGCTCAAGACTACCTTAAACAACTCAGAAGCATTGAATTTCATGCAGAGTGTTATGCCTACAAGAAACTTGGACACTGTCACCATTGCTAATCCAGGCTTTGCAGGATTCTAGCTATCGGCCAAAAAGTCCAACCTGTTTGGTAGACCATCTGGAGCCCTATCTATATATGTTAACTTGGTGCTGGCAGTAAAATCAGTAAAAATATTACTGGTTTTGAAGCTGAAGGGGCACATGATGTGGATACTCTAAATAAACATATACATTAACTGTAAAGATATCCCAAGGCTCGGCAAGATGCGAGAACTCGTATGGAGAGTGGAAAAGCTAATCCATGAACATCCCACTACATATATAATAATAACTGCTGATTTTAACACTCGCAACATAGGGGCTGAATACATGGACGGATTCTCGGTTGACCCTGCAGGCAATATCTTAAGTACATTTCTCAAAACTCATCAACTGAAGTCCACACAAGATGGACTTATCCCTGTAAGAAGATCCAAGTCATACAACAATACCTCAACACTGGACTATGTGTTCCTGAGCAAACTCCTCTCTGACCAACTTCTGGACTTTTCAGTAACACAGCAGCAGTCCAGCGATCATCTTCCCCTAACTGCTGCAATATCTTTGCAGTCACCTACCCCCCCATATTTTAAACATTCTGGGCTCCCCTACTGGGGAAGAAATCCACACATTCTAACAAAGAGTGAAATGAAATAAAATAGACATCTCGTGCCTGGCTGAATAGAGAAAAGCAAGTGACAGTTGGAGATCACCAATAGCCCTGGTAAGGATACCTTCTCACAATGGCCATCAATAGCAGCAGCTTTGTACCATCTGCTTCAAGGAAGATCAACTAGCAGGTATCCAGCGATCAAGGAAAAGGAGTGCTGCCAGCAACAAATGCTACAGCGCAAAGGTGAAAGAGAGTAAAGGAGCCCTGAGGTAGGCCACCCACCTCTGTAAATGAATTGGAACTGAGGAACTCTGCCATAAATGTGCAACAGCTAGAAAACTGCACAACAGGCATGTATGGCAGCACAAAAAAGAGCAGGAATGCTTGCAATGGGTACACGTCCACAGCCTTCTAAAACAAAATAGACAGGCTGAATTCTGGCAGTACATCAACAATCTTAAGGGACACTCTCAGGACAGAAGCAATGGAGTTTCAGAGAACTAATGGATCAAGCATGTTCAAACACTCTACTGCACATTCCACATTAGACCTAGTGAAGCCACTCCTCCGGTGCCACGTGACAACACAGTGAAAAACTACCAGTACTCCCAAAAACAGAATGGCATATAGCTAGCCCTCCTTCAACTTCCATGCTGGGGGATCATGGCTGTGTGACTAACCTCCCCGGCCACCTTTTTAATGAGGATTATGCTTTCTGGGCCTCCCTTCTCACTTCTCTCTATCAGTTTTGCAGCATAAATGCCACAGCCCCTGATTCCTGAAAGGGCTTGATTTTACAACCCATACTCAAAAAGGTAGACAAACTATAAGATGATTGTCCTGCTGGAAATTGAAGCAAAGGCATATGCAAGTCTACTGCTAAACAATCTAGACACCTGGGCCAGAGACGAAGGCATTCTGCCCATTTATAAATCAGGTTTCTGGGAAGGGGCTTTAACTACGGACAACATCATAGCCTTGGCTTATTTGGCTGAGCAGTCCACCCAGCCCAGCAGCCAACCCCTCTTTGCATGCTTTGTTGACTATTCCGTAGCTTTCAACGGCGTGGACAGGGACATCCTCTGGAAGAAATTGCATAACTGGGGAATCCAGGAAAAACTGCTGGATACCATAATAGCATCCTATTCCCAAACTTGGATCTTAATCAAGCTCACCCAACATACAGTGACTTCTAAAGTTTACATGAACCAAAGCCTCAAACAAGGATGTGTCCTTGCGCCAATGCTTTTCAACCTGTACACTGCCCACCCAGGAAAGTATTTAAATTTGGCAAATCTGCTAGTTGCTAAAAGCGGACAGAAACATCTTGATGTAATATGTTCCTAATGGATCACACAAAAGTGGGAATACAGAGCGCCCTGGATGCACTTTGCAGATAACATCACTAATAAATTAGCGGCAAACTGCAAAAAGACAAAGGTCGTTAGATTTGGCCCCTACCCCAGTAAACTCAAACTGCAGCGGAGATTGGGAAACTTGAAAATAAGGACCGCTTCCAACTACAACTACCTGGTGTGTGGTTCACGAGCAACGGCAAGCCCAAGCTGCACATCACTCAGACAGAAGAAAGGGACAAGGCAGTAATCTATGCCTTGTGCAAACACCACGCCAGTCTCCACAATCCAAACACCGAAGCCATCCAGAAGATAATGAGAGCAAAACGAATACCTTCCATCTGCTAAGGACAACTAACCTTTCTGGGTGCCTTGGTGCACTCTATGGAGTGGGCGCAATGCCGCGCCTACAAGTGCAGTATTCAAATCTCCACATACATACGTAACTCTTTAGTACGCCTCAAGTTTGGTTTGAACAAACTAGCCTTTGAGAACTGGGCATCCATAGTCTGGTACTGGGGCAGAGTTTGAGCATCGCCTGCAAACACAATGAAAGACATCTTGAAGCACATTTGTATCAACAGAAAAAACTCTTGGTTGAAATACCTGATGATATCCTGATTTAAAGTCAACCTGGCCACGGACAAATGGAAAAACATTGTAAATCATTCCAGGTTTCTAAATGCTGCCCTGAAAAAACAAGTTAGGCTACTATCTAGGCAGAAAGACCTCAATTCTATTGAAGTATCTGATAGCAACATCCAGGTTATACTGAACTCATATAGAGAAAGCCTAACCAGACATATTCAAACTGTGCTCTAAGAACACCAACACGTAAGCAGATTTTATTTCTCAAGGCTAATAATTCTTCCAATTAAAGACTTAAATAGAAACTAGAAGTCACAAGGACACACCGGGCGTGCAGGCTATGTCATGTGTAAGAGGAATCTTTGGCTCATCTGATCTGCATTATCCTGGCCCTTTTAAATACACACAGCACTTCTATAAAACCTCTATTTTGAAAATATGGTGTATGTACCTGCAGTGAGGTGAAAGACATCCTTTTTAATTTGGAATTCCCTGCAGAGCTGGCAAGATTTGCCAAATTCATGAAGTTATCTCAACAGCTGCTAAATCGACCAACCTGAACCAAGGTGGACAAAGAAAAAACAATGCTCCGCAGGACAAACAGGACTCTGCAGTTTAATCTATGGTACACACCAGACAGGCCTAGTACTCAATAAAATCAACCCAGGTCTCTGTCACCTAATCTAACGTGAGCCAGAGACCAAGTTTACAATTAGCACTCAGCACTTTAGTGGCTCTGTGCAATGAATCACCCAACTGATCCTCTCCCTCACCAACGACCCAGCCACCGCCAGAACAAACCTACACGACGGGATGAAAGACGTAGCAGAGTGGATGATGAACAGCCGCCTGAAATTGAATTCGGACAAGACGGAAGTCCTCATCCTCGGATCTTCACCCTCCGCCTGGAACGACTCCTGGTGGCCCCCTGCCCTGGGCAGCGCACCCAAACCAACGGACCACGCACGCAACCTGGGCTTCATCCTGGACTCCTCCCTCTCAATGACCAGACAAGTCAACGCCGTCTCATCTTCATGTTTCAACATCCTACGCATGCTCCGAAAGATCTTCCGATGGATCCCCACCGAAACCAGGAAGACGGTGACCCAGGCTCTCGTCACCAGCCGTCTGGACTACAGAAACACCTTCTACACCGGAACCACAGCCAAACTACAGAAAAGACTCCAACGCATACAGAACGCCTCTGCACGCCTCATCCTGGACATCCCCCGACACGACCACATCTCCAGACATCTGAGAGACCTGCACTGGCTCCCCGTCAGTAAGAGAATCACATTCCGACTCCTCACCCACGCGCACAAGTCCCTCCACGACCTGGGCTCCAGGTACCTCAACAACCGCCTGACCTTCTACACTCCCACCCGCGAGCTGCGTTCAACCAGTCACGCCCTCGCCACCGTTCCACGCGTCCGAAGAGCCACCATGGGAGGAAGATCCTTCTCCTACCTGGCAGCCAAGACTTGGAACTCCCTCCCCATACACCTCCGCCTGACCCAAGATCACCTCTCCTTCAGGAAGCAGCTCAAGACCCGGCTGTTCGAGCAGTAGCAGGCCCCCCCTCCCACCAGCGCCTTGAGACCCTCCGGGTGAGTAGCGCGCTATATAAATGCCTTGATTGATTGGTTGATCTGTCACTTTTTGGCAAGCTAGCATTTTAGCCCCCTCCTGTGCTCCCGGCCAGCTCTTCGACATTTTAAAAGCACAGATTATGTCCTTGATTACGCCACATTGTCTTCCCCAATTATTCTACTGAGTTACAACTGATGGTCTTTTATTTGCTTGCTAAAAGTGATAGAGGGGAGTAAAACAAGTCAAGGATTATACTTTCAGTTTTAGTCATTCTCTAAAGGACCACAGACTCCGAATTCCATTTTTGCGGAATTATTATAAGGCCAAAAATAATTGAATATAAACACACCTCAGTATCAGCGTATATAGATACATGAAAACCAATACAGAGCCAAGTTTACGAATATAGTTCATTCGGCACAAAAAGAATAATATAATGAACTCCAAAATGAAAACACAGCAAAGGATGGAAGCTGAGTCGAGTTCTCTTTTCATCTGGAAGGAAAACAAAACAAAGAAACATATCTTTCCCTACACTGCTCTAAATGAGGGTCCTACCTATTTCCCTTTTATCACTTCCCAAGGGTGTTAGCACGTGATGACTTCCAAAGACGTACTCATTTCAAATGGGTTTCCTAGTTTAAGACTATGGAGCTCGCTCTAAGATGCTTCTTCTCCTCCGAGAATCAGCAGAAGTCTCTAGACTCTGTCGCTACGTATCATACCAAAAGCAGTGTTCAGCCCTCAATACGTCATATATTAAAACTTTCCACTGCAACATTTCTTCCACAGTAGCTTAATTAATTTCTTCTTAGTCTTCCAATGGCCTTGGTTCCCAGGCAGGCCAGACACGAAAAGCGTTCCTCCCTTCTCGCCTTCCAGTCTTCTTCAAAGACATTCCGGGTATCTCATTAAATCTAAGAATAACGAGGCTGAATTCCTGCACCTGCAGTAGGATGAGAACACGCTACTTTCGAGTACAAAAGAGAATAATTTATTTAATATTGTTGAGCAGCCAAGGAGAAACGAAACTAACAACAATCTTACAAATTGGGCCTACAATTCAGGCAACTTAATCTAAACACGGTTACATTGCACAAATATAATTTCATCCTGCACAGTACATATACAGGAATTATAAATGTTTCTAATACATGTAAAATCCTACTTGAATGTGCACACTACATTTCAATGTGAAGATAACATTGGTTAAATGCATCTTAATAATCGTAAAACACTACAAAGGATGAAAATACATGTGAGTGCGTTTAAACAATGAGTATAGTGCACCCATATAATTTAGAGTGCTGTAAGCGCTCTATCATCCTTATTTGTACTTTGCGCTCTACCAACTTGATACTCTTTGCTGGTTGCTAGAAAAGATGCACAAGCCCAGGCCTAGCTTAACAGACTGAGGCTGGGCTGAACAGATAAACTCTTTTACTCCTCTTTGTTTCCTTTAGAGCCTGTCTAAACTTACAGATAACATAGCATATCGTTCTATTGTTTAGTGAATGTTGTTTCATTTGCATTTTTAATCATCATGACATTTTGTAACAATTTTAAATAATTTATAAATAAAGTATTGCTTACTACTAAGGCCGGCAAAAATGAGATCAGAAAAAAATGGAGGAGGAAGGCAACAAGTTTGGGGAAATACCACCCTAAGGCTGAAAGGTGTAATAAGGCCTAAATCCATTTTAGGTAGGCCATGACTCCATTTTCTGTATTTCTGCAAAATTATCAACATGTGTGCCTTTGACGCTGATGTAGTCTGTCCTTCAGTCTGGAACAAGTGACTTGTTGTCTCAATTTCAAGTTCAAACAAAGAACAATAGACAAAACATTGTAGTCTGAATTGTCGTATTTTCCCCTAATGTGTATAAAGGAGTGCTTCCTAAACTAGCATCTTGCTGCTTATTGGTTACATCAAACATTCTAAAGTTGACTAGCAAATTCCATCTCAGATAAGACACAATATATAAGGACTGCCACTTGACCACCTGTCGGGAAAGATTATTTGCCTCAGATTATCGCAAGCAAGACCAGAAGACGATCCTGTCTGGAAGAGATGCTGCCGCTGTATCCCACTTTCTACTGAAAGCTGATATATTGAGCCTGAAGCTGGGAGGAGTTGATGCTGATGCTGAATGTGTGTTTGTCTTTCTCAGGGAACACAGCCTCATTTACTCCTGATAATTGCAAGTATTTGGCTGTAAATATGGTATGAAGTGCACTCATCGTCCCTAAGGATATCTAGATGCATAGAAGTAAGTTTTAAGGTGTTAGCTTTTAAGATGACAATTCTTGTTGTGCACAACATGCATTTGTTTTAATCATATTCTGCATGGTGATTTAGATGTTAAAGTGTTTTTTCTTAGCACATCTTGTGTGTGTGTGATTGAGAAGAACAAAAAAGGTTTGCTTCTGATCACCACAGAGTCCCTGAAACTGTTAGTAACCCAAAAGCATTGACCCCACTTCAACTATGTATTTTGTGGAGTTTGGTAGGGCTACAAAAACCTGTCTTTCACATTCAGGGCTGGTGCATCGAACTGAGTTCACTAGTGTCACCTGTATGTGGTAAAGCAAATCTTGTAGAGCTGAGGCAGAGACTCTGTTTATGCAACATTGGTACCCAATGTGGGCCGTGAATGTTTTGGGAACCCCTTGAGTAGTTTCTTTTTGATATTCACACACACATGAACCATTATACAGAGATGTCTGTAGTAATCATGGTTGCCCCTTACTGGGAATAAGACATCACCTATTACCATTGGTTTGTCAAGCTTGACCTTTAAAAAGTTATTCCCCATTCTGGATTTCTAATTCTTTGATTCCATTTTATTTTAATCAATTCATATGGAAGCTCCTATTCCGATAGGTGCCAATTACAGGGAAGCAGATACTCAACATCTTTAAACATTGAGGTGTCTCTGGTCTGGGGTTACTTTTGCAAAATGCCTTTGGGACACATTGAGGCATTTTAATCAAGGGTGCAGTTTTAGGCATATAAGGCAGTACACATTATAGGGCCTACCGAGATTTGGAAATCTCTTTGACTTACCAGGAACACCAGAACGGGTTTGCTGGTCAGTTACCACATATACACACACAGGAATGTCTACCTGGGAGACCTGAGCAATGAAAGGGCCAGGTAGCCAGTCTTGGCTGTCTACTCACCAGTTCCTTGTCCTGAGACCTTTGCATATACTGAGGTGGTAGAGGTTTTACACACAGTCGCCTAATGCAGGAGGCTTGTACAGTTTGTATTACATACCATGAGCTCTAGACCTGCTGTTGCAGTGGGACCAACTGCTCCAGCCCCAATCCAATCCAATAGTCTACAGACTATTAGTGAGATCATGGGAAAAGCTCCTGAGAAGTGTGAAGAGATTCCCTTATAGGTTACTTGCAAGATCAAACAATTAGAAGCTGTCTATCCATTCACACCACCCCAAGACAAACATAGACTATTGACAATATGTCTCTCTCTAGCGATAGTGCCATCCGAAGAGGAATGTAACACCTAGGAAAGCATATTTACATGCATTTAGACCAGCACAAATGTCATGCCTTCACAGGCAGTTCTCCGAGGTACTAAAACAAGTACAGAACCAGCACGAATGTCACAAGTTTTGGAGGTAGGAATGAAATTTAATGGAGTACGTTTCTACAGTTTCTTTTATCATCCTGAGTAACTTTAAGGGAGATGCTTCGGTTCTGGCCATACATCAGAGACTGGAAGTGGTTACAGTTCATGATCGTGAAGGGTACTACCAAAAATAATTACATAAGTATACACCTCTGTGTCATGATACCTTAGGCTTATGAGCTGTTAAACCACATTTACAACCTAAAAGTGACGGCAGGGTTCCGTAAATGAGAAATCTACAATGGAAAGCAGGAAGAATCAGAGGAGTAAAAAGCTGAGACAGACTGGATCTCCTGCATCTCAGGAACCTGATAGGTCTGGTTATAATTTAAGGGACCACAAGAAAATTTAAAAAGTGGAATGGTATCAGTATTCTGATATCTGCTCTCCACGTTCTTTTCAGGACACTGATGGTAAACGAGCAGAGAGGGATAATCGACCCAAGTTCTGAACAAAGGAGGAATATAGCACAAAAGGTGGCACTCATTGGCTGTGGTTTTGGCATCTTCCTCCTGATCCCACGAGGAAATCAATAACATGGAGTACACCTATCAATTAGAAGAAAGATGCAGGGAGACCCTAGTACATTATCTGTAACACACTTGGCTTTCCAAACTTAGCAAGATTTGAATGCTAATCTTTCGCAAATAGACAATGTAGTAGTGAAACCTGTGTTCTGGTGTTGAAACTGTGCAGTAGAAATCATTTTGGATTTAAAACTAGAGCAACCACCAGTGGCTTTCCTGGCCATGGAAATGTTGCAGCAACCGTTGCAATCACTCTAGAGACAATGCTGTGCAATGTGCTTGTCCTTATTACAAAATGCAAGCTATGATGTGTGAGAAATTGGGTTGTTGGTTGACTGGGGTGTGAGCCCTAGTCTAGCAACAGCCAGAATCCCTTGAAGGGTGAACCACAACAAATCACTAAATTAACCTGTGCTTAACCTTTGGTAGCATGGCAAAAAAATCAGTCAGGATTAACTTAGCGGCAATGTGTAAAGTATTTATGCTGCACATAAACCGTAATGAAGTGAAGACACCCCACAAGAAAAACCCATATCAATTGTAGAAAAGTAGAGTACATTATAATAAATAATTTGACACCAAAATCTAAAAAATCCAAACAGTAGAATTACTGCTATGGCAAAGGAGTGTCGCTCCACTGCTGCAAAGCAGTGAAAGAAAGAACAAACAAAATGATAATAACTCGAGGTTATTATCAGTGTATTTGTTCCTGCTATGCAACTTTGTGGGGCGGGCGGGGCTGCTCTACTCCCAGAGCAAGGGAGGCCGAGTATGCCCACTCCAAGTGTGCAATGACTGTTTGGCCGGTCCTCTCGGGCCGGTCAAACAGTCATGCACACTTCGCATGTTCTCCATGCAGGCTGCATTACAGCCTGCATGTAGATCATGCCCAGGCCCCCATCCCCTGACTGAGTGCAGATCCACAATGCTCAGACCAATGATTGGCATAGGGGAGGGCGCCTGGTTGCTTCCTGTTCTGGCCATGGCTTTGCTGAGACAATGTGGGAGAGAGCAGGAGAGCGTCGAGAAGGAAAGTTGTTTTTCTTATTTTTTTTTACAACGCCACCCCTGATCCATGCTGGCCTCTACTGGGCGCATCTGAAGCTGATTGGTCGACAGAAGAGAGAAGAAGAAACATGAAGATTGGACCAATATTTTTTTGTCTATAATAGTTCATGTTCCTAGAGTAGGACACACTTTTCCCACACATACCTTTCCTCATCCTTCTATCACCCATACCCCTTTGTTGTACAAGACTCCTTTGAGTTTCTTGAACCTCTCTATATGGGAGGTTCTGTTGGAATGGTTATTGATTTATTGAGCTGATTTAATGCTAAATCTGTATGCTTTAAAACTTCTCTCAGTACCAGAACTCTCTATGGGTTGCTGAGACTAACACCTTTTCCTTATCACTTTTAGAATAGAAATGTAGTTTCCTTTAGGGAACACACTTAATGCATTTTATTGCGATTTATTGATTACTTACTGATTAATTGACTTCTACTGAGTTTCTAATTAATGAGTTTGATGAATTTAACTTGTGACCTAATAAAGTGACTTAATAAAAATGTTGATTAGTAAAACCTTTTAACTCATCACAAACTCTAATTCGTGCCTGTAATGGGATAGAGATTTTGATGATTTATGAAATGTAAAGCTATGATTGTCTATAAAACAAAGCAGCGGAACTCTGTTTTTACCATCCCAGGTCCAGCACTACCATCACCATGGTAGAGAAGTTTACCCCCGCCATGATGAGGGTACTCAACCTGTCAAATTTAGAATTGTTTGCCAGCCCAGCAGACATCTTTTGGATTTACAGAATCCACTATCACAGTGTTCTTGTAAATGCTGCACATCCATTTTTTTTCTTTGTCAAAAATAAATCAAAAAGTGAGATTCTGCCCTTCACAGTCCCCTCTCTTCCTCACCATTGTCTCTTGACCTGACTAATTCATTGCCACTAATTCTCTTTGACTTCACCTCACTCTCCTTTCTCCACCTTACTTTTTCCTCTTCACCTTATCCTTCTCTCTCTTCATATCCCTTGAAAGCAACGCACAGTCCCACACCATTAAACATCTCAGATGTAAACATGCATACACCATCATAGGCACAATCAATACGTTTGAGGATGCATACACTGTTTCTTCCTGAGGTATTTCTAGTGCGTAAATTCCAGACTTACCTGTGGTGCCAGAATGAATGTACTTATAGAGGGTAGGTATAAAGGTGGGGATGATTCTGTTGTTTATCTTGATTTCAAGAAGATGAAGGTACTACTGCAGGGGTCTGAAGAGAGGTCATTAATGGCAACCTGAACATGAAAAAGGACAGGTTCATCTTCCTCATTGTGATCACATCCAACTGTTCATTCTGGAAGCTTCATCTTGACGTATCCCCTGTGGCAGTACTCGGGTATCCACTTTGTGTCAATGTCACCTTCTTCTGATGGGGACCTGGGGAACCTCAGAGTCTTGCCCTTCCTTATCTTGCAGAAAAGATGTTAAAGAAGAAGATGATCTTGATGACAAAGTATGCTAAATATCCTACTTTACTTTTACAACCAGTGTGTCAGATTCTATTTCCTGTTCATTTTCTGGAACTATTCTGTTTTTCTTGCAGCCATACCTACCATCACCACAGCACTGAGGATCAATGAATTGTTTTCGTACATTAGATCTAGGAGAGCTTGCAACGTTTTGGAGCCCAGAAGATGGCACACTAAGTCGAGCAAGGTGCTCACCTGTGCAAATGAAGGAAGATGCTTTGACACAGCCTCCATAGAGATAGCAATATAGCAAGGCTTTTTGAGGAGACCAGATTTGGCAGTTGGTTTGCAGTTCGGGTCTTTGTCATGGCTTGAAGAAACCAGGAAGTGTTTCTATGTAGGTGAACATCAACTGGATCCTTTGTGCGTTACAGGAGAACCCAGTAATGCACCTAATAGCCCTCGGATAAAAGGTTCATGCTAGAATGAAGTTGGGCACATCATGCATTTGTGATTTTATCTCAACATTATTTCAACTATCTGGATAAATGGAATGATGTAAAAGTACCAAATGGATAAAAATTTCTTTACTATATCTTTGGGATTACATTTGGGGAAGGAAAAGTGTAGCACAATTGTACACGTAACTGTGATACAGGAGTCATAAGCCAATGCTGACTTATGCTTATAAAACAGACTCTCTTGAAATTCAGGCTGGATAATCACATCTTGATTACTTGCACAAATGGCAAAGCAAAAAATGAACATTAACCCGGGGTCCTGTGGGGCCCTTTATTAATGTTATCAATTTGCTGAAGGAATAAAACCCTACTTTCCTGCCTGACGCATGCTAGTGCTCCAACTCAGTGTTGCCGAAAGTCCGTTTTGTGATACAAAGTCTAAGGGCCCGATAGTGAGCTTGGCAGTGAGGTAGCGGAACTGCAGCACCATCTTCCCGCTCCCACACTGCCAAAACTGCGTGTGCACACCCACCAGATTACAACTTTTACAGTCACTGGCGGGTGGTTCTTTAGCGGTCCCACGACTGGGCCCTATGAAATAGGTACTGCAATGGGAACGTCAAAGGCAGTACCTGCACGGCATGGACTGGTGCAGTCCATGCCGTGCAGGTACTGGGGTGCATGCACAAAGGGGACAAAACACGTGCCCCCATGGCCCTGAGGCAACAAAGGCCCCTGTAGGGCCCCCTCTGTTTCCTCTCTGATATAGTTTTTATGGAGTAGGAACCTCCATTAAAACCCTGGCGGGGAGGAAACTCGTAATATGTTTGGCGCGACCGCAGCGGTCCAGCAAGCATATTGCGGCCTCAAGACAGCTGTGCCAGGGATCTCTGATAATTGGCGGTTGCGGCAGTGCAATGGTGATCCGACCGCCCAAGTTGTAATAGGGTGGTCGAGTGCCTGCACCACAGCTACAGTGATATCACCATAGTCATAATCAGGCCCTAAGTGTCTAAGTGGCTACTGTTGTTTACCATTAGTGTTCCAGGGCCTGAAGTATTATTTAATTTCAACTGAATAACTAGTGTACTGCCATTTACTTTTAAGCTTACATTATCAAGGGTGAGATTTTGCATTCAGCCCTGGATAAAGATACTATATAAATTGTTACGCTGCTGATTTCGTTTATGCTTTGTCCAGTAAGACCCCATTAATCAATCAATCAATCAATCATGGCATTTGTTAAGCGCACTACATACCCGCGAGGGTCTCAAGGTGCTGGAGAAGGGGGGGAAACTGCTACTGTTCGAAGAGCCATGTCTTGAGGAGTCTTCTGAAGGTCAGAAGGTCTTCGGTCTGCCGCAGGCGAATGGGGAGGATGTTCCATGTCTTGGCGGCGAGGTGGGAGAATAATCTACTGCTGGCGGTCACTCTTCGGATGCGAGGGACGGTGGCGAGGGTGCGGTCTGCGGAGCAGGGCTGGCGGGTGGGCGTGTAGAGGCTGAGTCGACTGTTGAGGTGTGTTGGTCCGGTGTTGTGGAGTGCCTTGTGTGCGTGGGTGAGGAGTTTGAAGGTTATCCTCTTGTTGACAGAGAGCCAGTGCAGGTTTCTCAGGTGGGGTGTGATGTGGCTGTGGCGAGGGATGTCGAGGATCAGGCGTGCGGAGGCGTTCTGGATGCATAGAGTGCGTTTCCGTAGTCCAGTCTACTGCGGACGAGGGCCTGGGTGACTGTCCTTCTTGTTTCCGTGGAGATCCACTTGAAGATCCTGCGAAGCATGCGGAGGGTGTTGAAGCAGGAGGAGGAGACGGCGTTGACCAGCTTTGTCATGGAGAGGGTGGAGTGAAGGATGACCCCTAGGTTGCGTGCGTGGTCGGTGGATGTTGGGGGTGTTCCTAGTGCAGTCGGCCACCAGGAGTCGTCCCAGGCCGAGGGGGGGATCTGAGGATGAGGACCTCTGTCTTGTCCGAGTTCAGCTTCAATTGGCTGTTCCTCATCCATTCGGCGATGGCCTTCATTCCTTTGTGGAGGTTGGTTTTGGCGGTGTGGGGTCTTTGGTGAGGGAGAGGATCAGCTGGGTGTCGTTGGCGTCGGAGATGATGTTGAGGCCGTGCCGTCGTGCGATGTGGGCGAGTGGTGCCATGTAGATGCTGAACAACGTTGGGCTGAGGAATGAGCCTTGGGGTACACCGCAGATGATCTTGGTGGCTTCGGAGCGGAAGTGGGGGAGGCAGATGCTCTGTGTTCTGCCGGAGAGGAAGGAGGAGGTCCAGTCCAGGGCCTTCTCTTGGATTCCGGCGTCGTAGAGGCGTGTTCGTAGTGTGCGGTGGCAGACCATGTTGAAGGCGGCTGACAGGTCCAGGAGGACGAGGGCTGCGGTTTCTCTGTAGTCTAGCAGGGTCCTGATGTCATCGGTGGCGGTGATGAGGGCAGTTTTGGTGCTGTGGTTGCTGCAGAACCCAGACTGGGGCGGGTCCAGGATGCTGTTCTCCTTGAGAAAGCTGGTCAGTTGTTTGTTGACGGCCTTTTCGATGATCTTCGCTGGGAATGGGAGCAGGGAGATGGGTTGGAAGTTCTTGAGGTCCTTGGGGTCCGCCTTGGGTTTCTTGAGTAAGGCGTTGATCTCTGCATGCTTCCAGCTCTCCGGGAAGGTCGCTGTCTCGAAGGAGATGTTGATGGTTTTCCAGAGATGGGGTACGATGGTGCTGCTGGCTTTGTTGAAGATGTGGTGTGGGCAGGGTCTTCCGGGGATCCGGAGTGGACTGGGTTCATGATCTTGATGGAGTCGTCGTCGTTGATGTTGGTCCAGGCGAACAGGTGGTTGGTGCGGGTGGTGGTCGTGGGAGCGGGGGTCTCAGTGGTTGCCAGGGTGGTGACGGCATTGAAGCTGTCGTGGATGTCTGCGATCTTGCGGTGGAAGAAGGTGGCCAGCGAGTCCCACAGGTCTTATGAAAGTGGGATGTCGTTGGTGTTGGAGCTGGGGTTGGAGAGTTCCTTCATGATGTTGAAGAGCTCTTTGCTGTTGTGTGCATTGTTGTCTAGGCGGTCTTTGAAGGAGGTGCTTTTGGCAGATCTGATGAGGTGGTGGTGTCTGCGGGTGGCGTTCTTGTGGGTTGTGTAGCTTTCCGGTGTTCGTTCACGGATCCAGTTTTTTTCGAGTTTTCGGCAGGTTCGCTTGGAGGGCTGGAGGTCTTTGGTGAACCAGCTGGCTTTCTTGCTAGTGTGGGTGTTGGAGGCCTTCTTGAGGGGGGCGAGGGAGTTGGCGCAGTCATTGATCCATTGTTTGAGGTTGCGAGCGGCGGAGTCGGGGTCGGTCTGATCTGCGGGTGGGCTCCGGGCAAGGGTGGTGGAAAGCTGGTCTTCTGTGACTTTGCTCCAGCAGTGGCGTGGCATCTGTTGGGTGCGGTGGTGCGTGGTGGGTTTCCGAAAGGTCAAGTGGATGCAGCGGTGATCGGTCCAGTTGAGCTCGGTGGTGTGGTTGAAGGAGACGTGGGAGTTTGCGGAGAAGATGGGGTCAAGCGTATGGCTGGCGGAGTGGGTGGGTGTAGTGACGAGTTGTCTGAGTCCGAGGTTGTCGATCAGGGTGGAGGAGTTGGTGTTGTTCTCGAGGTGGAAGTTCATGTCCCCGGGCAGGATGTAGTCAATGGAGGTGAGGGCGTGTGTGCTGACGAGGTCGGTGATGGAGTCGCTGAACTGTGCTCGAGGTCCGTGGGGTCTGTAGATGAGGGCTCCTCTGAGGGTGGTGTTGGGATTGGTGTGGATCTGGAAGTTCAGGTGCTCGGCGGTGCTGAGGGTGTCGTCGGTGTTGGTTGAGACTTTGAGAGAGTTCCTGTGGACGATGGCGAATCCTTCTCCTACTCCATTTGTGCGGTCCCTGCGGGTGATCTTATAGCCTTCCGGGATGGCTATGGCGATGTTGGGTGCCGAGGAGGGGTTCAGCCAGGTCTCCGTCAGGAAGGCGACGTCTGGGGTGTTGGAGTCCAGTAGGTCCCAGAGTTCCACGGCGTGTTTGCGTGCGGAACGGGTGTTGAGGTGGATGCATCTGAGGTGGTTGGGTTCTTTGGTAGGTGGGTTGGTGGGCCGGATGCTGGTGAAGCTGCAGTTCCGGCAGGAGAAGGGTCCTTGGGTGTGCTTAGGGGCAGCCAGGCAGCAGGTGCGTGATCGTTCGGCGTTGAGTGTGTGGAGGGTGCTGGAGTCGTAGCAGAGAAGGGCATTGGGGCGTTCGCAGGGGCCAGGGGTCCTGGCGCTGGGCGCGGTCCAGGCGCAGATGGGCTTGCCTTAGGCGTGCCTTCGGCACGCCAGCGGCACGTCTGCGCTGCGGCCACCATATATGGGGAGGTGGGAGGGAGGAGCAGCTGGGAGGCGTGAGGTAGGGGCAGCGAATGGACAGTCAGGGGGGCGGGGCGGCAGGGGACGCAGCGGCGGGAACGGGAGCGGTGAACGGCATGGAGGGCAAGGGTACAGAATCACGGGGGTCACAGAAGGGAAAAAGGGCACGGATTACGGGGGTCACAGAAGGAGAAAACGGGCACAGGTCACGGGGGCACACAAGGGAAAAAAGGCACGGAGTACGGGGGTCACAGAAGAGAAAACGGGCACAGATCACGGGAGACACAGAAGGGAAAAACGGGCACAGATCACAGGGGTCACAGATGGAAAAAAGGGCACATATCACGGGGTGACGATGGGAACAGAAGGAAAGAAGGGTACAGGAGAAAATACAGGCACGGGGGAAGACAGATAACAGCAGTCACAGACAGCAAAAGAGAAAAAGACAGCAAAAGAAAAAGACGATACGGGCAGTATAATGAACAATAGAACAGACGTCGACTTTCCTCAGCAGCGGCAGCTGGGGCGAGGACAGGACACACAGACAGTGCTGTGCGGAGGGGGAGAGACCTACCTAACAAGGTCAAGGGTCGCTCACCTCACCGCGCAGCGGCTGCCATATATGGGGAGGTGGGAGGTAGGAGCAGCTGGGACGCGGGAGGTAGGGGCAGCGAATGGAAAGTCAGGGGGGCGGGGCCGCAGGGGACGCAGCGGCGGGAATGGGAACGGTGAACGGCATGGAGGGCAAGGGCACAGAATCACAGGGTTCACAGAAGGGAAAAAGGGCACGGATTACGGGGGTCACAGATAGAGAAAACGGGCACAGGTCACGGGGGCACAGAAGGGAAAAAGGGAAAAGATTACAGGGTCACAGAAGAGAAAACGGGCACAGATCACGGGGGCCACACACAGAAGGGAAAAACGGGCACAGATCACGGGGTCACAGAATGGAAAAAGGGCACAGATCACGGGGGTGACGATGGAAACAGAAGGGAAGAAGGGTACAGGAGAAAATACAGGCACAGGGGGAAGACAGACAACAGCAGTCACAGACAGCAAAAGATAAAAAGACAGCAAAAGAAAAAAAACGATACGGGCAGTATAATGAACAATAGAACAGACCTCGACTTACCTCAGCAGCGGCAGCTGGGGCGAGGACAGAACGCACAGGGGGTGCTGTGCGGAGGGGGAGCGACCTACCTAGCAAGGTCGAGGGTTAATGACTTTGGCAAACACAATGCTATGTCTCATCTGTTAATTACATAGGCCATGACTTTTTTAAAGGCTTCTGAAGCCATACCCGGTTTAGGGCCCAGCACGTTATTCATCCGACTTAAAGCACTTTGCATAGGGACAAGGCTCATACATGTGTACAGACCAATGAATGTCAGCTGGCCTTGATCAGTCCACTTGGTAGCCTCGTAATTCAAGCAGTTGCTTCAAGACTGTGAATTCCAATTTCATAACACAACTTCGCCGCACCCACTAAAGAGCTCCTGTAGCCTATGAAAGAGGTCATTATGAGTCTTGAGACCACTATGTAATTAAATGTAGGGAGGGTTTGCATAACTCTATTTCTGACTGATCCTTGTTAGTCAAGCCACACCCAAACTTCTTACAGGTTGACATTTTGCATGGAATGCCAAATAGACAGTTTTAGGACATTGGGTTATTGAATGAGAGGATTGAAAACCATAGCCAAGCAACCACCACAATCCTTGTCAGCGTGAACTCCAAAAGTCACTAAATTACCCTGTGCTTAACCCTCTGGTAGCTTGGCACAAAAGCAGTCAGGCTTACCTTAGAGGCAATGTGTAAAGGATTATGCAGCTCACAAACAATAATGGAGTGAAAACACAAAACAAGAAAAATCTCAGGCCACTTTAGAAAAATAGAAAGAGCATAATTAAAACAAGCATTTACAATGCAATAGGTCTCACATTTGTGAAAGCTAGAGCTCTTGGTGCTAAAAATGACAATGTTTTTTACTTTTTTTTTTTATGCAGTTGAGTGATGATATTCGCACAGCGCTATTGCCATTCGTGTGACCTCACGGCGCTGGAGAACCAGAAATTGGGAAATAGGTTACGAGGGAGGGGAGAAAAGAGTAATATGCTGGTTGGAAAAAAAGAGTAACAACATGCTGGAAATAGGAAACACTCATAGAGAATGCAAGATTAAGTACAGCATGTGAAATGTAAGCAAGAGCAACATAGTTACCTTAACGCGTTTACACTTATTATTCAGAAATCATTGAGTGTTTTTGCCTGAAAAGTTAAGAACATTATTACAGGGCTGGAATGGACCTGCTTCAATCAATGTCCATTGCTTATATCCTTACAAAACATAAATAGTATGGTTTAAAAAGAACACATCCCTGAACACAGACACATGCACGTTTTGTAAATTAAAATAAGGAAAACCGCTGATATGGATCACATTAAACGTTTTCTACTGTACGCATCAACAAGGTATTGCAGTACCTCCAGGAATGGTGCATTTCTCCACCTGTGGAAAACAATGCTGTTCACAGGAAGACGAGAAAACAAAAGTAGTGCTTCACTGCCAAACTCTGTAAAGTGGCGAATAGACAAATGTCTGAAAAAGATGACATTTGCAATCAAAGTGTTGTTGGATCCATTTCACAAGGAAACAAATACATAAAGAAAAAGAGAGGGTAGGAGCCATTTGTTGGAGTCATTGTTTTCAGCAAGTGAGGTGGAGCGAGAGAGAGGGAATAAGAGGAAGAGGAAGAAAGGCGGGGGCGGTGAGCCTCTGAGGCATGGTTTATAGCTTGCTGCTCGACTCCTCCTCTCACACGCTCATCCTTGGTTCTTTGGGTAGCTTCCTTGTGGCATGGCATGCCTTGGAGTTAACGTGGATGAATTTGACATTTAAAAAAATCAAACTGTAACCATCTTCTATCTCAGCTCTTTGAGTGGAAGGGATGAAAAATAAATGTATGGCAAAGTCTCCAAAGCACCTTTGTCTCGGACACTTTAGTACGTTTGTCAAAAAGGTTTGCAGTGCAAATCCCAAATTGTTTTATATATTCAGCATGTCAAGTTTTAATTTGGAAGGAAGATAAAGAAAGGGGAAAGGGCATTTACAAAATAAAAGCCTATGGCATAATTTGCTTTGGAGGATTTTAATGAACTTGTTAACGAAAACTGAAACATTTGGGCTCCACAGGTTAAAAAATGATTGCACTTCTCAAATATTGTAATCAGTGCAATGATTTAGACTCGGCACAAAACTGTAACACAATATTCAGTTCAGTTATACAATGCAAGCAACAGTAAGTGAAAGTAGGCCATCCAAAGTTTACCGGTGTCCGCACTTCTCAGTGAACATGGGTAAAGACAAGGAACAGGCAAAGCTCACTGTAAGCAGCCAATTCTAGGCTGCCCCCCCTATATGGAATGTTTACAAAAACGAAACTAGACTGAAGGAAAGTGTCTGCAGACCCCGTAGTCTCGTGAGACAATGTACAACAAACACTACAGTCACCATTTTTAATTGAGAGCTTTGAACACAAAATAAATGAGGAACCGTAGGATCGTCTTGTGAGCCTCCAGGCTCTCGATAAGTAGAAAAATAAGTTTGCTTTTCAAGCTAATAATGTGGCGTTAGCTTACAGAGCTGCCGACCTTGTTCCTGGGGAACCGGGTTGAGTATCGGCATTGACTCAACAAAAAACAAGCCAATCCTAACAAATAAAATTAATCTCCTAACAAATAAATTGAAACCATGGCGAGTCTGAAACAAATGGTGCCAGGGCAATTCAAAGAAAACAAGCCGCCACAAAGTAAACAGGACACGGGAGGGGAAAGTGCATCAACAGGCGCCTTTGGAACGCGTCTGATGAACTGGAAACCGAGAAATGTAAATACCAATGGGCAGATTTACAAGCCCCTTGCGTCACTTTTAACATGGGAAAAGTGACGCAAAAGTGGCACAGGGGGCTTGTAAATAAATAAGCCCCCAAGTGTGTTAGGCGAGAAGCGAAAAGTTAACCAAAACAAGAAACGGTCACCATTGCTGAATCTGGCCTCCTGAGAGTGCTGTGTACATTAATTAAGAAAATAGCTCTCTCGAACTGCTAATGAAAGCTACAGAGTAAGGACATCTGTATGAGGGGTTCTCCTTAAGGAAGGTAACAACAGGAGAGAGGGAGGTACTAAGGATGGACTACTAAGCCTAGTGACAAATCAAAAGCCATCATTTACAGGACAGAAAGAGAAGCCAATTGTAAAGATGGGCAGAACATGGGCAGAGCTTAATGCCCATGTACTGAATGCAGTATGTCTCAAAGAGACAGTGCAAGCGCTGCCTCGGGGCAACCTAAAATTCATACCAGAATGACAAAATTCCACTCAGTAGAACTGGAGATATTTTCAGAGTTTTAAGTAGATATAGCCCCTAAAAGCACAAAACTCCACTTGCGATCATTTGGTCTTACCGACAGGGAAAATGGCAATACGTCAGGCCGACCATGATGGAGCATGGGATGGATACAAGGCCCAGGTAAATCCTGCTGATAAAGTTCCTGAAGTGTGTTCTCTTCAATAAAGCTGCACAGTAATCCAAATGAGCAAGGAGTCTTCACAGGTCCATTAATTAGTACTTGCGCAGCCAATTAATTATGTACGAGTGACGGAGTGTCACATGGATACTGGGAAAACATAAATCCTTGAGCCCTCAAATGTAACAAAGAGGTTACACTACTTTCTTGAAGTATGGGAGAAGAAAGTCCATCTTTTCAGTTTTGAAGTAAAAAAAAAATGTTCATCCCATCCTCGTCGCCAAAATTGAAGTGTGTTCTCTTCAATAAAGCTGCACAGTAATCCAAATGAGCAAGGAGTCTTTACAGTTTGAGTAGATTTAATGTAGATAACAGGATACACAAGTATTCAGTGTAAAGGGCTCAAGGTGGCTGCTCCAACTGATTCAGAAGCAGTTCCAGCCTCTAACCCAAACATTCCAAACATGTATTACATAGAATACTTTGACAAGTACAAAGGAACATTCCAACACTTATATGTAAAATAAGTGCACTGAAAAATGATGCACAGACACCACAGTTCCCCTCTCAAAGTTTGGTGCAAAGAGTCCAGTTTGCAGTGGAGGATGCCTTGAGGAGCAGGGAGAGCATCTTGGACGGTCATTGCCATAGTTGGGTTCACCGGAGCTATGCATTGGCGTTAGTCGCGGTCAGCAGAAGAGCCCAAAACTTCAACTTTGCTTCCAGAGGTGGGCACTCTGAGGTCAACAGTCACAAAGAGGACAAAAAGTTTGAATTTCCCCCTTTTTTTACAGATGGGTGCACTCTGAGGATGGCCAAGGGTCCAGGATTTGGGGAGGCACCTCTTGGGAATCAGAGACTCCCAGTAGGCCTCAGGCAGGTCCAGTTGAAGCAGGTTAGGTGGGTAATTGCAGTAAGGCCTATAGAGCTTGTTGTCTCCCTGTAGCTTCACAAAGGGCAGGACAGGCTTCAAACAGTAGCGCAGTCCTCTGTACAATAGGGAAGGCCTCAAGCAGCAGAGCAGTCTTCTAGGGAACAAGGCAGTCCTACGTCTGTGGTCCACCGGTCCAGGAGTGCATTGGAGACTTGTTCTGAGGACTAATATTTATTATACCCGGTGTCAGCCTTCAAAGTGGGGGTAACATCCTGACTACCCCCACATCTAGCTCTGGAATGTTCTTCCCTTCCCTTTCCAAGGCTCCAAGTAGTCAGGGGTGACAAAAAACTGCTGTCCGATTCCTTTGTGTGTGTGCTGGAGGCAGCTGTTTGAAAGGTACGTGGGGAAGGGAACAGCTCTGTCCCACCCATCCAGGCAAGAGGGACAACACTGCCAACACCTGGTCCCCCTTTGGCTCACTGTCTGGGAGGAATGCACAAAGACCAACAGCTAAGCTGTTCACAGTCATGTGACCCAGGACCCTGGCAGTAGGCACCAACTGGTTAGGACAAGAAATATATTTTTATTTTTTATTTTATTTTAATATTTTTCTAACTTTCTAAAAGTGGCATTTTCAGAATTCTGTCTTAAATTCTGACTTTACCATTAAAGAAGATTTTAAATTATAATTAAGTCCCCACATGACATTTCTATCTGATACCAATCAAACCTTAACGTTTATCAAATGTAATAAGGTAACACAATGTTTTCTTAAGGGAGAGGTAGGTCTTACAGTAGTGAAAAACAACTTTAGGAGTTTTTCACTACCAGGACACGTAAAACTTAAAAGCACGTGTCCTACTTTTTTTTTATTACAATGTACAATACCCTAGAGGCTGTTTAGAATTTACCCCAGGGTGACTTATACGTATTAAAAAGGAAGGTTTCGGCCTGGCAAAAGGTATATTTTTCGATTTGGCAGTTCAGAACTGCACTGCATGCTCCAATGTCAAGCCTGAGACATGCTCTAAAAGGCTCCTTTAGTGGGTGGCACAATGAGTGCTGCCGGTCCAATAGTAGCATTTAATTTAAAAGCCATAGGTGCATGTAGTACCATTTACTAGGGACTTACAAGTAAATCAAATTTGCCAATTAGGTGTAAGTCAATCTTACCATGTTTTAAGCAGAGAACACAATCACTTTAGCACTGGTTAGCAGTTGTAAAGTGCACATAGTCCTAAATGCAGCAAAAACAAATTCAGAAAACAGGAGACGTGAAGGCAAAAACATCTGGGGGTGACCCTAAAGAGAGGGCCAAGTCCATCAGCAGTTCAGTGAAATGTTTCAAAAACACACCTTTTTACTGCTGTATAGCTGGGGAGATAAAACGGGAGATGTACCCTAAGGCTTGACTGCTCCCTGTCCAAGGAAAGGAAGTAATGAGCTGAAACCACTTTGTTTTCCTAGAGAATAAGCAGTGACAAAGCCAATCAGTCTTGTGTTTGTAGTATTGTGGCATTAGAACTGACAAAGCTAATATGTTACGCCGTCATTTTAGATGTTAAAATGTATACTTCCAAGATGGCTGTCACGTTGCATCTAGTAACAAAGAGATGGCCATCCTGGAGTGGTATAACAATAATTATACAGAGTAACATTTTTATACAATTCCAAGATGGCCATCATGGGGCCACATTACACAATAAGCACATTTTTATTGTTTGCACCGGGCACTCCTTTAAAGAGGTGCTCCCAGCGCAAACAATGAAATTGCGCCCTATTATGATGAATGCGCTGGCCCTAGGGCAGCCACGAACTTGACTGCCCCCAGGGCAGCGCATTCAGATGAGAAACAGAACCGCTGCTTTACAGCTGCTCCATGTTTTCGCAGTGCAGGCGGCAACACACCTGCTCTTTTGAAGGGGATTAGAGATCCCCTCGCAGGCGGGTGAAGACACTGACTGATGTCTGGGGTGTCCATAGAACGTCCCTTGCCCCCGCTAGAGGGATGTCATCAGAGAGCGCACTGACATTGCACCACCGGGGGGCTTCTTTGCCTCTGCGCTCACTTCTGTAATACAGGATAGAGAACAGATACCTCTTGGACCATAAATGCTGAAATCTATTTACAACCCCAGATTATCATTTATCTGATGGGAAAATTGGTTTAGTTAAGTACATTTAATACATTTTAATTCTCAGTACCACATGTTAGAGCCATCAGTATATATCTGTTTGCGGACACCAAAAATCACAGTGAAATTTTATCAATACCGTTTTCTTACTTTCGATTCCTTTATCACAACAACAACACAGTTATACAATCTTGACAATAGATTTTTAAACAAGACAATGTGCAGACTAATCTATATACAGTGATAAAAAGGACAAACCATATATTACATTAAATTCAATCGTCTTACTCCAAATCACTTAGTCAGTCCTGCTATTTTTATGGGGTATTGGGTCTCGTTAGTTTCTGCGACCTCTATACAAAATAAATTCTAGGTGCAAAGTGAAGAGGTCAGGGAGAACCTGTCAAAATCTAAACCATATAAGCTGTCACGATCCAGCTTATCTCAGAGTCATTTCAGTCTTTGAGAAATTGTGAACAGGGTATCCCTTGGCCTCAGTGAGGGGGGTGCCGACGCGTTTCGACCATCATGTGGGGACCGAGAGGAGTTTCAGAAGGTCTTCCTCAAGGCTGGGAAATTCAGTGTAGGACTCTGTGTGGGGGAAAAGGGGGAGTTAGTTTGGCAGTACTAGGGGGATATTTGATATAACACAGTTAAGTCACTTGTGTATAAGCCAATTACAAGGGTTACCCATACTTAGCGCGTGTCATCAGTTGGAGTGAACTGGTTTCCTGTTATTTGGCGTGTGGTGCCTCTTTGAGTTCTTGAAGCTTCTCTACAGATTTGGGTGAAAAATTCTGAAAAACATGAAGGGGAGAGGTCGTGGTGGGAGTACTTTAAGGAGTTTAGAGGCGTTTCGTCACTTGGACATATGGCCGTTACGCTGTGCATGAAAGTTGGGCTCATGCAGGTAGAAAATCAGGGGGGGCCTATGGTCTTTTCCCACGTGCATTTACCAACATGACTGACAAAGCTAGGATATCCCCCGTTACAGTCTGGTGCTTGGTTGTGAATTAGTTCATAGTGGGTTTATCAATCATGGTTCGTTACGCCCCAAAGAAAGATCAAAAGAAACACCTCTGGTTTGCATAACAACATTCTCAATGATGACAAATGAGATAAAGAAAATCATAAAAAAGAACTGGAACACAGTAAGAGGAATGGAAATTTTCAAAGATCTTCCAGTCTTCGCTTTGAAGAAAAACAAGAGCAGTAGAGACCACTTGATACGGGCAAACACACAGATAAAAAAACATCAGCCCACGCTCCAGGCTATGCTGGCCCTCCCACCAGTAACAGGACACTACAAATGCGGGAACTGTAATTTGTGTTCCAGCACTATAGAAGGAAGCCTTTTTAACTATGGGAACAAAAGCATTTGCCACAATGAGTTCACCAACTGTAATACGACAAACATTATATACTGCATTATATGCCCCTGCAAGACAACACAACAATTAAAGAAACGGATTACACAGCACAAATCCCAAATAAAATGCAAAGTGCTGAATGCACCAATGGTTAAACATTACATTCAGAAGGATCATGGCCCGAATGAGATACAGTGGACAATCCTGAAACACGTCAAAGGTAAAGAGATAGATAGACTGTTGGCCCGCTTTGAAGCAAAACTAATATTGAAGCTGGGGACAACCGACCATGGGTTGAACAAAATGACGGAAATCATGCATTGTTGCTAAAAAACTCAACTATTTCCAAAGCTCCGTGAGCGACCACACCCAGTCACGAGATGAACATGCTGACTGTTTTAAAAAAAAAGTGATCTTGTACACCCATTCCTTTTTTGTCCCACGATGAAACAGAAGACTTCATTTTTAAACTCGTGCACAAGTATGACTTGCATCAAGGCAATAGACACAAATATGCGGCTAGCTCGATAGGAACAACTGACACAGGCTGAAAGAGACGATGGAAACCACGCATGGTTGCTAACTCATTCAACTACTACATTAGCAGTGCGAGTTCAATCCTCCAGCCTTAAGTAAAACAGGACCGTTTTGTGCACAAAAAGTGACTGCACTCAGTTCTCCCACGCAGTACCTCCAAAAAGTAGAAGCAAACTTTTTCAAATCACAGTGTGGCATGTTCCTTGCACCTAACATGAAAATTTCAATAAAAAACAATCTACCAAAACAGGTGCAATCCTCAATGTTTCAATACAGCGTTGGTGTTGCCATAACCACGAATAACGAAGCAACAACAAGATCGACAAGATAGGAAGTCGTGCTTTGGAACCCGGAAGTCAGGCAAAAATAATCAGACATCCGATATGCCCTATAGCGTAGACACGATGATGTCAGAGCACGCCCGCGTCTAAGATTTGTATCCAGAACTAACCCCCCGCCTAACAACGCTATCCAAAAAACTGACGAAGAAGACGCGGAGACGAACTAAAGGACCTACAGAACTCGAACTCAAAAATTTAAAGATAATGCACCACATGGGTCATCTAAGGATCCAGCAATCCACATAAGCCCCTGTCAGATTATGGAATGACAGCATGCCCACTATGAACTAATTCACAACCAAGCACCAGACTGTAACGGGAGATATCCTAGACTTGCTAGTCATGCTGGTATATGCACGTGGGAAAAGACCATAGGCACACCCTGATTTTCTACCTGCATGAGCTCAACTTTCATGCGCAGCGTAATTAGCCATATGTCCAAGTGATGAAACACCCCTAAACTCCTTAAAGTACTCCCACCACGACCTCTCCCCTTCATGTTTTTCAGAAATTTTCAAACAAATCTGAAGAGAAGCTTCAAGAACTCAAAGAGGCGCCACACGCCAAATAGCAGGAAACCAGTTCACTCCAACTGATGACACGCGCTAAGTATGGGTAACCCTTGTAATTGGCTTATACACAAGTGACTTAACTGTGTTATATCAAAAATCCCCCTAGTACTGCCAAACTAACTCCCCCTTTTCCCCCACACAGAGTCCTACACTGAATTTCCCAGCCCTGAGGAAGACCTTCTGAAACTCCTCTCGGTCCCCACACGAAGGTCGAAATGCATCGGCACCCTCCTCACTGAGGCCAAGGGAATCCTTGTTCACAATTTCTCAAAGACTGAAATGACTCTGAGATAAGCTGGATCGTGACAGCTTATATGGTTTCGATTTTGACAGGTTCTCCCTGACCTCTTCACTTTGGACCTAGAATTGATTTTGTATAGAGGTCGCAGAAACTAACGAGACCCAATACCCCATAAAAATAGTAGGACTGACTAGGTGATTTGGAGTAAGACGATTGAATTTAATGTAATATATGGTTTGTCCTTTTTATCACTGTATATAGATTTGTCTGCACATTGTCTTGTTTAAAAATCTATTGTCAAGATGGTATAACTGTGTTGTCGTTGTGATAACGGAATCGAAAGTAAAAAAAGGTATTGATAACATTTCACTGTGATTTTTGGTGTCCGCAAACAGATATATACTGATGGCTCTAACATGTGGTACTGAGAATTAAAATGTATTAAATGTACTTAACTAAACAATTTTTCCCGCAGATAAATGATAATCTGGGGTTGTAAATAGATTTCAGCATTCATGGATGGTCCAAGAGGTATCTTTTCTCTGTCCTGTTTAACTGATTCTAGCCTCTTGGTCCTTAACCGGATCAATCACATTTATGTGACCGCATGTCTGTAATACGGCACGGGTGCAGAGGCAAAGGGATTCCCTCATTTGCATGGGACATGCCCCCACGCAAATGAGGGACAGTCCCCTTGCAGATAGCGCTGGTGCCTTAAGTGCGCCAGAGCTATTGGTATTACAGAAGGGGCAGCGCAAGTGCCTGCAGCCCCTTCTGTAATACCAAAGTGCTCCAGGGGCACATAAAGCAAACGCAAATGCCTGTTGCGCCCTAAGACAATTATTGTAATACAGCCCATGTTGCGTATAGGCAAAATGTGGCAACCATCATGGAAGTATACAAAATTAACTTTCCGAACAGTGTCCCCCTGCCACTATTGGCTTTACCAAGTTTAGCAGTGCAGGTATTTAGGCATTTGTAAAGCTAATATCAGGAAGGGTGGGTAGTGGGGAAGGCGAAAAGGGTCAATAAAAGGTCAGCAATTGAGAATGAGGGGGAGAGACGCAGGGAGAGGTAGATAAAGACACTGAGAAGCAGGCAGTGCTTGGTGTTCACAAAGTTGGAGGGCAGACAGAGGAAAACAAAAAACTGAGGCAGTGTAAATGGGAGGAGTTACTAATGGTGATTGAGAGTGCACAGGTGTAGAGACAGAGATTGAGCGAGAGGACATCAGCATACGAGGAAAAAGAGGATGGAACAGTGTATGCTCTCCCCTCAAGTCCTAAAGCTGAAGTACCATAGAAATATATAAAAAGAAAAATAGTTCCCCGAATTCAGAAGTGGATAAAACACTAAATGCTGCAGGGATGGGAATAATAGATAATTTGTTGGTAGCCCTAGCCCCCCTGGGCACGACCCATAATCTATCATTCCCAATCTTTGTGAGGTTATTTATTGGTGCTTAGAACCTGTATGTAGCAGAGGTGTTTAAGGCATGGGCAAAGTGGGCACTGGCTCAGGACCCCAGCCTTACAGGGGCCCCCTGATAGAGCCCCTGGTAGCTGTTCTGCAGAGAGTCATGCCCTGATGACCTGAAATCATTCTTAAACAGATGTTTAATTTTGACAGCTGATTAATGACCGTTTTCCTTTTATTTATATTTAATGAGTGATGTGTAAGAGTCTACTGCAGACATTTTGCAGAGAAAAGTTGTGTTTCTGTGTCATGCAACATTCATAAAAAAAGTTTCTGTTAGACAAAAATAGGACCTCGCATATGAGAAATGGGAGTGTGCCATGGAGATTATCTGCAGTAATGTTAGTGACTGCTGCTGTGTTACAATATTGAAAACACACATCACTATCCATAAATATTAAAAATAAACACACTATGGGGCTCATTTATGAGCCCCTGCGTCACTTTTGCACCACCGGTGCGTCACTTTTTGTGACGCACCAGTGGCGTAAAACATGCGCCATGATGCGCCATATTTACAAAGTGACGCATCTACCTAGATGCGTCACTTTGTAAACCCCTGCGCTACATTATACCTGCGTCAGGTATAATGTATGCAGGGTGCGCGTTCCCACGTAAGTAAGCATCGTAGAAGTGACGCAGTGAAATCTACGAGATTTCACTGCGCCACTTCTAGGGTGCAAATGCGTCAATATCTTGTGCCTGCCTCACAGCAGGCGTAAGACTGACGCAGGCCCTGTCTCATGGGGCTTGCCCCATGTGAAAGGACACATTGCTGGAGTTGCGTCACTTTTGTGACACACTCCAGCAATGCGTCACTTTTGCGCCTACAGATACGTCAGAAATACTGACGTATCTGTGACTCCTTGCGACATGATGCGTCATACTGTAAATATGACACATCATTGGAGTCGCAGGGAGGGCGCAGTGAAAAGTGACGCATCACTGTTTTCACGCAGTGATGCGTCACTTTTCATAAATGAGGCCCTTAGAATCTTGATGAGTGTGTCTGTGCACTGCCATTGACCTGGCCAAAGAGCACATGAAAGAGCTGATAATTGATCATAAATTCAAAGCTGTTCCGAACAGGGGCCCCCACAATTCGTTTGGCCCAGGGCTCCGCAAATCCTTAACCCCTTCCACGTGCGGCAAATTCTGCCGTGATGCGAGGGGGGGGCGGGGCTGGGCGTGGCGCTCAGGTACCCAGGACGGCTCCCGGCTGTCATAAATCACAGTGGGCATGTGCTCATGACGGCCGGGAGCCATCCGAACTCCGCCCACCAATTAATTTGCCTGCACAGGCGGGGAATTAGCTGCGCGTGGGCGCAGCGTCAACGGTCGGACGGCTCCCGGCCGTCATGAGCACACGACTACCGTGACTCATGATGGCCGGCAGCCGTCCTGAGCATCGAGGAGGTTAAGATGTCCCTGCATCGCAATAGTAAAGCATTGCTGAAAAAACACACTTTTTATAAGTACAGTAAGATTTATATAATCTGAGCTTGAGGTTTTATATTGTGGTTATACTAACAAACGCATTTCAGCGACTTAACTCCTGAGAGCCAAAGCTAACAATGGCCACAGAATGAAGAAAAGATGCAATGAAGTTTCATTATTGAAATCAGCGCTAATAAGTTCTGTCTGTTTTTGATGTAAAGCACACAATATTGTCTATGTGCTAGCGAGGCTTTCTGCAAATTATAAATTAGTGCATGCAGTTTTAATATAACTGCTATGGTCACACCTCGATCTACTTGTGACACATTCCATGAAAACCTGACTTTTAAAGTGAGCTACAAAGACAAACTGAAAATTACAATTCCTAGACCAGGATGGAAGAGTCACACACAGTCACACCAATTGTATAGCTTAATTCACTTCAACGGCTGCCCGCGTGCCCCATTCCATAAATATCAGGCATCACGATCTAACGTCTCGGTGTAAGAATGAGATGCGTTTGCATTTACGTCTGGCATCCTGTTTTTAGTGTTTTTAGAGTTTTGTATGTGCGTTCCTTTGAATAAGATCTGTTTTATAAAGCTGACTGTTATATTCTATGTATATACTTTAATTACTTCACTGTGGATTGAATTCTGGTCTCGTGTCAGGTTTGTGTTTATCTAAGTTCTGTTTTAGAACTGTGAGATTAGATGTGTTGTTGATGTTCTTTCCATTCGGGCTGGTACTGTGCTGTTCTCCAATAAACTTACACTTTTCCACAATGTGGACTGACTTTCTCAAAAAATTTAGAAATTATATCGAATTAGTGTTCCTTGCTCATTAATGGTGACCAGAATGTTTGCAAATGCTTCACCTATTTACAAACCTGTTTGGTCCACTTAAATGCATAACCTTTAAATAAGTAGCCAGATAATTAAAAGTTGAACTTGTATTTTTACTTCTGATGGCAAGCTAGCAATACAGTGAGAACCACCCCAGGAACAGCTCTTTAATCCTTCTTCCATCCAAGTATCATTCCATCATTTCAGCCATCCATTTCACCTTTACATCAGTCTATCCATCCCATCACCATCCATCCATCCCTTCACAATGCCACCCTTTCACCCTTCTATCTACTGTTCCTCCCCATCCTCCAACGATTCTTTCTTCCTTCCATCTATTCTTTCATTCTTCCTTATCATCACTCTTCCTTCATGCTTTTCTCTTTTCCATCCTTCTTTTCACCATATGTGTCAATTCCGTCAAATGCTAGGGGTAGCGGACGTGACATCACATAACCACCCTTTGACCCAACGACATCACAGGGAATGGCATCACATGATCCTTGACACTGAGGGGCAGATTTACAAGCCCCTTGCGCCACTTTTGCGTCATTTTTCCCAAATGACGCAAAAGTAGCGCAAAGGGACTTGTAAATCTGCCCCTCAATCTTTTCAGTGATATCATATGACCATAATCCTGATTTTTTATGTATTTATTTATTTATAAAGTTTTGTATAGCTCATTACATGAAGGGAAGTGTTGAAAGTTAGAAGGTAGGGTATAATTGAGCTAACAAAACTAGTCACATATATGAACGAAGGACACAACATTGAGAATAAAGAGGATAATAAGCTTGATCTCTAAAGGTAGTCAGCTGTGTAGAGGTCAGACTGCATGAAAGAATAACAGGTATGGATGCAATCAATAAATACAGAGGTGTTATCTTAGGGCAAGAACTTGTTCATCAGAAATGATTTTGCTTCTTTTTGGAAGGAGTCAGTAGATGAGATTAGGCGAACATTCAGAGGAAGAGAGTTTCATTTCTTCGGTGCGACACCCGAGAAAGCTCTGTAACCTGTTTTCTTTTTATGGAAACACTGCAGTTTCAGAAGAAAGGAGCTCGCACTTTGCGAAGATCTGATACCCCCTGATTTTTCTAACTTATGAGCCAAATATCTGAGGGTATTGAAATGTAGGGCTTTATGAGTCATGCACACAATGTTTAGTTGAATTCTTGCCTCAAAAGGGAGCCAGTTCAGGGATTTTAGAGCTGGGGAAATGTTATTATTTCTTTTTGTTCCAGAGACAAGCCTGGCAGCCACGTTAAGGGAGGCTCTTAGAAGGGCCAACTTGTATCTATGCAGGCCGCATAGTGTGGCACTACCGTAGACAAGTCTGGGCAACACAAGAGCTTTAAGCGCATGCTTGAGGTCGTTCTGTGGGAGGTAGGGTTTAAGTTTACGTAGAATGCTCATCTGGTAATTTGTTCCTTTGGTCACCGTACTGATGTGATCCTGCATTTTAAGGTGTTTGCCTAATGTAATTCCCAAGGATCTAGCAGAATCTATGATTGTTTATCCAAAGATAAATCTGGGGAATGTTATTCGGAGGAGTAATGAGTAGCAATTCCGTTTTGGCACAGTTGAGCTTGAGATTGTTATCCGTGAGCCAACGATGAGTGTTTTTCAAAGTAGAGTTGAAAGATAAAATATCTTCTGGGGAGGAGATTTTGAGATATAATTAAGTGTCATCTGCTACATGTGATAATGAATGTTAACAGATTTTAACGAGTCTGCTAGAGGTTCTAAGAATATATTGAAGATAATGGGTGAGAGGGCGGATCCCTGTGGAACACCAAGAGTGACCGCGGAGGGCTTAGAAAGGGATTGATTCCTCTTGACTCTTTGGGATCTGTTGTGGAGTAATGAAGTAAACCATTGCAATACGACCCCTGATAAGTCCATTCTCCATTCAAGTAGGTTCAGTAGACTGTCATGCTTAACAGTGTTGAAGGCAGAAGATAAGTCAAATAGTAACAGAAGATGTGGCTCATTTAAGTCCAGCATTTTTAATATGTCATCCACAATGTGAGTGAGTGCAGATTCAGTGCTGTGACAATGCAAAAATAAACTTCTGAGGCCGCTTCATCAGCGTAAGTAGATCTGTCAGTGGTACTGGACTCTGGTAAAGGGGGATTCGTTGTCATCATATTTGGAGGAGTGCTGCCATCGACCAACATCATACACTTACGGCAAGTAACGATACTCACTTTATGGTCAGTTATCAAAGCTGCTCCATTAAGATTCATTTGTTTACAGTCCAAAGAGCATACTGGGCCCCTAAAAGGCTATCAAAACTGAGAGGTGAATCAACTAATTGTTGCCTTAAGTGTGCCGCGACGAATGCTGACGATATACATCTGTTTTGGCAATGTCCTCAGATCTAGATCTAGGTCTCTGGGATGACCCAAACAAAAATGCAATGACAATAAGGGCTGGAAACAAGGGTGCACTGGTGTATTCTCGAGACAAATTCTATTATCACACCTTCATATTCAACTTTAATGGCCCCACTGCCCCTTGACCACATTTCATACATAGTCCAACTTTCAAAGAAAAGGAGCTTGTCCCAATCAATCTACAATTAATCTTTCCACAATTACAAAATTAGTTGTCTTTATTCCATGACTTATTCCATCTGAATAATCACTTGGGAGTCTTGCGTTTCAATTCAATCTAAAAGTTTATTCAATCAATGTTATACGTAAGTAATCTGCTCAGCCCAGCCAACGTGTTTTGTCCATGCGGACATCATGAGGGCTGAAAATTTAAAACATACATGTCACGAATATGAGATTGGCTCTATCATGAGTACATCAAACACCTCAGAATTTTTTTTTATTGATGATTAAAGCCAAAGAAAGTATCCTCAACCCCCCACAAGACTCCCTGCCTATATACATTCTATCATACAAATTGTGTCTGGAAACACTATAATGACATCTCTTATAGACCCTTTATTGAACCATCAAACTTTTTAATATCACAACATCAAAGAATGGCACAATTTCTAGAGAGCTGTTCATTGCATCCCAGTATCCATCTAAACCAGTGTTCTAACTGTCTGTACGTCACCCCTCTATGTAATAGTGAAGCCCCCCCTTCCGGGTTCGGGTGTCCTATTCAGTCCATAAACAAATATTAGTAGTCATTACCTCTAAATCACGATATGAGTCAGCAGACTCCTTTCATTTCTCCATTTGGTCTGCTGGTTGCAGCACACTTTAAATCCTTATATGGCTTCCTGTTTCCTTGAATTTCTATTAAATGGAAAACACACTCATCCAGTCCTGGTCTGTTCCTTTTTCAATCATCCAACAATCATTGTGTCCTGATACAATTAACAAACCAGCATGCTAAATCTATTCTCCCTTTTTGAAACATTCATTCATCAATTCAACTGCCTTACTTTGTCTAAGGGGTTCTTGTGAATGATTTAAAAATGTAATGCCCTTCCAATAGCCCCCATTTCTCCAGAGACTCAAAAGCTTCACCTTCCTCATTATCAAACTGTTAAATAGGCCCATACAATTTCAAACAACCTGTCACTCTAAGACAATAAGCCTTGTTTGCCAATGTACTTCACATAATCCCCTTAGTTCACTGCCAACAATTCCTCCTCATCCGAAAACAATCAATTCCAGCCTCTTGCCCCTTACCGTGCTGTAAATCCGCACATCCAGTCCGTGGAGACCTCTTGACCGCCGATCACCTCATATCCATATGGTCAATACTTTCTCAGTAACTCAACACCCCTCTTCTATTCATACTAGAAGCCCTCCAATACTACTAGGAATTCCATAATTCCAACCAATAAAAAAGGGGTCGGACCTGAGAGGGAACTGGACCAAAAATGAAGTCCCAATACACGGTTATCCAATGAAGTGTTTCCGTCGATTTCAAAATTACTTCTCTGCCCCCGGTCCTGGGCTTCTAGTGCTCCCATCAATGAAAAAAGAGTCAGACCTGTGAGGGAGCTGAACCGGAAATAAGATGCTTTTGTCATTGTCGGAGGATGATAATGTTGGGGTGGAGGAATTGTGTGATATGTTGGATGTGCAAAGTGACTTTGGTTGCACCAGTGGTCTTGCTGTGCCCTCGAAGTTTGTGCCTCAGGGTAATCAATTTGCAGCTATAGACCTTTTAAAAAAAAAAAAAACACAGAGGAGCTTCATTGATTAGAGGATCAGAGGTTGTTGGCAGAAACTCACCAGAGTAGGAGAGGGACTATTTCTGGGGATGAAAGAAAGGCACTTAGGGATCTGGAGAATGATCAAACTATAGTGATAAGAGAAGCGGACAAAGGGGGCAACATTGTTGTGATGCAGAGAAAAGATTATAGTCAGGAGATCAAAAAGCAATTGGGGGACAGTAGCTGTTACAGGAAACTGATGACCAACCCCATGAGGAAAGCTGGGAAACTGATTAATGAGAAACTTTTCACTTGGAAAGAATTGGGATTGCTGGACGATAAGAAATTCAAATATTTGCAAAACACATGCCCTAGATTCCCGTTCATTTACACATTGCCTAGAATTCACAAGTCATGAGAGAACCCAAGCGGCCTATTGTCTCCAGTATAGGAAGTCTAATGGAACACCGCTTTGAATTTGTGGATTTATTTTTAAAACCATTGGTGGTCAATTTACCTTCATACATCTGAGACACCATGGATGTATTGAGCAAAATACAAGATCTGACTTGGGATCAAAACATGAGTTTTGTCACAATAGACGTGGGAGGATTATACACGTGTATTGAAAATGATCAGGGACAGCAAGCTTTGAAGCACTTTTTAAGTAGCAGGAGTGCGAATTTACAGGATCACTCAAGAATGCTGTTGGAGATGAGTGAGTTGATATTGAACAATAATTTTTTCCTCTTCGAAGGGGAATGGTATCGCCAAATTAGAGGGATGGCCATGGGATCCAGGTTTGCTCCCTCTTATGCAAACCTCTTCATGGGGATCTTTGAGAGGGAGTGTCAGGTTCCTCCGTTCCGATGTCCTCAGAGCTGTGTTGACGCTCTAAAGGGGCCCACCTCTGGACAACCCCAAGTCCGGCTTGTATTTTAACACGGACTGTTGGGGTAATCAAGCGGGGGAAGGAAAGGGTAGGGACCGCGGGGAGTGAGATCTGAAAAGCAAAGAAAAGACAAACACAATATGAGCTCCGTGCCTGTGGATACCACTGCACTAACAGTTTAAATGGAAACCAGCATTACGCGCAATGTCTCGCTCTCTCACCTGAAAAGCAAAGAAGGTGAAGCCTAACGTATAGGGGAGAGCAAGGGGCAGTGGCAAGGATACTTCAGGCAACTAGTATGTAAAACAAAAGAAACAAAAGAACATACAAATTGTATCGGCACTTCAGTGATTGGGACACATTGAACACTGCATGACTCAGTCTCTCCAATTGCACCTACCAACTTGTGTTTGAAGCAATACTCTTATTCCCAGCCGGTATGGCATCACCCCCTCTCTGGAAGCTCTCTCCCATATCTATAGATGGAACATAAGAAGAAAAACAATAGTGATGACTGGCTGTTGGATCGTGAAGTGCTACACGCCTTGCTTCTGCCAGTAAATGCGTTTTTCCAAGTTTAGATATACATCGCCAATTCCATGTTATATTATCCACATACACTGGCAGTATGTCTCTACTGCCCACTGACGAATTCTCTGAATGAAATAACAGTTGCCAATAGGGGTGTTTGTTAGCGTAACCTCTAACCACACATGGAAAGTCAGGACTGAGAATCACCAATGAAAATGTACCCCCCATGCGAGATCACCAAGACGGACCTCCTTCAAGCGGAGGTATTATGCGGCCCTTCGGGTGGGGGAGCCTTAATGTAATAGATGCTCCTCTGCACGAGACCTCCAAGTTTTGGTCTCTGCCATCAGAGGGGTGAGGTTGCTAGAGGGTTTCTTAAACATGAACGCTCCTCTGCATGAGACCAACAGTCCCCGGGTCTCCGCCAACAGAGGAGCGAAGGTAGGAATCAGCTCAATACGCCTACCTCACTTGAACTTTGGTTGTCTCGGGGAGGGTGCGCCGCCCTCTTGCTGTCCGGTATCTTGGGGTCAATGTGATTCTGCTGCCAGCATAGCCAGGAAGAATTATCCGCTCTGAAGGAGTCGACCTTCACCCTTTGACTTTCGCGACGGGTGCTGCGTGTGTCACGTGAGGCGTGCCTCGCAACGCCCGCCGGGACTGGTAGTTGTGGGACAGACGTGTTCCGAGCCGCTCTGCAAGGTTGTCGCAGCAGTCAGTGCGCTGTCGATCACGTGTCCCTGACAGGGAGCATGCCTGGTCCAGGAATGCAGTAAAATGGATGGATTGCCTCCTCTTATGGGGACATTTTGTTGATGATATCCTGGTCATCTGGAGAGGAACCACGAGTGATTTGTTGGAATATGTGGGCAATCTAAACAGCAATAGCCACAATGTAAGCTTCATGCTGTGTCATGACGCTAACAGGATAGACTTCTTAGATGTCCAGTTATACATAGTAAATGATGAGATACAGAGTATATTATTTCGTAAGGAAACAGCCACAAATCATATTTTAAGAGCAGACACCGCTCATCCGGTTGCTGTCATCAAAGGCATCCCATATGGGGAGATGATAAGAACCAGGAGAAATTGCAGCAAGGAGGATGATTTTAGAACATGTCTGAAGGACTTTAGAATAAGGTTGTCTGCTCGTGGCTATACAGAGCAGAGACTGGAGAAAGCAGAGACATGCGTAAATAAGATTAAGAGAGAAGACACTTTGGAACCAAAACCAAAAAGAAAATCACAATGGAGGCTAGCCTTTATTTCCACCTACAACACAGATCACAATAGGATTTATAAGGTGCTGGACAAGAATTGGAATGTCTTGAAAGGGGTGCTAGCGCTTACTGACAATATTACTTACAAAACACTAGTAACGTATAGAAGATGTCCCACAATTGGGAACAAGATCACTAGAAATTACTTGTAGTCCAAAAAAGATACAGGCAGTGGTTGGTTGCCGGGCCAACCGAAGGGCATTTACACATGGGGTTCATGTACAATGTGTGGATTAGGATCCAACAATTTGAAAGAATTTAAATATAACACTGAGAGATCTTATTGTATCAAGGAATTTATTAACTGTAACAGCTGTGGAGTCATGTATGTGATTAAATGTGATTGTGGAAAAATATATATTGGGAGAACCAAAAGGACACTGAAAGCTAGCATACAAGAGCATAGGAGATCCATAATAAAGAAGAACACCAGGTCCCCTATTTTCCAACATATGATGGAAAGCCACCCTGACAATATGAGTTTCAAATTCCAAGGGATAAAAATAGAAATCCCAAAACAAAAGAGGAGGGAATTGGGATCTAATACTAAGGCAGGAAGTGGCTATATAGATATGTAGATTGAGGACCGTATAATTGGGCCTCAACATGGAAAATGAGCTTCATTACTTTCTGTGAGTTGGTCAGAGATGTCACAAGAGTAGTTGACATATGCAGGAATGAGTGAGGTATGCGTTTGGGTCATGCTCATGCATGTATGACTGAAGAGCCTCACTTGAGGAGGGTGGAATTGAATATGGGTTGGTTTAGAGTATTACACAAGGGAAATGTATATGATATTTGTATGACTGAATATCTCACAATGGGGCACAGCAGACGAAAACACTACACTCCGGTCTGGGACTCAGTGATTGGTTAGAAACAGGCACAAGGATAGATCATGAGCAGGATGATTGTCATTGGATAACTGGGTATGGGACTTTGTTTCTGGTTCGGTATTGGCATGGAGTGTTAAACAAGGGAAATTTACATGACATTTGTATGAGTGAAAACTTCGCAGTGGAGAACAGAGGATGAACGTTTTAGAATCTATGTAGCACGTAAAGAGTGGGAGGGGAGTTTATATAAAGACTGAGGAATGTAATTGTTAAATAAAGCATATGAAATTTGTCCAAATGCCCGCGGAGGTGGACATTCGCGAGATAAATAGGGAGAAGGATTGCCTGATAAACAGCTTTTGGTTTCACACTCCGGTCTGGGACTCAGTGATTGGTTAGAAACATGCACAAGGATAGGTCATGGGTGGGATGATTGTCATTGGATAACTGGGTACGGGACTTTCGTTCGGTATTGGCTTGCAGAGTTAAACCAGGGACATATACAGGACATTTGTATGAGTGAAAACTTCACAGTGGAGTACAGAGGATGAATGGTTTAGAATCTGTGTAGTCCTTAAGAGTGGGAGGCTAGTTTATATAAAGATTGAGAATTGTAATTGTTAAATAAAGCATATGAAATTTCTCCACATGCCCGCGGAGGTGGACAGTAGAGAGATAAACAGGGAGAAGGGTTGCCCGATTAACAGCCTTTGGTCTCTCACTCCGGTCCGGCACTTAGGTGATAGGTTAGAAACACGAATCACGTTTGAGGATAGGTCGGGGTCGGGAGGGCTATCATTGGGTAACTGTGTAGGGGACATTGTTTCCGGTTCGGCTCCCTCACAGGTCTGAGTCTTTTTACAATGGTGGGATCTCTGGAAGCCCAGGAATGGGGTCATAGAAGTAATTTTGAAAACCACGGAAACACTTCATTAGATAACAATTCATTGGGATTTCATTTTCGGTCCATTTTCCTCTCAGGGCCAACCTCTTTTTTATTGATTGGAATTACGGAAGCCCAGTGGGATTGGAGGGCTTCTAGTATACCTAGAAGGGGGGTGTTGAGTCACTGAGAGAGAAAGGACCATATGGATATGAGATGATCAGTGGTCAATAGGTCTCCATGGACTGGATGTGGGTACTTACAGCACGGTAAGGGGCAAGAGGCTGGAATTGATTGTTTTCGGATGAGGAGGAATTGTTGGCAGTGAACTAAGGGGAGTATGTGAGGGACATTGGCAGACAAGGCTTATTATCTTAGAGTGACAGGTTGTTTGAAATTGTATGGGCCTATTTAACAGTATGATAATGAGGAAGGTGAAGCTTTTGAGTCTCTGGAGAAATGGGGGCTATTGGAAGGGTATTACATTTGTAAATCACGCACAAGAACCCCTTAGGCAAAGCAAGGCAGTTAAATTGATGAATGAATGTTTCAAAAGGGAGAATAGATTTAGCATGCTGGTTTATTAATTGTATCAGGACACAATGATTGCTGGATGATTGAAAGAGGAACAGACCAGGCCTGAATCAGTGGGTTTTCCATTTCATAGAAATTCAAGGGAACAGGAACCAGACAGACCAAATGGAGAAATGAAAGGAGTCTGCTGACTCATATCATGATTTAGAGGCAATAACTACTAATTTTTGTTTACGGGATGAATAGGGCACCCGAACCCGGAAGGGGAGGGGGGCTTCACTATTACATTGAGGGGTGACGTACAAACAGAACACTGGTTTAGATGGCTACTGGGATGCAATGAACAGCGCTCTAGAAATGGCACCATTCTTTGATGTTGTGATATTAAAAAGTTTGATGGTTCAATAAAGGGTCTGTAAGAGATGTCATTACAGTGTTTTCGGACACAATTTGTATGATAGAATGTTTATAGGCAGGGAGTCATGTGGGGGATTGAGGGAACTTTCTTTGGCTGTAACCGGCGATAAAATTGTTTATGTGAGGTGTTTGATGTACACATCATAGAGCCAATCTCATATAAGTGACATGTATGCTTTAAATTCACAGCCCTGAAGATGTCTACATGGATGACACGCGTTGGCTGTGCTTTCCTGATTACTTATGATGAATAACATTGATTGAATAAACTTTTGGATTGAATTGAAACGCAAGACTCCGATGTAAATATTTGGATGGAATCAGTCATGGAATAAAGACGACTATTTTTGAAATCGTGGAAAGATAAATTGTAGATTGATTGGGACATGCTCCTTTTCTTCTGGGATGACATTGGTAAAGTGATTTCTTAAATTTTGGGAAAAGAGATTGAGCTAAGTTTCACTTTAGTTATTTTTGGGATCCAGCCAAGCTAGGGGCCACAAGTTACATTTACAAAACAGCTTGCACAATTATTATGTGTTTTAATCTTAATGGCAAGAAGAGAGATCTGCTTAAAATGAGTTTCCTCCTTGCCCCCAGTACTACTGGACTGGGTCATCTCTGTTAAAAGAGTCAACAGGCTTAATCGCAGATATCTTTCAGAAAAAACTAGCTAGATTTTGGGATGCTTGGGAGGAGTGGGCTGAAGAAACCATTTAGTTACCACAAACCCAAAGGTCCAATGATTATGTAATAAGTAATACCACAGCGGGTTGGAGGAGGTAATCCCAGGCCGCTACTCTTTCTTCTGTCTGCCTGGTTGTCTTGAGGCTGGCTTTAGGGAGACCATTGACATATGCTGATGAGCCCCTCTCCAGTTGGTACCGCTTTCGAGCCCATACCTCGTAAAGACAAAATTGCTTATTGGTGAAAGAGGACTGAAAAAAAAAGCAAATATATTCACATTCAGGCAGGGTGATTGTTTCTGACTGAAACACAGAGAGGGTGTTGCATTAGATGCAGGCTGCATCCCCACCGGATTTCTTGGGTCTATCTAGTCGAATGATCCTGTGACTAGGGGGGACTGTAGATCTATAATAGGATGAGATGAGCTGTTAAACCAAGTTTTCTTGAGGATGACGATATCAAACTTATGGGTGAGGATGAGGTAATAAATATTGGCTGGGTGTTTATTTGCCAGTCTGCAGTTGAGGAGAATACCCTATTTGGTCTATGAGTGAGCAGTAGCTTTGAGGTGATGGATGTAAGTCTCTGGAGATCTTCATTGAGATGGAGACGGCTATGAGAGATCTCATCAAAACGTGCCTCCCAATAGGCATGTATACAGGTAGTTATGGGTTGAGAGGTTAGGCCCAGTTGAGAGGAGAGGCCACATGAGAGGCCAAGCTAAGAGGAGAGGCCGTTAATGGGGGCCTGTGGTACTTGTGAGTCAGGGCGGTCTTGCAGAGGGCCTAACTGAGTAAAAATGGGTGTTGGGGGAGGGGAGTATGGCTGATTATGGGATATTTGGAGGACTTGGGAGGCCTATGGTTAGTTAAGTGAGGGGATATAAATTTGGATAATTAGAACTCCTGGGCATAGGGGAGTGCTGTGGGAGTACCAGGGAGAACCATGCTGGAGAGCACAGGGGAAGGAAGAAAGCGCAAATGTGAGGGAAAGGGTCCGGGATGAAGGAATCTGTGCTTGCCCTAATAGGGGCAGGGGAAGCCAATGCTTTGGGTCGGCCAGTCATGGATTGATTCTCTGACCCTGTCGGAGATGAGGGTTCTGGAGTGCCTATAGTAACAGAGAAGGTGGGGTAGCAATCACTGGCGACTGGGAGTGGACTGAGTGATGATGGGGTAGACATAGGTGTTAAAGAGGGTGTGAGTGCGTCATTGAGGTCGCAAGGGAGATTTTGGGTGGGAAGATGGTTCTAACGGTTCACCATCTTGAGGATAGGGAAGATCTTGTCAGTTTGTCATTCTACGATTGTATTAGAATGTTCCCGTTGTTGGTTATAGATATGGTAATGTCTGCCCTGCAGAAAGGCGAAAGAGAGACAGATAGTCTAAGACCATGTGGTGTTTATCTTGTGTAGGTGATGCACAGCATGTAGTATATGACATTCCTCCATTGAGCTCGCCTTTTTGTGTAGAAGATGAGGTCATTGTTTAATGTTACCTTGCTAGAGCAGAAGTATTGGTCTGAGAGAAGTGTTTTGGGATGAGTTTTGAGTAACCAGTGTTTAAGTCTCTTTGATGAATTTGTTCAGAGATTAGGGGGGTATTTAATAAGGTAGACATTTAGGTCCATAGGTTCCAGTGTTATGTCCATTGCTTAATGAAAGGAGGTACCTCCAAGCGGTGTATAGAACCGAGGATTGGGTTTCTGACCGATCTCCAAAAACTGTAGGGTGAAGAAGGGTATGACAATTGGAGTGGCCAAATACTTATTATTATTAATTGACAGTAAGGAGGCTGTTGGAGAGTAAGGCACCCTTCTGAACGGAAGTCCACAATGATGTGACTGGATCAGTCCTAAGGGATTCAACAAATGAAGATAGCGAATACCACACAGGCATTTAAAGATGGCCGCCAGTTTTGTAAGGTTTCCTGCTAGTAGGTGCAATGATCCTATTTTAGCTTCCCATAAAGAATTCACTTTATTGCAGTTCCAGGCGACGGGGCCCACATCTTCGTGATGTGAGACTTATTTAGTGGAGCAATGTATTTCAAAATGGCGGGTTGGTCTCTGAGGGCCCCACAGGAAAACAGAGGGTACCCCGGGTCTTCCCCCTCCAGGACTGCGGCGCTCCAAAAAAATAGAAATGGTGCTGCCCCAAACCGTAGTGAACCTAAGTGCCAGACCAAGATTGGGAGCCCAAGGGAGGTCCTGGATCATCACACAGGCAGCCAGAGGGTCAGCCCAGTATCCCAAGGACCTGATGATATCACAATTGCCAATGTGGCTGAAGCCTCTTAAGCACACAATTATAAAATAACACAGCAATTATTAACACAGTTAAATGTCTTTTATATATACCATCTGCATTTTAAATGGGGTGTTGACATGATAAGAACATGACACCTGTCCCTTTTTATTGTATGAAAATACATGTGTTTGTTGGAAGAGGAGAATATAGTGCATAAAAACAAAGAACAAAACTGGAAGCCTACAATTTATTGGTTTCTCCTGTGATTACGCCAATCATAAAATGTACAAGACGAACACAACATTTTAAAAATAATAGTGGTTTTGTCTGCTTGTGTTTCTTCATGTGACCATATATTGAATGTGTAATTCAAAAGTGGAACAGCTCAAGGAAAATTGTACATAGCAGCAAAAGGGCCATCTGTACTAGGTTGGGTTGACCAAGGGAAGTTAGGTATTGCCCTGGATCCTAATATTGGAGCCCAAGTGATGTTACTAAATGAACATGTTGAACTCATGGTTAATGAGGTCAAGGAACAGTTTCCAGATGTGTTTTGGGAAAAACTTGGAAGCTAAGTGGGTTGGTTCATAAACTTTTTGAAGGAGAATGCTACACCAGTTAGTCACAAGGTCAGAAATATACCTATGGGTGTTAAGGAGAGTGTAATGAAAGAGTTGAACATTCTGGAGAGTACGTGGATACTTGAACCTGTAGAAAGCACAGAATGGTTGGCACCCTTAGTCGTAGCTCGGAAGCCTAGTGGCCAGTTGCGCCTATGCATTGATCTCAGGGACTTGAACAAGAATATTGTGATAGATAAGTTCCCCCTACCTCCGATTGATGAGCTCCTGTCAAAATCCAAGGATGCAAAATGTTTTTCAACAATAGATTTGTCCTCGGCTTATCACCAGGTTCAGCTGCATCCATCTAGTAGAAGTCTTACTGCATTTGTCACTCCTTTCTGTGTTATAGATTCATATGCATGCCGTTGGCCTTGCGTCAGTGGCTGCAGTGTTTCAGCATCTTATGCACAAACTTTTCGAAGGCATCGAAGGAGTGACGTACTTCCAGGATGACCTATTGGTGATGGGTTAAGATAGACTTGAACATGACACTAGGATAAAGATGGCGTTTAGGAAGCTGGCAGACCAAGGTCTCATGGCTGAGTAAAGAAAATGCAAATTTGAATTGAATTCAGTAACTGACCTAGGACATGAGGTGGAATTGCCCCAAAAAGAGATATTATTGAGGCAGTCAGGAATGCCCCAGTGACTACATCCAATGAAGAGGTTAGGCCATTCATTGGACTTGCTGAATTCTACTCACGGTTTTTACAAAGTTTTGTAATGAAGACTCTTGGATTGAGACAATTGTTGAAGGTGAGGTGGAATTTGGTTGGAGTAAGGAGTTGCAAGCAGACTTTGAGAGGATTAAGCAAGACATTGTCACAGCGGTTCCCTTGCAAGGATTTGAAGTAGGAGCAGACAGCATTGTCACTACTGACGCTAGTGGTAAGGGACTTGGAGCAGTTTTAACACAGGCATCTAGTGTGGGGGTAAGACCGCACTGTGGCATATGCTTTCCAGTCATTATCCCTGAGGAAAACATCTCAGTAATTGAGAAGGAAATGTTTGCTGAAGTTTGGGTCATAGAAAAGTTCAGGTAGTATTTGTGGGGATCCTGATTTGTGCTACGCACAGACCACAAACCACTGGCGAAGGTCCTTACATCTAATGGTATTATTAGGGCAATGACTCGCATTGCTAGGATGACCTTGAGGGTACTGGATTTTGTGTATAATGTAGAATATTTAACAGGTATAAGGAACATGGTGGCTGATTATTTGAGCTGCTCTCCTTTACCCTTGAAAGAACAAGCACATGGAGAGTGGGAAGACTACACTGTAGCTATGATTGGCAACAATAAGGCAGCTATTTTGGATGAGGAGTGGGAAACCAAATATGAGGAAGATGACACCTTGATGCTGGTCAAACAATTTATTGTAAAGAGTTGGATAAATAAGTGGGATTTGATCAGCGATTGCAGGAAGTTGTGGGTAATTAAGGATGAATTGTCCCTTAGCGATACTGGATATGTCCTAAGGGGGGACAGATTAGTACCTCCTGCAGGTCTAAGATTGAGGATTGTGGAAATTATCCATGAGGGATACCTCGGCATAGTCAAATTAAAAAGGAGAGTCAAATTATCTTATTGGTGGCCAGGCATAGATGTTGACACTGAAAGGCTTTTGAGGGGTTGTCAGATATGCAGCTATTCCAACAAGGCACAGTCTGTGTTTCGACCATCTCTCAGGGACCGCAGTGAGCCAGAGGGCCCTTGGGAAGATCTGAGTATGGACATTCTGGGACCCATTCTAGATGACTGGTGTTTTTCCAAGAATGTCATTGTCATCATGGATCTTTACTTCAAATGGCTCGAGATTGAGGTGTCAGAGGTTACAGATGCGAAAGCAATCATTTCCTTGTGTCTAAACTGGGGTGGCGAAGTGAGCTAAAGAATGATGATGGATTCAACCCAGGTCTGTGACTGGGGGTGAGTGTCTGAAAAGTTTCAGCGCTCCATCCGTCATCTCCTTGCGTTTGCTTTATTCGCCCTAAGTTGGCAGGGTATGCCCAGACGGGGGTCCCTTGCTCACTTTGCCACTGGATTCAAGCTAGCCTGGCTCATGAGGGCTGTTAGCCCAAAACCGTCCCAGCATGCTTGTTTCCGGTCCAGGGAAGACATGGCTTGGCAGTTCGGGCTGGACTGTTCCCATGAGGCACAGGGTCAAGACTGATTTGCATATAGCTGTGTCTGAACTGGGGTGGGGAAGTGAGCTAAAGAACGATGATGGATTCAACCCAGATCTGTGACTGGGGGTGAGTGTCTGAAAACTTTCAGCGCTCCGTCCTTCATCTCCTTGTGTTTGCTGTGTTTCCAAGAATATCATTGTCATCATGGATCATTACTTCAAATGGCTTGAGATTGAGGTGTCAGAGGTTACAGATGCCAAAGCAATCATTTCCTTTTTGGAGAAGACATTTATAAGGGACAGCATTCCAAAGACTATCCTAAGTGACAATGGACTACAATTTGTTTCAGAAAAGTATGAACATTTTCTGAGTAGAAATGGGATATGTGGAAGGAAGACTTCAGTTTACCTTCCTGCAGGGAATGTCATTGTGGAATACTTCAAAAGACTGGTGACGGGCAGTGTACAGGCAGCCATCAATGCTAGGTTGGAGTGGGTGAAGGAATTGCACAGCACAATCTGCGCATACAGAATTACACCTACAGTAACTGTTTACAGTCCTTTTAAAATTCTTATTGGGAGAGAGCCTTTGACAAAAGATAACATTGCCTGGTTGAATTTGAAAATTTGAAGCAGGTGGTCTTCCTCAATGGTGAAGAGTAATTTGGCTATACTGCAAAAGCTGTACAAAATGTATTTTGACAAAAAACATGATGTAAAAGATGTGTATTTAGCAGCTGGAGATTGGGCAAGGGTCTAATTGGGTCAAAAAAGAAGGAAAGCAAATTTCTGGAACCATTGCAAGTCATGGAAGTTTATACTAAATCTGCACCATTGAATGACAAAAAAGTTTGGCATTTTAGGAGAATGTCAAGATTTAATAAAGTACTGAACTGGCAAACTGCAAAAAGGGGCCAAATTGATACTCCTTAATCCATGGAATGGATGTGGCATAATACTGGGATTGCAGGGCAACAGGGGGAGAAGCTCACCCTGTCTAAGGATGCTATTGGGGGTACTAACAGCTCTGTGTCGAATGGTGGCAGTACAATGACACATGTGGGCAGATCTGAGGTGTTGCTGAAAAGATTTGCTGATTTTGTGATGTAATGTTATAGAGAGAAGGGATAGGGTTGCTGGGATTGTTGTACCGTTTTAGCATTATGGTTTACTCTATTGGGATCTATTATATTAGTTTTGATGCAACATTCCCCTCCTGCTGTATATCTCTCGTATGCAATTTTCCTTCTGGACTATGCCATCCGTAATGGGTAGATACTTCTACTTACATTGTAAATAGTTTTGATCTAGTTTGGTGAATGTATTGTAGACGGATTAAGAAGGGGTGATGTGGTGTTTTAGTTACCTGTAGCTAGGAAACAGGATGCTACCTGTTCTTAATGATGATGACGGGAGCAAGGGATGACAGTTAGAAGTAGGACTGGATGCCAATGGAATGCAGACACAACACTGTATAGCTGTCTGAAACTGCAATCATTCAAATGTGCTGTATTGTCTTGTTTGCTTGTTCAAAATCCAATAAAATTGAATATAAAAAAAGAAGGAGGACTGGAGAAATAAGGACGCTGTATTGCTTGCTCTTATTGAAGATATCACTTACCTCCATTCGTGTGTTCTCGCTTTCTACATAGGGAACTCAGCGCTAAAACTCAGGTCTCTTGGTTAAACAGAAAGGGCTTTAAACTAACAGTCTCATGGTACATTTGTTTTGCTCTGAGTCATGTAATTTCACTCCCCCTCGCCAAGTTCTGTTTCAAAAAGATTTGGTCTGAGGAGAAACACTTACCTTTAAATCTGGTTCTGAGTTGAAACAGCTGCCTTTCTGGTTTTTTGTCAACCTTTCCCTCTTTCTGGGGGACTGTAGGAAGACATCTCCATGGCTACACTTGTACAATAAACAACTCATGTTGAGACTGGAGTGTTCATTATTGCAAGATCTGAAGGTTGGAATACTTCCATTTCACTACTGATGTCATCCTTCTGAGATTATACTGGCAGGCGGAAAGGGATGGTTGAGAGCAGACCTGCATGTATGCCCATACTGTTCAGCTGTGCCTCATTAAATGACCTCATTTTTAAAGTAGACTGTGAGGGGCAGATGCACTGGGCCAGTTCAGTGATATTTTATTCGCACCACCCACCTAATATAATGGACCTTGGACAATAAAACATACAACTTACAAACCGGGTAGTGCAAAAGGTCCTAGCATTGTAGACCTGGTTGAGCCAATCTTGTGCTCCAAATATATATACACGACTGTCCCTTTGAGAAATCATGATACTACATGTTATTTGATAGACATACATATACTTTTTCTGCATATGACGGTCAAAGCTGTTAACCAGAAATATCAAACAAGTCCCAATTCTTGAACTTGAATCCAAAATTTGTGATCAACTGCAGCATCTCCCCTTCTTGTCCACTGCAGAAGAGCTCACTTCACACTAGAGCTCATCGATATTGGATGTTCTCGACCAAGTGGCCCAGTATAGACTAAAACAATTAAGATCTTCAAAATCAAAAGCTTGGTTTAATTCCGATCTCAACAGCGAAAGAAGAAAACTTAGACAAGCAGAAAGGACTTGGAGACAAAACCCCTCAACTTATCACCTAGCACTACTTAGAACGACAAGGCTGTCCTACAAAAAACACATCTTTAAAGAAAAAGCCTCCTTCCACAACCAACTGAACCGTGCAAAAAACAGACCTAGGGAGCTCTTTAACATTGGTAAACAAACGAACGATATGAAGAAATCACTAGCTTTTTCGCTGACAAAGTCGCACAAATTGAGCAAACCTTCTTGCAAGTCTCTCCTCCCTCCGTCTTTCCCACCTTCACCATCCCAACTCCTCTCATAACTGATCCAGCTCCAGAGTCCGTTTCGGACCAAACCACCACGATAATAACCAACGACTTGATGAATCTCGCCAAACTGAAAAACAACGCCAACTGGTTGGACTTGAAACCCTTGACTGAAAAGGAAGTCTTCAATATAATCATGAATCTAAAGCCAAGGACCCACACCAATGATCCTCTCCCATCCACAATGGTGAAAAATCTCAACCACATCATTGCCCCGATCAGGAGTCTCATCATCAACACATCTCTCACCACGGGTTGTGTGCTGATCTCGCTCCCTCTAGGACAAATCACACCCATCCCCAAAAATACCAGGGCTGACCCCAATGATCTCAACCACCTCAGACCTATCTTCAACCTCCCGTTTCTTGCCAAAACTTTGGAAAAATGTGTCTTACAGCAACTTAATCATATACAAAAATTCTCCCTCCTTTACACTTTCCAAAACGGTATTAGGAAAGACTGTAGTACTGAAACGGCCATGCTGAACATATCGGACGACAGCCACATAGCCTTAGACAAGGGTGACGCCTGCCTACTTAATCTACTTGACCTATCGGCAGCATTCAATATGGTCAATCACCCAGCCTTACTTGAGTCTTTGAAGTGTCGTTTCGGTTTGAATGGCACTGTACTAATATGGTTCTCTTCCTTCCTTCAACACCACTCGCAACAAATCAAAATCAACTCTTGCCTGTCTAAACCCACTCGGATCAATCTTGGCGTGTCTCAGGGCTCAATTCTATCCCCCTCTCTTTTCAATCTCTTTATGGAACACTTAACATTAACGGTCATCTTGAAACAGGCAGAGATCAAATACCACCTATATTTTTTTGAAAGGTATGGTATTTTGGAGTTATTATTGTTTAAGTTGTAATGGCAATGGACTTTTTGTGTTGTGTGGATTGTTTTTTTTGTGTTTGATGTTTTGTTTGGGTCCTGGATTTTTTACTATTTTGGATACTTTTTTTTTAAAGGAAATTACGTTGGTTATATATGAACCAATATGATTTTTAATTTCCTTTATTTATTTTTCAGTTTTCCTGGAGCATTTATTTATCTTTTATTTTTGGGTTTTAATTAGTGCCCATAGATTTTTGTTTTTTCCATTTGATTTTTTTGTTGTTGTCTCATTTTTACATTTTTAAGGATTCTTTTATATATATATTTTTGTGGATTTTTATATTTTTTGATTATTAGGAGTTTATGAACTTCAGCAACAGAAATGTAAGGTGCATTGAATTTTAAAAAAATGGATGGAAAATGTTTATGTGAGTTTCTCATTATTATGATTATGTTGTTTTTAATGTGTCATGCATTCTTTTTTTTTGTATCACATATTATTTGTGTTCTTATGTGTTTACTTAATTATTGCTATTTATGTAAGCAATGCTTACATTTCAGTCAGAGTGCATTTTGTTTGTTTAAGATAAGGTAGGCATTTTAGAATCCTCCATAAATCACATACACACACTTGCTCATGCCCTACGGTCATTCAAGGATCTACAGGATGATGCCCTCACCCTCAAACTGGATGCTGAGAAGGCATTTGATAGGATTGAGTGGTGATACCCCTTTGTGATCCCGCAAAGTTTTGGATTGGGGAGGACTTTCTATCCAAAGTTCGATGGCTCTATGATTCACCTACTGCCCAAGTTAGGTGTGGGGACTTTCTTTCAGACCCATTTCCAGTATGGCAGGCAACCCAGCACAGCTGCCCGCTGTCGTTCTTGTTGTTCCTTTCTGCCCTGGAACCCCTTGATGCTTTTTCTCACCAATCCCTACACCTCACTGGTATTGCTATTGCTGGTGGGACGTCAACTGTTTATCTTTATGTCTATAACATATTGCTCATCCTTTCGAACCTCTCTCATTTTCTCCAGCCCTCATGGACATCCTCTCTGGCTTTGCGGTGTTCTTGGGGTATTGAGTTAACTGGCACAAAAGTAAGTCGCTACCCATGTCATGGGTGACTACCAGTGCGGCAGTATTTGCTTATCCATTCCAAAGGAAGTTCTTGTGTCTTAAGTACCTAGGTGTTTACATAAACCGAGGACTAAACTGCATAGTGGTGGGTTATTTAGATCCTCTGCTGGCTGGCACATATGAAGTTGGACTTTGAGAAGTGGGCCCACTTCAGACTATCGTTATGGGGCAGGGTACAGGCAGTAAGGATGATGACTCTGCCATGATACACCTATGTCCTCGGCATGTTGCCCCTACTGTTCCCTGTTTCATTTCTGCAGTCCGTGGACAGGAGCATACAGTCATTTGTTTGGGGGACCTCCCATCCCTGCTTAGCCAGTAGCAAACTCCTGGCTCACCGATTTTGTGGGGCCCTGGGCTGCTCTTCAGTTGAGCACTATGCTCTGGCCTTGCACTTGACACAGTTCGCTTGCATGCTTCCCAGGACTCCGGATCCACCGCAGTGGGGTTGAAGGAGTGCACCCTGCTGAGTTGCCTACAGGGACTGCACCCAAGTGGTGCACCTATGCCAAGCCCCACCAACATAATTCTGCAAACCATAGTCAAATCATGTTAGTGGAAACATCGCCTCTTTGGGTGGACATGGGTCCCTTGCTCACTTTGCCATTGGATTCAAGCTAGCCTGGATGGTGAGGGCTGTTAACCCAAAATCGGTCCCAGGATACTTGTTTCCGGTCCAGGGAAAGACATGGCTTGGCAGTTCAGGCTGGACTGTTCCCATGAGGCACAGGGTCAAGACTGATTTGCACATATCTGTGTCTGAACTGGGGTTGCGAAGTGAGCTAAAGAACAATGATGGATTCAACCCAGATCTGTGACTGGGGGTGAGTGTCTGGAAAGTTTCAGAGCTACGTCCATCATCTCCTTGTGTTTGCTTTGTTCGCCCTAAGTTGGCAGGGTATGCCCAGATGTGGGTTCCTTGCTACCTTTGCCACTGGGCTCAAGCAAGCCTGGCTGATGAGGGCTGTTAGCCCGAACCGATCCTAGGATGCTTGTTTCCCATCCAGTGAAGGCATTGCTTGGCAGTTCGGGCTGGACTGTTCCCATGAGGCACAGGGTCAAAGACTGATTTGCATATAGCTATGTCTAAACTGGGCTGGTGAAGTGAGCTAAAGAACAATGATGGATTCATCCCAGATCTGTAACTGGGGGTGAGTATCTGAAAAGTTTCAGTGCTCCGTCCATCATCTCCTTGTGTTTGCCATGCACCATTATGGGCAAATCTGGCATCTATATAGTTGGTGAGATGTTGTCCTGGGAGGCATAGTGTTCTGCAGGAATCTACACCTCCATCAAGTCCTCAAACAGGGTGCCCTTAAATCCTTTTTGGCACTCTCTGAAGAATTTGGTCTTCCATCCCACCAGTCCTTGTGATATTTGCAACTCCAACATTACCTCAGTTGTCACCTGAATGCACGGCCTTCGGTCCTCCATGGCTCCCCTGTTTTTTCCTACTTTAGAAGGTGGAGTCACTGCCGCAGGGGGATGTTGTATTTTTATAGCCTCTTGAGCCACCATCTTTTCTTCCTACCCCTTCTAAATAGCCTCCTTATCACATGGTACACCAGACTCCAATCAGAATATGAACTACAGGATTCGGTTGACCTTCTGGAGGCATTGGATCATCTGGCCCAAGAGGCACGATTGAAGTTCAATCTCTTTAAGTCATTGCATGACTGCTACTCGACTCCATTAAAACTGTGGGCAGAGAGCCTTGAGAGTGCGTGCCTACTTTTCCCACTTCTCTTTCCTCCCCCACTCCCACTTTTCTACATCTCACTTGTTCTTTGTCTCTCGTCATTTCCTCTTTTCACCCGTCCCTTCCTATTCTCTCCCGTTTCCACTCCCCCAACGATGTGTGGATTTGAGTATGGATTCCCTGTCTGCTTTCTTTCTATCCCTCCATTCATTTATTTTTGTCATGTCACACTGTTCTGGCCCCCCCTTAACCCACTGACCATTCTGTCTAAGATATGGACTTGTGTGTCCTCCTCGATATTGCCCTTCCATGTCCTTCAAGGGCTCCTGTCTTATGGAAATATCACATGCTATGTACCTAAAGCTCTGTTTCATCTTGCAATGTTTTTTTCAGTACAGTATTACTGTTTCACATATGGTACTTTATGTTTCCTGTCCTTCCTTCCCCTATACTCTGTTTTATTTTAATCTTCAAACAAATAATTATGAAGCAAAACATATATATATATTTCTGAATACATAATTTTTGTAATATGCTTATGCTGTTTGGGGTTATATTTTGTTTTTAGCTTTCTAGTTTGGTTTTTGAGTACAGTGTTCTTGCTGTGGTGTCTGAGTATGGTAGTCCTTGACTGTTGGCAAATAGACAGACTTTGCTCTGCAGGAGTTTGTGTGTGTCTTTGGTTTGCTTGGATATTTTAAGTTTTAGTTGGGTTTTATATTGTTCTATTCTTAGTCAATGATAAGTTTGCTTTCTTTAACATTTATAGAAATTCGTAGAGTTGTAGGGGCTAATTTTGAGACTGGTGGTCCACTGACCCCCTGACTTGTGGGGGCGCGGCAGTGGCAGCCTTCCTACCGCTCTATTGCGACCAGAGTGGTTCGGCCGCCCTGGGACCACCGTAATCGCCAAGCATCAGTGATCTCTGGCAGTGGCGCGGCAGACTTGGGAACGCAATGTTTGGCCGGGCTGCTGCGGCAATGCCAAGCATTTTGCAAGTTACCTCAATGCCACACTTTTCATGGTGGTGCCACCACAATGAAAAGTGTGACAGTGAGAATAGGACCCCCTTGTTGCCTTTGCACCTTGGGGTGCATGCAGGGGGGCACATGTTCAGCTCCCATGTGTGCATGCAACCCAGTACCAGCACGTCATGGACTGCAGCAGTCCATGCTGTACAGGTACTGATTTTGACGTTCCCATTGAGAAGCCTATTTTATCGGTACCTCCATGGGAACGCCAAAGAACCATATCACAAAAAGAAAGATGGGGCACTAGGAGCTGATAATGGCCCAGTGCCAGTGCTCCAATAGTTTGTATTCCACAAACACGGGGGTCACTGTTCCTGATAGAACTAAGAGGGGAGAGTCTAGCTACTAGATACGTTATAAGGGACAGTCAACAATACTGTTTCTTGTTGTCCTCACACATCCTAAAGGATGTCATGCTTCATCAAAGGGCAGATACGACTCGTTGAACTGGCGGTGCAATGCCCTACGCGTCCCCCAAAAGGGTCACTTTAGTGGACATCTTTTAGTTTTCTCCCCGTCTGATGAGTGTGAGAGGGTCTGAATGTGTTGGTGAGTGATGTGCATCAAAAAGTGAGTTTATAATTGGACCTGTGTTTAATGAGTGGATCCCCAGTCAGATTAAAAAACCTGGTAGGTTGGTGCTACTATGTAGGTTGCAATGTCCCTTAGTAGCTGAATGTGATTTTTGAGTGAAATAAAAACCAGGTCAACATGTTTCTCACCCTTTTTGGTCCTAGCGCTTCTTCAGGACCAAAAAATAGTGAAGGGAGGATGAGTAGCCTAACCCAAATATGATTCAGAGGTAAGTGGTCCCCCTCTAACAGGGTGTTACCAACTCGTGGTTAATGTCACTGGTTGTGTGACCTGGGGCCGATTACGATCCCGTTCGGAAGGGCTCCGAATCAGATTTGGGCTTGCCGAATCTAATTTGGAACCCTTGTTTCCGACCAAAATTGTACACAGTACCCAATGACTGATTATGATGCCCGTAAACTGGTAGGGCTCTCCAAATCGGTTTTGAAAGGAATTCGTAGAGGTTGCATCTTTCGGAGCCGATTCATAAAGCTCTATTGACTCGGTTTTCGAATGATCGATTGCAATGAATGATTCGGACAGCCGTTCCAAATCCGTTTCTCTGGAACGAACCGGCTGCTGGAATCTGTCTTTGGGGGCCTGTATCATGCCTCCGTTTAACCGGGGCCTTCTAAAGCCAGCCCGTGGGGCTACCCAAGAGACACCCCTTCAAATCATGCACAATGTGGCAGGCACAAAGGGGTGCCCGACACAGGGTGCACGATAATCCCCAGCCACCCCTTTCTTCAATGGGAGCCTGTGTTCTCGTGTGGAACACAGGCTCCCATTGAAGTCAATGGGAGTACGACCGAATCGTACCCGCAAGCATCCAAATGCATCCAAATCACTCGTTGGACTCCCCCGATCCGAGTGGTCCTGAAAGCATTCCCGAACCGATTCGGTAGGAATGCTTTCCAGACGAGATCGTAATCGGCCCCCTAGTCGTATTAGAGATCAAGCCTCATGGGCCAATACAGAAGGGTGTGCACGTTCACAGAGAATTTGCCGGGTGCACTACTACTCTTGCTTCTACATGCCTGAATGGTGGAACAGTGACCCCCTCATGTTTGTGAAACGCCAATGAACCACCACCAGTGAGGAGAAAACTCCTAATCTGGTGGGCAGTTCAAACACAGGTATGGCAGTGCGGGAGCGGGGCGGTCCTACTTCTGCACCGCCAAACTGATAATAAGGCCCTAAGGTGGCATTCTTCCACTGCATTCTTTGTTTTTGCATGTTGTGCCATGATACTATTTTAAAATTCTGATAACTGGGGGTATACCCATCAATTACCCTCCTATTACCCGGGAAAGGAAAACACAATCTAAGGAAAATAGTGGTAAGGAGGAAAGAATAGAACAATATTTTTTGACAAAGGACACCTTTAATTATCCTTTCATATGTGTATAGATTCATATTTCATTTTCTTTGTTTTTTGCTGAGCATATATAAAAAAAAACATATAATTTACAAAACAACACCTCTGTACATATGACGAAACTAAGCTACTGTCCTAAAAATAATTTCCAATTATGGATCCACCTTTCTTTTTTTTTTTTTTATATCTGTTTTTTATTGATTTTACACAACCAATCAAATAAACAACGAAACATGATACAATATCATAAGCATACGTGGCATAATGTCATACAGTCTCAGACAGCATAGTAGAATACACAGTTACGGTGTCGAAGCATCATGTGAGCAATTTTAACCTTAGTAAGTAAATCTCCTGTTGCTAACCAATGCGAGTGCTGCCAGCTTTCGGTCCCTCATCCCGTGCCCAACTACAGCCTACCCTGAGTACTCGAAGCTATCAACGCACATTACAATGCCGATAACCCAAACAAAATATAAAGAAAAAACTGTAACCCCCCCGCCCTCCCCTCCCCGCATGTCCGGCACCAGTAGCACTAGTAGCCTGTACACACTCCCGCTATTGGACACATGCGCAGTCCAGTCCCACGGCTGACATGGATCCACCTTTCAATAGTGTGGACTACCCAGAGGGCATATACATTGCATAAGGAAATCAATATCTCCACAAATTCAAAGGCAATGCAAAGCCGTTGAATCCCCACAAATTCCAATTATTTATGGTCCCTCTGTACAACCAAACTGTTGACGCGGTCGCGTTTCAGCCAATTAATTCCTTTTGGCCTCTTCAGGACAAGAAAAACAGCAGCAATCTACATAAAAAGAAACATACTACAATAACATATAAATTACATAAACACCTCTATACTCGCCAGTATATATACAGGTCCTTATCCCAATCAAGATGAGCATATCAAAAAGTCGCACCACAAGAAGAGAGGAACACCGAATAAAGTGAAGAAAAAATCATGTCTAAATCTTTCTAAATATATATGTGTGTGTACATCTCAAGACACTCCCTATATAAAAGAAAATAGTCCTTCAGATCCTTCTACCATCCAATATCACATATATACATTTAGGAGAATACAGTTGCTCTATAAGGAATCTATCGCGGGCATATCTGGGAACCTATCCCCAAATGATTATAATACTCCACTAACCTTAGGCTGATTTCTCCACTCAGCATACCAAGCATGAGTACAACGTACTCGCAAGGAGTGGGGCGCTGGGGGTCCAACCCCTATGCCATCTCCATAACAAAATATTATATTCCAAAAACGACTACACACCCCTACATAAGTGCAAGGATAGAATTACAACCTAGGGCTATGTTCATCGTACCTTTTTAGAGAATCAATTGGGCCCCTTATTCGTGTTCAAAGATTAAGGAAATCCATCCGCCGTGGTTACACGCTGGTTCGTAACAAAATAAACAAAAGACAAAAGCGGAAATACAGTATCAATCCAAAGATACTGCAGAGTCCAAGTGTATTTAACTCAATCACGTCTACTCGTCTTCTTATCTTACCTTACTTCTTTCCCCTTCCTTGGTGTCTATTTTGCATATGTCGGTGCTCGCTCTCTTGCTGCGCTAGTAAGTTCAGCGGAAAGCTATCGGCACCTTATTTCCTGGTATGGAAAGTAATGAGGGACTAAAAACCTCCACAGATAAAGAGGTAAAGAATCGGCCATATTGGAATGGGGCAGTTACAAAGGCCAACTGTTTTATCATCTCCTCTCTCACTTGGTTGTGTGTATCTAATACTTGTTATATAGTATTCAACAGAATCTAAAGGAAAATAAATTAACTTAAAGCAAATAATATAGTGAATCAAATAGAGAAAGTAATATTCAAAATAGAATAAATCAGAAAAAGTACCAACAAGTAATATACTGAATAAAATAAAAATAATATTCGACGTAGAGTAAATCAGAAAAAATGCCAACAAAATTATACACAGTGTATGAAGCGACAGAGGAGGGGAACCTGTAATCATAAAGGCTCACAATTTAACAACACCTATTAATATGCACATATATACATAGTGTCTGTACACCTAGGGTATTTTCCAAAACAAAATCTAATGCCTTTGCTATCCCTAAGCATAAGTGCTTAACCCTCATGTGAGGCTCCTACTGTATCAAAGCCCAAATTTCGTCCTTGTCGTTTAAGCCGTCAATTGCTGTGCGGTATTTCTCAATCAACCGTGCCTCCTGGCGATTCAGAGCATTTTGCAAAATAGCTTTATTCACAGGGCGCATAACTGCCAAGACGGTCCACCAGAATTCATCCTCATCATGCCCAAGTTCCAAAAAGTGCTGAACCAATGGGGCACCAGGGGTTTTGCACAGAATCCGTGATTTGTGTTGTTGAATACGGAGTTTTACCGCTTGAGTTGTTTGGCCAATATATGTTTTTTACATGGACATTCGATTGAATAAATCCCATTTTTTGAATTACAATTCGAAAAACCCAGTTGGACATGTTTTTTGTCGCCAATAGTTGTGAACTTGGAATCTTTCTTTTTGGGGACAAACCACACAACTCTGACATCTGAAGTGTCCCTGAACTGGTGGCAGTCCCAACATAGATCTAACATCATTTTTTGGCGCAGCTGGTCTAGAGGCCTTAACCAAGTACTCTCTCAAGTTTTTTCCTTTTTGGAAGGCAAACAGCGGTGTCGCCAACCCCAAGTGGTCAACCAACCGCCAATTTCTTTGAATGATCTGCCTCACTTTGTTTGCTTTAGGATTATATGTAAGCACACAAGTAAGTTGGTCATTCTTTTCCTTGCTTCTTGGTGTTAGTAGGGTTTCCCGAGGTGTAAACCATGCTAGTTTAAGCGCATTCTTTACTATTTTCTTCGGGTTCCCTCTGTTACATAGTTTAGTCCGCAAGATGGCCGCGTTGTCAAAATAATCGCTTTTGTTAGAACAGTTACGACGGATTCTAAGGAATTGTCCATATGGCAAATTATCCTTAAGATGTCGTGGATGCCCTGAGCTGTATGCTAAGAGTGTGTTTCTGTCTGTGGGTTTTGTAAATAGGCTCACTTCTAGAGACCCTTCGTTATTTTTGACCCAAACATCAAGGAAATTGATTTTGATGTTACTTGCGTTTTTAGTGAATTTCAAGTCTTGTGTACTTGTATTGAGCCAATTATGGAAGGCTTCTAGGTCTTCTTTGTTTCCATTCCATATCAGAAAAATGTCGTCAATGAATCTGACCCATCTCGCAATATGTGCAAAGAATGGGCCAGTCTCATCGAAGATTAAAAAAGTCTCAAATTGGTCCATGACCAAATTGGCTATCTCCGGGGCGAAGCTACAACCCATAGCTAAACCTTTTACTTGGAGGAACAGGTCATCTTTGAAATTGAAAAAGTTATTTTTTAAAACATATTTTTGCCAAGGAAATCAAAAAGTCGGTTGGAACCTGATGTGGTCTTGGTCTCCTATATAATACCAACGTCATAATCAAAAGTGCCTCATCTTGGGGAATATTTGTGTAGAGGCTTTCGATGTCGAAAGTTACCAAAAAATTTTGGTTACTATCAAACATCGATCCCTCCACCTTGGAAATGAAGTCCATGGTATCCCGTATGTATGCTTTCGTGTCCGGGATGAACGGTTTCAAGAAGCAATCAACATATTTGGCCAAAGGCTCGAGAATAGAACCACAGTAGTGCAAGGATAGAATTACCACCTAGGGAGGCCGATTATCTCAGCCTGTGGTTCTATTCTCGAGCCTTTGGCCAAATATGTCGATTGCTTCTTGAAACCGTTCATCCCGGACACAAAAGCATACATACGGGATACCATGGACTTCATTTCCAAGGTGGAGGGATCAATGTTTGATAGTAACCAAAATTTTTTGGTAACTTTCGACATCGAAAGCCTCTACACAAATATTCCTCAAGATGAGGCACTTTTGATTATGACGTTGGTATTAGATAGGAGACCCAGACCACATCAGGTTCCAACCGACTTTTTGATTTCCTTGGCAAAAATATGATTAAAAAATAACTTTTTCAATTTCAAAGATGACCTGTTCCTCCAAGTAAAAGGTGTAGCTATGGGTTGTAGCTTCGCCCCGGAGATAGCCAATTTGGTCATGGACCAATTTGAGACTCTTTTTATCTTCGATGAGACGGGCCCATTCTTTGCACATATTGCGAGATGGGTCAGATTTATTGACGACATTTTTCTGATATGGAATGGAAACAAAGAAGACCTAAAAGCCTTCCATAATTGGCTCAATAGATGTGCACAAGACTTGAAATTCACTAAAAACGCAAGTAACATCAAAATCAATTTCCTTGATGTTTGGGTCAAAAATAACGAAGGGTCTCTAGAAGTGAGCCTATTTACAAAACCCACAGACAGAAACACACTCTTAGCATACAGCTCAGGGCATCCACGACATCTTAAGGATAATTTGCCATATGGGCAATTCCTTAGAATCCGTCGTAACTGTTCTAACAGAAGCGATTATTTTGACAACGCGGCCATCTTGCGGACTAAACTATGTAACAGAGGGTACCCAAAGAAAATAGTTAGGAATGCTCTTAAACGAGCATGGTTTACACCTCAGGAAACCCTACTAACACCAAGAAGCAAGGAAAAGAATGGGCTGAGATAATCGGCCTCCCTGGTGGTTTGGTGGCATCTTTATAGATCTTGGGCCAGACGTATAAAGTGGGAACTTTCTGTGTAGTAATATTCAAAAATTCAAATTCTTTCTTACAAAGAAAACCACTTTCAAGGGCTCTGTTAGTCAGATGCAATATTTCGGCTTTCAAACGAGCTGTAGGGTTACATTCAAGGGGTCGATAGTGTAGCTGATTACTGAGTTATCTAATGATTTCCTCATCGTATTTGTCTGCATCCCATAACACAATTCCTCCGCCCTTATCAGCGGGTTTCACTACCACCAGTGGATTACTGGCTAAGTTTTGAAGTGCCTTTTGTTCATCTCTCGAAAAGTTGAATTTATAGAAAGTCCTTTTTGAATGCAGATTGTCTACCTCCCTCAGTATTTGGTTTTCAAACAAAAGAATTTGATCTGGCATTGCTGAACTTTCTGGGCAAAAAATAGATTTATTCTTTAATCCACTAATATTATTATCAGAAGTTTCATTATATTCTGAAAAAAAGACTCTCAGTCTAACCTTCCGTAGGAATTGTAGAACCTCTTTTTTGGTGTCTATTGGGTTCTGTATGGCATGTGGAACAAATGACAACCCTTTGTTTAGCACTTGAGTTTCGGTTACAGTTAACTGATGTTTTGACAAATTATAGATTGGTATTACCTCATACGGTATCAGGGACAAGGCAGATACCTGTGGATCTATCTCCGATTTGCTCGTTGTCTGGTGTGGAAATAATTTTGTTCTTGAATCTGTTGAGGAACAGGAGGTTGCCATACTTGATGGCCTCGCCAGTTGCCTCTGAATCCTCTTCCCCTGCCTCTGCCTAAAAAAGGAGGGGGAGCACGTGGATATTGATAGTATTGAGGATATGGTGGATAGTAGGGACCTGCCCCCTGATCTGAATCAGACGAAGAGTCCGAAAAGGTGATAAATTTAGATCGTGATCGTGTTCAATATTGGAGATTCAATGTACTCGGGTTATTATTTTTGTAAAAGTCTTCCTTTAAATACGGGTAGACTGTCAGATTGTCAAACCACTTGATGTCCCTAGTAACTTTTGAAGTTTTGGCACTGATAGTTTGATTTTTAAAGTCAATAAGTGTTTTTTCTATTGAATCTAACAGTGCTTTTGCATCCTGGATAGTGCTGTCACCACTAATTTCTTCTTCTAACTATCGGATTTCTTTCAACTCTTCTTCACTTATTCTTAATGCTGTATGGATGGATAGAACTAGCCAATGTCTAGAACACTTGGTTCCTACTCCACTAAAATCCAACAAATAGATTTTATCGTTAACAAATATGATGGGGATGTTCTTTACCTGCAAACCTACTTGTGTGGTATTCGATTTAAGATACTCAAAGAGGACTTGTGCATGGAGTTGTGTCCTCGTATTTTTCTTTCTGAGTTGCACTAACCTCTCACCTTTGTCTGTAATAATATTACTGGAGTCACTTATCTGCACTCCTAATAGAGAGTGAGTCTCAATCAATTTATTGATCTCGTCTTCCGAGTAACTAACCATATGTGGAAGTGCCATGCCCGAGATAAATCCTTATGGGCACCCTACTAATGTACATTCACTAACACAAACACAAGACAAAACATATACACTGCTCATTCATTAAGTCTATTTTTACAAAAGATGTATTAATTATATTTGTACAACAGCCCTCACACTTGAAAAAGTGTAAATACAAAATTCTGATAACTGGGGGTATACCCATCAATTACCCTCCAATTACCTGGGTAAGGAAAACACAATCTAAGGAAAATAGTGGTAAGGAGGAAAGAATAGAACAATATTTTTTGACAAAGGACACCTTTAATTATCCTTTCATATGTGTATAGATTCACATTTCATTTTCTTTGTTTTTTGCTGAGCACATATAAAAAAAACATATAATTTACAAAACAACACCTCTGTACATATGACGAAACTAAGCTACTGTCCTAAAAAATAATTTCCAATTATGGATCTACCTTTCAATAGTGTGGACTACCCAGAGGGCATATACATTGCATAAGGAAATCAATATCTCCACAAATTCAAAGGCAATGCAAAGCTGTTGAATCCCCACAAATTCCAATTATTTATGGTCCCTCTGTACAACCAAACTGTCGACGCAGTCGCGTTTCAGCCAATTAATTCCTTTTGGCCTCTTCAGGACAAGAACAACAGCAGCAATCTACATAAAAAGAAACATACTACAATAACATATAAATTACATAAACACCTCTATACTCGCCAGTATATATACAGGTCCTTATCCCCAATCAAGAGGAGCATACCAAAAAGTCCCACCACAAGAAGAGAGGAACACCGAATAAAGTGAAGAAAAAATCATGTCTAAATCTTTCTAAATATATATGTGTGTGTACATCTCAAGACACTCCCTATATAAAAGAAAATAGTCCTTCCGATCCTTCTACCATCCAATATCACATTTATACATTTAGGAGAATACAGTTGCTCTACAAGGAATCTATCGCGGGCATATCTGCGAAGCTATCCCCAAATGATTATAATACTCCACTAACCTTAGGCTGATTTCTCCACTCAGCATACCAAGCGTGAGTACAACATACTCGCAAGGAGTGGGGCGCTGGGGTTCCAACCCCTTAGCCATCTCTATAACAAAATATTATATTTCAAAAACGACTACACACCACTACATAAGTGCAAGGATAGAATTACCACCTAGGGAGGCCGATTATCTCAGCCTGTGGTTCTATTCTCGAGCCTTTGGCCAAATATGTCGATTGCTTCTTGAAACTGTTCATCCCGGACACGAAAGCATACATACGGGATACCATGGACTTCATTTCCAAGGTGGAGGGATCGATGTTTGATAGTAACCAAAATGTTTTGGTAACTTTCGACATCGAAAGCCTCTACACAAATATTCCCCAAGATGAGGCACTTTTGATTATGACGTTGGTATTAGATAGGAGACCCAGACCACATCAGGTTCCAACCGACTTTTTGATTTCCTTGGCAAAAATATGTTTAAAAAATAACTTTCTCAATTTCAAAGATGACCTGTTCCTCCGAGTAAAAGGTGTAGCTATGGGTTGTAGCTTCGCCCCGGAGATAGCCAATTTGGTCATGGACCAATTTGAGACTCTTTTTATCTTCGATGAGACTGGCCCATTCTTTGCACATATTGCGAGATGGGTCAGATTCATTGACGACATTTTTCTGATGTGGAATGGAAACAAAGAAGACCTAGAAGCCTTCCATAATTGGCTCAATACATGTACACAAGACTTGAAATTCACTAAAAACGCAAGTAACATCAAAATCAATTTCCTTGATGTTTGGGTCAAAAATAACGAAGGGTCTCTAGAAGTGAGCCTATTTACAAAACCCACAGACAGAAACACACTCTTAGCATACAGCTCAGGGCATCCACGACATCTTAAGGATAATTTGCCATATGTGCAATTCCTTAGAATCCGTCGTAACTGTTCTAACAGAAGCGATTATTTTGACAACGCGGCCATCTTGCGGACTAAACTATGTAACAGAGGGTACCCGAAGAAAATAGTAAGGAATGCTCTTAAACTAGCATGGTTTACACCTCGGGAAACCCTACTAACACCAAGAAGCAAGGAAAAGAATGACAAACTTACTTGTGTGCTTACATATAATCGTAAAGCAAACAAAGTGAGGCAGATCATTCAAAGAAATTGGCGGTTGGTTGACCACTTGGGGTTGGCGACACCGCTGTTTGCCTTCCAAAAAGGAAAAAACTTGAGAGAGTACTTGGTTAAGGCCTCTAGACCAGCTGCGCCAAAAAATGATGTTAGATCTATGTTGGGACTGCCACCAGTTCAGGGACACTTCAGATGTCAGAGTTGTGTGGTTTGTCCCCAAAAAGAAAGATTCCAAGTTCACAACTATTGGCGACAAAAAACATGTCCAACTGGGTTTTTCGAATTGTAATTCAAAAAATGGGATTTATTCAATCGAATGTCCATGTTAAAAACATATATTGGCCAAACAACTCAAGCGGTAAAACTCCGTATTCAACAACACAAATCACGGATTCTGTGCAAAACCCCTGGTGCCCCATTGGTTCAGCACTTTTTGGAACTTGGGCATGATGAGGATGAATTCAGGTGGACCGTCTTGGCAGTTATGCGCCCTGTGAATAAAGCTATTTTGCAAAATGCTCTGAATCGCCAGGAGGCACGGTTGATTGAGAAATACCGCACAGCAATTGACGGCTTAAACGACAAGGACGAAATTTGGGCTTTGATACAGTAGGAGCCTCACATGAGGGTTAAGCACTTATGCTTAGGGATAACAAAGGCATTAGATTTTGTTTTGGAAAATACCCTAGGTGTACAGACACTATGTATATATGTGCATATTAACCCCTTCGACGCGGCGCCGATTCCCGCTGAGCGCTGACCGTTTCTTGCGCGGGCGTGGTCATGACGGAACGGTTCCGTCATGAGCACAGCTCAACCGACGCTCATGACGGAACCGTTCCGTCATGAGCGCCGAAGGGGTTAATAGGTGTTGTTAGATTGTGAGCCTTTATGTTTACAGGTTCCCCTCCTCTGTCGCTTCATACACTGTTTATAATTTTGTTGGCATTTTTTCTGATTTACTCTACGTGTAACGTCCTGGCTTTCTCGGGGTTGGGACAAACAGACAACGGCCCAGAGAAAGGGAGGTTAAGGAGGATTTAATAAACAGATAAACAACTACAGACAACAAAGAATACCGGTACTGGAATCACCAGTTAAAGTACGATACCCATTCACAGCTCTTCTAACCGTCCTCCGCATGCACACCGGTCCCGGTATGCTCCAACGGAGGGCACAGTGTTAAGCAGTGGCCGACAATGCCACTCGACCGCTGTGAAGGGCAGTTCCAAGGTTGTGGAATATACGGGGGGCACGTGGGAGTCACCCGGCCGGGCTCTCTACCACCTGGGAACAGCCGCTCTACCAGTTTCCCCCAGAGTACTGCCACAACACAAAGACGCTGGGAACACCTCCTAGTGTGCGTCTCTTGTATCCGGGTTTAAGTGATGATACCCAAGGTGGTGCAGAGAATGGATGGGAGCAGCCGCTCTACCTATCCCAGTTCTCCTACGAGTGTCGATGGCTAAGACGCGGAAACACCTCCTGGATAGCGTCTTAGCTCTAAGCGTGTGTTCACCCAAGTAACGAGGGTTGGGAGCTTCGGCTCGCACCAACCTCGATTTCTCCAAATTGTCAGGCCGTTGGGAGCTTCGGCTCTACCAACGGTACTTGTGCCCAATGACGTTGAATACGGCTCTCAGAACGGGACAGGACACGGGCAGGAAGCACACGCCAGCACCTCTCCTCCGCTCCTTAGAATGTTCCTTCCGCCGCTCCACTCTCCAACGGGTCCGTGTACCTCAACCAGGTACTCCGGTAAAAGATCAGAATATCCGACGCCGAGTCCCAGTGATCTTCTCCTTAAGTAGTACTCTCGGCGTTGTATAACATGAAAACTAGGCGTTACCCTTGGTGTCATGTAACCAGAACTCTTGAGTTGCATAACATGCAAACTAGGCGTTACCCTTGGTGTTATGCAACCAGAACTCTTGAGTTGCATAACATGAAAACTAGGCGTTACCCTTGGTGTTATGTAACCAGAACTCTTGAGTTCCATGAGGCAATTGTTGCCGGAGGGCATTCTGGGAGTTGTAGTCCGCTCTCCTCCAAGCGCACCAGGTTCACGGAAGTGGCATCGTGGGAGGGAATCCATGTGCGGGAGGGGATTCCTGACACTACGTCGAATATTATTTTTATTTTATTCAGTATATTACTTGTTGGTACTTTTTCTGATTTATTCTATTTTGAATATTACTTTCTCTATTTTATTCACTATATTATTTGCTTTAAGTTAATTTATTTTCCTTTAGATTCTGTTGATTACTATATAACAAGTATTAGATACACACAACCAAGTGAGAGAGGAGATGATAAAACAGTTGGCCTTTGTAACTGCCCCATTCCAATATGGCCGATTCTTTACCTCTTTATCTGTGGAGGTTTTTAGTCCCTCATTACTTTCCATACCAGGAAATAAGGTGCCGATAGCTTTCCGCTGAACTTACCAGCGCAGCAAGAGAGCGAGCACCGACAGATGCGAAATAGACACCAAGGAAGGGGAAAGAAGTAAGGTAAGATAAGAAGACGAGTAGACGTGATTGAGTTAAATACACTTGGACTCTGCAGTATCTTTGGATTGATACTGTATTTCCGCTTTTGTCTTTTGTTTGTTTTGTTACGAACCAGCGTGTAACCACGGCGGATGAATTTCTTTGAACACGAATAAGGGGCCCAATCGATTCTCTAAAAAGGTACGATGAACGTAGCCCTAGGTGGTAATTCTATCCTTGCACTTATGTAGTGGTGTGTAGTCGTTTTTGAAATATAATATTTTGTTATAGAGATGGCATAGGGGTTGGACCCCCAGCGCCCCACTCCTTGCGAGTACGTTGTACTCACGCTTGGTATGCTGAGTGGAGAAATCAGCCTAAGGTTAGTGGAGCATTATAATCATTTGGGGATAGGTTCCCAGATATGGCCGCGATAGATTCCTTGTAGAGCAACTGTATTCTCCTAAATGTATATATGTGATATTGGATGGTAGAAGGATCGGAAGGACTATTTTCTTTTATATAGGGAGTGTCTTGAGATGTACACACACATATAAATTTAGAAAGATTTAGACATGATTTTTTCTTCACTTTATTCGGTGTTCCTCTCTTCTTGTGGTGGGACTTTTTGGTATGCTCATCTTGATTCGGGATAAGGACCTGTATATATACTGGTGAGTATAGAGGTGTTTATGTAATTTATATGTTATTGCAGAATGTTTCTTTTTATGTAGATTGCTGCTGTTTTTCTTGTCCTGAAGAGGCCAAAAGGAATTAATTGGTTGAAACGCGACCGCGTCAACAGTTTGGTTGTACAGAGGGACCATAAATAATTGGAATTTGTGGGGATTCAACAGCTTTGCATTGCCTTTGAATTTGTGGAGATATTGATTTCCTTAATCAATGTATATGCCCTCTGGGTAGTCCACACTATTGAAAGGTGGATCCATAATTGGAAATTATTTTTTTGGACAGTAGCTTAGTTTCGTCATATGTACAGAGGTGTTTTTTTGTAAATTATATGTTTTTTTTATATATGCTCAGCAAAAAACAAAGAAAATGAAATGTGAATCTATACACATATGAAAGGATAATTTAAGGTGTCCTTTGTCAAAAATTATTGTTCTATTCTTTCCTCCTTACCACTCTTTTCCTTAGATTATGATACTATTTTATACTTTGCACCATGGTTTATGATACTTGGTTTGGCGTCTGTGTCCAGAACAGTGTAGCCTGCCAATCCAAGTAACTTCAAAATTAGGGGAGTTAATTTGAGTTCATGTCTTTGGTAGTACGGTGATTCTATCAATAAGTTGTAGTGTTTTGCTATTTCAATTACTGAGATGTAAAGAAGGGTTAATATGTTTATAATTTGCCTGGGTGAATTTGGCATTTGTTAAATATGCAACAATTAGGGCCTGCTCCGGCACTGCCAAACTCACAATAAGGCCATAAGGTGGAATTGTCCTAATCTCCTTTGGGAGGAATTGTGCCATCCTTCTACTGCATTCTTTGTGTTTGCGTGTATTGTCATAATGCTATTTTATACATTCCATCATGGTTTATGATACTTGGGTTGGTGTCTGTGTCCAGAGCAGTGTAGGCTGCCAATCCAAGTAAGTAAAGTGATTCTATTATTAAGTTCTAGTGTTTTGCTATTTCAAGTACTGGGATGTAAATAAGGACAATTATGTTTATAATTTGCCTGGGTAAATTTGGAATTTGTTGAATGTTCAACACTTAAGGCCTGGTTATGAGTATGGTGGTCAACGGACCGCCAGACTCACAGTGATGCACCAGCGGTCCAGCCACTGCTGCACCAGCGGTCCAACCACCCCATTAAAAGTTGGGCGGTCGGACCACGATTGCAACACCGCAGCCACCACGGATCAGAGTTCCCTGGTTGTGGTGTGACGGTCTTGAAGCTGCAATATGCTTGGCGGGGCCGCTGCGGTCCCGCCAAACATAATATTAGTTTCCTCCCAGCCACGGTTCCTCCTCCATGAAAACCATGGTGAAGAGGAAACAAAGGGGGCTCTACGGGGCCCCCTATTGCCTCTGCTTCATGGGGTGCATGCAGGGGGCACATGTTCTGCCCCCCTGTGTGTGCGCCCCAGCACCTGCATGGAATGGCCATGCAGATACTGATTTTGATGTTCCCATTGCAGTGACTATTTCATAGGTATCGCTGAGGGAACGCCAAAGAACCGCCTGCCAGACAGGAGAAAACTCCTCATCTGGCAGGCGTTTCAAACACTGGTTTGGACTTGCATGTGCTGCTCAGTCCCGCCCCAGCACCGCCAAACTCATAATAAGGCTCTACGGTGATATTACTATTGGTTAAATGTCCTTTGAAAGGAACTGTGGCATCCTTCCACTGCATTCTTTGTTTTTGTGTTTTGTGCCATGATGCTATTTTACACATTCCACCAGAGTTTATAATACTTGGGTTGGTGTCTGTGTCCAGAACAGTGTAGCCTGCCAATCCAAGTAACTTCAAAATAGTACATTAGGGGAGTTAATTTGTGTTCATGTCATTGGTAGTACGGTGATTCTATTAATACATTGTAGTGTTTTGCTATTTCAATTACTGGGACGTAAAGAAGTGCAATTATTTTTATAGTTTACCGGGGTAAATTTGGCATTTATTGAATATTCAACACTTAGGGCCTGATTATGAGTCTGGTCGGTCCACAGACGATCAGACTCTCAGTGGCGCTGGGGCGGTCCAGCCACCGCCGCACCAGTGGTCCAACTGCCCTATTGCAAGTTGGGCGGTCGGACCCCCATTGCACCACCGCAACCGCCAGGAATCAAAGATCCTTGGCGTTGGAGCGTTGGTCTTGAGGCCGCAATACACTTGGCAGGAACGCCGCTGTCCCACCAAACATATTAGTAGTTCCGTCTCTGCCACGGTTTTCATGGCAGTTCCTGCTCCATGAAAACCACGGTGGAGAGGAAACACAGTTGGACGTTGAGAGCCCCCTGTTGCCTTTGGGCCATGGGGTGCATGCAAGGGGGTACATGTTGAGCCCCGTTGTGCGCATGCACCCCAGTACCTGCATGGCATGGACTGCACCTGTCCATGCAGTGCAAGTACTGCCTTTACCGTTCCCATGGCGGTGCCAATTTCATTGGCACCAACATGGGAACGCCAAAGAACTACCCGTCAGTGACTAAAAGAGTAATTATATGATGAGCAGTGGTCACAAGGGTTTGACGGTGTAAGAGCAGGGCGGTGGCAGGGCAGTCCCGCTCCCACACTGCCAAACTCATAATCAGGCCCTTAGTGTGGATTTTTGGAGGTGTCTATATACTTTGATTAAATTAGTAATAATGCTCCTGAAAAGTTGCATGTGGAATATTTTTAACATTGTTGAAATCATTGCATGGTCAAAGTCAATGATTATGATTATTTTTTTGAGGATAGTTATTTCATTTGGTAGGATGTGACACATTGCCTTTTTTTTATTAAAGGTGCACAGACTAACAGTACATTTGGTTTGTGTTATAGTATGCTTTCTGGATTGTGTAGATTCGTAAGAAAGGTGGAGGGCACAATTTAAATACGATGCCCATCACCCATGTGTTTCTCTAACCTAATCTTTGTAGGTTGTTGTTAATTACAGATATAATTATTATCCTTTCATTATTGGTGTTGTCAGAAATAAAGGAAGGTTCAGTGGTGTGTATTGCATTACATTTTCAGGTATATTTTATATGCTGGAACCCTTTTTATAGTTTCTTTTCTAGCTCTGTCTATGATTCTTTTTAAATTGGTTATAGTCAAGAGTTGGTTCTCAGCACATTCAAGAACATTGGGTATTATATCTTTTTGTAATTGTTCCTCTAGGCTCTTGTGAGCTTGTATTAGTTTTCTTGAGGTCTTGCAGTCCATTCCTGACTTCAATCTCAGTATTGTTTGGGGGATGATTGTGGTCTAACATTTTCAACAATTTCATTCTTTGTAGTATTTCGCCCATATTATGCTTAGGAATAGTATTTCATGCATTTCCAATACATTTTCTTACTGCTTTGTTGTAAGTATGTCGCTTATGATTTAATAATAATTTTCCTTTCTGAGAGTTGATATATGTGGCTTTTTCCGATATTTTTTTGTAGGTCTTAGAATAATAAAAAAAATAATTAAACTCATATTATTTGTATCAGTTATCATTATTTAAACACATACGGATTTTTTGCACATTTATACATACATATTAAGGTGCCGATTCCGATCCGGTAAAAATATTTCCCGTACGACTCGTATCCGTATTTTTTTACGTACGAGTCGTACAAGTCCCGTACAAACGGCGAAGTACAATTCGTACTGTCAAATTACATATGAATTGCCTCGGGAAAAGTCTACGAGACGTCCCCGGACAGATTTACGTACGAGTCGTAAAACTGAAGTCCGAGCGCACAAGTCCGATCCGTACCGGCAATCTGAATCACCAAGCGTATGGAAAGCGTCCCGTACGGAGTGAACTTTGTATGACCACTACCCTGGTACACTTGGGCACGGGGTACGAGTCGTACGAACCCCCCACCCCACCCGCGCATGTACGCACCGTACCCCAGCACCCGTGTATGTACACGCCAGACCCCCCACCTCTGCACCCGTGCCTGTACGTGCCATACCCCAGCACCCGCGTATGTACAGGTCGTACCCCCACCCCAGCTCCCGCGCATGTATGCGCCGTACCCCCCACCCCAGCACCCACGCATGTACGCGCCGTACCCCAGCACCTGCGTATGGTCGCGATGTACCCCCCCACCCCAGCAGACGCGTATGTAAGCGCCGTACCCCCCACCCCAGCACCGTACTCGGACGCACCGTACCCCAAAACCGTACCCCAGCATCCCCCCATGTACGCGCCGTACCCCAGTACACGCGTATGTAAGCGCCGTGCCCCCCCACCCCAGCCCCGTACTCGGAAGCACCGTACCCCAAAACCGTACCCCAGCATCCCCCCCATGTACGCGCCGTATCCCAGCACACACGTATGTAAGCGCCGTACCCCCCACCACGCCGGTACAAAAGGGGGTGGTGATGGATGGAGCATCAGAACCAATCAAACACTCACACCCAATCAACAGATCTGGGTTTGATCCATCACCGTTCTTTAGCCCACTCTGCCACCCCAGTTCAGACATGGCCATATGCAAATCAGTCTGACCCTGTGCCTCATGGGAACAGTCCAGCCCGAACTGCCAAGCCATGCCTTCCCTTGACCGGAAACAAGATTCCTAGGACCGGTTTCTGGCATTTCAGCCGTCTTCAGCCAGGCTTGCTTAAATCCAGTGGCAAAGTGAGCAAGGGACTCACGTCTGAGCATACCCTGCCAACTTATGGCGAACAAAGCAGTACAAAAGGGGGTGGTAATGGACGGAGCATCAGAACCAATCAAACGCCCCGTACATCTCACCTCACCCAAGCCCCGTACTTGAACGCACCTGACCCCAACACCGTACCACTGCATCGCGTAGGTACGAGTCGTGCAACACCATTGCACATGTGAACACTGAACAACAACATAGCCATGGACGCACCTTACCTACGCGAAAAAGACTCGTACTGAACCAGGACACTGTAAAACAGCACAAGGACCGTCAATTCGACTCGCACAACACCACAAAACACGTCTACAGGACAAAAAACAACTAAAAGACTGACCTGGCACATCCAAACAGGCCCAAAATCACAACCACCTCTTATAACACACCCACCAAAATTTCAAACACAGCCACACACACAAATGGACCAATGAAAAGGGCCCACAAATACAAACCATGAGCCTTTGCAACAGACTCACTGCTGACAGACATCACATACAAACAACTGCACCCATACACCTTAACTCACACACCTTCACACAACCTCCTTCACACAGACCCCCTCTACACATACACACACACCTACACATTCACACCCACACACCCACAACCATCCACACCCACACCCCACACCATGCCCACAGACAAGAATCCAAAGTTCACAACGGAGGAGCTGGACATCCTTGTCAACGAAATCATCAGAGTCGAGCCTTAGCTGTTTGGAACATTGGTCAGACAGACCAGCATATCCCAAAAAACTAGCCTGTGGCAGAGGATTGTCGATCGGGTGAATGCTGTTGCGCCCATCAGAAGGACCAGGAATGAATGTCAAGCCAGGTGGTATGATCTGCGCAGGGCAGTCAAGTGCAAAATGAACGAGGAATACGCCCTGAGTAACATCACAGGAGGTGGGCTGCCCCGCAGACCGGTACATTACCATCCCTGGGAGGAGAAGGTGATGGCCCTGCTTCCGCCGGTGGAAGTACACGGAGTCTAAGGAGTCCGAGAGCCTGGTGAGTACACAAACAACTCACGTAACATGGGGGGAATGGTATCCACACTAGGCATGGGCTAAATTTCCGTTCCGCTCACGGAAATTGCGATAATTTGACATTTACGCGTTCCGCGGAGAGCACGAAAATGTCAAAATTTCCGCATTCCGTAGTTTAGCGATAATTTGTTTCTTGCTCGCGCTGTAAAATAATACATTCTTGCGCGCGCGCGATCGCCTTACCTGAATCCCCGCGTTCGCCGCCAAGTTTTCCCGATCCGGTCGCGTTCTCCACGAGATGTTGGATTGTTGGTAGCCATTTGCGCTGTCTCGCGATAGTTCGCGCCCGCAGTAATGTCATTGGTCGCGCGATCACGTCTTTCTTCTCGTGGTCAATCACCGCGAGAAGAGTGAATACAAGATGGCCGCGCCCGTGAGCAACCGCATGGGTAAGTTGGCGAGCCGCGACCACGCAGAAAATACCGCGAACGGTACCGGAACACCCCTAATCCACACCCCAACTACAACAAATGCACTCACCTACCCCCACCTACCCCCAAGCCCTCACCTGACACAACCACACTCTAAACAACGCTCAGGCCACTAACATGAGTATGCCCCATTTACAAAGCAAGGCCATACCATGTCCCAGCCTACACAAACCACAAACCCAAGACAGGATGTCCGGGATGCTGGGAGGGTGGGGATCACTAAACATATAGTACAACTCAGAAACAGACACCAATGCCCTCAGCACATATGGCCCAGGTACATACCCATGCACCATGCGCAATGCACAGGGACTGGCAAAGTACTGACAAGGTAGCTGACACTTGGCCCTGCTGTAGGCAGCACAAGGCCCTCCTGTGACAACTGCAAAATCTAACACAAACACAACCAGCTCAGATAACTAGGACAGGAACTCACACTCACTGACATGGCAGCATGTGCCATGGGGGGACAGATACATCACCTGGGAGACCAACAGCAAAATGACACTACACCCACCAGCAGGCACCGTCAATCAATCAATCAACAATCGGTCTGGGTACTTGTAAGGCGCGCTACTTACCTGTGAGGGTCTCAAGGCGCTGAGGGGGGGGGGGGTTACAATACTGCTCGAAGAGACAGGTCTTGAGGAGACATCAGAAGGCAAGTAGGTCTTGGGTCAGTCGTAGGTGGGTTGGGAGGGTGTTCAAGCTCCTTGCGGCGAGTTAGGAGAAGGATCTGCTGCAGGCGGGCGTACGTTGGATGCGGGGGACAGCTGCGAGGGCGAGGATGCCGGAGCGGAGCTTGCGGGTGGGGGTGTAGAAGCTGAGTCTGATGTGCAGGTAGGCATGTCCATGGGTGTGGAGTGCCTTGTGTTCGTGGCTGAGGAGCCTACAGGTGATCCTCTTGTCAATGTGGACCCAGTGCAGGTCTCTCAGGAGGGGGGTGATGTGGCTGTGGCGGGGGAGTTGACGATCACTTGTGCCGAAGCGTAGTATCCGCCGTTGGGGTGTGGATGGGAGTCCTGCGTAGAATGCAGTGGTGTAGTCCAGTCAGCTGCTGACGAGGGCCTGTGTCACTGTTCTACTTGCTTAAGTCGGGATCCACCAGTAGATCCGGCGGAGCGTGCGTAGGGTGTCGTAGCAGGAGGAGAAGACGCCGTTAACCTGTTTGGACATGGAGAGGGAGGATGCGAGGATCAATCCTAGGTTGCGTGCGTGTTTGGTGGGTGTCGGTGATGTCCCCAGAGCGATTGGCCACCAGGAGTCGTCCCAGGCTGAGTGTGTGGTTCCCAGGATGAGGACCTCCGTCTTGTCCGAGTTCAGTGTCAGATGGCCACTCCGCATCCAGTCGTCTATGGCCCTCAGACCCGGTGTGAGGGTCCTTGGTGAGGGAGAGGATGCGCTGGGTGTCATCGGCGTAGGAGATGTCTTAGAGGTTGTGGTGGTGGGCCACTTGTGTGAGGGGGGACATGTGGATGTTGAACAGCGTCAGGCTGAGTGATGATCACTCACTCCTCACACAAGCACACACCCCCGGGGCAGCCAAGGGAGTCACACACTCTCACAATGGACATGTGACACAACAAGATCAAGCCTCAGCCAAAAAAGCATCCAAGGCCAAATGCGACATGTCAAAGACCCAGGATAAACTTTCAATCAGTCCCCTGCAACATACCCATCCACAAGTGAACATAGATGTGAATGCTAGGCACATACAACTACCTGGAGGAACTGTGGAAACCTGAACATGTATGAAACATGGATGTCGCATGAAAATGCATTAACATTGTCTCCCTCTCACACACAGGGCAACGTCATGGATCTCATCACAGGGCCAGGCTCGGCAGGAAGATGATCCCACCGGCAGCGACGACTCTCAGCACTCTGTGGATGACCCCAACCAACCTGGACCCTCTGGTGCCCCAGCCCCTGCAGCACCTGCGTCAGGTACATCTGTGCCAACCACCACCCCCATTCTTGCCGCATCCCAGGAGACACCCAGGAGCCCTGCCCGCACAGAACAACTGAGCCAGTCTGACCTGGAGGGACAAGGTTCTCCGGCCACCCAGGAGGAGGCAGACAACCCTTCAAATGCCATCCCTCAGGGGTCCGGTAGACCCGATGTGCCCACAACGGCAGGCCAGGCTCGTGTGGGCAGGGGTGGTGGGAGTGGAGGCAGGCGGAGGCGCGAACCTGACCAGTCAGCTGAGGGAACCGGTATGTCACACATACGCCACATCTTGTAGACATACCGGCGTGACACCAGGGGCATCAGCCAGGTAGTGGGGACCCTCAACGAGATTAAGAACCAGCAGGCTGAGCAACACGCCAGTCAACAACAACACCAAGGACGGATGGAGGCAAGACTGGCTGAGCTCCTGGCAGTGCAAACGGACATAAGCCGTTCACTCCGTCGGATCGCCAACAACATGGGCAACCCTCCCTGTGCCACCAGGCGAAGACCAGCACCAGCCACAGGGAGGGAGGAGGAGGAGGATTCATCCGACGGAGCGTCCCAAGCACCGTCAAGGCCTGCATCTGAGGGTCCCCAGAGGAAGGTGGGTCGTCCACGGAAAAGACCGTGAGAGGCAGAGGACAATCCACATCTCCCAGGTCACCTGGCCTGGCACCTGGCCCTCTGGCACAACAGCAGCACCTCATCCAATGACATTCTCTGCCGCATGGACTTGCTGGTCACAGTCTGACCAAAGATGACCAACACTGTGGTCTGGACTCTGATGACTCCAACTTGCAAGGATGCCATCTCCCCCTGTGAACTTTGGATTCCTTGCACACTGTATAGCACCTATTTGTCCACACTAAACAGGCCCGCCACCGAGAATAAATCTCTTTTTCTACAATTACATGTTGCATTCATTTTGCATGAGTACGCCACCTACGTGTGGGGAAATGTCAAACTATGCATGAGTGTTGAACTAACTCCAGCCATCCATACCCTGGAATCTGAGTCTGGGACAGAACACACATGGGTCACAATGTATCATACTATACAGACATGGAGCACAATACTCACCCGTGATGGCCTCAAGATGCTGAGGGGGGGCATGCATTACTGTGCGGACATACCAATTTGGAAGAGTATCCTGAAGGCGTAGAGGTCATGGCTCATGTGGATGTTGCCGGGGAGGGAGTAGCAGGTATGTTTTGCCAGGTGGGAGAACTATGTCCAGCATGCTGGAGTACGGTGGATGTGAAGAATGGTGGCCAGGGCAAGGTTGGATGCACGGAGTTGGCACAACGGGGTCTCGGATGACAGACGGCCAAGGTTGGTGTGGGGTCTGTGGTTGTGTCCTGCCTCCTGAGTGTGGGTGAGGAGTCTGAAGGTCATCCTGCAGCACACAGTGATACATTGCAGCTATCTCTGGTGGACGGTGATGTGGCTGGGGCGCATGATGTTGAAGCTGAGGTGTGCACATGCAGCCTGGATGTGGACTGGTTTCCCGGGTGTCAGGATGTACTTGCTCCATAGAGGGCGGGGCAGTAGTTGACACGGCTGGTGTTGTGCTCCTGGCGCATGGTCTGTTTTTCCATGGAGTGGATCTATCTGTGGATCATGTGCATCATGCAGAAAGTGTGGCACCCTGAGGTAGAGATGCTGGTGATTAGCATGGTAAATGTGAGTGACAATTCCATGATGCACACCATCTTGTGTGCGTGGCCACTGGGTGCATGTGCAGGGCTCTTGCGGGTGGGATACAAACAGTTGACCCACCTGTAAGGGGACAATCCTCAGATGATTACCTCAGTCCTGTACAAGTTCAGCCTCAGGTGGCTGATGTTCAGCCATTCATCAATGGATCTCATGCCTTCTTTAATGTTGGAACTGCCAATGGCTGCGTCTTTGGTGAGGGTGAGGAGCACCTGGCTGTCAATGGCATACGAGCTGATGAAGAGGTGCTGTGTGCATGTGATGCCGGTGAGGGGGACCTGGACACATTGAGGATTGACACGCTGAGAGATGATACCTGGGCCATGTGCCAGATTATGCCACTATACTACATGCTGAAGGCATGAGTCCCACTCCCATGGCCTTGCTGGTGTACGGAGCTGGTGGGGAGTAGGAGGGACATTACCTGGTTGCTGTGACAGGGCCTGGAAGGCGGGGAAGCTCTGTGTAGCCAGTTGGAGTTGCACAATCATCATGCAAAGGTGTCGTGTGTGCGTCTAGGGTATGGCTGAGAGCAGGCGGTAGCTCCTTGGATGGACAATGCTTGGAGGGTGGCTGCAACATCAGACTGTAGTGTGCAATGTGCACGTAGCATGTGCTGACGGTCCAGCCTTTGTCACCGCGTGGGCACAACAGTGGCACAGACAAGCTGATGCCAGACAAATGAATGGGTGGAGGGAGGAAGGGAGGAGCATCTTTGAGGTGTGTGTTGCCGAATCTGTAAACTCTCTGTGCCCTCGCTGCAGGGGCTGCAGCCGCATGCGGCATGACATGGAAACTATGCCACTAGTTGCATACAAAGACAAGGATGTCAGAAAGGTCTAATGCAACAGGCGTATGTAAAAGAGGAGTGTCCGGTTTCCCATGGCACACCCAGAGACAATGGATGCACAATCACCACAGATGACTGACACCGAGCTGCGCACAGAATACACACCCTCAGCAGGTGTTGACGGTCTGTTGTGGCAACCAACATGCCCAAATACATACACAACCATGGACATCATGCACAATGGATATTCTAATCCCTGAAGAACTGCATGCATGTTGCTAAACTACACATAGACTCATATGCCCAATCTTTGACAACTATGCCAGAGATGCCGCATGCAAAGTGGCAAGAGACCAGCATTTACAGAGATGAGGCACCTTGGAGGGTGAGGTACACCTTTATTACTCAGGTCCACACCTAGGGAAATGCATCAATAGGAACAGACTCACAGGTCATTTGGCAGAACATGTGGGACCTACACTGGACACCCCCATCACAACACAGATGCTGTAAATCTATTGAACTGGCACACAAGTGAAGTGTGTGAGCCAAACACCCCCTGCTGCACACGGAGGGGTTTCAATTCCCCATTTATCCTCTAATGGGGATGTCCCACACTATGTCCACCCGTAGCATCCCGTATGTACACACATTGATGCCTTCATCAGAATCCACTGTCCCATCACAGATGACTGCTACAAAGGGTGACTATCAATACATGGGAGTCATGCAACATGTCATGTGCCCCATGGTGAGTCGACATGTATGTATAGTAACACAACATGTACAGGAGCAGTGCCCATACATTACAAACACCTACCAACACCAAAATGCCGTGCAGCAATCCTTAACCAAATAGACTTTTCCCCATGTCCGTGCATGGGACGCTGATTCAGCACACGTTGCAATACTCATGAGGAATAGTGGGAGCCCAACGATGACACGAGCAGACAGCATGCCAAACAACCTGGGGATGACAGACACACAAGAAGTCAGGGAAGAGATTGTCATCCGCATGCATGGTAATTTTCTCTACAGGAATAAGTCTGTCACCATGCTATATTACAATTGAGTGTCTAAGCTAAAATGTGTGGAAGGACATCATCACTCGAGTGATACATCTGAACACACATTTAAGTCACTTAGCATACAGTCAGCTGGACACACACATTGCAACACATGCCACACAAGGCTCCAGCCGTGCACGCTCAGACCCATGGACTCACCATTATGAGAAGAAGTTGCGTATGAGCTGACTCCGGATGTCGTCGTCCTCCTCCTCCTCATCGTCACTTGCCTCATGACCAAGCCCTTCATCCTCCACGGGTGGATGTTCCTGCTCATCCGGATCCAGGATGAGTGGCACAGCCTTCTCCACTGCCATGTTGTGCAGCATGCAGCACAGGAGGAAGATCTTGCAGGCCTTCACCGGTGCATATGGGAGGGACCCGTCTGTCTTGTGAAGGCACCGGAATCTGCTCTTCAGGAGGCCAAACGTCCTCTCAATCACTCGCCTGGTCTGCCCATGTGCGTTGTTGTAACCGTGATCTGCAGCTGTTCTGGGGTTGCGGAGGGGTGTCATCAGTCATGGCATGTTGGGATAGCCAGAGTCCCCTACATGGAAACATCATGTAAAGAAGTGGGTCAGGAGATGCCGTAAGATAATAAAATAGCGCAAAACACAGGACAAACAGAGTATACCCACCAACAAGACATGCTCGTTCGTTGTGCAGCCCCAGCATCATTTCTGGCACCCTGCTACGCCTCATGATGTAGGCATCGTGTGCTGACCCTGGAAAACGTGCACAGACATGGGAAAACAGCATGTTAGCAAGAAGCGCCACAAGGGCATTTATGGAGTGGTAATGTTTACGGTTGCGATAGGCCACCTCCTGTGCCTGTGGTGGTACCAAAGCCACATGTGTCCCATCAATAGACCCTATGACATGGGGCATCCCTCCCAGGGCATAGAACTCACCCTTGACACCTGTCAACTGCTCATGAGTTGGAAAATGAATGAATTCATCCAGGTGCTCCAACATGGCTTCTAAAAAATCATGCAGGACACGGCTGAACATGGTCTGTGACATGCCACCCACATCAGCTATGGTGAATTGAAACGTACCGGTGGCAAAAAAATGTAGGGCTGGCATCACCTTCATCTTGGGGGTCAGCGCAGTAGGATACCTGTGTCGCGGTTGGAGGTGTTGTTCAAGCTTTGCGGTCAAGTCCTCAATCAAATGTTGCGAGAAGCGGTAACATCTTATGCAGTCACGTTCCCTCATGGCAGCCAAGTCTGGCATTGGTCGGGGGAGAGGCGGTGCCCTGCAGATAATTGGAAGGAAGAACGAATAGTGAGTACCTAACAACATCAATGTCAATGAACTGAGCACATGCTCAACTGCTACTACACATCTGCTAAATACAGAGTCAGGTCTGTGCTATACATCCAGGACACGTATGGCAGCCAGGTGATACTCCTACGACAAGCCAGCTACACCCATTGATAGTCACGTTCAACATGACATGGCCCAAAACTAGCTGTGGGCCAGTGTAAGTGAACAGCCAGAGACATCACAGGAGTGACATACATCCACATATCTGCATATGAAGGATGTCATCTCATACAGACTGCTGGCGTCAATCTAGACGGACAGGTCACATGTCATTGGAAATGTACAGATCATACACATAGTGATGAAGGGGTACACGTGAAAAACGAAAACACAGACATGGATACGCCGCAGATATGTCCTCATGTCATAAAATCATCTTTGAAGCATCCAGACACACGTAACGTGTGAATCCACATGTGGCATGGTGTACGTATATGTGTGCCATGCCCATCTACACACAGACACATGTTGGATGCAGCAACAGCAGATGCAGTTGACGGAACAACACCAGCAGGCTCATGGGAACACATGACACACACAGAACATGTTCACATCGGGGCACGCTGTTACTTAGTTGTCAGGTGTAAGTGTCCCTGTCCCTGGCATCAGGGGACATTTGCGGGTGTTGGTGACTGTGCCATACCAGTGATGCAGTGCTTGACACGTTTGTACTACATGCACACATGTGCATTGTGGGAAGGGCAAGTGTGCCACATACTGCCCCATCACACATGACATGTGTACACAGGTCATCACACATCTATTGTGCTAAAACATGAGGAGACATGTGCCACATCACTGCCTGACACACCTATGCCCTGCACATGTAGGACTGCAATGACTATGACTTGATGTACAGCCGTGCACGAGTCTGACACCACCATTCCATTCATGTGCGCCTCCTATCACCTGTATAAGCTGTGAAGCGCACCGTACACACGCTCTGAGGGCGTGTGAACGGTCCGTATCATCACATTGTTGTTCCCGCCGGAGTACGGGTGTGTGTACGGACCGTACACACATACGTGTACGACCAGTGTGTACACGTACGTGGACTACCAGTGTGTACACATACGTGTACGACCAGTGTGTACACGTACGTGTACGACCAGTGTGTACACATACATGGACTACCAGTGTGTACATGTTGGTGGACACACTGGTCGTACACGTACGTGTACACACTGGTCGTACACGTACCTGTACACACTGGTCGTACATGTACGTGGAATACCAGTGTGTACATGTACGTGGACTACCAGTGTGTACACGTTGGTGTACACACTGGTCGTACACGTACGTGTACACACTGGTAGTCCACGTATGTGTACACACTGGTAGTCCACGTACGTGTACACACTGGTCGTACACATACGTGTACACACTGGTCGTACACATACATGTACACACTGGTCGTACACGTACGTGGACTACCAGTGTGTACATGTACGTGGACTACCAGTGTGTACACGTTGGTGTACACACTGGTCGTACACGTACGTGTACACACTGGTAGTCCACGTATGTGTACACACTGGTAGTCCACGTACGTGTACACACTGGTCGTACACGTACATGTACACACTGGTCGTTCACGTACGTGGACTACCAGTGCGTACACGTACGTGGACTACCAGTGTGTACACGTACGTGTACGACCAGTGTGTACACGTACGTGGACTACCAGTGTGTACACGTATGTGGACTACCAGTGTGTACACGTACGTGTACGACCAGTGTGTACACATACGTGGACAACCAGTGTGTACACGTACGTGGACTACCAGTGTGTACATGTACATGTACGGTACGTGGACTACCAATGTGTACACGTATGTGTACGACCAGTGTGTACACGTACGTGTACGACCAGTGTGTACACATACGTGGACTACCAGTGTGTACACTTACGTGGACTACCAGTGTGTACACGTACGTGTACGACCAGTGTGTACACGTATGTGGACTACCAGTGTGTATACGTAGGTGTACACACTGGTCGTACACGTACGTGTACACACTGGTAGTCCACGTACGTGTACGATCAGTGTGTACATGTTGGTGTACACACTGGTCGTACACGTATGTGTACACACTGGTAGTCCACGTATGTGTACACACTGGTCGTACACGTATGTGGCAAACGCAATGTGCAACTTGTGCGGTAGGAGTACGTGTGAAACGCACCGTACCTGTGTGTGGATAGCTAAATTACATTGGGACACATGAGGGACAAGTATTATGGCCTAAATATATGCTGGTTGTCATGGATACCGATTTCCAAGTTCAAATTTTCAATCATGTGGCCTGGAATAGGCAGTTGGCAACTAAATACAATGTTGCAAAGTGGTTGTTGACTTCACATCATGCTCAAATTTTGAACCATGCAAAGGCCCTCACTGGGGTATGTTTAAAGGGATTGGAGGAAACGTAGGATGCAAATGAGACTGACCAATCACTCTGTACTCCTGTAAATGAAACAGCCCAGCAAGGCAGATACAAGTCAGCCAGAACCCATGAGAGGGCACTTGCCTGCACTACCTTACACTCGACACCACTGCTGCTGCTTGTGATTCCTCTGGCACCATGTCAGGGACTGTGGAGAGGGCCCAGCCTTTCAGCCATGAGGAGAATGAGGCATTGCTTGATGTAATCCTCCCACAGTACCGCAGCCTGTATGGGAGACCAGGGGAGAAGGTGAGTGCTGACTCCACTAGCTTTGACTGTGCCCCTTTTTTGTGACTGTCACTTCTTGCATTGTGGCCAGGTGTGACAGACATGCAATGTTGTTTAGCGTGGGTCCCAGGGGGGGAATGGCTTATGTGTCCCATGCAGAGCATGATGCAGTTCCTGTGTGCACTCCTCACTTGCATTGTGCTTACTGTGACATTCACTGCATAGTGCATGGCACATTCAGTCTGCCCAATCCTTATGACGATTTTTGTCCTATTGTCCAGAGGTGATTCCCTGGCCCCCCCGGTGTGACAGGTGACTGTACCCACAGATGTGTGTGAGTTGAGTGGAGCTGTGGTGAGAGTGTCCAAATGATGTGTACGCCCCCTGGACATTGATGTGTGTGAATGTTCCTTGTCATGTGGTTGAGTGTCTATGTGGAGTGTTGCACCCCAGCTGCATGGAGGAGGCAACAGCTCCACCCATCTGATGTGAGAAGTAAGCCGTGCAGAGTGTCTGACTTGCTGAGCTAGCACCACACCTGTGATACTCCACAGGCAAGTGGCACATGTGCAGAGTGAGGTTTGTATCCGCTGTTGCGAATGGAAGGTAATTGATCTGTGCCTGTGTGTGTCTGTGTACTCTGCTGAGGTTGCGTCAGTGGCCTGGGGCATGTGACTGCTTGGAGGTGCTGCCCATCAGCCTGGTGTTGCATGTGATGCACAGCGTGTGCCATGATCATGGAGTGTGTTGCACCCCTCATGCCACCTGTGTACTTTCAATGCCATGTAGTGCATTGGGGCTTCCACATAGGCTAATGTCCCTATGAGAAAGGTGCAATTGGTTGCCAGCATAATATGCCCTGTTCTAAATATCAAAGATGTTCAAATGTGTGTCTCTGTGACATGGAGCAGGTTTAGTGATGTTGTCTCACTTTGTCATCCTCACAGGTAACCGCCTACGCCAAGGGAGAGATATGGAAGCAGGCCGTCAGGGCCGTGAGATCTGTGGAGGGTCGCAGTCGGCGCCTCGCCCAGGTGAGGAAACGCTGGCAGGACATCTGGTGCTGGACCCGGAGGATCGCCCGGTGGCAGCTCAAAGACTCACCTCCACACAAGCACGGTGGGGGCCGACGACTGACCCAACAGATGAAGCGTGTCCTGGCAGTGGTCTTCCCTGACTTGGATAGGCGGTTACAGGAGTTGCAGCAGCAGGAAGGGGGTAGGTACATGTGTGTTTGTTGTGTGTCACCAGCTTTTGGAAGTGCTCAGTTGCCTGGATACACAGCGAGGGTTAATTTATGCAGTGCATATCATGTTCCCCAAAGTCAAACGGTGCTGTTCCTCCTCCCTTCCCCAAAATGACATGTGTTCCCTGGTCTGTGTGTAATCACTATTGCACATGGCCATCTAGGCTGCCAGTTAATCCAAGTGCACATTGCTTTCTGCATCATGTGGGGGGGGGGTCTGAGACATGTATTGTTACCTTGCACAGTCATTTGGGTGTCCATGTTAGTTGGCACTGATGCTGAGTCTCAATATAGGAGTGTGAGTTTTCAAATGAACAGACTTGCAGCATGCATTAACAATGTTGTGGCCTCAGACATGATGTGCATGAGTGGGAGATATGTATAATGCAGGGACGGTAGCTCAGGTTACAGTCAGATAATTCCAGGACAGTGGAGCAGTGTTCCCACTACAGTCCCCTAAGACACCCTTGCCTCGGAATAATGTGTGTCATCCAACACTGTGCCCATTCTCTGTGTGTTCAGCATAGTTTGGCCTCTGTGGCATAGTTCCCTGCCCTCATTTGTATTTATTTGAAGTGTGCTACATGTGCCCATTGTACAGGCTGACCCCAGTTTGCTTGTGCATCCTCACACTGGGCAGTGCCTGTGTGTCTATGTACAACTATCTGTTGATGGTTGTTGGTCACAAATATGTGTTGGCAGCCTCACGAGATGATGTGGAGTACATTTAGGAATTCTTGATGCACATTGGAGTAAACCCAGATTAAGAGGTGTCACTTCTTGATCTGTCTCAATCACATTGTCTCAGGTATGGGGGGTTTGTGCGGGCAAGGCCTACATGTCCAAACCTTATGTCTCCTTGCCAGGTCTGACCTGTGTGTGATAATTGTCTGGACAGACACTCAACATGCAGTGACCCAGTCATGTTTTGCTGAGTTTAATGTTTGTGCTTCGCAGCATGTGTCAATGGAAATACATGGCTCATGCTCATCCATTTTTGCCACCAGTGTGTGGTCGAGATGCTTCGTAGTTTGGTCTATGTGTGCTGACATCTGTGTGGACATTCTTCTTGCCATGAGGGTGTCTCCTCAGTGCAGGTGCTCCTTATCCCGACACATTGCAGGCCCATTAGCTAATGAATTGTCCTGTGTTTGGACATGTGTGCCACTCCACATGACAGGCAGTGGGTCAGATGTGTTGGCAACTGTGTCATCATGGTACGGATGGCCATGTGACAGGTGGCATAATTCAAGTTTTCAGTCAATAAGTATTGTACCTTGGCACTCACTACACTTGTCAACATGTCTCAATTTTTCCTATGCTTCTTTTTGCTAGTTGGTTGTGAAGGACAATAATGTGCCTGCATGACAGATGTCTCCCAGGGAAGTGCAAAAGAAAGTACTTTTACACTTTCCGTGGACACGCAGGCACATTTCACTGGAAGGCACAGTTTGATTGCCACTAGTTTTCAGAATATACATATCCATGTTCACACAGTGTGTTTGCATGTGTGTAAGTCCTTGGTTGTTGCTGATACGAACTTACGAGTGTCAAGTCATCCAGACCACCGTGGTGCCATGTATATGTACTTACTGATACCCCATTTCTTCATTACAGTGGCTTTTTAGAATTCGGCTGCCAGCTCATACAATGACTGTGTAAATGTATTTTTGTGTGCACATCATTGTGTGACTTCTGTCATACAGGCAGATGTGTCTTCTGTTCACAAAGTGGCACATTCACATTTTTATTGGGACTCATGTGTCTGTTGTATACAGGTGACTGATTTTTTTCTGTCTCTTCACCTTGCCCACAGCATCATCGGAGGACACAGAGGGAGACACCTACATGGACGTGGAGGAGTGATCCAGCACCGCTGCCACCACTGCTGCGGAGTCTGCGGGAGCAAGTGGCACGGAGGGCGAGGGGAGTCAGGCGGAGGACCTGTCTAGTGACAACACTGACTATGACGCAGACAGGTCCGATGCTGAACTCCTCCAGGGGGCGGAGGCTGCTACGACACCTGGCAGCAGCACTACATCTGTCACCGCCCCCTCCATTTCCATCACCACCCTCCCAGTTGCTCCGGTCCCTTCTGTCCGTGCTAGACAACACTGTGTCTCCTTCGTGCCAGGCACCGCACCCCCTGCCCCTGTCCCCCCTGCTGCCCTCACTGCAGAGTCTGTGGACATTCTGCGTCAGTTGCAGGTTGGACAGACATCGCTGCTGAATGTACTCCATGGCCACACCCGAATGATGACACAGATGGTGTCGTACATGGAGGGCATGTCATCAGCGATGTCTGACCAACGGATGTTGCTGAGGTCCATGGACTCTTCACTGATGGCAGCAGTGAGTCTCCTGCAGCGCTTCGTCCCCCCTACCCCTGCACCATCCACACTTCCCACTCCCATACCTGTCCCAAGCACACACAGACATTCACAAGCACGCACCCCACCAGACACAAGCAGCACACCACCACGTAAGGGCAAGCGCACTCCTCCTGGCACGCACACTCAGGGGGATGAGGGCACACCCACTGGGTCTGGGGCACACAGGCATACACGCAGCCACAGTCCGAGGCCGCATGGCGCACTAACCAGTCCCTCCAAAGGCACTCCCCTCGGCTCCCCTACCACACATCCATTGAAAGAGGCCTACTTGGCTGTGCTGGGCCTCAGCCCCTCTGTCTCTCCAGCCAGCAAACGGGAACGGCACTCCACGGGTAGGGGAGTTGAGCCCCCCTGTCTCCCATCCCCCAGTAGTGCTGCACCCCATCACTCCGACCCCCCCCCCTCATTTGAGGCTGTGTTGTCTTCGGGTGAAGGAGAGACGCTTGATGACCTGGCAGCAGTGTGCAGCGCCAAGCTGACCTCCACCTTTGGCGCTGCCCCACCCCCTGTGGTGGAGGCATCCGTCCCTGCACCCACCACACCTACCCTTCCACCTCCTGTCCCTGCGGTGCCTGGTCCTTTCCCACATGATGCCCCCCCCAGTCAAGGAACCTGAGGGTTCTAATGTGCAGGCAAGCTAGGGGAGACGCGTGGCCATGTGTCCCCCCCTCAAGGACTTCAGATCTGGACTGGCCATGTGCCTTTGTTAATAGTGTCGTTAACTACTTTTTCATTTAATGCTGAATAAAGCATTTTCTTTTCAGTTTGAACACATTTGCATTTCAGGTATTGATGTGGGTGCTGATGGTCCCGGAGTTGGGGTGGTGGTAATGTGTTATGTGTCAGGAAAAATTTGTCGTCTGATGCTAATGGGGTGGACCATGGTATCTGCGTGCCATCACAATTTCTCTGCAAAGTATCTTTGGTCGTGTGTGCTATTTGTGTTTGGAGACATTGTCCCAAGGAGTGTTCCTTCCTCTGTGGCACCTGACATCTTCCCTGCAAGGAGTTGCACTTTTGTTGTGCTGACCTGTGTCTACATTTCCTTTGTTGGTGACGGATCCCTTCAACTATGGCCATGCCTGCTCAGCAATGTCTCCGGCTGCATCGTCTGTGCCATCCTTGCTAGTCACTGTACTTGTGTATTGAGTATGTTGTCATGCCTTAATGGCGACAATCAGCATTTTCCACACTATGCATGTGTGTTATCCCAGCCTAGCACACATTTGGTACTTGTTCTGCAGGGTATTTGAGCACCTGACTGACAATTGTGGGCATTGTATTTGTGGGAAGTCCACCCGATTCCTTCCATGAGAGGCAACATCTTGGTGGCTGTCCTAGCACCTGTACATTCCTATCAGTCCTGGGATGTGCGTGACAGTGTGTGTTCCCTTTGACTCTCTTAGTGTAGTGGCTATTGACATGAGTATACAGTTTTGTGGCATAATCTCTGTGTGTGTATTGTGCTGCATCCGCCAGGGGTGAGTATGCATGTGTCATTTGTCCTCACACCCACATGTGTTGTGTCATGCAGTGGGGGAAGGACATCCATCCTCATGGGAGTGGGACACTGCTGTCAGTGATGTGTTGTTATGGCACTATCAACAAAGTCGAACATTAGGGATGTGAACATACACCCATGGAGTTGTGCTCATCTGATCATGATGTACACACACCCATGACTCTGTCCACTGCTGGGAGTGATAGGCACCCACCCCCATGTCTCTGTCCACTGCTGGGAGTCCTCTGCACCCACCCCTCACATGTCTCTGTCCACTGCTGGGAGTGAGAGGCACCCACCCCTCATATGTCTGTCCACTGCTGGGAGTCCTCTGCACCCACCCCTCACATGTCTCTGTCCACTGCTGGGAGTCCTCTGCACCCAACCCTCACATGTCTCTGTCCACTGCTGGGAGTCCTCTGCACCCACCCCTCACATGTCTCTGTCCACTGCTGGGAGTCCTCTGCACCCAACCCTCACATGTCTCTGTCCACTGCTGGGAGTCCTCTGCACCCACCCCTCACATGTCTCTGGCCACTGCTGGGAGTGATAAGCACCCACCCCTCATATGTCTGTCCACTGCTGGGAGTCCTCTGCACCCACCCCTCACATGTCTCCGTCCACTGCTGGTATTCCTCTGCACCCACCCCTCACATGTCTCTGTCCACTGCTGGGAAGCCTCTGCACCCACCCCTCACATGTCTCTGTCCACTGCCGGGAGTCCTCGGCACCCACCCCTCACATGTCTCTGTCCACTGCTGGTATTCCTCTGCACCCACCCCTCACATGTCTCTGTCCACTGCTGGGAGTCCTCTGCACCCACCCCTCACATGTCTCTGTCCACTGCTGGGAGTGATAGGCACCCACCCCTCATATGTCTGTCCACTGCTGGGAGTGATAGGCGCCCACTCCTCATATGTCTGTCCACTGCTGGGAGTCCTCTGCACCCACCCCCATATCTCTGTCCACTGCTGGTAGTGATGGGCACCCACCCCTCACATGTCTCTGTCCACTGCTGGGAGTGATAGGCACCCACCCCCATGTCTCTGTCCACTGCTGGGAGTGATAGGCACCCACCCCTCATATGTCTGTCCACTGCTGGGAGTCCTCTGCACCCACCCCTCACATGTCTCTGGCCACTGCTGGGAGTCCTCTGCACCCACCCCTCACATGTCTGTCCACTGCTGGGAGTCCTCTGGAGCCACCCCTCACATGTCTCTGTCCACTGCTGGGAGTGATAGGCACCCACCCCTCACATGTCTCAGTCCACTGCTGGGAGTGATATGCACCCACCCCTCACATGTCTCTGGCCACTGCTGGGAGTCCTCTGCCCCCACCCCCATATCTCTGTCCACTGCTGGGAGTGATATGCACCCACCCCTCACATGTCTCTGTCCACTGCTGGGAGTGATAGGCACCCACCCCTCATATGTCTGTCCACTGCTGGGAGTGATATGCACCCACCCCCATGTCTCTGTCCACTGCTGGGAGTCCTCTGCACCCACTCCTCACATGTCTCTGGACACTGCTGGGAGTCCTCTGCACCCACCCCTCACATGTCTCTGTCAACTGCTGGGAGTGATAGGCACCCACACCTCATATGTCTGTCCACTGCTAGGAGTGAAAGGCACCCACCCCTCACATGTCTCAGTCCACTGCTGGGAGTGATATGCACCCACCCCCATATCTCTGTCCACTACTGGTGGGAGCAGAAATTATTCCAATCTATAAAAAGGGCTCCCCTTTGCTCCCCGCTAACTACAGGCCCATCAGTCTCATTGATGTCCCCCAAAGAATATTTGCACGACTTATTTTAGATCGTCTGCAGGAGTGGATCAATGAGAATGAAATTCTTTCCCCTTATCAGGCGGGTTTCAGGAGCAAAACATCGACCATGGACCAGATCTTCCGTTTAATTATGCTGTATTGGAAGACTGTGCTAGTAGAGGGTGGCAGCCTCTACATGGTGTTTGTAGACCTCCGCTCAGCTTTCGACACTGTGCCCAGGGGGGAAACTTTGGGCTGTTGTTCGTGATTTGGGAGTTCCTAACACATTACTGGGGATACTGGTGAGGTTGCACACCCAGAATTTTGCACAGGTTAGGTGTGCGAGAGGAGGAGTATTGTCTGCTAGGTTTCCGGTGAACAAGGGAGTAAGGCAAGGGTGCGTCCTAGCCCCTACCTTGTTCTGTTTATATGTAAATGGGATGATATCCTACTTGGATGCAGTGCCAAACAATGATGCACCTAGGTTGGCAGGCAAGAAAGTCGCGGCTATAATGTTTGCCGACGAAACTCTTTTACTATCCAAGTCACCCATGGGGATACAGCGCATATTGAACGGCTTTAACAACTTTTGCCGTGATCATGGCTTACAGATCAACGTAGACAAAACCAAATATATGATATTTAATCCCTCATCTCACACCAGACCACCACCTATCCTGGATTCAGTTTCACTAGAGAGAGTCCAGACATTCCAATATTTAGGTGTTACACTAAGCGAAAACCTCTCCTGGGGACCTCACCTTGCCAAATCCCAACTCAAACTGACCCAAATAGCGGGGGGAATATTAAAAATGACCAATGCCTCATCATTTAGGCCCATAAGTCCAGGGCTTGAAATATATAAATCTAGGGCAAGAGCAGCGGCATTGTATGGAGGGGAACTATGGGGGCATGCCGCTAGACCTGAAATCACCAAAGTAGAGAACAGATTTCTGCGGCAGTTGCTGTTGCTTCCCCAAAGCACACCCCTTCTACCGCTAAGGCTCGATTTGGGTTTATTCCCCATCCAGGAGGAATTATCCATTAAACCCTTAAGGTTCTGGAGGAGGTTATGGATAACTCCCGAACTCTTGCAGTACAGAAATGAATTACAAGAAATCTTGAGCTCAAGTAAGGCAGTGCATATTCCCTGGCTCATTTATGTCAAACAAGAACTATTGACAATGGGCCTGGCAGATATGTGGCATAATCCGGCAATCGCCTGCAGCGAGATTTCAGGGAAATCACTCACAGAGTGCTATAGATCACGCTGTTGCAGTGTATGGCTGCACGATTCACAGAATGGCACTATGGTAAAATCTTTACTAGAGATTAAATCTGTATATTCCTTTGAAAACTATTTAAATGTGATTTACCCTGTATTGGCTAGGAAGCTTTATATTCAAAGGAGGTTCGGCTCTCTTCCAATAGCGAGCCTTACAAGTAAATGGTCTATGTCCAGGGCCTCCCAGTGTCCAGGCTGTGGTGCTGACAAAGAGAATGAATGCCACATCTTATTTTTCTGCCCTTTATACAGCAGAGCCCGGAAGCACAGGATTGTACCTATTTGTAGAAACTTGGGCTTCCGGAAATGCTCAGACGCACTAAGAATTTTTAAATCTGACACTGCAGGACATATTGTGTTTTCCCTATCCAAGTATCTGCATGCCATCTGGATTAAAAGGAGTTTTTTAATTTCAAATAGTGGATAGTAACACTGTTTTTATTGGTTTCTGCAAATGTAGATACTGTCCCAACGCTGTATCTTTTTAGTGTACTTTGATTTTACCTGCATCTTTTATGGCTGAAATATTGCCGAAATAAAGAATTTTTGTATTGTATTGTATTGATATGCACCCACCCCTCACATGTCTCTGTCCACTGCTGGGAGTCCTCTGCACCCACCCCTCACATGTCTCGGTCCACTGCTGGGAGTGATAGGCACCCACCCCTCATATATCTGTCCACTGCTGGGAGTCCTCTGCACCCACCCCTCACATGTCTCTGGCCACTGCTGGGAGTCCTCTGCACCCACCCCTCACATGTCTCTGTCCACTGCTGTGAGTGATAGGCACCCACCCCTCATATGTCTGTCCACTGCTGGGAGTGATAGGCACCCACCCCTCATATGTCTGTCCACTGCTGGGAGTGATATGCACCCACCCCCATATCTCTGTCCACTACTGGTAGTGATATGCACCCACCCCTCACATGTCTATGTCCACTGCTGGGACTCCTTGGCAGACACCCACACACCCACCCACCCACCCACACCCTTGGTGCTGTACACTGCTGTCCTGGCCATGTACACACCCCAATATACAGGTTATATGCTGCACCAGGCCCTAAGCCAACATTCGTGGCGTGTGTACGCCTTGTATCACTAATGTACTGGTGCTCTCAATGGTGATGCGGGCCGTACCCACGCTCTGAGGGACGGAGTCCAGACGGAGTCAGGCAGCGTTTTACGGACCAGCAAGTATGATCCGTGCCTACGTCACTCCGCACCGCTATTTTTTTACGGCAGCCAAAAACTCCTGGGAAATTGAGTTCGACGCGAAGAAGGAGCACCGGTACGCGACGGACAGTGATGGACCCCAACCTACGCGTCATCCCGGCCCTCATAGCCTACGACCTCGTGTTCAGAAACCGACGCAGACGCCGCAGAAGGTCAGAACAACACCCGGCCCAAAGGGGGGTGGGAGGGCTGGGGCAGAAAACATTACCCCCACCCAATTACAAATATACATATGTCCTGCACAGAAATGACCTCCAGGCTCTGGTCACGGGGGGGGCGTGTCCGCCAATCCCTACCTACCTCCACAACGGAAGTGGACGTCGACTTGTACCCGTCACCACTACAATGGTGGTACGGCCCATACCCACGCCCCCAGAGCATGGGTACGGGCTGTACCACGCGTACCCCTACGTCACTGCCACAATGGTGGTACGGCCCGTACCCACGCCCCCCAGAGCGTGGGTACGGGCCGTACCACACGTACTCCAACGTCACCGCCACAATGGTGGTACGGCCCGTACCCGTGCCCCCCAGAGCGTGGGTACGGGCCGTACCACACGTACCCCTATGTCACCGCCACTATGGTGGTACGGCCCGTACCCGCGCCCCCCAGAGCGTGGGTACGGGCCATACCACGCGTACCCCTACGTCACCGCCACTATGGTGGTACGCCCAGTACCCACGCCCCCCAGAGCGTGGGTACGGGCTGTACCACACGTACCCCTACGTCACCGCCACTATGGTGGTACGGCCCGTACCCACACTCCCAGAGCATGGGTACGGGCCGTACCACGCGTATCCCTATGGCACCGCCACAATGGTGGTGCGGCCTGTACCCACGCCCCCAGAGCATGGGTACGGGCCGTACCACGCGTACCCCTACGTCACCGCCACAATGGTGGTACGGCCCGTACCCACGCCCCCAGAGCATGGGTACGGGCCGTACCACGCGTATCCCTATGGTACCGCCACAATGGTGGTACGGCCCGTACCCACGCCCCCAGAGCATGGGTATGGGCCGTACCACGCGTACCCCTATGGCACCGCCACAATGGTGGTACGGCCCGTACCCACGCCCCCAGAGCATGGGTACGGGCCGTACCACCCGTACCCCTACAGCCCCATTACATGATGGATACAAGGCGTACACACGCCACGGATGTAGGTGTACGGCTTGGTGCAGCACATCAGCTGTAAATTGGGGGTGGTGTATGCCCAGGACAGCAGTGTACCACAGCAAGGGCGCAAGTGGGTGGGTGGGTGGGTGGGTGCAGAGGAATACCAGCAGTGGACAGGGACATGTGAGGGGTGGGTGCCCATCACTCCCAGCAGTGGACAGAGACATGGGGGTGGGTGCAGAGGAATACCAGCAGTGGACACAGACATGGGGGTGGGTGCAGAGGAATACCAGCAGTGGACAGGGACATGTGAGGGTTGGGTGCCCATCACTCCCAGCAGTGGACAGAGACATGGGGGTGGGTGCAGAGGAATACCAGCAGGGGACACAGACATGGGGGTGGGTGCAGAGGACTCCCAGCAGTGGACAGAGACATGGGGGTGGGTGCATATCAACTCCAGCAGTGGACAGACACATGGGGGTGGGTGCAGAGGACTCCCAGCAGTGGACAGTGACATGGGGGTGGGTGCAGAGGACTCCCAGCAGTGGACACAGACATGGGGGTGGGTGCATATCAACTCCAGCAGTGGACAGAGACATGGGGGTGGGTGCAGAGGACTCCCAGCAGTGGACAGAGACATGGGGGTGGGTGCAGAGGACTCCCAGCAGTGGACAGAGACATGGGGGTGGGTGCATATCAACTCCATCAGTGGACAGAGACATAGGGGTGGGTGCAGAGGTCTTCCAGCAGTGGACAGAGACATGGGGTGGGTGCAGAGGAATACCAGCAGTGGACACAGACATGGGGGTTGGTGCAGAGGACTCCCAGCAGTGGACAGAGACATGGGGGTGGGTGCATATCAACTCCAGCAGTGGACAGGGACATGTGAGGGGTGGGTGCCCATCACTCCCAGCAGTGGACAGAGACATGGGGGTGGGTGCAGAGGAATACCAGCAGTGGACAGGGACATGTGAGGGGTGGGTGCCCATCACTCCCACCAGTGGACAGAGACATGGGGGTGGGTGCAAAGGAATACCAGCAGTGGCCAGGGACATGTGAGGGGTGGGTGCCCATCACTCCTAGCAGTTGACAGAGACATGGGGGTGGGTGCAGAGGACTCCCAGCAGTGGACAGAGACATGGGGGTGGGTGTAGAGGACTCCCAGCAGTGGACAGAGACATGGGGGTAGGTGCATATCAACACCAGCAGTGGACAGAGACATGGGGGTGGGTGCAGAGGACTCCCAGCAGTGGCCCAGACATGGGGGTGGGTGCAGGGGACTCCCAGCAGTGGACAGACATATATGAGTGGGTGCAGAGGACTCCCAGCAGTGGACAGAGACATGGGGGGGGTGTACATCATTATCAGATGACCACAACTCCATGGGTGTATGTACGCATCCCTAACTTTGGACAATGATGATAGTGCCATAATAACACATCACTGACAGCAGTGTCCCACTCCCAGGAGGATGGATGTCTTTCCCCCACTGCATGACACAGCACATGTGGGTGTGAGGACAAATAACACATGCATACCCACCCCTGGCAGATGCAGCACAATACACACACTGAGATCATGCCACAAGACTGTATAGTCATGTCACTGCCTACTAAACTAAGAGAGCCAAAGAGAACACACACTGTCACGCACATCCCAGGACTGATAGGAATGTTCAGGTGCTGAGCCAGCCACCAAGATGCTATCTGTCATGGAAGGAATAGGGTGGAGTTCCCACAGATACAATGCCCACAATTGTGAGTCAGGTGTTCAAATACCCAGCAGAACAAGTACCATATGTGTGCTAAGCTGGGATTACACACATGCATTGTGCGGAAAAGGGACAATTTCTCCATGAAGGCATGGCAAAATACTCTATACACAAGTACAGTGAGTACCAAGGATGGCACAGACGATGCAGCCGGAGACATTGCTGAGCAGGCATGGCCAGAGTTGAAGGGATCCATCACCAACAAAGGAAATGTCGACACAGGTCAACACAACAATTGTGCAACTCTCTGCAGGGAAGATGTCAGGTGCCACAGAGGAAGGAACACTCCTTGGGACAATGTCTCCAAACACAAAGAGCATATACGACAAAGAATCTTTGCTGAGACCTTGTGATGGCACACAGATACCAGGTTCCACCCCATGAGCAGCAGACTACAACATTTCCCTGAAACATAACACATGCCCACAACCCCAACTCCTGTAGCATCAGCATCAACATCAATACCTGAAATGCAAGACTTTTCTAACGAAAATAGAAAATGCTTTATTCAGCATGAAAATAATAATGTGTAAACGAGACTATTCACAAAGCCCAATGGCCAGTCCATATCATCAGTCCTTGGGGGGAACACATGGCCATGCGTCTCCCCTAGCTTGTCTGCACATCAGAAGAAGGACCAGGCGCCACAGGGACAGGAGGGGGAAGGGTAGGTGTGGTGGGTGCAGGGACGGACGACTCCACCATAGGGGGTGGGGCAGCGCCAAAGGTGGAGTTGAGCTCAGCGCTGCACACTTCTGCCAGTTCTTCAAGCGTCTCCCCTGCACCCGGAGAAACAACAGGCCCCAAGGAGGGGGGGGTCGGAGGGATGGGTTGCAGTGCTACAGGGGGAGGTGGTGGACAGGCTGGGGGACTTAACTCCTCTACCCGTGGAGTGCCTTGACCGTTTCCGGCCAGGTGAACTAGTGGGGCTGAGGTCCAGCCCAGCAAAGTAGGCCTCCTTCTCCGATTCTGGGGCAGGGGAGCCAAGGGTAGTTACATCGGAGGGACTGGTGAGTGAGTCATGTGGACGAGGACTGTGGCTGCGTGCCTGCCTGTGTGCCCCAGACCCAGTGGGTGTGCCTGCTTCCCCCTGAGTGTGCGTGTCAGGAGGTGTGCGCTTGCCCCTACGTGGTGGTGTGCTGCTTGTGTCTGGTGGGGTGCGTGTGTGTGGATGTCTTGGTGTGCTTGGGACAGGCATGGGTGTGGGACTTGTGGATTGGGCAGGGGTAGGGGGGGACGCAGCGCTGCAGATGACTCACTACTACCATCAGTGATGAGTCCAGGGACCCCAGCAACATCCGTTGGTCAGACATCGCTAATGACATGCCCTCCATGTACGACACCATCTGGGTCAGCAGTCTGGTGTGGCCATGGAGGACAGTCAGGATCGATGTCTGCCCAACTTGCAACTGCCGCTGAATGTCCACAGACTCGGCAGTTAGGGCAGCAGGGGGGACAGGGGCAGGGGGTGCGGTGCCTGGCACAAAGGAGACATGGTGTGGCCTAGCACGGACAGAAGGGACCTGAGCAAGTGGGAGGGCGGTGATGGTAATGGAGGGGGCGGGTACGGATGGAGTGCTGCTGCCAGCTGTTGGAGCAGCCTCTGCCCCCTCAGGGAGTTCAGCCTCGGACCTGTCAGCCTCGTAGTCAGTGTTGGTACTGGGCAGGTCCTCCGCCTCACTCCCCACTCCCTCGGTGCCACTTGAGTCTGCCGACTCCTCAGCAGTGGTGGCACCACTGCTCGATCCCTCCTCCACGTCCGTGCCGGTGTCTCCCTCGGTGTCCTCCGATGATGCTGTGGGCATGGTGAAGAGACCATGCATCACCTATATACATCTGACACATGAGTCCAAACAAAATAGGCAACAGTGCATATCAGGAAAGGCATCATGAGTAACATCTAGAATACTCCCCACATATGTAAGCCCTGCACACCCCAGTTGGTTGACCCACCATGCCACTTGGAAACAATGAAAATTAGGACACAACAGCAAATAACTTGAAATCACCAGATCATGAGAAGCTAGTGTCTGGGATCAGTTGCGCACAGCAAGACTATGAAGGCATGCCACCTCTTGTTCACTGTGAACCAAACCGTATTGTCGCACCCAAGGCCAAATACCTCATGCCAATGCAGAAGGTGTCCCCAAACTCAGAGACCTGTGAGTACTTTTGAAACCCCAAAGAAATACATTGTGACTCCTGGAGAATCACAACCCTTTACACAATGGACATGTCTAGAATGTGTGAATGTGGCACTCTGTGAACAGAACACACGTGTCTGTATAGCAGAAGTCACACGAGGAGGTGCACACCAAACTACATGTACACAGTCATTGTCTGAGCTGCCAGACTCATTCAAATCAGCCACTGTTAGGCAGAAATGGCGTATCAGTAAGTACATATACATGGCACCACGGTGGTCTGGATGACTTGACACTCGTAAGTTGGTATCAGCAACAACCAAGGACTAACCCAAACGCTACCACACTGTGGGAACATGTATATGTATGAACTCCAAACAAGTTTTGTTCAAACTGTGCCTTACTTTAAAATGTGCCAGCTTGTCCCTGGAAAGTGTAAAGGTGGTGTCTTGTGCACTACCTTGGGAGACATCTGTCATGCAGGCACATCATTGTCCTTCACAACAAAACAACAAGGTCAAGCATATGAAACATTGAGACATGTTGACAGGTGTAGTGAGTGCCAATGGACATTTTCTCTGAGTAACAACTTGAATAATGTCATTTGTCACATGGCTATCCGTCACCTGATCACACAGTTGGCTACACATATGACCTACTTACTGTCATCTGGAGTGGCACACATGTCCACACCCAGGACAATGCATAAGCTAATGGGCCTGCAATTGTTTAGCAAAAAAGCCTAGCTGTACTGTGGTTTCCCCCTCATGGCAAGGCAGAATGTACCCACAGATGTCAGCACACAAAGTCACAACTGTGTAGCATCTGAACCACACACAGGTGCCAAAAATGTACAAGCAGGATACATGTTTGTCAAAAACTGACACAGGCTACGAAGCACGAACATTAAGCACTGGCCAACATCATGGGGGCACTGCATGATGACTTTTTGTACTGCGAATCATCACACACAAGTCAGAACTGGCAATGAAACATCAGGGTTGAACATGTACACCCCTCCCGCACACACCCACCCATACCTGAGTCAATGTGACTTAAAAGTGGTCAAGAAGTGACAATAACTGTGCTTGAAAACTAGCTTCATTAACACGACATCACCTTGTAGGGCTGCCAAAACATATTGGTCACCAACAAACATCAACAGATTGTTGTGAATAGCCACAAAGGCACTGCCCAGTGTGAGTATGCACAAGCAAACTGGTGTATCCCTGTCCAGTGGACAAATGTATCACACATGTGAAAAATACTACCTAGGCCAGGGAACAATGCCACAGAGGCAGAGCCATGCTGAACCCACAGTGAATGTGCACAGTGTTGGATGACACACATGAGTAGGAGGGCAGGCTGTGTCAGGGGACTGTAGTGGGCACACTGCTCCATGGTCCTGGAATGAGCTGACTGTAACAGGAGCAACCGTCCCGGCACTATGCATATATCCCACTCATGCACATCATGTCTGAGGCCACAACATTGGTAATGCATTCTGCAAGTCTGTTCATTTGAAACCTCACACTCCTATGTTGACACTCAGCATCAGTGCCAACAATTATTCACCCCCAAATGACTGAACAGGACAGGGCACAGGCAGACCACCCCCACACATGATGCTGAAAGCAGTGTGCACCTTGATTAACTGGCAGCCTAGATGACCATGTGCAATAGTGATGACACACAGACCAGGTAACACATGTCAAGGAGGGGAAGGGAGGAAGAACAGCATAGGTTGACTTGGGGGAACAGGATATGCACTGCAAATATATACCCTGGCAGTGTATCCAGGCGACTGAGCAGCTACAAAAGCTGGAGACACACAACAAACACACATGTACCTACCCCCTTCCTGCTGCTGTAACTCCTGTATCCGCCTATCCAGGTCAGGGAAGACCACCGCCAGGACACGCTGCATCTGGTGGGTCAGGCGCCGGCGCCCGCCATGCTTGCGAGGAGCCTCCTCCTTCAGCATGACCCGGGCGATCCTCCGGGTCCAGCACCGGATGTCCTGCCTTCTCTTCCTCACTTGTGGCAGGCGCCGACTGCGACCCTCCACCGATTGCACGGCCTTGATGGCATCCTTCCAGATCTTCCCCTTGTGGTAGGCGGTTACCTGTGTGGATGACAAAGTGGGACAACATCACTACACCTGCACCATGTCACAGAGACACACATTTGAACATCTTTGATTTGTTGAACAGGACATAGTATGCTGGCAAGTAATAGCACCTTAGTCATAGGGATTTTTTCCACTGTGGACGCACCAATGCACTACATGGCATAGTAAGTACACAGGTGGCATGAGGGGTGCGAAACAATCCCTGATCATGGCACACACTGTGCATCCCAAGCAACACAAGGCTGATGGACAGCACCGCAAAGCAGTCACATGCCCCAGGCCACTGACGAAACCTCAGCAGAGTACACAGACACACACAGGCACACATCAATCACCTGCCATTGGCAACAGCGGATGCAAACCTCACTCTGCACATGTGCCACTTGCCAGGGGGGGGTCACAGGTGTGGGGCTAGCTCAGCAAGTCAGACACACAGCACGGCTTTCTTCTCACATCAGATGGATTGAGCAGTTGCCTCCTCCATGTAGCTGTGGTGCAACACTCCACATAGACACTCACCCACATGACAAGAAACATTCACACACATCAATGTCCAGGGGGCGTACACATCATTTGGACACTCTCACCACTCTCACCACAGCTCCACTCAACTCTCACACACATCTGTGGGTGCAGTCACCTGTCACACCGGGGTGACCACTGAATCATCGCAGGACAATAGAACAAGAATGCCCAAGAGGATTAGGCTGGCTGAATGTGCCATGCACTATGCAGCGAGCGAATGTCACAGTAAGCACAATGCAAGTGAGGAGTGCACACATGAACTACATCAAGCCCTGCATGAGAGACATAAGCCATCCACCCCCCCTGGGACCCACTCCAACCAACATTGCATGTCTGTCACACCGGGACACAATGCCAGAAGTGACAGACACAAAAAAGGTGCACAGGCAAAGGTAGTGGAGTCAGCACTCACCTGCTCCCCTGGTCGACCATACAGCATGGGGTACCGTGGGAGGATCACATCCAGCAGGGCCGCACTCTCCTCCTGGGTGAAAGTCTGGGCCCTCTCCACAGTTCTTGACAGGGTGCCAGACGGAGACAATACAGCAGCAGTGGTATCGACTGACATGTTGTGCAGGCAAGTGCCCTCCCATAGGTTCTGCCTGCCTTATATCTGCCTTGCTGGCCTATTTCATTTACAGGAGTACAGAGTGATTGGTCAGACTCATTTGCATCCTACGTTTCCTCCAATCCCTTTAAACATACACCAGTGACAGCCTTAGCATCTTTCGAATTTGCAGCATCATGTCAAGTCAACAACCACTTTGCAACAATGTATAATGTGGCTAACTGCTTTTTCCAGACCACATGATGTCACATTTTGAACTTGAAACTCGGTATCCATGACAACCAGCATGCATTTAGACCCTAATACTTGTCCCTCATGTGTCCCCATTGTAATTCTTAAATCCCCACACAGGTACGGCGCGTTTCACATGTACCCCTAGGGCACCATCACTACAGTGATATGGACCGTACTCACGCGTGTACGGGCCGTACACCCGTGAGTACGGGCCGTATCACTAGGGCCTACGGTAACACAACTATTGTGATAGGCACGTACTCACGTGTGTACGGGCCGTACACGTGTGAGTATAGGCCGTACACGCGTGAGTACGTGCCGTATCACTAGGGCCTACGGTAACACAACTATAGTGATAGGCACGTACTCACGCATGTACGGGCCGTATACGCGTGAGTATGGGCCGTATCACTAGGGCCTACGGTACCCCAACTATAGTGATAGGCACGTACTCACACGTGTACGGGCCGTACACGCATGAGTACGTGCCGTATCACTAGGGCCTACGGTAACACAACTATAGTGATAGGCACGTACTCACGCGTGTACGGGCCGTACACGCGTGAGTACATGCCGTACACGCGTGAGTACGTGCCGTATCACTCGGACCTACAGTAACACAACTATACTGATAGGCACGTACTCACGCATGTACGGCACGTACTCACGCGTGAGTACGGCACGTACTCACGCGTGAGTACGGCCCGTACACACGCCCTCAGAGCGTGTGTACTGCGTTTCACAGCTTACACTGGTGATAGCAGGTGCACACGATAGGAATGGAGGTGTCAGACTCGCACAAGACTGGACATCAAGTCATTGTCAGTACAGTCCTTCATATGCAGGGCCTAGGTGTGTCAGGCAGTGATGTGGCACATGTCTCATCATGTTGTGGCACAATAGATGTGTGATGAGCTGTTTACACATGTCATGTGTGATGGGGCACTACGTGGCACACTTCCCCTTCACACTTTGCACATGTGTGTCAAGCACTGCATCACTGGTATGGCACAGTCACCAACACCCGCAACTGTCCCCTGATGCCAGGTACACGGATAATTACACCTGACATGTGACTACCAGCGTGCCACGATGTGACTATGTCATGTGTGTGTCATGTGTTCCCATGAGCTTGCCGTTGGTGTTCCGTCAACTCCATCTGCTGTTGCAGCATCCAACATGTGTCTGTGTGCATATGTGCATGACACACATATACGCACACCATGCCACATGTGGACTCACACGTTACATGTGTCATGATGGTTCGAAGATGACTTCCTGACATGAGGCAATATCTGCGTTGTCTCAATGTCTGTGTCATCAGTTTTTGACAGGTACCCCTTCATTGAAATGTGTGTTATCTGTCCTTTTTCAGATGACATTGACCTGTGCGTCTAGACTCCCGCCAGCTGTCTGTATGAGATAACATCCTTCAAATGCTGATATGTGGATGTCTGTCACTCATGTAATGTGTCTGGCTGGTCACTTACACTGGCCCACAGCTATTTTAATGGCAGGTCACGTCAACATTGCCATGCAACTATTGTGGCTGGCTCTTCGTAGGAGTATCACCTGGCTGGCCTACGTGTCCTGGATGTATTGCACAGACCAGACTCTGTATTAAGCAGATGTGTATTAGCTGTTGAACATGTGCTCACCTCAGTGACATTGGTGTGGTAATGTACTCACTCTTCGTTATTCCTTCCAAATCTCTGCAGGGCACCACCTCTCCCCAGACGAATGCCAGACCTGGATGCCATGCATGAACATGACTGCATACGCAGATACCGCTTCTCGCAAGAGTTGATAGAGAACTTGACCCGCCGCCTTGAACCACACCTCCAACCACAACACAGGTATCCTACAGCTCTGACCCCCAAGATGAAGGTGATGGCAGCCCTACATTTTTTTGCCACCGGCACGTTTCAATTGACCATAGCTGATGTTGGTGGCATGTCCCAGACAATGTTCAGCCGTGTCCTGCATGATGTTTTAGAAGCCATGTTGGTGCACCTGGATGAATTCATCCATTTTCCCACTCGTGAGCAGTTGACAGGTGTCAAGGGTGAGTTCTATGCCCTGGGAGGGATGCCTCACGTAATTGGGGCCATTGATGGGACACATGTGGCTTTGGTACCACCACAGGCACAGGAGGTAGCCTTTCGGAACCGCAAACATTATCACTCTATCAATGCCCTTGTGGTGTGTCTTGCTAACATGCTGATTTCCCATGTCTGTGCCCGTTGTCCAGGGTCCGCACACGATGCCTACATCATGAGGCGTAGCAGGGTGCCAGAAATGATGCTGCAGCTGCACGCGGAACGAGCATGTCTTGTTGGTGGGTATACTCTGTTAGTCCTGTATTTTGCGCTATCTTTGTATCTTACGGCATCTCCTGACCCACTTCTTCACATGATGTTTCCATGTAGGGAAATCTGGCTATCCCAACATGCCATGGCTGATGACGCCTCTCTGCAACCCCCGAACAGCCGCAGGACACCGGTACAACGACACCCATGGGCAGACGAGGCGCGTGATTGAGAGGACGTTTGGACTCCTGAAGAGCAGATTTCAGTGCCTCCACAAGACCAGCGGCGCCCTCCCATATGCCCCGGTGAAGGTCTGCAAAATCTTCATTGTGTGCTGCATGCTGCACAACATGGCAGTGGAGAAGGCCGTGCCACTCATCCTTGATCCGGATGAGCAGGATCATCCACCCGTTGAGGATGAAGGGCTTGGGCACAGGGCAAGTGAGGATGAGGATGAGGATGAGGACATCCGGAGTCAGCTTATCCGCAACTTCTTCTCATAATGGTGAGTCCCTGTGTCTGAGTGTGCACGCTTTGAGCCTTGTGTGGCATGTGTTGCAATGTGTGTGTCCAGCTGACTGTGTGCTAAGTGACTTGGAGGTGTGTTCTGATGTGTCATTCAAGTGATGATGTCATCCCACACATTTTAGCTGGGACACTACATTTTTTAAGAGCATGGTGACAACATCATTCCTGTAGAGTACATGTACATGTCTGCGGATTACTAGCTCTTCGCGGACTTGTTGTGTGTCTGTCCTCCCCAGGTTCTTGCGGCTGTTGTCTGCTCATGTCATCATTGCCCTCCTGCTATTCCTCATGAGTATTGCAACGTGTGCTGGATCAGAGTTACATGCACAGACATGGTGAAAAGTCATTTTGGGTAAGGAGTGCAGCAAGGCATTTTGTGGGTGGTACGTGTTTGTGATATGTGGGGACTGCTCCTGTGCATGTTGTGTTACCATGCATACATGTCGACTCACCATGGGGCACATGACGTGTTGCATGGCTCCCATGAATTGATAGTCATCCTTCCTGACAGTCATCTGTAATGGTTTGTGGATTCTGATGTAGGCATCAATGTGTGTATAACGTCCCTCAGGAACATACGGGATGCTAATGGTGGACATAGTGTGGGACATCCCCATATGAGGCTCAATGGGGAATTGCAGACTCCCCGTGTGCTGCAAGGGGTGTTAGGCTCAACCCCTTCACTTGTGTGCCAGCTCAGTAGGATTTACCACATCTGTGTGTTGAAGGGGGTGTCCAGTGTAGGTCACACATGGTCAGCCAAATGACCTGTGAGTCTGTTCCAATTGATGCATTTCCCTTAGTGTGAGGCTGAGTAATAAAGGTGTTCGTCACACTCCAAGGTGCCTCATCTCTGTCAATGCAGGTCTCTTGCCACTTTGCATGCGGCATATCTGGCATAGTTGTGGAAGATTATGCATAGGAGTCCATGTGTAGTTTAGCAACATGCATGCAGTTGCTCATGGATTAGGCTCCCTATTGGGCATGAAGTACATGGTTGTGTATGTTTTTTGGCATGTTGGTCCACACAATGGGCCATCAACACCTGCTGAGGGTGTGTCTCCTGTGCTCAGGTCGGCCTTCAGTTTCCTGATCCGGTGTCATGCTTCTTTGGTGATTGTGCATGCATTGTCTCTGGGTGTGCCATGTGACACTGTGTTAAATGGTAGCGGCAGTTTCAGTCGATAACCCTTCAAGTATTGCCCGGCGGTAATCGCCTCTCATACCATTCGATAATTTACCAATGAAAGAGGCAGGCGCCGGAGACTGGAAGGCAGGAAACAAAGTTTTATTCCGTCGGAGCAGAACACATCAGATCAGACAGCAAAGTATCGTCACGAGGTGCTCTAACTGCATCTCTGAGGCCTGGCCTCTTATACACAGGTTTATGACTTTATTGCAGGTTTATTGTACATGGCACATTCTTGAGATTACTTTGATGTAGAAAAGAATGTTTTCGGAATCCCCACTTCGAACTCGTTCCCACACATATCTACAGTAGGAGATGGCTATCACGCAGCTGGACATTCCGCCAATTCCCGGGGATGTGTGCAACCGGCCGGGTCTCAGGGGGTAGGGGCTTTGATCCACTGTAATCCCTTTGATGTGGGGTGTTTCCCTTACAGTAGGGGCAATAAACTGCATCCGCAGGGCTAGGTGATGGCCTGTGATCAGTTCGGACAATGGGGCGCAGAGGAAGGGGGTTATCAAAGAGAGGCATGACCATGTATGGGATGTCGGTCAGGCGTGGGATGTGGTTCCATGGCAGGGTCGCGCAGAAGGAGAAGGTTTATGGCCCACGTATGAGAGAGCGGGGGTGGCCGGTGCGCGGGGGATGCTTGCAGCGCCAGGGGAACGTGCTGGCGATTGACAATGAGCGGGGGAGAGAGTGGGGTGCCTAAAATGGCTGTCGTGTACTCGCTGTGCGTGGCGCTGAGGAGAGGCAAGATGGCGCAGATAATGTTCAGTTTGCAAGCTAAATTTCCACAGTCCTCCCTTTTAACATATCTCGCCAGCTTGCCTGGCCGACATTTACCTTCGTTAACCTTCAGCTGTAATATCGTTAATGTCTTTCGTACATTCCTTAAAGATACAGAGTTTTTAGGGCAGGCAGGAGTAATCTGACACATTTGCACATAGTTACATACAGGTGATAAAGTAGGCGAGGAGGTAGTACATACAAAGTTACATCAGCTGTGCCGCATGTCAGGCCCAGGGACAGGAGGAGGGGAGTTTGTTTGAGCACAAATAGGATACTGTAAAGCAAACAGGATGTTTCTGGCAAAACAAGGGATATTTCGTACATTACTTAAGGCCCAGACTTCGTGCGGATCGAAAATAGTCAGTATAGTCGTGTACATGGCTGGTGTTGTATGAATGTCACTATACAAAGTTACATTTTCTTAATTTCTCAGTGTACAGTCGGAAGTGATTGATGCAACATCATGAAAACTTGATAGGAAGATAGTTAATATAAAAAGGTGGTTTGGGAGAGGATTTTCAACTTGACATGGGTTCTTCTTTCCAGTGTCCTTTTTAGGTCTCGCCTAGGCAGCGCTTGCGCTGTCTCGTTGAGACATGCAGTATACACTATAGTGTGTATAAGCTCCACCCACTCTCCACCCATCATTTTCATTGGCTGGTGTCCTAGATGGTGCCTTCCGATTGGTTGTAGGCTTGTTAGTCCCTCCTTATGATGGACATTTCTTCATTTGTGTCCTTCCACGGCTATTGGCCCCTTTACTGCACAGACTACTTTCTTCCAATGCCTTCTCACACCCCCATACTATTGCATTGCCAATGCTTGTTTTATTTGTCTCTGCCAATGCTTGTTTTATGTGTCTTTTATGTGTCTCTGCCAATGCTTGTTTTATTTGTCTCTGCCAATGCTTGTTTTATTTGTCTCTGCCAATGCTTGTTTTATGTGTCTTTTATGTGTCTCTGCCAATGCTTGTTTTATCTGAGATCTCTGTTTAATTATTTAGGATTAATACAGCCCACGCTATTTATCATTATACAGCCGAAGCCGAGGATCGAACTCTACTCTCCAGCTCCAACGTCGGCAGCTTTATATGTTACGCCACCGCTCGTGGCTTCAAAACAAGCCCCCTTAAATAGGGGTTTATCTTTGTGTCCATTGCGTGCACTATAGTGCCCCTGGGGCAAAAGCAGGGACCTACTAGAGTGCTTCTCTATCAGAATGGGGGCTCCTGGGGGTGGCACTCGCAGAGTGTACACCCCCGGGCGGCTTCGGGCACATAGTATGGCCCTTGGACAGGTAGGCTTTTGTGATTGGCTAACGCTTATCAGCGCGAGCCTCCAGTGCGAACGTTCTTTGTGGCGCACTTTTTACTGTACTGGGTGAGGTAGGATAGTGAATTTTGGGCGCTCTGTCATTAGCGTTTTTAAGATTTTGAAATGAGCTTTTATTTAAATATTCAGAGAGCCTTTGCGGATATTTATGTGAGGCCGGGAGGGGGGTTTAATTGTACCATTCAACTTCTGTCGGTATGTAGCAGCGGGGGTGTCAGGCTGCAAATGCTGTTTGTATATGGAATGAGGGCTGGCAAGCACCTTATGTGAGCAGCAGCCACGCGCTTGGGAAAAATCTCACCTCCCATCACCAGACAGCAAATCCGTTTCCCGTCTGCTCGTGGCTCCCTCAGTAGGTCGGAAAATGGGAGGGGCAGGACGGGCATAGGTAATGCCTTCTTCCCTTCAAAAGAAGAGTAATTCCAAGAACCGAGTCGTCACAAAAGAAAATGATTCAGTGACGGTCTCAAATAGAGAAAGTATACCACCCGGTGGCCAAATAGAGTAAGGGCCTAGCTTTTCCTCACATTTGAGGAAGGGGAATAAAGATATATTTATTTTTAATAGAAGCTTATATAAAATGTTGAAATGTCAGCAGAATGTGTAAGGACAGAGGTGTATCTCCTATTGTGGCCAGTAAAAGAGGTGATACCATATTGTTAACAAATAATTATTCGCAGAAAATAGATGTTTGGCGCCTCGGCCAAGGCGATTTACTCCGGAATCTGGGGATCATGGTTCGATCCCCGGCGCCGGCAGCAGATCAGCCCAGCACCATGTGACTCTGGGCATTAGCTTGCTTGGTCTTCCCGACGGCCCCCAGCGCCTAGAGACCCTCGCGGGTGATTGTTCGCGCTTTACAAATGTGGATTACTATTATTATTACACTCTTTATCTCAGGAATCCAGTCTTGATTTGCATATTGTTACTGTGAATACAGGTGTTGGAAAAATTGACCCACTTTTTTCAGATATTAATTAAAATAATGACATCAGTCAGGTTATTAGTTCTCTGGGAGCTGACCTAGTGGGCAATGGATGTAGGTAAAAAAAAAAAATTAATAATAATAAATTGATGAAAACTGACTTTTTAAGTTACAAGAGAAGAGAACACTCCCAGCTGTAAGTTTAAGCGTCTTACAGCTCAACGTGGGCGAGATATTGCCAGGCACAAAAAGGGCAGTACATATATTCCAGTCAGGTTTCTAGCGTCCTGCAACGTCAGAAGTGGCGAAGAGGGGGATTTTTCAGCGAAATTTCCCACATCGTTGGACGAAAACAGAGCTTCATATATATATGATGGGGGTATAGGGGATGGGAAACAGCCAAGCAGTAGCGGCAGGGGTGGTAGCGTAGGATTTAAGGGGGTGGTAGTTTCTCAGCAGACAGTTGATGGGAATGAGTCTTTGGAAGATGATGAAATATTGGATTATGAAAACATATCAAATGGCTGTCAAACACTTGCTGGGAAAAGGGGGGGTTGTACTAAAGACATCTCCAGATTTTATTTTTCACAGAACAAAGTAGGCAAGGGTGCTCAATGCGGACGCAGTGCGAGGCATCAGAACAAGGGGACGAAGAACAGGCCGTTGACCGAAGACCATACACATATTACATCAGGTGAGGCATATACACATGTTACGCAAAAGCGTTTACGGGTTGATAAAGATGTGGGTATTGATAATGAACATAATTTTTCGGTAATGATAAATAAAGATAGTCACGGAGTCGAAGAGGTGGGTACAGCGAAGGACAAGGTAAAAAGTTCGGTAAGTTCAGATAACATACATAAAACGGAGTCCGAGGAAAAATCCACATTAAATTTTAGACGCTTACCTTATATGGGATTTTCTATGCCATTGGGTGCACATTTAAACAAACCACAAAAGACAAATATGGAAAGGGGAATTTATTGATGTATTCAAGCTACTCCATAGGGAAATTCAAGCGAAAGAAGGCTCAAAGGAAGAGGCATGGGAAATATCAAAGAGACCAAGGGTACCAACAAACATAGACACATGGATTTCTGCCTTTCTCATTTTCGCTAGTATATATTGCGAAAAATTTCCCGATAGGTCAGCGTCACTTTTCAAGTATTTGGACACTATTCAGAAGGCAGCAACAGAATTTTGGGCAGCGATGCCTGGCTGCATTGCGATGAGGAGTTCATGGCAGGGAAAAAATAAATAAATAAATAAATAAATTTAAAAAAAAAAAAAAAAAAAAAAAAAAGCAGACTAGTTTTAATGCTCGAGAAACCGTGGGGGGAGGTCGATAATGAGCTTTGGGTCCAGTGGATGTACCCCCAATGGCCTCCACCATCCATGCACACGGCTAGTGGCTTAGCGGTTCCTTATCGGCCCTTTCAGAGCAGACCCACCCTGGGGGGGGAGGGGGCACTTGGAGCAGACTACAAACAATTGTATCTGGATTATGCTGGAATTTTAATAAAGGGTATTGTACAAAAAACCCAGGCAAGTATAAACGATGCATGCTCTAGGTGTGGGGGTAAACTCGCAGTCATGCAATGTTTCGGGGAACAGGCAAAATTGGGGAAGTGGTTGTCCAAACAGAGGGAGAGGTTTCGCGTTTGTCTGGAAACAGGAGCTTCTACTCCAATCAAGCTGGACAATTTATGTAGGTGGTTAATATTCTACCCAGATACACAAGACGCAGCTCTGTTGGAATGGGGTTTTCAAGGGAGGATTTAAATTGGGCTATCAGGGGCCCTGATGTCATAGATTTGCGCAAAATTTAAAATCGGCAAATTCATTTCCGCATATAGTTGGGGGAAAAAACTACTGACAGAAGTACAAGAAGGAAGAATGGCGGGGTCTTTTGATTCTTGGCCATTAGATGACCTAATTGTGTCACATTTAGGTGCAGTTCCTAGAAAGCTGAAGGAGAATTTAGAATGAACCAGCATCTATCCTGGCCCCAAGGTTATTCGGTCAAGGATTTAATGGCTAAGAGCATTCCATGGTTCAATTTGCATCGATGGATTCGGCTAGTTATGGGCAAGGCGAGTTTCCCTGCAATGTGAAAAGGCGCTACATGATTTTCAAAATATTTGCACAGGACATGGTTGTGCCTTTAGCAGAGGATAAAACAGAGGGCACCAGTTGTTGCCTTGCATATCTTGGCATTGAAATAGAATACCAATAGGATGCAAGCCAGGCTCCCTCAGAAAATAAAAGTAATATCTAGGCTTTGGAACATGCATGTACAGTGGAGAAATTATCTTTATTGGAAGCTTAATGCTTGCTAGGTCATCCTAATTTTGCCTGTAAAGTCATACGAGCAGGCAGGTCTTTTTGCAGGCACCTGGGTTTTTTCTATGTCTGGTATGAAGCTGCCACACCATAGAAGTAGCGTACAGTGCAATTGCGAGCAGATTTTGAGGTTTGGTCCACATTTTGTCAGATTTTAATGGCGTAACACTCTGGTCACTGGATGACGATTTCATTTGGCAGATGCAACTTTTTTCTGATGTTTCTGGTGCCAACGGTTTTGACCTTTTTTGGGAGGGAAAGTGGTGCTCAGAAAAATGGCCAGCCAGGTGGGTTCTTGAGAAGAAAAGTATAGCTTTTCTGGAATTTTTTCTATTGATAGCGGCTCTAGCCGTGTGGGGAGCTAAAATGGCTAACAGAACTGTGCTATTCAATGTAGACAATAAAACAGTAGTTGACTTAGTCAACGGTCAGAAAGCTAAAGACAAACAGATGTTGAAGTTACTGCAAAAATGTATCCTAGGCTGTTTAAAGTTTAACATTATTTTCAAGTTAAACTTATTGCAGGAATAGAGAATAATGTCGCAGATGCCCTATCTCACTTTCAGTGTGAGAGATTCCGTGGTTCGGCGCCCGGAGCATAGATATGGAAGACTCAGATGCCCAGCGAGATATGGAATTTGGCGATATGAATGCTCATCAACTCGTCAAGAATACATTAGCAAAAGTCCAACACCGGCTTAAAGAAGAGCTTGTTTTGGAGTTCTTAGACTCAGGTGCGACGTATAGATTTTATGATAGAGGGGGTTACAACAGCGCAGAGAGGATGCAGTTAAGTTCATTATGCTTAATGTCAACAAGAGCATTTCTTCCACTACAATAGCTGGGAAACTAGCTGGTATATCTTTTTACGGGAGTTCTTTTGGGGGTTATGAGCTATCGGCAGGTATAATTGGTAAGAGAATATTGCAAGGATGGGCAAAGACTAAAAAGAGAGGGCTATACAAAAGAGAATCAATATCTCTAAAGCTGTTATATAGGATAGTAATAAATCTTCACAAGATTTGTTTTTTCAGAATTTGAATTTCAGTTGTTAGCATTGTGCATGATTTGGCTCCTTTTTGGGGCCTCCAGGGTATCTGACTTGTTAGGAACTACCATTACTGATGACATGAAAACACAAAACATATCTTTGATGCATTCAAAGATAGAAATGTTTCTGGAACACGCAAAACTGACCGAGCAGGCAAAGGTTCAAAAGTAATTCTGCAAGCTGTAGGTGGTCTTTATGCCCTATACAAGCATGGTTAGATTTTCTAACAGTCGGAGGTGCAACTTCAATCTTTATTTTTCGGCATCAGGAATGGCTCGCCACTAAAAGCATCACAGTTGTTATCAATATTGCGGAAGTCATTAAAGAGAATTGGGAAGGATCCAACCAAATTTGGTATACACTCATTCCGCATTGGGCCAGTTTCAGAGGCAGTAAGCTGGGGGGGTTTTTCTGTTAGCGCTGTTAAAAAATTGGGGCGTTGGTTTTCAGATTGTTGTTTACGTTATATCAAAAAGTTGGAGCATGACAGTTAATTAGTGGGGATATTAATTGTTTTCTCTTTTCAGGTTTGGTGGCAGGTTTGGCAATGCCACAACACCAAGTCTGGATTATTGGTCATTCATTCATCAAGTGGGGAGCTAAACAAGCGGAAAACGGCATTTTGGGAAAAATGTAGGTTTTTCTTCTGAAGAAGTGGTGTTATCTTGGTGGGGAATAAGGGGCATGAAATGGGGCCAACTCATGCTTTTAATGAGTGAGTTATCCGCTAAGAGCAAACTAGAAGTGGTCATTTTACATCTTGGGGAAAATGATTCAGTGCAATTTTCCGGGTTGGGGTTATTGATAGAGATAAAAGCAGATTTGGAACTTTTTACAAAGACTTGGCCCAATACACAAATCATCTTGACCGCTCTGATGCCTCGCAGAATCTGGAGAGGGGTGGACAGATTTACTGCCGTTGAACGAGCAAGAAGGACAGTTAACCGACAGTTGCAGCGTTTTTGTTATATTAATGGTATACATTGGTTAGTTCATGATGAGATTACCAAAGAAGATTATCAGTTTTTTAGAGATGATGGAATTCAATTGTCTTTTATCGGAAATGAAATGTATAATTTTAAGTATAAAAGAAATGATTTCTAAGGTTTTGGATTTACACACATGATGTTGAATTCATGCTGTTGAAGCGGCAGCACTAATGTGGTCGTTTTTCAGAACATAATTGTTTTTCAAATATTTTATTAATTAACAAATATCTTCCATTATTTTCTCCTTCCCCCCCAACCCTCCCACCTCTCTCTCCCCACTCACATTTTAGTAGTTTAGTTTATGGTGGTAGTTTGTTAGAGATATAGTTATTGCTGATAAGTTATTAACTGTTTGGCGACAGAATTATTTTTCGGGGTTTTTTCAAGTAGAACTGTCTTTTATGTGAATAATGTTTTCACCTGTTTGGCGACAGTGGTACTCAACATTTTTTATCTATAACTGATGACAAACGTCCAGTTCTTTACATTTATGGTGAATAAAGGGGGGGGACAGGAAAAACGCCTGAGTTAGGGTTTTTCCTGGTGGCAGAGTTGGAGGAGATCAAGACAGGCAGGAAGGGCTGGGGGCATTAGGAATAGCTTCGGCCAGAGGGAAGCAAGGGAGAGAAGTTGGAGGCAAGAGGTAGGCAGGAGATGGAGATAGGGGTTTGGGGAGGAGGATTAGGCCGAACAAGGTTGGGTAATAGTTGCTACGGGGATATTGCTTAGGGGCGGGGGGTGTTAGTTTGGAACATGATTGTATTATGATCTGTATGCAAATATATATTGTATTGCCTACCTGTCCAATAAAGCGGCCTTTTACCCCAGATTTGGGTCTTGGTTGTACTTATTGCCCGATGGGGGCTCCTGGGGGTGGCACTCGCAGAGTGTACACCCCCGGGCGGCTTCGGGCACATAGTATGGCCCTTGGACAGGTAGGCTTTTGTGATTGGCTAACGCTTATCAGCGCGAGCCTCCAGTGCGAACGTTCTTTGTGGCGCACTTTTTACTGTACTGGGTGAGGTAGGATAGTGAATTTTGGCCCGCCCGCCCACCCTGGCATTATAAACATTTGTATTGCTTTCCTTCATGTATGTTTTGCATAATAATTGTTCTTTTGGGTGGTTGTCGCTTGGACAGGTGGCAGAGTTGGAGGAGATCAAGACAGGCAGGAAGGGCTGGGGGCATTAGGAATAGCTTCGGCCAGAGGGAAGCAAGGGAGAGAAGTTGGAGGCAAGAGGTAGGCAGGAGATGGAGATAGGGGTTTGGGGAGGAGGATTAGGCCGAACAAGGTTGGGTAATAGTTGCTACGGGGATATTGCTTAGGGGCGGGGGGTGTTAGTTTGGAACATGATTGTATTATGATCTGTATGCAAATATATATTGTATTGCCTACCTGTCCAATAAAGCGGCCTTTTACCCCAGATTTGGGTCTTGGTTGTACTTATTGCCCGATGCACTTTGCGGTCCCCCCGGGGCACAAGCAGGCATCCACTTCAGCATGCCTAAGCAAGCGTGTGATGAGTCCGATGGTTGTGTGTATGCTTGCACACGCGAGGCTGCAGGAGTGTACGGATGGCGAATTTCACGATCCCCAGGCAACCCTGGATGTTTTAATTTTTCTGCTGCCCGGGGGTCAGACACTACAGCCGGGAGCCCTGACGTCTTAGATGCTCTTGACAAACATAGACAAAGGCGTCACCAGAAACGCGTCTGTTTGGCCAGAGATCGGTGAAATAAAATTGCGGAACTCACCACCGAGAGTGCTTTTTTCCGACCAGGGTACGATTACCCTTTCGGATTTGGAAGCAGTGATATGCATGCGGGAGCACCCCTGCAAGGAAAGCACCCACCCGTGAGTGCATCGAGTTGTTGACTCTAGAAGCTGGAACATATATATTTGAAGCCACATTAGCTATCCCGGGTGAGATATGCTATTTGTAATCAGTTGCATTGTTTGGTTTTGCCACATGCCAGATATTTAATCAAATAGAAAACCATGATTACACCATTTTATATTGTTTTGGAGGTAAGGTGTTACTCGCACTAATACGTGTTTAATATTTGCCCACTAGGGCATAATTGTGTGCCATGGTTCAGTGTAGATACACTGATCGTGTACTCCAATGGAGCCCACTGGGGCAGATCGATAGTAGTACTCATATAGTGCTCACTGGGCTGATGTATATGAGTTTACAAGTGTGCGTTATTTTGCTACATTATTCCCCCTTTTTTTTAGTTTTGCTGTTATAAATCAAAGGGTGTCTGTGATTTCCATATCATTTATATTCACCTTATGCATTTGCAACTATGGTTTCAGAATTTCAAAATTGGCGCTTAAAACGGACTTTCCAGTCTTCTGTCTACGGTTACGTGTATACCGGAAATGTATGTAAGCCCTTGGCGAATTTCACGATCGCCAGGCAACCCAGGAGCTTTTAAATTGTTCTGCTGCCCGGGGGTCAGACACCACAGCCGGGAGCCCTAATGTCAGCCCGGAATGAGGGAGATAGGCGGGGAGGGGGCAGTCTTTGAAGTATTATAAAATAAAACTTACTGGATTCATGAGCAGAAGCCTTTATCACTACGCCCACCAGGCCCCAAAATCGCCAACGTACTTTCTTCACAGGCCAACATGGCTGCAAATCTAAAGTTCTACAATTACGTAAAATAACCATTAATAAAAGAGATAAAAGATCAATATGGTTCCAGTGATTGAGAGGAGGATTTCATAACTGACAGACAAATTGACGCAAATTGAAAGATAATACCCTAAAATTAACCCGTCTAATCACCGCCCAAAGTTAACTTTTAAACACAACTAAACATTATCTCCCTAAAAGTGTGACTGTTGCTGTGCTCAGACTTCATTATTTCCTTTTATTAGCGTTTCTCTGACAGACCCTCTGCTGGCTTCCCTGTAAATCCTTCTTTCTGCATTAGCCATACTGCTTCAGATTTTGTGATCAATGGGTCGGAAGCATATGACAGACCGAGGCAGTGAAAACCAGAGTAGGGCACATCAGCATGGCTACCTTTGTCACAGATGCTTTAGGCCACCAAGCGCGCCAGGCGAGGAGTTGGGGCAAGCAGAGACCACAGAGATGTACGCAGAAGCCAGAATGTATTTGATTGTGTTTGCTGTGGCAATGGTAGCACTTGGGAGTCATGAGTTCTGACGGAATTATATCCGCAAAAATGTCATGTTTGCCTTCCAGTTCTGTTTAATGGTCAAGTATAAGCTGTGAACCATACTTACAGTTTACATATGTAAACGCATTTTAAAATATTGAAAGCCTTTATTGTTTCTGAAATTGTGCATTTAAGCTGTAGGGTTGAGACCAATGCATACGCAATTTCAATACAGCTATTTTTAATCCAATGAAACATCTGTTGTTTATGTTGAATAAGTAAACAACGATGATTAACCCCTTAGTTGCTGAGACTTTTCCTCTGCTACTGCTAAGCCCTTTTTTGTTGTTTGGGGTACTTTATGTTTAAGCCTTTATAGCATTAATCCTCAAAAGGTAGCCAAATTTGCATCCTTTTCTACCTCATACCCTGGGGATTCAAAAGGTACCAGGGAACAGAGAAAAAAGCCAAAATATGCTATTTTGTTTTTTAATCTAAAGGGGAAAAAGTGTTGTGTAATCAAGTGTTTTTTTCTGGAAATGTCATCATTGAAAGATTTGCAGTGTTACGATCCCAAATGTCCCACTTTGAGGAACTAGCAGGGCTGTAAATACATGTTTGCCACAGTGTTTGCATTTTTCTAAGTGCTAGTCAATTTTCACCCTTGTTGTGGTTACAACCTACATTCAGTTTGTGGTGGAAGCCGGTGTAAAGCCATGGGTGAACCAGAAAATAAATACATTTCGGAAAACTAGATACACTTCTGAATTCTGGGTGATTTTTTTTATCTGACTCATGGTTTCCCTAAAGAAAATAGGTATTGAGATTTAAAAAAAATTGAAATAGTAGGAAAAAATAGAAAAGCTAACAGAACAGCGATTTTATCTGTAATGTTTTGCCCCGATGACCTATTTGCAAAAGCAATATACTGTTACATCAGTCAGATCATTCTGTTCGCAGGGATATATTGGGGCAGATTTATGTTCCCTGGCGCATCCCTGCAAATCAGCATGGATGCGCCAGGGAAGATGCGTCACGCAAGTTTGCCCTTGCGCCACCGCAGATGCGCAGCATTTACAATGCGGTGCATCGTGGCGCAAGGACCAGCAGATGCCGGCGTAAGGTTGGCGCAGTGCTGAAGTTGTGTCGCAAGCGCGGCGCAACTTCAGCACTGTTCCAACCTACCCCATAACATGGTGCGTCAAGCCTTACGCCTGCTTCAAGCAGGCTGCAGGAGTGTACGGATGGCGAATTTCACGATCCCCAGGCAACCCTGGATGTTTTAATTTTTCTGCTGCCCGGGGGTCAGACACTACAGCCGGGAGCCCTGACGTCTTAGATGCTCTTGACAAACATAGACAAAGGCGTCACCAGAAACGCGTCTGTTTGGCCAGAGATCGGTGAAATAAAATTGCGGAACTCACCACCGAGAGTGCTTTTTTCCGACCAGGGTACGATTACCCTTTCGGATTTGGAAGCAGTGATATGCATGCGGGAGCACCCCTGCAAGGAAAGCACCCACCCGTGAGTGCATCGAGTTGTTGACTCTAGAAGCTGGAACATATATATTTGAAGCCACATTAGCTATCCCGGGTGAGATATGCTATTTGTAATCAGTTGCATTGTTTGGTTTTGCCACATGCCAGATATTTAATCAAATAGAAAACCATGATTACACCATTTTATATTGTTTTGGAGGTAAGGTGTTACTCGCACTAATACGTGTTTAATATTTGCCCACTAGGGCATAATTGTGTGCCATGGTTCAGTGTAGATACACTGATCGTGTACTCCAATGGAGCCCACTGGGGCAGATCGATAGTAGTACTCATATAGTGCTCACTGGGCTGATGTATATGAGTTTACAAGTGTGCGTTATTTTGCTACATTATTCCCCCTTTTTTTTAGTTTTGCTGTTATAAATCAAAGGGTGTCTGTGATTTCCATATCATTTATATTCACCTTATGCATTTGCAACTATGGTTTCAGAATTTCAAAATTGGCGCTTAAAACGGACTTTCCAGTCTTCTGTCTACGGTTACGTGTATACCGGAAATGTATGTAAGCCCTTGGCGAATTTCACGATCGCTAACATGGTGCGTCAAGCCTTACGCCTGCTTCAAGCAGGCGCAGGGTTTTGACGCATCAGCGTTGGGAAAGTGACTCAGTAAAATCTTATAGATTTCACTGAGTCACTTTTCAGGGGCGTTCCTGTGACGGAACGCCACCCCTGCGTGGAAATGCCCACATGAAACCTGATGCAGGTTTCATGTGGCGCAGGGCTTTACACCATGACGCATCTCCATAGATGCGTCACGATGTAAATAGGGCACAACGTGGCGCAGGGTTTACGCCGCCAATGCGTCACAAAAGTGACGCGACGGCGGCGTAAAAGTGGCGCAACTCCAACATAGATCTGCCCCATAGTGTTTGTTGGTTGCTCATAAACATGCAATACAAAGAGCCAAAAACTGAGATGCAGTTTATAATGATTTTCGGTGTAGGTAAAATGTAATGATTGATAAATGGGTATGAGGGAAACCTACTTGTGTGGCTGGGACTACTGACCTTGGCACACAAGCTCCTTTAACGTGGAGATATTAACATTTACTGAAAAAGAAAATACCTGTTTTGGCAATAGTGGTGGCTGCGATATTTGGGCCTGGGCTCAGCTGCCTCCCAGGGAAACCTGCCAAACCCCGACACTTGGAGAGCTAGACACCAAGGAGATTCCAGGATGGTCTGACTTGCATGTATTTCATTAAGTTTTCCTACCCACAATGCACTGCAAACATAAAAACCTTGGCTAAAATCATACATTTCTCCCACATTTCTGTGAAGGAAACCTATGGAGGCTGGGGAAGACCTCTTAATTGCTACCACCCACAATTACTGCACATTTTTCAATAAAAATGGTACCCTACTCATGCGTCTCCATCAAAATTGTCTCACTTAAGCAACATAGGTAGCTATGGTATTTGGGCCCACACTGTGCCGCCACCCAGGGAAACCTTACAGACTCAGACATTTCTGAAAACTAAAAAACACTGTGGAGAGAAAGACTGTATTGCCCCTAGTGGGTGTGAAGGGGTCAATGGAGCATGCCCAAGAGGCAGCAACCTCAGAAAGAATAAATCCCCAATGTACCCCCATGGTGCAGAAATACAGTATGCACATTGATGTGTGGCTCTGGCCCGATACTAGAGTGAGCTGCCCAGCTCCTTTATTTTCCACCATGCACCATGCACAATCCTGTTGTCTAGTGGGATTTCTACCTCTTGAGGTCACAATGACTGTTATGGCCTTTGGTCAGTGAGCGCACTGATCCTTAACCAAGAGACTGCTTCCTTTATAATGAACTGCTACCTTGGTGTTCAGTGGGGTTGATCCCTGCTGGGAGAGTTCTATCTCAGAACTATCACCAAGTAGAGATCTACAATGGAGCGACAACAGTGGAAAGGGGCTTTGTACCCTTTCCAATTCTGTTTCTCCTGCAGACATTGGTGTTTGGGGGTAAAAGCTATGCCTTCCAGCATGAATCAACAGAGAAAGTGGACTACGGCTTTAGCATGTTCTACTTTCACTTTGTTCTGTTGTGATGCCAGCTCTCTGTGCTCGCTGGTGTAATAGCAAAACTAAATAAAAAATCAAACTTGGGACATAAAGGAGGCTTCACCCTCACACTCTAACTTTAATTTTACTTATTGTATACTTATATGTGTATGTACTTTGGGTGTCTGGAGATCAACCCTAGGACTTGTCTGCTTCCGCTTAGGGACTTCTTTTCTGTTCAACTGCCTCTATTTAACTGTTTTGATAGAAAACAACCAGCAGAGCTCAGTAAAATACCAGAATCACTTTAGCATTCTCTCCATTCCAGTCCATAGAAATTGTCTTCCATGAGCACCTGTAGAAAATAATATTTTTTTCACATTTTGTATTTTCAGTGATATGACCACCAAAGGCCCTGATTTTATATTAAAAACAGTGCTTTGGACTATACCATTTCCCTCTAAAAGGCATATTTATCTCCATGTGTTCCCATACCTAGCATATCATGCACTTTGGTGCTTACTTTCCCTCCAAGTTAAAGAACAGTAGATGTTTCAGCACCCAGGCTAATGTGCTGCATAGCTATATACATATAAGGTCCCAAAGGCGAGACCGATTGCATTGCAAATGCTTGTTTATAAAGAGCCATCACTGGTAAGCTCTTATTGTTGTTCTTCTTTCGTTGGCACTGTTGAGCACCGGCGGTGGAGCTAAGGTCCAGCTCAAATCCAATTTCTCACGTGGCAGGGTATGACCATTCACTGTTCTCCGATCACAGTCCTGTTCCTTAACATAGTTCACCATAGGTACTTTGAGACAGGGTACCTGCTTTTTGTTCTTCTGTAAGTAAGTCAGATTCATAATCCATATAAAAGAGGGAGAGAGAGAGAAGGGTGTGACGTGCTTCGGGATGCCGAGGGAAGAGGGGGTGGAGTGGGATCGGATCAAAAATGCGGACCAAGGGGAGCAGAATCTTCCAGCACTGGGCCCATCAATCGGGCCCGACGGGTTGAGACTTCAGGCACGCTGGTCAGTGAGCAGGGGGCCTCGATGTAGCCCTTCGCGCTTATCATCCTGATAATGGTGTCTCGCCTCACGCCCTTTTTGCTTCGTAGCTTCCCCCTTGGTCGATGTCATAGACGTTCCATGGTCTGCAGCCAGGCTGTGCGTTACGTCCGACCCCTCCCTTCTGATGGCAGCACGTTATCTTTAAATGAGTACAAGAAACAAAATCTTAGAGAGTTGGCAGGGAAGACATTTACATACTTCATCCTCTCTCCCAACCACCGAGTAGTTGCGGACATGCTTTTATCGGTTGCTGTATGATTGATGTCTGTTAACTCTGATGTTAGTGTGTGTGTTACTAATCTATTAATCATTGCTGTGGTGCAAGTTTCTGTGGGTGTCCTTGTCCATCGTCTGGCCTTCTAGGTGCTGACTCCTGTGCCCGATACTTGTTGCAGGAAGCCTGACATCCGTCAACCTTCTAGTCTATTAAAAATTCAAACCGGCTTCTCCGGTAGAGACTCGTTCATCTCAACACAAGTTTTGGTAATACACATCTTCCTCCGAGGACTACTAAGTTTATGAAAAAGTAAGTGCGAGGTGCTACTGTCATGCATTCACGAGTATCCTTTTCGGGGAGGAACATAAACTAAGCATTATTTTTGCTGGTGGACAATAGGTAACCCTTTATCAGTTTAGGCGATGTATTATTAGAAAATAGGGTCATCAGCTGTTTCGTTCAAAATACTCTGAGATGGCTAGTATAGGGCTGGGGTTATCTTTGGGAGAACAGGGTGCTTTAGACATTCTATTTCGGGGTAATTGGTCAGGGGTAATTCTGGGTGGTGGAGATGGCGTCTTCTAAAAACAAAAACCACTGACATATAGTCCCCGTGATGAGGGCCAGATTGGGAGACATCAGTCGTCTTACCTGTCCTTTCTTTCTCAGCCGATTAAGCTCAACATTTGCAAAAAAGGAGAGGTAGTAACGTGGTAAAGTATGGTCGTTTTGTTTCTGTCAATTTGTTCGAACACCACCGTGTTTCAGGCCAATTATACACTTACCGAAGAGGTATGTGTCGTTAATTTATTCAAGAAGAAAGGGGGCAAGAAAGAGCCTTTTGTGAGGGAGGGGGAGAGAGAGAGAGAGAGAGAGAGAGAGAGAGAGAGACGTGTGCATCAAGTAGGCTATTTGGCATACATACGACACAAAACGAGAGAGACATGGGTAAGATAATAGGCCACTTGGTGCACACACTACATGGAGTAGCATGGGTCTGTTCCATGTAAGAAAACACAAGCGGGGAAAAGACATAAATTCGGTGATCACGTACACACAAATGCCGGATAGGGTGTGACAGTACATGCATCAAGCGCAGAAACTTAAGACGGAGACTCAGGGCTACGTTGAGTATGGGGACCTCTCCTTTCCTGTCCTCTTTTTCTATGCATGCTGCGTACTTTCAGTATTTTGTAGTTTATCTTAGGGGGTGTCGGACCCTTTATTCTCCTCCCTTTGATCGGTGGACGAGCACTTCAATCATACAGTGACGCTCTCTTCAAGTGACCCAAGCATGAAATGCATACACATTCATGCCGTATAATCGTAGCACACGCGCACAATCATATCATACAGTTTTTCATGTTCCCAATGGTGGTCTGTACTTTACGCACTATCTCACAACGTTTGTCTATGTTTTCCCTGATATTGAACTCGGTGCGGTCCATGTCCACTCCACTCTTCAGTCGGAACTTCGTCGTGACCTATAGAGGGGAGAAAAGAGGGGAGGGGATGTGCAGTATTCAAAGTACCTTAGCGCGCGTAGACACGAAAAAGTTCTACTTACCACGTACCAGGCTAGCCGCAGGAGTGGGTAATACCACAGACCTATTATTCTTTTTGTCCGAGGCAAAGATGCTCTATTTCATTCATCTCCTAAATTCGGGTTCCCTGGTCGTGCATGCCTTTCTCAATCGGTCGTGTATTATGGTGCAAGATATCATACCTTGCGTTCGGCCTACACCTTAAGCTATAGTTGACCATCGATTTGACAATTCTTGGAAAAGGACAGGTGTGATGGGTACAAATTCCGTTAATAAAAAAGATTCAGGCAAATGGGGTCTGCATTATCTGTATTCTTTTGCTTGGGAGTAACAATCATTTATTCAAAAGAAAAACCTTTGCCAACTTAGATGATTTGTCATGACATTGATTCCGTAATTCCTTTTAAGAAGCCCTTTATTTAAAACAATGTCAGTATACAAATACGGGCCTACAACCGCTATAGGCCGGCCACGGTGTGAGAGGCATCGAGTATCATGAGCAACATTATTTCAGCATAAAATCGGTTCCCCCCCCCCCCACCCCCGACCATCATGTGTGGAAGCATCGCATACATATCTCTTTTTAACACAAAATGCCACGTGACTGGAACGCCACAAGGAGTTGTAGGCCTCTCCTACATCGGCGCCATTTTGGGGCGAGGTCGGGCCAATGTACAGTCTAAGTCTTTCCATGAATTAGTTGTTGGACCAGAATTCCTTTCGGTAGTTCGAGAACTTTCGTTAGCGGCAGCTTTGCGTCAGCATGGCGTCACCGCGATCTTGTAGCCATGCCGTGGTCCGTTCTTGGGGCGGGGCAGCAGGCGGGTTCTTCCGCCAACGGCTTGAATCAGTCTTTCTCACTGCACCAAGCAGAGGCAAGGTGGCTGCCGTCCGGTGCAAAGAACAATGGCGGCGGTTTGTCCTTACCGGAAGTCCGCGGGAGTCGAGTGCCAATGACACCAGCAGATTCTGCAAAGCTGAGGGGAGCGTTTTGTCAAGGGTGGGGCCCACGCCCAAGCAGACAAGCTTTCGAGTCCAGAATCGCCTCACGGAGGGCTAGGCCTGGATCCGAAGAACCGACCGCCGGAGTCCAAAGGCAGCAGCAGTAGCAGCTCTTCGGTACAGCCACCGGGTGGGCCCAGTAGCAGCGACAGCAGAAGTTCGGATGGTATCGCCACCGGAGTGATTCCAGTAGCAGCAACAACAGCAGTTTGGATGGTATCGCCACCGGGGTGGGTCCCCGATTACTTGGCTGCGGGGGCCCACTCCTCGCGTCGGGCGCTAGTGGCGATCCTGGAGAACCCGTGCTTGGGTGGCCGTCCGGCGGTCGAGCGCAGGGGGCGCCAACTTGGCTGGCCGGTGAAAAGAGACGGTTGGGGTGCCCTCATCTGCTGGCGAGCCTCCACCTGGGGAGGTGGGGGAGGCCTGTCCGCGGCGCTTCCCCCGGCCAGGGCACCCTCCGTTATTGAAGAAAGAAGAAGAGAATGGGAAGATCCGCCCAGCATGGCAGACCCCGCCTTGGCGCTGCCAGGGCTTCGGCGCTTCGTGCAGCCTCCGGCCTATTCGCATAGTCGTCCGCCACTGATGTCAATGGATTTTTGCATGGCTTTTATAGCCCAAAACCGACTAAAAGGACCGCCCAAAACAGGCCAATGTTGCAACTTAGAGGAAGGAGAGGCGAGGACGGTGTCACGTGGACGTGGATGCTTTGGGATGCAGGTCGCAGCAGACTGTCATGTAAATAGTTGTTTAAAACGTGTTTTAACCTGTTTACCCTGTTGGTGTGTTTGTTATACCTATAAGTTATTAAAACGTTATAACTATACTACTTCGTTGGAGTGTTTGTATATATTTGCAATCTGGCGACAAGCACAAGGATGCTACTGCGTAATCGGAAAAATAACATAGCCCAATTGTGCGCGATCTAGCCTTAGTTCGGTGACGTCGATGGTGGGTATCAGCAGGCTTCCGTTTGTGCAGGATTTGGTCATGCTTATTGGGTGGGGTGGGTAGTAGGGCAGACATGTTTAGGTAGCGAGAGCGATGGAGTCGGGCTACCTCGTGGCCGTCTCGACCGTGAGCTTGGCTCCTTCCCTTAGTTCCATATATCCCAAAAAGGGCTATCTCCTAGCGTTATTTTAGTTTTTGTAAGGTCAAAAAGGATCCCACCAGTGCCTTTACTATTTTGTCGATTCCTGTTCGTTCATCCTTCGTTAGTCGATTCATTCTGGTGGACTCTTTCTTTCTCATCTCAGGGTCATCCAACGTCATTGCCGACGTTGTGTTCAGTACAAGAGGCTCGGCCGGCGCGGAGGCCGTGAGGGCCGAGGCCCCTGTACTGCTTTCGCTCGTGTTTGGGGGTTGTGGGTGTTGCACTACCGATTGGGAGGGTGCGTATGGAGGGCTAGGCATGTAAATGATTGGGGGACCCAATAATAGTTCGTCATTCGTTCGTTGCTTAGAGGACAACTCAGGGTAGAGCAAAGAAGGGGTCCTAACAGCGTACTGGCCTGATGTTTCGGGCTCCTGTCTTAGTTTAGTTTCCCTTCTCTCCTTTATTTCTTCTTCTAACTTTCTAGCGGCAAGGTGAGCTGCCTTTCGTAATTCCTTTTCTGCTTTTACTTCTTCCCTCTTTTTCCGTTGCGTTGCTTCTTTGCACCACATGCCGATACTGTCAAGCATAGTAGGCGTCGTCTTATTGCTACGCAGAGCTATTTCTAGCACTTCTATCTTATGGTCGTCGAAGGATCCCATCAGTGGCCACTGACTCTCGGGGTCCTTCCTTGTATATTTATGCCATAGCTTGCTATAAGCTACGGCGACTAGTCCATATTTAGTGAACATGTCCTTATTAGGGGTGCCTTCCAGTGGAGCCGGATGGTCCACCTCTAATAAGCGGTCCGGGCAGAACCAACTACCAATCAGTGGGGAGAAGATAGGCATGACGGGTTTCAACGGGGACAAAAGTCAGCACTACCTATCTTTTCACTGCTTGCAAAGACTAGACAGAATATCTCTATTCCTCGTTATTTGTAAGCAGAGAATACCTCCAAAGAACCAATATCGAACAACTAGTGTTCGGACAATCAATCAATCAATCAATGGGGAGATAAAGATAGGCACGACGGGTTTCAACGGGGACAAAAGTCTGCGTTACCTACCCTTCACTATTTGCAAAGACTAGACAGAATATTTCTATTCTACATTATTTGCAAACAGAGAATATCTCAAAGAGCACTATTCTTCAAAACAATCAATGTTCGGACAATCAATCAGTGGGGAGATAAAGATAGGCACGACGGGTTTCAACGGGGACAAAAGTCTGCGTTACCTACCCTTCACTATCTGCAAAGGGAGAGAGAGAGAGAGTATTTCTACTCCTCCCCGTTTGTAGACAGCGAATATCTCAAAGAGAACAATCAATGAGCAATACTAGTATTTTCAAAACTTCAAACAATCAATCAATTATTTCGCAATTTGTCGTGTATCACGACCTTACCCGGACCGCGTGGACAGTTTCTCGTCTTCCGCCTCCAGCGCCCGATCGTCCTCTACTCTCCGTTATTGCTGCGGCACTCCTGATGGTTCCCAGTCAGGACCGTAGATCACTGAGGAGAGGCAAGATGGCGCAGATAATGTTCAGTTTGCAAGCTAAATTTCCACAACTGGACACTCCTTACTTTACACACACGCCTGTTGCAGTTGTCCTTCTGACATCCTAGTCTTTGTGTGCAAATTCTGGCATTTTGCAAGGAGATACCGCCTGCTGCTGCGGCCCCTGCAGCAAGGGCCCACAGAGTATCCAGATTTGGCAACACACACGCCTCCAAGATGCTCCTCACTTCCTCCCTCCACCCATTCATTTGGCTGTCCTCAGCGTGTCTATGCCACTGTTGCCACCACGCGGTGCCAAAGGCTGCACCATCAGCACATGCAAGGTGCACATTGCACCACCATCCTGTCCTTGCATAACTCACATCACACTACAGTCTGATGTAGCAGCCACACTCCGAGCTATGTCCATCCGCACATCTAACGCCTGCTGTCAGACATACCCTGGGCACACACACGACACTTTTGCATGCTGAGTGTGCAACTCCAACTGCCTACACTGCGCTGCCCCACCTTCCAGGCCCTGTCACACCAACCAGGTCACGTCCCTAATACTCCCCACTGGCTCTGTAGCCCAGCAAGGGCATGGGAGTGGGACTCAAGGCTTCAGCATGTCGTATGGTGTCATCGTCTGGGACATGGCACAGGTATCATCTCTCAGCATGTCAATATCCAGAGTGTCCAGGACCCCCCACTCCACCATCACATGCGCACAGCACCTCATCATCAGCTCGTATGCCATTGACAGCCAGGTGCTCCTCACCCTCAACAAAGACACAGACATTGGCAGTTCCATCATTTAAGTATGCATGAGATCCATTGATGAATGGCTGAACACGAGCCACCTGAGGCTGGACTTGTACAGGACTGAGGTGATCATCTGAGGATTGTCCCCTTCCAGCTGGGTCAAGTGCTTGTGTCCCACTCGCAAGAGCCCTGCACAAGCACTCAGTGGCCACACACACAAGATGGTGTGCATCATGTTTGGCTCGCTCACATTTGCCATGCTAGTCCACAGCATCTGTACCTCATGCTGCAACGCCCTCTGCATTATTCACATGATCCACAGATAGATCCACTCCAAGAAAAGACAGACCATCCCCCAGGTCCATGACAACATCCGTGTCAAATACTGCCCTGCCCTCTACGGAGCAAGTACATCCAAACTCCCAGGAAACTTGTTCACATCCAGGGTGCATCTGGACACCTCAGCTTCAACACCCTGCGCCCCAGCCACCTCACCGTCCACCATAGATAGCTGCAATGGATCACTGTCTGCTGCAGGATGACATCCACACTCCCCACCCACACTCAGGAGGCAGTCCACAACCCCGACCCCAAACCAACCTTGTACATCTGTCATCCTAGATCCTGTTGGGCCATCTCCGTGCATCCAACCTTGCCCTGGCCACCGTTCTTCACATTCACCGTACTCCAGCATACAGGACATTGTTCTCCCACCTGGCCACACATACCTGGGACTCCCTCCCCGGGAACCTCCACATGAGCCATGACCTCTACGCCTTGATGATAATCTCCCAAATAGGTCTGTCCGCACAGTTTAGCAGGTCCCCCCCAGCAGCCAGAGGCCATCACAGGTGAGTGTTGTGCTCCATGCCTACATTGAATGATACCTTGTGACCCATGTGTGTCCTGTACCAGACTCTGATCCCAGGGTATGGATGGCTGGAGTTAGTTCAACACTCAGGCATAGTTTGACATTTCCACACACATATGTTGTTGAATAATGCAAAATGACAGGAACGTCTCATGACCAAAGTAATCTATTTATTTGCGGTGGGGTACGTGTTTTGGTAGATGAAATTAGGTGCTCTACCGGGGGAATAGAATCTAAAGTTCACAGGGGGAGATGGTATCCTTGGCATTGGAAGTCATCAGAGTCCAGGGCACAGTGTTGGTCATCATTGGTCAGACTGTGACCAGCAAGTCCATGTGGCAGAGAATGTCATTGGATGAGGTGCTGCTGTTGCGCCAGAGGGCCAGGTGCCAGGCCAGGTGATCTGTCTTGTGTTTGTGGTTGTTGTAGCCTTGGAAATGGCCTTGCCTTGATTTGCGAAGGGTGCATGGAGACGTTAGTGGCATGAGCGTGGTTTTTGAGTGTGGTTGTGTGCGGTGAGTGCTTGGGGGAAGTTGCATGCATTTGGTGTATATGTGGTGTGGACCCCATTGCCCCCATGTTACGTAAGTTGTTTGTGTACTCACCAGGCTCTGCGACTCCTTCGACTCTGTGTACTCCCACCAGCGGTAGCAGGGCCATCACCTTCTCCTCCCAGGGATGGTAGTGTACGGGTCTGCGGGGCGGCCCACCTCCACAGATGTTACTCTGGGCATATTCTTCGTTCATTTTCCTCTTGACCGCCCTGTGTAGATCGTACCACCTGGCTTGGCATTCATGCCTGGTCCTTCGGATGGGCGCAACAGCATTCACCTTATCGACAATCCTCTGCCATATGGCAGATTTTTCAGCTATGGGGGTCTGTCTGACCAATGTTCCAAACAGCTGTGGCTCGACTCTGATGACTTCGTTGACAAGGAGGTCCAGCTCCGCCGTTGTGAACTTTGGATTCTTGTCTGTGGGCATGGTGTGGGGTGTGGGTGTGGGTGTGGATGGTTGTGGGTGTGTGGGTGTGAATGTGACGGTGTGTGTGTGAATGTGAAGAGGGGGATGTTTGTGAAGGAGGTTGTGTGAAGGTGTGTGAGTGAAGGTGTAGTGAAAGTATCAGTAATCTAGAGTTGTTTCTCTGTGGGGTCTGGCAGCAGTGGGTCTGTTGCAAAGGCTCATGGGTTGTGTGTGTGGGCCCTTTTTATTGGTCCATTTTTGGGTGTGGCTGTGTTTGAATTTTGGTGGGTGTGTTATAAGAGGTGGTTGTGATTTTGGGCCTCTGTTTGCCTGTTTGGATGTGCCAGGTCAGTCATTGAGATGTATTTTGTCATGTAGACGTGTTTTGTGGAGTTGTGCGAGTCGAATTGACCCTCCTTGTGCTGTTTTACAGTGTCCTGGTTCTGTGAGAGTCTTTTTCACGTAGGTACGGTCCGAACATACGCGATGCTGGGTGAGGGTGCTGGGGTACGGTGTTGGAGTGCGGCGCGTACATGCGGTGGGGGTACGGTGCGTACACGTGCGGGCCTGGGGTACAGCGCGTGCATGCGGAGGTACGGCGTGTACATGCGGGGGTAAGGCATGTACATAGGGGGGGGTACGGCGCGTACAGGTGCGGGCCTGGGGTACGGCTATACATGCGGAGGTACGGTGCGTACATGCGGGGGTAAGGCGCGTACATGGGGGGTACAGCGTGTACAGGTGCGGGCCTGGGGTACGGCGCGTACATACGGAGGTACGGCATGTACATGCGGGGGTAAGGCGCGTACATAGCGGAGGGGACGTCGCGTACAGGTGCGGGCCTGGGGTACGGCGTGTACATGCGGAGGTACGGCACGTACATGCGGGGGTAAGGCGCGTACATGGGGGGATACGGCCCGTACAGGTGCGGGCCTGGGGTACGGCGCGTACATGCAGAAGTACGGCACGTACATGCGGGGGTACGGCACGCACATGGGGGGAAGGCGCGTACATGGGGGGGTAAGGAGCGTATATGGGGGGTACGGCGCATACAGGTACGGGGATGGGGTACAGTGCGGACAGGGGGGTAAGGCGCGTACATGGGGGGGTACGGCGCGTACATGGGGGGGTATGGCACATACAGTTGCGGGGCTGGGGTACAGTGCGGACAGGGTGGTGTAGGGTGCTGACATATTGGGGGGTGGGGGGCTGTACGGCTCGTACACGGGCATAAGTTTACCCGTGTACATATGTGCTACTGCGTTGGCTCCGTACGGGCCATTTTCCATGCGATTGTGTATTCGGACGGACGGTCGGGATCGTACTTGCACGCTTGGACTTGTGTTTTATGATTTGCGCATAAAAATGTCCAGCTCACTCTCATACACTTTTCCCGACGATACTCGGACATAAAAACTTTCCGACACCCTCTCGTACACTTTTCCCGACGCTATTCGTAGGTATTTTTCACGTGCAAATCGTACTTGCCCGTTTGTACGGTACTTGTACGACTCGTACGTAAAAAAATACGGATACGGGTGGTACGCAAAATATTTCTAACGGATCGGAATCAGCACCTTAATGTTAGTTATTGTTAATTTCATTTCAATGTTTGCATTTTTTAAAATATTATTTTCTATTTTTGATATCATGTTTTGCTTTAAAAAACATATAATAAGAATTGATGTGTTGGTTTATGTTTAGCAATATTTTTGAAGTATTAATGTGGTGTGTTTTATGAATTTTTTTGTATTTAATATTAATATACTTTGTGTATTTTATTTAGTTTTCGATATATTGGTATTTAAATATTTTTCAAGGAGATATTTTTGTAATCAATATTAGTGTGTTATTTTTTAAGCGAGTGATTTGTGATATTGTGGAAGTCAACATTATTTGACAATATTTTTCTATTTCGATATTGTTTTCCTTGAGATACTGTCATAGAACCCAAAAATCATTGCACACGATTCAAAACATCTAAGCTCTCTATCTGACTAGGCTCTTGTCACGATGAAATATGAAAAACAGTAGGGAGGCAAAAAGCTGCAGGGCAGGTCTAGAGATAGAACACTGCTGAGAAACCTGATACCCTTAGACGTAATGCAAACTTCATTCCCCTTCTTAAATTATAATATAAAATAGTTTTAACAGAATACTCATGTAGGAACATCAAAGCAAAAAAATAGGGAAGTAGCAAAAATGAGAGCCTTGAAGCAAAACCTAAATAATTAAATCTTTTTAACAATAAAGGACATAGAAAGCAACATTCTCAAACAAATGTTGTGAAAAAACATGAAAACAATTAGATTGGAATGATAAATTCTTGTCATTCACTTAGAACCCCCCGAAAATACACATTAAAACATAACAAATAGGCTATCAACCAATATACAGTTGAAGAAAGAAACTTTTAAAGTGTTTTCGAAGTAGCATTAAACATTGATTTTGGGAAAAGGGATGAGTAAATATACCCAAACACATCTAGTAGAGCGTACTTACACACACTTAAAGAAGAGTACAAAATTATGTAACAATAATCCCACTATTGATACATTAAAAAAAATAACAATTAGCAGTTTTATAAGATTTTGAAACTGAATTTGAAGTGCATTCAAGGACCAATTTCTGTAAATGAATTTACTAATTTGAAGTGGCACCTGGTAGTGTGGTTTCTCTGTACTATTTTGTTGCTTCCTTGCCTGTAGAGAGACTTGTCACTTGGACTCAATTTCTTATATTGTGAGAGAACCCTTTTCCTCCAATTTTCTGGGCATGCATCTGTTAGGCTTTAAATGCTGGAAGATGTAAGTAGTGGATCATTGGTCTGTCTGCTCTCCACCAACTAGCTCTTTTCCTCTGTTCACTAACTCAGTTGTTTAGAGCGCAGTTAGCATTCTAGATCTCTTTGACCTCTTCGTGTCATGTGTTGGTCTTCCGGATCTATTTCATGGCCTTGTCAGTGTCAATACATTGGGTGCACTAGTGGTATGCCAAATGCAAAAACGCCAGCACCCATATGCAACTTGAACACAGCTGTGCACAAAAAGTTCCTCTGGATCAATAATTGCAGAACCACCTCTCTGGCTTCCAGCATTCAATTTCCCAATTGCATATGGTAAGGCCAAGGGTGGGTATTATACCGAATTAATTTGATTCCTCATTTTGGAAGTTCGGGCAGATTGTTCGGTATCATGTTCCAACACTGAAAAATTCATGATTTCTTCTCTTTCATTCTCTTTGACCATTCATGCAACAATTCCCAATGTGAGTTTACTGCCTAAGCACTGTATTTAAATACATGGCCTTCTTTTTGATCTTAATCTTGATTTATTTTTTGCAACTGAAACCTGGCTTTGTGACTTATCTACATCTTATAATGCTATTACAGTCCTTGGGTCCTTTTAGATTATACATGTGGACCGTGAAAATAGGCCATGAGGTGGTGTCAGTGATTTATCACCACCACCTCCAGTAATCTTTCGGTCATTTTTATAGAGAGTACAGTTCCTTCTTTTACCTTCACCCCTACTAGTTTTCTCTAATGGATCTATTAATCTATGACTCTTCTGGTTCCCTGACAAATTTTGCCAGTGATTTTGCTCACTTTATCAACCCTTTAGGTCTGTTATGTTATGTTATATGTATTTGTACCCATGAGGCTATCTTGGTGCTGAGGTGTGTGTTCGTAACCCTGACTATGGAATGTTCGTAATTTTAAAGCCATGTCTTCCGGTTCTTGTGGATTCAAGAAGAGGGGAGGAGGCTCTGATGTGGACAATAGGTTCTTCCACGCTTCAGAAGAAATGAAAAACCACAGCAGTCCTCCAGATCTAGCTTCATGCATGTCTAGGATGTGAGCAAGTAGGACCCTGTGGAGCAAAGATGTCTGGGTGGTTGGTCGAAGTAGATGTGGCTGTTCAGGTAGGTACAGCCTAAATTGTGTAGTTCTTTGAAAATGTGAGTGAGGCATTTCAAATGAGTATGCTCGTGGAACCGGAATCAGTGGAGCTCCCCGAGGTGTGGTGTTATGAGAGGTCTGTGTGGGAGGTTGAAGATAAATCTGGCTGCCGAGCTCTGGATGGTTTGTAGTCTTCTTGTGAGATGCTTTGCGGTTCAGAGATGGAGGGAGTTCCCATAGTACAACTTGTTTGTGACTAGCGTGTGAGTGACAGTTTTTCTGGTGTTGCTTAGAAGCCATTTGAGGATCTTCCTTAGCATCTTCATAGTGTGGAAGTAGGATACAGTCATGTCATTGAGACAGTCAGCTTTAGTCCGTCCAGTTAGAAACTTCAGTCATGCAGGCAGTAAACTTGTTTCTTCAGTTTGGGATATTGTCTGAGAGGGAGAGTATCAGTTCCGTGTCATCAGCATAGGAGAGGATTTTTATGTCATGTGGGTGGGTTACATTGGCTGGTGGGATCATGCATGCGTTGAAGAGGGTGAGGCTTAGTGATGAACCTTGAGGTTCCAAGGTTCTGCTTGTAAGCTGCTTTTCTAAGAGTTATTTTTTTACATCATAGCAGATAAATTCCCTTCTCTAGTCATGAAATCTCTTATTGAACTCTGCTCTACATTGGCTCTCAAGAAATGTATCGATTTTTGTACTCTCAGACTGACTACTGTATTGACCTTAGTTTTACTAAGTCCAGTTGCTAACTAAGTTGGTCATACCATCCTCTTTTCATATTTACGATTGCTCTGCTCCACCTTCTTGGTTTTAGTGAAAGCTAGAAAAGAAACTACTCTTCTGCCACCATCCACAATCAGGGTCCCTTGCCTTTTTCTGAAAACATGATAATTAACACTAATCTGGAGGCATCTATTATGACTTTTAAAAATTGGATTAGTAATGGGCTTCAGATTACTCCACTCAGACATTTAAAAACAACCTATAAATCTCTTTAGCGGCTTTTATACAACAATGCTATTTTACAAAGTACCTGCAATACTTTGAGGAAAGTACTATGACCTGGCTCTTAAGGTTAACTACATCCACGCTATCAAAGAATGCAATTTTGTTTTTGAATAGGCAGGTGGTGAATTTCATTCTGCTCTCATTGCATCTGTTTATAATAATTCTAACAAATTGTTTGAGATTATCTGTCCTGCAGCAATTAAATCGTTCCCTCAACAGACCTATCGGTATCTATTTCACCCTACTTTATTTCTAAGATCAAAACTCTGTATGTCACTTTTGATTCTTCTTTGATTCAGTCTGTCTTAGACCTTTTGCAGTTAGCCTTTCCAGATTTTTACAAAGCCCAGTGTTTCTGAATTTTCAACTATTGGTGTCAAGGACACAAAGGCTACTGTCTTTGCTACTCAAGTTCCACACTGAACTATTGTGCTGCTAGCATATGTCATATCTCCATTCATATTCTAATTAGAATAATGTAGGCTAAAGCCTCTGTTCATCTGGTAATCATGAAGACAGACTTCATAAAATAGACAGTCATTTCCGAATTCTGATGTGCAACTCTCTACCAGGGGTTCATATGATCCAGTCAATGTGAAGCTGATGTGAACAGGACAAAAACACCACAAAATCTCAGTGTTCACCACTCATTGATACCCCTAAACATGCCCCGGAGAATGCATTACCAAAATGGAATTCCCAAACACGTATACCCTTAATTGGGCACTGGTACACCACGAAGAGCACATCTGTTCAGAGCTACAAATAAAAAAAACGTATTTCTTAAGTTAACACACGTGAAACGTGTGTAGTAAACAAAGTAAACGATGCTAAAATAATGCCTCTCCAACACTGACTGCTTCACTGGAACAAGGTTGTCAGTTAGATATATGATCTAAACAGATATTCTATAAACTAATCGTTTCACATAGATTTTGGAAAGCTCCAGCAAAAGTTCTGAACTGCCAAATATTGGGTAATTCACGATCAAATGGAGCAATTGTAAAAACTTTATTTTCTTTAATAGGAAAGATAGTATATGATAGAAACTCCTTAAAGAAGATGGAATGAAAGTGGCAAAGCACAAGAGGATTAAAAAGTGATGCACACATTTATAAAATGTAAATTGAGTGATTGTACTCTTTGAACTATGACCTGTATCCTTGCCATTTTTTTCGTCTACTACTGATTATGTAAATTAGTTCCATGTAGCTTTATTTTATGTTTATTTTTGTAATAGAAAATCCTGGAAATCACAAATGAACTCAGTGATCCTTCTCATACCATCGATTCTCTGCCTCTTTACTGCCTACCCTAGCAGTTGCTCAATTTCAGCATGGCTAATTTCACTCCATTCATAGACTGCACTTCAGACAGAGTTTTTAACTACACCAGGGGGTGTGGCTTGAGAGGCCAACATGGCGGACACTCTCTAACAAAGCTCCACGCTGAACTCCTCTAATCTGACACTTATCTGGTGTGGCACCTGCCATCGGCCGCCAACCGGAGGTCCCTTTACCCTACATAGTGAGACAAGGTCACATCCACAACCAGGGCTGCCAGGACACCCTGGAAACCTGCCTACAAGAGGTGGCACTGGTACACCACGCCGGCCGTGGGAGGGCCGCCGTTCCACCCCAATGCTATCACCTCATGTGACCTGGGCTGTACCCGAGCTGTGTGTGACTGCAAACTCTGATTTTCACCCCATGGCCACCCTGCATCAAGACCCCACAGAGGAGAAGGTCTGACTGCTCTCGCCACTGCTGGCCCGAGAAGCATGAGGTACAGGCCATGTGAGGCCCCAGCACTCTGCAAGACTTGCCCGCTCTGTCCTCATCATCACCCTGCCAGCCACTCGGTCCTGATAGTGGGTGAGACCCCCCTCAACCTTTGGAATCTTGTGGTAGTTCTGCTGCTGGCCCAGCCTCTCACCGTGCCTGCTTGGACTCCACGCTGGTGTGCCATGACCTAGCTGCCTCACTGCCTGGCGTTGCACTCTGAAACACTGCGCTACACCCTTTCTTCCTCTGGGCTTTGTCAGAATAGGGAGCTATTGGCCAGCCTCTCTTTTTACCCCCGTCTTGTCCGATGACCACCCAACTCACTGCCTCTGAGCCCTCTCTTTTGACTCAGAGGACAGTTCCTACCACCATGAGATCAGCTGTTCATGCTGCAGAGGAGCTGTGTCAAGTGGTCCGAATCTCCACGGCAGGAGGTGCTGAGTAGAGCCACTGTTCCAGCACCATGGGTAAAGACAAATCTGCCCGCCCAATGACCTCACAGACTCAAATGGACCAATGCACCCCTCGACCCGTGAATGGACATACTGGGTGCACAGGGGGGAAGCCTCCTCTTTGGATGGGGATCTTGCCACAATCCTTCAGGCCATTCAAACCTTGCAAACTGCGGTAGAGACCAAAGTTGGAGAAGTGTGAATGGACATAGCATTGCTTCGCCAGGACCTCCAAAATGCCAACAGCCCAGATCACCGAAGCTGAGCCTTGGATATCCAAAGTCGAGGATGAAGTCAAAACTCTTAATCCCAGGCTTCAAGCCTTCCAACGCACACAGCAGTTCACCACCACCATGCTGAAGATACTGAGAATCACTCCCAGATCCACAATGTGCGTGTGATTGGCATCCCTGAAGGCACTGAACCTCAACAGGTCACAGACGTTCTAGAACTTTGAATCAAATCCTGGATGCCTTCAGGACCAACTGTCCTCCTGGTTCACAAAAGAAAGGGCCCATCATGCTCTGACCGCTAAACCTCTCCCAGGTGCCTCTCCCAGACTGGTGATCGCCTGCATCTTTCCCTTCAGCGACAGATGCTATCCTCAGAGAGGCCCGCTCCTGACCAGAGCTCAGCTGTGGCGATGCTAAGGTTCTCCTCTTCCCTGACTACACCCAGGAAGTCCAACAACAATGCAGTTCTTACATAGAGGTCAAGCAGAATCTCAGGGCAATGGTCTTCCAATACCATGTACTGTTTCCTGCCAGGCTCTGAGTAATTCAGGCCTACAAATCCTACTTCTTCGATATGCCAGAGTCTTCCTGTCTGTGAATTATTGAGGAACGCCTTCTTCGGACCGGTGCAGAGACCGCACCACGAGGACCTGGATCTACCAGATCAGCTGGGACTACACTGACACCCAAGCAGCACAGATATTTAACTAAATATGTGTCCAATCCCTGGAGGCCGCCAAACATCTCTGGCATACCACTATGGCCAGAATTTATTGGTGGGGAGACAAAAAGCTGCTGTTCTGGCGGGCCTTCCGCCAACAAGCGGCCAGGATTGTGCCTGAAATCATCATTGAGCACAGTAACTCTTTCCATACCCTCTCTGAGATTACACAGGCATTTGCCCATTAATACCATTATTTATACACGGCTCCCCCGGAAGGGATGCAGACTCCTCTCCAGAATTCTTCAGTGTCATTCCCCTTCCTTGTCTGTCCCCAATTGAAATCAGTATGTTGGAAGAACCCTTCTCAGCTTTGTCATCGGTGGCTCCCGGGAAAACTCCTGGCCCGATGGCTTTCCTGCAGAGTATTACACTACATTTTGTGATATCCTGACCCCATAGCTACTAGCCCTCTATAAGGAGGTGGGTCAGACAGCACCTTTCTCCCAGAGATAGACACTGCCGCGATCGTGGTAATTCTCAAAACGCACCCTCCTTCCACAGAATATCCATCATTCATAGGGAAGTTAAGATGTTTGGCACACTGCTGGTCATTCATCTCCAAAATGTCCTGCACACACTGATACAACTGGGCTAATGAGGCTTAATGCCAGCCTGTAACACAAGACATACCCTCCAACACCTTCAAGTGGCTCTGGCCCACCATCATCTTTTGCCTCCTAACTTAGCCTTACCTTTTATTGATTTTGAAAAGGCATTTGATACGGTGGACTGGGGCTACTTCCTGCCAGTGCTGACTCGGGTTGGGCTCAGGCCCTGGTTCTGTGGAATGGCCCGGGCCCTATATTTCAACCCTCTGGTGTGGGTTTAGATCAGTTGTCCTCTCACACACCTTGCCCATTGGCCAAGGAAGCAGACAGGGCTGCCGCCTATCCGCACTCATTTTCGCACTTGTGATTGAACCACTAATGCAATCATTCATACGATGCCTAACTGCGGGGATGGGAATGGAGTAACAGCCATGAAGACCGCATAGCCTTATATGCAGACAGTCCTTCTCGATGTGGCCCACATTGTCTCCATCTCTTGTAATGCCTTGGAGAGGCCTCAGGGTGAACCCCTCCAAATCAGTGTTGTCACCCCTTGCCCAATCCAGGGATTGCTTTGGCTGGCAAGATACAATTCATGTCCACTGTCTCAGTTTCAAATACCTAGGCATCTTGGCTGCTTTGCACGTTGAACTCACCTGGTCCCTCAATCTCGAGGCCCTGACATGGAAAGCTAAAGCTGACCTCATTAAATGGCAGCCACTCCCGCTGAACGTAATGGGTTGTATAGCTCCTTATAAAATGATGATCCTGCTGTGGTTTCTTTATGTTTTTTGGAATTTGACACTCCTAATACCACTACCATGGTTTCGGGCCCTGGACTGAATTACAGCCTCCTTCCTGTGGCACGAGTCCAAGCCCCGTCTTGCCTATGCTTATTGTCAGTGTGCCCTGTCTGGCAGTAGCTTGGGTATGACCAACCTTCACCTCTATTATCTTTCCTCTCACCTCCTAGCAATTCATGACTGGTTTAATGGGGGCTAGTCGGATCCCACCTACCGGTTGGAACTACCTCTTCTAGGGATTCCCTCAAAAGCTGGCCATACTCTATGGTTCTCCAAATCACACCTCCACATCTCTGGTGACCAAAACAGCTCTTCTAGCTTGGAGGGCAGCCTTATACCACACCCGCTGGGACACCAAACTCATGCAACAAACACCTCTCTGGTATGGCACTTGGTTGAGGGAGGTTGTGACATTGCAGGGCTTTGGGAGATGGGACCTTATTGGTATTTTGCAACTACTCAACATCTGATCGGGGGACACACATGCGGTCTTTTCAGGAACTCCAAACCACTTATGCTCTTACTAATATGCAATTCTATAATTACCTTCAATTAAGACACGCTCTGCAGTCTCAAGCCCCACAGACCGAGCCTCTCCCCGAGTTCAGCCACTGGAGGCTAAACTCCATATGGGTGATCTGGACCAGGGTGGGATTTCCAAAATTTACCTTACCTTGATCATCAATGCCCCAGGTACGTTAGACCATCTCAGAAACCAATGGGAGAAATGAATAGCTCCCCTTGGTGACAATGACTGGAGAGATAAACTGATAGCACCTAGGGTTATCACAATTTATTCTAGACTGCGTTTATCCAAACGTACTAACTTTACAGTGCTTATCTCTCCCCGGCTAGGCTACACTAAGTGGGCCTCCTTCTGAACCCACTTGCCCCCACTGTAGTGACGCTGCTGCTGATTTTCATCACATGGTCTGGTCTTGCCAAAAAATTCAAGAGTTTTGGTCTGTGGTGGTACTTGGGATGTCACTGACCATTTCATGAGTGATGTAATATGTGAAATCATCAGCAATGCATTGCGGGGGGCAAAATTATAGTTAGCTCAACTAACTATAACTGCCAAATTTCTCTGGTTTTGTATGAGTGAAATGTCCAACTAACTATAGTGTCCCTGAAACCTGTGTTTTTTTCAGTGAATTTCCAAGGTTTTTAAATGCTAATTTCTAACTATAACGTCTGTGAAACCTATGGTTTATTCACTGAATTTCAAAGGTTTTTTTAAATGTTGATTCCTAACTATAACGTCCCTGAAACCTCTAGTTATTTCAGTGTATTTCTGAGGTTTTTTAAATGCTAATTTCTAAATATGCCTACATAGGTAGGACATGTTCAGAAAGAAGAGAAAGGCGCAGAAAGAAGCAAGAGAAGTGCAGAAAGAAGCAACAGAGGAGCAGAAAGCGGCATCCATAGACTGTACCTTTCCACAGACTCATACAAAGTAGCCTAATCACTAATCCTTCTCCTAAGATGTCTTAAACCTCGCTTTTCTCTTGAAGGTTCACTATTCATCGACTGTTCAGAAGGTTAGGCCTACCAAATGTAAAACAGCAATCCTAACCATATCACCGTTGTAAGTCTGGCCAAGTTTGCGAAGGTATGCATGCGTGTGTTTCTGCTTTTTCCTGTTGACATGTTACAAAAAAATAATCATACACAAACTTGAATATCTATGTTTCAAACCTCATACTCAAATTTGTGTACAAGAAGGTGCATGTATCTTTCTGCTCCTAATACAGGGCACATGCATATTCAATAGTACATTTGAGGGGCTCTATAACACCTAAATACATAACACATGTCTGCCTGTGCAACCGAATGACAGAGCAGAACTAACAAGATTTGACCACATATAAAAGAAGCTACCTACTTTCTGAGGCTACCATCTTCAGATCCATAACAAATGTGAGAACACATGTACAAGTAGGCATATACCTCAGCACGAGAGCACGCAGACCTTTTAACTTAACAGCTTGCACTTCCCATTTCAATATAGAAACAGGCAAGAGAATTACAGAAAAAAGCAAGAGAATTGCAGAAAAAACAAGAGAGATGCAGAAAGAGTAAGAACTGTGCAGAAAGAGGCAAGAGAAGTGCAGAAAGAGGCAAGAGAAGTGCAGAAAGAGACAAGTGAAGTGTAGAAAGAGGTAAGAGAGGAGCGGAAAGAGGCAGGAGAGGTGCAGAAATGGGAAAGAGAACTGCAGAAAGAGGGAAGAGTTGCAGAAACGGGCAAGAGAGGTGTAGAAAGAGGGAACATGGGTGCAAAAAGAGGTGAGAGTGGCAGAAACAGGCAAAGAGGTGAAGAAAGAGGGAACAGGGTTGCAGAAAGAGGCAAGAGAAGTGAAGAAAGAAGCAACAGAGGTACAGAAAGAGGCAAGAGAAGTGCAGAAAGAGGCAAAGAGGTACAGAAAGAGACAACAGAGGTGCACAAACAGGCAAGAGAGATACAGACAGAGGGAACAGGGGCACAGAAAGAGGCAAGAGATGTGCAGAAAGAGGGAAGAGTGGTACAGAAAGAGGGTGCAGAAAGTACCAACAGAGGTGCAGAAAGAAGCAAGAGAAGTGATGAAACAGACAAGCGGGTTGCAGAGAGAAACAAGAAAGATGCAGAAAAAGAAAAGAAGTGCAGAAAGAGGCAAGACAGGTGCAGTAAGAGGCAGGAGATGTGCAGAAAGAGGCAAGTGAGGTGCAGACAGAGGCAAGAGGAGTGAAGAAAGACGGAAGAGAAATAAAGAAAGAGGTAAGAGAAGTGCAGAAAGAGGGAAGGGGGTACAGAAAGAGGCAAGAGGGGTACAGAAAGAAGAAACAGAGGTGCAGAAAGAGGCAAGAGAAGTGCAGAAAAAACAGTGGAGCAGAAAGAGGCAAAGGAATCGCAATCAATCAATCAATCAATCAATCTACTTATAAAGCGCACTACTTACCCGTGAGGGTCTCAAGGCGCTGAGGGGAGGGGGTGCAGTTACTGCTCGAAGAGCCAGGTCTTGAGGAGTCCTCTGAAGGTGAGCAGGTCTTGGGTCTGCCGCAGGTGGGTAGGGAGGGTGTTCCAGGTCTTGGCGGCGAGAAAGGAGAAGGCTTTGCTGCCGGAGGTAGCTCGTTGGATGCAGGGGACAGCGGCGAGGGCGAGGCTGGTGGAGCGGAGCTGGCGGGTAGTGGTGTAGAAGCTGAGTCTGCTGTTGAGCTAGGCTGGTCCGGTGTTGTGGAGTGCTTTGTGAGCGTGGGTGAGGAGCTTGGAGGTGATCCTCTTGTCGATGGGGAGCCAGTGTAGGTCTCTCAGGTGGGGGGTGATGTGGCTGCGGCAGGGGATGTCGAGGATCAGTCGGGCGGAGGCGTTTTGGATGCATTGTAGTCATTGTAGGTGTTTGGCTGGGATTCCTGCATAGAGTGCGTTGCCATAGTCCAGCCTGCTACTGACGAGGGCCTGGGTCACCGTTCTCCTTGTTTCAGTGGGGATCCACTTGTAGATCCTGCAGAGCATGCGGAGGGTGTTATAGCAGGAGGAGGAGACGGCATTGACCTGTTTTGACATGGAGAGGTTGAATCCCAGGTTGCGTGCATGGTCGGTGGGTGTCGGTGCCGGTCCCAGTGTTGTCGGCCACCAGGAGTCGTCCCAGGTGGAGGGGGGTGGGTCCGAGGATGAGGACCTCCGTCTTGTCCGCTTTAGGCGGCTGCTCCTCATCCAATCTGCGACGGCCTTCATTCCCTCATGGAGGTTGGTTTTTGCAGTGAGTGGGTCCTTGGTGAGGGAGAGGATGAGCTGGGTGTCGTCGGCGTAGGAGATGATGTTGAGGTCGTGTGGGCGGGCCACTTGTGCGAAGGGGGCCATGTAGATGTTGAATAGTGTTGGGCTGAGGGATGAGCCCTGGGGTACTCCGCAGATGATGTTGGTGGCTTTGGAACAGAAGGGTGGGAGGCGGACGCTGTGGGTTCTGCTGGAGAGGAAGGATGTGGTCCAGTCAAGGGCCTTCTCTTGGATTCTGGCTTCATGGAGGCAAGTCTTTAGTGTGCGATGGCAGACCGTGTCGAAGACGCCGGCTGACAGGTCCAGGAGGATAAGGGCTGATGTATCGCCATTGTCTAGTTGGCGCCTGATGTCGTCTGTGGCGGAGATGAGGGCTGTCTTGGTGCTGTGGTTTCATCTAAATCCAGACTGGGATGGGTCTAAGATGTTGTTGTCCTTGAGGTGGCGGGCCAGTTGCGTGTTGATGATTTTCTGGATGATCTTTGCCGGGACCAGGAGCAGTGAGATGGGCCAGAAGTTCTTGAGATCCTTGGGGTCCTCTTTGGGCTTTTTGAGGAGGGCGCGGATGACGGTGTGCTTCCAGCTTTCCGGGAATGTAGCTGTCTCAAAGGAGATGTTGATGACCTTCTGTAGTTGGGGTGCGATGGCTGCGTCTGCTTTGTTGAATAGGTGGTGTGGGCAGGGGTCTGATGGGGAGCCTGAGTGGATGGAGTTCATGACCTTGCGTGTCTCGTCGTCATTGACGTTGGTCCAGGAGGTCAGGCGATTGGTGTGGGTGGTGTTCGCAGGGGGGGTGTGGTCTGGCGTGGTCAGGGAGGACTTGGTGTTGAAGCTGTCATGGATGTCAGTGATCTTGCGGTGGAAGAAGGTGGCTAGCGAGTCGCACAGTTCTTGTGATGGTGGGATGTTGTTGGCGTTGGTGCTGGGGTTGGAGAGTTCCTTCATGATGCTGAAGAGCTCTTTGCTGTTGTGTGCGTTGTTACCTAGGCGCGTTTTGAAGGAAGATCTCTTGGCTAGTCTGATGAGGTGGTGATGTCTGAGGGTGGCGTCCTTGTGCGCTGTCTGGCTGTCCGCAGTATGGTTGTGGAGCCATTTCTTCTCTAGATTCCGGCATGTACGTTTGGAGGTCTGGAGCTCTTCGGTGAACCAGGTGGCTTTCTTGCTGGTGCGGCTGTTGGAGGATTTCTTGAGCGGGGCGAGGGTGTTGGCGCAGTTGTTGATCCACTGTCTGAGGTTGTGGGCGGTGACGTCTGGGTCGGTGGGGTCGGTGGGTGGGTTCTGGGCTAGGGTGGTAATCAGCTGGTCTGCGGTGACTTTGTTCCAGCAGCGGCATGGTAGCTGTCGGGTGAGGTGGTGCATGGTGGGTTTCTTGAAGGTGAAATAGATGCAGCGGTGATCCGTCTAGTGGAGTTCAGTGGTGTGGTTGAAGAGGACGTGGGTGCTCGTGGAGAAGACGGGGTTAAGCGTGTGGCCTGCAGCGTGAGTGGGTGCGGTGACAAGTTGTCTGAGGCCGAGGTTGGCAAGGTTGTTCTCGAGATGGAAGTTCAGGTCCCCGAGGAGGATGTAGTCCGCGGAGGCGAGTGCGTGTGTGCTGGCGAGGTCGGCGATGTGGTCGCTGAACTGTGCCTGGGGGCCGGGGGGTCTGTAGACGAGTGTTCCTCTGAGGGTGGTGTTGGGGTCTGTGTGGATCCGGAAGTGCAGCTGTTTGGCAGTGTTGAGGGTGTTGTCTGCGTGGGTGGAGACCTGGAGGGTGGATTTGTGGACTATGGATATTCCTCCTCCGATTCCGTTGGCGCGATCCCTGCGGGTGATCTTGTAGCCACCCGGGATGGCTATGGCGATGTCGGGCGCCGAGGATTCGTTTCACCAGGTCTCGGTCAGGAAGGCAACGTCTGGGGCGAAGGTGTCGAGCAGGACACAGAGCTCGACGGCGTGTTTGCGTGCGGAGCGGGTGTTGAGGAGTATGCAGTGAAGGTGGTTGGGTCCAGTCTTTTGAGGTTTGGTGGCTCTGTTGCAGGTGAAGCTGCAGGTGCAGCAGGAAAAAGGTCCGTGGGTGTGTTTTGGGGTGGCCTGGAAGCAGCGGTGATCTTGGTCAATGTTGAGTGCATGGAGGGTGCTGGCATTGTAGCAGAGTCTGGCGTCGTGGTGTCCGCAGGGTCCAGGGGTTCTGGCGCTGGGCGCAGTCCAGGCGCGGATGGGCGCAGACAGGCTTGCCTGAGGAGGTGGGGGGAGGGGTAGCTGGGAGGCGGGTGGCAGACGGTGAATTGGAGCGGGGGGCGGGGCCGCAGGGAACGCAGCGGCGGGAACGGCGAGGTACACAGAAGGAAAAGGGGACGGGGCCGCAGGGGAGGCAGCGGCGGGGCGATGGTGAAAAGGGAACACAAGGCAAAATGGGAAAAATGCAGTGGAGTAGACAAGAACAGAGATGCAGTAAGCACAATAAAACACACTGAGCACATTAAAAGGAAACCAGAGCAGGCCGTACCAAGGTGGTGAACGGAGGCACAGCTGATCAGGGGCTCAAACACGCTTCAGCGGAGGCAGTAGGGAACGGGCGCAGTCAGGTGGAGCTGTGCGGCGTGGGGAGCGACCTGCCTGCCAGGGACAGGGTCAAGGGTCGCATAAAGAGGCAAGAGAGGTGCAGAAAGAGAGGTGCAGAAAGAGGGGTTTTGAAAGAGGGTAGAAGGGATGCAGAAAGAGGCAAGGGGGTACAGAAAGAAGCAATAGAAGTGCAGAAAGAAGCAAAATAGGGGCAGAAAGAGGTAAGAGTGGGGCAGAAACAGGCAAGAGAAGTGCACATAGAGACAACAGAGGTGCAGAAAGAGGCAAGAGAACTGCAGAAAGAGGGAGCAGGGGTGCAGAAAGAGGCAAGAGAAGTACAGAAAGAGGGAACAGGGGTGCAGAAACATGAAAGAGAGGTGCAGAAAGAGGAAAGAGGGATGCAGAAAGAGGCAAGAGGGGTGCAGAAAAAAGCAAGAGAGGTGCAGAAAGATGTAAGAGAAGTGTAGAAAGAACCACCAGAGGTGCAGAAGGAGGCAAGAGGGGTATAATAAAAGGTAAGAGAAGTACAGAAAGAACCAACAGATGTGCAGAAAGAGGCAGGAAAGTTGCAGAAAGAGGCAAGAGAGGTTCTGAATGAAGGAAAAGGTTTCCAGAAAGTTGCAAGAGGGGTGCAGAAAGAAGCAACAGAGGTGCAGAAAGAGGCAAGGGAGGTGCAGAAAGAGGCCAGAGAGGTACAGAAAGAGGCAAGAGAGGTACAGAAACAGAGATGCAGACAGAGGGAACAGGGGCACAGAAAGAGGTAAGAGACGTGCTGAAAGAGGGAAGAGTGGTACAGAAAGAGGGTGCAGAAAGAGGGGTGCAGAAAAAGGGTAGAAGGGATGTAGAAAGAGGAAAGGGGGTGCAGAAAGAAGCAAAAGAAGTGCAGAAAGAGGCAAAAGAAGTGCAGAAAGAGGCAAGAGAGGTGCAGAAACAGGAGGAGTTGTGAGAAGTTGGCCTGGCATATGCTGTCCACTAGTTATACTGGACACCTTGCACCAGTCCAAACAACCCCTTATTGATGATAGGTTAAAGACAACCTTTATTGAAAGCTATCCTAGTGGTAGCTATGGAGAGCAGCCTTCAGGCTAAGTCTTGAAGGAATGTAACGCATCTTGTTTTACCAGTCTATAATCTCTTGAATGACCAAATGAAAGGCAACCACACCAGGTATATATATAAAATATATGTATTTATTTCTAAACACACACTACTAGTCTCTTTATGAGGCTAGAGGTCCAAACACATAAGTTATACTTCAAATGTTACAGTAAAATAGCACAAATAAACGTCAGGCCCTAGGGGCGAGCCAAACGATATACTAAAATAGTGGTATAAGAACCACAACTTAACTAGACACAAGGCCTAGAGCCTGTAGAATTGCTGGGACCCCAAGGAACCACCCAAGGTAGTGACACAGGGGACCCACGGGAGCCGTGTGCAGAGTGAGAACACAGCCGCATCTCCTGTTAGCTTCTATGGGGAAAGTCGCGGTTAGATTTTTAAAGATTAGGGACACTTAGAAATGAGTCAGGACCAAATCCTCTTGGACTTAGGCAGTTCTAGTGTCAACACCCACGGGAGCGCCGGAGTACTCAAGTTACCTCACCCAGGGAAGCCGGGTGCATAGGTGTCAAATGGTATCAAGTGGCGTCGTCGTTTTCAATGGGAGCTGGCGAAGAAGTGCTGCTGCTGGGAAGATGCGAAGTGTCCGAAGAGATCCAAGCCCGGATCGAAGTTGAGAAGAACCTGAAAGCAGAGGGGCGTGATAGAGTCTGGGTCACTTGCCAGTGACCAGGGGCATGATAGACGAATGCCCACCGATGTCGGGTGATTTCGGGTGAAAGAGGTGAAGATTGACTCTTCAGACACGAGGACCAGGAGGCGTCGAGGACAACCAGGAGCTGGATTTGAGCTGTCCCACAAAGGATGTCGAGTGCTGCAGTGTCGGTGCCCAGATTGGACACAACAAGCCTTGGCAACAGCAACCCACACAGAAAGGAGAAAGATGCTTCGGTGCAGACCAGCAAGGTCTGAGGGACTCACTACTTGGTAGGGAGTTGGGGCACGTCTGGAGCAACTAGGGAAGCCAAAGGAAAATCAAAGTTGCCTTCACAGGGACCCACCAGTTGACGGACCAGGGATCATGAAGAGACCTGAAGAGGAATCACAAAATGGCAGCCCACGGGTCACTCAGGGTGACTAGGCCAGCAATATTCAGTGGATTCTTTCCTTGAGATGGGGGCTACAAGAAACCCCAAGCACGACTTCAAGAGACGTCGAGAAGTCAATGCACTTGAAAAAGTGCATGGTGACCAGGAGTTCCGGTTCCACATTACTCACGAGGACTGTGGGTCTCAGCTTTGCTAGGGACTCAGGTCAGCCTCTGCGAAGTCTGGAAATCCCCTTCCTGTATTGCAAAGTCTTTGGCGTCCGGTGGGAGCTTTGGAGATGCAGACTGGAAATTGCTTTGTTGGTGCCTGCCAAGCAGGGGAGTCACTCCTTGACCCCAAGGGAGATTTCTTCAGTCCTCTAGTCTTTATTAGAGCATCGAAGTTCCAGGATTCAGCTTCAGAGCTTCGTCCAGGGATATCTAAAGTTCTGTTGCCAGGGGTTCCTTACTTATACCAAACGAAGGGGTTGGACTAACTCTAGGGACCCATCTAGGGGAGGGTTTAGAAAGAAGGGTGGCTACACCCATTTCCTTTGTCCAGTTTCACGCCAGAGCAGGGGCTGGAAGACCCTGAACTGGTTTGAGCTGGACTATGCACAGGGACACCAAATGTGCCCTCAGTGCAGGACTTCAAAGCACTCTGAGAGTGCTCCCACCTAGCCCCAGTACACATAAGCCCGTCTGGGAGGTGGTTACACCTCCCTGTGACAGGAAACCTATTGTCCAGGTCTCCCCTGCCGGAGTTTTGGTCAGCAGCAGGAGGCCAAACCCGTGTCTGTGGCTGCAACATCCATGCCAGGGCTCTGTAAGTTGGTACCGGGTATACCGGTGCCGCCATGTCTCTCCCTCTAGAAGGGTGGGATCATATTCTCACATCAGGAATTGATGTGGGGGTATGATTCCAAGGTGTTTGACCCCAAACATGACATGTCTCTGTGCAGTCAGTCCAAAGTTAGCATGAACCATTTTAGATATAACGCACTTAAGAGTATATGGTCAGACTGCACTTCTGACAAACCCGGAGAAGAGATTCCGAAGGCTGCAGAGGGGTTCAGCTCATGCCTGGGCACCCTCTCACATATAACCAAGCACCCTGCCTTCAGGATTGATAAGGCCTGCCATAGGGGTGACTGATAGGTTTCTATGTGCGGTGATAGGTGAGATATAGTGAACCTATATCTCAGTAAGGGGTGCATGCAGCACCTTACCCAGGCTGCAGTAGCAGACCTGTGTGTCATTTTGGAGGGCTTTCCAGGGGTGCCATAATACATACTTCAGCCCCTGGTAGGCCTCTGGGGTACCTATGCCCTGGGTACATAGTATACCATATACTAGGGACTTATAAGGGCACCTCAGAATCCAATCTGTGGTGTACCTAAGGTACTAGGAATCAATTTAGAGAGGAAGCAGCTAGGCTGGGGTCCTGAATAGCAGGGCCCCAGCCAGACTAAAGTCAAGCAATAGTGAAACACCAGCAAAAAGTGGGGGTAACAATAAGAGGCAGATCCTACTCTCCTACACAACCCCCCAAATGGAGGGACATTAAACTAACCTTGACCAGTTGAGTCTTCATGTTCTAAGTGGAAATATCTGGAGAATCCATCTGCATTGGCATGGTTACTCCCAGGTCTATGTTCCACTGTATAGTCCATCCCCTGTAGGGAAATGGACCACCTGAAAAGTTTGGGGGTTTCACCCTTCATCTGTTTTAGCCATAAGAGGAGCTTATGGTCTGTCTGAATAAAGAAGTGAGTACCAAACAAGTATGGCCTCAACTTCTTCAGAGCCCAAACCACAGCAAAGGCCTCCCTCTCAATGGCTGACCAACCTTTCTCTCCGGAGGTCAACCTTCTGCTTATGAAAGCTACTGGCTGATCCTGACCTCCATCATTTAACTGTGACAGTACATCCCCTACCCCCAACTCAGATGCATCTGTTTGCACAATGAACTCTTTGGAGTAATCAGGACTTTGCAGAATGGGAACAGTGCACATATCCTGCTTCAGGTCATCAAATGCCTTTTGACAGCTAACTGTCGACTGAACCTTTTTGGGCATTTTCTTAGAGGTTAAGTCATTCAGGGGTGTCACTATTGATCCATACCCCTTGACAAATCTTCTGTAATACCCAGTCAGGCCTAAGAAGACACCTCACCCAGTCTGGGTAGTGGGAGCAACCCAGTCCATTATGGTCTGGATTTTGCTCTGCAGTGGTTGAACATGGCCTCCACCTACAAGGTGGCCCAGGTACACAACCTGACTCTGCCCTATCTGGCACTTAGTATCCTTGATAGTTAGGCCTACCTTTTGCAGGGCCTCCAAAGCATTCCTCAGGTGGACCAGGTGATCCTCCCAGGTGGAGCTAAAGACAGCAATATCATCTAGATATTCTGCACTATAGTCTGCTAGGCCTGTAAGGACTTGATTTGCCAACCTTTGGAAAGTGGCAGGTGCATTCTTCAAACCAAAGGGCATTACCACAAATTGATAGTGCCCACAAGGGGGTAGAAAATGCTGTCTTTGGCTTTGCATCATCAGCTAGTCTGATCTGCCAGCAGCCAGCTGTCAAGTTAAATGTGCTTAGAAACTTGGCTGAGGCCAAAGAATCTATTTGCTCATCTGCCCTTGGAATGGAATGGGCATCAGTCCTAGTGACTGCATTGAGACCCCTGTAGTCCACACAAAACCTCATCTCTCTCTTTCCATCTTTGGTGTGAGGTTTAGGCACAAGTACTACTGGACTAGCCCAAGGGCTATCTGAGGGTTCAATGACTCCCAAATCCAACATCTTTTGACATGGTCAGGTTGCCTGTGGATCTTATTCTTCACAGGCAGACTGTCCCCAGTGTTGACTCCATGAGTGCACCAGGTGGTCTGATTTGGAGTCAGAGAAAACATATGGCTAAACTGGCTGAGAAGTTTTCTGCAGTCAGTTTGTTGCTGGACAGTGAGGCTGCCTGCCAAGGCTACACCATCTACTGATCCATCCTCAGGTTTCTGAGAGAGCAGGTCAGGGAGTGGGTCACTCTCTTCCTCCTGTCCCTCATCTGTAGCCATGAGCAAGCCCATGTCTGTGTATATATTGAGAGGGTAGCTGTTCCTAAAGACAGGAAAGAGATGGCTGTGTGTGCTCTAGGTATGGTCGGGTTGAAATGCGTGTGGGGAATTTCTCCTTTAGTATATAGTGCTCTCACACACCCTTTCGAGTGTCCTGCTTCATCATGGGGCGTTGCTCCTCGTGGGGGTGGCGCTGCAGTCCCCCACGGGCCCCGCAAGAGGGCTCTTTGTCGGAGATCTTTTGTTGGAGACGCCGCAGTTGTGCATGGGGGTGTGTGGGCCTATCTAGAGGAAAGTGGGTGGTGCGTTAAAAATACTAAATAGAGTCCAAGACCTTTATTCACGGCTCTAACTAGTAAAGGTTAAAAATAATAATCCTGGAGCTCCTCTTTGAAACAAAGATATTGAGGGCAGATGTAAAATTAACTGCTGCTCTCAGGATGGTGAGTGGAAGTCCTACTAATTTGGGGTCAACATGTTTCGCGCTTCAGAGTAGGTCCATAAGGGATCCAATAGCGCTTCGTCAGGACCAAGTATAAAGTGAGTGAAACAAATGTGAGTTCTTGAGACAGGTTCCAGTAAGGTGCAGTGCTGTGAACCTATGGTACCTTAATAGTAAGGGGATACAGCGTCCTCGCGCTGATAGGTACTCCTTCTTTTTGGAAACCTAAATCCAACCTGGTAAGGTAAAAACAAGAGAAACACACACATGGACAATTAAAAAAGGGGGGGGAAGAGAAGAAAGAAACACGGCATCTATTGTAATCATTATTCATTACATGTTGTAATTATACTGCAAATTAACAAAATAAGTGTTCATTCAAATCAAGCATGCTTCAGTAGTTCACATGCAAGTAGAATGACCTAATGCCGAAAAGTGTGAATCCCGGTGCAAAAGACCGCTATGGAAGGGTGCATGTTATGTTTTGTTTAGCCAATCTACAGTGATCATGTGCCATACAAAAACATCCCCATAAGCGGCCAGCAGCCTGTGTAAAAACAACTCTGCGACAACACCGTGTGGATATTTCAGTTGCTATCGTGGTTGGAGGAAGGAAAGTACAACTCTCTAATGGAACATCTCGTGTGCACAATGATAATCATGACAACATATTTAGCCTACCCTTAGAGTATAGGGAATGGGCTCCTTCAGCATCTCGGAGATGGCAGAAAGAGAAACTAATAAAGGGAGATGTAATATAAGTATACCGAGGTAACTGGTACCAGTCAGTTAAAAAAGAGAGAGAGCGCGCTCACCTCTTCGTAGCGAGTAGATACTCACGAGTGCTCGTTCGCCCAGGGTGTGAAAACCTACCCCTCCTCCGTGCAGCGCCGGGATTGATGAGGGAGGGTGAGAGGAAGTGCCTTTTAAGTGTATTCCTCATAGACGCTGAATTAGAGATTGGGGCGGTTCTTTGACGTCGGAAGATGACGTGGTGACGTTACGTGTATTGTTGCCAAGGTAATCTCGGAGGTTCTTGGACGCCGAAAAATGACGTGGCGACATTACGTGTGTTATTGCCATGGCAATCACGGGAGTGTGTGACGCGGTAATGTTAAAGCATTCGTAGATATTTTGTCTCATGTTGACAAAGAACCTTCAATAAAGTTATCGAAATGCTGACATGATGAGGAAATGGTGAGACGAAATGTCTCATGAGTGTTCTTCCTCATTGGCGCTGAAGTAATGTTAGTGGTGATTAAATAACGCCGGGGGATGGCGCGGTGACGTTGTGTGTATTGTGCTCATGGAAAACCGGGTAAAATGACGTGGTAGTTTCTACGCATATGTATGTATCTAGTTTAATATTGTTTGCGGACCTTACTTAAGGTTAAGGGGAAGCGGCGGCCATGTTAAAAAGGTAGTCTCGCATCAGGATCAAAGTGTCTGCAGATGGTGTCTACACAAAAGGGCACGCTAGGTGTAAAGGCGGGCAGAGAGGTGAATAGTGTTCACATACGGGAGATTATCCGTAATCCTGTGTCATATGCTTGGTCTAATTTGAAAAATCTTGGGACATTGTGGTTATATTACAGCACGTATGGTTTAATCTTGCTAGTTTCTTGTAGATTAATGAGTGGAGTGCATATCGTGCTCATGCAAAAGACGGTAGAAAAGAAATTCACGTGTTCTAGGGGAATCACAAGTAGGAATGTGGTATCATTTTTGCAGAGCTACCATCTGATTATCATCTATAAGCTCAAATTGGATGTCAAATCGGGTGTCAGGTTAACTCAACCCACGGGATTTCGTCATTTAGGCCCATGGTGTCGCATCTCAATCTGTGGACACATCGTTGTTCTTGTTTGAACAAAGTGCGTTTGGTCCAGTGGGGATTGGATACAATGATAGTCCATCTTAGACTATTCGCTGTGTGTCCTTGTTCCGCAAAGTGTGTCAATAGTTTGGTGTTGGTTTTTCCTCGTCTTATAGTGCTTTTATGCTCCCCCATGCGTATTTTGACTGCTCTTGTGGTCATGCCCACATACCTCTTATTACATGGGCAGACTATTGTGTAAACACAGTTGGTCGTATTACAGTTCGTGTGTCTGGTTTGGCGCCAAGGTGTTATTAAGCCCAAATTGATTTGTTTAGAAATCGTGGTTTCTGCACAAGTTGAGCAGGAGCCGCAAGGGTAATGGCCTACTACTGGTGGTAAGGACCATAGTGTTGGTTGATGTATGGGTTGTGGTTTTGGTCTAGTGTGTACAAGGTGATCTCTTAAATTCTGCGTGCGTTTAAATAATGCAAAGAGTGGTGGCGGGCCTGGTTCAAAGGAACCTGAATTCAATATTGTCCAGTGTTTTTTGATCACCTTCTGTATACTGTTGGAGCTGGGAGTGAATGTGGTGACACATGTAATGGTGTCTAATTCAGATTTCTCTTTTATTTCAAGGAGAGCTGCCCTGTGGCTGTTTCTGGCTCTCTTGTGAGCTTGACGAATAATGTTATTGGGGTAATGTCGTTTTTCCAGATTGTGCCTGAGTAGATTAGACTGTATCTCAAACTCCTTGACAGTGTCGCAATTCCTCCGGAGACGAAGGAATTGGCCTACTGGAAGATTGTTTTTGAGTGCCCTGGGGTGGTGGCTGTCGTTGACCAGGAGATTATTCCTGTCTGTCGGTTTTTTGTAATTTGTGGTGTGTAGACAACCATTGTCCAATGAGATGAGAAGGTCCAAAAAGGGGATTTCATGTCGAGATCTTGTGCTTGTGAACTTTAGATATGGGTTTAGAGAGTTGACCCAATCGCAGAATGAGATACATTGTTCTTCATTCCCTTGCCAAAATAAGACCACATCGTCAATGTAACGATGCCATAGTAGAATGTGTTCATTAAAGGGGTTGTTTACTCCTAGAATGTGTCGTTCTTCAAAATGGGCCATGTAGAGGCATGCCAGACTCGGTGCGAATGTGCTTCCCATGCTCGTGCCTTGTATTTGATGGAATAGCTGTGACTTGAAGGCAAAGAAATTTTCTTTGAGAGCAAGGGAAGCACAGTCGCAGATAAATGAGATAGGTGTTATGAAGGGCCATGGTTCGATGTTCCGGAGGGTATTCTCTAGTACTTCCAGTGTGGCGTCCTGCGGTATGTTCGTATAAAGGGCTTCAACGTCCATGGTCACTAGGAAGTCAATTTTCTCTGCATCAGGGAAGAGTTCAATAAGATTGAGAACCTCTGTAGTGTCTCTGAGATAGGTAGGAGTTTGACTCACTAAGGGGCGTAGATAGAAATTGCAGAACTTGCTTAACGGTTCTAGTACGGAATTGATGCCAGAGACAATCGGACGGCCTGGTGGGGGGGTGACCCCCTTATGGATTTTCGGTAGTGTGTAAAAGTAAGGGGTTCGAGGATCTTCTGTCGTGAGGAAATTAGCTTCCTGTTGTGAGATCCAGCCTTCAGCTGATGCTTCGTTGATCATGCTCTTGATCCGAGTCGAAAGGCGTTTGGTGGGATCCTCTGTGATTAATTCATAGTATGTAGTATTGGCCAATTGGCGGGTGCATTCTCTGTCATATGCATCCTGGTTCTGAATGACAATGGCCCCGCCTTTGTCTGCTGGTTTGATTGTTATGTCCCGATCTTCGGTGATAGTTCGGAGGATAGTTCTTTCTTCTTTTGATAGATTGTTGGAAGGTCGCTTCTGATTCAAAGCTCCTACATCTTTGAGGACGGCTTGCTCATATGTAAGGACCTCATGTGGTGTCATTGCTGCTGTAGGGGTAAACTTCGAAGGTTTCTTCAGCCCCGTCTCAGTAGGGGGATTGTCAGGTTTTCCTTGGAAGAAGGCCTTCAGTCTGACTTTCCGAAAGAACTGGTGAAGTTCTTGGTGTAACCTAAAGGGATCTTCTTTGGGTGTGGGGACAAATCCCAAACCTTTTTCAAGGAGTATGGTTTCACTTTCTGTGAGTAGCCTAGTTGAAAGGTTCACCTCTAGGGTCTCTGGCCTCTCGCCTGGCTCCGTAGCGTCATTGGTTCCTGATCTTGCCATTGTACCTTCTTGTAACTTCCTCTTGTTCTGCCTCTTCCTTTGCCCCTCCCTCTGTCGTGAAAAGGGGGGTTCGGGAATTGTTGGAAATGAGTCGGTTGGAGATGGTGAGTTGGAGGTACGTGCCACATGGGTGGAGGTCCCATCCATTGTATTGGATAGACAGGTGGTTGAAATGATGGATGAGAGAATTGAGGTGGTGGTGGAGGATTATGGAATAAAGGAGGGCGTATTGGTTGTTGTGTCCCTCTGGCGTGCGGTGTGTACCGTTGCCCTTCATAACTTGAATCGCTCCCAAATTATCCTGTTCTGCTAGATCTGTTGCTACTCCCTTCATCAGAAGTTGTGTCATAATTTTGAAATACATAATCTTCTTTAGTGTAAGGGTACACCTTCTCTTTATTGAAACGTTTTAAGTCTTTTTGTAATTTTGTGATCTTCTGCTTAGTGAGAAAGTCTTTATGTTCATTCATTTCTTCATTAATTTCGGCTAATCTCGACTTAAATGAAGTAATAGAGATCCCTGATTTTAAGCCGTTCTCAGCTAAGGTAATCTGAATAAGAAGTTCATCCGAGAGACGCTTGGCCGTGTTAATAATTAACACGAGCCAGTCTCGTGTGCACTTCCATGCAATCTGTGACCATTCTGTACGAAATGTCAAGTCTTCTAAGAAAATCCTCGGAGGTATGGTAACCAAGAGACTGTTGGGTGCTACGTTAGCCCTAAGGTATTCGGTCATCATCAACCCATGCAGGGCTGTCTTAATTTGTAGTTTCCTCAGTGATAATAGGGATTTCCAATCGTCTGCTTTACTGCCTGTTGCTGCGCTGCCATCTTCTCCTAAGAGTGAAGGTGCACAGAGAATTTCTGCTTTAGTTTCGTCATCGAAACTGAGACCAACGGTGTCCATTGTAAGTATTGGTATGTGGAGTTGATGAAGACTCTCAGTGTGGTTAGAATAAGGAGAGATCTGTTATGTTAGTGCAGTTTGAGGAAAAGGGGAAAGATAGAGGGACTGGTCCCACGGCTAACTGCCATTCGTTAAATCATAATACATAAAGAATGGGGGACCGGGAGCATGATTAGAGATAGGTCCAGTACCCGTGCTCCCTCAGAATCACGTGTATATAATGAGAGGGTAGCTGTTCCTAAAGACAGGAAAGAGATGGCTGTGTGTGCTCTAGGTATGGTCAGGTTGAAATGCGTGTGGGGAATTTCTCCTTTAGCATATAGTGCCCTCACACACCCTTTCAAGCCCATGTCTGCCCTGTCAACATATGATTTTAGTCTGTTGACATGAATTACCCTGTGGGGACTCCTAGGGGTTCCAAGGTCTACCAAGTAGGTGACCTCCCCTTTCTGTTCAACAATTGTATGTGGGCCACTTCATTTGTCCTGGAGGGCTGCTGGGGCCACAGGCTCCAACACTCACACTTTCTGCCCTGGCTGGTAAACAGTCCGCACAGCCTTTTGGTCTTGCCAGGCCTTTTGTAATTCCTGACTAGCCTCAAGGTTTTTAGTTGCCTTTTTCATGTACTCAGCTATCCTGGAGCGGAGACCAAGTACATAGTCCACTATGTCCTATTTAGGGGGTTTGAGAGGTAACTCCCATCCCTCCTTCACCAGACATAAAGGACCCCTAAAAGGATGGCCAAAAAAAAGTTCAAAAGGGCTGTAACCAATCCCCTTTTGTGGCATATCCCTGTAGGCAAACAAAGGCAGGGCAAAAGGATGTCCCATCTGCGCCTAAGCTTTTCTGGGAGACCTTTGATCATGCCCTTTAAGGTTTTGTTGAATCTCTCAACTAAACCATTGCATTGTGGGTGATAGGGTGTGGCGAATTTGTAATTCACTCCACACTCCTTCCACATTGCAGTCAAGTAACCTGACATGAAGTTTGCACCCCTGTCAGATACTACCTCCTTAGGAAAACCCACTCTTGAGAACACACCCAGAGGGCCCTTGCCACCACCGGTGCTGTAGTGTTCCTAAGTGGGATAGCTTCTGGGTACCTAGTGGCATGGCCCACCACCACCAGGATAAATCTGTGCTCAGATGCTGTTTGAGGATCCATGGGACCAACAATGTCAATCTCAACCTTCTCAAAGGGAACCCCCACCACAGGGAGTGGTATCGGGGGGGGCCTTTGTGGTTCCACCTGCCTTGCCACTGGCCTGGCAGGTCACACAGGAGCGACAAAACTCCTTTGTGTCTTCAGACATGTGTGGGGCCAATGAAAGCGAGGGACAAGTCTCTCCCAAGTCTTGTTTTGGCCCAAGTGTCCTGATAAGAGAATATCATTGGCTAGTGTCAATTGGAAGCTCCTAATCTTCAGAGGTATTACCAGCTTGGGGTCTCTACACTCTGAATAAAGGAGTCCATCAACCCAATAGAATTTATGGGTACCACTAGCATTCCCAGCAGCCTTATCAAAAGCTTGCTTTCTGAGGAGTTCAAGAGAGGGGCAGGTTTTCTGCTCCTGGCTCAGATCTGACCTGGAAGGGCCCCCTGTCCCCAAGAACTCAACCTGGTCAGGTTCAAGCTCCTCTGGGACAGTTCCTTCTTCAGGCTCAAGATCATCTCCCTCAGGAGGCTGATCTGTATTCTGAGTCATGGGGGAAGGCACTGCCTTAACCCTACTGCTCCTCCTCTTGGGATGCACCTGGTCCATTCTTCCAGAATCTAGGGCCTGTCCAGTGTTAGACATTTTGGCCTGTGACCTAGTCACAGCAAAGACATGAGCAGGGATCCCTAGCATTTCTGCATGTGTCCTGAGCTCCACTTCAGCCCAGGCTGAAGTTTCCAGATCATTGCCAAGCTAGCTTTCGACTGGTAGGTCTGCACTAACTACAACCTTCTGAAGGCCAGTTACCCCTCCCCAGGAGAAGTTAAAAACTGCCAGAGAATGGTCTGTTCTGACATTGCTAGCATTGGTCACTTGGTACATTTCACAAAGTATAATCTGCCCAGGATTCACAAGATCTTTTGTCACAATTGTGACACTTTCTCCTGTGTCCCTGAATGCCCAAGCCTCTTTTCCATTTATCAAAGGCTGCTGTCTGTATTGGCCCAAGTTGCTGGGACTCACAAAGGTGGGCATGTTCCATCACAGATAAGGACAGCCTTAGTTGGAACTCTGACTAGGCCAGAGTCCATCTTCGAACCCAGGGTTAACCCTACTACACCCTTGTTCTGTGGTGTACCTAAGATACTAGGAATCAGTTTAGAGAGGAAGCAGCTAGGCTGGGGTCCTGAATAGCAGGGCCCCAGCTCGACTAAGGTCGAAAAACAGTGAAACATCAGCAAAAGGTGGGCATAACCATAAGAGGCAGATCCTACTCTCCTACAGAGGGGTGCAGAAAGAAGCAAGAGGGGTATAGAAAGAAGCAACAGAGGTGCAAAAAGAAGCAAGAGAAGTGATGAAAGAGACACGAGAGTTGCAGAAACAGGCAAAAAAAGTGAAGAAAGAAGCAAGAGAGGTGCAGAAACAGGCAAGTAAGGCACAGAAAGAGGCCAGAGGGGTACAGAAAGAGAAGTACAGAATGAGGGAAGAGATGTGCAGAAAGAGGAAACAGGGGTACAGAAAGAGGCAAGAGGTGTGCAGAAAGAAGCAGCAGAGGTGCAGAAAAAGGCAGGAGAAGTACAGAAAGAGGCAAGAGGGGTGCAGAAACAGGCAGGAGAGGTGCAGAAATAGAGAACAGGAGGGCAGAAAGAAGCAACACAGGTGCAGAAAGAGGCAAGAGAAGTGCAGAAACAGGCAGGAATGGTGCAGAAAGATGCAAGAGAAGAGCAGAAAGAGGTAAGAGAGGTGCAGAAAGAAGGAATTGGGTGCAGAAGTAGTCAAGGGGGTACAGAAAGAAGCAAGATAAGTGCAGAAAAAAGCAAAAGGGGTGCAGAAAGAGGCAAGAGTAGTGCACAAAGAAGCAACAGAGGTGCACAAGTAGGCAAGAGAACTGCAGAAAGAGGCAACAAAGTTGATGGAGCGTGCAGAAAGATTTAGCAGTGGTGCAGACAGAGGCAAGAGAGGTGCAGAAATAGGGAAGAGGGATGCAGAAAGAGGTAAGAGGGTGTAGAAATTTACAATAAAGGTGCCAAAAGAAGCAAGAGGAGTGCAGAAAGTACCAACAGAAGTGCAGAAAGAAGCAACAGAGGTGCAGAAAGAGTCGAGAGAGGTGCAGAAAGAGGAAAAAGAGGTGCAAAAACAGTCAAGAGAGGTGCAGAAAGAAGGAACAGGGGTGCAGAAACAGGCAAAAGAGGTGCAGAAAGGGGGAGGGGGTGCAGGAAGAGGGGTGCAGAAAGAAACAACAGAGGTGCAGAAAGAAGCAAGAGAAGTGATGAAAGAGACAAGAGAGTTGCAGAAACAGGCAAAAGAAGTGCAAAAACAGGGAATAGGGGTGCAAAAAGAGGCAAGAGAAGTCATGAAACAGACTAGAGAGTTGCAGAAAGAGGCAAAAGAGGTGCAGAAAGAGGCAAGTGAGATGCAGAAAGAGGCAAGACAGGTGCAGAAAGAGGTAAAAGAGGTACAGAAAGAGACAAGTGAGGCACAGCAAGAGGCAGGAGGGATGCAGAAAGAGAGAAGAAAAGTGCAGGAAGAGGGAAGAGATGAGCCAAAAGAGGGCACAGGGGTACAGAAAGAGGCAGAGGGGTGCAGAAAGAAACAATAGAGGTGTAGAAAGAGGCAAGAGAAGTATAGAAAGAGGCAAGAGAGGTGCAGAAACAGGCAGGAGAGGTACACAGAGAGGGAACAGGGGTGCAGAAAGAAGCAACACAGGTGCAGAAAGAGGCAAGAGAAGTGCAGAAGAAGGCAAGAGAGGTGTAGGAACAGGCAGGAAAGGTACAGAAAGAGGGAACAGGGGTGCAGAAAGAGGCAAGAGAGGTATAGAAAGACAGAAGAGGGGTGCAGAATGAGGCAAGAGGGTACAGAAAAAAGCAACAGAGGTGCAGAAAGAAGCAAGAGAAGTGATGAAAGAGACAAGAGAGTTGCAGAAACAGGCAAAAGAAGTACAGAAAGAGGCAAGAGAAGTGCTGAAGAAGCAACAGAGGTACAGAAAGAAGCAAGAGAAGTGATGAAATAGACAAGAGAGTTGCAGAAAGAAACAAGAAAAGTGCAGAAAAAAGGAAGAGAAGTGCATAAAGAGGCAAGTGAGATGCAGAAAGAGGCAAGAGAGGTGCAGAAACAGGCAGGAGTGGTCCAGAAAGAGGCAAGAGAAGAACAGAAAGAGGTAAGAGAGGTGCAGAAAGAGGGAATTGGGTGCAGAAAGAGGGAAGGGGGTGCGGAAAGAGGCAAGGGGGTACAGGAATAAGCAAGAGAGGTACAGAAAGAAGCAAGATAAGTGCAGAAAGAAGTAAAATGGGTACAGAAAGAGGCAAGAGGGGTGCAGAAAGAGGCACGAGTAGTACACAAAGAAGCAACAGAGGTGCACAAGGAGGCAAGAGAACTGCAGAAAGAGGCAACAAAGTTGCACAAACAAGCAAACAACGTGCAGAAAGATCAAACAGTGGTGCAGACAGAGGCAAGAGAGGTGCAGAAATAGGGAAGAAGGGTGAAGAAAGAGGTAAGAAGGGTGCATAAATTTGCAATAAAGGTGCCAAAAGAAACAATAGGAGCGCAGAAAGTACCAACAGAAGTGCAGAAAGAAGCAGCAGAGATGCAGAAAGAGTCAAGAGAGGTGCAGAAAGAGGCAAGTGAGGTATGCAAACAGTCAGGAGAGGTGCATAAAGATGGAACAGGGGTGCAGAAACAGGCAAGAGAGTTGCAGAAAGAGGGGAGGGGGTGCAGGAAGAGAGAGGGAAGAGGGGTGCAGAAAGAAGCAGCAGAGGTGCAGAAAGAAGCAAGAGAAGTGATGTAGGAGACAAGAGAGTTGCAGAAACAGGCAAATGAAGTGCAAAAACAGGGAATAGGGGTGCAGAAACAGGCAAGAGAGGTGCAGAAAGAGGGAAAATGGGTACAGAAAAAGGCAAGATGGGTGCAGAAAGAAGCAACAGAGGTGCAGAAAGAAGCAAGAGAAGTAATGAAACTGACAAGAGAGTTGCAGAAAGAGGCAAGAGAGGTACAGAAAGAGGCCAGTGAGATGCAGAAAGAGGCAAGACAGGTGCAGAAAGAGGCTAACAAGGTGCAGAAAGAGGCAAGTGAGGCACAGAAAGAGGCAAGAGGGATGCAGAAAGAGGGAAGAGAAGTGCAGAAAGAGGGAAGCGATGAGCTGAAAGAGGGAACAGGCATACAGTAAGAGGCAAGAGGGGTGCAGAAAGAAGCAATAGAGGTGTAGAAAGATGCAAGAGAAGTATAGAAAGAGGCAAGAGAGGTGCAGAAACAGGCAGGAGAGGTGCAGAAAGAGGGAACAGGGGTGCAGGAAGAAGCAACACAGGTGCAGTAAGAGGCGAGAGAAGTGCAGAAGGAGGCAAGAGTGGTGTAGGAACAGGCAGGAGAGGTGCAGAAAGAGGGAACAGGGGTGCAGAAAGAGGCAAGAGGGGTACAGAAAGAAGCAACAGAGGTACAGAAAGAAGGAAGAGAAGTGATGAAAGAAACAAGAGAGTTGCAAAAACAGGCAAAAGAACTGCAGAAAGAGGCAAGAGAAGTGCTGAAGAAGCAACAGAGGTGCAGAAAGAAGCAAGAGAATTGCTGAAGAAGCAACAGAGGTGCAGAAAGAAGCAATTGAATTGATGAAACAGACAAGAGAGTTGCAGAAAGAAAGAAGAAAAAAGGAAGAGAAGTGCAGAAAGAGGCAAGTGAGATACAGAAAGAGACAACACAGGTGCAGAAAAAGGAAAGAGAGGTGCAGAAAGAAGTAAGTAAGGCACAGAAAGATGCAAGAAAGGTGCTGAAAGAGGGAAGAGAAGTACAGAAAGAGGGAAGAGATGTGCAGAAAGAGGGAACAGGGGTACAAAAAAAGGCAAGAGGGATGCAGAAAGAAGGAAGACAGGTGCAGAACGAAGCAAGAGAAGTGCAGAAAGAAGCAACAGAGGTGTAGAAAGAGGGAAGAGACGTGCAGAAAGAGGCAAGAGAAGTACAGAAAGAAGCAACACAGGTGCAGAAAAAGGGAATGGGTGCAGAAAGAGGCACAAGAGGTATAGAAAGACAGAAGAGGGGTGGAGAAAGAGGCAAGAGAAGGGCAGGAAGAGGCAAGATAGGTGCAGAAACAGGCAGGAACGTTGCAGAAAAAGGGAATGGGTACAGAAAGAGGCAAGAGAGGTACAGAAAGACAGAAGAGGGGTAGAGAAAGAGGCAAGAGGGGTGCAGAAAGAAGCTACAGAGGTATAGAAGGAAGCAAGAGAAGTGATGAAACAGACAAGTGAGTTGCAGAAAGAAACAAGAAAGGTGCAGAAAAAAGGAAGAGAAGTGCAGAAAGAGGCAAGTGAGATGCAGAAAGAGGCAAGACAGGTGCAGAAAGAGACAAGAGAGATGCAAACAGGCAAGTGAGGTGCAGAAAGAGGTAAGAGAGTTGCAGAAAGAAGAAATAGAGGTGCAGAAAGAGGCAAGTGAGGTGCCGAAAGATGCAAGAGGGGTGCAGAAAGAGGGAAGAGAAGTGCAGAAATAGGGAAGAGATGTACAGAAATAGGGAACAGGGGTTCGGAAATAAGCAAGAGGGGTGCAGAAAGAAGCAACAGTGGTGCAGAAAAAGGGAAGAGAAGTACAGAAAGAGGCAAGAGAGGTGCAGAAACAGGCAGGAGAGGTGCAGAAAGAGGGAACAGGGGTGAAGGAAGAAGGAAGAAGCAACACAGGTGTAGAAAGAGGAAAGCAGACATTAGAAAAAACCAACAGAGGTACAGAAACAGACAGGAGAGGTGCAGAAAGAGGGAACAGGGGTGCAGAAAGAGGCATGAGTAGTACACAAAGAAGCAACAGAGGTGCACAAGGAGGCAAGAGAACTGCAGAAAGAGGCAACGAAGTTGCACAAATCAGCAAACAACGTGCAGAAAGATCAAACAGTGGTGCAGACAGAGGCAAGAGAGGTGCAGAAATAGGGAAGAAGGGTGCAGAAAGAGGTAAGAAGGGTGCAGAAATTTGCAATAAAGGTGCCAAAAGAAACAAGAGGAGCGCAGAAAGTACCAACAGAAGTGCAGAAAGAAGCAACAGAGGTGCAGAAAGAGTCAAGAGAGGTACAGAAAGAGGCAAGAGAGGTACACAAACAGTCAAGAGAGTTGCAGAAAGATGGAACAGGGGTGCAGAAACAGGCAAGAGAGTTGCAGAGAAGGTAGAGAGAGGGAAGAGGGTGCAGAAAGAAGCAACATAGGTGCAGAAAGAAGCAAGAGAAGCGATGTAAGAGACAAGAGAGTTGCAGAAACAGGCAAATGAAGTGCAGAAGCAGGGAATGGGGTGCAGAAACAGGCAAGAGAGGTACAAAAAGAGGGTAAAGGGGTGCAGAAAGAGGCAAGATGGGTGCAGAAAGAAGCAAGAGAAGTAATGAAACTGACAATAGAGTTGCAGAAAGAGGCAAAAGAAGTGCAAAAAGAGGCAAGAGAGGTGCAGAAAGAGGCAAACGAGATGCAAAAAGAGGCAAGACAGGTGCAGAAAGAGGCAAGTGAGGAACAGAAAGAGGCAAGAGGGATGCAGAAAGAGGGAAGAGAAGTGCAGAAAGAGGGAAGAGATGAGCTGAAAGAGGGAACAGGCATACAGTAAGAGGCAAGAGGGGTGCAGAAAGAAGCAATAGAGGTGTAGAAAGATGCAAGAGAAGTATAGAAAGAGGCAAGAGAGGTGCAGATACAGGCAGGAGAGGTAAACAAAGAGGGAACAGGGGTGCAGAAAGAAGCAACACAGGTGCAGTAAGAGGCAAGAGAAGTGCAGAAGGAGGAAAGAGTGGTATAGGAACAGGCAGGAGAGGTGCAGAAAGAGGGAACAGGGGTACAGAAAGAGGCAAGAGAGGTACAGAAAGACAGAAGAGGGATACAGAAAGAGGCAAGAGGAGTACAGAAAGAAGCAACAGAGGTACAGAAAGAAGGAAGAGAAGTGATGAAAGAGACAAGAGAGGTGCAGAAACAGGCAAAAGAAGTGCAGTAAGAGGCAAGAGAAGTGCTGAAGAAGCAACAGAGGTGCAGAAAGAAGCAAAAGAATTGCTGAAGAAGCAACGGATATGCAGAAAGAAGCAAGAGAAGTGATGAAACAGACAAGTAATTTGCAGAAAGAAACCAGAAAGGTGCAGAAAAAAGGAAAATAAGTGCAGAAAGAGGCAAGTGAGATGCATAAAGAGGCAAGACAGATGCAGAAAGAGACAAGAGAGATGCAGAAACAGGCAAGTGAGGTGCAGAAAGAGGTAAGAGAGTTGCAGAAAGAAGAAATAGAGATGCAAAAAGAGGCAAGTGAGGTGCAGAAAGAGGCAAGAGGGGTGCAGAAAGAGGGAAGAGAAGTGCAGAAATAGGGAATAGATGTGCAGAAATAGGGAACAGGGGTTCAGAAACAGACAGGAGAGGTGCAGAAAGAGGGAACAGGGGTGAAGGAAGAAGCAACACAGGTACAAATAGAGGAAATCAGACAGTAGAAAAAAACAACAGAGGTGCAGAAACAGACAGGAGAGGTGCAGAAAGAGGGAACAGGGGTGCAGAAAGAGACAAGAGAGGTACAGAAAGATGCAAGAGAGGTGTAGAAGAAAGATGGAAGAGAGGTGGAGAAAGAAGCAAGAGAGGTGACCTGAGCAAACCATTGGTTTCGAACATTTTGCGAAGATTCGTCAAACGTCACCAAAGATATTGGCAAAAGACAAAATGCTTTTTGAATTGAAACAAGGTTATAACTATATATATATATATATATATATATATATATATATATATATATATATATATATATATATATACATATATATATATATATATGTGGACTTGTTGTTGAATAAAAGCTTTTCTGAAACTGCAGGTTCAGTGACTAAATATCGAGGGGCATAATATAGAATGCCCAAAATATCGACTCCAAAATATAGAAGGACAGAATATAGACTCCCTATCTACAAACAGGTAAGTACTAAAATATCGATTCCAAAATATAGAATGTTAAAATATAGTTAGCTAAAATATCGAATTTTTTAAGTGTATTAAAAATAATATAATAATATAAAAGTAATTAAATATTCAAAACAATTAAATAAAACATACCTAATATATAATATAAAAAAGCTTAAAATTTAAAAATAATAAAAGTAATGTAAAAAACAAGTATAGATTTTGTTGGATAGTGAGAGCATAAAAATTACTATTCCCACTCCAGTGAGTGCAACAGTAGGGAAAATGTTGGATAGCGTAGGGGTAAAAATTACTATTCCCACTCCAAATAGTGCAACAGTAGGGAAAGCGTTGGATAGCGGGAAGGTAAAAATTACTATTCCCACTCCAGAGACTGCAACAGTAGGGAAAGTGTTCGATAGCGGGAAGGGAAAAATTACTATTCCCACTCCAGTGAGTGCAACAGTAGGGAAAGCGTTGGATAGTGTAGGGGTAAAAATTACTATTCCCACTCCAGTGAGTGCCACAGTAGGGAAAACGTTGGATAGCGTAGGGGTAAAGATTACTATTCCCACTCCAAAGAGTGCAACAGTAGGGAAAGCGTTGGATAACGGGAGAGTAAAAATTACTATTCCCACTCCTGAGAGTGCAACAGTAGGGAAAGCGTTGGATAGTGGGAAGGGAAAAATTACTATTCCCACTCCAGTGACTTCAACAGTAGGGAAAGCATTGGATAGCGTAGGGATAAAAATTACTATTCCCACTCCAGCGAGTGCAACAGTAGGGAAAGCGTTGGATAGCGTAGGGGTAAAAATTACTATTCCCACTCTGGTGAGTGCAACAGTAGGGAAAACGTTGGATAGCGTAGGGGTAAAAATTACTATTCCCACTCCAAAGAGTGCAACAGTAGGGAAAGCGTTGGATAGCGGGAGGGAAAAAATTACTATTTCCACTCCAGAGAGTGCAACAGTATGGAAACCGTTGGATAGCGGGAAGGGAAAAATTATTATTCCCACTCCAGTGAGTGCAACAGTAGGGAAAACGTTGGATAGTGTGGGGCTAAAAATTACTATTCCCACTCCAAAAAGTGTAACAGTAGGGAAAGCATTGGATAGCGTGAGGGTAAAAATTACTATTCCCACTTCAGTGAGTGCAACAGTAGGGAAAGCATTGGATTGCGGGAGGGTAAAGATTACTATTCCCACTCCAGTGAGTGCAACAGTAGGGAAAGAGTTGGATAGCAGGAGGGTAAAAAACTACTATTCCCACTCCTGAGAGTGCAACAGTAGGAAAGCAATGATTTAATATTAAAATAAGATTACATTAATTATCAATACCAATAAAAAGTTAATTAAAAATAATTACCAAATAATAAAAACTTAATTACCATAGGGAAAAATTCATTGCCAATTAATAAAAATTAATTACCAATTAATAATTAATTATCAATTAATTATCAATACATATAAATAAAAATTAATATTTACTTTATTACAATTAATTTACTTCCCGCCCAATTGCCCTATAAATCCACAACCCACTCCCAAAAATAAAAAATACAATTAACATTATCAATTAATCAATTAATAAAAATTAATTAGCAATTATTAAAAATTAATTACCAATTCATACAAATTAATTACCAATTAATACAAATTAATTACCAATTAATAATTACTTATCAATTAATTATCAATACACATAAATAAATAAAAATATATTTACTTTATTACAATTAAATTACTTCCCAGCCAATTCCCCTATAAACCCACAACCCGCTCCTAATAATAAAAAATACAATTAACATAATTATCAATTAATCAATTAATATAAATTAATTAGAAATCAATAAAAATTAATTAACAATTAATAATTAGTTATAAATCAATTAATTATCAAAACATATAAATACAATTAATATTTAATTTACCACAATTAAATTACTTCCCACCCTATTCCCCTATAAACCCACAACCCGCTACTAATTACGCAAAAATTAAACTACATAACATTCATTAGTTTAAAAAAACTTAAACATACATTACAAAAATAATACATAATTTTAACACATATACTACCATACATAACACTAAAAAAAATCGATATTATAGAATCTATATTTTTAAATTCGATATTATGGAAATCTATATTTTTTAATTCTATATTACGGAAATTGATATTTCATACCCCAATTTCGATATTCTGTCCTATCTATATTTTGATAATTCGATATTCTGTCCTATCTATATTTTAGAGTCAATATTCTCTCCTGTCTATATTTTGGATTCTATATTTTGGTCGTTCACCCTGATTGCACACTGAAGGCAGTGTGTGTGTCTTATGGATATGGCACTGCGGTGGTGCCAAAGCAAAACCAAAGGAAATGATGGACGGAGTGTTGAACATTGCAAGCACTCACCCCCAGTCAACTGATCTGGGTTTAATCCATCACCGTTCTTTAGCCCACTCTGCCACCCCAGTTCAGACATGGCCATATGCAAATCAGTCTGACCCTGTGCCTCATGGGAACAGTCCAGCCCGAACTGCCAAGCCATGTCTTCCCTGGACCGGAAACAAGCTTCCTAGGACCGGTTTCTGGCATTTCAGCCGTCTTCAGCCAGGCTTGCTTGAATCCAGTGGCAAAGTGAGCAAGGGACTCACGTCTGAGCATACCCTGCCAACTTATGGCGAACAAAGCAAAACCAAAGGAAATGATGGACGGAGTGTTGAACATTGCAAGCACTCACCCCCAGTCAACTGATCTGGGTTTAATTCATCACCGTTCTTTAGCCCATTCTGCCACCCCAGTTCAGACATGGCCATATGCAAATCAGTCTGACCCTGTGCCTCATGGGAACAGTCCAGCCCGAACTGCCAAACCATGTCTTCCCTGGACCGGAAACAAGCTTCCTAGGACCGGTTTCTGGCATTTCAGCCGTCTTCAGCCAGGCTTGCTTGAATCCAGTGGCAAAGTGAGCAAGGGACTCACGTCTGAGCATACCCTGGCAACTTATGGCGAACAAAGCAAAACCAAAGGAAATGATGGACGGAGTGTTGAACATTGCAAGCACTCACCCCCAGTCAACTGATCTGGGTTTAATCCATCACCGTTCTTTAGCCCACTCTGCCACCCCAGTTCAGACATGGCCATATGCAAATCACTCTGACCCTGTGCATCATGGGAACAGTCCAGCCCGAACTGCCAAGCCATGTCTTCCCTGGACCAGAAACAAGCTTCCTAGGACCGGTTTCTGGCATTTCAGCCGTCTTCAGCCAGGCTTGCTTGAATCTAGTGGCAAAGTGAGCAAGGGACTCACGTCTGAGCATACCCTGGCGACTTATGGCGAACAAAGCAAAACCAAAGGAAATGATTGACGGAGTGTTGAACATTGCAAGCACTCACCCCCAGTCAACTGATCTGGGTTTAATCCATCACCGTTCTTTAGCCCACTCTGCCACCCCAGTTCAGACTGCGGTGGTTCCCACAAAACAGGCCCTAGCTCGAGAGGCTGTGGCATTCGATCGGCGCTGCATATCATGTGGAATTATTTGAAAGGGATGCCTGCCAGGGGTAAAAGGATGCTGAAGGGGATATTTCAAGGAAGGGCCACTGTTTCGGAGGCCCGCCTGGTATTTTGGGAGATATTTGGGAACCACCAGAGTTCGTAAGGTCATTGGAATCCTGCACATACCAGTTATCTGTATTTGGAAACAAGCATTGTGTCCAGGAAAATAAACTGTAAATGCGCAACACTACGGAACGGTGGTATGTGATTAGGGACGACATAGACAATATGATAATCCCTAAATGGAATTGGTTTCTTTGAGGCTGGAGGATAATGTCTAAAGTAATGTAGCCCCAAATAATATAGGAGGTGTTCCTTTTAAAAATCTTGGAAAACGTGGGGACTAAGTGGAAAAAACATTGTCAGTTGCCATGCATTTTGGACATTTTAGTCTTTAAACAATACGAATATCAAAAACCACACAAAGTCCTTCCCCGCTGTTGATGATTAGTGTTTAAATACCTGAAAAAACCAACTGCTCCAAAATTTGCAAATGATTAAGACCTGCTTCTAGGTTGAAATGCGTCATGCTGTGCTAAGTGGACCTGTTGCTGAATAAAAGCTTTTCTGAAATTAAACTGGATGGAGGGCCTGATTTCACACTGAAGGCAGTGTGTTTCTTATGGATATGTTAATGCGGTGGCGCCCACAGAACAGGCCCCAGCTCGAGAAGCTGTGGCATCTGATCGGCACCGCATATCATGTGGAAATATATATATATAAAAATAAGTAAATGGTTTATAATGGAGTAGGGAAAAAATGAAATGAAGGAAAAAACCGAAAATAACAAAGAAATAAGAGATGATAGTATTATATATTAATCATGTGAGCTCAAATGTATTGGGACTCCTCTTATTGTGATGAAGTTAATCAACAATGGTGGAGAGATTTGACCAAGAGAAAATACAACAAACGAGATGTATCACTCTAATGGTCACAAGGGTCAAGGACATGGAAAAAAGGACATACAAAATAAACAACACAATGTCGAACCCACAGTGACCCAGTAGAAGACAAATCGCCGAAACTCGTCAGTCTTATTTATTGAATTGAAGGACTATGGAATGCCTTTTGTTTATGCCAAAGAAAATATGAACTGAAAAACTGAGCTGAACAGTGGATTGCTGTCTGTTTGAATGTGCCGCCAGATCGGATGTTCACGAGGACGAACACCGAAGGAGCCATTTATATATATATATATATATATATAGATATATATATATATATATATATATATATATATATTTTACCTACTGGCAGATGCCAGTAGGTAGTTATAGTTAGGACCTATTATCCATAGGAAATCTGCAACATTCTATTTGGAATAACTTTGGCGCCGATTGACGAATCTTCGCGAACTTTTCAAAACCGGTGGGGTGCTCCGGTCCGCACCTATCCTGAAAGTCTTAGGGTGATTTGTCAAGGGGGGGCGAGAAAAAAGGGGATCCCAAAACGTGTTTTCCCCATGCAATTTTCCATAGGAACCTTTAATCGCAGCTACAGCCCGAACTGCTGAACGGAATTACACCAAATTTGGCAAAAAGGTAGCCCTTGGTTCAGAGTCGTGCCTTTTGGTTAAATGGTGTAAATCCGTTCAGTAATTCCTGAGAAGATCAAAAGTAAAATCACATATATATCTGGGCGGAGCCTAACCACACATCGCATCGTGAGATCTGATTGGCTGTCAGCACTTCATCCAAGAAGTGTTGGCAGCCATCTTGGGACCAATATACATGATAGCACCTCATTAATAAGCATTACAGTTAATAGAAGGTTTTAAGACTTTAGTTACATTATAAATCATTTGTTGATGGAACCATACTCATTTTAGGAATAGTGGTGTGCTCTAAGGTGATTTTACCATGTGAAAAAGCCTTCTTCTGGGATATCATGAATCATGTTTGAGAGAAAACTATTTTCTCATGCTTTTCGCACAGACGTTTGGAAGGTGATCTATAAGCTAAACTGAGAGCATATTTTCTGTAAATTCACATTATCTTTCTCGGTCATGTGAGAATGAAGTCTGACATTCTCAGTAAAACATGTACATCCAACAACGGCAGAGACTGTCAGTTGATTACTTTGTGTTCTACTGCAGTTTCCCAGAGTGTTCTAAAGAACAACTAGAGCGCTAACAGTCCTACTTATGACAAACGTATTGCACACCTGAAGCCATCTTGATTGGAATAAAGTTTTAACTCTTAAAACATTTAATTTAAGAAAGAACAAAATGAGGGGGTTCATTTTGCCATAGAAAGTATGATTAGTGCTGCAGAAAGAAAAATTAGGGCACATTTTGACTTCTCAAATCCTCTTCTATTTCATTAAAAAATTCTGACATGAAGACTGAAATATGCACTTTGAATACCAGCAGCAGACTTCCCTGGTGAGCAGTAGCTTTACTACAGTGATCTAATGAGCAACTAGAGGGCTAACATTCAGAATTTATGGCAAATGTGTGACACATCTGAATGCCTTATTTTCTACTGAGGAGACTGCAGTAAATGAGGAAATTAGGAAACTTCATAACAAATAAGTCTCCCAAGATGGCCACCAGAGACAAAAGAGCCCAAATGTAGCAAAAATATCACCCAGATGTAGCCCAAGTATAGCCCAATGACAGAATGTCCCAGAGTGGTCTTAAGAACAACTAGAGCGCTTACAGAATAAACTGGTAACACTTAAAACATTTAATTTAAAAAGGAACACAATGAGGGGGTTCATTTTGCCATAGAAATTAGGATTAGTGCTGAAGAAAGAAAAATTAGGGCACATTTTGAGTGACTTCTCAAATCCTCTTCTATTTCATTAAAATATTCTGACATGCAGACTGAAACATGCACTTTTAATACCAGCAGCAGACTTCCGTTGTGAGCAGTAGCTTTACTACAGTGATCTAATGAGCAACTAGAGTGCTAACATTCAGAATTTATGGCAAATGTGTGACCTATCTGAATACCTTCTTGATGGAATCAAAGTAAAACTAAAAGCATTTCCTACTGAGGAGACTGCCGTAAATGAGGAAATTAGGAAACTTCATAACAAATAAATCTCCCAAGATGGCCACCAGAGACAAAAGAGCCCAAATGCAGCACAAATATCACCCACATGTAGCCCACATGTAGCCCAATGACAGAAGTGTGCAAAACACTTTTTATTTTTTGTGTTTTTGCAGTTTTATATAGTGCAGACTTGTCAGGTATTGTAGTGCTTTACATGAGCATTGGCTACATCACACAAGAACAAATTCATTTTGGTTGTAGACATGGGGAGATTAAGTGATTTGAACAGAATCACAGAATGTCAAGCTGAAGTGGAAACTCCAACCTGGTTCCCCAGTTGCAAAGTCTGCAGCTCTGGAAGTAACACCACATCCTCTCCCCTATGTGCAACATTTAATCAAGTGGTCAACTGGATAAAAAAACATAAAGATAACAAGTAATTTAAAAGTGCTTTGTCGCTATTTGAAAACTCAGAAAATGTGTCCTCAGTTTAGTTTTTTAGGGCACTAACCATAATTTTGATGCAAATAAGACCCTCTCATATATGTAATTTCTTAAAGGAAATTCTCTAGGTATTACAATTTTGATTACATCAAGATGACATCAGTCGTTCCACACTTTTGTAATAAATATAGAATGTTAGCAATCTAGTTGTTCATTAGGATACTGTTGAGAGGCAGAGGCTAGGGGCACGGACTCTGAAAATTTAAGGCAGCTAGGAGGGTGCAGAGGCAACAATTTGACCACACTGGGCAGGCAGGAAGGGCAGTGGCAGCACAACAGACTATGGAGGGCAGTGGAAAGGGGGGCAGGGGCAACAAACCAACAATACAGGACTGGCAAGAGAGGCTGCGGCAATATAATAGACCATTGTGGGCAGAAAGAAGAGACAGTGGTAGTACAACCATACATGCCAACAGACCCGATTCAGCCAGGAAACGTCCAATGTTTTTAAGCTCAAATGGGCTTTATTTGATCTGTCTCCTTTCTACAATCTCCTATTTTTTATTGTAAGTCAATGGGGAAAATCAATACCCCAGTTGTTTTTCAAAATCTCCCTCTTACCAAGTTAAAAATGTTAGCAAGTATGGTACATTGGATCATGGAAGGCAGGAGGAATTGGGGTAGGGACATGGACCTGGATAACAGAGGACAGGAGGGACATGGAGAGGTGCACCAAACTGACCCTACAGGGCAGGCATCAGGGTTTGCAGCAGCACAATACACCACACAGGGCATGCGGGACGGGAGTGCAGCACAACAATCCATAGAAAGCAATAGGGAGGGGACATGACCATGCACATGGACAACAGAGAACAGAGGGGGAAAGAGGCAATGGTAGCTAGCTGACCATAATGGACAGACAGGAGAGAAAGCTGCAGCATAACAGACCATAAAGGTCAGGAGGGACGGATCAGGGGCATTACAATGGAACAGACAAGTCAGGAGGGAGGGACTAGGGGTCTGTACATGGAAACAGAGGGCTGGGGGCAAGGGGGCAGGGCAGGAGCAACAAGATGACCATGGAGGTCAGGCAGGATGGGCACTAGAAGCAAGACGCACCATGGAGAGCAACAGTGAGACTATGATGGCATACACACAGACCATGGAGGAAAGTTGGGAGGGGGTCAGGGGCAGCTAGCTGACCACACAGGGAAGGTGGGAGGGGCCGTGGCAGTACAGAAGGCCATGCATGGCAAGCGGGATGGTTAGTGGCAGCACAATGGCTATGATGTGCAAAAAGGAGGGTGCAGGGGCATGCACCAAGAACCATGGAGGATAGAAGGGACGGTCAGGACCTGGGCACAGACAAGAGAGTTCAGGGGAAGGCGCCTCACAACAGACCACGCAGGCCAGGCAGGAGGACCAGTTGCAGCACAACAGACCAGGGAGGGCAGAAGGGTGTGGCAGTAAAATGGACCATGGAGGACAGGAGGAAGGGGATAGGGGCATGGAATGTGGACAGGCAGGGTGGAGGTGGCAGGGACAGGTTACAGTCATCTGACAATGCTAGGCAGGTGGGAGGGGAGTGGCAGCTCAACAGAACACTCAGAGTAGATAGGAGTGGCAGGTCCATGGAACATGGTGGGCAAAAAGGATGGAGCAGGGGCATGCACAAAGACATCGGAGGGCAGGGGGAAGGAGAATAGGGGCAGCAAGCTAAGCACAGAGGCTAAGCAAGAGGTCAATGATGGGGCATAGAATTGGGCAATGGAGGGCAGGAGGAGTGGACTGGTACATCATGCTAAATGGAGGGCAGTGGCAGCACATCAGACCATGCATGGCAGGAGGGAGGAGGCTAGTCCATGGATTCAGACAACAGAGGATAGGGAGGAGGTGGATGGGGCAGCAAGCTAACTGTTCAGAGAAGGCGGGTATTAGGAACTTTATTGTTTTTAAAATGTGCGTCTGTGCTAACTACTTAAAATATGAAAAAGTATGCAGCATAATCTCACTTTTATTCAGGAATCAGAGGACGTTTGTGACTGTGACTCCGGGCTCACTTGGCAGAAACACCCCATGACCCTCCACCCCATCGCAAAATGTAATGCCCGTGAAAAGGGTAGGTGAACGCACTGTTATATAGAATAAAGTCCTGAGAGCACGATTGAAAATGAAAACTAGATATAGTGTATGGTATAAACTATGCACCAAAAAGTGTGATATAAGATGAACCGGGCCATGAAATATAATATGCAATACATTGTGCGTAATGACAGATTCCTTGGAGAGCGCGAGATAGCACAGGAACTAGCGCGTGCTATGCAATATGCACCTTGGAGTGTAATATGCACAGGGCAGTGTTGTGTAACCTAACTAGTCTCTAAAGTTATAATATAAAATATGTGCTGGGGAGTGTAACGTTGCATATGCACTGTGACAAAGATATGGATCCCAGATTGTAATATGTATGGCATAGTGCTGTGCGTTATAACATAGGCATCGAGGAAGGCACGTTAGATGGGGCAATATAACCCGCGCGAAGGCAAGTGTGGCATGACATATTCACGGGGTGGTGTTACAGTGCACATGGGCTAGAGAGTGTCATAGCATACGCACTAGCTGGTGGAATACAACACAGAGGTGTGTGACGCCTCGAGGTGGGGGAAACATGGCGGCAGCTAGGTGAGCTGTCGCAGCACTCCGATCTGTGTTCCTGTCCGTGTGTGTGTGAGCGTCGGCTCACAGTGAGGCGGGTGAGGGAGTGAATATTCAGCGGTTCCGCGGGTCTGCGGACGTGAACTTCTTCGACAGCATCTCAAGTGCCTCGGCGTCCGATGTGCGGAGACGGGGAGTGTCTTTATGGCCTGGGGGCCATTGGTGGTGTTGCCATTGGTTCACGTTGTGACTTCACCGGGGTTTCTGCCGCCAGGTGTTTAGCTGTGCTTACCCCTCCCTCCGATCCTAAGCTGACTACGACGGGGAGGCGGCCAGGTTTGCTGCTTGATTACCGAGGTCCGTGGCAGGCTGGTCCCGGCTTGCAGCTTTGGAGTTTGGCTGCACTGGAGCTCCGCCATGGCAGAAAGATTCGTAGCCTTCTCTTGGGTCCTCGACGAAGCTTGGAGGGATCCCGTCCCGACATCTCCTTGGTGCCCGGTAGGAGGTGTAGGGGGGGTGTGGAGGGGAAGGGAAAGGACACAAAGGAGGCTCGGAGGTGTTTAAGGTCCGGCGCAGAAATTACCGCTGAGGCTGTAGAAACATCACAGGGGGCTTGCAGCAGGCCAGGGGGCCCTGAGGTACAAAGCACAATATCTGTGACGGTTGTGCCTGTGATTCTGGAGGCCCCTGACATCCGCCCCTCCCCCGTCCCAGTCTGTTACTTCCCCTACAAAGCAACGCTAAAGCTAAAGCGGGAATTCCTATTGCAAAGGAGAGGCATGGAGTAGGAGGAAGGGGGAGAAGGGGTTTAACCTCTTGAGTGCCCATGACGAGATGGTCTCGTCATGGGCCGCGGTTGCGCTGTGCCCATGACGAGACTATCTCGTCATGAGCCCTGCCCGCTAATGAAACGCCCAGCACAGGGCGTGGAAAGGGCGGGGCACTCAAGGGGTTAAGCATAAAAGCTAAAACTGCTGGAGGAACCATCGACCTGGGTGAAGGGGCTGAGGTAGAATTGACGCCAGAGGAGATACCGGATTCAAATCAGATATCACAGGGGGCCCCCTTAAATAAAAAAGTTTCCTCATATCTATCCGGTGAGGTTAAAGCGAAACGCGCTTTCACCTGTAAACCAGCAAAAGGATCTAAAATTGCCAGAAATGCCAAGGCAGCTAACAATACAGGGTCGAGAATAGTGCCGTCTTTACGGTCCTATTTTAAGGTTGCCCCACAAATTCTGCTTCTTTCTGACCAGCAACTACTTGAAGACACCTCTTTGACGATGGCATCGCAGGGACATCATGAATCTACAGGCACAGACCGGTCCACTCCTCTCTCAGGACCTGTCCCTGCTAAATTAAACACCTCGCAGATTCGGGCTGAGGGAGTGGATATGAATACAGAGGAGGGTATAGTTGATGCCACAAACAAGTTTGATGAGACAAAGGTGGTTCATCGTGGCTCTAAGGCCAGGGCTGAGGAGGAGGTTGAGGTTGAGGTTAACACGGTTAGCCTCCCAGTTCCTCCAGTCCAGAGTTCCAGTCCTCGGGGGTCGCCGGTTGTTTTCCTGTCCGACACCCCAGTACAAAATTCAAGGGATGAATTTCTCCCTATGGAACCACCGATGGTCATCTTGTCGGCTACCCCTCAACAAAATCCAACAGATCTTTCATATTCTACGGAGCCATCATCTCTCTTGCTACCCCTAACGTACCTGGCTACAGAGTCATTGTCACTGGTGTCTAGTCCAGGACCGCGGTCACCTAAGATACAGGAGGATGTGCGGGGGGCTACGACCTCCAATACATACCCAGGGAGCGGGGTTGATCCACTTCTAGCTTCATATCTCCAGTCTGTGGAAATGTGGATTTTCCTGATCAGTTATGTCCCCTATCTTGGACCCCAACGGTTCTATATGCATGTTACAAGTACATGTATGTTCCCTCCAGTTCCAGTTTCTAAGACGCAAACATATGTGTGTCTACCGTCGACATGTTCTCTGTCAGATCCGCCATCAATGGGCTGGATATTCGATTCCTAAGTATGAAAGGCCACCGACTTTATATGGCTAAGTTACTCCATTTTTACAGTTCAGGCAAGTAGGCCCGATTCTGTCCTCAAAGCCTTTCCCTGCTCTCTGTCTCTGACAGCTTCAGCTTGAGCTCGCATCTGTATCCATGAACTTTGTCCTACTCCCTGTGCAGCTAACGGTGCCTGCCTCGGCCAGTTTTCGCCTGCCTGCCAAGAAGCTGTATTTCACCTTCGAATTATCTATTTTGCTCTCTAGCCGATGCATTCCTGTCTAGTGATTTAGGTAAACATTTCCTTTAGCTCACAAGCAAAGGACTCAGCCCTTCCGTCCTCCTGCAAATGATTCATAGCCCTGCTGCCATGGAAAGTTTTCTGCCCCTCGCATCTCATATAGACACTTAGACGCTTGTACACGCACACAGTCAGTATAGACTAGATTCTGTCCGAGAGTCCTTCCTTGTGGATAACATAGTTCTTTAAACATAGGATGTTAGATATGATTTGGGATTAGGTTGACTTGACCCCCCAGACTTCTCGTCTCCACATGTAGAGCTAAATGTCAAGTCCCTTCACCCCCTAGTTGCACGTCACTCACACGTCATGCTGCTGCGCGCGCATCTATGCCAAGTATTATCTTATAGATCCACCTATGTCTGATAATCCTAACCAATCATGTTTCTTTTATTCCTTATTACGCCTAGTTTCGATTACGTACCTGTTTTGTCACTTTTCTTATCAAATGTTACGCCTTCTACATTCGTTTCATTGTAATGTACTTATTATAAAAATGCATGTCTGTCAATAAAGTATTGTACTTCACTTCCTGAACCCTCGTGGTGACGGAACCTGAAGGCCGCGACTCGAGTCGGCCATTTTGAGTGGAATAAAGCCCATTTAGAAAACCTCTTATACCACGGATTCTGCCTCTTGTTATTTTGAGCTATTTTACTTTATTTTAAGATTCCGTATGAAATTCAGTCCGGTAAAGAAGATTTTATTTACCACATAATGGCGCCCGAATAGGGACACTTTCTCATCTCACGCGCCGGCGGTGCGTTGCAGGCCCGGTCTCCTGCCACAGCTGGACGGACCATAAACGCGTACCAGCAGGATTTCCTGTAAGCTCCCTCCGGTCAAGCGGGGGCGACTGAGGCTGCGATCAACCCAGACGAGGCGGTGAGAAGTGCGAAGTATCCCGACCAGAGCCTAGCTGAGAGAGCAAGATCCGAGGTATACAGAGGCCCACCAGGTTTCTCGAAATCCCGATGTCCAGAGGGTCCGCTGTCCGCAGTCATCGAGTCCTGTCCATTCTCTGAGGCCTTCCGTTTCAAGGAGCTACTCGGTGAGTACCATCGCCGGGGAGGCGTGTTGACGCGCACATAGGTTGTGCCGGTCAAGACGGATTTGGGTACACAAATCCGGTCTGCACTGTTTAGCAGTGTATATGTACTGTTTAGCAGTATATCAAGTATTCCGAAGTATTCAGTTACTGTCAAGAATTCAGCGTGGTGATTAGTTAGGCAGACTGTCATCATTGTCGGTCGTTGTTAAAATGTTTAATGTTTAATGTTTAAAGTGTTCAAATATTGTGGTATGAATGAGTGTTCATTGTTCACTGTTCATTATTGTGTTTTTCGTATTAAGTGAGTTCAAGAGTAAGTATCAGATCAGTTGTCAATATGCCGCTCTTCTCGAAGTTAAGACAGATTACTACCAGAAAAGGGGTGCTTGAAGAAGCAGTTCCTATTCCTCCTAGGGACACTCCAGGGCATTTTATGTACCATAAGCATGGCTTAGATGCCATATTGTTTCTTGATCTATGGGTAGATTATACCAAGGGATTGCCGGAAAGTCAAAGGTGGCCCGTAGCGGGAACCTGGGATGCAGAGTGCATCATGAAAGTAGAGGAAGAGTTATGGAAAAGAAAGGTCAGACAGTCACAGAAAGACGCTGTTGAGTTATGGCGTAAAGAATCTCATAGACGTACAGAAAAAGCACGTAGACAAGAAGAGAGGAGTAAAGAAAGTTCAAATAAAGTTCAAGAAAATCTATTAATTAAGGAAGGTATCCGAGTGAAATCAGAACAAGTAAATAGACAAAGAAATGCTCTTATGAATGGTATGTATCCCCTTCTAGCCGAAGGACTACCTAAGGCTGTTACAGAGATGCCAAAAGACTTGCCACCCCCATTATTTCCAATTAAGGTACATCCAAAAGGGCATCCCAGAACCGCAGAAGATGTTTTTCTTTCCTCATATCTAGACGATGCAGCTCCCGAGTATGCTAACGCCACACCACATAGACCGTCTGGCGGAGGGGTTCAACGTCAGGATCAGGTATCTGTACCCGTGCAACAGCAAGTCCCGACGCAAGCGTCGGCAAGCACATCTGTTTCCGCATCTGTCTCCGCAGTCGATCCTACAGGGGTGTCGACGCCCATAGTTGCTGTGTCACGTTCAACGAACCCATTCACACTCGACGCCCCAGACGGGGCCACGGGAGGTGCTAGCAGTACCTTTACACCACCCAGAATAAATAAACTTGTTTTTCAAGAGTCAGCGCATTCTCGTACACCTAAATTCGTGAGTGAACGTACGCTTAAAGAACTCCTTGTAAATTGTAGATATGACCCGGTGGTTGGTAAAGAGGATGAAATGGTCCTGGCATCATTACGTATTAGGCGAGCCGCAGAGTATTTAGCGAGGTTACCAGGGATGATTACGCATCTAGATAACATATATCATCTTGTTCAAACAGGACGAGATCCAGGATGTATTAACAGAGCTATGGAATTCCAGAAAGTAGAGATACAGGGGGAACTGTTACGTTTCCTCATAAACTGTGTGATCAGAAATCAAGACCGTCCGGGGGTAGACCCGAATGCAATGCTTATTCTTACAAGATGGAGTCAGAATATATCAGAAGGGAGACACGATAAGCAAAATTGTATAATAGCCATGTGCCGAAAAATCCGTAAAGAAATAGAGCGTATTCATGAAGAAAGATTGGGAACAGACGAGTTTGAGCAAGATGAAGTGTCCGAATCAGGGAATTCCGCAAGACAGTCAGAGACCATAGCCTATGTAGGCAGAGGAGGGTCCTGTGATAATGCTAGATGTTTTTCTGATCCCATACACTCTGTATGCCCAAATAATAGCAGAACGTATCCGACGCCTGTAATGAATCTGAAGTCTCCTGAACATTCGTTTCAAGCCGCAGATAAAATATTACGAGAACGAAGGGGTTACCACCTCCTCGATTCCATGGATGAGCAAGAATTAGCCAGATCAGCCGTTCACTGGATTGACAGTCCTGAAAAATACGGTGATGAGACCGTAGCACACACGTTTTTTAATCTCAGTGCAGATGAACAACGTTTAGCTGGAATATATATGATTCAGCAACTCCTCATATTATATAAGAGCCAACATGCTGACCCTGGTCCTTTACCTGATATATTAACGGAACTACTCACGAACAGATGGAGAGGTTCTAGTAACAAGCTAATTAAAGAGATATTAGTGTCACGTAAGCAGTATGTCCTTTTTGTAAGTCCGGATTCTCTCTCGCTGCCCCGCAGAGAAAGAGCGCCGTACTATATGGATAGACAAAATCCTTTACGAGAAGTGCACCCAATAAAAGGCGAAGACAATGAGTTTCACCGTGTATTTGTTTACACACCCATATCAAAAATGGAATTATTGGAAATGAAGAAAGTAGTACCTAGTCATGACAAAGACCCAGCGGGTTTCCACCGAGAAATTAAAGACATGTTACTAATGGGAGAGTACACCTTTCCTGATATTATGACGATATTAAAGGTGCTTTTGCCTGCTGGCATTTATGAAAAACTGAAAGAAAAAGAGTGGGAAGTGGGAGACCAAAAGATAGACTGGACAGCATTAGCAGAGGAAGAAAGGGGCCGAACTGCAGGTTCAGGGCTCGGGGATAAAGTTAAACTGTTACCAGGTTTACTAGTACAGGTACTGCCACGTTTATTAACTACAAAAAAGGAAGATTGGGGTGCAATCACAGCCTGCAAACAAAAGCAAGATGAAGACACAAGCGATTATTATGCTCGATTTGAAAAATGTTTTGGTATAAATAGTGGTATAAAAGCAAGTAGTGACTCATATCCACATTTATTTGTGACAAAATTAGTGGAAAATGCATTGCCTCCAGTAAAGAATAGAATATTGAAATTCGAGAGTACCTGGCAAAGTAACACTCCGTCGCAAATGCTACAAATGTTACAGTATCATCACAATAGAATTAGGGATGAACAAGAACACGAGCATAGACGCATGAAGGATACAAAAATGAAAATGCTAGTTTCTCAGACAGTACCAGCAGATGGTCACAAAAAGGGTGTGACACATTCTGGTGATTCTGCAGTTCCTGTAAAGGGAACCTGCAATTACTGTAAACAACTGGGCCATTATGTACACGATTGTCCAGTCCTGAAACGTAATATAGCTACAGGTATTGCAAAGGAGAGACCACGATTAGTTAGACAAGATCAGAATGAACAAGGAGCTATGCAGCATGGACAGTCCATGCCAGTTCAACAACAGTCCATGCCAGCCTCACAGCAACCCATACAGTTTGTGCCAGCTGCACCACCGTTGCCTGCTACTGCCACACAAACCACAACACGACAAATGTATCAGACTGCACAGTATGAATACCCTGAGTATCAGCGTTACGCATGAACCAGCCTAGAGAGGGAAGTTGACTTACCGCTTATCGAGATTCCTGTAGATCAAGAAGGACCTTATGTACATAGTGAATTATTAGGTCAGGATAGAAAATTCTTACTCGATACAGGGGCAAGTCGAACAACCATAAAACGTAGTGAAGTTCCAGGGGCACCCCTCTCAGGCTCTCAAAATGTTTCCCTTGGTTTTTCAGGAAAACCTATTGTTAATGAAGTATCACAGCCTCTACCACTTACGATAGGACCTTTGACACGAACTACAGATTTATTGCTTACTAAATCATGCCCAGAAAATCTGTTAGGAATTAAAACTCTGAAAGCACTAGGAGCCATAATATGTTGTTCTCCGGAAGGAGTAAGGTTGTTTTTACGTGATTTTAAAGGTCACTATGTGTCTAGAGACATGGATCCCCGACTACAGACTTTACCAGTACATCTATGGGCACAAGGTCCTACGGATGTTGGCTGCATGAACATTACACCCTATCGAGTCACACTGAAAGCAGGAGTGGTACTACCACGAATGCGACAATACAAGTTACCGCATGATGCTGTAGTGGCTTTGCTGAAAATCATTGATGAGCTGATTGCCCAGGGAGTAGTTGTAGAAACAGACTCCAATGTATGTAATTCACCGATAATTCCGATTCTTAAACGAACTGATCCTACTGCCCCACCAGTGTACCGATTGGTTATTGATTTGCGTGAACTAAACAAGTGCATTGTACCACAATTCCCTGTGGTCCCTGATATATCATCATTGTTGACAGCAATTGATTCCGAAGCAACATTCTTTACTGTAATCGATCTCAAGAATGCCTTTTTCAGCGTCCCAATAGATCCGGAAAGCCAATACTTGTTCGGATTCAGTTTAAATGGGCGCAGCTTTAAATTCTCACGCGCTCCCCAAGGATTCACAGAAAGCCCCAGCATCTACAGCCAAGCACTGAAACGAGAACTTGACAGTATCCACATGCCAGTCAATACTGCACTGCTTCAATATGTCGATGATCTGCTGATCACAGCGAGAAGCGAGCCAGAATGTGAAAAAGCTTCTCTGACAGTTTTACATTTCCTAGCCGACAAGGGGCACAAGGTGTCTCCTTCTAAGCTGCAATTCTGTGTCCAGCGAGTTATTTATCTTGGTCACTCGCTGTCCAAGGAGGGAAGGCAGCTTACACCAGATCGCATCCAGTTAATTGCTAACATGTCAATACCCCAGACACAAAAGGAGGTGCGGGCTTTCATAGGCCTCACTTCATATTGTAGGCAGTGGATCCCTCAGTACGCATTTCTAGCAAAACCACTCATTCAGTTAACCACACAGGAGGCAGCCACATCGACTGTTCTCCCTTGGACTCAGGAACATACACAAGCTTTTGAAAGCCTAAAGGAAGCTTTATGTCAAGCACCTGTTTTAGCAACACCATGTTATAGCAAACATTTTACACTCTTTGTCACAGAACGCGAAGGTACTGCCTTGTCAGTACTCACTCAGGATCAAGCAGGATCACGCAAGCCATGTGCTTATTTTTCCAGTACATTAGATCCCGTAGCTCAGGCTTTGCCTGCATGTCTGAAATCAGTGGCAGCGACAGCTTTAGCAATCAGACAAAGCGATGCCATAGTATTAGGACACCCATTGACAGTACAAGTACCACATGCAGTAGAGGTTCTTGTGAACCGAACACAAACACAACACTTGACCATAGCAAGACTTACCGGTTATGAACTGACATTGTTTCAACCACACATAGAGATCCGACGGTGTAATACATTGAATCCTGCTACACTATTACCTGTAATTGGAACAGACCCACTAGCTCATGATTGTGTTGAAATCATTGAAATAAAGACGAAACCTAGACAAGACTTGACAGACGTTCCATTGTTAGATCCAGACCTGACGTTGTATGTAGACGGATCGTGCATGAGAACAAGTACAGGAGATTTAGTGGCCGCGTATGCAGTCACAACAGACACTGAAGTTATTGAGACAAATTGTATAGATACTTTGTCAGCCCAAGCAGCAGAACTTATTGCTCTAACACAAGCCTGTATTCAAGCCACAAATAAGAAAGTTAATATATACACTGACTCACGTTATGCATTCGGAGTTGTACACGACTTCGGCGTGCTGTGGCGAGAGAGAGGTTATTTAACCTCCCATGGTGCCCACATTCAGCACGGACCCCTCATTCATGCCTTGTTAGACGCAATACATCTACCCACTGCTATATCAATTATGAAATGTAAAGCACACACGAAGGTTACTGATATCATTTCTCAAGGCAATGATTTAGCTGACAGAACAGCTAAACAGACTGCTCAGAATCGCACATTAGACATGACAAAGCCAATAGTTCAGACACCAACACAGTGTATGACAATTAAGGATCCCGCACTTGACGTAATTGACATACAGACACATGCCACAGCAGAAGAAATAAAGAAGTGGACTGAACTAGGAGGGATCCAGACAGATCAAGGATGGATGACGAAGGAGAAATCTGTATGGTTTCTCCCTGATTCCATGGTTCAAGCCATTATAGCTACAGTTCACAGTCCAGCACATTTAGGAGAGAAGGCTATGCTAGACAGCATTCAGCACATTTGGTTCAACAAACATTTACGAGCAGCAGCTAAACAAAAAGTTCGTACCTGTATGATATGTTGTCAGTTTAATCCAGGAAAGAGTGTTCCCGTAGAGCAGGGTGGATTTCAGCCTCCTGACCATCCTTTTGAAGTCCTCCAGATGGATTATATTCAGATGGAACGTTGTCGAGGATTCAAATATGTTCTCGTAGTTGTCTGCGCTCTCTCCCGTTGGACAGAGGCGTATCCCGTATCAGATTACACTGCCCCGACTACTGCCAAGCAGCTAGTTCGAGAATTCTTCCCACGGTACGGTTTACCACGTGTTGTATATTCAGATAACGGCCAGCCTTTCTCATCCGAATTAATGAAACATGTCTCACTTTTGTTGGGATATCAGTGGAAATTCCACTGTGTCCGACACCCCGAGGCAGCAGGTCTCGTGGAACGACATAATCAACTTTTAAAAATCAGATTGTCTAAAATATGTCAGGAAAAAGGGGTGGACTGGATAGTAGCCTTACCAGTTGCGCTATTTTACATGAGGATGGTAGCACACTCTCGAACAGGGCTATCCCCTTATGAGGTGATCTTTGGTAGACCACCGAATATGTGGGGGACGCCTATACCCCGTAAAATAACTGATGTTGACTGTAATATGCTGACAGATTACCTGGCTTCCTTGATGTCTGCACTACAATCTTGTCGTTCACAGGTAGTCGCAGCTTTTCCCGACAACACCGAGGTGAAACCTCATGATGTAATTCCCGGCGATTATGTTCTCGTCAGGAATTTCGATCGGAAAACCCAACTGGAGCCAAGGTGGAGGCTTCCTAAGTTGGTCCTGCTGACGACCAGAACAGCTGTGAAGATCGAAGGGAGAAAAGGCTGGGTGCATTCCAGCCATATCAAGAAATTTCATGGACTTCCTCCTGACACAAACAGTACTCCTCGTGTGTCTTCCCCCATTGACTCAAAGCTACCTTTGGCTGAGGCCAGTAGCACCGAACTCTATAAGCAGAAACTCAGGTCCAGATCCAAACTGTCGGACGATTTGATTGTTTAAGTCCTCTCCAAGGTGAAGCGGTTGAATCTGTCCCGACATGTATCCCTTAGGTCTGAATGATGTAGAGTCCAGAATCATAATGAAACGACATGCTTATTGTAAATTACTGCGTAGCCACTGTATTGTGACTTTATTAATTTTGTTTTCCTTGAGTTTTTTAATAGTTACTGCAAGCATATTGTTGCATATGTATTATCCTGTTTCTAAACGTGTTTTCAATATAACTGATGAACATTCTTTTAGTGAATTACCCCCACATGAGTTGTCCTATAGACTTGCGCTGCGCAATAACACATTCATTAGTATGTTACATCATTCCCATCAGACTAGTAATGCCACCAATTGTTGGGTGTGTGGCCGACTCCCTCCCTATCAGAATAACAAAGGAGTTCTGCCTTTCTTTCCACATCCGTTCACACACAATGGCTCCTGTGGAGCATGGTTTAGTTTATTAAATTCCATAGACCCAGACACAGCAGTTTATCAACAACATTGGATATGGGGAAATCTGAATCTAGTTTTATTCAAAGTCTGTCACCCTAATAAGGAGGGTCACAACAGTAGAACAGGAACTGATTTAGAAAATGAAGTGTATAAATTAGGTAATTTTACGCCTAATCTTATGATTTTGAATGTCAAAACCGAAGTTGAACTAATTCTGCCCACTATGTCAGTATTTCCAGTTAAGGGTGAATTATGTGTAAGAAAAGTTGGTTCCATACACATGGGCCATAGCCAATGCGTTACTACAGTAGAATATAGTGATCAAGGTAAATCTTCATTTAGAGCTTCTCGCCATTCTTACTTTATATGTGGTCAGACTGCATATATGCGTCTGCCTCTAGATTGGGATGGTACCTGTTACATAGCATTCCTTTTGCCACCTGTTTTTCTAGCTCCCCCTGATTATTATCGAAATGTTCATTTAGTACACAAAAGAGAGCGTAGAGATCTCCCAGTTGTCGATTATACTGAGACGGCATGGGACAAGTATGTAGATTTCAATAAAGGTATCTTTCCCTATATAGGTACCATATCAAATAGTAAGCTGATACGCAGACTCACCAAGACTCTTGAAGCTGTAGTAAACGAGACTATAGCCGCCCTAGGCAATCTGACAGAAGAACAATCAGTGATGAGAATTGTTGTTCTCCAGAATCGTCTTGTCCTTGACGTCATCCTGGCCGATAGGGGCGGAGCTTGCAGGGTCATCGGATCCAGCTGCTGCATATTCATACCAGAAAATTCGCCATCTGTATATAAAGCTATAACACGCCTTCATAAGATTGTGAGCCAGATACACGAGAATCCAGGCACTTGGACGTGGTCCGGGTGGTTTTGGAGTGTGATATCAGCCTGGGGATGGAGAGTTCTATCCTTCCTAGGTATTGGCCTTCTTATGCTCTTCAGTTGTTGTTTATGCCTGCAATGTGGACCAGCGATTTGTGGTCTGTGTGCCACATCATGCATTCCATATCACAGTTCTCGTTCAAAATACCGGAAGAAGAAGGAAGAAGAAATGATGCTCCATGAGCAAATCGATGGAATGATGAAGATTGATATCTCTTGAAGGGCAAGTAGGGGACAAGGAGGGAATGTGGAAATGTGGATTTTCCTGATCAGTTATGTCCCCTATCTTGGACCCCAACGGTTCTATATGCATGTTACAAGTACATGTATGTTCCCTCCAGTTCCAGTTTCTAAGACGCAAACATATGTGTGTCTACCGTCGACATGTTCTCTGTCAGATCCGCCATCAATGGGCTGGATATTCGATTCCTAAGTATGAAAGGCCACCGACTTTATATGGCTAAGTTACTCCATTTTTACAGTTCAGGCAAGTAGGCCCGATTCTGTCCTCAAAGCCTTTCCCTGCTCTCTGTCTCTGACAGCTTCAGCTTGAGCTCGCATCTGTATCCATGAACTTTGTCCTACTCCCTGTGCAGCTAACGGTGCCTGCCTCGGCCAGTTTTCGCCTGCCTGCCAAGAAGCTGTATTTCACCTTCGAATTATCTATTTTGCTCTCTAGCCGATGCATTCCTGTCTAGTGATTTAGGTAAACATTTCCTTTAGCTCACAAGCAAAGGACTCAGCCCTTCCGTCCTCCTGCAAATGATTCATAGCCCTGCTGCCATGGAAAGTTTTCTGCCCCTCGCATCTCATATAGACACTTAGACGCTTGTACACGCACACAGTCAGTATAGACTAGATTCTGTCCGAGAGTCCTTCCTTGTGGATAACATAGTTCTTTAAACATAGGATGTTAGATATGATTTGGGATTAGGTTGACTTGACCCCCCAGACTTCTCGTCTCCACATGTAGAGCTAAATGTCAAGTCCCTTCACCCCCTAGTTGCACGTCACTCACACGTCATGCTGCTGCGCGCGCATCTATGCCAAGTATTATCTTATAGATCCACCTATGTCTGATAATCCTAACCAATCATGTTTCTTTTATTCCTTATTACGCCTAGTTTCGATTACGTACCTGTTTTGTCACTTTTCTTATCAAATGTTACGCCTTCTACATTCGTTTCATTGTAATGTACTTATTATAAAAATGCATGTCTGTCAATAAAGTATTGTACTTCACTTCCTGAACCCTCGTGGTGACGGAACCTGAAGGCCGCGACTCGAGTCGGCCATTTTGAGTGGAATAAAGCCCATTTAGAAAACCTCTTATACCACGGATTCTGCCTCTTGTTATTTTGAGCTATTTTACTTTATTTTAAGATTCCGTATGAAATTCAGTCCGGTAAAGAAGATTTTATTTACCACAAGTCGATGTTTTCTTCTTTATCGGCAGACATTAAGAAAGGCTTTGAGGCCTCGGCAACTATCCAATCCGAAATTCGGAACTTTTGCGAGTGCTTAGATACCAAAGTAGACAGTCGTGCCACAAGAATGGAACGATTGAAGGATAAGGTGACAGGTATGTCTCTGCACTTGGACGAAGCCAAATTGGATATTGTGAAGCTCAAAAAAGAAGAGCTGTTGCTGGCTGAGAGGATAGAGTCCTTGGAGAATAATGCGCGCCGTTGCAACCTCCGTATTCTCAATATCCCGGAAGGTAGCGAGGGGTCGGATATTAAGCAATATATCATCCAATTGCTAAAAGAATCCCTGAGACTGGATCAATCGGTTGAGGAACTGTCTCTGGACATCCAACGTATCCATAGAGATCTTTTCAGGAGGAACCCCCAAAGAACAAAGCCAAGGAAAATACTAGTGAATTTCCACACATACACTCTAAAATAGTCTATCCTGAGTCTGGCCCTAAAACAGAAGTCATTGAGTGGGAAGGGTTTTAACTTCCAGATTAGATCGGACCTCTCAAGGGCCACGTTGGATAAACAGTGGGAATTTGGGAGGAGGTTAGAGGCCTTTAGGAGTCTAGGGGCGGTAGCCCAGTTAGTATTTCCAGCTGCTTTGAAGGTCATGTACAAGAACACAATGCACAATATTCGATCAGTGCAGGCAGCGGATGAACTTCTAATCTCTTTGGGGAGGAGCAGAGATAAGGATAAAAACAAGGGGGGTTCAAGTTAAAGTAGTAGAGTATTGCTTCTGTCAAAAAGAAGAGAGGAGAAAAAGAAAAAAAAAGGGGGGAAGAGGGTGAAGGGACTTAAATAATGCCACGAGCAGAATTAAAAGAGATGGGGAAGGAACGTCGATCTTAGAATAACTACTGGAGTAGTAGTAGAGTAACTTAAAGGGATCATTTATCGGATTAGGAAATCCGTAGAAAAAAAAAAAGAGAATAAAAAGAGGCAGGGAAGGGGAAAGGAAGAAAAGAGAAGAACAAATAAAAAAAGATTAATTTAAGAATACTATAAAGTCAATGTTGTGTCGCCTTTCCTGGAAGGTTACTTGTTCCTTGTTCCTTTTTTTTTTTCCTCTTCCTCTCTCTCTCACTCATACACTCACATATATGTAAAAGGTAATGGTTAGGTAGGACAAGAACTCAGTAGGGGTGCTATCTACTGGAATCTCCAGATAGATAGAGCAAGGGTTTCCCATGGGGTAGCGGGAGGTTTAGGGGGGCACGAGGGGGGGGGGGGGTGCAAGTAAAAAATTTTAAAAAGTCCTCTTTTTTTGCTCATTGTTATTTTAATTTTTTTTAGGTTAGGGAGAGTTACAGGTCCGGAGGTCTGGAGGTTAATGGTGGTATTGCCGGTAGAGGTTTTGATTGCCTGTGGGGTGATTATTTGGATGGTGGGGAGTGGAAATTGCCCCTATGGATAAGTTAAAAGTTCTTTCATGTAATATAAACGGTCTGCGTTCTAGTCCAAGAAAGTGGAAGATTAGTACCTTCGCGATTTTGACGCTCAGGTACTCATACTACAAGAGACCCATCTCACAGAAAACGAAATTCTCTCTCTAGTTAAAAAAAACAGCTGGGTCGATTTTTGTGTATCTACCACACAAAATTCCAATGCTAGAGGGGTCGCCCCACTAAAAGCAAGGCTAGTCGATAAGCTTGCAGACTCGGGGGGCAGGTGGCTCATTGTCTCGGTAGTTATAGCTGGGGCCCCAGTTACTATAGTAGGCTATTACGGGCCTAACCAGGACGATCCATCAGCTCTAAGTTCTGTGTTTTCCCATCTCCCTCTTTATCCAGAACCGATCATTTTTGCAGGAGATTTTAATGTGGTCTTAGACCCTAATCTTGATAAATCTCCGTCTAATAGACCTATACCTCCATCTAAAACTAGGGTTTTCCTACTTGATAAAATGAAGGAGTTTGGTTATGTGGACATATGGAGACTTAAATTTGGCCTAAAACAGGGCATCTCATTTCGTAACTACAAATACCATCACCAGTCAAGGATAGACTAGGCCTTGGTCAGCCAGGAACTAATTAAATTAGTGCAAGATGTTTATTATCTTCCTTTCCATCTTTCTGACCATGCTGCTCTATGTTTGGAATTGGTCGGAATGTCAAAAACCATAGTTAGAACATGGTCGTTTGACCGTTCACTCCTTAATGCTCCAGACGATATTTCCTTTTTAAAAACTGAAGCACAGTGTTTTTTCGATAATAATATCGGGACTGCTTCCTTAGGTTGCGTTTGGGATGCATTTAAGGCCTTTTTGAGTGGCCTAATTACTAACAAGGTCTCGTATAAAAGGAAGATCTATAGAGACACGATCACCTCGCTGGAAGCAGATATGGCTAGTGTGCAGGAGAACATCTTGCTAAATCCTGCCGCTCAACCTGAAATTCAAAAAGACTGGCAAATTAAATTACTCACATTAAAAGGGGAACTGGCCTCAATTTTGAACCTACGAGTTCTCCCGAGATGGGAGGCCAGTAAGATGGCTCATTTTGAATACGGAGAGAGTGCAGGGAGGCTCCTGGCCTGGAAAGTAAAAACGGATCATCTCAGGAATAACATAGATCATATCATGGTTGAAGGAGTGGCTCTTTCGGCGGATAGGGATATTAGAAGTGCCTTTCGCAACTTTTTTAAGGACATCTACCATGAAGATAAGAATATTGAGGCGGGGCAAGTCGATGATTGGCTGAATGGAGTATCCCTCCCTTCTCTTTCGTCCGATCAGAAAGCTACCTTAGATAGACCCATTATAAATGAAGAGGTTACTAGAGCTATCTTAGATGGCAAGAGGGGTAAAGCATCAGGTCCTGATGGTCTCCCTTCGGAAGTCTATCTGGCCCTATTACCAACAATAGTCCCTTTCTTAACCTTGTTGTTTAATCAGATTTTTCAGGAGGGGTTGTACCCTCCTGACTCTTGGAATGATGCTTCCATCACTCTGATATTGAAGCCTGGCAAACCAGCTGATAGCTGTGGTTCATATAGACCGATCTCCATCCTAAATTCAGACTATAAGCTCTTTACATCTGTAACCTGTAAAGAAGGTTGGGGGAGGTGGCACCCTTTATTTTACATCAGGACCAACGAGGTTTTGTGAGGGGCCGCCAGCTCTTTGAGCTGACCTATGATTTATTAGGAGCCATCGATATGGCGACTGCGGACTCCTTGCCCCTAGCTGTTATCAAGTTGGATGCCACCGAGGCCTTCGACAGGGTGAATTGGACATTCCTGTCGGGGGTCTTGGAGAAGTTCAGTATTGGTGGGGGATTTCGTGGAGTGGTGAGTTTGCTGTATCGGAACCCCACAGCATCCCTGTTGGTTAACGGTGAAATGTCAGACCCTTTTAACATCACTCGGGGTACCAGGCAGGGCTGCCCCCTCTCCCCTATCCTATTTGACTTAACCATAGAGCCCTTTGCCCAACGGCTGAGGGACAGTGTTAACATCAAGCCTTTTATTTATGGGGGATGGGAGAGGAAAGTAGCCCTGTACGCGGATGATATTCTTATTTTTTCTTCAGATTTGTGTACGGCACTCCCCGCGGTCATTGCACTGGCCCATGACTATGATGAGATGTCTGGATATCAGATCAATGCATCCAAAACGGAAATGATGCTGTGGAATGAGGCCGAGCCAGTGGCGGGGGCCCGGGTAAGCCACTCTATGCGTTATCTCGGACTCACCATAGTTAAGGACATAGATAAAATCGTGCCACTGAACTTTGACATTGTGGCGAGTGACTGCAAAAAGCTTATGAGGTCTTGGTCTTTACTCCCTCTTTCCATTTTGGGTAGAGCTAACCTGGTTAAAATGTTTATCTTACTAAAATCTCCTTTTTGTTCAATACTGTTCCGTTATATTTTGAACCTTATATTCTAACAAAGTTGCAAGGCCATATTAGTTCTTTTATTTGGAACGATCACATACCACGGATAGCATGGAAAAAGATCAGGCGCCGTAGAGAAAAGGGGGGTCTGGCAGCACCTGATTTACAAGTATATGCTTGGGCTTTTCAATTCCCCCATGCCAGGATGCTGCTTAAGATGCCGACAAATGTGGGAATAGGTAGCATGTTTGCTGCTTTACTGAGAGGAGAGGGAGTAGGCCAGCAGGGTTTTTTGCTTAAATTTGGGGATCCTAAGTTTAAAAAAAAAGTTAAGTTGAAGATTTTGTTGGGTTTCACAAAAACATGAGTCGAACTAAGAGGTGCCATAAAGGTGGGATATTTTGCAAATAGGTCGCCACTGTGGGACTCCCCGGGCAGCCCAGCGTGGCTCCTTGACAGTTTGGCAATACCCTTGAGAGAGGCTGGCCTGGAGGTTTGGGGCGATCTTTTTTCAGATGGCATCTTGTTATCTTGGGACCACCTATCAGCCAGAGTGGGTTTGGGTTTCTCCAAATTCAAATACATACAGATGGCGAGTTGGGCCCACACTCAGAGATCGGCTAGGGGTAGATTCCAACTGGGAGGAGATAGCAGAATATTGATTCTGATGATGGATAAACCTCCTGTATCTAAGGAGATCTCGTTCTGGTACAATTTTTTACTAGATGAGGTTGACAGGGAGTTTGTCTTACCCGAGACATTGTGGAGTTCCTCTTTTTCTAGAAAATATCTTGAGAATATCTGGTACTCCTCCTTCAGGATTTTGTGGGACACAGTGAAGCCAGCGTGGTTGTGTAGGAACCATCTTTTTACGCTACATAGGGCGTATTACTCTCCACAGCGGTTATCGAAATTTTCCACTGACTCCACCGTGGCATGCCCTAAGTGCGGGCTGCTTGCAGCCTCGGACCTACACATGTTCTACGACTGTCCATTCCTGTTACCTTTTTGGGACTCTATCAGTACTCGGTTGACAACATCTCTGGGGTATCAAATTGCAGTTAACGCATTGCTTGTAATCTTCAGAACATCACTGGAAGTCCAAGGTCCTGTCAAAAAACTCCTGTTTTATTGTATCCTACTAGCAAAGAGAGAGATCTGTAGGAAATGGAAGGAACCACTGCCTCCCACCTTGTTAGAGTGGCATATATCAGTACTACAAATGTCTAAAATCGACCTAGCAAGATCGGGCAACCCCGAAAAAAGAGACTTTTGGCACCTCTTAAATTGGGCCTAGGTGCTTTTTTTTTTTTTTCCCACTGTTCAATGATTAACGCTGCTTGGTCGGCTCCCCTCCCTAGATTTACCCAAAATCATGGCCTTCCCGATTCATTATGGGTATTTAATAGCAGCTACATTGCTCCTTCATGGTTAACATCTTGAGGCGCATTTGTTGGAGACTTTGAATTATACTGGGTGCCATTCCAGTCAGGGATGGCACTACCAGTTTACCTGTGACAGTATGGTTCATTTCCCTCTCCTAGTGCTCCTATGTGACCTTCCAAGGGCAAAATGAGGACACAAAAAAAAACAACAACAAAAAAACACAGAGGTGTGCGGCACTCGGTGGGCACTGGTGGGTATAACACAGCATTGGGCTCAGCCAGGAGCGCGCTGTGACTCTCAAGTGAGGTTTGTCTCCTTTCCAGAGAGTAAAATAAAAAGTAATACACATCCGGCGGTGGATGTGTGTTTTATTAACCATGAGGGGGTTTCTTGCATAGTTTTGGTCTAATTTTTGTCGAATCCCCTTTGAATGGCTTGGTGTGCGTGTGTATTAAATGTGCCCATCAATAGCTACCCATGTTTGTATAAATAAATGACAAGGGTGTCTACTTGGAGAGTACCCACCGGTGGGGGCACCGGGATTAGGCACAGTAGGGCATCAGACACGTCAAAGCTTAACTAGCGGTGTAAATACATTTCATGTGGATTCATTGTATGCATAGTCGCTTTTTAATGAATATCATGCAAATCGTCATGGTGATAGGTGCGTACGGTTTGTCCAGCAAGTCCTAGGTGTTTCTAAAAATATATTTTTAAAAAAATAATAAAAAACAAAGGCCGGCCCCAGGGAATGGGGTCCCTGGGGCCATTAGTGGCCTGAGGAGGGGGGCAATGCAGCCCCCCTCCTAAAGAATTTTTTTTTTAAGAAGGCGATGCCCCGGGGTTTGGGGTCCCCGGGGCCGATTAAGGCCTCGGGAGGGGGGTCGTGTGGCCCCCTTCCAATTTTTTTTTTATAAAAACAAAATTAGGGGGCAGACCCTGGGGGATGGGGTCCCCAGGGCCAATAAATTAGAAAAGAAGGGGGGGCCACACAGCCCCCCTTCTTAAAAAATAAAAATAAATGAAAGACCGGCATCGCGACGGAGGCCACGCCCCCTCCTTCCAGCACTCTCCTAACGCACCCCCTGGCGAGTTGTAAGTTGGGGAATTAATTCCTCTTCAATACTGACTGTCCCTGAGGGCCAACTAGCCCAACAGGTATCTCCAGTATGTGCCAGGGAGCTGCATTGCAGACAGGTGTTCTGAGGCCACGCCCCTTTTTACACCTCTTTGCAACGCAGCTCTGTGGTGCTTACTGGAGGTACCTAGTGGGCTAGTTTGACCCTAGGGACCCATAGGAATCAAGGGGACTTAATCTCTCAACCTAGAATGGCCACAGGGTGCGTTTACACAGTGGTGAAGGGAGGGGACGGGGCCTGAGGTGACGTGTGCAAACATGCCTTGTGGCGCGTTTTAAGTTGGGGAAATAATTCCCTTTCAATCCTGAGGGACCCTGGGGGCCAACTAGCCCACCAGGTGCTTCCAGTAAGCGCCACTTTGCTGCGTTGCAGAGAGGTGGTGCAGGTCGTGCCCCTTTTTACACCTCTCTGCAATGGCGCTTACTGGACGTACCTAGTGGGCTATTTTGCCCCTAGGGACCCTCAGGATTCAAGGGGACTCAATCTCCCAAATTAAAATGGCCACAGGGCGTGTTTACTCAGTGGGGAAAGAAGGGGACGGGGCCTGAGGTGACGTGTGCAAAAACGCCCTATGGCACATTTTAAGTTGGGGAAATAATTCCCCTTCAATCCTGAGGGACCCTAGGGGCCAACTAGCCCACCAGGTGCTTCCAGTAAGCACCACTGCACTGCGTTGCAGAGAGGTGGTCCAGGCCGTGCCACTTTTTACACCTCTCTGCAACGCAGCTCTGTGGCGATACTGGAGGTACCTAGTGGGCTCGTTGGACCCTAGGGATCCTCTGGATTCAAATGAACTTAATCTCCCAACTAAAAACGGCCACAGGGCATGTTTACACAGTGGTGAAGGGAGGGGACGGGGCCTGAGGTGACGTGTGCAAACGCGACCTGTGGTGCGTTTTAAGTTGGGTAAATAATTCACCTTCAATCCTGAGGGTCCCTGGGGGCCAACTAGCCCACCAGGTGCTTCCAGTAAGCGCCACTTCGCTGCGTTGCAGAGAGGTGGTCTAGGCCTTGCCCCTTTTTACAACTCTCTGTAACGCAGCTCTGTGGCGCTTACTGGAGGTACCCAGTGGGCTAGTTTGACCCTAGGGACCCATAGGAATCAAGGGGACTTAATCTCTCAACTTAGAATGGCCACAGGGTGCGTTTACACAGTGGTGAAGGGAGGGGACGGGGCCTGAGGTGACGTGTGCAAACATGCCTTGTGGCGCGTTTTAAGTTGGGGAAATAATTCCCTTTCAATCCTGAGGGACCCTGGGGGCCAACTAACCCACCAGGTGCTTCCAGTAAGCGCCACTTTGCTGCGTTGCAGAGAGGTGGTGCAGGTCGTGCCCCTTTTTACACCTCTCTGCAATGGCGCTTACTGGACGTACCTAGTGGGCTATTTTGCCCCTAGGGACCCTCAGGATTCAAGGGGACTCAATCTCCCAACTTAAAATGGCCACAGGGTGTGTTTACTCAGTGGGCAAAGAAGGGGACGGGGCCTGAGGTGACGTGTGCAAAAACGCCCTATGGCACATTTTAAGTTGGGGAAATAATTCCCCTTCAATCCTGAGGGACCCTGGGGGCCAACTAGCCCACCAGGTGCTTCCAGTAAGCGCCACTGCACTGCGTTGCAGAGAGGTGGTCCAGGCCGTGCCACTTTTTACACCTCTCTGCAACGCAGCTCTGTGGCGATACTGGAGGTACCTAGTGGGCTCGTTGGACCCTAGGGATCCTCTGGATTCAAATGAACTTAATCTCCCAACTAAAAACGGCCACAGGCCATGTTTACACAGTGGTGATGGGAGGGGACGGGGCCTGAGGTGACGTGTGCAAACGCGACCTGTGGCGCGTTTTAAGTTGGGGAAATAATTCACCTTCAATCCTGAGGGTCCCTGGGGGCCAACTAGCCCACCAGGTGCTTCCAGTAAGTGCCACTTCGCTGCGTTGCAGAGAGGTCGTCTAGGCCACGCCCCTTTTTACACCTCTCTGCAACGCAGCTCTGTGGCGCTTACTGGAGGTACCTAGTGGGCTAGTTTGACCCTAGGGACCCATAGGAATCAAGGGGACTTAATCTCTCAACCTAGAATGGCCACAGGGTGCGTTTACACAGTGGTGAAGGGAGGGGACGGGACCTGAGGTGACGTGTGCAAACATGCCTTGTGGCGCGTTTTAAGTTGGGGAAATAATTCCCTTTCAATCCTGAGGGACCCTGGGGGCCAACTAGCCCACCAGGTGCTTCCAGTAAGCGCCACTTTGCTGCGTTGCAGAGAGGTGGTGCAGGTCGTGCCCCTTTTTACACCTCTCTGCAATGGCGCTTACTGGACGTACCTAGTGGGCTATTTTGCCCCTAGGGACCCTCAGGATTCAAGGGGACTCAATCTCCCAACTTAAAATGGCCACAGGGTGTGTTTACTCAGTGGGCAAAGAAGGGGACGGGGCCTGAGGTGACGTGTGCAAAAACGCCCTATGGCACATTTTAAGTTGGGGAAATAATTCCCCTTCAATCCTGAGGGACCCTGGGGGCCAACTAGCCCACCAGGTGCTTCCAGTAAGCGCCACTGCACTGCGTTGCAGAGAGGTGGTCCAGGCCGTGCCACTTTTTACACCTCTCTGCAACGCAGCTCTGTGGCGATACTGGAGGTACCTAGTGGGCTCGTTGGACCCTAGGGATCCTCTGGATTCAAATGAACTTAATCTCCCAACTAAAAACGGCCACAGGCCATGTTTACACAGTGGTGATGGGAGGGGACGGGGCCTGAGGTGACGTGTGCAAACGCGACCTGTGGCGCGTTTTAAGTTGGGGAAATAATTCACCTTCAATCCTGAGGGTCCCTGGGGGCCAACTAGCCCACCAGGTGCTTCCAGTAAGTGCCACTTCGCTGCGTTGCAGAGAGGTCGTCTAGGCCACGCCCCTTTTTACACCTCTCTGCAACGCAGCTCTGTGGCGCTTACTGGAGGTACCTAGTGGGCTAGTTTGACCCTAGGGACCCATAGGAATCAAGGGGACTTAATCTCTCAACCTAGAATGGCCACAGGGTGCGTTTACACAGTGGTGAAGGGAGGGGACGGGACCTGAGGTGACGTGTGCAAACATGCCTTGTGGCGCGTTTTAAGTTGGGGAAATAATTCCCTTTCAATCCTGAGGGACCCTGGGGGCCAACTAGCCCACCAGGTGCTTCCAGTAAGCGCCACTTTGCTGCGTTGCAGAGAGGTGGTGCAGGTCGTGCCCCTTTTTACACCTCTCTGCAATGGCGCTTACTGGACGTACCTAGTGGGCTATTTTGCCCCTAGGGACCCTCAGGATTCAAGGGGACTCAATCTCCCAACTTAAAATGGCCACAGGGCGTGTTTACTCAGTGGGGAAAGAAGGGGACGGGGCCTGAGGTGACGTGTGCAAAAACGCCCTATGGCACATTTTAAGTTGGGGAAATAATTCCCCTTCAATCCTGAGGGACCCTAGGGGCCAACTAGCCCACCAGGTGCTTTCAGTAAGCACCACTGCACTGCGTTGCAGAGAGGTGGTCCAGGCCGTGCCACTTTTTACACCTCTCTGCAACGCAGCTCTGTGGCGATACTGGAGGTACCTAGTGGGCTCGTTGGACCCTAGGGATCCTCTGGATTCAAATGAACTTAATCTCCCAACTAAAAACGGCCACAGGGCATGTTTACACAGTGGTGAAGGGAGGGGACGGGGCCTGAGGTGACGTGTGCAAACGCGACCTGTGGTGCGTTTTAAGTTGGGGAAATAATTCACCTTCAATCCTGAGGGTCCCTGGGGGCCAACTAGCCCACCAGGTGCTTCCAGTAAGCGCCACTTCGCTGCGTTGCAGAGAGGTGGTCTAGGCCTTGCCCCTTTTTACAACTCTCTGTAACGCAGCTCTGTGGCGCTTACTGGAGGTACCCAGTGGGCTAGTTTGACCCTAGGGACCCATAGGAATCAAGGGGACTTAATCTCTCAACTTAGAATGGCCACAGGGTGCGTTTACACAGTGGTGAAGGGAGGGGACGGGGCCTGAGGTGACGTGTGCAAACATGCCTTGTGGCGCTTTTTAAGTTGGGGAAATAATTCCCTTTCAATCCTGAGGGACCCTGGGGGCCAACTAGCCCACCAGGTGCTTCCAGTAAGCGCCACTTTGCTGCGTTGCAGAGAGGTGGTGCAGGTCGTGCCCCTTTTTACACCTCTCTGCAATGGCGCTTACTGGATGTACCTAGTGGGCTATTTTGCCCCTAGGGACCCTCAGGATTCAAGGGGACTCAATCTCCCAACTTAAAATGGCCACAGGGTGTGTTTACTCAGTGGGGAAAGAAGGGGACGGGGCCTGAGGTGACGTGTGCAAAAACGCCCTATGGCACATTTTAAGTTGGGGAAATAATTCCCCTTCAATCCTGAGGGACCCTGGGGGCCAACTAGCCCACCAGGTGCTTCCAGTAAGCGCCACTGCTCTGCGTTGCAGAGAGGTGGTCCAGGCCGTGCCACTTTTTACACCTCTCTGCAACGCAGCTCTGTGGCGATACTGGAGGTACCTAGTGGGCTCGTTGGACCCTAGGGATCCTCTGGATTCAAATGAACTTAATCTCCCAACTAAAAACGGCCACAGGCCATGTTTACACAGTGGTGATGGGAGGGGACGGGGCCTGAGGTGACGTGTGCAAACGCGACCTGTGGCGCGTTTTAAGTTGGGGAAATAATTCACCTTCAATCCTGAGGGTCCCTGGGGGCCAACTAGCCCACCAGGTGCTTCCAGTAAGTGCCACTTCGCTGCGTTGCAGAGAGGTCGTCTAGGCCTTGCCCCTTTTTACAACTCTCTGTAACGCAGCTCTGTGGCGCTTACTGGAGGTACCTAGTGGGCTAGTTGCACCCTAGGAACCCTCAGGATTCAAGGGGACTTAATCTTCCAACTTAAAATGGCAACAGGGCGTGTTTACACAGTGGGGAAGGGAGGGGACGGGGCCTGAGGTGACGTGTGCAAACACGCCCTGTGGCACGTTTTAAGAGGTAGTTTTAATCCCCCAGCCCTATTATGTACTAGGGGCTTACAGAGGAGGTCATGCTAATAACAGGGGGACCCCAACACATAGTGTTCCCTAGTTTATGTGGGTGTTTTCACTGTATTCTTAGTGTCTTTTAACATTGCACTGGCTCTAGGACTGGTTAGTCAGACTCAGTTACCACCAGTATCCGTCTGAAAAAGTTGAGGGTACAGGATGATTTTGCAACAAGGCTTATTTCTGCTCTTGTGTTTGTTCTTTCTGCACGTTATCCTTCTTGCTGCACTTTTCTTCGTCTTTGAGGACTTCTGTTGCTTCTTTCTGCATTTCTTTTATTTCTTTCTGTGCGTTTTTTTCTTCTTTCTTCACATGTAATATCTCTGTAGGCATAATTAGAAATTTGCATTTAAAAAACCTTTGAAATTCACTGAAAAAACCATAGGTTTCAGGCACGTTATAGTTAGGAATTAGCATTTAAAAAACCTTAGAAATTCACTGACAAAACCATAGGTTTCAGGGGAGTTATAGTTAGCTGGACTTTTCACTCATACAAAAACCATTGAAATTCCTCCGTTATAGTTAGTTCAGCTAACTATAACTTGCGTGCCCGCAATGCACTGCTGATAACGTCACATATTACATCAGTCATGACATGGTCAGTGACATCACTCATGACATCACTGATGACATCTCAAATGACATCACTGATGACATCATCCTTGTGATAGAGTGGCAGACCTCCTCTCACCCTAATATAACCTTTGATACCCAAATTCAATAATAGAAACTAAAATTTTCAAAACAATGGACATACCAATACCAGTTACAACAACCTATTCAGTAATTCTAAGATCCACATACACATCCACTCATTCACCAACAGTCCTATACAGTCACTCATACATGTACTCACTCATCATATGTACTCATACACCTATACATCCTGTTACACAATGCCACTCATCCATAGAGTTACTCACACACATAGTCACTCATGCTAATAAAGAATCAAACATCCATTTACTTGCATATACAGTTATACACACACCACCACACTTACTTCTACAGAAACTTACACATACTTAGTCTTTTAAACAATCACTTATAGAAACACATACTTATTTATACAGGAACTCTTCCAATCTCTCACTATCACATATACTCACTTATATACACCAATAGTCACATATACTAGTTTAAAACATATGTAGTTACTCATAAAGATACTACTGAGACAGTCATTGACTCACTAACATACCCATACACACATTCATCCACCCATACAGTCCTGCACACATGCTGTCTTCAACACATACAAACAGTGAGTCACTCATTCATGCATCTATGCACTACGTAATACCCCCCACCGAACCATACAGACACTCAGACACTCAAACTGATACTCAAAAATCAACTAATAACCTATATAGATACTCCTGTAGCTACTCACCAACCCATGCAGCCACTTATACACAAAGTGAGAGACTGATACAGATATTTACATATTTAAACATTGCTCACTAAGCCATGTATTCACTAAGATACACTTAATCAGTCAAAGTCAAGTCAAAGTCAAAGATAGCTTTATTCGATTTTAAAATTAAAATCATAAAAGCACAATCAATAAAACATGATTAAAAACAAAGTCAAATTACATACAAGTTATATTCATCATGAAAAAAGAAATGGCAGAGATAAAAACAAACATTAAAAGTTAATCCAGGGTTGATCTGCATCGAATTACGAATTTTAGAAACTTGGATACAGCACTAATTGTTAGTTCGTCATCTAATAGGAGTAACTTTAAATACGCAGGTCTGCAGCGTCTTAGGCCCCAGAACTTAAGAAGGGGAATCAGGTATTTCTTTCTTCCCCAGACATAATACTGGCAAAAGAGAACACAATGTATCGAAGATTGCAGAGCAATATCATCGCAGGGACAATTAATTAATTTTGAAGACCAATCATTTCTGGCTGGAAATGTTATCAACCTATGATAAGTACCAGTTCTCAATCGCGATAGCAGCATTCTGTCATAAGCAGGGTGATCAGGGGACAGGTAAAGCTGCAAGCCGGGGCCCTGAACAAGTGCATTGTATTGGGTTACTGATGTCTTAGTCCTCTCCTCAAGGCATCTTTTGTTCTCGAGGAAAGCAAGGCAACTTATCTTAAAAGCCTTTCTAGAGATCAGAGATAGCAAGGAGGGATTATCGAAAAAAGGTTGATGCCCCATGTTAGTCATGAACTCCTTTACATAGGAGATCCAATGAATATCTTTCCATCTCTCTAATTTAAGGCAGTCACTCAGAATAGTTCTATTAAAAACGGTTGCTTCTGAGGTCCATATCTTGTGCCATAGGAGTAATGGATTGATTTTAATGAGATCCGAAATAAAGACCAAATCCAATTCCCTGTGACATATGTATGTGGAGGTCGATTTAGGGACCGCTAACAGATAGCGTAGGAAAGTGTTTTCTTTTACTTGGATTTCCTGTGAGTCTGCGATACCCCATATGCCAGATCCGTATAAAGCAGTTGATGTGCATTTAGACTTATAGATGTCTAATAGAATACGTACAGGTCTGCCTCCTAATTTATAGGCAAACTGTCTGATTGCTCCTAACGAACGGGCAAAAGCGAGATTCCTAGCCCTAATTGCTGCTTTCCAAGTACCTTTTTGATTAAAAACAATCCCCAGATATGAAAAAAAGCTAGTAAGTTCTATCTTAGACTTATCAATAAAAGTCTTACAAGAGAGTTTATTCTTTGACGAGCAGCACATGGTAAAGGTTTTCCCTATGTTTATTTTTAAACCCCTGGAACTCATAAAAAAAGAAAAGCTGGTTAAAGCCTTTTGAAGACCCAGCTGAGTTCTAGCCATGATAACTGCATCGTCAGCATATAATAAAATGGGAACTGGGGTGCCGTCAATTTGAGGATAATCTAACTCTTGTTTAATTAAAAATTCTGCCACTTCATTTATATACAGATTAAAAAGAAAAGGTGCCAAAATACAACCCTGTCTGACACCTTTCATAATTGGAAACTTGGCAGAACACTCCCCTTTGTTGCCAAAACGCACCTTGGCCCCTGCCTCTCTATACAGTGCTTTGATAAAATTAATAATATTTAAATCTATGCCCAAACCTATTAAAGTATCGCAAAGTACATCGTGGTCCAGGCAATCAAATGCTGAGCTAAGGTCAACAAAGGTCATGAAAAGGTTACCCTTTTTTACCATCGTGTATTTGCCGGTTATTAAGGCCAGGTTGAGCCCTTGTTCAATAGTACCTAGGCCAGCCTTAAAGCCGTACTGGAACTTAGAAATAACATTGTGTTCCTCTGCCCAGATGTGCAATCTGTTTAAAATAATTCTGCCTGCCACTTTCATCAATGAATCGAGTAGGGAGATAGGCCTATAACATTTGGGATCGGTTCGATCTCCCTTTTTAAAAATGGGCACCACAATGGCTTCCTGCCAGGTCGATGGGAACCCCTTAATATTAAAACTGTTTAACACATTAGTCAATAAAGGGGCCCATAAAGAGAGAGTATCTTTATATATGTCTGTAGGGAACCCGTCAGGCCCAGGGGCTTTGTTTCTGGCACTTTCCTGTAGGGCCAATTCTACTTCTGAGACAGAAAAGACAATCCCCAAGGGAAATGAAACAGGAACAGTAGGTTCAATATCAGCCTGCTGAATTAGGGGTTTAGAGGCTGTGACGAGCGAAGTATCTTTTTTGTAAAGCTCGGTAAAGTGATCCACCCAGATTGATTCTTCTATCGCAGGTTCCAGCTTATCAGAATTTCTTTCTGCGAAGAAGGGGGCGTTTACTGCTTTCCAGAATGCAGTGTTGTCTCTCAAGGAGCTTGCCTTTACCAATGCATTCCACGCATTCTCCTTGAGCTCTTGCTTCCGTTTTTTTAACGATATTTTATAAGCTGTCCTGGCAGCTCCAACTTCCAGCCTGTTCCTAGGTTTTTTCTTTAAGATCTGCTTTAAGTTAGAGTGTGCTTTGGAACAATCCGAGTTGAACCACCCGATAGTGTTTTGATTGGCCTTGTCTCGTAGAGTTCCTGTTAACTTTTTGGCAATAAATGAGGTAATCTGGTCAAAGGCACAGATAATCGAACTAGGGTCTGGGTTGATCTCTAGACAGATCCTGACATTTTCATGTTGATCCAGAATCAAGTTCTGGAGAAAGTTTGATGGGTCGACCTTCTTCCATTTTATGGCATAACCATTTTTTCTTGCCAAAGAAATAGCATAGTGGGAAAGGTTTTCCACTACGCTCTGGGCAGATCTAGCACCCCTATCAATATCAAAGATTGAGCTGATCGGGAAGTGGTCACTCATTGCAGTGTCTAATGTTTTAAACAATAGGACTTTGCGATTATGAGTGGTGCTAACCATAGTGTAATCTATGACAGATTCTAGACCGTGACCATTAAAGGTAGGCTGAAAATAAACCTGAGGCGTGCACAATTCAGTTGCAAATCCCAAGTCCCAGTCAGAAATTAAGTTATTAAACATATTTCCCAGTAAAGTGTGCTCAAAATGTGTACATGGATCGCCAGTTAGGTTGACCATTCCGCATATACCAGAGCTATTATAGGGGCACAAGTGGCAATTAAAATCCCCTGTCAGAATGATACACACATCATTTGGCTCCAAGCCAATTGTGCGGGCTATTAAATTATTTCGATTTTCAAATTCTTTATTCAAATCTTCCCTCGGGATATTATTGTATAGATTTATTAAAATAAATCGGTTTTCGCCTGCAGTTAAGCAAAAGACCTGATAACAGTTATGTCCCTCTGTGACTTAACCAGTCAGTTATACAATCAATTTTTCAACAAAAAAAAATCCATTTAGACTCTTATATACCCATTTATTCTTCCATCGACCTTGAGATATACATTGATAAACATATTTAATTTTCAGAAAAACACACATTCACTGAATGATGTCATCAGTGATGTCATTTGAGATGTCATCAGTGATGTCATGAGTGATGTCACTGATCATGTCATGAGTGATGTAATATGTGACGTCATCAGCAGTGCATTGCGGGCGTGCGAGTTATAGTTAGCTGAACTAACTATAATCGGGGAATTTCAATGGTTTTGTATGAGTGAAAAGTCCAGCTAACTATAACGCCCCTGATGACATTCAGTGAATATATATATATATATATATATATATTACCTACTGGCGGTCGCCAGTAGGCAGTTATAGTTAGGACCTATTTTCCATAGGAAATCCGCAACATTCTATTCCCAATAAGTCAGGCGCCGGCTGACGAATCTTCGTGAAATTTTCCAAACTGTTGGTCCGCTCCGGTCCGCTCCTATCCTGAAAGTTTCGTGGTGATTCGTCAAGCGGGGGCTGAGAAAAAAGGGGGGTCCCAAAACGCGTTTTCCCCATGCAATTTCCCATAGGACCTGTTGACGCAGCTACAGCCCTAACTGCTCAACGGAATTACACCAAATTTGGCAAAGAGGTAGTCCTCAGTTCAGACTTGTGCCTTTTGCATAAATGGTGTAAATCCGTTCAGTAGTTCCTGAGACAATAAGAGTAAAAAAGATAGATCTATCTATGGCCTCGGAAGATCCGCGCACCCTAAGTGCACCCTAAGAGCACCCTCCCCGAACCGAGCACGCACCCTCCCGATCATGCGCTGAATGCTAATTGGCTGTCAAGTGTCTGTCTACATTCGAAACCAGGAACTGTTGGCAGCCATTTTGTGCCTCGGTAGAAGCGAGGCTGATTAAGTAAGGTAAATAAGTGTGTGAAAGATGTAAAGGGGGCAGGGTTGAAATACTCTGACCCTCTAGTGTTGCTTAGGGGATCCCAGAAGGACCCCCTGGGGCCCCCTTTTTTTTTTAATGGCGAAATACGCGCAGGGTGCGCGGCTCCTAGCGCGTTGGGTGCGCGGATCCCCAAAAACTGGAAAAAAAAATTAAAAAATACGTTTTGGAAATATAGTTTAAAAAATATTTAAAAAAATATAAAACTAGATTTTAAAACATTAACAATATAAAAAATACAATAAAAACAAATATTTTTTAATTTTGAAAAGAATTCATTGAAAAAATAAGTTAAAAAAGGGTGATAAAAAAGACTTGTAAAAAACATAATTAAAGGAATTGACACACTGAAATTGAAAAATTGAAAAATTCAATGAAAATCATTAAACATCATAGCTTTAGAGATAAATTATAGATAGGAATTAGCATTTAAAAAACCTTTAAAATTCACTGAAAAAACCATAGGTTTCATGCACGTTATAGTTAGGAATTGGCATTTAAAAAACCTTAGAAATTCACTGAAAAAACCATAGGTTTCAGGGGTGTTATAGTTAGCTGGACATTTCCCTCCTACAAAACCCTAGAAATTCCCCCGTTATAGTTAGTTCAGCTAAGTATAACTCGCGCGCCCCCGCAATGCACTACTGATGACGTCACATATTACATCACTCATGACATGGTCAGTGACATCACTGATGACATCACTGATGACATCTCAAATGACATCACTGATGACATCACTGATGACATCATCCATGTAATAAATTAGTGCGTCTTCTCACACCCTAATATAACCTTTGATACACCGAATCAAAATTTCAGACGGCCATTCTCAAAACCATAGATACACACTCATTGACTCTTAGGTCTACACACACCTCCACTCACTCACCTGTGGAGTCACTCATACTTACAGTCACTCAGTACAGGACTATCATATGCATTTATACACCTATATAGACACTCAGGGCCCGTTTCACAGAACTAACTTAAGACAAAATCCTAAACTTACTACCATTTTTGTATTCATAGAAGGCACTTACTCATTTTGGTATTCACAGTAGACACTTACTCACTTCGGTATTCACAGAAGTTAGGAGTCCTAACTTTAGGACTCCTAAATGCCTTCTGTGAATACCGAAAGTCTCAAAATTAGGATTTTTCTCAGTTTAGGAGTCCTAAAGTTAGGACTCCTAACTTTACTACTACTAAACTGAGAAAAATCCTAATTTTAAGGCTTTCGGTATTCACAAAAGGCATTCAGGAGTCCTAAAGTTAGGAGTCCTAACTTTACTACTACTAAATTGAGAAAAATCCTTATTTTAAGACTTTCGGTATTCACAGAAGGTATTTAGGAGTCCTAAAGTTAGGAGTCCTAACTTTACTACTACTAAACTGAGAAAAATCCTTATTTTAAGGCTTTCGGTATTCACAGAAGGCATTTAGGAGTCCTAAAGTTAGGAGTCCTAACTTTACTACTACTAAATTGAGAAACATCCTAATTTTAAGACTTTCGGTATTCACAGAAGGCATTTAGGAGTCCTAAAGTTAGGAGTCCTAACTATACTACTACTAAACTGAGAAAAATCCTAATTTTAAGACTTTCGATATTCACAGAAGGCATTTAGGAGTCCTAAAGTTAGGACTCCTAACTTCTGTGAATACCGAAATGAGTAAGTGCCTTCTGTGAATACCAAAATGAGTAAGTGCCTTCTGTGAATACCAAAATGGTAGTAAGTTTAGGATTTTGTCTTAAGTCAGTTCTGTTATAACTTATAGTTAGGTTACTTTGGACACCATTGTTGCCCACTTGACTGAGCTGACTGCAGAAAAGCAGCACAAGAAGGTAATCTGGACAGAGAACTGTTATAAAGCTTTTGCTTTGACACCCTCAGACAGGCCATACACACAGCACGTGTGCTCATGGCCCATGATTTTTTTCAGGAATTCATTGTGCAGACTGATGCCTTGGAGCATGGCATACAGGCAGTCTTATCACAGCTAAATGAAGAGGGCCTAGCTCAGCATGTAGCTTTCATCTCTAGGAGGCTACTTTCTAGGAAACAAACCTGTTTGGGACTCACTTCCAGATTTAGACAGATCACAGACCCCTCAGATGGCCCATGCAGATGAGGGGTTAGAATCCAAAACTGTTGAGGTGGTCCATCTTCCTATAGGTAATGGACTGTATCATGGAACACCATACTGTGTTAGACCATGTAAAAAATAAAGGTCAGTCCAAGTTGTTCTGCTGTAGTGATGAGCACTCCCAGGAGTTTGGGTAGTTCTCCTCACTTTCAGCTGAGGAGGATGGAGAAGGGGGTTGACACGTGTTTTACCTATCAGCTTTAAGGTAGTCTTCCCCCTATCTTTTTGCTTCAGCCTCCACTTTTTGTTGAAATGTGTTTTTGCTGGCCTTGCTAACCAGTGCAAGAGTGCTTGTGCGCTCTCTTCTAAACATGGTAAAATTGGCTTACGCCTGATTGGCATATTTAATTTAAGTGCCTTATATAATGGTATACCATATACTGATGGCATGTAAATGTCAAAAGGGACAGAGATGTCCCTTTTGACATCACTGTTATAAATAGATAATTCATTCCATTGTGATATTTGATATATCCTAGCCACACCAATATGTACACAGACGTGTTTCAACCTTCTCATAGGGCCTTATTCATAGTATATAAAGGTCTTCCTCAGGGCATGCAGTCTTTTTGTGGGACACTATATCAGGGACATGAAAAGTAAAATTTAAAACGATATCAATCTTTTTTGTATTCAAAATATCTTAAATGTTTGCAGGGGGAAATGAAACATTTGAACATACCGTTGACGTAGGACAATCCTACATCTTCAGTTAGCTAGTGGTCACGGAACCTGCAGGTGGCCATCTCATTTACTGAGTGCATGGATCTGTCGCTCGACCCCTGTTTGAAAAGAAGAAAGACAGAAAGGCGGATGTCAAAAGGGACATCTCTGAATAGTAATTAAAGATTTCAGAGCACCAAACTAAGGGCCACTTAGGACCAAAGAACTATACTTCAGAGGGTAACTTCACATATCCTTTGTGTAAGTAAACACCACAGGACACTAGTGTTTATTTCTGTTTATTTTATGTTGATTTAAGACATAAAATGTTCAACTTTTGTCTGTTAGTTGTTTGGATCAAAATCCTTGTACGTTTATGTCACTGTGAATTATGTTATTAAGTATTCATATTTGTTGTACACATTATGTGCAACAAACTTTATGTACATCGTTGAAAAAGAAGAATATCAAATCATAAAACAAAATCTTTTGTTTTTTATTGACTCTGGGGGACACATAAGTACATAAACATTTGGCACATGGTGAAGTTAGTGTACACCTTGTTGTAATTTCAGAAATACAATACTGGTCATGTGGTGATCATTTGGAAATATGAATTGGGTGGTTTCTCATTATAAAGTTCTAACATTGATGGTATAGGGGTACATCTAGATACCTTAGTAGTTGAGGCACACAAAGCATATAAATGTGAAGTTTTTTCTTCCTGGGTTAATTTTCCTGCATTTTATGCAGCTTCACCAACATTTTACACATATTTTGAGGCTGCAGTTCCAGTTGTGTATAGACCTTATGAATATTCAGAACTCCAATTAACTTACCAGGAACATCATAATTGGTTCCAAGGCACCCTCCCACATACCCATTAGAATGGAAGACTGGGCCCTCTCAGTAATGATGGGGCAACATGGCCGGTCTTAGCAGGCTATACTCCCTTTCTGGATGCATGTTGTTTAACACAGCAAGAAACGCTTGCTGTCTTGAACCGTTTGTTTAGACTGTATCAATATCTGATGTAGTTCATAATCCGTGGATGAAATACTGCCCCAGCAAGGGCTCCTTAAGCTGGACAGGCACAGTTGGCTACGCCTGCAATTAGTCCAGTTACCATTTATGCTATTATGGGTATGAGATTTGGCTTTGGCTAGCACAAAAAACAAATCAGCTTGAAGCAGTTTTTTCCTATACGGGACCCCAAGATGAATTTAGAATTCTCACTATGTGTCTTCCACTTGGTACGGTTGCCCCAGTTGAGGAGTGAAATAGATGGGGTACTGTCTTAGCATTAGTTGCTGTTTGGCCTGAATTCCTTAACCAAATTCAGGATGAACATGGAGCAGCTCCAGACCTAGATTTGGGGATTTAGCTCATTGGCAACTATGCCACAATGTCCTCAATTATTTAAAGTAATATTGGGGGGAGGCAGCTTGTTTGGCAATATGCTAATGGCTCGCTTTAGTGTCCACTGTAGACCAGGAAAGCGAGCTGCCTAAAATAATTTCTGAAACAAAATCTATACATCTATAGGTCAAGATAGTTTGGGAAACAGGCCTACTAAGCCACAAATTAAGGGCAAGTGAAAAGCCAAAATGATCAAACAGACACTGAGTCTTCAAAAATATGCTGTGAGAAAAATAAAGCCAAACTAGAACTAAAGCACAGACAGTCTTTCCGCAACCAGAGTCTTCCAAAAATTGTTATAATTTATGTGACTGTGATAAATCCTTCTCGTTCCTTGCAGGACTCTACAGACAAGTGGTCAGAGAGAGGGGGAGTATGTGAAACTAAAAATGGATTTACAGCACTCTTCTGATCTCATAATAAAAACGGAAGAAAAACTTCAACAACAAAAAGCAAAATTTAAAATGAAGAAAATGGCAGGAATTTCCACTAAATATGCCACAAATGATAAGAACTCTTCTTTAGAACAAGTTGTGGGAGAGTACTCTTCTTGACAGCACAGCAGACATCACAATAGTTCACCAGACTCTTCAAGAGTTTCTGGTGATGAGACCAACAGATGAATATGAGAGGATGGGGAGAGGATGGAGCCTTGCGGCTAGAGCGGTCGACCTTGAAGCTTTGGAACCCGGTTCGAGTCTCGGCAATGATGCTTAACATCCTGTGATTCTGGGCAGATCACTTAATCTCCCCGTGACTAACATAGAAAAATGAATGTGTCCTTCTGTAACGAAACTGGTGCTCATATAAAGCGCTCTGATACCCAATTTCTCGAGTCTAGTTCGCGCAATATAAAACTCCCCAAAAAAAGAATATGCACAAGGTGAAAGTTCCAGATCAGCAGCTTAGCACTCCAGAGAGACTTTATGATTTGGACATACAAATTGAGGGTGACATACCCCGTAATATTAAAGTAATTTTCGGGCAGAATTTGACTAATGAATATGAGATCATCTTGGTTGCGGTTGGCTGGCCACCTGAGTTTGTTAGGAAAGTCCTACAAGGAGAGGATGTAATAATACCTTCCTTTTCCATTCTTGTCCTGGAGGAGGTAAAAGCAATATATGCTGCAGAATGGGCTCTTGCTCAAGCCCAAGCTTTACATCATAATCAAATGGTTTGGGATAACGAATCAGCTTATCATATTATACCTATAAGCTCCAGCCCACAGGTGCACGCACATAATCCCATTAAACATGAAGCTAAATGTCCAATTAAGGAGAATCTATCACAATTCCAATATCAAAGTGTAACTGAGCCTTGTGTCTCCCCTATGAATAATCCATTATTCTCAGTGCTTTAACCTAATCATTTGTATCATATAGTTTTAGACTATCAACATTTAACCCGTCGCACATGGCCTTTTGCTGGACATAATATCCATAACACAGGCTTAATAAATAATATAGTGTGTAAAAAGTACAAAACCACATTGGACATTTCCAATGTTTTTTTCAGTCAAAATATAGTAACTGAAAGCATCAGTTTGACAGCGTTCTCAGCTTTAGGAATACATGGATGATTCTATCACCTCCCACAAGGGTATAAGAACAGTCTGGGTCTGTTTTCTGCCTGGGTGACGTCAGTTTGACAAGAAAAGGACTCAGATGTATTGTCCTACATTGATGATATTTACATCACAGATGATGATTTAAACCACATTTGGCCGGAGTGGACTGTATTATTGTTGTAGTCGCTGATCATGGCTATAAATTCAATTTTCTAATATTGCCTTTCTCACTGTCCTCATTTTAGGAAATGAATTATCAATTGAAAACAAGAGCCTGGCCTCATATTTCTTAGAGATATGTGCTCTATTGCAACCACCAAATGCCTTAAGAAAGTTTTAATTACTTTTAGGCTTCCTTAAATTTGGTAGAACATACATACCAGAATATGCACAACCGGTTAAACCGTTGTACGATTTAAATTGTCTTGAATTTTCTAATAAACATTTGGCAGCTGAACAGGCTTGAGTATAAACACTTACATACTTGTGTTAACACTACTAATTTAGTGATTTGCATAATTGCGGGTTCCATTGGTTCCACATATCTTTTTATTAAATGAAGTTGAAACTGTGGCGATTGCTTATAAATCGCATTTATATTCCAATGTGGAAATGTGTTTTACTTCCAATGAAACTTTTTTGACTGCTGTTCAGAGGACAGTACTGAAGGAACATCCACTGGTACAGGGGAAACTTATAATTGCGGTGTCTCTTTTTCCGGCATAGAGGCTGTCACAAAGGCCTGCGTTCCTAATGCAAAAGCCTCACATCCAAGATGGATCCAGTGGGCCTCTTCATTGACAGCTACTGATGTTGACTATGTTTTTAACACTACTCAGAACACAGGAATATCTCCAGTTTGAAGCGGGATACCCCATGTCTAGTGAACCTTTGCTTCTAGATGAGTATGCTTTCATAATCTGTATTGATGGTTCAGACTGGCCAGTGGTTGGAACAAAGTTCAAGTACACAGCTGTGTGTGCTTCAGTTGAGGGTGTCATTAAGGATGGAGTTTTTCAGGCTCAAAAAAAATATACAGAAATTTTAGGTGACTGTACTGTTCAGCTGGCTGAATTGAAAGCTTTGGTTCCGGCTTTACAGAATACAGATTGAGAATTCCACACACTTATATTGTGTGATTCCTACTACCATGTCCTGGCTTTTAATGATGATTTACCGTATTGGCACTTGAATGGATTCAGAGATTCTAAAGTCAATGATATAAAGCATAAGCTTTTTGAGGAAAAGTGTCTGCTCTGAAAGATGCTTTGCCACAGGCTCATTTAATCCACACATTGGGTCATCAGTGTGTTGCTGTGCACATTGCAGGGAATAAATTGGCTGATGAAGCTGCCCATGCAGCTGTTCAGACTATATTTGTATCTGCAATTACTCTTTCACCTACGAGGATAGAGAATGAAATTATGGCTGCGGTCACTGCCTTGGCGAGTAGCGAGCTCTTGCCTAAAGGTTATTCTATCTATTGAGTCCTGAAAATGTTCCCTTTGCCTAGATTCCTAAGGGTGGGTGATTGACTGATTCCCAACTGAGACTGCAGGTTAGAGTCATTAATAGCAGCTCATGAGGGTTTGATGTCTGGCCATGCTGGTGCAGAAGGAAATCCCTCTACATGCAATCAATAGTCTTGATCTTGCTACTCCCCAGCTGCAGTCTTCAGATGCTGAACTTTCAATCATACAGGCTGATGGTGAGAATATAGGATGTGTTTTTAATGTGAGTTTGCCAATTTCTACTGCTGCTCCTTGCAATGAAGTTGCTTATTATCAACCACCTTTGGAGGCACCTGCCTGCTCTCCATTACTTGATGAGGTCCCTGGTTTTACTCAGATTGCCTCTGGTTATTTTGTCAACACTGATGATTTTTCATCAGACTCTTCGCATACCTCCTTGTGTGGTGTGCTTGGACGGTTCCTTTGTCTGAAACAGACTTACCTGATTTCTCCTTGATCCTATTGTTAGATTTGTCTTTCACAGTTTTTTCTCTTACTTTGGATTAGATTTGTTACAGTCTTTTTTTCTGCTTTTGAATGGACACTATCTTCCTGATCATACTTCTACAGAACTGGTAACTGCATTGCTTACTCACCATTCTTCATCACATAAGGTCTGAAAAGGCTTGTTTCTTGTGAACATTACTGCATTCCATGTCCATGCTGGTCTTTTTTGGGGATAAGGTTCCCTATATAAGTTGTAGTTCTACAGAAACCTTGCAAATTCCATATGTATTTAAGGTTGCTATGGATGACGCTATTACCCCAGGCTCCCTTTCTGATTAATGGGATGTTATGACTGTTACTAATATGCTATCTGAATTAGAATCATACACAGTATTTGAAAATGAGGATGTGTAATTTAGTTATGCAAATGATATAGTGAAATGTTTTGCTAACATCATTATGCCCATCACCTTTTTACACAGAGCTAGTACTCCACATACAGTTTTTAATTATACACAGTAGGAACACTGTTTGACAACACCTTTAGGTTTTTAAAACATATATGAAGAAGTTTCCTTATTTTTCCAGTCATATCCCTCCATACCAAGTTTTATGTTTGTAGAAGTTTACTCGTACCCCACTGAAGAAAATAATGCTCACGCAAACAAAATTGATTTAGTCTGATTTGTTTATTCCACAACTCTCTCTACAGGGTATGAGTATTGGAAAGATAACATTGAGCTTAGATCTGTTTAGGGAACATGTCAATGGCAGGTCCAGGGCACTGATGCTTTTTTTAGGGTGCCAAATGATCTATTTAAACAAAACGGTGCAACAAACTACATGTCTTTGGTTTGGCAATTCAATGCATGTAAATACGCCAAGCATTCCCTCTGATGCGAGGTTTGATAACTGGCAACAATTTGTAACGTTTTCAGACAAACAGCTTAATGAAATGGTGTGGAATGGAACATACAATTCTTCCCATCTCTGGTACAGATGGGTGGTTATTGTGGCCATTTGATATACATGGATGTAATGCTCATTTTTTCACTCCTCCATTTGGTTTAATCCAAGCATGCCAGCCCCGACATATTCAGTCACAACACTCTGGGGCCGTCACTACCTACAGCGTATGGACGTGGTGCCAGCAATGGTTAAAACATTCCACCTTGTCAGCAGTTAAAACCGTAATCGCTACTTTCAGATAATAAAGGCTTGCAGGATTTTCTGATGGGTCCCAGATCTCCTCATTCTAAACATTTTACATATGTAAGTTACAATTAAATGTGTAAAATCTCTCATCAAGAAGCTGCTGAATGTTTGAGATAAATTGATAAGGAACATTTGGAAAATTCTTTGGCTGTTGTCTATAATGGGGGTGACCACATTGTCAACTCATATTTATTCATTGAAATATGTTGTTCCACTAGCATTTGATGTCACACAACATGACATGTATTTGCTTCAACATGGCCAGTCAGTAAAGATCGATTTTTAATGGCTAAAACAGAAGCCACCTACACTATGCTTAATTCTGAATATTTCTCTTCCCATTTCCCCCCAAAAATTCTCATCATGTCTTAGGCATTTTCAAGTAGGCAGACATGAGATAGGTGCACAGTTTTTATACAAAGCTTGTTTCCTTCATTTTCAATACAGATGCATACACAAAAACAAAGAGGCTTTTGTTAGTCTACGTGAATGTGGAACTTCTTTGAATCACTCTTTTGTTTGCGGAGAAATTTCCCTTCATGGAGCTTGCAATGCATCTACAACATGTTATTGGAAGGGTGTTCCTGTATAGTTGATGAAGACTGAATTTTTGTTGCTTTTTAATTGGAGCTTTTTAATTTTAAATGATCAAAGTTGTTGCGGTATGAAACCAGGTGTCCCTTATGTCACTGTTTCCAAGGGTTTGACTTGCTGTATGCATATTTTATGTCCTCCATCACATTCTACTGGGGAAGTTACTCAGTGGTCGAAGGTCCCCATTGCTGAAAAGCTTTTGCTGACTAAGCAGACTGAAAGCCTTATATTTTCAAAAAGATTTGACTCGTACATTCGCCTGAGATACTTTTCAGGTCTTGAAAAATCATAAAACTTTTTTACTAGACCTGCAGGTCGAGTAACTTGAATAATCTACTCGACCTAACTGAAATGCACCTAACCCGTAAACTGGTCTCAAATTGTGTGATCATTGGCAAATATTTTATTTTACAGAGTCGCTTTTTCTTCATTCTCACATATGAGTGCATCTTCAAATATGTGAGTTCAGCATTTCTGCTGTTCAAATGAAAACTCTTTTGTTTCATTTAATAGACTTAACGTTTGCTACATGTGCAATAGGAATCTAACCGATATTAGGGTACACATGATCCCTGACAGGCCTCTCAGTTTACTAACAGCATTACCATCAGGGCAGGGGCAGGAGCATTTCTCGGTTCATGTTACACACTCACTTTTAATAACTATATTACTAAAGCATGATGTGGTAGCGTACTGTGATTTACAGATAGAAATGGCCAAACACCTTCCTATTACCTTGAAGCTTTACTGATAAAACTATATAGCTTTTTAACATTAATATGTGACAACTGGGGTTCAGAACACATATTTATAATTTGCACATCCCCAAGTAAAATGTTCTGATTTGTTTTTCATCCTATTAAGATATTTTTTTCATCACACAGAAGTGCAGAAAATGGGCTTTCACAACAACTGAAATATATTTTGAACTGTTCATACAATTGACTTATTTTATTAGCTATTTAAAGGTGTGTTAAGAAAAACTTGATACCCTACAGCCTTTCATTTCACACTCTGTATAGCAGCTCAGATAGTTTATTTTAAGAAATCCTGGAACACCTCAGTCAGAGAAGGAAAAGTAATTGTAAACTGACCTCTGTCTCTAAACACAGAGCAAATGTGGCCAGATAAAAACAAGATTTGAAGGCATCTTTATTGCTCATTCACTTTCTGACTGAACAGAAATCTTGTTTTTTGTCAACTTGCCAGAAAGGGTGAGTAAGTCCTAAATATAGCTTGTCCTTATAATATCTGACTCGCCATAGCCAGTGGACGAGTAGATTTTTCGAGGCTTGCTTTTGATCTCTAAGTAGCACGTTCCTTGTCAGAAGTGCAATCACTTTTACAAACTCAATTGCTACTGCAGTTTGGTGCACCTGTATACCATATTTTGATTGCTTCTAACACCACTGGAGTAGCAAACTTTTCAAAAGTGATTAGGTCGGGACTTGTTTCAAAGATCCAGAGAGTGCTTCGATTTATTCCTTGCAGCACCTAATTAGCGGTTTCATCGGAACAGATGCCACGGTATATAGGCCATCGCATCGCGGGACCTTGCAGTTCCTGAATGTTGGCTTCATTGAAAAACGACGCAGCACAGAGCAGACTAGTGCAGGACCTCGCATCTGGTAAAAACAGATAGCCGTAGTTGGTGCTTTCGTCTTCTTTGTGTTGTTTTTACTTAACACTTCAAAACTCACTATCTCCGGTTTACTGATTGATTTTTTATTATTCTGGTACAATTTTATCTATTAAAGATTACTCTATTTCTCTAAATTGGTTTGGGGTTCCTCTTGTGCTGTGTTTTCACTTCATTACTATTTGTGTGATGCATACATACTTTATACATTGACTCCAAGTTAAGCCTGACTACTTTGTGTCAAGCTACCAGAGGATTAAGCACAGTCTAATTTAGTGACTTTGTGGTTCACCCTGACAAGAATTATGGTTGTTGCTTGAGTGGGGCTTCCATTCCCCTCAACCCATAACCCAATTTCTTATACTGAGCCTTCATGTATTTCCATACGGAGTCAATGTAGCCATCTAATACTCCACAAAATCTGGTTCCTGCGGTCAGATCGTAAAATGGTTTGAACTTTAATATGGTAGAAACAATATTGTGAGCCTGAAAACTAAAGGTAACCTGCATAAAGAAATGTGCACATTTCTAACATATATATACACAAGTGGTATTCTCATCTACAGCATGCTATAAACATAATCATCACTTATTATAGTGTTGCATTATGCTGGCAGATTTCAGTGCCAAGTACGCTGTCCTCCGTTTCAATAGCTGCATAGGCACAAGCTTTGGTTTATTACATACAGGATGTTCTTGTAGGGCAATGTCAGCAATGCAATCACATGGATCAATGCTGATAAAGGTAAGCCCTGTAGGAAACCATTTTTGTTTTATCCAAGCGTTACTCTATTTTTAAAATAATGTAACACTGGATAGTACCAATGTTATTATTTATAGTATTGCAACTGAAGAATAATGTGAGAAATCAGTTGTCAATATCAGTGGAAATGATCCCCAGTGGTTTCAGCCCAAAGTCTATAAATTATCTATGGGAGATTCAAAAGTGTTTATATTGTAGAACCTATGCTATATTGTCAGAGCTGAAAAGCAAATCAAGCTTATGACAATTTCTTTTACATTCTAACCAAATTGGAAATGCCAGGTATTCTAAACTTACTCTTACGTAGACAAGCTCAACTCGGACATGAAACAGGAGGGCACCACTGTACAATTGTGTACTATAATGGATTCTACTAAAGCTTGTAACTGTTTTCAGGACGAAAAAAATGTTCGATTTATGGCATCACTGTGACATGGCCCTGGTTATATGAATGGTACTGGTGACATGTCGATCTGTGAGAAAACCAACCGTGGGTTCACTATATATTCTTGACTAATTTGGTGGCTCATGTCCAGTTCTACTTAGGACCTTATATATCAAGCTTCCAGAGTAAGAATGAAATTCATGCTTGGTGTAAAGAAAGGCAACTATAGCTGGCCAATCACTAATGCACTAACTAGGGAATGCTCTTATATCCTTGATTGGCAAAGGAGATGACATCTTGTGCAGTCTCAATTCAAGTCTCCGCTTACACAGCCCTTAGGTCATTGCATTGTAAACTTGAACTGCAGGCAGCATGAGGCTGGAAATGTTCTCCATGGCTACAGCCAAATCTAACCTTTTAAGTGATGGGGCACTATATGTTGGAATTCATTGAACTTAATATCCTTAAGAACATAGATCAGGCACAATTTATGCAAGACAAAAAAATTAAATGTAACCTGATCATTTCTTACACTGCCCATGCAGACTATGCTCCCTTGTTCATCCTCACCCTTGATACATTCATCGAGATACATTCAACAAGTGATGTGACTTGCATTTCTACAGTGGCATCTCTACTATTGTTGACAACTAAGAATGTATCTTCAGATACTGCTGCTGTATTGAATACAGATCTTAATCTAAGTTTTTCTTTTGTGGCAATATGTCCACACTTTTGCTGAAATCATTTTTTCTCTCTACATGCATATGCATTTCAATTAACTTAAATTGCTTCTGAAAGTGCCATGGACCAGTGAGGGGAAATCAAGGGCTAGTTGGCTAGCCTTCTGTTAAACTCCAGGAACACAAAACTGAATAAGCCCTGAATCTGTAAGAGCTCAGCTGACCAGTTACAACTGGATTAGCCCTGGACTCCGCTCTTGTATCCTAGGAGATCAAATCCTAGTCCTCAAGAGGTGGCCCACAGATCTTGGACCCGTGACTGGTTCTGGAGTGTAGAGGGGACAGCCACAGCATTGTACATTTGAAGCAGTTGGATTGCAGTCCGTTGGCATTGAAGACAAATGCATGCAGAACTGTGGGACAACCAGTTTCCATAGGCATGTCACACTCCATGAACTCATAGCAGGTGCAGTTAGGACAAATCAGTTGTTGAGATGGGAAAGGGATCACCCAGACAGAAATTTGCAAACCTGGCCAGAGTCCTGAAAAGAGTGCATACAAAGGCACCCTGCAGCAGTAGCACAGGCTCAGGGCCTAAACCTAGGCAAGCCCTGATCCTCGGGACCTGTAGGAGAAAAGACAGCAGGAGCAGATTTGCTTCTGGTGATATACAGGCAAGATGGCACTGGGAAGTAGATAGCATCACTGGAGATATTGCTGGGTGGAATAAAATTGGACTGAGCTCACCTCAGGGGCGAGTTTTCTCTCCAGCACTGAGCCTGTCACTTAGATACCAGGCATAGACACCCTCTAGGTAATTTGACTTTGTTGTGAGCTTGTTCTAAGAAACAGGTAGATGCAGTCAATATAAAGGAGATTGCATTTGATAATTTCTAAATACTGAATGTTTACACTGTGTATTTTTCACTTATTCTTGAGGCATTGTATACTCCAACTCTTTGGCTTGTGGAGTTCATATTCGGTGCTTATTTTTCTGGCAGAGAAGTTTAAAGCTATTGTACATGCCCTAAATTTTTTGTCAGTCCTTTTGTAACAAATCTGCCCCTTTGGTCACCCTTGCCTAAAAACTAATCAGCCAGCGGTCTCCATTATCCAAGCCATTCAAAGGCCACTGTCCAGTTTGTAAGGTTAAACTGCCATTGAATAACTAATAAACAGCTATTTGAACAATCACATGACTAGGGTTCCACAAATCATTAAACTGTCATCAGTGTTTCCTCACATCAATTAGAATACATTTCTTGTAGGGTGGGCGTAATTTGTTTAATTCAATGTGGCTGAATCACGTGGAATTACCAAGGAATTCTGAGATTTTATGCTTAATGACGCGAGAAGAGTAATTCTGTGTTGAGCGCTATTTCTTTGCACAAAAATGACTCCCCATCTCCAAAATAGACTAAAGAATGCATTTTGGACCAAGAAATTGCACTAAATGCAATAGAACCCAAATAGCGTCTGCAAGGATCCGCTTGCAAAACGTAATCTATGAGTAGGAGTTTACCCCAAGTTACTCCTGGCATTTAGTGCTATTTTTTAGCGCAAAATGCCCCCTCTGCTCCAAAATATACATGAGAATGCATTTTGCGTAAAGAAATGTAGCTAAGTTTGGTCTTGGGGTAGGATTTTCCTCCAAATTACTCTCAGCAATTTGCTCTAGAAAATAGCTCTAAATGCAAAAGAACATGAACAGCAAACGGCTGTTCACTAAATGTGCTCTTGTGGTAGGATCTCCCCCCCAAAATACTCATAACTATGCAAGCAGGAGCAATTGTGTGATTATCTGTAATTCTGTATAAATGAGTAATGCGGCATTACCGAAATTTGAGTACTCCAGCGTATCTGAAATTACTACCTGGCCTAATTTCCACCTACCTGATCTGATGTGAGCGCTTGGATGCTATAGTTCTGGCCTTAATATGTTTGATGGAACAAAAACAAGTGGGCATTGGTTGAGAGGGTGAGAAAAAGGAGGAGGTCAATAGGAGAGGAAGAAGAGGGCAGGTAGTACCTCACATTCACTGCAATGCAAGGCCTAACGCCAACAATGGAAGGACACATCAACCGAAGTTCTCCTCCTAGGCACTAATCCCTCCGCTTGGGACAACTCCTGGCGGCAGGCAGCGCTCGGAACCCCCCCACACTCACCAACCATGCACGCAACCTCTGCATCATTCTCAACTCCCCGCTCTCAATGAACCGCCAAATCAATGTCGCCTCATCCTCCTGGTTCCACATGCTCCCTCTGTTTCTGAAGATTTTCAAGTGGATCCCCACTGAGTCCAGGAGAAAGGTCAACTGGGCACTCGTCAGAAGCAAGCTTGACTACGGCATTGCACTCAATGATGGCAAGATCCAAAAACTCCAAAAGAAATTGCAAGAGCATCCAGAACGTCTCTGCCAGACTTACCCTGGACATCCTCAACCGCAGCCACATCTCCGGTCAACTGAGAGGCCATCACTGGTTCCCGATCAAACAAATCACCTTAAAGCTCCTCATGTACGCCCTTCAAAGCCCTCCACAACACCGGACCTGCATACCTCAACCATCGCCTCTCCTTCTACACAGCACCTTGAGACCCTAACTGGTGATCAGCCATACTCTATAAGAACCCTGATTGATTGATTGATCATTTTGAGACAGAAAAGCTCCTGGGTGAGACAAACATAAGACTAAGGAAATAAATACATCTAATCAGGAGCAGGGAAGTGAGATAGACAATATGTTATCCAATCGGTCTGTATGTGCAATGTGGTTCTGGCCAAAAGACTTAATTGAAGCTGAGACCACAAACTAAATAAATTATAAAGGAATAAAAATAAAATAAATATAAATAAATAACAATAAAATAGGTAAGTCCTATAGCTAAGTTTCAGTGTTCTCTCTGTCATGGTGGCTCCAGCAGGCACACAGGGTAAAATGGGGTGACATGGGCACTTTTAATCTTAGAGCTGAATCCTTTTCAAGTCTGGCATCTAGCACAGATGTCTGTTAGACATATTGTTACCAATTCTTTCCAATATACATAGCTTGCACTTTGGCTCCACCTAAGGAAGTATTACTCTTTTCTCACCTCCCATAGACTGTATGCATTGCAGTGCACAAGGGGCTATTTTACCTTAGAAACATACATTCAATCATGACACATTCAATTATTTATCTTTTACCTGCATTTTATACAGAAAGCAACCCTTTTTGTAATTTTAATGTAATAGGATTTGTATGTATGTATGTGAAGTTTGTATAACAGAAACCTAATGAAACGGCAGCAGACTCAGCTGCAATACCATACCACCATCCACCTTACTACCACCACAACAGAATTGGTCCATTCCAGTGTTGCATGCTGTACTACATGAAATCAAGACCTATAGTCTTTGCTTATGCTTGTTGTATCAGTTTCATCTTCTGAAACTAAGCAATAGTTCAAGAGTGTGAGGATCTGATTTGTGATAGGTATGATAGTGTTAGATGACATATTCCTTCCCTTTAGTTGCACGCCTTTCTCTTTTAAACATAGCAGTTTCGATTTAGAACCTGGGGAACTCTGCTCCCTGTCATGCACCATTTAAAGGTCTATGGCCCATATGCATCATTCAAAATTGCGATCGCAAACGCCGAAATTCGCAGAATATCGGCGTTTGCAATCGGTATTTAGCTAAGTGGGATGTATTAAGGTAAAACTGCCTCGCAAAATAAAGAAATTTGCGATTCCTTAAATGCAGTGTAAGAGGCACAGAAAAAGTGCAATTTGGGCTTAAGGAAGCGCAAATTACCACCTACTTCAAGTTGGTGGTAATTTGCGATTTCTCTGAAAAATGCACTTTTTTGCATTTTTCAAAGTGCCATGTGACGCACATACATGGCCTCAGGGCATGTATGTGTGCCACATGTGCACACATGCACATTTCAGGGATGCAACAGGGTGTCCTTTTGACACCCTGGCACCCTTGAAATTGCATTCTCAATTTGAGATTCTCTAATTGAGAATCGCAAATTGAGAATGTTTTCCCATTCATTCCTATGGGCCTCTAGGCCCTTAGTGATGAATGGGGAGGTATTCCTTAATTGCGAATCGCAATTTGCAATTCACAATTAAGGAATATGTAGGATTCGCAAAATTATTTGCAAATCCCACATAAATAGCGTTTTGCGATTCTCAAATAGCTATTCGCAAAAAATCGCTATTTGAGAATCGCAAAACTACATTTTCATACATATGGCCCTACATTTTTAAAAAATCTTTCGTGAATATGAACCACAATTGAGTGGTCTGTTTTGGTGCATGCAGCACTTTCTGACTGCAAAAAAAAGCCAGTACATTCTGAAGAAAGAACATGAATCACCTGTGCATGAAAGCTTAGACGTTTGTCGTGAACTCCGAATTATTATTCGCAAATCAGATAAACTGATCTTTAAAAAAAAGGGCTATGAAGCCCCCTAGGATGTTTAATTTTCAGATCCATCACTCAAGCAGAGATGCTTTACGGTGAGCGGGGCAGAGGGGACGAGAGATTACCCGTTATTTGAAGCATGGGGACACAGATTGCTGGAAAACACCATGGCCTAATTTATGGTCTCGCGGAGAAATCTTTCTGCCTACAGGACGTTTGACTTATTTGCAATTCTCATTTTTATGACAACAGGCAGGGCAGCGCGTGGCGCAGCCGAGTTAACTCGGGGGTATAATGTGCTCAATAAAATCCATTTTGCTTGCGACCCAGCTGCATCGTCTAAAGCTGCAAGAGCATTTTATATGGGAAAAACTGCAGTGGTTGCTTCCTTCTTAAAATACTTCCACAGCACGCGCCTCGCGGTGTATATCGAACGCTCTGATGCTCGGATGACGTTTCCGAGCGTGATGTCTTGTGAGCCGGCAACGGGACGTAGTACAGTAAATAAACACAGCCAGCATAAACTGCACGATGAAGCTTTACCACGAGCTGTAAAGTGTCTGCAGTTCATCGAATGCAGCGAAGGATAAATCATGTTTGAAAGATTATTCCTTCAGGCCACTCGCGGCTGAAGATTTGTAAAGAACTCCTACTCGCTTCCTCCAGGAGTGACTGTGAGCGAGAACGCTAACTGCGTCAGTGTCGCGTGCCTTCTGGCGCGGGTATTAATATCCTTGACGTCACGGGAGTTTCTACCTCACTCGCGCGTGTCAGTTGTGCCGCCTTTACATCGCGCGAGTGGATTAGATCGATGTTCCCTCTAAGAATAGCACTAATTATGGAACAGATTTTCCCATACAGAGGACCATTTTTAATTCGCTACCTACTGCAGCTGCCAGCCTGCAGAGATAATTCCTTCTAGCGGAATGGCTCTAGAAGATTATTATAGGGAAATAAAATTTACATAAAAACGTTTTGTCTTTTTCCCCCTTGTCAGGGTGATCGTTCTCAGACTGCCAGATATATCTCTTGCAGGGTAAGTTATCGTTTGCTCATCTGCAAGCATTTTCTTCAAATTAATAATGTTATACGATTCTAAAACACTTAATGACATCTGCTCCTTTCTTTTGTGCAGAACACAGGAATATGCTTTAATTTCCTACATATACCTTGCATACAATGCGTATGTCACATAGTCTATAAACCAGATAAACGATGCTGTTCAGCCATTGGTTTGATGCAGTATGTGAAAAGAGCCTGCCGTACGTTTGCCATGGCTATACGTTTCATATGTATAACCAATATTTATTTTGAATTATTCTAATTGATGGTTTCACTGGGCATTTACTGGGATGATTTTTTGGGAGGTATTTGATATTGCACCAAAGAGCACCATATCAAGGTTTGAGGAGAATATTGCTATTATACCTGGGGCATCTCCAGCGTAGAAACATGGGGAGCGTGGGGTTCAGGTGAGATCAGGTTGCAGAAATATGCAATATCAGGGACATCTTAAAGATTCTGGGGGCCCTGGGCCAAACATATTTTGGGGGCCCCTGTTCAGAACAGCTTTGAATTTATGATCCAATTTGAGCCCCTGTTTCCCTCGCAGTTTCAGCTTCCTCAGCTGCGTTAGCAATCCAGTTTGCATCATAGGCATTAACCTATATATTCCCGATGTAAACGGGCGCGTGCAGCTGGCAGCAGTAGGATTTAGTGTTTTCTGCCCCGCTACTAGGTTTTTAATACTTTTAAAATTGTATATGTGTGGCTGAATTACTCTGTGCTTTTCAACAATTTCTCTTACCTACGCGCACTTGCACTTTACTTGATTCTGCATGCCTATACTTCCTTAGCTGCTCCGATTTGCATCTCGCTTTTCCTCCAGTCTAGGTCCGCCGCGGCTGATACGCCGATTGTGTGGAGGGCTGGGGTTACTATCAGGCTCCTCACTTCCACCCACGCAGTTTCTGCTTCCTCAGGTGCGTTAGCAATCCAGTTTGCATCATAGGCATTAGCCTATATATTCCCGATGCAAACGGATACATGCAGTGGGCCCGCTGCTGGCGCCCCAAAGGCAGGCCCGGCTGTGCCTGTCAGCATCCCGGAGGCGTCTGGCACCGGCTATGCTACCCAGTTCTCCTCCGGTGAGTTTCTTCCACTTTATTACAATAGGGAAAAACTGCTTAGCCTTAGGCGGCTACCATTACGTCAGTGTACAGCCACTGATCCGAGCCTGAAGGTAGACTTTCGATGCAATAAGTGCAACTGGTCTCTCCTCCAGCCCAGGAAACTCGCACCCAAGATCTTTCCACGCAACAATAAGTGTAAAAACAATAAGAAAACAGAGGACTTAAAGGCCACCCTTTTGAATTGTCGCTCTATGCAAAAACATGAACCACACATGTCACCTTACTTTTAGACGAACAGCCTGATCTTTTACTTCTCACTGAGACCTGGCTGTCTGTAGCCTCCAACCCTACTATCACCTCGGCCATCCCTACGGGCTATAAAATCCTTAGAAGGGACCGACCGAGTGGTAAGGGGGGCGGTGTCGCCATAATTTACAATAAAAAACTAGACTGCTCTCCCATCCCGATGGAAAACATCGAGGGGGCAGAGTCCTTAGGCTTCCGCTGTACCTTAGTCCCCATCATAGCATAGCTGTTTTTCTGATTTACAGACCTCCAGGTGAAAGTGGAAAATGTATTACTACGCTTAATACAGCCACCACCTCCCTGGCCTTAAAATACAACAACTGCCTTATTATGGGAGATTTCAATATACATATGGACAATGGAAAAGACCCTCAAACAATTTCCTTGTTGGAGACGCTGCAGGCCTGCAACATGTTTCCATCTATTTCTTCACCCACCCATGAGAAGGGCCATACCTGAGACCAAATCTTTCACAACTTTGACATATCTGTAAGCCTACCTCTTACCATTACCTGGTCCGACGACCTCATATTAAAATGTTTCATTCCCAACTCTGCCACAGCCCCTCAGGCTAACGCAGGGCAGAGGGTCCCTAATTACAGAAAGTTCCATAAAATATCCATCCCAATGTTAGCAGATGCCCTTGGTTGTTCCTCAACGGAGCTGTCTGGCTGCCCCGACTCGGACGCCCTATCAATAGAATCATAGCTCTGAACCAACATTGGTGCAGAGGTACCGGTTGTTTCCCGCTCCTCAAAGAGGTCGGCCCCACCAGCTACATGGTTAAACGATTCCCTCAGATCTAGCAAAACAAATTGTAGAAAAATGGAACGGAAATTGTGTAAATCCTATCTACCTGAGGACAAGAAGGTGTATAAAGACACCTTAAAAGATCATTACATTCTCGTGAAGGCAGCCAAGAAAAACTTCTTTTAAACCAAGATAGAAAATGCCCAAAATAAGAGTAAGGAAATCTTTAGCATAGTTAAATCCTCTACCATTACCACCCCGAAAGCCTGCACAAAGGAAGGGCCATGCACGGAAGAATGGTATAATCAAATAGCTCAATTCTTCCACAAAAAGATCTCTGTGATCCAACAAGCCTTCACTAACATCTCAGAGGAAGAACTGACCTTCTACCTTAGTTCTTCTAGCGAATTTCACCTCTTGGATCTTCCATCTTTACTAGCTTTCCCTGAGTTTCAGCTTGAAGAGTCACTGACTCTTCTCCAAAGCATTAAGTCTGGCTCTCCTACTGACCCATAGCCAGCAAATATCCTGAACCTATTAGCTCCCACCATAAACCCCATGGTAAACCAGCTCATTAATGTTTCCCTCTCCTCAGGCAACATGCCAAAATTATGGAAGAATTCTAATGCCAAACCAACAGACCCTGTCACCTACAGGCCAATCTCCCTTCTTCCGACCCTCTCCAAAGTATCAGAGAAACATGTAAACAAGGTCCTCCAAAAACACAGTGAAGTTGGGAAGCTCATTCATGAGTACCAATCCGGTTTTAGGGCTAACTACAGTACAGAGTACGCTCTGCTGGAAGTGACTGAATTTATCAAGGGTAAGCTGGACCAGGGAGGCATGGTTGTTCTGATACCGCTCGATCTGTTGGCGGCCTTCGGTACGGTCCCAGATGAGAGGCTGCTGGAAAGACTTGCTAACATCGGCCAAGGGGGGAGGGGCGGGGGGGACCACCTTAACATGGATGTCATCCTTCTTGGCAAATAGATTTCAGGACATCTGGCTCCCCCCTTTCTCATCCCCGGTTTCGGCAATGAATGAAGGTGTCCCTCAGGGCTCCATTCTCAGTCCTACCCTTTTTTAATATATATCTATCCCCCTTGAATTTGGGGGATAGATGGTAGAAGAAGAAAGCACCAAAATGGTTTCCTATGCTGATGACACTCAGCTGATTTTTACATGTGAAAAAGGAACCGACTACGACGGGGCAATGATTAGGTCTTTCCTCATAAAGGTTTTTAACTGGCTTAAGATCAATCAGCTGAAGTGCAATCCTGACAAAACTGAAGTTGTTTTCTTTGGTAATCCAGAAACGCCTGACTGGAGCTCTTGGTGGCCAAAAGATCTGCCGCCCCCACTCGCGGAAAAGGAGAAAGTAAAAAACGTAGGAATTGTCATAGACAAGACACTCTCCATGCACTTTCAAATCCAAAATCTTACTGGCGCTTGCTTAGGCTTACTCCGGATGCTAAAAAAAAATCCTGCCACTGTTACCGCTTGGGAGCAGAACAATCGTGGTGCAAGCCCTGGTGACATCAAAGCTTGACTATCTCAACAGCTTGTACCTCGGTCTTCCCAAATCCCTTACACAGCACCTACAAGTGGTACAAAATGCGGCAGCCAAAGCCATCCTGAGACCTAAACACAGATCTAGTATGACCTCTATTCTTAAGTCTCTAAACTGGCCCTCCATACAAGAACGGATGAACTTCAAAGCGATGACCATCTTCTTTAAAGCTTTCCACGGCTTAGGAGCCGGCTACCTAAATAAGCGCGTTAATCGCTACACAACATCTAGACCCCTAAGATCTTCCAATGCCAACCTGGCCAAAATGCCTAAAATATGCCGTGCCCGCACTGGAGGCAGATCCCTCGGCTTTCTAGGTGCGAAATTGTGGAATAGACTCCCTGAGTTTCTGAGACTAACCACAGACCTACTCTCTTTCAGGAAGAACTTAAAAACCTGGCTTTTTAATAACTGATGGGTCTTTTATGCACGGTTTCCTCCTGCTGTCACTCGCCCTGGCAGCGTAAAAAATGTGCTACTATTACAAAGTGACGCATCTAGGCCGATGCATCACTTTGTAAACCCCTGCACCACATTATACCAGTGCCAGGTATGTTGTATGCAGGGTGGGTGTTCCCCTTCAAAAAGCCTCATAGAACTGGTGCATTGAAATCTATGAGAACTCAGTGCACCACTTCTAGGACGCCATTGCGTCAATATCTTACACCTGTCTCAGCCCCATGTGGAAGGACACATTGCTGGAGTTGCGTCTGTTTTCAGACCCACCCCAGCAATGCATCACTTTTGCACCTACAGATACGTCAGAAATACTGACGTATCTGTAACTCCTTGCGACATGATGCGTCATACAGTAAATATGACGCATCTATCATGTCGCAAGGAGGGCGCACTAAGAAGTGACGCATCCCTGTTTTCAAATAGCAATGCAGCACTTCTCATAAATAAGGCCCTAAATGTGTTTACATCTAATATTCAGGGATAGGTATGTGTGTTTTCAATATTGTAACACAGCAGCAGCTCACCAATATTACTGCAAATAATCTCTGTAACGCCCTCTCATTTCTTATATGTTAGGCCTTGTTTTGATCTAAAAGAAACTTTTGTTATGTATATTGTATGAAACATAAACACAACATTTCTCTGCAAAATGGCTGTACTAGACTCACACATCAGGTACATCAAAAATAACTGAAAGGAAAACAGTATTTAAAACAATCTGTTTAAGAAATATTCAAGGTCATTAGGGCAAAACACTGGAAAACGGAGCTGACTGTCAGGGGGCCCCCTGAAAGGCTGGGGCCCTGGGCCAGAGCCCACTTTGCCCATGCATTAAAACGTCTCTGTGCAATATGTGACTGGAGTGCTACCAGACGTTCAAGACACTTGTGTAAACTGCCTACCTGGCAAATTAACTACATTTTTCATGAGCTGCTAGAATAATCTGAAGCATGTTGCTTATGAGTCCAGAGATTGTTAGGAGTAGGCATGCAAAATATCCCACCAGGTCTTTTTGTTTCTAATCTGTCCCTCTGGAACTTCCTTTCTTTCTAGTGATTCCAAGCTATTATGTTTTACTCTAACGCTGGCAGCCTAGTTGTTCTAGTTCATGATGGAGAAACTTTGGTTACAGACCTGATGCAAAGGCGGGACACTGGCGACCTTACTGGGATTGATAGGCAGTGTGGACTTGATGGGGTCACACATGAGATCCAATAGTGGTAAAAAAGCTAGCACTGGAACATAATCAGGAGGGATCGATTTATTGTCTTGAATAGGGGAGAATGGTCAGAGGAGTCTAATGGGAAGGTGTGGGCAATGAGGTGCAGATGGTGGGGAATGGAGACCAGGTTGAGGAAAGGTGGTATTGGGGATCTGTCAAGGAAGGTACGGAGATAATATCTACATTCTATTTACAATCTAAATGTACTGGGCCATCATAAAAGCATGCAAGGGTGGTATACAGTAAAATTAAAGGGCCTGGAGGAAATCAAGGTAAAAAGGATTGCAACGTCAACAGTTTAGGCTGGTCCACCTAATAAGTTTATCTGATAAGATTATCTGATAATATCAGAAGATTGTGTGTTGGCTCCATTTGCCATCAGCTCGGAGATTGAAGGAGTAAGGAAATGACTCCCCCCTTCGAAATGTGTTAGGAGTGCATTATAATCACATATAATCTGCACTCACATATATTTTGTGTGACTTCTGTTAACTACCACAGTGAGAGTATTGCATATTTAAGGTATCTCTGAAAACGAATGCAATATACGTACATAGAGACGTAACTGAGAGAATCGTGACTTTTCGTGAAGTTTTTTATGTATTCACAGAGAGGTGAACATATTGGTGTGTTTACTAAATGAAAGTCCATGTGCTCAGATGCTCTAATTGGATGATCACGTTATTACTGCATTAATTCTAAAAAGCTAATCATTGAGAAACTTTGATTTAATTGTGTTTAGAGAAGTGCACATAATGTAACCCGTGAACATGTTATTTTAGCCTAACTTGTGGACCTGAGATGCATTAGGATTCAAGCTTATGTTTTAGTTTAACGTTAAAAATCATATTTTATTCTTGCTCTAGAAATGGTGCATGTATTTTGTGTTCCCACTGCAGGTGAACAAGACTACATTAGTAAAGAGAAAAGGGTCTTTGTTCTTAGTAGATAGCGATGCATGTGACGCGGCAACTGGTACGAAGGGAGCAATAACAAGATGGGAGGTAAGTTCTCACGGGAGACGGAGACAAGACCAAGGATGGCCGTTATAATGATTTATGGGACCCTGAAGATGGTGTGAAGAAGCCAATGTGTGCTGATAGATAGAAATTTACTGAATACTGGTTGTAGGACATCCTTTGGATACAACTGATGTTATGATGCAACGTAGTAAGGGATAGCTAGCATTCTGACTTAGGACTGGTGGAGGTCCAGACCTTTGCTTGGTTACTGTGGCTTTATGCTGCTTGACCCATGTTAGAGCTCTTCTACAGAGGACCCCGATGGCTGACACCTTTCACTATTTTCTTCCCCTTGCTTTAGTTTAGTGTTGTCCCTTTAGGGTAGGATAGAATGGGGGCAGATAGGGATCCATGCTTATTTTCAATAACAAGTTAATGCAATCCGTGAAAAGTTCTGTTTTCCTATTGTATACATAGCGATAATAGAATTGGTTGTTTTCTAAACTGCTTTTGAAGATTTGGCTTCTTACTATTTACATTGTATTTCTATATAACAATGCTCAGACTGGAATACATTATTCTGTTTTTGAATCTGAATTTGAAATAAACTCGCTAGCGTAAGACTTGGTGTTGAATTTGATTATTGTGTAACCTAAACTGTCTACACTGTAATTGGATATTGAACTGAAGGTGTCCTACTACTTACCTCTCATGTCACACAAAAAAATCAGCGATTGAGTGTTATTGGGCAAATCGGCCCAGACTCCATCAGCTGGTAGCTATAGAGGATGGTTGTGTACTTGAAGTGACTTGAACTTGGAAATGGATCTAGAACAGCCTAGACCCCAACACCAGTGCTCCTAGTATAGAACCCAAGATCAAAGACTGGAGAATGAACAGAGTTCCGGTGGTGTGTGGCAAAAATGGTGGCACAGGAGAAAGTAGCAATAGGGTTGTGTGTATATGAATATTATGTTTAGATTGCGGTTGGAATTGCTTGTGTGATGTTTGGCAGAGATGTTGTGATAGTCGTTTGAAGGAGGTGATAAGTTGTTGTTGAAGTTGTTATTGGGTCCGACGTGGTCTAGGATCCCAGGATATATAGATATTCTTTTAGAGAAGCAGACAATTGTTGTTTAAGAGAGCTCATGAGTGTGCGGAAAATTATGAAGGGGAGTGAACTGCTGTGAGGAGCAAGACTGATGTTGGGGCATACAGTGCTGGGACCGGTCAGTTGGTGTAATGCCACGCTATTATCGGTTGGATTTAATACAGCGTTGTTGGTGGTTATACTGCTCTGGAATTTGAAAAATCTTAAATTTGGAGTTGAATCACACTTTTCTAAAGAAAAAGGAAACAATAGATGCTTTGGTGCGATCAGAGATATAATTCGAAGGGATGTGGTCGTCCCTACCAGGATGGGCGAAGAGGTGCCACCTGGGAACACACCAGCTCATTATATGGTGATGAAATTAGGGCTTCACACTATTATTTGGCTTTAAAATTGGCACAAGATCACTCAAAAAGGAGGTGCATTAACATTTCCATGCTATGGCACATTCAGTTTGAGAATCTATTGCTCATTTGAGAGGAATGCTGTTTGCGATGAAGTCATTGCCTAGACCTGCACAGTTCAAAGCGCTTAGTGAACGGGAAACATATGTGAAAATGAGAGATCAATACAAATGGAAAATGACAAAAGCGATGCGTACATATGCAGATGCAAGATGGGATGACCAGCAGAAGAGATGGAGAGTAGATATGATTGGGGGAGCGAGATTGTACCCTGCATTAGTGACTGGAGAAGATGATATGGGAAAAGAGAGGAAGAGAAACGGAAATAACACAAAGGAAGACAGCGATAGTGATGCTACTGACAGCTTGTTAGATGGATAGCTGGCAAAACGTCCACCTCCGTATAGTCAGTCATACCCCGGAAAATTAGGGGAGTCCCGATATTACTAGTGACACTGTAAATGCTTCGGTACTGATGGCTTCTGACCCTGGTGTCGTGGGTGTTTTATTGACAGGGATTATACAGACTAGGGAAGTCCTGAGAACATGTACTCCCTAAGCATCAGGACATTGTAACCCTAGTTTTGTCTCAAAGACACCTGGGAGTCACCACATAGTTGATGTCTTAGACTTAAAAACGTTGTTGAAAGAGTGCAGCAACACTAATGAGAGTCAAGGCACTGAAATGAGTCAGGGAACTATAAAATCAGCTGTAAAGGTAGATTTGGTTGATATGGTCAAACTGAAAACAGAATTAGATGAAATGATAAGTGGGAGTTTGGATTTAAATCAATTGATACCTATCAATCGAGGGAACTAGTGTTTGTGGCTAAGGATCTCACCAAGAGGGCGATACAAGCTCATAAAAAATTATCCGCATTGGCTCAGAAAAATGCTGCTGATCTTGGATGAACAAAGTCTTTGCAGAAGAGCCATAGGCTCTCTTTCAATGATCGAGATATTGAAGATTTAAGAACTCTCAGACTAAAGACTCAAATGTCAGAGTTAACTGCAGCCATTCGAATTTGAAGTACGTTAGATAAGTGGGAAGACAAAAGGTCTAGAAGGAAGGGTTCTTAGAGAACAGCTGGAGAACCACTTCCTATGGAGTAGAGAGTTATAGGAATTGGAGCTTAGCCACTATGAGAAGTGCTGAGTAGGGGTATGTAAATGTACCTATGATCTTGCACATTCACAAATGACTACTCGAGGTTGCGAGAGAAGCCTGTAGAATGGTACAAATAGGTTGATCGCTTTGTGAAAATATCGAAGGTGTTGTAGTTTAGACTTGAACACATTGTTTGAAATTATGGTCCCTAGTGATTTGTGTTCTGCGTGCAAAATAGCAATGGGATGGCCTGAAGGTGAGCCATGGAGAGACCCATTGACACATGTTTGGTCACTATTGGTAATGAAGAAATACGATCAGTTGGTTACATGGTGGAATAGTAAAGTGGCTCTGCAGGATATCAATTGGGTTAAGATTGATAGAATGACTCAAGAACCCAAGGAGACAATTCATGCGTATTGGGAAAGATTGCTACAGGCTTTCAAGCAGTACAGTGGAATGGACACACTTGATCCCAAGGATATGGGACTGTTTGTGTCTGAATTTGTAACAGAATTAAGGTCTGAGATTTGTATGATGATTCAGCAGCATTTAATTTGTTGGCAGAACAAATCTGTCAACGGAAATTTGCATTATGCAAAGTATTGCAGCGATGAGGTTGAAATGAGACATAAAAGGATGAAGGAAAAGCTGATGTTGGTGCAAATGAAGTTTGTTCAGAGAGGAGGCCAGGTTCAGCCCTGTGTAGGGAATGTCGCCCCCATGTTAGGAACATATCAAACAGGAGTTCAGGTGCAACAAGGGGGAGGAATACAGGGACACGGAAGAGGCAGAGGTGTTCCAATAGAATCAAAGACTGGAGTTGATGTTGCTACTCTAAAGAAAACCATCCCTTGTCACTACTGTAATAGGGTGGGGCATTGAAAGCATGAATATCATCTTAAACCTGCAAATCAAGATCAAAATGAGGAACTTAGTCAGGCACAGGGTGACATAGTACAACCCTAGAATGTGCCTAGACCAAGATCGCAAAACATGGGAGGATGTTAAGGTCCTGTGATACATGTGCCACATCCTCCGATGACACAGCAAATTGTATAGAATATACCCCATAAAAATGCTTTGTTCCAGCAATTCCTTATGTTCAAGGCTTTCATTGACTATGGAACAGATCCGTCCTTATGATAGTGTCTGAGGGGGAGGTAAACTGTGCACTTGGTACAGTCTTAGAGGGAGACCAGAGTGGACCAAGTGTTGATGCTTATGTTAATGGCCACAATGTCCCCTTTTTGATCAATACTGGTGCTACCCGCTCTACAGTGAAAACAGCAGAAGTTCCAACAATCTAAGTTGTAGGAGTGGCAGACAAGAGGCTGTCAAATCTCTGACAGAAGAAGTGCCTTTGAAGATAGGGACATTTGAGGATATTAAAAAGTTTGTGTTGTGCGATTCAAGTCTTGTATGTGTCTTGGGACGCGATTTGTGTATGCTGAATTGTACTATATATTGCACACCAAAGGGCATCGAGCTTCAGAAAAATAATGAAGATATTGCATTTAAATTGGTAAATCAGAATTTGAGTGTTTCATTGTGTCCTCTGCTGCCGGTGGAGTATTTACCACTGGATCTTAGATATATAGTGGCAGATGTGGTTTGGGATTTGTTGGGAAAAGATATTTGTCTCATCAAAGGAGTTGAACCAGTTTGAATGCTAACTAAGCCAAATGCTGAATGTCCAAGAACACCGCAATGTAGCTTGACACCCGAGACAGTTGCCAAAAAACACCTGTGATTGAGTGCATGCAACGCTCCCACTATGAGCTTACAGAAACCTAGAGGTAAGTACCGCATTGTGCAGGATCTTCAAAAACCAACAGTGTAGTGGGTGCTTGTTGTCCCTTGGTACTGAATCCATCAGTGATATTGTTTTAGATTCCATGAGAGGCTGAATCGTTCACCGTCAGCGATCTTTGTCAAGCATTTTTTTTATCCCCTTACTCGATGACAGTCAATATTTATGTGCATTTCGGCTAGGAGATCGTATTTTAATGTGGGTCTGTGTCCCTCGAGGGTATACAGAAGTTCCACCCATCTTAAATCTCTACTTATGCAGTGTGATTCAGTCCTGGTGCAGTATTTTGATGACCTTCTGGTTGCATCGAATACTCAGGACGCCTGTAAAACTGATACCATTGCCCTGTTGAACCATTTGGCTGAGAATGGACATAAAGTGTCCCTGAACACGTTGCAATATTGTATGACGGAGGTCCTATATTTGGGATATTGTATTGAGAAAGGTGTTGGGATATTGTATTGAGAAAGGTGCAAGAAGGGGGCCCTAATAAAGGATTTTGGTCGTCATGCCAATGAATCCGCCACGCACACAGAAGGAAGTCACAATGTTTTGGAGAATGGTGGGTTGCTGTCATCATGGTATACCCAGTTTTTCCCTATTTGCCAAACCTTTGCAGAGATTGACACACAAAGATGTGCCTGATCCGGTGCCTTGGGACAGTTATTGTTTGAATGCATTCCTGGATTTGAGAGAGAGTCTCTGTCGTGCTCCTCTGCTGGGACTGCCGAATTTCAAAGTGTTTTCTCTCTTTTGTCATGAAAGAGAGGGCTGTGCACTCTTATTTTTTACTCAGAACCATGGAAATGCCCATAGACCAGTTGCCTACTTTCCAGCTACTTTAGATCCAGTAGCATCTGCGTTGCTCGGATGTCTCAAATCCTTTGTTGGAACAGGTGTCAGCATAGAGAGATGCAAAGACATCGTGATGAGTCACCCTTGAAAGGTCTATGATTCTCATTCTGTGGACTTGCTGTTGACTAGGACACGCACCCAAAATCTGACTAACAGCAGGATTGCCAGATACGAACAGGTAATTTTAGCCACTGAATACGTAACCTTGAAGCGTTATTCTGTGCTTAACCCAACCACTCTTTTACCTATGCCTGATTGTGATGCGGATGAAAATAAAGGTGAACATGACTGTCTTGATGTCACTGATCAATGCACCAAACCGCATCCTGACATTTCTGATGAGCCATTACCTGAGTCTGAAGTGGAAGCTGCTTGGCTTCATGAAGTATTCTCCACACAAGTAGCCGAATTGATTGCACTGAAACGTTGATGCTGTGTTTCAGACCAGATGAGAGTGACAATCTTAACCATAGCCAATACGGGTTTGGTGAGGTGTGTTAGGTTCGAAATTCCCCTTCCCATTGTGCACTCACATTAGGTCAGCAATATGTGGCTAAATAAACACCATTTGTATTCATGTTATGCAACTCACTGAGTTATCCTTGCAACATGTAGGTTTTAGTTGGCTTGCGTGACTCCATTTTGTATTTCGCAATCATTAGAGGACTGCATGGGCTGTGTTCGTACTAGGCCTCATTTCTCTTTTCACTTGCCTCTGCAAAACACTGTACATTGTTATTATTTTTCCCTTGTTCAAGGCTGTACCTCGATTTGCTAATGAACTGTTATTCTATTTTCACATCCCGATCTCTACATGTAGCTCTGCTCCCACGTTAGGAGATGCTGAGACTCGGCACAGTGAACTTGAGTACTGATAGTGCACCCCTCTGGCAGGTACTAACTCATCTTTCTGTACTTCCATTGTTCATGCGTGGCTCAAGCCAGCAACTTTCCACTAGAGGCGTGGCCCAAGTCCCCAGAAGGGTTTATTATGTATTACCATACCCTGGGACGTCAGTCCCCTCAACAGACATCTTAGGGTGAAGATCTGACTGGGCTCCTCTGAAGAGTAAATACTGAATAAAGTAAGTGTATATTCTCTACTGTCTAACTGACTCTTTATTTTGGGGAAGGCATAGCAGGTGGTTTTATATATCCAATGTGGCCCTAGAGGGTTCTGTCCTTCAGTTGGCACAGGAACAGGGCCCCCACGAAGTGTGGCCCCCTCCCCAGTAACCGTGTCACAGGGGCCAAGGTGGTGTCTGGTCGGTCGGGCGGATCGGGGCCCCACATCCATAAGACCGAGCTTGGTTCTCGCAGCTGCCCCGCCAGTCCGATCAGGCGGATCCTTGGCTAGTGGTCACCGGCTGGGGTCCTGAGAAGGAGAAACCTTGGAGCTGACCGTTTGGTCAGGAGAGTCAGCAGTGGAAAATAATTTGACTCGACCTGAGAGCACCAGGTGAGTGACTTGGTTCTTGGGAAAATGGCGCCATTCTTGGTCGGCACGAGCCTTTGGGCTGTGTCCTGATGCAGTGTTCGGACTGTCTTGCCTGCAGTTTCTGAACTGCCTTGTTTGAACTACATGAGTTGACGGGCTGTGTCTTGTTATGGTTTAACACCATCTTAGTTTGTATCTGGTGGGTTTGCGGACCCTTATAAAGGAGACAGAGTGTTTGCGAGCAGTCTGACGGGCCAACTGGTAATTCGGTTTGCATATTGAAAAGGTCTGGGGCTGATCGCGGACAATCTGCCAGGCCAACTGGTAATTGGCGTATGTTCAAAAAGGTCTGGGGTTAAAACCTGTCCCCTTGAACTTGGTACGGTTTCTTGGGTTGCTGTCTGGAACGCGATGCAGCCTTCGGACTGACTTGTGATGTGCTAGTGTGTCTGGATGTTACGTGGTCTGTAGACTAACGCTGATGACAATGTGGGTAGAATGTGTGTTTGAGTGAGGAGCAACTGTGCTTTCCAGACAGTTGGTTTAGCTCTTGAGCGATTTTGTTACCTTATCTTTTTGTATCACCGTTTTGGGTGTTGTTCGTCCATTAGGGACAGTGTATGTGTTTTATATTAAGATACCTTGCTTACGAAAGCTAGGATGTTTTGGATGTCGATGTTGTTTTACTGATGCTCGGTAGGAAGAGAGCCAGCTCGCACCTCCGGAGGGTACTCCATATTTTTACATATATGTCAAGGATGGTATTGGCCCTTTTATGTTTAGCACATTGTGGAATAAATATACGAGGGACAATGGCGAGTTGCAATGGCCACTTACTGGCTTGTTTGATGAACAGAAATTAATTTCCTGCAGGACAAATTGTTTGCTAAGAGGAGTAGGCAGTCCATATTTGATTCTTTGAGAGTATGGCAGAAAGAAGCAAAGCAGCAACACATGCAAGTGGAGAAAGAGGTTCAAAGAAAGCAGACACAAACTATTACACAGAAGGCAGTAGCCTACGAAAGGGAAAGGACCGAGAGAGGCACAGAGAGGAAGTTTTGGTTGCAGACTGACAAAAGTTATGTTGTTAGGGAGGAAGGAGATGAGATTGTTGACTCTCACCCCCCACCCCTATGCCCCACAGCGGATATATCCTACAGCTCCAATATCCTCATCCTCGACCCCTGGACCTGTTCCCTCTGATGTTTCTGGTACTACTGCCTCGGCCCCGGCCCCATTTGTTTCTGTGGCCTCAGATACAGTTCCCCTTGTCTCCCTCGTATTCCCGCCGGCCACAGGGGCAGACACTACCACTTCCCCTGTCTTGTCTCTTCCCTCTCCTACTCCGTCCCTTGGCTCCACCTCGTCCACTACACTCCCTTTTACACCTACAACTTTGTCCCCCTACATGATGGTGCCTGTTTCTGCATCCGCCCTTTCCCCTATGAGTGTGACACCACAAGCACCGCTACAAACTCATACACCTGCACGTGGAATTCCTGGAGCCAACTGGGCAGCTTCGCGAGACCGCATAGAAAAAGTGCTGGTGTGCTCTGCTGTGAGTACAGAGGAGAAACAGATGGTGGCGAATCAGGCAGCTCAATGGGCCCGGCACCCGATCTATAGTGTGGAAAATGTGTGGAGTGTGATGAAAGATTATGAGCCCTTTATACAGCAGCATGTCCTTAAACACATGTCGGCCACACTTATAGAATTGTGGGAACAGTGTTTCCATGGTACTGCACCGCAGATTATCTATGACATACGAGACAGAGTGTATGTTACAGACATATCCCCGAATTAGGTTTTCAGTAATGTGTCTACGTTGGTGGGTTACCGCGGCAGACTACTCCAGAAGGTTCCAATGCTAGGGACGCAGCACCCCATGAGGGAGATCCATTCTCTTTATCATCCTGAAATACCAGAATTGCGCGACTCTACGGGTACAGTAATCAGACCACGAGTTATGCTCAGTTTCAGGAGCAATGGATCTATACTCCTTGGAAAAGGAGTGAGATCCTTTCCCTAAAGAGCCGGTTACCGGACCGATTGAAAAAACCTACTGCATATTACAAAGAATTGACAGAGGCGGCCTCCTCCACTGTGATGACTTAGCCGACATAGAGTTATTTTTCGGCTTGTCAGTACCGGTAGATATATGGAGACAGGTTCACATGCAGGACTATGCCCTGGAGTTGGGTGGCACATGGGATAAGATTAGAGCATGGGATAAGGAGTGCAAGCCCAGTGAGAAGCCGAAGGCAATGTTATTGGCCTTACCGGGCATATAATTGCCTACATGCACTCCCTTATCCCATCGAAGAGAATAGATTGGGATAAGTTGACTGTGTGTCCTCAGAGTGTGTCGGATTTCTTTACCAGATTTGAAGGGGTGTTTCTAGATTTAGTGGCCACCATTTGTCGCAGGAGGTTGGTGTCCGTTTGTTTGTGAACAGATTCATCACTAATTTTCTCCCTGAGGTTGCCACTAGGTTACAGGCTTCTGTTTAAATATTTTGGGCAAGGGATCCTGCTCGTCATTATCGTTATTTTTCAGGTTCAGTGATATGTATACTGACTTGGTATGCTGGGCATAATTGTGCGGGACTGTATGATGTTAACTCGATTTCTTTGAATTTTGAAGAGAAACTGTGTTCTCTACCTAAATCAATTGATAATTGGATTTTACACATATGACAACTGGATCTATTTGCCTATTTGAACATTTGAACCCTGACGAAGTTCTCTGTGAACGAAACGCGTTGGCTGATGTTGTTTTTCTACTTCAGAATAATAAAGGATAACATTTTGAACTGACTGGAAGCCTATAGATTTTTCCTGGTGCACCATCCTTTTTTGCAGGCTTCGGAAAGTACTTGGGCGACCTCCTCCCCATCAGTCATATTGAGCATGGCACAGTATTATAAGCATAGAGAGAATGAGGACAAGGAACAGGTGGAGAAGAAGATGAAGGATTTAAAGATGTGGGTGTTGATGCAGCAAGTTGCAAGAGGAAGAGGTAGAGGAAGAGGTTCGGGTTCGGGTCCAAGGCCACCCGATCTAACTGGGGTAGTGCTTCAGGTGCCCCCGTGGGACCCAACCAATGTGTGTACTGTAAAAAGGAGGGACATTGGCGGAACGAGTGTCCGGAACTGTTGCAGAAAGGTAGGGCTCCAAGAGATCAGGGCTTTGGAAGAAGAGGACGAGTAGGAGGCCGAGGGGGGATGCAGTCAGAGGACGCGTCTTACAACAATCAGAGCGGGAATTATTTTGATGACCCGAGGGGAAGACAGTACTACCAAGACGACTATGGCATGGACGAAGTGACAGGGTTGTCTCACTGCAAGGACAGCCAGGAGCAAGGCAAGGGACCAGTTCCCGTGCCTGTAGATCAGCGTGGCCCATACGTTACTGCAGATTTACAAGGTACCCATGAATAGCTCTGTTTCCCATTCACTGGTCCCAGGGGCAGCTCTGTCTGGCCAAAACAATGTTTCGGTGGGTTTCTCAGGCGTACCGGTTGTTATCTCCATTTCCAAGCCTCTTGCTTTGACTATCGGCCCCTTTACAGTTGACTCACCAGTTCTACTAACGTCCAAATGGTGGGGAGAACTTACTAGGCCTGGATCTGTTAAAAAGATTGCATGCGACAATATATTGTTCCCCAGATGATGTTTACATGACTGTTGGCCCGCGAGTTGCCTATGCCAAACAATGCTTTGCAAAGGATGATCCCCTCCCTCCCAAGTTCCGGGATGTACCATGCCCCGTATGGGCTACAGGTGATACAGATGTGGGGTTGCTTCAGATCCTGCCCATTTCTATGCAGGTGAAGGATAATGCCAGATTGCCTCGAATTCCCCAATACAAGATATCCCAGGCAGGAGAAAAGGCCTTATTGCAAATAATACAGGAGTTAATTAAGTCCTGTGTGGTGAAAGAGACAGCAGCAAATGTGTGCTTTAGCCCTATTCTTCCTATTCTTAATAAGGCGCCCTTGGACTGTTCTGACACCCATTCTGATGTGTACCGTTTTGTTATTGATCTCAGGGAGGTTAATAAGATAGTGGTTCCCCAGTATCCTGTAGTACCTGACATCACCACAATCCTAAAAATGATTCGCCCAATGGCTAAATTCTTTTCAGTGATAGATTTGAAGAACACTTTCTTTAGCATACCAATCCATCCAGATAGCCGCTATCTGTTTGGATATGCAATAGCCAGTCGGAGCTTTAGATTCTGTTGTGCTCCACAAGGCTATACAGAAAGCCCCAGTATTTAAAGTCAGGGTTTGAAAGCACAATTGGACTCCTTGGAGCTTCCATCTGGTAATGTGCTGCTGCAATATGTCGACAATTTCCTTGTGGCCTCAGACACTGAAACAGGCTGTAAAGACGCCACAGTTAAATTACTGCTACATTTGGCGCACCCCGGACATAAGGTGTCCCTTTCGAAGTTTCAATATTGTTGACAGGAGGTCACCTACTTAGGTCACCTACTTAGGTCACCTACTGTTGAAGGCGGGTTGCAGACTGACACCTGAATGCATAGCTTCTATCACTAACATGCCTGTTCCTAAGAAGAGTTATGTGCGTTCCTGGGGATAACTTCGTATTGTCGCCACTGGATCCCGAACTTTTCCTTACTAATAAAACCCCTTCTTTACCTCACCACCAAAGACGTGCATGAGCCTTTACCTTGGACACCTGCATGCCAGCAAGTTTTTGAACAATTAAAGACTGCACTTTACTCTGCTCCTGTGCTTGGTACTCCTGACTACCAGAAGACTTTTGTGCTCTATGTACATGAGGCAGACGGTTGCGCGCTCTTTGTACTAACACAGGGTTTTGGTGGTAAGCAGAGACCCTGCGCTTACTTTTCTGCCATTTTGGACAATGTCACCAGAGCACTCCCGAGCTGTCTGAGAGCTGCCACGGCAGCGGCAGTATCTATCAGGCAATCGGCAGGGCTCATTTCTCGATACTGATCTCACAGATATGGTACCTCATGCTGTGGACACACTTTTGAACAAGACAAAGACGTAGCACCTCACCAGTGCGCGTCTCACTGGAAATGAGCTAACATTATTTGCTCCGAACATTACCATAAAAATGATGCGCCACCTTGAACCCAGCCACGTTACTACCCCTCCCTGGACAATGATGCCCATGATTGTTTATTTCAGACCGAGGAGAAAATGAAGGGATGGCTAGACTTGACTTATATGACCCCAAGGGGAACTATACGTTGATGGCTCTTGTTTCAAATTGCCGGATGGCACTACCACTGCAGCCTATGCGATCACCACGTTATACACTGTAGTTGAGACATCTTGCATTCCATACCAGTCGGTCCAAGCAGCAGAGTTAGTCGCCCTTCTGAGGGCTTGTGAGTTGAGTGAGGGACTGGCTGTTAATGTCTACACTGAGAGCCAGTATGCCTTTGGGGTGGCCCATAATTTTGGACGCCTCTGGGCAGAGAGAGGGTTCCTGACCTTACACGGGCAGAGGATACAGCATGGTCCACTAATACTTAGATTGTTATCAGCACTGACACTTCCTGATAAGTTGGCGATAATAAAATGCAGCGCCCATAGAGCTATCACAGATAATGTTGGGAGGGGTAATGCCTTAGTAGACCAAACAGCTTAGGAGACATCTAGATCAAAGATGAATAAGATGTTTGTGGCAGGTCCGGCTAGATGGGTTCCAGATAACGGGATGTATGAGAATACAGTGGAAAGTGTGAAGGAAATACAGAGAGAGGCAACTGTAGATGAACTGGAAATGTGGAAGGAAAAGACAGGACACTTGGACGAGGATGGGTGTTGGACTGATCTGTCAGGGAAGCAGAGGTGGTTGTTGCTCAATGCATTTGTTCTCCCTGGAGTCACCATGGCCATGGTCCGGCGCACATTAGTGCCAAAGGAATATGTAAACTAATAGATCCAGTATGGCAGAATGACACTATTCCTAAGGTTGCCGCACATTTGGTGAAGCACTATATTATTTGTCTAAAACACAATCCTGGGAAGAGCACTCCTACACATGCTGGTAATTTTGCACCGCCTTCCTTCCCTTTCAAGGTTCTACAGATGGATTTTATTGAAATGGAATGAGTGAATAACTTGAAATATGTACTAGTGGTTGTCTGTGCATTCAGTAAATGGGTGGAGGCTTACCCCATTAAAGAGAATACGGCCATGGCAACGGCGAAGGCACTCTTAAAAGAGTACTTCCCACGCTACGGTTTGCTACGCGTGATCTGGAGTGACAATGGGAGCCATTTTAATGCCAAAGTCATTGATCTGGTGTGTAAGGGCTCATAAATTACACAGAAAGTTCATGCTGCGAACCACCCTCAATCAGCAGGCCTTGTTGAGAAGTAAAATAGTACTCTCAAGCTGACGTTACCAAAATATTATGAAAGCACAGGGTTGCAATGGCCAGATGCATTGCCCTTAGCATTATTGTCCACGAAAGAGACAGCGCATTCTAGGACAGGAAGTCATCTTCGGGTGTCCCGATAATGTCTGGGTTGTCCCAAGACCCAAACGTTTCTCCGAGATCGAATACCCTCTTTTCATAGACTATTTGTATCAATTGTCTAAAGATCTTCGTTTTGTCGACCAACCGATACACACCACTCTAAATCCGGTCCCAGAGGGGCCTGGCGATCGGATACAGCCTGGGGATTATGTAATGACCCGCCATTTTCAGCACAAGACCTGTCTGGAACCGAGGTGGAAAGGCCTCACGCTGGTGTCCTGGCCACCCGTACAGCTGTCAAGGTAGCAGGCCGGATGCACTGGGTGCACACCTCCCACGTGAAATGGGTGCCGCTCCCGCACCCCTATTATGCCTAGGTACGAGACAGGATTGCCGACCAGAAAGGTGAGCTGGTTCCCCGCTTCGTTCCTTTCTCTGACGCCCAGCTGAGAGGGGCGCAGATAGACAAGGAGAGTGACGAGGCCTTATTCGAGGCAACCTCCCCGAGATAAGGGCCACCAGGATGCGCCGGCTCCTGGAGCACAACAACCTGAGTCCCGATCCCCAGCTGAATCTGAGTTTTTGCCTCTGTTTGTAGGCGAAAAGGAGCCTGGGTGTACCAGGTACAATCTGCGGCCCGACGGAAGGGCAGTTCACCAGCAGGGCAATCCAGGAGTTAGGGAAGGACTTGTGCTTAGGTTGTAGGCACTGTGTCTCTGGTGCCTGCTTCATATTAGAGCGAAGAACACTGGTGCACTGCCTAGACACTGGACAGGATCACTGAGGGTATTTGCCGTGGAGGGAGGTTGCCCTTTCCTGAAAGAATAAGGATTTGTTTCTCATTAAGGGCGTGATTGTTTTCCAGCAAGGGTGCAGCTCCTCCGTGGGAGTGCTTGATGAACGATAGGAGCCTGCCTCTGAGGCTCATAACGGACACAGGAAAGAAGAATACCCCTCTGGTCGGTTGTATTGTGGCTCCTAGTCCTAAAAACATTTCCTAAAAATGTATCCCTTTGGTCGTCCTATTCTAGATGAGGAGCAGCCTTTTGCGGCTCCACGTCCCGCTTCACATGGTCTTGTTTGGTCCTCCTGGTCCCCAAAGACTAAAATAGTGTTTGTGATGATAATTCTGCTTTCTCTGATATTTGTATTTGGGGTGCTGTTCCTCTTGGAGTAGAAATATCCTGTGCATGCTTGTATAAGTACTACACCGGCACCTCCGGGGCATATTATTGGTACCTTAGCACCTCACAAAGAAGAACACCGGAAATCCAATAAGGATAATGTTTTTATTCAGATGCTGCATCAGGCACATGCTGCTTATAACACAAATAAATGTTGGGTGTGTGGGTTGTTACCTTCTGTTACAAATCAAAGTGAGAATCTGCTGCCTATGCCTCTGTCCTATGTCAATAGCTGTGAGGGTTGGTTCACCTCACTTAGTTTGGTCCGCTCATTTTCCCAGCCTGACTCTTTGGAACGCAGGAGCGCCAGTTCCCGTTCTCTAACAATGAATCTGTATTCTCAGCATAGGTCCCACCTGGTGTTTCACCTGGAGATGTGCGATTTGATCGAGTATTCCTGAGTTCTTGCCTCAGTGCGGCGAATAGAGGTAGGAAGGCAAACAGAACAGGGGTAGAAAGAGATTGGTTCTCGCAGTTCAATATATCTGAATAGTACCAATTCTTCCAAGCCCGCAATGTCACGGAAGATAAGCCCATATCCCTGGCAGTGGTAGATGTACCCGCTCCATTTTGTGTTCAAGGGTCGGGGGACATAGAGGTGGGGAACAGTAGATGCAACATCACTTCCATATTGAGAATGCCCAAAAGACCGCCATTGATCCCACCACCCAATGTCTAATTTGTTTGCGGTGCCCAAGGTTATGTGTGGCTCCCTGTGGGATGGTCTGGGCAATGTTCCCTTTCTTACCTCCTTCCCCCAGTTTATATAGCTCATTCCAACTACCACAAAACCCATCGTTTGCAGTGTAGGGATGTCCGGGTTCTCCGTGCTAAGAGAGTTGTTGATCCAGATGATATTGACCAGACAGATACTTACTTGCAGCAGTTTACTGACATAATGAAGGACTTTGTACTGTTCTGGGGTCCCATGTTTACTATCCGCAATATCCGACGTCTGGCCACAGTAGTCGAGGGAGTCTTAATACTACTGCAGGTATTCTCACCAATATTACAGTCAAGCTCCAGGTTACGTGACTCGTCCCGCTACAAAACTGTATGGTTTGAGATTTTATCTTAGCTGAAAGAGGTGGAGCCTGTTGCGTCATCAGCAGCAGCTGCTGTGTCTATATCCCAGACAGTGCTCCCACCGTCTACTCCGCACTACAGAAATTGCACAGACTTACCTCAGAAATTCATGAAGATAATGGTTTATGGTCCCTCACAGGATGGCTCTGGGGTCTATTGACATCATGGGGTTGGAAGATATTGCTTGTCTTAATAGGCATTGCGGGTGTCATCCTTACCTGCTGCCTCTGAATTCACTGCCTCCCGGGGTGCTGCACTTACTGTGTGACTAAGCTTACCCCTACTCCTATGTTCTCAGGACATGATCATAAAGCCTACCCCATGATGATGCAAGAGATTCAGTCAATTATGCAGATCGACGAAGGAATCTTTGAATATTGAATAGAATTTCTGTAATACTTGTATTTGCTTTGTTTTCACCTTGACCAATGAATGCCTATGTAATTCTCCACTTCCCACTTAGAATTGTAAAGACCCTGCCGGATAGCAATAAAGCTTTTAGCCACATATGCTAAAAGGAGGGTCTGTTAGGTTCGAAATTACCCTTCCCGTTGTGCACTCACATTAGGTTAGCAATATGTGGCTGAATAAACACCATTTGTATTCATGTTATGCAACTCACTGAGTTATCCTCGTAAAATGTAGGTTTCAGTTGGCTTGTGTGACTCCATTTTGTATTTCGCAATCATTAGAAGACGGCTTGGGCTGTGTTCATAATAGGCCTCATTTCTCTTTTCGCTTGCCTCAGCAAAACACTGTACTTCGTTATTATTTTTCCTTTGTTCAAGGCTGTAGCTCGATTTTCTAATGAACCGTTATTCTATTTGCACATTCCGATCTCTACATGCAGGTCTGCTCCCACGTTAGGAGACGCTGAGACTCGGCACAGTGACCTTGAGTACTGATAGTGCACCCCTCTGGCAGGTGCTAGCTCATCTTTCTGTACCTCCATTGTTCATGCCCAGCTCAAGCCAGTAACTTTCCGCTAGAGGCGTGGCCCAAATCTCCAGAAGGGTTTATTATGTATTAGCGTACCCTGGGACATCAGTCCCCTCAACAGACATCTTAGGGTGAAGGTTGGACTGGGCTCCTCTGCAGAGTAAATACTGAATAAAGTACATTTATATTCTCTACTGTCTGACCGACTCTTCATTTTTGGGAAGGCATAGCAGCTGGTTTTATATAACCCGCTTGGCCCTAGAGGGTTTCGTTCTTCAGGTGCACAACTTCGGACAGCTATGGTCTCCGTGGGGTTTTATGACCTCATCAGGGTCACCAATACTCAATGGAGAAGCTGTGGGAAAACTACTGGAAGCTTTACTGATGCCCCAAGAAATTGTCATTGTAAAATGTCCTGTTCACCGTAAAGAAAATATTTTGTCACAATAGGAACAGGTATTCTGATGAAGTTGCACGTTACTGTGCATTGAATACTTATACTTTTAAAGGGGAATACATGAATGAAAAAACAGATGAAACTAACTTCAACCTTTTGAGGACAGTTGCTTATACTTGGGATGAGGTGAAAAGGTTATAAGAGGAGGTGTCTGAGGAAGAGCAATTCGGTTGTACAAGAGCAGGATATGTGTAAAGAAAAGATGGCATTTGGGTTTCAGGTGATAGAAGACCAGTGTTACCAAACAGTCTGTTGTACCAGATGGTGAGACATATTCATGGGCCAACACATGTAGGAAGGAATGCAATGATGAGGTTGTTCAATCAAACCTAGTTTAATCCAAAATTGTGAGTGATGCCTGAGGCATTGTTTCACATATTTGTGGCCTGCAAGCAAATGAATGTGGGAAAGAGAAATGCTGTTACCGTAAGCCACATTGGGAAGGATAGAGGACCCTATAACAGGATGTAGTTAGACTTCATTGAGATGCCTGTGTGTAATGGATTGAGATACATCTTGGTGTGGTGTGCATATTTTCTTGGTGGGTGGACGCTTTTCCCACTTAGAAGAATTGACAGTCTTACTGTGGCTACACTTCTGTTGAGGGAACTTATTCTAAGGTTCAGATTTACAAATACTTTAGTAAAACCAATGATTTCATTTTAATAATGAGATCTTGAGACTGTTATGGCAGCATTAGAAGTGGAGCAGAGATTGCATTGAAGTTATCAGCTAGAAGCTTCAGGCATTGTGGAGAAGATGAATGGTACTTTGAAATCCAGGTTGGTAAAAGTGTGTGCGTCGACATCTTTGAAATGGTCTGATGCTTTGCCTCTTGTTTTGATAAGCCTTTGCAGCATCTCAGACAGAGGAACAGGACTGTTTCCACATGAGAGTCTCATGGAGTGAGCTATGAGATTACCTGCCGTTCCTGCCAACATGCATGTGAACATATAGGATGATTTGGCACTGGATTACTGTAAAGGATTGGCTAATTTGGTTCATTCTGTGGCTTACCAGGCTGAAGCAGCAACAGCCCGCTGCATCAGGAGCAGTGTCACAACCTCGACCCTGGAGACTGAAATGTTGTCAAGAAAGATGTGAGGAAAAACTGCTTTAAGCCTTGTTGGCATAGTCTATTTCAAGGGATTCTAGTTACAGCGACTGCTGTGAAGTGTGGTGGTCTTCTGAACAGGGTGCATGCCTCCCACACTTATAGAGTCCAATGTCCCTGTGACGAAACAGCTCTTCTTCCAGAAGAAATGTCAGAAGCAGTCAGAAGGCCACAGGAGAGAGTCAGTCAAGCAGTAAGGAAACACACTGAATCTGACTCAGCACAAGAGCAAACTGAGGTAGGTCTAGATGAGCGAGCAATTGGAGCTGACTCAAACGAAGTTGGTAAAGTAGTGGTGAATGAGTAGGATCCTGATCCTGGCAATGAAACTAGAGCTGTAGGACCACAAGTGGGAGTGGGACAAAACTGGCCAAGAGAACAACCGAGGAAGAGTCTGTAGTTGTCCCCGAAGGAATACTTGCACCCATAACTGAAACGTCTGAATGGGAGCAGAGTGAAGGTGAAGGATCTAGTATAAGCAGATCCAAGATTTTGATGGTACCTTGTCGGAGTTACTCTTCTCCTGAGTGGACCTATCTGGCTGTGAATGATGATGGGGGAAACTTCTGGGAATTCTAGACTGATAATAGATGTCCTGTACAAGATTCCAGGGACTGAAGTGAATATCCTTCTCACATTTGTCTTTCCTTTCCCACCAGGGCTGAATAGCTTGAGAAACCTGATACTGAGCAAAACTGATTTTCCTCATTTGAGTTTGGAAGAGTCTCCTGCAATATTTGCTGAACTAAGGGAAGCGTTACTGGGAATGCTCATTGATGAACTTGGTTCTCTTCTTGTTAGGGATGTTGAATTAACTGTAATAAGGTACATAAGGAAGATTACCTAGGCCCGAGTGGAAGAAGAATGAATTTAGTTTTTATCCTTAGAAGAACACGGAATAGGGTCAGGGGAGTCTGACGGAGGTTGTACAAAGGCTGTAAACCAAACAAACTCTGATTAGAGACTGTTGTGCTATTTGCAGAGGTGGATATCGACATAGCTGCTATTTCTTGCCTAACTTGGTCTGAATCTAAATCAGTATGGATGCAGGAAACTCTAATCGTAAACGCAGATACATAATAGGTGAGTTGCTAATACTTGTAGCTTTTGGAATTATAACGATTATGTTCGCACCCTGCTGATAGTCTAGGAGAGATGCATACACCGTAGAAGAAACCTTTACCTAAAGCAGAAGGAGGCTTAACTTTATTAGGAGAACAATGTTTTTATAAAGATTTATCTAGGGGACATTTTACACTAAACAATTACGCTAGATTGCTCTATGAATATGTAGATACTATGGAAGTGAGGAATTGTTATGTTTGCATGCAGTTACCTGCTTCAGTGGCGGAAGGCATTACCTATCACCATCTTCGTTGGATCTATGGCATTAGTTGTAGCTTGCTTCTCAGTATATTCTTGCACAGGGTCATTTTGAGTACTTTTTTTCGGAAGTGCTGATGTTTAAACACCTGAATGACATTCAAATGCCAACACTTCTGAAACTGGCAATAGATATTTTGTTTCAACTCAAATGATAGATGCAGCTTATGCACACAGACATAACTTAACATGCACTCTTTCTGACATTGAAAAGAAATGTATGGATCAGGTAGAAGATAGATACAGGGCAGTATTGACGGATGCAACAAGAGGGGTCCATGTTCAAAATTGGTCACCAGGGGAGAGGAAACATCAGACGGCAGGAAATACTGGAGCATAATCATTGGATTGGCAACATCGAGGAAGATAGTATGTTCACCATGACAAGAGTGATTGCAGTTCTATAGTTGTTGGAAAGAGTGAATGTGACCACACGTTTGGGTCATGGAAGTTGTTTATGGATTGCTTTCGTCTTGAAACCTGTATTAATAATTGGCCTTTGTGCACTTGTCATAGTGGGAATTGTGGAAGGATACAAGAGATGCAAGGCCAAGAAGGGAAAGCATGGAAAAAGGGGAATAGAACTGGAAAAGTCTCAGGATGCATACTATAATGTTTTGAAGCGTATGGAGGAGTTCAAATGAAAAAGGATTTCGATGACAATAGTTAAGGCTAGTCCATCTGATAAGATTTTCAGATAAGATCAGAAGATTATGTGATGGCTCCATTCACCATCAGAGGGGGGATTGGAGGAGTGAAGAAATGACTCCACCCCAAGAGATGTTTTAGGAGTACATTATAATCACATGCAGTCTGCACTCACATATATTCCATGTGACCAATATTGAAAACGACAGTGGCGGTATTACATTTTTAAAGTATCCCTGAAAACGAATGCAATATATGTGCTTAGAGACATAACTAATAGAACTGTGATTCTTTTTTAAGTTATTTGTAGGTGTCCCCCCAGAGAGGTGAACATAGTGGTGTGTTTACTAAATGAAATTTCATGTGCTCAGATGCTCTCATTGATTGATCATGTTATTACTGTATACATTCAAAAAATCTACACATTGAAAAAATTTGATTTAATTGTGTGTAGAGAAGTGCACATAATGTAGCCTGTGCACATGTTAACATAGCCTAACTTGTGTGCCTGAGATGCATTAGGATTCAAGCTCACATTTCGATGTAACGTTCAAATTCATATTTTATTCATGTGTGGAGATGTTGCATGTATTTTGTGTTCCCACTTCAGGTGGACAAGACTTTGTTAGCAAAGAGAAAAGGGTCTTTGTTCTTAGGTGATAGCGAAGCCTGTGAAGCGGAAACTGGTATGAAGAGAGTGATAACAAGATGGGATGCGAGTTCTCATGGGAGACGGAGAGGAGACCTAGGACAGCCGTTATAACAATTTATGGGAACAGCAATATAGTGTGAAGAAGCCAATGTGTGCTGATAGAATGAAATGTACTGAATACTGGTTGTGGGACATCTTTTGGATACAACTGATGTTTGATGCAACATAATAAGGAATAGCCAGCATTCTGACTTAGGCAAACTTGAGGTACAAAACTCTGACGGCAGACACCCTTCTCTATTTCCGTCTTCTTGCTTTAGTTTAGGGTTGTCCCTTTAGGAAAGGATAGAATAGGGATAGATAGGGACCCATGCTTATTTTCAGTAACAAGTTAATGCAATCCAATGCAAAGTTCTATTTACCTATTAATTACCTTGCGATGAAAGAATTGGTTGTTTTCTTTTTGTTATATGGTGTGAACCGCTTTTGGAGATTTGGCTTCTTACTATTTACATTGTATTTCTATACAATAATGCTCAGACTGGTGTACATCAGTCTGTTTTTTAATCTGAACTTGAGATTTGGTGTGGAACTGGGTTATTGTGTAACCTAAACTGGCTACACAGTAATTCGATATTGAATTGAAAGTGTCCTTCTCCTCCCCTCTCATGTTGCACAAACAGATCGTCAATTGAGTGTTATTGTGCAAATGGGCCCAGACTACATCAGTCCTAAAAATCTGGAAACATTAGGGCATTATCAAAAAGAAAATAATGTGTTCATATTGACACACAGAAGTACTCTATGAATGTCCTTACCGGGGCACGATAAACACCAGAAAATGACCTTATTTGGGCATTGTAAAAAGTTAAGTTGGGCATATTGAGGCATTATTGAAGCTGGAAACTAAAACCTATACTGGGGTAACATGCAAACAAAATTGTGAAATACAATATTGTAATGTAGACATTTTTAGATAATGTTATTTCAAATAGCAGTCTGAGCATACGCACAATATAGGAACTGGTGCTGTGTGCGTGCATAAGGTATCATCAAAAGTGGGGATATTGGTATACTGAACCATCGATCACAATGGTAATGTAGGGATAATGGGGTATTATGGAAAGTGGAGACTGGCAATATGGACATATTGGGGCATTATGAAAGTGGGAAATAATAGAAACCTGAGATAAAATGGTGTGGTATTATGGCAATTGTTACATGCCCATGCTATGGCAATAAGAAACCTGCTGAAGTATTTTCACTGTCACGTACCACACGTATAATAGGTATACTGAACACAGTCCACAAACAAAGACCAAATACAACTTCCGCCCACACATTCACTGAAAGTGATCTGCAGTTGAAGGCTTCAGGCTCTATGGTATACACAGTGCGCTTCCAAATGCCATCCAATGCCAATGGCACATACAAATACTAAACATGGACTGCAGCCAGATACTTCTGGCTGTCTTTGTTATTTCTGTGTAATATACCCATTACTGGCACAGAGGGTGTGTATAGGCACATGCTTTGTATGTAATTCAGAGCCTGTATGTATCTGAATGAGATATTGGTGGCCCTGCACTGTGTGTACCATTTTTCTTTGCAAAGCAAGGTCCTCATCTGAATGTTGGTTAACAAGTTTGAGTGGTGAACTTTATGCCCACTGTCAAGTATTGAATTAAGTTCACATGAAATGGACTGAGGTGCAATCTTTGTGTACCCCACATTTGTACAGTACATTTTCTGGTGTAGAATGCTTTGGAACATATTTATCTTAATGGTGGACACATCACAAGACCACAGGACATACCCTGTATGTAGTGCACAGTTTGATGAGTATACTCCCCAGCTTGGCGCTGGTTGCAGGATATGTTTGCTGTTTTTGAGTATTTCACAGAGGGAAAAGGTGCCGCCAGTTAAATGTGTGTACCATTATCATGTATTGTGTATGTAGCAGCCACATTTGATGGGATTTTTTGACATGTCTTTTTAATATGCACACTACTCACCAACATGTGTTTCACATAGCATACTTCACAAATACAGTTAACATAGTTTGGAGCTAAAAGCTGTGAATAATTTTTGATGTATCATATTGCTGCAGACAGTGAATGTCGGAAGGCTGTGCACTACATGTATGCTACACAAGTACTGAACATTGTCCAGAGCAGAATGCTGATTGAGAGATTTCTTGAAATCAGTGTATTGTGCCATGCATATTCATTTAACATGACCTGCAGCTGATGCCTACTAGTTATGTTGTCATGAACATTGTGTGAAAACTTATTGAAATCTTTTCTATTTTTTTGTGTGCTTACCTACAGACTCTTTATTCTCTTCCCATTAGAGATTGTGATTAGACACACAGAGAAGTGTTCATTTTATGTCTGCCTTCTATATAGGCTGACATATTATCATTGTTTATGTTATGGTCCTGCCATGTTAATATGGATGCTTACAGTGGAGGCTACATGGTCTACATGTGAATTGAGATAATACATTTGGCACCATACTTATTTTGACTCTTTGGGACTTTAGTGTCACCAAACAAGTAAACATAAGATTCAAATCGGCAATCATGTGCTATCAAAACCCCTGTATTAGGCCATAGTCTGGAGAGACTTTGTGATGGAATTATCAAGCCAGAGGTCACATCAGTTTGCTACAAACCAGACCCAATCGGGGGGTTGCTCCGGGACTCTGACACTGGAGAAGAGAAGTAGCCTTCATCCAGATATTACCATCTATTGCATTGGGAGCCCCCAGATTTTATTTTTTCTGTTTTTGCTGGGGCAAGAACTTAACGTGCATGTGCTTCCCATTTCAACATGATAAAAACGGTATACCCCTAATTTGCATATCTAATTTACCCTTATGTCTGTAGTTTATGTAGTTGATGTAGTAAAAGTGAACCAAGGCCTGAAAGTTAAATATAACCAATGGGCTACAGCACCCATTGTGCAGCCCACTGCAATGGCAGTGTAAGCATGACATTTGTATCCCAACTGTGCATTTTTAGAACTGGAAATTGAACCTAATTGGATAACCTCTTTTGGCAGACTTAAACCATTGTTTGAATATTAATATCATCCCTTATTAAGTCTAACTGCCCATAAACCAGGGTGTATAGTATTTAAAAGTAGGGTATGTAAAAGTTTAAGGCTAAACATGTCCATAGTGAATAGGCCCCAAAATATATTTTAGCTGAAGGAGTGTCGGCTGTTCCATAGGAAACATTGAGATATAATATTACATTTAATAAAGTTACCTCTGACTTAGAGACACCCACAAATTTCAGTGTTGAACTTTTTAAAAAGTTTATGACAAGCACAACTCACTAGTGAAGTAGAATGTATAATAAATATTTTGGAAAAGGTGCTTTTAAAAAGTTAGTTTTTCCCTACCTCAAACCTTTGGAGACCCATTTTCATGTACTCCCATTGTCACCCAGCAGCTGAATAGCCCCCTGGATTATGGGTGAAAACTGCTCCCAGAGCAGAACAAAGGCCTTGGGTGTGAGGAGGTGTTCTGTTCCTTGGCAAGATGATCATCTGACCTGGGACCACACACTTATTTAACTTCAAAAGACACCTACCCTGTCACAGGCAAATGTTAGCTGACATCTTGGTAGAGCTGTTTATGTTCCCCCTGTGAGAGAGAAGTTGCCCCTGATTTAAAGTGACCACAGAGGAGGGGTTGCTCATTTCCCTGACCACACATCTGGGGTGGGCACATAAGTTGTGCACAGTGGAAGAAATGTTCTTCCATCTTGGTGTTACTTAGAGAGGGCCACTGTGGATTTGTTTGCAGTAGGGCATACAAGAAATGCTGCAAAAGTGGGTAGGTTCACCGGTGGGAACTTTTATCCCATTGATAAGGGAGTGGCTAGGAGTTTCTGCCACCCACAGGCTAGTGCTGGCATAAATGTGGCAGTACCCTCCTCAGAACACTTTATGGAGGTACAGAAGAGGACTGGACCTGCTGCCTGTTACCTGAGAAGAGCCTAGAAGACTGCTCCTGCTCTCACCTTTCTACTGAGGACAAATAAGGGGACTCTAAGGGTCATAAGGCTGATCACATGTTCAAGCTACAGGGACACAACAAGCTACAAGAAGCCTTTTCTGCAACTGTCCAGCGGACCAGTTCCAACTTGACCTGCCTTGAACCCTGCTGCTGGAGTGAGTCTTGACCCTCAATGCTGTCCCCAAGGTCCTGAGGCCTTGATGGTGTCAACATGCACTCCTAACTTTTTCTGAAACCTGGGACTTAGAACCTTTTCTCCTCCACATACCTCTGGAGAAGCTGATCTGACGATGATGTGTTGCCACTCGGCTAACAATTCTGATTGCTCAGACTTGGACCATTCCTGCAGCAGCAAATACTATTCAGTGGGACCTTGTAGCGAAGGTATCTGGCCTTGTGAAAGTCTCTTAAGCTACAGCCTGCAACCTTACCACATTGGAAGAATCTGAGCTCCAAAACAAAAGAATCCGGGCGAAGCCACCAGAAGTATCTGACTGGCAGGGGACCTTCTCTGGGCATGAAATTCAAATTTCTCTCTCTTGGAGCTTTCCTGTCATTGTCATTTTAGTGTAATTTCATTTAGTAAAATTTACTGTATTTTTTTAAAATCGGTTTGTGATATTTGTCATGTTTGTTTTTTCACTTCATTACTGATTTGGTACTGTAGAACTAGTTTATACATTGCCTCCAAGTTATGTTTGTCTGCTCTGTGCCAGAGCTATTAAAGGGTAAAGCTCAGATTAATTTAGTGACTTTAAGTGTTCACCTTGACAAGAGTTGTGGGTATTACTTGAGGTGGGCACTCAACCGCTCAGCTAATACACCCATTTCTTACACTGGGCAAGGGACAGAGAATAGCTAAATAACTATTTCTTACTTAAAATGTATCCTGTGTGATCCATCTGAAGAACCTCTATTTATAGGCTTGCTATTTTATGCTTTTGCTAGTTTTTAGCATAGCGCTGAGAAGCAGCAATAGGGTGTTAGGATGCTAGGACCTTCTCAACCATGTTTGTAATGTACATATTGTTTTCATGGCCATTGAATGAATTGCTGAATTTATTTCCGCATTCTGTGTGGTTTCCATTCATAGGGTTTTAGAAAGTAAACATTTAAATATTTACCCTGTTTTTCTTAGTGCTATTTTGAGTGTACGCTATTCATTGACGAAAGAGAGTTTGGAGTTCTGCTGCCATCCAAAGGGACTAAATGTGCCCACAAAACACCACTCGCGCATTACTGGCTAGTAGGTTGTGTATTGGTTGCAGTCCAACTGCATTTGGATCTGGGGTAACCACTCCCAGATCGTAACAATTGGCCCCCAATGTCGGTGGGCTTAAATTATTTGGATTCTTATGTAGTTTTTGATGACACACTTAAGAAAACAATTATTACGAACAAATGGAGGCGTCTGTTGTAATACTGGTCTCCTCCCTCAGGTTAAATAGTAAACCCTTATTTGCTGGTGGTTGTCAAGCTTAGCTCTTAAAAGGGTATTTCACATCTATGGTTTCTGCATTTTGGATCTCATGTTCACTGAATGAATCTGTGCTCTCCGCACTCAAGAATTTTTGAAAACATCAAATTCAGACCACTACGTACTCATACTAAAGCCCTAGATGATTGTACTGTGCAGAAATGTATGCATTGTTGCTTGCACTACCGAAGGGTGATTCATCACTTCCCAAACTAATAGTTTCAGGTGGTTAATTCCTCTGTGTGCAAGGGTACAAAGTTGACTTTGCACATTGGAAAATGAATGGATTCATGGATTCAAAAGGGAAACCAATTAAAAATAAATATCTCTGGGCAAATGTGGCTGTCTTAACTTTGGCCCATCTTCAACATGCCATGGCCCACAAACGTGGTGGAATTCATGTTAAAGGGAACTGTACATTTGACTTCTCAACAAAGGCAGCAGGTTCATACTTTTGAAGTAGCAGCAGTAACCGGATCTCAAACCAAAATTGACGCAGACATTCCCACAATGATACAAGCTACGGCTAAGTATGAAAAGCCTCTAGAGGGTTTTCCTTGCAAAAACTCTTATCACTTAATCAAGGTAACACTCTGAGAGTTTCATTACCTGGAGTGGGAGGTGCACACATTCCTAATGAACAGGTTATATTAGACTTTATGAAAGCAGCTGAGGGGTTAGTGTTTGCCCATGCTGGCATGAACGCGACAGTGGCAATGCTCCAGCAAATATACTAGTGGACTTTTCTACCTAAACAAACTAAAAACTATGTCTGAAAATATAACATCTGCCAGCAAATAAAATGTTTGACTGTTCCAAGACCAATGCAGACTCCACTTACTAGCTCCAGTCACTTGTTTGGGGTAATCTACCTCAGCCATATTAGGCCAATCAATCTAGAAAAACAAAATATGTATATATCAGTTGCTGTCTATTCATGCTCACAAAGGAATGCTGACGTCTGAGCAGTCATAGGCCTTGCAGTGTCTACTGTCAGAGATCCATTAATCACATATAAATTAGTCCCCTTTTTCCCACAGTATACTTGTTAATTATTAAGCTGAGTTTTAAGCACTGCTCCAGGTGCCAAGCCCCTTCAGAACCTGTACTGGATTTGTGAGAGAAAGTTGTGTTTCTTTGTTCAAGATTCTAACCTGGATAACAGAATTCTCACTGTAACATTTACCAGAGAGTGAAGCAAGGAAATTGGATGATAATGTCTTGCCTCGGCTTGATTAGCTTTTTTGAAAATCTGTAAAATTTGTGATCATTGACAAGGTATCTAGTTTCCCTGTTCTGCAAACCACACATACAGAGTACGTTAGTTAAAAGGGGTCTTTAAATAGGTCTATAGGTATCCAATCTACATCATGTGTCTTCCGACATCAACTAGTAGTAATGTCTCACCTAAACTTCTTCTATCATGAAGTTCAGAGGACTAGCATGTTAACATTGCCCTTAGGTAGACTCTCCCTTAAAGCTTCATTCGCCTCCTGGGTTATTTGGGCATGACTTGCAAAAAATAATCTCTCCAGTTATGTGGCTAGAGAAACATGCATATGCACTAAACGCTTCCTGGTTCCTAAAATAGGGATCATTTATCACCCTCCATAAAGCACTGTTGTCTTTCAATTTACTAGCCAAACAAAGGTCCTCCCATGCCTTTTCCTTAATCTGCTCTTTCCTGGCAGCCAGAAACAACTTGTTAATCCGTCTGCATTTGATCGCCAAAGCCTTACCCCTATTGTTTGAGCTCATAGCCAACTTTAAATTCTTGCGTGCAATGGCACAATTCTTATCAAACCATTGCGTGCAATGGCACAATTCTTATCAAACAATTCTTGTTGATTTAGTTATCTCCTCATAGATTTTTAGGTTAGCCCTTTTTTATAGTCCGTGATAAATCTATGAAGGCCTTTTTAAATATTAAATTGTCTGCCTCCTCACCTAGGTAAATAATACCATTATCCTTATTCTCCTTAATTAAATTGCTTTAAAAAGCCTCTGGGCTAATTGCTCAGACCCCAGGTATACTAAATATATACCACATCGAGTGTGGGTAAGCTGTACCAACGATGGTTAGCATTTCCAGTCTCTCGGCTGACCACAATAGAGACTACTTAATCAGCTATTTCTTACTTAAAAGAAACTCAATTTATAGGCTTGCTATTTTCTGTTTCCACTAAATTTTAGCATAGACCTTAGAAGTAACAATAGGGAGTTAGGATGCACAGAACTTAGAAACATTTTACTTAGTAGAATGTTCATATTACTTTTGTAGACCATCTCATGCATTGCTGCATTTGCTTTCAAATTCTATATGGTTACTAGTCATATTTCATGCACTATAGTTAAGCTGTGGAAACAAATCTTTTAAAGTGTTATCCCAAGTTTGTTAGTGCTATTTTGAGTGTACTGTTCATTTGCATGTGTCCCTGAACTCTAGAGGGACAAATCATGACAGTTTAGTGGATTATACAAATCAAGGGAGGGACAAAGAGTGGTTTAAATAGGTAAAGCATGAATGCACCTAAATAATACAGTAACGTTTAAAGAAGGATGCTGTTCCTCATTGAAGGGAAGGGGGAGCACTCGCAGGTGAATCAGATGAAATGACCAGAGGGATCCTGGAGGGGATCCGAGTGATCAGATCTGAATGCCCTCACACACCCAAAAGGATGTCATGCTTCTAATAGGGCGCTCTTCGTCGGTTCGGCACTGCAATGCTCGACAGGCCCATCATTGGGGGCTCTTTAGCAGAGATCTTTTTATCTTTGCTGTATGATGATTGTAGGTTAGGGGTGTATGTGTAGGGTGCTACACATATGGTTAAAAGAGTCTAAGGAGTACACAAAAAGCTTTTTAATGGAGCAGTGGTTCCCTTGACACAGTAAAAATAAGGGTGCTATTGTTGGTAATAATGTACTAAGATAGTTTCAGAGAGTGTCGAATAAAGTCAACATGTTTCATGCCTCGGTGTCTGGAGGGTCAGTGGCATTTTATCAAGACCAGGTTAATACCTACCGTACAGATGATTGGACCCCAGGTGTTAGTGAAGGGTTTCCAATCCACATTAATTAAACTGTACCTGCTGTGGTGCATGAAGGGGATTATTGATACCCCTTAGGTAAAGCAGAGGACCACACCTTCCTCTGGAGCAAAAATTAGACTTTATGGTGTATTAACCAGAACTTATCCTCCTCTGCTTGATCTGGTGGATTAGACATAGATTTTGTTTTGCAGACACAAATTTGGGACTTGCAACCTTCTACCAAACCTGTGTGTGGGCAATGGTTGTGGTGCATCATGGTGTAGTGTCTGTATAGTATATTCAAACCCAGTGGTCTTCTCATCACCTATTCAGACAATACTAAGTCAGAACATGCTAGACAAAACATATATTCTTTATTTGCTCTCAGAACGATAGCAGGTTCCCCGCTTGATGGATCCAGGAGGGTAGAACATTTCATAAGTTGCCTATAACCACAATGTGCATCTTACTGCTCATCCTAGGTCTTCTTGTTCACTTGACCATGTTCAGTTATTGTATTCAAGTATGACATTCTTTGACGTTCTATTCTAATCCATTTATAGGGGTATGGGTTTGTGACACATTGATCCAAGGATCGTTCGTTGGATGATTGTGAGCACTTTAAATCTGACATTGGGATCCAACTTGTTATATGCAGACCAGATGTAATACACTTTCTTTTTGTCACTCTACTTGCTATATCGACCTGGTATGTAATGTAGGGAAGACCATATTCAGTACAAGGGTTTGTGGTTGGATGCATGCTTTCTTCTGGTCTCCTTGTTTGAGCTGCCTTAGAATGTGTGATGCAGCTAACCCCAAATAAGGTGCCCCAACTGGATGGTGGATCTTGCAAGTTTCCACAGAACATCTATAAGTCATGCGGACATAAGAGGATAATCTAACATATCCTCATGTTTGTTTGTGTGTGAATGTGTAGCTCGGTACTTGTGTGATGTTACCTATTGATGGGATCCGTTGTCTGGTCAGTTCAACTATCTAAAGAAGTAGTGATTGTCAGTCTTGTAGCACACATTGCATGATATGGCTAAGGGTGTGAACACCCTTCTTTAGGAGTACACACAACACACATTAAGTGACGTAGTAACATGCTTCAAATGATTGGCTGCCTGAATAATACTACATTCTAAACTTATGTCTAAGCATGGTCCATGGACTCTAGAGGGCAACTTAAATGCCACAATAGCACTAGGAGGCCGATTGGCATATGCAGTATTTTAAAAAACAAACATATCATAAAATAATTTTTGAAATATGGATGAGAACCTCTGGCTGCTAGCAAAATTATGTTTATATGTATGACAAACAGAGGGATCCTAGACCAAGCACTTTGTGTACCTATCTGATAAACCAATTACCAGTTGCTACCTGTAACTGCAGCCATTGATTGGCACATCTATATGGTACAAACAGCGCACATGTCAAACAAAGTTATCAGCCCAAAGATAAGGACCATATAGTCAATGTGCACAGCCTGCACTACAATGTATAGTCCAAACTGCCCAGCCCCAGACAGGCACTAAATACCAGATATAACGAAAGACTATGGGCTGTGATTGGTATATATGAGTGGAACACACAGGGTGACCACACATGTACACTAAACAGTTTGCATGCCAAAATATTTTAAACAGTAAATATATTAAGAATATGTGAGAGAAATCAGTCAGTTTAAACACATAATAAAGAAATTCTGTTGTTTCAGTCATACAGAAAAATCACAGTTTGAACCATGTGTGCTGATACACTGATTAGGGCATGCTATTTGTTGCCATTGTTGAGGTCGAATGGGAGACAATGTCTCCCTTATGAACCAGCTTTCCATGAACCATAACAACTCCCTGGGATAGATGGGTCTAACTGATCTTTACTTCTTGCCTTTAATATATTACATCCATTACATGTATCAAACGATTTTTATTTGTAGTTTAGGATTACTTTATCCTCTTACAGTCTCTTTTTGATGGTCTTAAAAGAGTACATAGAAATCTTCCCTGGTTCCACTGTTGTAAATCACACATATGTTTGTTGCAGGTTCCTCAGTGTATCAGTGTATAATGTCACATTATGTCAAGCAGGGCTAGTTGCTTAATGTTTGACACAATGGGGCACTATACCTGATATACTGAGGAACTCAATATGCTTCTGAGCAACAAAAAAATATGTGTGACTTAAAATGGAACCAAGGAGGGTTTCTCTGTACTCTTTTGGGACTATCCAAAAGACGCAATAAGTGAATAAATACCATAATTGCAAATGATAAATGGGAGAAAACAATTGTGTATTTGGCTCAGAGGAGCTCACTCAGTTAGTGACAATTGCGAAACTCTGGTTGCCCTTTCAGTTCTTATAATAAAATAAGAAAGAAAATACAAATTCTGAGCACTCCATTCTATTTTTGCTCCTCGATATTTTAGGGGTATCAATTTACCAAAATGCCAGGGGTAGCAATAGTGACATCTCGTATCCACCGTTTGACCCAATGACATCACAAGAAGTGACATCATATGATCTTTGACACTGACTCATCTGAGGAAGGGATATGATAAGGTAGATACATTGTTTCCAAGAGGAGGGACAGAGGGGCATGTTTAGAGAGGTCCGGCATACGTGCCCAACGGGTACAGTCAGCAAGAAAGGTATGAAGTTCCTCTAAGTTAAAGTGAACAGACAGCGAGATACAGATGGTGGGATCAAACAGGGGATCATCCCATGATGTTAAAGGGTGAGGGGAGGGGTTTCCCCTTTCGGAACTAGGGTTCTCACACACCTAGCAAGCTAGGTGTCATGCTTCATCATATGAGCCTGCCCCTCATCAGGTCAACGCTGCAATACCCGACGGGCACCCAATATGGCGCTCTTTAGAGGGGATCTTTTGTTTCTGCCATTGGGTGCAGTGGGGGTAAGGGGCCTAGTGTGTGTATATGTGAAGGGAGTGAGTTAAAACATGTCAGTTAGTCCTAACAGTTATTTATTCAAGAAGGTTAACTGCCTGATTAAAAATTGGGAGAGTGGAGATAAACTAGAGGCTATGTATCTAGCTAAGTACGCCCTACTCTCAGTCGGTCAACATGTTTCGTGCCCTGGGTGTCAGGAGGATCAAGACACTTCTTCAGGACCAGGAAAATGCTATCTACACAACGTGGTAAGGGCAAAATGACCTACCACGTTCTCAGGTAATTAACCACAACTATTATCTAAAGTAGACTTCAACAGTGTCCGGCGGTCATAAAGGACACCAGATTGTGTCCAGCGTTCAATAAACGCTTCTCTCGTGACCTACCCTGCCGCCGAAACCGTGTCTATTCTAACTTGTCAGGTCTCATGGAATAGTCCTGGCCACAGTGCTTAAAATGATCAGCACGCTGAGGCAATTTAATGTCTCTTCCACCACAAAGTGTTTCTGCAACATGGCGTTGGTTGATCTCATGAAACCTGTTCCAATGTATTAGAAGTGCACCACTGAGTCATGTGTACCATCCTTCAAGGCTAATCATGATCCATAGACAAAAAAAAGATGGGGACATTACAATGAGAAATACCAGCCAGTATGTAGCATCCCTGGCATCGTAGAGGCTCTTGGGATAGTGGTTATTTCCTAATTATCTGTGAACATCAAGAAGTATGGTACCAGGAGAGAGCAGCATTACTCCAGAAATGGTGGCAGTTGCTGTGCCTTGATAGTGGTAGACCATGCTGTTATATTCAGCACTATCAACCACATAATCCTAGTTTGCTGTTTAGTTTTATTGACATTAATGGATTCACTCTAAGATGGTCCACCTTTGTTCTTCTGAAACAGCACCCGCCAGGTGAAACTAGAATTAATTATCAATGCAAAAAGGATTTAGATATTGCCAAACCTCTTTAATGATTACTTTTCACCTCTTGACTCAGATAATTACCAGTTATCGGTTTCAATATCCATTTCACATGAATAACGTTTGTTATTACTTATTGTAGCATAGGCTGCAGACTGCCTTCTCCAGATCCAGAATTGAACACCAATATTATCTTCCAGGGTGACTGATATCATCCACCTGTACATTGGTGAAGCATATATCTGCCCTCTTCAAGTCTGGCTCCAATGGAAACATTGTATCTCACAAATAAAATGTCTTTTGCTTGGGGGAGGAGGTTAACCTCTGAAGATGACTGTTAGACCTGGCATCTTTGGCGTGGTTTTCCCTGACTTTTTGCCTCTTCCTCCTGTATTTTTTATGCAGTGCTGGATATTGTTTTTGCTGGCTTAAATGCTTTGGGCGATTTGCCACTGCTGATCAGTGTCAAAGTGCAAGTGCTCCCTGTGTAAATTGTTATTACAATCGGTTCTCCCTGATTGGCATATTTGATTTACTAGTAAGCCCCTAGTAAATCAAATGCTACTAGTGGGTCTGCAGCAATGACTGGGCCACCCATATGAATGGCCCTGAAAAGGTATCTCAGAACTGCCACTGCAGTGTCTGTGCACAGTTGTTAACTGCCATGTCGACCTGTCAAGTGCACCCAATTGAAAGGCCCTAACCTTCCCTTTTCTTACATGTAAGGCACACCTATGGTAGGCTCAAGGTACCCCACTGGGCAGGGTACAGTGTATGTGAAAGGTAGGACATGTACTGGTGAGTGACATGTCCTGATTGTGAAATACTGTACATTTTGTTTTTTATTATTGAAAGACTATCTTGCCCCATAGGATAGAATGGGAAATGCTTTGTAAGATCTTACAAGTATAACTTCCCATTGGGACAAGATAGAGAAATAAAGTTTAGACTCTCTGAACTCAGAATTTAATAACACATCTTTTAGTAAAGAAGGTTTTTAAATTGTGTGTCTGAAAATGCCACTTTTAGAAAGTAGGCATTTTCTTGTTTACCCATTCTGTGTGCCTCTGCCTGTTTGTGTATTGACTCTCTGGTTTTGGAGTGACAGGGGCTGGGGATGTGCATTCACTGTAGACAGCCACTGGGGGGTTGAAGTGTGCCTGGCCCTTCCTGGATAACTCAGAGCTGAGCTGAATGAGGCTTGACTGAATTTAGAGTAGTGGGAGGAGATTTCCTTGCACCTGAATAGGGCCTGTCTCCCGTGCACAATGCTATCTCCACCCTCCGTGGTCATACTGCACCAGTGAGGACAGAACTGGTTTGAACTGTGCTCAGAGAACGAAGAGAACAAAGATATTTTGGGGTATAAGTATTAGACCTAAAACTCCAGAGATTTAGATTACTTCTGGACTTAAGATGAACCTTTGCCTAGGAGAAAAGCCTGAAGAGCCTGTTAGGAGGAGTACTGCCCCTCTGCTGCCCCTTTGCTAATTGCTGTGTGGGGTTGACCTGCAGTTGTTTTTTCTGCCAAGGAGAGGATACAAATTGGAACTTTGCTTTGAACCTGCTAGAAAGAGATCTCCAAGGGCCTGAAGTGTCCTGGCCTCCTGTCCTGAAGTCTCAGGGACACAAAGACTTCACCCCCAGCTCCCCTGCACCCCGTGGCTGGGAGTTCTGACCTGCCAGGAGGTGCCTATTCCAGATTTGGGTCTCTGGAGGTTGTTCTTGATGTTGAGGAGCTGGAAGAAACCTAAAAGAAGCAGGAAAACCTGTTTCCAATACCGTCAGCGATGCCGCTGTGATGTCGTAACCTGCACCGAGGCATAGGGCACTGCTAGTGAAGTGAACGACATACCGCCTGGCCTGCCCCGCAGCTCCAAGGCCTGCTGAAGCCTGCAGTTATCGGCCATGCTTGACGCCATCGCTCACATGGACTCTGTCATCACCAGCCCCTGCATCCTGTTATTGTGATGCCAATAACCGCCGAGGGTGACTCCATGAACTCGCTGACTTTACATCGTCACTGGAACCGACGCCTCACCACTTACCCTGAACTCGACACGTCGTGTCCTCGCAGACAGGACTCCTCGCCCCCCTTGGCAGGCAGGAAGCCTGCCTCAAACTTGCCACTGACTCCTCACCTCCACTACACTGTGCGTCTTCATAGACTTCTCCTCCAAGGTACTGTTTGTTTGGGGGGCTGTGTGACTCCGAGCCCAATGCCGCGCACCTCGCAGTAGACACCGTACTTAGGATATATTGCTGTCACAATGTCGGAATAGCCCCAGGTGGACCTATTTGTTTTCTACAAGCCCTATTTTTGCAATAACTGTTTTAAAGTCATATTTCATTACCTGTATGTTGGATTTTTGTCATTTTGGTCTTTTTGAGTTTAGATAAAGATACCTTATTTTTCTAAACTGGTGTGGTATCCAATTGTGGTGTTATCACTGTATTACTGTGTGTTTTGAGTACAAATACTTTACACATTGCCTTTGGGATAAGTCTGTCTGCTGGTGCCAAGCTACCCAGGTGGTGAGCAGGGGTTATCTAAAGTGTGTATCCCCCTTACCCTGACTAGATTCAAGGGTTCTTATTTAGACAAAGGTACCTACCTCTGCCACCTAGAGACCCCCATTTCTAACAATGGCCTTTACTCTGTACTCCAAGATGACTGGGTTGAAAACTTACATTTTCAGTTTAAGACCTACACATATGGCTTGTTTTTATGCTCTGGTTTCATAGCATTTGCGTGGTTTTCACAGTAGAAAGTTCTTCCACTGATGTCTGCCAGACTATGTACCTGTCAGAGCACAAAACATTCCTAAGAAAGCCCAGGGCATGCTGCCTGCCTCATCTTCAACCTCAAACCATCTGACTACATCTCCAGACAATGTAGACTCTTCAGGAGTTACTGTTGAAACCCTCTCTTTGATTTGTTCACGAAGTCTACCATGGAAGTACTATCTCAAAACTCACCATAAAGGTCCCTCAAATGATTGGAAATAAGACACAAACATTTTACTGACAACACACTAAATCTCTCTTTGCTCATTCATTTAGAACAATAAATTCCAAAGATCCCTGAGTGATCACATGTTCTGCTGTACGCATGGTCTCATGTCTCAATGACCCACCAGTTTGCTGTCATCTTTACACACTCTATCTCCCTCTATCTAGAGGCCAGATAGTGGAATTGAGTATAAAGATCCTCGAAATAGACAAGCTCTTATTAGAAGTGGTAGAGACAAAACTTTAAAAATATTAAAAATATATGTGAGAGAAATTAGTCAGTAGAGCTGACAATTCAAAGGTAAAACAGAACAGTGTTCAGGATCTGTGGATTAAGAGAAGCTAGAATTTGAACAAAGAGGATGCCACAGCATTGCTTACTAAACTTCAGATTCTGTGCTTTTATATTTCTATGATGAGCTGGTATTTTTAGAAGCAATCAAGCGCAGAAATATCTGACTTTAATTCTGATGAGTTTCTCCAAATGGAAATGAAAATATTGCTCTGAATATAGGTTTTAACTATTGATCAAGATGTAATAGGGATTATATATTAAATAAATACTTTTACTTTATTGTTTGTGTCTATTAGAACGTTATCCTTCACCGATATGAACATTTACGTTAATATAAAACGTTTATACAAAACTCACATTGCACATTTGGATCTGTAATGATCATTTCCAATATATTCTAAAATGATATTGTATTTTATTTTAACATTTTTATAGATCTGCACACCACCTAGCACTTCTGGGTGGGAAAATTGGAGGATTCTCCATTTCTTCTACATAGTTGGTAGAGTGTGGATACATAGTGGTGATCATGTGAACATTTTTGGGTGTTATGCGTGAAGTTTATCGGGGTGTCCAATCATGTGCAAGTGCAAGTGCTCCCTGTGTAAATTGTTATTACAATCGGTTCTCCCTGATTGGCATATTTGATTTACTAGTAAGCCCCTAGTAAATCAAATGCTACTAGTGGGTCTGCAGCAATGACTGGGCCACCCATATGAATGGCCCTGAAAAGGTATCTCAGAACTGCCACTGCAGTGTCTGTGCACAGTTGTTAACTGCCATGTCGACCTGTCAAGTGCACCCAATTGAAAGGCCCTAACCTTCCCTTTTCTTACATGTAAGGCACACCTATGGTAGGCTCAAGGTACCCCACTGGGCAGGGTACAGTGTATGTGAAAGGTAGGACATGTACTGGTGAGTGACATGTCCTGATTGTGAAATACTGTACATTTTGTTTTTTATTATTGAAAGACTATCTTGCCCCATAGGATAGAATGGGAAATGCTTTGTAAGATCTTACAAGTATAACTTCCCATTGGGACAAGATAGAGAAATAAAGTTTAGACTCTCTGAACTCAGAATTTAATAACACATCTTTTAGTAAAGAAGGTTTTTAAATTGTGTGTCTGAAAATGCCACTTTTAGAAAGTAGGCATTTTCTTGTTTACCCATTCTGTGTGCCTCTGCCTGTTTGTGTATTGACTATCTGGTTTTGGAGTGACAGGGGCTGGGGATGTGCATTCACTGTAGACAGCCACTGGGGGGTTGAAGTGTGCCTGGCCCTTCCTGGATAACTCAGAGCTGAGCTGAATGAGGCTTGACTGAATTTAGAGTAGTGGGAGGAGATTTCCTTGCACCTGAATAGGGCCTGTCTCCCATGCACAATGCTATCTCCACCCTCCGTGGTCATACTGCACCAGTGAGGACAGAACTGGTTTGAACTGTGCTCAGAGAACGAAGAGAACAAAGATATTTTGGGGTATAAGTATTAGACCTAAAACTCCAGAGATTTAGATTACTTCTGGACTTAAGATGAACCTTTGCCTAGGAGAAAAGCCTGAAGAGCCTGTTAGGAGGAGTACTGCCCCTCTGCTGCCCCTTTGCTAATTGCTGTGTGAGGTTGACCTGCAGTTGTTTTTTCTGCCAAGGAGAGGATACAAATTGGAACTTTGCTTTGAACCTGCTAGAAAGAGATCTCCAAGGGCCTGAAGTGTCCTGGCCTCCTGTCCTGAAGTCTCAGGGACACAAAGACTTCACCCCCAGCTCCCCTGCACCCCGTGGCTGGGAGTTCTGACCTGCCAGGAGGTGCCTATTCCAGATTTGGGTCTCTGGAGGTTGTTCTTGATGTTGAGGAGCTGGAAGAAACCTAAAAGAAGCAGGAAAACCTGTTTCCAATACCGTCAGCGATGCCGCTGTGATGTCGTAACCTGCACCGAGGCATAGGGCACTGCTAGTGAAGTGAACGACATACCGCCTGGCCTGCCCCGCAGCTCCAAGGCCTGCTGAAGCCTGCAGTTATCGGCCATGCTTGACGCCATCGCTCACATGGACTCTGTCATCACCAGCCCCTGCATCCTGTTATTGTGATGCCAATAACCGCCGAGGGTGACTCCATGAACTCGCTGACTTTACATCGTCACTGGAACCGACGCCTCACCACTTACCCTGAACTCGACACGTCGTGTCCTCGCAGACAGGACTCCTCGCCCCCCTTGGCAGGCAGGAAGCCTGCCTCAAACTTGCCACTGACTCCTCACCTCCACTACACTGTGCGTCTTCATAGACTTCTCCTCCAAGGTACTGTTTGTTTGGGGGGCTGTGTGACTCCGAGCCCAATGCCGCGCACCTCGCAGTAGACACCGTACTTAGGATATATTGCTGTCACAATGTCGGAATAGCCCCAGGTGGACCTATTTGTTTTCTACAAGCCCTATTTTTGCAATAACTGTTTTAAAGTCATATTTCATTACCTGTATGTTGGATTTTTGTCATTTTGGTCTTTTTGAGTTTAGATAAAGATACCTTATTTTTCTAAACTGGTGTGGTATCCAATTGTGGTGTTATCACTGTATTACTGTGTGTTTTGAGTACAAATACTTTACACATTGCCTTTGGGATAAGTCTGTCTGCTCGTGCCAAGCTACCCAGGTGGTGAGCAGGGGTTATCTAAAGTGTGTATCCCCCTTACCCTGACTAGATTCAAGGGTTCTTATTTAGACAAAGGTACCTACCTCTGCCAACTAGAGACCCCCATTTCTAACAATGGCCTTTACTCTGTACTCCAAGATGACTGGGTTGAAAACTTACATTTTCAGTTTAAGACCTACACATATGGCTTCTTTTTATGCTCTGGTTTCATAGCATTTGCGTGGTTTTCACAGTAGAAAGTTCTTCCACTGATGTCTGCCAGACTATGTACCTGTCAGAGCACAAAACATTCCTAAGAAAGCCCAGGGCATGCTGCCTGCCTCATCTTCAACCTCAAACCATCTGACTACATCTCCAGACAATGTAGACTCTTCAGGAGTTACTGTTGAAACCCTCTCTTTGATTTGTTCACGAAGTCTACCATGGAAGTACTATCTCAAAACTCACCATAAAGGTCCCTCAAATGATTGGAAATAAGACACAAACATTTTACTGACAACACACTAAATCTCTCTTTGCTCATTCATTTAGAACAATAAATTCCAAAGATCCCTGAGTGATCACATGTTCTGCTGTACGCATGGTCTCATGTCTCAATGACCCACCAGTTTGCTGTCATCTTTACACACTCTATCTCCCTCTATCTAGAGGCCAGATAGTGGAATTGAGTATAAAGATCCTCGAAATAGACAAGCTCTTATTAGAAGTGGTAGAGACAAAACTTTAAAAATATTAAAAATATATGTGAGAGAAATTAGTCAGTAGAGCTGACAATTCAAAGGTAAAACAGAACAGTGTTCAGGATCTGTGGATTAAGAGAAGCTAGAATTTGAACAAAGAGGATGCCACAGCATTGCTTACTAAACTTCAGATTCTGTGCTTTTATATTTCTATGATGAGCTGGTATTTTTAGAAGCAATCAAGCGCAGAAATATCTGACTTTAATTCTGATGAGTTTCTCCAAATGGAAATGAAAATATTGCTCTGAATATAGGTTTTAACTATTGATCAAGATGTAATAGGGATTATATATTAAATAAATACTTTTACTTTATTGTTTGTGTCTATTAGAACGTTATCCTTCACCGATATGAACATTTACGTTAATATAAAACGTTTATACAAAACTCACATTGCACATTTGGATCTGTAATGATCATTTCCAATATATTCTAAAATGATATTGTATTTTATTGTAACATTTTTATAGATCTGCACACCACCTAGCACTTCTGGGTGGGAAAATTGGAGGATTCTCCATTTCTTCTACATAGTTGGTAGAGTGTGGATACATAGTGGTGATCATGTGAACATTTTTGGGTGTTATGCGTGAAGTTTATCGGGGTGTCCAATCATGTTGCAATTTATTTGTGGCTGTGTTTAAGCATGGAATGATGCAAATACATATGAAAGCTAGGGAGGTATTTTCATATAACAGCATCAAAATGGTTGGGTAACCCCACAGTTGTGCAGGTTTGTGGTATGGCCTTTGTGGCAATCAGTAGGTGTCATGTTTGAGGGTTAGAGTGGTGCGCCAGTTGTGATGCAGCAATCTTGTAACTGCACTGCAGTATGGCAGAGAAGTGTTATACAGATAAGGTCAGACTTAGAAATATATACAATTGTCATGGAATCTCACATGTGGTTGTTTGAGCCATCTGGAAACAGCCAGGTCATTACCATCCTACTGAATTCAGGGTGATTGTGGGTGATCTGTGAGGTCCAGCAATTCCCAGTCAATGTGAGCCCCAGGTTACGGTAATTTTCAATATGTACAGAGGAGAAAATGCCTCGAAAGTGCATTTTAATGAAAGGGGACAGTTGCGAGTTGAGCTACTCTGGCCCTAAATGTCATTTGGAAGTATAGCTGAAGGTTGAGTTGGATTAAGGATGGTTCAATGCTGTGAATGGCCTGGCAGGCAAATCGGAAAGCCTTGAATGAACTTTGTCTGGCCAAAGGTAGCAGTGGAGAGTTTGTAGGGATCAAGAGACGTGGAGCAAATATATAGATTTAGGGGTGAAATGGCAGCCTCATTCTGAATGCAGAGGGCCCCAAAAGGACAGTTCTTTGGTGTAATCTAGGTAAGTGTGAGTTGCCCAAGATGATACACCATAGAGTTCACAGCGTGTAGAAGGCACTTTTGATCACCTGATTCACCTGTTCAAGTGAAAGATTGCAGTCTGTGATCACTTTGAGGTTCCTCACTTCTTTCGAGCAGGTTGATAGGTGTCAGAGTTCCATATTCCAGATGTATGTGGGGTAGTTTCTTTGTTTTTTATTAAGCTGATTTTTGAGGTGGTTAAGTAGCATCAAGCAGTCCACTGCTTGGACTCCTTGACCTAGAGAACAGAGGGCAAGTTGTGACAGATTGTTAGCTTTAGAATAATCTGAGTGTCATTCACAGAGTGTTAACAAGTAAGGTTGAATGATTTGATGAGTTTGAGTAGAATGATGGGATAGTTGAACCATGTGGATAGCCTGGTAAAAGTTGAAATGAGCAAAGGGAAAGGGTGAAAGCTTGAAGATACTTGATTGTTTTTAGAGAAGATGATACTGTGAACACACAGGTTGTTGACACTTTGAAATAGTCTGGGAGTGATGCACCATGACAAATGAAGAAGAGAATTCCAGTAGCACAGTGACTTCGTTTGTGTCAACAGCGATCTTAATATCATCCCGGATGGCTATAAACTTTTTGACAGAATCTTGTTTTATTGTTCAAGAGAAGATTGTTTACTTGGAGGTTTTCAGAGATTCTGGTGAAGGTTAATGTGTTGATGAGTTTGCCCAGGAGCAGTCCATTTAAGTTTGGTTGGAAACTGGAAGGGTCTTTTGATTTGAGGCTTTGTATTTTATGTGTATCACTTGATATAGGTGGTATTGAGATTGATGGGAAACTCTCAAGATGTTAAGGATTAGTTGCTGATGTTTCTGGTCTTCCAGGTCTTAGGGGGAAAACAGCACAAGTGGTATTGCTGAACACTTGCTATTGGTGTAGGTTTTGTGAGTGTGGGTACTCCTACTGGCCATGATGACTTCCTCAACATCAATGAAAGTACGTGAGTTGATAGAAGGTAGTGTGGGTTGCAGGATGGGAGTGAAAGCGGAGGCTGCTCTAGATTTGCTTGTGAGTAAATGTTCTGGATTCTTATATTTGGATTTATAAAGCCTGATGTTCAAAGCCCTTTTGTAGTCAAAAGCCCCGTTATTCGCAAAATCACAGGATTTTTTACCAGAAAGTGGCTTTACATAATGTGCAAAAGGCATTTTATGACTCGGAAAATTCTTTCTGACTCGTAAAAGGGCTTTTACAATTGTTTCCTAATCAAAATTGCGGGGGTGTAAAACGGGCCCTATCTCCTGTTTGCAATTTGGAAAGGACGGTATCAATGGTTTGTAATTGCAACTGTGGTCGCAAACAATTGATGAGCTACTGACCCCAAAGTTTGGGTGGTAATTTATTCATAGCGTGGAAGGAGGGAACTTGTAGAGATGGTGCATTCTGAATAGCAGAATTTAGAACAGATTTTGTGAAGCTCCTTATGCAGTGAAGGTGCAATGAGAGTGCTAGGCCTTGGCCTTTTCACCTTTTTATAGCACCTTTGTATATTCTGTAAGTTGTTATAGTCAGAGTCTATTATCGTCTTGAGCCTTTTTTCATTTACAGGACCCTTTGAGCACTCTTCCTTTATTTTTGTATGTTTGAGTAGAACCCTCTGGTTGGCAATCAGTGTAGTAGGCATCAGGAGGTCTTGAAGGGGTTCAATTTGTTGCAGGTGACAGACAGTCAGAGGTACAAAGTGCAGTCTTCCATTGTAATTAGACCTACTCTTCTCTTCTATCCTCGACTCCCAGTTTCTGAGTGCTCCTCAGATACTGCAGTCTCATTATTGCCTCATTAACTTTGTTATTGCCAAAAAGCTCAGGAACACATTGATTCTCCCTTTGGCCCCTCAAATCCCTACCTATTGAGAAATATGAACAGTCTTCAACCAAATGATTTCCCCCAATTACGGCCACTTGCGGATATTGTGGACAGCTGTGGTCTTACACTTTTCTTATATGTTGATGACACCCAGATTGTTGTCCCCTTGTCACCTCAGGAGAATCGAAGTGCCAGCGCTTTGAATACCTGCCTTATGAAAGTGTAAGCATGGATTAACTCTAACTCCCTCAAATTGAATGGGGATAATAAGACTGTGATTTTGTGGATGGGCAACCAACCTCATCTTTGAGGACCCCATTTGTGGCCTGAGGCTCTTGGGGCATCTCCAACTCCAGTACCCCTTGTCAAGAATCTCTGTTGTTGGTTTGACAATAAGCTCTAAATGAACCATCAGATCACTAAGGTTACGTCTACCGGTTTTGGGATCTTAAGATGCCTTACTGTCTCAGCTCAAAGAACAGTGATACAGGCCTTGATTATTTCCATGCTGGACTATGGAAACATTCTTTTTCTAGGCGTTCCTAAGGTTTTGCTTAAGCAGTATCAGACTTCTGCTGCATCCTCCTAAATTTTCGTCCATGGCCAGACTTCTTCATGTTCTTCTCTGGCTACAAATTGAGAGGCACGTTCAATTTAAAGCTCTGTGTTACATGCATAAATGTATGTCAAGCACTGGTCCCACTATCAGAGCTTTGGTGTCACCTACAAGCCAAATCGTTCTCTGTGTTCCAGCAATTCCAATCTTTCTGCAGGCCCCAGAGTGTGGAGATGCCGTCTAGGGGGCTGGGCCTTCTCCTACCTGGGACCTAAACTGTGGAATTCATTACTATGCTTTATGAGATCTTGTTGCTCTCTCTCAGTCTTTCACAAGTTGTCAAAAACCTCGCTGTTCTGAGTCTGTGTGCAGTATTAGTTTTTCTTGAGGTACCATGAGGAGCTCAGCTCTGGAAAACCCTCTTTGCGTATCCATGCACTTTATAAATCTGTAACAATAATAATAGTTAAATGGTGTTCACAATCCCCAGTTGAAGACCATGAAGAAAGTCTTGGACTTCACACAGAAGGGGGCCCCAAAAAGTCCAATAGCAGCAGCTCAATGACAACCTCTTTCTTCTGAAACACAAAGGCAGGACACTGGAAAGACGCTGGAGCAAAGCGAATCACCACTGCATGTAGAGTACACTCACGGAGATATAAGTGAGCTTGCACTGGAGCCAAAAAGGAATATTTCCAAACCCACTTTAAAAATGCTGATAATACAACTCAAAAGCTTTTCCACATCTTCAAGGGTATGGTAACTCCAAGCTTTTCGTCCAACGTCCTGGTGCATTCCAGTGAAACTTAAGACAAATTATTATTATCTCTGCTCTAAAAGATGGTATCTCCACCACAACACAGTAGTCTGATGACGTCTTGTCACTGGCTAATTTGACTTTTTCAAAGTTTACTTCAGCCTTGGATACGGACATTGAAAATATACTTCAGTCATTCGAGAAATCCTTCCCTACTTCGGACATCTGTAATGCCAACGTTGTCAATTTGGACCTTCCAGCACTGCTGCCATGAGAGGAATCAACTCTTTTTTCATCTGTGGGTGTATTCCTCAGTCTTTTAAACATTCTATTATCAAACCTATCCCAAACAAAACATCTGCTGATCCAGTAGAAACTGTTGTTTCATGCCAACTTACACCCCACCTAGAAGTAAGTGGCCTTCTCATTGACAATTTAGGCTTCAAACCCCATAGTGGAACTGAAACCACATTACATAACATCAGGGAACAGCTTCTTTGATCTCTTTATAATGGCTCTCCTTGTGCTTTAGTGCTGCTGGACCTGTTGGTTGCCTACCATACAATCGACCACCATATCCTTTTTAAAAATTTGGAACGTTATGTAGGTATCAGAAAAATTATATTCAACTGTTTCACCTCCTCCTTATCCAGTTGCGTCAATCTGGGATCTTCCGTATCAAGTTCCCCCTACATCACTTCAGGTGTCCCCCAAGGTTTGTCTTTATCCCCAATGCTTTTCAACTTCTACCAGTATCTTCTCCCCAAGATTATTTAGTCCTTTAACACTGGCTATCACATGTATGTGGATGACATGCTACTCCATCTCAAGCTTGATGTCAATTCTGGCAACCACTCTAGGGTTTCTCAATGCCACTTCCATGATTACCACTGGATGCAGGAAAACCACGTTTTTGAATGGTCCCAAAACTGAGATCCTCCTCATGGGGATATAAAAACCTCACTACCTACCCTTCGCTTGACCAAAGTCCATAGGCTCCCCTCCTAAACCTGTCTCTAAAGCTAATAATGTTCATCAGGTACTAAATGGATTGTGTTACAGATTAACTAATAGTCTCCAGAACTGCAATCAACATAATTAATTATACACACTGGTGTCAACAGGAAATCAAGGCTCCAAGTTAAAGGAATTTCCCATTTTCATATGTTGCAAACTATAGCCAAGATGAAACCTACTTTCAAATCAATTCAGTGATCTAATTCGACCTGAAACTGCAAAGGATCTTATGTATCATCTTCCATCATATTGGACCAATCTAGTGCATGTATCTGTTGCACAAAGTATAGTTGTGGATTTCCTTAAAATGAGCTGAGACTCTCCCTTGAGGAGGAACCCCCCTGCTGATGCTACAGATTTTATTAGCTTATGGTCTATTTCATGGCTTCCTTCCCCCACAAAGTTCATTGAAATGTGTGTAAGCTCACAACTTAAACACCACCTCTCTGACAATGAATCCGATGTTTTAGGTTAGGTTTCAAACTGGGCTGCTGTACAAGACTACCTTGATTCAGGTTATCAGTGATGGGCTGTGTAGGAACAGCACACTAAACTATTATTCATTTCTTATCTTTGACCTATTCATCATGGAATACCATGTGGTTCTATTCTGGCCCCTACCCTCTTTCATTTTAAACTAGAACCACTTAGCACCATTCTCAAGAGCATGGGGATCCATTATCATCAATTAGCTGATAATAAACAGTTTTAACTCAAGCTCTCTCTACTTAAATAATAATAATAATAATACAAATCAAACTTGAAAGCGTCTGGTTACACCGGCTGGTGTGTCCCCGCTTTGAGAGCAAAGACTCTTCAGTGAAGGTGATAGAAAGGAACCTAAACATGGAAGTGCCCGATTTTCAGTTCCCTGGTTCAGCACGGAGAGAGAGAGGGAGTGCATTCCAGTTCTTAGCTGCCAAATAGCTGAAAGAACACACTCCCCTTCTCGCCTTTTGTACATTAGTAGCCTTAACCAGGTAGGTCCCGGTCGATCTGAGAAGGCGTGTATGATTGTAGGGGGTGAGTAGGTCATGCAAATAGCTCGAACCTTTACCCTGCAGGCTAAGGTAGCTAATGCATAGGGATTTAAAAAGGATTCTTTCCTTAACCGGTACCCAATGGAGGCCAACAAGAACCTTGTCTCTGTAGCAAAATGCAGTGCAGACTCTGTGGCGTACGTTACTCTAAAGCCAGATTGTGAGGGATGAAGGAGATGATGCTGATTAATGTGTACCACTAATTGAGTATTCACCACTTTTTGGGCTATTTTGTAGAAATAGGGCGCAAGTTCTCGAGCTGACTTGAGTCAGCTACAGGCTTTTTCTTAATGGGGAGGACTGCTTGCTTCCACGACTTAGGGACCACACCACCGATAAAGGAAAGCTCAAGAAGCTGTCTAATGTAGGGCATTATAGTCTCCAGGCCATCTCTCATAATTTTAGGTGTATTTGGATCTATGGGAGAGCCGGATTTAATACGTAAGGCTATGCCTTTGAGCTCTTCAAATGAGGGTGGATCAAATTTGGAGAGGCGGTTTGCTTCCTCCACATTAGTCCTCACAAACTGGCAGAACATCCCATTGCGGGCCTTATCCGGAAAGGTATTGTATAGTTTGGCTACCTTCTCGGCAAAGAAATCAGCAATTTGATTAGACAGCTCCACTGAGCTAGAAATAGGACTTACAGTTCTCGCAAGCGAGGACAGTTTTAAAAAAGAACTCTATTCTTACATTATAATAGGATGCGCGCGTTTTTTTTTTAATAAGGTGGTGATAGTGTTTTAAATCTACCTTATAAGCGGTCTTCTTGTGGTCTGAGAAATCTCTCCTCCATATGCGTTCTAGGCGCTTACAGGACTTTTTTGGTATTCTTAGTTCTTTATTAAACCATGGTGCGGATTTCGACTGTCTACACAGGATACTGGAGGTCCAGGATGCGATCCTATCCAAGGCTTCCGTAATCCACTTGTCAACTGAGCTACATGCCACATTAATATCCTTTTCCATGAGAGGACGATTCTGCAGGAGGGCATGAGTAAAGCTTGCAGGGGTAAATCAAGATCATCTCCTATGTGGCATACTTAATCCTCTTGTGGCTATAGGGGGAATATTAGCTCAAGGAATAGAGAAGAGAACGAGGTGGTGGTCAGACCACGGGAAGGCAATCGGGTGTTCAGTCTCTAGATCTAAACAGTTGGTGAAAATTGGGTCTAATATATGGCCGTGATGGTGTATTGGGAGAGTTTATTTAGGTGTTAGCTGAAGAGCGGCTAATTCCTGACAAAGAGATTGAGCTTCACGATTAGTTAGGTCATCAAAGTGTACATTCAAATCCCCCAAGACTATCAATTTATTATGGCGAAGTGCAGGTTGTACCATTTGCTCCACTAGGCTGGAAATAAAATTAGTGGGGGGACCCGGAGGTCGATAAATCAAAAAGCCCTAAACAATATAGTTATCAGCTGCCGTTATCGAGAAGAAGGCTGATCCACTAATGTCTATATTGGCCATATCCAGAGTACATTGCAAGGATAATTTATAGATAATGGCTATTCCACTCCCCGTTTAGTTTGCCGATCAAATCTAAGGTTTGCATAATCCTGTGGGAGGGCTTCCAGTATCTTAGGGGCAGAGTCCTCATTCAGCCAGGTTTCTGTGAGGAATAGGGCAACCGGTTGGTTGTCTCAAATACAGTCATGTATTTCCAGCTTGTGTTTGATAAGAGACCTGCAGTTGATAAGTATTAGTTTTAGCTTGTGCCTCACCCCAGGCCATACTTTATGCACAGTCGTTTTATATGGACAGTGGGTGCATTCCAGAGGGGGTCTAACCATGGATAGGCTGTGCTGTGGTTACATAGATCTAGGACCGGAGGAAATAGTTCTATTAATTGCTCTGCTTCTCATACCTTTCCTATGCTTGTCAGATAAGACACAAATCTTGAAAGAGTTAGTGTCTTCCTTCAACTCTTAGTACCCCATAATTTCATCATCCAGAGTGAACATTTGCTCAGGTCTTCTGGTGTGGTGGGACTCTATCCAAGTTGGTGACTGAGGGACTGTAGCATTTTTATTGATGCTGGCAAACTCTCCTCAGCTTGTTTCAGATGAGGTTTGCTATGATAAATGGTACTAGACCATGTCCTATGGAAATAATTATTGAGGAGGAAGAAACATTGGCTTTTTAAGCTTTGGAATTTGCTGACCATTGAGTATACTAAATATTCATTGATTGATCCAAGGTTGCTTAGTGGATGTTTGTTCATCCATCTTATATAATTATTATGTTAAAATGTTATTTTGATGTGTTTCCTACATCTTGTGAACCACCTGAGCACAGTGCCACCACTCTTTCACAATGTTTGTAACACCTGAACTCCATGCTGTATGAAATTGGGAGCATTAATTGGGAGGGTGGGAACCCACCTCAAATAGTTATCGCAATGCTTGTGCGGAAGAATCCTTAAAGTCACAAAATTAACATGAACTCAACCCCTAGTAGCTAGGACACAAAGCAGACATACTTAACTCAGAGGCAGTGAGAATAGTATTTATGCAATACTCAAACAGTACTAAAGTAAAAACACAACATAAGAAAATCCCAAATCAATGTAGTAAAATAGAATACATTTAAAAAATAAAATACCAAAATGACAAAAATCCAATTGTAAAACAGAAGGTATAATTTTTGTTATGTTTAGAAAGAACGCCAAAAGCATTAAGAATCAGTCATGGGCAACTGGTCGAGACAAGGGTAAGAATTATGGACAAACATGATGGAGCCCAGGTCAGAAACAAGGACCGGGTTCGTCCCTGTCATAAAGTTACTTTCTCACATAAAAACTTTTACGGAGTTAGAAGGTCTTCAGCAGGTTCAGACAGCTGACTGGATCCAAGGAAGCCCTCGATTATGAAGGGGAGTCACTGTGCTCGGTCCTGGATGCTGCTCTGTCCTGGGGTCGGTGTCAGGTCCAGTGAAGTCATCAATTAGGTGCTGCTAAGGGAGTCCATGGAAGCAGCCAATCAGGTGCTGCTGGGTGTTGAATCCGGCAAAGAGGTCGAGGAAAGATGTCAGTGCTGAGTCCAGTGAAGTTTTCAGTTAGACAGGGAGGAATACACTCTGACCACAACCAAGGGTTCAGGACCTTGAGGACAGTACAAGGAGTTCAGGATTCACTCCCACATAGGCCTTGCAGAGGAGACAATGTCAGGTCCAGTTGGTTCTGTTTGGCTGGGAAGCAGTATAAGTCCTCTTGAAACTTTTTGTGTCCCTGTAGCTCAAAGAGAAAGTGAGCCTTATGACTCTTGGAGTTACTTCTGGGATCCTGTGTACATCTGAAGCAGGCCCAGTCTTTTCTGGTGTTCAGACAGCAGGGTTGTCCTCTTCTGAATCTTACTTAGGTACAGCAGTGTTCTGAGGGGGTACTGGAGATGCCACATTTGTGCCCTGTGTCGTCAGCCTCTGAGTAGGGTAAACCCATTGCAGCTCCCTAATCAATGAGGTAAAGGTTTCCAAGGGTGACCCTACACACCTTTACAGCACTTCCTGCTGATTTTACTACACACAATCCCACAATACCCCTCTCTGCTCACAACCAACATGGCAGAACCTTTCTTCCTTTGTGCAGAGTTCCCGTGCCTACCCAAAGGTGTGGCCAGGGAAATGAGTATCCTCTCCTCTATTATAACTCAAACCTGGTTCTGGAGGAAGCTCCTCTCCCACTGGACCTGATGGGTGGGTAGCTAGTGGGTACAAAGAAAGGGGGTGCTCTGCCTGTTACCTGGTACGCCCCTTTGAAGTTAATCAAGTGACTGGGTATAGCCCCCAGGCAATCCTGTCAACTGAAGCACAACATCCCCACATCCAAGGCCTTTTGTCCTTGTCTTGGAATCAGTTCACACCTCACCACAAGGTAGCCATCAATTGGCAGGAGATAGTTGGAATACTTACATAAAGGCAATTAAAGGCTTTAGGCAGCAAAGTGGCTAATTAAAAAAAAAGCCTTTTGCCCAATAGTTAAACATTATCCAACTTTACAATTAAATTGGATTTTGGTTAACTATAAAAAAAGAGTCCTTGATTTTTTTCTAGCCTCTGCCAACCCAAATCTAGCATTATATGGTGTAATAAAAAATATAATCCAGCACTTTCAAATGGAAGCTGCCAGCCTTGCTACAGTGAAAATAGAGTTTAGGCATTTTCACTTTTAGATTATGGAAAACACTACACTTTTACATGTTCTACTTTTAAACACCCCTGCTCACTGCCTTGCGAGCATTAAAGCCTACTTTAGGGGTTACTTTTTAATATTGAAAAGGAAGGTTCAGCTCTATCAAAAGGGTGAATTGACAGGTTGAACTGGCAGTTTAAACATTACTCAGCTCAGCTGCGGTGGCAGGTCTGGAGACATGCCTTACAGTGCTAATGTAGAGGGTGCACAGTGAGTGCTGAAGCCTACTAGTTGCATGGAGCCCATCAGTCGCATTTAATTCACAGGTCCTAGGAACGTAAAATATGACATACTAGGGACTAAAAAGTAAAATAAATGTGCCAATCAGATGTGTGTCAATTTCAGCACATTTTAAGAGAAAGCATAGCACTTTACTACTGGTTAGCAAGAGCAAAGTGTGCAGAGTAATAAAGCCAGCAAAAACAGTTCAGGCAAAAATCTGGGAGAATACCACACAAAAATTAGTCATTTCTAGGCATGGGTGAAATTTTATTTACACCCGTGTAATTGGAGTAATTTTGGTAATTTTGCTTTACTCTTTTGCCCTAAAATTACTGAAAATCACACTATTACTCCTGATCATGTAATTATGAGTAATATGGCACAAAAATCATACAAAAGAAACAACAAATCTATCAAGTGTAAGCCGCTGTTCATGTTCTGTTGTATTTAGCATTATTTTGTTACAGCAAAAATCATCCTTGGGTCCATTGTGGATTCTAGGGTGCATTTTGCGCTATGAAAATAGTGTTACATGCTGGGTTACAGTCCTCATGCATTACTGTGTAATCTCACGCACTTACACTACAGCAAATTACGCGAGTTATGTCTGCCTAAATCATTTCCAACACATGTGAATGTAATTATTGATTCTAATTTTACATAAATAAATAGCTAAGCCAAAAAAAAAGCATTTTCTTAACGGCTGCAATCAAAGGGCCAGATGTGCGACCCTAAATTGCGGTCGCAAGCGGGCAAACCTTCTGCAATTAGGGCATGGCCATTTACAAACCTCATTTTGCAAATCGGTAAATTTTACTGATTCACAATTGAGGTTTGCGACTCGCTATTAGGAAGAGGCATATCAAGGGCGTCCCTTCCTAATAGTGACTTGGGTTTTTATGTATACATTTTTTGCAACTGCAATTGCGGTTGCAAAACACTCACAATTTACCACCTACTTCAAGTGGGTGGTAAACCATTCGCAAATGGGAAGGGGTCCCTAGGAGACCCCTTCCCCTTTGTGAATGGGTAAAAAAAATACCATTAAAAAATGAAACTGAAATGTTTTTTTTTTTTTGTTTTTTTTTAATGCATTCCGTTTTCCTTTAAGCAAAACGGACTGCATTTTTTAAAAACTGCTTTATTTAAAATCAGTCACAGACATGGTGGTCTGCTGAGAGTGCTAGCCATTCTTAATGGGGTCGCAAATTGCACCTGCTTCATTATTATTAATGAGGCTTGCAATTTGCGACCCCATTAGGAATCGCAAATTGCGAGTTGCAAATGCAACGCAATTTGCGGGTCCCAATTGGTGGGTCGTACATCTGGTCCAAACTTTCTTATCAGGAAGTAATAATTATATGGATAGTGACTAACTTCTTATCCTTAAGGGAACCCAACTTTAATCTCCCTTGATGTTTTGAGATTGGATGACGACCCACAATTGAGATGCAACCTATTAAAATTAGTTTTTTACTCATTTCTCCTACATACTCCAAATTGCCTGTGCAATTCTGGATCAAGTGCTGCAACATAGTCTACTATAATCCAGGGATCATTGTTGCTTAAAATTCCTTTCTTGGCAAAATACTTAACCAGCAGTCGCCTATAAAGAATATGGCTAGGAGTAAACCCTTCCGATTGCAAATACTGTGGGGGTTTGACAGTTCATCCCATAAGAAAACCCTAAATTATAGAAAAATACCTTTTTCTGTCGAGTCTTGTCTGTAGCATTTCCCACCTAATTGACCTACCAAGGGTACACCTTCACCAGTAAAAGGGGCTCTGCATGCAGCTGCCAAATGTGTTACTGATAACAATCAACTGTATCATATTATATCCAACCTGATTCAATATCTTTCCCTTGAAGTTAGATTGGCCTATAAATCAATCATAAAGCCTTGGAAACAGTAACTCTTTTCTAGCTCGCCAATAAAGTTAACAAGAGGGGATTCAGGGGTCCCTTTCCAGTACTGAAATGTGTCTACTTGAACCCTAAACATTCATAAAACAACCCCTATGGCCAGTCATCTTATGGCTGTGTCACCAGAGTCTGGCGCTCACTTGATCCTACTCTACACATTACTACTAATTCTCAGGTTGCACTAACCTTGTGTGCAGAATCCAAAGGTTGTATTTTGCAGCCATGTCACTGTTCTGCTCATATAACTCATATATAATTTGGTCTCAACACGACTTTTTTCAGGTTAACTGCTACTTAAGCCTACCTTTCACTTGTATGTTCTCTCAAATTATAATCCTGTTTTTTTTACTGTACTTTGGTATTAATCTTGCGTTTGCAATGCATCCAGATTTTTCTGTCATTAAATCTTATTGCTGGACATCCGAAACTTTGTCTTCATATTGTAAAGTGCTGTAATACCCCTGGACAAAATTCCCGAGACACGAAACTGCAAAAATAATTAAATTAACAAATACATTGTAGGGTATGCCACGCTGCCAAACACTGAGGTACATTTAATACACTGTATTTCGTGCTCCACAATCAGTACATTTTGTGAGGCAATTTCTTAAAATGATTAATCAATTGAAAATACAATTTGCCAGTGAGGAACAAATGGCCTGAGAGGTCATCTTCAGAAGGCAGAATCAATTCAATTTGAACTGCTGTTCGCAATCAAACCACTGCTGCCCATTCTAGCACGGTTTCTAATTATTTAATGGTCAGTTAATATGTTAATAGTTTTCTGCATGAAGCGTGTTGACTGAATCAGCTGTGAAGCACAGATTGTTCTTTTGCTGAAGCATTTTACCCTGTGCATCACAGACACATCTCGAGGCCTACTGACGAGAAAGCTAACCGTAGGCTGAAGCGAAGGGAAGGACAGAAGTGCGCCCTGGCTTATTTTTAAACTGATGATGCGCTAATCGTCCGGGGTTTGAGCTACATTTTATGCCTGACTACACCAGCAATTTGACGTTTAAAGGACAAAATGCACTGGGCAAACATAACACTAATTAAGCAAAGAAAGAATGATAGATGAAAAAGATGCATTGAATTTCTAAAGGTGAACGGTCATGGTAAGAATAACAACTAGAGACTTAAGGCCGCTTTCCGAGGAGCCAAGAATTGAAGTTTCTCTATGTCCCTTATGCAAGGTTGAATTGGCAAGTCCCGAGCTGCATAGGAACCGGAAAAGCTCTAATTGATAGCATTTAAAGTATGATTGTAAAACAAATTAATCAAGAGTGCTTTAATATGTACCTTAAAAATAACACTTTTTCTTCATATAGACTCATACTATGTGCACCCTGAATATCGAAACCAGAACATCGATGGCACAGAATATTGAATTTAAAATATTGATAGGTAAGTATAGTTTTTCAATACCATACTCCACATATGTGTAGCTAATGAAGATATATATCTTCATGGTATCTAGATGTGGAGTTAGGAATTGTAAATCTGTACTACACTAGATGCACTTACCTTTCCATATTCTGTCCTCAATATTCTGTGGGTTATTTAGTGCACACGCAGTATTTGAGAAAGAATGCACCCATTGAGCACAGCTTTAATGTTTGGTCATAGCTGAGGACCACGCCCCCTAAAAATATACTTCTGGCTACGGGCCTATCTGCACACCGGCAAGGACCGCTCAAACAGTTGCAACTAATCCGGGGTTCTTTTGAGGCTTCAAGAAACAGAAATAATGGTGCATAACTTTGGAAGTTGAGAGGCCATGCCACCAGAATCCTCTGAACCCTAATTTTGGGGCAGAACTCAACCGCCACCACCACTCTCCAGAATACTGATAATGATGCCCAACAACCGAGAACACGCCTCAAAGAGAAAAGCGGAGTGATTAAAAAATACCACACAAGAAATAAGGCACGCCTGGCATCTGGTTGGACTCCCAGTTACGTGAAATCATCCAGAAATATCCGGACCAGCGTACCTCAACAGTCGACTCAGCCTCTACACCTCCACCCGCCAGCTCCGCTCCACAGACCGCACCCTCGTCACCGTCCCCCGCATCCGAAGAGTGACCGCCGGCGGCAGATCATTCTCCCACCTCGCCGCCAAGACATGGAACACCCTCCCCATCCACCAACGACAGACTGAAGACCTCCTAACCTTCAGGAGACTTTTCAAGACCTGGCTCTTCGAACAGTGGCAGCGTCCCCGCCCTCCCTCCAGCGCCTTGAGACCCCCATGGGTATGTAGTGCGCTTTATAAATACGATTGATTGATTGATTGATTGAACTGCCCATCTCACATATATACCAAATCTCAATCGTAGGCCCCTTAGGGTTCAGTACCACATGCACAGACCATGATTCTGAATGCTAGGCCCAAACCTTAGAATTTGAGAACCGGACGTAGTTCTCTATTTTAGGCTTTGGGAGGGAGAGAGGAGAAGGAGAGAGAAACAGTAATGGTAGAACTTTATTGACAATTTTAAACCACTGAAAAAAGACGAACGGAGGTCTGCAACACAACTGCGTAAAGTAAGATTGTTGTGGGCTGGTATGCTTTTGTAGCACGCTGTTCCTTTTCATTTTATTATCCTACTTTAAAAAAAAAAAAGATATAGTCAAAGAAAACCAGGTTCGATAGCATGTACTCGCACTTTAATAAAGAAAAAAGTTTGCTACTTTCACGACTAGGCAACAGGAAGTTAGTTCTGAGCAGTGCACATTCCACTCTACAAAAGTGGCGTCTAATTACGCTCCCTAATTAGCAGCAAGGCATATGAAGACAGGTGGTTATGCCTAAGCACACTCTCCTCTCTCTTGATGGAGCCGCCGCAGCCAGGATTCGCCTCCCCTAGGCTCCCAGTGCAGCTTCTCCCAGATATTTCTTTCTATTTTGGTTTTACTCCAGCAGCAGGGAGGGGGTCGCCCCACTGCGCACGCACGGCTTGCTGGAGGACAGAGAGGCGGAAACGACTCCCCTCCTCACAGGGTTCAACAGCTCTGAGGGGCAATCACCAGGAAAAATAAGAATGTTCTCTCTTCTTGGAGGGAAGTCCTGATCTGATCAAAACTGACAATTAATGACCCTAGCCAGAACCCTCTTCCTTTCTTCCACTCCGCTTGTCAGTCTATTGTTTTCTCTGTATGTTTAAAGAAAATACGAGCTATGTTTTTCTGACAGCTCGACAGATAATTTTTGCTCACATTGCTGCTTTTGTTGTAGTAATTTCATGTGATAAATCCAGACGCGAGGGATGGGGGCTTTCGGAGCACTGAGTCACCGTTTTGCTTCGTCCCCATTACAGTTATTCCAGATGGGATTGGCAAGGATGATTCATTTCTTCAGCTTTGCATAGAAAACTAATTCCCTCCCGCATTCATCTCCCTCTTTCCCTTGAAAACGGGCACTTGCCGCGGTTATATATGGAAGGCTATAGCGCTTCACTGTTGTGGGGCCAAATGAAAATAATTTACAATTTACGAGATGGTTGACGCGGGGACAGTTGGCCTTCATGCAGTAATAAAAAGTGGAATTCTCAACAATGATGAAAACGGAACAGCTAAAAATAGTCATAACTCAGTGCTCTTTCGCGCAGCTCTACCCGCCTATAGTCTAATACGTCTTTTTAAGGAGAAGTATGGGTTTATTTTCATTTTGATGGATTGCTGCTGGTTTGCATTTTAAATACAGAGTTGTAATAGGAGACACTGTAATTAGAGTATGCGAGAAGTAGTGCATTGCGGATAAGACATATCTTCATCACAGCACGATCAATAGGCAGTGGCGGCTGGCAACTATGGCAGTGGAGGAGGCGGGTGCGTTAAATAAATAATTAATAAAAAAAATAAAAAGTCACTTACCAGCTTGCGCAGACACATCCTTCTTGATCCGATCTTCTTTTTTTTTCCTGATGTCATGTCCAGGGCCCCAGATAAGCAACTTAACCAATCCTGGCACTGCTTTCAGGCTGTTAACCAACATGAGAGAAGCGGCAGGATTGGATTGAGCAGTCTCTCTTGGCGTACAGGACACTGCAGGCTTTTGCAGGCTCTCAACCCAGCTGTCTAAGGGGCTTATTATGAGTTTTGTTGTGCGGGACAGCCCCGCTCCCGCACCACCAAACCTGTGTAGGAACTGCCCGCCAGATCAGGAGTTTTCTCCTGGTCTGGCGGGCTGTTCTTTGGTGTTTCCAGGGCGGTGCCTATGAAATAAGCACCGCAATGGGAAAGACAAAGATAGTACCTGTAGGTCATAGACTGCTGCACTCCATGCTGTGCAGGTACTGCTGTGAATGCACTTCGGGGGGGTGCATGTTGTGCTCTGCTGTGTGCATCCACATGCCGTGAGGCCCTGTTGGGCCCCCTTTGTTTCCTCAATGCCACACTTTTCATGGCGGTTGCACCAATATGAGAAGTGTGGTGGTCTGTGGCGTGGCAAGGATACTGCCGCCTCAATGTCACTGTACCACCACCAGGGATCTCTGATTCCTGGCGGTGGTCCCAGGGCAGCCCAACCACCCTGGTACTAGTAGGGCGGTCGGAAGACCGCCACTGCCGCGCCCCTGTGAGTCTGGTGGTCCATTGACCACCAGACTCGTAATAAGCCCCTAAGACAGTTGGGTTGAGAGTTTTAGAGTGCACATGTCAGACTGGCCGTCGCACATGGCTTGCCAAAGTGACATGCACACTATAAACTAGTGCACAAGCAGCCCACCACTGCTGCCACGCAGCAGCCCCCACCCCTTCCTGACACTCAGGTCAGGACAGGTTGACTGCAAATAAAATGCTAATGAATTAACTTCATTACCATTTTATTTTTCATCTCTGGGGCATTTCTGGGTGCATTTTAGTGGGGCGACGATCCCTGTAAATAGGTAGGCTGAGATCTTCGCTAATATTAGGTGAAACAAAATAATTTGAGAAAAACACTTACAAGGTATCACTCAGAGTGTAACTCAAGAGAGGCCTTCCAGTACACCACTAAAACCAACCATTCGCATGTCAACAGTGAAAAGCCCCACTCCTGCACAGAGTAGGCAGCTCGCGCCCACAGTGTGCCACCCCTTGCACATCTGCTACCAGGTGCTGCTCTCAGAGAACATCTATGCAGGTGATTTCCTGCCGTTGGTCATGTTGTTGCTGTGGTCTTCAAAATGTTTATAAATGTTTTTGCTATATTTTTTTGCCCCTGCCCCTTCCTTAAACATCCCCTTTTGCTTCTTCCTATCTTTCCTTTCTCTTTTTTGCTGTCTCATGTTTGCTTTCTATGTTATCACTTTATTCTTTCTTACTCGCTAGAATTTGCTTTTTCTATGTTTTAATTTCCCTTTCCTGATCGTCTATAACTGCTTATCGAATTTTATTTTTCTTCCATGGTCCCCTCAGCTAGATTTTTCTATAATCACCCATTCCTTTTAATCCCTGATTACTAGTGCTTGCATCTATGTGCTTATTTTTCCCTTTTCTTGCCCTCTCACCCACCTTATTTGCTTCATTTTTCTTTTCCCTGCCTGTGTCTTGATCCCTCGTATGGCCATTCATTCTCTTTCGAAAACTCAGATTTTCAATTATTTTTCCTGTCCCCCCTTTGGTAATATCACCTATTTGCACTTGACCTTCACTGTGTGATCTCTCTTTCTCGGTTTTTGATATATGCTCTTTATGTTTTCTCTTTCTTTCTCCCCAGTGCCCTTTCTTTTTTTGATCAACTCTGTTCATTACTTTCTCTTTCTCGTATTTTTTATTTTTTTCTCTCCTTTCTCTCTCTTTTGCTCTTCCAGCAAGTGTTGTTGGCTGCAAATTCAGGACTGCCTCAGGGATTCACCTAGGGCATGTGGCTACATAGGAAGTATGTCTATGTTTGGCTTAGAGTGCAGGATTCTTTATTAGTACAGTAAAAGGAAATTAAGTTTTAAGTGAATTTACAGATTTATTTATCTTTTATTGATGTGTTGGAAAATGATAGGATGTATTAATCTTAATAATATAGAACTTGTGCAGGGGGAGCAAGAGCCATGGAGGAGGATATGCTCTTTTAAGTTAGGCAAAGTGTACATTGTTTTAACATTTTAAACCTTGAGTCTATATCTGTTTTCTGTGTCTAATTTTTGGATAAGTTTTCTTATGAATACTTAATTATTTTATTTATGTATGCCAAACTTCTATGATTTGAATGAATCGAATAAAGATATTTGACTGACTATTATTACAGTCTGGAAGCAAAAACCTCTAAAAATGTTTTAACTTCAACCCCTGTACCCTCAAGCCTATAAAAAACCAACTTGCAATCCGATACTCCGGTCACATAACACATATATATAAATTTATGGAATAATAAATAGAAGGACAGTTAATGTATGATGCACTTCATGACAAACCAACCAAGGGATACCATGAGCCAGAAATGGAAAACAATGCAGTAAGAGTAAGATTTCTCATAATAATTGTATGGACAGGACCTAGTAAACGTCTTACATCCAGAGACACAATAAGCAATCAAAGCATATTGAAAGTACACCTAGCATTACTACTTAAACTCACCCAGTCCATGCAACAATTTTTAAACTTTAAAAGAGCTTTGACTAAAATGGCTGTGACAGAGTTTTAACAGACGAAATAAAAGAAAACTAGCACTGGCAAAGCCAATTGGTCTGGATTCAACAAAAAGGTGTAATGGCTAATTGCTTTATTGATGTAGTGGAAGCAGAACCCAAATAAATATTAGGAACAATAACAAAAATGAAAATATACACCGCCTAAGCATGTCAGCTATAGAACTTGTTACTTAGAACAGTTATTGAAATAGTCTTTAGTTTTTTGAACATCTCAGAAAATATGATTCTTATTGACCAAAGAAAAGGTGCTCTTGGCCTTGAACCTGAAGATATAGTTTAAACATAAAGAATAAAAATGCATCGAGAATGGATCTCCAGCTCTGACCTCTTCTTTGTAGGTGGATGTACACGAGATCAGGCAACACGCTATCACTCACGGCGAAAGAGAGCCAATGGCTGAAGTGGGCTGATCTTGAAGACTGTGATGGATGAAAGTAAAAACAGGCCAATGGATGAAGAAGGTTGACCCAAAGTCCCTCTATGTATGTATATATGTATCTTTCAAATATATATTTTTTATGATATGAAGCTGGCGGGACAGATAAAAGACACACCTAAAAATTCATGTCCAGCATTATATTTCTTAAAGCAAAAAGTTATACAGCAAGGTGAAACAAAACTATGCCGCGACATCTGCTGTGAAAACAGAGCAATGAAATAACACAGAGCAGAGCATCAGAACCACAAAAAAATGAATCTAAATGAAAATGAAGAAATAGCTCCCAAACCAAGCACAGAATACCCTGGCCAGCCTTTCAGTTCACTCACACAAATGATGCACCCCGTCCCCAGCATGCTGCTTATCAAATACTTGCGTTATTCCATAGTATTCCAGTATTCCAACCAGTGGTGGGGGGCTTAATAAAATAAAAAACTCAACTCCAGCTTGACTCCTACCTGTAGGGTAAAAGCTTGTTGGAGAATTAAAAGTGGCACCATTATGGCAAACAGATTTCACCGAAATGACAGCATGGACTGGTTAAACATTACAAACGTTAAGCCATGCATTTATTGAACAAAATGCATATTTCCTGAAGAAATGACTTAGGAAAATGGTGCAAGATCTAAACTTTAAAGGTCGTGAAGCTTAACAACTTGCCTACAGGTACTTTAAATTGCCATTGTCTTTTTTTTCTACGGATTTAAATGCTTTGAAAGAAAACTTGTTTTTTCTAGCCAGACCAAAAATCAGTAGAAGGGAGTGCACCGAGAAGAGTTTTCGTCACCGCATACAAAGCAATATCAGTTCCAAAACTTTACTGAGTCATTTGATTAGGCTGCCAGACGCAGGAGGCGCTACATATCCTATGCCTAGACCATATCAATTCATCCAAGGCTCTCTCTAAAAATACTTTACTTCATTACTGTCATTTGTACAGTGCAAATAAAACCAGCACATCTCTAAATGTGAACACAGTGGGGATATATGAAAAAACACATTTAGAATTATAATGAATTATATTAAAACAAATAAAACTCAGTGAACGCCTTAATTGAGCAAATCAAATGGGAACTTAATAGATAAATAGCAAATTACCAATTATTTAAAATTGTTCAACATTAAGCAGGTGTTCAGCGCTTTTCTAGTAAGAATCTGTGAAGATTGTATCACCAAATGTATTGGAAAACGTATCTGGTTGGTCAGAGTGGCCGGCCGTTCGCAAGAGACACAGCTCTTAAGTGGCTAATAAATGGACAACATTAATCATCAACATTTTATTTAATTTGCTGTTTAATATGAATCCCATAAACTTCCTGGGTGAATATAATACGTGCCTCCAAATAGATGGGCGGATCAAGATTGACTGGCAGATGGAACCCGCTGCTAGGAATCAACAGAAACTCACTTCTAGATCAACATCAGGACATAAAGGGCAAAAAAACTGATCAGAAAATTAGCCTGACATGCACTTAACCACTGCATCCTGGTCGACACAGATTTCTAGCTGATTTTCCGCTTTCCAACATACTCCGAATGCACATATATGTAGGATTAACACACCATATGCAGAAAGAGAAATAGTACATCATGTGGCTGAGATTGCATAACAGGCATACATGACAGCAGCATAAGAATAAAGATTTCATAAACCCATTGCATATCTACTTCAGCATCACACCTTTGTAGTCATTGACATACGTCACGTCAATAGATTTGCTACCGACAAGCACCTGATGGGATCTTTTTCTTCTTGTTGTACACGTGAGATGGATTCAGTGTTGCCAATGGAAAAATGTTACTACAGGATCCCATTCATTAGTGGTCATGGTGTGGCACCCGAAAAGGGTGGAGGCACGGTGTGTGCAGTCAATTCTTTGAGTCAAAGTATACATTTATTTTTGGCAAACTCCGCCATAAAGAATTATGCAGCAAGGACACATGTGACAGTAAATCTGTTCTTATTTACTAACTTGGTCACAAAAAGGCTGAATTTTGAAATATCTTACTGGGTTAAGGCACCTGCTATAGAGATTTTGTGTGCCCAGAAATTTCAAGGGATAATAATAGTGTTAGGATAACTCTGGTTGTTATTGCACTTGCTGGAGAGAATACAGTATTGACCCATCATGAAGTAGCATAGAGGGTTAGTGTGCCTTCCGAAAAGCACAACGTTTAAAATGAAGATCATAGATATGTATTTTATATAGATAGCTCAGTGGCTTTCTGCTTTTGTCATGTGTATTTTATGTAGCTAGCTCAGTGGCTTCCTGCTTTTGTCACTGAGATCCTTTTGTTCCTTGAAGTTGCTAAGTTACTGTTCTTCTAATATATCACCATGTGCTATGCACCGACATCGAGGAGCGGCATGCAAGCTGAAAGGCATGGAATTAGAACCTTAGTGTTTTTTCCTCAATATTTCGTATTTTATGGTTGGTAAAAAGAGCTCCCTATTAGTATAGATGACACAAACCACTGTGTTATGTTTTAAATCCTGACTTTGTGTTTCTTAGACTAGATATTCTTAACATGTAATGACTACCAACAAGGATGATATGCGATTCCTACACCTTTTACTTTGCATTGTCTTTTGTATTGTGTACTGCATATTGATTTACACATTAGAATATGGTATACTTACTTATGAAGACAGATACATCTGACATTCCTACAGTGCATAAATATCACTTACATGCAGGTGTGATGACACACTGACTTTGTTTCCCTCCATTGTATTGACATCTAAGTGTTAGTCTCCAGATAGCTCACAGCCTGGATAAGAGTTAAAACTCCATGAAAAGGAGGACTGATGTCCCATTAAGTGAGGCCTATGTACTGGGCCAAGCTGGAAGTGAAAATATGAATACCTCTTCATCCTCTGCAGGTAGCTGCTTCTAACGAAAAGCAGACAATTTGTGGGTGCTGTTAAAGGCGTCCCAGTGTCAGCAAATGACACCAGGGCAAATTCAACATATTTCACGGGAAACAGCATTTACAACGCTGCTATTACCACGCAGGTAGGTAACAATGCGGTCGCTACAACGACCGCTTTTTTACCAAGCGTGGTTTTACATCGCAAGTCGTTTCTACGACCTGTGCTAGGTGGCGTGCAACACCAGGGAATGTGTTGGATTTTAAATCCAACACCTTCCCTGCTGTTGCGCTAACTGGAGTAGGAATAGTAATTTATACTATTCCTAAGTCCAGCTCGCCACCTAGCGCAATGTAAAGCCATGCGTGGTAACAACGTGGTTGTTGTAACAACCGTATTGTAACCTACTGCGTGATAATAGCACACGTTGCAACGTGCTATTTTCTCTTTCACTGAGGCCAGTCTGGACCTGGCTCAAAAATGGCTATTGAATCTGGCTGGATTCCACTAGGTGGATTTTTATGTCTTGTATTGGATTCTTAATGTCAGAACACAAACCTCTATCTGGTGGGAGTAGTGGGTGTTGATGTAGTTTGGCTGTTACCGCAACATCTACTTCACATATGTTGGAAAGTGGGTTATTTGTAGTGGTAAATATGCATCTACCACTGGCAATAAGGCCACTAACACTGTCTAGGGCTCAGTATAGGTCTCAATAAATTATTCCTATGCTCAACCCTTGGCAACTTGGCTGCGAGGAGGCAGGCTTAACTTAGGAGACAGGTACGTAAAGCATTTAAAAACACCTATAGATCAAATAATTTAGACACAACACACAATAAAAATCCCACACCAATTTATAGAAATAGTAAACATTTTTATGAACAAATAGACACCAACATGACAAAAACCCAACCTAGGGAACTGGAGATGTGAATTTTTTAAGAATCACCACTTTATAGTGCCTAAAAGACATCTGTTCGCACTTGACCGGGACAAAGTCAAAGTTTCAGGCTGACCTCGATAGAGCCCTGGCCAGATACACTAAGCGGGAGGTACCAGTTAAAATGTTACCTTCGCACTTAGAAACCTTTTTGGAGCTTTTTCTTTTGAACCCACTCACTGCTCCTAACCAGGACGGATTTGGAAGGGTTCGCCGGCTTGAGTTTCCACGAGGCCCTGGTCAAATCCTGGAGGCTGGAGCTCCAAAGCTTTTCAGTGGGAAGAAATAGCAGTCCAGGCCGAGTTGCAGTTGAAGGAGGCTGGCTTTGCTCTCCTGGTCGAGTCGGTCCCTTTCTGGAGCTTTTTCCCAAAAGGTCTCCAAACTTCTCCAAACTTCAGGAGGTGTTTCCTGAAGTTCTCCTTGTGAGTTCAAAGTGTCCAAAACACAAATCCAAGGGTCTGGAATCTCCTGGATGGTCCTTGGAAGGTTGGGACCACAATTCCCACAATGCACCTGGCCAAATCCTAAAAAGTCCACTGGATGCACTCCTGGCTGGGGACTTTTGGTGGAGATGGTGTAGGTGAGCTCTGTTAACCTGTAGCTTGCAGGGAGTCCACTCTTTTATTTTTGTTTAAATTTCTTTATTGGGAGTTTTACATTTCATGGTACATAGTTGCACATCATTATTACCACATGCTGACAGGAGTGTGCAGGCAGTTGAACAGTATCATAGCATCCTGGGACAACCATCCCATCTTACATTTTATATCACGTATAAGAAATAGCGAAATAAAATGGAAATTACACTTCAGGTGGGCTATTATGTGCAATGGTAGGTTGCCTAGTGCTTGGTGCCTGCGTATACGGGTTTCCCCGAGGCGTGGGTTGATGTTCAGGCTCCAGCTCTATCCCTGTACACCTCCTTCTATATTGTCCCTGATTGTGTTCCCAATACGGATGAGCTGACTACATGGGTATCTGGGGGAAAACGTAGAACAGTTAACTGTGGGTGGAGGTGGGGAGAAGGGGGGAAGGGGAGCCAACGGATCGGATCGTGGTGATTGCCCAGTTTGTGGCTAATTCTGTTTTGCTCATCAATGAGCTGTGGTGTTAGTAGCGGGAGGAAAGCGGAGCCAAAGGGGTGGTGTGCGTCTCCCATCAGGGGACCTGGGTGTAAGTCTGGTGGGGCCCTAGCATTCAGTCTACCCTACGTATTGCATGTTTGTTTGCGCTATGGGAGACAGGGGCAGAGTTTGGGAATGGGATTGTGTGGTCGTAGGTGATAACTCTGGTGTTGTCTCTTGCACAAATTGGAACAGGAGTTGCGTCCATTCCATGGAGATCTCACATATTTATTCAGTGTTCCTGGGGTCTCGCAGGAGAGCACTTCTATCTAATGAGGAGCAAGGCATCACCCCGGAGTATGACAACTTCCTCCAAAGTGTGGCATATTCTTGTCCCAGAAAACACTACTTCCCCACATTTCATTATGGATGAAATCTCAGTAGAGGAGCAAGTACTAGCTAAACCAACCTCCAGTGGTGCTCATTTCCATATCTCTCCTCCCACTAACATCTGCAGATTCTTTCCTTAAGCCTGCCATCTGGCTGGGTCAGAGTGGATGGGGGTAGGCAGAACTTGCATGCCCTGCCTGTCCTGTTCCTCCTCTGAAGCCTCATGCTTTATGACCCCTCCCCCCTGCTGTAGCGTTCCTGTGTGGCAGAGCACTCTCCAGGATATAGCTTCTCCCCTGGTGAACCCTTTATCACTTCATCAAAGCAGCCTGGAGAATCCTGTTAACTCTGACCAATCAGGGAAGACTTGAGGAACGTTGAATTCTGACTTAAGGACAAGAAAGTCTTGTAACTTCTTTTCTGTGCAATTTAGGATACAATTTAGCAATGGCATATTGCTGGATTTATCAATCCCATTATTCCAATTCTTTGAATTATTTTTATTCAATTCCTAGCAATGTTTCTGCATCCATAAACAATTGCAATGTTATCTTTTGTGGCTAGGTATCTACAATGGGGAAAATGAAATGTGCAATTTCTCCATCACCAGGGCCTACAAAACACCTTTTATAAAGGTGCTGCTTATAGTTACATGACTCCCCACCCCTGGTACACCCAGGGAAGACCCTGGGGTACCTAATAATTAAAAATAATGTCGACTATCCCATTTTAAGCCCCTACCACCAAAGTCGAGTTTGGACACAATTTACATTTAAAAGCAGAGCAGGACTGGTTTAAAATGACCTCAGGCACTCAGCAGTGCACACATGCAAGTGCAACCAAGGCTGCTGACCTCTAAACTGCCATGCCCTAGTATATACTAAGGACTTAAAGGTAGGTCATGCCAATTATAGGTGAACCCTAACACATAGAGTACCCTAATGCATGTGTATGTTTATGTTTTAACATAGTACTGGTCCTGGGCCTGACTAGCTGAACCCAGGACACAGTCAGAGTCAGCTACCACCAGTTCCAGTCTTCAAAAAATGGGGATGCATAGGGCACACAGGAGCACTTTGCAACAACATACAAGAATATAAGCAGTTTGGAGGCACATTCAACAATAGTTGGTGGCAAGACTATTATTATGGACATTATTACCGGATCCCAATTTGTTTCTGAATGCTCTTGTTATTCTCCTTTGTCTCTCCGTATTTAGTCACCTACCAACTGGTACACATATGCCGTGGTGTCACCTTCTGATTGAGACATACAGGTGTATCGCTAACTAACATTCAAGTGGTAGCTGTAATTCTATTCAACCATTGACTGTACAACCTGTATGCAGGGGCGTTACACAGGTCCTGCAGCCCCTAAAATGCAGGAGGTCCCCTAACCCTTCCAGGAGACTCCATCCTTACAGAGGCTCCCATACAAACCCAAGGCCTATGAAAATCCGAGAGATATGCACGTCAGGGGGCCCCTCATCACACTCTGCAGGGGCCCCATCCTTTTGCCGCTGCTTGTATAGTTTACTATGTTATAAAATTATGCTAAGTTTAGTCTTTTTTTGCTTTCACACGTTTCCCTGCTCCTTCACAGTTCCATGTTCCTTGACAGAGGGAAAATTCAGATGATCGTTTGTACCTGGTCAAGGCTTTTCCAAAGAAAGTATTCTGTATTCTTAACTTATTGTTTGCTTCACCCATGTCCGAGCTAATACTGTAGTGACGATAGCCATAAGACAGTAGAATTAGACTTGTAGGTCATGCACAACTTGTAGTCACTGAACAGCAGATGTTTGCAGTTTGTTGCTGCTTCCTGTTTGATGTTATGCTACTTTGAGCTGGTAAATCATAAAGTTTGGCAGGTAACTAAACTTTCTTTTGTTTTATCTCCAGGCACCTGGTGTGAAGATGGTGCAGTCATTATGAGATGATGTATGAGCCAGGCTTTCAGGTAATTTCTTGGCTGTTTCTGGGCCGGGAGGCGAGTTGGTCTGTTAGCAAGGTCCTGCTTCTCAAGTTCCAAATTGCCTAAAAGGGCAATTAGCGAACCAAGGGTGGTAGTTATACTGATTAGTATCCAAGATGACCACTGCGAATTACAGCATCTCAGACTCATAAGTTTCTTCAGTGTTTCAGGTCCCATGAGACACTATCTGGTGAGGCGGTGGGGCGGTGGGTGTGACAAGCCCTAACTGCATCTGTCCAAGTTGTTTACCTGGCACCAGCCTGAACGATGCCAACACATAGGGCCCTTCCAACACTGTGATGGTACTCCCCTCAAGGAACATCACAACAGAAGTAGCTAACCTGGCTTTCCAGAGTTTTGAAAACAGAATTGGCACAGTAGATGAGGGGTAAGAATTGTTCCCTGGTCTTTATTCTTTCTACTCCACAAAGTAGTACACAATACCTCAAATTTGTTTATGGTCAAGTAGATGTTGTACCTCCTAATCTTTTTTGGATTTGCACAGTTTCAATAGAGAGACATGGGGGCAGAACCAAAATAGCGACCTGAATGGATGCGTCTCCCACTTGCTCCTCGTCAGTCACCCTAAAATGTAATTTTAGAGCACCACAATATGCTCTATTTTCTTTCCCAGATGAGTATCTAGACTCCAGAGAATTCCTGGTGGGTCCAACATGAGATTGTAGGAGGCTCTACAGCTCTACTTTATGTGAGCAATCTGGTGTGACCTTGAGTATCATGGCAACCACCATAAGCTGTAATGTTGAAATAGTGACCCAGCCTCAGGGAGACTGGGCTCCCACCGACCCCATGTGCAAGAACACTGAAGGGATCTTCTCAACAAATGCTGTTTAGAATGGTACACCTTTGCCTTTGACCAACCAGAGCGGTGGGGGAGAGGCGCCCAAGCACTCAACCCTGAGAGTTTGGCCTTTAAAGGGCGTGGAAAGACTAACTCAATGGACACAAAAATTTGGCATGAGTAAGGCAACATCTCAGACAAATCATGCATTGTACAGCCCAGTGGGGGAGTTGGAGATGTAATTACCCCCTCCCCCAGTGACACCGCAGGACAGCAAGATGCTGCATGTGCCATTGAAGCCTGGATATCGAATCCCTTATATTAGGGGGCTGCTGAGTTAACCCCCATGACAATTTTCCTACTGAGAAGACAATATGACGACAGTGGATTGAAGAGCGCAGACTAGTTGATCGCATGGAAGCACTATATCCCAGGGAGGGTGTCCGTATTTGAGATCAAGTTAACAATGTTGGGGAGAAAGTACCACATATGGAAAGAGGGGAAAATACTGCTGACTGGGCAAAAACACCATTGCTCTCTCCCCGCTGCTGAGAGCAACGACTCTCAACCTTCACCAAACAATAAGTTGCTTCTGTCTTATGCGGGGCAACCTTCTCGCCATTGGGTAGCTGGCCTATCATCCCCACCTACGACAATATAATCCTCAGTGGCCTGAGTTGAAGTGGTCCAACAGTGCCAATAAGGTTCCCCAACCCTCCAGAGCTTGAGTCCATTGTAATTTCACTCCTCCCTGACTCCCCAACATCGCCTGCAGCTTCTGCACGCAGGGCCCCTCAACTGCGACTGCTCCAGTAAGGAAAACCCTGACTCCTATAGAAACCTATGCAAATATAACCCCTTGGCTTTGGAGAAGAGGCCCAAAGGTGTCTCCCCCTCTCTGAGCATCGCAAGGCCTGAGCCCGCTTGCTTGTTCAGACTCACTGGCTTCCTAGACAAAGCCTGAAGTGTCTTTTTACAGAAACTGATTCCCATTGAAACGCATCAGGCTACCGACTGATTTGCACTCTGCACCCGGCCGCCCTAGTGCCGTTGAGGGTGTACTGTTGGTGCTTCACTGGACCTTGCCCACCACTCACCTTCACTCCTGGATATTGGTCCTGTAAGTTGCTGCACTATACCTGTTTGCAGAACTTGTTCTTCCTTCCATAGGATAGCATTGCAGAACTCAGAAATTGCACTATGTCCACTTTTTAAAGTGAAAAGAATTTATATTTAAAAACATACTTACTGTTACGATTTGTATCTGATGCCTAAACATATATAAATATACTTGCTATTGATGTGGAGAAAAATTCATTTTTTGTTTGAAGGGGTGCTTTATAATCACGAGTAGTCCGCACCTACATATATTTTTTTGTTTTATTAACATGAGATATTAGAACGCAAACTGTAATAATGTTAATTGTGGGGTATTAGTGTCAGGATCCAGGAATCTCAGGATGCTCAGTCTGCGCAATTCTGAATCTGAACTCTCCAAAAAGAAGTACAAAAGTTATGAGTGCTTCTTCTAGAGAAGCTTGGCATGAGTTGAATACTAAAATGGCCGCTCAGTTGTTCCCTAAGGGTATGCGGTCTAGTTGTTCTTGTTAATCATCAATTGGGAATTCTATGTGAAGCACACGCTTGTGTAGCTCAGCGCACTTCACTGAAGTAAATTCATGCCTATGCACCTACTTCCGAAGTCTCCGTTTTTAGTCAGGTAGTTTGCGCATCTTCTCGCCATGTTTAGCTGGCGTCGCGCAGCTAGTATTCCAGTCAGTTACCCGTTGGGAGTCGGGCTTCCCTTCCTGAGGAACAGTGACTCGTTATTTCTTTTTCCGAGTCTGCGCCCTGATATCTTTTTCACGCATGACTGGAATTAGGTAATAACAAAGTCAACCGGCTAGAACATAAACCTCTTCCACTTCCGTATACAAAAAAACTTCCACCTGGTTCCAGTTGCTACATTCTTGGGCAGAATTCGTGAGCTGTTGAAACCACCAAGGAACTGAGCTAAGTATCATAATTTATTTTATAGTTTTTTCAGTCTTGTGATACAGTAAAAGTTACTTAAAAGAAAAAGTACTGAATATTATATTTGATGTTAGACGGCAGAGAATAAATACTTACCTATTCTTCTTATGAGAGAACCCTGCAACGAGAAAAATATACATTGCATTACTAACAATGATATGTTCTTAATTGATAGTCACAGCCATATACCAAGTAAGTCATAACAAGAACTATACATAGAAGAGAAGCAAAGGTCAAGGATAGAAGGGTAGGTTGAGGAATAGTACGATTTGAATGAGATAAGAGATAGTAGTAGAGTTGATAGTATTCTAGATAAATGTTATGTCTCTTCTTTTTCCAGTTTCCCTTAGGTCTCTCTTATAATCACTCTCGCAAATCAAAATAGAGAGCAGCGCTTGAGAGAGATTGAGTGAAAAACCTGAGAGCCTTGGCAGTCTCTTCTTCTGTTTGGTATTTTATCCCAAATCCCTTTTCCCGCCTTGGAGTCTGCTGGACACCTGAGTATACAAATAAGGTGACTGGGGGTTTTCTGGAGGGAATTGGAAGAAGGCAACATTCTGTTCCTGTTCAAGTCGAAGTGAGAGCGCTCCTCACAGAGTAAAGTGCTCACGTATTGATTGTACCTGAGCAGAATGGCTGAAGGAATAAACCTGCAGGCTTTTGGGGTAGTGCTAGAATCAATTCAAAAAGAATTAGTGGCAGTAAGATAAGAGAATAAAAATTTAAGAGACAAATTAATAAATTTGAGGAGAGAAATTTCAGACTTAGCCTCAAGGATGAATAGGTTCCCAGTCACAGAAGGTGAAGCATCTTGTACAAGTTCTGGGGGTCACCTAGAATTACCACCCTAGTATTGCATTCCTTATCCCCTGTCATTCCTCTAACCCCACCAGAACATTTTAGCGGGGATCAGCAGAAGGCACAGATATTCTTAACACAATGTTCTTTACACTTTATGTGCCGCCCTGAATTTTTCCTGACAGACAATCTCAAGTGAAATTTATGCTGTCCTATTTCAGTGGAGATGCGGCTTCATGGTCAATGCCACTAGTTTCCAGAGATAACGCATTGCTCTACAATTTCGAAGATTTTAAATTAGAGTTTCTTTGAATTTTTGATCAACTAAAAATTTCACAAGCTATTGAAAATTAGTTGCTGGAGTTACGCCAAGGAAATAAGGACTTAGTTTTCTATTTAGCCCAATTTAATAAATTAGTTGTGGAAACAAATTGGCCCGAAAGCAAAAGAGGTGCAGTTTTTTATCGAGGACTAAAGGATGAGTTGAAAGATGCCTTAGCACAAATACCAAACCGACCTACAGAAATTTCAGCTTTAGTAGATCTGGTGTTAGAAATTGACTTCCGACAGAGTGAGAGGAAGTGAGAACGAAGAAAAGAGTTCAGATCTAGTATTCCACGATTTGACCGAATTAAAACAGAAACCACTAGATTTACGAAGAGCCAGCAAGGGTCTGAACCAATGCAAATAGGAACAATTCGAGTACCTTTGACTAAGGAAGAAAAGGACAAGAGAAGAGAGAATAATTTATGTCTATGTTGTGGAACAGGGGGGCATTTTGCACGAGTTTGCCTGAAGAAACCAAAGACATATTTTAAGCTGAAGGAAAACTTGTGGCACCATCAATAGAAGCAGTTGGACTGATGAATGCGGACAAAGAGACAACTTTGAGTGAGCATCGGCTGGCAAACACCCTGCAATCATCATCTCCTCACCTAATGCTATCAATGACAATGAAGTTTAGACAAGTTACCCTGAAAGACATATCGGTGATGATAGAACTTTTGTGACCTAAAGCTCACAGACAATGTTGGATTGAGGATGATCAAGAAATCTAAAAGTGAACCTGTGCACACAGTGGATGGAACCAATTTGTCTTCGGAACTCATTGTTAGCCATACTGAACAGGTGCAGTTGATTTCTTCAGAAGGTCATGAGGAAGTTATTCAGTTCAATTTAATTGACGCTCTTCAATATCAGGTCTTTTTGGGTTTACCCTGGCTCACCGAACAAAATCCTACCATCAATTGGAGCGCCAGAACTATGGTGATTGATTCAGAATTCTGCAAGACTAACTGTTTTGGAAGGAAAGAAGGCTCAAGGGAATAGAATCCGGCAACTTCCCTGTGTGATGCCAGTAATTCTGTGTGTGTGATACGTACCGATGAGATACCGCCTCATTGCATGTACGATTGCTAAATAGATCTGGAACCAGGATCCAATCTGCCTTGCAGACGGGTCTATGCCTCGACAGAAAAAGAGAACCGGGAACCTAAAGGAACACATAGACAAGTACCTTGCAAATGGGTTTATTAGACCTTCCCAATCCCCAGTGTCATCGCCGTTATTTTTCGTACCGAAGAAAGAAGGGACTTGAGAACCTTTATTGACCATCAAGCGATTAACAAGGTTACAAAAAAAAAGTTACCCTTTCCCCCTCATTTCAGTACTTTTGGATCAAGTGAAAGGAGCTCAGATGTATATGAAACTTGATCTGAGAGGAGCCCATCACTTAATAAGAATGAGGGAAGGCGACAAATGGAAGACCGCATTTCGAACAAGGTTTGGTCTATTCGAGTACCAGGTAATGCCCAATGGATTATGCAACACACCAGCTGCCTTTCAGTATTTTATCAGTGACATCTTGGGCGAGTTCATCGATCAGTGCGCTATCGTTTACATAGACAATATATTGGTTTACTCAGCTTCAGAAGAAATACATTGAGAACAAGTATGTAGGATCCTGCAAAAACTCAGAGAAAATAAGTTATGTGTTAAATTGGAGAAATGTGCTTTTAATGTTACCTCTGTGGTATTCTTGGGGTTTGTTCTTTCCCCCACGGAGATTACCATGGATGAACAGAAGAGCAGAGCTGTGGTAGATTGGAAGTCCCCAGAAAATGTAAAAGAGGTGCAGAGCTTCATAGGCTTTGCCAATTTTTATAGAAGATTGATTAGTGAAATCTCCACTAAAATTCTTCCTCTCACTCGATTGCTAAAGAAAAGTGTTCAATTCCAATGGTCCGAGGAGGCGAAAAGGCCTTTGAGTCTCCAAAAAGGGATTTTACCACAGCACCAATCCTTTTGCATGCATCCATCAGAACCATTTTACGTAGAAACCGACGCCTCCAATCAGGCTATAGGAGGTGTGTTATCTCAGATACATATAAAAACCGGTCAGCTTCATCCAGTAGCCTATCGATCTAGAAAAATAACACCGGCAGAAGTTAGTTACACAATCTCAGAGAAAGAAATGTTGGCAATCAAGGATGCCTTTAAAGAATGGCGTCACTACTTCATGGGAGTGAGGCACACAGTTACAATGTTAATTGATCATCGAAATCTGACATTTTTGAAATTTGCAAGTACACTAACTCTGCAGCAACTTTGATGGCCAATGACTTTGTAATCACTTTTAGACCTGTAACAATGAATGGGAAGGCAGACGCCGTGTCAAGTATTGGTACGGAAAACCCGTAAGATCCAATTGAAACCCAAAGGATAATTCCAGAATCCATGATTGTGAGTGTGGTTACCCACAGAACGATGGAGGAGCAAATAATGCAAGCAATGGATTTAGAAGAAATGCAGGAAGGGGCAGAGCAGGAAACTGGAAGAGAAATCCGTCATCAGTTGCCATTCCATGAAGGAGCCTTGTACCTCCCAACTCAAGAGCTGCAAACTCAAGCAATGTATGAATGCCATGATAGCCCATCAGCTGGCCACAAGGGAAATTTTAAAACTGAGGATTTAATAAAAAGAAGAATTTGGTGGCCAAAAATGACCAAGAATATTTAAAAGCATGTTAAAACATGTGAGATTTGTGCTCAGTGAAAATCCGAACGAAAAGCACCTAAGGGATTGCAGCAACCCATGCCTATCCCCCGTCATCCCATCTCACCTTGGAGTTAATAGCGGATTTGCCTTCCAGCAAAGAGTTTAATACCATATTAGTGATTGTGGATGCCTTCACAAAAATGACACATTTTCTAGCCTTAAAAGGGGGCCCTACTGCTAAACAACTAGTCACACATTTTAGTACACAAGTGGTCTGAGTGCATTGTATTCCAAAGATTATAGTTTCTGATCGAGGCTCCCAATTTGTGTCTCATTTTTGGAAGGCCTTTGTCGAAAGCTTGGGAATGGAGGCCAGGTTCTCCAGCAGTTATCATCCAGAGACAGATGGGCAGACTGAGAGGGTGAATCAAGAGTTAGAGCAGTACCTAAGTTTATCTTTGATGGACTAGGAGGGTGAATGGCCTGAATACTTGTGTGCAGCAGAATTTGCACATAATAATGCATAAAATGTATCCACAGGGTATTCCCCTTTCTATTTGAATTATGGTAGGCATCCAAACTCTTTGGTAACTTCCGGAGAAATCTCAGTCTCAGCAGTTAAAAATTTGGTGCAGTATCTAACTCAAATTCACCAAACAGCATCTCAGAATCTGATACGAGCAAAACAATATTAAAAAACCTATGCAGACAAGAAGAGAAGAGAAGGACCTTCCCTAAGTGATGATGGTAGTGTTTGGTTGAGTACTAAGAACCTTAGATTGTCTGGAAATCGCAAGTTTCAACCACAATTTATCGGTCTATACCAAATAGATAAGGTAGGTAATCCAGTGACCTATCGATGAAAACTACCTGCTAGAATGAAAATCCACCCAGTCTTTCATGTCTCTTTATTGAAGAAGGTGCCCCAAGATATGAGGAAGGTTTTGCCACCAAACCTGTGCAATAAGAAACTGGAGTAGAATTCAGAGTAAAGAGAATCTTTATTCAAAAAGAGTCAGGGGTCAAGTTTACTATTTAGTGGACTGGAAGGGCTATGGTCCAGAAGAAAGATCTTGGGAATTAAATTCAGATGATCATGCCCCTAGATTAGTGAGATCCTTTAACTAAAACCTCCCAACAAAACCCGACTGGAAGAGCCTCCTTTGAAAGGAGGTACTGTCATGATCCAGGAATCTCAGGATTACTCAGTCTGCGCAATTCTGAATCTGAACTCTCCAAAATGAAGCTAAAAAAATACGTGTTAGAAATGGGGGTCTCTAGTTGGCAAGGACTTGCACCTTTGTCCAAATAGGGACTCTTCTTCCTAGTCAGGATAAGGGAGTTCCTCTCCTAAAATAACCCCTGCTCACCCCCTTGGTAGCTTGGCACGAGCAGTCAGGTTTATCTTGGAGGCAGTGTGTAAAACAGTAGCACATAACCAACAGTAATACAGTGTAAGCACTACAAAAAGACACCACACCAGTTTACAAATATATCCAATATTTTTATAAACAAGACCAAAAATGATAAAAATCCACAGTACAGTACTTAAAGATCTTCAGTTATCAAAATACGCTTTAAAAACAGTTCCTTGATGTCGATAGCTCCATCCGGGGCTATCACGGCGTCGTGAGCAAACAAATCCGAACAGTTCTGGCTGACCGCGGCGTCGTGGGCCAGCTTCTTTGTCGGGAAGACCCGCAAACAGTACCTTTTAGAAATGCAGGGTGCCGGCGTCTGCAGGTGTCGGTTCCTGAGATCGGTGCAGGAGTCGTCAGGGCCCTCGAAGTCACACACATTGCAGGTCGATCTGCCCTCTGTTGGAGTGAGGAGCGCTGGCGTCGGCAGGCGTTGTGGGCTGCGGTGCGAAGTGCAGCGTTGCAGCGTGTGCTGCGAGCAGCGGCTCGGTGGCGACATTGGATGGTGTCGTTGGTGAGACCAGGGTTGCGGTGCGAGATGAAGGCGGTGCTCGTCACGGTGCTGGCAGGTCACGGTGCAAGCAGCGGTGTTGTCATTGCTGAAGCGCTGTTGTCGGCTGACAAACTGGAGTCGATGACACCAGCATCAGTAGGCCAAGACTGCAGTGCGGGATGAGGGCAGTGTGTCGTGTAACTTTCTGAGCGGTGCCCTCGAACCATGGTGCAAGCAGCGGCATTGAATTCGGCATGGAGCGGCGTCGTCGGGGATACCAAGGCTTCATCATGAAGCGAGGTGGTGCGGAATGCGGCGCCCCCAGGTCGCGATGCGAGCAACGGCTCAGTGGCGGCATCAGCAGGCATCGTCGGTGAGACCAGGGTCGCGGTGCGGTGTTGCGCTGGTGCCTTCTGCAGTGCCAAGGCATCTTTGTGAAGCAACAGTGGTGAGTCCTGTAACTTTACAAGTGGTGCCCCCAAACCACGGTGCAAGCAGCGGCATTGATTTCGGTGTGGAGCGGCATCCTCGGGGATACCAAGGCGTTGCCGGGAAGCGAGGCGGTGCGGAGTGCGGTGCCCACAGGTCACGGTACGAGCAGCAGTTTGGTGGCTTTGTCAGTATTTCTTCTGACTGTGATTCTAATTCATGTTCAGAATCATCCAATTCTGTTGTTAATTCACATGTAATTCCTGCTTCTAGTGTTCATGACGTTTCATCCTCTGAGGGGTAAGCTCCTGAAAATGTCAAATCTGATGCTTGTTTGAAAAGGGTAGTTAAGTTACCCAAGAAATTTGATGATTTTGTTGTGAAGTAATTTCTTTTTGTTTTCATTCTTCTCTTTGTTGTTCTCTTGTGTTTTCCCTCTTTCTTAAAAATAAAAAAAAGAGACATGTTGAGTGGAATCCTTTTTATGCCATAGCTCTTGTGTTCTTAGGAAATGTAGAATTCTGTGTTGCTAGGTCACAAGTTAGAATGTGCCTAAAGTCATTTTGTATGCTGTGCTTACCGGTGCTGGATGTGCTCTGTCATCCGCACTGGTGGGTTTTTATATGTTTATTTCTTAATAAACATTTTACTACTCAGCATCGTGTGACACCCACCTTTACAGGTATATGGTCTAGTTGTTCTTGTTAATCATCATTTGGGAATTCTATTTGAAGCGTGCGCTTGTGGAGCTCAGCGCACTGCACTGAAGTCAAGTCATGCCTACGCACCTACTTCCGAAGCATCTGCTTTTAGTCCGAGTGTGCGCGTTGATGTCTTTTCCGCGCATGACTGGAATTAGGTTATAACGAAAGTAACTGGCTAGAACATAAATTGCTTCTGTATGGGGAAAACCTTCTACCTGGTTCCAGTTGCTACATTCTTGGGCAGAATTTTGAGCTGTTGAAACTGCCAAGGAACTGAGCTAAGTGTCATTTTTTAAAATTGTTATAAGACCTGTGATACAGTGAAAGTTACTTAAAAGAAAAAGTACAGAATATTATATTCGATGTTATAAGGCAGAGAATAAATACTTACCTTTTCTTCTTCTTCTGAGAGACCTCTGCAACAAGAAAAATATATTTTGCATTACTTACAATGATATGTTCTTAATTGATATTCACATCCACATACCTAGAAAGTCATAACAAGAAATATACATAGGAGAGAAGCAAAGGTCAAGGATGGAAGGGTAGGTTGGGGAATAGAAAGTTTTGAATGAGATAAGAGATAGTAGTGGAGTGAGTAGGACTGGATGGTGTGATTCGTAAAGGACCCTTCAATACTACCTGTGCTATTGATGTATCGTAACTAGGGAAAGTAACTAGGGATTTCTGCCTTGCCTCAAGAGAGAGAGAGCATCTTAGAACAAGCTCTGTCTTAGTGGCTTTATTCTGCTTGACCCAACTAATGCGGGGAGCCTTCTTAGGAAAGCTTCACACGCTGATGGGAAATATCATTTACAACACATGCAATACATCACATGCCATTACAGCACGGTCATAACAACAACGGTGTTGTTACATCGCATACCATTACAAAGCAAGTTGTTACAACGACTTGCTGTAGGGGCAGAAGGTGTTGGAATAGTAAATTATACTATTCCAAAATCCAGCACCCCTCCTGCAGCAAGTTGTTGTAACAACTTGCGTTGTAATAGTATGCGATGTCACAACTCAGTCGTTGTAATGACCCAGTTGTAGTGGCATGCGATGTATTGCATGCGTTGTAACGTGGCCTATTCCACACTGACACCTTAACTGACCTTGCCCTGGAGAAATGCTATGCAGAGATGTAATGTTTGTGCTAGTGTTGGGATAGTTTAATGCTTTATACCCACAAACCTTTGATGAACATCTGTCTGTTACGTAATCTTTTGTATCCTGATTTTCAAACTAATCATCTTGTGAATGTTGCACCGCCTTAACTTCATCTGTAGAATTGGCTTTGTATTAGTTCCAATGTACTTCTACACCCTCACTTTGAAGAGCCTGTATGTTCAGTTATTCTTGACTTAGTAATAAATCAACTAATCTTCTTTAGTAGTCTGTGATCCTTAAGAGTCCTAGTAAATTAGAATAAAATAATTGACCTGCTAACGATTTCTTTCCCCCCCACACTTTCATGCTGAGAAAAAGTACCATTGACTCGAGGTTCTAGAGTGTAACTAGAACATTCAACTCAGTTCCTTCACTATTTTTACAAATTGGTGTGGATCTCCTTCCTGAGTCGCGTTGTCATTTATTAATCATTGTGTGTATTTGAGAATGTCTTAAACACCTCTGTGTTAAGCTTAAGGCTGCTTGACCACACTACCCCCTCACGGAGCACTTTGAGATTGCATCGAAAGCCCTGAATTCTTTACATAATATATCATATTATTTTTATATCACATAAAGTGCCAGCTTCCTACAATGACAAATGTTGTGAACAACCTGGAGAGGATCGTGAATACACCTTATCACATGTTCACCACACGCATTCTGGACTAGGCTATTTAATGACTAGTACCTCCCTATTCCCCATGCTAACTGTCTCAGAGGTTTGCCAGATCTCAATATCAGATCACACACCTATTACCATGAAAATAGACTTGAATTTGGAGACAAACTACCCAATGAGAAGGCATTACGTCCATCTTTGTTGCAGGCTCCCGTACTTAAACAAGAAATAGGGCAGTGTATAAACAAGTATTTTGAGGTCAACAACCCCACAGACATATCCCTAGCAACTCTGTGTGTTGCATTCAAGGCCACATTGAGGGGGAACCTTATTTCCATCATGGCTAATATAAAGAAATGATGTGTTGCCATAATCCAAATTTTGGAGCCAGAAATACACTTGTTAGCATTACAGTACGAGTGCTCCCCATTGATTACCTCATATGTGACATTTTGTCAGCACTGAGGGGTAAATTCAGAGCCATAATATTCAATAAAGTATAACTCACTCTCCTACATTTTAAAAGACACAAATATAACACCAACAATAAGCTAGGTACCCATCTTGCTCCCCTTCTTAGAGAAAAGATATATTAAGGAACTGACAACACCAGACAGTAACATATTACAGACAGAACATGAAAAACAGAGAACATTTCAGACATTTTACAAGGAGCTAAATACATAGTAGTAGGGACCTTCACTGCTGGAGCCACACCTGCAACCTCCCTTAGCTCTCTACTGGCCCTAAAGTTTTCCCCTCTCTCGCCAGTATGGCAGGACCGTGCCTGACCCCAACAAGTGACGACTCCTACACCGTTGTCTATCCTCCCAATATCTCCAAATCTGCTGCTAAAACCTTCAAACACTCCATTCTGAAAAGACACCTGGAGGCCCTGATCTCTGACTTACGATATAGCGCTAACAAGGGCACAATCATTAATGATCTTATATTCTATTCAAGAAAAACATCCCTTTGGCGAGAAACTTTCTCAGACCTCCTTAATGTACACAAAACCAGGAACATTCCATACGGCACTAAGCTCACGATCGCGCCCTCCTCAAACTTGTGAGCTGACCTTACTGTCACCTTATACAGAAATGGAATCGTCCTGATCCAACAAGCTCCAACTAAAGACCTCAATAAATTTGCAGACCTTTTCACCCTCCTTAAAAAATCATGTGCACGACCCTCATCTTTCCACGCTCCCCCTACACCAACTTGCATCACCCGACACCCTCCCACACCCCATTCAACGCAGTCCACCGGGTAAGGGTAAAAGCCTCCCCCTTAGCTCCACCAAAGACCAAACCACTCCCCCTCTACCCTCATCACCCCCTCCAAGGGTGCGAACCAGACCAACCCAACTCCTGTCGTTTCCCTCTCTTAACAGCCCACCAGGCAAGGAGATCTCGCCACAGCCCCTCCCAACCAGGGCCCACCCCCCACCGTCATAACAACTCGTATACCAGACACTGGTAGGGCATCAAACACCCGCCCCAACGATCCCTCGACCAATCCGCCAAGCGCGCTAGCCATTCTCATAACACTCCTCGAAGGGCTCACCATACAGGTCGACCTAGCCTCACCACCAAGCTACCAGGGCTGGCTAACAGAACCGCTCCCAAACCTTTGACCCCCTGCCCACAAGCTCTTCCCTCATTTATGGATGTTGAAACCCTACACCATAGAGCAGCTAAATTAACTCTGAGCATCCATAATTCCATTCTGGAACTTAAGATCAACCTTCACCTCACCGAACTCTCCTTCTCAAACTTCAAGACCCCATAGAACTACAATCCCCCCTCTTACTGAGCCCCCCCACTGCCCGTTACCGCTATCCCTGCGACACCTTCGCCCGTGCAAACAGCCCTTCCCCCTCTCGGAGGAAGAAATTCTAGCCCTCCTTCGTACCTACAATTCTGCCCCTGTAACCCCAAGTGCACTAGACCTCTCGGAAGAGGAAATTCTTGCCCTCCTCCTCACTTACGAATCTGCCCCTGAAACCCTTAGGCCATTGGACTCGAATGAAGAACACTCTATCCATACGGTTGCAATCAACCCTAATCAGCTACTCTCCGCAACAGAGGAGTTATTAACAGCAACCTAGCACTAGTACCCATTTCCGCCCCAACGCACGACACACACCCTGACCCCCCTCTAACCAGCCACCTAATTAACTGTCACTCAGCAGTAAAGCATGCTGCGGATGTCGCCAATCTCATCCTGAGCCAAAAATATAACTTAGCGATCCTGACAGAATCCTGGCTAAATGAATCCTCATCTCCCTGCCTAGACATCTTAGTCCCTCCTAACTATAACATTCAAGGCTGGACAGGCAATCAAATAAAAAAGGGGGAGGCATTGCCTGCATCTACCGCTCTAACTGAACTTCTGGCAGATCCCACAGTCTCCGGCGAAATCGCACTCTCCATATGCATCAATGCCACCCACCTGTGCAGACTGTACATCTTTTACCACCCCCCATGCATGAATGACGCCTTCACTGGCCACCTGATGGAAATCATCACAGCCAAAGTCTCCTCAAATTCTGAAGACATTTCCCTTGGCGACTTCAATCTGCACTTGAATGACCTCAAGGATCCCCAGGTCAATGCCATCAAAGACTTCTTAGCCGACCAATCCCTTACCCAAGCATGCACACTCTCAACACACTCGAAAGGCGCCACCCTAGACTGGATCATGGCTAAGGAAGCTGTGGTCAAGATCATCTCTATAGACCCAAGCGACTGCTCTGACCACCACGCTATTACTTTCCTTTTGCCTGGCACCCACAAGACATGGGCACCGCAACCTGTGATTCTTAACGTTGGATCAGAGACACTAAGAACCTTGATCCCAGAAAACTGGCTGCACGCTGCGAGACTGACCTCCCCCCCTTATATCACAACAGTCTACAACCTCACAGAACACTATACCACAACTATATCTATCATTCTAGATGATCTTGCTTCGCTCAAACTAAAAAGAACCCAAATCAAAGACAGAAACCCCTGATTTAATGGATGCCTCAACAACGAAAGGAGAACCCTCCGGTAGGCAGAACAAATCTGGAGACAGCACTTGTCAGCCGCCCACTTAAAACTTCTCCGCCAGACCAGAAATACCTATAATAAGAACATCCTCAAGTCAAAAAAAGAATTCTTCAGATCAGAGCTAGGGAACGCCAAGAACAGACCTCGCAAGCTCTTCAAAATGGTCAAATACTAATCCAATAAAGTGGCCAAAGCCTCTAAAGAAACCCCTAAATCTCTAATAACTTGTGAGGAATTTTCCTCTTTCTTCTCTGACAAATTTACTGCCCTAGGAAACAAACTTAGATCTGCTACCCACTCCCAACCCCCTCCGATATTGCCTCATCTCTCTGAATTGCCTCCCCAGACACTACCCAAAAAACATGCACATTGGTCCTTCTTCAAAGATTATGACGACCTTTCCATCTCGAAAATTCTAGCCTCCTTAAACCCAAACAACCACTTTAATGACCCACTCCACTCTAATTGCTTAGCTGTCGCCTCTCAATCTATCATTCCTAGTTGGACGGCAATATTCAATGCCTCTATCCATCAGGGGTCGATACCTGACTCTCTAAAAGCCAGACAAGTCATCCAATCTTAAAACCTACGCTGAATCCTGCCTCCCCAGTCAACTTTAGACCTATATGCAATATCCCACTCCTTGCCAAAGTTCTGGAGAAATGTGTATAGGAGCATTTGAGCCAACACATCACCAACTTCCACCTACTTGACGACTTTCAATCTAGATTGAGGCCAGGGCACAGCACTGAAACCACCATTCTCCACATAGTGGATGAGGCCCTCCAAGCCCTTGACCAAGGCAAAACCTGCTTCCTAATCCTCTTATACCTATCCTCGGCCTTCGATACGGTCAACTACGAAATACTCCTCGAACGCCTCAAGCTCAGGATGGGACTGGATGGCTCTGTTCTTGAATGGTTTAGGTCCTTCCTACAGAACCACTCTCATAGATTCCTAATCAACGGTAAACTGTCCGCTCCCTCTCCGATCATGGTCGGAGTCCCCCAAGGATCAACCCTGTCCCCTACCCTCTTTAATCTTTACCTTGAACTGCTAGCAGAAGTATTACGCACCGCCAATATCTCCTACCACATGTATGTTGATGACACCCAGATCTACATCAGAATCTTTTCTCGCAAAGAGATCCTCTCCCCGAACGAGGCCTTGAAGTCGACTGTCCAATGGCTCACATTTAACCAGCTCAAACTCAACGCACAAAAAACTGAATTTCTTCTAATCTCCCCACCCAAAAACAACACCCACATTCAGGAATGGACTAAAGCGATCACTGCCTCAAACTGCACTCTGACCATAGTGGACTCTGCCAAATCCCTTTGAATAACCCTAGATTGTAGTTTAAATATGCGTGGACACATCAACTCGATGGCCAAAACCGCCAGATTTCCCCTGCGCTATCTAAGAAAGCTGAAACCCTTCCTCGACGCCCCCGATCTCAAAATGGCAGTCCAGGCACTAGTTATCTCCAGACTCGAATATGGCTGCTCTACTCTCTCAGGCCTCACCAAGATCTCCCTGGCCCCCTTAAAAGCCTGCCTTAATGCTGCCGCCAAACTCCTAACAGTTTCAAAGAAATTCGACAACATTTCACCACACCTGAAAGCTCTTAACTGGCTTCCTCTTGAGGCCAGAATCCAGCCTAAACTCGCTTGTATCACTCACAAAGCTCTATACACCAATTCCCCTGCATTTCTCGCCCATAAACTTGTGGTATGCGGAGGAACCAGTAACTCCCGGTCCGCCAGAGACCTTCTGCTCCAGCCACCGTGCTTGCGAAAGAAAAAAACGTACAATCGGGCTTTCTCAGGGACTGCACCAAGAATATGGAACTCACCACTGCCCTCCATCAGAAAAATTCCATCTCTGGCACGCTTTAAAAAGGAGGCCAAAACCTTCCTAATGGGCACATTCCTTGCCTAAGTCCTGCACTGCACTCACCTCAGTGAATTGTTCTATACCCTTCTACTGCACACCTTGGATTTACCGGATTGTATCCACCCGTCACCTCTGGGCTCCCTCCCTTAGACTCTTGGACCTCTCACTCTTGTAAAATGTATATATTTGTTTTCTTTTCACAAATGTTTCACCCCCTTACTAAGTTCTTTGGTATACAAGCTTTAATCCTGTAAAACACAAAAATAAATAAAAATAAAAACATCTTACCAATAGTCCCGAACCTCCCAGCAAACTTACATTAATGAAGCGTAGCTTATTATAATTCTGAGTATTTATGTCGGACAGTTGGTACCTCTATATAAGAAGATGATCTAAAAGCCACAATTAAACAATTGATAGTTGGCAAAGCACCTGGTCCAGATGACAAAACAGGGGCATTTTGCAAGACCTTTTTGCACATACTACTTCCTAGACTAACACTCCTATTCAATGCATTCACTGCTAATTACTCATTGACACCCTCCATGACTGATGCTGTAATCTCAATTATACTAAAAGTGGATGAAGACCCTAGAAGTTGTACTGCTTTAGACCAATTGCATTACTGAATATATTTGCCAAATTGTTCTCCAAAATGTTGGCAAACTGACGAAACGATCTACTTCCTGGGATTGTACATTTTAATCAGTCATGCTTGGTCAAGGGCTGACAGACCCACAACAATATCCCTAAACTTATACACCTGACCAAGAACATAGTAAAAACAAAGGTTCCGGCCCTCCTTGTCAACCTAGATGTGTAGAAGGCATTTAACCAAATAGACTGGCACTTTTTGAAATTGGTTTTGCAGGCAGTTGGTATGGGCACCAGATGTACCTTCATGATTATGACAAACTGCAGCATCTCTAAAGTAGGAATAGCTCTAAGTGGCCGTGTGTCTCAAACATTTCAACTGACAAGAGGTACGAGCAGGGGGGTCCCCTGTTGCCCCTTTTGTTTTCCCTCAAAATTGAACCCTTGGCAGAGGATGTCAGAACAGCAGATGACAAAAGGGATACAATTCAGGGCAGTACACAAATTAGATCTCTTAATTGAACACCCAGTACTTACATTAGTGAACACTACCAACTCATTGGGACACACACTTACCCAATTTAAAAAAAATTGAAAATCTAGCAAGATATGAAATAAACATGTGCAAATTCGAAGTGCTTAACATTCACCTCCCTAAAGTAGATGTATTTGATCTAGGGGCCAGATGTCTAGTTTGGTAGACATCCACCGGGGTCAAGTACTTGAGAGTCGACCTTACTCCAAGGTCCAGGATGTATATGGGGCTACCTACCATGCCCCTACTTACACAGATCTGCACAAATGGGCTCTTCTTTTCTTATCTTGGATGGACCGTGTTAATGTTGTGAAAAGGAATATCTTAACTAGTGTTCTCTATCTGTTCCAAGCCCTTCTGATCCCTTGGGAATTTGTGTTTATTTTCCTTCAAGACACTATCAACAAATTTGCTGGAAGGATCCTAGACCAAGAGTTTCCTTAAACCTTTTACACCAAAGAAAGCAACAGGGTGGATTAGCATTGCCTAACTTTAAACTATACTATTATGCATACAACTGCAAATTATAGTGGACTTGTCCAAGAAGAAGGTCAATACATGGTTGCCTTTTATGGAAAAGGCAGTTATGACATGACCATTGTGAACATTAGTTTGGCTCCATAGACCACTTAACCCTGCCCTCAGAAAACCACTTAACACAACTCTCTAGGTATGGGACACTGTCAACAAGAAAGAAGCCTTAACCCATCACTAGACCATACCCCACCTCTTCAAAAGGGGGCTTTTAACTAAATGGAAACAGTGACATTGAGGATAGGTTCCACTAAGGCACAATTGAATCTTTCATACAATGCAAGTTAGATTTCAAACTACCAGAGACAGAGAGATTACATTTTATCAGCTGAGACATTTGGGTACTACATCCCAACAATAAAAAAGGCTGCAGCATGGGATAAAACACTGTTTGAAAAACTCATGACCTCACTTATGACACAGAGAGGCCTCATATCCAAATTCCAGTTCATTCAGAGAGACAGTAAACCACTTTCTATTTGGGCTTACCAAAGTAAATTGGACAGAATTCAGAATGCTTAAATTGAGGATAGGGAGTGGAGTAGACTATTGTGAGAATGTGGGATTTTGGTTGAGGGGAAGGAAACCCTTTTCAAGCAAAAACCACAGTCCTTGTCCGGATGAACCACAAAAGTCACAACATTTACCTGTGCTTATCCTTCTGGTAGCTTGGCACAAAAGCAGTCAAGATTAACTTAGAGGCAATGTGAAATGTATTTATGCAACACACAAACTTTAATAAAGTGAAAGCACAACAGAACAACAAATCCCAAACAAATTTAGAAACATATAATATGTTTTAATAAATAATATGAGACCAAAACAACAAAAATCCAATCAGTAGAATTAGCGATATTGAATTGAAATGGTTTGGATAAAAATAGCTTCAAAACGCTCAAAGCACCAACTGAAGGTAGCTGTTCGTACTGAACTGGGACAAAGACATAAGTTTAGGCTGATCGCAATAGAGCACAAACCCGGCATAGGACCATGTTTTGCCCACTGAGGATTGTACCTTATGTCCTTGGTGTGCGGTTTTGAAGAAGCTTTCAGCTGTGTGGCAATGCTTTGGGTCGCTTGGCGTTGGTTTCGAAGAAGCTCTCAGCTGTATGGCAAGGCTTTGCTGGTCTTTGCGTCTCTCAGTATTGCTTCCAATGAAGCTTTCAGCTGTGCGGTGAGACTTTGCAGAGCTTTGCATCGTTCGACGTTGGTTCTGATGAAACTTGCTGCTGTGCGGTAGACTTTGCGGGGCTTTGCGGCAGATTTGAGTGAACCTTCAGTTAGGCCAGGAGGAGATCTCTCTGATGCCAGCCATGGGTCCAGGACCTGGGAAGGCACCTGTTGGAGGATCAGGAACTCACTCTATCTGAGGCCATCAGTGCTCCGGCAGGTCCAGTTGCAGGTCTAGTGCAGCAGGTCAGCTGGGAAGTTACATAGAGACCACTGTAGTTTGTTGTGTCCCTGTAGCTCACACAGGAGGTCAGCCACCTGACCTGTGGAGTCCCTCTGAGTAGCCTGGGATGAAGGGGCAGAACAGATCTAGTGTTTATTCTGAGAAAGGAGGGCAGGTCTCAAGCAGCAGTGTACTGACCAGTGGGTTTGAGGGTTCTATTTTTATACCTGGGGCTAGCTTTGAAGAGGAAGAAACTTGTGGATTTTTGCTCCCACAGATGGTTCTAGAAGTTTCTTCCTTCCTTCCTTGGTCCCAGGATGTCAGAGGTGACAAAAGGATAGCGTAAAGTCCTTTGTGAGAGTGTTGAGGTAGCTTCTTTAAAATATAATTGGATAGTCAATCCTACTCAGAATTGAAGAGGGTTCTAATCATAAATAATTTGAGGGTAAATATGACAACCCTGGCGTGGCTTGGCTGCCGAGCGGAATGGCTGCCTGAAACCGCAGCTCCGCCGATCGAGCACAGAAATCCTTCAATTATTAGCTGAACTGGGGTGCGAGCTCGGTCCTCCCCGCCCGAGACGGTAGTCCTGGGTGTCCGCCCTGTGCTCTGGCTTCTCTGACCCCGTCGGCGGCTTGTGGACGGAGAGCGGCCCGCGGGCGGCGCGGAGTCGTGGCGGCCTACACCATTCGCTAGAGCCGGGGCCTTGCGTGTGGAGTGCCCGACACTTATCCGAGGGGTGAGGCAGAGGCTGTTCGCTCGCCCAAAGAAAAGCGCACCCCGGCGAAGGTCTCACCCCCTACGGCTGTCGGAGTGAAGCTGAGGAAGCGGCGGCTGGTGTGGAAGACCGCCGAACGTCCGCCCCTGGATTGCACGACGGCGCACGGCGACGAGCCCGGGCGGCTGATCGCTGTGGCGGCCATTTTGCCTGAAGCAGAAGTCCCATGGTCGAAGGTTCCAGGGAGACGATCGGAGAGACGAGGCCGGCTGCCGTATATGCCCCGACAATACTGTGGTGAGGTTGGAGCGTTGACCTGTGATGTGGAACGTGCACGGCTGTACTAGGGTTGTCCTGCTCCGGCGGCCTGCGCTGTGACTCTCCCCGCCTGCTCTGCTTAGGGTGTGCGCCCCGCTATTGGAGGCCCAGCCATACAGCCTACCTACTGGGACTAACCGTCCTGCTGCCCTCGGTGAGACGCTGAGGGTCGGCGACTGGCGGCGACTGGTCGCGGCCGCCAAGGCATACTCGCGGCGCCGGGTGGCGGCTGGTGAGTGGCCATGGGCAAACCGGACACGCGGCAGCCGAAAATCACTTTCGACAAGTCCAAGCAGAAGCCGCCGGACCCAGACCCAGACCTCCGTGAGGCCGTATCTTCTAGAGCGGACCAGAGTGGTGCTCAGGAGGCGGACATTAAGGCCATGTTTCAGGAACTGAAAACAAGCTTACATGGCATCGATGGCAAAATGGATGCGCTGGCTGCCCGCATGGACGGTATCACGTCCCGCATGGACAGACAAGAGGGGAGAGTGGAATCGCTCGAAACACGTGTGGCCGACACGGAGGAAAATCAGACCGGCCTTGCCGGCCAACTTCGGGGCATGGAGAAGATTCTAACACTCATTCAGCAGAAAAATGAGGATTTGGAGGCGCGCTCGCGGCGCAACAACGTCCGCATCACGGGTGTGGCGGAAACGACGGACATAACCAGCATGGAGCTCTTTGTCGAACAAATGTGTAAGGATCTGTTTGGGTCGGGATTGTCTCCGATGTTCCTGGTCGAGAGGGCTCACAGATCACTGGGGCCCAGGCCTAAACCCGGTGCACCGCCCCGGCCTATTATTGCACGAATCTTGAATTATAGGGACCGGGACGTGATCTTACGAATGGCAAGGGACATATCGGACTTGCAATACAGGGGCAACCACATTGCACTATACCCGGACTATACGATGCAGGTTCAAGCCGCTCGAAGGGAATTTTTGCCGGCGAAGAAACTTTTTCAACAGGCGGGCACCAAATACTCCCTCATCTACCCTGCTAAACTCCGGGTCCAAGGTCCCGGTAAGCCATCCTTTTTTGTTGACGCTAAGGCGGCTATGAAATATGCCAAACAACTGATAAAGGACCAAAAGGCTCAGACACCGGCAGTTGACCCGGACCAGCGGGACAGGCTAAGTGACGTTGAATGACTACTCCTGTTTGCTTCTTGTTAAATCGCTGGGTGTCGCCTGTCCACGCTCTGCTGGGCCATATTGAGAATGTTTAATTCCCTGGAGTTCCGATTTCAGATGCTATGAGGGAGCTGAGCAGGGCTGCGGGATTGGGGGGGGATGGTCCTTGAGCTGGTACACTAGTCTCGCGCTCGATCGCCCTGTCACAAGTACGGGGCCTGTAGGTGGCCAACCTGCGTACCTCAAGGGATGATTCCCATTCACTGTTCACATTTAGAGACTGTAGTTACAGTTGTTGTAGTTGGGAGGGGGTCCAGGGAGTTCATTGCACAACCTGATTGGGGGGTTGGAGCGGGAGGGTTAGGGGTTTGGCTGGGGCTGGGGGTTTTTGTTGTGTTTTATTTAAGTTTCAGAGCCGGGTCGGAGGTGGCGAAAACTGCTATTGAATCGCACGTTGTGCGCAGCGCGCTGTCATGTCGACAGTCACCTAGCAAGAGGTGTACTGGCATTTTCCGGGCAGGCTGCCCAGCTGGCCGGGTGGGATGTGTGTTGTCTGACAGGGACGGGCTGCAGGAATCGATGCAACGAGGAACGGGTCCGTGGCCTGCTCGAGTTCTATTTCCCTGCTTGGTGCCTGGTGGAGGTTCCCTGCCCTGTTGGCGGGCGTACGGATTGCTGTGGCATTGCCGCCCTCATATATTGGGACCCGCTGGATTGGAAATGCGTGCTTCGAGAGTTGGTGTGACTTGGCCGGGTGACTGGGGGGTAGGTGTATGCTTGAGGCTTGCCCGAACTCTGTTAACACGAATGGTGCGGTGAATAGCATAAAGTGTATTACCTGGAATGTACGGGGCATGAATGATAGGCGGAAAATGAGACTGATACAGGCCTTTCTGATTAGGAAGGGTGCGGACATTTGCCTTCTGCAGGAGACGCACCTGACGGACAATGCTGCGCAGCTGCTCAGACACAACCGATGGGGTGAGGTAGTTCACGCTCACTACTCTAACTACTCTAGAGGGGTGGCGATACTTATCAGAAAAGGGCTTCACTGGAGGACGCATGAGGAAATCAGGGACGCGGGGGGCAGGTTTGTTCTGTTGGTAGGTTCGCTGTGCGGCGCGAGAGTGATTCTGGTGAATGTCTATGGCCCGAATGACGATAATCCAGATTTCTACGAGGGATTGTGGCATAAGGTGCGGAACTGTGGACCTGCTGCGATACTGTGGGGAGGAGACTATAATGTGGTACTGTCAGATACTGCAGATAGGCAGGGCACCACTCGGGAACATCACCCTAGGGCGTCGGAGGCGCTTGGCCATATTATGCAAGAGGCAGGGCTGGTGGACTCCTGGAGGACACTGCACCCTGAGACCCGCTCCGGTACGTGTATCACAGCTCATCGTGCGGCCTGGTCCAGGTTGGATTTCTGGCTGCTGTCCAGAGATCTGCACTCATCGGTGTTAGAGGTGACTCACTTGCCGCGGTCACTTTCAGATCATGCCCCGGTTTGCTTAACGATATCCACCCCGCCGCAGTACATTCAGCCGTTTAGTTGGAGATTCCCGTCCCGGGCTCTGCGCGACCAGGTCTTCCAGCACTCTTTGCGGGAAAAACTGGTGGAATACTTCGCACTAAACGAGGGCTCAGTAGATTCACCTGGCGTGCTCTGGGAGGCCTGTAAAGCCGTGACAAGGGGCCACTGCATGGCACTAAAAACTGGGGTTTTGCGCTCCATTAGAGCTACTCTCGGCAGGTTGGAATCTGAACTGGCTCGGCTTGAAGCTGCGATGGTGGCAACCCCGTCTAGTGGTGCGAGTGCAGACTTCAGGACGAAACTGACCGAGTATCAAGAGGAGGCTGAGAGGGAGGTCAGGTTCTTGTCCAAAGATTCTCAGGCCAGGCGTTACGGAGAGGGTGATAGAGCTGGCCGAACACTAGCAAATCTGCTGCGCCCGCCACGCGGGTCGGAGCATATTCTAGAGATACAGGAGTCGGGGGGTGCAGTAATTCGAGATCCTCCGGCTATACTGGCGGTGATGACAGACTACTATAAGGACTTGTACACCTCTAAGGTGTCCCCTGACGACACTATTATTAGTGATTACCTGGACACCATAGCTCTTGCGTGGTTCAGTAATAGTGCCCGACAATATATGGACCTCCCCTTCACGCAGGAGGACATTCGAGCGGTTATAGCCGCTATGCCGCTCAGCAAGGCACCAGGCCCAGACGGGCTGACGGCAGCCTTCTACAAAGAGTACGCAGACCTACTGGTCCCTCGCTTGCATAATGTTTTTGAGGAAGCGATGGAGGTTGGCATCCTCCCTGCCTCGATGCGAGAGGCCCTCATCATTACGCTGCTTAAACCTGGCAAGAATCCTGTTACCCCGGACTCATATCGCCCACTCTCGCTAATTAATCTTGACGCCAAAATCTACGCGAAACTACTCGCTGACCGCCTGAAACTTATGCTGCCTCAGATAGCGTTGTCCGATCAGTCGGGCTTTGTGATGGGGCGGTCCACTTCCCACAATCTTAGAGTGCTGTTTGGGCTCCTGCATTATTTGGATCCCAAGGTACAAGCCGCGGCCGCATTGCTTGACGCCACTAAGGCGTTCGACTCACTAGAGTGGAAATTCCTACGGGCGTTATTCACTCGCATGGGTTTCAGCCCCTCCTTTGCCAGGCGTATTGGAATAATCTATAATCACCCGACGGCTAGGGTACGGGTTAATGGTCAGACGTCTTCCCCGATCCCCATAACAAGAGGCACTCGGCAGGGCTGCCCCTTGTCGCCACTGCTGTTCGCTATTGCGACGGAGCCGCTGGCGGCTCGTTTGCGCCAACACCACACTCAGCGCAGTATCGGCTTCACGTCGCGTGGCCTGCTGGTCTCTATGTACGCCGACGACATAACCATATATATGATGAATCCATCGGAAAACTTCGACCCACTGATGCGTGAGGTGACAAGGTACAGCGGCCTCACGGGTATCGATGTCAACTGGTCAAAGTCGGCGATGTTCCCGCTGACGGACGGTACGAGTCAATGCCACACGGAATTCCCGATTGACTGGGTCACTGATGAGATTAAATACCTGGGCATACGGTTTAGCCGATCGATACAGGACATATGGCTGGCCAATTTTGGGGTGGCCGTGGAATGGCTGGAGTGCAAAGTGAAGCGCTGGAAAGCGCTGCCACTATCTCTGATGGGCCGCATAGCAATTGCTAAAATGGTGGTCGTTCCTAAGTTTCTTTACTTATTCGTAAACATCCCCGTGCCACTCACTAAGTCGCTCTTTCGCCGGCTCCGCTCCGCCTTGATTGAACTGGTCTGGGCGGGTAAGCAGCCCAGAGTGGCCTGGAACCTCCTCACACTTCCCTTCCGTCAGGGGGGACTCGCGGCCCCGGACATGGAGCTATATGCGTACAGTGCTCAGGCCCAATATCTGCACTACTGGCAGCACCCGATCCCTTACCAGCCGCACGTGGCCATCGAGATGGATGTTGCGGCCCCCTTCGTGCAGCGGTATATCAGAGATACAGACGCTCCAGGGACGACATTGACACTGTTGAGATGGTACGCTGGGCCTGGTCAAGCATTGCCAAACGTGCAGGCGTAGATGACTTATATGCGCCGAGTATGCCCCTCGCGGATAATCCACTATTGGGGCCATTGACGGACGCGGCAGTGGCGCGGCGGGCGCAGGCCTGCGGACTAAAGGTGGTGGGAGACTTGTACCCGGACGATACCTTCCTCACAGTGCGGGACATGGCGGCAGCGCCGGAACCGACGGCCTCGGAGCTTCTTCTCGACTATCAACTGCGGTCCGCCTGCAAGGGCAGGTACCCTATGTTTCCAGAGGCTCCGCCGACGATTGCGGCCTTGGAGGACGTACTCTCGAACTCCTCCGCGCGCAAACTGATCACACGGATCTATAGAGCTACTCAAAGCACGGCTCCGGTTGCGCACACTGACTCCAGATCCGCGTGGGAACTTGAAGCGGGTATATCTATTACCGAGAAGCAGTGGGAGTACTGTTGCTCCCAACTTGAAAACCTATCCCCTAATTATAGGCTGCGGTTGGTACACTTCAACTATCTGCACCGGACCTACCGGACGCCCATTCAATTGTGTAGGATGGGTCTGCGGTCTGATGCGTGCTGTTGGAGATGCGGTGCGCAGGATGCCGCGTTCTATCACCTTGTCTGGGTGTGTGGCCCCATACGCGACTTCTGGATTGCAGTCTTCAATGCCGTGGGGCAGATCGTGGGGATGGTGCTGGGGCCGGACCCACTTGTGGCCCTATTGGGATTCGTTAGAAATGTGCCCAAGACCTCCCGTAGGCTTGTGGCCATTTTATTATTACTTGCTAAGCGTCGGGTAGCGCTACACTGGAAGAAGACAATGCCGCCAAGCGTGAAGGACTGGATAAGATCGGCGGTGTACTGTAGGGAGCAGCTGACCTCATACTGGGACCAGCTGCCGCAGCGCTCGCGGCCTGTAGATATCTGGCAGCCACTGGTAGACTGGTTGGCTAGTACGACAGCGTTGGAAGATGACCAAGCGGGCTGATCGTGGCTTAAATGACGTGGAGAGGTTGGAGTTCGACTGTGGGGTGCTGTAAGTGGTGATCCGCCTGGCATAAGTGATCTGGGATATGGGGTTCGTTCTCTGAGAGGGGTTGTCTGTCGCTTGCTCTGTCTGGGCGGGCTGTGGGCGCAGCGTGCAGATGATTATGTCATTTCGATCATTTACTGTTTGCTTTCCTTCGACTCGGGCTCTTTATCAGTTCTGTTTTGTTTGTTCCATTGTAAAATGCTGTATTGCCGTTTGAAAGTACGATCTCAAATGCTTGGGCGGAGTTCCGCCTCGTATACTAGCTGCCTGCCTCCGGGTTGTTGGCTGAATAGCGGTGTACTCTTCGATGGAACAATAAAGGTTTTTGAAAAAAAAAAAAAAAAAAAATATGACAACCTTACTTGCTCACAAACAAAAGGCATCAATTATTAAATGCAATAAGGTAACCCCATATTATACAATGGGAGAGGTAGGCCTCCCAGTAGTGAAAAATGAATTTAGGAGTTTTTCACTACCTGGAAATGTGTAAGTTAAAAAGTTAAAAATAAATGTCTAACCTCTGAAATGCACTGCACCCTGCCCTCTTGGCTGTTTCAGTCCTACCCAAGGTGTGACTTACACGTATTAAAAAGGGAGGATTAAAACGGCACACATGCTGCAGCAGCAGGCCTGAGACATGTTAAAAGGGCTACTGAAGTGGGTAGCTCAAGAAGTGCTTCTGGCCCATTAGCAGCAGTTCATTTACAAGCTGTGAGTGCGTGCACTACTACTTTACAAGAGGCTTACAAGTAAACTAAATGAGCCAATTGAGTGCTAGCCAATTTTACCATACTTAAAGGAGTGAGCAGAAGCACTTTAGTACTGGCTAGCAGTGGTAGAGTGCACATAGTCCTAAAGCCAACAAAAACAAATTTCAACAAATCAGAAGGGGAGAAAGCAAAACGTTTGTCGGAATACTCCCATAATGCTTGTCAGGTCTAAAAACTATGATCAGATATACATAGATGCTCTTTTTCTATAACAACTAAAGAAATACATTACAAATTGCCTTATGCCTAGCGCTTTCACCCCACTATGTATGTTCCCAAACTCTATCCCTCTATTCTGGAGACAATGTGGCCAGTGGCATTTGGTGGGAATGTCCATAAATACACCTTTTTTTGGGAATGAGGTAGCTAAAGATTGACATTGAATACTCTGCTTCATCTTGCCCTTCACTCAAGCCCTGTTCTTGCTGGGGTTGAGACTCCAAGAGCTTAAATACCTAACCCTCTGAACTTAAGTACTTAACACTCAATGACAATACAATAATCTGGAGCCATTGGATTGTGATATGATATTATAACACAATCGGCTGAGCCATCAGTGTTTCAGTGGTACGGGCAATTGATGAACATAGTAGCAGTGTAACGCTTGGTTAGTAATGTCAAGAACAAATGCTTGACGTATGAAACGCAATGGTCTCCAATGGTTGATTACTCCTGGAAAGGCCTTCCGAACATAATCTGTTCACAACACCTAAGAGCCTTGAATTTTTTCTGATAATTCACCCTCAGAAATAAGCAGTAGATATGTAAATGTGTATCTGGGAAGCCTAGATTGCTCAGAAGATGGCCCTTGAGGATGTTTAATTGTTAGTCTTTGGTAATATACTGGATGGGTAAGGGGAGTTGAAGGAGATGGAAGGTAACTTTTTAGTTGGGGTAAGGTTAAGTTTGCTTCTATTTATTATATGTTTTAAAAATCTTCTGATTGATGACTGATATGTTAGTCTGATGTGTAACCTTGATAGCTGAATTAATATGTGTCAATGAGGATATAAATAAACATTTTGTATAAAATAGGGAGTTGCAGGTCGTCGGCAATGATAGAATTACAGTGACTGCAATTAGGTATTTTTCAATGTAGAACTGACCCATGTATTTGGTGCAATTCTGGTGACACACAAGAACATTTACTTTTGGTTTCAAGAAGATAATATCATGCTTCCCTAATACCCCTCACAAGTGGGTGAGATATTCCTGTAGTTTGAATGGTAAAACATTTTGGTGTTCAAATCGGGTTATTGGTTGAGTGGGGTGAAAGTCCCAATTAGGCAACACCCACAATCATTTTCAGGGTGAACCACGAGAATCACAAAATTAACTTAACCCTCTGGTACCTTTGCACAAGAGCAGTCAGTCTTAACTTAGAGGCAATGTGCAAAGAAGTTATGCAGCACATAAACAGTAATAAAGTGAAAACACAACAGAGAGAACATCCCAAACCAATATAGGAAATATAGTGAATTTTAATGAAGAAACTGACACCAAACTGAATTAAATCTAATCAGTAAAACTGGAATTGGGGGAATTTTGAATGTTTTTTGTGTGGAAAATTGTGCCTAAAAGCTCAAATCGCCACCTGCAGGTATCTGGTCCCGCAAGACTGGGGCAAAGTCAAAAGTAAATGCTGACTGTGATGGTCTGCTGAAAGGATTCAAGGGGTGAATTTGGTCCAGTCTTGACTTACTTTTGGACTTAGAAGAAATATTGCAGAAAAGTTACAGAGAAGGTAGAGTTCAGTGGTATAAGACAGCAGTCAGTGTTTGATGAGGAGATGTTGTTGTCGGTGATTCACAATGAAGATTTTTACCTTCAGACTTTGTTACTTTTCAGAAGTCGAAAATCTCTAGTGGGACGTAGATGCAGGCTGTAGAGGACAAAGCCTTGATAAGACCGGATACCTTTGCTGAGAGGTTCCACTGAACAGAAGAACATAGCACGAGTTACCACACAGTCAGATCCCAGTCATATGTCAGTTCTCAACAACCTTTTGGTGAAAAAATTATCTTAGTTCCAGGTTCTTGGACAAGTGCCACCAATATCACAACCAAGGGACCAGGACAAGGGGGAACCACTTGGTGGGGGGAGGTTAGGACTTACTCCAGCATTGACCATGTGCAAGATTCAAGACCCCAGGAGCCTGTTATGTCCCTGTAGATTACACAGGAGGCCAGCCTACGAATCCTTGGAGCCACTTCTAGTAGTCCAGGATTCAAGGAGATAATCCAGTTCTCCTTCTCACATAGCAGGGCAGTCCTCTGGAGGTCAAGGCAATCCTCAAACAGCAAGGCAGGGCTCTGGGGGTAAAGGCAGTCTTTCCGTAATGTCTATAGGTCCTGGAGTGTACTGGAGAGTTGTTCTGAGGGTCTGATATTTATACCTGGTGCCAGCCTATGAAGTGTGAGAATTCCCTATGCTAGCCCACATCTGGTATTGCAAAGTTCTTCCCTTCCCCTGTCAAGGCTCCAAGATGTCTGGGTGGCACAAGACTCATGTCCAGTTCCTGTGTGATTGCTTGAAGCAAGCATCTTTGAAAATACTTTGGTCCCAGTAATCCTGAAAGGATGGCCCATTCTACTTACATCCAGTCCCTTTTGTCTCACTGTCTGGCAGGAATATGCAAAGCTCAGCATCAGAGACATTCACAGTCATGTAATCCAGGACACTAGCAAAAATGTCTAGTGCAGAAAAATGGCAACTCTCTAAAAGTGGCATTTTCAGAATTGTGACAAAAAATATTACTTTAAAATTATAGAGGATATTACATTAAAATTCATTTGGATCTAAGCATGATTTTTTACCAACTCCCAATCAAAACATGGCACTTATTAAATGCAATAAGGTCACCCAATGTTATCAAATGGGTGAGATAGGCCTAACAGAAGTGAAAAACAATTGTAGGAATTTTTCACTACCTGAACATATAAAACTCAAAGCCTCACGCCCTACATTTTAGCTACAATGCACCCTGGCCTTTGGGCCTTTAGGGCCTACCTCATGAGTGACATATGTATTAAAAAGGAAGATGTAGGCCTGGAAAAACGTTACTTTTTCCAGGTCAAAATGGCAGTTTAAAACTGCACCATAGGCTGCAATGACGGGCCTGAGAAAAGTGTTAATTACAGGGTGGCCCAATGAGGGCTGCAGGCCCACTAGTAGCATTTAATTTATAGGCCCTGGTTACATATAGCACCATATGCTAGGGACTTATAAGTATATTAAATGTGCCAGTCAGGTGTTGGCCAATCTTACAATGTTTTAGAGAGCGAGCACAAGCACTTTAGCACTGGTTAGCAGTGGTAAATGGAGAGTCCTAATGTCAGCAAAAACTAATGCAGAAAAAGAGGGGAGGTGAAGCCAAAATGTTCAACTGTGCAGGCAAGGCCAAATCCACCACCAATGAAGGCAATGAAAAAGCAACATCACCAGGAAACTTGATTGGAGTTATTGTGTGCAAATTTGGCCAACCACAAAATGTCACTCAAGTACCCTCCTGACATGGTGCAAAGCTCTGAACAGCTGTCACATGGTCTGATTTACTTGGTCCATTTAGCTGTCTGTTTAAGGATTCCAACAGGTGAATAACTTAACATCGATATCCAAGATTTTACAGAAGGCTTTTCTGAATTGTGATGGAAGGTGTGGCCCTCTGTCTGTAATGATGACCCTTGGAATTACATATAGTCACACACTTCCTGTGTTTGGATGTTGGTTAAGGCATGGGCCATATGTAAGGCGCATAAATAGGTAACATCATACATCTTAGTGAGATGGTCTACCATTATTGTCATTACTGTTGCTGGAGTGTGTATATCGGAACCTCAATCTCTTAGTGAAATCATCAAACAAATTTCCCCATTACTCCCTGCTGACGAGAGGCAACTACCTCGAAACACGTGTCCAGGGATGGCTAACGCTATTCACACTTGCACTCACGACACGAGCATAGGTGTATCCGCCGACGCTAACTACAGGGACCACAGTTCTTTGGGGTAACACGCAGGTAGGTCAGCAGTGTGCGACCATTTTGTTGTAACTATTTAGTGGCTCTCTGAGCCGGGGAGTCGACGGACTCAGGTTACGCACCTGCGTTGCTACGAGAGGTACTAGACCTGATAATGATTTTAGCAGCTTACATTGCAACCCTACACTCTTTCCTACTCCCTGCTGACGAGAGGCAACTACCTCGAAACACGTGTCCAGGGATGGCTAACGCTATTCACACTTGCACTCACGACATGAGCATAGGTGTATCCGCCGACGCTAACTACAGGGACCACAGTTCTTTGGGGTAACACGCAGGTAGGTCAGCAGTGTGCGACTATTTTGTTGTAACTATTTAGTGGCTCTCTGAGCCGGGGAGTCGACGGACTCAGGTTACGCACCTGCGTTGCTACGAGAGGTACTAGACCTGATAATGATTTTAGCAGCTTACATTGCAACCCTACACTCTTTCCTACTCCCTGCTGACGAGAGGCAACTACCTCGAAACACGTGTCCAGGGATGGCTAACGCTATTCACACTTGCACTCACGACACGAGCATAGGTGTATCCGCCGACGCTAACTACAGGGACCACAGTTCTTTGGGGTAACACGCAGGTAGGTCAGCAGTGTGCGACCATTTTGTTGTAAATTTCCCCATTGGTTGTATGGACCTTTGATAGTCGACTTGAAGCACTTTCGGGGAGCTACCATCAGAAAAACATTTCCATTTCTGTGAAGCCAATATAACTCCACAATAAAGGCCAAGAATCAATTATTTCAACCATAAATGTTTATATTTTTAACCAACCAGTATATATGCAAAGCAAGAACAGATTTAAAAGATATAGCAATTAGCAATACAGTCTGGCGGCCAAAGTGTTCCAGAAAGTTAAGTCAAGTCGTAATAATGTGAGATACAAGATAGTAATGACCACAATGCAGAGGAATCAGATTGGCGCAATCAGGTCTTCCATTAAGAAACTTTCCCTTTCTATCTAAAGCATATGCTGGAATAAAAACTCTCTAGATGGGATTTCTATAGGAGATGCATAGAAGGTCTCAGAATAAGTTTGAACTTCAGTAGAAGTTCAAAGTAAGTGAAAGAGCATTCAGTATGCAGCTTTACACTGGGGGAAGCCCATAAGACAGACCTGCTCCCTCTCAAAAGTCACTATGCAGCCTATCGGATTAACTACATAACACCTGTTACAAATACAACTAACAGTTGCCAGAACATCCATATCTGATTCCTACCACTGAGAGCCAAACCCATAGCAACATTTGAGGGAAGTCAATATAACCCATAAGTTCCGAACTCCACACGGTTAGGTGTCTGTTGAATATTGCATCCTCCTGGTACACCATAAACAGGAGGCTTTCTCTCATCATCATCACTTCACATTCATTGCCAACTTTCTTCTCCCAGACCTCACTATGAGCAGTTTAATACATAACAGTAAGCCTTTCTCCTTCTAACAAGAAACACAATATCACACCAGCAGAGGAAAGAAAACAGCATACTGGCGCATTAAAGCAAACATTTTCAGCTAAGGCCTAACGTCAAGTTTAGTTTACTCAAGAATCAAAATGGATGCATGTTACAGTATTATTTTAGTGGAAAGCAAACAATCATACTTAAACGTGAATATGTAACGAATATGATTGTTAGTCTATTGATCAACCTAATACACTTGCGAACTCTTAGTGATCGTAATGATTACATACTATTAATTCATTTAAATATACCACACATGTTAATGAAGTTAAACCACATGTTGAGTATAAATGTATATAAGTGTACAAATGTTAATTTGACCTAAAGACAGAAGAAGCTCAGAATTGTAAGTCTTCCTTCCCGGAATTTTTAAGCAGTTTTCTTAAGAAGTATGTTATTGCAAGAAATATGAAATTAGGATGTAGTATGAACTCTAGGTTGGCTGTTTGTAGATTTTGAATTTTTAAGATAATTATTTGTACCAAAAGAATGAACAAGTATACAATATTTGGATGAATGTAACACTAGGGATGCCCCTACCATAGAAGAAGATAGGTTGGAGTATTGATGGCACAGTATTGTAGAGTCAAAAATGGGAGTGTTGTGCAAGGATCAATAACCATTCATTGGTTTTAAATGGGAATTCTGCTGAGAAAGTAAGCACTTGCACTTTAGTGCATGTTGCAACATATTTGTGTAATTTGCTCAGTTATCATAGAGTTATCTACTCAAGAAACTGCATCTATAAGAGAGAAGGGCAGTACACCTTATTGCACTTGCACTTTATCGAATTTGCGAAATTTGCACAGTATTCTGAAATACCTCCATATGTCCTTGCACTACATTTTAAGCATGATGTTTTTCACAGGTTGAGAAAATTCAAGTATGCTGCTACTTAGGAATTTGTTATTTATGTGCACTGGCACTTTATTCCAAAAATGACTTGCACTAAGCATTTGCACTTTAGCGCCACCATAATATGTGATATTCAAGCTGTATGTGGTTGGTGTCATTATACAGCAATAGTGTGGCACATTAATTCACTTGGACAGAACAAACACTCAGGACATCAAGTGAACAACACAGGTGCCGATTCCGATCCTGGAAAAAGTTACCCCGGCCGAATTGAATCCGGATTTTTTACCGTACGATTCGTACAAGTAGCGTACAAACTGCCAAATACGATTCACATGGGAAAAACTCCATACGAATCACATCCGGAACATTTCCCCACACGTCCTCGGGTCGGAAATTGTGTCCGACACATCCCCGGACGATTTACCGTACGATCGGGAAAAATGAATTCCGACCGCGCTAGTATGATTTTACAACTGTATGCAAAAATACCGTACGGACCGAACTCCCACAGCAAGCATGGAGACACGTGTCCGCATACGCGCCGAACACCCCACCACAGACCCCGCATGTACGCGCAAAATGCCCCCCGGCCGCGGATGTACACGCCGAACCCCCACCCGTGTATGTATGGACCGTACCCCCACCCCACCAGTGTATGTACGGACCGTACCCCCACCCCACCAGTGTATGTACGGACCATACCCACACCCCACCCGTGTATGTACGGACTGAACACCCACCCGTGTATGTACGGACCGTACCCCCACCCCACCAGTGTATGTACGGACCTTTACCCTCACCCGTGTATGAATGGAGCGTACCAACACCCCACCCGTGTATGTACGGACCGTACCCCCACCCCAGCAGTGTATGTACGGACCGTACCCCCACCCCACCAGTGTATGTACGGACCGTACCCACACCCCACCCGTGTATGTACGGACCGAACCCCCACCCATGTATGTACGGACCGTACCCCCACCCCACCAGTGTATGTACGGACCGTACCCCCACCCGTGAATGAAAGGAGCGTACCAACACCCCACCCGTGTATGTACGGACCGAACCCCCACCCGTGTATGAATGGAGCGTACCAACACCCCACCCGTGTATGTACGGACAGTACCCCCACCCCACCAGTGTATGTATGGACCGTACCCCCACCCCACCAGTGTATGTACGGACCATACCACCACCCGTGTATGTATGGACCATACCCCCACCCACCCGTGTATGTACGGACCGTACCCCCACCCCAGCAGTGTATGTACGGACCGTACCCCACCCCACCCGTGTATGTACGGACCGAACCCCCACCCGTGTATGAATGGAGCGTACCAACACCCCACCCGTGTATGTACGGACCGTACCCCCACCCCACCCGTGTATGTACGGACCATACCCCCACCCCACCAGTGTATGTACGGACCGTACCCCCACCCGTGTATGTACGGACCGTACCCCCACCCCACCCGTGTATGTACGGACCGAACCCCCACCCGTGCATGAATGGAGCGTACCAACACCCCACCCGTGTATGTACGGACCGTACCCCCACCCCACTAGTGTATGTACGGACCGTACCCCCACCCCACCCGTGTATGTACGGACCGTACCCCCACCCCACCAGTGTATGTACGGACCGTACCCCCACCCCACCAGTGTATGTACGGACCGTACCCCCACCCGTGTATGTACAGACTGTACCCCCACGTCACCCGTGTATGTACGGACCGAACCCCCACCCGTGTATGAATGGAGCGTACCCCCACCCCACCAGTGTATGTAGAGACCGTACCCCCACCCCACCAGTGTATGTACGGACCGTACCCCCACCCCACCCGTGTATGTACGAACCGTACCCCCACCCCACCTGTGTATGTACGGACCGAACCCCCACCCGTGTATGTACGGACCGTACCCCCACCCCACCAGTGTATGTACGGACCGTACCCCCACCCGTGAATGTACGGACCGTACCCCCACCCCACCAGTGTATGTACGGACCGTACCCCCACCCCACCCGTGTATGTACGAACCGTACCCCCACCCCACCAGTGTATGTACGGACCGTACCCCCACCCCACCAGTGTATGTACGGACCGTACCCCCACCCGTGTATGTACGGACCGTACCCCCACCCTACCTGTGTATGTACGGACCGAACCCCCACCCGTGTATGAATGGAGCATACCAACACCCCACCCGTGTTCGTACGCACCCTACCCCAGGCCCACACACCAGCACCCTCACCCAACATCGGGCATGTACGAGTCGTACTAAGCCATAGCAAAGAACATCACTGTACAACAAAATGGCCCATGTACGCACCGGACAGACGCTAAAAACACTCCTACTGAACCATGACTAACCAAAAACACACAAGGACAGTCAATCCGAGGCCCACAACACCACTAAACATATCCAACAAGGCAAAATACATCCTATACACTGACCTGCAACTGACAAACAGATAAACAGAGGCCCAAACAACTACCACTCCTTATAACACACCCACCCAAAGTTCAAACACAGCCACACCCACAAATGGACCAATAAAAAGGCCCAACACACACAAACCATGATCCTTTGCAACAGATCCACTGCTGCCAGACCCCAGAGACAACGCACTGCACCATACTTCAACCATCAATACACCTTACACTTGCACTCCTTCACACAACCACCATCACAAACACACCCTCATCACATTCACACACACACACCTGCACACCCACAACCATCCACACCCACACCCCCACAACCATCCACATCCACACCCCACACCATGCCCACCAACAAGAATCCAAAGTTCACAAAGGACGAGCTGGAGTCCCTTGTCGACGAAATCATCAGAGTCGAGCCACAGCTCTTTGGAACATTGGTCAGACGGACCAGCATATCAGAAAAAACTGCCATGTGGGAGAGGATAGTCAATTCCGTGAATGCTGTTGGGTCCACCAGAAGGACCAGGCATGAGTGCCAAGCCAGGTGGTACGATCTGCGGAGGACGGTCCGCCGCAAAATGACGGACGAGCACAATCAGGCCAATTTCACTGGAGGAGGGCCATCCCGCAGACCGGTACACTACCATCCCTGGGAGGAGAAGGTGATGACCACGCTGGAGCCGTTGGCATGTGACGGACTAGAAGGAGTTCGAGAGCCTGGTGAGTACACAAACAACTCACCTCACATGGGGGGAACGCCATATACAACCCAAATACCAATCATGCACGCAACCCCCACAAAGCCAGCACCGGACACAACCACACTCCAAAAACACACACATGCCACTAGCGCCTCCATGCCCCATGCCCCAAGCAAGGCCAGGCCAAGTAACAGGCCACACAAAACACAAACACAAGACAGGATGTCCCCGATGCCGGGAGGGTGGGCCTCAAAACTAACATAGAGCAACTCTGAAGCACACAACAATGCCCTCAGCCCATATGGCTTAGGGCACAGCCATACCAACAGTGTGTCCCCACACAGTACTGTTTTGCTTGCTAAAGGTGGCCACGTTGCAGGACGACATGGGTATGAAGGCACAATTTGCACATAACAGCAGCCAATGAAGATGCAGCACACTGAAAGAGTGTCAGCACACACCGCCACAACAGCAGCGCAGACTCACACACTCTGCCCAATGGGTGCCCGCAGAGAAGAAACAAACCCACATGAACAAGCCAATGGCCTTTGCAAGACCTGCAAACTGTGTGTGCCCAGGAAGCTGGGCTGAGGTGACAGAGGGTGACACACAGAGGGAGGGAGAGGGGCAGAGAGAGGGACACAGACAGAGGTGGACACAGGGAGACAGACAGAGGGAGGGAGGAGGCTCACAGAGGGAGGGAGAAGGGGAGACAGAGGGAGATGGACAGAGGGAGGAGGCTGACAGAGGGAGGGAGAAAGGGAGACGGACAGAGGGAGGAGGCTGACAGAGGGAGGGAGAAAGGGAGACAGTGGGAGACGGACAGTGGGAGGAGGCTGACAGAGGGAGGGAGAAAGGGAGACAGAGAAAGACCAAATCACCCTTGGGTGGTGTGGCCATGTCCGCTCGTCAGCAAGTGGACTGTGTGCATGTAGACAAGGTTTGGCAGTGCCTTAACCCCCCCTTCAACCTTTGATAAACACTAGGCCATGTGTCAATCTGTGCACGAGTACATCCGTGCTGCAGGCACAAATAGAACCTTACACCCAGTATACCTACCCACTGTGTTCGTCAGAACCCTGTCACAAGTTGTTAAGTTACCTACCTGCATTCTCAAATAGCATGGAAAAAACACCATTTGGCCACGTACAGTGCAACACGTAATGCGGCTCAGCATGGCTTGCTACGCCCGCTCACTACACTGCTGACTGCGTTCCCAAAATATGCATCAACTAAGATTGTGTCACACATAGGTAAAGTGTCGAAAGCTGTGGCCAAGGGACATACCCATGCACAAGTGCACTGTGTGAGGAATGCTAGCCAAATCCAACCACCCAGAGGAACTGTGCCAAATCAAAAAAGAATGAAACATGGATGTCGCATGTAACACAATTAACACTGTCTCTCTCACACACAGGTCAATGTCGTCGATCTCCCCCCAACACTGGGGGGGAAGACTCACAGGACCAGGCTCTGTGTGAAGAGGACCCCAACGCCAGCGACGACTCTCACCACTCCGTGGATGACCCAGACCAACCTGGCCCCTCTGGTGTCCAACCACCTGCAGCACCTGCGTCAGGTACAACTGTGCCAACCACCACCCCCATTCCTGCCACATCCCAAGAGACACCCAGGAGCCCTGCCCGCACACAACAACGCAGCCAGTCTGTCCAGGAGGGACAAGGTTCTCCGGGCACCCAGGAGGAGGCAGGCGACACCGCAAATGCCATCCCTCAGGGGTCCCGGAGACTCGATGTGCCCACAACGGCAGTCCAGGCGCAAGTGGGCAGAGGTGGTGGGAGTGGAGGACGGCGGAGGCCCGAACCTGCCCAGTTGGCTCAGGACCCGGCTATGGCACACGTCAGAACCATCCTGGACGCATACCGGCGTGACTCCAGAGGCATCGCCCAGGTAGTGGAGACCCTCAATGAGATGAAGGCCCTGCAGGTTGAACATCATGCCAGGATGGAGGCAAGACATGCAGAGCACTTGGCGGTGCACAGGGACATGAGCCAATCCCTCCGTCAGGACGTCCAAAGCCTGGCAAACCCTCCCTGTGCCAACAGGCGTAGAGCAGCACCAGCCCCAGGGAGGGAGGAGGAGGATGAATCATCTGACGGAGCGTCCCTTGCACCGTCAAGCCAGGTGTCTGAGGGTCCCCGCAGGAAGGTGGGTCGTCCACGCAAAAGACCGTGAGAGTCAGCGGAACATCACCATCTCCCAGGTCACCTGGCCTGGCACCTGGCCCTATGGCCCAACAGCAGCACAGCAGCAAAGGACATTCTCTGCCACATGGCCTTGCTGGTCACTGTCTGACCAATGTTGACAAAGACTGTGGCACAGACTCTGATGACTGTCAATGGCAAGGACACCAACTCCCCCTGTGAACTTTGGATTCTACACTCCCGCCAAGCACCTCTTGTCACCCCCCCAAACACGTACCCCAGCACTAATAAAATTCATCACAATCACAAGATGATGCCGTCATTTTGCATTATTCCATTACATGTGTGTGTTGTAAAGTCAAACCATGCCTGATTTCTGAATTAACTCCGAACCACCTTACCCTGGGGTCTGAGTCTGGCACAGGACACACATGGGTCACAACGTACCATCCAAGATAGACATGGAGCACCATACTCACCTGTGATGGGCCCAACCAGCTGAGGGGGTGCCCGCACAACTGTGCCCACAGACCTATTCAGAAGAGCAACAGTCATGCGCAGAGGTCAGGGATCATGTGGAGTGTCCTGGGGTGGGAGTCCCAGGTATGTGTAGAAACGTGGCAGAACCATGTCCTGCATGCTTGAGTCAGGTGGATGTGGCGAATGGAGGGCCAGCCAAGGTTGGATGCATGGAGATGGCACAATTGGCTGTTGGATCACAGTGCCACAAGGTTGTGTTGTGGGTGTGGGCTGCATCCTGAGGGTGTGCGTGGATTGAGAAGGTCATCCTGCAGCTGGCAGTGATCCACTCCCCCCATCTCTGTTGGACGTTGATGTGGCCTGGTCGGCGGATGTAGTAGCAGAGCTGTGCAGATGCACCCTGGATGTGGACAAGTATCATGGGATTTCTAACGCACATGTCTGTAGAGTGCAGGGTAGGAGTAGACACGGATGTCATAGTTGACCTGGGGGATGGTCTCCCTCTTGCCTTGAGGTGGATGGAACTGGGGATCTTGTGCATAATGCAGAGTGTGCTGCCGCATGAGGCACAGATGCTGCTGATCAGCATAGCACATGTCAGCAAGCAATCCATGATGGACACCAGCTCGTTTGCGTGGACACTGGGTGCCCTTGCATCAGGGCCTGCAGCAGAAGCGCCATGTCAAGGAAACAATGCCACAAGTAGCACACAAAGACAAGGATCTCAGGAAGGAACCATGCAAAAGGTGCATGTCAAGGAAGGAATGTCTGGTTCAACATGGCACACACACACACAATGGATTCACATGCGGCACAGTGGCTGTCGTGGAGACTGACAGGCCACAAAACCTACACAGCCATGGACATCATGCACAATACAGAATCTAATCCCTGACAAACAGCTTGCATATTGCTACTCTATACATAGACTCATATGCACCATCTCTAAGAACAATGCCAGACATGCCGCATGCACAGTGGCAACAGACCACCATTGACAGAGATGAGGCACCTTGGAGGCAGAGGGACACCTTTATTAGTCATGTGTGTCAGAATGCTAATGCAACTCTGTCTACACATACACATGTCATGTGGATGAACACGTGGGACCAACACTGGCACCCCCCTTAGCACCACAGATGCTGGAAATCCATGGCACTGGCACACAAGTGACGGGTTACAGCTAAACACCCCCTGCTGCTCACGGAGAGCCTGCTATACACCATTGAGCCCCTAATGGGAAATTCACACACCATGTCAACCCGGTGCAACCCGTATGTTTCCGAGGCCAGTGTCACACACATTGATGGCTCCATCACAATCCCATTACAGATGACTGTCACCAAGTCTGACCATCAATTCAGGTGAATTCTGCTCCAGGTCATGTGCCCCATGGTGATTCCACATGTATGCAATGTAACCAAACATGAACAGGAGCAGTGCACACACATTCATAACAAATACCACTCCCAAAAAGCCGTGCTGCATCCCTTACCCGAAGGAGATTTTCAAACTTGTCCGTGCATGTAACGCTGATTCAGCACATGTTGCTGTGATCATGAGGAATATCAGGAGCACAACAATGCCACCAGCAGACAGCATGCGCAAGTACCTGTGGATGGGAGGCACACCAGAAGTCAGCCAAAAGAAGTACATCCGCATGCATGTGCATGTACTCGACACATAGTAGGTTGTCAACATGCTAGGTGACAATGATGACTCTGGAAAAACATTTCTTCTATTGCACCATCACTCGAGTGACACATCCAAACACACCTCTGACTCACTTGGAAGACATGCAGATGGACACACACATTGCAACACATGCCACACACAGCCCAATGCGTGCACACTCAGACACTGGAACTCACCACTAAGCAAAGAAGTCGCGTATGAGCCGACTCCGCATGTCCTCCAGCGCCTCCTCCTCCTCCACATCACTCGCCTCGTGCCCAAGCCCTTCATCCTCCACGGGTGGATGGTCCTGCTCATCTGGATCCAGGATGAGTGGCACAGCTTTCTCCACTGCCATGTTGTGCAGCATGCAGCACACGAGGAATATCTTGCAGACCTTCACCGGTGCATATGGGAGTGCGCCACCGGTCATGTGGAGGTAACGGAAGCGGCTCTTCAGGAGGCCAAACGTCCTCTCTATCACTCGCCGGGTCCGCCCATGGGCGTTGTTGTAGCGGTGATCGGCAGCTGTGCTGGGGTTGCGGAGAGGCGTGATCAGCCATGGCATATTGGGATAGCCAGCGTCCCCTACATGGAAACATCATGGACAAGAGTGGGTCAGGAGAAGCAGTAAGACAGGAAGATGATGTTAAATACAGGACTGGCAGAGTATACCCACCAACAATGCATGCTCGTTCGTTGCGCAGCTGCAGCATCATTTCAGGCACCCTGCTACGCCTCATGATGTACGCATCGTGTGCAGATCCTGGAAAACGAGCACAGACATGTGAAATCACCATGTTGGCAAGACACACCGCAAGGGCATTAATGGAGTGGTAATGCTTGCGGTTACGGAAGGCTACCTCCTGTGCCTGTGGTGGTACCAAAGCCACATGTGTTCTATCTATGGACCCAATGACATGGGGCATCCCTCCCAGGGCATAGAACTCACGCTTGACAGCTGTCAACTGCTCAGGAGTTGGGAATTTTATGAACTCATCAAGGTGCTCCAACATGGCCTCTACAAAATCATGCAGAACACGGCTTAACATAGTTTGGGACATCCCACCCACATGGGCAATGGTATGTTGAAAGGTACCCGTGGCCAAGAAATGTAGGGCTGCCATCACCTTCACCTTGGGTGTCAGTGCACCAGGATACCTGTGTAGCGGTTAGAGGTGTGCTGCCAGCCGTGTCGTCAAGTCCACAATCAAACGTTGGGGAAAGCGGTAGCGGCGTATACATTCATTTTCCCGCATGTCAGCCAAGTCCGGAATTGCTCGAGGGAGAGGCGGAGCCCTGCAGTGAATTAGAAGGGACAACGAAGAGTGAGTACAGTACACCACCAATGTCAATGTACTGAGCACATGGTCAACAGGCAATACACATATGCTACATACAGAGTCAGGTCTGTGCAATATGCCCTGGACACGTATGGCAGCCATGTGACACTCCTACCAAGAGATAGCTCCAAACGTTTATTCACAACCTCATAATGCCATGCCATGAAACTAGCTGTGGGCCAGTCTAAGTGAGCAGGCAGACGCATTACAGGAGTTACAGACAACCAAATATGTGCAGAGGAAGGATGTTTATTGTACAGACAGGTTGCGGAACACTAGAGGCACAGGTCACATGTAATGGAAAAAGGACAGACCACACACCTTGCCATGAAGGATTACATTTCAATAATGATCCCACATACATTGAGAGTATGCAGATATGTCCTTGTTTTGAAACTCCGTGTCGATGTATACACACACACCTTACGTCGGATTCCACATGTGGCGTGGTATGCGTAACACTGTGCCATGGCCATCTACACACAGACACATGTTGGTTGCAGCAACTGCAGATGCATTTGACCAAACACCTACAGCAAGCTAATGGGAACACACGACACATACATGACATAGTCACATCATGCAACGCGGGTAGTCACATGTCAGGTGTGAAAACCCCTGTAGCTGGCATCAGGGGACAGTTGCGTGTGTTGTTGACTGTGCCATGGCAGTGATGCTTTTCACAAGTGTTCTGTACTACATGCACACATGTCAAAGGAGTGAAGGGGATGTCTGGCACATAGTCCACCATCACACATGACATCTGTACACATCTCATCATACATCTATTGCCTTCACAACTCAGGAGTAATGTGCCACATTACAGCCTGATACACCTGTGCCCCATACATGTAGTACTGCACAGACAATGCCTTGATGTCCAGCCTTGGACAAGTATGTCATCTCTATTCCTTTCTGTGTGCTGCCTGTCACCACTGTCAGGTGTGGAATGCACCGTACATGCGCTCTGAGGGCGTGTGTACCTTCCCCATCACTATGGGAGTGCTGCCGTAGGCCTACCCATAGTGAAACGGCCCGTACACGCGCGTGTACGGGGCGTATCACTATGGGTACGCATACGTGAGCAAAGCCATAGTGAAACGGCCCGTACACACGCGTGTACAGGGCGTATCACTATGGGTACGCATACGCGAGCCAAGCCATAGTGAAACGGCCCGTACACGCGTGTGTACGGGGCGTATCACTATGGGTACGCATACGCGAGCCAAGCCATAGTGAAACGGCCCGTACACGCGCGTGTACGGGCCGTTTCTATGCATTTGGGGTGCCCTAGGGCCCTGGAACTCACCGTACCTGTGTGTGAATGTCCAAATTACATAGGGGACACATGAGGGACAAGTATAAAGCCCTACATGCATGCTGGTTGTCATGGAGACCGAGTTTAAAGTTTGAATTTTTTTCATCAGGTGCCCAGCAAAAGTCGGTTTGAAAGAATCTACATTGTTGCAAAGTGGTTGTTGAGTTGACATCATGCTCAATAAAAAAAAAAGAGCAAAGCCACTGACTGTGGTAGGTTTAAAGGGATTGGAGGAAACATAGGATGCAAATGTGAGTGACCAATCACTCTGTACTCCTGTGAATGAAACAGGGCAGCAAGGTAGATATAAGGCAGCCAGGTCCCATGAGAGAGCACTTGCCTGCACATCCTTTGATTCAACTACACTGCTGCTGCTCGTGAATCCTCTGGCACCATGTCCAGGTCTGTGGAGAGGGCCCAGCCTTTCACCCAGGAGGAGAACCAAGCCCTGCTGGATGTGATCCTCCCACAGTACCCCATGCTGTATGGTCGACCAGGGGTTCAGGTGAGTGCTGAGTCCACTAGCAAAGACTGTGCCCCTTTTTAGTGACTGTGACTTCTGCCATTGTGTCCAGGTGTAACACACATGCAATGTACTGTAGGGTGGTTCCCGGGTGGGGGAATGCCTAATGTCTCCCAGCCAGAGCATGCTGTGGTGCATGTCTGCTCTCCTCACTTGCATTGTGTGTACTGTGACAATCACTGCATGTGGCATTACACATTCTGCCTGTCTAATACTCCTGGGAATGTTGTTACTACAGTCCTCATGTGAATCTGTGGTCCCCTCAGTGTGACAGGTGGCAGTACCCACAGATGTGTGTTTGTTTAGTGTACATGTGCGGAGAGTGTCCAAATGATGTGTTTGTCCCCTGGACATTGGTGTGTGTGTGTAAGTCCCGTCATGTGGGTGAGTGCATATGTGGAGTGTAGCACCCCAGCTGCATGAGGGATGGATATACCCTGCCCATCTGATGTGAGCAGGGAGCAGTGCTGTGTGTCTGCGGTGATGGGCCAGCCCCACACCTGTGACACACCCCAGTCTAGTGGCACATGTGCAGAGTGAGGTGTGTAGCTGCAGTTGGCAATGGCAGGTGATTGTCCTGTGGCTGTGTGTGTCTGTGTACTCTGGTGAGGGCTCCTCAGTGGCCTGTGGCATGTGACTGCTTTGAGGTGCTGCACATAATCCTGGTGTCGCTTGTGATGCACAGTGTGAGCCTGGATGATTGATTGTGTCGTACCCCTCATGCCACCTGTGTACTCAACAATGCCACTGAGGAAATATGAATTTTCATGGTCAATTGTGTCCCCTATCTTAGACCCCAACGGCTCCATGTACATGCTATAAGTACATGTATGTTCCCTCCAGTTCCAGCTATGAAGACGCAAATACATGTGCGTCCAACGTCAACATGCCCTCTTTCAGATCCGCCATGAATGGGTCGAATATTCCATTCCTAAGTATGATTGGCCACCGACTTTATATGGTTCACTTTTCTAGTTTTACAGTTCAGGCGAGTAGGCCCTGAATTCTGCCATCAAGCCCGTATCCATGAACTTTGTCCTACTCCCTGCGCGGCTAACGGTGCCTGACGCGGCCTGTTGCCTGCCAAAAACTGTATTCAGCCTTCAAGTTATCTGCTCCGCTCCGCTCCTCATCCAATGCATTCCTGTCTAGTAGTTTAGGTAAACATCCTTCCAGCTACCGAGCAAAGGGCTCGGCCTCGCTGTCTTTATGCAAGTAATTCATAGCCCCTGTCACCATGGAAGATTCCTGCCCCCTCGCATCTCATGTAGACACATAGACGCTTGTACATGCACTAACAGTCAGTATAGAATAGATTCCGTCCGAGAGACCTTTCCTTTTGGATAAAACAGTTCCTTAAACAAAGATATTAGATACGATTTGGGTTTAGGTTGACCTGACCCCCCAGACTTCTGTCTCCACATGTAGAGCTAAATGTCAATTCCCCTTCACCCTCTAGTTGCACGTCAATCACACGTCATGCGGCTGCGCGCGCATCTCTGCCAAATATTTCTGCTGACACTGCAGGATTCTCTTATGGATCCACCCACTTGTGACATCATTTTAAATGACGTTTCTAGTATACGCCTGTATTTACGCCTATTTTCATTACGTATGTGTATTCTTATCTGTATTATCAGCTGTTACGCCTCCTGCATCTGTCTTAATGCAATGCTTTTCATATATATATTGTTACTTGTCAATAATGTATTGCTGATCCCTTCCTGAACCTTCGTGGTGATGGAATATGATTGCCTGGTTCGAACCATAATTCCTTTGTAAGGAATAAAGTCCTTTTCAGAACCTCTAATACCACGGATTCTGCCTCTTATTTTGACTGAGTTATTCTTACTAGACTTTACCGCATAAAAAATAGTACAGGTAATTTAAATATTTACCACATAAATTGGCGCCCGAATAGGGACACTTTCTCATCTCACGCGCCGGAGGTGCGTTGCAGGCCCGGTCCCCTGCCACAGCTGAACGGACAAAAACGTGTACCCGCAGGATTTCCTGTATCTCCCTCCGGCCAAGCGGGGGTGACTGAGGCTGCGATCAACAACCAGATGAGGCAGTGAGAAGTGCGAAGTATCCCGACCAGAGCCTAGCTGAGAGAGCAAGATCCGAGGTATACAGAGGCCCACCAGGTTCCGAAGCTCCGAGTCGAGTCGAGTCCAGTCGAGTCCAGTCCGGTCCAGTTCAGTTCAGTTCCGAGGCCTTCCGTTCCGTGCTACCCGGTGAGTACCGTTGCTGGGGAGGCATTTAGACGTGCACATTAATTTGTGCCGGTCCTGACGGGTTTGGGTACACAGATCCGGTCTGCACTGTTTTAGCAGTGTATCTGTACTGTTTAGCAGTATATCCAGTATGTTCATGTATATAATTCAGTATTATCTAGTATTAGTATTATGTCAGTAACTAGTTTTCTTCTAATTATCATTGTTCGTTAAATGTTAAATGATTTACTGTGTTCAAAAATTGTGGTATGAATGAGTGTTCATTATTGTGTTTATCGTATTAATTGTGTTCAAGTCCAGTTTGAGTAGGAATCAAGTAGCAAGGTTTAAAGATGCCGTTCTTTTCAAAATTAAGACAGATCAAAACTAGAAAAGGAGTACTCGAAGAAGCTGTTCCCATTCCACCTAGGGACACCCCAGGGTATTTCATGTATCATAAACATGGCCTAGATGCCGTATTATATCTTGACTTATGGGTGGACTACACCAAGGATCTAGTAGAAAGTCAGAGGTGGCCCGCAGCTGGGACATGGGATGCAGATTGCATCATGAGAGTAGAAGAAGAATTATGGAAAAGGAAAACCCACTATTAACGAAGTATCGCAACCACTTGCATTCACAGTTGGTCCGTTGACACGAACTACAGATCTATTGCTTACGAAATCATGTCCAGAAAACTTGTTAGGTATAAAAACATTGAAAGCTCTAGGAGCTATAATATGTTGTTCTCCGGAAGGAGTACGATTATTTTTGCGTGACTTTAAAGGTCACTACGTGTCTAGAGACATGGATCACCGGCTACAGAATCTACCTACACATTTATGGGCGCAAGGCCCCACTGATGTAGGTTGTATGCACATTACACCATATCGAGTCACACTCAAAACAGGAGTGGTACTACCACGAATGCGACAATACAAATTACCACCAGATGCTGTAGTGGCTTTGCTGCAAATCATTGACGAGCTCATTGTACAAGGAGTGGTCGTGGAAACCGACTCCAATGTATGTAATTCCCCGATAATTCCGATTCTTAAACGAACTGATCCAAAAGCACCGCCAGTATATCGATTAGTTATTGATCTGCGCGAATTAAATAAATGCATTGTACCACAATACCCCGTGGTCCCAGATATCTCTTCATTACTGACAGCTATTGATTCAGAAGCAACGTTCTTTACTGTAATTGACCTCAAGAACGCCTTCTTCAGCGTCCCGATAGATCCGGAAAGTCAATATTTGTTCGGATTCAGTTTAAATGGACGAAGCTTTAAATTCACACGCGCACCTCAAGGATTCACAGAAAGCCCCAGCATCTATAGCCAAGCACTGAAAAGAGAACTTGACAGTATCCACATGCCAATTAACACTGCCCTGCTTCAATATGTCGATGATCTGCTGATCACCGCCCGAAGCGAACCTGAATGTGAAAAAGCTTCACTGACGGTTTTACATTTCTTAGCCGACAAGGGGCACAAAGTGTCCCCTTCGAAGTTGCAATTCTGTGTCCAGCAAGTTGTGTACCTTGGGCACTTGCTGTCCAAGGGGGGAAGACAGCTTACACCCGACCGTATCCAGTTAATTGTTAACATGCCGCCACCCAAGACACAAAAGGAGGTACGGGCATTCATAGGCCTCACCTCGTACTGTAGGCAGTGGATCCCTCAATATGCATTTCTAGCAAAACCACTCATTCAGTTGACAACACAGGAGGCAGCGACATCGACTGTCCTCCCTTGGACTCAGGAACATACACAAGCTTTTGAAAACTTAAAGAAAGCTTTATGCCAAGCACCTGTTTTAGCAACACCATGTTACAGCAAACGTTTTACACTTTTCGTTACAGAACGTGAAGGTACTGCTTTGTCAGTACTCACGCAGGAACAAGCAGGATCACATAAGCCATGTGCTTATTTTTCCAGTACATTAGATCCCGTAGCCCAGGCTCTTCCTGCGTGCCTGAAATCAGTCGCAGCAACAGCTTTAGCAATCAGACAAAGCGATGCCATAGTGTTAGGACATCAATTGACAGTACAAGTACCACACGCAGTAGAGGTTCTCTAGAACCGGACCCAAACACAACACTTGACTATAGCCAGACTGACGGGTTATGAATTGACATTGTTCCAGCCACACATAGAAATCAGACGTTGTAGTACATTAAATCCTGCCACACTTTTGCCATTAAGTGGAACAGACCCATTGGCACATGACTGTAATAAAGTTATTACTATTACAACGAAACCCAGACAACACTTGACAGATATTCCACTATCAGATCCAGACCTGACATTGTATGTAGATGGTTCATGCATGAGAACAAGTACAGGAGAGTTAGTGGCCGCTTATGCAGTCACAACAGACACTGAAGTTATTGAAACAAATTGTATAGATACCTTGTCAGCTCAAGCAGCAGAGCTCATCGCTCTGACACAAGCCTGTATTCAAGCCAAAAATAAGAAAGTCAACATATACACAGATTCACGTTATGCATTCGGAGTCGTCCATGACTTCGGCGTGCTTTGGCGAGAGAGATGTTATTTAACTTCTCACGGTGCCCACATCCAGCACGGTCCCCTTATTCAAGCTCTGTTAGATGCAATACATCTGCCGACTACAATATCGATTATGAAGTGTAAAGCCCATACAAAAGTGACTGACATTATTTCTCAGGGTAACGACCTTGCTGACAGAACAGCTAAACAGACTGCTCAGAATCAGACTCGTCCAACTGACACGACAAAGACAATAGTTCCGACACCAACACACTGCATGACAGTTAAGGATCCCGCCCTTGATGTAATTGACATACAGACACATGCTACACCAGAAGAAATAAAGAGATGGACTGAATTAGGAGGGATCCAAACGGATCAAGGATGGATGACGAAGGGAAAATCTATATGGTTTCTCCCCGACTCAATGGTTCAAGTCATCATTAACACAATACATAGTCCAGCGCACCTAGGAGAGAAAGCTATGCTAGACAGTATTCAACACATTTGGTTCAATAAACACTTGCGAGCAGCAGCTAAACAGAAAGTACGTACCTGTATGATTTGTTGTCAGTTCAATCCAGGAAAAGGCGTACCTGTAGACCAGGGTGGATTTCAACCCCCCGATCACCCTTTTGAAGTCCTCCAGATGGATTATATCCAGATGGAACGTTGTCGAGGATTCAAATATGTCCTCGTAGTTGTATGCGCTCTTTCCCGGTGGACAGAGGCGTATCCCGTCTCAGATTACACTGCCCCGACTACTGCCAAACAGTTAGTTCGAGAATTCTTCCCACGGTATGGTTTGCCCCGTGTCGTGTACTCAGATAATGGCCAACCGTTCTCATCCGAGCTAATGAAACATGTTTCACTTCTGTTAGGCTACCAATGGAAATTCCACTGTGTCCGACATCCCGAGGCAGCAGGTCTCGTGGAGCGACATAATCAAACTCTGAAAATTAGACTGTCCAAAGTATGTAGAGAAAAAGGTGTCGACTGGATAGTAGCTTTACCAGTTGCGCTCTTTTACATGAGAATGGTAGCACACTCTCGAACAGGGCTATCCCCGTATGAGGTGATCTTCGGTAGACCACCAAATATGTGGGGGACGCCTATACCTCGTAAAATCACTGATGTTGATTGTAATATGTTGACAGATTACCTGGCTTCCTTGATGTCTGCACTACAATCTTGTCGTTCACAGGTAGCTGCAGCTTTTCCCGATAACACTGAGGTGAAGCCCCATGACGTGGTTCCGGGAGATATTGTACTTGTAAGGAACTTCGACAGAAGGAACCCGCTGGAGCCTCGCTGGCAGTCGCCTAAACTCGTCTTATTGACCACAAGGACAGCTGTGAAGATTGAGGGACGTAAAGGGTGGTTGCACTCGAGCCATATCAAAAAATTTCATGGACTATCATCCGACTTGAATTATCAGCCCTGCATTCCCTCACAGACTGACTCAAAACTCCCCCTGGTCGACAAGACAGAAAAGGAAAACTATAAACTGAAACTAAGGTCTAGCAAGTCAGACAATTTGATTGTTTAAGTCCTCTTCAAGGTGAATCGGTTGAATTTGTCTCTGACATGTATCCTCTAGACCGAAATAGAGAGAGAAATAGACAGAAACAGCTCAAGAAACATGCGTACTGTAAATCACTCCGTAGTCACTGCATAGTGACATTATTAATTATGTTTTTTCTAAGTCTTCTGATTATTACTGTCAGTATATTTTTACACATGTACTCCCCTATTTCCAAGCGTGCTTTCAATGCTACTGCCGAACATTCTTTTAGCGAATTACCTCCGCATGAGTTGTCCTATAGATTTGCGCTGCGCAACAACACATTCATCAGTATGTTACATCATTCTCATCAGACCAGCAATGCTACAAATTGTTGGATATGTGGCCGACTCCCTCCCTATCAGAAATATAGGGGAGTTCTGCCCCTCTTTCCGTATCCATTCACACACAATGGCTCCTGTGGAGCATGGTTTAGTTTGATTAATTCCCTAGATTCAAAATCAGTAGTTTATCAAGACAACTGGGTATGGGGAAACCTGAACCTAGTTTTACTTAAAGTCTGCTACCCTAACAAGGAGGGACTTCCCAAAAGAACAGGAACTGATCTAGAAAATGAAGTATATGGATTAGGTAACTTTACACTTAATCTTATGATCCTGAATATTGAATCCGAAGCTACACCAATCTTGCCCGCTATGTCAGTATTTCCAGTTAGAGGCGAATTATGTGTAAGAAAGAATGGTTCAATACACATGGGCCATAGTAAATGTACCACTGTAATAGAATTCAGTGATAAAGGCAAGTCTACATTTAGAGCTTCTCGTCACTCCTACTTCATTTGTGGTCACACTGCATACATACGCATTGGGATGGTACCTGTTACATTGCATTCATTCTGCCACCTGTTTTCCTAGCCCCGCCTAATTACCATAGGAATACCCATTTAGTACACAATAGACAGCAGAGAGATCTCCCGATTGTCGACTACACCGAAACAGCATGGGAGCAATACACAGATTTCAATAAAGGTTTCTTTCCCTACATAGGTACAGTCACTAATAGTAAGTTGATACGTAGATTAACTAGAACCCTTGAAGCAGTAGTGAATGAAACTACTTCCGCCTTAGGCAACTTAACAGAGGAGCAGTCTGCGATGCGGATTGTTGTTCTTCAAAATCGTCTTGTCCTTGACGTCATTCTGGCCGATAGGGGCGGAGCTTGTAGGGTCATCGGATCAAGTTGCTGCGTTTTCATACCAGAAAACGCGCCGTCAGTATATAAAGCCATAACTCGACTTCATAAGATCGTAAGCCAGATACACCAGAATCCAGGCACCTGGACTTGGTCCGGTTGGTTCTGGAGCGTGTTGTCAGCCTGGGGATGGAGGATCCTATCCTTCCTAGGTATTGGCTTTCTCATACTATTCAGTTGTTGCTTATGTCTACAATGTGGGCCAGCGATTTGTGGTCTGTGTGCCACATCGTGTATCCCGCCTTCAAATTTTCATTCAAGATCCCGGAAGAAGAAAGAAGAACAAATGATGCTATATGAACAGATTGATGGATTGATGAAGATGGATATTTCATGAGGGTCCGTAGGGGACAAGGAGGGAATGAGGAAATATGAATTTTCATGGTCAATTGTGTCCCCTATCTTAGACCCCAACGGCTCCATGTACATGCTATAAGTACATGTATGTTCCCTCCAGTTCCAGCTATGAAGACGCAAATACATGTGCGTCCAACGTCAACATGCCCTCTTTCAGATCCGCCATGAATGGGTCGAATATTCCATTCCTAAGTATGATTGGCCACCGACTTTATATGGTTCACTTTTCTAGTTTTACAGTTCAGGCGAGTAGGCCCTGAATTCTGCCATCAAGCCTTTTTCTGCTTCTGCCTCTGAAATGCTCCAGCTTGGACCTGCATCCGTATCCATGAACTTTGTCCTACTCCCTGCGCGGCTAACGGTGCCTGACGCGGCCTGTTGCCTGCCAAAAACTGTATTCAGCCTTCAAGTTATCTGCTCCGCTCCTCATCCAATGCATTCCTGTCTAGTAGTTTAGGTAAACATCCTTCCAGCTACCGAGCAAAGGGCTCGGCCTCGCTGTCTTTATGCAAGTAATTCATAGCCCCTGTCACCATGGAAGATTCCTGCCCCCTCGCATCTCATGTAGACACATAGACGCTTGTACATGTACTAACAGTCAGTATAGAATAGATTCCGTCCGAGAGACCTTTCCTTTTGGATAAAACAGTTCCTTAAACAAAGATATTAGATACGATTTGGGATTAGGTTGACCTGACCCCCCAGACTTCTGTCTCCACATGTAGAGCTAAATGTCAATTCCCCTTCACCCTCTAGTTGCACGTCAATCACACGTCATGCGGCTGCGCGCGCATCTCTGCCAAATATTTCTGCTGACACTGCAGGATTCTCTTATGGATCCACCCACTTGTGACATCATTTTAAATGACGTTTCTAGTATACGCCTGTATTTACGCCTATTTTCATTACGTATGTGTATTCTTATCTGTATTATCAGCTGTTACGCCTCCTGCATCTGTCTTAATGCAATGCTTTTCATATATATATTGTTACTTGTCAATAATGTATTGCTGATCCCTTCCTGAACCTTCGTGGTGATGGAATATGATTGCCTGGTTCGAACCATAATTCCTTTGTAAGGAATAAAGTCCTTTTCAGAACCTCTAATACCACGGATTCTGCCTCTTATTTTGACTGAGTTATTCTTACTAGACTTTACCGCATAAAAAATAGTACAGGTAATTTAAATATTTACCACAGTGCTTTTTGCCTTCCACAGAGGAAAGTGTCCCTATGACACAGGTGTAATGAGTTTGATGCATTCTATGCCCTGTTAAAACCAGCCAAATTGTTCTAATGTGTGTCTCTGTGACATGTCGCAGGTGTATTGATGTTGTCTCACTTTTTCATCCTCACAGGTAGGCGCCTGTGCCAAGGAGCAGATCTGGAAGGACGCCGTCAGTGCCGTGAGACAGACGGATGGTCGGAAGCGGCGCCTAGCCCAGGTGAGGAAACGCTGGCAGGATATCCGGTGCTGGACGCGGAGGATCGCACGGGTCCTGCTGGGGGACTCACCTGTGAGCCAAAAGAACCATGGGCGCCGCCGTCTGACCCACATCCACAAGCGTGTGCTGGCGGTCGTCTTCCCTGACATGGACAGGCGCTTACGGGAAAAGCAGCAGCAGGAAGGGGGTAGGTACATGTGTGTTTGTTGTGTGTCACCAGCATTTGTAAGTGCACAGTTGCATGGATACATTGCCAGGGTTTACATGTGCAGTGCAGTTCCTGGTCCCCAAAGTGTAGCGGTGCTGTCCTTCCTCCCTTCCCCTCCTTGGCATGTGTACCCTAGTCTGTGTGTAGTCACACTTGCACAAGGATATCTAGGCTGCCAGTTTATCGATGTGCCCAATGCTTGCAGCTTCATGTGTGAGGGTGGTGTGTAACAGGTTTTGGGACCTTGCCTGCGCCCTGTCCAGTTCAGTACTTGTGGGGTCCATGCCAGTTGTCACTGATGCTGAGTCCAGACATAGGGGTGTGTCTCTAAAGTGTATTGCTTTACAGCATGCATGTCCTATTTTGTGGCCTATGACATGATGTGCATGAGTGTGAGATATGCAGAGTGCAGAGATGGTGGCTTGTGTTGCAGTCATTACCATTCAGGACCATGGAGTAGTGTGGCCACTACTGTCCCCTGGGGCATCTTTTCCTAGGTATCATGTGTGTAATCAAAAAATGTCAACAATCTCTGTGTCTACAGCATAGGTTGTGCTCTGTGCCATTGTACCCTGGCACCATTTGTGTCTACGTAAACTCTGCTACATGTGTCCACTGTACAGGCTGACCAAATGTCCCTTGTTCATACTCACGGGGGCCAGTGCCTGTGTGTCTTGGTTAAATGATCTGATGATGGCCATTTGTAGATGATGTATTTGTACCGGCGCACCAGGGGTATTTGGTGTCCAATCAGGATTACTTGCAGGCCATGTGTTTTTATTCCAGACTAAGAGATGTAAGTGCTTCCTGTGTCTCAATAAATTGTCTCATGTAGGGGGTGGTTGGTGCGGGCAAGGCCTAAATGTCTAGACCTGAAGTCTCCTTGCTAGGTCTGGCCAGTGTGTGATGTTTGTCTGGACATACACTCAAGGTGCAGTGACCCATTAATGTTGGGCATGTTTTTAAGTATTGCCTTTTCAGCATGTGCCTACAGTTAATAGACATGGTTCCTGCTCATCCCTTTTTACGGCAACGCTGTGTGCTGCAGATGCTGTGCTGGATTGTCCCCAGTGCCTGGCTCCTCTGTCCAAATCCATATCATGTTATTTGCTATTGTGTCATGCTCTCCATAGTTGGTCAGTGGCATGGTGGGTCAACCAACTGTGTGTTGCAGGGCCTACATATGTGCCTTGTATTGTAGATGTTACTCATGTTGCTTTTCAGGCTATGCACTGTGACCTATGTGGATTTGACTCATGTGACATATGTATACAGGTGTCTGATTATTTCCTGTCTCTTCACCTTGCCCACAGCATCGTCGGGGGACACCGAGGGAGACACCGGCACGGACCGTGAGGAGGGAGCGGGCACCAGTGCCAGCAGTGCAGAGTTGTCTGGCACATCGAGTGGCACGGAGGCCGACGGGAGTGCAGCGGAGGACCTGTCCAGTCACTCCACCACTGACTATGACGCAGACGGGTCCGAGGCTGAGCACTCTGAGGGGGCGGTGCCTGGTCCCACAGCTGACACCAGCACTACATCACTACCCGCCCCCCCCATTCCGATCACCGGCCTCCCACTTGCTCGTTTCCCTTCCCGCCGTGCTCGGTCACCACGTGTCTCCTTCTTGCCAGGCACCGCACCCCCTGCCCCTGTCTCCACTGCTGCCACCAATGCTGAGTCTGTGGACATCCTGCGGCAGTTGCGGGTTGGTCAGACTGTGACGCTTAATGTCCTCCATGGCCACAGCCAAGTGCTGAACCAGATGGAGGCATACTTGGAGGGCATTTCAGCCGCGCAGTCTGACCAACGCAACTTGCTGAGGTCCATAGACTCGACACTGACTGCAGCAGTGGATCTCCTGCAGCGTTACGTCCCACCCCCTACCCCTGCCCCATCCACACTTCCCACTCCCATGCCTGTCCCACGTACACCCAGACGTCAGCATGCACGCACAACACCAGACACAGGCACCACACCAGCAGGGCAGGGCAAGCGCACACCTCCTGTCACGCACACACAGGGTGAGGTAGGCACACCCACTGGGTTGGGGGGCAAACGTAAGTCACGCAGCCAGAGTGGGAGTCCGCATTCCGCCAAATCCACTCCCTCCAAATCCACTCCCCTCAGCTCTCCTGGCCACGAATCCAGCAAAGATTCCTTCATGCACGCTCTGTCCCTGAGCCCAACAGTGACACCACCCAGCAAGCGGGCAAAGGAATCCCCGGTCAGGGTAGTTGAGTGCCCCCCCCCCTATCCACACCCTCCCCCAGTGGCGCTGCGACCCATTCCTCTGCCCCCCCCCTCCTTGGGGCTTGTGGTTCCTTCGGGTGCAGGGGATACGCTGGGGGACCTTGCTGACGTGTGCAGCGCCATCCTCACCACCTCCTTTGGCGCTGCCCCAACCCCTGTGGTGGAGTCCTCTGTCCCTGCACCCACAACGCCTGCCCTTGCCCCTCCTGTCCCTGCGGTGCCTGGTCCTTCCCCCCCACATGATGCCCCCCCCCTGTGGAAGACAGGGTGGTCTGAACTGTGGAGGCAAGCTAGGGGACACGCATCCCACTGTGTCCCCCATCCAGCTGTGACTAATGGACTGCCCTATGGGCTTTGTAAATATTGAACTTTATCCACACAAACATTTTTTGTTAATGCTGAATAAAGCCTTTTTTTTTCTTAGAACCCTACTGCTTTTGTGGTATTGCTGTTGGTGGGGCTGCTCCATGATTTTGGGTGGTGATCATGTGTTGGGTGTGTGGGAAATGTAGTAGTGTGCTGGTCATAGGGGGGACCCTGGTATCTGTGTGCCATCACAAGGTGTTAGCTAAGTTTCTTTGTTCATGTAGGCTGTTACTGCATGGTGTAATTGTCCCAAGGTGTGTTCCTTCCTCTGTGTACCCTGACATCTTCCCTGCAGGGTGTTTCCAATATGTTGCGCTGAGCTGTGTCTACATTAGCTGGGTGTGTGACGGACCCCTTCAACTTTGGCCATGCATGCAGAGCGATGTCTCCACCTGCATCATTCGTGGCGTCCTGGGTGATCACTGTACTTGTGTATGTAGTCTGTTGACATGACTTCATGTGGACATGTTCCCTTTTAGCCAGTATGCATTTGTGTACTCCCAGCCTCGCACACATGTGTTACATGTACTGCAGGGTCTTTGTGCACCTGACTGACAATTGTGGCAATTGGATCTGTGGGTACTCCACCCTTTTTCTTTCCATGGGCACTGCTGGGAGGACTCTGCACCCACCCCTCCTGCGTCTGGGCACTGCTGGGAGGACTCTGCACACAGCCCTCCTGCGTCTGGGCACTGCTGGGAGGACTCTGCACCCACCCCTCCTGTGTCTGGGCACTGCTGGGAGGACTCTGCACACACCCCTCCTGCGTCTGGGCACTGCTAGGAGGACTCTGCACACAGCCCTCCTGCGTCTGGGCACTGCTGGGAATGATAGTCACACACCCCTCCTGTGTCTGGGCACTGCTGGGAGGACTCTGCACACAGCCCTCCTGCGTCTGGGCACTGCTGGGAGGACTCTGCACCCACCCCTCCTGTGTCTGGGCACTGCTGGGAATGATAGGCACACACCCCTCCTGTGTCTGGGCACTGCTGGGAGGACTCTGCACACAGTCCTCCTGCGTCTGGGCACTGCTGGGAGGACTCTGCACCCACCCCTCCTGCGTCTCGGCACTGCTGGGAGGACTCTGCACACAGCCCTCCTGCGTCTGGGCACTGCTGGGAGGACTCTGCACCCACCCCTCCTGCGTCTGGGCACTGCTGGGAGGACTCTGCACACAGCCCTCCTGCGTCTGGGCACTGCTGGGAGGACTCTGCACCCACCCCTCCTTTGTCTGGGCACTGCTGGGAGGACTCTGCACCCACTCCTCCTGTGTCTGGGCACTGCTGGGAATGATAGGCACCCACCCCTCCTGTGTCTGGGCACTGCTGGAAGGACTCTGCACACACCCCTCCTGCGTCTAGGCACTGCTGGGAGGACTCTGCACCCACCCCTCCTGTGTCTAAGCACTGCTGGGAATGATAGGCACACAGCCCTCCTGCGTCTGGGCACTGCTGGGAGGACTCTGCACACACCCCTCCTGCGTCTGGGCACTGCTGGGAATGATAGGCACACACCCCTCCTGTGTCTGGGCACTGCTGGGAGGACTCTGCACACAGCCCTCCTGCGTCTGGGCACTGCTGGGAGGACTCTGCACCCACCCCTCCTGTGTCTGGGCACTGCTGGGAATGATAGGCACACAGCCCTCCTGTGTCTGGGCACTGCTGGGAGGACTCTGCACACAGCCCTCCTGCGTCTGGGCACTGCTGGGAGGACTCTGCACCCACCCCTCCTGTGTCTGGGCACTGCTGGGAATGATAGGCACACAGCCCTCCTGTGTCTGGGCACTGCTGGGAGGACTCTGCACACACCCCTCCTTCGTCTGGGCACTGCTGGGAGGACTCTGTACACAGCCCTCCTGTGTCTGGGCACTGCTGGGAGGACTCTGCACACACCCCTCCTGTGTCTGGCCATGTACGGTCCATACATACACGGGTGGGGGTACAGTCCGTACATACACTGTTGGGGTGGGGGTACGCTCCATACATACACTGTTGGGGTGGGGGTACGCTCCATACGTACGCGGGTGTGGGTAGGGTCCGTACATACACGGGTGGGGGTACGCTCCGAACATACGCGGGTCTGGGTACGCTCCATGCATACACGGGTGGGGGTACGCTCCGAACATACGCGGGTCTCGGTACGCTCCATGCATACACGGGTGGGGGTATGGTCCGTACATACACTGTTGGGGTGGCGGTTCGGTCCGTACATACACTGGTGGGGTGGGAGTACGGTCCGTACATACACTGCTGGGGTGGGGGTACTGTCTGTACATACACCGGTGGGGTGTTGGTACGCTCCATTCATACACGGGTGGGGGTACGGTCCATGCATACACTGTTGGGGTGGGGGTTCGGTCCGTACATACACTGGTGGGGTGGGGGTACGGACCGTACATACACTGCTGGGGTGGGGGTACGGTCCGTACATACACGGGTGGGGTGTTGGTACGCTCCATTCATACACGGGTGGGGGTACGGTCCGTGCATACACTGTTGGGGTGGGGGTACGCTCCATACGTACGCGGGTGTGGGTAGGGTCCATACATACACGGGTGGGGGTATGCTCCGAACATACGCGGGTCTGGGTACGCTCCATGCATACACGGGTGGGGGTACGCTCCGAATATACGCGGGTCTGGGTACGCTCCATGCATACACGGGTGGGGGTACGGTCCGTACATACACTGTTGGGGTGGGGGTTCGGTCCGTACGTACACTGGTGGGGTGGGGGTACGGTCCGTACATACACTGCTGGGGTGGGGGTACGGTCCGTACATACACGGGTGGGGTGTTGGTACGCTCCATTCATACACAGGTGGGGGTACGGTCCATGCATACACTGTTGGGGTGGGGGTACGCTCCATACGTACGCGGGTGTGGGTAGGGTCCATACATACACGGGTGGGGGTATGCTCCGAACATACACGGGTCTGGGTACGCTCCATGCATACACGGGTGGGGGTACGGTCCATCCACTTCCGTTGCTGGACACGCCCCCACCCCCTCGAAGTGACCAGGCCCTGAAGGTCAGGTATGTCCAGGGCATGTATGATTTGTGACTTGGGTGGGGGTTTTGTGTCCTGCCCCTGCCCCCCCCCCTTTGCCCCTGGGTGTTGTTCTGACCTTCTGCGGCGTCTGCGTCGGTTCCTGTAGAGCAGGTGGACTGCTATGAGGGCTGGTATGACACGTAGGTTCGGGTCCATGGCTGTCCGTCGCGTACAGGTGCTCCTTGCGCGCGTCGTCCTGATTTCCCAGCAGTTTTTGGCAGTTGGAGAATTTTATCCGTGCGGGGTGACGTCGGTGCGGTTTGTACTTCCTGGTTCGTTAAACGCAGCCTGAATGCGTCCTGACGTCATGTCGGCGCGTTCCCCGGATCACATTTGTATGTATATTTTCGTCGGTCGGTGTTTTGTACGATTCGTACGGAAATGGTGTGTCCGTGCGAATCGTACTTCCATGTTTGTAATGTGTTTTTCCCGGGTACGAGTCGGATGGAGAAAACCCTCCGACCGACGGTTCGTACCTGGTTTCTCCAGGATCGGAATCGACACCAGAGCAGTGATTTTATTACCCTTCATAGCGAGGTCCTGGTGGCAGCAGGGTTGCTTGTATTCAATACCCTAGCCAGGCGTTCGAATGACATATGTAAATAGTCATCCCTGACATCCGATCCAAACACTGGGGTACAATAAAGTTTTTTTTAATGCACAAAATGTAGATGGATCCATTCTGGCATAAGCAAAAGAAAAGAAAAAAATTGAGAAGATAAAACTGAATAAATTTATGTGTGTATGAGATGCATGTTAAAACTAAGAATGGCCTAAAACGGGGTCATTGTAAAATAAGTAATTAAGGAAAAAACAGAGAAAGAAAACAGAGACACAGGGAGTATGTCGTCTGTGTTTGTTAACATGTGATGTCAGAAAGAGAGTTTAAAAATGAAGTTATGAAGTTATGAATTGTGGCTCGTGGTGTGAGCAAGGCAGGGGATCCTACCGAAACGCGTAGTAGCCCTTCAAAAATAAATAAGCTGGAAACGTACCTTCGGTTTACTGTGTCGTCTTTCTGGCAGTGGAATTGTAGAGACCGGAAGTGGTAAAGGAAGTGTACAAATGTATACACATGACCTATACAGGGTGAGCCTAAAATTACGCTTCTCCACTTTGATACCCTTGCATTTTAGTATCTGCACAACAAAATCTGTGCATATTGTATGCCAGAGTGAGGGTAGAATAGGTATTGTATCTAAGAATACCAATGATTGTGGCTGACAACTCTTTCCTTGAGCATAAGTGGACACATACCTACAACAATATGGCAGTTCACCAAAAATATATTCAGACCATGGGTATTGTCTTATTTATACCTTGCAGACTGGTCATTTTAGATTCATCTATATTGTCTGTAGTTGTAATGATCCAGTTAGAGGGTATAGTGAGTGACCAACTACCTGGGGGCCCGCTACGGGTCCCAATAGACAATGACCGCATGCCTTCATTGCCGCCATGGAAAGGCACATCTCCGCCTGTATGCTAATGTGGATGGCGGTGTCTTGCAGACACCGCCACCATATTAGACCCCTTTTCCGCCCGGTCTCCTGTGAGAAACACATATTCAGATTTTTCCATTTGGCATCCTCGCAATCACAATTGGACTTACCCATTCCAAAGCCTCAATAGGTTCAATCACCTTTTCCTTGCATACTCTTTGCAACTCGTCATTTAATAACCCTCTTTACGCCAGCGGAACACTTCTTACTTTATATACTTTGGGCACCACTCCCTCCTTTAACACTATTTGGTATACAAACTTAGTTAAGCTTCTTAACACTTTTTTAAACAATTTGGGAAGCATGTTGACCTAATCATTTGATGTTTGTGACTCTGTGAACAAAACATATTTTAAATGGTTGGCATCAAGCACATTCCTAACTCTCTTTGCTCTCTCCATCACAACAGGGATCTTCCATTCTCCACTACATATACCTTTCACTATGCTTTTCTGTTTTGAAATTCTAATTTTGTTTTGAAATATCCTAAAACAGGTCATTTTTCCCACTGTAACCTTCAGGTTCAACATCAGTGGGGCATAATTATCTTGTTCCCATGCCATCCCAAGTGAATGGAGAACAATAATCTGCCCACATCTGCACCTCTTCCCCATTCATACTAATCTTGCACTTAGGAGGATGTTAAGTACACATGTTCACTTCATTCTCCACCTCACTTACTACAAGTACTTCAACACAGTTGTCATGTACTATTTACAGCAGGGCAATTGCTTGATTCTGATGTGTGCCTTATACTCCCACACCTGAAACATGACTTTACTTTGGTAGCCACTTGAAATCTCATCTTCCCATAATTCTCAACCTTGGGTTTGTGTAAAACTTTCTTTACCGCACATGCCTCACTTGCATTTTCTGTATCATTACCACCTTTACTGCCCTCACCTGCCAATTCTTTTACATACACGGAGGTGTTTTCAATGCGTTTGGCTATCTCTAAAGTTTATTCTAATGTCAGGTCCTTGAGACAAGTGTGTTACCTTTGAATATAGGAAGGATAAAAGTCTTGCTGAATGCCACTATTTTCTAAGCAGCTGTAAAAGAAATGCTAATAAAGATTTTATTTTTTAACTCTTTTATCAACAAGACTGGTTTTACTTCCCACCATTTACACCTATAAAAACAACACACACCTAAAATTAATTAAACAATTAACACAATTAATTAATAATTAATTAATGAAAAATAATGAACAACTAATTATCAAACAATTATTAATACATTCATTTACACATTTATAACTCTATAACACCACAATTATACAATTAAGAATACATATAAATTATTAAATACATTTCATATAATTAAATTACTTCCTACCCTATTCCCCTATAAACCCACAACCCGCTACTGAACTAAAAACGCAAAATTCAATCTAAAAATAATTATTAAATACTATAAATATTAACTAAAATCTATATAATTAAATTACTTCCCACCTCTTCCCCTATAAACCCACAATCCGCTACGGAACTAAAAACGCAAAATTAAAGCTATAAAAAAATATTAACTATTAAAATTTTAACACATATGGTAAAAAAACTAACAATTCTCATACAAAATACTAAGATACATAACATTAATAATGAATCGATATTTATAACAACTATATTTTTGTTAACGATATTTAACACTTCGATATTTTTGTAATCGATATTAATTACCTAACAATCGATATTCTTTACCATGATATTTTTTACATCGATATTTCTTACCCACGATATTTTTGCCTCGATATTTCTGTAGGCCTATATTTATACATCAATATTCTTGCTCTGTACCAGCAAAACACCTTAGACAAGCACACAGTTGGCAGGCAATGATTGAATGCCCCATGGGCCATCATGTGTAGGTGATCAAGAACTGACCCAGATGAAAAGGACCAAGACCCCAAAACCCATATTTGGATAGTGAACACAAGACTGCTAACTTATCCCTTATGCACCATCTTCCTGTTTTCCAGTTTCCACACTTTTTGACTATGCATGACTACTTAACATTTTCCTATTCCTGACACCAAAATGGCCAAGAGTAATTTCAGCCTGAGGAGAAGCTTTTAGTCACCATTCAATTCACTGGGTTTCAACAGACAGACTCAATCTATCATCACACACTTTTCTGAAGGCTGTCATGTTTTTGGGCAGGGGAGCATGGCTAGATGTTTATCTTCCAGCCAAATCTGCTCATATAATAGGGAACAGTTTTGAAGGTGATTTTCTTCAAAAGAAAATGTGGAAGACCTTTTTTTTAATAGAAAGACGGATGTTTCCGGAGAAGCTATGAGGTGTCAATTTACAGAAGATTCCTTATTATCCACATCTCAAATTACAGTCACCCTGTTAGCATTAACAATTTGTGTGTACCAGTACAGACACATCCATTTCAAAGGAACTCTTCGCCGTCAACAGAGAGTTCACCTGCCTGTCAGCCACCGAAAACTGGATCCCCCTCCTCAAAGGAACTCTGCGATGCCCTCGCCAACCACTTTCACAACAAGATAGCAACCATCTATAGAAACTTTGACCCCCAACACTCCGGCCTCTTCAGCATCCCTTAGACCAACACCGCTGACCATCTGCTCACTGCATGGGAACAGCTCAGCACACCAAACACAATCACTCTTATGAACTCCATCAACTCTGGAGCACCACCCGACCCATGCCCCCAGCAACTTTTTAACCTCAGTAGAGACAAGATCATCCACCAGCTCACCATCATCCTCAATGCCTTCATAACCCCAGCCACCTTTCCCGATGCCTGGAAACATGCAGAAGTGAGACCTCTCCTCGAGAAACCTTTGGCAGACCCTAGCGAACTCCAGAACTACTGTCCCATCTCTCTGCTCTCGTACCCCGACGAAATCCTGAAGAAGCCCATCTACCCCCAACTCACCGAACTCCGGAAAGAAACAACCTATTGTACCCTTCCCAATGAGATTTCAGAGCCAGCCACAGCACTGGGACATCCCTAATCGATTGAATAGATGACATCCGCACACGACTCGACAAAGGAGATAGGAATCACAGGTTGCACCCAGAGTGTCTGCTTCCCTCCCTTCACCTTGCAACCCAAGCATACCATCTGTGGTGTACCCCAAGGCTTATCCCTCAGTCCAACCCTCTTATACATCTACATGACACCACCTGCAGACATCATCAGATTCTATAACATCAACATCATCTCCTACGCCGACAATACCCTACTCGTCCACTCGCACTCAGTGAAACCCACCTTGACGAAGACCAACTTCCACAAAAGTATGGAGAACGTCTCATCTTGGATGAAGGACAACTGTATGAAGCTCAACACGAACAAAACTGAAGTTCTGATCTTCTGCAGACACACCGCCCTCTGTAATGACTCCTGGTGGACAGGGGAGCTTGGACCCACCCCCACACCGTAAAGACCAATCCAGCAACCTCAGTATCATCCTGGACAGCGCTGTTTCCTCAGCCTGCTTCCACATGTTCTGCATGTTCTGCACAGTCTTCAAATGGTTCCCCATCAGCACAATGAAAACTGTAACCAGACCCTCATCTCCAGCTGACTGGACTATGGCAATGCACTCTCTGCAGGCATACCACCAAACCCATGCAAATGGTCCAGATGATCCAGAATCCAGCTGCCAGACTGATCCTAAGCCTGCCCAAGAAGACCCACATCACCCAGCACCTGAAGGACCTCCACTGTCTCCCTGTCCAGAAGAGATGCCACTTTAAGCTTCTGACCCATGCCTACAAAGCCCCCCCATGACCAAGGACCCACCTACATGAACCACCACCTGCATTTCCAGTCACCTACCAGGAATCTCTGCACACCTCGCCTAGATGCCATGAATCTGCCACTGCCGCTCCAGAGGACGCTCCTTCTCTCGTACCACTAAAGCCTGTAATACCCTCCTCCTTCACCTCCACACCGCACCCTCGCTGACCCACTTCAGGAAGGGACTCAAGATTTGGCTCTTTGACGGATACCTGCAGTTCAGTGCTTGGGTACCCCCACAAGTGATAAAACGTGCTATACAAGCATGACTTCATTGATTGATATGCCTGCATCCTTTTCTACAAACTAATTCTTTAGCAGGTTGCATGTAATGGTATTAACATTTGGGTCCTAGTTTTGGTGAATTAATTTCTCCTATAGGTTAATTGATGTAGAAGCAATTTATGAAACAGGAGAACTTTTATTGTTGTAAAAAGGTGCAATAATGTGAGATTTGGTGAGCCACTTCTAGATTTTACCTACCCCCTCTTCACTGTCAGCAAAATATATGAGTGCTGAATGCCATCCCATGAATTTCTTTTAAGAATCACAGTGTCCTTTTGTTCTATAAGCCTCTACAGAGGCAACATGCTTAATGACCACTAGGTGTAAATGGGCCCTAAAATATACCCTCTTCTCAATCCCTTAAACAGTTACCAATGCTATTGGCTTCAGAGTTAATGCATCAGTGATTTGTGGGTGTATGTATGTCTCCCTTTCGCATTTCCTCTCAGGCTGTTGGTGTTTCGCAAAGCGTTTGAAGCATGTGATGCCTGGGCCAAGTTATGGAGCTTACACTTGCCAACCCTCACCCAACTTCATAATGTTCAATGTGTAGCACAAAGTCTAAGAATAGGACTGCACCCTTGTCCTTATTAGAAGAACAAAATCATTTTAGAAAATGTTTATTTTTTCCTTAATAAAAGCAGTCATGTTCTTATTTTAACCTCATAGTTTGAGAGGTTGCTAGGTGCATATCATAAATCACGCAGCGCTAGGAAGCCTTAAGGTAGCTCTGTGCTTTATAAAATGGTATAACATAACATTTTAACGACTATTAAATAATTGTTGTAAACAATATCAGCCCATATTAAAGGAAAAGACTGAAGTACATTTATGGAGGCAATTAATTGAAAAAAGTTATATAAAGCAGAAATACACCAATGAACAGTTTCCAAATTTGAAGTACATATTAATACCCCAGCGAAGAGATATGTAACTGAGTGGGAATATGTGCACAAACGAAGAATGTGACTTTGAATAATAAAACATAATAAGCCTGCAGTAGAAAAAATATTGTGGTAATATGACCTTAAAAGGGAAAACTTGAGAAGTAATAGCAGTAGTTGGCATAACACCGAGCACTGACCAGATCTAAACATGTTCTCTCTAAAATTGAACATTCAGCTACAGAGATAGGGGCATCATTCATGCCCCCGTATTAGAGTGATTCATTGAAGCTACATTTCTTTTCAGGTTCAATCAATTGAGACTCAAATACTTCTTTTCCACTGTGGAAAATCAAAGAGCATGATAGAATACAAACAAATTAAATTGAAATCTACCTTTAAGTCCTCCAACAAGTGTTAAAAAGCTTTTTATTTTGGCAAATGATATTGAACGAATTCAGTATTGTACTATATGGCAAAGCAAAACAATAAAAAAGAGATGTAAGCAATCAAAATGTGAGCTAAAATTAAAAAAACATTTTTTTAGCAAAGTGTCAGATTCGGGCGCAGCTATTATTATCACAGACAATGCATTTTATACCAAATAAATAAATCAATATCAATGGGCACCTACATTAAACTATACAGGGTTCCTACTTAAGTATTTAGAGATGTATTGAGGAAGAATTTGGAATATGCAGAATAAATGAATAGGTTTGTTGACAAATACTAAAAATAAATCCTAGCAAAATGTCCAGTGATAACAACGTCATATCCTTCTCAGAAGATTTCATAAGAACCTAATGCGGTCATCAATCTCAGCAATAAACTCAATCTTTTGCGCAATGGGAAATGTATTGATCCGTTTTTCCAGGAACTGGTAAAAAACTCAGTCATCCATCTAAAATAGAAGTGATTGCCTACAAAAATGTAACAATAGTAAATTATCTCAAGAATCAGTGCCAACTTTATTTCGTATTAATGTTAACTCACTCTGCACTGCAATTTGGAACACTGCACGTATGGAAGAAACTGCAGGTGTGATTTTTCACCGGACTGAGTGTTATAAATCATATTTTTGTAATACGACCATGCAATAAAGTTTACATTATAATATTTTGTGTAGGGCAATAAATATTGTTTACATTAATTGTGGTCGTCTCTGGGGTCATACTCTGCACCATCATATGCAAATTCATTTATGGTCAACTTTGAGAAGGACTATATTTGCAATGATTCTGAATCTTATAAAGATCTAGAAAAATGCTAGCAGTTTACAGATATATTTTTGGTCTGATTAGGAAGCACAAGCATTTTCAGATTAATTTTAAATATTGGATACCAGACATTAAAGATTTCAGTTATCTACAAGGTAAGCCAGTACAATAAATATGTTTTGAATGTATGTGTGAGATTCATGGATGAAATTTGGCAAACTGGAATATTCACAAGCAGTGCATCAAAAGTTTTACTGCAGACATAAAGTTTTGCTGACAGTTTGAAAGAACACCTTGCATACTCTTGTTTGTTACATAAAAAAAATAATTCATCGAATGAAGATGAATTTGAAATATGAAAGGATAAAATTATTGATAAGTTCAATGATATGTCATACAATATGTCACAGAACCTTAAGAGGCTTGAAGTATAATGATTTTGAACAAACAGCCTCAGATAGAAGTACTGATAAATTTAGGTTCAATAGACAAAATTGAAAATCTTTTAACACTAATCAATATGGATAATGAACTATATTGCATTTCAATAAGATAGCTAAATTCTCTTGTGCTAATAGCACTTTTTAAATTGATTCATTGTTAAAATCCTTTCAGAAAAAACAAACCATCTCAAAAACAAAGATGAGTATCAAAGGAAATGAAATAATACATCCTCAGACTGGAGAAAAGGGTCCTTTAAAACATTTTGCAAAGTGTGACAAATCCTATTGTGCATATTGATTGAAACACCCATGTGAGTTTTTCCGTTCGAATGAAAGAAAGGAAAATTAAAACGAGAATTACCTGGCACAAGAGTGATGTAAGAATGCACAATCAGAAATCTCCAGGAGGAAATCATTTTGCAATTGCGAGACACAACATCAATCAGTTACGCTTTCAAATCATTAAAATTGTACAGCATCGGTAAGGGGGCGAGGTAGGAGCAGTTTACTGTGGGGGCAGAAAAACTACTGGATATACTAACCTTTGAGCCGATAGTTATAACAGTGAAGACTCAAAAGTTATGGTAAACATACTCCAAAGGAAAACAGTATGTTCTGGACAGGCAGGGCAGAATATATTTCATTTTGGGTAGAAGAACTGTAAACTGTGCCGGTTCAAATTGCGGATTATTGTGCCAGGATTTTACATGAATGTCAACAGGTTAGCGAATGACAATAAATACAGGATTTATTGTGAAATAGTTTTCAAGGTGTCCTATGTCCTCCTTTGTTTTTTACTACACATCATGTTGCACTGAATAAACTTTGTTGAAACAATGTGTTTTTTTACACCTGATAAACCATGACCTGAAATGTAGAGAGGCTTGTAAAAGAAAGTCAGAATGACGTGAAAATTGATCCACTTTAAAATTAAAAGAAGAATCAAAGTGTGGAAAATAATACATTTGATGGTTCCATTTCAGTAATGATCAAGAGCAAATGTATTACTTTTTAATTTGTTAGGTATGTGAATGAGTATATATTTGATAGTTTTAGTTACTCTGTGGGCATTGATTAGTTCATTTTACTACTAACAGGGATTTATTTTGTCATTAATAGGTCTAAAAAATACTGACAACTGTTGGGCCCTTGCCTTTGCAGTTTCTTAAGTGTAGCTCAGCCTGCCTTTCTCACGCTTCCATTTGATTACTTGAAGTGGTCAAAAAGGGTAAGAGAGAGGTCTCCTCTTTTGTTATTAGTACTTGTAAAGGACCTCAATGAGTGAAGTTGCCTACTATAAAGCTCGTCTCAGGCAGTACTTAAGAACCGTTTTCACACTCTGCCATTTACAGCATGACTTATGAAAAAACCATGCTTAGGATGAGCCAAGGCGTCAGTAGATATGTGGTTTCTTTACTTCAACAGATGGTCGCTTGCACTGGATGGGTGGTTTTCAGATTTTGATAGAAGTTACAGTTCATGAATTCTGATGGAGCTTTAGCGATTGCTCAGTTGTCAAAATTTATCAGATTAAAACAAGGCACTGTGATAGAAGCCGAAAATGCATTCCTCTAAGATTGGAATCAACATTTATCTACAGGTTTCTTTTCCTTCTGGATTATTCCCAGGCTGAGGTCATAGGCTAATATATACGTATTTCCCCACTTGGGAATGATTCCCAGAATTCTGTTTCAGGTGGCCAGACTCAAAGTAGCATAGGTATTTTGTTATGGGCCCCGGGTTAGGCCCAAGAAATGGAGCTACACATTTTTCGTACAATGTCCAGATTTGTACAATAATATTTCTGCTGTGACCTTTTGCACATATGTGCGTGTGCGACAATGTTGGATTAGTATATCTAAAACGACTTTGTTCTTCCATCTAGCTTTGCATAACATTATCACGATGCTTCGAACACCATGTACAATGCCTCTTGACGCACCATGTACAAATGTTGTTCTATCTTCATCCACGGGGTAACAGGGCTAGCTACACATCAATAATATCGCTAATCTACGCGCACATTACAGGGATGCTTTCTATTATAAATAATGAGCATCCCAACAGAGGAGGCACTTCAGCTGACACGGGGGTCCCTGAATGCTGAGACTTCACCACACAGCAGTCTGACATCTTGTTAGAGGTGTCCAGTTCATGACCAAGACGGGTTCCTACATTCTCTCCTGCCAGGTAATGGGGTTGGATTGTCCCCTGGAGGGATTCTTGGCTTCAGACCTACACACACTCTAGGTAAACGCCAAGTAGGATTCGCATAGTAGGAGTGCAGCTGCTTACTGCCTTGGTTATATGCCTCCATATATACACTGTTTTAGCACCATGGTAGAACTGTATCTACAACTTACTCTTTTGGTACTTGTAATCACTTTCATCTTCTTCTGTCTACTGATCATTGCAGCACATGTATTCTGTACAAGAATAACGTTAGTTCAATAAATATATTGAAAATGTTCCAGTGTGTATTGTTTGTATATTTCTCTCAACACAAGTAAGCACGGGTGACTGAGCGAAAGATTCTGATCTGATCCCTCAATCCCTGAGGGGTCAGCGTTGTCATGTTCAGTAGTTGCCAGAAACTATTCGGTCCCTGGTACGTTTGGGGGGGGCAATGGTGGCACTGTGAGCTAGCTGGTCTCTAGGCCAACATATCCTGTGAGGGTGCCCGGAATCAATCTAGGCACCTCACCCAAAGGTGTTCATGTTGTCCAACAAATGCGTAGATCCTACAGATTAGTAGGAACTACACAACCAAGCAACAGGGAATTAATCTGGGTCCCCTTTGACCTCCTTTTATTAGTATTTCAGATTGTATCTTTCATTTTGTTTCTGGAATGCCTTTCATACAGAACCCTTAAAGTTTTACAATGCAACCACCTCAACTGGACTTTGTTTACTTGAAGGTTTCTATATTGAATACCATTTGTTCATTTGCATTTTATGCAGTGTTAATGAGATATCCAGACCCCTGAATGCAAGGTGTTCTTGAAAATGGACTGCATGAGTAGTCCTGCACTTCTGCAAAATTTGAGTTGATGGTAAAGTTTATTTGTGAAGATGTATTTAGTTAAACTGGCAGTTCTGATAGCATTGCTGGTAGAACAGATGTCCTTTGATCTGTTGGCCTCCAGGATGATCCATGTTGGCTTCCCAAACGAAAGGGTCATTTTCAGATGAAGTTTGGCCTCAAGTACCCCTTAACCTACCCGACTGCTACTCTGCATTAGTAATTGGAGAGGAAGTTGGGTGTTGAAGCTCTAGGTGTAGATCCCTTCCCTAATGTTGCTACCCCTTGTAGTCAGTTTTACAGTGACCCTTTACTTGATGCATTAAGAGAGCTAATAAAGACACAGCTAATTTGACACTCGCTCCATCAGAGGTACTGTTAGTAGCAACGCAAGTGCTGTAGGAATGACAGTAGGCAGACTCTTAAGGTGGCAACTAAGGTTCTTCGCCACTCTTAGATGCTTTGCTCAACTAGGTTGCCCTATGACATTCACAGTAAAGTTAGGAGAGGGTATCTAAGCTTCAAACATTTATATTATTTACATAGTCATGTGGTGAGTACTAACCAGCGGTGGTCTGAGAGGTACTATTCGGAAATCTGTACTTTTATTCACACACAAAACAAAGGAAGTACATAAAATATTGCACGTTGAAGATCATCTGTTTTTATGGATTGATGGGAAATGTAGTTTTATAATATTCCTACTATTATACTGCTGTTTGTTGGTTGCACGTAGAGTTGATGTATATTATATAGTGTCTGTTTGGTTAATGGTGGGACTTTCCATCAAGTGTTTGCTTGTAAAACTTTCTTTTGATTCCCTTTAAAAAAACATATTGAATGACTTGTGTTTAGAGATCATGTAGTTAGCTGTGAATATAAAGCCGAGGGGGTGCCTCCATAAGGCGAAATAGACGATAAGCATTGATACTCCCATTAGCGGCGCCAAATAGGACGGACGACAGCCTTTAAATAAGTTGATAGGGAGTATTCCATCAACAAGATAATATTCTGCAAGGCGTAAGGAACCTTTTACTCTATTTCAAACAAATGGGTTTCAACCAGAACCGTGTTCATGCTCCAGTGTTCACATTAAGCGATCTCGCGTTTGTCTGTATTTTAAAACAGAGATTGTTGGGGGGGCGTGGCTTGCGCCCGTTGAAGATGGCGGACACTCCCTGACCTCCCTGGTCACGGGGGAGAACGACGATCCTAACGCGGTGCTGACCGCTTATTCGAACTTCTATTAGCGCGTCCCGCTTGTCGGAAGCGAAGCTGCCTGCAACGATATACTTTACAATAACGGGACCACCATGTAAGAGCCGTTATTTTTATTTGTTCACTCGAGCGCTTCTGTAGCGTTTAACGGCCGCCATTTCAGCTCGCGCGCTGACAGGAATTTTATCACGCACTGCCCTCACGGAGCTCTCCTTGAATTGCGACCCTCTAAATTACCTGGAGCTGCCGTCTGCTGTTGTAATGGGCTGCCTCTTCCTTGCCTCACATAATAAGTACCTATTTTCTTCACGAAGCTAACTTTGTTTAAACAAGCCCTCAGAAAATGACTTTTGTGACCGTTTTTTCTCTGCTTATTAACTCTTTGCTGCCATCTAGTGTCCATTTGCCTCAAACATCCCAAGAACAATAATTTCATTACCAGGAATGGAATGGTTTCTGTGGAGTTTTTTTTTTTTTTACTTTATTCTCTCTGAGGGGGAAAATGTCCTTTATATCCAATTGCTCCTAGTTCTTTAAATATAACTATTTTTTGGTGCATCCAACCTTTAATCTTCTTCAAATTTATTTTGTGGATTATTGCAAATGGAGGGAAAATGAATTATTAAGACTTCAGATAACTTCAACAAGGAGTGTGAATAAATTTAAAGAGCTTTTTCTTGCTGTATGGTGCACTTTCTTGTCTTTCATTGCACCCAAGTCATGTTATAGTGAACGGAGTCAGATATTGCATAAGAGGACATATGCGTCTAATACCTGGTCTTTGCATCATTCCGAGTTTTGAAGAGTCACGGTCAATAACCAATGAGAGAGGTTACATCAGAGCAGGCTCCCTGAATCGTCACGGCATCTCACGTTTATAGTCCTTCTGATCTGTGTCTGACTCTAAGCTCCTTTCACGGACATATCGTGCATCCTCAGAATCTCTGTTTGCCTTCCCTCGGGGCGGTAATCGTCGATTTTTGCACGATTCTTCATGGGAAAACTCAGGAATTTAAAGTTGTCCACTCCCTCTCCACTTCCTGGGGACTCAGATTCGGATTCTTCTCCTCGAGATATGGCGGACGCCATCACACCAAAACCAGATCCAATACGAGGAGCCATTCCTAAATCGCGCAATAAAGAGAAGTTGTCCTCTTCCCTCGCTTCTTCTAAACGATTGAAGAAGGATCCACCATCCCCAGAGAGTATCTCTTCATCCGCTCCCATGGATCTAATTCTGGAGGAGCTCCGTGCGTTCAAACCTTTCATGGAGGCTACCACCAAGAACATGCAGGCCATGCAGGAGAAATGGTCATCTTTGGAGTCACGTGTTCAGTCCTTGGAATCCCACACAGACTCCTTACAATCTTCTTGTTCCCACATTCCATCAATGGAAAAGGAGATTCTTCTACTTAAGCGCCAGACGGAGGATTTGGAAAACAGAAATCGCAGAAATAATCTACGCCTTTATGGCCTTCCAGAACTTACAGAAGGGTCAAACCCCACCACCTTCTTCCAATCCTTTCTGGCCAAGATCTTGGACGCCCCAACTTTAACCTCCATCAATATTCAAAGAGCTCATCGCCTTGGCCCGAGGACCACTAGTAAACCCAGAGGTGTTATCATGCTGTTTCTACAATTCACTGATCTCTTACAGGTCCTTTCAGCTGCCAAGCTCAAGAAACAAATTATATGGGAGGGTCATCGCCTCTATCTATCACAAGATGTCTCCAAGGCTACTGCAGATCGTAGGAAGAAATTTTTGGACATGCGGCCTCAGCTGCGGGCCCTAAATGCCAGATATGGTCTACTACATCCTTGTCTCTTCAAGGTCACCTATAAGGACAGAACAATCACGTATGAAGACCCTGTGGCCTTACAGGCGTTTCTCCAACAACATGGCCCTGACGTTATGGATGTATCCAGACCTGGTTGACATACTCTGCTTCTCCTTGTTTGAATTCGATGGTTTATGATTCTGTTGTCTCTTTGTTAACGTTCTTGTTTAGTTAAACCATGATTGTCTCCTTGTCCGACAGTTGTTTTTGCTATCACGTGCCCCCTTTTGTGGTGTTATGAAGTGTAATTTAGCTCATCTGTAGTTAATACTTCTTATTTTTCTGTGACACGTCTTTTCCTCTCATCGCATATCCTTTTTGTTTCTACAGACATTGCCTTCCCTCTTCCTGATGTGTTATGTTATTCTTTTCGCAGTGCGCTATTGGATCCATGGTATTTGAGGTTTGTCTGTGTATTCTGGTTGTTGTCGTCGCTGTCTCCCGGCGCCATCGCCCCATCCTCGTTTTTTGAATTTTTCGTTCCGTAAGTATGTTCCTCAGTCGTTCGTCTCGAACGTGTACTGTCTTTTTGTTGATTTTTGTCTCTGTCTCTCTTTCTATAATTGACTTCTTACCTTTTTCTCTTTCCTCTCTCTTTTTGCTTCCCCTTTCCTCTCTTTCCCCCCCCTTGTCTCTTCCTCTTTTTGTACTCAGTATTATTCTCATAATGGTTCTCTCTTTTCCTTTCTTCCCTTTTTCCCCTTTTCGCTCCTTCTCCCTTTGCTCCTTCCCCTTTATCACTTTGTTGAAACTTTCTCAATTTTTTCAAATTATTTTTTCTGCAATAACAAGCATGTTGCTGTCAGTTGTATCTCTTTGCTGTTCCATTCCGTGTTACATCATGGAATGTTAAGGGTTTAAACAATCCCATTAAAAGACAAAGGGTTTTATCGCATTTAGCGAGACTTAAATCTGATGTTGCCCTCCTTCAGGAGTCACACCTCTCTGATTCGGAGGCTTTGAAGCTTAAACGTTGTTGGGTGGGTCATGTGTTATGCTCCCCCACAGTTTCCAAGAAAAATGGTGTTGTGATTTTATTACATAAAAAGTTAAATGTTTCTTCAATTTCTCATGAATGTGATATTGATGGTAGGTGGGTTATTGTTACATTACTTATTGATAATATTCCTATCACTCTCTTTAATGTGTATGCCCCAACTGGAATTGATAAATATTTTTGGCCCTCTATTTCAACAAAGCTGTCCTCCCTCTCTGGAGATTATATTCTTCTTGGGGGGGACTGTAATCAAATTATCGATCCCTTCCTTGACCGTCATTCCAACGTTAAATTTGTCCCCTCTAGGATGCACTCTCAATTTGTTAACACCCTTCAAAATAATGCCCTGGTGGACATTTGGAGATTATGTAATCCTGATCTCAGAGAATATAGTTTTTACTCCCCTCCACATCAGTCGCAGTCCCGTATTGACCATATTTTCCTTAGCAAATCCTTATCCCAACACGCTATTCGTTCAGATATTGGTTCTATTCTAATCTCGGACCATGCCCCAATTCATGTGGACCTAGACCTACTTCCTTTTTCCCCCCACTCCGGCAGGTGGCGTTTCAATAATGCTTTGCTTACAGATTCGACTTTTTGTTCTAAATTTACTGCCTTCGCCACGGAATTTTTTCTTCTCAACCATACCCCTGACTCCTCTTTTGTTTCTGTTTGGGATTCTTTTAAAGCAGCCTCTAGGGGTTTTATTATTAATTTTGTGGCTAGTCGCAAGAAACTTCGAGAGGCCACGTCTACAAGCATTTTAGCCAATATTAAGACTTTGGAGCTTGATTATCATGCTTCTGATTCTGAGGCTTCTCTTAAAAAACTTATTGATGCAAAAATCTCCTTCAATAGGTTTACAACTGATGCTGCCTCTAATCTTTTATTAAAATGTAATTCCAGATATTATGGAGGCAAAAACAAAATGGGGAAACTTTTGGCTAATTACTTAAAGATAAGGAAGGAGCGTTCAAAGATTGAGTCCATTAAGACTTCCTCTGGGATTTCGTGCTTCAAGGATAAAGATATTCTTTCTGAGTTTGTTAAATTTTATGACAATCTTTATACCCCCGAACACACTCCGGAAACTACGGATCTCCTTTCATATTTTCACTCAATTCCTCCCCCCTCGACCTCTCATGTGGATTTTACGGATCTGGATCGGGACATTACGCCCCTTGAAATTTCTCATGCAGTTTCTAAATTACGACACGGTAAATCCCCAGGCCCTGATGGATTCACTATTGAATTTTACAGTCATTTCGCCTCCCTACTCCTCCCTAAATTATTACTCTTATTCCAATCCTTCCTTGCGGCGGGATCTTCCAGTGGCTCCTTTCAACAGGCTTTAATCTGTCTAATTCCCAAGGAAGATAAGGACCACTCGTTATGTAAAAACTACAGACCAATTTCTCTGGTTAATACAGATTACAAAATTTTGGCAAAATTATTGGCACTACGCATGGATCCCCTCTTACCCGACCTTATTGGTCCTGAACAATCGGGTTTTGTCAAGGGCCGTCTCGCATCTGACAACTCCCGTGTTTTTCTTAATATTCTTAGCAAGACTACCTCTTTGTCACTTCCCTTCGCGGCTATTTCTTTAGACGCGGAGAAGGCTTTTGACAGGATTGGTTGGGATTTTATGTTTCAGGCCTTACGCTGGATCGGCTTTCCCCCCAAATTCATATCTATCATTTCCTTACTCTATTCTAATCCCCAGGCCTCTATTTTTGTCAACAGAATGTCCTCGGATTACTTCTCATTACACAGGGGAGTACGACAAGGCTGTCCTCTATCCCCATTACTTTTTGTTCTAGCCCTGGAACCCTTTCTTACTAGAATTCGTATGGATAACAGTATTTCTGGGTTTAATTTTGGTTCACGTCAGGTCAAAATGTCGGTCTATGCTGATGATATTCTTCTTTACTGCCTTGATCCTATTTCCTCTATTCCCTCTTTCCTTCAACAAGTGTCCTCCTTCTCTGCGGTTTCTGGCTACCGTCTTAATGCTGATAAATGCGAGATTCTTCCCCTAAACCCTCTCTGTCAAAAACATCTCTTTTCCCAAACAGGTTTCTCTTGGCAGCCATCTAAGATCAAATATCTGGGTGTTTGGTTCGCCCCTCTCCTGTCTGACACACTCAAATTTAACTTCGATTATATCTTCAAGAAAATGGACACGGCTATTCAACGTTGGAACCCGCTCTTTCTGTCCTGGTGGGGTCGGCTTAATTCCATAAAAATGATGTTATCACCTCTTCTTCTATATACCATTTCCATGCTTCCAGTACATATTCCAGTTTCTTTCTTTAGACGGTTTGATTCCCTGTTGTTGAAATTCCTATGGAATGGTAAACGCTCCCGGATTGCTTTAGCTTCTCTACGCAAAGATAAGTCCCAATCTGGCGTACGTTTTCCGGATTTCAGAGAATACCATCGAGCTTTCTCTTTGAAGCAATCGATCCGATGGTTCTCTTCTGACCTTCCGTATTATCCACCCGTCTGGTTAAGTATGGAATCCTCTTTTCTTTCCCCTTTTACTTTTCGTGAGTATTTATCTTTCACATCTCCCTTGGTTCGCTTTCGCTCTCCTACTATCTCACATTCTCGCACTCTTCTTCTTCCTTATTTATCATCATCTTACCCGTCTCTTCTCTCCCTTCATGAGCAGCCTATCTGGTATAACTCTCTCTTCAAAATACGTAATCGTACTATTTTTTGGAAGTCATGGTACTCTAAAGGATTGTGTTGGATCTCCCAACTAATTTCCCGAGACACTCCTCTCTCTTTTCAAGATCTTAAATCCTCTTTTTCACTGCCCTCCTCTGCTCGATCACAATACATTGCCCTACTTCCAGTCTTGACTTCATATCTTCATTCCTTGGCCCCATCTAACACTGTTCCTTTGGATCGCAAAGCTACCTCCTCATTATTGGAGACATCTCCATCGGCCTCTGCTATCTATAATTCTTTTCGATTCTCCACTAATAGATTAAAATCTAAAATTGAGACTGCATGGGAATTGGATCTTACCCAGGACTGGCCTTTGTCTTTCTGGGACAAAATATGGACTAAACTTCATAAAACCTCTAGAGCTGCTAATACTACCCAAACTTTATACTTTATTTATACTAGATCTTTATGTACCCCACACATTTTATCTCGCTTTTCACCTGACACATCTCCTACTTGTTGGTCCTGTCCCTGTCCTGTTGCAGATCTCAAACATATGTTGTTTGATTGCCCCCCTATCTCCAAATTTTGGCACCTGGTCTGGGCGCAAATACAAACGATATTTCATTTTCAAATTCCCTTCTCCCCTCTGCAAGTTTTTCTAGGTTCCCTATCACCAAGTCTCCCGCGATCGCCTCCCCACTATCTATTACTTGACCTCTTAATTGCTGTGGCTTTTCATACCATTACCTCTAATTGGAAACAGGCTGCAAACGTCTCCTATCACTCTTGGTGGAATGCAGTTTGCTTCCACCATCGTTTAGATACCAATTTCGTATCTCCCATTTCCCTAGCAGTTAAGCGTGACCTGCTTTGGTCACCTGTGGTATCCTATCTCTCCTCCTTTGCCCCAACACATGCTTCTCCAGACCTTGACACTGTTGAAGTACGTAAGCCGCCATGAGTTGATTTTTTACTGCTATAGTGTTACCCTTTGTTATGACATTGTTTCTATTGTATCATATGATATTTTCTTATATATAGGTTTGTTTGTATTTTTCATGCTTGTCATATTTACTTTTATTGAGAGTCCCCATTGTATTGCTTATTATATGTAATATTTACCATGATTGATTGTACCCCCCTCCCCCCTTTTCTTTTTACTTTAATAAACTCAAACTTAAAAAAAAAAAAACAGAGATTGTTTTCATGGCTCCGAACTAGAGCTGTCTGCAAGGCGTATACTATCATAGCATTCACTCACATGAACAGAATTTCCAGTAGCAGGTCTCTTTCTTTATAGAGGATGTGTAAATCCCAGAGGCAGCACTAGCACACATGAGTAGGCAGTTGGCATGCTAACTACTGCTCTCAATTTTTATTGATGACTAGAATAAATCTGTTCAGGGTGCAGGCAGTTCTTTGGCAGGGAATGTTTGGAGCCTTCCGGGTGTAAGCTGTTTGCCACTGTAGTGATTTCTGCTTCTGCCGCTTGCTGTTTCAATGAAATCAGACATTTTCTTTTTTTTTGGAAACGTGATTTTCTATTCTCATTTGAATTATAATAATTTATAAGTGGTTGAGATAGTTTGGGCAAGAATTAGACCAATGAAAGGCATTTTGGTTGGAATTTGAAAATGTGTGTTTTGACATCAATCCTTTTGGCCTGGTAGTTTAATTTGTTCGTTTTTTCCTAAGTTATTGCCGCGTTTTCACTGACTTACAGTTGCTTCTTTGCTTTGTGCAGGAAGTTAAGCACTTAACTTACACATTCAGACCACGTTTTAAACTTGTGCGTGCGGCTCAATGCACACCGAGTTTATGAAAATGAATTTGAAAGGGGGTGTGAGCGTTCACCAGATCGTTGACCCATAGCCAAATAACTATTAAGTGAAGCCAAATATAGATAGATAATGTAATTTCATACAAAATTAAAACAGTTTCACCAAACACGGCATCGAGATGGTAAGAAAGGATGTAATGGGCTTTATCGTTTCAAATGGACATGAATGAACTGAAAGGAGATTTGTGTGCCACAGCAAAATACATTCTTGTACATAGTTCTAAGGGAATAATAATTTGACATATAACTTGTGGGTAAATGGTCATATAATTTTAAGTGTCACTTTGAGACATCTTTAGCTGTCTTTCCAACCTAATGTTTTCCAAAATGTTCATAATGAAAATACAAGGGTCTTTTGGTCTGCTTACTTCATTCTTTGGTCTGTTCAACAGTCTTTCACATTTTTTTCTTCTGTGTGGTGCAATATACTACAGCATGGAAGCAGTGGGTCAGTGTTGGAAAATGTCCCTCTCTTACGGGTCACCCCAAACCTTTTGCCTTCCTCCTCCTCTTTTTCTGACCCAATTTTTGCTGGCTTTAGGACTCTGCACACTTTACTACTGCTGACCAGGGCTAAAGTGCTTGTACTCTATCCCCTTAAACATTGTAACATTGGTTCATACACAATTGGCATATTTAATTTACTTATAGGCCCCTAGTAAAGGGAACTACATGTGCCATGGGCCTGTAAACTAAATGCTACTAGTGGGCTTGCAGCAATGGTTGTGCCACCCACATAAGTAGCCCCTTAACCATTTTTTTAGGCCTGCAGTTGCAGGGCCTGTGTGTGCAGTTTACTGCCACCTTGACTTGCCGAGCCTCAAACTCCCCTTTTATTGCACACAAGTCACCCCTAAGGTAGGCCCCAGGTAGCCCATAGGGCAGGGTACTGTGTAACTAATAAGTAGGATATGTACTTTTATGTTTTTCATGTCTTGGTAGTGACAAACAGCAAAAAAGTTTTTTTACTACTGTGAGGCCTACTCCTCTCATAGGCTAACATCGGGAATTCCTTAAAATACCTTTAAGCTGTAATTCCTGATTAGAAAGGAGTAGCTGAAGCATGTTTCATATCTTTGGAATGGTAATGATAAATCCTTCTTACTGGTGAAGTCGGATTTAACATTACTATTTTAGAAATGCCACTTTTAGGAAGTGGACATTTCTCTGTTTTACTGCTCTGTGTGCCTTTCAGTCTGTCTCCAATAATCATCTGGGTTGGGTGACAGTTACAGGTTGTGCATTCCCTCCAGACAGCCACAAGCACAAGGCTAGGAGTGGGTGAGTAACCACTCTACATACATTTGCATTCTGATGGCCCTTCCTGGGCAGGAAGGGAGGAATGAGCTCACACTTTCACTTTAAATGGTAGCGGCCTGACCCCACACAAAGGACTGATTATCCCATACAGATAGCCTGGCAGACAGGACTGGGTTGTAATGGATACTGTGGCACTTCAAAGAAATTCTTTGAAGTCTCTCCCACTTCAAAGATACATTTGGCTATAAGTACTGGGTCTCTGACCCCCTAAAATCAAACACTTCTGCAATACGCCTGAACTTCTGTCTGACTCAACTGGGCTGCTGGTCTGGAAGGCCTGCTTTTCTGTTTGTTGCCCTGCTGCCTGGTGCTCTCTGCCTCTGCTGAAGGAGAGCTTGACTCTGCCTCTATGTCATCTCCAAGGGCTTGTTGGCTTGCCTCCTGTTGCTTGAGAGTAAGGGAAATCAGAGTCGCTACCCCTGCTCCTGTGCCTGACTCACTAGAAGTGGCCCAGGTACTTGCAAAATGGATTTCAATTCATCTCCTGTCTGTGTGTAGCAGAACCGGTGCATCGACCTGGTTGTGGAACTAAAATTAGTGCATTGTCCCGGAACCAGTGCTTTGCCTCTAGAGATCAGCACATCGGACAGTGTATCGCTGCTGCTGCAGCTTGGTGAGATCGACGCATCCCCTCAACTGCTTGGCAGAATCAGGACGCATCGCCATCACTGCGTGGAGAAGATCGATGCATCTCACTGCTTGCAACCAGGAAAGATACTTTGCTCACCTGGACCTGTGTGGGTCCTGTTGCTGGGAGGCGCTCCATCGTGGTTGGCCCGAACTGTGACTTTGCCCTGGTCTAATGCGACCTAAAGTAACCTTTTTTGCGCTATTTTCTTCTATATGCTGTACTGCATTTAGTTCTTCAAAATTCAATATCTCAACTTCTATACATTGGATTTTTGTCGTTTTGGTCTTGTTTTATTGATAAAGTCACGGTTTATATTGCAAAACCATCGTGGAGTCTTTTTGTGGTATTGTCATTGTGTTAATGTATGAATTATTGCACACATACTTTACACATTGCCTTCTAAGATAAGCCGGACTGCTCTGTGCCACGCTACCAGAGGGTGAGCACTGGATAATTTAGGTTGTGTCGTGACTTACTTTGACTGGGATTGTGATCCCTACTTGGGCAGTGTGCATACCTCTGCCAACTAGAGACCGAATTGCTAATAGTCAGACAACTTCAACCATTGACTGTCTTCATAGTAAGTGATGGCAATCTGATTGTGCACATGAGCACAGCACATATGCACCTCCACAAAAAGAAGAAGCCAGCTTCAGTGCCAGGGTGGGTAGGCCAATCTCCGCTCAAATATCATATTTTTTAAGGTTTGGCAGCAGGCGAAGACCTTTTGATTTTACTAAAATGATATATATAATATATTTACTTATAACGCTTTTAACCATTTTGCTCCTATGCCTTTTCCCACCAAGAATGCTAAACCCTTTTTTTTGCTCTTTGGGGTAGTTTCCGGTTAGAACTCCTTAACCTAATTTCTACATAAGGTATCCATGCCAAAATGTTGTCCCTTTTCCAACATCTTGGGTCAGGGTCAAAGGTATTTAGGGTTTATGGATTCCCCTAGATGAAAGTGCGAAAATAGCCAAAATAAAGCTAAATTTTGATTTTTGGGGATGGGGGGGTGTTGGACTTTGCTCCTTTTGCAGGGTCATCCCTAAACTTTTTTTTGCCTTTCTCCTAGCCTTTTTTCTGACATGGTGTTGGTGGTTTTAGGCCTCTGGGCACTTTAGCACTGCTGTTCAGTGTAAAGTGCATGTGCTCTCTGTGTTAAATATGGTAAGATTGGGCTACACCTGTTTGGCCTATTTAGTTTACCTGTCAGTCCCTTGTAAAGTGGTATCTCATATACCCAGGGCTGGTAAATTAAATGATACTGATGGGCTTGCAGCGCTGATTGTGCCACCCACCAAAGTAGCCTTACAAACCTATCTAAGGCCTCTGCCATCGCAGGGCCTATTCTGGAAGTGTCACTGCCGCTGTGACGTGGCACCTAAAGTGTGTGCCATGTCTGTGACCCCCCTTTTCCTGCATGTCAGTCACCCCTAAGGTAGGCCCCAGCTAGCCCTATGGGCAGGGTGCATTGTAGGTAAAAGATAGGACATGTCCCTTAAATGTGTGACATGTCCTGCTAGTGACAAGCAGCAATTTTGGATTCTCACTACTGTGGGGCTGTTTCAGTGGTAATTCCTGATATAAGAGACGCAGCCTGGTCAAGTTTGGTATGTTTGAAATAGTAATAATAAATGCTACGCAATGGTGTGCGCAGATTTATTATGACTATTTTAAAAATGCCCTTTTGGAAGTTGGCATTTCTGTGTGCTATGTGTCTGCCTACCTGATGTGAATTGCATGTCTGGCTTGTGAGTAACAGGGGCTGGGAGGTGTGTGTGGCTCCAGGAGGGGCAGGGTGAGTCAGCACTAGGCTGAATGGGACATCTGCATTGGCAGTAGTGGGAGGAGTAATCCCCTGACTCTAAATAGGACTGTGCCCAGCCTATACAATGCTGGCTCCACCCCCTGTGGTGTGTCTGATCACCTACGCCCCCACCTGAAAAAGGGAAAGAGGAGCTTGGAAAACAAAGTGCTCCAAATCCCCCCTGAACCAGTTGCATCTGGTTCCCCCAAACTCTACACTGCAGACAAAGGAATGCCGAATATAAATATAGGGGCTGTGACCCCATGAGGTTGTTCTGTGCTGGTGTTGTTCCTGACTTGTTGGGGGTTTGCTGCTGCTGGGATCCAGGAGAAACCGCTATGGGGGCTTACCTCCCTGCTGGAGGGCCCTGTGGCTGGCCTCCCTGGGCCCAGCATTGCCCCCTTAATCTTCCAGGACTTTGTGCTGCATCTTGCACCCTGTGAGCGCTTTATTTTAAAATCCCGAAGAAAAGGAGCAGGAGGGCTCTGCCGCGCTGAGCTGCCCGTGGAGGAAGGAATCCCCGGCGTAGGGATTCCCCCATGTTGCCGATGAGGTGGAAGCCTACCCCGCATTGGGATTTTTAATTGCCTTTATGGTTGGAGAGCGGGTGCCCTACCCGCTCTCATGTGTTTTTAAAATGCGGGTGCCCACCCCACTTATGCTGCTACTCTTGGCAGGTGCCCACCCCGCTTCTGCCTTATTTTATTTGCAGGTGCCCACACCGCAGTCTGGAGAGATCACTGCCGCAGCCCGAGCGACCTGGAAATCAGGCGCGTCTGCCTCACTATGGGCGGGGCCTCGGTGGCCAGTGGAAGTCCCGCACGCTGGAGAAGCCATCTGGAGCCTCACGGACTCCCTTGCCAAGTCCCGTGTCCCCAGAGAGGGATTGGGTGAAGGAGTGTGCAGGGGGAGCATTGCGGGCTCCCCAGGAGAGCATGTAGTGGAGACGGAACTAGAGATATACACATTGCTATGTTAGCGTATATATAAGCGTCTTAGGCATTAAAACGGCATCTTGCCACTTTTGCTGCTTTTGCACACAACACTGTAGATTGATGTTATTATATGAAAACTGCTTGCTTGATTTTTCTTCACATGAGAACGGTCTGTGGTTCACATCCCTAGACGTGCACCACGACCTTGGTCTGAACATTTTGTGCAGAAACAGTCAGGGCCAACAAACAATGTATGCTTTAGAATTCAAGTTGATCGGCCCACACTCTAGGCATTACACGCACACAGCTGCAAATATCTGAAACTCGAGCGCCTTTAATATTGCAGTTTGCATGCATGAGACACTCATTCTGGCGAAGACTTTCCAGACACAGAGCAAAGCTGATCCTGTGATGTGATTCACCTAAGCTGTTATTTACGGTATGGGGTTCCCCATTCAAACCTAGAGACCTTCTGTTATTTTAATAATACTAGCTTACTAGCGAAGGGAGGGTGGTTGTATTCCACTTTCATTTGTAATATGATTTCTCCCTTCATTTTCTATGGTATTTTAACAATGCTGATGGTTTTATTTGTAATCATTTGTCTGCTTATGTTAGCCAAAGTACTGCATCTTAGGACACGTAGTTTATAAAATAAACATTTTAAACTTTACGGTGTATCTGAATACTCTTGTTGCAGACTGATATGAAAATAATAACGAACAAGTATTTCTGTTTCCCACCATTCCTCAGAGTACTCTAAGTCGCATGTTCTGGGTTGTCTAATCATTGGTATCTTCGAGATGATACGAAGAGCGAATGAGACACTGATGCTAGTCGGATAGGGGTTCTGGGTACTGAGGTGAGTTTTTGGTACACCGCAATTCGCTGAGGTCCTGGTTTCCTGTGCATAGTTCTGTGCATGAGCAGAATCCCTGCAACATGGCGCACCTAACGTTTGGTCTTACGATTTGAGACACATTAGTAGTGCTTATATTAGTCCACAACACCCTCACTCTTGTTTCCGGATAGCGGGAGTGACGGTTTTGACCTACCTAATAGTTACTCTATAGGTTCAATCAAGCTTGTCAATTAAAAAGGTTTTTTCTCTTTTGAACCCTTGTGCTACTATTATAATAGATTGTTTTTCTTTGCTGTGTCCTTATGACTGCGGTTCCTATTGCGGCACATAGTCGAGCACCGCTCCGGCATCATTTGACGGAGTTCGGGGTACCCAACGATGGGATGGCTGTTATCTTTGTGGTGAGTGCCGATGCATTATATTCCTATGAGTTGTTTTAGTCTTGGGTTACAATGCCGGTGGTGAATGCGGACGATAGTACGTTTCACTCTTATACTCCCACACAGGTCCCAGCAAATTATACGCCATATAGGATGCAGGAGATTCCTATTGGCAGCATCGTATTTGGTTTAATGGCACCCTCCTCCACATGGTTACACCGGTTCGTTTGGGCCCTTTGTCCATTCCAGGGGCCACTTGGCTGGTACTGGCCTGATTTACACCTCATCCTCGTTATTTAAATGCTACGGTGGATGAGTTACGTGTATTCCATACAGCCCTGATTACAGTACATCGGGCTTTAGTGCAATACGTTTCGCGCAATGTACAGGTAGGGGCACCTGTTGTTGCGGGGCAACCAGCTGGCCCGGCCGGTATTGTTATTAGTCCCGTCATGGTTAATTCGGTAATGGGCAAGCGCCCCCAGAATAAGGATGACCTGCCTTATTGGCTTGCTGAGAAATTTCACCTGCTGGAAGCAGTATTTCCACACACTACTCCTGTGGAAAAACACAGGATACTCACCATTAGTTTGCAGAAAGACTTAGTCCCAGAAGTGACCGATTGTGAGAACTGGGGTAAAGTTTTTGCAGCGGTCTACTCGAAGTGCTTCAGCACCCCATCTATGGCTGTGCTTCCTTCCGTAATCAAACGTGTTCAAGATCAACACGGTCCGTAGGCAGCAGTCGAGTTGGGTATGAGGCTTGTTGGTGTATTCGACGTGGTTGCCACTCTCATCCTTGGCAACCTCAAGGAAGATGCGGTTCACTTTCAAGTGCGAACGGTCTGGCCCTCGTGAACGAAGGCGATAAGCCTCGAGAATTACCTAAAATTATTGCGGAAGCTTATAGAACCATAGGCCGCAGTAGTTTAGGGATTAAGCCTTCTGTTCCTAACGCAAATGTACAACAGCAAACTAAGATGGGTTCATCTTTCAAGGATGATCGTCCGGCTTTTCCTAAACAAAGTTGGAGGGCTAAGAAACAAGGGAAGCAGCAACAGAAACAGTGGTCTCGTCCCGCGTCGCCGATACAGGCGACTAGTGAACGCACATATGATTTGCGCGATCACACTAGAATTAAGTCACCTGATAGATTTCAGGTTACTGAACAATTTTCTCCTCGTTCTTCATAGGAAACATCGGCCTCGCATCCGGTGGCGGAGCATGTGGCAAAGGTCGGGGTGCCCAACAAGGACGTGAGCAACCCCGTCAGCCTGATGGTAAAGGCAAGCAGGACGAGTTTGCACGTCAACGTCCCCCGTTTCAGAAGAAGAAAGTTGCTGCACTAACAGCGAGATATGCCACAGATAGTGAAAACGCAGCTTCAGAACCTGACATGGGCACTAACGCTGCTCGACAGCGAAGCGGAAGTTGCAGTAGTGCAGCAAGCACTGCGTCCATATCTGGAGGCGACAGCAACTGACACGTTCATTACTGTAGAAACTACAGATACTAGAGTGGCTCCCCCTGACAGACTATATGACATAGTCCTTTTAATTGAAGGTGACATACAACATACAATACAAGGGATTTTTTGGGATAATCTGACCTCTACATATGATATTCTATTAGCAGAGGTGGACTGGCCCCCAGCTTTCATTTTGGCTGCTCCTAGAGGGGAGGAGGTAATCCTCCCGTCCTTCGCGCACACAGTGCCAAAGGATCACGCTCAAAAATTTGCAGAAGAGTGGGCCCAGGTGCTTGCTCCGGCTCTGTACCGTACTCAGGTTGGGTGGGATAAATTGTCGCCAAGCCATGAGATTCCTTTACGGTCTATGCCCCAGCCGCAACCCCAATATCCCATGCACCGCGAAGCTAGATCTCACGTCGCAGAAGTCCTTGAACAATTGGAATATCAAGGTGTTATTGAAACCTGTGTGTCACCAATGAATATCCCTCTATTCACTATAACTAAACCTGAAGGGTCGTACCGCCTAGTTTTGGATTAACGGCATTTGAACTCTCCTTATTGGACTTGTGCTGTACAGAACACTCACAGTTCTGCCCTCATTGATAGTCTCGTGAGAAAAAGGTTTAAGACCACACTTGACATATCTAATGGCTTTTTCAGCCATAATCTGTCCTCTATTAGTAATCAGTGGACAGCCTTTATGTCTGGCGGCAAACAAAAACAGTTTAAGAGATTAGCCATGGGCTATAAAAACAGCCCTGGCATCTTTGCCACTCGTGTAGTCTCTCTGTTAGAGAGCATTGACCTTGATGCGTACTCGTATGTTGATGATATCTATCTCACAGACGATGAATTATGGCCGCATCTGTGTCGCGTTGATCGCATCATTGTTATGTTTGCAGACTTCGGTTACAAATTCAACTTTGCGAAGTCTCACATTGCAGAGTATACAGTGTTGTTTTTGGGCTACGAACTCAACAATGAAGGTCGAGGTTTAGCCCCTCACTTCCTGGAGAAGTGCGCATGTTTGTGTCCTCCGACAACGCTGAAAAAACTACAATCTCTGCTGGGTTTTCTCAATTTCGGGCGTACTTACATTCCCGATTATGCCCAGCTTATCAAGCCGCTATATGCCTTGGTACAACCTACTTTTTCCAAATCGAGCTGGCTGCCAGAACATTCGGCTATCTTGCAATCTTTGCATGCTGACCTTCTTGCTTCGAAATACTTACTGACACGTGATAACCACACTAACCTGGTAATAAGAATAGTGCCTGGCACTGTGGGTTTCACGTACTTAACGTTCAATGAGGGCGATACAGTCCCCATTGCTTACAAATCACACCTGTACACTTCGGCTGAAATGCGTTTTTCCACTGTCGAAAAAGTTTTGACTGCGGTGCAGATGGCAATTCTTAAAGAGAGAGCACTGTCGCAGGGGAAACGCATGTTGGTTGTCACACCATATCCTGCTCTTAAGGCAGTGACGAAAGCCAGTGTATCAAATTCTAAAGCTTTGCATCCACGTTGGATACAATGGGCCACTTCATTGACATCACCGGATGTCACCTACATCTTTGATGCCTCATTGCAGACTCAGGAGTACTTGCAGTATGAATTCGTTCATCCAGCTCCTCTGTCTTTGCGCCCGCTTGAAGATTACCATTGTGTCATTTATACTGACGGTTCGGCGCAACCGGTGACGGAATCGAAGCATGCTTATTCAGCGGCCTGCGCAATTGTGGCGGGTACTTTCGTGAATGGTGAATTCAAGTCTGATGTCGTGCATACGCAGTCATTGGGTGATAGTACCGCACAATTGGCGGAGCTACGTGCTCTTGTGCTTGCACTAGAGTTTGCTGATCCACGGGTTACAACTCTTATAGTGAGTGACTCGTTTTACTGTGTACAGGCTTTTAATGACAATTTATTCTTTTGGTCTCAGAATGAATATCGTGATTCCAAAGGCAGCACAATCAAGCATAAAATGCTTTGGGTTCGAGTGGCAGAAGTTAAACAGAATCTGCCTCTCGTGAATGTAATTCACACTCTTGGGCATAAACGAGTTGGTGTCCACGCTGTCGGTAACCGCTTAGCTGACGAAGCAGCAAAAACAGCAGTGGCAACATACCTAGCAGCAGCGGTTACAAGATCCAAAAGTAAGATTGATGATGACATCTTGGCAGCTATTGCTGCAACAGAGAAGGGAGGTAATTACCCTAGAGGTTTCCCTTCTTGGTACTCTTATCATTTAAGTCCTGATAAAGTTCCCTAAGTGAGAATTAACGACATTGGTGACAGATTGATTCCCAATGCGGACTGCAAACTTTCCTTGATAACAGCGGCTCACAAAGATATGGCCTCTGCCCAGGCCAGCGTTTCAGTGACTGTTACTCTCTTACAACAACGTTACTGGTGGCGCGGGTTGTATAAACAGACTCGTGCTTATGTTCTTGATTGTGACATTTGCCAGCAGATTAAACCTTCGACTGCTGCGCGCCCACCACAAACTCATTTGTACATATCTAATAAACCACTTGGGTGTGTTTATCTAGATCACTGCGGTCCTTTCTCCTCTGATACTGCGTACAAGTACATCTTAGTTGCAGTGGATTCGTGCACACGTTTTCTTTGGGTATGGCCACAAAGGAGTGCTGATGCTCGAACTGTCATCTGGGATTTGCGTGTCTTTGAGGGAATTTTCGCATGTGGTACCCTTCATTCTGACCAAGGCCCTGCGTTCCCCTCTAAGGCGTACAAAGAAGCCATGAGGTCTTTGGGGGTCCAAGTCAAATTTTCGTCTCCATACAGGCCTGAGGGCAATAGTGTTGTGGAGCGAATGAACCGTGACTTAAAGCAATCCCTGACAGCTAGAGTTTTAGGCACTGGCAGGAACTGGTTAGCCCGTCTGTATAACGTACAATGTGCACTTAATAATCTCCCTAGAAGGTCTCTGGGAGGGCGGACCCCATACGAAATGCTCTTTGGCATAAAAAATGTTTGTCCTGGACCTTGATGGTCTAGACATGGCGGCGTCAGCCGCACCCTTTGATGTAGATGACCACTGTGCTGCAATACAGAATCTACTAGAGACGAGAGGCAGTCTTGCAAAGGAACACTTGCCCTCCACAACTGATGCTGCACTTCAGATTCCGGTAGTCGGCTGGCTACCTCGAGTTGGTGACCTGGTCCGTGAGAAGATGGAGAACAAGAAGGAGTTTGGCCCCTCTTATCGTGCACCAGTACCAGTGCTTGGCATGCAGGGTACAAGAACAGTCATTTTACCTCCACTTCCTGGTCGCAAGGATAACAGGTACATCTCCATTGACAATGTCAAACTACAATGAGTGGCCGATTCTTCTTAGTATGACTCCAGCGGTCTCTTGTCCAGCGATGCTGAGAAATTCTGTCTTGGCTCCGGCATCCACGACCATGCCTGACATTGCCATCGAGATGCATACAGTTACTAATCCTTTGTTGCCACCACCGGCTGGTGGTCGATCTGAAGATACAGAGTATGCTTATCTCACAGATGTGTCGTTGCCTGGTTTACAATCACCTGCAGTTGACCAGTCACGTTTTTCGTTTGACACTAACTATGACTTCCAATCCCCCATCGAAAGTTTCTATTTTTGCTGCTTGGTTGAAGAAACATTTTTTAATTTCCCCCTGGACTTACATTTGGCTGTTGCTCAAAAGTATTTTTTTGTTTATGTCCATTGGATTTGTGGTGGTATTTTTTCATCTTGTAAATGGACACTATCTCACCGAAAGATCTACAGTTAGACAATTGATGGAACTTTGGCCCCCCACTCCTCATCACACATCATGAAAAGGGACCAGACTTTTGTGAATATTACTGCCTGGCCTGTGTTGGATGGGATTGTGTGGGATGCTGTAAAATTTCAAATTCATGGTCCCACAGAGGTTATTAATGTCCCCAATGTACTTCGTGTTTCTATGGATGATGTTGTGAAACAAAACATTATTTTGCTACCAACACTATGGCAATCATTTCCTACATAAAGCCAATACGTTTAGAAATTTTGTAAATTATACACAATGGGAACATTGTCCGGCACCAATGGAAGGCAGCTCCAGCACATTAGTGAACAAATTTACATATTTCTAAACCTGAAGCCTTTTATTTTAAAGTGGCAGCGGAATCAGCTTCAAAGGTTAGGCTGACCCACACTAAATTATTGTATTCCAAGTCCTTTTTGGATGAATTGGCTATTGGGGGGTATGAGCTGTGGAAAGATACTATTGATCTTAAATCTGTTGGGAGTTCTAAGAAATGGCAAGTGCAAGGGACTGAAGCTCTGCATCGTGCTTGCCTTATCCCAAACCACATGTTATTTTTGAATTCTACTATTTTTCAAACCACCTGTTTTGGATTGGCTACTACTAAAAAGATGAATTCCCCCTCTGTTCCTGATCTGGGTGCTTGTCCTAATTGGGATAATCATACAAATCTGTCCCTTGAAGCGTTGCAGTCGTACATTACTAATACATCCTTCAACATTTCCAATTTAGATCGTGAGGGAAAGGTTGATATGGCAGAAGAGCTCAGATTCCTTTCAACATCGGTTTCTGGGTCTACACCCTGGATATACCCAGGTTCGAGTGGACCCCCGCTTAGATTCTTCCCATTCGGTTACTACCTACTCTGTAGGGAAGTTATGCCAGACCTGGCTGCAACATTCCACATTGACATCTGTTAAGCTTCATTTATCAAACTTACATGACAAAATAGATTTGAATGATTTTGTTAAGGGTCCTGTGGGTGGCAGGTCCAAAAGGTGGGTGTATGCTATTTATAACGAGGTTTAGAATGTATCGCAAATTGAAGCTGCTTCCAGATTGAGAGCCATTGATCAAGTGCTAGCTGTCATCGTTAATAGCATTAACACCCTTTCTTCCAGAATTTACACATTAGATAATATTGTTTCATCTGTAGTAGATATTGTGCAGGATGATCTGTCTGTTTTATATCATGGTCAAAATCAATTGCGTTCTATAATGCAGTTTGCATGGACTTTGCAAACATTGAAGGCTGGGAAAGTTCCCTGGGACTACATGAATACATCGTCTTTATTCCTTCCATTTAATATGACTGCAAAACAACAGTTCATGTCCATGAAAGATGTAACATATTCATTACTGCATATTGAAAAGTTAGAACCTTTGCCTTTCTATGTGACCAAATTGAACTCCGCTGTGTGGCTTATCCATGGGTTAATCACCTTGCCATTTCCTTTGTTTAAATTCAGTTCCTGTATGAAGCATTATGCCCTAGGCAGATATGAACCATTGGGTACTGCTTTTCTGCATGAAGTTTGGTCACTCCCATTTACATACAGATGCATGAGAGAAGGTAAAGAGGTTCATTTGAAAGGTGAGGAATGCACTTCCACACCTGATCACTCAGTAGTCTGTAGGCACATCCAATTGCATGGTGCATGCAACATTCAGGCACCAAATTTAGCTTGCGTCCTGAAAGGGATTCTAGTGCCAGCTATTACGCCCTCTTTTACATTGTTAGCTAACGGTAGTTATTTGCTTTTAAATAATGAGGCTTGCTGTGGGATGCTAGTGGGAATTCCCTACATTGTGACTGTCTCACAACGAGTAGTCTGCAGTAAAAATGTCCTTTTCCCACCCCCGCATGGGAGGCTGGATGTATCCATCTGGCCTTCCATTCCGACCTTGAAAGCAGAGTTCAACAAGATGAGCAGAATAAGGGCTCTATTGTCTCAAAAAGAAGTCGCTCTGACTTTCTCCCGTGAAACGTTTGTCCTTCATGTAGCTAACACCCGTACCGAGGTGCATGCTCTTTTAAATACTGATCTCCCCTTCATTTCAGTGCTCTGATTCACACTATATTCGATGCCTCGTCAACAACTGGCTTGGCGCATTGTTTCAAAGTTGTGGGCTCCGGCCTCGTGACCTCCTTCTAAACAATCTTTGGTGTGATACCGGCATTTTTTCATTCTATTTTTTCCAGCGTCTTCGGCGGGCTTCCTTTGATTCTCGCCCTCACGGCTGGTGTGCTCCTGTCGGTCTGCTTGCTGCGCAATGGCTGCACGATTTGTATCACACGACAGCCTGTCCCGGCTGCTTCAACTGTGTAACCGGATGCTGGAATACTATGGAACATTACCACTGGCCACTTTAAGCGTGGCCTATGGATTATCCTACTTTACTTGCGTGTATCCTGTTTTTCATTGCCTAGATTGTCCATTCGAATGGGCTCTGGATTTGTGCCTGTCGAACTCGGTGTCTCCTGCCCCGGATTATGATCGACTGATGTGTCCCTTAGTGGCTCATGAGTTGGACTGTTCTGGTATCGGGATTATGGCCTGTGGCGGTGGTGGAGAAGTGTGGCTCAAATGATTAGAGCGGCAGACCCTGATGCAGAGGTCCAGCCCGGGACCAGGGTTCAATTCTCCGCCTCGGCGGGTCTTGGGCTCAAAAATTCCACGGACCTGATAATTCTCGCCTCGGTGCCTATTCCAATCATGGAGCCCCACTCTGCAACTCTAGGCTTAATCTCCACAACGGCCCCCACAACGCTAATGATGCCTGGCCTCCACCTTGGGGGTGCCCAGGAGTGGACGCCTCACAGGGAAAGCCAGGATGGGTTCCACAGCGGTATTCGTACAAGCGCCTTGAGACCCTTGCGGGTGAGTAGTGCACTATACAAGTATCAATTTACAATTTACAATTGCACATGGAGTCCTAGGGAAATGGGATATCTATAGGGCAGCGTATAACTTCTTGGCTGGAAGTTATCTGGAAGAACACGCAAGTTGTCCTCTGATTGTGCTAGAGGCTCCAGTTATCGAAGAACATGTATGTTCCTTTACTTTGCTTGACTGCATGGCGGAATCGTTTAAAGAACATTATAATGATTTCCTTTTGGGGGCTGTTGCTACATATTGTGCTTACATGTTAATGGATTGACTCTCTCTCTGATAATGTGGTACAATCCAAGAGTTTTGGAGTTTAATTTTTTCTCTCCTTTCTTTTCTCCTTTTTTTTCCCCCCTGTTGGGTATTTTTTCTTTTTCAAGCGGGTTTTTCGAACTTTCACTGCCAATCATATGGATGGCCCAATACATGCACTTGGTTCTGTCTCTGTCGAACATGAACTCTGCGTTCCTGATTTGTGTCCCCATTTTGTCGGTGGTCCAATCAAGGGAGGGTGTAGTGGAGACGGAACTAGAGATATACACATTGCTATGTTAGCATAAGCGTCTTAGGCATTAAAACGGCATCTTGCCACTTTTGCTGCTTTTGCACACAACACTGTAGATTGATGTTATTATATGAAAACTGCTTGCTTGATTTTTCTTCACATGAGAACGGTCTGTGGTTCACATCCCTAGACGTGCACCACGACCTTGGTCTGAACATTTTGTGCAGAAACAGTCAGGGCCAACAAACAATGTATGCTTTAGAATTCAAGTTGATCGGCCCACACTCTAGGCATTACACGCACACAGCTGCAAATATCTGAAACTCGAGCGCCTTTAATATTGCAGTTTGCATGCATGAGACACTCATTCTGGCGAAGACTTTCCAGACACAGAGCAAAGCTGATCCTGTGATGAGATTCACCTAAGCTGTTATTTACGGTATGGGGTTCCCCATTCAAACCTAGAGACCTTCTGTTATTTTAATAATACTAGCTTACTAGCGAAGGGAGGGTGGTTGTATTCCACTTTCATTTGTAATATGATTTCTCCCTTTATTTTCTATGGTATTTTAACAATGCTGATGGTTTTATTTGTAATCATTTGTCTGCTTATGTTAGCCAAAGTACTGCATCTTAGGACACGTAGTTTATAAAATAAACATTTTAAACTTTACGGTGTATCTGAATACTCTTGTTGCAGACTGATATGAGAATAATAACGAACAAGTATTTCTGATTGCCACCATTCCTGAGAGTACTCTAAGTCGCATGTTCTGGGTTGTCTAATCATTGGTATCTTCGATATGATACGAAGAGCGAATGAGACACTGATGCTAGTCGGATAGGGGTTCTGGGTACTGAGGTGAGTTTTTGGTGCACCGCAATTCACTGAGGTCCTGGTTTCATGCGCATAGTTCTGTGCATGAGCAGAATCCCTGCAACAAGCAGGACCAGGCGAAGAGCGCTGACGAAGCCTCCCCAGCGAGGGAGGAGACTGGGAGAGCCTTGCCTTCGCCCTAGCACCAGAGAAGTCCGGAGGTTAGTGTCTTTGTGAGCAGGGCCCCCGTGAGCTGTGGGTGACCCGCCGGCTGCAAAGAAGAGGAGAGCAGAGTCCCCGGAGAGCCCGATGAGTGGGGGCTGATTTGGCACAGTGTACAGTGCCTATTTCCTGAGCGGACCCACCATTGAGGGCCGCTTCAATGAGGGGGCCTATTTGTTATTAGAGGGCCCAAAGGGGCCCGTGCTTTCCCAAGTGTGGCTATGTGTTCACAGTTGCCACGCTTGACAGTGGGCAACTGCAACGATGGGGGCAATTTTATTTAGAGAGCCCCAGTGGGGCCCCGAGGGCAAAGTCGTGCCAGGGCCCATTTACTTTGTCCTCAGCTGCGCCACACCAGCGTGGGCTGATGAAACGGTTTTGTATAATATGTTCCAAGGGCACAGTGAGTGCCCAGGCCCACGTCCTGCTTCACAGCTGCACGGCAATTAGCAGCATCTGCAATGTTTAGGCTGACATTTCTTTGGGGGCATTTTGAATGAGATAGGAGTGAGGTACACTCCTCTGCCCCAGCGCAATTGCGCACTTGTGAATTCTGCTGCAGTGGCAGCACGCCCTGACTTTGCTGGACATTGACTAATGTCATGCTATGATATTTTAGGATGGTGTCTGATGCTAACGTGATAATGCTTAGGTCATTATGGTACCAGTAGATACTGGTTGTGTTTTATATTTACTTACCTGTTCTGATGGTTCTGACCGTGGCCCGATCGGCCTGGTCTTGCATATAATCCCCCTGTGAATATTGCCTAGTGCCAGTTGTCACAGTGTAAATGTGTGATTATGTTTCTAATGTGTTTATGCTAAGGCTGTTTTTGATATAACCTTGTGTGGAGTTTCTTTTGTAGTGTGCCTAGTGTGTTGCTGCTGTGTGTGTGTGTTGCGCAAACGCTTTACACATTGCCTCTGAGATAAGCCTGACTGCTCGTGCCAAGCTACCAAGGGGGTGAGCAGGGGTTATCTTCAGCGTGTAACTCCCTTCCCCTGACTAGAGTGGTGGTTTCTGCCTGGCTTTGGCGCAAGCCTTAGCCAATCAGAAATCCCAAAAATAACAGGGGGAATAGGACAAACGTGATCCACCTAAAAGCGTTTCATTTTTACCTAGAAATGGCAATTAACAAAAGGTTTGCTGTGCTAATTCACCATCTTCCCAGCTTTCAAGAACATGTACAGCTCAATCAAAGAAACTATTTTTTTACCACAGTTTTTGACATTTTCCCTAATTTTTGGGCTTTCAACCTATTTCCAGTTTGGGGTGGAAACTGATCCCAGAAAACAATATAATTCTAAAAAGTAGACAACATTCTGAATTCTCAAGGGTTCATGTGCGTAGATCCCTCAAGGTTTTCCCAAAGAAACTAACAATTGAAACAAAAACAAATATTGAAAATGAGTAGGAAAAAAAAGTTCATTTGTGATGACGTTTTCATTTGTGTTTTCATTTGCAACTTCTTGTCACAAGGGCTGATTTACAAAAGCAATATACCATTACGCCTGATAAATCGTTCTGGCTGCAGGGATATATAGGGTTTGTAGGTTTTCCAAAAATTGAAGTACCCAGCGCCAACAAATGAGCTGCACCTTACAATGGTTTTTCATTGTGAACCGGAAAAAGAGCAATTCATATGGTAAAATACAGAGAGTGAAAAGTGGGTATCAATGAAACCCATGTATTCCTAAGATGGACAGCAGGTACTGAGTTTAGGAGCAGTGCTTTGTACGTCTGCACACCATATATCATTTGTACAACATACCAGCATGTGATTCAGAGGGCACCTCTCAAAATGTCTTTGTTCCTACACACTGCCTTACATTTGGAAGGCACATATGCAGAGAAATTCAATTGGTAATACCAAATGTTCTACTTATCTGTGTTTTCCCAAGTCTCCAGATATAAATAGCAACTCAATTGTATGGTGGTAGGCCTAATGCCCGTGATAGGAAAGGCCCCAAAACTAATCATGGAAACATCACATTTTTTCACTCGAAACTGACTATTTGTTATTCAATGTGGGTAGCTGTGGATTTTGGGCCTGAGCCCTAGCTCAGCCAGCACCTAGTGAAACCTTGAAAACTTGCACATTTTTGAAAAATACTTACCCGGAGGTATCCAGGGTTGGGAGACTTGTGTGGCTGTTACCCAGAAGCCTTTCCAAATCTCAAACTTTGACTAAAAACACATTGTTCTCACATTTCTGTGAAGGAAAGTTCTGGAATCTGGGTAGAGCCACAAATTTCCTACCACTTGGCATTCCCCTAAGTTTCCCAGTAAAATGGTATCTCAATTGTGCGAGTTCACAATAGGAAAGGGCACAACATGTAATGTAGAGACATGAACATTTCCTGTCGCAAAAATGACCTGATTTGGCAATGAGGGATTTCGGGTCGTGGGGTCAGCGGCCACCCAGTTATACATTCTAAAGCCAGACATTTCTGAAAACTAGACAACCAGGGGAGTCCAGGGGGGTGTACATCGCTGAGGATGCTTTAGTCCCCAGGATGACAGAAAGACTCTATTGCCCATTCTGGGGTCGGAGTATTGTCTCGATGCCAGAGAAGGTCACCCTAGCCTTTAATTTGCTTTGTGCATGTTATAGTGGCCTTTCTGTGCCGAATGAGGGTAAACACCTTCAATCCACTCGGGGGGAGCGGAGGGGGGGCAGAGACAGAAAGACTTATGAACGCTTTCTGGTGTGAAAGCACAGAGAAATTCCCCACCACTTTTTATATTTTATTTTTTGGGCCTATTTTTCCCATGGTTTCTAGTATGTCTCCCGGGAAACTGACTTTTTGGTAAACATCCTCAATCCACCCCTGGGGGCACAGAAAGACTGATGTGCATGTTCCTATGTGGGAGCATGACATGACATCTGGGTGAGCTGCCCCCCACACTTTTTTTGGGCCTGACAGAGAGGGTGCGGGGGTGCTCACCGAGGCATCACAACGTGCTCTCACTCTAGAATAGGTTCATAAAACTTTCTACCCCCTAGGGGTGTATTGAGACCAGGGGGAAAGTAAGGCCACTAGATACCAGGGAAAAATAATCCCAAAAAGAAGAAAAAGGGGGTGAGAGTGGCTCACTTTGGCACAGTTACGTACTCTGGCACCAGAACAGGTGCATCAATCTTTACCGTGGGGTGAATTGAGGGTGATTACACAAAATCTGCTTTCAGGAGACAGAAAGGCCACCAGATTAAAACTTTCCCCAAAAATAAATTAAAGAGGTGGGTGTGCTTCACCCAGAATTTGTGCTATGCTCCCATCCTAGAATAGGTTCATCAATCTTTCTGTTCCCTGGGGGTGGATTGAAGATGTTTACCCAATATCTGCCAATGGGGAACAGACAGGCCACCAGACACCAGGGGAAAATTAGTCCCAAAAATAAGAATAAGGGGATGAGGATGTCTCACTCAGGCATCAGGCCATGCACTTCCCCCAGAACGGGTGCATCAGTCTTTCTGCCCCCTGTGGGTGGATTGAAGGAGTTTACCAAAACTCTGCCCCCAAGGCACAGAAAGGTCACTAGCCACCAGTGAAAAATATACCCCCCCAAATAAAAGGGGTGGGACAACTCAACCAGACATTATGCTTTTCTCCCATCCTACAAAAGGTGCATCAGTCTTTCTGCCCCTGAGGGTTGAATTGAGGGTATTTACCAAATATCTGCCCCCCCACAAAAAGAAAAGTCACTGGACACCAGAGAAAAATATTTCGCAAAATAGGAAAAAGGAAGGGTGGGAGGTTGACTCACCCAGGCATCATGCCATGCTACCACCCCAGAACAGGTGCATCCATTTTTCTGCCCCCTGGGGTTGTGTTGGAGGTATTAATCCAAAATCTGGCCATGGGGACCGAAAGGGCATTTTAAATTTGGGGATAAATAGGGCCAAAAAACAAAAAAAGGTGCAACGACACCTTGCCTATGGTCCAGAATGGGCACAACAGTTTTCTGACCCCCTGGGGCAGATTATGGGTAAACATTCCCCAAACCCTTTTGTATATAGCACAGAAAAAATGTCCTGGGGTCTAGCAGGCTTTTATGCTCCCCCCAGGGGCAGAATGGGGGTAAATAACTCATATCTGCTACCAAGGGGGAGGCAGAAAGCCTGTCGCTGGTGATTTGGGAAACTGGGTGAAGGCCTGATGCATGGGCTGGATGCCCCACCCGTTTTTCTAAAAAAAAAAACAATTCCTGATGACTAAGGGGCTTTCTGCCCCTCCCCTGTGTGGGTAGATTGGAGGTAATAACCACTAATCAGCCCCTAAGGTAGGGCAGAAAGACGTTTGTTGCTGGGGAGTGGGGCTTTCGATGTAGATTGGAGAGAAACAGCACCTATCTGCCCCTGGGAGGAGCATATAGACTGTTACAGATGATTCGGAGAGGTAGAGGCTAGGCCTGATGCCTGACGGGCCGCCCCCACTCCTTTATTGCCAAAGAATCAATCCCTGTTGCCTAGTGGGCTCTCTGCCCCTACTCCCCACCCGGCCCAACCTCCAGTCTGCCCCTGGGGATGGGGGAAGAAAGGATTTTGTTCCTTGGGGAGGAGGGAAGCAGTGCCCATAGCAAGGGGCCACTCTCCCCATGAAAAAATAGTCCCTGGGGTCAAGTTGATGGTATCCAACACCAGGCGGAATGGCTGTTGTAAATGATTGTTCTTTCTGGCCATTGTTTACTTTTCTTTTTCGCAAATAAAAGCATGCCACCTTTACCTAACAGCATTTTGTTTTAGTTAAGTATACACTTTTAAAGCCTGTGGTGTGTGTTTGAAAAACAATAAGAATAAAAAACACTACAAGCTTGCCAAGGCCAGACTGTTGGCTTTGCCAATGTTTGTTTATTCTGTAACACACATTCCTGAAAGAAGGCTGAGAATATATCCCAATAACCACATCTTACTGATAAATATATGATTATATTTGCCAGAAGTGGGACCTTCCAGCAGCAATACTATTGAATGAATTATAGTAACAAGGTGGCCTCTTCTACTCCCAAGACTGAAGGATATCTAGTCTTCTACTTATGCTAGTTAAATCTCTTGACTCCCTCATGTTGTTGGCTCTCCAGATATGCTTGCCACTGGTGGCTCCTTACATCTTGAAGATGAGGCTCAGGTCTCCACCAGAGGGCGGTGCTGTCATCTACTACCCTTCAGAAATATGTTGAGGCCAATAGACAAGAAGCTGTAATTTCAACAGCAAATCAACCATTCAGAGGACTGAATGGCTGGTTGGCCTCATCAAATAATGATAGACCCCATGTGGCTCCTTTCCCACCCGTAAACAGACTAACACCCCCAGACTTCTAAAAGTTCAGTTTTAAAAAGTCAGTTTAAATAGATGAAAAGCCAGATCCTCTCATTTAAGGACTTAACTGTAACCACAACAAGGCCTTTTACTATCACTCACCAAGCTTCTATTCGGGCACACCACACCAAAATTCTAGTGAGCATATCCTGCTATCTTTGGTTCGCCAAAGGAAAGATTTTCTGAAGAAAAGCTAAATATTGACTGCTCCATACTTACTGACTGACTTAAAAAGCTTCTTCTCCGTGAGAAGGTTTGACTAACTCCTTGAAATGTAAGAGTAAGTCATGGATAAGTAAAGATAATCATCTTTAAAGAACCATACATGTTCACTTTAAGTACCTTGTGACACCAAGCTAACAAAGTCACATCTTTCCCATGCACTCCTACTGACTACTTTGTGGTCGTTCATTCTGTTTAAAAGAACCTACCCCATTACGACTGACATATGCAGTCTTTCTCACATTCATCAAGTTTTCCTGTGCTGTATTATTTTAACACTATTACATTGTCACCTCATTATAAACATGGACTGGATTGCTCCCCCCTACTCCGAGTTCCCGATATTAGTGAGACCAGTAAATCCTGGGGTTAGAAAATCTGGCCCATTATAAGATGGATCCAGAGGATTCCCTAAGAAATTAGGAATTAGCTGGGAACTAGTAGTTCTGGGTCCGGTAATCAGTGGCGGCTGGTGACATTTGAAAGTGGTTAGGCATAAAGGTTGGGAATGATGTTTATGTAGCGAGCAAAGAGAGCAAGCGTAATGGACAAACATGGGGTTCAGGATTGGTCCTCCAACCGAGATTCTTTTTTTAAAAGTTTGACACAGGGGACATTTGAAAGCAAATGAAATGAGTGAGAAAGCAAGGTTTATACAGCAGAGGAACATATAGTCTTGAAATATTAAACACATTGAAAACTGCCCCATATCTAACTGCTTTGATATGTTCAACAGTTACTTTAATGTGCAAATTGTACAGCGCGAACAACTTCATGCCCTTTAAAATGTGTGCTGGCCCAGTGTCTTGTACTGCGTGAGGCATCAACTTTTGAAGAAAATTATCTAACTAGACTTCGGTAAGCACCCATAGCTCCTGGCTGCCATCAGTCATATGGAAATATATGCAGACAGGTCTTTAAGTGGGATGGAAAAAGGGGGGCTATCTTAAAGGAACATCTAAAATACATTTCTGGAATTCCCATAGTGTGCTACCCGTCCGGTATTCTGGTTTCTCTCTGAGATGTTATTGCCTCCAGATATATAACACAATGACTCACATACACCTAAAACCTGTCAGTACGCTTAGCTTTGTCAATGGTTGTTAGCTGTTTAAGATAAATGAGTAACAACAATGGTTTGTTATGAATAATTACAATTGGAAATGTTTCAATTCTGAAATTGTGAATTTAATAATATTGAGGCCTGTGGAAGAAGTATTGTCCTTCATTTATGTGTGCTTTATGTTAGATATGGATGCCCTTTTTTTCTGCACATCTCATCCATCTGCACATTTTCAACCTCCTCTCGTTCCTCTTCAGCACCCTCTTTTCACTCTACCTGAAATACACTTCCTCACATCTCCCTCCTTTCTCCACTGAACAGCATAAACTGCACTAACTCACATTTAAGCATTTTATTTGCTTTTGTCTTGTAAATATTTTGACATCTGTGTCCCCCCTTCACGCACATTTACATGGAATTTCAATTGCAACTGGAATACATGACCAATGTTCTGTGTGATCTGCAGGGACACCAACCCACTGACAGGCACTTTGTGCATGAGTCTTAGCGCCAGCACCCTCAATCAAAACCCCTCATAAACACCTGGCACACCTCAAATTATGCACTATGCAAGAGCAGTAAGATGCACGAAAAAAACTACAGAAACACAACATGATGAAATAGCTAACTATCTTGGGAAATGCAAGATTAAGTAAAATGTGAAATAAGAGAGGAACTAAATTGCTGACATGGATTACCTTAACATACTTAACATTCATTTGCTGCAATTCAATCCATGTTTGTGGCATTAATGTTAAGGACGTGAAGACAGGGCCAGTTTTAACGCCATACAGAAGACACTGTCTTTACTGTAAGCAGATATTTCTCGCTTTGCGTTTGACTCAGATATATGGATCATCTTCACAAGGGAACAAGAACCCTGCTCATCTTTTGGATCAATTTCATGGGGGAATCAAATACAGTAGCTCCACTTTTAACTGGGCCAGTGACGTGCAGTCACGATCTGATGTGTCAAAGTGGGGGAGGTTAGAATGACAAGGGGTCTCAGCACAATATACATAGCACAAGATTAGCATTATAACACTTACCATTACCAAGGACAAGGCACCAAATCACACATGCTTGCATCCACTCCTACGTGTGACTAATGCAAAAGGGTGAGATTTTCAACACCTGTAGACTCCGACGCCCGAAACTGTGATGTTGATAGAGTCACTGGCCTACATAGACCACAATGACAATGAAGGGCTTTAGAAAGGTAAGCCCTGCATTGTGCGTCATAGTGCAGAAAATTGATTTATTGCCTGGTGTCCGTCTCCTGCTTCAGAGTGAGGGGGCCGGCAGCCTGGGACAACAGCTCAGACTTTAATATATCTATTTGTTTACAGATACAATCATATCTCTAAATAAATCAATCTTTTTAATATTTTTGAGTAAATGTATAGGAATTTTAGAGGGGTGCAGCCCCAGAGCACTAATGGTGAAACTACCCTTGCTGGTAATTTCTCCTATTGAGACAGTTTTTAACCTGGAGTTTTTAATTGCTTTTAGCAGCTAAACTCTCCTGGTGAAAGTTAAGAGATCTATGGTTTTCCTGCAGATCTCATAATTCCGATTTGGGTGGTAAGTTGTAACTGCTGTTACTGGCATCAACAGATTTAAGAAGCCACTCTAAATTAAAATGATTTAAGTAAGTTAATTACTTCTGAATTGTTAAAAAATAAATCTTTATATAATACATGTTTTGTAGAGTACGGAAACCCACACAGGCGCTGTCTGTAATGTTTATTTACCACCTTTATTCAGATAATTTTCCTATTGACCACTGCATATTTAATTTCTTGGAACACTTTTGGGCTGCCATGATGTTTTATGCTGATTGGATAGTAAAGAAATGTGTATTGTGTGAGTACTTCTTTTAGTGGACGTAATTGACCATATTCATGAAGTAGCATTGATGCAGGATGAAAATGAAGAGTAGCAATACTGATCAAAAGTGAGCAGCCTCTTAAGATCCATAAGACTTGGTGTGACCCCTTAGTAATTTTGTTTCAAGAAAAATCACACAACAGAAAATACTCTTGAGCAGATCAGTCTATGACCCAGTACATAAAAGACATTTAGTGAATGAATGAATAAATAGATGAGATTATTGTATAAAAATTTTACAAATGTTTATTCAATAAAGACATTTACCCACTCATTGAAAACATCTAGTGAGATCTCTAAAATACTACAGCATAAACCTACATCTAAAGTATTTGAAGGAGTGGATGTAATTTAGTACAAGGTCCTTATCTTGAGAAATCTGACCATTTATTTCCATGGAATGTATGATGTTACATTTACAATGCATGCCTTTACAACGCAGTTTATACATCGCAACATCCTTTACAATGCATTCTTTTACATCGCATGCCAGTACATCGCATTTTTAGAAACTACCTTTACAACGCATTCCATTACATTGCATTATACCTTTACAATGCATACCATTACAATGCATACCATTAAATTGCATTTAAGGTAAGTATTGCATAGTTTAGGGGTAATAATTACTATTCTAACTCCAGTAAGTGTAACAGTAGGGTAAGTGTTGGATAGTGTAGGGGTAAAAATTACTATTCTAACTCCAGTGAGTGCAACAGTAGGGTAAGTGTTGGATTGTGTAAGGGTACTATGCGTTGTATTGGTATGCATTGTAATGACTTGCGATGTAATGCCTGCGTTGTAGTGACATGCGTTGTAATGACATGCGATGTAGTAACATGCAATGTAATGGCTGCATTGTAATGACATGCGATGTAAAGGATGTTGCGATGTTGCGATGTAATGACTGCTATTTAAAGGTAGTACGATGTAATGACTGCGTTGTAAAGGTTGTTTCCCATTTCCATGACATCATACAGATAAACAGAAGCCAGATGACTTGATACTGGGCTTTTCATTTCATGACATTGAAGGCTAATGCACTCCTGATCGGGGATTACATATAAACCTCTTGTGTGCATGACACACATACTCACATCGATTATTTTTTAACATTAAGACCACTTTTCAGGAGAGTTACTGCCACAGCTATCCTTTCCCACTGTGTTTCAGACCACAACACAATACAGATCCAGCTAGATCTTCACATTTTGAAAACCTTCTATAAAGACCTCTGTGCTCCAGAATGCTGAAACATCACAGCAGAAACCGATAACTTCTGATCCACACTTCTAGTAAGGACCCTGTCAGCCAACCAGTAGGAAGGCCTAGGCACAGATATCACTGTAGAGGAGATCAGCAAAGTCATAGAGGACTTCACTTATAACAAGACATAAGGAGTAGATGGCTATTCCTGGTATTTTATAAGCTGAACACTTTTGCTACCTAAGATATTTAAAGAAGCTCAGGAAGGATCTTCCGCTCAGATAGATAAAACCCAGACAGAATATCCCTCCTCCTGTAACTTAGTATGGACTTCTTAAACTGCTCTAGCTGTAGACTGGAATCACTGCTCATGTTGATTCTAACATTTTGGCTAAAGTGCTAACAAATAGATTGAGACTAGTAATACAGTCCTTTCTTCATAGACATCAGGTGTGCTTTGTTCCTCACTGATCCTAGCTCAAATATTCTGGCAAACAAGAGAGGATGCTGACGAACAGGCGATGGTCTCATTAGACGCATAGAAGGCCTTTGATAAGGTAGAATCGCAGCACCTGTTTCGACTGCAGGCAAACATGGGGCTGTTTGTGGAATTACACTGACCCAACGGCAACAGCCCTTCCAATGGAAATATATCCTCAGAATTTCTAATCAGGCAAGGAACTCGATAGGGGTGTCCCTCTCCCCATTGCTATTCATATTAGCACAGGCTAGCACTGGCTTCATACTAGCACTGGGACCCTAGCAATAGCTATCTGTCAAACTGAATCCATCAAGCTGAATCCATGACACCCGAGGGTGAACATGACGACCTGTAGTATGCGGATGACATTCTTGTAAGCTTAGCCAACCCAAAAGGACCCTTGACAGGACCCAGGGGAATAATATAAGGTATCTTTCCTTCTCAGGCTATATTGAATTAACTGATGGATGTGTGAGTCTCTCCTGCTTGCTAGACATGCCAATGTTGCCGCTTTAGGTGGACACCCATTTAAATGCAAAATATCCACTCTGAAATACTTGGGGCTCGATTTTTCCATGTATGTATACAGATAGTCAATCATCTGCTGTCTAAGAGATAGCTTTAAACTTTTGTAGAGCTACAAACTGATTTTAAGCTGCAGCTTCACCAATCTTGGAACTGTCAATGGCACATCCATTGCCTTCGTAAGATACTAGGCCCCTCTCCCATAGAGATAGAGGAATCCTCCATCCTGACATAGCTACTTGTTGTATAGGATCATCACTGATCATTGTGATTGCATTGTATTGTAATTGCATTTATATAGCGCTTCCTATCCCTAACGAGGCATCAATGCGCTTTTTACACGAGTGGCAGGCTACTCCAGAACCCATAAAGGATTAGTGGTGAATTAGTATAATGAAAATATGAAAGTGATTTGAGTGGTGGCTATGTTAGTCTGTTATTTTAATTGTGAAGGATAGTGGAGGGATAGAGAAGGGAAAAGGTTTGTATTTATATAGTGCTTACTACCCTTGATGGGGTGTTGACTTTTTTTTTTGGCGAGTAGCACTCTACTCCGGAACCCATAAAGGAGTAATGGTGAATTAGTATAGTGAAATATGAAATTAATTTGAGTAGTGGACGTGTTAGTCTGTTATTTGGATTGAAAAGGATAGTGGAGTGATAGATTTTTGTTTGTTTGTTGTTTTTTGTTTTGGTGCTCATAGGAGGAGGCATGGGACTAGGAAAAGGGAGGTGGAGGGGGATGAGTAAAAGGGAGGAGAAGGGGTAAGAGTCAAAGGGAGGGTTTAGAAAGGCTTGTTTTGGTTGAGTGGAATAGTAAAAAGAAGTATATGATGATGCAAGGAGGGGTGGAGTAGGGAAGAGTCTCAAAGGGGTTATTTTGGAGATCATAGTAGTGGTGTGGGGTTTGGGATGATTGAGAGAGTGGAGGTAATTGATATATTAATAGAGGTATAGGGTGAGAAATAGGGTAGTGCATTAGAAAGAGTAGTAAAAAGAGGTTTGAGATGAGTCAGAGAGTTGAGCTAGAGTATATATTGAGAGCAGTATAGGGTGAAAAATAGGGTGGTGCATTGGATATGCTGAATTAGAGGGAAAGTAATAAATAAGTAAAAGTAATAAATATATAAATCCAAAAGTAATAAAGATATATATCCATAAGTACATGGAAGGTATACAGATGCATAAAGGAAGGTAGTATATGTAGATTAAAGATGCATTAAATGAACTCTGGCTTGTACTGTAATTCGTTTTATTTATTTACCTATATGTATATATAGTTTGATATATATATTATCTAATGGCGGTCGCCAGTAGATAGTTATAGTTAGGACCCTGTTTCCATAGGAAATCCGCAACATTCTATTTGGAATAACTTTGGCGCCGGTCGATGAATCCTCGCGAAATTTTCAAAATAGGTGGGGCGCTACGCTCCGCTCCTACCCTGAAAGTCTCGGGGGGATTCGTCAAGCGGGGGCTGAGAAAAAAGGGGGGTCCCAAAACGCGTTTTTCCCATGCATTTTTCCATAGGACCTTTAGACACAGCTACAGCCCGAACGGCTGAACAGAGTTACTTGAAATTTGGCAGAGAGGTAGTCCTCAGGTCAAGGAAGTGCCTTTTGTAGGTCTGGTGTAAATCTGTTCAGTAGTTCCTGAGAAAATAGCATTTAAATCAATATATATATGTGGGCGGAGCCTAACCACACATCTCATCCTGAGATCTGATTGGCTGTCAGCACTTCATCCAAGAAGTGTTGGCAGCCATCTTGGGACCAATATACATGATAGCACCTCATTAAAAAGCATTGCAGTTAATAGAAGATTTTAAGACTTTAGTTACATTATAAATCATTTGTTGATGGTACCATACTCATTTTAGGAATTGTGGTATGTTCTAAGGTGATTTCACCATGTGAAAAAGCCTTCTGCTGGGATATCATGATTGAGAGAAAAATATTTTCTCATGCTTTTACCACAGAGGTTTGGAAGGTGATCTATAAGCTAAACTGAGAGCTTATTTTCTGTAAATTCACATTATCTTTCTCAGTCATGTGAGAATGAAGTCTGACATTCTCAGTAAAACATGTACATCCAACAAGGGCAGAGACTGTCAGTTGATTCCTTTGTGTTCTACTGCAGCTTTCCAGAGTGTTCCAAAGAACTACTAGAGCGCTAACCGTCCTACTTATGATAAATGTATGGCACACCTGAAGCCATCTTGCTTGGATTAAAGTGGTAACTCTTAAAACATTTAATTTAAAAAGGAACAAAATGAGGTGGTTCATTTTTCCATAAAAAGTATGATTAGTGCTGCATAAAGAAAAATTAGGGCACATTTTGAGTGACTTCTCAAATCCTGGCATGCAGACTGAAACATGCACTTTCAATACCAGCAGCAGTTTTCCCTGGTGAGCAGTAGCTTTACTACAGTGATCTAATGAGCAAAAAGAGTGCTAACATTCTGATTTTATGGCAAATGTGTGACACATTTGAATGCCTTCTTGATGGAATCAAAGTAAAAAACTGAAAGTATTTCCTACTGAGGAGACTGCAGTAAATGAGGAAATTAGGAAACTTCATAACAAATAAGTCTCCCAAGATGGCCACCAGAGACAAAAGAGCCCAAATGTAGCCCAAATATCACCCAGATGTAGCCCAAGTATAGCCCAATGACAGAATGTCCAAGAATGTTCTTAAAAACAACTAGAGCACTTACTGTCTTCATTATGACAAAAGTATGGCACACCTGAAGCCATCTTGATTGGAATAAACTGGTAACACTTAAAACATTTAATTTAAAAAGGAACACAATGAGGGGGTTCATTTTGCCATAGAAATTATGATTAATGCTGAAGAAAGAAAATGAGGGCACATTTTGAGTGACTTCTCAAATCCTCTTCTATTTCATTAAAAAATTCTGACATGCAGACTGAAACATGCACTTTTAATACCAGGAGCAGACTTCCATGGTGAGCAGTAGTTTTACTACAGTGATCTAATGAGCAACTAGAGTGCTAACATTCAGAATTCATGGCAAATGTGTGACATATCTGAATACCTTCATGATGGAATCAAAGTAAAAAACTGAAAGCATTTCCGACTGAGGAGACTGCAGTACATGAGGAAATTAGGAAACTTCATAACAAATAAATCTCCCAAGATGGCCACCGGAGACAAAAGAGCCCAAATGTAGCCCAAAATCACCCAGATATAGCCCAAATATAGCCCAATGACAGAAGTGTGCAAAACACTTATTATTTTGTGTTTTTGCAGTGTTATATAGTGCAGACTTGTCAGGTATTGGAGTGCTTTACATGAGCATTGGTTACATCACACAAGAACAAATTCATTTTGGTTGTAGACATGGGGAGACTAAGTGATTTGACCAGAATCACAGAATGTCGAGCTGAAGCAGAAACTTCAACCTGGTTCCCCAGTTGCAAAGTCTGCAGTTCTGGAAGTAACACCACATCCTCTCCCCTATGTGCAACATTTAATCAAGTTGTCAACTAGATAAAAAAACATAAAGATAACAAATAATTTAAAAGTGCTTTGTCGCTATTTGAAAACTCAGAAAATATGTCCTTATTTTAGTCTTTTAGAGCACTAACCATAATTTTGATGCCAATAAGACCCTCTCATATATGTAATTTCTAAAGGAATGCTCTAGGTATTACAGTTTTGATTACATCAAGATGATGTCAGGCGCTCCACACTTTTGTAATAAATATAGAATGTTAGCAATCTAGTTGTTCATTAGGATACTGTTGAGAGGCAGAGGCCAGGGGCACGGACTCTGAAAATTGAAGGCAGGTAGGAGGGTGCAAAGGCAACAATTTAACCACACTGAGCAGGCAGGAAGGGCCGTGGAAGCACAACAGACTATGGAGGGCAGTGGAAAGGGGGGCAGGGGCAACAAACCAACAATACAGGACTTGCAAGAGAGGCTGTTGGAGGGAAGATCTATTACGGGTCAAGGAAGCTAGGGGCGGTCCCCAGAGCCCCGGGAGCCACCACAGAACTGAGCAGGAGAGTGAGTCAGGGACAAAGGGGCACCTTAATTTGAGCCGGGGTGCCTAGGAACGCTTGCTCCAAAAATGAAGAAAACAGACATATGAGACATGGAATTGGAGGCAGAATACAATGGCAGTTTAATGAGAAGATGCAACTTCAAAGAAACCGCAGAATAGAGACCTAAAGTAGAAAATACAGAATCCAGATAATCATACAGCTGTCATGATATTCTCTGTATCTCAATTAATGGACTGACAGAGAGAGAGAGAAAACACATCTATAAATGCATCATGAGAAACAAGTTACACCAAGGAAAATGTTACCTAGGGACACTCACATTTACTCTTAGAGCAAGCATTCCTGCAATTACAATACAACATCTTTTAAATGCAAAAGTAAAAAACATAACATGACATTTCATATAGGTAAAATAGAATAAGATACTTCAAGCAAAGCCGAGCAAGACATTTTAAGCAAAGGAAGACAAGAGCTCCCAGTTCTTGGGGAAAACCTGCACAGCCTGTTAACCTACATACAGACGGCGAGGTTGTCCGTCGATATCTGTGGGTGCTCCCTTTTTATATCATTTTGTGGGCTCCTTTGCACGCTACATCTACCTACGTATGCTACCCAAAAGCTTCGTCTGCAGATTTTACCAGACATTTCGTCATTTACCCACTTAATGCTGACAATGGACTGGGTGAAAAGGTCAGTCTCTCAGGCCAATCGCTTATCGTAAGTTCCATAGAGCAAGCAGAAAATAATGGGTATTGTACAGGAATTCAATATATTCATGTATAAAATCTCCTCAGTTCTCCTAACTTGACGCTCTGCGGTTGCCACTTCCTTAAAAGCGGGAAACCTGCCCAGGAAGCAAGTACCAGTCCAGGATGCAGCCTACTGTATGTCGACAGCTTCAGGGGGATGTTGAACTTTGATACCGAGCACGGAGCACTCGGGTAGGGTGGGGGCTACTAGTTTGGAGCAGAAGGCCTCGCAGACCTGCCTTCAGACTGCTATACACTAAAATTGCAGAGCTATGGTCAATTTAACAAAGAGGCCTACATATTGAACAGAAGGGCCTACACAGGGGTTTTATGCTGGCTGAGTGGTAAGGATGTCTCAGGATAATTACATAGCAACACAGGACCCGCTGGTCAATTTAATACGGCCTACAAATGCGGCTGGCAGGGCAAGGACAAGGGTCTCATACTTCAGGTGTGGACAGAACGGGCCAGGGGCCCCCTGTGATACAAAATCTACCCTCCTTCAAGGCTGTGGCAATGTAATAGACCATTGTGGGCAGAAGGAAGAGGCAATGGTAGTACAACCATACATGCCAACAGACCCGATTCAGCCAGGAAACGTCCAATGTTTTTAAGCTCAAATGGGCTTTATTTGATCTGTCTCCTGTCTACAATATCCTCTTTTTCAATGTAACTCAAAGGGGAAAATCAATACCCCAGTTTTTTTTCAAAATCTCCCTCTTACCAAGTTCAAAATGTTCGCAAGTATGGTACATTGGATCATGGAAGGAAATGGGATAGGGACATGGACTTGGATAACAGAGGACAGGAGAGACATGGAGAGGTGCACCAAACTGACCCTGCAGGGCAGGCATCAGGGTTTGCAGCAGCACAATACACCACACAGGGCATGCAGGACGGGAGTGCAGCACAACAATCCATAGAAAGCAAGAGGGAGGGGACAGGACCATGCACATGGACAACAGAGAACAGAGGGGCAAGAGGCAATGGTAGCTAGCTGACCATAATGGACAGACAGGAGAGAAGGCTGCAGCATAACAGACCATAAAGGGCAGGAGGGACGGATCAGGGGCATTACAATGGAACAGACAAGCCAGGAGGGAGGGAGTAGGGGTCTGCACATGTAAACAGAGGGCTGGGGGCAAGGGGGCAGGGCAGGAGCAGCAAGATGGCCATGGAGGTCAGGCAGGATGGGCACTAGAAGCAAGACACAACATGAAGAGCAACAGTGAGACTGTGATGGCATACACACAGACCATGGAGGGAAGGTGGGAGGGGGTCAGGGGCAGCTAACTGACCACACAGGGAAGGTGGGAGGGGCCATGGCAGCACAGAAGACCATGCATGGCAAGTGGGAGGGTTAGTGGCAGCACAATGGCTATGATGGGCAAGAAGGAGGGTGCAGGGGCATGCACAAAGGACGATGGAGGATAGAAGGGAGGGTCAGGACCTGTGCACAGACAAGAAAGTTCAGGGGAAGGGGCCTCACAACAGACCACACGGGGCAGGCAGGAGGAGCAGTTGCAGCACAACAGACCAGGGAGGGCAGAAGGGTGTGGCAGTACAATGGACCATGTAGGACAGGAGGAAGAGGATAGAGGCATGGCATGTGGACAGGCAGGGTGGAGGTGGCAGGGACAGGTTACAGTCATCTGACAATGCTAGGCAGGTGGGAGGGGAGTGGCAGCTCAACAGAACACTCAGAGTAGATAGGAGTGGCAGGTCCATGGGACATGGTGGGCAAAAAGGATGGAGCAGGGGCATGCACAAAGACATCGGAGGGCAGGGGGAAGGAGAATAGGGGCAGCAAGCTAAGCACAGAGTTTAAGCAGGAGGTCAATGATGGGGCATAGAATTGGGCAATGGAGGGCAGGAGGAGTGGACTGGTACATCATACTAAATTGAGGGCAGTGGCAGCACATCAGACCATGCATGGCAGGAGGGAGGAGGCTAGTCCATGGATTCACACAACAGAGGATAGGGAGGAGGGGGATGGGGCAGCAAGCTAACTGTTCAGAGAAGGCGGGTATTAGAAACTTTATTGTTTTTAAAACATTTTGTCTGTGCAAACTACTTAAAATATGAACAAGTATGCAGCATAATCTCACTTTTATTCAGGAAGAAGAAGACGTTAGTGACTGTGACTCCGGGCTCACTTGGCAAAAACACCCCCTGACCCTCCACCCACTATCGCAAAATGTAATGCCCGTGAAAAGGGTAGGTGAACACAGTGTTATATAGAACATAGTCCTGAGAGCACGATTGAAAATGAAAACTAGATATAGTGTATGGTATAAACTATGCACCAAAAAGTGTGATATAAGATGAACCAGGCGTGAAATATAATATGCAATACATTGTGCGCAATGACAGATTCATTGGAGAGCGCGAGATAGCACAGGCACTAGCGTGTGCTATGCGATATGCGCCTTGGAGTGTAATATGCACAGGGCAGTGTTGTGTAACCTAACTAGTCTCTAAAGTTGTAATATAAAATATGTGCTGGGGAGTGTAACGTTGCATATGCACTGTGACAAAGATATGGATCCCAAATTGTAATATGTATGGCATAGCACTGTGCGTTATAACATAGGCATCGAGGAAGGCACGTTAGATGGGGCAATATAACCCGTGCGAAGACAAGTGTGGCATGACATTTTCACGGGGTGGTGTTACAGTGCACATGGGCTAGAGAGTGTCATAGCATATGCACTAGCTAGTGGAATACAATACAGAGGTGTGTGGCACTCGGCAGGCAATGGTGGGTGTAACACAGCATTGGGCTCTGTCAGGAGCGCGCTGTGACTCGCAAGTGATGTTCGTCCCCTTTCCAGAGAGTAAAATAAAAAGTATTACACATCCGGCAGTGGATGTGTGTTTTATTAACTGTGAGGGGGGTTTCTTGCATAGTTTTGGTCGAATTTTTGTCGAATCCCCTTTGAATGGCTTGGTGTGCATGTGTCTTAAATGTGCCCGTCAATAGCTACCCATGTTTGTATAAATAAACGACAAGGGTGTCTACCGGGATTAGGCACGGTAGAGCATCAGACATGTCAGAGCTTCACTAGTGGTGTAAATACATTCCACGTGGATTAATTGCATGCATAGTCGCCTTTTAATGAATATCACGCAAATCGTCATGGTGATAGGTACGTACGGTTTGTCCAGCATGTCCTAGGTGTGTCTATAAATATATATTTTTTAAAAATAATAAAAAACAGTGGCCGGCCCTGGGGATTGGGGTCAAAAAAATATAATTAGGAGACAGGCCCTGGGGGATGGGGTCATCAGGGCCAATAAATTAGAATAAGAAGGGGAACCACACAGCCCCCCTTCTTAAAAAAATAAAATAAATAAAAGACTGGCATCGTGCCGGAGGCCATGCCCCCTCCATGCAGCACTCTGCAAACGCGCCCCCAACAGGCATCTCCAGTATGCGCCAGGGAGCTGCGCTGCAGACAGGTGTTCTGAGGCCAAGCCCCTTTTTACACCTCTCTGCAACGCAGCTCTGTGGCGCTTACTGGAGGTACCTAGTGGTCTAGTGTGACCCTAGGGACCCTTAGGATTCAAGGGGACTTAATCTCTCAACTTAGAACAGCCACAGGGCGCGTTTACACAGTGGTGAAGGGAGGGGACGGGGCCTGAGGTGACGTGTGCAAACACGCACCATGGCACGTTTTAAATTGGGGATATAATTTCCCTTCAATACTGAGGGCCCCTGGGGGCTAACTAGCCCACCAAGTGCTTCCAGTAAGCGCCACTGAGCTGCATTGCAGAGAGGTGGTCCAGGCCGTGCCACTTTTTACACCTCTTTGCAACGCAGCTCTGTGGCACTTACTGGAGGTACCTAGTGGGCTAGTTGGACCCTAGGGACCCTCAGGACTCAAATGAACTTAATCTCCCAACTAAAAACGGACACAGGGCGTGTTTACACAATGGTGAAAGGAGGGGACGGGGCCTGAGTTAACGTGTGCAAAAACGCCCTGTGGCCTGTTTTAAGAGGTAGTTTTAATCCCCATGCCCTATTATATACTAGGGGCTTATAGAGGAGGTAAGGCTAATCACAGGGGGACCCCAACGCATAATGTTCCCTAGTGTATGTAGGTGTTTTCACTGTATTCTAAGTGTCTTTTAACATAGCACTGGCTCTAGGACTGGTTAGTCAGACTCAGTTACCACCAGTATCCGTCTGAAAAAGTTGAGGGTACAGGATGATTTTGCAACAAGGCTTCTTTCTGCTCTTCTTTTTGTTCTTTCTGCACGTTATCCTTCTTCCTGCACTTATCTTCGTATTTGAGGACTTCTGTTGCTTCTTTCTGCACTTCTTTTGTTTCTTTCTGTGCATTTTTTCTTCTTTCTTCACATGTCCTATCTCTGTAGGCATAGTTAGAAATTAGCATTTAAAAAACCTTTGAAATTAACAGAAAAAACCATAGGTTTCAGGCACGTTATAGTTAGGAATTAGCATTTAAAAAACCTCAGAAATTCACTGAAAAAACCATAGGTTTCAGGGGTGTTATAGTTAGCTGGACTTTTCACTTGTACAAAACCATTGAAATTCCCCCGTTATAGTTAGTTCAGCTAACTATAACTCGCGCGCCCGCAATGCACTGCTGATGACGTCACATATTACATCACTCATGACATGGTCAGTGACATCACTCATGACATCACTGATGACATCTCAAATGACATCACTGATGACATCACTGATGACATCATCCTTGTGATAGAGTGGCAGACCTCCTCTCACCCTAATATAACCTTTGATAGACACATTCAAAAATAGAGACTAAAATTATCAAAACAATGGACATACCAATACCAGTTACAAAAACCTCTTCAGTAATTCTAAGATCCACATACACATCCACTCATTCACCAACAGTCCAATACAGTCACTCATACATGTACTCACTCATCATATGTACTCATACACCTATACATCCTGTTACACAATGCCACTCATCCATAGTTACTCACACACATAGTCACTCATGCTAATAAAGAATCAAACATACATTTACTTGCATATACAGTTATACACACACCACCACACTTACTTCTACGGAAACTTACACATACTTAGTCTTTTAAACAATCACTTATAGAAACACATACTTATTCATACAGGAACTCTTTCAATATCTCTCTCTCACATATACTCACATATATACACCAATAGTCACATATACTAGTTTAAAACATATGTAGTTACTCATAAAGACACTATTGAGACAGTCATTCACTCACTAACACACCCATACACACACTCATCCACCCATACAGTCCTGCACACATACTGTGTTCAACACATACAAACAGTGAGTCACTCATTCATGCACCTATGCACTACGTAATACCCCCACCGAACCATGCAGACACTCAGACTGATACTCAAAAAACCAACTAATAACCTATATAGACACCCATGTAGCTACTCACCAACCCATGCAGCCACTTATACACAAAGTGAGAGACTGATACAGATATTTACATATTTAAACATTACTCACTAAGCCATGTATTCACTATGATACACTTAATCAGTCAGTTACACAATCAATTTTTCAAAAACAAATCATCCATTTAGACACTTATATACCCATTTATTCTTCCATCGACCTTGAGATATACATATATAAAACATATTTAATTTTCAGAATAACACACATTCACTGGATGATGTCATCAGTGATGTCATCAGTGATGTCATTTGAGATGTCATCAGTGATGTCATGAGTGATGTCACTGACCATGTCATGAGTGATGTAATATGTGACGTCATCAGCAGTGCATTGCGGGCGCGCGAGTTATAGTTAGCTGAACTAACTATAACGGGGGAATTTCAATGGTTTTGTACAAGTGAAAAGTCCAGCTAACTATAACACCCCTGAAACCTATGGTTTTTTCAGTGAATTTCTGAGGTTTTTTAAATGCTAATTCCTAACTATAACGTGCCTGAAACCTATGGTTTTTTCTGTTAATATATATATATTTGTAGATCAATAGTGAAGCAATTCTAGATAAATAGTTATGATAAAAAGTTTTATTAATTATGCAGTCACTTATATACATGTCAAAAACAGAATAATGTTACTATCAGTAATATGTACATTTGTTAAGCAGAACGAATGAATATCTATATAATATAATAAATATAATCATTTTTTTAAACATAAGTATTCTACACGTTTATACAAAGTACTACTCATATATAAATACATATCTATAGTAGAGATAAATGCTTATATACAGAGAGACATGCTGTATATTTCTATCTGTTTGCGTATGGTGGTTATGTGGGGAAGAGCCAATTCTTGAGTAGTTTTCTGAAGATAAGGTTGTTATCCGTGGCTCTTATGTTGGGGGCTAAAGAGTTCCATAGTTTGGCTGCTTGAACAGAGAATGATGTGCCACCCATTGTATTTTTCTTGTATCTTGCGATTTTGAGGTGAGGTGCCACTCTAGAGCAGAGATTCCTTTGTTGAATGTGTTTGTTGATTTTATTCCTGATGAAGAGTGGTCCTGTTCCATGTAGTGCTTTTTGGGTGATACAAAGCAGCTTGAACATGGATCTTCTGGCAACCGTAAGCAATGCAGGGCTTTCAAGGCAGGGAGATATGGTCTTGTTGTTTTATATGTAAGAGTAGTCTGGCGGCTGAGTTCTGAATCTGTAGTAGTCTTTTTATGGTCATTAAAGGTGATCCGTGATAGGGGCTATTCGCGTAATCGAGTTTGGTCAAAACAAGGCAGATGGTAGCCTGGACCTTGTGTGGAACTCCCAAATGGGGGAAGATTAGTTGCAGAGTTTTTATAGTAACAGAGCTTGATCTTGCTAGTTTGTCTACTTGGGCATTCATCGATAGCTTGGGGTCCATGGCCATTCCGAGGTTTCTTACTTCCTTTGATATTTTAGGTGGTGTTTTCAGATCATCAGGCCACGCGGCGAGCAGGTCATAATGTTTCCAATTGTCACATATGAGTATTCCGATTTTGAAAGCATTGCATTTTTTTAATGACTCCACGTCATCCATTGATCCATGGCTCTGAGACAACTGGAAATTGGCAACTTTCCAATGTCTTTGGAGCATTGCACTTGACGGAGTATTTGCATGTCATCTGCATAGTTATAGCATGTGAGGTGAAATTGATTGATAATGCTATTAACCAAAACAAATAAGTCTTTGTCTGCTTACTAGGATAAGGGATTGAAAACCCAACTCACTGCAGAATAGAGACAGCACAAAGAGTGATTACAAACACACCGAGATAGGCTCTAAACCAGTGGCAACTTACGAAGAGTCAGCGACCCCATCTATGTGCATGAAACAAACAACACTATCCAGGATTAGTTCTTATACACAGATAGATTATTAAAGGTTTCATAGGATTTTAACCTATAACCTGACGTGACTCCACATGTCTTTAGTCAGCAGAAAACCTTATAATATTATCTGGAGATCTTAGCTTTTCCATAAATCTGTAACTGTTATACATAAATCCAAAAACATTTGCACATAGATTACATAAAATCACAATATCTCTTCATCAAAGCACAATATAAACAGCTTTTGCAATTTGGGCAACACATTACAATGGAAGGTAATTTTCAACATGTGCAAAAGAAAACACAAAACACTAATGACATAACATGCTGTGTGGTGAAAGCAAAACAAAGGATTTCATTCCAAATCACACGATGCAAAACAATGCACTACCACTTTGCTCAGTGTGTTAAAAACTCATCACTCAAGGCACCATTAATACTCACATACTGCAACTCCCCGATGCCACCAACAATTACACCAGCATTAATCCTAACGATTCCTGGATTCCCTAACTTCTGACAATGTTGGGGTCAAAAGTAGTCACTAATTATGCAAACTGATTAACTATGCAAATGTAGGCAAAATATTTGGCAAATTGCCCAAACGTTCTCCCCCAAAATGCTATTCTAATTTTCTACATATTTGTTTGCAGTTCTCTACCAAAATTCTGTAAATGCCAATAAACTAAAATAGTTAAGATGCAGGATCAGGGGCATATGAGTCTCAATTGAAGGCAGCCCTTTGCCATTAAAGAAAACCTTCATAGGACAAAATTCAAAGTGTCATTACAGAAAGCAAAAATTATTTAGATAGTCATATTCATATCAGCATCAATAATGTATCAAATAATGCCCATTATGAGAGGTAACAACATAAGGTAAACATCCAAAGCATGTAAACAGCTAGAACCAAAATATAGTTTAGCAAAGGACTAGCATGAATCTGCTCAGCTCATGAGTCAAGGAAAGTCTAAGTATAACTCAATTGTAGAAAGACATAAACTGCTCAGTTTGTAGCACAAGAAAAGTTTAAACATGAATCAAATGAACTGACTAATGTGGACTCTGCACGGTTTAGAAAGCAAGAAATGTCTAGCTCACCGCCCAAAAATAGCACCTTTAATTTAATAGATTTCAGATAGTGAAAGCCGCACTCTGGACATGGTGAGATTTTACATAATAGGGCTGTACTCGTAAAATACCTTTTACGTAAACCGATAGTAAAACCTGAAAAAGTGTTACATCAAATAAGAAATATTTAGTAACACCTACTTTCATGCATAATTATGCATAGGAAATGAGAAAAATAATGTAGCATTTATGCAGCAAGTAAAAATAATGCACAATACAAAAGCTTAGAGCAGACCAAGGCAAAGGGAATGAAAAAATTACAGCTACAGGAACAATCAGGTCATGGCTTCCTTTTTGAGGAATAGAAATGAATAGATTCCAGCTCAGCTAATAAACTTCACCACAAAAGGAATTATATTTTGGGTGTTTTCTGAGAAAAGAAAAACACGGAAGAGAACTGTAGGAAAGTAGGATCTGCTTTTATGGTTACCCCCACTTTTTTTTGGTGCTAAGTTGTTTTTGACTGGACTGACTGGGATCCTGCTAATCAGGACCACAGTCTCTCTGCTTTCTCCATTAAATTGTTATGTTCAGTACTTAGGTACATCCCAGATTGGATACTGGAATATCCTTATCAGTCCCTAGTAAATGTACTAAGGTACCCAGGGCATAGGTACCCCAGAGGTCCCCCATGACTGAAGCATGTATCATGCCACCCATAGTAGATCATTCAAACTGTGACTACAGTCCTGCCATTGCAGCCTGTATAAGCTGGTGCTTGCACCACTTATGAAAGATATATGTTTCCTATATCTAGGGTCACTGCACTTAAAACCTATAAGTCACCCCTATACCAGGCCTTTTCAATCCTGAAAGCAGGGTTATTGGTTCCAAGTGAGAGGGTGCCCCTGTATGTATTCAGTATACTGGTTTCCAAGCAGGTAAGAGAATAGAATACCAGGTGGACGATTGGCTCAAATAGATCAATGGTCATGATTATCCCCATAGGGAAGCCTGTCTTAAACTAGGCTACTATAAAGTTCTTTATAGTGTCATTGGCTTCCTAAAAAGCTGAGTGAGGCCAGGCTGCTCCCTGAAGCACAATACTGGTGATGCACTCATCTGCAAAGTTACATCAATCAATCAATCATCAATCATAGAATTTATAGAGCGCTTCTCACCCGCGAGGGTCTCAAGGCGCTAGGGAAGGGGTGCTGCTACTGCTCGAAGAGCCAGGTCTTGAGGTGCTTCCTGAAGCTGTGGTGGTCCTGGGTCAGTCGAAGGTGAGTGGGGAGGGAGTTCCAGGTCTTTGCTGCGAGGTAGGAGAAGGATCTTCCTCCTGTGGTGGCTCTGCAGACCCGTGGGACGATGGCGAGGGCGAGGTTGGTGGACCGTAGCTGGCGGGTGGGGGTGTAGAACGTGAGTCAGTTGTTGAGGTGTTCAGGGCCCATGTTGTGGAGTGCTTTGTGTGCGTGGGTGAGCAGTCTGAACGTGATCCTTTTGTTGACAGGGAGCCAGTGGAGGTTTCTCAGGTGCGTAGAGATGTGGTTGCGGCGGGGAATGTTGAGGATGAGCCGTGCGGAGGCGTTTTGTATGCGCTGGAGACGGTTATGGAGTTTGGCAGTTTTTCCAGCGTAGAGGGCGTTCCCGTAGTTCAGTTGGCTGGTGACGAGGGCCTGGGTGACTGTTTTTCTGGTTTCGGTGGGGATCTAGTGGAAGATCTTCCGGAGCATGCGAAGGGTGTTGAAGCATGAGGATGAGACAGCGTTGGCTTGTTTGGTCATTGTGAGCGAGGAGTCTAGGATGAAGCCCAGGTTGTGTGCATGGTCCGTGGGTGTCGGTGCGGTGCCCAGCGCCGGGGGCCACCAGGAGTTGAACCCAAGCCGAGGGGGATGGTCCAAGGATGAGGACCTCCGTCAAGTTCGAGTTGAGTTTGAGACGGCTGTGCTTCATCCAGTCTGCTTCCTCTTTCATTCCTTCCTGGAAGTTTGGTTTGGCGGTGGCTGGGTCCCTGGTGAGGGAGAGAATCAGCTGGGTGTCGTCGGCATAGGAAATGATGTTAATGTTGTGTTTCCGTGCGATGGTGGCGAGGGGGCTCATGTAGATATTGAAGAGAGTAGGGCTGAGCGAGGATCCTTGGGGTACGCCACAGATGATTTTGGTTGCCGATGCGCAGAAGGGGGGAAGGCGGACTCTCTGGGTTCTGCCAGTGAGGAGTGAGGAGATCCATTCCAGGGCCTTCCCCTGGATGCCCGTGTTGTTGAGGCGGTGTACTAGAGTGCGGTGGCATACGGTGTCAAAGGCAGCTGAGAGGTCCAGGAGGATGAGGGCGGCTGTTTCCCCGTTGTCCATCAGGGTTCTGATGTTGTCTGTGGCTGCCATGAGGGCCGTCTCGGTGCTGTGGTTTGCCCGGAATCCGGACTGGGAGGGGTCGAGTGAGTTGTTGTCCTCGAGGAAGGTGGTCAGCTGTTTGTTGACGGTCTTCTCGATGACTTTCGCCGGGAAGGGAAGGAGTGAGATGGGCCGGAAGTTCTTGAGGCCGCTGGGGTCTGCGGTGGGTTTTTTCAGGAGGGCGTTGATCTCAGCGTGCTTTCAGCTCTCAGGGAAGGTAGCTGATGCGAAGGAGCTGTTGATGATGTTCCGTAGGTGGGGTGCGATGATGGTGTCGGCCTTGTTGAAGATGTGGTGGGGGCATGGGTCAGAGGGGGAGCCCGAGTGGATGGTGTTCATGGTGTGGATGGTGTCTTCGGTGCTGATGGGACTCCAGGAGTTGATGGTGATGGTGGGGGTCGCTGGGCTGGTGTCTGGAGGTGGAAGTTGGGGTCTGAAGCTGTCGTGTATGTCTGCGATCTTGCGGTGGAAGAAGGTTGCGAGGGAGTTGCAGAGGTCTTGCGTAGGGGTGATGTCGTTGTTGCTGGCGTTGGGGTTGGAGAACTCTTTGATGATGCTGAAGAGTTCCTTGCTGTTGTGGGTTTTGTTGTCGAGTCGTTCCTTGAGTGATGTCCTCTTGGTGTTCCGGATCTGCTGATGATATTCGCGGGTGGCTGTTTTGAGGGCAGACATGTTTTCCGTTGTCCGTTCTTTGCGCCAGGTCTTTTCGAGATTACGGCAGGATTTCTTTGCGGCTTTGAGGGCGTCTGTGAACCATGAAGGTTTTCTGGTGGAGGTCTTGTTGTTGGTGTTTTTCAGTGGGGAGAGGTCGTCGGCGCAGTTGGTGATCCAGTGAGTGAGGTTGAGTGCTGAGATGTTGGTGTCGGGTGCGTTGGTGTCGGCGGGTGGGTTCTGGCTCAGTGATGTGGTGAGTTGGTCCGTGGTGATCTTGCTCCAGCATCTGCGGGGGATCCGAAGCGTGTGCTGGTGTGAGATTGTCCTTTTCAATGTGAAGTGTACGCAGCTGTGGTCGGTCCAGTGTAGGCCTGTGGCGTGGTTGAAGGCGATGTGGTTGCTAGCTGAGAAGATGGCGTCGAGGGTGTGGCCGACGCGGTGCGTGGGGGAGTTCACCAGTTGCTTGAGTCTGAGGCTGGCGAGGTTGTCGAGTAGCGTGGTGGTGGCGTTGTTGTTGTTGTTTTCCAGGTGGAAGTTGAGGTCCCCTAGGAGGATGTACTCTGGTGAGGCTAAGGCGTGCGGGCTGATGAGGTCAGCGATGGTTTCGCTGAATTGTGTGCGTGGGCCCAGGGGTTGGTAGACAAGTGTTCCTCTGAGGGTGGTCTGGGGGTTGGTGTGGATCTGGAAGTGTAGGAGTTCGGCGGTGAGGGTGGCGTCTTCGGTATTGGTCGTGATGCTGATGGTGTTCCTGTAGATGATAGCGATCCCTCCTCCTGTTTTGTTGGTGCGGTCCCTCCGGGTGATTTTGTAGCCGTCCGGGATGGCTGTGGCGATGTCGGGGGCTGAGGAGGCGTTCATCCAGGTTTCCGTGAGGAAGGCGACGTCCGGTGCTGTCGTGTCGAGGAGGTCCCAGAGTTCGATGGCGTGCTTGTGTACGGAGCGGGTGTTGAGGAGAATGCACTTGAGGTGGTTGGTGTTGCTGCTTGGTTCGGCGGGCGCGGAGCTATTTTGGAGGCTGGTGAATTTGCAGGCTTGACAAGTGAAGGGTCCGTGGGTGCGTCTGGGGGTGGCTTGATTGCAGGTGTGCGGTCGTCCGGGATTGAGTGCGATGAGTGCGGCGGTGTCATAACTCCGATGGTTGGGTTGGGTCTTGCCAGGTCCCGGGGTTCCGGCGCTGGGTGCGGTCCAGTTGTGAACGGGCGTAGACGGGCTTGCCTTTGGCGCGCCTTTGGCGCGCCATCTGCGCGTTCGCGTGGTCCTCGCCATAAATGGCGAAGTGGGAAGGGAGGAGCAGCTGGGAGGCGGGTGTGGGGTGGTGAATGGGAAGGGGGAACAGGGTACAGAAACAAAAAGGGGCATGGCCGCAGGGGGAGCACAGGCGGGAAAAACCCGGCGGGAAACCCGGTCCCGGAGAGCGACATAATGCATTTAGTCTGGGAATGCCGTAACTTGAAATACTTTTGGTCTGAATTGTAGCAGACACAGAGAGAAACTATATGCATTGAGGTTTCCCTGAGCAGCAAAGCAGAACAGTCCTGCTACATGGCACAACCCAGTACCCAGAAACCACAAATTGATGGTTATGCTGGGTCATAATGGCTATGTCTGACACAAAAATGTGTATTCTCAGGCTCTGGAGAACCAATAACAGCCCGGATACAGAGACTTGGCTGCAAGAAATGTAGAAACTGCCATCATATAAAACAGTACTTTATAGTATAGATGACCAGTTAGACAAATTTCAAGATGTGTGTGTGGAAGTTCATTAAACGTAACTGACACTTTGGTACCTATATGTTGTGAACCCTAATTTAGTGGTTAGTGGCTTGAACCATAAGTTTAGTAGTTTACAATTAACATAAGAAAAGACAAAAGGATGTGATGTTACTGCACTTTTGTGTTGTAAGTAAGGATATATTGAAGAATATTATATGATCACAACCGTTATGCTGTAACAACTTCAATTTTGTTTTGAATAAGGATACCTTGAAGAATATGATACGACCACAACCTTTATGCTGTACCTAAAAATCCTAATAAAGAATTGTTAAAACTGAAAATACATCAAAAGAACTGGGAGAGTGCTTGGTTGCTAAAAAATATTCAGAACAGAATAAATCCAGAATTGTAGTGCATTTGCCAATAAGGAATATCTATCCAGTGCTAAATTGGAAATCTTGCAAATATTGAACAGGGCTATCTTCTGCAGAACATGTTTGAGGGATTAGCACCTCTGTGAATGTTTACCTCATTTACATTGCCTGTCCATGGCAAACAATGTTATGTTTTCTGTTCCTGACAACATTAAATCAACAGTTTGGCGCTACATACAATGTGGGCATGTGCAAGTCACTTTTCGTGCATGCGCATATTGAGCTTTTTGGGGGCAAAATCCCATTTGCTAGCACTAAAGAGTGTTTTGAGCCTGACCTTTTATTCTTTACTCTTTGAACTATTTGTTTAGTTTTTTTATTGTTGCATATGTATTTATATTGGGCTCAGTTGTGTGCTAGCCTTCTATTGGAAGGTGTTTGTTTTAGTTATGGAACAGCCCAGGGAGCCACCAGGTTACGTGACCTCCTATTCGATATTTCTTCTGACAGAAGCTAGCAAGATGGTAAAGACTTTATGGCGAAAACCACAAATGTTATTGCACAATCTAATGAAGTAGTAGAAGATGATGGCTGTTCTTAGAAATCTAATGGCCTCAAGAAATATTCTATGACATTTCTGTGCCCTTGCTCTTGCTCTTTTTGCCTTTTTGTGGCTTTTCTCTTGCTCTTTTCGCACTCTGTGTGTGACTTTTCTGTGCCATTTCTCTCACTATTTGTGCCATTTCTTGTGCTCCTTCTCAGCCCCACCCACCATCCAAAGCACTTCTTCCCCACCAGGATTTACTTAATAACGGCTGTACGTGCCAAAGGCATGCCCCTCTGCACACGTTTGCACCTGGACCACCAGAAACCCTGGTCCCACCCTGTCCACCACCTTGCTGCTTTCCTTTGCACTTTAAACCCAGATGCCCCACCACTCTCTGCTGGTGCGCCATACCACACAACAGAGAAGGCGCCTTCACCTGCTCCCTCTCCTGCTACACCTACACCACTGCACCCGCAAAACTAACTAAGAAAATGCACACTACACTCACCCACACCAATAGCATGCATGCTCCTTAACACCCACACACACAACAACAAACACCCCTTCACCCCCTCACACGAATAGCATGCATGCTCGTTAACAACCGCTCACTCAGCAAGCACGCCATGGAGATCGGCGACCTACTTGAAGATGGAAGCATGTCTAACCACATTTTCAATGCCAGAAATTGCCACCGCCATCCCTGCTGGATACAAGACAGCCTAAACAGGCCGAGAAAAAGGAAAGAAAGACACCTTCATCTGCACCACCTTTGCTGGACCCAAAGCAATTCACATTGAGCACATTAACTTCAAATTACAAATCACAGCAGATTTCACCCTTTGTGTGACCGTAGTCTCCCCCTCCATGGCTCCCCCACCCAACTTGGCAAGCAACATCACAGACTTTGTTACACCCCCAGTTCTCAATGCCAAAGCTTTCATCCTCCTAGAAGACCTCAATATTCATATTGAAGACTGAACCAAACTCAACTCAGCCACCCTTCTTGACAATCTCAGGAACCTGGGACTAACACAACATGTCACTGAGCCCACCCATGGTGCCGGACACATCCTAGACCCTGCCTTCACATCTTTCGACATTATGATCAACACCCCAAAACCTGTCCCCTGGACAGACCACTCCATAGTAGGTTTTAAAATTGACATTCATCAACCTGGAAGAGACCCCACAGCCAGCACAGCAGGCCGACACTGCAACAACCGAACAGAGGTGGACTGGATGACCATCCTCCACGAAAATAAACCAGAACACATAGACATCCTGGCACAAGACATCAAGAATTTCAACAAGGGGATCACCAACCTCAATCAATCAATCAATCAATCAATCAATCATAACACTTGTATAGCGCACTACTCACCCGGCAGGGTCTCAAGGCGCTTGGGGGAAGGGGTCTGCTATTGCTCAAACAGCCAGGTCTTGAGTTGTCTCCTGAAGGCGAGATGGTCCTGGATCAGCCGAAGATGGATGGGGAGGGAGTTCCATGTCTTGGCCGCCAGGTAGGAGAAGGATCTGCCACCAGCGGTGGCTCTTCGGATGCGTGGTACGGCGGCGAAGGCGAGGCTTGTCGAACGTAGCTGGCGGGTGGGCGTGTAGAAGGTCAGGCGGTCGTTGAGGTACTTGGGGCCCAGGTCGTGGAGAGATTTGTGTGCGTGGGTGAGGAGCCTGAATGTGATCCTCTTGCTGACGGGGAGCCAGTGCAGGTCCTTCAGGTGGCCGGAGATGTGGCTGCGTCGGGGGATGTTCAGGATGAGTCGGGCGGAGGCATTCTGGATGCGTTGGTGTCTTTTCTGTAGCTTGGCTGTGGTTCCGGCGTAGAGGGCGTTTCCGTAGTCCAGTCGGCTGGTGACGAGTGCCTGGGTGACCGTCTTCCTGGTTTCGGTCGGGATCCATCGGAAGATCTTGCGGAGCATGCGTAGGGTGTTGAAGCATGTTGAGGAGACGGCGTTGACTTGTCTGGTCATCGAGAGGGAGGAGTCCAGGATGAAGCCCAGGTTGCTTGCGTGGTCTGTTGGCTTGGGGGTGGCGCCCAGGGCGGGGGGCCACCAGGAGTCGTCCCAGGCGGAGGGCGATGGTCCCAGGACGAGGACTTCCGTCTTGTCTGAGTTCAGTTTCAGGCGGCTGTTCTTCATCCATTCGGCGACGTCTTTCATCCCTTCGTGTAGGTTCGTTCTGGCAGTGGCGGGGTCTCTGGTGAGGGAGAGGATCAGTTGGGTGTCGTCGGCGTAGGAGATGATGTTGAGGTTGCGCTGGCGTGCGATGGTTGCAAGAGGTCTCATGTAGATGTTGAAGAGGGTGGGGCTGAGTGATGATCCTTGCGGATCGCCGCAGATGACTTCGGTGGCCTCGGATCGAAACGGGGGGAGGCGGACTCTCTGTGTTCTTCCGGTGAGGAATGAGATGATCCACTCCAGTGCCTTCTCTTGGATACCGATGTTGCTGAGGCGTTGAACTAGGGTGCGGTGGCAGACGGTGTCGAACGCTGCAGAGAGGTCCAGGAGGATGAGGGCCACTGTTTCCCCGTTGTCGAGCAGGGTTCTGATGTCGTCGGTGGCTGCGATGAGGGCGGTCTCGGTGCTGTGGTTGGCTCGAAAACCAGACTGCGAGGGGACAACCTCATCAACACTATGACGAATCAACAAATATATCCAGCAAAAACCAAAACACAAGCCAGCTAGTTGGTACACGAAAGACATCAAAATGACCAAGCGATGCTACAAACAAGTAGAATGGAAATGGAGATCCAGCAATGGGGAAGTAGAAAAAGAGGCCTTCGAAACTGCCCAGAGGAGGTGCCACCAGCTCATCCGAGGAACCAAGAGGAAGGCCCTAGTCAAACCAATAAACACCAGCTCCAACAGCAGCAAGGAGATCTTTACAATCGTCAACAAATTCACCACACCTACAACTGTCACCAGAAACATCAACCCATCACAATATCTGTGCAATGACCACTCAAACTTACTTTTCAGAAAAATCTCAACCATATGCAGCAACTTCCCTTCACAACTGTACTCACTAGCCCTATCCAGAAGTCCCCCAGTGACGAAGGAAGTCAACACAATCACCACATGGGGCACCATTAGTACAGAGGCCAACAAAACAATCATGAACACCATTAACTCTGGGGCCCCAGCAGACCCCCTCCCCCACCAGTCTTTGACAAAGGAGCAATCCCTATCAGCGAAGACCTCACCACTGTCCTCAACACCTCAATCAGTACAGACATCTTCCCAAATCCATGGAAACAAACAGCCATCAATACACTCCTAAAGAAACCCTCGACTGACCAGACCAAAACTCATCAATTAATTACTGATATCCCTGCTTGTCTGTCCAGCCAAAGTCCTGGAAAAAGCCACCTACAAGTGCCTCTCTAACCACCTTGCCAAACACCGGTTTCTCAACACCACACAATAGCATTCAGACCCAAACACAGCACGGAGATTCCCTTATAGCAGCAATGAATGACATCTGTATGATCCTTGACAGGGGAAAACCACAGCCCTCATTCTTCTAGACCTATCAGCAGGCTTAAATAACGTCTCTCACCGTACCCTAATCCAATGACTCTACATAGCAGGCATCTAGGGACTCTCCCTTGAATGAAACAAGTCCTTCCTCACTGGAAGACCCCAAACCGTCAACATGCCTTCTTACGCCTCTGAAGCATGAGATCGTATTTGCAGAGTCCGGTAGTGCTCCTTTCTCATTCCAACGTTCTTTAGCATCTACATGACCGAGCTTGACGATGTTATACGAGCTCCCAACATAAACATACTCACTTATTCTGATGACACAAACCTAATACTGTCCCTCTGGGACGAAATACCAAACACAAGGAACAAGTTCACCAAATGTATGACAGAAGTGGCCACCTGGATCAAATTGAACTTGAACAAGACCGATGTGGTAGTCTTTGGGAAGAACGCCTTGCCCTGGGACTCCATCAGGTGGTCCATAGTCCTTAGACTAACTCCATGCCCTGCTCACAAGTGAGAAACATTGTCATCATCCGGGACAATAAGCTGAACATGACTGCCAAAACCAATGCAGTGGTCTCGTCCTGCTTGAAGTTGAAGAAAATGTTCAAGTGGCTACCAGACCCCAGGAAAATGATCAACCAAACCTTCATCACACGCAGACTAAACTATGGAAACAACCATTGGCAGTTTTACAAGCCCCTTGCGCCTCCTTGCACCGCCATTGCATCACTTTTTTTGACGCAACAGCGGCGCAAATAATGCGGCCTATTTACAACATGACGCATATAGGGAGATGCGTCACGTTGTAAAGCCCTGCATCACATTATACTTGCTTCAGGTATAATGTATGCAGGGTGGACATTCCCACGCAGAAAGGCCTCGGAAAAGTGATGAAGTGAAATCTACAAGATTTCGCTGCGCCACTTTTAGGATGCCACTGCATCAAAACCTTATTCCTGCTTGAGGCAGGCATAAGGAGTGACACAGTACAGTAAGTTTAGGTCACAAAATACATTGCTGGATTTGCGTCGTGCTTGCGACACAACTTCAGCAATGCATTACTTTAGAGCCAACAGATGTGTCAGAATTTCTGACGTATCTGTTATTCCTTGCACCATGGAGCACGGTATTGTAAATACAGCGCATCCATGGTGGCGCAAGGACATTTGACGCTGACACAAGGAAACAGATGCATCTATGCAGATGTGTCAGTTCCTTGTAAATATGCCCCCCCCTGTACGCACAAGAAGACTGCAGACCTTCCAAAACACAGCAGGCAGACTAGTCCTCAACCTCTCACATCGAGCCCACATCACACCGATTGTGTATTGAGAGCCAGTACAGTTCCCAATGCACAATCACACACATTTCAAACTACTCACCCACACCTACAAATCTCTCCACAAAACTGGTCCTGACTACCTAAATAGCCACATTCACTTCCACCAACCTTCCAGACATCTCTGTGCTGCCTCTCCCTTACAGACACACACCCCTCATATACACAAAAGGAGAGCCAGGAGGCTATGCCATCTCATACCTGAGTCTTAAAGTCTGGAACGACCTCCCACAGCATATTAGAGCCTCCTCATTAGACCTGTCTGCCTTAGTGTGGCCTTCCCCCCAACCTTTTGCCTTCCTCCTCCACTTTTCTTTCCTCATTTCTGCTGGTATTAGGACTCTGAGTAATTTACCACTGCAAACTAATGCTGAATTGCTTTTACTCTCTCCTCTAAACATGGTACTATTGGCTCATCCCCGATTGGCATAATGAATGTACTTATAAGCCCCCGGTAAAGTGGCACTACTTGTACCCGGGGCCTGTAAATTAAATGCTACCAGTCGGTCTGTAGCACTGATTGCGCCACCTTATTAGGTAGCTCTTTGAGCATGTCTCAGGTCTGCCATTGTAGAGCTTGTGTGTGTAGTTATAAACTGCCATCTGGACCTGGCAAAATACACTTTTTGCCAGCCCCAAACCTTCCTTTTTAAAACATATAAGTCACCCCTAGGATCGGCCCTGGACAGCCCAGAGGCCAGGGAGCAATGTATTTAAAAATTAGGATATGAACTTTTTTAATTTGTACATGTCCTGGTAGGGAAAAACTCTTAAATAAATGTTTCACTACTGCAAGGCCTATCTCTTCCCTACGAAAACATTAGTGTTGCCTTATTACATTTTTTAAGTGTAATTTCCAAATGGGAAGAGATAACTGGTTTAATTTTGGTGTCGCTGGAATCAAAATTTAAATTACAATTCCGAAAATGCCACTTTTCGAAAGTTTTACTAACAAACACAATGTCCAGATAGGTAGTTTTTTAATTAGTCATACGAGACTTCAGTGCTTTGTTCTAAAGCCTGTGTGTTTTTTATTTCACTTCTTTTTATACTTTTTTCAAACAAGATTAAACTATTAATCTCATGTCTTTTGTCGGGCCACACACATTTTTCACAAACATATTTACACATTCAAAACAATATATAGTATTGTAACACCACAAAATGCATAATAAAAATCACAGTGCAATACATATAACATTGCATAAACAAGACAGATACAGGTAACCAGTCCGTAATTTTACAAATACACCTGGCGGACACTCAAATATAGTCCCAAAGGCTCCTGCCTTTTGTCCTGCCTATGTAGTAGTTTGCAAAGTTGAAAATTCTATTGAGCTTGCAAACTACGATACCCAGAATGCAATGTATCAAGTTGCTTGCTTTGAAATCCACTCCAGGCTTTGAAAATTGCCGAATGATTTTCAGAAAACAGTCTAACTGAAATCCGGCTGTTGAAGCAGAACGAGCAAGGACCAAGGAGCTGAAGGACACCCATTTGAAAAGGAAGTGACTGGGGACTGTATCACGCAGTAACTATGAACGTTTTCAACTGCAAACCAACTGCGTGCTGCTAAATTCTGGGACCCCCCTGTGCTCAAAATGTGTTTAGAAAAATATGCGTGGATAAGCTCTTAAGTGCAGCAGAAAGAGAACAGCTCCCAAAAAGATAGCGTTTAAATCTACATGCCTCTGACATAAGTGTAATTTCTTGGTTTTTAGTAACGAGATCCTACGGGAGTCAGAGTGTTCAAAAGAAATCAGGCACCAGACACAAAAAGAAAGAATAAGGTACATATTATATGTTTCCTTTAAATTATCTATGACTACTGGCTAAAAGTGCTCTGCTCTAGAGTATAATTATGTCTTATTTCAATACAGCAGTGAGAATTGGAGTAAAATGGTGTAATAAGGAAACAGCCCCTTCAGTAGCTGAAATAAAGTAGGTCAAATAAAAATTATTTTAATATACATAGGGGGTTGGGTGAAGGTGAGTGACACAATACTAAAACACACATTCTTTGGCTTTAATTTTAGTTCACCAAGACCACCAAGTCCGAGTCCTGAGGAGAACCCTCAAGCAATATAGGGTTTGAAACGCGTTGGCTTGTGCTCATGGGGCTAACAGCTGGGTGTGCCTCGAGGGAATTTATACATCTTTTTGTCCCTGTTAGATCTGGGGGTCTCTAGTTGGCAGAGGTATACACCTTAGACCAAATAGGGACCCTTGCTTCTAGTCAGGGTACAAGGACACACACGGTAGATAACCCCTGCTCACCCTCTAGGTAGCTTGGCTCGAGCAGGCAGGCTTATCCCCAAGGCAATGTGTAAGGTATTTGCACGTAGACACCACAATGATCCCCCCTCCGCACACCACAAACTTAGACCACACAGGTGAGTTATATCAAAAATAATATATCTTTATCTAGTTTCTGCAGTTGAAATCAAGCATCACAGGTTTACACTATATTCGCTTTCTTGGTTGGTCGGGATCTTTAAGACGATAGTCTCTAGTCTCTTGCGTGATTCGATACTCACTGAGAATGAATCAGTTTGTAGGCTCTTGATGTTTTAGGCAGCTACGTTGCTCCGGCGGTGTCGCTACGCTCGTTGTAAAAGCGCTCCTCTGGCTGTTCGGTGCAAGGTTTCCACAACTCCCTCGACGAGCCCCCAGTGACGATGTCGACGTCACCGGAGTCAGCCACTCACAGTGCGGCTTCGTAGAGCAGGGAAGTACGACTCTCGATCTGCTTCAGGTCTCCGGGTCGCGGCAAGGCACGTGCCGATGAGCACGTCGGTCTTCTTGATGCGGCAACCGGTGTCAGGCCCGGGTTAGTGCGGCACTCTCCAGCAAGACAATGAGCAGCCAGCCCACTTCACAGGCAGATGTTGAGAGGCTTGGTAGAACAGTCCACGGTCCCTGCAGCACACAGCAGCGCAGGGGGGACACAGCAGAGTCTTGAGTTCTTGGCAACCTTTCTATCCCTGGGTTGCGAAACAGGAGGCCAGCTCTTCTCAGGCCCTTGGAGATTTGGTTTAAGACACAGCACACAGCAAAGTCTTGTTTGGTCAAGTGGGTAGGGTCAGCACACAGCAAGACCCCTTCTCCTCCTCAGCTTCAGTTGTACAGCAGAACAGGTCAGCCCTTAGAGCACACAGTAAGGCAATCTTCCTTTAGTTCTTCAGCGGTCCGTCTTTCAGCAGAGGTTCCTCTTGATGGTAGAATCTAAAAATCTGTTGTCAGGGGTCTTGTACTTATACCCCTAAAAGTCTTTGTGCACGTGGGTCCTGAGCCCGGTCTGATCCAGTTCTGGGTGTTGCTGGAGCACTTTGTTTTCCTGGCTTCTACATTCTTTTCAGAGTGAGGGGCAGAGTCGTCAGCCGCCCAGCAGGAGGTGGAGCCAGCAGCGTGGCAGGCAGGCACAACCCTATTCACTCCCAGGTGCTATCTCCTCCCTCCACTCTCCTTGCAAATGTCGCCATTCAGCAGAGGGCTGACTCAGCCAACCTCCTGGGGGATCCCCAGCCCCTGTCACTCTCAAGCCAGACAGTCAATCCACAAGCATGCCCAGGCACACAGAAGGGTCGGACAAGAGAACAGCTACTCTCTAAAAAGTACTATTCTCCAACTCAGGATTTAGAAACAACCTCTCCTAAAAGATGTGTTATTAAATGCTGAGCTCAGGGATATCAAACACTCATGTCTTATCTTGTTCCTATGAGAAGATAGGCGGATAGCCATTGGCACCAGCCTCCCCCATGTTAGCCTATGGAGCAAGATAACCTTGCAGCAGTGAACACACAAAATGGCCGTTGTTCACTACCAGAACATGTTACCTGCACTAGTACATGCTCTACCTTTTACATACACTGCACCCTGCCCAGGGGGGTACCTTGGGCCTTCCATAGGGATGACTGACGTGTATAAAAAGGGTAGGGTTAGACCCGGTCAGTGTGGACACTGGCCAGGAGGACATGGCAGTCCGGGGACTGCAGGCAGGCCTGCGGTGGCAGGCCTGAGACACCATTTTAGGGCTACACAGGTGGGTGGCGCAATCAACGCTGCAGACCCACTAGTAGCATCTGTCATCACCAGCCCTGGCACACACAGTGCACTTTACTAGGGACTTCATGGTGATACAGATATGCCAATCAGGTATATCCAATCAATATGACATTTTACACAGGGAGCACTTACACTCTGGCACTGATTAGCAGTGGCAGAGTGTCCAAAGCATCTAAACCAGCAAAAACGAAATCCATCACAGCATCAAAAATCCAGGTAGCAGAGGCAAAAGATAGGGGAAAAACCCACGCCAAGGATGTCAGGTCTAACAGTCCCCCTATAGACAACACCCTTTGAATCAAGTTCTCCCTGAGCGTTACATATAGGCAGGACAAAAGGCAGGAGCCTTTGGGACTATATTTGAGTGTCCGCCAGGCGTATTTGTAAAATTACCGACTGGTTATCTGTATCTTTATTGTTTATCTAATGTTAAATGTATTACACTGTGATTTTTATTATGCATTTTGTGTTGTTACAATACTATATATTGTTTTGAATGTGAAAATATGTTTTTGAAAAATTTGTGTGGCCCGACAAAAGACATGAGAATAATAGTTTAATCTTGTTTGAAAAAAGAATAAAAAGAAGTGAAATAAAAAACACACGGGCTTTAGAACAAAGCACTGGAGTCTTGGATGAGTAATTAAAACATGACCTATCTGGACACTGTGTTTGTTAGTAAAATTTAAGAGTGGTCTAGTCCAGATAGTGCACAGATCCAAGCCTTCATTGTTCACTAACCTTTAGAAAGTTATCATTACTTTGTCTTAGCCATTTGGTGCCTGAATCCTATCTCCGTTCACATTACTGGGTGCAGTTGGCAGTTGAGATTTGTATATTTGTCCGAGACAGCCACACACAATGGGAGCTTAGGTGTGACTGGATGGGCCATCAATGGTAGGATGGGAGGGAGGAGCTGAACACTGCCTTACATCTAAATTGGCTGCGTCCTGTCCCCACACAAAGGGCCTAAGGACCCTGCATTGTCACTCCAGCCACTTTGGAGCCAGGGCATGAGAGGCACTTCAAAATCACTGTCTATAATCTTCTTCCACCTTCCAGAACCAGGGCAGCATGGAAGAATATATTTTCTTCAAATACCTTAAAATTCAATATTTCCGGTTCTACTACTTGAATTTATGTGTTTCTGGTCTTGCTTTATTTATTGCAAACTACTCTATTTTCCTAACTCTGTTGTGGGCTCCTTTTGTGGTGTGATTACATTGTGTTACTGTTTGAAGTGTAGCACAAATACTTTACACATTGCCTCTAAGTTAAGCCTGACTACTCGGTGCCAAATTACCAGGGGGTTAAGCACAGGTTAATTTGGAGTCTGCTTGCACCTCACCTTCACAAGGAATGTGGTTGCTGCTTGACTAGGGCTCAAATCTCAGTCAACCAACAACCCAATTTCTTACACTCCTCCTCTCTTCTTGACTTTCGTAAGAAGCTGAAGACAAGTAAGCCTCTTCGGCTGGCCTCACCCCTGCTGCAGAGTGCCTGTAGACCCTTGCATGTGATTAGTGTGCTATTAACACACTGATAACATAACATAAGTGTTCCATGAAGAGAGAGTCCTGTGGGCAAGTATATCAGGTAGTGGGTGACTTATAATAGTGTTGTTCCACCTATCCAAAGGTGGGTAGGAGATTCAGTCTTCTGTGAAGCATGTAGACACCACATTCTAGTCTCATGTTTTGTCTATAAAAAAATGTTACGCTGAAAGGGATGGTGTATGATGAAATACCACACCCCTGAAACAAAAGGTCAGTGGCAGGACTAGTAGCAAAAATATTACCAATCTTTTGTGAAGTGATGAACAGCATCAACAGACAGTAGATGACAAGGCTGGAAATTTGGCAGCCATGGGTGTGATAATGCTAGTTCTTTATTATAACTTGCTTTGTACATAGGACTCTGAAGGGCGATTCTTGTAAACATTTTTTGCATGTTATTGGTCTGCGATTCGGAAATCAGGGGCCCGATTCACAGAACTAACTTAAGACAAAATCCTAAACTTACTACTTTTGGTATTCACAGAAGTTAGGATTTTGTCTTAAGTTTGTCTTAAGACAAACTTAAGACAGACTTAAGACAGACTTAAGACAGACTTAAGACAAACTTAAGACAGACTTAAGACAAACTTAAGACAGACTTAAGACAGACTTAAGACAGACTTAAGACAGACTTAAGTTAGGATTTTGTCTTAAGTTTGTCTTAAGTCTGTCTTAAGTCTGTCTTAAGTCTGTCTTAAGTCTGTCTTAAGATTGTCTTAAGTCTGTCTTAAGTCTGTCTTAAGTTTGTCTTAAGACAAAATCCTAACTTCTGTGAATACCAAAAGTAGTAAGTTTAGGATTTTGTCTTAAGTTAGTTCTGTGAATCGGCCCCCAGGTGTTTTCAAATTCAGACTTTACCTGAAATGATGAGGTTTTTTGGTAGTATTAGGGGACTGAACATGAATATGCAAATATGATCTAATTATTGAGCCAAGGTGAATTGTTGTCCTTTTAAAGCGACCCTTGACCTACCTGGTAGGTCGCTCCCCCCGCTGCAGCTCCGCCTACACCCCCGCTGAAGTGTCCTGATCGCCGCCGAAGTCGAGGCCCTCCACCACCTGCAGGCTTCCACCTGCGCCTCATCCCTGGTGGCTAGTGGTGGCCTTGGTTTGTATCCGCTCTTCTGAGCCTTCTCTGCCTGTCCGCTCCTCTTCTGTGAGCCCCCACCCCCCGCTCGCCATTCTGTTCTGTGGCCCTTCTTGATTCTGTGCCCCGTTTCATCCGCTGCTGCCCCCTTGCTTGATTATGTGCCCCATTTTCTTCTACTGCTGCCGCCTTTGACTCTGTGCCCCGTTTCATCCGCTGCTGCCCCCTTGTTTGACTTTGTGCCCCGTTTTCATCTGCTGTTGCCCCCTTGTTTGATTCTGTGCCCCGTTTTCTTCTACTGCTGTCCCTTGACTCTGTGCCCCGTTCTCATCTGCTGTTGCCCCGTTTGATTCTGTGCCCCTCTCGCTGACTTCTGTGCCCTCTTGACCCCTACCCCTGCCTTTCTCCTCCCCGCGGTCGCTCCACTCTGCTCCCCGGCCCCGACGCTGCTTCCCCTGCGGCCCCGCCCCCTCCGCGCCCATTCGCTGCCCCTGCAACACACATCCTGCCTCCCAGCTGCTTCTCCCTCCCCACATCCCCATTTATGGCAGCCGCTGTGCGGCCGCGCAGCTGGCGCACCGAAGGCGCGCCTAAGGCAAGCCCGTCTGCGCCCGTCCGTGCCTGGACCGCGCCCAGTGCCAGAACCCCTGCCCCCCGCACCAGGTAGGAAGTCCGCCTCTGCTACGACGCCAACACCCTCGTCGCTCTCAACCCAGGAAGGACCCACACCTGCTGCTAGGCCACCCCGAAGCGCACCCACGGTCCCTTCACCTGCCTGAACTGCAGCTTCTCATTCCTCGAAGGAACCGAGACACCCGCCACGACGGAACCCAACCAGCTCAGATGCATCCTGATCAACACTCACTCCGCACGCAAACACGCCGTCGAGCTCTGGGACCTACTCGACACCGCATCCCCGGATGTCACCTTCCTGACCGAGACCTGGATGAACGAAGCCTCCTCACCAGACATCGCCATAGCCATCCCCGACGACTACAAGATCACCCACAGAGACCGCACCAACGGGGCCGGAGGAGGAATCGCCATCGTCCACAAAAACATCAGGGTCTCAACAAACACCAACGACACCCTCAGCACCGCGGAACACATGCACTTCCAAATCCACATGGAACTCAAGACCACCCTAAGAGGCACCCTCATCTACAGACCGCCAGGACCCCGGCTTCAATTCTGCGACTCCATCGCTGACCTCATCAGCACACACGCGCTGACCTCCACCGACTACATCCTCCTCGGAGACCTGAACTATCATCTGGAGAAAAACAACGACAACAACTCCTCCACCCTGATCGCCAACCTCGCCAACCTCGGACTAAAACAGCTCTTCACGACGCCGACCCACATCGCCGGTCACACACTTGATGCCACCTTCTCCTCAAGCCCCCACGTCACCTTCAGCCACGCCTCCGAACTCACCTGGACAGACGGATGTATGACGTTACAACGCACACTTTTACAACGCATGCACTTACAACGCATTTTTTACAACGCATAATCCATTACAACGCATGACATTACAACGCAGGACACTACAACGCATTTTTAAAAAATACCTTTACAACGCATTTCCATTACAACGCATACTACCTTTACAACGCATACCATTACAACACATAATATTAAATTACATTTAAGGTAAGTATTAGATAATATAGGGGTAAAAGTTACTTTTCTAACTCCAGGGGGTGCAACAGTAGGGTAAGTGTTGGATAGTATAGGGGTAAAAATTACTATTCTAACTCCAGGGGGTGCAACAGTAGGGTAATTGTTGGATAGTATAGGGGTAAAAATTACTATTCTAACTCCAGGGGGTGCAACAGTAGGGTAAGTGTTGGATAGTATAGGGGTAAAAATTACTATTCTAACTCCAGGGGGTGCAACAGTAGGGTAAGTGTTGGATAGTATAGGGGTAAAAATTACTATTCTAACTCCAGGGGGTGCAACAGTAGGGTAAGTGTTGGATAGAATAGGGGTAAAAATTACTATTCTAACTCCAGGGGGTGCAACAGTAGGGTAAGTGTTGGATAGTATAGGGGTAAAAATTACTATTCTAACTCCAGGGGGTGCAACAGTAGGGTAAGTGTTGGATAGAATAGGGGTAAAAATTACTATTCTAACTCCAGGGGGTGCAACAGTAGGGTAAGTGTTGGATAGTATAGGGGTAAAAATTACTATTCTAACTCCAGGGGGTGCAACAGTAGGGTAAGTGTTGGATAGTATAGGGGTAAAAATTACTATTCTAACTCCAGGGGGTGCAACAGTAGGGTAAGTGTTGGATAGTATAGGGGTAAAAATTACTATTCTAACTCCAGGGGGTGCATCAGTAGGGTAAGTGTTGGATAGTGTAGTGTAATATTATGCGTTGTAATGGTATGCGTTGTAATGGTAGTATGCGTTGTAATGGAATGCGTTGTAAAGGTAGTTTTTAAAAATGCGTTGTAGTGTCATGCGTTGTAATGTCATGCGTTGTAATGGATTATGCGTTGTAAAAAATGCGTTGTAAAGGTAGTGCGTTGTAAAAGTTGCGTTGTAAAGGTTGTTCCCCGGACAGACCACCACTGCATCCACTTCTCCTTCCAAAAACCCCCCACACACCACTGCACCCTACAGATCCCCCGCCGCTGCTGGGGCAAAGTCACTGAAGAACAACTACAGACTAGCCTCGCACTCAACCCTCCGACCAACCCGACCAACCCTGATGATGGTGCACTCACCGCCGAACGCTGGATGAACGACTGCGCCAACACCGTACCCCACTGAAAAAACCCACCAACAGAGACACCAGCAAAAGAGCCAACTGGTTCACCCCGGAACTCCTCTCCTCAAAGCGCACCTGCCGGAAATTGGAGAACATATGGCATAGCGACAAGACGCCAGACAGCAGCGCTGCCCACAAAGACGCCATCCGCAACCACCACCACCTCATCAGGACCGCCAAAAGGACCTCCTTCACAGACCGCCTTGACAACAACGCTCACAACAGCAAGGAGCTCTTCAACATCGTGAAGGAACTCTCCAACCCCAGCTCCAGTGCCAACGACATCCCGTCATCGCAAGCCCTATGCGACTCCCTCGCCACCTTCTTTCACCGAAAAATCACCGACATCCATGACAGTTTCAAACCCCGGACAACCCCTGCAGGCCTCGTCACACCGGACCCACCGCACCCCACCGTCCACGACTCCCTGACAACCTGGGCCAACGTGAGCATCGAGGACACAATCAAGACCATGGGCACAATCCACTCTGGATCCCCGTCCGACCCTCTCCCACACCACATCTTCAACAAAGCCGGCAATTCCTCGCAACCTACCTGCGCAACATCATCAACCTCTCCTTCGAGACCGCTACCTTCCCAGAGAACTAGAAGCACGCAGAGATCAACGCCCTACTGAAGAAACCCAAGGCGGATCAGAGCGACCTCAAGAACTTGCGGCCCATCTCCCTGCTTCCGTTCCCAGCAAAGGTAATCGAGAAGATAGTTAACATGCAGCTCACCCGTCACCTCGAAGACAACAACATCCTGGACCCCTCCCAATCAGGACTCCGCAGCAACCACAGCACCAAAACCGCCCTCATCGCCGCCACAGCTGACATCAGGACCCTTCTCGACAACGGTGAGACGGCGGCCCTCATCCTCCTGAATCTCTCCTCTGCCTTCGACACCATCTGCCACCACACACTACGCACGCGCCTCCAAGACGCAGGGATCTGGGGGAAGGCCCTGGACTGGACCACCTCCTTCCTCTCCGACAGAACTCAGAGAGTCCGCCTTCCCCCGTTCCGATCCGAGGCCTCCAAGATCATCTGCGGCGTCCCACAGGGATCCTCCCTCAGCCCGACGCTATTCAACATCTACATGGCACCACTAGCACGCACCGCCCGACAGCACGACCTCAACCTAATCTCCTACGCCGACGACACACAGCTGATCCTCTCCCTCACCAAGGACCCTCTCACCGCCAAATGCAACCTCCACCAGGGAATGAAGGCCGTCACCGGCTGGATGAAGGAAAGCCGACTTAAGCTGAACTCAGACAAGACGGAGATCCTCATCCTTGGGTCCAATCCCTCAGCATGGGACGACTCCTGTTGGCCCGCATCACTGGGGACCCCCCCGCCCTCTAACGACCACGCACGCAACCTGGGAGTCATCCTCGACTCGAAACTCACCATGACCAAACAAGTCAACGCAGTCTCCTCCACCTGCTTCAACACCCTCTGCATGCTCCGCAAGATCTACAGATGGATCCCGACAAACACGAGGAAAACAGTCACCCAGGCCCTAGTCAGCAGCAGACTCGACTACGGAAACGCCCTCTATGCCGGAGCCTCGTCCAAGCTCATCAACACACTACAAAGAATACAGACTGCCTCTGCACGCCTGATCCTCGACGCCCCGCGCCGCGACCACATCACCCCCCACCTGAGGAACCTGCACTGGCTCCCCGTCGACAGAAGAATCTCCTTCAAGCTCCTGATCCATGCACACAAGGCACTCCACAAAACCGGCCCTGCCTACCTCAACAGCCGACTCTCCTTCTACGTACCCAACAGGACACTCTGCTCCGCTGACCACGCCCTGGCCATGGTCCCGCGCATCCGTAGAACCACTTCCGGAGGCAGATCCTTCTCCCACCGCACCGCCAAGACCTGGAACACCCTCCCCCTCTACGTACGACAAACCGAAGACCTACTGACCTTCAGGAGACAACTCAAGACCTGACTTTTCGACCAGTAGCAACAGCACCCCCCCAGCGCCTTGAAACCCTTACGGGTAAGTAGCGCGCTTTACAAATTTACTGATTGATTGATTGATTGATTGATTGATTAAATACAATCGGTGGTGCTGCAGCCTAATAAGCACAACTTCAGAGGGCATTGCCTCATTTGCATAGCATAGCCCCATGCAAATGAGGGAATCACTTACCCTTGCATCCACGCCTTATTATGTACACATGCACAGAGGCAAACAGGCCCGTACGAGGTGCACTGATGGTGCACCACTAAAAGATGGTTTGAGCGCAGCCCTCTGGAGAGATGTAAAGGGGTCATAGACATACCCAAGAAGGTAGATGCAATCACTCACAGCACTCGCTTCCAGGGGGGATCTCTGTTCCCTGATTAGATTGTAGGTGGCTGCCCCCCCACACTGTGAAAGCTTTTAAGCAGCCACTCTGTATTTCACTGAATGAAAGTTTGCAACTACCCTAATGCAGCATATTGATAGTAATAGGGCAAACTGTCCCTGTATGCCACTGATGTGCCTGGTTAAAGGTGGTCTGTGGTGCAATCAGGGACTGCGCACCCATTACATAATAATACTAAGGACCCAGATGCAGAGGTGAGGGCGTATTAAGATGCTTAAAGACAGTACTCTTTGCATCGCCATTATACATAATATGGCAGTGCTGACACTCTCTCTTTTCATGCAGTTCCTTCCTTGTTATTTGTTAGTTGTGGGAGGTTTCGGCAGAAGATGGCTAGGACTGCATTGAAGAAAACCTGTTTAGTTCTCCAACTTTCACCATTCCGCAAAAGTTCACCATACGTGCTGTTTTCCTCTGCTGAGGGCTTTGAAATCTGTTTAATTGGTTATCCCACAGCTATGGGCCAAAGTCTGAGTTTGGCCAAACTAATTAGGGGACATGGTAGTTAACATTCATTAATACATGGCAAGATGTGAGATTAAAAACTGTTAGCATTGAGTGGCATAGCTAGACCTAATGCCACCCGGGGTGGTCCCTAACTTTGCCACCCAGTGCAGGTAGGAGCGGGAAGGTGGCGGCCGTCGGATGACTTGTTCCCTTGTTATGGGGGAAGAGGGGGTGGCAGCTGATGGACGAATTGTTCTTGGCTAGCGGGGTGATGATGGTAGCTGTCAGACATGACATGCTCACCTCCGCCAGCCCAAACAAGAGTGCCGCCTGGGGCAGACCCCCTCCAGCCCCCCAGCAACAAAACCGTTAGCATGCTATCACTTCTAATTGCACACCAATGTAGATACTTACTAATTGCTAACCAGTGCTACATGTCTCTTAACTTGGAATTCAGGCAAACAACATTTTTTAATGCCTTTTTTCAAGACTCTTGATTATCCAATCTAATCCCAACATTGTTAAAACCACTATTGCTTATTGTAATTCTTTAATTTAACAATGTTAAATATTTAAACTCCACTATCTTAATTTAATGGTGAGGCTAGTGAATTAATAAATCTTGCTCATGGAAAGATAAATTAACAATATCTATGTTTTACTATTGATGTAGGAGAAAATAATTAACACAACTGTTGTCACTTAAATATTGTAAAATTGGCATGAAACAGAAATTCGGATATACGCATTAAACCAGCATGCAATACAGTTATCTGTAACCAATCAGAAATGTGTCATATTGAGTAATGACACCTACACCAAATAAGCGTACCAAATTCACAAATATTTACTATCATTTTCTCTCACAATGAATTTGAAATTTCTGTGCGTCATATCCTTTCCCTGGTTAATGAAGTAGACATTGTGGAAAACGGAACCTGGAAGGATAAGAATAACAAATATTTTATTAGGGTCAACAAAAATATGCGTTGAAAATCCAAAAGCGAGAAATATATCCAGCACAATGAGTCTTTTACCTGGCTATATAAATTGTTGTCCAAGGTTTTCACTGGCCTCGCTGTGCAAGGCTAGATTGTGTCAGCATCAAAGGCTTTGGCATTTACCTGAATAAATCTCTTGTCCAGCTTCACTGGGAAGGACTCCAGAAAACATTACTGCAACAATATAGAAAGAACTGAAATAATGTTTCGATGTTGCCTGTGGAAAGTAGCTTTACAAAACCTCCAAGAACATATCATCTAGCTCAATCACAAAGCCTGATCTGTACTTGAAAGTTGATACAAATATGAATTGATGGTGTTTCTAGTCCTTACAATTAAAGAAACAATAAGCCCTGAGGAAGTCCTAGTGTAGGACGAAACACGTTGGCTGGGCTGTGGATTGTGGGCTTATTTATGAAGACCTTATGCCGCCGTTGCATCACTTTTTGTGACGCTGAGGGCACTTAAACAATGTGCCACACTACACCATAATTACACAGCGACGCATCTAGGCAGATGTGTCACTTTGTAAACCCCTGAGCCACATTATGCCTGTCTCAGGTATAATGTATGCAGTATGGGCATTCTCCTGTAAAAAAGGCTTGTAGAAGTGGCGCAGTAAAATCTAAGGACTGACACAGGCCCTTTTGCATGGGACTCACCCACGTGTGAAGACACATTGCTGGAGTTTGCGTCAATTTTACGACACACTCCAGCAATGTGTCATTACTGTGCCACCAGATACTTCAGGATTCCTGATATAGCTTGTCAATCCTTGCAACATGGATCACCATATTGTAAATATGGCGCACCAAGGTGTGGCAAGGACAGCGCAATGAAAACTCTTGGCTCGCTGTTTTCAACCAGCGATGCAACACTTTTCATATATGAGGCCCTGTGTTTTTAAAGAAAATGTATGCCTATGAAATAAAGAAGAAGTATATCTTTTTTAAGTTCAAAGAAGCTTTATTAGCAAAAGTAAAACTGCCAACATACAATATACAATTTTAAACTCTTGTCATTCCAATTGAAGAATGCAAAGACACATTTATCTGAAATTGACTCATAAGAAAAAGGAGACAATATTATAGGTCATACGAAGTATGGTATTTCAAAGTTTTGAAGAAGTGAATAGAGTAGAGAAAGAAAAGCCTAGAAATGTTAAGGGGAGTTAAGGAGGTTTTAGAACTTCTTGTTGGGAAGGTTGCAACTGAAGGGATCGCTTGGCATGCATATCAAGATATAATGTAACAGGTGCCCATAAATTCAAACGTTTCGTTGCCATATGTAAAGGATATACAAAAGCTGTGTCCAACCTATGATTATGGCAAACAGTGTATAACCATGCCCTATAAGAAATTTTTGTAAAATATTTCCAATTTGCAGTAATTTGTTGAAATACAACCGCTAATAACAGATCAATAATCTTAACATCAAGTACAATGTTCTCCCAGCAGGGTGCAAGGCTTCCTAAAAATACATTAGTAAAAGGAAAAGGAAATTTAGTACCATAGAACAAATTAATTTGAGACCAAACCTGTTTCCAAAAATAATGCACAGTTGGACAAGAGAAGATCATGTGAAATAAGTCAGCATTTGGAGAAGTATATGTCCAGCAAACATCGGGTACATTCGTAATACGCTTATGTAAAGCATTAGGTGTCAATAAAAGCCTGTTATAAACAATAAATTGCGTTTGTGTGATATTGGCTGCTCTAGATGATTTGCGAATTTTAGTCCAAATCTTATTCCATAAGGATACAGGTCAGGATAACATAAAATCTTTTTCCCAAATCCCTAAACTTCTGCCTAATGGTATTGAGGAAATATGAATTTTGTGATCAGTTATGTCCCCTATCGTAGACCCCAACGGCTCCATGTGCATGCTATAAGTACATGTATGTTCCCTCCTGCTCCAGTTTTGAAGACGCAAATATATGTGCGTCCACCGTCAACATGTCCTCTTTCAGATCCGCCATGAATGGGTCAGATATTCCATTCCTAAGTATGAAAGGCCACCGACTTTATGTGGTTCACTTTCCACATTTTACAGATTCAGGCGAGTAGGCCCGAATTCTGTCATCAAGCCTTTTCTGCCTTCTGCCTCTGAAAGCTCCAGTCTGAGCCTGTATCTGTGTCCATGAACTTTGTCCTACTCCCTGCGCGGCTAACAGTGCCTGATCCAGCCTGTCGCCTGCCAAAAACTGTATTTCACCTTCAAGATTATCTCCTTCGCTCCTCATCCGATGCATTCCTGTCTAGTAGTTTAGGTAAACATTCCTCCAGCTACCGTGCACAGGGCCAGGCCTCGCTGCCCTCCTGCAAGTAATTCATAGCCCCGTTACCATGGAATATTCCTACCCCCTCGCATCTAGTGTAGACACTTAGACGCTTGTACACGCACTAACAGTCAGTATAGTCAGTATAGAATAGATTCTGTCCTAAGAGACCTCTCTTTTTGGATAACACAGTTCTTTAAACATAGGATATTAGATATGATTTGGGATTAGGTTGACATAACCCCAGACTTCTGTCTCCACATGTAGAGCTAAATGTCAAGTCCCCTTCACCCTCTAGTTGCACGTCAATCACACGTCATGCGGCTGCGCGCGCATCTCTGCCAAATATTTCTGCTGACATTGCAGGATTCTCTTATGGATCCACCCACTTGTGACATCATGTATGATGACGTTTATTAAATTACGCCCATGTATACGCCTCTATTAGCCACGTATGCACAGTTTATCTGTATTATCAGCTGTTACGCCTCTTGCATCTGTTTCACTGTAATGTATTTTCTATAAAACTGCCTATCTGTCAATAATATATGCCCTTCCTTCCTGAACTTTCGTGGTGATGGAATAGAATGCCTACAATTCGAATTGTATTCCTTTGTATAGGAATAAAGCCTTTTAAAACCTCTAATACCACGGATTCTGCCTCTTATATTTACTGAGTTATTCTTAATAGACTTTACCGCATAAAAAATAGTACCGGTAACGAAATATTTACCACATAAATTGGCGCCCGAACAGGGACACTTTCTCATCTCACGCGCCGGCGGTGCGTTGCAGGCCCGGTCTCCTGCCACAGCTGAACAGACAAAAACGCGTACCTGCAGGATTTCCTGTATCTGCTCCGGCCAAGCGGGGACGACTGAGGCTGCGATCAACACCCAGACGAGGCGGTGAGAAGTGCGAAGTATCCCGACCAGAGCCTAGCTGAGAGAGCAAGATCCGAGGTATACAGAGACCCGCCAGGTTCCGAAGTTCCGAGTCCAGTCGAGTCGAGTCCAGTCCGGTCCAGTTTCAGTTCCGTTCCGAGGCCTTCCGTTCCGAGCTACCCGGTGAGTACCATTACCGGGGAGGCATTTAACGTGCACATAGTCTGTGCCTGTCAAGACGGGTTTGGGTACACAAATCCGGTCTGCACTGTTTTAGCAGTGTATCTGTACTGTTTAGCAGTATATATAGTATGTCTTGCATATAAATAAGTACTATCTAGTGTCAGTATTATGTCAGTAACTAGTTTTCTATTAGTTATCATTGTTCGTAAAACTGTTAAGTGTTAAATGTTTTAAAAATACGTTCTATATACTGTGGTGTGAATGACTGTTCATTATTGTGTTTTTTTGTATAAAGTGTGTTCTAGTAATAAGGTCTAAAAATGCCGCTCTTTTCGAAACTAAGACAGATCAAAACTAGAAAAGGTGTACTCGAAGAAGCTGTTCCCATCCCACCTAGGGACACTCCAGGGTACTTTATGTATCATAAGCATGGCCTAGATGCCGTATTATTTCTTGATCTATGGGTGGACTACACCAAAGAATTACCAGAGAGTCAGAGATGGCCCGCAGCTGGGACCTGGGATGCGGATTGCATCATGAGAGTAGAAGAAGAATTATGGAAAAAGAAAGCCAGACAGTCACAGAAAGATGCCATTGAATTATGGCGTAAAGAATCATATAGACGTACAGAAAAAGCACTCAGACAGGAAGAGAAAGGTAGAGAGAATTCAAATAAAACCCGAGAAAATCTATTACTTGAGGAAGGTACCCGAGTAAAATCAGAACAAATAGATAGACAAAGAAACGCTCTTATGAATGGTATGTATCCTCTTCTGGCCGAAGGGTTACCTAAGGCTACCCCGGAAATACCAAAAGACTTAACTCCTCCATTGCTCCCGATAAAAGCACATCCCAAAACACATCCCAAAACAGCAAAGGACGTTTTCCTTTCCTCCTATTTAGATGACGCAGCTCCCGAGTATGCTAATGCCATACCACCCACACCGCTTGCCAATGGTGTTCAACATCAAGAGCATTCGTCTGTATCCCCGCAAATACAAACTCCTACACAAGTTCCAACAGTCCCGTCCGTTTCTACAGTTTTTCCCGCATCTACAATCTCTATCCTACGCCCAACGAATCCTTTTGTGCCTAGCACTTCAGAAGGTGCTACAGGAGATACGACAGACATGTTTGCCACACCGCCGCGAAATAAACAGACCCTTAGAGATTTAGCACTCCAACGTACACCCCAGCTAGCGACATCCGACATGTTTAAAGAACAGCTTGTGGATTGTAGATACGACCCAGTACCAGGTAGACAGGATAAATTGCTCATATCATCACTACGTATAAGACGAGCTACATTATATTTAATGACGATACCAGGAATGGGTGAACACCTAGACAATATATATCGCTTTGTCCAAACAGGGCAAGGTCCAGAAAGTATTAACGAAGCTATGGAATACCAGAAAGTGGATGTCCAAAGACAGCTACTACGTTTTTTCATAAATTGTGTAATTAGGAATCAAGACAGACCTGGGGCAGATCACGAAACCATACAAAGACTTGCCAAATGGGGTCAGAACATATCAGAAGAGAAACATGATAGACAGGCGTGTATAATAGCCATGTATCGAAAGATCCGCAAGGAAGTAGAACGAATACATAAAGAAAGACGAGAAACCGACAGAGTAGAATCAGAAGATGAGGAGGAGCAAGAATCAGATCAATTAGAAACAATAGCTTATGTAGGTAGAGGAAGACCCCATAATAATACCAGAGGTTTTAATGACCCGATACGTCCAATACGTCCAGAATATAATAGACATTTTCCAAACCCTATGTTAAATGCAAAATCCCCTGAACACCTATTCCAAGCCGCTGATAAATTACTCCGAGATCGAAGGGGGTACCACATGCTTGATTCCATGGACGAACAAGAATTAGCCAGGTCAGCAGTACTATGGGCTGACAGTCCCGGCGAATACAATGATGATGTACTTGCACACACGTTTCTGAATCTAGATCCATATGAACAGCGTTTAGCTAGTATATACATGATTCAACACCTCCTTATATTATATAAAAGCCAACACTCCGATCCAGGACCCTTACCTGACATATTGACAGAACTACTCACGAACATATGGAGAGGGTCAGGTACTGATTTGATTAAGGAAATTCTAGAATCCCGAAACCAATATTTAAATTTCGTATGCCCAGAACAAGTCTCCGTTCCCATTATGGGAAGAAAAATGTATCACATAGATAGACAGAACCCGTTACGCGAAGTGCACCCAATAAGAGGTGCCGGCGATAATTTTACACGCGTATTTGTGTACACGCCTATAACTAAACTGGAATTATTGGAAATGAAGAAAGTAGTACCCAGCCATGACAAGGATCCAGCAGGTTTCCACCGTGAGATAAAAGACATGTTACTCATGGGAGAGTATACCTACCCCGATATTATGAAAATATTAAAAGTCCTATTACCCGCCGGTGTTTACGAAAAACTCAAAGAAAAGGAATGGGAGGTGGGAGACCAAAAGATAGATTGGACAGCATTAGAAAACGAAGAAAAGGCCCGAGCTGCAGGAGCAGGGCTTGGGGAAAAGACTACAGCACTAGCAGGATTACTAATACAGGTACTGCCACGTTTATTAACTACGAAAAAGGAAGATTGGGGTGCAATCTCAGCCTGTAAACAAAAACCAGATGAAGACACTAGTGATTTCTATTCCCGATTTGAAAAATGTTTTAGTATAAATAGTGGCATAAAAGCCAGTAGTGAGTCGTACCCACATCTGTTTGTGACAAAATTAGTTGAAAATTCTCTGCTACAAGTCAAGAATAGAGTATTGAAGTTCGAAAGTACCTGGCAAAGTAATACCCCATCACAGATGTTACAGATGTTGCAATATCACCACAATAGAATTAGAGAAGAACAAGAACACGAACAAAGACGTATGAAAGATACAAAAATGAAAATGCTTGTTGCACAGTCAGTTCCAGCCGATAGTCATCAAAAGGGTGATTCCGCAGGTCCTGCGAAAGGGACATGCAACTATTGTAAACAACCAGGTCATTATATACACGATTGTCCAGTCCTGAAACATAATATTGCCACAGGTAGAACTCAGGAAAGACCACGTTTACCTAGACAGGATCAGAATCAACAACAAATACCTCAGAATGCACAACCTAGGTTAGCTCCGCAACAACTAGCTCCGCAACAGGCAGCTCCACAACAGATCGTAGCACCACCACAAGCGCAGCCTATTGCTGCAACACAAGCAACAACACAACAGATGTATCAGTATGCACAAACAGATTATCCCGATTATCAGCGATACTCATGAGATAGCCTAGAGAGGGAAGTTGGCTTACCCCTTATTGAGGTTCCAGTAGACCAAGAGGGACCTTATGTACATAGTGAACTATTAGGGGAAGACAGAAAGTTTTTACTTGATACAGGGGCAAGCAGAACAACTATAAGACGCAGTGAAGTTCCAGGGGCACCCCTCTCAGGCTCACAGAATATTTCCCTTGGATTCTCAGGAAAACCTATAATCAATGACGTAACACAACCTCTTCCACTTACAGTCGGTCCATTAACACGTACTACAGATTTATTGCTTACTAAATCATGTCCAGAAAACTTGTTAGGCATAAAAACATTGAAAGCTCTAGGAGCCATAATATGTTGTTCTCCAGAAGGAGTACGACTATTTTTACGTGACTTTAAAGGTCACTACGTATCCAGAGACATGGATCACCGACTGCAGAATCTACCTACACATTTATGGGCACAAGGCCCCACTGATGTTGGTTGCATGAACATTACACCATATCGAGTTACACTGAAAACAGGAATAGTACTACCACGAATGCGACAATATAAGTTACCACCAGATGCTGTAGTGGCTTTACTGCAAATCATTGACGAGCTCATTGCACAAGGAGTGGTTGTCGAAACCGACTCCAATGTATGTAATTCCCCGATAATTCCGATTCTTAAAAGAACGGATCCAAAAGCACCACCAGTATATCGATTAGTTATTGATCTGCGCGAATTAAATAAATGTATTGTACCACAATACCCTGTGGTCCCAGATATCTCTTCATTACTCACAGCTATTGACTCAGAAGCAACGTTTTTCACTGTAATTGATCTCAAGAATGCTTTCTTTAGTGTCCCAATCGATCCGGAAAGTCAATATTTGTTCGGTTTTAGTTTAAATGGACGAAGCTTTAAATTCACACGCGCACCTCAAGGATTTACAGAAAGCCCCAGCATCTATAGCCAAGCACTGAAACGAGAACTTGACAGTATCCACATGCCAGTTAACACTGCCTTGCTTCAATATGTCGATGATCTGCTGATCACCGCCCGAAGCGAACCTGAATGTGAGATAGCGTCACTGACGGTTTTGAAATTTCTGGCTGACAAGGGGCACAAGGTGTCCCCTTCTAAGCTGCAATTCTGTGTCCAGCGAGTTGTTTACCTTGGGCACTCGCTGTCCAAGGAGGGAAGGCAGCTTACATCCGACCGCATCCAGTTAATTGCTAACATGCCAGCACCCAAGACACAAAAGGAGGTGCGGGCTTTTATAGGCCTCACTTCATACTGTAGGCAGTGGATCCCTCAATATGCATTTCTAGCAAAACCACTCATCCAGTTGACAACACAGGAGGCAGCCACATCGACTGTCCTCCCTTGGACTCCAGAACATACACACGCTTTTGAAAGCTTAAAGAAAGCTTTATGCCAAGCACCTGTCCTAGCAACACCATGTTACAGTAAACAGTTTACACTCTTCGTTACAGAACGCGAAGGTACTGCTTTGTCAGTACTCACTCAGGAGCAAGCAGGATCACACAAACCATGTGCTTATTTCTCTAGTACATTAGATCCAGTAGCTCAGGCACTTCCAGCGTGCCTGAAATCGGTGGCAGCAACAGCTTTAGCAATCAGACAAAGCGATGCCATAGTGCTAGGACATCAATTGACAGTACAAGTACCACACGCAGTAGAGGTTCTCTTGAACCGCACACAAACACAACACTTGACTATAGCGAGACTCACCGGCTACGAATTGACATTGTTTCAGCCACACATAGAAATCAGACGTTGTAATACGTTGAATCCTGCCACACTGTTACCAGTAGGCGGAACAGATCCATTGGCACATGATTGTGTCGAAGTCATTACTATCACGACGAAACCCAGACAAGACTTGACAGATATCCCTTTGTCAGATCCAGACTTAACATTGTATGTAGATGGGTCATGTATGAGAACAAGTACAGGAGAGTTAGTGGCCGCTTACGCAGTCACAACAGACACTGAAGTCATTGAAACAAATTGTATTAACACTTTGTCAGCTCAAGCAGCAGAGCTCACCGCTCTGACACAAGCCTGTATTCAAGCCACAAATAAAAAAGTCAACATATACACAGATTCACGTTATGCATTCGGAGTCGTCCATGACTTCGGCGTACTGTGGCGAGAGAGAGGTTACTTAACTTCTCACGGTGCCCACATCCAACACGGACCCCTCATTCAAGCCCTATTGGACGCGATTCATCTACCTACTGCAATATCGATTATGAAATGCAAAGCCCATACAAAAGTTACCGATATCATTTCTCAGGGTAATGACCTAGCTGACAGAACAGCTAAACAGACTGCTCAGAATCAGACTCACACAACTGACATGACAAAGACAATAGTTCCGACACCGACACATTGCATGACAGTTAAGGATCCCGCCCTTGATGTAATTGACATACAGACACATGCTACACCAGAAGAAATAAAGAAATGGACTGAATTAGGAGGGATCCAAACAGATCAAGGATGGATGACGAAGGAAAAATCTATATGGTTTCTTCCCGACTCAATGGTCCAAGTCATCATTAACACTATACATAGTCCAGCGCACCTTGGAGAAAAAGCTATGCTAGACAGCATTCAACACATTTGGTTCAACAAACATTTACGAGCCGCAGCTAAACAAAAAGTTCGTACCTGTATGATATGTTGTCAGTTTAATCCAGGTAAAAGCATCCCCGTAGAACAGGGTGGATTCCAAACTCCAGATCATGCTTTTGAAGTCCTCCAGATGGATTATATCCAGATGGAACGATGTCGAGGATTCAAATATGTTCTCGTAGTTGTCTGTGCTCTTTCCCGTTGGACAGAAGCATACCCGGTTTCAGATTACACTGCCCCAACTACTGCCAAACAGTTAGTTCGAGAATTCTTCCCACGGTACGGTTTACCACGTGTTGTCTACTGAGATAACGGCCAGCCGTTCTCATCCGAACTAATGAAACACGTTTCCCTTCTATTAGGCTATCAATGGAAATTCCACTGTGTCCGACATCCCGAGGCAGCAGGTCTCGTAGAACGCCATAATCAAACTCTGAAAATTAGATTGTCCAAAATATGTAGAGAAAAAGGAGTCGATTGGATAGTAGCCTTACCAGTTGCGCTCTTTTACATGAGAATGGTAGCACATTCTCGAACAGGGCTATTCCCGTATGAGGTGATCTTCGGTAGACCACCAAATATGTGGGGGACGCCTATACCTCGCAAAATCACTGATGTTGACTGTAATATGCTGACAGATTACCTGGCTTCCTTGATGTCTGCACTACAATCTTGTCGTTCACAGGTATCCGCAGCTTTTCCCGACAATACTGAGGTGAAGCCCCATGACGTGGTTCCTGGGGACCTGGTGCTGGTCAGGAATTTTGACCGGAAGACCCAACTGGATCCTAGGTGGAAGTCACCGAAGTTGGTTCTACTCACCACAAGGACAGCCGTGAAAATCGAGGGACGGAAAGGGTGGTTGCCCTCGAGTCATATCAAGAAATTTTATGGACTACCATCCAGTGTAGATACTCAACCCTGTATTCCCTCACAGACAGACTCAAAGCTCCCCTTGGTTGAGCAATCGAACTCAGAAATTTATAAACTAAAATTGAGGTCTAGTAAGTCAGACAATTTGATTGTTTAAGTCCTCTCCAAGGTGAATCGGTTGAATTTGTCCCTGACATGTATCCTCTAGACCGGAATAGAGAAAGAAATCATCAGATGCAGCTCAAGAAGCATGCGTATTGTAAATCATTTCGTAGTCACTGCACAGTAACATTATTAATTTTGTTTTTTCTAAGTCTTCTGATCATCATTGTCAGTATACTATTGCACATGTATTACCCTATTCTTAAACATGCTTACAATATAACTGCAGAACATTCTTTTAGTGAATTACCTCCGCATGAGTTGTCCTATAGATTTGCGCTGCGCAACAACACATTCATTAGTATGTTACATCATTCCCATCAAACCAGCAATGCCACAAATTGTTGGATATGTGGCTGACTCCCTCCCTATCAGAACTATAAGGGAGTTTTGCCCCTCTTTCCCTATCCGTTCACACACAATGGCTCCTGTGGAGCATGGTTTAGTTTGATTAATTCCCTAGATTCAAATTCCGCTGTTTATCAAGACAACTGGGTATGGGGAAACCTGAACTTAGTTTTACTTAAAGTCTGCTACCCTAACAAGGAGGGACTTCCCAAAAGAACAGGAACTGATCTAGAAAATGAAGTATATGGATTAGGTAATTTTACACTTAACCTCATGATCCTGAACGTTGAATCCGAAGCTACACCAATTTTGCCCGCCATGTCAGTATTCCCAGTAAAAGGGGAATTATGTGTAAGAAAGAATGGTTCCATACACATGGGCCATAGTAAATGCACCACTGTAATAAAATTCAGTGATCAAGGCAAGTCTACATTTAGAGCTTCTCGCCATTCCTACTTTATATGTGGCCAGACCGCATATATACGTCTACCTCTAGATTGGGATGGTACCTGTTACATAGCATTCCTTCTGCCACCTGTTTTCCTAGCTCCTCCTGATTATCATAGAAATACCCATTTAGTACACAATAGACCGCAGAGAGATCTCCCAATTGTCGATTACACTGAAACAGCATGGGAAAAATACACAGATTTCAATAAAGGTTTCTTTCCCTATATAGGTACAGTTACTAATAGTAAGCTGATACGTAGATTAACCAGAACCCTTGAAGCAGTAGTGAATGAAACTATTTCCGCCTTAGGCAATTTAACAGAAGAGCAGTCTGCTATACGGATTGTTGTGCTTCAAAATCGTCTTGTCCTTGACGTCATACTGGCCGATAGGGGCGGAGCTTGTAGGGTCATCGGATCAAGTTGCTGCATTTTCATACCAGAAAATTCGCCGTCAGTATATAAAGCCATAACTCGCCTTCATAAGATTGTAAGCCAGATACACCAGAGCCCAGGCACCTGGACTTGGTCCGGTTGGTTCTGGGGCGTGTTGTCAGCCTGGGGATGGAGAATCCTATCCTTCCTAGGTATTGGCTTTTTCATACTATTCAGTTGCTGCTTATGTCTACAATGTGGGCCAGCGATTTGTGGTCTGTGTGCCACCTCGTGTATCCCACATCCAAGTTTTCGTTCGAGATCCCGGAAGAAGAAAGAAGAACAAATGATGCTATATGAACAGATCGATGGATTGATGAAGATCGATATCTCCTAAGGGTCTGAAGGGGACAAGGAGGGAATGAGGAAATATGAATTTTGTGATCAGTTATGTCCCCTATCGTAGACCCCAACGGCTCCATGTGCATGCTATAAGTACATGTATGTTCCCTCCTGCTCCAGTTTTGAAGACGCAAATATATGTGCGTCCACCGTCAACATGTCCTCTTTCAGATCCGCCATGAATGGGTCAGATATTTCATTCCTAAGTATGAAAGGCCACCGACTTTATGTGGTTCACTTTCCACATTTTACAGATTCAGGCGAGTAGGCCCGAATTCTGTCATCAAGCCTTTTCTGCCTTCTGCCTCTGAAAGCTCCAGTCTGAGCCTGTATCTGTGTCCATGAACTTTGTCCTACTCCCTGCGCGGCTAACAGTGCCTGATCCAGCCTGTCGCCTGCCAAAAACTGTATTTCACCTTCAAGATTATCTCCTTCGCTCCTCATCCGATGCATTCCTGTCTAGTAGTTTAGGTAAACATTCCTCCAGCTACCGTGCACAGGGCCAGGCCTCGCTGCCCTCCTGCAAGTAATTCATAGCCCCGTTACCATGGAATATTCCTACCCCCTCGCATCTAGTGTAGACACTTAGACACTTGTACACGCACTAACAGTCAGTATAGTCAGTATAGAATAGATTCTGTCCTAAGAGACCTCTCTTTTTGGATAACACAGCTCTTTAAACATAGGATATTAGATATGATTTGGGATTAGGTTGACATAACCCCAGACTTCTGTCTCCACATGTAGAGCTAAATGTCAAGTCCCCTTCACCCTCTAGTTGCACGTCAATCACACGTCATGCGGCTGCGCGCGCATCTCTGCCAAATATTTCTGCTGACATTGCAGGATTCTCTTATGGATCCACCCACTTGTGACATCATGTATGATGACGTTTATTAAATTACGCCCATGTATACGCCTCTATTAGCCACGTATGCACAGTTTATCTGTATTATCAGCTGTTACGCCTCTTGCATCTGTTTCACTGTAATGTATTTTCTATAAAACTGCCTATCTGTCAATAATATATGCCCTTCCTTCCTGAACTTTCGTGGTGATGGAATAGAATGCCTACAATTCGAATTGTATTCCTTTGTATAGGAATAAAGCCTTTTAAAACCTCTAATACCACGGATTCTGCCTCTTATATTTACTGAGTTATTCTTAATAGACTTTACCGCATAAAAAATAGTACCAGTAACGAAATATTTACCACAGTATCCATACCTTGTAGATAGTTATATATCATGGAAGCATGAGGAGAGGTTTTCAATAAAGTGAGCAATTGCGGAGGAGAACTTAAATTGGTAGAGAGGAGAGGAACAGCAGAAGCTTGATTATATGTATCCATCACAGCTGTTTTAAGTAGGTTATATTTATAAATGAACGAGGCAGGTAGCTTGAATGTCTGACTGAGTGAGTCAAAGGGCAAAAAATTGGAGAGTGAAAATAGCTGGTGGACCCAAATTAAACCTTTGTTTCTCCAAGACTTCCAATAAAATGGTTTATTGCGAATCAACAAGTGCTTGTTGTGCCAGATTGAGGAGTTAAGGAAAGAATCAATAGCATTACGAGTAGGGAGAGAAACCAACTCCAAGAGTTTAGAAGTAAATGTAAGTATGGGAGTAGATAGGGTCTGTGGCTTACGTGAAAAGGAGACGTATTCAGCAAAAGAAAAGGGGGATAAGAAAAGACGTTCAATCGTAGTCCAGAGAGGACAGTCCTCTATAGACTCTGACAGCCAAAGAGAGGCCTGGCGTAAAAGGAAAGCTTTCTGATATGCCTGAAAATCAGGGAAATTAACTCCACCTTCTATTTTAGGACGGGTTAATTTGAATAAAGACATGCGAGATTTCTTATTATTCCATAAGAAAGAAGAGAGAATAGAATTGATCTTCTTAAAGAATTTAACAGGAATAGGGACCGGAATATTGGAAATAGTATACAAGATTATAGGGGACAGCATCGTCTTTACGGTATCCAAACGACCCCACCAGGATAAGTATAAAGGATGCCATTTAGTGGATAAATCTGAATTTTTTGGGATGTAATTAGTCATACAGAGTGCTACTGTATCAGTAATAGTGGGGGCAATATGCAATCCAGGTACGTAATGTGTTTAGGTTGCCATTGAAAAGAAGAGGCACTGAAATCTGCCTTAAAAGTAAACTTGGTTAAAGGAAGAATCTCGCATTTATCATTTTTCAACTTGTAACCGGAAATAAGGGAAAAAGCTTGTACTTCTTCTAAAAAGGCAGGGATGGAGTCAGTCGGTTGCGACATAAAAAGCAAAATATCATCCGCATAAGCTGCAAGTTTAATGTGGGAGTTGGGTGTCTAAAAACCGTAAAGATTTGGATTTTGACGCAATTTAGAGAGAAAGGGTTCCAAGGCCAAATTAAAGAGGAAAGGGGAAAGAGGACAACCTTGGCGAACCCCTCTACCCAAATCAAAGAAGGAAGAAATTAAGCCATTGGCGCATACCGCTGCGCGAGGGTTAGAATAGAGAAGGGAAATCAAGAAAATAAATTTAGGACCAAAACCAAACCACTTGAGGGTATGAAATAAGTAGGGCCATTCAACCCTATCAAATGCTTTCTCAGCATCCAATGCTATTGCCGCAAGTGGTTGTTTTCAATCAATCAAAATAATCTTTATTTCGGTCGTAGACCATAAAAGATAAGCAATCCACAAAGACATACAATTATACAAAAAGAAGAAATGGGAATTGCAGTTCATAAAAAGTAAGTACAATAAAGATTAGATTAATTGGCAGTTAATTCATTAAAACAGTAGATAAAAGATTAAAAGATTAAAATATTATAAAAACAGTAAGAAATAGCATCAATGGGTGTTGATTTATTCCAGGGGATTAGACAATAAAAGGGAACTTCTCCTTCGCCACACAGCATACCAGAAACGTGATACCGAAAAAACTATAGGTAATGCAGTGTCTGTCTTCATAATTCTGTAGGCAACTTTACAATGTGTAGTCCCCAAATTCCTACAGAGTTGAAGGAGCCAACGTTTTCTGATAGGTTTATATGTGGGGCAAAAAAAGAGGACATGTAAGTCACTTTCAGTAGAAGCTCCACAGGTTGGGCAGTCAGAAGGATTATTTATCGACCATTTTCCTGTGAATGCTCTCAGGGGCAATGTTCCATACCTGAATTGCATATATAATTTCCTAGAGGCGTTAGGCTCCATCAGGTCTAAAACTGGCTCTATTTTGAAGTCTTCTTTAGTATTAAAGAAGTCCATGGTCAGTGAGCCTAGTTTGTTATTGGTTAGCATCATGTTTTTGTTATTTAACCAAAAAGCGTTTGCCAATTCAGCTCTAGAGAGTGAAGGGGCGTTTATTTCAGGATGGTGCCATAGAGCAGGAAACCCTAATCTAAAGAGCTCCCGTTTTATATAAAGTAACCACGGTATATTGTCTATACCACGGGGGGTCAATAGCGATTTTAAGTCGTTTTGATAATCCTCTAACTCTGGAGTTGCCCACAGCCTGCGCCAATACAATAGTGGCCTTAAAGCAATTTCGTCTTGGATAGACCTTACTCCCAGGTCCATTCTGAGTGGTATAAGGGGAGTGCTGGGTGGTAGGGACAATAACGACCTTAGGAACTGGTTCTCAGATCTGCCAATGTCTCCGGTTAGACAGTGCCCCCATAGTTCAACCCCATAAAGAGATGCAGCCCGTGCTTGTACTTTATATATCTCAATGATGGGGGCTATCGGTTTTGAGATGGAAGCTCTGTATAATTTAAGGATCCCACCGCAAGTCTGCGTGAGTCGTAATTTAGCTTTTGCTAGCTGGGGACCCCATTCCATCCTATCCGAAAGGGTGACACCGAGATATTCAAAGACTGAAACCCTATCCAGAGTAACACCATTGAGAGAAGGGTTAGGACCATTTTTTTTGGGCGGGTTGCATATCATGAATTTTGTTTTTGAGGAATTAACCTCAAGACCTCTCTGGGAACAAAATTCAGAGAAACTATTGAGGGCACGTTGAATCCCCATAGGGGATTTAGACACCAGAAGGGTATCATCAGCAAACATTAGTGCGACCACCTGCTCGTTGTTAAGTTTGGGGGCATCGATGTCCTTGACTCCCCTCAGGTGGGACACTAATGCATTAGTATAGAGAGAAAATAGGGTTGGGGCCAGGACGCATCCCTGTCTAACTCCACGGTTAACAGGGAACTTTGGGGTCAGATTGCCCCACTTACCGCACCTAACTTGGTCGAAATTATCATTATGGAGCCGTTTTATAATCCCCAAAAGGCAGGCAGGCATCCCCATCTCAGCCAGGACCGCCTACAAAGTTTGCCGAGGGACTAAGTCAAAAGCTGCTTTGAGATCGACGAAGATGAGGTAGAGGCTGCCACCCTCTACCCTCACGGTTTTCCAATAAAGAAGTTGTAGTCGGAAAAGTTGGTCCGCCGTGGATGTCTTCTCTCTAAAGCCAGCCTGGTAAGGAGTTAGTATTCGTTTTTCATCCATCCAGGCTTGCACTCGATCTAGAATAATACGTGCAAAGAGCTTCTGACTGACGTCGATTAGGCTAATCGGGCGGTAGTTACTAGGCAAGAGAGGGGAGCCCTTTTTGAAAACCGGGACTATCTCGGCACCTGCCCAGGTATTCGGAATGGGGGCACCATGGAGAATGGCATTGTAAAGTAAACAGAGATATGGTATCCACACCTCGGGTTTATGCCTGTATAGGTCCCCTGGAATCTTGTCAAGGCCTGGTGCCTTGCCTACTGGAAGTCTATTTACAGCCTTTTCTACCTCCCTGGAGGATATACTATCAATAACTTCATTAATCGCATCAGGGGGGGATGGGGCCTCAGTAGTGGGGGCCAAGGGAGCATACAAACTCTGAAAGTGATCAACCCATTGACTCGATGCAATATTGGGATCATCGGCTATACAGCCTTCCTTTGATTCTGATCTAACAATTGCCCAGAATTGTCTCATGTCCTTTTTGGTAAGAGCTCTTTTGATGTCCTCCCATTTATCGTATTCCCAATTCTGCTTAGCCACTTTTACAGTCTGCTTGTATTTAATTCTACTCATAGCGACCGCGTTCCTATCGCCAGATTTTAGTGTGGCCAGTAGGGCTAATTTTGCCTTCCTGCATTCATAGTTAAACCAGGAGAGTGCCATCGTGGTTTTCTTTTTTCTAGAAGTCAAGGGGTTTAGATAGTTTCCCAGTATGGTAACTAGCCCAGTATGAATTTCGGACACGTGATTTTTCCTGGTTTCACTGTCCTGGTCTAAGGTTTGACACATTTGTGCAAGGGCATTACATGGTTGTTTTAAATGGGAGGATTTAGACAAGACATTAAAGAGAAGACGTGTATTATCGTTTATAAATCGACCCTTAACGAACACAGATTGTTCCTTTTCTAACAGGTCTGGTAAGTAGGAATCTAGTCATATAGCTAAAGCTTTGGAGAAAATTTTATAATCAATATTAACCAAAGATATCGGCTTATAATTCTTACAGTGTTTAGAATCTTTACCTTCCTTAGGAATAAGGCATATGTGTGCTTCTGAAAAGGAACCTGAGGAATTACCCACTGAGCTAAAAGAATATATTAAGGAATGAACTTTGGGTATGAGGTGTTTAGAAAAATGGAGGTAAAATTCAACAGTGAAGCCATCAGGGCCAGGCGCTTTGTCTTTTTTAAGGGATTGAAGTGCCTTTAATAATTCTTGTTGTGATAAATCTAACTCCAGAGAAGATAAGTCTGAAAGAGTCTTTCGATGGTTTTGGATGGTAGAGAAAAATTGTGACAAGGAGTGGTCCGTGGGTTGTGTTTCAGAAGTATATAGTGACTTATAAAAAAAGGAGAACTCGTCTAGAATTTCTACATCTTTGGATTTTAAATTCAATTGTGCATCGTAAATTGAGTCTATGTTCAATTTATTATGTTTGATTTTTAAATAATTGGCCAAAATGTTGCCTGCTTTGTTTTTCCCCCCATAGTATTTTGCACTGGATTTTAATAAATACAAGGAGGCATCTTCAGTGGACTTCCTATTAAATTGTATTTTAGCATTGACGAGAGCTGTCAAACATTCCTTCGAATGCGAAGTGTAAAAAGAGTGCTCCAGTCTCTTAATATCCTGTAGAAGATCTTTAGTGAATTTACGAGCCTTTTTCCGCTTCTTAGCAACAAAACCAATAACAAAATCTCTTGCAGAAGCTTTAAAAGCGTCCCATATATTTGAAAAAGGCATGGAAGGGGTCTGGTTTATCCTAAAAAACTCATCAAAAAAGGTAATAAAGGAGGCAGTAAAATTAGGATCCAAAAGGAGAGCATTATTAAAACGCCACCTCCTAGGACCCGTGACCTTAGGTAAAATATCCAGACCCAATGAGACAGGTGCGTGATCAGAGAGCAAGATGGGGCCAATTTCCGCATGCGTGAGGGTTTGCGAAATGGAATGGGAAACAAAAATGTAATCAATTCGTGATTGGGTATGATGAGAGGGGGAATAAAAAGTATACTCTCTAGTATCCGGGTTGCACAGACGCCAGGCATCTATGAGTTTATACTGAGTAATAGTGTGGACAAAGGACTTATGAGGTTTGTTGGGAACAAAGGAGACTTTGGAATTCCTTTCCATGAATGGATCAAAAGGTTGATTACAGTCCCCGGCTAGAATGAAATTATCTTCCATGCAATGAGAAATTTGTTGAGCCAAATTAGACCAAAAGAGGGGTTTGCCACACGTGGGGGCATAAACATTAAAAAGAGAGACTGGAACACCCTTTAATGACAGTTTAACATTCAACCATCTACCAACATCGTCTGATTCTTGGGATATAAGTGTAAATGAGAGAGATTTATGGCATAATACCATGACACCATTACGTTTGCCATCACCTGGTGAATAGAAAACTTCACCCACCCAACCTTTTTTTAATTTCAGGGATTCAACATCACCAAAGATGTGTCTCTTGTAAAAATGCGATATCAGCCCCTAACTTAGCCAAGTGTGCTAAAACTCTTTGTCTCTTGATGGGAGAATTTAATTCCCTAACATTCCAGGTAACCAGTTTCAATGACATGGATTGTCAGACACAAAATGGCATGTCCAGAAACACAAGAGTCCAAGTTGTTATAACAGTAATATGGAAAGTACGTAGAAATGAGAAAGGATAGAGAAGTGGAAGCAAAGAGAAAGGAACGAGAAATACAGAGGTCAAGAAACAAAAGCTCAAAGTAAAAGTGTGAGATAATTGTATTGTGATAAATTACCAACAAATAAGTAGGAATAAGAAGAACGGAAAGAAGCAAAGGGAAAGACGAAAAGAAGAGTAGAAAAGAAGCGTGATAACACCCATGAATGTTGACAGAAGAATACCAAGAAAGGGAAGAAGAAGAGAAGCTGGGAAAGATGAAAGCAAAGAAAAAACAAGGGGGGTATAAGGATAACATATCTACACAAAAAGGAATCAGGGAAACAACATGGAAGGAGGGATGGAGCCCCATGGAGCAAACGGGACATCCGGGTGCAGCTAACGGGGGACCAAGGGAGAGACCACGCCGGACTGGTGAGAGACCTGTGAAGGTGAAGGACAGTAAAAGTTAAGACAACCAAAGGGAGCGCACTGTGCACATAGAAAACCAGGAAAACGTATGCAACGAACAAGCTCACTACGCAATGCAAAAATGCAAACAACAAAAATAACTACATTATTAAACACTATAAATCACAAAAAAAGAAGAATAGAGACTAGAAGGTGTTCAAATGATGCAAGTAAGGAAGAAAAACACAGTACCTAGAAAGAAAAAGAAAACATGAGCGGTTATGCATCCAAAAAGCAAGACAATATGCAACTACAACACGTAAAAAGAGTCAAGTGATATGCGAAGAAGAGGATCCTGCAGAATCAATGGCGCTGGGCCCGCAGGAATTGATGAAGCTCTGTAATCACATTGGATCTTCATACAATGTCGTTCTGTTGTTGTAAGTGACCTTGAAGAGACAGGGATGAAAGAGACCATAACGAGCCCCCATCGACCTCAGAGCTGGTCATATCAAGGAAGGCCTTACGTCTAGTGGCGGTGGCTTTGGCATAATCCTGAGCGAAGAATAAGGTAGAACCAGACCAAGTGATCCTTTGAGCGGATCTGGCCACTGATAGGACCTTTAACAGATCTGTATACTCCAAAAAATAAAGAATGACTCCTCTAGGCCGCTGCGTCGATGAAGGGTTGGAAGGAGGCCTGCCCAATCTGTGTGCTCTTTGGATGTTGAGAGATGAGTCCTCTGCTTGATGCAACAACTTGGGAAGGAAAGATTTAAAAAAGGTAAGAGGACCTGACCCTTCAATTCCTTCTGCCAAATTGTAAATGCGCAGATTATTCCTCCTATTGCGATTTTCAAGGTCCTCAACCTGGCGTTGAAGCATAGATACTTGTGACTGAAGCTGGGAAACATTCGCATCTGTAGCTCTGAAAGAAGACACACTTTGCTCAACTGCCGTGACTCTTGTGTCAAGTTGAGACCAATTATCTGCCAGAGTTTGTAGCTTGGTATTCGTTTCCTCCACAAAGGGTCGGAGGGCCCTAATTTCTTCCAACAGTAACTCCAGAGAGACAGGTGAAGAAGATTTAGGAGGAGAGGGCGGATTTTGTTTCAGCCGTTTAGTGACGGATTTACCAGGAGGTGCTGTAGAGGGATCCATAGCAATCTTGGAAGCGTGAGACAACAAAGAGTCCTCCAACTTTGAAAAAGTGGAGAAAATCTTGGAGTTTTTAATGAAAATTTGCTTTGGATGTTGAAATTTAGACACAGTACCTTTCAGTCTGCCCATAAATCAGAGCTTTGCCTCAAGCGGCTAACAAGAGGTGGAAAAAGTCAAAACTGTAGGTGAGATAGGAAGAGAAAGTCGCTGGAAAAATCAATCAACGTCGAGGCATTGTTTGTAAAAAAAAAAAAAAAAATAGGCGCCCATCCATTGCATGGTAAAAATGAAACTGCAGGAGTAAAATACAAGAACTAGTATGCCAAAAAATCATTGGAAGCTCCAGTGCTGAGGGGGGGCCTGCTCATTATCTCTGTGAGGAGCTTGTGAGGAGAGACAAGATGGCCACCGTAGGAAAAAGAACCGTCTATTCAAGAAGAAAAGTCAGCAATAACTTGTGAGCAGACAGCACTCCCTGCTGTCATGGTGCCCAGCAGGAGGGACCCCAGGATGAAGCCAATGCGTGAGAGAAAGTTGAAATAATTATGAGCAGCAAACGTTGCACATTGCTAAAGCGCCGCTGAAATCAAGAAGAAAAAAAATAAAATGGCGCCCGCTACCGCAGCAGCACGTCTCAACAGAAGGAGGCACATCTTCAAATAATATTAGATACCGTGTTGCATGCGGAGCCAGAGGGGGCACAAAGCGTTCACCAGGACATCAGACGCCCTCCATGCCTCGTAAAGTCCATGAGTGACGGCGAGAAAGCGTGGGATCACCCAGCCGCACCACGGAGCCTCAGCCGGACGCCACCGAACTCGTCGGGTGCCAAGCCACGCCCCCTTAGTCAGAAGAAGTATATCTAATCTACAGAATGCAATAAAGAAGACGGGCATTTCAATTAGTCTGGTGGTGAATCACCTTTTTTGGATACCGATGCTGTGATTTCGAGATGTCATGCTCAAAAAATTATGACAACAAAATGTGAAAATGAATTGAATAGTTATGATTTACTAAGGAAGCTGGCTCTAACGTGGCAATTTAAAAATTGTATATTACCACTGTTATGTCTTACGGACAGGGGTAAATGAGTGCTTCCTCTCAAATGATTTATAGTATAGTGAGATAGGTAAAGAAGAACTAGAAATTAGGAATCAATAGGTGTGATAAGGAGAGACATAAGATAAAGACAGAAAGATCAGGTAGCCAGAAGAAAAAATATATAGCTGTAGAAAGAGCAAAAGGTAGGTAGATAAAGAGTGGAAGAGACACAGGCAATATTTTCTCGTCATAGGAAAACACATGCAAACCTACAAAGTGCACCTTCTTCACTTTCGCAAAGAGTAGATGAAGCCACAAAGACTTCTGGAAAAAACAGGAGTTAAAATAGAGAGATAAAGGGTGCATTAATAGGCTGAAAAACGTGTTCCTATTATTCCTAACACACTTAATTAGATAGAAAAGAATACAGTCAGAAAATGTGCCTCTGGGTTTCACAACCCAATTTGGAGTGAAGTGCCTAATGACGGCCCACACCCGAGACTGCTTTCTGGAAATATAGTAACTTTAGCCCTGGGGTCCTCTCTGCCTTCGTTGGAGCAGCTCCCAGGGTGGTGCGGATGACATTACACAAAACCCCAGAGATTGCTCCTGTGCGCGGCTCATTCTACTCGGCCCCCTGCCCTTGTCCTCCTGCACAGCATGAACGTATGTGATCGGAAGCTCACATGTTCCAATCTCAGTGAGGTGGAAAAAAACACCCAACAAATATTTAATAGGCCCTAAGTACAGCAACGCTGGCATAAAGTACTATGTATGTGCATCTAGAAACACCTACAGTATATAATACTTGATTTTACTTACAGACTTGTCCATTAACAGGGCATTCAGGTACAAGGGGGTGGGGGGGGAGGGGCTTATCTGCAGAATATGTCCGAACATCAAATATGTGTTGCTTTGGAAGGATGGCAGGTATGGGATGGGGGGTTTGATGGGTTTCACATACCAGTAGCTGTGGGGTTGTGGCGGCTGGGGTCCTTGACACAACTCCAAATTAGAGGATGTGGTGTTTGAGGTTATGATAGTATGCCAGCTGTTCAGCATTTTCTAATTAATAAACTGGAAATGGGTCTCTCTGGGGTGGCAGAAAAAAAAATATGTGACAGGGCGTGGGGTGGGGTTAGCAGGACATCAAGGCTTTGCACATTTTAGGGGCGGAACAGCTAGATATGTGCTATGTATAGAAATTGAGTATTTTTTATTTTTTTTATTTACAGAGTTTTATATAGCGCGAACTTAACCCAGTATGGGGTATCAGAGCGCTTTACATAGCACCAGGTGCGTTACATGAAGACACATTCATTTTTGTTAGGCACGGGGAGATTAAGTGATTTGCCCAGAATGACAGGATGTTAAGCGTCATTGCCGCGACTCGAACGAACCGGGTTCCCCAGATTCAAGGTCGACCGCCCTAGCCGTTAGGCCAACTCCTCTCCCCAATGTATGTATACTCCCCAGTTTGGCGAGGGAATCTATTATGGGACTATTTGCGGCTACGGCACAGGCAGGACTTTGTGTAAAGACTTTTATTATTGGGGTGTGTTCACAGTCTGGCATAATTTGATTGAGGTGGATGGCGCCAGGCTTCTTTGGGTTGGGGGGAGGGTGCTTTGTGGGTACTGTCTGATTGTGGACAGCAGCCTGGCATTGGTGTGCTTGCCTTGGGTTTAAAATGCAAGTAAAAGGGTGTTTAGCAAAATGTTCTGCTGGTTAAGTTTAGTTTGCAACTTTTTATGACTGGAAACTATGCGAAATGAATGAATATGAAAACAGAAAGTGCTGCAAAAATGCAGTTGTGGGCCTCCGAATTTGCCTTTTAATGCCATGGAATATGCTAATCCATGCCGCGCTAGACTGCAAAACCTGGGCCGGCGGCAGAGCTCTTTTAGTGTTCATTGATGGCCTCTGCGGAAGAATACACCACGGACCAATAATAATGACGGACAAGCCGCACCTCATGCCAGTGTGTTCCATCTGAGGCAGCTGGGAGATGTGCTGTATACAAACCCTCTATCCGCCTTCTAAAAATGCCCTTTTCACCTCTCTAAATTTCAGGCCATCAGTTTTACTGTGGAAATTGGCACTATAAATAGCTGGATGGAACGAGTGACCCAGGGGTTGAGAGGAAGAGCGGTTTTACGTTTCTGCATGATGCGAGCCGGGGGACGCGGCCGAGTCCCAGCTGATCTGCACGGGAAACCGTCCACCTCAGATGAGAATCTGCAGCACTTAAATGGCCAGATTAGACGACCTGCTCCAGTCAATACATGAAAGTGGGCCAGAACGCGCGATTCCACGTGTATTGAACTTGTATTCCCTCGCGGGGCACTCTCCACGCACACTCATCCGTACATTTTGTAAACACGGTATTGATTTCCTCTGTTGAGCAAGGAGATACGCCGTCCTATTCATTGACTGCGGCAGAGGAAGGTTAAACCGGCAGTGAATGTATCCTCCTTTCTTCCTTTCATTCTGTATACCATTTGCCTAAAAATAGGGTTGCTTTATGTCAGAAGCATCTCGCTAAGATGCACAGGCACAAAGGGCTCCTCTGGAGTCCAATGCTGCAGCATCAATTATACATGTGCTTTCTTCTAGCACTGGGCGCTTCCTGCGATACAAAGACAACATTTTTACCAAAGAGAGAGAACTGGGAATCCGACCCCTTTTCACTTGAGAGAACAACAAACTTTATCGTACTGTTAGACGGTGCAGAAATTACTCTAATAATAAAATTAACTATTTCGGACTTCATGTGGTAATATAGAAGGCGGTAGTGCTTTTGAGCAGCGGTTCATAACCTGTGGTTCGGGGATTCTTATAGGGGTCCTCAAAGCCTACTCAGCGGGTCTGTGGCTGCTTAGAAAACTAAATATTAACAGATTCATAAGGTGTGTGTTAAGAAAAAAGCAAAATGTAAGATCAAAATTTTTTAAACGTTCTGTAAATGTGAAGCAATATGAAATTGGAGGCTAGAAATGAAGTGCCTTATCTATGAGGCCTTGCAACACTTTTGCACGTTTTGTGATGCGCCGGCAGCATAGAAAATGCGCCGTGTTGCGTCCTATTTACAAAGTGACGCATCTAAGTGTCACTTTGTAAAGCACTGCGCTACATTATACCTGTGTCAGGTATAATGTATGCAGGGTGGGCTTTCCCACTTAAAAACCCTTGTAGAAGTGGTGCAGTGAAATCTATCAGATTTCACTGCACCACTTCTGGGACACCACTGCATCAAAGTCTTACGTCTGCCTCATAGCAGGCATAAGACTGACGCAGGCACATTTAACATGGGACTTTTCCATGGGTAATGACACATTGCTGGAGTTGCGTCATTTTTGCAGCACCCTCCAGCAATGCGTCATTACTGCGCCTACAAATATGTGCGAAATTCTGACTTATCTGTAACTCCCTGCGACATGGAGCGCAGTATAATATACGGGGCATCCATCGTGTCGCAAGGAGGGCGCAGTGAAAACTGCGGTATCGCTGTTTTGATGCAGCAATGCAACAGTTTTCATAAATAAGCCCCTAAATTGCCATTCTCGGATTGATTTGTGGAAGCAGTGCAAGTGCATTAAACAGAACACAGTATGGATGATGGGTGGGCTCACTTGAATTTATAACCTTCCACTTAAAATGTTGATTTTTATACATTAGTTTATGAATTAAATAAACTATTTATTAAGTTGCCTATTTATTTGATTAATGCTTGTTTCTATATTTTTGTGTATTGTTTTGCAGTTCAAATAATTTAAATTTCTGAGGCCAGGGTCCCCGGATTCCAATAATGACTCAGTGGGCATCCCCGCGTTCCAATAATAATTTAGTATGGGCCCCCAGATTCTAGTAATGAATAAGTGGGGTCCACAGAAGTCAAAAGGTTAAGAATCACTGCTTTAAAGAACATCATGTTTCAGTAGGTGCCAACCAGGTGCGGCCGGCACAGGTAAGAGCGTTGGAGCGGTGGGGCGGTGCAGGGGTGGGGCGACGTCAACAGGATAGGTAAAACTAAATAAAAAAAATTATAAAACCACTTACCTTACGCTCGCTTCATCACTGGCTCGTCGAAGTGGCTTGCGCAAGGTAAGTGGTTTTATACATTTTTGTATCTACTTTTAAGTACCCCGTTGTCTTTCGACTTCCTACACCACTCCGCCCACCCCTGCCCCACTGCCCACCGCTCCTACCTGTGCCGGCCGTGCTTGGTGCCAGCACTGCAAAATGGATTGGAAAATGTATATTATGGTTGACATGCGCTAATATCTTACTCCAAATTAAAAACAAAGCAGGTCTCAAGGGTACTATGGCTACTAAGAAGGCAATAGATAGTGAAGGAAAAAGAGCCAGATTTTAGAAGCCAGAACAGCATGGTTGTCATCGTTGGTGATCTAAACTTGTAACCTCTAATTTTTTGTTAAGCTGCAATAGAATCTGAACCCACTTACAAATACCTAGCAACACAGAAATGGGTTTGCGGCTTGACTAAGATTGCCATGTAGATTTACTCAATATTTATCCAGGGCTACTGGGAAATGCAGTCCGGTCCAGTCGGTGTATGCAGGTGGTGGGAGGGGATCTTGAGGTGCTCTCTAGTGCTAGTCGCAAGCAGGCAGACTGCTGGACGGGAGACACCCCTTACAAGGAAAGGAAGAGGTTGGCTTTTCCTTATGTATCACACAAACAGTAATAAAGGAAAATGCAACACAAGACTAATTCCACACCAATTTTGAAAAATAAAGTAAAATTGAATAAATTAAATGAGATCAAATTGGCAACAATGAATTCTCTAGAACCAGAGAAATGCAATTTCAACGTTTTAGGTAAGAATAGTGTATGATGTGATGTATTAGGTTTAAACGTGCACCATATTAAAGTCTGCACGTGTAGTTTGCTTATTCATGTATGGAGTATAATGTAATCAGTCCTTTTAATGTGATTTTAGAATTGTGTGTTTAAATGTGTAAAGGCCTGATCGCATATACGTTTAGGAGAAAGGCCTATTCGTTTCTTATGTTAGCTGAATTTTGTAGACCGAAAGGTGTTCCCTTGAGAAAGCTTTCAGTGAGAAGCAGTCAGCAAATTCTGCAAGTGGAAAGTTTTCGATTATACGTTTCTGTTGCAGGTGCAAGGACACATAGCTCGTTAGGAAGACTAACTCTTTTGTTTTAGGAGTTAGGACGGTAGGAGAAGCAACCATGGGAGTACACTAGAATGCGGATATGATACTTTCAGCGGAGAAGGTGCCCTTGGACCCAAGGTCACTCCAACGGTCTTTGGATGAAGTAAGAGTTTTGATGGAAAAATACATAAGGAAGACCTGGCCAAAGAGGTGTGACAAGGGTGTGTTCTACTGTTTTGTGATTTTGAATTAGGGACAGTGTCCCGAGGGTTGAGCAGTCGAGGATTAGAAGGAAAGCTAGAAGGAGCATCTCAGAACGAGCTCTATAGCTTTGGATGCTGACTTGAGTAAAGTGAGTGTACTTCTAAGGAAGTATTCACTACTGACACCATTTACTCTCTTGCTTGGGGAAAATGCTAAGTAGGGATGTTACCTCAGAGACAGTGTAGGGATTGACTAACTGCTTTTTCTTTCTAGGTTAATGACTTCTAACATAGAGATTGGAGCAGTTATAGGTTGCCTGATGCTCTTGAAGTTAACTATTCTCATTATTCTGAGTCGGATGAGACTCCTGCGTTGGATATTCTGTATTAGTGCCCATTCATTTCCTTAACCTCGTGATGAGGTGCTTGTATGTGCAACTATTATTGGCTTTGTAATAAACCCTAAATTTTGGAATTCGGAGTCAGTGATTTTTGAAGGATAAAGTTGAAGTTTAATTGGCTATATGGAGAACCTGAACTTTCTTCCCTTCACACTATTCAGCAGGTAAAAAGGTCTAGTCGATCTGAGGATTCTTAGAGATGGTAGATACAATAAGATAAGAATACAGCTTTATCAGTTGGTAGCAGAGTAGGGTGGTTATCTCTGATAGTAAGGGGAGATCTAGATCAGGATAAGAGATTACTGAGTCCCATTGGATTGCAAGCGGAGGACAACGGCGGTTGATGTAAAAGGTCGAAGAGTAGCGGTGCGGCGGAAGTAGCAGTTCGTGGTAGCGTGAGTATGAACAGGGCAATGTTTGCTAGATTGCGGTGCTGATTTGAGTGTGTGATGTCTTGGGGAGTTGGAATGAGAGTCGTGTGATTGAGGTCTGGACCGTGAGGTGCGCGGGCCAAGAGATTTGATTTTGATATCCCAGGATAAGAGACTGTGGTGTAGAAGACACCCAGAGTTGAGATTATTGACCAGAGATTGTGGGAGTCATGAGACGTCGTTGACAACTCACGGATGATAGGGAGCGTATGTGTGAGTGCGTGAGTAACCGACACTGGTCGTAGGATGCTGTATGTGGAACATCGAGAGTTTGAATCCTATTGATTGATTTAGAGGCGATTGTCCTGTCGTTTTGCAGACAGACAGTTGCCAGATTTGAGGTCAACAGTTTCGAGGCCGTTTCGTGGACAGACAGTCAGAGAAGTGATTGATCAATCGTTTTGTGAACAGATAATTACTTCAGAGTGTGAATGAGAGGCGTGAAGGGGTGAGAAGCGAATTGTAAAAGAGGGGAACTGCTGCGAGTGGAGGAAGGATGACATCAGACGGTGCCGAGCTGTGATAGGCCGGTTTGTGTGAGTCGCGCTGGTATTGGTGGATTGACATCAGGAAGTAAACGAAAATACTATGCGCAAACGAAAATCAGTTCAACATGAAATGTTTTAAAGTTTTATGACAATTTTGTAGAGGAGATGTGGTTACTCTGGGAGGAGAAGAAGCCCCTCCCGAGGATACTCCAGCACATTACATGGCTAAGAATGTGGGGTTGCATACCATAATTTGGCTTGAAAATTGGCATAAAATGACTCAAGGAGAGGGAGAATTGATTTTCCCAGGATATGGCACTTTCAGGTTAGACGTGTTGTACCAGTTGAAATCTGGGATGTCTTCTTTGCGACCTCTACCTAGACCGACACAATTTGAGGCACTACATGGAAGGATTAGAGCAGTGTATGACAGGAAAAGAGATAGAAGTCGTAAAAAGTGAAGAAGTCGATCAGGGCATTCCAAGATGTGAGATGGGATGCATTGGAGAAAAGGTGGAGAGTGGAAATGATTGAGGTGGATAGATTATATCTGCTGATAGAAAAAACGGGAAGTGCGCAGGCAAAGAGCGTAGAGGAAGATAACAGTGATATGGATGAGAGCTTGGTAGAGAGATTGTTGTCAGAAAGACCACCTCCATTTAATCCAGATTCTTATAAATGAAAGTCGACACCAGTAGAAGGGACTGGTGGATCACAGACTCAGTCAAATGTGAGAGTAGTAGGCAAAATCTCGACAGGGACAGAGGACATAAAAATACAGTCTCCAGGAGGTACAGAAGCAGCGGGAGTTGTGAGGTTACCGGATGCCTTAACAGTACCGGTTACCATTGGGCCCATAGTATCGTTATATGACTTAGACCAAGTGAAAACTGGCAGTCTAGCACAGTCAACGGCAGGAGAGAGAATCAATACCGAAGGGAATGGCACAGTGAGTGAAATAGCAGAGGCTCCGAGACCTATAGAATGGTGTACGACATTGCCAGCCATTGCAGACTCCTCTAGAGGACAGGTGGATGTGAGACCGGTGAGACCAAGGTCTTTGGCCGAGTCGCGATCAGATCTGAGAATGTGGGTACCACCTGTGAGGAATCAGAATGGTAGGAGGACAGGGAATAGTGAACAAGATGATTCAGGCAACAGACCAGTCTCTAGGAACATGGCAGAAGAGAGTAGGTCTCGAGACCAGAGCTGCGAGTATGATTAACAGAATGGCGCAGCTTGTCAGGAAACATTGAGAGGTGCCATCAGGGCAAGGATGCCGGATGTAGTGAGGTTGAAAGCAGAGGAAGATGAAATAATTAATGGAAATCTGCCTTTGGATAGGATAGAAATTTATGAACAAGATGAGCTGCTTTTTGTAGCAAAGGACGTGACTTGCAAAGCGAGGACGGGTCATGAGAAAATGACAGACCTAGCAAAAAAGTACAAGGGGGACTTGTCCAAAACGAAGGCGTTGCAAGGGAGCCATAGGTTGCAGTATAGTGACCAAGAACTGGAAGAAAAGAGGGTCATAGGATTGAGGACACACATCAGAGATTTGATTGTAGGGATGCGTTCCTGGATCATGCTTGATAAATGGGAAGAAAGGTGGTCCAAGAAGAAGAGCTTCAAAAAGACTGTAGGAGAGACTCCGCCTCCTGGTGGAGGGATGTTAGGGGTAGAGGATTACCCTTTGCGGCAAGTACAAAATGCAGGATATGTGCATGTGCCTTGGAGTAGGGGAGATCTGGCTGTATTTACGAACGATTTTCCTCGGCTGAGGAAAAAGCCTGTAGAATGCTACAAACAGGTTGACCGTTTTGTTAAAATCTCGAAAGTATTGTGGATTGATTTGAACACATTGTTTGACATTGTAGTCCCAGGTGATTTATGGTCAGCTTGTAAGGTTGCTGTTGAATGGCCAACTTCTGAACCAGACAGGGATCCTGTCACAAATGGTCCGTCACCTATAGTTATGAAAAAGTTTGAACAAGTGCTTACATGGTTGAAGTTGAAGATCTCACCTCAAGATATTGATTGGGTTAAGATAGACCGAACTGTTCAGGAACCGAAAGAGACGGTGCATGAGTATTATGAACGTCTTTTGCAAGTCTTCAAACAGTACAGTGGGTTAGACACCTTAGACCCCAAGGATATAGGACAGTTCATTTCAAAGTTTGTTTTGGGATTGAGGCCAGAGATTAGTCTCATGATACAGCAACATTTGATTTGTTGGCAGAACAAGCCAGTAGATGAAATTGTGTGGTATGCAAGGTACTGTAGTGATGAGGTAGATTCAAAGCACCGGAAGTTGAAAGACAAATTGATGTTTGTCCAAATGCAAACGGCTCAGGTCCAACCTAGTGGAGGGACGCTGGGAAGAAGACATGCAAATAATCAAGGGAATCAGAATGTGCAAGGTCAGGGAAGAGGAAAACCTAAGACGGGAATGGGTGTGGCGACATTGAAGAAGACCACTGCGTGTCATCTTTGTCACCAGATCGGACATTGGAAACGCGAGTGTCCCTTCAACTCGACAAACCAGGTGCAGCAGGAGGTAGAGGCAGCACAGGTACCTGTGCCTGAAGTGGTCAACACAGTAACAAGGCCGAGAACGATGAAAGGGGGGACGTTCAGTCCGCAGGTACAAGTTCCCCAGCCACCAACGGCCCCACAGGAAACTCGGACCTCTCAGCAGATGCCTCTTTTTGAAGAGTATGATGAGTACAGCCCAGACCCGCTGGCATGACGGTGCCTGAGAGTGGAGGAGGACTGCACACTTGGAGCAGTCCTGGAGGTAGACCAGAGGGGACCATTTGTGGAAGCAGATGTTGATGGTCACCCTACCACCTTTTTGATTGACACTGGTGCTACCCGTTCTACTGTAAGATCAGCAGTAGTTCCTAACCTACCCCTCACGGGACAATCAATCCAAGTTGTTGGAGTAGCGAACAAGAAAATGACAAATCCCTTGACAGAATCGATCCCTGTGAAAATAGGAACTTTCCGAGACCAACATCAGTTTGTGGTGTGCGACTCGAGTCCAGTCTGTCTGATAGGAAGAGATCTATTGTGCAAGTTAAATTGTACCATCTATTGCACACCTAAGGTCTGTTGAAGTACAGACAAAAGACGACGATGCCACCTTTAAGGTTGCAAATCAGCACTTGTGTATAGAAATGTACCCAGCGCTGACAGTGGAAGAGCTTCCACTCGATCTGAGAGATTCTGTGTCACATGAAGTGTGGGACTTTACCGGAGAAGAGATTGGGTTGATCAAAGGGGTAGAACCAGTGAAGATTCAGGTCAAACAGAATGTTGAATTCCCTAGAACGCCTCAGTACAATTTGTAACCCGTGACTATTGCAGGGATTAAACCTGTAATTGAGTCTATGATCAAGCAGGGGATTCTGAAGGAGATAATGGGTATCCCATGTAATTCACCCATCATGGGACTACAGCAACCGAGTGGGAAAATCAGGGTCGTGCAAGACCAGCGAAAGGTCAACACGATAGTTGTTCCATGTTGTCCAGTAGTACCGAATCCATCAGTGATATTGTTTCAGATCCCATGTGAATCCGAGTGGTTTACAGTGATTGACTTATGCCAAGCATTCTTCTCGATACCGCTCCATGAGGAAAGCCAATTTCTTTTTTGTCTCCGGCTGGAAAATCGTGTGTCAACATGGTGTTGTATCCCTCAAGGGTATACAGAGAGTTCATCAATCTTTAATCAGATCTTGAAGAAGAATCTTGAGAGTCCTGTGTTGCCGCAGAACTCAGTTCTCGTGCAATATATAGATGACCTGCTCATTGCCTCAGAAACGGAAGACGCTTGCAGGATTGATACTATAGTCCTACTGAATCATTTGATCATTTGGCAGAGAACGGACACAAGGTGTCTCCGAACAAGTTGCAATATTGCATGAGCGAAGTACAGTAATTGGGCCACAGAATTGAAAAAGGCAAGAGGAAGGTGTCACCAGACCGAATTGAGGCAATTATGAATATGGCGGTGCCTACTACTCAGCGGGAGGTCAGAATGTTTTTGGGGATGGTCGGTTACTGTCGTCAATGGATTCCCAACTTCTCATTTGAGACAAAGCCCTTACAGAGGCTGACACACAAGGATGTGAGCGATCCGGTACCATGGGACAACAACTGTTTGATGTCGTTCTTAAAGCTTAGGGAGGCCATGTGTTGTGACCCAGCTTTGGGAATGTCTGATTACAATAAGGCTTTCTCGCTGTTCTGAGAGAGAAGGTTGCGCATTGGCAGTTTTGACTCAGAGTCACGGAGGTATCCGCAGACCAGTTGGCTACTTCTCAGCTACTTTAGATCCAGTAGCTTCTGCGTTGCCTGGATATCTCAAATTCGTTGCTGCAACAGGTGTCAGCATTGAAAGATGTGACAGCATTGTGATGGCGCATCCCTTGACTCTGTACGTACCACATTTTGTTGAATTGTTAATGACAAGGACCAAGACAAAGTACCTAACGAACAACAGATTAACACGCTACGAGCAAGTCATACTTGCCGCAGAGAATGTGACTCTAAAAAGGTGTTCTGTTTTGAATCCTGCTACATTGATGCCTGTCCCAAATGCAGATGGTGAAGATTGTGAGGACCATGATTGTCTCGATGTGACTGACCTATGCACCAAGCGGAAACCAGACATTGTCTATGAACCACTTCCTGACCCTGATGAAAATTTCTTCGTAGATGGTTCATGCCTAAGAGACAATGGGGCAGATTTACAAGAAAGTGACGCATCTGTACAGATGCGTCACTTTCCCTGCGCCACTGTCGTACTTTGCAATTTGGGACCGCGTAGGAGGCAGGGCCCTACCCCTGTCTATCCCGGTATTAGCGAACCGCGAATGGTCAATGCGGTATGTACAAGTGCTTTGTATAACGTTCTAGCTATGAAAGCACTGTGTATATGATATTATACATCACTACGTGGGTTCCATCTTAGAGCGGTGGCCATCTTATGGTTGCCCTCACATAGGCTACATATTACGAGCAAATACGGTGCTTTAGAGCACATGTTCCTTCCTTTGACTTCTCTGTGACCTGGGCAGCTGGGCTCCGCTGCCCCAGGTCAGTCCGGTCTCACGAGCTCCCCGTCCTCTGGCCACCTGTGATTAGCATCAGGGCTTGACACACCATACATCCTTTTCATCCCACAGGAGCCTCCAGCTAATCTCTTTCACACCTGACCGTTCCTGCTTTATGGCTTGTTTTCCAAACAGGAGATGCTCGCGTTTATTGGGGCCTGTTGATATCTGATGTGGGATCTGAGCCTTGCTGGGTAAATAATTGTGGGCTGGCTTAACTGGAATGTGGGATGGTCATCATGACTCTGCCTTTTCGTTTGTAATGTATACATTTATATGGCCATATCATAAAACAAGGAATGTATGCCTGAAGCAGGATATTTTGTATTTAAGGAGAAGCCCGTTTCTGTAATTTTAAGCAGTCTCCTGAGAACATACACGCTGTTGTACTTCTAGGATACCTGTAATTGGTCTGCAGCCAATAAACCGATCTTTGACTTCACCCAGAAGACTCTGTGTTTCTGTAGGTCTGAAACAGGAAGAACCCGAAGTCATAGGGTGTGTTCCCCTGCACCGCTGGGCTTAAAATTCCCAGTACTTCAGTTGGCGCCCAACTCGGGACGATTTCAGCGGTACCGGTCCAAGCCAGAGGTTCGTGAGGAGCTTCGTGTGGAAATTCTGGAGGAAGGCCGCCACTTCATCGACCCCTGCATGTCGACGTGGTCCGAAAGTCTTTTCTGCCAGGTTCTCCGCGTCCCAACGGCTACGAAGGACTGCTGCCCTGATTAATCGCCCTGTTTTGGACCCTTGACGATTTTGGTAGAGCGAAACAATTGAGAGAGTCTTCTGGTGACGCCATCGATCATCGATATTCAGTTAAGTATAAGTGGAGCGTCTCCCAGTTTGAATTTGGTATCCTTCGGGATCATTTTGATTTGGAGTTTGCAAACGCCAAAGCCAGAGGACTCGTGTATTCACGAGACTATCGTAATCGATAATCCTTTGAAGTTTGGAACTAGACTAGTGAGCGAAGATGCCTGGTGCTAGTGTATTTGGAAGATTGTTTTGTTTGGGTTGTGGAAGGGATTTCCAGTTGGAGGATTCATGTCCGGTTCCTCCAATTGGAACTCCAACTTATGAGCTTTATGTAAAACATGGCGTGGGCCCCATTGCATATAATGAAGTATGGATCCGATACACCAGAAAGGACGGTGTTTTAAAATGGCCCCAAAATGGTAGTTTCGATACAGATATCTTAGATAATTTGGAAGTGAAATTGTTTAAAAAGAAAGCCCGGCCGGCGATGTTTGATTCTTTCCGCCTATGGCGAAAGGAAGCCAAACAGAAGCAAATTAAGCTAGCGAAAAGGAATAAGAGAGAAAGAGGTATGTCAGTGATGCAAGCAGCTGTGCAATTTAAAGATAATGAGGAGGAACAAATGAATGAACAGTTACATAGACAGCGCAAACTAGGGATCGATAAATGTTACCCTGTCTTGTCACCCCTTGTGCAACCTGAAGCAAAAGAGAAAGAAAAAGATTCTCTAATGTCCCATTTACTAAGTTCGCCACCCCCGTATGCGCAAAATGCCACAGCACCTCCACAGCTTGTAAATGTGCAGCCTCCAGTGAATATGCCGCAAGCCTTCCCACAGCCGCCAGCTCCTCCTCAGCTGGCCCCTATCCCTGCAGTGCAGCCCTCTCAAAGGCCGCCAGTTTTGTTACCTGTTGCCCCCGCGCTTCCTGCGACTTTGCCTAGCACATCAGCTGCCTCCCCTGGCGCTCCTTCTTGCACTACCCCGGTACCTGTATCTGAATCCGTTTTTCTTCCGTCTGTCTATCCCCCCGTTTTCGCCTCAACTTCCCCTTCAGCACGACAACGACTAGCTAATGTAGTTACTAGTTTAATGTCGCCTCTCTTTGGGTCATCTAGTGCGACTCCTGGCTTACAGCGTAAACAATTGCGTAGTCAGCTGCCTGGTCCTGACGAGAAAGAGGTGTTAGATCATCTGGCGCGTAGGTGGATTGGTTTCCCTTCACTCTATGATGTGGAATCAGTTGTTAACGTTTTTCACTAATGGGATGCCCCAACACAGAGGTATGTCTTTGACAAAATGTGTGAATTCCTCTGTGAGGAATTGGAAGATAATGGTTCAAACCCAAACCCCCAGGAATTGTGTCGAGTGCGATTTGATTTTGAAAAAGGTACAATTGTGGGTCCCAATGTAGATAAAGCAGTTGCAATTTTACTGTCCTTCAGAAATGATGATTGTCAGCAATCGTTGTTTGAGCAGGATTTCCCTGTGGGGAAGAAGGTAAAAGCATGCCAATATCCAATGCGTGAGGTTCCTCCAGTTTGGAGACCTGGTGATTTGGCTGCTAACCCACCTGTTCAGCCATATTTTCAGCGTGTTTGGGTGCATGTCCATTGGAAACGATCTGAAGTGTTAGCGCTTAAGCAGACATTGCCTGACCCCCGTAAAAACCCTACAGGGTATTATAAGGAGTTATCACAAACTGCAGAATCATGTGTAATGAATCTGGCTGACATAGATATGCTGTTTGGGAATGTGGTTCCACAGCCTTTATGGGGATCCATTCGTAATGTATATCACGCTGCAGAATTGGGTAACACATGGGCTAATATCATTGCTGCAGATGCTGGCCAAGTTGGTGGTGCGAAGCCTGACCCTTTAGTAGCAGAACTCCCTGGTAGAATTATTACATACATGAAAACTATAATGTCCGCGATGCGAGTAAATTGGGGTAAACTATCTGCATGCAAGCAGAAGAAAGATGAGACAGTGTCCGATTTCTTTACCAGGTTTGAAGAAACGTTTATCGACCACAGTGGTCAGGACATGAGTACTGAAGGTGGCCAGCGGTTATTTGTGGATAAATTTGTGCAGAATCTACTTCCCGAGTTGTGTAAGAAATTAAAAGACTTGGGCTGTTTCCTCTTCAGCGCAAATACTGGCTACTGCACAGTATTATGAAAATAGAGACAAAGATGAGAAGGATAGAACAGATAAGAAAACGAAAGAACTGAAAACAAAGGTCCTCTTACAGCAGGCTTATCCGCCACGTGGAGGACAGAATAATTATAGGCAAACCCAAGGTATCTATCAGCAGCCCCAACAGTTTCAGAATAATCAGCAAATGAATGGGTATTATCAACCACGCATCCCTGTAGGTCCCAACCAATGTTCATATTGCAAAGAGGAAGGTCATTTTAAATATAGTTGCCCTAAATTAATGCAGCGTAACAGTAATGCGTATGGCGCAAGAGGTAGCAAGCTCCTAGAGGCAGAGGGCGTGGAAATGTTCCCCAGAACGCGCATCCTCTTCCACCTCAAAATACCATAAATAGCTTTGATCAGCAAGCCAACGCGACTGGTAATACAGCTCAGTACTACAATAATGATTATTATGCAGAAAACGACAATGTAGAAGATAATGATTACTAGGACAGCCGTAGACAGAGAGAGGGAGTTGTTTCAGTGCCAGTGGATCAGAGCGGACCTTATGTTAAAGTAACTGCAGCAAATGTAACGGAGCCCTTTCTGCTGGATACTGGTGCTGCAAAGAGTTCAATCATGCATTCAAAACTCCCTGGCGCGCCTTTGTCTGGCGAAATGAATGTTTCAGTAGGTTTTTCTGGCGCCCCAGTTAGGAACCCGATTTCTAGTCCTATGTCACTTTCTGTTGGACCTTGTGAGCTAAAAGCACCCCTCATCCTAACGACAGGTTGTGGGGAAAAGTTGCTAGGATTAGATTTGCTAAAAAGATTGCATGCAACACTATATTGTTCTCCCTCAGGAGTACAACTTACATTAGGTAAGAAAGTGATTTCCCCAATGTATTTGTCTAAAAATGCAATGCCACCTGAATTGTCATCCCTTCCGGATGGCCTTTGGGCTACTGGTCCCAACGATGTGGGTCTCTTGGAAATACCGCCATACGTGGTCACTTTAAAAGCCAATGTCAGATTGCCACGCATTCCCCAGTACAAGATCTCCAATGAAGGTCAGAAAGCTTTGTTAGCAAATGTCAGCGATTTGGTTAAAAAGGGTGTAATTGCAGAGACAAGAGGCAACGTTTGCAATAGTCCTGTTTTACCTGTCTTAAAACGAACGGACCCTTCACAGCCACCTGTTTACAGATTTGTGATTGATCTTAGAGAGGTTAATAAGGTTGTTGTCCCACAGTTTCCAGTTGTCCCTGATATAACTGCCTTGTTAACCATGATTCCAGCCTCCGCTGCATGGTTCTCAGTGATCGATTTAAAGAATGCTTTCTTTAGCATCCCAATTGCAGAGGAGAGCAGAGACATTTTTGGCTTTAGTTTAGGAGGTCGAAGCTTTCGCTTTAAACGCCCTCCCCAGGGCTACTGTGAAAGCCCATCAATATACAATTCAGGCTTTAAAAGCGCAGCTTGATGCACTTGTTTTACCCAGTGGCGCTATCCTCATTCAGTATGTTGACGATTTGCCAATCGCCGCGGATACTGAAGAGATTTGCAAGAAAGCTACATTGTCATTGTTGCGTCATTTGTCTGCCTTTCATCACAAAGTATCTCTCTCAAAGCTGCAATATTGTCGACAAGAAGTGACCTACTTAGGTCATCTCTTATCGAAGGAGGGAAGAAAACTGACCCCAGAAAGAATTCAAGCCATTGCACAGTTGAATGTGCCAAGAACACAGAGAGAAGTGCATGCTTTCTTGGGCATTACTTCATACTGTAGGCATTGGATTCCCAATTTTTCCTTGCTGGCAAAACCTTTGTTAGCATTAACATGCAAAGACACACCGAATCCTATTCCATGGTCTGAAGAGTGTCAGAAAAGTTTTTGGGAATTGCGCAATGCATTATGTTCAGCTCCTGTATTGGGTACCCCTGACTACAGCAAGCCTTTTACATTGTATGTTCACGAAAAGAACGGTTGCGCATTATCAGTGTTAACACAGCCTTTTGGCGACAGACCGCGTCCATGCGCATATTTTTCGTCAACCTTGGACCCCGTAGCGAGGGCATTGCCAAGTTGTCTGAGAGCTACAGCCGCCGCAGCTATGTCTATTCGACAATCTGCTGGACTAGTAATGGATAATACATTGATTATTATGGTTCCACATGCTGTGGACACATTGTTAAACAGGACCAAGACACAGCACTTAACTAGTGCGCGATTATCCAGATATGAGTTGACACTGTTAGCAAATCATATACACATAAAGAGATGCAACACGTTGAATCCAGCTACACTATTACCAATTCCAGCAGACCTAGATGAGATTGAGCAACATGATTGTCTGTTCAGAACAAAAGAAGAGACGAAAGGGAGAGTAGATCTTAAAGATACTCCCCTGACTGAGTGTGATGGTACCTTATGGGTGGATGGTTCGTGTTTCAAGCTTCCAAATGGAGATACGACTGCTGCATATGCTATCACTACTTTGCACACGATTGTTGAAACTGCACGTGTGCCACAAAATTCGGCTCAAGCAGCAGAATTGATTGCCCTTACAAGAGCATGCGTGTTGTCTGAAGGAATGAAAGTGAACATATATACTGATAGCTAGTACGCCTTTGGTGTGGCTCATAGTTTTGGGCGATTGTGGAAAGAATGTGGGTTCCTGACTTCGCATGGAGCTAAAATTCAGAATGGCAAGTTGGTGAATGATCTCCTTGAGTCACTGACCCTACCATTGCGAGTCGCGATTATGAAATGCAGTGCGCACAAGAAAATCACTGATGATGTTGGTCGTGGTAATGCGTTTGCTGATGAAGTCGCGAAAGAAACAGCAAAAGATGTGAAGACTCGAATGTATGTTGCAGGCCCTGCAAGATGGGTTGGTGATGTTGGAATGTGTGAAAACACGATAGAGAGTGTGAAGTCCCTTCAAGCTGAAGCCACAGAGAAAGAGTTGAGCAAGTGGAGAGAAAGTACGGGTAAATTGGATGAGAATGGTTGTTGGATTGATCTGTCAGAACATAGGCGATGGTTGTTACCTGATGCATATGTGCTTCCAGTGGTTACTATGGCACATGGAATGGCACATATCAGTATGAAGGGAATCTGTAAGTTGTTGGCTCCAGTATGGCAGAATGCTGGAATTCCCAAGTGTGCAGGGAATGTGGTCAAGAATTGTATGGTATGTTTGAAGTACAACCCTGGTAGAGGAACCCCAACTCCAGCTGGTCATTTTGCGCCTCCATCATATCCATTCGAAGTTTTGCAGCTAGATTTTATCCACATGGAAAGGTGCAACAACCTGAAATGTGTATTGGTGGTTGTTTGCGCTTTTTCAAAATGGATAGAAGCGTATCCCCTAAAAGACAACACTGCTCTATCCACAGCCAAAGCCCTTGTGAAGGAATTTTTCCCTAGGTTTGGAATGCCAAGAATGGTGTGGAGTGATAATGAGAGTGAATTTGTGGGTCAAGTGATGAAGAATGTGTGTGAGGGATTAGGGATCAAGCAGAAGTTCCACGCTGCAAATCATCCCTAATCAGCTGGATTAGTAGAGCGCTACAATGGTGCTCTAAAACTCAAGCTGGCCAAAATCCAGGCGAGCTCCGGTCTTCAATGGCCTGACGCTCTGCCTCTAGCACTCCTGTCCACCAGAATGACCGTACACTCACGAGTGGGACTTAGCCCATAAGAGATTATTTTTGGCCGCCCGGCCAATGTATGGGGTGTGCCAAGACCGTCGAAATTCACGAAATCGAACATCCAGTACTGCTTGACTACTTGTATGAATTGACGGCTAAATTGCGTGTTTTACACCAACAGGTGCATGATACTCTCCCCCAGGCCTCTGAAGCTCCAGGACACCCTATCGACCCTGGCACATGGGTGCTCATCAAGAATTTCCAGCGCAAAAGCAACGATGAGCCCCGTTGGATTGGCCCTCACCTCGTACTTCTGTCTACAAGATTAGCTGTTCGAGTAAAGGGGAAAAAGAATTGGATCCACGGCGCCCACATCAAGAGGATCCCTTTGCCTCTACCATATGACCAGTGGGTCCAGGAGGGTATCGCTGACTCTGAAAAAGACACTGTACCTGGTTTTGTGCCGTTCAGTGATGCACGCGTAAGAGGCACAACTTCAGCACAACAGAGTGACGATATTTTGCAAGAAGCTGTGCCACCGTCAATTCGATTGGACACCACAGAGCCTGAACTCTTGTTTCAAGATCAGACAGTACCTGGCCGTTTCCACTATAACTTAAGACCAAGGCCTATGGACAAATAAATATTCTTTTCCTTACCTTTCTGTTTTTGATACCATAGCTCTCCCATCTGAAGGACTTTCTTGATTTTTGTTTTTCGAACCACCATCCAGGTTCAGCCGCAGGGTCGCGGTGCCAAGACTTTGGGGTACAGGCCGAAGACGTTAGGTCAACGGTTCTGGTTGGTCTAGGGCGTTCCCTGGACCGACAGGCGTACTCCTTAGCAGAAGATACTCACCCACCGCGAGCGGCACGATTAGAGGATGGAGTTTTTCAAGATGGAGAGACTCGCTGAGGAAATTAACTTGAAAACGAGAATGTGTAAAATAATGAAGAGCAAACGTTTTGTATTATTATGTCTGTTTATATTATGTAGTATGATAGTGTTTACTGTAGGATTTGTATTCTTCTCCTCTCAAGAGCCCATTGCACCCACTGTACAGCCTATACCTCCTCCTACTGTCTCCTCACACTCTTTTCACCCTCTGCCTGAACACGAACAAGCCAGACGATCGGAGTTTGTAAACAACTTGTTTATTCAGCTCTACATCAGCACCAACTAGTTATGAATACAACCAATTGCTGGGTGTGTGGTTTAATGCCACATACCATTAATAAGGGTATTCCTTATCTAGTGCTGCCATTTAGTTACAATGGATCGTCATGGGCATTCCAGACCATGTTTCTCTTTGCTCTAGATACCTACTCCCCGCGACAACCGTGTTCCATCAGACCTAGCTCAAATAATAAAGCTTTAATGAAAGGAGTTGCCGATATGAGCAGAGATATCGACGCATACTCATCTATACCCAAGGAAGAATTGAGAGCTTATGTAGGGTGGAACGCGACGGGGTATAGTATTAGTCTGGGTGAAAGACAGCGAAAAATCTCATCCCCAATTTGGGTCGTACCCCACATAGGTCGGTTCTGTTTACAAGGTAATGGTCAGAATCCAAGAGCTCAACTGGGGAAAAGTGACTGTACTGAAACGTACACTTTCCCATCACAGTTTTCCCCTGTGTTTTTGGCTGCCAAGGGTACATATTTTGTCTGCAATGACCGAGCATATACATGGTTGCCCCCTGATTTCTCGGGCACATGTTATATTGCAAATCTGCTACCGCCAACATTTACTGCTGCCTCCGACTATCACAAGACCAGAGTTGTGAGAGGCGTGATTAGTAAGGAGGATACTGCAGGTCAGGAAGCGGGAGACTTCTTTTTGGGTTTCTGCCGTTTTGGGGACCGATGGTCAATAGTAGGAACCTGAGACAACTGACTCGTGTGGTTGAATCCACTGTTAATGTTACGGCTGGTGCCCTTGGTAATTTGACAGCTGAGCTCCAAGCGGTTCGCCTCATGACTTTGCAGAACCGTATGGTTCTAGACGTTATACTTGCAGACCGCGGTGGGGTATGTAAGGTTATCCAATCCAGTTGTTGCATTTTCATACCAGATAACGCTCCAACAGTCTATCAAGCCATCTCCAAACTGCATAGAATATCTGAATCCATACACGTGGATAAAGGAGATTGGTCACTGGTGGGGTGGTTCTGGGAACTGATATCTGCCTGGGGTTGGAAAGTTCTGATGGTCATTGGAATGATCTTAGCCATTCTTTTCCTGTTCTGTCTGTGCATACAGTGTGCTCCTGCGATATGTGGCCTCTGTGCTACATTATGTGTAAGGAAACCTGTATCGAGAGACGAGCTAAGTAATAGGATGATGCTACAGCAACATCTCCATGACTTCGTGAATATTGACCTAGACTCGGATTGATGTGAGTATAGTTATTGCCTATGTAAGGGCAAAAGGAGGGTCTGTCGTACTTTGCAATTTGGGACCGCGTAGGAGGCAGGGCCCTACCCCTGTCTATCCCGGTATTAGCGAACCGCGAATGGTCAATGCGGTATGTACAAGTGCTTTGTATAACGTTCTAGCTATGAAAGCACTGTGTATACGATATTATACATCACTACGTGGGTTCCATCTTAGAGCGGTGGCCATCTTATGGTTGCCCTTACATAGGCTACATATTACGAGCAAATACGGGCCTTTAGAGCACATGTTCCTTCCTTTGACTTCTCTGTGACCTGGGCAGCTTGGCTCCGCTGCCCCAGGTCAGTCCGGTCTCACAAGCTCCCCGTCCTCTGGCCACCTGTGATTAGCATCAGGGCTTGACACACCATAAAGCCTTTTCATCCCACACGAGCCTCTAGCTAATCTCTTTCACACCTGACCGCTCCTGCTTTATGGCTTGTTTTCCAAACAGGAGATGCTCGCGTTTATTGGGGCCTGTTGATATCTAATGTGGGATCTGAGCCTTGCTGGGTAAATAATTGTGGGCTGGCTTAACTGGAATGTGGGATGGTCATCATGACTCTGCCTTTTCGTTTGTAATGTATACATTTATATGGCCATATCATAAAACAAGGAATGTATGCCTGAAGCAGGATATTTTGTATTTAAGGAGAAGCCCGTTTCTGTAATTTTAAGCAGTCTCCTGAGAACATACACGCTGTTGTACTTCTAGGATACCTGTAATTGGTCTGCAGCCAATAAACCGATCTTTGACTTCACCCAGAAGACTCTGTGTTTCTGTAGGTCTGAAACAGGAAGAACCCGAAGTCATAGGGTGTGTTCCCCTGCACCGCTGGGCTTAAAATTCCCAGTACTTCACCACCCTTAGAAACCCTTGCGCCACCATAGATGCGCCGTATTTACAATACGGCGCACTATAGCGCAAGGATTGACAGATGCGTCAGAAATTCTGACGCATCTGCTGGCGAAAAAAAGTCAGGCATTTACTGGAGTCGTGTCTCAAGCATGATGCAACTCCAGCAATGTGTGTTGAGGCCTATTCCCACTACACTGCGTCACTGCTTACACCTGCTTGAAGCAGGCGTAAGATTTTGACGCAGTGGCGTCCTAAAAGTGGCGCAGTAAAATCTTGTAGATTTCACTGAGTCACTTTTACGAGGCCTTCCTGTGTGGAAATGCGTCACGTTGTAAATAGGCCACATTGTTTGCGCCGCTGTTGCGTCAAAAAAGTGACGCAACTGCAGCACAAAAGTCACACAAGGGGCTTGTAAATCTGCCCCAATGTCGGTCAGTTGAGAGCAGCATTTGCTGTATGTACCATCACAGGAGTTGTTGAAGCTGCTTGTCTAGAGGAAGTACACTCCGCACAGGTAGCTGAAATCATTGCCTTGACTCGTGCCTGTTTGGCTGCTGAGCAAATCTGAATCACGATCTGCACTGACAGCCAGTATGGGTTCTATGTGGGTCATGACTTCGGACAGTTATGGTCATGACATCATCTGGTTCACCTATTTGGAAGGGGGAGTATGTGAGACAGCTATTAGAAAAAACGCAACGGGGCCACATTTGGTTTCAATCAAGCTGCACAGCCGTCCAATTCGAATGAATCCAATCAATTGATTCTACAATAAACCATTTTCATTAATCCACTTTTTACTTCATATTTCATCTCCTTTTTCTTGTTAATTTTATCAATCCGTTTTACTAATTCCTTCGGATGTTCGAAAATGTTCATCGAAAACACAGGAGAATTAAATGTTTCCACATGTCACAATTTTTATTTAAAAACACAATGCATTTCTGGGTGAACCCTTTGTCAGGGGTATCTACAATAAAAACAAAATGCATGAACAACCATCAGCTCAGTTGTATTACTTCTACCAAGAGTACAAAAAACATTCTTTGACTTCTCGATTAGTGAAACTCCGACATTGCAGACCATTCCCATATACCTCAACCCATGTTTAATACCTCTACTCTTCAAACTCTGGCATATCCTAAATCCAGCACTCCCAAACATCCTAATGTACTCAAGGCCTTTTATTCACCTATGGACCCATTATTTCTCTACCAGCAGAGCTGTGCTCTAAACGTGCTTACTGTGATATGTGTTTGTCTGTTTTTAACGAAAGAGGCATTGCTAGATTTCAGCAAGTGTTCTAAAACACTTTTCCATTTCGCTCATATTTCCCCACGTGTGCCTCCGCACCTCAAACTTGTTCAGTAATAGCTGCCAAACCTGGCTCAGGCCCCTTACTGGTATTTATTACCCATCGCTCTCCAGGAGTGATTAGTCACATGTATTCTGTGCTTAAACTAAACTACGTGCTGGAATTGGGATGTGATTCACCAGCTGTTGGTCCCACTTAATGTTGCCAAATACTTTGTTTCCCAGAATACCTTGCAAGTTTGTTTCAAAAACTCCCCAATCGCATGACTGAATATTACCATGGCTATACTAAATCAATTTAAGAGGCTTAAAATGAATCAATCGGCACATGTAAAAAACAAACATAATTTTACAAGCAAAACCTTTACACATTCAAATGTGCATGAACACACAATGGTCGAATTTAGTTCAATACTGGAGATAGTTATATGTGCTTTGGAAAAATGACTCCTGTGTTGTCCAATTCTTTAATGATCAAGTTGTATTCCACTGTTTGATGTTAATCACTGCTCCTCATTAATCATGGGTGCAAACATGCCAAATTAGGACAGAAAGTCATTCAATATACATTGGGAGTGGCGGGATGCCCACCAGTTTTTTTCAAACTTTATACTTCATTTACTTTCATCAACTGTTTCAAACTTCTCTCGGCGTGCACCAAATGCGCTGCAATTTAGAAAAAACTCCACAGGACCACATCTGCTCTCAATCAAGCTGCACAGCCATCCGATACAAATGAATCCAATCAATCGATTCTACAAGAAACCATTTTCATTAATCCACTTTTAGCTTCATATTTTATCTCCTTTTTCTTGTTCATTTTATCATTTGTATCGTACAGCTGTGCAGCTTGATTGGGACCAGATGTGGTCCCGTTGCGTTCTGTCTAAATTGCAGCGCATTTGGGCGGAGCGCGGAGCAAGCCTGCACGCCAAGAGAAGTTTCAAACAGTTGATGAAAGTAAATGAAGTATAAAGTTTGAAAAAAACTGGTGTGCATCCCACCACTCCCAATGTATATTGAATGAAAGCTATTAGATGAATTGCAATATCCTACGGAAATAGCAGTTATAAAATGTGCAGCTCATTGGAAGGGGACGGATTTTGTCTCCTTGGGCAATAATTTCGCTGATGAAGTTTGTGCAGAGCAAAGATGTATATTTACAGGACATTACACAGGAGAGAGCCAAGAAAGAACCGAGCTCAGCATTATGTTAGCCATGGCAGACACTTGGGAGGAACTAAAACGACTGTAGGATGAGATTACCGAACAGGAACGTGATGGATGGATCAGATCAGGATGTGAGAAAGGAGATGTTGACGTTTGGGTTTCAAGTGATGGTCGAGCAGTGTTACCAGAAAATTTATTGAGCCCAATTGCAAGGTTGATACATGGTGCAGTACATTTTGGCAGAGATTCCATGGTGCGAGTGTTTAGACAGACATGGTACATCCCGAAATTTCGTGCGGTTGCTGAAGCAGTGTGTCAGAGGTGTGTTACTTGCCAACAGATGAATGCTGGAAAGTAAACTGTGGTTACTTTGAATCACATTGGGAGGTCGGGAGGACCTTTCAAAAGGATGCAGTTGGATTTCATTGAGATGCCTAAGTGTAAGGGGTTGGGTATATTCTGGTGGTGGGGTGTGTTCAATCATGATGAGTGGAGGCTTACCCAACATGTAGTTGTGACACTCTCGCTGTAGCTAAGCTGTTATTGATGGAGCTTATCCTGAGGTTTGGTTTTCCGACCTCTTTGGAGTCAGACAGGGGGACAGACTTCCACAGTGAAATCATGAAGTTGTTTTGTGCCGCATTGAATGTGGTCTAGAGGTTACATTGCAGCTATCGACCAGAGGCTTCTGGGAGTGTGGAACAGGTTAACAGGACTTTGAAAGCTCAAATGGCAAAAGTGTGCACATCAACGTCCCTGAAGTGGCCTAGTGCATTGCCCCTTGTGCTCATGAGCATCCACAGTGTTCCAGACAGGAGAACTGGGCTGTCCCCTCATGAGATCTTGATGGGGAGGGCGATGCAATTGCCAGCAGTACCAGCTACAGCTTTGATTAACATCACTAATGACTTAATTCTTGATTACTGCAAAGGACTAGCTGATGTGGTCTGTTCTGTGTCTCAGCAGGTGCAAGCAGCAACTGTTCCAGCCTCGAGTGATCTATGCCAAAATCTGTGTCCCGGGGATTGGGTGCTTGTTCGTAAGCACGTGAGGAAGAGTTGCCTGGATGTTCAGTGGTGAGGCCCTTACCAGGTGGTACTGGTAACGAAGACAGCAGTGAAGTGCGGAGGATTGCCAAACTGGGTGCATGGCTCCCAAACCCGCAGAGTTCCAGCACCCTTGGAAGAAACAGCACCTCTCGTGAATGAATATCCTGCTGATATGGTAGGGCCACATGAGAGGGCAAGTCAAGCTGTGAGGGTCACTGACACAGCTGGTTGTGCACCGAAACAAGCTGAAGGGGGTTGCATCAATCAGATCCCCGATTTTGACTCAGATGAAGGAGGTGTTGCTGTGGGTGGAGTAGAGTCAAATTCAGCAGAAGAAGGAAGTGGTGCACAGGGTATTCAGGGAGAGAGCAGAAGTGCGATCAGAGCAGACGAGATTTGGCCCGCAAGTCAGAGACGACTGAATCTGAGGTTGACACCTGAAAGAGACCTTGCTCCGGTGTCTTAGACGTCTGAATCGGAAACAAGTGATGGGGAACAGGCTCAAGGAGGTCCAAGAAGGTCGAGGAGAACAAGAGTGCCGTGTCAGAGATATGCCACCCCGGAGTGGATGCACGTTCATGGTATGACTCCACCAATGGGTGATGTTAATAATGGGGCCACGTCCATTAGGATTAATCACTGATTTCGATGTGCGTGTATGTATATATTGATGTTGTTATGTGTTTGTGATGTTTCCATAATGGGCTCTACTGTGTCCGCGTTTCTATAGGAAATAAATAATTAGAGTGAGCGCGGGCAGAGATAATAATGTGGCCACTGCGACAATAGTATGTGTTGGGTAGGAGTTGTTACAACTAACTCTCAGTGCTCTGACCCACATATATTATGTTAATGATGTTTGATTTTTGGCATGCATGTGCGTAAACTCCAATGTGGTGATATTTTTAAGATGAATGTGGGTTTATTCATCGATTTGGTGAAATTTGAATTTTGAAACATGGCCAGATTTTAGGGTTTAGCATACTGTGTGATTATATGTATATGCTTTGTTTGTTTAATTTTCGATTTTTAGAAAATATGATTTGAATGATTCACTATTTGCTCTATTAATAGGAGTTTTGCATTGATAACTTTGGGCAGTCTGACCATTTCAGTAATGACGTATGTATGTTTGCTGTTACTTTGGAATTAGGGGAGATTTATACTATATTGTATTTTTCTTCCCAGGACTCTTTAATATTACTGAATACTTGAGCCATCTTATATCATTTGTGATGAAATTTTGATGGTGAAATACGAAGGTAAGATGATGCTTTTATACGTCCTTACCTATTCGGGTTATAAAATTGTAGATCTTTGACCAGAACCAAGGTTATCATAAAGACATGTCGTTTTGGATTTAGTTATTACTTAAGAATTGTGTGAGCCCATTTGGATAAGATGTTGGCAGTATGGTATAACTTCACTTTTTTATCTTGCTGTAAGTCTCACATTTATGTGTGACTCTGACTGGACTCAGGGAGAATATTAGTATAGAAATTGAATTTTCATTTGGTTTTTTGTTACAGATTAGTGGGTGGATTATTATTTTAGTTACCTATAGTGGATCCATTCTGTATATTCATGCCCGTTTCTCGTACACAGAAGTTAGACTTGTCTAAAGAAATCCATTTATTAACAAATGATAAGTCGTGATATCAGATATGAAGTTTCTTGGGGAGAGTTTTAGTTGAATTTATGGTGCAAATTGTGCTCTAAATATTTCTCCCATATCAAATAGAGATATACACTTGCCTTTTTCTATTTCTCTGTGCCTTTTCCAGCCCTTTGGGTATTCTATGTAACCTTTATTTTCTCTCTTCCTTTTGCACAATGGGTGTACTTTGCAGATGGTCTCTTGAGTTGACCAGTCTGGATATGTCTGATGATTATTATTTTAAATAATTTTTCATACTGTGATGTGTCTAGTTTTTTCTAGCTTTTGAAGGTCATTATTTGTTTCTCTATTTCAGCATAGGAGATTGATTCTCTCTTTCTTCTTTCTCTCACTTTCTCTTTCACTGTTAGTTATTTTTGGCTGTTTTCTGAAAGGAATACTGATGTTGACTAGGAAATGCCCCTCGATAAGGCCTTGCTTCAGTATTGAATCCTTTGTAAATTTAGTTAGTCGTCATGTCAGTGTTATTAATGTATATGTTGTATGTGGATATATATGTATATGTATATTTCTCTTTTATATTTATGTATGTAATGTTCTGTATGTTGCATTAGTTTGTTTCTATTTGTGTATTTCTTTCAGCCCTGATGAAGTTCCTTTTGGAATGAAACGCGTTGGCTGATGCTGAAATCTTAATTATAAGAGACATCAATAAATGAATATATATTTTGGAATACATCTGGATCTCTATCAACTTTATTCTGGTGCATCGTCCTTCAATTTTTGTGTCACTTTATCTGGCTTTCCAGTGGAGTATAAGTGCGGCGTACTCTGGACGAGAATGCACGGACAATATATTTAATCGCTTATTTAAGAAATTAGAGGTGCAGAACCTTGGTCAGCCGCAAGTTGGTTTCTTTTTAGTGGACGCACGTTGTGACTGATGCCAGGAATGGTGAGGTCAGGGAGGTTGAGGTCCGTGACAGTGATCAGAAAGATTCCTAACGTGAAAATCGACGTGGGATTGTTGGTTCCTGGACTTGAAATCGAAGGAGTGCTGACACTAATGATTCCGAATCCCCCACTTCTGAGTAGAGTTCGCCATCTGATATTGCACAGATTGACCTTTCCGACGTTTGGGTTCGAGCCACCGTCTCATGAAACGATAATTCTTCGTCTTGAACTTTTGCAGGTTTGTTTTAGAGATTCTTGGAGCTGATGTTATTTTGGATTGAGAGTGAACGTTGTTGTAAGAAAGAGTCTACACAGGAGATAACCTAGGCCTGAGTGGAAGAAGAATACATTTAGGGACTTTCCACAAAGACAAAGAAAGAGAGCTAGGGAAGTCTTTTTGTGTACTGTGTAAATAAGGAACTGAAAATACAAGGGAGATATCCAGCTTTTCGGAGTATTGTTTGAACTGGTTAGCAAGCGACGTGTGGAAGAGAAAAGAGACTCTTGAGTGTTTGCTGCTGAAACCAAGAACTTTTGAGAACTTTTCCGAAATCATGGAGGCTGGAGACACACACCTTAGATCCAAATTAGTAGTAGGTACATTCGTAGGTGGAGTGATAGTTTCCATAATCATAGTAGTTGTGGTTTTGTATATAGTCCCACATGAGCAGGCAGTGGAGGTGCAAGAGACCCCTAGACCTACCACTCCCAGCCAAAAGGATGTCACCATAGGAGCTGAAAGAGCTTTAATAATCGAAGAGAGTCGTAGATTTCACATAGATTTGTCTAGAGGTGATTTTAAGCTTAATGCGTACGCCAGGTTGCTATATGAATACGTGGATGCAATGGATGCGAAGGATTTCTATGTGTGTATGCAGTTACCAGCTTCAGTGGATGAGGGCATTAGGTATCACCACCTTCCACTGATGTATGGGATTTCATGTAGTTTGCTGCTCAGTATATTTTATGAAAGAGGTCAGTTTGAGTATTTCTTTTCCAATTATGATACAGTGCTTCCTGAGGTTCCAGCTTACAAGCATTTGAACAAGCACAATTACTATAAACAAGAAGATAGGCTTAGGAAGTATTTCATACCGTCTTTGGAACTAGATACAGCAAATGCTCATAGACACAATTTAACATGCTAATTTTCAGAAGTAGAGAAAAAGTTTCTGGATCAGGTAGAGGATAGATTTAGGAAACTAACACAGACATGAGATAGAGAAGACCGTCCAGTAGATTGGACTGAAGAAGAAAGGTCTCAAAGAGCAAAAGGGAGTAATGGTCCTATAGCATTGGACAAGGAGCAGAGAGGGAAATTGTGTGTGAGACGATATCAGACCTATAACAAGAAGGTCCCAGTGGGACAAAGTACGTGCAAGGTTCTGCAAGGTTCTGTACAAGTGATACCACTGTATATTATGTGTGTGGTAAGAATGCTTATGTTAGGTTGCCTGCGAATTGGTATGGTACTTGTTATTTGAGGATTATTTTTCAAAGATCTACCATGCAGAGGATCTGGAGCTTTTGGAAAGTGGAAAGCATTCGAGAGTGAAAAGTGCTGAGAGTGCAGGAGCAGTGATTGGAGATGTTTTTGGAGCAATCATACCAAGTTTGGGAGTAATTCTGCATGATGTGAAGAGTAGAAGATTGGTGACTGAGGTTGATGAGCTGTCAATGAATACAGCAAAGTCGCTGTTACTTGTGGATGGAGAGATGTTGTCGATAAGGACAATGGTTTTGCAGAACCGCCTTGCTTTAGATGTTTTATTGGCAAAAGAGGGCGGGGAGTGTAAATTATTGAAAGTTCAAGAGTGCTGTACTTCTATACCAGACAATAGAAAAGATATGGAGAAATAACATCACTACAATCCGTCATGAGATACAGGATTTAACTGAAGAAGGAGTTTGGGAAAAGGTTGGTAAAGGATTCAGTCAGGTGGGAAGTTGGTTTTCCAATTTGGGGAGAGGGTTTCTTGGCTATGTATTGAGACATCTCATCATCATTGTGGTTTGTCTGGTTTGCTTGTTGGGATTTGTCAGAGCCTCTAAGTGGTATAAAGGAAACAGAGTTGAGGGAGCTCTTAGGGAGAATGAGAATGGCCAAATTGCAGGACAGTCAATATCAGATCCTTAAGAATTTGGAGATACTCCGACGGGGGAGGATTGCAACAAGTTCTGTTGAGGTTGGTTCTTTCTCCAAGAAGTTGTGTATAGGTGTGATGAACTGATAGAGCGCCTTGTTATTCTGAGTTTGTAGGGGTGTATCATAATCACAGGTAGTGCACACCTATATATTTAGAGGAAATATATTAACGTGTGGGTTTTAGAAATGCAATACTAAAATAGCATAAAATAGTGCGAATAGAAATGTAATCATCATGTAGGGAAATCAATGTAGTGTTTAATCGAGAAAGTATTTTAGATGATGCATATTGAATAAGTTCATGTATGATGTGATGTATTAGGTTTAAACGTGCACCATATTAAAGTCTGCATGTGTAGTTTGCTTATTCATGTATGGAGTATAATGTAATCAGTGCTTATAATGTGATTTTAGAATTGTGTGTTTAAATGTGTAAAGGCCTGATCGCATATACATTTAGGAGAAAGGCCTATTCGTTTCTTATGTTAGCTGAATTTTGTAGACCGAAAGGTGTTCCCTTGAGAAAGCTTTCAGTGAGAAGCAGTCAGCAAATTCTGCAAGTGAAAAGTTTTCGATTATACGTTTCTGTTGCAGGTGCAAGGACACATAGCTCATTAGTAAGACTAACCCTTTTGTTTTAAGAGTTAGGACGGTAGGAGAAGCAACCATGGGAGTACACTGGAATGCAGATATGATACTTTCAGCGGAGAAGGTGCCTGGGACCCAAGGTCACTCCAACGGTCTTTGGATGAAGTAAGAGTTTTGATGGAAAAATACATAAGGAAGACCTGGCCGAAGAGGTGTGACGAGGGTGTGTTCTACTGTTTTGTGATTTTGAATTAGGGACAGTGTCCCGAGGGTTGAGCAGTCGACGATTAGAGGGGAAGCTAGAAGGAGCATCTCAGAACGAGCTCTATAGCTTTGGCTGCTGACTTGAGTAAAGTGAGTGTACTTCTAAGGAAGTCTTCACTACTGACAACTTTTACTCTCTTGCTTGGGGAAAATGCTAAGTAGGGATGTGACCTTAGAGACAGTGTAGGGATATATTAATTGGTTTTTCTTTCTAGGTTAATGTCTTCTAACGTAGAGATTGGAGCAGTTATAGGTTGCCTGATGCTTCTGAAGTTAACTATTCTCCTTATTCTGAGTCGTGTGGTAAATAATTTAATTACCGGGACTTAATTTGATACAGAAACATAATAAAATAGCTCAGTAAATAAGAGGCAGAATCCGTGGTATTAGAGGTTCGGAATGGGCTTTATTCCAATGGTCGATTTTAATCGGTTGCTCCAAGTTCCATCACCACGAAGGTTCAGGAAGTGAAGTACCTACGTTATTGACAATCAATTACTTTTATACAATAGGCATTACAGTAAAGCAAATACAAGAGGCGTAACAATTGATAGTGTGGATAATATATTCGTGCGTAGCAAAAATAGGCGTAACTAGGTGTGATTTAAAGAACGTCATCAGATGTGATGTCATAAGAGGGTGGTTACATGAAAGAATTTCGCAATGTCAGCAGAAATACTTGGCAGAAATGCGCGCGCAGCAGCATGACGTGTGATTGACGTGCAACTAGGGGGTGAAGGGGACTTGACATTTAGCTCTACATGTGGCGGCAGAAGTCTGGAGGGTCAAGTCAACCTAATCCCAAATCATATCTAACATCCTATGTTTAAAGAACTAAGTTATCCAAAAGAGAGGTCTCTTCGAGTAGAATCTTATTCTATACTGACTATACTGACTGCTAGTGCGTGTACAAGCGTCTAAGTGTCTACACTAGATGCGAGGGCGGAAATCTTCCATAGCAATAGGGCTTATGAATTACTTGCATAAAGACAGAGAAGCCGAGCCTTTGCTCGGTAGCTGGAAGAATGTTTACTTAAACTGCTAGACAGGAATGCATCGGGCAGGGAACGGAGCAGATAATTTCGAAGGTGAAATACAGTTTTTGGCAGGCAGCAGGCTGATGTCAGGCTTCGTGAGCCGTGCAGAGAATAAGACAAAGTTCATGGTCACAGATGCAGGCTCAGACTGGAGCTTTCAGAGGCAGAAGGCAAGAAGAGTTTGATGACAGAATCAGGGCCTACTTGCCTGGACTGTAAAATGGCATAAGTGAACCATATAAAGCCGGTGGCCTTTCATACTTAGGAATGGAATATCCGGCCTATTCATGGCGGATCTGACAGAGGACATGTTGACGGTGGACGCACATGTGTTTGCGTCTTCATAACTGGAACTGGAGGGAACATACATGTACTTGTGATTCATACATGAAACCGTTGGGGTCCAAGATAGGGGACATAACTGATCAGAAAAATCCATATTTCCACATTCCCTCCTTGTCCCCTACTTGCCCGTTAAGAGATATCAATCTTCATCAATCCATTGATCTGTTCATATAGCATCATTTGTTCTTCTTTCTTCTTCCGTGATGAATGAAATCCTGGTGGTGGAATACACGATGTGGCACACAGACCACAGATCGCTGGTCCACATTGTAGACATAGACAGCAACTGAATAGTACGAGAAGGCCAATACCTAGGAAAGATAGGACCTTCCATCCAAAGGTAGACAATACACTCCAAAACCAACCGGACCAAGTCCAGGTGCCTGGGTTCTGATGTATCTGGCTTACAATCTTATGAAGGCGAGTTATGGCTTTATATACAGATGGCGAATTTTCTGGTATGAAAATGCAACAGCTTGATCCGATGACCCTACAAGCTCCGCCCCTATCGGCCAGGATGACGTCAAGGACAAGACGATTTTGAAGCACAACAATCCGCATAGCAGACTGCTCTTCTGTTAAATTGCCTAAGGCGGAAATAGTTTCGTTCACTACTGCTTCAAGGGTTCTAGTTAATCTACGTATCAGCTTACTATTAGTAACGGTACCTATATAGGGAAAGAGACCTTTATTGAAATCTGTGTATTTTTCCCATGCTGTTTCAGTGTAATCGACTATTGGGAGATCTCTCCTTACTCTATTATATACTAAATGAGTATTTCTGTGATAATCAGGAGGAGCTAGAAAAACAGGTGGCAAAAGGAATCCAATATAGCAAGTACCATCCCAATCTAGAGGCAAACGTACATATGCCGTCTGACCACATATAAAATAGGAATGGCGAGAAGCTCTAAATGTAGACTTGCCTTGATCACTAAATTCTACTACAGTGGTGCATCTACTATGGCCCATATGTATGGAACCATTCTTTCTTACACATAATTCACCCTTTACTGGAAATATTGACATAGCGGGCAAAATTGGAGTAGCTTCTGATTCGACATTTAGGATCATAAGATTAAGCGTAAAATTACCTAATCCATACACTTCATTTTCTAGATCAGTTCCTGTTCTCTGGGGAAGTCCCTCCTTGTTAGGGTGGCAGACCTTAAGCAAAACTAAGTTCAAATTTCCCCATACCCAGTTATCTTGATAAACTGCAGAATTCGAATCTAGAGAATTAATTAAACTAAACCATGCTCCACAGGAGCCGTTGTGTGTGAACGGGTATGGAAAGAGAGGTAGAATTCCTTTATAATTCTGATAGGGAGGGAGTCGGCCACATATCCAACAATTTGTAGCATTGCTAACCTGATGAGAATGATGTAACATACTGATAAACGTGTTATTGCGCAGCGCAAATCTATAAGACAACTCAAGCGGAGGTAATTCACTAAAAGAATGTTCAGCAGTAATATTATAAACATGTCTAGAAATAGGATAATATATGTGCAACAATATACTTGCAGTAATTATTAAAAGACTTAAGAAAAACAAAATTAATAACGTCATAGTGCAATGACTACGCAGTGATTTACAGTACGCCTGTCGTTTCAACATTTTTCGGGTGTGTTCTCTATTCAGGTCCAAGGGATACATGTCAGAGACAATTCAACCGCTTCACCTTGGAGAGGACTTAAACAATCAAATTGCTTGACTGATTGGACCTGAGCTTTAGTTTATAATGTTCGGAATTACTCTTTTCAACAAGAGGAAGTTTTGAGTCAATGGGTGAAGACACACGAGGTGTGGTATTCACATCTGATTGTAGTCCATGAAATTTCTTTATTTGACTTGAATGAATCCAGCCTTTTCTGCCCTCGATCTTCACGGCTGTCCTTGTGGTGAGCAACACCAGCTGAGGCGACTTCCACCTAGGTTCCAGCTGAGTCTTTCGATCAAAGTTCCTCACGAGGACCAAGTCTCCCGGAACTACGTCATGGGGTTTCACCTCAGTGTTGTTAGGGAAAGCTGCAGCTACCTGTGAACGACAAGATTGTAGTGCAGACATCAAGGAAGCCAAGTAATCTGTCAGCATATTACAGTCAATATCAGTTATTTTGCGTGGTATGGGCGTCCCCCACATATTTGGTGGTCTGCCGAAGATCACTTCATACGGGGATAGCCCTGTTCGAGAGTGTGCTACCATTCTTGTGTAAAAGAGTGCAACTGGTAATGCTACTACCCAGTCGACACCTTTCTCTCTGCATATTTTGGACAATCTAATTTTCAGAGTCTGATTATGTCTTTCTACGAGACCTGCTGCCTCGGGGTGTCGGACACAGTGGAATTTCCACTGATAGCCTAACAAAAGTGAAACGTGTTTCATTAATTCGGATGAGAACGGCTGGCCGTTATCTGAGTGAACAACACGTGGTAAACCGTATCGTGGGAAGAATTCTCGAACCAACTGTTTGGCAGTAGTCGGGGCAGTGTAATCTGAAACCGGGTATGCCTCCGTCCAACGGGAAAGAGCACAAACAACTACGAGAACATATTTGAATCCTCTACATCGTTCCATCTGGATATAATCCATCTGGAGGACTTCAAAAGGGTGATCAGGAGGCTGAAATCCACCCTGTTCTACGGGAACGCTTTTTCCTGGGTTGAACTGGCAACAGATCATACAGGTACGAACTTTTTGTTTAGCTGCTGCTCGTAAATGTTTATTGAACCAAATGTGTTGAATGCTATCTAGCATAGCTTTTTCTCCTAGATGTGCTGGACTATGTACAGTGGTAATTATAACTTGGACCATTGAATCAGGAAGGAACCACACAGACTTTTCCTTCATCATCCATCCTTGATCCGTTTGAATCCCTCCTGATTCAGTCCATTTCTTTATTTCGTCTGGTGTAGCATGTGTCTGTATGTCAATTACGTCAAGAGTAGGATCTTTAACCGTCATACAATGTGTTGGCGTCGGGACTATTGTCTTTGTCATGTCGGATGTTTGAGTTTGAGCAGTCTGTTTAGCTGTTCTGTCAGCTAGATCATTGCCTTGAGAAATGATATCAGTAACTTTCGTATGAGCTTTACATTTCATAATTGATATTGCAGTGGTTAGATGTATCGCATCTAATAAGGCATGAATGAGGGGTCCGTGCTGAATGTGGGTACCGTGAGAAGTTAAATAACCTCTCTCTCGCCACAGCACGCCGAAGTCATGTACAACTCCGAATGCGTAACGTGAATCAGTGTATATGTTGACTTTTTTATTTGTGGCTTGAATACAGGCTTGTGTCAGAGCGATGAGCTCTGCGGCTTGAGCTGACAAGGTATTTATACAATTTGTTTCAATGACTTCAGTAACTGTTGTGACTGCGTAAGCAGCCACTAAGTCTCCTGTACTTGTTCTCATACATGAACCATCTACATACAACGTCAGGTCTGGGTCTGACAATGGGACATCGGTTAAGTCTTGTCTGGGTTTCGTTGTGATTGTAATAACTTCAATACAGTCATGAGCTAGTGGGTCTGTTCCGATCACAGGTAAAAGTGTGGCAGGATTCAATGTGTTACAACGTCTGATTTCTATATGTGGCTGAAACAATGTTAGTTCATACCCAGTAAGTCGCGCAATAGTCAAGTGTTGTGTTTGCGTTCTATTCACAAGAACCTCTACTGCATGTGGTACTTGAACTGTCAATGGATGTCCTAACACTATGGCATCGCTTTGTCTGATTGCTAAAGCTGTTGCTGCCACTGATTTCAGGCACGCAGGCAAAGCCTGAGCTACGGGATCTAATGTACTAGAAAAATAAGCACATGGTTTGTGTGATCCTGCTTGTTCCTGTGTGAGTACTGACAAGGCAGTACCTTCGCGTTCTGTAACAAAGAGTGTAAACTGTTTACTGTAACATGGCGTTGCTAAGACAGGTGCTTGACATAAAGCTTTCTTTAAGCTTTCAAAAGCTTGTGTATGTTCCTGAGTCCAAGGGAGAACAGTCGATGTGGCTGCCTCCTGTGTTGTCAACTGAATGAGTGGTTTTGCTAGAAATGCATACTGAGGGATCCACTGCCTACAATATGAAGTGAGGCCTATGAAAGCCCGCACCTCCTTTTGTGTCTTGGGTATTGGCATGTTAGCTATTAACTGAATGCGGTCGGGTGTAAGCTGCCTTCCCTCCTTGGACAGCGAGTGTCCAAGATAAACAACTCGCTGGACACAGAATTGCAGCTTAGAAGGGGACACCTTGTGCCCCTTTTCGGCTAGAAATTGTAAAACTGTCAGTGATGCTTTCTCACATTCGGGTTCGCTTCTAGCGGTGATCAGCAGATCATCGACATATTGAAGCAAGGCGGTGTTAACTGGCATGCGGATACTGTCGAGTTCTCGTTTCAGTGCTTGGCTATAGATGCTGGGGCTTTCTGTAAATCCTTGAGGTGCGCGGGAGAATTTAAAGCTACGTCCATTTAAACTAAATCCAAACAAATATTGGCTTTCCGGATCTATTGGGACGCTGAAAAAGGCATTCTTGAGATCAATTACAGTAAAGAATGTTGCTTCAGAATCAATAGCTGTCAGTAATGATGAGATATCTGGGACCACAGGGAATTGTGGCACTATGCATTTGTTTAATTCGCGCAGATCAATAACTAATCGATATACTGGCGGGGCCTTCGGATCTGTTCGTTTAAGAATCGGAATTATCGGTGAATTACATACATTGGAGTCTGTTTCCACAACCACTCCTTGGGCAATGAGCTCGTCAATGATTTGCAGTAAAGCCACTACAGCATCTGGTGGTAACTTGTATTGTCGCATTCGTGGTAGTACCACTCCTGCCTTTAGTGTGACTCGATATGGTGTAATATTCATGCAACCAACATCAGTAGGGCCTTGTGCCCATAGATGTGTAGGTAAAGTCTGCAGTCGGGGATCCATGTCTCTAGACACATAGTGACCTTTAAAATCACGTAAAAACAATCTTACTCCTTCCGGAGAACAACATATTATAGCTCCTAGAGCTTTCAGTGTTTTTATTCCTAACAAGTTTTCTGGACATGATTTAGTAAGCAATAAATCTGTAGTTCGGGTCAAAGGTCCTATCGTAAGTGGAAGAGGTTGTGACACTTCATTAACAATAGGTTTTCCTGAAAAACCAAGGGAAATATTCTGTGAGCCTGAGAGGGGTGCCCCTGGAACTTCACTACGTTTTATAGTTGTTTGACTTGCCCCTGTATCGAGTAAAAATTTTCTGTCTTGGCCTAATAATTCACTATGTACATAAGGTCCTTCTTGATCTACAGGGATCTCGATAAGGGGTAAGTCAACTTCCCTCTCTAGGCTTGTTCATGCGTATCGTTGATAATCAGGATAGTCGTACTGTGCGGTCTGGTACAGTTGTCGTGTCGTGGTTTGTGTGGCAGCAACAGGCAGCGCTGGTGCAGCAGGCACAAACTGTATAGACTGTGGTGGAGCTGGCATGGACTGCGCATGCTGCGGGGCTCCTTGTTCATTCTGATCCTGTCTAGGTGGCCGTGGTCTTTCTTTTGTATTACCTATGGCGATATTATGTTTCAAAACTGGACAATCGTGTACGTAATGACCTGGCTTTTTACAATAATTGCATGTCCCTTTTACAGGTCCTGTTGAATCACTGGAATGTGTCGTACCCCTTTTATGTCCTTCAGCTGGAACTGTCTGGGAGACTAGCATTTTCATTTTCGTGTCTTTCATGCGTCTTTGTTCATGTTCTTGTTCCTCTCTAATTCTATTGTGATGGTACTGTAACATTTGTAACATTTGTGATGGAGTGTTACCTTGCCAGGTACTCACGAATTTTAATACTCTGTTCTTTACTTGGGGCAAGGCATTTTCTACTAACTTTGTCACAAACAGATGTGGGTATGATTCGCTACTTGCTTTTATGCCACTATTTATACCAAAACATTTTTCAAATCTGGCATAAAAATCACTAGTGTCTTCATCTTGCTTCTGTTTACAGGCTGAAATTGTACCCCAATCTTCCTTTTTCGTAGTCAATAAACGTGGCAGTACCTGTACTAGTAAACCTGGTAGTGCTTTAGTTTTATCCCCAAGTCCTGCTCCTGCAGTTCGGGCCTTTTCTTCTGCTTCTAATGCTGACCATTCTATCTTTTGGTCTCCTACCTCCCACTCTTTTTCCCTGAGTTTTTCATAAATGCCAGCAGGCATTAATACCTTTAATATTGTCATAATGTCGGGATAGGTATACTCTCCCATGAGTAACATGTCTTTAATTTCTCGGTGAAAACCTGCTGGGTCTTTGTCATGACTGGGTACCACTTTCTTCATTTCTAACAATTCTATTTTCGATATGGGCGTATATACAAATACGCGTTTAAACTCATTGTCCTCGCCTTTTATTGGGTGTACTTCTCGTAAGGGATTCTGTCTGTCCATGTAATACGTGATTCTTTCCTTAATGGGCAGTGAGACATGTTCTGAGCATACAAAAAGAATGTACTGTTTTCTTGATTCTAATATTTCTTTAATTAATTTAGTACCTGAACCTCTCCATCTATTCATGAGTAATTCAGTCAATATATCAGGCAAGGGACCAGGATCCGAATGCTGACTCTGATATAGTATAAGAAGTTGTTGAATCATATAAATCCCAGCTAAACGCTGTTCATCTGGGGTGAGATTCAAAAATGTGCGTGCTACTGTATCATCACTATACTTTCCGGGACTGTCAACCCAATGGACAGCTGACCTGGCTAATTCTTGTTCATCCATAGAATCGAGAAAATGATAACCCCTCCGTTCTCGGAGTAATTTGTCAACTGCTTGGAGTGAATGCTCGTTAGACCTTATATTTATGATTGGTGTTTGGAAATTCCTGCTATTATCTGGACATATCGGACGCATCGGGTCAATAAGACATCTATTACTATTACAAGATCTTCCTCTACCTACATAGGCTATGGTGTCTGACTGTCCTGTGGGCAGTCCTGATCCTTCCTCCTCGCTTTGCTCGAACTGGTCTACCGCTAATCTTTCTTCGTGTAGGCGTTCTATTTCTTTACGGATCTTTCGGCACATGGCTATTATACAATTTTGCTTATCATGTCTCCCTTCTGATATATTCTGGCTCCATCTGGTAAGAATTTGCATTGCTTCCGGGTCTACCCCCGGTCGGTCTTGATTTCTGATCACACAATTTATGAGGAAACGTAACAGTTCCCCCTGTATCTCCACTTTCTGGTATTCCATAGCTCTGTTAATACATTCAGAATCTCGCCCTGTTTGGACAAAATGGTATATATTATCTAGATGCGCAGTCATTCCTGGTAACTTCCCTAAATACACCGCGGCTCGTCTGATACGTAATGATGCCATGATCATTTCGTCCTCTTTGCCGGGCACAGGGTCATATCTACAATCTACAAGAAGTTCTTTAAGCGTACGGGCATTTATGAGTTTGGGGGTACGTGAATGTGCTGACTCTTGAAAGGAAAGTTTATTGATTCTGGGTGGAGTAGAAAAAATATTGGTAGCACCTCCGGTAGCCCCGTCTGAGGTATCGGGTGTGAAAGGATTCGTTGAACGTGATACAGCAACTATAGGTGTGGACACAGCTATAGAAGTAGCTGTAGGAACAGATGTAGAGACAGATGTGCTTGCCGGAACTTGTGTCAGGACTTGTTGCTGTAGAGATACTGGTACTGGATCTTGGCGTTGAATATCCCTGGCAGGCGGTCTATGTGGGGCGGGATTAGCATACTCGGGAGCTGCGTCATCTAAATATGAGGAAAGAAAAACATCTTCTGCGGTTCTAGGATGCCCCTTAGGATGTACCTTTATTGGAAATAATGGGGTTGGCAAGTCTTTTGGTATCTCTGGAGTAGCCTTAGGTAATCCTTCGGCCAGAAGGGGATACATACCATTCATAAGGGCATTTCTTTGTCTGTCTACTTGTTCTGATTTCACTCGGGTACCTTCTTCAATTAATAGATTTTCTCTGACTTTATTTGAACTCTCTTTATTCTTCTCTTCCTGTCGGAGTGCTTTTTCTGTACGTCTATGAGATTCTTTACGCCATAACTCAATGGCGTCTTTCTGTGACTGTCTGACTTTCCTTTTCCATAACTCTTCCTCTACTTTCATGATGCACTCTGCATCCCAGGTCCCAGCTGCGGGCCACCTCTGACTTTCCGGTAATTCCTTGGTATAGTCTACCCATAAATCAAGAAATAATATAGCGTCTAAGCCATGTTTATGATACATGAAGTACCCTGGAGTGTCCCTAGGAGGAATAGGAACGGCCTCTTCGAGTACCCCTTTTCTTGTTGTGATCTGTCTTAATTTCGAAAAGAGCGGCATATTGAAAACTGATCTGATACTTGATTTTGAACAAACTTAATACAGTAAACACAACAATGAACAGTCATTCATACCACAATATGCAGAACGTTATTAAAACATTTAACATTTAATATTTAACTGAGCAACGATGATGATGACGATCTAAGGAAAACTTAATCAATAAACATAATACTCGACTTTAACTGAATTATTCTGAATTTATATACTTGATATACTAGATATACTGCTAAACAGTACAGATACACTGCTGAAACAGTGCAGACCGGATTTGTGTACCCAAACCCGTCTTGACCGGCACAACCTATGTGCACGTCAGAACGCCTCCCCAGTAATGGTACTCACCGGGTAGCTCGGAAACGGAAGGCCTCGGAAACTGAACTGAACTTGAACCGGACTGGACTCGACTCGAACACTTCGGACACTGGACTCGACTCGGGACTTCGGAAACTGGTGGGCCTCTGTATACCTCGGATCTTGCTCTCTCAGCTAGGCTCTGGTCGGGATACTTCGCACTTCTCACCGCCTCGTCTGGGTGTTGATCGCAGCCTCAGTCGCCCCCGCTTGACCGGAGGGAGATACAGGAAATCCTGCTGGTACGCGTTATTGTCCGTCCAGCTGTGGCAGGAGACCGGGCCTGCAACGCACCGCCGGCGCGTGAGATGAGAAAGTGTCCCTATTCGGGCGCCATTCATGTGGTAAATAATTTAATTACCGGGACTTAATTTGATACAGAAACATAATAAAATAGCTCAGTAAATAAGAGGCAGAATCCGTGGTATTAGAGGTTCGGAATGGGCTTTATTCCAATGGTCGATTATAATCGGTTGCTCCAAGTTCCATCACCACGAAGGTTCAGGAAGTGAAGTACCTACGTTATTGACAATCAATTACTTTTATACAATAGGCATTACAGTAAAGCAAATACAAGAGGCGTAACAATTGATAGTGTGGATAATATATTCGTGCGTAGCAAAAATAGGCGTAACTAGGTGTGATTTAAAGAACGTCATCAGATGTGATGTCATAAGAGGGTGGTTACATGAAAGAATTTCGCAATGTCAGCAGAAATACTTGGCAGAAATGCGTGCGCAGCAGCATGACGTGTGATTGACGTGCAACTAGGGGGTGAAGGGGACTTGACATTTAGCTCTACATGTGGCGGCAGAAGTCTGGAGGGTCAAGTCAACCTAATCCCAAATCATATCTAACATCCTATGTTTAAAGAACTAAGTTATCCAAAAGAGAGGTCTCTTCGAGTAGAATCTTATTCTATACTGACTATACTGACTGCTAGTGCGTGTACAAGCGTCTAAGTGTCTACACTAGATGCGAGGGCGGAAATCTTCCATAGCAATAGGGCTTATGAATTACTTGCATAAAGACAGAGAAGCCGAGCCTTTGCTCGGTAGCTGGAAGAATGTTTACTTAAACTGCTAGACAGGAATGCATCGGGCAGGGAACGGAGCAGATAATTTCGAAGGTGAAATACAGTTTTTGGCAGGCAGCAGGCTGATGTCAGGCTTCGTGAGCCGCGCAGAGAATAAGACAAAGTTCATGGTCACAGATGCAGGCTCAGACTGGAGCTTTCAGAGGCAGAAGGCAAGAAGAGTTTGATGACAGAATCAGGGCCTACTTGCCTGGACTGTAAAATGGCATAAGTGAACCATATAAAGCCGGTGGCCTTTCATACTTAGGAATGGAATATCCGGCCTATTCATGGCGGATCTGACAGAGGACATGTTGACGGTGGACGCACATGTGTTTGCGTCTTCATAACTGGAACTGGAGGGAACATACATGTACTTGTGATTCATACATGAAACCGTTGGGGTCCAAGATAGGGGACATAACTGATCAGAAAAATCCATATTTCCACAGTCGGATGAGACTCCTGCGTAGAATATTCTTTGTATTAGTGCCCATTTATTTCCTTAACCCCGTGATGAGGTGCTTGTATGTGCAATTATTTTTGGCTTTGTAATAAACCCTACATTTTGGAATTTGGAGTCAGTGATTTTTGAAGAATAAAGTTGAACTTTAATTAGCTATATGGAGAACCTGAATTTTCTTCCCTTCACACTATTCAGCAGTTAAAAAGGTCTAGTCGACCAGAGGATTCTTAGAGATGGTAGATACGATGAAATAATAATACAGCTTTATCAGGAGCTTCAAGGATGATTGTCGTTGCAGTGCAAAGAGCAAGCTTGCTGTCGCATATTGTCATCACTGTAGTGCGAAGATCCCATTGGGCGTTGTGGATGATTGTTGCTGGAGCTTCATGTTGGCAGTTAGCACAGGCTGTCATCGCTGTATCCTGAAGTGCAGATCATGCGTAGCTGGTAATCACTGCCCGCCACGATAGCGTGAAGAGTTGGGTTCCCTGGAGCTCTGTGTTGATAGTCATCTCGGGTGGCAAGATCTCAGCCCGAACAGGTTAGTTTGTGGTTGTGAAGCACCCAAAACTTGAGGATTTCACCCTTTAATTTAGAGGAGTGCACTCTGGTGCCATCCAATAGCCCAGGAACCGGGGAGGTACCTATTAGGGATCAGGGACTTATCTTGCAAAGGACAGCAGGGCTCAAGTAGGTCTAGTTGCAGGTCCAGACATGTCCAGTTGCAGCAGGTCATCTGGAATTTGTAGGGAGACCCCTGGAGCTTGTTGTGACCCTGTAGCTCAAAATAGGAGGTGAGCCAGCTGACCATTGAAGTCACTCAGGCTAGCCTGGGATGAAGGGAGCAGGTACTGTATTCCTTCTCAGAGAGCAGGGCAGGACAAAAGGGAAGCAGTCCTATGGCAGCAGGGCAGGCCTTTTTAGGTCTCACCTAGGCAGCGCGCATGCGCTGTCTCTCCAAGACATTTAGTAATCTATATGGGTGATGAAACTCCGCCTATTGCAGGGTAATTTTTCGACGCTTGCCATTTGTGGACTTTGGCATTTTTTTTGTTAGCGGGCTTCTTATTGGATCTTGATCCGATACGTAACTTCCATTTCTACCGGAAGCAGCACCGCCTCACTACAGTCTCATAATGCTTACACAGCGTAATTGTTATTTTATAAAATAGTGCGCAGTAACGTGCGCGCGCTACCTGTAGCTTCGCATATGGCGGCCGCGGGCCGCGCCATTCTTTTGTTCTGCAGGGCTGCCTCCTCTCCATCTCTGCAGGCTCACTGCTGCCCTGTCTATAGAATGCTTTATACTTCTTACAGTGCGACATGCCGAACTGTAGCTTTGCATACGGCGGGCCACGCCTTTCTGCCTCCTCTCCAGCTCTGCAGACTCGTTGCTTCCCCGCCTATGGATTGGCTCCAGTCCCGCAAAGAATGGCTCTTCCTCCACCCCTCGCCTCCATACCACTCTGCTGACTGACTACAGAAAGCTTGCATGCAGTATCAGAGCCCATTCATGAGGGTTTTGAATGGTTTTAATAATGGCAAGTGTGAATTCAGCAGCAGCCGTAACGTGCCACTTTCCATTTTTAAAAGGTATCGTCCCTTTCGTGCTAATTATTTGGCACTGTTTTGCTACTCAATTATAAGTAGTACCACCTTTAAGAAGGCAGGTCTTCCCCATAAATGTGCAACTTTCTCCAAAGCACGGAGTTTCAAGTCGGCCTAGGGTGTCTGCTCCTTCCAGTTCCACAGGGTCTGCATTTTGTATTAACCGTGGGGCTGTGACTCGCCGCCAGTTTCTGTGCCCTGAGCAGGAACTGGCCACATACACCACAGGAGGTGCAGAGGTGTGCGTTACACCCCTGTTGAGACGTTTTAATTAATCCCCATAGAGACGCCAACCTGACCCATGACTGTTTGTGCTCCAGCCCAGCAACTCCATACAGATGTTAGTCATGAGACTTCCTTCCCCACAACCCCTGAAACCCCATGGATACATGAGCCTGACATAACTTACCCTGCCCAGGCCCTAACACAACGAATTAACATGCAAGTCTTGAAGCGTTCCCGTTTTCCTGAATATACAGCAGTTCGGCTGCACAGCAAACAGAAGAACCCTCTCTTGCACACTTGTATTTTGTATTTTACTTTGTGTTTATTTTTTCAGTTTTGATATAGCGCAAATTCAACTCTAAGCTATTGATTGGAACGCTTAATATGGCACCAGTTAGATTGCACAAGGACAAATTCAGTTTTTGTAGGCACGGATAATAACGCGATTTCCCCAGGATCACAGGATGTCAAGCCGACGCCAAGATTAAAACCTGGTTCCCTGGCTCAGAAATGGGTAGCCCAGACTGATGTCACATTCTCTTCCCATGGCCAAATCTTCACAAGCCTGTGTGAAATCCCGAGGGGAGCTGCGAGGTTGAAAGTGCCCCACATTATCTTTCTGTAGAACACGCTCATTCATCTCCTGTTTCAGCTCTAATTGTATTGTACGATTGTTTCCTTTTAATAGTAGCGTCTCCTCTTTCTTTGTGACCTTTGTAATTGTAAACGTATGCACTGGCTCTGTTAATGAACAATAATAAAGAACATGCAGGCCGCCAGCTTGTGCGTGTGGGGGCGATGTATGGGGTTTGTTTATTGGGTGGTACAGAGAGACCGAGCCACCCCTGTCTTTATTTCAGGTACTCTAGAAGAGCACCCCATGAAATAAATAAACACCTGTCAGAAAAAATAAAACTAATTGCCCAGTATATTAACAGTAGACGAAGAAGGATCGGCTTTTCAATTCCTTGAGCTGGAGGTTACTTGCGCAACTGCAACTGAAAAAGTCGCAGCTGCTGTGGGCAAATGCTGTTTGCTCGGCACTGGTGCAAAAAACGGCTTCAAAGGAAATAAAACAAACACAAGTGGCATCTACATCATACAACAACAAAACCTTCGTACCGGACATTTGCAACCTTCAGGAGGTTTATGATAAAAATTCAATCAGGCACAGCGCACTCTCCCACAGTGTCCACGAGCAGAACAATAAGGCATGTTGCAGCACAAACGGTAAATACGCTTTCTGTAACTTTCTTTAGACTGCATGTGTTAGGGCCCGATTCACAGAACTACCTTAAGACAAAATCCTAAACTTACTACCATTTTTGTATTCACAGAAGGCACTTACTCATTTTGGTATTCACAGAAGTTAGGAGTCCTAACTTTAGTGCTCCTAAATGCATTCTGTGAATACCGAAAGTCTTAAAATTAGGATTTTTCTCAGTTTAGGAGTCCTAAAGTTAGGACTCCTAACTTTACTACTACTAAACTGAAAAAAATCCTAATTTTAAGGCTTTCGGTATTCACAGAAGGCATTTAGGAGTCCTAAAGTTAGGAGTCCTAACTTTACTACTACTAAATTGAGAAAAATCCTAATTTTAAGACTTTCGGTATTCACAGAAGGCATTTAGGCATCCTAAAGTGAGGAGTCCTAACTATACTACTACTAAACTGAGAAAAATCCTAATTTTAAGACTTTCGGTATTCACAAAAGGCATTTAGGAGTCCTAAAGTTAGGACTCCTAACTTCTGTGAATACCGAAATGAGTAAGTGCCTTCTGTGAATACCAAAATGAGTAAGTGCCTTCTGTGAATACCAAGATGGTAGTAAGTTTAGGATTTTGTCTTAAGTTAGTTCTGTGAATCGGGCCCCTGTTTTCACTGCCGGCACGGCTGGACAGCTTGGCGGGCTTATGTGACAAAAGTGAATACAAAGCGCATTTCATGTTTTATTATTTTTTGTTTAATTTAGCACAGACACTGAACTGCTCCCTTGAACTTGCATGTATTCTCTGTGTTCTGTCTGTCATTGTTTGATTGTATAAACACAGTGGGCACTCCCCCTCCGCCCTCTCCACTATCCACTAATGCATTAGGTCTTGCATTTGCGAGATTTTGTGCTATTGGAATTGTTGATGACAATGCCTTTATTTATATGTTTAAAAACCATACAATAATAAAAGGCATTGTCATTTACAATGCCAATATCACAAAATCTCGCAAATGCGAGACATGATGCATTGCAAATGCTTGTTATGTAATGTCCACAGGTCCAGGAGTGTACTGAAGAGTTCCCCTGAGGGTCCAATGTTTATACTTGGTACCAGCCTTCGAAGTGGGACAAACGTATAGACTCCTCCCCACATTTGGTTCTGAAATTTCCATTCTCCCTGCCCAGACTCCAGAGGACTAGGGTGACAAAAGACTGGTGTCAAGTTCTTTATGAGAGAATTGAGGCAGCCCCTTTGAAATGTAAGTGGGGTAGGGAACAGCTCTTCTCCCAACCTGGCAGGATGTCCTATTCTGCTAAATCCTAGTTCCCCTTTGTCTCACTGTCTAGGAGGAATATACAAAGGCCAACTGGCAACTTCACTTGGTTATGCAACCCAGGACAGAAGCTGCAGGCCCCAAATGGTTAGGACAAGAAAATGGCAACCTTATAAAAGTGACATTTTCAGAATTTGGACTTAAAATCTGACTTTACCTTGCACACTTTCTGCCGTCCTCCACCTTTTCTTTATACTGCTTTCCACTGCTCATCTGCCCCTCCTTTCTCATGGTGGATTGACCTAGTGGACAAACTAGTTGACAACCATTTGCAAACTTGTGGACCTCAACAACTACTGTGCAGGCATAGTGCCAGCACCCAAGCTAACTGCCCAGTGCCGCTAACTCAAAAGCTGCCACATTGTCAATATATTGCTAACAGCCTAGCCTAGCCCAGCCAATCAATCAATTCATCATCTTAACTGGTTGACAGGCACACTGGTGCACAGGCAATCCCTGCCCCCTGCATTTTTTAGGCTTGGAGCAGCGACCCAATGACGAAGTGTGTTTTGCCCCCTCACTCCTAGCCAAAGACAGCAAACAAAACACTATACGGAGGGCCCGCATAGGCAGAGGTGAGGCAGCACTCCTAGAAAAGGTCATATGATCAGTTGTCCAGCAGGCCTATTATTTCTAGTGTCCTGGAAAATTCATCAGGCTCAGACATTGTGATAACATCAGTTATGCAGGGAAACTTCAAGGAAAAGCAAGGATACCTACAGAACCCAACCTAAGGGGCTACCAGTAAATAGAGTCTGCTACAAAGTCTTTCACATAGAAGGGTTGACGACCAGTATAGTACCAGTGCAGCACAGAACCACCCAGGACAAGACTGCGGACCAACTTGCCCTGTCAATCAGTCTTGCCATCTCAGCATTGCAGCATTGCAGCATCGCAGAATCACAGAATCACAGCATTGCATTTCAGTGGCATCACAGCCAACTATGAGGTAGGGGAGAATTATAAACACATAAGCAAACAAGAGAAATCCATAGCCAACACAACACAACGAGTAAACATCTGTAAGACCGGGGTTTTCCCTGATGCTCAGCTAAAGATCAGTTCCAAATTCTGAAGGGTGCAAGAGCCGCAATTTACTCAACAAATACACCAATGGTGGGGCTGCCCATCCCTCTTACACTGACCATTTTCATAAAAAAATAGGTCACACTCCTAACCAAACTCTACCCTGTGACTCTGGAGCAACTCTGGTCCCTATACCTGATCACTTTATCAGCATGTCTAATGACATCTCAAGTCATCGTTCGGGAACTCCTGATAGCCTGGAGGAAGCAACAATGGGGAGCCCCTAGAGCCATGACATCCCAACGAAGAACGAGGATCTCAAGGTGGAGCTGAGCCTTAGCAAAAACAGCTCAAGCATTCTAGCAATGGCCAGGGACAAAAAAAACAACACTCAAGCAAACACACAGACCTACCACAACTTGGAGAACCCCAATAGGATCCCCCAGCAACTGGCAAATCAACACTTGTACTGTGTGGTGGGGTTCAGCCCAAGAAGTGACCCTCAAAACAATACATATGACACAGTCCAGCTGGTGGACCAGTATGGCTCAGGAGGGCCAAAAAGTGAGGTGCGGAACAACAGTGTCCAAGACCACTTGACTTTGGCAATGAATATTACTGAAGTTGGAAATTAATTTTCCAACTTAATGCAAGAAGAGTGAAATAAACTGTTGGCCTCATACATCTCAGAGAAGGACCACAAGAGTACAGCAGAGGAAATCTTATCAACACCCAGGGGCCTGTCCCCCGAAAAGCATCATGGCAAACTGATCAGTCAAACAATGACACTTGGCCCTCCATGCTGCAAACCATCCAATCAATGGTCAACACCTTGGTATACCACTCAGTGAAAATGGATGTACAAATTGAGTTATTGAACACTGTGGTAGTCCAGGTGGCCGGCATTGTCGGCAAAATTACCGGCTTGAATAAGCTTATTAAAAGAGCTCAAGATGACACAATGCAACTTACTGGAAAAGCTGAGCACCATACCCGAGGTCCTGGGGGGGATTATTGAGGACTTAAAATCAATCAACAAGGTAAAAACAACTGTGGAAGAACCCCCATGCCAGGAAGGCGAGGCATTCAGTAGGGAAACCTTGACAACTGAACAAACAAAACTGACAGTGGAGGGGCCTGTGCAGTCCTCCTCAGACCATAGGAACAGCTAATTTAGCACCCCAACAATTGGTAACCCCAAAGAAAAGACAAGGGAGAGAGGAGTGGAGTTGTGGACCAAAATGGAATAAGTCCAGAAGCTGCTAGCAAAAAGCATGATCCACTGCAAAAACAATCACCTACTAAAGAAGGTGCCCACCTCACCACCATAATAGGATGCAAAATAAAATCTAAACAAAGCCAAACATTTTAATCACAAAACAAAAACTTGCCAAAGACAAACAGGTTACAGAACTATTCCATTTTTGACAACACAGGTCCTAGACTAGGACGACACAACAGAGACCCTTCACCAGTGAACGAGGCAACATCTGAACAAACCAATTTGGAAAACCAATTACTTAAATCAGCAAACCCTGACATTAAGACTCAAATGGACCCCACCTCGGACTCTGCTCTGTCCCTGGATCAAGACTGCGAGTCCCGCACAGCAAACTTTGCCATAGCAGGCCTTCCAGAAACCACCACACCCCATCTGAACTCCCAGCCAGAGTCCTGGAATTCCTGCCATCGCACATAGAAGCAACGAAAATGAAAATGAAAATTCTGAACCAACTCTCTGAACAACGAAGTAGGAAAGCACTCTTCACTTAAAAAGGACAATCCCTAACATAACAACGGGCCATGACCTCCCTCAAATGTCCCAGAATCAAGGATGGTTGCACTTTTCACAGCAGGAAAAAAGAATTGATAAGGACCCTGCAAGCATGGGAGGAATCTCAGAACTCCCATGCTTGACGCAGCCCACATTGCCCATGGGCTACCTTATTCAAGCAGATCCCACAACACAAGCCCACACAAAGTTTACCTACACCTAATAGGCTCCAGGCCCATGAAGTTCTAACTTAGCTCGACGTCGGCTGACTGGAATACATCAGCAAACCACCTAAATACATCACCAAGTGTACCCTTGTTCCTCTAAAAATATCGCTCAATGGGAAACAAAGACATTTTAAACCGGGGCATCATCATCAGACTGATAAAGCAGATTCCCACACTAGAAAGGATCCTACCTGCAGAAATTTAGTCTATTTAATTCATCAGCCCTGCAACAGGGAATCTCAGTGACTCAACCAAGGTCACCTTGAGATCTGCAGAAACAGCCCAGAAAGTCTTAAACAAGAGCAAACAATTAAATGAATGGGGGGTCAAAGTGGAAACTTTTTTTGAACCAGAGTACCCCATCCCCTGAGGTGGTTCAAAGATGTGAATACGAAGAACTCAAATCTTTCATCTATGTCATAATCAGTCCTTAGGAACATGAAAGGGGCATCTCCAACAAAAGCAAACAAAGTCCCAGGCTCAAATCCAAGCACTTTCTCAAAATCTAAACGCAGAGAGGAGGCCTCAAGCAACGAATGGGGTTGGATCGTGGGAATATTTAATCTACAGCAGCCATCAATGTGATCCGACACTATAGAAGGAGGACCGGATCAAAGCGCATTCAACTTTAGACTCTGCTCATGGAACATTCCTGTCCTGAAAGACAAGTTAGAAGACCCAGAACTACTAAGATACCTCCAATCCGTCGCTGTCATAGCCCTGGAAGAAAATTGGACTTCAGAGCCATTCTCAATTCCCGACTTTTCCCACAGTTTGATCCCGGCCACAAAAGACTCAAGGGGGCATATTATCCAGCCGGGCGATAAAATTATCGCTGCTTTAGCGGCAGAAAACTGCCGCTAAAACGGCGATAATGGGCTTGATAATATGCTCTATGGAATTCCAATTGAAGCCCATGTTAGATGTCCTTCAATTTAACATGGGCTTCAATTGGAATTCCATAGAGCATATTATCAAGTCCATTATCGCCGTTTTATCGGCAGTTTTCTGCCGCTAAAGCGGCGATAATTTTATCGCATGGCTTGATAATATGCCCCAAGATTTGTCTGAAGCAGAAGAGGCCTAGGAATATACCTGTCAACAGCAACCAAAGTCAAGAGCAAGACCCTTACGAAAGATGCAAGAAATCTTCAAATCTTCCATCTGATGTTGGAAGATTGTGGGAAGGAACAGGCTATGACTCTAAAATCTATGCACCGCCCATGCACAAGAATCGGGAGCGACATCAAACAAACTGGTAGAAACATTCTTAAAATAAGGGCGTCTCATCCAAGGTCAGTGCTAATAGTGATGGGAGACTTCAAAACGAATTTTCTTGGCCTACTCCTAAGGAATGAAATCATGGAAGCCCAGGAACGTCAATGGGAAATCCCGAAACAAGTACAAATAAAGCTAGGAAGGAGGGACAAAACCTTCTAGGCAAACTAAAATACCTAGGCTTGGGGGTCCTACATGAGCGCTTTAAAGGAAATATCCTTCCAGCCCTTTTGTTTCATTTCTCAAATGGAAATTATCTAATAGATTACACACTGGTATCCCTCCCGCTGCTACATTCAGTTCTCTCCTTTAAACTGGGGCCAAGACCGGCAAGCGATCATGTCCCGCAGGAGCTGGAACTCATCTTCAATCTGACCGAAAACAACCACACAGCAGAACCTGAGGGCTCCATCTGCTCAAAAACCAAAGGAAATGATGGACCGTTCTTTAGCCCACTCTGCCACCCCAGTTGAGACATGGCCATATGCAAATCAGTCTGACCCCGTGCCTCATGGGAACAGTCCAGACCGAACTGCCAAGCCATGTCTTCCCTGGACCGGAAACAAGCTTCCTAGGACCGGTTTCTGGCATTTCAGCCGTCTTCAGTCAGGCTTGCTTGAATCCAGTGGCAAAGTGAGCAAGGGACTCACGTCTGAACATACCCTGCCAACTTATGGCGAACAAAGCAAAAACCAAAGGAACTGAACTGGAGTGGCAGAGTGGGCTAAAGAACGGTGGTGGATTAAACCCAGATCAGTTGACTGGGGGTGAGTGCTTGCAATGTTCAACACTCCGTCCATCATTACCTTTGGTTTTGCTTTGTTTGCCATAAGTTGGCAGGGTATGCTCAGACGTGAGTCCCTTGCTCACTTTGCCACTGGATTCAAGCAAGCCTGGCTGAAGACGGCTGAAATGCTAGAAACCGGTCCTAGGAAGCTTGTTTCCGGTCCAGGGAAGACATGGCTTGGCAGTTCGGGCTGGACTGTTCCCATGAGGCACAGGGTCAGACTGATTTGCATATGGCCATGTCTCAACTGGGGTGGCAGAGTGGGCTAAAGAACGGTGATGGATTAAACCCAGATCAGTTGACTGGGGGTGTGTGCTTGCAATGTTCAACACTCCGTCCATCATTTCCTTTGGTTTTGCTTTGTTCGCCATAAGTTGGCAGGGTATGCTCAGACGTGAGTCCCTTGCTCACTTTGCCACTGGATTCAAGCAAGTCTGGCTGAAGACAGCTGAAATGCTAGAAACCAGTCCTAGGAAGCTTGTTTCCGGTCCAGGGAAGACATGGCTTGGCAGTTCGGGCATGACTGTTCCCATGAGGCACAGGGTCAGACTGATTTGCATATGGCCATGTCTGAACTGGGGTTGCAGAGTGGGCTAAAGAACGGTGATAGATTAAACCCAGATCAGTTGGTTGGGGGTGAGTGCTTGCAATTTTCAACACTCCGTCCATCATTTCCTTTGGTTTTGCTTTGTTTGCCATAAGTTGGCAGGGTATGCTCAGACGTGAGTCCCTTGCTCACTTTGCCACTGGATTCAAGCAAGCCTGGCTGAAGACGGCTGAAATGCTAGAAACCGGTCCTAGGAAGCTTGTTTCCGGTCCAGGGAAGACATGGCTTGGCAGTTCGGGCTGGACTGTTCCCATGAGGCACAGGGTCAGACTGATTTGCACTTTGTCATGTCTGAACTGGGGTGGCAGAGTGGGCTAAAGAACGGTGATGGATTAAACCCATATCAGTTGACGGGGGTAGAGTGCTTGCAATGTTCAACACTCCGTCCATCATTTCCTTTGGTTTGGCTCCATCTGCTCAGCAGATCTAAAAAAAGTTAAATGGTCCTCTGGCATGATAGCGGCTTCGGCGCAAAAAGCTGAATTGAACCTACTGAAATCTTGCCAACTATAGTGCTCAGTTAGAGAACAATTGGAGGCATTTAACGATGTCTTCGCTAAACAGTTCGCCACTAAAGTAAATTCAGCTAGGACCCAACTCATACCCACTCTGCTGACTAGCCAAAAAATACACAAGGGTGGCACTCCAAAACAACTAAAATGGAAAGTCAATAAAGCCCTTTGCGCAGTTCGCCAGTCCACACGCTGCTAACCAAAGGGCTGGTAAACAGGAATTTAAACAAGCAATTTAGGCCATCAAGAGGAGAAACACATAGACCTTTTGGGCCAAACTTATCTAGCACCTCAAGCACCATAATTCGAACATGTCCTGGAAAATGGTGAATGCTTTAAAAAACCCCACCCACTGCAGGCTGAATCCAGTATCTCAGAAGGAGTTTGGGCTTACTATTTACATGGATATTTTAATTTGGAAACCGGCAGAAGCGATATCCTGCAAGACTCAAAAGCACACCGGTCAGAGAGAATTGTCACAGCAGCAAAGCCAGGGTTGGCCTCAGTGAGTATGCCCACCATAGCGGTCAATAACATACTGTCATAGATAACAAAGTGGCACACCACAGGTGCACCAGGCACAAATGGTATCTTCCAGGCAATCTACAAGACAGACCGGATAAATGGGCAGAAGCAATGGCACCACTCTTCAATCACGCTATATTAGGAGCAACAATCCCAGCCTCATGGAGAGGCTCTATCACCTACCCTATTTTTAAAGGAGTACCAAACCTGAGCCAGGGAACTACAGGTTAATAGCCCTCATTGATTACTCATTGAATACTATGCCAGAATCCTACTGGAACAATTTAATGACTGGGCTATTATGAACTCAATTATCCGTCCCAACCAAACAGGCTTCATAAGAAAAACCGAAACCTCGACAAACACAATGGCTCTATCACTCATTTTTGATTTTTCCAAAATTGCAAAGCTGCCTCTCTACGTCAGTTACATCGACTACCAAGCCACTTTTGATTGTGTCATTCGCAAAAGGCTCTGGAGAAAATAAAACGACTGGTACATCCCCCACTTCTCCCGAAAGCAATTGAAAACCTATATTCCAACACATGGGTTAGAATCAAGCTAATCTATCAAGAGCCATCCAACAACAAGTGGCTTCAAACAGGAGTGTGTCTTGGCGAATATACGACGTTACATATCGGTGTTTACACAGCGATACCTTTACAATGCAGGCATTACAACGCAAGTCGTTACAACAACTTGCGCTGGAGGGCACTGGACTTAGGAATAGTATGATTTACTATTCCAACTCCAGCCTACGTTACAGTAGGGGAGGTGTTGGAATAGTAAATCATATTATTCCTTACCTTAGAGCGCCATCCAGCGCAAGTTATTTTAATGACTTGCGTTGTAATACCCGCGTTGTAAAGGTATTGCTGTGTAAACACCGCGATGTAACCGATGTTTCCCGTCTTGGCACCGGTTCTAATCAATCTTTTCCTTGCAGATCTGCCTCCACTCTTGTCCTCTGTAAACAACAACGCTCTAAAAATTAGGGTCAATGAAATTATCAAACCTTCTCTTTGCTGACGAACTGGTGCTACTCAGCCAAACAATGGTTGGGCTGCAATGTCTCCTGGGTCCCATCCAAGCTTGGTGAAAGGGTTAAGAATAAACAAAAAGACAAAAATCATGATCCTTGCCAGGAGCAGACTCAGAGGAAAGGACAGCTGGCATCTTGATGAGTGCAAGGTTGAGGAAATAAACTAATATAAATACCTTGGCCTTTTATTCGATAACAACAGCTCATTCCAACCACACAAGGAGGATATTAAAAGGAAAGGGATAGCCCTGGTGGCAGGGCTCACGGTCATGTTCAGGAGTCTAAACGGGCAATAGTACAGCCCCATACTAGAAATCACCAGTGCGAAAGTGATCCCAGCTCTGGCGTATGGCTGCGAGGCTCTTCGGGCAGAGACGCAATAACTCTGGACACCACGATTGCAAGAATATACACACATATTTTCCAGCTCCCCTGTCACACATCTCCCGCCCAGATAAGGCTGGAGTTAGGGCATATACAAAACAGTCCTATGTCAGGCGGGTAGTCTTTGCCATCTTCTGCCACAAGCTCAAATCTAAAGACAGTCTATTATTTATGGGAGGAACTATCTCAAAAATCAATCTCTCCAGCATGAGACTACCTTGACGGAACAATTGACCTGCTTGGGCTAAGAGATCTATGGCTGGCTGCAGCCAGCCATGACATCTTCAAAAGAGCTGTCAATTCACTAGAAGATGGGGCAACTCTAGAAAAATGCTCCTATGCCAGGTCAATATTAAATAGCTAAAGGGCCCTGAAACCACAGTAATACCTTGGAGAAGCCCTAAACTACAGGATAAAAAGCAAATACCTAAAATATCGCCTTGAGATCTTGCCCTCCAACATGCATAACTCACCCTGTCTGAGCTCAGAAAGGGAAATGACCTGTCGACTATGCGGCCACACGACTGAAGACTTGGTACACATCAACTGCCTCTGCAACTCTACTTTAAGCCTACGTCGACAGTTGCTGTGTCCTCTCTAGAACTAGCTAGGCATGTGCTCCTGCAGACAAGCCATATTGGCCTGCCTCGTCTCATCAGACCAGAAAATAATTGCCCAGACTGTAAAATACCTCCAAGGAGTTGAGGGAGCCAAAATGGTACAAAAGGGGGTGGTGATGGACGGAGCATCACAACCAATCAAACACTCACACCCAGTCAACAGATCTGGGTTTGATCCATCACCGTTCTTTAGCCCACTCTGCCACCCCAGTTCAGACATGGCCATATGCAAATCAGTCTGACCCTGTGCCTCATGGGAACAGTCCAGCCCGAACTGCAAAGCCATGCCTTCCCTGGACCAGAAACAAGCTTCCTAGGATCGGTTTCTGGCATTTCAGCCGTCTTCAGCCAGGCTTGCTTGAATCCAGTGGCAAAGTGAGCAAGGGACTCACGTCTGAGCATACCCTGCCAACTTATGGCGAACAAAGCGGTACAAAAGGGGGTGGTGATGGACGGAGCATCAGAACCAATCAAACACTAACACCCAGTCAACAGATCTGAGTTTGATCCATCACCGTTCTTTAGCCCACTCTGCCACCCCAGTTCAGACATGGCCATATGCAAATCAGTCTGACCCTGTGCCTCATGGGAACAGTCCAGCCCGAACTGCCAAGCCATGCCTTCCCTGGACAGGAAACAAGCTTCCTAGGACCGTTTTCTGGCATTTCAGCCATCTTCAGCCAGGCTTGCTTGAATCCAGTGGCAAAGTGAGCAAGGGACTCACGTCTGAGCATACCCTGCCAACTTATGGCGAACAAAGCGGTACAAAAGGGGGTGGTGATGGACGGAGCATCAGAACCAATCACACACTCACACCCAGTCAACAGATCTTGGTTTGATCCATCACCGTTCTTTAGCCCACTCTGCCACCCCAGTTCAGACATGGCCATATGCAAATCAGTCTGACCCTGTGCCTCATGGGAACAGTCCAGCCAAAACTGCCAAGCTATGCCTTCCCTGGACCGGAAACAAGCTTCCTAGGAGAGGTTTCTGGCATTTCAGCCGTCTTCAGCCAAGCTTGCTTGAATCCAGTGGCAAAGTGAGCAGGGGACTCACGTCTGAGCATACCCTGTCAACTTATGGCGAACAAAGCGGTACAAAAGGGGGTGGTGATGGACGGAGCATCAGAACCAATCAAACACTCACACCCAGTCAACAGATCTGGGTTTGATCCATCACCGTTCTTTAGCCCACTTTGCCACCCCAGTTCAGACATGGCCATATGCAAATCAGTCTGACCCTGTGCATCATGGGAACAGTCCAGCCCGAACTGCCAAGCCATGCCTTCCCTGGACCGGAAACAAGCTTCCTAGGACCCGTTTCTGGCATTTCAGCCGTCTTCAGCCAAGCTTGCTTGAATTCTGTGGCAAAGTGAGCAAGGGACTCACGTCTGAGCATACCATGCCAACTTATGGCGAACAAAGCGGTACAAAAGGGGGTGGTGATGGATGGAGCATCAGAACCAATCAAACACTCACACCCAGTCAACAGATCTGGGTGTGATCCATCACCTTTCTTTAGCCCACTCTGCCACCCCAGTTCAGACATGGCCATATGCAAATCAGTCAGACCCTGTGCCTCATGGGAACAGTCCAGCCCGAAATGCCAAGCCATGAGGGAGCCAAAAACCATAGTACTTTCACAAACTGGCTTATGTGCATTGTAACAATTTAACTGTATTTGTACGTTTTTAATTGCCATCTTAGTTTTAACAAACCGCACTCTCGTTTTAAAGAACAAATTCTAAAACTAACTGATCATTCCCTGTCTGCATTTGCACTTTACTCACTGCACTGATCTTCTTTAAGCAACAGCTATTACTTGCATTAGCACTTTGCATTTTGTAATGATTTTAATTAATGTAGCAATAAAGATTGACTTGACTTGATTTCCAGTTCGCTGTGGGCTAATGTCCTTCAGAGTCATCAGGCTTACATCATGTGGTCAAAGCGACAGGGGAAGGAAATGTAAAATGGGTTCATAAATCTATGCTTAATTTTTGGAAACCCTCGGGCCTTTCTCTGTTGCTTATCTCGAGTTACCCTGTCAGGTACATTGACGATGTATTTGAACCCCTTATTTCAGGGTCTCATCAGGACCTTTTCTGGTATGCTCAATTGAAGGCCAGGTAATCCTTTGCATTTCGTTATGAACATCCAATGTCAGACATGTACTTAAGTTTAAAATGGGCTGGTGACCTGTTTTGAAAAGCAGAGGGGAAACGGAGGAGTTAGTGCTGGAACAGACCATCACCATGCGTTGTGAGGCATGCATCAACTAGGGAGTATGCTTACCATGTTGAACTTTTACAGTGTTTATCAAATTCTTTTGTGGCAATCAGCTCATGGAATAAAGAAGCACACTGTGGAAATTAGGTTCCCTGTATTTGTAAACCCAATGCAATCAGTGACAAAATGTATACAACTTCCACTTGTGTCAAAATGTTTGTGTGCATCCAAGACTTACCCGAAGTCAGGAAGTCAGGTATTGCTTATTTTTTAAGGCAGTCAAAGAAACAATCCATCATGAGTGTGTAAACTCCGAGAAACACCACTGCCAAAGTTGGAGACGGCCATGCAGTGAAAATGAATGCACACATCAACCAGGTTCAATGAGAGTCAACCCGCGGGAGACCCACTGACGTTGGTTTGATGCGGCGGTTTGGGCGGACACGTCTTTATTCTTTCATTTGCAATCCCTGAACTGCCGCTTCCACCCACGGCTCCTCCCCTTCCTCCCAAACCCCGGCCTGACCTTGGGGCGAAGCCACGCCAGGCATGATCACACAACATCTCCCCCTTTTGTATTTTAGATGTTCAGCGTCTCTCTCATAGTTCTTCAATGAGTTGGATGGGTTTCTGAATGTCCCGTTGTGGTCGGCTGGGTCATGATTGACTGTGAGAATGTTCGCTTCTCTGAACATGTGTCTCCGAGGTCCGTATGGGTTCTTCATGGCTACTTTCTTCTTGACTTGACACGTCCGTGTCCCAGTCAGGTCTCCGAGCCCAGGTGTAGGTTGTTGGGTTGCATCTTTTGAAATGTGACACATTTCTGGTCATTCTCTTGTTTCCTGACTCAGCCGTGATCATAGTCCCTTTCCTTCTTGTTACTTGTAGTTGGTGATTGTGGTAACGGCTGTCTGCTTTGGATTTCCTTTCGTGTCTCACTAGCACCCAGTCTCCTTCTTGGATGTCGGATGTCTTGGCGTGTCTGCGATGATCAGTGTATTCCTTCATTTTCGCCTCCAATTCGACCAGGATTTCGTGGTCTGAAGTCGTGATTCTGTACTGTGTAATTGTGTCTGTGGTTGGTATCCGGGTGCGAGGGGTCCGCCCGAGCATCAGGGTGGCCGGGCATTGGTTTGTGGTGCTGTGAGGAGTGGTCCTGTAGGCTTGGAGTACTTCGTTTAATGCTGGCTGAATATCACGGTGGGTTAGCTCAGCTTGTTGCATCGTCTTTTTAATAGTGGCCATGAATTGCTCCACCATTCTGTTGGCTTGGGGCCACAGGGGAGTGATTTTCCGATGTTTAAAGTTGAAATGTCTCGCAAAATCTGCGAATCCTTGTCCATTAAATGGTGGACCGTTGTCAGTCTTCACCACCGTGGGGATGCCCCATGCGGCAAAAACTTCATCAATTGCAGGTATGACAGTGGTCGCTTTGGTAGAGGAAATCTGATGAGCGATGGGGAAGCGGGAATACTCGTTCATGATAACGATGATGTATTTTCCCGACTTCAGTGGGCCAAAGAAATCGATTGCTACGTGTTGCCAGACACTATCTGGGAGGTCCGACATCTGCAGGGGGGCAAGTGGTTCTTCGCGACCTACTAGTTGACAGTGTGGGCAGTATCGAAGTGTGGACTCTACCATCTGGTCTAGGGAGGGGAACCAGACACGCTCTTGCAGCACTTTCTTCGCGGCTATTACCCCTCGATGTCCTTCGTGTGCCAGATTTACAGTAGGGATGACAATTCTCTGACCTCTTAATAGTAGGCCCTTGTCACTGATGGAAAGTTCATCTTTGACGTGCTTGAAAGCCGCAAGTTCCTGCATGTTGATGGTGGCACCCATCTTCAGGTCTTCTAGATGTCGCAATGAGTCAGTGTGAACAAGATGTATGACATTTTGTATTGTGGCATCATTTGCTGATGCCTCAATGAGGGCTTCAAGTGGAACAGCCGGTGGGCAGGCTCGGTCAATGACGAAGTGAAGATATTATTCAGCCCCAGAGTGGCGCACCCGCGTCGGAGCTTAGGGGTGCCGTGAGATGTAGTCTGCTGGATTCTCCACCTTCCCCGGTTTGTGAATGATGGTGTATGTATAGTCTTGCAGGCGGAGCCCCCACCGTTCGATTCGCGGAGGCATTTTCGCCTTGGGGTTCCCAAAGATGGTGATCAGCGCTTGGTGGTCGGGTGTGAAGTGTTTGCCATACACAAAGAGGTGGAAATGCTCACACGCCCACACGACTTTCTTTTTCCGGTTGGGAATAGGCTTTTTCGGTGTCAGTGAGACTGCGGCTGGCATACGCGTTGATGTGACGTTGGTCTGCTTCATTATCATATTGCGCTAGAATCGCCCCTAGGCTGGCATCTACTGTGATTTCAGTCTTTCGTTTGGGGTTGAAGTAGGCAAGGTTGATGGCTGAACTCACTGCTGCCTTGATTTTGTGGAAAGCTCAGTCACACGCAGCTGACCACTGAAAGCTTTGTCCTTGTCGAGTGAGTTCTCTGAGGGGGTAACTGATTGTGGCATAGTCCTTGATGTACCGGGCGCAGTAGCTGGCCATCCCCAGGAACGAGCGAACATCACTGACATCATGAGGTTGTGGAGTGTCCTGTGGAGTGTCCGAGAGCGCTGACACCTTGTCAGGGTCCGGTCTCATGCCCTGCTTTGAGAAAATGTGGTCGTAAAACTTGAGGGTTGACTTCTGGAATTCACATTTTTCCTGATTGAGTGTGAGGTTGACGGTGAGTAGGGCATGACAAACTCGGTCCCGTGCTTTGTCGTGGTCTTTCTGGGTCTCACCGAACACCAGGACGTTGTTGCTGTAGTTAAAGGCATTTGGAATGTCTTGTATTACTCGTCTGACAGCCTCCTTGAAGATCTCCGCAGCAGAGGATATTCCAAATTTAAGGCGTTTATACCGAAAGCGTCCTTGGTGTGTGGTGAATGTCATGATGTAACGTTACCGTTCATGTAATTCAAGTTGATGGTATCCCTTGCTGGGGTCTAGTTTCGAAAAAACTGTCGCTACGTTCAGGCGTGTGATCATGTCACTGATGTTGGGTCCTGGGATCGCTCCCGTTCGATGGCTGTATTTGGGGTTTGCATATCAACGCACAGGCGTACTTTCTTGTCCTGGCCCCTCTTGGGTACGACCACTACCGGGGACACCCATGGAGTGGGTCCAGTTGATCTCTCAATGATATCTGCTTTTAGTAGGTCGTGGAGTTCATCCTTTACCGCTTTTTGTAAGTCAAAGGGCACTTTCCGGTGATGCTGTGCCACTGGTGTCATTTGCGCATTGATGGGTAGCTTGATTTTGAAATGGGCGAGCTTCCCTAGACCATTGAACAGTTTCGGGAACTTGTTGACATGTCTGGCAAATCGTCTACTTTGTATAGGATCTCGACTAGCTGCAGGCATTCTGCCGTTGGTAAACTGAGGAGGCAGTCTGCTGCTTCAGGGCCTTCGATCACGTGAATGTATGCTTGGATTTTCCTGTCCTTGTAGGTCAGCGTGGTAGGAAATCGCCCTAGACACGGCAATGGTTCGCTGGACATCTATGTGTAGACCTGCACTGCGGCTGGCTCTAGTTTCGGCTTGGGATTCATGCTCTGGTATTCTGTGGCGCTGATGAAGTTGAGCGATGCACCTTTGTCTAAAACAGACTTGACCGAGTGACTTCCTATTCGGATGTGGAGTCGTGGGTACTTCTTCAGTCTATCTGGGTCTGCCACCATACATACATATTCGTCGCTGTCTTGTGATATGGGAGTAAGGAAGGACGACTCTCTGGATGTTGAGTGCTGAGATCGGTAGGAGCTGTGTGACTGGGTACTGGATGTGGACAAGTTCGTCCAGTGGTCTCTCTGGCCTTTTACAGCCCTTGCATGGTGATGTGATCCTCTGGTCTGTATGGACTGTTTCGGTTCCGTGCGACGAGCTTGACAGGCGGCTTCGAACTGGTTGTCTTTTTCACATCAATGGTATTGTTGCCCAATGGCTGGACATTGACCCGTATGAGGGTAGTCTTGGCCACACCGGTAGCACTGTGGAGGTTGTCTACGGGAGTGACTGTTCTGTGTCCCCCGGCGGGGCGACTTCATACAAGGCTGTCTTGCGAATCTCCCCGATGAGTGTCGGTCTGAGCGATGCCTTGGTTCTGCGTGAGGGTGCACGTGGAGGGCTTGTTCTTTTTTTTCAGATTTACTGGCCTCCATTTTCTTTGCGTGCTCTTCTGCCTGATCATTAATGTGGGTGAGTTCTTCTATTTCATCTAGAGTGTAGTCTTTCTTCAGAAGTTGGCGGCGTAGTGAGTCAGATTGACATTTGTCGATGGTGCGTAGACGTAGCGCGTCGTCCGTGTTGAAGTTGTCGAACTTACAGTAGCGGGCTAGACACTTGAGGAGGGAGATGAAGTCGCCCATGGGTTCTTCTCGCTCCTGAGACGCAAGGTTGAAGGTGTAGCGCTCATAATCTAGATTCTGTTTGGGAAGGAACTTCTTATTCATCGCGTCTCTCATATCCTCCTATGACGCAGCGCTGGTTGGCAGCAGGTCTTTAATGATTTGTCCAATGTCTTTACCTACGAGATTGCGTAGGGCTATGAGCTGTTGGTCGGAGTCATCGACTTGTGACCCCTTCATGAAATTATCGAAGTCCTCGAGCCAGCTCTTCCACGCGGGCCCCATGCTGCTACCAGACGTCAATGGTAGGGACTCAGGGGGACGCAGGTATGATACTCACATGGGCATCTGTCCAGGTGGCGTGGCATTGTGTGCCGGGCCAGGCACCGCTCGCTGCAAAGAGTCAGGGTCCGACATGGTGGGGCGCAAGTGCAGTTCCAATAAGCTTCAGTGGCGTCCGCAGCCGCTTAATGTCACTTTTGCAGGCCTCAAGGGTCTTTTTAGAGTGTTGCCTGACTTCAAAATGGCTGCCGCATCAGGACTAATCTTGGCCAATGGAACGGGCCTGACTTCAAAATGGCCGCCGAAGGGGACTCAAGCAGGAATGCTTCACATCTCTCAGAGGCACTGTGACAGAGCTTACCCCTGTTTGTGTGTCATCTTTTCGTTGGGCCGAGGTTCTGCCTTATGTGTTAGGCCCTCAGGTATATCTCTTGGAGTTCGGGCTGCATACACATGCTGACCTTTATTTTGTGCTCTTTCATGTGATCGGCGCTCCGCTCGCGGTTGTGGCAGCGCGCACTTCCTCTTGATTTGCAGAACTATAGAGGGGGTGACTCCGCATCCCACGCTTGTTCACCAGTTTTATGTCCCGCACCCAGGAAAGACACAGACACGGGCGGATCGGGAGGACACATCTTTATTAATTCATTTGCAATCCCCGAACTGCCGCTTCCACCCGTGGCTCCTCCCCTTCTTCCCACAACCCGGCCTGAACTTGGGGCAAAGCCACGCCAGGCATGACGACACGACAACTGGGTGGTAAGAATTTTGAGGGTTCCTGGTGATTCGGAAATTTGTGTCACAGAAATGCAAGGGAAATGCACAATTGTAGGTGAAGTTTGAGGTTTTTAGGGTATTGAAGGTGAGAAAACTTTGGGGGTCCATATGAGGCTTACCACCCTGGACTCCCCTGATTGTCTAGTTTTCTGAAACTTGGGCTTTGGTAGGTTTCCCAGGGTGGCAGCTAAGCCCTGGCCTAAAATTTGCAGCTACCCCCATTGCCAAATCGGGTCATTTTTGTGACAGGACATTTATATGTCTCCACGTTGTGTTTAAGGCCCTTTCCTGTTGTGGGCACTAGCTTTACCCACACAAATGAAGTACAATTTTTATCGACAGACTTGGAAGAATGCTATGTCATAGGAAATTTGTGGCTCTCCACAGATTCCAGCACGTTCCACATCAGAAATGCTAGAAAATGTGTTTTTTAGTGTCCATGTTGTGTTTTGGACCCTTTCCTGTCACAGACACTATCCCAAACTACACAAGTGAGGTACCATTTTCATCGGGAGGTTTAGAGGAATGCTGGGTGGTTGGAAAGTTGTGGCTCCCCACAGATTCCAGACATTTTTTTCACAGCAATGTGGGAAAATGTGTGTTTTTTAGACAGAGTTTGTGGTTTGCAACGACTTCTGGGTAAAAAAAACCTGGTGAGAACCACTCACATCACCCTACCCTGGATTCCTCCACGTGCCTATTTTTAATAAATGTGCAAGTTTGCTATGTTTCCCTAGGTGTCAGGTGAGTTAGGGCTCAAAATACACAGGTATCCTCAGTGCAAAAAAGGGTCAGTTTTCAGTTGAAAAATGTGATGTGTCCATGTTGCATTTTGGGGCCTTTCCTGTCGCAGGCACTAGGCCTACCCACACCAATGAGGTACCATTTTTATGGGGAGACTAAGGGAACACAGAATAATAGAACATGCGTTATTACCAATTCTATTTCTGTGCCTTCCAAATTTAAGCCAGTGTGCAAGAAAATAGACATTTTGAGAAATGACCTCTGAATCACATATTAGTTGGGTACCCACACATTCAGAGATGTAAAAATAACCACTTCTCCTAAACTCTAAATCTTGCACTCATTCCGGAAATACATAGGTTTCATTGATACCTGTTGGACCTGGCTCTCTCTGCAGGGTCACCCCCAAACCTTTTGCCTCTTACCCTCTACGTTTTGCTGAATTTGTTTTTGTTGGCCTTAGGTGCTTACTAGCCAAAACATTGTTTGAATGGCATATACCTAAAAGTAAATTAAATATGCCAATTGGGTATAGGCCAATTCTGTCATGTTTAAAAGAGAGAGCACAAACACGTTAGAACTGGTTAGTAGCGGTAAAGTGAGAAGAGTCCTAAAAGTTAACAAAAACGAGTTCAGAAACCAGGCGGGTGAAGGCAAAAGGTTTGGGGGTGACCTTGCAGAAAGGGCCAAGCCCAACAGAAGGTGTATGCCTGGCAAAAAGGTTTATTCAGCCAAGTCAAATAAAAACTGCATAGAGGCTGCAATGACAGGGCCTGAGACATATAGAATGGCTACTTCATTGGGTAGAACAATGAGTGCTGCAGGCCCACTAGTAGCATTTTGAGGCCATTGGTCCATGTACTATTACTTAAAGAGGGACTTACAAGTAAATGAAATGTGCCAATTGAGTGTACGCCATGTCTGCCATCATTAGAGGAGAGAGCACAAGCACTTTAACACTGGTCAGCATAGAGTCCTAAAGGCCAACAAAAATGGGTTCCGATATAAGTAGTGGTGAAGGCAAAATGTTTGGTGGTGATCCTGTGGAGAGGGCCAAGTCCAACACTACTTAATCACATCAAGATACTGGAAGTGGTAGAAACAGTGCCCTACTTAAGCCTCTTGGAGGAGCTGTGATGTCACTCATTGACAAAACTATTGCCACAGCTCATGTTTCCCCTCCCTCTACATGCCACAGTCGGGATTGTGCATTGCCCTATCACTCAGAAACCATTACTTCATTTTTAGATTCACACCATCATTCAATTCTTAGTGCACATTCAGATTTACTGGTTAATCCTAATGAATGTTTAGAGTGGCACCATCACTCATTAATCTGAAATGCATTATCAGATTTGAACCAAAATTCAGCAATCCTTAGTGAACTTTCAGGTTTGCTCCTGCGCTCATCAATACTAAGGCCTTCATTACTAGTTGGTTGTTAAATTCTGATCAGTCCTGTAACTTCTGTTACCTATCCTCCTCTAGCCTCCTGCAGAGGATAGAGGCTGCATGGAACTTGGGTCAGGACAGAGAGTGGAGTCCATACAGGGGTAGAACTGGAGTAGAACTGGCCAAGGGCAAGTGGACATGGAAATGGCAGAGTGCCAGCAAGTTCCACACATACCTGAACTTGGCACTAGTGTGTATTTTCTACACTAATGTTGCTAGTAGCACCATCTCACATTGGAGCCAGTCCCACATTTTGCTCAGATTTTCAAAAGAAACTGCCTTCACTGAAGTCCCTCTGGAGAATAATGTATTAGTTTGAGGTTGTCCCAAAACAGGCAGCTTCTGAAGAGAAAAGAGACACATAGGTGTGTAAGGCACTGAGAAAAACAGAAAAGTGAGATGAGTTGTTTTGGCAGAACCCAGAGCGGTGAATCAAGCCCTGATCATGTGCAGCATCAGCTAGTGGATTGGAGGACGCGCCACACTGCAAAACATTAGGCTCCTTTGCGGCCTGAAAGTGGCTGGCAAGGGTGGGGTGGCTCCAGTCACTGCATGGAAGTGGTCTGCCTGGGTACCAATGCGGCTTGTGTCCCCCTCTACTTTTGGCATGCTGCTGCCTTAGTTATTGGCCCAAAAGGGCCCTAATGCCCGCACGTTGCTGGGTACCCTCTCTCTCTCAGCCTGGTTTTAAGGACAAGAGCCTGAAGTTCATGCTTTTAAAATGTCAAATTGGCCCTCGGTGACACAATTTTAGATTATTGGACATGTATGCTCTATCAAATTCTGTTCCTTCGTGCCTGGTGGAGCAAAAGGTAGTTGTGGCGGTGGAAATTTCAGCAATTACTTCTAGAGGGCAGTTGAGGATTGCTTTGTTATTTTATGTTGGCGAACATCCTTAAACCTCTCAAAAAAGAGAGAGGGACCCAACAATGAAGGGGAAGGGCTCCAACAAAGAGCAAAGTCATAAAAAGTGTCGCCTTCGGGTAAATATGATACACACCAAATCACTATATCTCACACCCCATTAATTCACCAGTCATCTGAAAAGTGAACAAGGAGGAAATGTGACCAAACATAAAAGTTTGTGTTTTAAAAAGATATTAAAGTACAATTTTTATTGACAATATACAAAGAGACACAATATAAAATTCATTATCTCTAATTAATATATTCACTATTAGACTTAAAATGAAAATATTAAAAACATTAATATTATACAATGTGCCCCAATTTTTTTTGCCTAAATACAGGATAGACTAAACAATTGGGAACACAAAAAAGGAAGAAATAATTCCTATTGACAAGGAGACAATACGTCAGTTAGTACAAATCAGTTTATGATTCATAGAGCTGTTATTCCAATTATTCCATGCAATATGATTATCTTCACAAACTTGACGTAGTTTCCTTTTCTAAAAAGCATTGACGCGTTTCGGTGGGCAGTCAGTATATAGCCAACACCTTCTTCAGGAAAACAGTAATATATTACCAATCTCATATATTAAAATCTACAAACAAACAGAAATACAAAATATATAATATCTAGTCACATAAATCACAATATTTATACATACATAGCCTCATTGTTCCGATTTTCAAAATGCTGGTGAAAAACATGCCATCAAAATTGAAGGCATAACTTTCATACAATAAAGGCAAGCATACAGCACACCAATGAAGAGATCAGACATAGCTACCTCAAAACCACACGAAAAAAACAAAACCTCAAGTGGTAATATATAGAGCCATGGCTATTGTTTTACTGAGCCTAATGGACTCTAATAAGTGCATTGAAAAAAGGAAAATATAGGTCACAGTACTGTGTGGTAAATGATCTAAAGAGAAACAAGGACAAAAGTCTCCATACACAGTTAATAGCTGGTACCAAGCTGTTTCATAAAAGAAAGATATCCTCAAAGTACCTGAATATCCAAGGCGGGAGAATATCCATGTGTAACCGTCAGTTAATATTAGCGACAGCCAGTATCTATATCCATGCAGAGAAGTGTTGTTTACCAATAATGTATGTATATACATCCGATTGACTATTTATATAAGCTGTATATTCCTACATCATACCTCCAAATCCAAACCACCAATAGCACAAGATAGGCACTTATTCGTAGTGTAATACCGTCTCAAATCCGGAACAGGATTCCACGTCTGACCCACATAAAAAATATTCTGAAATAGAGTAGCCCCTTGTAAACTCTGCACAATAGACTGCAAGATAAGCTGCAGGGATAAAGAAAGTATAGAATTAAGGCGGTGGGGGTAAGGTCATTCGATACAACCATCACACCACAACAGCTCTCGTAATTTATCTCAAAATGGACCATACCAATGCTCTACCCATATCCGCCTTACTGCATAGATCCTATTAAGGGAACCTTTTGCTATTTCTAAAACAGGAGCTTTTAAAAAAGATGCAGAGTGGAAGTAAGAAGATTTAATAATACAAACGCCACAGCGCACCAACTGTAGAGTAAACTACGAGAAAAAAAGATGCCACGTGGACGTAAGAAGATTTAATAATACAAACGCCCCAGCGGCCCAACTGTAGGATAAACTACGAGGAAAGCAATTTTTATATGTATAAGGCTATTAATGGCATCTAAATTAGTGGTTTTTATTTACATAACCACTAATGATGCCAAAATTTGTAACGCATTAAAAGATAATCAAACACGTACCTACTATTTCTAAATCCGAATGAGAAATTCTCATCAAAGGAAACTTCATTCACCATGGTCCAACAAAAATCACGTTTCAAGTTTAAATGCAGTTCCGAAACAAATCTATAAACCAAGGGTGTTAGACCTGACATCCTTGGCGTGGGTTTTTCCCCTATCTTTTGCCTCTGCTACCTGGATTTTTGATGCTGTGATGGATTTCGTTTTTGCTGGTTTAGATGCTTTGGACACTCTGCCACTGCTAATCAGTGCCAGAGTGTAAGTGCTCCCTGTGTAAAATATCATATTGATTGGATATACCTGATTGGCATATCTGTATCCCCATGAAGTCCCTAGTAAAGTGCACTGTGTGTGCCAGGGCTGGTGATGACAGATGCTACTAGTGGGTCTGCAGCGCTGATTGCGCCACCCACCTGTGTAGCCCTAAAATGGTGTCTCAGGCCTGCCACCGCAGGCCTGCCTGCAGTCCCCGGGCTGCCATGTCCTCCTGGCCAGTGTCCACACTGACTGGGCCTAACCCTTCCCTTTTTATACACGTCAGTCATCCCTATGGAAGGCCCAAGGTACCCCCCTGGGCAGGGTGCAGTGTATGTAAAAGGTAGAGCATGTACTAGCGCAGGTAACATGTTCTGGTAGTGAACAACGGCCATTTTGTGTGTTCACTGCTGCAAGGTTATCTTGCTCCATAGGCTAACATGGGGGAGGCTGGTGCCAATGGCTATCCGCCTATCTTCTCATAAGAACAAGATAAGACATGAGTGTTTGATATCCCTGAGCTCAGCATTTAATAACACATCTTTTAGGAGAGGTTGTTTTTAAATCCTGAGTTGGAGAATAGTAATTTTTAGAGAGTAGCTGTTCTCTTGTCTGACCCTTCTGTGTGCCTGGGCGTGTTTGTGGATTGACTGTCTGGCTTGAGAGTGACAGGGGCTGGGGATCCCCCAGGAGGTTGGCTGAGTTAGCCCTCTGCTGAATGGCGACATTTGCAAGGAGAGTGGAGGGAGGAGATAGCACCTGGGAGTGAATAGGGCTGTGCCTGCCTGCCACACTGCTGGCTCCACCTCCTGCTGGGCGGCTGACGACTCTGCCCCTCACTCTGAAAAGAATGTAGAAGCCAGGAAAACAAAGTGCTCCAGCAACACCCAGAACTGGATCAGACCGGGCTCAGGACCCACTTGCACAAAGACTTCAAAGACTTTTAGAGGTATAAGTACAAGACCCCTGACAACAGATTTTTAGATTCTACCATCAAGAGGAACCTCTGCTGAAAGACGGACCGCTGAAGAACTAAAGGAAGACTGCCTTGCTGTGTGCTCTAAGGGCTGACCTATTCTGCTGTACAACTGAAGCTGAGGAGGAGAAGGGGTCTTGCTGTGTGCTGACTCTACCCACTTGACCAAACAAGACTTTGCTGTGTGCTGTGTCTTAAACCGAATCTCCAAGGGCCTGAGAAGAGCTGGCCTCCTGTTTCGCAACCCAGGGATAGAAAGGTTGCCCGTACCCAAGACTCTGCTGTGTCCCCCCTGCGCTGCTGTGTGCTGCAGGGACCGTGGACTGTTCTACCAAGCTTCTCAACATCTGCCGGTGAAGTGGGCGGGCTGCTCTCTGCCTCGTTGGAGAGTACCGCGCTGATCCGGGCCTGACACCGGTTGCCGCATCAAGAAGACCGACGTGCTCATCGGCACGTGTCTTGCCGCGACCCGGAGGCCTGAGGCAGACCAAGAGTCGTACTTCCCTGCTCTACGAAGCCGCGCTGTGAGTGGCTGACTCCGGTGACGTCGACATCGTCACTGAGGGCTCGTCGAGGGAGTTGTGGAAACCTTGCACCGAACAGCCAGAGGAGCGCTTTGTACAACGAGCGCAGTGACACCGACGGAGCAACGTAGCTGCCTAAACAACAAGAGCCTACGAACTGATTCATTCTCAGTGAGTATCGAATCACGCAAGAGACTAGAGACTATCGTCTTAAAGATCCCGACCAACCAAGAAAGCGAATATAGTGTAAACCTGTGATGCTTGATTTTAACTGCGGAAACTAGATAAAGATATATTATTTTTTATATAACTCACCTGTGTGGTCTAAGTTTGTGGTGTGCGGAGGGGGGATCATTGTGGTGTCCACGTGCAAATACCCTACACATTGCCTTGGGGATAAGCCTGTCTGCTCGAGCCAAGCTACCTAGAGGGTGAGCAGGGGTTATCTACCGTGTGTGTCCTTGTACCCTGACTAGAAGCAAGGGTCCCTATTTGGTCTAAGGTGTATACCTCTGCCAACTAGAGACCCCCAGATCTAACAAAGGGCATAAGACTGGTATTGTTACCAAGGGCGGCACCTACTAGCGAATAAAAATAAATATAACACCCAACTTAATAACCTCTTACCTGTCTGTCTTTTTTACGTCCAGAAATGCCCCCAGATCTAACATTGGTGGTCAGCGGTGAGGATTAGAATGAGTATTTGCACTTGACCTGCAGTGATTCTTCGTACATCACTAATCTAGTAAGCAGTTGCATTGCACAAAGTTTTTGCGAAGACTATTCTTGGAGGATCGACGAAGCATCATGTCTCTGAATGGAGTAGGTGAGGAGTCGGAATTGCAATTCGAAGTGAAAAAGTTGCTCGAATATAAGAAGGAGCAACTGAAGCAATTCTGCAAGCAGCTTGGATGCCCAGTGAAGGGCGGCGCCAACAAGACGGAGCTACAGAAAGCTCTAAGGGCCTGGTGGGAGGCCAAGAATGGCGCAACCGAGGAAACTACTGAAGGGGATGGCACACCGGAGCACGGATTTGGATCCGATGATCTGCCAGTGAATAGGCCAGCGTCTAGGGCTGGCAGCACCCATTCCAGTAGGAGCCTTTCTCCAGAGGAGCTGGAGGAAAATCAGAGGATTAGGGCCCATGAGATTGAACTTTTTAAGCTCAAAGCTCAAGCGGAAGAAAGGAAACTGCACCTTGACAGCGAGAAAGAGGCGGAGGAGAGGAGGAATGCTCTTGCTTTGGAAGAGAGAAAACTCCAGTTGGCTCATGAGTTGAGCATGAGGGAGCTGGACATTAAAGCCAAACAAGTGGAGTCCAGTACGAATGGTGGCAGCGCACAGCCAGTACAGGCGGGTAAAGTATACATACCGAAAGATTTGGTACAGAATTATCAGAGGGGTGAGGATATCCATGCATGATTTAGATCCTATGAGCTTGCCTTGAAGATGAATGAAGTGCCTGAGAAGAGTTGGGGAGCAGGGTTGTGGAAGCATTTTGAGGCCTCTGGGAGGGATGTCTTAGCACCCTTAGAAGCAGCAGGGACCTTAACCTACCCCACGATGAAGGAGGCCTTATGCCTCAGGTATGGGCTTACACCAGAACAGTACCGCCAGAAGTTCAGGAACTTCAAGAAACTTGATTCGAGTACTTGGGTGGAGTGTGTGAGTATGTACACGCGTGCACTGGAAGGTTGGATAAAGGGCAGCAAAGTTACTGATTATGTGGGGTTGTGTCACTTGATGAGTTGGGAGCACTTGAGTAGTCTAAGTGTTCCAGAGCTGCGCCAGCATCTTTTAGACAGCAAGTTAACTGATCCCAGTGAGCTTGCTAAAGAGGCAGACCGCTGGAGTAGCACCAGGGTCAACAAAGGGGTGGTAAGTATGCCAGCCAAGGGTGGTCAGGGTCCCCAGCAGAAAGGTGGGGAGGACAAGGGTAACAGTAAGGATTTCTCTAAAGGGCCCCAAAACAGTTCCCAGGAGAAGGAGTCCCAAGCCCCCAAGCCTAAGAGGTCTTGGCCCCCTAAGGGCAACAGACCACCGCCTACTTGCTATGCTTGTAGGGAAGTGGGCCACATAGCCCCTAACTGTCCCAAGAAACCCCCAGCACCAGCTGCTGCTCCCGTCCCAGGGTTAGCTAGTGTAGCTTTGGGAGGGGATTTGATTTCCAGTGGGGAGGAAGGATTAGCTATGATGACCCTTGTCTCTTTAGGAGACCAAGAGATGGTCCAGGATACCTTGATACCCGCTAACACTAAGAAATACAGGCAAAAGGTGACCATAAATGGGAGGGAGATAGAGGCTCTGAGAGACACCGGGGCTAGTGTGACATCTGTCAGGTGTCAGTGGGTGTCTGAAGAACAAGTCATTCCCAATGTGCTCCACCCAGTAGTGGCAGCTGACACTTCAGTGCGCCTCTGCAAGATGGCGCGTGTTCCCTTTACATGGGGGGGAGTCTCTGGTACCTTGGAAGTCTGTGTCAGTGATGCCTTGCCAGTAGATTGTCTGTTGGGTAACGACCTGGAGAGTTCTCCATGGAAGGACGTAGAGCACAGAACTCACTTGGAGATGTTAGGACTGCCAGCGTGGATCTGTGTATCCACACGTGCCATGACAGCCAGTAAGGGTGGATTAGTAGAACCGGAGCCTGGAACAATGGCCCAGGGACCTGTCAAGAGAGGAAGGGGCAGAGGGCGCGGGAAACCGGCCCCCACTGTTCCCACAGTCCAGGAGGAAGCAGAACCTGAGGGGGATGCCCTAGAACCTACAGGGGAACAGGTGGCCGAACTGGGGGAATTGCCTGAGCTGACCCATTGGCAGCAAGAGGGTGGTCCCTCCAGGGAGGAATTCTGCCAGGCTCAGAAGGAGTGCCCTTCTCTCATTGGTGTGCGGCAGCAGGCTGCAGACCAGGCAGCAGGCCTAGGGTCCAAGGAACATTTGATTTACTGGGAGGATGACTTACTTTATAGTGAGCCTAAGTTTGCTGAGCCCGGTGCAGCCCGTGTGCTGGTGGTACCCGAGCGCTTCAGGAACTTCTTACTGGGTCTGGCTCATGACGTGCCTCCCGCAGGACATCTGGGGCAAGACAAGACCTATCACAGGCTTGTCACCCACTTCTACTGGCCCCAGATGAAGAAGCACGTCGGTGCCTTTTGTAAGTCTTGCCAAACCTGTCAAGCCAGTGGTAAGAGCGGAGGGAAGTGCGTGGCGCCCCTCCAGCCGTTTCCTGTAGTGAGACCCCTTTCGAGCGGGTGGGCATTGATATCGTAGGGCCCCTGGATCCCCAGACCGCCTTAGGCAACAGGTTTATCCTGGTCTTGGTGGATCACGCCACTCGGTACCCGGAAGCAGTCCCTCTCAGGACAATCACAGCACCCGTGGTGGGCCGTGCATTGATGGGGATCTTTTCCCGTGTGGGGTTCCCCCGAGAGGTGGTCTCCGACCAGGGTACCAACTTCATCTCTAGGTATATGAAGTCTCTGTGGGAGGAGTGTGTGGTAACGTATAAGTTCACCACTCCTTACCACCCTCAAGGAAATGGGTTGGTTGAAAGGTTCAACCGCACCCTGAAAGGTATGATTATGGGCCTAGCGGAGCCCATGAGACGGAAGTGGGACGTCTTGTTACCATGCCTGTTGTTTGCCTACAGGGAGGTGCCTCAGAAGTCCTTAGGGTTCAGCCCCTTTGAACTGCTGTATGGCCACCCTGTTAGAGGACCTCTCACACTGGTAAAGGAGGGGTGGGAGAAATCCCGTGGGAAAACCCCCCAGGATGTGTTCAGCTATGTGCTGGCCATCCGCAACCAAACGCAGCGCTTCAGGAAGCTCGCTCAGGAGAACCTAGAAGCCAGCCAGGAAGAGATGAAAAGATGGTACGACCAAAATACCACTCTGGTAGAATTTCATCCTGGGCAGAAAGTGTGGGTAATGGCGCCGGTGGAGCCTTGTGCGCTCCGTGACAAGTGGACCGGGCCATATGAGGTGGTAGAGCGCAAGAGTGAGGTGACCTACCTGATCAACATGAAGACTCCTAGGCAGCCCCTTAGAGTCTTGCATGTGAACCGCCTCAAACCCCACTTCGAGAGGTCTGAAGTGACGATGCTCATAGCTACAGATGACGGTGGGGAGGAGGATAGTGATCCTCTCCCTGACCTCCTGGCAACCAAGGAGCAAGACGGGTCAGTGGATGGTGTGGTCCTCTCGCCCACCCTGACCCCAGAGCAGCAGAGAGACTGTCGCCAGGTGTTGGGTCAGTTTGCCTCCCTGTTCGCCCTGACACCAGGTGTCACCAATTGGTGCATCCATGATGTGGACACTGGAGATAGCCTGCCTGTGAAACAGAAGTTTTACAGAGTAGCTGACAAGGTCAGGGCCAGCATCAAGGAAGAAGTTTCCAAGATGTTGGCGTTAGGGGTAATTGAGCCCTCTAGCAGTCCCTGGGCTAGCCCAGTGGTCCTCGTTCCCAAGAAATCTGCTACACCCGGTGGCCCGTCAGAACTTCGGTTTTGCGTGGACTACCGCGGGCTCAATGCGGTCACCAAGACTGACGCGCACCCCATCCCCAGAGCTGATGAGCTCGTGGATCGGTTGGGAGCTGCCAGGTACCTCAGCACCTTCGATTTGACTTCGGGGTACTGGCAGATTGCCTTAACTGAAGGGGCAAAGGAGAGGTCGGCATTTTCCACACCAGAGGGGCACGTCCAGTTTCGCGTCATGCCCTTTGGATTGAAAAATGCCCCTGCCACCTTCCAGAGACTGGTCAACCGGGTACTGACCGGGCTGGAGCAATTCAGCACCGCGAACCTGGATGACATTGCTGTGTTCAGCTCCACTTGGGAGGAACACTTGCAACACCTCTGTGAAGTGTTGAGGGCGCTGCAGAAGGCAGGCCTCACTATCAAGGCCAGTAAGTGCCAGATAGGGCAGGGATCGGTGGTGTATTTGGGACACCAGGTGGGGAGCGGGGAGGTGGAGCCCCTACAGGCGAAGATTGATACCATTCTGGCTTGGGAACCCCCCAAGACGCAGACAGAGGTGAGAGCCTTTCTAGGACTCACCGGGTATTACAGACGGTTCATCAAGGGATATGGCACCATTGTTGCCCCCTTGACAGAACTAACCTCTAGAAATCAGCCCAGGAAAGTGAATTGGTCCGAGGCCTGTCAAACTGCTTTTGATGCCCTGAAAACTGCAATGTGCACAGCACCGGTGCTTAAGGCGCCCGACTTTTCGAGTGAGTTCGTAGTGCAAACAGACGCTTCAGAGCAAGATGTGGGAGCAGTACTCTCACAGATGGACGACGAGGGCGGGGACCAACCTGTAGCTTTCATTAGTAGGAGGCTACTCCCCAGGGAACAGAGGTGGAGCGCTATTGAAAGGGAAGCATTTGCTGTGGTCTGGGCCCTGAAGAAGCTGAGGCCCTACCTGTTTGGGACTCACTTCCGTGTTCAGACCGACCACAGGCCCCTCAGATGGTTAATGCAGATGAGGGGTGAGAATCCAAAACTGTTGAGGTGGTCCATCTCCCTGCAGGGAATGGACTTTACGGTGGAACACCGTCCCGGTACAGAGCACGCCAATGCTGATGGTCTGTCCAGGTTTTTCCGCCTTAGTGATGAGAACTCCCAAGAGGGTGGGTAGTTCCCCCCACTTTCAGATGGAGGGGACACGTGTTAGACCTGACATCCTTGGCGTGGGTTTTTCCCCTATCTTTTGCCTCTGCTACCTGGATTTTTGATGCTGTGATGGATTTCGTTTTTGCTGGTTTAGATGCTTTGGACACTCTGCCACTGCTAATTAGTGCCAGAGTGTAAGTGCTCCCTGTGTAAAATATCATATTGATTGGATATACCTGATTGGCATATCTGTATCCCCATGAAGTCCCTAGTAAAGTGCACTGTGTGTGCCAGGGCTGGTGATGACAGATGCTACTAGTGGGTCTGCAGCGCTGATTGCGCCACCCACCTGTGTAGCCCTAAAATGGTGTCTCAGGCCTGCCACCGGAGGCCTTCCTGCAGTCCCCGGGCTGCCATGTCCTCCTGGCCAGTGTCCACACTGACCGGGCCTAACCCTTCTCTTTTTATACACGTCAGTCATCCCTATGGAAGGCCCAAGGTACCCCCCTGGGCAGGGTGCAGTGTATGTAAAAGGTAGAGCATGTACTAGTGCAGGTAACATGTTCTGGTAGTGAACAACGGCCATTTTGTGTGTTCACTGCTGAAAGGTTATCTTGCTCCATAGGCTAACATGGAGGAGGCTGGTGCCAATGGCTATCCGCCTATCTTCTCATAGGAACAAGATAAGACATGAGTGTTTGATATCCCTGAGCTCAGCATTTAATAACACATCTTTTAGGAGAGGTTGTTTTTAAATCCTGAGTTGGAGAATAGTACATTTTAGAGAGTAGCTGTTTTCTTGTCTGACCCTTTTGTGTGCCTGGGCGTGCTTGTGGATTGACTGTCTGGCTTGAGAGTGACAGGGGCTGGGGATCCCCCAGGAGGTTGGCTGAGTCAGCCCTCTGCTGAATGGCGACATTTGCAAGGAGAGTGGAGGGAGGAGATAGCACCTGGGAGTGAATAGGGCTGTGCCTGCCTGCCACACTGCTGGCTCCACCTCCTGCTGGGCGGCTGACGACTCTGCCCCTCACTCTGAAAAGAATGTAGAAGCCAGGAAAACAAAGTGCTCCAGCAACACCCAGAACTGGATCAGACCGGGCTCAGGACCCACTTGCACAAAGACTTCAAAGACTTTTAGGGGTATAAGTACAAGACCCCTGACAACAGATTTTTAGATTCTACCATCAAGAGGAACCTCTGCTGAAAGACGGACCACTGAAGAACTAAAGGAAGACTGCCTTGCTGTGTGCTCTAAGGGCTGACCTATTCTGCTGTACAACTGAAGCTGAGGAGGAGAAGGGGTCTTGCTGTGTGCTGACTCTACCCACTTGACCAAACAAGACTTTGCTGTGTGCTGTGTCTTAAACCGAATCTCCAAGGGCCTGAGAAGAGCTGGCCTCCTGTTTCGCAACCCAGGGATAGAAAGGTTGCCCGAACCCAAGACTCTGCTGTGTCCCCCCTGCGCTGCTGTGTGCTGCAGGGACCGTGGACTGTTCTACCAAGCTTCTCAACATCTGCCGGTGAAGTGGGCGGGCTGCTCTCTGCCTCGTTGGAGAGTACCGCGCTGATCCGGGCCTGACACCGGTTGCCGCATCAAGAAGACCGAGGTGCTCATCGGCACGTGTCTTACCGCGACACGGAGGCCTGAGGCAGACCAAGAGTCGTACCTCCCTGCTCTACGAAGCCGCGCTGTGAGTGGCTGACTCCGGTGACGTCGACATCGTCACTGAGGGCTCGTCGAGGGAGTTGTGGAAACCTTGCACCGAACAGCCAGAGGAGCGCTTTGTACAACGAGCGCAGTGACACCGACGGAGCATTGTAGCTGCCTAAACAACAAGAGCCCACGAACTGATTCATTCTCAGTGAGTATCGAATCACGCAAGAGACTAGAGACTATCGTCTTAAAGATCCCGACCAACCAAGAAAGCGAATATAGTGTAAACCTGTGATGCTTGATTTCAACTGCGGAAACTAGATAAAGATATATTATTTTTTATATAACTCACCTGTGTGGTCTAAGTTTGTGGTGTGCGGAGGGGGGATCATTGTGGTGTCCACGTGCAAATACCCTACACATTGCCTTGGGGATAAGCCTGTCTGCTCGAGCCAAGCTACCTAGAGGGTGAGCAGGGGTTATCTACCGTGTGTGTCCTTGTACCCTGACTAGAAGCAAGGGTCCCTATTTGGTCTAAGGTGTATACCTCTGCCAACTAGAGACCCCCAGATCTAACAAAGGGCATAAGACTGGTATTGTTAACAAGGGCGGCACCTACTAGCGAATAAAAATAAATATAACACCCAACTTAATAACCTCTTACCTGTCTGTCTTTTTTACGTCCAGAAATGCTAGCCAACGCTTCCGGGAATGTCCGGTGTAAATAACCCTGCCTAACTCGGGTCTTTAAATACACGCGAAATGTGGCAGGGAAAGAAAGAAGAACCGCCTACTTCCGGTCACAAAGTGGAACCCAAGCGCACCTTACGTGATAGACAAAGCGGTCGCCATCTTAACACTGTAACCGTAACACATAGGAGATCCTATTTGCATCAAAATGATGCTTTAAAAATATCCATCTTGCAACCCTAGTTACCTGGTTGGTACCGCTACATAGATGATATATTTTTCATCTGGGAAGGATCCATTGAAGATCTTGAAGAGTTCCTAAGATGGCTCAACCTGGGAGATCCTAACCTTAGGTTTACTTCATACTATAGTAAATCAAAGGTTGACTTCGTTGACATATCGATTAAAAATGTTAATTTGTCTATTTTAACCCTACTTGAAGAATCAGCTAACAATGCATGGCACATTCTAGATGCTCTCTCTGGATCCTTCAGAAACTCACAGGAAAGAGGTGGAGTTTTTGTATAAAGGGCTCTCTCAGCTCAAGCCTAATGCTAGGTTGAGTTGTAAAGGACCTAATAATATAAGTCTAAAGACACTGGGATACAAGTAGGCAAGGTACGTGTTGCAAAAAGTTAAGGAAAGCGCTCCAATAAGGGAGAAGGATCTGAGATTTGCACTCTAGAAAATCTATTTGTTGAAATTCCAGATGAGCTAAGACTATCCCTTATTTCGTAGAAATACTGCTAAAGAGTATATTCTCCATTGGGCGATGGTATGTCAGATTACAATAGGGTTTAAATAAGGAAATGTGGGAATCAACTGTGATCATGGGGGTTCTCACTATTCCACATGTTAGGGACTTTAACTTGACGGTGTGGGACAAAAGAAATGAGAAGGCAGAAGGTGGCTCGAGCAGATGAACTACTTTGCAAGGCAGATGAATGTGCTTGTCACAGAATAGATTACTTTGCAACTATTGATTCCCTTTGCATATATACAACTGCTCTGCTAACAACAATTTGGGTAACAGGCAATCAGTGTGCTAACTCAAAAGTGAAGGGAACTAGAAACAAAACTAGGGGCTTAAGGAGGCCTGGCCAAATTCACACTCTCTATGAGGTGCCCTGTGGGCTGATTAAAGATGTCAGTGACTCTCAAAGGAAACAATTGCAGAAGGAGGGCTGGCTCTCTTTTTCTTTTCTCAGTAGAGTCCAAGTATACATTTCAAGTGCCATTACACATCAAAGCTAAAAATAAGTTTTTTTTCATATCCCCAATGGTCTTAAGGTATGCCTTGACTCTCTGGATGAAAGCTAGACTCTTTCTTGCGATTGCAGCAAACACTTTGATAGTAAGAAAGGTAACCAGAAGATGGAGGAAGGAGAGATGGAGGCAAGCAAACCTAAAATGGCAGACCAGGAAAGTCCATCACCACATAATTCTCCTATATCCCATAAAAGTGAAGGAATATTAAAAACCCTAATGAGTGAGGCATGAAGAAGAAAAACAAGTGTGATGATGGTATACTTGATGTGTGTCATCCACCGGGAAAGTAAATCTTATATGACTCCTAGTTGTGAGGAAAAACAGCAACATGAAAGCTTAATAAAGATGGCATTGGATACGGGTTAAGAGGTATGTGGTAGAAATAGACAATTTATGGATGAACTTGAGCCCTTATGAAGATCAAAAAACATATCTGAAGCATTTTACAAATAGGATTTTCCATTGTTTTGATTTTACTGACATTTCCAGCTTCTGCAATCTCATAAATTTGATACAGTTCTCCTAATTCAACATTCTATGGCCAGTAATAAAGGGTAGCATCAAGGGGTCAGAGAGTCATTAAAGAAGTCCTTGATACAACTGCCAATCGCATCCATCCTTTGAAACTCTCACTAGGAGAATTCACTGCCTTTTCCTGTGACCTGCAAGACTTGGGCAATATCCAATTGCTTGACCATCAAGCATTGAACCTGCGGCCCAAAATATTCGTTCAGGTCAGTGGCTATGTTTGAGGCATTTTCGGGTGTGCAGTACTATGGAATTTGTGCAGGGTGTTTCATCGTTTGCTAAAGGATTTAGGGTATTGCATGTGTGATCAGGTCCGAGAAATGGTTAGAAGAGGACTTGGCAGCCCTTACTGAAAAGTTAAGTTTTATTTAAAATATGCACCTATGTGTTTCATGCGTAAAGTCATGGAATATGTTAAATATTTGCAAATATGTAATCAATTAAAAATTATGAAATGGCTGACATCATGGCAAGCTAGCAAACTGATGGGCCTCACCACACCGATAAGTCTAACCCCTCCCAACACCCATTGATTATAACTCAGAACTACCCTTGTAAAATGTCAATATGCTTCTTACATGGACAACTTCTCCTGTCAGTTGGCTAATGGATTTGCTTGCATACTAGAGTTGCAGTGCCTCAGGCTTATGGTCTCTCCCAGATGAATGCAGGCTGTATAACATTTCAGTGACAAGATGAACACACACACCAAAGACAATATGACCTTCCTGGTCAATGTCACTGCTCTCCCCCACGCAGCTCCACCGCTAAAGATCTGCCCTTGAGCCTGAACGCTTTACAGGTAGGTGTTCAAGGTCCTCCTCGACCCGCAGGCTCCTGCCCGTGCCGCATCCCTGGTGGTCTAATGGTAGATCACCATGCTCTTCTGCTATTCCGCTCTGTGTCCTCTTTTCTTCTTTCTTTGCCTGTTTTCTTTTGCCCTTCTCTCTTTTCTTTGCCTCTTTTCTTTTGCCCTTCTTGTTTTTCTTTGCCTCTTTACTTTTGCCCTTTTATCTTTCTTTTGCCTCTTTTCTCCTTTCTTTGCCTCTTTTCTTTTGCCCGTCTCTTTTTTCTTTGCCTCTTTTCTTTTGCCCTTTTCGCTTTCTTTTGCTGCTTTTCTCCTTTCTTTGCCTATTTTCTTTTGCCCTTTTCTCTTCCTTTTCCCTCTTTTCTCCTTTCTTTTCCACTTTTCTTTTGCCCTTTTTACTTTTCGTTTGCTGCTTTCTTTTTGCCTTTTCCTCTGCTCGTCCCTTCTTCCTGCGCTACCCGCCGCTGTTGCCCCTGCGACCCCTCCCCGCAGTATGTCGCTCTCACTCCTGCCTCCAAGCTGAACGCCCTCCCCCCAACCCCTACTTAATTGTGGCTGCTGCTGCGCAGAGGGCACACCTAGGGCAAGCCCGTCTGCGCCCATGCTTGACCTGACAGCCACCAGCTCCACGGACCCTGGTCCCCCGAACCACCTCCGTTACGACCCCAGCATCCTCTTCGCTCTCAACCCCAGATGCAGCAATGACTGCCAGCTGTCAACGTCGGGCAACACCAAAGGCCCATTCTCCTGCCGTCACTGCCGCCGAAATCTGAGACCTCCTAAACACTCACACTCCTGATGTTGCCTTTTATTTTTTTTTGGGCAGATTTATATAGCGTGAACTCCGACCCAAAGGTATTGGAGTGCTTTACATGAGCACCAGTTACGTTGCACAAGGACACATTCATTTTTTTGGTAGGCACAGGGAGATTAAGTGATTTTCCCAGAAGCACAGAATGTGGAGTCGACCCGAAGGCTCAAACCTTGGTTTGCTAGCTCCAAGGTCCGCAGTCTAGCCGTGAGACCACACCCTCTTCCTCACAGAGACCTGGACCAATGCCAGCTGTGCACCCGACATCGCAACTGCCATTCCCGACGGATACAAGATCCTGAGATAAGACCCCCCTACCCACCCAGGTGGAGGCCTCGCCATCATCCACACAAGCTCCCTCCAATTGACAACCACGACTCGCTTTGTTCACCAACGTCATCGCTGACCTCATTGCACCCCACACCGCCACCTCCACAGACTACACACTGCTTGGAGACCTGAACTTCCACCTGGACAACCACAGCGTCTCCAACACCACAACCCTCCTAAAGAACCTTACCAGCATAGGACTGAAGTAACTTGTCTCTGCCCCCACTCACACAGCAGGACACACACTCGAGCACATCTTTGCAGCACAGAAGGAAATCGCATCTTCTTCAGCCACTCCACGGAACTGCTCTGGACTGACCATCACTGCATCCATTTCTTTTATAGTAAACCCACTTTATACAAGCATGAACGTGGCCTCCCACACACAGAATCTGGAAGTCTCAGAAGAAAACCTCACATCCGCCCTCTTCCACACTCCACCCCCAACTACAACGGACACCAACATCACAGCAAGCAACCTCCATCAATGAATCACCAACTGTGCCAACACAACCGCCCTCCTTCAGAACATCACAAGATGACACAACAAGAAAGCAAACTGGTTCACCATGGCACTCCTGCCGACGACTGGAAAAGAAGTGGAGAAACAGCAAAATTCCGGAAGCACGTTACGCCTACAAAACCGCCACCATGGCACACCACTCAAATCCACAAAGAAGAACTTCCTCCAAGACAGAATTCTCTCCAAAGCCCACAACTCCAAGGAACTCTTTGCCATTATACAGGAATGTGCCAAACCCAACAGTGAAACAATGGATGTCCCTCCCAAGATCTCTGCAACAGACTCAGCTCCTCTTTCACCTCAAGATCAAGAGGCTCTATGACAACTTTGATGATCAAGACCTCTGCAGCGCCCCAACCCCCACCCCCACCCCCAATGATGCCACCCAACAGACCCTACTTACCTGCACCCCACTCATGACAGAAGACACCCTAAAGACCATGAAGAGCATCCACTAAGGAGCAGCTTCTAACCTCCTGCTTGCTGCTCCTGCAATTGCCGCCACAGCCATTGCACCCGAGCTACGTTAAACCATCAACTGCTCCCTCAAGACAGCTACATTCCCCGACAACTGGATGCGCACCGAAGTCAACCCCCTCCTGAAGAAACGCTCTGCAGACCCGAAGGACCTCAAGAACCTCAGGCCCATCTCATTGCTTCCTTACACAGCCAAGGTCATCGAAAAGGCCGTCAACACCCAGCTAGCACACTTCATCGAAGCTACCAACATCCTAGACACCTCACAATCTGGGTTCCACAGCAACCACAGTACCGAGACCACCCTCCTTTCTGCCACAGACAACATCTGCACCCTCCATGACCAAGGCCAAACTGCAGCCCTCACCCTCCCGGGCCTATCAGCAGCATTCTACACCGTTTCCCACCGCAACCTAGCCGTCAGACTCCATGACACCGGCATCCAAGGAAAGGCCCTTGACTGGTTACGCTCATTCTTCACAGGCAGAACACAAAGAATAAGACTCCTGCCCTTCCTCTCAGAACCGACAGAGATCAGATGCGGAGTACCCCAAGGATCCTCCCTCAGCCCTACCCTCTTCAACGACTACATGGTCCTCTTGCAACCATCGTCAGAAACCACGGGCTCAACATTGTCTCCTACACTGAATACACCCAGCTCATCCTCTCCCTCACCAAGGAACCCAACATCACCAGGAACAACTTCCAAGAAGAGTTAAAAGCCGTCGCAACCTGGAAGAAGAAAAGCTGCCTTAAATTCAATTCAGAGAAAACAAAAGTCCTCATCCTTAGCTCCACCCCCTCCACATGTGACGACACCTGGTGGCCGCCCACCCTCGGAAACCCACCCACCCAGATGGACCATGCACGTAACCTCGGCAACATACTGGACTCATCGCTCACCATGAAACGCCAAATCAGCACCGTCTACTCCGCATGCTTCACCACCCTCCACATACTACGTAAGATATTCAAGTGGATCCCCTTGACTCCAGGAAAACAGTCACTCACACATTATCACCAGCAGACTGGACTACGGCAATACCCTCTACGCTGGAATCAACAAAAAACTCCTCCTTGAACTCCAGATATTCCAGAACGCCGCAGCCAGGCTCGACATCCCATGACACAATCACATCACCCAACACCTCAATGACCTCCACTGGCTCCCCGTTGAAAGACGAATAATTTTCAAGCTGCTCATGCACACCTACAAGGCCCTGCACAACATCGGACCTCGATACCTCAATGACCGCCTCTCCTTCAACGCTCCCAAGAGAAACCTCTGCTCAGCCGAACTGTCCCTAACCACTGTCCCACATTTCTACAGGATCGGAGCGGGTGGAGGATCCTTCTCCTACCACGCAGCCAAGACCTGGAGCGATCTCCCCGATCACCTCCGGCGAAGCCCGACACTGTACCAATTCAGGAAAGACCTCAAGACCTGGCTCTACGAATGACCACAATATTGCTGCTCACATCCACCACTCTTGGTTCCATTCCAGGGAGGACCTGGCTTGGCAGTTCGGGCTGGACTGTCCCATGAGGCACAGGGTCAAGACTGATTTGCATATGGCTGGTTTCAAACTGGAATGGCATGGTGAGCAAAAAAATATGGATTTAGGCCCAGATCTCTGTATTGGGGTGAATGTATGACATTGTTCTGCATTCTGTCCATCAACTGTTGTTTTTGCATTTGTCACCCCGAGTGGGACGGGTAGGCTCAGACGTGAATCCCGTCCTCTACATGTCACTGGAATCAAGCTATCCTGGCTGAAGAGGGGTGAAACCCCAAAACCGGTCCTAGGATGCTTGGTTCCAGTCCCGGGAAGACCTGGCTTGGCGGTTCGGGATGGACTGTTCCCATGAGACACAGGGTCAAGACTGATTTGCGCATGGCTGGGTTCAAATTGGAATGGTATGGTGAGCAAGAAAACAATGGATTTAGGCCCAGATCTCTGCACTGGGGTGAATGTATGACATTGTTCTGCATTCTGTCCATCAACTGTTGTTTTTGCATTTGTCACCCCGAGTGGGACGGGTATGCTCAGCCATGAGTCCCGTGCTCTCCATGCCACTGGAATCAAGCTATCCTGGCTGAAGAGGGGTGAAACCCCGAAACCGGTCCTAGGATGCTTGGTTCCAGTCCAGGGAGGACCTGGCTTGGCAGTTCGAGCTGGACTGTTCCCATGAGGCACAGGGTCAAGACTGATTTGCATACAGCTGGGTTCAAACTGGAATGGCATGGTGAGCAAAAAAACGATGGAATTAGGCCCAGATCTTGTACTGGGGTGAATGAATGACATTGTTCTGCATTCTGTCCATCAACTGTTGTTTTTGCATTTGTCACACCGAGTGAGACGGGTATGCTCAGATGTGAGTCCTGTGCTCTCCATGCCACTGGAATCAAGCTATTCTGGCTGAAGAGGGGTGAAACCCCGAAACTGGTCGTAGGAGGCTTGGTTCCAGTCCACGGAGGACCTGTCTTGGCACTTCGGGCTGGACTGTTCCCATGAGGCACAGGGTCAAGACTGATTTGCATATGGCTGGGTTCAAACTGGAATGGCATGGTGAGCAAAAAAACGATGGATTTAGGCCCAGATCTCTGTACTGCGGTGAATGTATGACATTGCTCTGCATTTTGGCCATCAATTGTTGTTTTTGCATTTGTCACCCCGAGTGGGATGGGTATGCTCAGACGTGAGGCCCGTGCTCTCCACGCCACTAGAATCAAGCTATCCTGGTTGAAGAGGCGTGAAACCCCGAAACCGGTCCTAGGATGCTTGGTTCCAGTCCAGGGAGAACCTGGCTTGGCAGTTCGGGCTGGACTGTTCCTATGAGGCACAGGGTCAAGGCTAATTTGCATATGGCTGGGTTCAAACTGGAATGGCATGGTGATCAAAAAAAAGATGGATTTAAGGCCCAGATCTCTGTACTGGGGTGAATGTATGACAGTGTTCTGCATTCTGTCCATCAACTGTTGTTTTTGCATTTGACACCCAGAGTGGGACGGGTATGCTCAGCCGTGAGTCCCGTGCTCTCCATGCCACTGGAATCAAGCTCTCCTGGCTGAAGAGGGGTGAAACCCCAAAACCGGTCCTAGGATGCTTGATTCCAGTCCAGGGAGGACCTGGCTTGGCAGTTCGGGCTGGACTGTTTCCTTGAGGCACAGGGTCAAGACTGATTTGCATATGGCTGAGTTCAAACTGGGATGGCATGGTGAGCAAAAATACGATGGATTTAGGCCCAGATCTCTGTATTGGGGTGAATGTATGACATTGTTCTGCATTCTGTCCATCAACTGTTGTTTTTGCATTTGTCACCCAGAGTGGGACGGGTATGCTCAGCCGTGAGTCCCGTGCTCTCCATGCCACTGGTATCAGGCTATCCTGGCTGAAGAGGGGTGAATCCCCGAAACCGGTCCTAGGATTCTTGGTTCCAGTCCAGGGAGGACCTGGCTTGGCAGTTCAAGCTGGACTGTTCCCATGAGGCGCAGGGTGAAGACGGATGTGCCTATGGCTGGGTTCAAACTGGAATGGCATTTTGAGCAAAAAAACGATGGATTTAGGCCCAGATCTCTCTTCTGGGGTGAATGTATGACATTATTCTGCATTCTGTCCATCAACTGTTGTTTTTGCATTTGTCACTCCGAGTGGGACGGGTATGCTCAGACGTGAGTCCAGTGCTCTCCATGCCACTGGAATCAAGCTATACTTGCTGAAGAGGGGTGAAACCCCAAAACCGGTCCTAGGATGCTTGGTTCCAGTCCAGGGAGGACCTGGCTTGGCAGTTCGGGCTGGACTGTTGCCATGAGGCACAGGGTCAAGACTGATTTGCATATGGCTGGGTTCAAACTGGAATGGCATGGTGAGCAAAAAAACGAAGGATTTATCCCCAGATCTCTGTACTGGGGTGAATGTATGATATTGTTCTGCATTCTGCCCATTAACTGTTGCATTTGCTTTTGTCACCCCGAGTGGGATGGGTATGCTCAGACGTGAGTCCTGTGCTCTCCATGCCACTGGAATCAAGCTCTCCTGGCAGAAGAGGGGTGAAGCCACGAAACCGGTCCTTGGATGCTTGGTTCCAGTCCAGGGAGGACCTGGCTTGGCATTTCGGGCTGGACTGCTCCCATGAGGCATAGGGTCAAGACTGATTTGCATATTGCTGGGTTCAAACTGGAATGGCATGGTGAGCAAAATAACTATGGATTTAGGCCCAGATCTTGGTACTGGGGTGAATGTATGACATTGTTCTGCATTCTGTCCATCAACTGCTGTTTTTGCATTTGTCACCCCGAGTGGGACGGGTATGCTCAGACGTGAGTCCCGTGCTCTCCATGCCACTGAAATCAAGCTCTCCTGGCTGAAGAGGGGTGAAACCCCGAAACCGGTCCTTGGATGCTTGGTTCCAGTCCAGGGAGGACCTGGCTTGGCAGTTCGGGCTGGACTGTTTCCATGAGGCACAGGGTCAAGACTGATTTGCATATTGCTGGGTTAAACTGGAATGGCATGGTGAGCAAAATAACTATGGATTTAGGTCCAGATCTCTGTACTGGGGAGAATGTATGACATTGTTCTGCATTCTGTCCATCAACTGTTGTTTTTGCATTTGTTATCCCGAGTGGGACGGGTATGCTCAGCCGTGAGTCCCGTGCTCTCCATGCCACTGGAATCAAGCTATCCTGGCTGAAGAGGGGTGAAACCCCGAAACCGATCCTAGGATGCTGGGTTCCAGTCCAGGGAGGACCTGGCTTGGCAGTTCAAGCTGAACTGTTCCCATGAGGCGCAGGGTCAAGACTGATTTGCCTACGGCTGGATTCAAACTGGAATGGCATGGTGAGCAAAAAAACGATGGATTTAGCCCCAGATCTCTGTACAGGGGTGAATGTATGACATTGTTCTGCATTCTGTCCATCAACTGTTGTTTTTGCATTTGTCACCCCGAGTGAGACGGGTATGCTCAGACGTGAGTCCCGTGCTCTCCATGCCACTGGAATCAAGCTATTCTGGCTGAAGAGGGGTGAAATCCCGAAACTGGTCCTAGGATGCTTGGTTCCAGTCCAGGGAGGAACTGGCTTGGCAGTTCAGGCTGGACTGTTCCCATGAGGCACAGGGTAAAGACTGATTTGCATATAGCTGGGTTCAAACTGGAATGGCATGGTGAGCAAAAAAACGATGGATTTAGGCCCAGATCTCTGTACTGGGGTGAATGTATGACATTGCTCTGCATTTCGTCCATCAATTGTTGTTTTTCAATTTGTCACCCCGAGTGGGACGGGTATGCTCAGACGTGAGTCCCGTGCTCTCCATGCCACTAGACTCAAGCTATCCTGGCTGAAGAGCGGTGAAACCCCGAAACCTGTCCTAGGATGCTTGGTTCCAGTCCAAGGAGAACCTGGCTTGGCAGTTCGGGCTGGAGTGTTCCCATGAGGCACAGGGTCAAGACTGATTTGCATATGGCTGGGTTCAAACTGGAATGGCATGGTGTGCAAAAAAACGATGGATATAAGGCCCAGATCTCTGTACTGGGGTGAATGTATAACATTGTTCTGCATTCTGTCCATCAACTGTTGTATTTGCATTTGTCTCCCCGAGTGGGACGGGTATGCTCAGACGTGAGTCCTGTGCTCTCCATGCCACTGGAATCAAGCTATCCTGGCTGAAGAGGGGTGAAACCCCGAAATAGGTCCTAGGATGCTTGGTTCCAGTCCACGGAGGACCTGGCTTAGCAGTTTGAGCCCATGAGGCACAGGGTCAAGACTGATTTGCGTATGGCTGGGTTCAAACTGGAATGGCACGGTGAGCAAAAAAACGATGGATTTAGGCACAGATCTCTATACTGGGGTGAATGTATGACATTGTTCTGCATTCTGTCCATCACCTGTTGTTTTTGCATTTGTCACCTTGTGTGGGACGGGTATGATCAGACGTCAGTCCCGTGCTCTCCATGCCACTAGAATCAAGCTATCCTGGCTGAAGAGGGGTGAAACCCCGAAACCGGTCGTAGGATGCTTGGTTCCAGTCCAGGGAGGACCTGGCTTAGCAGTTTGGGCTGGACTGTTCCCATGATGCACAGGGTCAAGACTGATTTGCATATGGCTGGGTTCAAACTGGAATGGCACGGTGAGCAAAAAAACGATGGATTTAGGCCCAGATCTCTGTACTGGGGTGAATGTATGACATTGTTCTGCATTCTGTCCATCACCTGTTGTTTTTGCATTTGTCACCCCAAGTGGGACGGGTATGCTCGGCCGTGAGTCCCGTGCTCTCCATGCCACTGGAATCAAGCTAACCTGGCTGAAGAGGGGTGAAACCCCGAAACCGATCCTAGGATGCTTGGTTCCAGTCCAGGGAGGACCTGGCTTGGCAGTTCAAGCTGGACTGTTCCCATGAGGCGCAGGGTCAAGACTGATTTGCCTACGGCTGGATTCAAACTGGAACGGCATGGTGAGCAAAAAAACGATGGATTTAGCCCCAGATCTCTGTACAGGGGTGAATGTATGACATTGTTCTGCATTCTGTCCATCAACTGTTGTTTTTGCATTTGTCACCCCGAGTGAGACGGGTATGCTCAGACGTGAGTCCCGTGCTCTCCATGCCACTGGAATCAAGCTATTCTGGCTGAAGAGGGGTGAAATCCCGAAACTGGTCCTAGGATGCTTGGTTCCAGTCCAGGGAGGACCTGGCTTGGCAGTTCAAGCTGGACTGTTCCCATGAGGCGCAGGGTCAAGACTGATTTGCCTACGGCTGGATTCAAACTGGAATGGCATGGTGAGCAAAAAAACGATGGATTTAGCCCCAGATCTCTGTACAGGGGTGAATGTATGACATTGTTCTGCATTCTGTCCATCAACTGTTGTTTTTGCATTTGTCACCCCGAGTGAGACGGGTATGCTCAGACGTGAGTCCCGTGCTCTCCATGCCACTGGAATCAAGCTATTCTGGCTGAAGAGGGGTGAAATCCCGAAACTGCTCCTAGGATGCTTGGTTCCAGTCCAGGGAGGACCTGGCTTGGCATTTCGGGCTGGACTGCTCCCATGAGGCATAGGGTCAAGACTGATTTGCATATTGCTGGGTTCAAACTGGAATGGCATGGTGAGCAAAATAACTATGGATTTAGGCCCAGATCTTGGTTCTGGGGTGAATGTATGACATTGTTCTGAATTCTGTCCATCAACTGTTGTTTTTGCATTTGTCACCCCGAGTGGGACGGGTATGCTCAGACGTGAGTCCCGTGCTCTCCATGCCACTGAAATCAAGCTCTCCTGGATGAAGAGGGGTGAAACCCCGAAACCGGTCCTTGGATGCTTAGTTCCAGTCCAGGGAGGACCTGGCTTGGCAGTTCGGGCTGGACTGTTCCCATGAGGCACAGGGTCAAGACGGATGTGCCTATGGCAGGGTTCAAACTGGAATGGCATTTTGAGCAAAAAAACGATGGATTTAGGCCCAGATCTCTCTTCTGGGGTGAATGTATGACATTATTCTGCATTCTGTCCATCAACTGTTGTTTTTGCATTTGTCACTCCGAGTGGGACGGGTATGCTCAGACGTGAGTCCAATGCTCTCCATGCCACTGGAATCAAGCTATCCTGGCTGAAGAGGGGTGAAACCCCAAAACCGGTCCTAGGATGCTTGGTTCCAGTCCAGGGAGGACCTGGCTTGGCAGTTCGGGCTGGACTGTTGCCATGAGGCACAGGGTCAAGACTGATTTGCATATGGCTGGGTTCAAACTGGAATGGCATGGTGAGCAAAAAAACGAAGGATTTATCCCCAGATCTCTGTACTGGGGTGAATGTATGATATTGTTCTGCATTCTGCCCATTAACTGTTGCATTTACTTTTGTCACCCCGAGTGGGATGGGTATGCTCAGACGTGAGTCCTGTGCTCTCCATGCCACTGGAATTAAGCTCTCCTGGCTGAAGAGGGGTGAAACCACGAAACCGGTCCTTGGATGCTTGGTTCCAGTCCAGGGAGGACCTGGCTTGGCATTTCGGGCTGTACTGCTCCCATGAGGCATAGGGTCAAGACTGATTTGCATATTGCTGGGTTCAAACTGGAATGGCATGGTAAGCAAAATAACTATGGATTTAGGCCCAGATCTTGGTACTGGGGTGAATGTATGACATTGTTCTGCATTCTGTCCATCAACTGTTGTTTTTGCATTTGTCACCCCGAGTGGGACGGGTATGCTCAGATGTGAGTCCCGTGCTCTCCATGCCACTGAAATCAAGCTCTCCTGGCTGAAGAGGGGTGAAACCCCGAAACCGATCCTTGGATGCTTGGTTCCAGTCCAGGGAGGACCTGGCTTGGCAGTTCGGGCTGGACTGTTTCCATGAGGCACAGGGTCAAGACTGATTTGCATATTGCTGGGTTAAACTGGAATGGCATGGTGAGCAAAAAAACGATGGATTTAGCCCCAGATCTCTGTACAGGGGTGAATGTATGACATTGTTCTGCATTCTGTCCATCAACTGTTGTTTTTGCATTTGTCACCCCGAGTGAGACGGGTATGCTCAGACGTGAGTCCCGTGCTCTCCATGCCACTGGAATCAAGCTATCCTGGCTGAAGAGCGGTGAAACCCCGAAACCTGTCCTAGGATGCTTGGTTCCAGTCCAGGGAGAACCTGGCTTGGCAGTTCGGGCTGGATTGTTCCCATGAGGCACAGGGTCAAGACTGATTTGCATATGGCTGGGTTCAAACTGGAATGGCATGGTGTGCAAAAAAACGATGGATGTAAGGCCCAGATCTCTTTACTGGGGTGAATGTATAACATTGTTCTGCATTCTGTCCATCAACTGTTGTATTTGCATTTGTCTCCCCGAGTGGGACGGGTATGCTCAGACGTGAGTCCTGTGCTCTCCATGCGACTGGAATCAAGCTATCCTGGCTGAAGAGGGGTGAAACCCCGAAATAGGTCCTAGGATGCTTGGTTCCAGTCCACGGAGGACCTGGCTTGGCAGTTTGAGCCCATGAGGCACAGGGTCAAGACTGATTTGCGTATGGCTGGGTTCAAACTGGAATGGCACGGTGAGCAAAAAAACGATGGATTTAGGCACAGATCTCTATACTGGGGTGAATGTATGACATTATTCTGCATTCTGTCCATCACCTGTTGTTTTTGCATTTGTCACCTTGTGTGGGACGGGTATGATCAGACGTCAGTCCAGTGCTCTACATGCCACTAGAATCAAGCTATCCTGGCTGAAGAGGGGTGAAACCCCGAAACCGGTCCTAGGATGCTTGGTTCCAGTCCAGGGAGGACCTGGCTTGGCAGTTTGGGCTGGACTGTTCCCATGATGCACAGGGTCAAGACTGATTTGCATATGGCTGGGTTCGAACTGGAATGGAACGGTGAGCTAAAAAACGATGGATTTAGGCCCAGATCTCTGTACTGGGGTGAATGTATGACATTGATCTGCATTCTGTCCATCACCTGTTGTTTTTGCATTTGTCACCTTGAGTGGGACTGGTATGATCAGACGTGAGTCCTGTGCTCTACATGCCACTGGAATCAAGCTCTCCTGTCTGAAGAGGGGTGAAACCCCGAAACCGGTCCTTGGATGCTTGGTTCCAGTCCAGGGAGGACCTGGCTTGGCAGTTCGGGCTGGACTGTTTCCATGAGGCACAGGGTCAAGACTGATTTGCATATGGCTGGGTTCAAACTGGGATGGCATGGTGAGCAAAAATACGATGGATTTAGGCCCGGATCTCTGTACTGGGGTGAATGTATGACATTGTTCTGCATTCTGTCCATCAACTGTTGTTTTTGCATTTGTCACCCCGAGTGGGACGGGTATGCTCAGCCGTGAGTCCCGTGCTCTCCATGCCACTGGAATAAAGCTATCCTGGCTGAGAACGGGTGAATCCCCGAAACCGGTCCTAGGATGCTTGGTTCCAGTCCAGGGAGCACCTGGCTTGGCAGTTCGAGCTGGACTGTTCCCATGAGGCACAGGGTCAAGACTGATTTGCCGATGGCTGGGTTCAAACTGGAATTGCATTGTAAGCAAAAAAAACGATTGATTTAGGCCCAGATCTCTGTACTGGGGTGAATGTATGACATTGTTCTGCATTCTGTCCATCAACTGTTGTTTTTGCATTTGTCAACCCGAGTGGGACGGGTATGCTCAGACGTGAGTCCCGTGCTCTCTATGCCACTGGAATCAAGCTATTCTGGCTGAAGAGGGGTGAAACCCCGAAACTGGTCCTAGGATGCTTGGTTCCAGTCCAGGGAGGACCTGGCTTGGCAGTTCAGGCTGGACTGTTCCCATGAGGCACAGGGTAAAGACTGATTTGCATATGGCTGGGTTCAAACTGGAATGGCATGGTGAGCAAAAAAACGATGGATTTAGGCCCAGATCTCTGTACTGGGGTGAGGTTCTGTAGCGATCCGAACCCGTGTATTCGGTATCGTAGTACTGACACGATTTTGGTACCAATGAACCGCAAATGATCCATTATATACATGACAGTGTTTTCGCTGCGCAACGAGCATGAATTCACTGGGAAATAGGGCATTCTGTTGCTAAATCATGGCATCCATTTTAGATACGGCATCCATTTTGTTTCTTGCCCTCACATAGTCAATGAACGAGCGATGACCCCGGCAGAATCACCTTGTTAAGGACACGTAAGCTCAAACCCCGAGAAAGCTGACGCTGCGTGACTAGGCAGAATCAAGCTGCCTCCCCTGCCTGAGGCCAACCCTGCTATACTGGTTCTCGTGTCCATTGTCCAGATTGAGAGGCCGAAGACGGTAGCCATGCCCGTTTACGATCCATAAACACCTCTTATCCTATTTTCTATCCCTTGCACCTGGTTCTGCTCCTCTCCTTCTGGGCTTTTACAATGGGGAGGTTACGATTTTTATGATGGGGAGGATCGGGCAAAGAATGGAAAACTGACAAGGAGACATGATCGAATACCGAAAACCTACGACTAATTATTGTTTGATGTATGTTTATTGTCTGTTTGGGATACCGGGTTGGGCATGAGAAATATTTGTGTAATGTTGCCTAAAGACATATTTCGTGTATTTAAGGAGCAACCCACTTCTTGCAAATCGAACAGTCTCGTAGATTCTGCCTTTGTGTGGTTCCTATGATTTCTGTGTCCCTGCAGTAAATAAACCTTGGTCTCTGACGCCACCATCGAGAAGCCCGTGTCTCTGTTAATTTGTTCACCAAGACAGGAAGGAACTCAGGGGTCTTTGGGTGTTGTTCCCCTGGCACCTCTGGACTCTTAAAAGTCCAGAACCTCAAATTGGCGCCCAACGTGGGGCTCGACGTCATCCGGTACCGGTCCAAAGCCTGAAGATTTCGAGGAGCTTCGTGTGAAGATTCCGGAGGGAGGTACCCCGCTTCATCGATCCCTGTATGTCGTAAAAGTGGCCCGACGATCTCTTCCACGAGGGTTCCCGTTCCCAGACGGCTACAGAGGACTGCTGCCTTGACTGTCGCCCTGTCTTGGACCCGAGGTGCAGACCTTAGTACGGCGAGACGTAGACGGGTTCTCCTTGGTGACGTCTTCGACATTTCAGTTAAGTATTAAGTGGGTTGCGCTCAGTCTGGTTGTGCTTTGTTGCTCTCGTTTTGCCCTCCGGATACGTTTGTTTTTGAATTCGTAGATTGTCATTGGTTGCTCTTGTTAAGATAATCTTTGTTTTGGTATTAGTTCATTTGGTAGGCCTAAGTTCTTTGCGCATTTTGGTCGGAATCTGTTTTTAGTTCATAATGACTAACGGTAGTAATTGTTTCCTGTCCTGTTTAAGTTGCAACGGGGATTCCCGGTTGGAGGATCCGTGTTCGGTTCCTCCGATTGGAACTCCTACATATGAGCTCTATTGTAAACACGGTGTAGGTCCTATTGCTTATAATGAAGTATGGGTCCGTTACACCAGGAAAGATGGTGTCCTTAGTTGGCCACCGCATGGTAGTTTTGAAATTGAAATTCTAGACAATCTAGAAATGAAATTGTTTAAAAGGAAAGCCCGGCCGGCAATGTTTGATTCTTTTCGTGTATGGCGTAAAGAAGCCAAACAGAGAGAAATTAGGAAAACGAAGAAGGAACAGGAAGAGAAAGGGTTGACTTTAATGGAGTCTGCTAGGCAGTTGCATGTCAACGAGACTGAGAAGACAATAGAGATGGCAAATAGAAAACATAATTTGGCGATTGATAAATGCTACCCTGTTTTGCCATCTTGTCCTGCTAAGCCGATAGAGGACCTTGAAAAGGATCCGCTGTTGTCTTATCTGTTGAGATCACCCCCACCGTATGCACAGGGTATTACAGCACCACAGTTACCACCTGTTGTGCAGCCAGCTGCTGGTCAGCCTGGAATAGTTGTTCCACTTCCTTTGATTCCAGCTCCTGTCCTTCCCGTGGTTAATGTTCCCTCGGCACCCCCTCTTCCTGGGTCGCCTATTCCGCCTTTGCCTGTCATTTCGCAAACTGCTTTACCTGCTACTCCCACCCTTACTATTTCATCTGCTCCAGCTGCCCTGTTCCCGAACCCTGCAAACATTCTGACTCCGCTTTCTGTTCGTCGGAAAATAACCGTCTCTGTAACTAACATCTTAACTCCTCTCTACAGGTCTTTAATTGGGACCCCCGTTTCTGACTCTACACAGAGACGTAGCCAGCTTCCTGGTCCCCAGGAACGAGAAATGTTAGATTCGACAGCTCTTAGGTGGATGTCGAAAGCTGCGAAGTATGATGCACGAAGAGTGTTAGATACCTTTATGCAATGGAATGAACCAACTCAACGTTATGTTTTTGACGTGATGTGTTCTCTTGTGCGTGAGGAATGGGACGATGATGATTTAGATTCCGTCCCCTCTGATTTGATAAATGTTCAGCAAAAATTCGCCGCAGGAATGGTGATAGGTTCAGACGTAAGAGAAGCAATAGAACTGATTTTAGCTTATTGGGATGATTCTCCTTTTCAAGCACCAAGAGGCTCAGAGGGTTCACTGATTACTAGGAAAAGACGAGGTCAATATCCGATGAGGGAAGTTCCACCCATATGGCGCGATGCAGTCCAAGCTGATGCGGCTAATGGTATTGCAGCTGCCCCGGCGCATTTCCATAGAGTGTGGATACACATCCCTTGGAAGCGGGCCAAAGTATTAGCAGTAAAACAGGCATTGCCGGACCCGCGTAAAAATCCTGCTGGTTATTATAAAGAGTTAACGCAGACGGTCCAAGCATGTATCATGAATTTAGAAGATATCGAAATGCTATTTGGTAATGTAGTGCCACAACCCATATGGGCCAAGATCCGACAAGAGAACCACCCAGTCGCCTTAGGAGGTGATTGGCCAGCTATTATAGCGGCAGACGCGCAACAAGTTGGTGGTGCTAAACCTGAGCCTCTGATTGCTGCTTTACCTGGCAGAATAATTAATTTGATGAAAACGCTGATGCCAGCGTTACGGGTAAATTGGGATAAACTATCAGCATGCAAGCAAAAGAAGGACGAAAGCGTCTCTGATTTCTTCACTAGATTTGAAGAGACCTTCGTAGACCACAGCGGGCAAGATATGAGTACTGAGGGAGGTCAGAGGTTGTTTGTCGACAAGTTTGTGTTTAATTTACTGCCTGAGCTTAGTAACAAGTTAAAGGATTCTGAAAGTGCATGGGCAGTGTCGGCGACAGCACAAATACTTGCAACTGCTCAGTATTACGAGAATAGAGAGAAAGAAGAGAAGGAAAAGTCAGAAAAGAAGACAAAAGACTTAAAAACTAAAGTTCTTTTGCAACAGGCGTACCCGCCTCGTTCGAATCAGTCAGATTCACAGCAGCGACCCCAGTTTTAGCAACAGCCACAATTTCAGCAAGGGACGTCCCAAAGATTTAATTATGGTTTGCCCCGACAACAGTTAGCATGGAATCAGTGTGCCTATTGCAAAAAGGAGGGCCATTATAAGAACGAATGTCCAGTACTACATGCACAAACCAGTGGCGTCCCAGCTCAGAGAGGAAATGGTGGATTTATGCAAGCTCCTAGAGGTAGAGGTAGAGGTACGATGACTCCACAGGTTGATCGCCCATCAAATCATTTCGATCAGCGAAATGTACAATCTACGCAACTAGGTAGATCTTCACAGTATCATGTTGAGAATTACTATGAGAATAATGAAGAGATTCAGAAAAACGAGTACTAGGACAGCCACAGGCAAAGAGAGGGAGTAGTATCAGTTCCAGTTGATCAGAGTGGACCTTATGTCGCAGTAGTTACATCAGGCGTGGTCGAACCGTTTCTGTTGGATACTGGTGCGGCAAAAAGTTCAATTATGCATGCGAAACTCCCTGGCGCACCTTTGTCTGGCTTAACGAACACTTCAGTAGGTTTCTCAGGCGCCCCTGTTCACAATCCTGTTTCTAGTCCTTTGTCAATTTCTGTTGGGCCATGCGAACTAGAAGCACCCCTAATCCTAACAACAGGTTGTAATGAGAATCTGCTTGGTTTAGATCTGTTGAAACGCCTGCATGCGACACTGTACTGTTCTCCTTCGGGAGTACAGCTGACAAAAAAGAGTAATTTCTCCAATGTACATGTCGATGGATAAGCTCCCACCGGAGCTGCGTTCTCTCCCTGATACTCTTTGGGCAACTGGTCCTAATGATGTAGGTCTCTTGGAAATTCCCCCTTATGTGGTAAGTCTCAAAGCAAATGTTAGATTCCCACGAATCCCACAGTACCGGATATCGAACGAAGGTGAACGTGCACTTTTACTGATCGTAAAAGACTTAATACAGAAAGATGTGATAGAAGAAACCAGAGGAAATGTCTGTAATAGTCCCGTTCTGCCGATTTTGAAACGCACGGACCCTTCCAAACCGCCAATCTACAGATTTGTGATTGACCTCAGAGAGGTTAACAAAATAGTGATTCCGCAGTTTCCTGTGGTTCCAGATATCACTGCATTATTGACGTTGATTCCTGCCTCAGCTACATGGTTTACAGTGATCGACTCGAAGAATGCCTTTTTCAGCATTCCGATAGCCGAGGAAAGTAGAGACATTTTTGGTTTCTCTTTAGGTGGTCGCAGTTTCAGGTTCAAACGCGCTCCACAAGGTTATTGTGAGAGCCCTTCAATTTACAGCCAAGCGTTAAAAGGTCAACTAGATGCTCTTGTACTTCCTCCTGGTGTTGCTCTGATCCAATACGTAGATGATCTTTTACTGGCCGCCGATGACAAGGAAACTTGCAAAACAGCTACAATTTCTTTATTACGTCATTTATCAGACTTACATCACAAGGTTTCACCTTCTAAACTGCAATATTGTTGCCAAGAAGTGACCTACTTAGGTCATCTTTTGTCAAAGGAGGGAAGAAGGTTGACCCCAGAAAGAATCAAAGCAATTTCACAGATGACTGTACCAAGCACACAGAGAGAAGTGCGTGCGTTTTTGGGTATTACGTCATACTGCAGACAATGGATCCAAAATTTTTCTCTCATGGCAAAACCATTGGTGGCTCTGACTGGAAAAGGTGTTCCGAGTCCTTTGCCATGGTCTGATGAATGTCAACAGAGTTTCTCCGACTTACGTGATGCGCTGTGTTCAGCCCCTGTGTTGGGTACTCCTGACTACAGTAAACCGTTTACTTTATATGTCCATGAAAGAGAAGGTTGTGCGTTGAGTGTTTTAACGCAACAATTTGGCGACAAACAGCGGCCTTGTGCATATTTCTCATCCACATTAGATCCGGTAGCCAGAGCATTGCCAAGTTGTTTGAGAGCTACAGCAGCAGCTGCAGTGTCTATTCGACAGTCTGCTGGACTAGTCATGAACAACATGTTAGTAGTCATGGTTCCACATGCTGTGGATACACTCATGAATCGAACGAAAACTCAGCACCTCACCAGTGCTAGACTATCAGGCTATGAGCTGACGCTCTTAGCAAGTCACATTCAGATCAAGCGATGCAACATATTGAATCCAGCAACGCTGTTGCCGACTACTCAAGAGTCGGGTGATTCAGAGCCCCATGATTGTTGTTTTAGAACTGAGGAAGAGACAAAAGGTAGGATTGATTTAAAAGATACTCCGTTACTAGATCCAGATGGCACTTTGTACGTCGATGGGTCATGTTTTAAACTACAGAATGGTGATGTGACGGCCGCGTATGCAGTTACGACTTTGAGTACGATTGTTGAGACAGCAAGAGTAAGTCAGAATTCTGCCCAAGCTGCAGAATTAATTGCATTAACAAGAGCGTGTGTTTTAGCTGAGGGAAAGAGAGTGAATGTGTTTACTGATAGCCAATACGCCTTTGGCGTAGCACATAGTTTTGGACGGCTGTGGAAAGAAAGAGGTTTTCTCACGTCCCATGGGACTAAGATCCAACATGGATAGTTAGTCAACGACCTGTTGGAATCTCTGACCCTACCGAATGAAGTTGCGATTGTGAAGTGCAGTGCACATCGAAAGATTACGGATGATGTTGGCCGTGGGAATGCGTTTGCGGATGAGGTCGCCAAAGAGACGGCCAAGAACATGATGAGCCGAATGTACGTTGCAACGTCTGCAAGATGGATTGCTGAATCAGGAATGTGTGAGAATACGATTGAAAGTGTGAAGGCAATCCAGAATGAAGCAACTGAAAATGAGAAGAATGAATGGAAGGAGAAAACGGGTAAAATGGATTCAAGTGGATGTTGGGTTGATTTGTCTGAACAGCAGTGTTGGATGTTACCTGATGCGTATGTGCTTGCGGTAGTCACGATGGCGCATGGAGCGGCGCACATTAGTTCGAAAGGGATCTGTAAATTGTTAGCTCCAGTATGGAAGAACGACGGAATTACTAAGTGTGCGGAAAGAGTGGTGAAAAATTGCATGATATGCCTGATGCATAACCCTGGCAAGGGAACCCCAACCCCAACTGGTCATTTTGCTCCCCCTTCTTATCCCTTTGAAGTGATTCAGTTGGATTTTATCCACATGGACAGGTGTAATAATCTCAAATATGTCCTAGTGGTAGTCTGTGCTTTTTCAAGATGGATTGAGGCGTATCCGTTAAAGGATAACACTGCTATGTCTACTGCCAAAATCCTCCTCAAGGAGTACTTCCCCAGATATGGTATGCCACGGGTTGTTTGGTCGGACAATGGAAGTGAGTTTGTAGGGAAAGTTATGAAGAGTGTGTGTACGGGTCTGGGAATCGTCCAGAAATTCCACAGTGCGAATCACCCACAATCAGCAGGTTTGGTTGAAGGGTACAATGATACCTTGAAGCTAAAACTCGCTAAAATTCAAGCTTCCACTGGTCTCTCTTGGCCAGACGCACTGCCTTTAGCTTTACTGTCCACCAGAGCGACTGTACACTCTCGAGTAGGGCTTAGCCCATATGAGATTGTGTTCGGTCGTCCTGCTAATGTTTGGGGAGTCCCTAGGCCAAAGGAATTCAAACAGATCGAATATCCAATGTTGATTGATTACCTTTTTGATCTGACTGCTAAATTGAGCCTTATTCATCAACAGGTATTCGAATCCTTGCCTAAGCTGCCAGAGAGTCCAGGCCACACATTGAAACCCGGTCATCAAGTTGTGGTGCGGAATTTTGAACGAACCCGGAACCTCCAACCAAGATTCGTGGGCCCGTTCCAGGTGCTCCTGGCAACAAGAACTGCTGTACGCCTAGCTGGAAGAAAGAATTGGGTGCACGCTAGCCATACGAAGCGTGTCCCTCTCCCACTCCCCTACGACAACTGGGTTAGACAGGGATTTGGTGCATCCGAGACAGAACCTGTTCCTAGGCTCATTCCCTTCAGTGATGCAGAGTACATAACGGACAAACGAACTAAAACACAGAACTCTGATATCCCACCAGGAACTGTGCCTTCGAACCCTGAACAGAGTGTTATACAAGGCGAACATTTGTTACCTGTGGACTCGAACATTGCTGTACCTGTAGAACAATTGTTTCAAGATCAAACAAGACCTGGAAAGTACAGATATAACCTACGTTCTCATTCTATGAGCCAATAACATTGCATAATTATCTTTCTTTCTGAAAACTGTATTGATCTCATCGCTTTCCATTCAGTCAGGAAGTTCGCTCTATAATTTTTACCTTTTTTTGTTTTTGTTGTTCTTTTACCTTGCCATCTGGGTTACCGTAGGGTCGTAACGTGTGCCTTGTTTTAGCTTGCAGGGAACCTGACACAAGGTCGGTTTCTTCTGTTTATTTTGGGAACTCCCAGGGTAGACAGAGGCAATTTTTTTAACAGGTACAAACCATCCGTTACGAACGGTTGTAGAAGATGGAGCGTCCTGAACTGCGACGGGCTAACGTCATAAATGCTCGCAAGATGAGACTGTATGAAATATTGTATAGCAAATGTTTTCTAACGCAATGTGCTCTAACACTACTGATTGTTTTTATAACTCTGGCAGGCGGAATTATTTTTGGTATTCAATTGATCTTTGCACCCGTTACATCTACAGTATCTCCCCATGTTTCTGTTTCTCCGACTGTTGTTCCTCTTCATTCTTTCCATCCTTTTCCTGCACATGAGCAAGCTCGACGCTCCGAGTTTATAAATAACACTTTAATTCAGCTTTTGCACCAACATCAACTAGTGGTTAACACAACAAACTGCTGGGTGTGTGGCTTGATACCACATACCATGGACAAGGGTTTCCCTTATCTGGTTCTGCCTTTTAGTTATAATCGATCATTCTGGGCATTTCAGACCATGTTCGCCTATGCTCTAGAGACCTATCCCCCGCGACCTCCGCGTTCCACTAGGTATAACTCCGCTAATAGAGCCTTGGTAAAAGGAATTACTGACATGGTTAGAGACGTCAATAACACTCCGTTCATTCCCAAGGATGAATTGCGAGTTTACATGGGTTGGAATATTGCGGAATATGGCAGTACTTTGGGTGAGAACAAACGTAAAAGCTCGACTCCGATCTGGGTCGTACCTCACCAAGGTCAGGTCTGTTTGCAAGGAAATGGGAGGAATCCGAAAGCTCGACTAGGGAAGAGTGACTGTACCGAAACATACGTTTTCCCATCACAGTCTTCCCCTGCATTCTTAGCTGCTAAGGGCACCTATTTTGTTTGCAAAGACAGAGCATATACATGGCTGCCTGCCGACTTTTCAGGTTCATGTTATATGGCTCAACTGTTGCCTCCGACATACACTGCTGCACCGGATTATCAAAAAACTAGAGTTGTGAGAGGTGTTTTCAGTAAGGAAGACACTGCTGGCCAAGAAGCAGGAGACTTCTTCAAAGGTTTCCTTCCGTTCTGGGGGCCTATGGCCAACAGTAGAAACTTACGTCAACTAACACAGGTAGTTGAATCCACTATTACAGAAACTGCGGGTGCCCTTAGTAATCTGACAGCTGAGCTCCAAGCGGATCGCCTCATGGCGTTACAGAACCGTATGGTTCTTGATGTATTACTTGCAGATCGAGGTGGGGTATGTAAGATGATCCAATCGAGTTGCTGCGTTTTTATTCCAGATAATGCACCAACGGTATATAAGGCTATTTCTAAGTTACACAACATCTCTGACTCTATTCATGTAGAGGAAGGTAACTGGTCACTAATGGGATGATTCTGGAGCCTGTTATCTGCATGGGGATGGAAAGTTCTGATAGTCACTGGTGTTGCATTGGTATTTTTATTCTCGTGCTGTCTCATTGTTCAGTGTGGTCCTGCATTGTGTGGCCTTTGTGTTTCAACATGCGTAAGAAGACCACCTGTTTTTGGAGATACGTCACGAGATAGAATAATGCTCCAGCAACATATCAGTGACCTGATGAACATAGAGATGGACTCTGACATAGAGTGAGCTATTGCCTATGTAAGGGCAAAAGGACGGTCTGAGGTTCTGTAGCGATCCGAACCCGTGTATTCGGTATCGTAGTACTGACACGATTTTGGTACCAATGAACCGCAAATGATCCATTATATACATGACAGTGTTTTCGCTGCGCAACAAGCATGAATTCACTGGGAAATAGGGCATTCTGTTGCTAAATCATGGCATCCATTTTAGATACGGCATCCATTTTGTTTCTTGCCCTCACATAGTCAATGAACGAGCGATGACCCCGGCAGAATCACCTTGTTAAGGACACGTAAGCTCAAACCCCGAGAAAGCTGACGCTGCGTGACTAGGCAGAATCAAGCTGCCTCCCCTGCCTGAGGCCAACCCTGCTATACTGGTTCTCGTGTCCATTGTCCAGATTGAGAGGCCGAAGACGGTAGCCATGCCCGTTTACGATCCATAAACACCTCTTATCCTATTTTCTATCCCTTGCACCTGGTTCTGCTCCTCTCCTTCTGGGCTTTTACAATGGGGAGGTTACGATTTTTATGATGGGGAGGATCGGGCAAAGAATGGAAAACTGACAAGGAGACATGATCGAATACCGAAAACCTACGACTAATTATTGTTTGATGTATGTTTATTGTCTGTTTGGGATACCGGGTTGGGCATGAGAAATATTTGTGTAATGTTGCCTAAAGACATATTTTGTGTATTTAAGGAGCAACCCACTTCTTGCAAATCGAACAGTCTCGTAGATTCTGCCTTTGTGTGGTTCCTATGATTTCTGTGTCCCTGCAGTAAATAAACCTTGGTCTCTGACGCCACCATCGAGAAGCCCGTGTCTCTGTTAATTTGTGCACCAAGACAGGAAGGAACTCAGGGGTCTTTGGGTGTTGTTCCCCTGGCACCTCTGGACTCTTAAAAGTCCAGAACCTCAGGGGTGAATGTATGACATTGCTCTGCATTTTGTCCATCAATTGTTGTTTTTGCATTTGTCACCCCGAGTGGGACGGGTATGCTCAGACGTGAGTCCCGTGCTCTCCATGTCACTAGAATCAAGCTTTCCTGGCTGAAGAGCGGTGAAACCCCGAAACCTGTCCTAAGATGCTTGGTTCCAGTCCAGGGAGAACCTGGCTTGGCAGTTCAGGCTGGACTGTTCCCACCAGGCACAGGGTCAAGACTGATTTGCATATGGCTGGGTTCAAACTGGAATGGCATGGTGTGCAAAAAAACGATGGATTTAGGCACAGATCTCTATACTGGGGTGAATGTATGACATTGTTCTGCATTCTGTCCATCACCTGTTGTTTTTGCATTTGTCACCTTGTGTGGGACGGGTATGAACAGACGTCAGTCCCGTGCTCTCCATGCCACTAGAATCAAGCTATTCTGGCTGAAGAGGGGTGAAACCCCGAAACCGGTCGTAGGATGCTTGGTTCCAGTCCAGGGAGGACCTGGTTTGGCAGTTTGGGCTGGACTGTTCCCATGATGCACAGGGTCAAGACTGATTTGCATATGGCTGGGTTCGAACTGGAACGGCACGGTGAGCAAAAAAACAATGGATTTAGGCCCAGATCTCTGTACTGGGGTGAATGTATGACATTGTTCTGCATTCTGTCCATCACCTGTTGTTTTTGCATTTGTCACCTTGAGTGGGACGGGAATGATCAGACGTGAGTCCTGTGCTCTCCATGCCACTGGAATCAAGCACTCCTGTCTGAAGAGGGGTGAAACCCCGAAACCGGTCCTTGGATGCTTGGTTCCAGTCCAGGGAGGACCTGGCTTGGAAGTTCGGGCTGGACTGTTTCCATGAGGCACAGGGTCAAGACTGATTTGCATATGGCTGGGTTCAAACTGGGATGGCATGGTGAGCAAAAATACGATGGATTTAGGCCCGGATCTCTGTACTGGGGTGAATGTATGACATTGTTCTGCATTCTGTCCATCAACTGTTGTTTTTGCATTTGTCACCCCGAGTGGGACGGGTATGCTCAGCCGTGAGTCCCGTGCTCTCCATGCCACTGGAATCAAGCTATCCTGGCTGAGAAGGGGTGAATCCCCGAAACCGGTCCTAGGATGCTTGGTTCCAGTCCAGGGAGCACCTGGCTTGGCAGTTCGAGCTGGACTGTTCCCATGAGGCACAGGGTCAAGACTGATTTGCCGATGGCTGGGTTCAAACTGGAATTGCATTGTAAGCAAAAAAACGATTGATTTAGGCCCAGATCTCTGTACTGGGGTGAATGTATGACATTGTTCTGCATTCTGTCCATCAACTGTTGTTTTTGCATTTGTGAACCCGAGTGGGACGGGTATGCTCAGACGTGAGTCCCGTGCTCTCTATGCCACTGGAATCAAGCTATTCTGGCTGAAGAGGGGTGAAACCCCGAAACTGGTCCTAGGATGCTTCGTTCCAGTCCAGGGAGGACCTGGTTTGGCAGTTCGGGCTGGACTGTTCCTATGAGGCACAGGGTCAAGACTGATATGCATATGGCTGTGTTCAAACTGGAATGGCGAGCAAAAAAACTATGGATTTAGGCCCAGATCTCTGTACTGGGGTGAATGTATGACATTGCTCTGCATTTTGTCCATCAATTGTTGTTGTTGCATTTGTCACCCCGAGTGGGACGGGTATGGTCAGAAGTGAGTCCCGTGCTCTCCATGCCACTAGAATCAAGCTATCCTGGCTGAAGAGGGGTGAAACCCCGAAACCGGTCCTAGGATGCTTGGTTCCAGTCCAGGGAGAACCTGGCTTGGCAGTTTGGGCTGGACTGTTCCCATGAGGCACAGGGACAAGAGTGATTTGCATATGGCTGGGTTCAAACTGAAATGGCATGCTGAGCAAAAAAACGATGGATTTAAGGCCCAGATCTCTGTACTGGGGTGAATGTGTGACATTGTTCTGCATTCTGTCCATCAACTGATGTATTTGCATTTTTCTCCCCGAGTGGGACGGGTATGCTCAGACGTGAGTCCTGTGCTCTCATGCCACTGGATTCAAGCTATCCTGGCTGAAAAGGGGTGAAACCCCGAAATAGGTCCTAGGATGCTTGGTTCCAGTCCAGGGAGGACCTGGCTTGGCAGTTTGGGCTGGACTGTTCCAATGAGGCACAGGGTCAAGACTAATTTGCATATGGCTGGGTTCACACTGGAATGGCACGGTGAGCAAAAAAACTATGGATTTAGGCCCAGATCTCTGTACTGGGGTGAATGTATGACATTGTTCTGCATTCTGTCCATCACCTGTTGTTTTTGCATTTGTCACCTTGAGTGGGACGGGTATGCTCAGACGTGAGTCCCGTGCTCTCCATGCCACTGGAATCAAGCTCTCCTGGCTGAAGAGGGGTGAAACCCCGAAGCCGGTCCTAGGATGCTTGGTTCCAGTCCAGGGAGGACCTGGATTGGCAGTTCGGGTGGACTGTTCCCATGAGGCACAGGGTCAAGAGTCATTTGCATATGGCTGGGTTCAAACTGGAATGGCATGGTGAGCAAAAAAACGAAGGGTTTAGCCCCAGATCTCTGTACTGGGGTGAATGTATGACATTGTTCTGCATTCTGGCCATCAACTGTTGTTTTTGCATTTGTCACCCCGAGTATGCTCAGACGTGAGTCCTGTGCTCTCCATGCCACTGGAAGCAAGCTCTCCTTGCTTAAGAGGGGTGAAACCCTGAAACTGGTCCTTGGATGCTTGGTTCCAGTCCAGGGAGGACCTGGCTTGGCATTTCGGGCTGCACTGTTCCCATGAGGCACAGGGTCAAGACTGATTTCCATATGGTTGGGTTCAAATTGAAATGGCATGTTGAGCAAAATAACTATGGATTTAGGCCCAGATCTTGGTACTGGGGTGAATGTATGACATTGTTCTGCATTCTGTCTATCAACTGTTGTTTTTGCATTTGTCACCTGAGTGGGACGGGTATGCTCAGACGTGAGTCCCGTGCTCTCCATGCCACTGAAATCAAGCTCTCCTGGCTGAAGAGGGGTGAAACTCCGAAACCGGTCCTTGGATGCTTGGTTCCAGTCCAGGGAGGACCTGGCTTGGCAGTTCGGGCTTGACCGTTCCCATGAGACACAGGGTCAAGACTGATTTGCATATTACTGGGTTCAAACTGGAATGGCATGGTGAGCAAAATAACTATGGATTTAGGCCCAGATCTCTGTACTGGGGTGAATGTATGACATTGTTCTGCATTCTGTCCATCAACTGTTGTTTTTGCATTTGTCACCCCAAGTGGGACGGGTATGCTCAGACTTGAGTCCCGTGCTCTCCATGCCACTGTAATCAAGCTATCCTGGCTGAAGAGGGGCGAAACCCCGAAACCGGTCCTAGGATGTTTGGTTCCAGTCCAGGGACGACCTGGCTTGGCAGTTCAGGCTGGACTGTTCTCATGAGGCACAGGGTAAAGACTGATTTGCACATGGCTGGGTTCAAACTGGAATGGCATGGTGAGCAAAATAACAATGGATTTAGGCCCAGATCTCTCTACTGGGGCGAATGTATGACATTGCTCTGCATTTTGTCCATCAATTGTTGTTTTTGCATTTGTCACCCCGAGTGAGACGGGTATGCTCAGACGTGAGTCTCGTGCTCTCCATGCCACTAGAATCAAGCTATCCTGGCTGAATAGCGGTGAAACCCCGAAACCTGTCCTAGGATGCTTGGTTCCAGTCCAGGGAGAACCTGGCTTGGCAGTTCGGGCTGGACTGTTCCCATGAGGCACAGGGTCAAGAGTGATTTGCATATGGCTGGGTTTAAACTGGAATGGCATGGTAAGCAAAAAAACGATGGATTTAGGCCCAGATCTCTGTACTGGGGTGAATGTATGACATTGCTCTGCATTTTGTCCATCAATTGTTTTTTTTGCATTTGTCACGCCGAGTGGGACGGGTATGCTCAGACGTGAGTCCCGTGCTCTCCATGCCACTAGAATCAAGCTATCCTGGCTAAAGAGCGGTGAAACCCCGAAACCTGTCCTAGGATGCTTAGTTCCAGTCCAGGGAGAACCTGGCTTGGCAGTTCGGGCTGGACTGTTCCCATGAGGCACAGGGTCAAGAGTGATTTACATATGGCTGGGTTCAAACTGGAATGGCATGGTGAGCAAAAAAACGATGGATTTAAGGTCCGGATCTCTGTACTGGGGTGAATGTATAACATTGTTCTGCATTCTGTCCATCAACTGTTGTATTTGCATTTGTCTCCCTGAGTGGGACGGGTATGCTCAGATGTGAGTCCTGTGCTCTCCATGCCACTGGAATCAAACTATCCTGGCTGAAAAGGGGTGAAACCCCGAAATAGGTCCTAGGATGCTTGGTTCCAGTCCAGGGAGGACCTGGCTTGGCAGTTTGGGCTGGACTGTTCCAATGAGGCACAGGGTGAAGACTAATTTGCATATGGCTGGATTCAAACTGGAATGGCACGGTGAGCAAAAAAACTATGGATTTAGGCCCAGATCTCTGTACTGGGGTGAATGTATGACATTGTTCTGCATTCTGTCCATCACCTGTTGTTTTTGCATTTGTCACCTTGAGTGGGACGGATATGCTAAGACGTGAGTCCAGTGCTCTCCATGCCACTGGAATCAAGCTCTCCTGGCTGAAGAGGGGTGAAACCCCGAAGCCGGTCCTAGGATGCTTGGTTCCAGTCCAGGGAGGACCTGGCTTGGCAGTTCGGGCTGGACTGTTCCCATGAGGCACAGGGTCAAGACTGATTTGCATATGGCTGGGTTCAAACTGGAATGGCATGGTGAGCAAAAAAAACGATGGATTTAGGCCCAGATCTCTGTACTGGGGTGAATGTATGACATTGATCTGCATTCTGTCCATCAACTGTTGTTTTTGCATTTGTCACCCTGAGTGTGACGGATATACTCAGACGTGAGTCCCGTGCTCTCCATGCCACTGGAATCAAGCTATCCTTGCTGAAGAGGGGTGAAACCCCAAAACCAGTCCTAGGATGCTTGGTTCCAGTCCAGGGAGGACCTGGCTTGGCAGCTCGGGCTGGACTGTTCCCATGAGGCACAGGGTCAAGAGTCATTTGCATATGGCTGGGTTCAAACTGGAATGGTATGGTGAGCAAAAAAACGAAGGATTTAGCCCCAGATCTCTGTACTGGGGTGAATGTATGACATTGTTCTGCATTCTGGCCATCAACTGTTGTTTTTGCATTTGTCACCCCGAGTAGGACGGGTATGCTCAGACGTGAGTCCTGTGCTTTCCATGCCACTGGAATCAAGCTCTCCTGGCTGAAGAGGGGTGAAACCCTGAAACCGGTCCTTGGATTTTTGGTTCCAGTCCAGGGAGGACCTGGCTTGGCATTTTGGGCTGGACTGTTCCCATGAGGCACAGGGTCAAGACTGATTTGCATATGGCTGGGTTCAAATTGGAATGGCATGTTGAGCAAAATAACTATGGATTTAGGCCCAGATCTTAATACTGGGGTGAATGTATAACATTGTTCTGCATTCTGTCCATCAACTGTTGTTTTTGCACATCCACCACTCAGCGCCTTGAGACCCTAATGGGTGAGTAGTGCGCTCTACAAAACCCTGATTGATTGATTAATTGACTCTTGGACTCCCCTCTTGGCAATCAAGGGTGTACTCTATAATTTACCCTTTCATACATTTTGCATTCCTTTATTCCGACAGGCCCTGCCCGAGACAATGCTATAGTCTCCCCCTTGTGGTCTCACATTGTTCTTGAAGCAATACAATAGCTATTGTACAGTGGTGGGTTAGTTCTCCAAGGTCTGTGTGACAATTAGGAAATACTTGTATTGTTGCTGGATGTGGAAACACAGTGACCCGGTGCTACTCGAAGCTGATTGAATTACTGAATATCTCCTCTTCAGACGTTCAGAAATAATGGTATCAAACAGTTAAGGATTCCTCTTGAGTGTTGGTGTGGCATAGAAGGTCTAGTTTCAATAGCACATGTAGCACTCATAATATTTATCATGCCTAACCAGTGTTATTCTTTAAAAAAAAGATTTTACTTGTATTATCCTTAATGTATTATCATCAGTACCTTATTTTACAGTTATGGCATTAACATTTTTACTCCGAAAGAAAATCTATGTTACTTTGTAACTTGGCTGTGAAATAGGCTTATGACGACTGATCAAGGGATCCAATCATAGATTTAAACCCCACTCCTTAGCCAGCTGCACCATCTGCGGATAAGTCTTCTTTGATGGCAGGGCTTACTATCTAATTCAGTATTTCAGCTGAATCTTCATGCGCTACGTGAAATATGACCATAATGCTCAGCAGCAGTCACGCAGGCCGCAGTTTGCTGGCCATGCGGTCAGACTGGGGTAGCAGTCTGGGTGAGCTAGGAATACGAGCAGTGGTGGGGGCAAGTTCATGGGCCTGTCATGTTCCATTTGTTTGCCAAGAGCCATGTAAAACGTCCTGTACCCCACTGGTATAATCAGCTGCCAGCAGCAGTTAAGAATGTCTTGGTGTCTTAGATACCCACATCAAGAGGATTACCTCTTTGAGTTGACCATTTTTACCCATCAGTGACCAACATATTAAATCACATTGTCCTCATGAAAATATTGGAGGTCTGCCCGAACAATAAAATGAAGAGCATGCTGTCACAAAGAGCAGGTGACATTTAAACTTATATCTAATATTTGAAGCTGTCTACAAACCAGTTGAGAAATAGCATGACAGCCAGCAATATTCTCAATCAACAGATACCAAATTTCCCCACGAACTCACCAAAGAAATGTTCTATCAAGATGGACAAATAATATTTTCCCCAATTGAAGCAAAGGGCAATGGTTGCCAGTTTTTAATCGGATCTGGAGACTCTTTTTATGGAAAGTTTTGGGCTACAGTGAATGCTTTAGGTTCCCACTGCCTCACCCCTAATACACTTGTTTTGAAGGCTTACATCAGGGGTCCCCAGACTTTTCTTTGTAATAAGACCAACTTAATATTCATTGAAAATGATCCTTAGCTTCTCATTTTATTAGTGTTATAATCATGACCACGTGTAACTTGATGCCACTTGCCGAAGGACGCTACTATCGCTTTGCGAGATAGTTTAATATTAAATAAGATTGCCGCACTATAGGGCATAGGCCACTCTGTTTTTAAACATTTCGTTGTAGAACGTGGCCTAGTATCTTTGGTTACCCGGCTACTATTTTATAATTGTATTTGTACTGTTTTAATTTTGTTTTAACTCTGCTCTGACCCGCACCTTAAAAAACACGAAAATCACCGAAACTCCTTTGTTCCTCTCTTTTAAACCTTTGTGATTGATTGCTAATTTGCACAGCTTAAGATGGCACTGTTTTGAAGCGCTAGTCACTGACTCCTTTGGGGTCACGTGACTCGCGAGCCTATCAGCTTGCACCGGCCTCTATTTGGACTGCCGGATGCAAGCGCGCACTTTGTGTAACTTGATGCCAGTTGCCGAAGGACGCTACTATCGCTTTGTGAGATAGTTTAATATTAAATAAGATTGCCGCACTACAGGGCATAGGCCACTCTGTTTTTAAACATTTAGTTGTAGAACGTGACCTAGTATCTTTGGTTACCCGGCTACTATTTTATAATTGTATTTGTACTGTTTTAATTTTGTTTTAACTCTGCTCTGACCCGCACCTTAAAAAAACGAAAATCACCGGAACTCCTTTGTTCCTCTCTTTTAAACCTTTGTGATTGATTGCTAATTTACACAGCTTAAGATGGCACTGTTTTGAAGCGCTAGTCGCTGACTCCTTTAGGGTCACGTGACTTGCGAGCCTATCAGCTTGCACCGGCCTCTATTTGGACTGCCGGATGCAAGCGCGCAGTGCGTGCGCGCAGCGGGCGCGCCAGAGGCAAGCCCGTCTGTGCCCGTCCGCGCCTTGCCGTGCCCAGTGTCAGGTAAGAGCCCTTTGCATTCCATCTCAAGGCCTAATATTATTAAATATTCTGCGGCTAACCTGAAGTCATTACGAGCCCTGGCCTCTCCTAACTGTACCGTAGCCACATGCCTACCACAAAGATTGGTATGTGCTAATTGCCATTTTGCTCTAGGCCGAGGCCTTAAAAAACGCCAGAAGCCTTCTGTTCTGTCAATTCTGAAGAATAAGTCTCGTGTAGGAGCAGACAAGGTTTTTCACTTCTGGAGCTTAAACTGTCGCTCTCTCCCTAAAAACAGGGCACATATCTATGATTTTTTACATGCAAATAAACCTGACGCCCTTTTTCTTACTGAGACTTGGCTTCATGATGGCTCTGGGCCGGATATTGTTGAGGCTCTCCCCTCTGATTATGTCTTTTTCAGGAGCGATAGGAGTACGGGAAGAGGCGGCGGGATCGGGATTATTTTTAAATCTGTTTATTCTTGTAAATTTGAGTCCCAATCCCTCCCAGGTTGCGAGTCCGCCTTATTTAAAATTGCCATTTCTTCGCAACTTACCATTTCTGGCCTACTCATTTATCGCCCCCCTGGCTATGCTAAACTTTGGTCATCCTCCCTGCCAGATTTAATTGCCCCCCTCATTCTACATGTTGCTAATTTTTTGATTTTGGGCGACCTTAACCTTCATTTGGAAGACCTAACGAGTTCGGACAACTCTACTCTTCTAGCCGACCTGGAAGCCCTTGGCTTGTCTCTCCACAATAAGGGACCTACACATCAAGCAGGCCATTTACTAGACCCTATTTTTTCAAATCTTTCCTTTGTATGTAACTGCCCTGCTCTGCCCCTAAGTTGGTCTGATCATTATGCGGTCCACTTCCAACTTAAGGTTCTCGATTCTCCAGTGTCTCGACCAATATTTGATTCGGGGAGTAAGAGACCCTGGCACAAGCTGAAACTAGACACGCTAAATGTTCTTCTTGAAGGGAATCTTCCAGATATGACACTTCCACTTACCCCCTTAAACAAGGCAATATCGGACTGGTTATTCTCCTCTATAAACCTTTGCCTGCCTCCCTCGTCAAAAATTTGCTCTTCCCATCGCTCCCCAGTTCCATGGTTTAATGAAGACTTGAAGATTCTAAAATCACAATATAAAGTCTTAAAGAGAAAGTGGCGAAAATGTTATACTCCCAATTGTAAAATTGACTATAAGACAGCTCTTCATAAATATCATGCTGCCTGTAAGGCAGCAAGAGCAATGCATACCTCCAAAACCATTACTAACTCATTGAACAAACATCAAGTTCTGTTCTCAATGGTTAAAAAACTGTCAGGGGCAAACACTCTTCCTGTACCCCCGGCTCGGGATGCCACTAAATGCAACAACATTGCTAATTTTTTTACTGAGAAAGTGAAGACAATATATAGTAAATTTGTTCCTACTTTGTCTCAGGATTCAAATCCGTTTGACACAGATACGATGCACATGGATTCCCCCACTGACACAGTGCAAATGGATTCCCATATTGACACAGTGAAAATTTCACAGTGGCCTCTCCTTAATGAGGAATCATTTAATTACTGCCTATCCAAGGTAAATTCAGGCTCCCCTCTGGACCCCCTACCAGCTAATATCTTAAAACTACTCTCTCCTACCATTTTGGGACTCTGTAGAGACCTCCTAAATACCTCAATACGCGAGTCACATGTTCCAACGGATTGGAAACATGCGATGGTGATTCCTCTTCTGAAAAAACCCAACGCCGATTCCTCGGTTCTAGCAAATTAACGCCCTATTTCACTTCTACCAGTATTTTCTAAAATTCTGGAAAAACATGTCAATTTTCACCTATCCACTCATATTGAAAAATCTGGATATCTGCACCCTTCTCAATCGGGTTTCAGAACACACCACTCTACTGAAACTACCCTTTTGGGAGTAACTGAAAAACTACCACAGTGCTTAGATCAGGGTGAGACCATGGCACTCATTTTATTAGATCTGAGCGCAGCATTTGACACCGTGTCTCACCCTATCCTGCTGAAATCTCTTCAGTTAGCAGGTGTGGAAGGTTCAGTAAATAATTTAATTACCGGGACTTAATTTGATACAGAAACATAATAAAACATAATAAAAATAGCTCAGTAAATAAGAGGCAGAATCCGTGGTATTAGAGGTTCTAAATGGGCTTTATTCCAATGGTCGATTATAATCGGTTGCTCCAGGTTCCATCACCACGAAGGTTCAGGAAGTGAAGTACATACGTTATTGACAATCAATTACTTTTATACAATAGGCATTACAGTAAGGCCAATACAAGAGGCGTAACAATTGATAGGGGTGATAATATATTCATACGTAGCAAAAATAGGCGTAACTGGGAGTGATGAAAGAACGTCATCAGATGTGATGTCATAAGAGGGTGGTTACATGAAAGAATTTCGCAATGTCAGCAGAAATACTTGGCAGATATGCGCGCGCAGCAGCATGACGTGTGATTGACGTGCAACTAGGGGGTGAAGGGGACTTGACATTTAGCTCTACATGTGGCGACAGAAGTCTGGAGGGTCAAGTCAACCTAATCCCAAATCATATCTAACATCCTATGTTTAAAGAACTATGTTATCCAAAAGAGAGGTCTCTTAGAGTAGAATCTTATTCTATACTGACTATACTGACTGTTAGTGCGTGTACAAGCGTCTAAGTGTCTACACTAGATGCGAGGGCGGAATCTTCCATAGTAACAGGGCTATGAATTATTTGTATGAAGACAGAGAAGTCGGGCCTTTGCTTGGTAGCTGGAAGAATGTTTACTTAAGCTACTAGACAGGAATGCATTAGGCAGGGAGCGGAGCAGATAATTTTCGAAGGTGAAATACAGTTCTTGGCAGGCAGCAAGCTGATGTCAGGCTTCGTGAGCCGCGCAGAGAATGAGACAAAGTTCATGGTCACAGATGCAGGCTCGGACTGGAGCTTTCAGAGGCAGAAGGCAGGAAAAGCTTGATGACAGAATCAGGGCCTACTTGCCTGGACTGTAAAAATGGCATAAGTGAACCATATAAAGGCGGTGGCCTTTCGTACTTAGGAATGGAATATCCGGCCCATTCATGGCGGATCAACAGAGGACATGTTAACGGTGGACGCACATGTATTTGCGTCTTCATAACTGGAACTGGAGGGAACATACATGTACTTGTAACATGCACATAGAACCGTTGGGGTCCAAGATAGGGGACATAACTGACCAGAAAAATCCATATTTCCACATTCCCTCCTTGTCCCCTACTTGCCCGTCAAGAGATATCAATCTTCATTAATCCATTGATCTGTTCATATAGCATCATTTGTTCTTCTTTCTTCTTCCGGGATCTTGAATGAAAATCTTGATGTGGAATGCACGATGTGGCACACAGACCACAAATCGCTGGTCCACATTGCAGGCATAAGCAGCAACTGAATAGTATGAGAAGGCCAATACCTAGGAAGGATAGGACCCTCCATCCAAAGGTAGATAATACACTCCAAAACCAACCGGACCAAGTCCAGGTGCCTGGATTCTGGTGTATCTGGCTTACAATCTTATGAAGGCGAGTTATGGCTTTATATTCAGATGGCGAATTGTCTGGTATGAAAAATGCAATAGCTTGATCCGATGACCCTACAAGCTCCGCCCCTATCGGCCAGGATGACGTCAAGGACAAGACGATTTTGAAGCACAACAATCCGCATAGCAGACTGCTCTTCTGTTAAATTGCCTAAGGCGGAAATAGTTTCGTTCACTACTGCTTCAAGGGTTCTAGTCAATCTACGTATCAGCTTACTATTAGTAACGGTACCTATATAAGGAAAGAGACCTTTATTGAAATCTGTGTATTTTTCCCATGCCGTTTCAGTGTAATCGACTATTGGGAGATCTCTCCTTTCTCTATTGTGTACTAAATGAGTATTTCTGTGATAATCAGGAGGAGCTAGGAAAACAGGTGGCAAAAGGAATCCAATGTAGCAGGTACCATCCCAATCTAGAGGCAAACGTACATATGCCGTCTGACCACATATAAAATAGGAATGGCGGGAAGCTCTAAATGTAGACTTGCCTTGATCACTAAATTCTACTACAGTGGTGCATCTACTATGGCCCATATGTATGGAACCATTCTTTCTTATACATAATTCACCTTTTACTGGAATTATTGACATAGCGGGCAAAATTGGAGTAGCTTCGGATTCGACATTTAGGATCATAAGATTAAGCGTAAAATTACCTAATCCATATACTTCATTTTCTAGATCAGTTCCTGTTCTTTTGGGAAATCCCTCCTTGTTAGGATAGCAGACCTTAAGTAAAACTAAATTCAAATTTCCCCATACCCAGTTATCTTGATAAACTGCAGAATTCGAATCCAGAGAATTAATTAAGCTAAACCATGCTCCACAGGAGCCGTTGTGTGTGAACGGGTATGGAAAAAGAGGTAGAATTCCTTTATAGTTCTGATAGGGAGGGAGTCGGCCACATATCCAACAATTTGTAGCATTGCTAACCTGATGGGAATGATGTAACATACTAATAAAAGTGTTATTGCGCAGCGCAAATCTGTATGACAATTCAAGCGGAGGTAATTCACTAAAAGAATGTTCAGCAGTAACATTGTAAACATGTCTAGAAATAGGATAATATATGTGCAACAATATACTTGCAGTAATTATTAAAAGACTTGAGAAAAACAAAATTAATAATGTCACTATGCAATGACTACGCAGTGATTTACAGTACGCCTGTCGTTTCGACATTTTTCGGGTGCTTTCTCTATTCAGGTCCAAGGGATACATGTCAGAGACAATTCAACCGCTTCACCTTGGAGAGGACTTAAACAATCAAATTGCTCGACTGATTGGGCCTGAGCTTTAATTTATAATGTTCGGAGTCACTTTTTTCCATAAAAGGAAGTTTTGAGTCAATGGGTGAAGACACACAAGGTGTGCTATTCACATCTGATTTCAGTCCATGAAATTTCTTGATATGACTTGAATGAATCCATCCTTTTCTGCCTTCGATCTTCACGGCTGTTCTTGTTGTGAGCAACACCAGCTGAGGTGACCTCCACCTAGGTTCCAGCTGAGTCTTTCGATCAAAGTTCCTCACGAGGACCAGGTCTCCCGGAACCACGTCATGGGGTTTCACCTCAGTGTTGTCAGGAAAAGCTGCAGCTACCTGTGAACGACAAGATTGTAGTGCAGACATCAAGGAAGCCAAGTAATCTGTCAGCATGTTACAGTCAATATCAGTTATTTTGCGTGGTATAGGCGTCCCCCACATATTTGGTGGTCTGCCGAAGATCACTTCATACGGGGATAGCCCTGTTCGAGAGTGTGCTACCATTCTTGTGTAAAAGAGTGCAACTGGTAATGCTACTACCCAGTCGACACCTTTCTCGCTGCATATTTTGGATAATCTTATTTTCAGAGTCTGATTATGTCTTTCTACGAGACCTGCTGCTTCGGGGTGTCGGACACAGTGGAATTTCCACTGATAGCCTAACAAAAGTGAAACGTGTTTCATTAATTCGGATGAGAACGGCTGGCCGTTATCTGAGTGAACAACACGTGGTAAACCGTATCGTGGGAAGAATTCTCGAACCAACTGTTTGGCAGTAGTCGGGGCAGTGTAATCTGAAACCGGGTATGCCTCCGTCCAACGGGAAAGAGCACACACAACTACGAGAACATATTTGAATCCTCTACATCGTTCCATCTGGATATAATCCATCTGGAGGACTTCAAAAGGGTGATCAGGAGGCTGAAATCCACCCTGTTCTACGGGAACGCTTTTTCCTGGGTTGAACTGGCAACAGATCAGACAGGTACGAACCTTTTGTTTGGCTGCAGCTCGTAAATGCTTGTTGAACCAAATATGTTGAATGCTGTCTAGCATAGCTTTCTCTCCTAGATGCGCTGGACTATGGATAGTGTTAATAATGACTTGGACCATTGAATCAGGAAGGAACCATACAGACTTTTCCTTCATCAACCATCCTTGATCCGTTTGGATCCCTCCTAATTCAGTCCATTTCTTTATTTCTTCTGGCGTAGCATGTGTCTGTATATCAATTACGTCAAGAGTAGGATCTTTAACTGTCATACAATGTGTTGGCGTCCGATTTCTATATGTGGCTGAAACAGTGTTAGTTCATACCCTGTAAGTCTTGCTATAGTCAAATGTTGTGTTTGCGTTCGATTCACAAGAACCTCCACGGCATGTGGTACTTGTACTGTCAATGGATGTCCTAACACTATGGCATCGCTTTGTCTTATTGCTAAAGCTGTCGCTGCCACTGATTTCAGACACGCAGGCAGAGCCTGAGCTACGGGATCTAATGTACTAGAAAAATAAGCACATGGTTTGTGTGATCCTGCTTGTTCCTGTGTGAGTACTGACAAGGCAGTACCTTCGCGTTCTGTAACAAAGAGTGTAAACTGTTTACTGTAACATGGTGTTGCTAAAACAGGTGCTTGGCATAGAGCTTTCTTTAAGCTTTCAAAAGCTTGTGTATGTTCTAGGGGTGGGCGGAATTTGCGTAATCGCGTTACGCAAATCTCCGCGAAACGGTAAAAAATCTCCGCGAACACGCAAAAATTCCGCGAACACGCGGAATTGCTTGTTCGCGATACTTTTTTCCTGTTCGCGATCGCTGTTTGTGTGCTCGGGGTGAAATATCTCGCGAACACGCATATTGAGAACGCGAACAAGCAAAAAATTTCGCGAAGTCGCGGAACGCTGATTTTTGGGCAATTTCGCGTTCTCCGCGGAACGCGAAATTACCCAAATTCCGCAAATTCCGCGAACGGAACGGAATTTACCGCCCAGGCCTAGTATGTTCCTGAGTCCAAGGGAGAACAGTCGATGTGGCTGCCTCCTGTGTTGTCAACTGAATGAGTGGTTTTGCTAGAAATGCATACTGAGGGATCCACTGTCTACAATATGAAGTGAGGCCTATGAAAGCCCGCACCTCCTTTTGTGTCTTGGGTATTGGCATGTTAGCTATTAACTGAATGCGGTCTGGTGTAAGCTGCCTTCCCTCCTTGGACAGCGAGTGACCAAGGTAAATAACTCGCTGGACACAGAATTGCAGCTTAGAAGGGGACACCTTGTGCCCCTTTTCGGCTAGAAATTGTAAAACTGTCAGTGATGCTTTTTCACATTCAGGTTCGCTTCGGGCGGTGATCAGCAGATCATCGACATATTGAAGCAAGGCAGTGTTAACTGGCATGTGGATACTGTCGAGTTCTCGTTTCAGTGCTTGGCTATAGATGCTGGGGCTTTCTGTAAATCCTTGAGGTGCGCGTGAGAATTTGAAGCTACGTCCATTTAAACTAAATCCGAACAAATATTGGCTTTCCGGATCTATTGGGACGCTGAAAAAGGCATTCTTGAGATCAATTACAGTAAAGAATGTTGCTTCGGAATCAATAGCTGTCAGTAATGATGAGATATCGGGGACCACAGGGAATTGTGGCACAATACACTTATTTAATTCGCGCAGATCAATAACCAATCGATATACTGGCGGGGCCTTCGGATCTGTTCGTTTGAGAATCGGAATTATCGGTGAATTACATACATTGGAGTCTGTTTCTACAACCACTCCTTGGGCAATGAGTTCGTCAATGATTTGCAGTAAAGCCACTACAGCATCTGGTGGTAACTTGTATTGTCGCATTCGTGGTAGTACCACTCCTGCCTTTAGTGTGACTCGATATGGTGTAATATTCATACAACCAACATCAGTAGGGCCTTGTGCCCATAGATGTGTAGGTAAAGTCTGCAATCGGGGATCCATGTCTCTAGACACATAATGACCTTTAAAATCACGTAAAAACAATCTTACTCCTTCCGGAGAACAACATATTATAGCTCCTAGAGCCTTCAGTGTTTTTATTCCTAACAGGTTTTCTGGACATGATTTAGTAAGCAATAAATCTGTAGTTCGGGTCAAAGGTCCTATCGTAAGTGGAAGAGGTTGTGACACTTCATTAACAATAGGTTTTCCTGAAAAACCAAGGGAAATATTCTGTGAGCCTGAGAGGGGTGCCCCTGGAACTTCACTACGTTTTATGGTTGTTCGACTTGCCCCTGTATCGAGTAAAAATTTCCTGTCTTGGCCTAATAATTCACTATGTACATAAGGTCCTTCTTGATCTACAGGGATCTCGATAAGGGGTAAGTCAACTTCCCTCTCTAGGCTGCTTCATGCATACCGTTGATAATCAGGATAGTCATACTGTGCGGTCTGGTACAGTTGTCGTGTCGTGGTTTGCGTGGCAGCAACAGGCAGCGCTGGTGCAGCTGGCACAAACTGTATAGTCTGTTGTGGAGCTGGCATGGACTGTGCATGCTGCAAGGCTCCTTGTTCATTCTGATCCTGTCTAAGTGGCCGTGGTCTTTCTTTTGTAATGCCCGTGGCGATATTACGCTTCAGGACTGGACAATCGTGTACATGATGACCTAGTTGTTTACAATAGTTGCATGTCCCTTTTACAGGTCCTGCTAAATCGCCAGAATGTGTCGTACCCTTTTTATGTCCTTCAACTGGAACTGTCTGGGAGACTAGCATTTTCATTTTCGTGTCTTTCATGCGTCTTTGTTCATGATCTTGTTCCTCTCTAATTCTATTGTGATGATACTGTAACATTTGTAACATTTGTGATGGAGTGTTACCTTGCCAGGTACTCTCGAATTTTAATACTCTGTTCTTCACTTGGGGCAAGGAATTTTCAACTAATTTTGTCACAAACAGATGTGGGTATGATTCGCTACTTGCTTTTATACCACTATTTATACCAAAACATTTTTCAAATCGTGCATAGAAATCACTAGTGTCTTCATCTTGCTTTTGTTTACAGGCTGAAATTGCACCCCAGTCTTCCTTTTTCGTGGTTAGTAAACGTGGCAGTACCTGTACTAGTAGACCTGGTAGTGCTTTAGTTTTGTCCCCAAGCCCCGAACCTGGACCTCGGGCCTTTTCTTCTGCTTCTAATGCTGTCCAATCTATCTTTTGGTCTCCTACCTCCCACTCTTTTTCCTTGAGTTTTTCATAAATGCCAGCAGGCATCAATACCTTTAATATTGTCATAATGTCGGGATAGGTATACTCTCCCATGAGTAACATGTCTTTAATTTCTCGGTGGAAACCCGCTGGGTCTTTGTCATGACTGGGTACCACTTTCTTCATTTCCAACAATTCTATTTTCGATATGGGCGTATATACATATACACGTTTAAACTCATTGTCCTCGCCCTTTATTGGGTGCACTTCTCGTAAGGGATTCTGTCTGTCCATGTAATACGTGGTTCTTTCCTTGATGGGCAGTGAGACATGTTCTGGGCCTATAAAAAGAATGTACTGCTTTCTTGATTCTAGTATTTCTTTAATTAGCTTAGTACCTGAACCTCTCCATCTATTCGTGAGTAATTCGGTCAATATATCAGGTAAGGGACCAGGATCTGAATGTTGGCTTTTATATAGTATAAGAAGTTGTTGAATCATATAAATCCCAGCTAAACGCTGTTCATCTGGGGTGAGATTCAAAAATGTGTGTGCTACTGTATCATCACTATACTTCCCGGGACTGTCAACCCAATGGACAGCTGATCTGGCTAATTCTTGTTCATCCATAGAATCGAGAAAATGATAACCCCTTCGTTCTCGGAGTAATTTATCTGCTGCTTGGAATGAATGCTCGTTAGACCTTATATTTATTATTGGTGTTTGAAAATTCCTGTTATTTTCTAGACATATCGGATGTATCGGATCAGTAAGACATCTAGTACTATTACAAGATCTTCCTCTACCTACATAGGCTATAGTTTCTGACTGTCCTGTGGGCAGTCCTGATATGATTTGGGGGTACGTGAATGTGCTGACTCTTGAAAAGTAAGTTTATTTATTCTAGGTGGCGTAGAAAAGATATTGGTAGCACCTCCGGTAGCCCCGTCTGGGGTATCGGATGTGAAAGGATTCGTTGAACGTGATACAGCAACTATAGGTGTGGATACAGCCATAGAAGTAGCTGTGGGAACAGATGCAGAAACAGATGTGCTTGCCGGAACTTGTGTCAGAACTTGTTGCTGTAGGGATACGGGTACTGGATCTTGGCGTTGAACCTCCCTGGCAGGCGGTCTATGTGGGGCGGGATTAGCATACTCGGGAGCTGCGTCATCTAAATATGAGGAAAGAAAAACATCTTCTGCGGTTCTAGGATGCCCCTTAGGATGTACCTTTATTGGAAATAATGGGGTTGGCAAGTCTTTTGGTATCCCTGGAGTAGCCTTAGGTAATCCTTCGGCCAGAAGGGGATACATACCATTCATAAGGGCATTTCTTTGTCTGTCTACTTGTTCTGATTTCACTCGTGCACCTTCTTTAATTAATAGATTTTCTCGGACTTCATTGGAATTCTCTTTACTCTTCTCTTCCTGTCTACGTGCTTTTTCTGTGCGTCTATACGATTCTTTACGCCATAATTCAATGGCGTCCTTCTGTGATTGTCTAGCTTTCTTTTTCCATAACTCTTCCTCTACTTTCACGATGCACTCTGCATCCCAGGTCCCCGCTACGGGCCACCTCTGACTTTCTGGTAATTCCTTAGTGTAGTCTACCCATAAATCAAGAAATGATATAGCGTCTAAACCGTGTTTATGATACATGAAGTACCCTGGAGTGTCCCTAGGAGGGATAGGAACAGCTTCTTCGAGTACCCCTTTTCTAGTTGTGATCTGTCTTAATTTCGAAAAGAGCGGCATATTGAGAACTGATCTGATACTTGATCTTGAACAAACTTAATACAGTAATCACAATAATGAACAGTCATTCATACCACAATATGCAGAACGTACTAAAAACATTTAACATTTAACATTTAACTGAGCAACAATAATGATGACGATCTAAAGAAAACTTGATCACTAAACAAAATACTCGACTTGAACTGAATTATTCTGAATTTATATACTTGATATACTAGATATACTGCTAAACAGTACAGATACACTGCTGAAACAGTGCAGACCGGGTTTGTGTACCCAAACCCGTCTGGACCGGCACAACTTATGTGCACGCCAGAACGCCTCCCCAGTAATGGTACTCACCGGGTAGCTCGGAAACGGAAGGCCTCAGAAACTGGACTGAACTTGAACCGGACTGGACTCGACTCGAACGCTTCGGACACTGGACTCGACTTGGGACTTCGGAAACTGGTGGGCCTCTGTATACCTCGGATCTTGCTCTCCCAGCTAGGCTCTGGTCGGGATACTTCGCACTTCTCACCGCCTCGTCTGGGTGTTGATCGCAGCCTCAGTCGCCCCCGCTTGACCGGAGGGAGATACAGGAAATCCTGCTGGTACGCGTTATTGTCCGTCCAGCTGTGGCAGGAGACCGGGCCTGCAACGCACCGCCGGCGCGTGAGATGAGAAAGTGTCCCTATTCGGGCGCCATTCATGTGGTAAATAATTTAATTACCGGGACTTAATTTGATACAGAAACATAATAAAAATAGCTCAGTAAATAAGAGGCAGAATCCGTGGTATTAGAGGTTCTAAATGGGCTTTATTCCAATGGTCGATTATAATCGGTTGCTCCAGGTTCCATCACCACGAAGGTTCAGGAAGTGAAGTACATACGTTATTGACAATCAATTACTTTTATACAATAGGCATTACAGTAAGGCCAATACAAGAGGCGTAACAATTGATAGGGGTGATAATATATTCATACGTAGCAAAAATAGGCGTAACTGGGAGTGATGAAAGAACGTCATCAGATGTGATGTCATAAGAGGGTGGTTACATGAAAGAATTTTGCAATGTCAGCAGAAATACTTGGCAGATATACGCGCGCAGCAGCATGACGTGTGATTGACGTGCAACTAGGAGGTGAAGGGGACTTGACATTTTGCTCTACATGTGGCGACAGAAGTCTGGAGGGTCAAGTCAACCTAATCCCAAATCATATCTAACATCCTATGTTTAAAGAACTATGTTATCCAAAAGAGAGGTCTCTTAGAGTAGAATCTTATTCTATACTGACTATACTGACTGTTAGTGCGTGTACAAGCGTCTAAGTGTCTACACTAGATGCGAGGGCGGAATCTTCCATAGTAACAGGGCTATGAATTATTTGTATGAAGACAGAGAAGTCGGGCCTTTGCTTGGTAGCTGGAAGAATGTTTACTTAAGCTACTAGACAGGAATGCATTAGGCAGGGAGCGGAGCAGATAATTTTCGAAGGTGAAATACAGTTCTTGGCAGGCAGCAAGCTGATGTCAGGCTTCGTGAGCCGCGCAGAGAATGAGACAAAGTTCATGGTCACAGATGCAGGCTCGGACTGGAGCTTTCAGAGGCAGAAGGCAGGAAAAGCTTGATGACAGAATCAGGGCCTACTTGCCTGGACTGTAAAAATGGCATAAGTGAACCATATAAAGGCGGTGGCCTTTCGTACTTAGGAATGGAATATCCGGCCCATTCATGGCGGATCAACAGAGGACATGTTAACGGTGGACGCACATGTATTTGCGTCTTCATAACTGGAACTGGAGGGAACATACATGTACTTGTAACATGCACATAGAACCGTTGGGGTCCAAGATAGGGGACATAACTGACCAGAAAAATCCATATTTCCACATTCCCTCCTTGTCCCCTACTTGCCCGTCAAGAGATATCAATCTTCATTAATCCATTGATCTGTTCATATAGCATCATTTGTTCTTCTTTCTTCTTCCGGGATCTTGAATGAAAATCTTGATGTGGAATGCACGATGTGGCACACAGACCACAAATCGCTGGTCCACATTGCAGGCATAAGCAGCAACTGAATAGTATGAGAAGGCCAATACCTAGGAAGGATAGGACCCTCCATCCAAAGGTAGATAATACACTCCAAAACCAACCGGACCAAGTCCAGGTGCCTGGATTCTGGTGTATCTGGCTTACAATCTTATGAAGGCGAGTTATGGCTTTATATTCAGATGGCGAATTGTCTGGTATGAAAAATGCAATAGCTTGATCCGATGACCCTACAAGCTCCGCCCCTATCGGCCAGGATGACGTCAAGGACAAGACGATTTTGAAGCACAACAATCCGCATAGCAGACTGCTCTTCTGTTAAATTGCCTAAGGCGGAAATAGTTTCGTTCACTACTGCTTCAAGGGTTCTAGTCAATCTACGTATCAGCTTACTATTAGTAACGGTACCTATATAAGGAAAGAGACCTTTATTGAAATCTGTGTATTTTTCCCATGCCGTTTCAGTGTAATCGACTATTGGGAGATCTCTCCTTTCTCTATTGTGTACTAAATGAGTATTTCTGTGATAATCAGGAGGAGCTAGGAAAACAGGTGGCAAAAGGAATCCAATGTAGCAGGTACCATCCCAATCTAGAGGCAAACGTACATATGCCGTCTGACCACATATAAAATAGGAATGGCGGGAAGCTCTAAATGTAGACTTGCCTTGATCACTAAATTCTACTACAGTGGTGCATCTACTATGGCCCATATGTATGGAACCATTCTTTCTTATACATAATTCACCTTTTACTGGAATTATTGACATAGCGGGCAAAATTGGAGTAGCTTCGGATTCGACATTTAGGATCATAAGATTAAGCGTAAAATTACCTAATCCATATACTTCATTTTCTAGATCAGTTCCTGTTCTTTTGGGAAATCCCTCCTTGTTAGGATAGCAGACCTTAAGTAAAACTAAATTCAAATTTCCCCATACCCAGTTATCTTGATAAACTGCAGAATTCGAATCCAGAGAATTAATTAAGCTAAACCATGCTCCACAGGAGCCGTTGTGTGTGAACGGGTATGGAAAAAGAGGTAGAATTCCTTTATAGTTCTGATAGGGAGGGAGTCGGCCACATATCCAACAATTTGTAGCATTGCTAACCTGATGGGAATGATGTAACATACTAATAAAAGTGTTATTGCGCAGCGCAAATCTGTATGACAATTCAAGCGGAGGTAATTCACTAAAAGAATGTTCAGCAGTAACATTGTAAACATGTCTAGAAATAGGATAATATATGTGCAACAATATACTTGCAGTAATTATTAAAAGACTTGAGAAAAACAAAATTAATAATGTCACTATGCAATGACTACGCAGTGATTTACAGTACGCCTGTCGTTTCGACATTTTTCGGGTGCTTTCTCTATTCAGGTCCAAGGGATACATGTCAGAGACAATTCAACCGCTTCACCTTGGAGAGGACTTAAACAATCAAATTGCTCGACTGATTGGGCCTGAGCTTTAATTTATAATGTTCGGAGTCACTTTTTTCCATAAAAGGAAGTTTTGAGTCAATGGGTGAAGACACACAAGGTGTGCTATTCACATCTGATTTCAGTCCATGAAATTTCTTGATATGACTTGAATGAATCCATCCTTTTCTGCCTTCGATCTTCACGGCTGTTCTTGTTGTGAGCAACACCAGCTGAGGTGACCTCCACCTAGGTTCCAGCTGAGTCTTTCGATCAAAGTTCCTCACGAGGACCAGGTCTCCCGGAACCACGTCATGGGGTTTCACCTCAGTGTTGTCAGGAAAAGCTGCAGCTACCTGTGAACGACAAGATTGTAGTGCAGACATCAAGGAAGCCAAGTAATCTGTCAGCATGTTACAGTCAATATCAGTTATTTTGCGTGGTATAGGCGTCCCCCACATATTTGGTGGTCTGCCGAAGATCACTTCATACGGGGATAGCCCTGTTCGAGAGTGTGCTACCATTCTTGTGTAAAAGAGTGCAACTGGTAATGCTACTACCCAGTCGACACCTTTCTCTCTGCATATTTTGGATAATCTTATTTTCAGAGTCTGATTATGTCTTTCTACGAGACCTGCTGCTTCGGGGTGTCGGACACAGTGGAATTTCCACTGATAGCCTAACAAAAGTGAAACGTGTTTCATTAATTCGGATGAGAACGGCTGGCCGTTATCTGAGTGAACAACACGTGGTAAACCGTATCGTGGGAAGAATTCTCGAACCAACTGTTTGGCAGTAGTCGGGGCAGTGTAATCTGAAACCGGGTATGCCTACGTCCAACGGGAAAGAGCACACACAACTACGAGAACATATTTGAATCCTCTACATCGTTCCATCTGGATATAATCCATCTGGAGGACTTCAAAAGGGTGATCAGGAGGCTGAAATCCACCCTGTTCTACGGGAACGCTTTTTCCTGGGTTGAACTGGCAACAGATCAGACAGGTACGAACCTTTTGTTTGGCTGCAGCTCGTAAATGCTTGTTGAACCAAATATGTTGAATGCTGTCTAGCATAGCTTTCTCTCCTAGATGCGCTGGACTATGGATAGTGTTAATAATGACTTGGACCATTGAATCAGGAAGGAACCATACAGACTTTTCCTTCATCAACCATCCTTGATCCGTTTGGATCCCTCCTAATTCAGTCCATTTCTTTATTTCTTCTGGCGTAGCATGTGTCTGTATATCAATTACGTCAAGAGTAGGATCTTTAACCGTCATACAATGTGTTGGCGTCCGATTTCTATATGTGGCTGAAACAGTGTTAGTTCATACCCTGTAAGTCTTGCTATAGTCAAATGTTGTGTTTGCGTTCGATTCACAAGAACCTCCACGGCATGTGGTACTTGTACTGTCAATGGATGTCCTAACACTATGGCATCGCTTTGTCTTATTGCTAAAGCTGTCGCTGCCACTGATTTCAGACACGCAGGCAGAGCCTGAGCTACGGGATCTAATGTACTAGAAAAATAAGCACATGGTTTGTGTGATCCTGCTTGTTCCTGTGTGAGTACTGACAAGGCAGTACCTTCGCGTTCTGTAACAAAGAGTGTAAACTGTTTACTGTAACATGGTGTTGCTAAAACAGGTGCTTGGCATAGAGCTTTCTTTAAGCTTTCAAAAGCTTGTGTATGTTCCTGAGTCCAAGGGAGAACAGTCGATGTGGCTGCCTCCTGTGTTGTCAACTGAATGAGTGGTTTTGCTAGAAATGCATACTGAGGGATCCACTGTCTACAATATGAAGTGAGGCCTATGAAAGCCCGCACCTCCTTTTGTGTCTTGGGTATTGGCATGTTAGCTATTAACTGAATGCGGTCTGGTGTAAGCTGCCTTCCCTCCTTGGACAGCGAGTGACCAAGGTAAATAACTCGCTGGACACAGAATTGCAGCTTAGAAGGGGACACCTTGTGCCCCTTTTCGGCTAGAAATTGTAAAACTGTCAGTGATGCTTTTTCACATTCAGGTTCGCTTCGGGCGGTGATCAGCAGATCATCGACATATTGAAGCAAGGCAGTGTTAACTGGCATGTGGATACTGTCGAGTTCTCGTTTCAGTGCTTGGCTATAGATGCTGGGGCTTTCTGTAAATCCTTGAGGTGCGCGTGAGAATTTGAAGCTACGTCCATTTAAACTAAATCCGAACAAATATTGGCTTTCCGGATCTATTGGGACGCTGAAAAAGGCATTCTTGAGATCAATTACAGTAAAGAATGTTGCTTCGGAATCAATAGCTGTCAGTAATGATGAGATATCGGGGACCACAGGGAATTGTGGCACAATACACTTATTTAATTCGCGCAGATCAATAACCAATCGATATACTGGCGGGGCCTTCGGATCTGTTCGTTTGAGAATCGGAATTATCGGTGAATTACATACATTGGAGTCTGTTTCTACAACCACTCCTTGGGCAATGAGTTCGTCAATGATTTGCAGTAAAGCCACTACAGCATCTGGTGGTAACTTGTATTGTCGCATTCGTGGTAGTACCACTCCTGCCTTTAGTGTGACTCGATATGGTGTAATATTCATACAACCAACATCAGTAGGGCCTTGTGCCCATAGATGTGTAGGTAAAGTCTGCAATCGGGGATCCATGTCTCTAGACACATAATGACCTTTAAAATCACGTAAAAACAATCTTACTCCTTCCGGAGAACAACATATTATAGCTCCTAGAGCCTTCAGTGTTTTTATTCCTAACAGGTTTTCTGGACATGATTTAGTAAGCAATAAATCTGTAGTTCGGGTCAAAGGTCCTATCGTAAGTGGAAGAGGTTGTGACACTTCATTAACAATAGGTTTTCCTGAAAAACCAAGGGAAATATTCTGTGAGCCTGAGAGGGGTGCCCCTGGAACTTCACTACGTTTTATGGTTGTTCGACTTGCCCCTGTATCGAGTAAAAATTTCCTGTCTTGGCCTAATAATTGACTATGTACATAAGGTCCTTCTTGATCTACAGGGATCTCGATAAGGGGTAAGTCAACTTCCCTCTCTAGGCTGTTTCATGCATATCGTTGATAATCAGGATAGTCATACTGTGCGGTCTGGTACAGTTGTCGTGTCGTGGTTTGCGTGGCAGCAACAGGCAGCGCTGGTGCAGCTGGCACAAACTGTATAGTCTGTTGTGGAGCTGGCATGGACTGTGCATGCTGCAAGGCTCCTTGTTCATTCTGATCCTGTCTAAGTGGCCGTGGTCTTTCTTTTGTAATGCCCGTGGCGATATTACGCTTCAGGACTGGACAATCGTGTACATGATGACCTAGTTGTTTACAATAGTTGCATGTCCCTTTTACAGGTCCTGCTAAATCGCCAGAATGTGTCGTACCCTTTTTATGTCCTTCAACTGGAACTGTCTGGGAGACTAGCATTTTCATTTTCGTGTCTTTCATGCGTCTTTGTTCATGATCTTGTTCCTCTCTAATTCTATTGTGATGATACTGTAACATTTGTAACATTTGTGATGGAGTGTTACCTTGCCAGGTACTCTCGAATTTTAATACTCTGTTCTTCACTTGGGGCAAGGAATTTTCAACTAATTTTGTCACAAACAGATGTGGGTATGATTCGCTACTTGCTTTTATACCACTATTTATACCAAAACATTTTTCAAATCGTGCATAGAAATCACTAGTGTCTTCATCTTGCTTTTGTTTACAGGCTGAAATTGCACCCCAGTCTTCCTTTTTCGTGGTTAGTAAACGTGGCAGTACCTGTACTAGTAGACCTGGTAGTGCTTTAGTTTTGTCCCCAAGCCCCGAACCTGGACCTCGGGCCTTTTCTTCTGCTTCTAATGCTGTCCAATCTATCTTTTGGTCTCCTACCTCCCACTCTTTTTCCTTGAGTTTTTCATAAATGCCAGCAGGCATCAATACCTTTAATATTGTCATAATGTCGGGATAGGTATACTCTCCCATGAGTAACATGTCTTTAATTTCTCGGTGGAAACCCGCTGGGTCTTTGTCATGACTGGGTACCACTTTCTTCATTTCCAACAATTCTATTTTCGATATGGGCGTATATACATATACACGTTTAAACTCATTGTCCTCGCCCTTTATTGGGTGCACTTCTCGTAAGGGATTCTGTCTGTCCATGTAATACGTGGTTCTTTCCTTGATGGGCAGTGAGACATGTTCTGGGCCTATAAAAAGAATGTACTGCTTTCTTGATTCTAGTATTTCTTTAATTAGCTTAGTACCTGAACCTCTCCATCTATTCGTGAGTAATTCGGTCAATATATCAGGTAAGGGACCAGGATCTGAATGTTGGCTTTTATATAGTATAAGAAGTTGTTGAATCATATAAATCCCAGCTAAACGCTGTTCATCTGGGGTGAGATTCAAAAATGTGTGTGCTACTGTATCATCACTATACTTCCCGGGACTGTCAACCCAATGGACAGCTGATCTGGCTAATTCTTGTTCATCCATAGAATCGAGAAAATGATAACCCCTTCGTTCTCGGAGTAATTTATCTGCTGCTTGGAATGAATGCTCGTTAGACCTTATATTTATTATTGGTGTTTGAAAATTCCTGTTATTTTCTAGACATATCGGATGTATCGGATCAGTAAGACATCTAGTACTATTACAAGATCTTCCTCTACCTACATAGGCTATAGTTTCTGACTGTCCTGTGGGCAGTCCTGATATGATTTGGGGGTACGTGAATGTGCTGACTCTTGAAAAGTAAGTTTATTTATTCTAGGTGGCGTAGAAAAGATATTGGTAGCACCTCCGGTAGCCCCGTCTGGGGTATCGGATGTGAAAGGATTCGTTGAACGTGATACAGCAACTATAGGTGTGGATACAGCCATAGAAGTAGCTGTGGGAACAGATGCAGAAACAGATGTGCTTGCCGGAACTTGTGTCAGAACTTGTTGCTGTAGGGATACGGGTACTGGATCTTGGCGTTGAACCTCCCTGGCAGGCGGTCTATGTGGGGCGGGATTAGCATACTCGGGAGCTGCGTCATCTAAATATGAGGAAAGAAAAACATCTTCTGCGGTTCTAGGATGCCCCTTAGGATGTACCTTTATTGGAAATAATGGGGTTGGCAAGTCTTTTGGTATCCCTGGAGTAGCCTTAGGTAATCCTTCGGCCAGAAGGGGATACATACCATTCATAAGGGCATTTCTTTGTCTGTCTACTTGTTCTGATTTCACTCGTGCACCTTCTTTAATTAATAGATTTTCTCGGACTTCATTGGAATTCTCTTTACTCTTCTCTTCCTGTCTACGTGCTTTTTCTGTGCGTCTATACGATTCTTTACGCCATAATTCAATGGCGTCCTTCTGTGATTGTCTAGCTTTCTTTTTCCATAACTCTTCCTCTACTTTCACGATGCACTCTGCATCCCAGGTCCCCGCTACGGGCCACCTCTGACTTTCTGGTAATTCCTTAGTGTAGTCTACCCATAAATCAAGAAATAATATAGCGTCTAAACCGTGTTTATGATACATGAAGTACCCTGGAGTGTCCCTAGGAGGGATAGGAACAGCTTCTTCGAGTACCCCTTTTCTAGTTGTGATCTGTCTTAATTTCGAAAAGAGCGGCATATTGAGAACTGATCTGATACTTGATCTTGAACAAACTTAATACAGTAATCACAATAATGAACAGTCATTCATACCACAATATGCAGAACGTACTAAAAACATTTAACATTTAACATTTAACTGAGCAACAATAATGATGACGATCTAAAGAAAACTTGATCACTAAACAAAATACTCGACTTGAACTGAATTATTCTGAATTTATATACTTGATATACTAGATATACTGCTAAACAGTACAGATACACTGCTGAAACAGTGCAGACCGGGTTTGTGTACCCAAACCCGTCTGGACCGGCACAACTTATGTGCACGCCAGAACGCCTCCCCAGTAATGGTACTCACCGGGTAGCTCGGAAACGGAAGGCCTCAGAAACTGGACTGAACTTGAACCGGACTGGACTCGACTCGAACGCTTCGGACACTGGACTCGACTTGGGACTTCGGAAACTGGTGGGCCTCTGTATACCTCGGATCTTGCTCTCCCAGCTAGGCTCTGGTCGGGATACTTCGCACTTCTCACCGCCTCGTCTGGGTGTTGATCGCAGCCTCAGTCGCCCCCGCTTGACCGGAGGGAGATACAGGAAATCCTGCTGGTACGCGTTATTGTCCGTCCAGCTGTGGCAGGAGACCGGGCCTGCAACGCACCGCCGGCGCGTGAGATGAGAAAGTGTCCCTATTCGGGCGCCATTCATGTGGTAAATAATTTAATTACCGGGACTTAATTTGATACAGAAACATAATAAAAATAGCTCAGTAAATAAGAGGCAGAATCCGTGGTATTAGAGGTTCTAAATGGGCTTTATTCCAATGGTCGATTATAATCGGTTGCTCCAGGTTCCATCACCACGAAGGTTCAGGAAGTGAAGTACATACGTTATTGACAATCAATTACTTTTATACAATAGGCATTACAGTAAGGCCAATACAAGAGGCGTAACAATTGATAGGGGTGATAATATATTCATACGTAGCAAAAATAGGCGTAACTGGGAGTGATGAAAGAACGTCATCAGATGTGATGTCATAAGAGGGTGGTTACATGAAAGAATTTCGCAATGTCAGCAGAAATACTTGGCAGATATGCGCGCGCAGCAGCATGACGTGTGATTGACGTGCAACTAGGGGGTGAAGGGGACTTGACATTTAGCTCTACATGTGGCGACAGAAGTCTGGAGGGTCAAGTCAACCTAATCCCAAATCATATCTAACATCCTATGTTTAAAGAACTATGTTATCCAAAAGAGAGGTCTCTTAGAGTAGAATCTTATTCTATACTGACTATACTGACTGTTAGTGCGTGTACAAGCGTCTAAGTGTCTACACTAGATGCGAGGGCGGAATCTTCCATAGTAACAGGGCTATGAATTATTTGTATGAAGACAGAGAAGTCGGGCCTTTGCTTGGTAGCTGGAAGAATGTTTACTTAAGCTACTAGACAGGAATGCATTAGGCAGGGAGCGGAGCAGATAATTTTCGAAGGTGAAATACAGTTCTTGGCAGGCAGCAAGCTGATGTCAGGCTTCGTGAGCCGCGCAGAGAATGAGACAAAGTTCATGGTCACAGATGCAGGCTCGGACTGGAGCTTTCAGAGGCAGAAGGCAGGAAAAGCTTGATGACAGAATCAGGGCCTACTTGCCTGGACTGTAAAAATGGCATAAGTGAACCATATAAAGGCGGTGGCCTTTCGTACTTAGGAATGGAATATCCGGCCCATTCATGGCGGATCAACAGAGGACATGTTAACGGTGGACGCACATGTATTTGCGTCTTCATAACTGGAACTGGAGGGAACATACATGTACTTGTAACATGCACATAGAACCGTTGGGGTCCAAGATAGGGGACATAACTGACCAGAAAAATCCATATTTCCACAACACAGTGAAAATTTCACAGTGGCCTCTCCTTAATGAGGAATCATTTAATTACTGCCTATCCAAGGTAAATTCAGGCTCCCCTCTGGACCCCCTACCAGCTAATATCTTAAAACTACTCTCTCCTACCATTTTGGGACTCTGTAGAGACCTCCTAAATACCTCAATACGCGAGTCACATGTTCCAACGGATTGGAAACATGCGATGGTGATTCCTCTTCTGAAAAAACCCAACGCCGATTCCTCGGTTCTAGCAAATTAACGCCCTATTTCACTTCTACCAGTATTTTCTAAAATTCTGGAAAAACATGTCAATTTTCACCTATCCACTCATATTGAAAAATCTGGATATCTGCACCCTTCTCAATCGGGTTTCAGAACACACCACTCTACTGAAACTACCCTTTTGGGAGTAACTGAAAAACTACCACAGTGCTTAGATCAGGGTGAGACCATGGCACTCATTTTATTAGATCTGAGCGCAGCATTTGACAACGTGTCTCACCCTATCCTGCTGAAATCTCTTCAGTTAGCAGGTGTGGAAGGTTCAGCCCTGCTTTGGCTGTCCTCTTTTCTTAGGGACCGTTCTTTTCAGGTATTCTCTTCTGATTTTTCTTCCACTTTTCGAGCTTCTGCATATGGGGTCCCACAGGGTTCTGCTTTGAGTCCACTACTTTTTAATATCTATGTGCGTCCCCTTGCTACCATCGTTGAGGACGCAGGGCTCACCCTATACTCCTATGCAGATGACACTCAAATCATTTTTTCCTTATCCTCTTCTAAAGAATGGTCTGCTTCAAGTTTCGAAATGGATGAATACCAACTGCCTTATATTGAACGGGGACAAAACGGAGGTCATCATTTTGGGGAAAGATAAACATTTTTGGAACTATTCACATTGGCCTCAAGAAATGGGTCTATTTCCTCAGCCGGTAACCCAAGCCCGTAATTTAGGTTTCATTATTGACAGCCAACTTTCCATGCGGCAACAAGCAGTGAGCACTGTGGGTACCTGCTTTTCCATACTAAAATGGCTGCGGAAAATAATTTGGATGCTTCCCTTTTCTACACAAAGAACCGTAGTCCAATCCCTTATTATGTCTCGATTGGACTACGGGAACATACTCTATTTAGGCTGTAATAAGGAACCCTTGAGGAGGCTGCAAATGGTCCAGAGTTCTGCAGCACGCCTACTCTGCCACATTGCAAGGAGAGCCTCGGTTACTCCTTTTTTGCAGGATCTCCACTGGCTATGCATTGACAACCGCATTAAATTCAAAGCACTTTGTCATATTTTCCAAATAAAGCAAAGTGCAGCTCCAGTGTATCTACGGGAACTCATCTGCCCTTACACACCGCAGCGCGCCCTGCGCTCCTCCGCCCAGGGTAACCTGACGCTTCCCAGGTTCAAATTGACAAGAATGGGCGGACGCTCCTTCTCATACCTTGGACCAAAACTTTGGAATTCCCTTCCTAATCATGTGAAGCAGGAACCCTCTTATTTAAAATTTCGCCGAGACATTAAGACCTGGCTCTTCATTCAGCAATTGGCCTAGTTACTTAGTCTGACTCAGACCTACCTGCGCCGGGAAACCCTAATAATAATATAATATAAATGCAATAATAATAATAATTAGACAGAATTATATTAGTGGCCACAACATGCAAGATTACCAGCATTAATCACCTCAATGCATCAGGCAGTGTTGCCAGGAGTAATTTAATAAGGCTGTGTCACTTTCGAATGCCTTTATGTGGGTAATACATAAAAGATTTTGTCTGGGGGTGCACGCCTTTAACACATTGTTCTGCTTTTGTCTAACACAAAATTAACCTAAATAATCTAATGGTGCTTCACCGCTGCACGTGCTGTCATCACGTGCTGACAATAACTAGTAATCCTAAAAGGTACACAGGCCTGGCTGCGGTGAGCACTGTCCACTTTGAACAAACAAATTCTAAACTAAGTTTAGAACTATTTTGTTCAAAGTGGACAGTGCTCACCACAGCCAGGCCTGTGTACCTGTTAGGATTACTAGTAATACATAAAAGCCATAGCTACGACGTCCATGCCACCAAGGAAGCAATATCAGTAGTATGTCAGCTTTTAATATATTCTGGAAATCCAATCAATGTACTGCATTGGGGTCGAGAGAAGCCTCCAGTGCTTGTAAGGACTTGCAATGAGTTGCAATGGCATAGAGAACGAGCTAAGCTGGAGTCGATGGCAGGCTACTTCTCACTGTGTGGCGATGCATTGAAGTCAAAAAATCCTGTTATGTCCTTGTGGTTTTAAATAGGCGGCCAGTCAACTGAACCATGGAGATTTACTAAAGTTGGCAGACTGGATTCAGATGGGTTGCTCACAGCAGCAGAAGAGTCCTGGTGGAGCAAGAGCCGGCCTTGGAAGCAAAGTAGATCTTGGTCAGCAAGCAGTTCAGTAAGGCAGACTTCACAGCTGGGCAGTCCTTCTCCCTGGCAGAGTTCACAAGTCCAGAAGTGGTCTGAAGGGTTGGGTCTGAGCTTCCAATATGTATAATTGGTGCCAGCTATCAAGTAGGAGAAGTTTCTAGAGGTTTCCACACCCAGAGGTATTTGGAATCTCCTTCCTCCCTGGCATGGCCGCAGCTTGTCTGTGTGAAACTCTTTGTGAGTGTACTCAGGCAGAATCTGTGTGATGTGAAAGTGTGGTAGGAGACAGGTTTTCCCACTCATCAAGTTAAGCTCATCCTGCCAACCCCTTTGTCTCACTGCCTGGAGGCAATACACAAAGACCAATTGCCAACTACATCTAGTTAGAGACCAAGGATATAGGCTGCAGTTAACAAATGGTTAGGACAAGAAAATTCAACTTTCTAAAAGTGGCATTTTTAGAATTGTGACTTAAACCATTAAACAGGGTTTTAATGTACCATTCTTTAGAAACCAAACGTGACATTCCTACTTGAAGCCAATTGGAAGTTATTACATATTAAATGGAATAAGGTAATCCAATGTGATTCTTTGGAACAGGTAAGCCTCAAGGTAGTGATAAACAAATTTAGGAGTTTTTCATTTCTAGGACAAGTTAGACTTAAAAGTACATGTCTAAATTATTTAATGTAGTGCAACCTGACCTATGGGCTATGTAGGGACTACCCTTGGGGTGACTTATATGCATTAAAAAGGGAGTTTTAGGGCTGACAAAAAGGTTTATTTTGCCAGCTCGACGTGTCAGTTTAAAAACTGCATACACAGGCTGCAATGTCAGACCTGAAACATGTTTAAAGGATTGCTTAAATGGGTGGCATAATACGTGCTGCAGGCCCACTAGAAGCATTTAATTTACAGGCCCTGGGTACATGTAGCACTACTTTAGTAGGGACTTACAAGTAAATTAAATGTTCCATTTGGGTGACCTGTCTCAATGAGGAGCTGTAGAGGGAAAACTGATCAGGTCGCCGTCCACTCAAATCATAAACCAATAGCAATCAGACCTGATAATTGCAGGCACACAATTTTATAAACTATATGAGTGGGAATGGAATTCATTTTAAATACCCCACCAACAACCCTTCATTTTTTTCAAAGGTATTGTCCCAACTCTTTATTGCCCAACCAATTTTAATTTAAAACAACCTTCAGGTTATCAGTCACTGTGTCCTAAACAAATACCCTCCACTTAAACAGGTGTATATAGAACAATAATTTGTGAAAAAACGAGATAGCACCTCACGTGCGCTACACCATAGGAGCTTGCTGGTTGGTTCTCACCAGTTGTGCCCACGTTTCTCATCATCGGTAGCTATCTCGCTTGAAAAATATATATATTTGGTGTCCAGAAAAAACAGTGAAAAACAGTGTTTCGTGTGTATCACAAAAATCAAAAAAGACAGTGAAATTAAAATTGAGATAGGCCACACGTCTACCAAGTGCCAATTTTATTCACAACTCGTGGGCCTATTCAAAGTTAAAACCAACTGCATGCTTGCAGACCAATTAAAGATGGACCGACATGTTTCATTGCCTGTTTAGCTTAGTGGCAATTTCGTCAGGGCTTGAGGTCGTAATTCAACTTTCTGGACCCTTGTTTTGTATGCACAGTGACTGTAACATACAAAAAGAAGGTTCATTAAAAGGACGTCCAACCAATCAGAACACCGTCTTAACCTCTTCAAACACACACATCACATACGCCTACGTTGTTGATGGTCAATATTTACTGGGTAGTAGCCAAGGCCCCTTGTACCAGCTATTCAACTCGTCAACAGGTACTCAATTCTGCTGTGAGACCCTTCTTACAAGACACTTGTGTTGTCCCGATTCTATATAGAAATACAAACGTCCGTTAGTCTATCCTTTTCATCAAACGCTCTATGGGCACTTCATCCCAGTTATGCATCCTTACAACGAATACAGCGGCACTCAATCACCCTATATATCATTGTCCGTTCAAAGTTGTGACCAGCCATCAACTCAGCCAATTTTATTGCCATTTAAAATAAAACACACAACTGTTTATCTTTATACAGTGAAACAACACTCACTGCTTAGCGTTGTCACTCCTAGTAGCGAATACACATCTCATTCACACTCAGATTGCGGGAACCATTCCCCTCCTGATTCTGCATGCTTTTTTAATTAGTATCAAATACCTCGCATGCTGCAACTCGCTATTGTGAAGCTCCCACTCAACCCTGGGTCAAAATCACTCACCCATCTCAGTAGCTCAAATGCCCCCAAATTGTCTTACCGCATGTGCAGGCGGACGAGCGTTATCTTGTTCCTATGCTCTTAGTGGCAGAATATCTAATTTAACTCAACGGACCGCGTTCAGAAAAACAGCCTGTTTCCGTGTCATGTGACCGCATGTGTTCCAGGGGCGCCATCTTTGAATGGTGAACTTCCACATTAAAACGCCCCTAAGCAGTGCACATTTAACCACTGGTTCCTATAATTCTGGTACAGAAACCTGTTTCAAATTGCAATTTTTAGTGCCCTAGTCGCTTTGAAGGAAAGTTATTTATTGGGCAAAAAGTTAATTAATTCTGAAAGAACAGCTTTATTTCATATTGCAAGCGCGAGGGTATGGCCTTGCAGCCTATATTACTCCTTCCTGGGCATTTATGCCTAACTCCAGGGACAGATCAATGTCCCTTTTTTAATTATAAATCACTTAATATTTTTGGGGAGGTAAAGAACACAATCTCTGATTCCAAAGAGCAGTGATACAACCGGTATCAGAGCCCGCATACAGTTGTTCACACACTGATCTTACTCCACTCGATGTAATCATTTAAACCAATCTGATCTGCCTTCTCCCAAAAAATCCAACATGCCTCCCTATTGGCTAGTGTTCTCTCAATATTGCTGGCATCACCTACCACTTTTTCTAGAACCAGCCAAGTCAGTGTTCTAGCATCATTGTTCTGTTCTTTAAAGTGTTATAACAGCCTGGTAGTGAGTTTGCTTGCTCGAATCGTGCTCAAATGCTCCTGAATGTGAATCTTAATCTTTCGAGACGTGAGTCCTATACAATGCAACCCACATTGATAAGTCAAACGGTAGATAACATTCACCGTATTACAATTGCTACATTTCGTCAGGTGCAACATTTTCCCTTTCAGCAACCGAATACTGTTGGTCTTCTCAGTTAGATCACACACTAAACATGACCCACAAGGGTAATGTCCAGGGGGAATCGATGACTCTTTGGGGCGTGATGTTGAACGAGTACCAGTTTGTCCTTTAAATTACAGGCCCATCTGAATGCGAACCTAGGTTGTGGCATCTTAAAATCTGTCGTGGACAGTAATGACCAATGTATACGGATAGTCTGGTGGATTTTAGTTGCCAATGGATCATAAGTCATGACAACCAGCAGACAATCACTTTTAGTTCTCAAATCTTTCTCCTAAAGAGCACTCCCTTGAGTATTCAAGGCTCTTTTTCTAGCATGATTCACTGTCTTCCTTAGATACATGCTCTGTACCAATTTGTCACATAGCACCTATGACTGCTGTATATAGGCACTTGTGGAAGAGCAATTCCCACGATATCGTAGGAACTGACCTACGGCAAATCATCTCGTAAAGCCCTGGGGTGAAACGACTGATAATGAAGGAGAGATTTCCTGTCTGTTGCTTTTTGATGTACAGTGGTACACAGCTTGTCATTATTTACCACAATAGCCAAATCGAGGTATACTGCATTCTGATTACTGAATGACCAGGTGAACCTCAGATTTGTGTCCAAACTATTCAGCCAATTCAGAAACTCAAGTAGCTCATTCTCAGTTCCGGACCAAATACATATCACATCGTCTATATACCTCTTCCAGAGGCGGATATTCCTCTGGAAGGGATTAGACTGGTGATAAATGCAATTGTCCTCAAACTGGCCCATATAAAAACAGGCCAGGCTGGGCTCGAAGGTTGCGCCCATTGATGTCCCCGATACTTGTAGGAACAGATCATTTTTGTAACAGAAGTAGTTCCTGGTTAAGGCTATTTCAATGCACTGTAACACGAATGATTGCGGAATGTCATAAAACCACTCCTGCTCACCAAGTGCCCGCGCTGCTGCCACCAGTGTGGCATCTTGGGGCATACACTTATACAGTGACTCGATGTCAATCGTAACCAGGAACTCACATGTGGAATCAAACTGTATATCTTCCAAAATATTGAGGATGTCCATAGTGTCCTGAACATATGAAGGTTGTTTTATTACTGATTCCCTTAAAAAAAATCGGCAAATTGTGACAGCGGTTCAAGTTCTACCCCCGAAACTACCGGGCGGCCCGGTGGTGGCAGTTGGACCTTGTGTATTTTGGGCAGTATGTAAAATGCTGTGGTTCTCGGTTTGGGATTCACTAGAAACTCGGCCTCTTTCACAGTGATCCACTTCTTTTCCTTTGCTGTTCCGAACAGCCCCTTGATGATCTCCAGAAGTTCTCCAACTGGGTCACGGGGTAGCGGACAATAGTTCTCATGCACCACCAACAGTCTCATCCCTTCAGTTTCATAATCCGTTGTATTCATAACAACTACTGCCCCACCTTTATCCGCCGATTTTATAGTGATCGATTGATTGTCTTGTAGGCTCTTAATTGCCTGCCAGTCATCACAACTCATGTTGTTAAAGGACTGGTGCTTCATTGTTTGTTCCAAAGCATTGATCTCTTCCAGTACTTTTTGTTCAAAGACTTGTACCTCTGGGCCTAATGCGGAATTAGGGGGGCAGAAGTGTGAGGGGCGATACAATAATGATGGGGGGATCCTGACTCTTATTGGCAAAAAATGTCCTTAACTTGATTTTTCTCATAATTTCATTAAATTAAATTCTGCACTTGGAAGAATCATGTGTGGGGGTAGGGACATACCCCAACCCCTTATTCAAAACCCGTAATTCACTGGGTGTAAGCCTATGGTCAGACAGGTTGACCACTATGCTACTCAAAGTTGATTCCTTCCACGATTGCGGGATATTCGTGGTGAGTATGTCTGCCACGATTGGTCCTGGTTCTGTCGTGCACGTCCACTGCCTCTCTGGCCTCCCCCTCTGTTGCCCCTCTGATTTTGTCCTAAAAAAGAGCGTAGCAACGCTCCCAAATCTTCATTGGATTTGTCCTGATGATTACATTTCACTCTATGGACTTGTCTGATTGTGCCCCTGCTTCGTCTTCTTCACTGGAATTGTCATCAAATGTCCAATTTTGCGGTGTACGTCTGGCTTGCTGTCTCCCTCCCCGTGCCTGACCTACGTATTGTCTCTGTTCGGTCCCCTGTTGGTAATACTTGTCTTCTACATAGGGAAAGGCCCATTCATGAGAAAACCATTCTAGATTGCGTTTCAGGCCTTTTATTTTATGATTCATCATATAATTTTTATAATCCTCAAGATCCTCTTAGATCTTAAATAACTGCACACATTTGTGTTCTATATACACCTGTTGAAGTGGAGGGTATTTTTTTAGGACACACTGACTGATAACCTGAAGCTTGTTTTAAATTAAAATTGGTCGGGCAATAAAGAGTTGGGACAATACCTTTGAAAAAAATGAAGGGTTGTTGGTGGGGTACATAAAATGAATTCCCACTCGTATAGTTTATAAAATTATGTGCCTACATTGAGCAGGTCCATTTGGGTGTGAGCCAATGTTACCAGGTTTTAGGGAGTGAGCACACACACTTCAGCGCTGGTTAACAGTGATAAAGAGCATCGAGTCCTAAGGCGAGCAAAAAAGTATTTTCCTCAAAAATAGGAGGAGCAAGGCAAACATTTTGGGGGATGAGCACCGTAAGGCTGTCAGGTCTACCAGCTACTTGCAGGTAGCTGGAAAGCTTTTTAGTAACTCATGAGTTACTCGCTGGAGAAAGCCTGGTTTGCATGACCTACACACCTTTGCTCGGGAGAGGAAGAGATGCTACTCCCCTTGAGTTTAAATCTCTGAGAAATTACATCTTCTAACCCTGACCCAGTTTTCTTAACTTTACTATCAACTACTGGGTAGAGACAGTACATACAACGTAACACTGTATGCCTACTGACCAAAAATATTAGTATGCAAAGGTTCATGCCCATCGATACTTTGGTATAACCTCTCCTTTGAGCAGGCCATGTGCCCTTGTGGGAACTTCTCAAGAGGGATAATTAACTGTCAATCAATCAATCATTCAATATAATCTTTCTGTGACAGTAGCCATTAAAAATAAGTATACAGTACATCAATAAACACATAAAACGTAAAATATCAACAGAATATATAAACCAGTGACAAAGGATAGATCTTCACAATCAGTACACAGAACATACTGACATCACAGATATGGACATCCGTAAAATATCTTTATAATAAAAGCCACTCATAAAATTTAAAATTGCATAGCAAATATCTATTGAACCAAGAGGCTGCAAAAACACAAGCCCCTCCCAATGCTGTCTCAGGTTTGTATTACGTCAAATCGGCCCCATAATAGAGGACCTAGGGGCTGAATACAAGGTGCAAAACAGTGTAAAGTGACTTGTGCTTTGCGTAGAGACGTTATTACAGCAACGGGAAGGTAAATCGTGTTGCCAACGACCTTGCAGGGGATACGTGAACCTAAAGTGCAGGGTACGTAATCAAAAAAGGGTAAGATAAAAACCATGGGTAGGGTTCACAAATAAGTAAGGTTCCAAACTCCTTGTTGTTGATATTAACGAGTATCTAACAATCGACTCCTTAAACTGGACCTCTCCAAACACAAATCCATACAGTGATTTAGATAATACGGTTTAACTTCTTTGTATTTAAGCATAATTTTATTGTATGTGGATTGTTGTACAGTTCTGGAAGGCCTAGAGTCTCGAATGTTTTTCTCAAATAGGAGAATCAAGGTATCTAGTCAACCCTATCAAGACACCATGAATCAGCAATACAGGTTCTAACAAGGCCACCTCCAGGGTTCCCCAACTCTTAATCCAAAAATAGAGGGGCGAGCCCAATCGAGTCCTCCACGTAAATTATTAATAATTCCGCGTGGCATATTAAAGTGGCAATGCCTCCAGCAACCGACAATAGTCTACGAGTAAAATGGTTTTCAGCTGGAGGACCCCCACTTTGCAGTAGCCCAAGAGCCCTGCACCATAGACCCCTGCTGAGGTGCATTTACTTTTGTATAACCAACTATTTCTTTGTGCCTTAGACTGTCTGCAAATCTGAAAATACCCTCAATGCTCCTGCTAAAATGTTGGGATCTTAAGGTTAATAACAAAGTCCAGCTAAAAGATGAGCTTAAAACATTCCCAAATAATTAAAAGATTTAATCTTTTCTGAGTGTGTGCCCCCACCCCCATAGCAAAACCATTAGACTTCGCGTTTGGACGGCCACAGGGCATAAAACAGGACTTTGAATGATTACCTGCAAGTCCAGGGCTTCCATATAGGTTACAAATGCCTATAACTTTGAGCGGTTAACTAAATCGAACACACTTGATAGCTGAATGAAGGCCAGACATCAGGATCCGCCTTTGGCCCTAATATATTTCTCTGCTATAAGAGCAAGGTTTAGGCACTGATTAAAAGCGCCAATACAACACCTAACCCCATACTGAACTTCCGTTATGCTATTGTCATCATCCAGCCCAGCTCTCCAGATGGGACTAGAGTACCCGGCCCAGAATCTTAAAGCTAGAATGCAATTATGAAATTGGCCTTAAATAGCACGAGAAGGATCCATCTCCCTTTTTAAAAATGGGGACAACAGTAGCTGTCCTCCAGGAGTCTGGAATAGGAGAGCAGATCAAAAGCACCTGCTAGCAAGGGAGTCCTCACAGGAATGTTGGATGTACCGTCAGGGCCAGGTGCACATACGCTGAGTCACTTCATGGGTGCCCATCAGTCTCAGGAGGCCTTGTGGGTTTTGGGAAATCAAACAGTGACCCATTTCTGTATTAGTGATCGGATTTTCTAATTAAAATATTTTAGAAAAGTGGGTCATCCAGGAATCCACTGTAATTAGAGATTCAACTTTTGGAGCATCTAGCCCTGAAAAGAAGAGAAGATTTCTACTTATCAGAACTTGGTGTTATTTCTAGCCCTCCCCGCCACGCAAGGTCTTCCTATGCTTAATTTCTTATTTCACCTTTCCTCCCCCCTAAGGGGCTTTTTGTGTAGCCTTTTGCCTCCTTGATTAACTATCATAAAAGGGAGGATTATTTGCCAGACAAGTCATTGAGAAGTGTCAGTAACAAAGTAAAATGACAAATATATACGGTAAGTTCTGATACATGGTACATTGTACTAATGTGCCTTGTGGAGCAGCATGTAAAGTGTGATTGATTCAGAACATTCAGGGATATTTATTGGTGCAAGCTGCACATCAAAAAATGTTGCAACACTGAAAGATTTTTTTTCCAAACTTAAACCAGGATGCTAATGATGCCAAACCTGTTCTCAAGACGCTAGGCCTGGTAATGGAAAAGGGATTGTGTTCTGCAGTGGCACTTATGTACTCTCCATGCATTGTCTATTGTGCACTGCATAATCTAATTGCTAACATATACACATGGAGTGCACCACCAAGTTACTGTCCAATAGATATCAATCCAAAAGTAATCTTTATTTTTCCCAATGATATCCCTGATTTATTCTTCCACAGAGATATGACTCTTCAAAGCTTTATTTGGGATTATGGGCGGATATGGACATCAGGGACATGTTTGAATCCCACGGGCACCTTGATACGTGCAGCCAAAGGCTCGGGTGCCGGCTCGTCTAACATTTGGCAGCACGTATCAAGGTGACCCATGGGATTTATACATGTGCCTGATGATCATATCTGCACCTTATCAAAAATGAAGATTTGACGAGTCATACTTCTGTGAGAGAATACATTAGAGAAGAATGAAGGACAAGAAAAAAATAGAGACTCTGGCGCCGGCTCGTGTATCAAGGTGTAGTGTTGACTTTTCTGACCTTTTGGTTGCATTTCTTGGAACAGCAGGTGCAGCGTTTGTGCACGCAGTATAGAATATGCCCTAAGGATTGTTTCGAACAAGGAGGGAGGAGCGGTTGGTGCTGTGGCTTGCTGTTTTACCGGCACTGTAATAATCTAATTGCTACCTGTGGTATATTTATGGTATGGTGCTCGTTTAAACTCCACTCTAAGAAGCTATGAAAACTATCCACTTTCTAATTCTGCAAACCTAAGATATATCTAAGTGGAGACATGTCTTTTCTCCTCTTGCGAGTACCTGGGGGCATATTTACAAGCTGGCAAAAATTATCGCCGCTTTTTCGGCTGTTTTCGGGCGAAAAGCGGCGATAATTTTATCGCCTAATTAGCAAGGCCACGCTAATGCGTGAAACCTTGCTTTAGCGTCGGGATTACTAACGCCCAGCTTTGCATCTCTAATGAGATGCAAAGTGGGCGTTCCTGACCTAGTATGACAGGAGAAATGTCGCTAAGCGACATTTCTCCTATCATCAAGCCCCACGCTATGAAGCATAGCGGCAGGAAAAGTAGCGATAACCCCTGTTATCGCTACTTTCCTTATGCCTGTTTCAGGACTGACTTAGCCATGATATCCTATGGAAGGTGGATATCATGGCTAAGTTTGTGAGTCCCTTTCAGCAAGCTAACGCCACACTATGTGAGATTATCGCTGGGTTTCCAGCGATAATCTCACGTTGGCAGTTAGCGTGAGGATTTTTATCGCTTTTGAGATAAGCGTTGCTAAGAGCACGCTATCTCAGCGATAAAAATCCACGTTACCTGGCAATAATTATCCTCACGCTAAGAGCGCTGAGATATAATTATCGCCGGGTGTTGCTGATATGCCTCCTTGTTTCTTATTCCCACTCTTTTGAATGCTTATGTGACCCCTCTGGCTGCCCTTAGGACTAGTATTTTGTGAACGTGCTGATGACGTGCAGATTATTCTATCACTAGACCAGGCCACCGAGCATAACATTTCCGTTTTTCATTCTTGTCTGCTGACAGTATAGTTATGTGGATATCAGAAAGCACAATTAAGCTGAACTCCACAAAGGCTGTTCAACCCTCTGACCAGATACTTGGGGGCTATCATCAAGATCCGGCGTTAAAATTATCAGGAAACTGCCGCTAAAGCGGCGATAATGGGCTTGATAATATGCCGCAGAGAATTCTCATAGAAGCCCATGTTCACACCAGAACATGGGCTTCTAGCGGAATTCTCTAGGGCATATTATGAAGCCCATTATCGCCGCTTTAGCGGCAGTTGTCTGCCGCTAAAGCGGCGATAATTTTAACGCCGGATCTTGATAATATGCCCCATGGTGACTTTGCTCCCTTAAATTCATCCCCAGTCTCAACAAATAAAGATATGAATGTAGGCGTTACTTTTTGTGAAACTTTGTGGCTTTCTCCTTGGGTAAAAGTAGCTTCTAATTGTTTTCTGCTTCTTACGGCCTTAAAGTCATTTCTACTTATTCTTATTTCTGAGTGGAAGAGACTAGCCATCCAGACTTACATATCCTCTAGGGTTTACTATGGAAGCTTCTATACTTGGGCCCTCCTAAATACCTAGACAGTTGCCTTCAACTTTCCAGAACGCAGTGACTTATTGTCTTAATCCTCCACACAACCATTTGGTCAAGACATGTATTGAAGCTGCACTGGCTTCCTGTTGAGAAATGGCTTACTTACAGATCTTTGTGCAGATCTGTCTATCATACCAGTTCCCGCTGTCTCACAGTAACACCCAGTTGTTGCTGGTACTTCTTAAACTTGAGCGTTCCTGCATTGGAGATCCTGCTTTCTCTGTATAAGCCACTGTGTTATAGAATAGTCTCCCTTTCCTTGTCTGTTCACAGTAAACATTTCTCAGGCACCTGATCTCCCAATTGTTTCAGGAGAACTTAGAATATAAAATCTACTTTGGAAACAGAGCAATCCTTCAATCTCTCTTCTGGGGAGCAGAAATGTTTGCACAATTTTCAAGCAATTGTACAATAGGATTTATCTTCTAGTAATCTTGGCACCGTTCAGATGGCTGTTTTTAAAAGAAAGTCCCATAGAAATGCAGATAATGTGGTAATTTAGCGTTAAATATGAATCCTTGTACTATGGGAAACATATTTAATCCCAATACTGCCAGCATCATGTTTTTGGGAGGAATGAGGTAAGGATGCGCCTGATGGCCACACCTTACATCCAGTTTCCACTACCCAGCTGAACGCCGTCAGCAGTAGCTTCTGTTGACTCACAAATTGTGGGTGTGTCATGTCTGTAATTTCACCTTCTCCCTCCCGCATTACCCTAAAAAAGCATTGTGTTCAGATACTAGGAGCTTTAGAATGTGATCCTATCCATTTCTTCTCATGCACACACTGCACATCACACATTTCTGAAGGTCATATGGAGCTCCCTAGAAATTCTACATTACAAGTAATGTGTGCATGGACACATTTCTGTGTGTACTGCTCCGGGAGGAATGGGGCCAGGGTGCCTTGCTTCACTCCTGCCTTAGGCTCCTCGAACTCTTGGCATTGAGGGGTTTTAATCTGTGGTTTTTCCCTTTTCCCCTTTCAACAGCATATACCACTGGGTCATGTCACTTTCTAAGATGTATAGACCCCTGTTTCAAATAATTTATTGTGCTTTCCTCTCTTGTATCCACTATGTAACACACAGCAAAGTAGTGTTAAGACAGTTAAATTATTGCTGATGTCAGTGGGGATGTTGTATGAGATGTCACCAGTGATGTTAGTGATGATGTAATTAGTGATTTCATTTGTGTGTCTATCAGCAGTAGATGGTGGGGACTTGACTATGGTTTGTGCAATGTACTATACCTTTCCTTGATCTGAGGTTGCAGCTGGCATGTAGAACAGAGTTTTTCTAGGTTGCACAAGAGCAGCCCTTCCCCCTTTTAAAGATTGTGTAAAGTATATTTGCTGGACTTGGCCCTGCTGGCGGGTTCACCCCCAAAACTTTTTGCAATTATCCTAGCTTTTTCCCTATGTTCTGTAAGTGGTTTTAGGCCTCTAGGTGCTTTTACACTGTGTCCCAGTGGAAAGTGCGTGCGCTCTGTGTTACATTTAGTGAGACTGACCTGCCCTCCCATAGGAATGCATGGGGAATGTGTGTGTCCATGGTAGTTCCTGATGCGTGGGGAGTGCAGGGTCGAGTTTGGTATGTGCGAACTCATGCGATTGAATGCTGCGTGATGATGTGTGCGGCGTTACTGTGTCTAGTGTAGAAGTGCCACTTCTAGAAGCTGGCATGTCTGTGTAATAAATGTGAAGTGACTGTCTAGCTTGTGATTAGCTGGTGTGCCTGGCTCCAGGAGTCAGGATGGGTCTGCCCCAGTGGTGAATAGGGAGATTTACATCCAGATGGGTGGGAGGAGTGCACCTGGGACCTGAATAGGGCAGGGCCTTCCCTACACAATGCTGGATCCGCCCCCTGTGGTGCGAATGATGTCCCTAGCCTGTCCAGTGAATGGGGAGAGGGGCTGAGCACAACAGAGTGCTCCAAAACCAGTCGCATCTCGTTTTTCCTTAACCCTGCAGCCTGAGACAAAGAAAATGTGTATATAAAAGGGGCTGTGACACCAAGTAAGTTGCTCTGTTCTTCTGATCCTAACTGGAGGAGGGCCTGCCGCTGCTGTTGGGCACCAGGAGGACCGCCACTGGGGACTGCCTCCCTGCCTGGAGGGCCCTGTGAGCTGGCCCCTGGGCCCAGCCCTTGCCCCCCCTGCATCCTGAAGGACTTTTCCCCTGGACTTGGAACTTTGCCCTGAAGCGCGCTTTTCCTGTAGCCAGAGAGGGCTGGGGATTCTGCCCTGGCACGTGGACAGCGCACCTGTTCTTCATTTGCAGCGCTGGGCTGCTGTCTGGGAATTGAAACAGCGGGTGCCTACCCCGCCGTGTGCTCATTTTATGAGCGGGTGCCCACCCCGGATTTTTATGTCCTTCATAGCGGGAGCCCACCCGGCATCTGTGCCGCCGTGCGCTCATTATACAATAGCGGGTGCCCACCCCGCATTTTTATCGCCTAACGGGTGCCCACCCCGCCAGGGTCTGTGTGCTAATGACAGGAGCCTACCCTGTGTTGTGCCAATAACGGGAGCCTACCCCGTATTGTGCCAGGAGGAAAGGAAGAAAGACACAAACTCACCGCCGCGGCCCGGAAGCCATCTGACGGAGGGCGGGGCCTCGCGACGGAAGCAGGAAGCTGTCCGGGAGCCTCACGGGCTCCAGAACGAAGTCCCGGTCCCGAGACGAGGGACTGGGTGAAGCAGGGCTGGAGGTGACGTGAGAGCCTGTACCCCGAAGGAGATCAGAGCCTTGCAGGCTCCATGACAGCGTCCTGCTGGGGACTTACTAGAGGCGGGGAAATCCTGCAGACGGGAGTCCAGTGGAGTCCTGCAAGCCCTGGTGAGTGGGGGCTTAAGTGGGGCAGCGTCGTTCCTCAGCTGCACCGCCAGTAGCGGCAGCTGCAACGGTCTGGGCAAGTTCTTCCCTGGAAGTCCCGGAGCAGGGCCTTGCGGGCACAGTAGTGCCCAGGCTGATCTGGCCCAGCTGCACCGCAGTCACGGGCAGTGGCTACGTGTTGCGCACTCTTGGGCAATTTTGTACGTCAGTAGTCCCGGAGTAGAGCTCGGCTCCCATCCGTGCACCTACCTGTGCCAGCATTCTTGGGGGCATATTTGTTTTAGAGCCTGCGTGCTCCAACGCTGGGGGTCCAGTTATTTTTACTGCGTGACTGCATCAAGTGCATATTTTATTGAAAACACCAGTGTGCTCCCTAGTGCTTTGGGACAAGTTCTTTTTCTGTGCTGGCGCATATTGATTTCAGGAGCCCGTGCGCTCCATGGGGACATGTTTGTTTTCTGAGCCAGATGGCTCCAACGTGGGGCACATTGGTTTCCTCATATTGGACTTCCACAGCTGCGCAGCACTTAGTGCCAGCTGCAGCGTTTAGGCCCTGTTCTTGTCCCCAGCTGCCCAGCAAGTAGTGGGCAGCTGCTACGTTTAGGTTCTGGTGCACCTGGACCCTAATGTGATTGAAGTACTATTGTGTTTTAATGCTTTGGGTGTTAGGAAATGTACCGTGTGTAGTAGGTTTTGCGCACCCTGTGTTTTATACCTCTAGATATGATTTCTGCATAGGAGGTTGTTTTACCTGTTTAGGTTTATGTTAGGGAGATTATACTTCCCTGTGTGATGTACGCCCCTAGTGTAATTATACTTAGGAGGTAGGGTCTAATGCGTTAGACGGGTGAGAGATTGCATAATGTGTTATGCCCCTATGATGTATACAGGATAGGTTTTATACCTGATTCTATTGTGATAATGCTGAGGTCATTATTGCGCCAGTAGTTACTGGTTGTGCTCTACAGTTATAATTTGTGTTACAGTTGGTATATGTTCTACATTTACAATTGGTGATTTGTGCTAATTCTGACAGCGGTCCATGTGGCCCTGTCTTGTGTAAATAGTCCCCTGTAAAATTCTGCCCAGTGCCAGTTGGCACAGTGTAAATTATGTGATTATCATCTAATGTGTTTATTATAATACAAAGGCTATTGTTATATATAACCTTGTGTGGAGTTTCTTTTGTGGTGGGCCTTGGGTGTTGTTGCTGGGTGCGCGCGAAAATGCTTTACACATTGCCTCTGGGATAAGCCTGACTGCTCGTGCCAAGCTACCAAGGGGGTGAGCAGGGGTTATCTTTGGCGTGTAACTCCCCAGCCCTGACTTAGAGTGGTGGTTTCTGCCTGGCTTTGGCGCAAGCCCTAGCCAACTAGAAATCCCATTTCTAACATTGGTGATCAGCGGTGGGATTAGGACTTGCGTTTGTGCAGTTATGTTATGTTATGTTATGTTATGAGGGGTTTTGTTGAGCGCTCAGCTACTCAAGCAGAGTGTCCCGGCGCTATCAGACCCGTAACCGAAGAACTCCATCAGGGGAAGGTGAAACTTATTGGCTAAACAGCCATGTTTTGAGCTTTTTTCTGAAGGCCGTCAGGCTCTCACTCTTTCTTAGGGATAATGGGAGGGCATTCCAGGCCCGGGGCGCGAGATATTTAAAAGACTGTCCACCGATCCGGGCGCGCCTAATAGCCGGGACCGTGGTAAGAGACAGAGACGCAGAACGCAAGGCTCTGGCTGGCAGATGAAGACCGATCCTCTTCCTCAGATAGTGGGGGCCAGTGCCATGAAGGGATTTGAAAGCCATCGTGAGCGTCTTAAATTCAATGCGCCTCTGAATAGGCAGCCAATGAAGAGTTTGCAACAGACCGGTAGTGTGAGCGCGATGGCCAAGACCAAAAATCGCCCGAGCGGCCGAGTTCTGCACAATCTGCAGGCGCGATAGGAGAAACTTCGGAAGACCCAGATACAGGACATTGGCATAGTCCAGCCTAGATCCTATCAGGGCCTGCACAGTTGTTTTCCTATGGGCGATGGAAAGAAGGGGTAGAAATTTTCTAAGCATCTTCAAGACCCCAAAACACTGACCGACCAGGCTCATAATCTGCGGTTTAAAAGTGAGAAGGGTATCCATCTTAACACTGAGATTTTTTGCCACCAGTGCCGCATTAGAAGGGGGAAACATGTCCGTCGGCCACCAGGACTTCCAACAAGTATCTGGGGGACAGCCGAAGAAGAGAACCTCGGATTTATCCGAGTTGCATTTGAGCTGATTATCTTGGAACCAGTTAAAAACCGCACCCAAGCAGCCTTTAATGAGATCACCATCAAAGTCCATATCTTTCTCACAGGAGAAGAGAAGCTGGGTGTCATCAGCATATGAGACAATCTGGGCACCAAAAGACTCAACCAGCGCCGCCAAAGGGGAAATATAGATATTAAAAAGAGTCGGGCGTAAAATTGACCCCTGAGGGACTCCCACATCCAGAGGCGGCACTGCCGCGGAGTACGGAGGTGCCCAGACTGTTTGTTGGCGGTTGGTCAGAAAGGAAGTAAACCAATTGAACACCGTTCCTCCAATACCAATCTCCTCGAGACGCGCCAATAGGCGGTCATGAGGAACGGTGTCAAACGCCGCCGAGAGATCAAGCAGTACCATCATTGCCTTCCCCCCAGAGTCCAGGACTTCCTTAATGGCCTCGGTCACCTCCAGCAGGGCCGTCTCCGTGCTCATATTAGCACGGAAACCGGATTGAGTGTGGTGCAAAACACCATGGTACTCAACAAAATGCGAGAGGACAGACTGTACATGCTTTTCTGCCACTTTTGCCAAGGCCGGGAGCAAAGAGATGGGTCGGTAATTAGCATGAATGGTATGATCCAAGGAGGGCTTCTTCAGGAGCGGAATGACCATCGCCCGTTTCCAAGTAGACGGTACTATCCCAGTTTCCAAGGAGCAGTTTAAGATGGGGTTAACCATAGGGTTAATAACATGGGCCACCTTGGCTAAAAACTTTGCAGGACAGGGGTCCAGAAGAGAGCCAAATCTCATTTTTAAAAGAATTTCCAGAGAAGCTTGAGGTTGAATAGGAGGAAAACTCGTCAAGCTGGGTTGTCCCTGGTCAGGCACATCAGACTGGATTTTAAGACAGGACAGTCCCCCCCGCTCAAGAGAGGGAAAAGTTGCCTGAATATTCCTGATTTTATTGGAGAAGAAGCTGGCTAGTTGAAAAACCCAAGTTTCGAGAAAGAACATTTAGGAGAAATGGCAACAGGAGAAGTGAATTCTTACACAATAGCAAAAATTTATTTACTTGTATTAGCGGCTTCTTCAATCCTTTGAGCGAAGTAGACTTTTTTGGCTAGATAGATTTCTTTGTGATAGGCCTTGGTACAGGACCTATAGGCCTCCTTCAAAGGATCCAGATAGTTTGCACGCCAAGCTCTCTCGGCCTTCTTGCAGAGCCTTCTGCTGGAATTAAGCGCATGCGTAAACCATGGGGCAGATGCACGCGAGGATTTCTTAAAGGACCGCTTAGGCGGGGCTAAGACCTCCAGACACTGCGCAAGCCATGTTTGAAAACGGATAAGGTCCAGTTCTAAATCCCCTGTAAGAGAGCAGGGGTGAGACAGCCGATATTGCTCAATCATTTCTGGTGTAACTCGGGGAAAGGCCGTGACAGCCGGGGCTGACGACCGACATCTCTTCTAGTTACAGTGATCTTAGACTGAATCCTAAAAGTCAATAGAAGGTGGTCAGACCATAACACAGGAAGGGGGGGCGCAACTGAGATGGAAGAGGTATAAAAAATCTGATCCAAAGTATGCCCCTTATTGTGAGTTGGCGATATTACGTAAGGTAATAGGCCCAGAGATGTAGTAGTATCTAGTATTTTAATAGTGTCTGCAGCATCCGTGTTATCAAAATGAACGTTGAAATCGCCCAGAAGAATGAAGTGCTTAAATTGAACACTCATAGCCGAAATTACAGTGTCTAGCTCCTCATTAAAAGATCCCACAGGGCCTGGGGGTCTGTAAATCAACAGACCCGCACAGGATTGAGTAGGTGAAAGTGTAAGGCAAAAACCCAGTGCTTCAACCCCGTGAATATCATCAGTGGGTATAATGGAGCACTCATAGCGTCTGCCTATTACTAGTGCCACTCCCCCACCCTTTCTTTTATTCCAGTCTTTTCTTAGTACATAATAATTGGGGGGCAGGGCGTTAACTATATCTGGGCCTGATGTTTCGTCAAGCCATGTTTCAGTAAGAAAGAGACAGGCGGGCTTGAAGTCAGTAAGGAGGCTAAACAGATCCTGAGCATGTTTGCTCGCCGAACGAGTGTTCAGAAGAGCACAGCTAAAAAAGCAATCAGCCGAGCTATGCACCGTCGTTGCGATTGTATGTTGGCTAGGCTTGATAGCGATTGACTCCGTCCGGTCACCCCTCAGTGACCACCCACAACCAGAGCAAAGAAAATTATCCCCGGCAGCTAGGTCACACACACTACAACTGCTATTCCGGCGCGTTCTTAAAGCTAGTAGCTGAGGGGCTGTGTACTCCGTGATTCCCATATGACAGGGACTCTCAAGGTCCCCAGCCCATCCGCATACATCCGCATCCGGGACGCTGACGGGCGCAGACGGGCTTTCCTTAGGCGCTCCTTTGGCGCGGGAAAGGCGCATCCGCAATGCGCGTCCGCTGCGCGGAGCCATCCCCGTCTAATTTTATACTTCCCGCCCGTGAGGCAGCAAGCCTAGTCCGCCGACTAGCGAGCCTGCCTCACTCAAGATGGCCGCCGCCCCAGTGCGAATATCCTGCTGCGCGATTGGCCAGCGAGAAGGTCGCAGTACCACGGCGACGACTGGCTGCACTACAAAACTCTGCATTTTAGATAATCTGAGTCCTATTAGATGTTCTGAGTCCTATTTTAAATTCTTCTCCTAAAAAGTGTCATTTTTGAATTGTGTACTCTTGCTTAAGCTCAGACACCTATGTCCCCTGTGCTGCACGTGTCCCTGAGCGTCCTGCCAAAATGGAGTCTGCTTTTAATTTCTGTGGTCTGTTTAGATACAGTATGTATGAGTTGGTTGAGTTTTGTGAGGAGAGAGACATAGCAGTGAGTGTGTCAGACTCCCAGTCAAAACTTAGGGAAAACCTGATCCAATGGCAGAAGGAGGAATGGGAACGTGAGCGCAGTGAGGAGGAGAGGGCCCGGGCCGCATGCCAAGAGCGTGGTGGGTCTGAGGGGAGCCCTGAGGAGTCTGAAGAGGAGGAAGAAAGTGACAGGAAAGGGACGCCAGTAGATAGTGAAGACCCCATAGATAGGGAGTCCCTTTCTGGGTCCAGTGTCAGGGGCAGCGCCCCATCCTTTTTCATATCCCCAGAGGAGTGGGTAGATAGAAGGAAAGAAAGGGAGCATCAGCTGGCTTTGGAGAAGCTCAGGTAAGAGCATGCCAAGGAGATGGCGCAGCTGGGTGTGGAGGAGAAAAAGTTTGAGACCGAGAGGGTCTTAGCGCAGGAGAGGATGGCGGAGGTTGAGAGGGCCTTCGCCATGGAGAAATTAGCTCTGGAGGGTAGTTTGTCCCCTGAGCGCAGTTGTAGTTGTCTGGATTCCCCAGGGAGGGTAGAGTCCAGTGGTGGCAGCGATGTAGAGTCCAGTGCAGGAAGTCCCATTTCCAGTTCCCAGAGTATGGTACCTATTTCCCAAGAAGAGGAGGATAGGTTGAAATTCAGGAGCAGTAGGAAACTGTCTCAACAGTCTTGGGAGGAGTTTGTGGAGGAATGTAATGGTGCACTGGGCAATTGGGTAAAGCTTGACCCGGAAGAGGACTTTGGTGAACTGCTCAAAATGATTCTCAAAGAGCAAATGTTCAGTATTGGTTGTTGGCCGGAGTTGCGCCAACACCTGTTGAGGTTTGAGCCCTGTGATCCTTGGGAGCTTGCAGAAGAGGCAGACCATTGGGAAAGTGCCCAAGGTGCGGATGAGGCAAGGGAGAGTACTTCCAACAGTAGTGGCTCAGGTATCGTCCCGTCCAGTATTGGGGAAGAGGCTCAGAGTAACCCAGCTAGGTTCCAGAGTAGTGAGAGGGGTGTAGGGGCTCACGACCTGTCTCAGCGGAGTAGGAGTGAGTGTGTGACTTCGAGTCCCCAGATGCCCGAAACCCAGTCTCAGAGCCTGGATGGTTTCTTCAGGGAACACCAGGTTGGGGGCCTAGGCTGTCCTGTTAGTCCATTTGAGAAGGATCACCTAGTGTATGGAGAACCTGATGCATCTGTAAGTAGAACTCCAGTGGTTCTGGTGTCTGGCAGTGCCGCTCCAGTAGGGAGGGTACCGAAGTCCAGCGAGAGGGGTGGCATGGGGCTGTGTTCCCGAGTGGAGGAGCCAGTGGGTCAGGGACCAGCCGGGAGGGCTGAGTCTCCTAGAGGTGACCATGGTGACCACATGTCTGTCCTGGGGGATCTTCACGCACTGTCAGGTGGACAGGGGACGGGAGATCTGCGCCAGGCAGACTGTCACGCAACATATGAGGCATATGTTACCCTCGCGGGATGGTGTGTAAGTCCCCAGAAGTCCTGGAGTGCCAGGCAAGTACTCAGCCAAAGGGTTTAGACCCATGGTTGGAAGGCCAGGTTCAGGATCAGCCTGACCTGGAGGGAAGGACGACTGTAAGCAGTGTCCTGACCAATGTAGCTGCTAGGGGCACCACTCTATTTGGGAGGGTGCCGGACTCTGGAAGGGGGTGCAGAGGGAGGGCGTCCTCGCCTCTGACCCGGTACAACCTGAGGGGTTAAACCCTAGGTTGGGAGACCAGTTCTCAGGGAGAGGTCCTGAGCTGGTGGGTGAATTGTGTTACGAGGTTGCCTCTCAAAGGAAGAGAGGATGGAACCCTAGAAGAAGAGGTAGGGGGAGGAGAGCCTCGCCCAAGACTGTTGGTCAGCTTGAGGGTACAGACCTTGGGCTGGAGGATCAGTGGCAGTTTAGAACTGCCCTGATGAGGGGTAGAGTGGAGAATGGTTACTATGTGCCAGGGGTTACTACACCCCACTCTGTGGTTAGGCAAGAACCAGTGGCATCTGAATGGCCTAGTGCCTGGTCCTGGCCGCTGACACCTGAGGAGTACCAGTGGGGTAGACCAGTTGGTCCGCAGACTTTTTACAGAGGGAACCACGTGGGTTCAGAGTGGCGTAGAACCGGAGGGTGTCCCTGACGTTGCGGGCCCACGTCCGTGTTCTATCGCCCAAAGCAGGGAAGCCTATCACGGTGGTGATTGGTCTCCCCTGCGTTTTGGCTGGAAGGGGGTAGTGTTGGACTTGGCCCTTCTGGCGGGTTCACCCCCAAAACTTTTTGCAATTATCCTAGCTTTTTCCCTATGTTGTGTAAGTGGTTTTAGGCCTCTAGGCGCTTTTACACTGTGTCCCAGTGGAAAGTGCGTGCGCTCTGTGTTACATTTAGTGAGACTGACCTGCCCTCCCATAGGAATGCATGGGGAATGTGTGTGTCCATGGTAGTTCCTGATGCGTGGGGAGTGCAGGGTCGAGTTTGGTATGTGCAAACTTGTGCGATTGAATGCTGCGCGATGATGTGTGCGGAGTTACTGTGTCTAGTGTAGAAGTGCCACTTCTAGAAGCTGGCATGTCTGTGTAATAAATGTGAAGTGACTGTCTAGCTTGTGATTGGCTGGTGTGCCTGGCTCCAGGAGTCAGGATGGGTCTGCCCCAGTGGTGAATAGGGAGATTTATATCCAGATTGGTGGGAGGAGTGCACCTGGGACCTGAATAGGGCTGGGCCTTCCCTACACAATGCTGGCTCCACCCCCTGTGATGTACCTAGCCTGTCCAGTGAATGGGGAGAGGGGCTGAGCACAACAGAGTGCTCCAAAACCAGTCACATCTGGTTTTTCCTTAACCCTGCAGCCTTAGACATAGAAAATGTGTATATAAAAAGGGGCTGTGACCCCAAGTAAGTTGCTCTGTTCTTCTGATCCTAACTGGAGGGGGGCCTACCGCTGCTGTTGGGCGCCTGGAGGACCGCCACTGGGGAGTGCCTCCCTGCCTGGAGGGCCCTGTGAGCTGGCCCCTGGGCCCAGCCCTTACCCCCGTCTGCATCCTGAAGGACTTTTCCCCTGGACTTGGAACTTTGCCCTGAAGCACGCTTTTCCTGTAGCCAGAGAGGGCTGGGGATTCTGCCATGGCACGTGGACAGCCCTCCTGTTCTTCATTTGCAGCGCTTGGCTGCTGTCTGGGAATTGAAACAGCGGGTGCCTACCCCGCCGTGTGCTCATTTTATGAACGGGTGCCCACCCCGCATTTTTACGTCCTTCATAGCGGGAGCCCACCCCGCATCTGTGCCGCCGTGCGCTCATTATACAATAGCGGGTGCCCACCCCGCATTTTTATCGCCTAACGGGTGCCCACCCCGCCAGGGACTTTGTGACGTTTTTATACCCCTAGCGGGTGCCCACCCCACTGGGTCTGTGTGCTAATGACGGGAGCCTACCCCGTGTTGTGCCAATAACGGGAGCCTACCCCGTATTGTGCTAGGAGGAAAGGAAGAAAGACACAAACTCACCGCCGCAGCCCGGAAGCCGCCTGACTGAGGGCGGGGCCTCGCGACGCAAGCAGGAAGCCATCCGGGAGCCTCGCGGGCTCCAGAACGAAGTCCCGGTCCCGAGATGAGGGACCGGGTGAAGCAGGGCTGGAGGTGACGTGAGAGCCTGTACCCCGAAGGAGATCAGAGCCTTGCAGGCTCCATGACTGCGTCCTGCTGGGGACTTACAAGAGGCGGCGAAATCCTGCAGACGGGAGTCCAGAGGAGTCCTGCAAGCCCTGGTGAGTGGGGGCTTAAGTGGGGCAGCATCGTTCCTCAGCTGCACCGCCAGTAGCGGCAGCTGCAACGGTCTGGGCAAGTTCTTCCCTGGAAGTCCCGGAGCAGTGCCTTGCGGGCACAGCAGTGCCCAGGCTGATCTGGCCCAGCTGCACCGCAGTCAAGGGCAGTGGCTACGTGTTGTGCACTCTTGGGCAATTTTGGAGGTCAGTAGTCGCAGAGTAGAGAGATCGGCTCCCATCCGTGCACCTACCTGTGCCAGCATTCTTGGGGGCATATTTGTTTTAGAGCCTGTGTGCTCCAACGCTGGGGGTCCAGTTATTTTTACTGCGTGACTGCATCAAGTGCATATTTTATTGAAAACACCAGTGCGCTCCCTAGTGCTTTGGGGCAAGTTCTTTTTCTGTGCTGGCGCATATTGATTTCGGGAGCCCGTGCGCTCCATGGGGACATGTTTGTTTTCTGAGCCAGATGGCTCCAACGTGGGGCACATTGGTTTCCTCATATTGGACTTCCACAGCTGCGCAGCACTTAGTGCCAGCTGCAGCGTTTAGGCCCTGTTCTTGTCCCCAGCTGCCCAGCAAGTAGTGGGCAGCTGCTACGTTTAGGTTCTGGTGCACCTGGACCCTAATGTGATTGAAGTACTATTGTGTTTTAATGCTTTGGGTGTTAGGAAATGTACCGTGTGTAGTAGGTTTTGCGCACCCTGTGTTTTATACCTCTAGATATGATTTCTGCATAGGAGGTTGTTTTACCTGTTTAGGTTTATGTTAGGGAGATTATACTTCCCTGTGTGATGTACGCCCCTAGTGTAATTATACTTAGGAGGTAGGGTCTAATGCGTTAGACGGGTGAGAGATTGCATAATGTGTTATGCCCCTATGATGTATACAGGATAGGTTTTATACCTGATTCTATTGTGATAATGCTGAGGTCATTATTGCGCCAGTAGTTACTGGTTGTGCTCTACAGTTATAATTTGTGTTACAGTTGGTATATGTTCTACATTTACAATTGGTGATTTGTGCTAATTCTGACAGCAGTCCATGTGGCCCTGTCTTGTGTAAATAGTCCCCTGTAAAATTCTGCCCAGTGCCAGCTGGCACAGTGTAAATTATGTGATTATCATCTAATGTGATTATTATAATGCAAAAGCTATTTTTATATATAACCTTGTGTGGAATTTCTTTTGGAGTGGGCCTTGGGTGTTGTTGCTGGGTGCGCGCGCAAACGCTTTACACATTGCCTCCGGGATAAGCCTGACTGCTCGTGCCAAGCTACCAAGGGGGTGAGTAGGGGTTATCTTTGGCGTGTAACTCCCCAGCCCTGACTTAGAGTGGTGGTTTCTGCCTGGCTTTGGTGCAAGCCCTAGCCAACCAGAAATCCCATTTCTAACAATATTGAACTTGATTCCCTGCACCAGGAGAGACAGTGGAGTTCTGGGGATCAGATGTCATCAGGTTAAAGTGGATTTGCATCCCTTTGGACATTAAAAATGCCTTTAAAAAAAGCGGCCTGGGGTTGTTTGTGGTCTCTCTTGGACCTGACCCTTTTGCAGGGTTATGCCCCTATTTTGCCTTCTTTCCCCTTTTTTTCTCACCTTTTTGTGTTGGTTTTAGGACTCAGGGCACTTTACCACTGTTAACCATAGCTAAAGTACATATGCATCTTTTAGCACACAAATTTTTACCGTGAATATGCATTTACAATGCATGCCAATATCATGCATTTAAAGTAAGTTGGGGGGTGGGGGTCTCCCCCCACAAATACATTGTTTTTAAATCTAAAAACAATACGTGGTATTGGCATGCATTTTAAATGCATAATCGCTGTAAAAACATGTGTGCTAAAAAATGTGTGGCTGTGTGGCAAAGGCATGCGAAGTAATTGCCTGCGTTGTACCGTCGCACAGCCGTCTCCCATAGGACAACATTGGGATTGCCTTGAAATATCTTTTAAGTGTAAAATCCCATTGGGAGATGATAGAGATGTGGAGTTTTGGATCTCAGAACTCACAATTTATAAATACATCGTTTAGTGAAGTTGTTTTTTAAAGTGCGTGTTTGAAAATGACACTTTTAGAAAGTTGAGGATTAAACATGGAGACCTTGGATGCGTTCACTAGTTTCAAGAGGTTATGTAATGGCTCTGTACCTTTCAAAATCAACAATGTTTGAAGGTTTTATTTTATTTTTTACTTTGATATAAAGGAATCCTCTCAATAGTGTATTGCTCTTGCTTTCACGAAGGTCTCAGGTTTCCAAATGACATTAAGGGCATTACGATGTCAGTCGGCATGCATCCGACCGACTCCTTGTCGGAATTGTTTCCGACGTGACTCGGGTTTGGGAAGTCCGACCAACCGATTATGATGTTTCTGAACACCGTTTGGTCAGACTCCCATTGACTTCAATGGGAGCCTTTGTTCCGAGCAACAACACAGGCTACCATTGTAAAATGGGGTGGTTGCGGAAAACCTTGCACCCTGTGGTGGGCACCCCATGGTGCCTGCCACACACTGCATGGTTGCAAAGAGGGGTACACTGGGTACCCCCAAAGGCCCCAACCGGAGGCCTACGGGTGAAGAGGAGCCTGCTACAGGCCCCCAAAGTCAGTTTCCGACAGCCTCGTCATGTCGGGCAGACGGATTCGGAAAGGCTGCCCGAATCAAACATCGTAATACGTCAGACGGGAACGCAGTCCATAAACCTGTACAATTAGTCTCCGACCGACTCAGAGTCTCCGAATGCCGGTCGGAACCGAGTCAGAAAGAGTAAACGTTTACCTTGCCATTGTAATCGTCAGTCGGAAATGTTTCCGAGTCAGTCAGAAACATGGCTTCTGACAAGGGTTAGGAAAATCCGAATGCCGTTTGGAGCCTTTCCGACCGACATCGTATTGAGGCCCTTAATGTACAGGTTTGAATTGAGACGAAAGGGAACAAGAAACAAAAAAACACATAAAACCATATGTTCTCTATCGGCTTATCCATTACTTAGATTATATTAATACTGTGCAAGACATAAATTTACATACATAGAGACTTAAGACCACCATGACAAATACACATACAGAGTCGCACATAACGTTTCTGTTCATACATTGGGCCCGATTCACAGAGCTAACTTAAGACAAAATCCTAAACTTACTACCATTTTGCTATTCACAGAAGGCACTTACTCATTTTGGTATTCACAGAAGGCACTTATTCATTTTGGTATTCACAGAAGGCACTTACTCATTAATGAGTAAGTGCCTTCTGTGAATACCAAAATGAGTAAGTGCCGTCTGTGAATACCAAAATGAGTAAACGGTAGTAAGTTTAGGATTTTGTCTTAAGTTAGTTATGTGAATCGGGCCCACTGTCTGTGTGTTTGCAGAGTGTTTTTTTAGAACATAGTCATTTTCTTGCTCAACCATTCTGTGCCTCTGCCTGTCTGTGGAATCCACGTCTGGGTTGGTTGACAGTTGGGATCTTGTGCATTTACTCTAGACAGTCACACAAAGGGAGCTGAGGTGTGCCTTGCATATCCTGATGGCTGAGCTAGATTGATGGGAGGAGTTGTCACTGACACCTGAATAGGGCTGTGTCTATACTCACACAAAGCTGTCTCCACCCCCCTGTAGTGGGTCTGGAGCCAGGGTATGGAAAGGCAAGTTCTTGTGCACTACAAAGTCTTTCCTTTGAAGTCTGAATACTTAAAAGGCAGAAACTGGTATAGATCTTGGAGCTGTGACACCATAACTTCAAAACACTTCTGGACTAAAGGACATTCTGCCAGGAAGAAGAGCTGGATGCTGTAGTGGGGGCTGCCGCTCTGCTGGTTGCTTTGTTGTGCTGACCTGCTGCTTGCTGCCTCTGTCCTGTGGGTGAAAGGACTGGAATTCCTGTTAGGAAGTCTCAGGGCCAACAAAAACTTCACCCACCAGTCCCTGGGCTCTTCTGTTGAGAGCCCTGACTTGCCAAGTGATGCCAAATCTGGTTCCTAGCCCCTTGGAAGTAGAAACTGGTGTCATGAAGAAGAAAATCCATGCATTTACTCTCAGGCCGGATTTTTCCAATGCTGCACCGCCGTGCGGCTAAAAATCAACACATCGCTGCTGTGCGGTTGAAGAATCGCCGCAGATCCTGCAGTACAGCTGGAAAATAACCGCAGCCTCATTCCTGAGCATCCGCTCCAATTCGGACACAGCCCCTGCTTTGCTGCTGAAGAATCGATGCACCTGCTTTGTAGCGGTGAAATCAGAGCTGCAACTGCTCCACCGCCGCTTCAACACAGCGCATCTGGATTTTAGATGCATCGTCCCTGGGCGCTGAATTCCTCGTCGAATTCTTCATGCCCAGCAGTAAGGAACCGAGGCTGCATGTCTGGAGATCAATGCATCACCTCCCCTGGCAGTAAGGAACCGACGCATCACCTCACTTGGGAGAAAGAAACCGATGCATCGCTTTGATTTTCCATCACCTCATCTTTTTTTTTTTTTTTTTGCATATTTATATAGCGCAAACTCGACCCGAAGGTATTGGAGCGCTTTATATAGCACCGTATTTACATTATACATTCAGGCACTGGAGATTAAGTGATTTGCCCAGAATCACAGGATGTGGATGCAAACTCGAGGCTCAAACCCTGGTTTCCTGCACCAGAGGCGGCAGCGCAGCCGATGGACCACATCCCTACGCCTGTTTTCATTTTTGATTTTGATGCATCCCTGGTACTTTGTCCTACATAGATTCCTGTGGACTGAACTGATTTAAACCTCTTTAAAGTGATATATGTACTTATGTATGTTGGATTTTTGTCGTTTTGGTCTTGTTTTATTCTGATAAATATTGGATATTTATCTAAACTGGTGTGGACTGAAGTGTTTTCACAGTGTTATTGTGTGTGCATGTACAAATGCTTTACACATTACCTCTGAGATTGGCCTGACTGCTCGTGCCAGGCTACCAAGGGGATGAGTAGGGGTTATGTTAGCTGCATACGCCCCTGTCTCTGACTACAGGGAGGGTCCCTACTTGGACAGGGTGACAACCACTGGCAACTAGAGAACCCAATTCTACCAATCCCTTCTGACGGGGCCTCGCCTAGAGGTCTGAAATGGACTGTTCCACAGAGAAGCAGCCTGACTAATATTTGCATAAGGCAGGTCTCTGCCTAAAGTTGCACAGCGGATAAACAATGATAGGTTAGAATGCTACCCAGAGATAATAGCAGTGAATTATTATTATGATGGAAAGTAAAGTTTACAATTTTTAAGAGGAAGGGATATTTTCTGCAAACTTGAAAGAGTTGTTTAAGTTAGTCTGTCAACAGTAAAAAGAACAGCGGGTGGCGTTAATAGTGAGAAGAAAGAGAGTAAGAAAGTGCAAGAAATGAACGAGAACACTAGGAAGTACAGATAAGATGGGACCATGGAAAGAAGGAGAAGAATGTAAGAATGGAATATCTTTGGAATGAAAAAAGAGTACAATTATTGAAAGAAAGAGGGAAAGGAAGGAAAAAAGGAAACAAATCAATAAAATGAAAAATTAAAGAAAGCTAAAAGAATTGAGTAATTGCCATAATAAATAATTAGTGACAATTTAATGATAAGAGACAAAGAAGAATAGCAAGACCACGAAACGGATATATAGAAATGAATGCCAACACGATATATTTGAAGCGCACATTGTTTAGGGAGTACACAAAGAATTAGAAAATATAGGAAAATCGGAGGAATAAGGAATAAAATATAAGTATGTGTTGAAGGAGGGAAATAATTGGAAGGAGATTTTAGTTTAGTGGAAGGGAGTAAAAAGAAGAGAGAGTCAGGATTTAATGATGGGAGGAGGAAAAGACTAGACGAATGGAGAAATAGTAGGAAATAAACATAATCAATTAGAATTGAAAAAAATGGATAGGGTGAATAAATGAAGAGTGATGACATAAGGAAAACGTTGAGAAAATTGTCAGTTTTTGAAAGAATAGAATGCTGCTTTGCAAGAATGACATAGATAACCTGCTAAACAAATAGACGTGCAGATCCTGGGCAAGAAAAGCAGAAATGTGATGAACAAAGGTTGGGCAAAGAGTGACAACCAACATCATTTTTTATCCAGTAGCGATGAGAGAATACAGCATCAGGTGCCAAAGACAGGCCATGAGACGAAAAGCCAACATTTTCCGAATGTGTGTGGCACAGCAATGACTCCTTGCCTTTCCATTGGCAGAGTTAAATGCACTTAGTGTGCCCTTTCCCCTGGTGTTAAGTGGGTGATTAGGTAGTTATCCGAGCTTCCCGCTTGAATAATTGCCTAATTGTTGTGTGTGGGTAGCTATTAATAGAAACGCGCCTGTCCTCCTGGATGGAGAGCGAATTTGAACTGTTCTGCCTGATCCATCGGCTAATTTAAGAGAGGTTTGTGAATACTCGCCCAGCGGGAGGCTTTTAAAAATTATGATGAGCACAAACTTGCCACGTCTCCACATTGCAGCACCGGTAGTTAGTCATCCACATCAATGATTCTTCATTCTTAGCTCTCATGAATGTTCCAGAGTATTTAAAGTTTACTAAAAGTACGAACGTCATCATCAGTCTCTGAATATGATCTTACATAAAGCCTGCATGATCCTATTAAAACATTAACTTTTTGATGTTTTGATATTTTCGCCCTTACCAAAAAATGAAACAGCAACAAATCATAACATAAGTTTTGAAAAGGAAATTAGGAACTGTTAGACTGTAGTTCTGTGCCTAGTAACGACAAGCCATGCCTCCACCATGGCTCCTAAAAATAACATCACGTAGCAGCACTTAATATAAAATATAAAACTATAAAAAACTGCAGTGTACTTGGATTTACAATGTTGTTGATGCTGCTTTCATTCGTGATTTAGCTTGTACTAATGAGTGGCAGGTGTATTGTGCCTCCAGTTAGGGAAGCGCCAGAATCGTTTAATACAGTCATTCCTTTCTCATAGTACACTACACAAAGTCAAGTGAAATTGAAGGATTGTATATGGTGATAGAATGTATAATAAAAGTGATACATGAATCAATATTCACATATCTTAAAAGGAGTGGCTTGCAGGATTGATGGTGCCATGATATGACAAGGGAAACCTAATACCAAAACATTGATTTTTTTTTAATTGATTGACAGTTTGATTTGGTCATCTAAAAAGGTGTTGGGCCCCAGTTAAGCAGTCAAGTAGAGGTGCAGTATTACTACATACGCTGCAAAAAGTAATTCACTAGCCTGCATATGTGGACCGCTGCCGCCGCCATGCCTATTTTTCCCCGCCGGAGATTTCTGACATATGTGCAGAGATCTTTGAATACCTAGATCTACATTTTAGTAATTAATGGTGGAGGGCCAGTGGGAGAGGCTGGAAATTGCCAAATACTACTAATGGGAGGGGAAAGGAGGGGTTTAGGGAGGGACATGCAAATGCATTCACCCACAAAAAAGTAAGCCCATTGCTATTCACAAATTAGGTACCTCAGACTAGTCTTGGGGTAAGTCCAGTATCTTAGATGACGACTTAGGGGTACGGCAAAGCACTCCCATAGATAACAGTGGAGGGTTACAGAAGAGTTAGTGTAGTTACAGATACTTTACATGAGTGTGGTGCCTTTATGGTGAACACAATGTAGCCTCTAATGAAACTGAACATATCAGAGCAGCTGATCAATATGTGTGGTCAGTCCTACTAGGTAAATCCAGGGTTGCACAGTTATTCCTTGTACTTGAATGGTACTGGCGTAGTGCTACTGCACGACACTAGTGTATGCAGGAGCAGAGTTTCTATTTAACCAGTACAGTGCAACTCATAGTCGGTTCCTATGTAGTATTGTATATAATGCAATCCGTGACAGCCAGCTTTAGCTCCTGTAGCATGCCCACGAAATTAACACATTGATATTGAAGCAGTAAATAAATGACATTTTAAGGAAAACACATATAAATAACTCGTAAGTGCCAGTCTTTTTTTATCAAAAACTGCAAATATCATGATTGAACTGGCGTGTTGTAATGGAAAAAGCACCAGGCTGAGTCCTGCCCTCCAGGTTGGCAATGGCTATTAAAACATGCAGTGCAAATTGGTAAATGTTGCATACTGAGTTATACATACAGCATTACGCGGCCTGTCTACTCTGCAATAAGAAGGGTTGAATCCTAAAGGAATACAAATTTGAGCCCTTAACTTCACTAATTAATATATAGTAGAACATCCAAGACTAGGAGGTCAACATACATCCTCTTTGCTGTGTGTGTCTCATGGGTGTGACTTTGTCCTTGTTACTTAGGTCTTCTTTTGTGCTCAGCTTCCTGAAAGCTGTCAAGTTGCTCAGTGAGGAATGCAAACTGGCTGCTGATTATTAGGCTTTATTTTGCAAATAAAAATATAAAAAAATATTGAAATTCGGAAAATATCTTCTGTTAAGGGAGGAGACTGATTAGTGGCAACAAAAGGAGCAAACAGTGTCCGCACAGTAATGAAAATGGGCTCTTGTGGGCTTGCTATTAATAAAAAATCTTATTGTCAGTATCTGAAGAAAGGGTTATTGGGATCCTGAAACCTAATACTTTGCCCCAATACTGCACTTTTGTTTCAGTTAGTTCCTCTGAGGATCACACCATGGATTGTTTCCATATAAGAATAAAAAAGTATATCTAGGGACGTTTGAGATGTGGAGGACGAAGAGGCAAAAGAAGGGTTGTAGCCTTGATTATGAGATGTCAGACTTCACACCAATCAACAGCAATTTTCGATAAAGGCATCCTTTCCCTTCTTCCTCCCTACAGTATATCTGTCTTTCTCTTTACCTCCTCCTTCATTCATCACATCCACCTACTACAACTTGCCTAATGAATTCCACACTAATGTTTCCCATGAAATACTCTTTCTCTACCTTAGATTATAAAGATATTGTATGTCACTGAAGAGTGATAGAGAGGATGTAGCCTTACGACTAGAGCGGTCGACCTAGAAGCTGAGGAACCAGGTTTGAGTCTCGGCAACGACGCTCAACATCCTGTGATTCTAGGCAAATCACTGAATCTCTCAAGCTTAAAAAAAAAAAATGAATGTATCCATCTGTAACGAAACTGGTGCTCATGTAAAGCGCTCAGATACCTGATATCTTCGGGTCTAGTTCGCACTATAAAAAAATCTAAATCACAACTTCAAGGTGACCTACAACACCCCTCTAGCATAGCAGGGTAGATTATTCCTTTTGAAGAGTAGACACACCACTACCTTTTAACAAAAAGTGTGCACCTTCATCTAGAAGAATACTGTTGCAAATGTGTATAATACATGCGAAATCCACAGTGCAAAATAAATTACACCAATATGCAGCTAGTATTTGATTTCGAAAACATTTATATGTGGTTTAATGTAAGTAGCTTTCAAAGATAGCTGGAGTTCATAATATGTGATAATATGCAGAGAGAGATCCTGTTTTCCTGTATTGAACTAGGGCTGTGCAAAAAACATACTATATGTAAGGTTCCTTTTACTGAAGACTGTTTATTTCAGTAAAATAGTTCAGAAGATCTGAAAAACGAGTCATCTTTTTTGGTGTTTTACCCCTTCGCTGCCAGACCAAATAGCCAAAAAACTGGCTTGTCACCTGTAACTTCTAACTATGGTAGAATTTTTACAGCAATATACCCTACGTCCACTGGACCCTTCTAGTTGTGGGGATAAATAAGGTGAAGAAGTGGAGAAGTGTGGCTCAATGATTAGAGCGGCAGACCCTGATGCAGAGGTCTATCCCGGGACCAAGGTTCAATTCCCCTCCTCGGTGGGTCTTGGGCTCAAATATTCCACATACCTGATAATTCTCGCCTCGCTGCCTATTCCAATCATGGAGTCCCACTCTGCAACTATGGGCAATTGCTTAATCTCCACAACGGCCCCCACAATGCTAAGGAGGCCTGGCCTCCACCTTGGGGGTGCCCAGGAGTGGACACCTCACAGGAAAAGCCAGGATGGGTTCCACAGTGGTATTTGTACAAGTTCCTTGAGACCCTTGCTGGTGAGTAGTGCGCTATACAAGTATCAAATTTACATTTTTGTCGGTTCACCAAGAGCCGAGGTACCCGGAGCCAATAACTGAGCTGCACCTTGCAATGGTTTTTCATTGTATAATGGGTATGCAGCAATTTATTTGGTAAAATATAAAGAGTGCAAAATAGGTATCAAGGAAACTATGTAGTTCTGAAACAGGAACAAGATATGGAGTTTAGAAGCAGTGGTTATTAGTACATCTCTGAATTTGTGGGTACCCACACTGGCAGGTGATTTTACAAAATGACATATTTTTTTTATACACTGTCTTACTTTTGGAAGGCATAAATGCATGGAAAGACAATTGGTAATAACACTTGTTCTAATATTCTGTGTTCCCCTAAGTCTCTCAATAAAAATGCTACCCCTCACTTGTGAGAGTAGGCCTAATGCCCGCAACAGGAAACAGCCCAAAACGCAATTTGGACACATCAAATATTTCCACTGAAAACTGACCCTTTTTTTGCAATGTGCCTAGCTGTGGATTCGGGACCCTAGCTGAGTCGACACTTTGGGAAACCTATCAAACCTGTGAATTTTGTGAAACTAGACACCCAGGTGAATCCAGGATGGGTCAATTTGAGTAGCTCTCACCAGGGTCCGTTACCCAGAATACCTTGCAAACCTCAAGCGTTGACAAACAAAACACCTTTTCCTCACATTTCTGTGATGGAAAATCCTGGAATCTGCGGGAAGCCACAAACTTCCACCAACCTAGCATACCCCACATCTCCCCATAAAAATCGTACCTCACTTGTGCAGGTAGGCCTAGTGCCCGTGACAGAAAACGGGCCAAAACGCAACGCGAACACATCACAGTTTCCCACTAAAAAACTGACCCTTTTTTTTTACAATGTGCCTATCTGTGGATGTTGGGCCCTAGTTTCGCCGGCACCTAGGGAAACCTAGCAAAGCTGTACATTCTTTTGAAACTAGACACCCAAGGGAATCCAGGATGAAGCGACTTGTGTGGCTCTCACCCGGGTCTGCTACCCAGAACCCCTTGCAAATCTAAAACCTTGTAAAAAAAAAATGTCCTCACATTTCTGTGAAAGAAAGTCCTGGAATCTGTGGAGAGCCACAAACCTCCCACCACCCAGCATTCCCTCAAGTCTCCCAATAAATGGTACCTCGCTTGTATGGGTAGGCCTAGTGCCCGTTACAGTAAACGGCACAAAACGTACTGTGGAGATGTCAAAATTATCACCAGGGAGACCTACCAAACCCAGAAATTAATGAAAACTAGACAGCTAGGGGAGTGCAGGGAGATCTGGCTTGCATTTATCCCTCAACTTTTTCATTCTCAGAATCCCCTGCATACCTCTTATTTTGATTTTTTTTAAATACCATTTTTTTCACATTTCTCTGTGGGAATGTTGTGGGATCGCTAGGCCGACAGAAATTCCCTACCACCCAAGGTCTTCTGATAACAATTGCCCCTTACTTGTGTGGGTGGGTCAAGTGCCTGTGACAGGGAAGGGCCAAAACATATTGTGGAGACATCAAAAAGATCTATCGCAAAACAACCTGAGTACAGGGAGGTGTGGTTTGCGTGGATCCCCCAATGTTTTCCTACCCAGAATTCCCTGCAAACCTCAAATTTAGCTGTATAGATCAAATTTTCCTCACATATCCGTGTGATATGCTGTGTGGGTGGCCAAATGCTTGCAACAGGGAAGGCCCTGATAGAGTGGAAGATTCGTACCCTATGCGTGATACTCTTTAGGAGTGCAATGTAATTGTTTGTAGAACGCACTCACATATTATTCAACGTCATGAGAGAATTAGATGTTAGAAGAAATGTGGACCCATTAATATGTTCCATGTTAATGGGATCTAATGTAGGGTTCAGTAATTATTGTTCAGAACGTGTACTAACCACTGTAATCAGTGTGACTCGTTGTCTAGGCCTCATTAGTTAAGTAAATGTGATCTAGTGATGTATTAATTTCTGACAAAATGTTTCTTAGGCTAATGACGTAGATGCAAGACGTCAATTAATGTAGTTAAGAGAGTTGCTCCTATCGAATGTTAACGGTTGATATAATTCATAACCTACCCAGTATGGTGAATTTATGAATTTAGCTTAAGTTGTAGGCCTGAATTTTTAGCGTATGTGGAGTGTCTGGTTCTGAAAGTAATGTTCAAATTCTTATGCGAGTCTCGTAGAATGTTTCTATCTCACGTTTGCATTGCAGGTGGACAACATTTACTAGGAAAAAGTAGGGGTATTGTTCCATTAGACAACATTACTGAATGAAGGAGTTACAGTTAGCTTGGTTGATAAGGTGGAGGGTGGCGTTGTCACACCGGAGAAGGAGAGAAGACCAAGGACAAGATGCTACAGAGAGGCATGTATGGAGAAGGCTGTGAAAGAAGTCAATGTCATGGAAAATGTTGTGACTGAGCCCATTGTAAAGCCTATGAGGAGTAAAGCATTATGGGACATCTGCTGAATACAACTTTGAGTATGTGATGCTTTGTGGAGGGGGACAGGCACCCCATTCCTGCTTGCCCTCCTGACTGAGAACACCTGCATGATAATGGGCTTTCTTTCCTTTGCTTGTGGCTTCATGTCCTTCACCCATCTTATGGCGATGTAACTTTTTAGGAAGGCTTTTGCCAACTGACACCTTTTCTCTTTAATGTCCTTTGCTTATACCCTAAAATAGGGATTCCATTTTCGAGCTAAAGTAGGAATAGTTAGAACTAAATGCTGTATACAGAAGAAGTGCCATTGCAAGGAGTATTGAACTTTTGTTTTCTCATCTCATGCATAACTGTCATTGAACTTATTGTTCTTTTTGTCTTGAACTTTTGTTTTCTCATCTCATGCATAATTATCATTGAACTTATTGTTCTTTTCAAGCTTCACTGGGAGCACCTTTTTAGGAGGTTTGACTTCCTTCTGTTTCCTTTGTACTACTATACTTTCATGTTGTGATTTGTGTTTGTTTAACTATTTTTGAGTTTGTAATGAAACTGACTAATCTTCAATTGGCCGTCGATTTGGGTTCTTGTGTCGCCGTTTGTGTCACTCTGCATTTCAAGTGTCTCATGACTTTTCTTCCCTCTATGCTGCTAAAATTTTTCTGGGAGATCTGACATTGGATTGAACAGAGCATATGGGCCCAGGACCAAAATGTATTGTGGAGACATCAAAATTATCTATCACAAAACAACCTGATTTTGCAAGGGGGTGCACCCTGATTTCTTTAGCTAAATTTGAGATTTGTAGGTGATTCTCAGTAAGAAACTGTTGGGGGATCCACGCAAACACCACTCCCAAGACTCTCCCAGGTTTCTAGTTTTCAGAAATGTCTGGGTTGGGTAGGCTTCCCTAGATGGTTGCAGAGTCTGGGACCAAAAACGCAGGTGGCACCCTTGCAAAACCAGGTTGTTTTGTGATAGATAACTTTGATGTCTACACAATATGTTTTGGGCCCTTCCCTGTTGCAGGCACTTTGCCCACCCATACAAGTGAAATGGCAATTTTATCGGGAGACCTGGGGAAACATTGGTTGGTAGGAAATTTGTGTTTTCTTTCTGATTCTGGAAGAGTATAGTACAGTAATGCAAGGAAAATGTGTGAATTTCACTTTTGAGGTTTAACGGGGCATGTGGGTAAGAAAACTTGATGGGATCCATGAGAGGCACAGCATCCTGTACCCCCTAGGTTTTTGGTTTATGAAAATACCTAGAATTGGTAATTTTCCAGAGACAATGTACACCTTGGCAGAGAAAGACAGAAAAGACAAATATTACTTCCCGTCCATCTATTTGGCATGAGTGGTAGTGAAGGTTCAGAGCATTACATTTTATTAACAAGAGATTTCACAATTCCAAATGCACTGTTAATAATTTAAAGGTTGAAAAGATGAACCAATGACTCACAGCTCGTGAGCTGTAAAGCCATGGCAAGGCACCAACCTCTTTACAGGCCATTTACACACGTTTCATATTTTACACATACAAGACCATTCACACCACCAGCCGTGGGCCCATTATATTATAACACTCACATCAACAGACTGCGCCATTCAAGGCCCATCACACTGACTGGCGATTGGAGTGTGTGCACTTGCATTTGGCTAGTAGTGTTGTGGTAAATATTTTATTACCGGTACTATTTTTTATGCGGTAAAGTCTAGTAAGAATAACTCAGTATAAATAAGAGGCAGAATCCGTGGTATTAGAGGTTCTGAAAGGCTTTATTCCTCTATAAAGGAATTATGGTTCGAACCATAGGCATCAAATTCCATCACCACGAGGGTTCAGGAAGGGAAGGCAATACATTATTGACAAGTAAAGATATTTATATGAAAAGCATTACATTAAGACAGATGCAGGAGGCGTAACAGCTGATAATACAGATAATACTACACATACGTAATGAAAATAGGCGTAAACATAGGCGTAAACTAAAAACGTCATTAAACATGATGTCACAGGTGGGTGGATCCATAAAGGAATCCTGCAATGTCAGCAGAAATACTTGGCAGAGATGCGTGCGCAGCCGCATGACGTGTGATTGACGTGCAACTAGAGGGTGAAGGGGACTTGACATTTAGCTCTACATGTGGAGACAGAAGTCTGGGGGGTCATGTCAACCTAATCCCAAATCATATCTAATATCTTATGTTTAAAGAACTGTATTATCCAAAAGGAAAGGTCTCTCGGACGGAATCTATTCTATACTGACTGTTACTGCGTGTACAAGCGTCTAAGTGTCTACATGAGATGCGAGGGGGCAGGAATCCTCCATAGTAACGGGGCTATGAATTATTTGCATGAGGACAGTGAGGCCTGGCCCTTTGCTCGGTAGCTGGAAGAATGTTTACCTAAACTACTAGACAGGAATGCATCGGATGAGGAGCAGAGCAGATAATCTTGAAGGTGAAATACAGTTTTTTGGCAGGCAACGGGCCGGATCAGGCATTGTTAGCCGCGCAGGGAGTAGGACAAAGTTCATGGATACAGATGCGGGCTCGGGCTGGAGCTTTCAGAGGCAGAAAGCAGGAAAAGGCTTGATGGCAGAATTCAGGGCCTACTCGCCTGAATTGTAAAACGTGGAAAGTGAACCACATAAAGTCGGTGGCCTTTCATACTTAGGAACGGAATATCCGACTCATTCATGGCGGATCTGAAAGAGGACATGTTGACGGTGGACGCACATGTATTTGCGTCTTCATAACTAGAACTGGAGGGAACATACATGTACTTGTAACATGCACATGGAGCCGTTGGGGTCTAAGATAGGGGACATAACTGATCATAAAATTCATATTTCCTCATTCCCTCCTTGTCCCCTACGGACCCTCAGGAGATATCGATCTTCATTAATCCATCAATCTGTTCATATAGCATCATTTGTTCTTCTTTCTTCTTCCGGGATCTTGAATGAAAACTTGGATGCGGAATGCACGATGTGGCACACAAACCACAAATCGCTGGCCCACATTGTAGACATAAGCAGCAACTGAATAGTATGAGAAAGCCAATACCTAGGAAGGATAGAATCCTCCATCCCCAGGCTGACAACACACTCCAGAACCAACCGGACCAAGTCCAGGTGCCTGGACTCTGGTGTATCTGGCTTATAATCTTACGAAGGCGAGTTATGGCTTTATATACTGACGGCGAGTTTTCTGGTATGAAAACACAGCAACTTGATCCGATGACCCTACAAGCTCCGCCCCTATCGGCCAGGATGACGTCAAGGACAAGACGATTTTGAAGCACAACAATCCGCATCGCAGACTGCTCTTCTGTTAAGTTGCCTAGGGCGGAAGTAGTCTCATTCACTACTGCTTCAAGGGTTCTAGTTAATCTACGTATCAGTTTACTATTAGTGACTGTACCTATATAGGGAAAGAAACCTTTATTGAAATCTGTGTATTGCTCCCATGCCGTTTCAGTGTAATCGACAATCGGGAGATCTCTCTGCTGTCTATTGTGTACTAAATGGGTATTTCTGTGATAGTCAGGAGGGGCTAGGAAAACAGGTGGCAGAAGGAATGCTATGTAACAGGTACCATCCCAATCTAGAGGTAAACGTATATATGCAGTCTGGCCACATATGAAGTAGGAATGACGAGAAGCTCTAAATGTAGACTTGCCTTGATCACTGAATTCTATTACAGTGGTACATTTACTATGGCCCAGGTGTATGGAACCATTCTTTCTTACACATAATTCACCTTTAACTGGAAATACTGACATAGCGGGCAAGATTGGTGTAGCTTCGGATTCAACATTCAGAATCATGAGGTTAAGCGTAAAGTTACCTAATCCATATACTTCATTTTCTAGATCAGTTCCTGTTCTTTTGGGAAGTCCCTCCTTGTTAGGGTAGCAGACTTTAAGCAAAACTAGGTTCAGGTTTCCCCATACCCAGTTGTCTTGATAAACTACGGAATTTGAATCTAGGGAATTAATCAAACTAAACCATGCTCCACAGGAGCCATTGTGTGTGAACGGATACGGAAAGAGAGGCAAAACTCCCTTATAGTTCTGATAGGGGGGGAGTCGGCCACATATCCAACAATTGGTAGCATTGCTGGTCTGATGGGAATGATGTAACATACTAATAAAAGTGTTGTTGCGCAGCGCAAATCTATAAGACAACTCATGCGGAGGTAGTTCGCTAAAAGAATGTTCAGCAGTAGCATTGTAAGCACGCTTAGAAATAGGGTAATACATATGTAGCAATATACTAGAAATGATGATCAGAAGACTTAGAAAAAACAAAATTAATAATGTCATTATGCAGTGACTACGAAGCGATTTACAGTACGCATGTTTTTTAAGCTGTATCTGTCTATTTTTCTCTCTATTTCGGTCCAGAGGATACATGTCAGAGACAAATTCAACCGATTCACCTTGGAGAGGACTTAAACAATCAAATTGTCTGACTTGCTAGACCTTAGTTTCAGTTTATAGAGTTCAGTCTCCGACCTTTCAACCAAGGGGAGCTTTGAGTCTGTCTGTGAGGGAATGCAGGGCTGAGTGTTCACATCGGACGGTAGTCCATAAAATTTCTTGATATGGCTCGAGTGCAACCACCCTTTACGTCCCTCAATCTTCACGGCTGTCCTTGTAGTCAGCAGGACGAGCTTGGGCGACTGCCACCTAGGCTCCAGCTGGGTCTTCCGGTCAAAATTCCTCACAAGAACCAGGTCACCTGGAACCACGTCATGGGGCTTCACCTCAGTGTTATCGGGAAAAGCTGCAGCTACCTGTGAACGACAAGATTGTAGTGCAGACATCAAGGAAGCCAGGTAATCTGTCAGCATATTACAGTCAACATCAGTGATTTTACGAGGTATAGGCGTCCCCCACATATTTGGTGGTCTACCGAAGATCACCTCATAAGGGGATAGCCCTGTTCGAGAATGTGCTACCATTCTCATGTAAAAGAGCGCAACTGGTAAGGCTACTATCCAATCGACACCTTTTTCTCTACATATTTTGGACAATCTAATTTTCAGAGTTTGATTATGACGTTCCACGAGACCTGCTGCCTCGGGATGTCGGACACAGTGAAATTTCCATTGATAACCTAATAAGAGTGAAACGTGTTTCATCAGTTCGGATGAGAATGGCTGGCCGTTATCTGAGTATACAACACGTGGTAAACCGTACCGTGGGAAGAATTCTCGAACTAACTGTTTGGCAGTAGTCGGGGCAGTGTAATCTGAAACCGGGTAGGCTTCTGTCCAACGGGAAAGAGCACAAACAACTACGAGAACATATTTGAATCCCCGACATCGTTCCATCTGGATATAATCCATCTGGAGGACTTCAAAAGCGTGCTCGGGAGGTTGAAATCCACCCTGCTCTACGGGAATGCTTTTACCTGGATTAAACTGACAACATATCATACAGGTACGTACTTTCTGTTTAGCTGCTGCTCGTAAGTGTTTATTAAACCAAATGTGTTGAATACTGTCTAGCATAGCTTTCTCTCCTAGGTGCGCTGGACTATGTATTGTGTTAATGATGACTTGAACCATGGAGTCGGGAAGAAACCATATAGATTTTCCCTTTGTCATCCATCCTTGATCCGTTTGGATCCCTCCTAATTCAGTCCATTTCTTTATTTCTTCTGGTGTAGCATGTGTCTGTATGTCAATTACATCAAGGGCGGGATCCTTAACTGTCATGCAATGTGTTGGTGTCGGAACTATTGTCTTTGTCGTGTCAGTTGTATGAGTCTGATTCTGAGCAGTCTGTTTAGCTGTTCTGTCAGCTAGGTCGTTACCCTGAGAAATGATGTCGGTAACTTTTGTATGGGCTTTGCATTTCATAATCGATATTGCAGTAGGTAGATGAATTGCGTCTAATAGGGCTTGAATGAGGGGTCCGTGTTGGATGTGGGCACCGTGAGAAGTTAAATAACCTCTCTCTCACCACAGTACGCCGAAGTCATGGACGACTCCGAATGCATAACGTGAATCTGTGTATATGTTGACTTTCTTATTTTTGGCTTGAATACAGGCTTGTGTCAGAGCGATGAGCTCTGCTGCTTGAGCTGACAAAGTGTTAATACAATTGGTTTCAATGACTTCAGTGTCTGTTGTGACTGCGTAAGCGGCCACTAACTCTCCTGTACTTGTTCTCATACATAAACCATCTACATACAATGTTAGGTCCGGATCTAATAAAGGGATATCTGTCAAGTCTTGTCTGGGTTTCGTCGTGATAGTAATGATTTCAATACAATCATGTGCTAATGGATCTGTTCCGTTTACTGGCAAAAGTGTGGCAGGATTTAATGTATTACAACGTCTGATTTCTATGTGTGGCTGAAACAATGTTAATTCATAACCGGTGAGTCTTGCTATAGTCAAGTGTTGTGTTTGTGTGCGGTTCAAGAGAACCTCTACTGCGTGTGGTACTTGTACTGTCAATTGATGTCCTATCACTATGGCATCGCTTTGTCTGATTGCCAAAGCTGTTGCTGCCACTGATTTCAGGCACGCAGGAAGAGCCTGAGCTACGGGATCTAATGTACTAGAAAAATAAACACATGGTTTGTGTGATCCTGCTTGTTCCTGAGTGAGTACTGACAAGGCAGTACCTTCGCGTTCTGTAACAAAGAGTGTAAAAGGCTTACTGTAACATGGTGTTGCTAAAACAGGTGCTTGGCATAAAGCTTTCTTTAAGCTTTCAAAGGCATGTGTATGTTCTTGAGTCCAAGGGAGGACAGTCGATGTGGCTGCCTCCTGTGTTGTCAACTGAATGAGTGGTTTTGCTAGAAATGCATATTGAGGGATCCACTGCCTACAGTATGAAGTGAGGCCTATAAAAGCCCGCACCTCCTTTTGTGTCTTAGGTGGTGGTATGTTAGCAATTAACTGGATGCGGTCGGGTGTAAGCTGTCTTCCCTCCTTGGACAGCGAGTGCCCAAGATAAACAACTTGCTGGACACAGAATTGCAGCTTAGAAGGGGACACCTTGTGCCCCTTGTCGGCCAGAAATTGTAAAACCGTCAGTGACGCTTTTTCACATTCAGGTTCGCTTCGGGCGGTGATCAGCAGATCATCGACATATTGAAGCAGGGCAGTGTTAACTGGCATGTGGATACTGTCAAGTTCTCGTTTCAGTGCTTGGCTATAGATGCTGGGGCTTTCTGTGAATCCTTGAGGAGCGCGTGTGAATTTAAAACTCCGTCCATTTAAACTGAATCCGAACAAATATTGACTTTCCGAATCTATTGGGACGCTAAAGAAAGCATTTTTGAGATCAATTACAGTAAAGAACGTTGCTTCTGAATCAATAGCTGTTAATAATGAAGAGATATCTGGGACCACAGGGTATTGTGGTACAATACATTTATTTAATTCGCGCAGATCAATAACTAATCGATATACTGGTGGTGCTTTCGGATCCGTTCTTTTAAGAATCGGAATTATCGGGGAATTACATACATTGGAGTCGGTTTCCACAACCACTCCTTGTCCAATGAGCTCGTCAATGATTTGTAGTAAAGCCACAACAGCATCTGGTGGTAACTTGTATTGTCGCATTAGTGGTAATACCACTCCTGTTTTTAGTGTAACTCGATATGGTGTAATGTTCATGCAACCAACATCAGTGGGGCCTTGTGCCCATAAATGTGTAGGTAAATTCTGCAGCCGGTGATCCATGTCTCTGGACACGTAGTGACCTTTGAAGTCACGTAAAAATAATCGTACTCCATCCGGAGAACAACATATTATAGCTCCTAGAGCTTTCAATGTTTTTATACCTAACAAGTTTTCTGGACATGATTTAGTAAGCAATAAATCTGTAGTTCGTGTCAATGGACCAACCGTAAGTGGTAGGGGTTGCGATACTTCATTAATGATAGGCTTTCCTGAGAATCCAAGGGAAATATTCTGTGAGCCTGAGAGGAGTGCCCCTGGAACTTCACTGCGTCGTATAGTTGTTCTGCTTGCTCCTGTATCAAGTAAAAACTTTCTGTCTTCCCCTAATAGTTCACTGTGTACATAAGGTCCCTCTTGATCTACTGGAACCTCAATAAGGGGTAAGCCAACTTCCCTCTCTAGGCTATTTCATGTGTATCGCTGATAATCGGGATAATCAGTTTGTGCATACTGGTACATCTGTTGTGTCGTTGCTTGTGTTGCAGCGATAGGCTGCTGCTGTGATGTTGCTACGGTCTGTTGTGGAGCTGCCTGTTGCGGAGCTGGCCTAGATTGTGCATGCTGAGGGATTTGTTGTTGGTTCTGATCCTGTCTAGGTGGACGTGGTCTTTCCTGGGTTTTACCCGTGGCGATATTATATTTCAGAACTGCACAATCGTGTATATAATGACCTTGTTGTTTACAATAGTTGCATGTCCCTTTCGCCGGACCTGCGGAATCACCCTTTTTATGACCATCAGCTGGAACTGACTGAGCCACAAGCATTTTCATTTTCGTGTCTTTCATACGTCTTTGTTCATGTTCTTGTTCTTCTCTAATTCTATTGTGGTGATATTGTAACATCTGTAACATCTGTGACGGGGTGTTACCTTGCCAGGTACTCTCAAATTTCAATACTCTATTCTTAACTTGCGGTAGGGAATTTTCAACTAATTTTGTCACAAACAGATGTGGATATGACTCACTACTTGCTTTTATGCCACTATTTATACCAAAACATTTTTCAAATCGGGAATAGAAATCACTAGTGTCTTCATCTTGCTTTTGTTTACAGGCTGAGATAGTTGTCTCTGTACATCCACTTTCTGGTATTCCATGGCTTCGTCAATACTTTCAGGGCCTCGCCCTGATTGGACAAAGTGGTATATATTATCTAAATGTGCCACCATTCCTGGTAGCGTCGCTAAATACCTTGAAGCTCGTCGTATACGTAGTGATGACAGCAGCATACCGTCCCGTCTACCGGGCACAGGATCATATCTACAATCCACTAGATGCTCTTTAAACATGTCGGAAGTTGCTAGTTGGGGTGTACGTTCGTATGCTAAATCTCTAAGGGATAATTTATTTCCTCGGGGTGGCGTGGCAAAAATTTCTGTCGTACCTCCTGTCGCACCGTCTGAGGTGCTAGGCACGAAAGGATTTGTTGGATGTAAGATAGAAACTGTAGATGTAGGAAAAGCGGTAGAAACAGATGGACCTGTGGGAAAGTGCGTAGGAGTTTGTTGTTGCGGGGATACAGACGGATGATCTTGGCGTTGAGCACCATCGGTGGGCGGCGTGTGTGGCGGAGCATTAGCATATTCAGGAGCTACATCATCTAAATAGGAAGAAAGGAAAACGTCTTTTGCTGTTTTGGGATGTGCTTTTATCGGGAGTAATGGAGGCGTCAAGTCTTTCGGTATTTCCGGGGTGGCCTGGGATAACCCTTCGGCCAGAAGAGGATACATACCATTCATAAGAGTGTTTCGTTGTCTATCTACTTGTTCTGCTTTTACTCGGGTACCTTCCTCAATTAATATATTTTCTCGGGCTTTATTTGAATTCTCCCTACTTTTCTCTTCCTGTCTGAGCGCTTTTTCTGTACGTCTGTATGATTCTTTACGCCATAATTCAATGGCATCTTTCTGTGACTGTCTGGCTTTATTTTTCCATAATACTTCTTCTACTCTCATGATGCAATCTGCATCCCAGGTCCCAGCTGCGGGCCATCTCTGACTTTCTGGTAAATCTTTGGTGTAGTCCACCCATAAATCAAGAAATAATACGGCATCTAGGCCATGTTTATGATACATAAAGTACCCTGGAGTGTCCCTAGGTGGAATGGGAACAGCTTCTTTGAGTACCCCTTTTCTGGTTTTGATCTGTCTTAATTTTGAGAAAAGCGGCATTTTTAGACCTTATTACTTAATCTTGAACACACTTAATACAATAAACACAATAATGAACAATCATTCACACCACAATATGTAGAACGTATTAAAACTTTTAACATTTAACAGTTAACGAACAATGATAACTAATAGGAAACTTGTTACTGACATAATACTAACACTAGATAATACTGAATTATATGCAAGACATACTAGATATACTGCTAAACAGTACAGATACACTGCTGAAACAGTGCAGACCGGATTTGTGTACCCAAACCCGTCAGGACCGGCACAACCTATGTGCACGTCTAACTGCCTCCCCAGCAACGGTACTCACCGGGTAGCACGGAACGGAAGGCCTCGGAACTGAACTGAACTGAACTGGACCGGACTGGACTCGACTCGACTCGGAACTTCGGAACCTGGTGGGCCTCTGTATACCTCGGATCTTGCTCTCTCAGCTAGGCTCTGGTCGGGATACTTCGCACTTCTCACCGCCTCGTCTGGGTGTTGATCGCAGCCTCAGTCACCCACACCACCAACCAAGTGCCAGTCCAGACACACTGCCAGCCAAGCACCACTCCACGCACACCACCAGCCAAACACCAGTCCACACACACTGCCAGCCAACCGCCAGTAAATCCACACTGCCAGCCAAACACCAGTCCACTTACACCGCTAGCCAAAAGCCAGTCAATGCATACCTCCAGCCAAGCACCAGTCCACACACACCATCAAATTTTTTTCAACAAAAAAGAAAATACAGACCAATTGTAAGTAGATACAAAACTATAACTACAAACACAACAGCTCTAACTAAATACATGACACTAGTGCCAACCGTGAAATCTGAACACAAAACATAAAACAATACAGACCAGTCAGTTTACTATTATGCTCATGGTTTCACCCAAAACTCTATTGCGTGTGGTACAATTTAAAACATGTGGGCACACACAGCCCAAGCTTAGGAGGACAATCGGGACAGTACATTCAACTCTCCTTCCGGATATCTCTTCGGGCACAGACTTTACATTTCTTAGTGGGAACTTTTTTTTGATCATGGGAGGAGTGTGATCAAGAAAGTGCCGATCTTTCAATCTAGCCAAATCCTCTACCACTGCTTCTCTAGAAACCCCTGCATGTTCCGCTACAACAAAGGGGGGGACTTTCAGAGACTGCAGAAACTGAACAAATGTCATCTTTGACTCTGGAGACCAATCCTTGAATACATCAATAGCATTACACATTGCTAAATGGAATAAATGGATAGACAACTTCTTAAACTAAATGTACGCCTTACGAACAGCAGTGTAAGGCTCCAAACTCTGATCTACTCTGTCTACACCACGCATGCGCTTCTTGTAGTCTAAAATGCGCACAGGTTTGCCCACTTCAGCCACATGACCCCAAACAGTCACAAGTGAAGTACTGTCATCATAGATGGCAGTCAACATGTAGACACCTCTCCTGTCACAAAATTTCACAACTAGAAGTTAATCGCTATGCAAGGCACTGCTCTGTCCCTTCTCAAGTTTTTGACAAGCAAGCTCTCTTGGTTAAGCTTTACAGTTAGAGCGGATTGAGCCACAAGCAGCAGTGTCCACTTTGAACAATTCCCTGAACAATTGCACACCAGTGTAAACGTTATCTATGTATAAATGGTGATCTTTGGTAAAATGTCCTCTACCAAATTCCCACTCAATTTTTTCACTTTCTCCAAAAGTGGACGGACAACCATGGGGGTCAATACTGGAATCTCTACTGGTGTACACCTTGAAATTATAGATATATCAAGTACTGCTCTCTGGCAGCATATACATATTAATTCCATAATGTGCCCTCTTGCTAGAAATGTACTGTCTAAAAAAACAATCGGCCCTCGGACAGGACCAGGACAGGACCAAAGACTCATCCACAGCTATTTCTTTCCCTTGCACATAGATCTCTGAAAATCAGTCTACAAAGTGATCAAGGACAGGCCAAACCTTAAAAAGATGGTCACAATCAGGGTGGCAATGCTAAAGCATTATCAACAAAATGCAGCAACCGAGAAGAAGCAAATATTGATTATGACTCATGGTTGCAGGAAATATAGCCATTGCCATCAAGGGATTAGTAAACCAATATGAAGAGAGTGACTGTTTCCTTATCAGGCCCATCAAAAAAGTTAGACCCAAGAACTTCTTCAACTCTTCCAGATTTTTTGAAGTCCACTGGGTAGCTCTAGAGTGGAGCTTAAGTCTGGTACTGAAGTCCCTCAAATATTGTTTAGCATACAAATTAGTTTGCTCAACAATCTCATTCAAAAATGCATCGTCCTTAACAACTGAAAATTTTTTATAAGCAAAATGTTTTCAGTATTCACTCTACAGCCTGCAACAACACTAAGGTTAGGCAACACCCAATGCACCATGTTTGGGTCAACCCAGAGTGCAGCACTTCAAATGGGAAGCTTTTCAGCCCCAGGCTGCAATTCAGATGGCTCTTGCTGCGCTATTGGCACATCAGTGTAGTGAGAGTGGCTTCATCAACAGATGATTCCTCTCGGACAGAATCCAGGCCTTCTTCCTCTGCCTCAGATGCAGAGTCAGTCTCATAATCACGGTCAGAAGAAGACTCAAAAAGAATGCCAACAAACTGCTGATGAGCAGTCATTCTGCGGCTAGCCATAACCATTATTAAGAAAAGTAACTTGACAAACAAGTCAACAATACCCAATACTGTTTAAAATAAGTAATAAAAAAAGTGTGGCTTTATCTAAGGGAAACAAAAACTACTGGGATATAGTAAAATCTAGAAGTAAAAGTCAATCAATACAAAGCACATAAAGACCTATCTTCTCTAAAATGATACTAACCACTTGCCAGAGACAGCAACACTATGGATCAACTTCACTTACTCTGCACAGACACAGCAAGCACTAAAGAAGTCCCACTGGAAAGAAAGGAAAAAAAAACCAACATTACATACAAGGCAGAAAACAAAGTGCACAAATCAATATGTTACTTTGAAAGTGGAGAAGTGTAATCTTGATCTGAGATGTTGTAGGAGTGTGGTATTTATATGTAGTCAGCACTCAAATATAATCCGTTACTAAGGGGAGTGGAGTATTGCACATATAAAGCATTCCACAAAACATACTTGTGTATAGAACGTGATTAATAAGAGTTTATTTTACACATATATTGATGTGAAAGAATAGGTTAACATGGATGTGTTCCATTTTGAGGGTATTAAAATTGAATGTGTGAAAACTAATGTTTAAGCATTTATATGTGTAAGGAGAATATATTTGATGCAGGTGTATTTAGAATGACATCTTAGTAACCCTTTACAATGTATACATGCAATAAGGAGCTATATTAATCGTATGTGTACATATGTGCACACATTTTGCAACCCTGTGCACTACTAAAGTTGTCTAGAGTGGACCTCGAGAAATAGTTTGGTCCATGCACAAGTTTAAAGTTTAACATGTAATTTGTTATTTAATCCTTCAGTATTGAATGTGTATACTTGTATTTTGTTTCCACTGTAGGTATGGCGGGAGAAAGCGTAATTAGTTAGCATAGGAGGGTTTTATTTTCTTTAGATAGCAAGGTATGAGAAGACAAAGTTGGCAAGGAGTAGTGCTGTAATGAGCAAGGAGACGAGTTCTCATGGGAGAGGATATGAATGTCCAAGGACAAGCAAAGTTGCAACTTATCAGTGCGGGAAAGGTGATGAAAGTATCCATTTGTACTCAAGCTATGGAAATTCACCGACAAAGATCATGTGGGATGGTCTACTCTGACTGCAATTGATATTTTATGCTGAACAAAGTAAAGGTCTGGAGAGTCATCTTTGGTTTTCATAGGGAGCAAACCCATGCTTCTGCTTGTGTGGTTTTATGCCACTTGACCTATGGTTGGAGTGCCTTCTACTGAATACTCTGTCTGCTGATACTTTTCTGATTTCACCCTTATCTAATGCTTCTTAGCTTAGGGTCGCCCCTTTTATGGTAGTGTAAGGAGCGATAACTTGCTCATGCTTACATTGGAGAATCATCAGATGAAACGTAATACTCAATTCTGGTTGCTGATGGTCTGCATCATCGTCATAGAGCTAGTTGCCCGCTTTGCAATATATAGGGTTAATCTCTTCAGGACATTTGGTCTTATCTTGGTCTTTCTGTACTTGTATATGAATATGTTGAGATTGGTCAACATTGATGTGTTTCTGAATTTATAATGAAACTCTACTAAACTCAGATTAAGTTGTTGAGTGTATTGTGTGGCCACATGGGTTGCACTGAAATGAGGTGCTAAATAGTGATAGTTTTCTCCATTTACCTCTTGTGCTGCTAGAAAGGTCGCCCCTTTGGAGATAAGTGTTTGACTGGGCCCAAGCTCCAGCAAAAGACAATCTCACACAAAGCTAACAAAACAAATTAAACAAACAGGCTAAGGATACACATTAGGTGAAAAGATCATGAAATGAGTAGCTTACCAACCACAACTCCACAACTGCAGATGTGCAAAAACTGCACCTGTGAACAAGATTCTCCAACAAGGCAAAGGAAATGATTGGCTCTAAAAAACAAAAAAAAAACTAATTTAAAACACAAATAAAAATAATAAAATATCAAAAGACACTGATATTCCACCGAAAGAAAGCTTGGCACCACCAGACAGAAGTAAACCTTACCCCAGAAGCACCATATACATAACCTTATTCCCAGGTGACTCAAATGTTACCACTCACCCTGAGGCTCAATCCACTTACAAATCTCTCAAGGGGAATAAATCACACCACAGAGGGCAGATTGGCCTAAAAATGCCCAATCTGCCCTCAGGAGTGGGCGGCAACACTTTATATGGCCCCCCCAAGGGGAGTAAGCCTTCCCCAAGGGGTCGCTCCCCTTCAAAACTTAACTCCCTTGTGCCTATTGGGCTTCCGCCTCAATAAAGGGCAGATCAGCCAAAAAACTGCTGATCTGCCCTCTGGGGGGGGTGGGGTGGGGGAGGGGAGGGGGGAGGAAGATAGCAAAACAAATATTTTCCCCCATGTGGTCACTCCTCAAGCCAAAAAACAAACCCCAGTGGTTTAGTGCCCCCCCACCCAGGGGGCATATCGGGCTACAAAATCACCAGATCAGTCCTCTGGGGGGTGGGGTCGCTCCCCAAGCAAAAGAATAAACCTTGGTGATTTATTGGACTTCCACCCCCCTCCCCCCTGAGGACTGATCAGCCTAAAAATGGCTGATATCACCCCGTAAGGGGAGCGTCACTCCCTGTAATCATCATGATAAATTATTCCCTGGCTTCTAGTGGGTTTCGAACCCCCCACCCCCAGGAGCTGATTGGCAAAAAAAAAAAAAACAGAATCAGCCCCTGGGGTTGGGGGGGGGGGTATAAAAATGGATAGACTATGCCTCAGGGGAGCAACACTTGCCAAAGAGGTTTCTCACCCAACAGTAACAAAAAACATCTCTGGTGTCTAGTGGTGTGACTCCACCCACGACCATGGAGTAGGAATCCACTCTCTTCAGATGCAGAGGGGAGGTCCTTTCCCCCTGCACTCCTGGAAAACACCCCCCGGGAGAAGGACTTACCAAAAACAAGTCCTCTTCCAGGAAGCGCTGTAAGCAAAAAGGCTTCCAGTGCGTCCCGGGTTGCACTAGATGATGTTGAGCCCTGTGAGTGTGCCAATATCGTCAGATTGGGGAGGGGTAGGTCGGGGTGGTAGCAGAAGGGTTTCTGCTGCCATCCCAGGTTGGCCCCCCTTAATTAGCGGCCCTCGGGGGGAGCGCAAGCGCTTCCCCCATGGTTGGGTGCCTGGACGTGATGGTTACGTCCTCTGCACAGGAGTGCCACGTCTGAGGACATAATCAATATGTCCATGGCACCCAAGGGGTTAAAAAAAAGCAAAATTATGGTCCGTGGCCTGTCTTTCACATTGTCTACTGGCTCTAGCAGGTATTGTGATGTAACAGCTCAATTGCAATAGCTAATTACAGTTGTGGAGTTATTTCATTTTCTATTACAGGTTTCTCAGGAAGTCCCATATAGACTGTAGTAAGAAACTTATTATAGGCAGGTTTTTACACAGCGATTTTTGGTAGCCATGTATTTTAATAATGAAAATAATGCATTTACATGCATTGATTAATACATAGATTTTATATTTCAATGCAATAGCTCACCTATGCTCTTTATCCTTTCACTCTGCTCTTTTGTGCCTTTCTCATCTCCCCTCCCTTAGATTGTGGATCACACTGTCTTGAAATGTCAGGATGAATATTATTGCCATCTAAGCAATCTTTTTTAAAAGTCAAGATTGTTAGTGCTTCTCAACAATCTTATCTGAATGGAGGAATATTTGTATTTATTTGAGGTCAAAGCAACTTGGAGAGGGGTGGAAGAAATGTTCAGTACAGATGGTGCATGGTGAATTAAATAGTGCTTTCATTTAGTGGCTTCAATGGAACATCAGTTCTAAACCCTGTGAATAAAGTAAAGAACCTAGGTGTCACATTTGATTCCATGCTTTCATTTGAGGATCATGTGAATCAGGTTACTTCGACATCCTTCTACACTTTAAAATTACTTAGAAGGATTCTTCCTTTTATCCCAGTTAACCTACAGAAATTAGTGATCTCCGCCCTTGTTTTATCCAAGGCCGACTACTGCAATGGCCTTTTTATAAATCTTCGGAAGAGATGTTTGACCAAGTTGCAGATTGCGCAGAACACAGCAGTTTGCTGTTAAATGTTCTAAAACACAAATCTGTTTTTATGTCGCTTAAAGAGCTACACTGCCTGCTGGTAAAAAGACGGATCGAATTTAAGGCCCTCTGCATAGCTTTTAAAGCTGTTCACGACATAGAACCTGCCTTTTTTAAACAAAATCTGCAGCCTTATATTCCGAACCGCCATCTCCGCTCAGCCTATGCTCATTACCTGGTAGTTCCCAGGTTCAAAAAATCTTCCTGGGGTGGAAGAAGTTTCATGGTCGGTACTACCCGACTCTGGAACTCACTTCCACTAGGGCTGAAAGAAGAGACTCATCTGTTTGCCTTCAGAAAGGCATTAAAAACTTTGCTTTTTAATCTTTGATGTGGTACATTCTGTTTGGTAGTTATTAGTTGATGTACTAGCGCCTTGACACCCTTGGGTAAATGTTTTGCGCTTTCTAAATTTATTTTTCATTTCATTTCATTTCATCAGCAAGTGCGTAATTTGTAAACCAATAAGGGCCCAAAGTTTTATTTAGAAGCCAATGTCTGGTGCTAGAAATATCAGAGGAGATGAATACCATGGCTGCGTAGTCTTGATTACACCTCATGCCACTTTCATCCACCACCAAACACTCCCTGCCACTCTGTCTCTCTTGTGAAAGTTATTTTTCATCCCTGCTTTCTCTCCATTTCTCAGTGCTTTTCTGTCTTTCTTTTCCACTTGCCCTCTTTTGTGTTTTTCTCTTTCTTGCTCTGGGAGAATGTCTGATGAGGAAAAATAAGCCTACATTTCTGAAACCACTAGCTCAACTTTAGCTCCAGAACATCCTCATCCCAATTTTCCTACACACTATAGTACCTAATTAGCGTGTTATAAAACACTCAAATTATATTTGCTTTAGGTGTCATTTTCATTCCAATGTCCAATTTAAGTCCTGATTTCAAATTATGCGGAGTAGGGCATGGTATTTACTGCAAAGGGTAAATACCATTAACCTAAGATGCGATATTTACTGGTTCTGGTAAAATCTCCTGTTCCGAGGTTTCATCTTGGAAATGAGGCATAACATGCAGCCTCCTTATTTAACACACCAAATACCACGCCTTTTTTCTGGGCCTTTTCCTCATTGCCTCTTGCCCATCTCGTGCCAAAGGTAAGTTGGTCACTGTAGATGTGGACCCTGTATTCAAATAAACATATATTCTGCTTTAAGTTCTCGAACCACATCTTTCTCATCAGTTGTGTCTGACATTGTTTGTAACAGTCTCATTTTAGTCAATAGGAAAACATCTGTTTGAGAAGTTCATATAGGTTGTAAGTGGATAGGTAGAGATTGAGCCCGTTAAATACTACAGACCTCAGGGCTTGAAAGAGACAATGCAGCTCAGAGAAAGGAAGAAAAAGAGGGATGAGAGTAAGAAAATCCCTTTTTTTGTGTGATCGCCCCAATTGTTTTGATGATGGGTATTGGTGGTTTTTGAACTCTACTCACTGGTGCACTGCTAACAAGCCTTCTGTGTATGTGCACTGACCCCTAAAACATGGTAAAATTGGCTAATTCCCAACTGACACATTTAACCTTTGAGTAAAGTATATGGTGCTGAAAAATACACCTCGAAAAGTGAAATGTCGCCTGTGGACTGCAGCACCTATTGTAAAATGCACTAGGGTGACAAGTAAAAAGATGGCTTTAGACCCACAAGTGTAGCCTAACTACTACAGCTTTTAAACCTGCAGGTGCATCTGTCAAAATAAGCCTGTTTGTCAGGAAGAAATACTACTTATCAATATTCAATAAGTCATCCCTAAGTAGACCTTATAGCCAACAAAATAGGGTCCTTAGTATTTAAAAGTGAAACATGTAAGAATTTTATGTTGGCATGCCTCTACAGTGACATCCTCCTAAAGCTATTTCCACTGTAGAAGGGCGTAGCTGATCCTATGAGAAAAACTAACATTCAAAATAACTACTGTTTTGCAAACTGTGGTTGGGATATGCTATAGTAATTCAGTCAATGTTTTTAATACATTTTAAAAGGCCCAGTTCAGTGGATAAGTTGGATATTTGGTGAATACGCAGAAAAAATAACTTTCAACATTTTTAATTTATTTATTAACATAAGCCTGCCAGCAGCTGCCCCAGTCAGTGTTTTCCCTTAATAATGTTAAAAGCGCTCCCGCGGAAGAAACAACGACTCCCTCCTTTTTTCAGCAAGACCTTGAGACCTTAGTGTGTGTTCTGTGACTGTTCTTAGCTCAGGAAGAGCAATTAGGGATGGTTCAGGAACTTCATTAACTTGAAAGGTACTAGGGTGAGGCCTGCCCACTCATACTTAAGGATAAAGGAAGACCTCGGGATGAAGAGCCCTTTATTCCCTGGGCCACATGTATACGGCTTTGTACCATCCCAGTGGGATGGGAAGATGGTCCCAGAACTAGTTTGGTATAGTTGAGAAGTACGAGACTGTGTATTTCCCTAGTCACACCCCTGACTGCACTACCAGCCACCTTCAAGGGCAGAAGGGATCCGCCCTGTTGGATATTACTCAGAATAGAGCACAATGGGATAGTTTGCAGTAAGGCAAACAAGATATGTTGCAAAAATGGAAAGGTTTGCCCTTGGGAACTTTGAACCCTTAGTTATGGAGTGTCCATGAATTACCCACACCCACTGGCTAATCTTATGTTATGTTAATAAAATTTGTTAAGCACACAAATACCTGGAGGTTTCAAGGCGCTAGCTCCACAAGAAAAGGAAGTGCTTGGCATTTCGATTAAACATAGAGCCATTTTGGAGTGCCTTTCTGAATGCTATTAAGCTAGGCAAGGCTCTGATAAGTGGGGGCAGTTCAAATGTGGCATCTCACCCTCAGCTCATTAGAACACTTTCTGGATCTGCAGATAAACAAAAGAGGACTGGACCTGATGTCTGTGACATGTTTGGAGACTGGAAGGGCTGGATCTGCTCCCATCTGTATCCAAGACTGTTGCATGAACCCAAGGGTCAGTTGACTGATCTCCTATATGGCTACAGAGACCCACAACTGGTAAGAGACTCTTTTCCTGGATTGACTAGCTGACAATTAGCACCAGGACTGGACCCTGCTGTAACATCTGCTGGAGTGATTCCTGGCCAAAGATATGCTGTCCCTGAGATCTTGAGAGCGTTAGAAAAGGCCAAGATGAACTGTTCCAGAAAATCTGAGAAGTTGGGGCTTAGAAAACCTTTGGACTTCGAACACCTCTGGATCTCTATTAGGACCTAGCACCAAAGGTGTCTTCTTTAGAGAGGATCTTCTCGGATACAGCTTTAGGCTTGTGAGCTCCATAAAAAAGACTAAATCCGAAGATAGAAATCTTGACAGGCTTATTGTGCATGACAGAATCTATTTTAAGCAAAAGGCACACAAATGATGGATAGAATGCAAAATAAATCAAACATTCACCCCCAGTGCGGGATCTGGGTTAAATCCATTGTTCTTTTGCTGACCATGCCACCCCAGTTCAGACCCAGCCATATGCAAATCACTCTTGACCCTGCTCCATGGGAACAGTCCAGCCCTAACTGCCAAGCCAGCTCCTCCCTGGACCAGAAACAAGCATCCTGGGACCGGTTTTGGGGTATCACCCCTTAACAGCCAGGCTAGCTTGAATCCAGCGGCACAGTGAGCCCGGAACCCATGTCTGGGCATACTTGGCGCACTTAAGTTGAGAAAGCAAAAGACACACAATCTATTTTAAAGCACTATGAAGTATACATAAATGTCTTCTCAGAATTGCCCCTTCTTTTATTATGACAAAGTTAGCAGACATGCCCCTATGTGACCACTATGTTCATCTGATCTCAGCTTCTAAAAGTACCTAGATTTTTAAAGTCCTCCTTCAGTTGATGAACGTTCTCTGCCCTAGCACCCCTGTTTTAGAATTCTTTACCATCAGACCTCAAAATAATTACTTTAGTTTTAGAAAAACTCAAGGTCATGTTTTTTCTCAGAATAACTCTGCAGATTACACCTCTTCTGCTCCATTTCCCTACACCTAGCACCAAGAGACCTTGAGAGATAACATAACACAACAAAGGAAAAGCAATCCTTCAGTGCAGCAAAGAGTCTCAATGCAGAAAAACATCACTTGCCATTAAGGAAATTAATTTTCATGCTTAAACCAACTGCGTCAGCCAAAGAACCGAAATCAAGAAGTGAATAATAATCAAAACAAGTTACCCAACTAGCTAAATTGAAGAGCATAGACTGGGTGGAGAAGTTATAGTTTAAACTGCGTGAGCTCTTAGAAGCTGTGTCTCATGGCCTGTCCATTGGTGTAGTTTCAGGTGGGGGGGAGTTGGGGTATGACACTCCCCAAATAAAAGCTTTCCTGGCTTGATAGTTGGTTCTGAGGCCCTAATATGTCTGTGTCCTTTTTTCTCTTCGTAAGCCTTCAATGTAAGAGCAAAAGAGAAAGAGAGACACAGAGATACCAAACTGGTGGCTGAATTTTAAAATGTGAAACAAGATACCCTGGAATCAATATTGACTTCAAAATTATGTGATACTAGGCAAGTATTTTATTTCACAGAGCCTCCTTTTTCTTTATTATCACACATGTGCTCACTGTTAAATACCTGAGTTCAGAATGTGCGCTGTAGAAGTAACTTTTATGTTTGATTTAATAGACTGTAATGTTGCTCCATTTATAATAAGAATCGAAGTCATTTTTAGGGTTTACATGACTACTGACATTCCTCTTAGTTCACTAATGGCATTGTCAATGGTGCAGACTGCAATGAATATTTTCAAAATACATCACTTTTAATAACTGTCTATCTATGAAGTGATATAGTCTGATGAACTAAAGTTAAACACTTCTGCATGTTAAAGAAATACATTTATTGAATTTTGAGGAGAATATATTGTTGCTCGGAAATGAATTTACGTTAAATGAATGAAAAGAAAAGGGGCGTTTGGCAAAACAGGACCAAGTTGGTTTAATTAAATGCTTCAACAAAGTGTGTCTGCTTAAAGTCTCTTGTTGTATAAAGTTTTGGTCGTCAATATATACAGTTTATGAGGTACAATAAAACAATTTCTATATTCCAAAAAGCATCTCAGACATAAAATAACAAGAGAGGGCCTCTGATAAGGTATTGTATTGTATTCAAAGCTTTATTCAAGGAATATACTCATAAAAGCACAAACATACATTTAAAATACATCACATTAAACATTTTCCTATTTATACATACTGTTAAAACAGTTGTGCATACATAAACAATAAAAATCGTTGGTGTACATTTACACAGAGATTACTTGTTACCCCAGTTATATTACATTAATAGAAATTGCCCTCCGTCTAATGGACCATGCCCACCCCAGATACTTTGCTGTACCCAGAACAATAGGCATATCAGTGGTGGTGCAAATAATTTGTAGCGCCTCAACACCCCTGGTTGTCCCTAGATTTCTACAAACAGGAGCTAACCAAACTCTTCTCGGGGTGGCATAAGCCTTACACAGGAATAGAAAGTGACCTATATTTTCCTCAGTTGCACCACAAACAGGGCAGCACGAGGTGGTTGAACTCCTCCACCTACCCGTCGGTGATCTCAGAGGAAGGGCACCTGATCTTAACTGGAAGAAAAGCTTCCTATCCCCTGGGTTAGTAATACTGTCCCAGTATAGTTCCAATACAGGACACAGTTTGATTTCTAAGAAACGCCCCGCCATTGTGTCTGATCTCGTTCTACTCCAGAGTCTGCCATCTATTCAGTCCCAATATAAGCTTTTAATTATGTTTTTACTTGGAAAGGGTTCCCCAGATGGATTATCCCATAGATTGGAGAGGCCGAGGTCACCTAGAGCAGTCCTAAGATTTTTTAACCAGACTATTTTATGAAAGGTGTCAGCTTTAATTATGGCAAGGAACCCCTCTGCATAATGCCGTATCTCTGGGATAGTCCAGAGGCGTCTCCAATAGAGAATCGGGCGCAATCGCGCTCGGTCACTAACTGATCTTCTCCCTAAATCAAGACCAAGCGGGATTAATGGTGTACTATTCCCCTAAGGAACCTATTCTCCGATATTTGCAAGGGGAGAAGCCTCTCGAAACCCCACAGCTCAGCCCCATATAGGGCAGACCCAATAGCCTTTGCATCATATACTGCCAGGACTGGTTTTATAGGCTTTGATTTAGACTTTTTGTGTTCCACCCGAAGTGCCCCCGGAATCTGTTGATGCCTCAGGACCGCCTTTTCTATATGTTGAGACCATTTTAGATTGTTTGCTATCTGCACCCCAAGGTAGGTAAATACAGTAACCACCTCAAGCTCACAGTTGTTCAGAAGTATTTTAGGCCGGGGTCTACGTTTTGGTGAGAAGGCCATCAGCTTGGTCTTACCCACGTTAACTTCCAGGCCATGTTCCCCACAGAAAAGATCGAAGATGTTTAAAGCTCGCTGCAAGCCAGCCGGTGTTTTAGACAAAATCAGCGTATCGTCGGCGAACATCAGGATCGGAACCCTGAGGCCCGCCAACGAGGGTGCATTGACACTGGCATCCAGCATCCGAGCCACAATTCCGTTAATAAATAGGGAAAAAAGCAGGGGGGCCATAGCACACCCCTGTCGTACTCCGCGTTCAATCGGAAAGTCGGCAGATGATTCACCATTCATACCCCACTGAACTTTGGCGAAATTACACTCATGCAGCCTCATTATCAGAGTGAGTAACTCAGCCATAAGGCCTATTTCGCTCAGAACTGCCCAGAGCTTTCTCCTCGGTACCAGGTCGAAGGCAGCCCGCAAGACGACAAAGGCAACATACAGGCTGCCCTCGCCGAGCACCACCGTCCCCCACTGTAGCAGAGCAAAGCGAAACACCTGGTCGACTGTGCTTGTAGCCCGCCGAAAACCAGCCTGATAAGGGGTCAGAGCGTTGTTCTCATCTACCCAGTCCATTAGTCGATTTACCACCATTCTCCCTACCACTTTTTGGATAGTGGCAATCAAACTTATCGGCCTATAATTTGCCGGGAGGGACCGATCCCCTTTTTTATATATGGGTATAATATTTGCTCCCTTCCATAACTCTGGGACTGCCGTTCCCTTCGCAATAGCATTTCCCAAAAGGAATACATACCTAGCCCACCTCGCCTTATCGTTTATAAAAACATCAGAGGGTATCCCATCTAGACTCGGGGCCCTTCCCCCTTGGGCAGAGCATATTGCAACTTCAGTTTCTTTAAGGGAAAATAAATTCCCAGTGGGGAATACAGCTGAAATTACTTCCACATCCTTAAACTCGGTAATCTCAGCATATTGGGGTTTGAAATAATCCACCCAGGCACCCTCAGCGACATTATTGTCGGGTGTATTTGGAGTTCCACCTCTACCCCACTTGACAATATTCCAAAATAACCTGGAATCCTTAGCCCCCGAGGCCTCCTTTAGTTCTACCCAATACTTTTCGTCCCATGTTTTTTTTGCTAGCCATACGCGAACCTTGTAGTGCTTCCTAGCCTCGCTAATCGCTGCCCTGTCCCTATTCCTGATTGCTCTTCCCAAGCTTAGCCTGGCTTCCCTGCACTGATGATTGAACCACCTAGCTGGTTTGGGTGGTTGTTTCCTATTTATCTTGCGGGACCTCAAGAAATGCGGTTTTAAAAGGGAAAAGAGTTTATTGTGTATGTCCGTTATTTCCCTAGAACCTGGGATTACGGGGTTTGCAGCCTCCATAGCAGCGATTGCAGTATCCACCTCGGAACTTATAAAGTCCATAGACTCTGCATTCGCCAATACACTCGGCCAGTTAAGTCTGCGCATGTCATTAGCCATGATAGGCATTGGGCCATCACTTAATTGAGGGTTCCCTGATATGGCCATCCACCAGTTATGGGTCACACAAAGGGGATTGTGGTCACTTTCCAGTCTACCCTCGATTTTCATGTCACATACCAACTGCCACAAATTGAGGCTGCAAAGGACATAGTCTATCCGACTTTGGTTATGACCATTGTCGAATGTACAGGCACCTTCCCTATCGCCTTTCGTCCTCCCATTTAGGGCTCTCAACCCATGTTCCAGGCAAATGGCATTCAGTTGTAATATATCTTTCGTCCACCGCTTAACAGGAGCCAGATTTAAAGTCGGAACACCCCATTGCGTATCCTCCTCTTGCCCTAGAGGATCATCCGAACTATCCAATGGTTCGAAAGTCCTATTTAGGTCACCAGCTACTACAACTTTGTTACCCAGGGACTGCGATTCCAAAAAAGTGGACAAAGCCTCTAGAATGGGTGAACTCCCAGTGGTTCTGCCCCTGGCATAGATGTTGTATATATCTATCCCTCCCCACTTTTCTGAGGCTATTCTTAGCATTTGGATGTCCTTACAACCCAAATCCACTACTTTGGCTGTTATTTGAAGACATTGCCTTATCCAGATTGTAAGGCCTCCCATCGGTCGACCCCTAGCGCCTCTACTGGCCGGGATTGAAAAATGTAAGTAACCAGGAAGAAATATAGGGTCACAAGCCCATGTCTCCTGGAATAAACAAACTTCAAAGCCATTGACGAAATCCATCCAGTTTTGGGACATCAACTTGCTACTCAGCCCCGCGATGTTCCATGAAAACAACTTCCCTAGACTGGGGCCGTCTATGGGTACTGCTCCTACAAAGGACATCCCAAAGTCGTTTGTTAAGATTCCGTCATATCCCTCCCTCTCTCGGGTGGTATCCTCAGTGTTGTGATCAACCTCCTGGGTGCCAACAGTGCTAAGTGTAATTAGTTCCTCATTTTCAGAGTCCCCAGAAATTGAAATACACTCCCCACATATTTCCTCCAAAATCTCAGTCTCCCAACCAGTTCTCATTTCATTTGGTTCCACATTTTTAGTCAAAACAGTTAACACAGGCTTCCCACATATATCCCAACGGGTCATACCTTCCCTACTGTTCGTGGAATAATCGGAATTTGGTCAATAAACCCACCCCGGATCTTTCATCACTTCAAAACGATTGTACGTTGGTCCATTATAAAAGTTGCCCCGTTGTATGGGTACAGTGAAAGGAACAAACCCTGGGGAGGGGAGATTGTTATAGCAACCTAGTTCACTGATCATACCAAATTGAACACCTGTTGGTCTTGGATAAAAGAATGTAAGATCAACAACACCAATTCCACCACTGCTTGTGCCCCAATTTTGCTTCGTGATCAGACGTGCCACCCTAGGATCTTGAAAATTAACAACTATACACTCCCCCCCAAGTGCTTAGGAGTACAACCTATCCAGTCTGTCCTTCTCACTCCAATAATCAGCCCATCCACTTCCCCGGGCAGGGGTCTATTTACCTTTAACCAGTGCATTACCTTGTTTTTTAGCATCTGGAAGGATTCTCTTTGCCCGGCTAACAAAGGTGGTACATTAGTAAGGACAGCCACGAAAGGATAAGAATCTGGAGTGAGATTCATAGGAGGTATCCTACGGGGTGCCTTCATCGGGAGGGTGTTAGGCAGGATAATGGCAGGAGCAGCAGGACCGGATGTTGGAATACTTGGTGGTAGTTGGGAACTATTCAATACAGTGGGCCCGATTCACAGAACTAACTTAAGACAAAATCCTAAACTTACTACCATTTTGGTATTCACAGAAGGCACTTACTCATTTTGGTATTCACAGAAGGCACTTACTCATTTCGGTATTCACAGAAGTTAGGAGTCCTAACTTTAGGACTCCTAAATGCCTTCTGTGAATACCGAAAGTCTTAAAATTAGGATTTTTCTCAGTTTAGTAGTAGTATAATTAGGACTCCTAACTTTAGGACCCCTAAATGCCTTCTGTGAATACCGAAAGTCTTAAAATTAGGATTTTTATCAATTTTTACTAAATTGAGAAAAATCCTAATTTTAAGACTTTCGGTATTCACAGAAGGCATTTAGGGGTCCTAAAGTTAGGACTCCTAACTTCTGTGAATACCGAAATGAGTAAGTGCCTTCTGTGAATACCAAAATGAGTAAGTGCCTTCTGTGAATACCAAAATGGTAGTAAGTTTAGGATTTTGTCTTAAGTTAGTTCTGTGAATCGGGCCCTGCGTTATTAGTTTTGGAACTGTCATTGTTACCCCTAGCAGGAACACCAAGACGAGGTGTTGAAATGCTTGGTGAGAGTTGGGAACCATTAGATACAGGATTGCGACTTTTGGAGCTATCTTTATTACCTATAGCCACAGTATCAGGCAGCTTGTTTTTTTTAGTGGTATTACTACTTGGACGGTCCGACAAATCTAAATTAGTCTTGGGGATATGTCCCTTCGACTGAGGCCTACTTGCAATGCTGACTACGGGGGGAGGAGGCTCAGCGATGGACACACCATTTGCCTGACCATTTGGTTTCGGAAGATTGATACTATCCCCCATCCTAGGTTGGGACTTGATTAGGGATTTGGTGGAAAAAAAGTTATCTAGAGTAGCCTGCTCGAAATGATCTAACCGATCAGCCAATTTTTTAACTCGTTCCTCAATAGGAGTCAAGAGAGACCTCATCAGCCTCTCCAACTCGTGGAGCAGGGGTGGAGCAGAAGATAAGGTCTCAGTCAACACCATCGCTGAGGGGTCATTCGTGTTAGATACAGGACTAGCCGGAACAACTCCGTCTTTGACAATCTTAACCCCACCAGAGCCAGCCCTAATAGACTCGCAGGAAGGGCGTAGACATATTCCAACCTTCCTTATTTTTTTCGGATGTTTAGGAAGATAGCACTTCTTCGGGGCAGCACTTCTTTTATTACTTGGTTTAGTTTTAGCCACGTGAGTTGACACACTCGGTTGGGCAGTGGTCACCTGCCCTGTAGGTAAACCAGTTAGTATAATGGACGAGGTAGAAGGCAAAATGGGCACATCGTGACCCACAGATGAGCCAGCCAACAACTCTGGTGAAGGGGGAAAGGCGTAAGGCATTTCCAGTACAGCTGGCAGGGTTAGGGATGACAGGGGAGGAACCAATGCCGGGAAACCCTGAGGTGGCCGTTTCTCCAAAGGAATTTTAAGGAGTTCAATAGATAACCTACGCTCGGCACGCCTCTCCGCCAAAGCGATCTCTTTGTCAATATCTAGGGAGGACCCAAAGTGGCTGACCCCACCTCGGCCTGAGTAGAGATCTGGGCAGTGGTATTTGAAGGAGTAGACATACTTTGCAGCCAACGAGCTTTAAAAAGAACAATACTATATAAACAAACACCAGAGGTCTCTAGATACAGGGAACGTACTGTAACAAGTGGTCAGAGGGCGCAATGTCAGAGAGCGGGCCCAGCCCAGCCTCCTTCAGCCCCTGACGGTCACAGACGGTCCCGCCCTTGTCCCGGGCTTCTCCCGGGACGCTCCCGTGCGCTCCCGCGCAGCGGAAGTAAGCTCCACTGTTATAGATCAGACGTGACACGCAGGGGGCGGGGCTGACAGGGAGAGCGGGCCAGGTGTTCTCAATCGGCCAGGCAGGGACTCCTGGGAGTCCCTGCAGAAACGCTCGCAGCCCTGCCCAAGAACCCCAGCACAACACAGACTGCACAGCCTCTCCACAGATTCCCCAGCGGCAATTCCAATGAAGCGGGACCCGCGAAGCGGGTCCGGCGAACAGTGGGCTCAAAAACAGTACAACAGGCCAAGGCCAAGAGTCCAGGAGCAAGGGTCCGTCAGACGCATCTTCAAATCAGCAAGGGATCCCGCAGGTAAGAGGCAGGCAGGCTCTTTAACACACTCTGTGCGCAGGGGGCGGGGCTGACAGGGAGAGCGGGCCAGGTGTTCTCAATCGGCCAGGCAGGGACTCCTGGGAGACGGAGTCCCTGCAGAAACGCTCGCAGCCCTGCCCAAGAGCCCCAGCACAACACAGACTGCACAGCCTCTCCACAGATTCCCCAGCGGCAATTCCAATGAAGCGGGACCCGCGAAGCGGGTCCGGCGAACAGTGGGCTCAAAAACAGTAAAACAGCCCAAGGCCAAGAGTCCAGGAGCAAGGGTCCGTCAGACGCACCTTCAAATCAGCAAGGGATCCCGCAGGTAAGAGGCAGGCAGGCTCTTTAACACACTCTGTGCGCAGGGGGCGGGGCTGACAGGGAGAGCGGGCCAGGTGTTCTCAATCGGCCAGGCAGGGACTCCTGGGAGACGGAGTCCCTGCAGAAACGCTCGCAGCCCTGCCCAAAAGCCCCAGCACAACACAGACTGCACAGCCTCTCCACAGATTCCCCAGCGGCAATTCCAATGAAGCGGGACCCGCGAAGCGGGTCCGGCGAACAGTGGGCTCAAAAACAGTACAACAGCCCAAGGCCAAGAGTCCAGGAGCAAGGGTCCGTCAGACGCACCTTCAAATCAGCAAGGGATCTGATAAGGACATAGATGGCTCTCGACTTCGGGGAGAGCTAGTGTGGGCCAGTGTGTATGTGTCCAGATAGCAGGCATGAGCAGCTCCTAATTACTACATGTGGAGTGCATGTCTTGTTCAGATTTGCTGAGTGTTTCTATCTACATAAGGTATATAGCTTTGTGGTATGTTTGGGGCATGTGAGCCTTTGGCTAAAAGTATTTTATTGGAGCCATTTGCCTCGTACCTGTTTGTGGTGCAACTATCTGGCTGTGGAATCGATCAGTGTTTTCCCTTGGAGTAAGAGTGACCCCACCTGTGATCTAGTATTTGATAGGTGCAGGTGTGGGGGGTAGGACCTGCTAACCACATATCTCTGACTCAGGGTTGATGGGGAGGTCACTGTGGGTGAAGTCAAAAGCAATGATTCTTACCATTATGCATACAGTTGTCATAGCGTACATTGATATAGTTCTCACTGGCATTGGCATAGTTATGCTTGCATAGTTCATAACGTACATCAACATTGTCGTTACTGCTAACAATATTGTCATTTGTGCATGGATTATGGAATACATTGGCATTGTTACTGCCGATGTCGACACTGCTGTCCGTGCACAGGTTATGGCATACATTGACATTGCATTTATTGGTATTGACATTGTTGGGCCTGCACATATCATGGTATTCATTGGCATCGTATTCACCCATTCCAAAAGTATCCTATTTTTATACATGATAGACATGTCAAAGGTTTCCATGGCTCACCTCATGCACGGACACTTACAGCCAAGCCTGACCTAAGGCTCAGCTATAGCTCGGCATGCCCTAATAAATTAATTTGCCTGTGTGCCCTACTCTATTTTGCACCCGGGCTTAGTACAAGGGGCTGTCAGTCACTTGATAAAATGATTTGTAAAATGCGAGGACTGGAAGCATGGAGGCATGTCCACATGTACCAATTTGACAACTCTTTTATCAAGGCTTCTTGTCTCAAAAATAATGTGCACAGTGAAAAATACATTTAAAAGAAGTGATCTCAGGGCATGGACTCTAGGCTGTTGTGTTGTATTTCACCGTAGTCATGAGTTCCCAGGGAGAACCACTAGACTGAGGTGTAATGGGTAGGGCCATGGCTTGAGCAGGGGTGTTTTGGGTGAGACACACCTAAAATGCATTATTGGTTTGTTAGTTGGGTCTGGGAGCCCTGAGTTGAGTCTGCTATGTCTGTGTCTGGTTTTATCAGAGTTCATTTTTTGGATCGGGATCTTAACCACATATACAGTGACCTAAATAGTGACCAGTTTACCAAAAAGGTAGTAAATCTGCAGCCACAGAAGTTCTCCTTAAACAGGTGCAAATTTACTAATTTTTGGAATCCACAAACATTGGCATTACTAGGTTTGGAAAGCTTCTCAAGTTTCCAATCATACTACTGACAATCAAATACCCAAACTATGATGGGTGTTTGTTTGCAAATCATCTAACCAGTGGCAGTCACTTGGTGGCATTTCAATCCATCATTTTGTCCTCAGTGTGCCAGACAGAGGCCCATCTAATGCACCTTTGGTTATCTAACCCATCCACCCTGCAGCCCGCTTCTTTATTTGTTGCAAAATTGGAGATTCACACTCCCCGAATCTCACTGACTAAACAACGCACCTGCCCCTGTCTCAATGGAGCATGGTACCAATTGAGCACAAATGTGTTCCGCAAGAGAACTGCAGAATGTGCTCACCGTCGAGATGTTTGCCAGGGCCTGAGGCTCCTGTCCAGTTTGTGGCACTTAAGATTCTCCTAACCCCCTTTGTGCTGATAGATTTAAGGACTGCTCAAAAGGCAGTGCCAGGTCAATAGTGGCCTGTACTTTACTGCTACTGATGATCCACCTCCTGTAGAAAACCCTGGAGCTGTGACATGACCCCAGTGCAAAAACTGGCACTCATACTATTCGCTAGTCCTAGGATCTAAATGAACCTGAAGGAGTAGTGTACTGGTTAATTGTTTCAAGTATTCAAATAAACATAATGTTCAGGATGTCAGGCTTAATGAGCATTTAAATGAGGTGTGTTGCAAAGTCATCCTGTGCCCTGGGCACCCCAATTGGTTTTTCTGGCTGGTACTGGCAGTAACCAACTCTGATTGACCCTCTGCTCTGCCTAACCAGGGCCAGTGCTATGCTAAAAACACACTTAGAATACATTGAAAACACCTACATACACTGGGCTACACTATGGGTTAGAGTACCCCTATGATTGGCTGCTATCAGGCCCAAGTACATAATAGGGCAGGGGGGTTATAACTACCTTTAAGTCTCTACTATGAAATAAGGCTTGGCAGTTTAGAGGCCAGCTGCCCTTTCTGCACTTGCATGTGTGCATTGCTGAGAGCCTGAGGTCAATTTAAATTTGCCCAAATTCGACTTTTGTGTTTGGGGCACTTACAAATTAATAAACTACAATATTATGGCATATCAGGTACTCCCTGGGTCTCCCATAGGTGTCCCAGGGGTGGGGGTTCAGATACGTATAAGGAGGTCCATTATAACATAGGTTTTATATATCCTGGGGATAGTTAAATTGCAAATTTCACTTCACTCATTGTAGAAAATCGATTTTTGTGCTAGGTGTACTGTGGAGTGATGCTCTGCAATATTTTTTACATATTCAGAACCCCTAAAATGTCTCTTAAGTGTTCCAGGGGTAGGGGGTTCTGTAGATACAGACAGGGCCCTTATCAAAGATGTTTTATAAGCCGTGGTGTTGGAGAAATTACCCAATTGACTTTCCCCATTGCAGATCCCCAGCCACATAGGTTAATATGATGTTCAGTTATCAATTAATCACTCCTCTTAAGAAATACATAAATATCATTCAAGGACTTAGTAGAATGGTATTGATAAATCCAACAATATGCTATTGTTGAGTTTATCCTAAAATGTACAGACAAGAAGGTATAATACTTTCTTGTCTGTAGGCCAAAATTCAGCCTTCCAGTGATCTGCCCTGAATGGTTAGAGTTAAGTGGATTAGCCAGGCTGCTTTGATGAAGTGATAAGTGGCACCTGGGGTGAAGAACCATTCTGGGAGCATAGGGTTCTGCTGCATAGGAATGCCGGAGCAGGGGGGAGGGGTGGTAAACCATGATCTTCAAAGGAAGGAGGGGACAGGCAGAAGAAGCCAGTTTCATTTACACCCGTACCCTCTGAACTCAGCCAGATGACAGGCTTAAGGAAGGAATGTACAGATGCCAGGGTGAGGGAAATGAGTCATCTTGGAGCTTGGTTTAGCCAGCTCTTGCCTCTCTGCTGGGACTTCAGCCATATTGAATTGAAGAGAAATAGTGTTGCCTGGTAGTCTATTGTGCCACACTTTTGAGGAAATGTTCATGCTCTGGGGTGTTGCCCTTCACCTCATTGGATCGGAGTGCCAGTGCTTCTCAGATCTGCTGCTTGAAACAAGGAAAGGAGAAGGGTCCATGCTGGAAGTTTGATTTGCCCCAACAAGGCCCTGCACTCTGGAAGATAGCGCCTCTGCACAATCTGGAACTACAGCCCTGTAGATCTAACTTGCTTCAAGAGAACTAAAGAGTGGACTCCCTGCAACCTCTTGGTTAGCGGAGCTCGCCTGGACTATCACCACCAAGAATCCCAGCGTGGAGTACTACCAGTTGATTTGTAGGGGGTTTGTCCAAGCGGATTGTGGGAATTGGAGTCCAAAACGTTCAAGGAGCGTCTTGGAGCTTCCAGACCCTTGGAGTAAGTTTTGGACACGTTGGGACCCTCAAAGGAACTTCAGGATGAAGTTCCAGAAGTCTGGAGAACTTTTGAGCAACTTTGAAAAAAAGCCCCATAAGTGGACCGACTTGACCTGGCCAGCCAAGCTGGCGACCCTCAACCACGAGCTGGCCTGCCCTCCAGGTTCGTCCCACTGAAAAGCTCCTGAGGTCTGACTTCCAGAGTTTGACTGGGAGCTAGTCGAAACCCAAGCCGGCGAACCCTCACTGAAGCCGGCCTGGTGAGGAGCATCAATGGACCCCAGGAGAAAAAGCTCTGTAAATAGTTTCTAAGTCCAAACATAGAAAAGCGACTGGGACCAGTCACAAGAGTCAAGCCGCCCACCTCCAACCATGAGCCGGCCTGGATCTCTGGTTTGTCCTGGTGGAAAGCTCTGGAGGTCTTATTTCTATAGGTTTGACCGGGAGCTCATCGCAAGGCAAGCAGGCGAACCCTCACCGTATCTGGACTGGCTGAGAGATTCGAAGGACCCCGGGAAGAAAAGCTCCCAAAAGGTTTTTTAAGTCAGAAGGTAAAAGCTTCGATCGAGGCCTACCGCAAGGGGTAGCAGCACAGGGCTCCATCGCGGTCGGCCTGAAACTGTGAATTTGTCTTGGTCTAGCGCAACCAGATGTCCCAATAGGCACTATTGGTTTCTAGGTGCTATGTAGTGCTAAATCTTTAAAAAATCATATCTCTGGTTCCCTGAATTTGATTATTTTTGTTTTGGTGTCATTTTAAAGATAATCTACTTTCCAAGAAGGTCGCTGTTAGCTTGTCCAAATTAGACTAAGAAACATTGTTAAATCTTTATATATAGCTTGCATAACTCAGATGTTGGATTCTTATTAAGTTGCTGTGGCAACCACATTCAGCCGTCGGGCTGCTGATGAGATTTAGTGTACCTGACATCTCTGCTGTTCCACTCTGCCACTAAAATAGACGTTTTGCATTCTTGGGGAATTTGGCAAGCCAATAGGGTTTATAACTCAAAAGGCAAGTCAGACCTCTTGGCCTTGCCAATACTTGTTTTAATATTAGGGAGGTGTATGGGAAGGGTTTTTTCCTGCCGGAAGAATATTTTCTCAGTTGAGAAAAACCTGTATAAACAAAAAGGTGCCATACTGCTCATATAATTCAATTTTCACCTGCACAGTTTTACACTATGTACTATTACTCATGCGGATTGGCCCTTACATACAGATGTTTTAGAATTCCCTAAACTTTTTCAGGTGTACACTTGGTAACCTGTTATTATTATCACTGGTGTTTCAGGAGTACTACTGGGAACCTTTGTACATTAAAAAAAAAGTCCATACATCTGCAGCCATGTGTAAACCTAAGTGTGCAGACTTTCAATATTTTTAAGAATTGGGTCGTATTTCTATTGGTTTGTCACATAGCTTGGTGCCAGTGAGCCATGTTTTGTGTTCTTTCAAATTATTTTGGGATGTTGGGTCAGTAACAAGTGGCAGAGTCATTATTCACCAATCAAGAAATAGACCAAAGCTGTGCAAGGATATTATAAATATTTGATAGTTCAGATCATGCCAGGAAATGTCAGCCCGTCACTGTCAATCAAATGCCTTCAACTATAATCCCATTGAGTAACTAACTGCACCAGCTACTTTGGGTTGCAGATTTTTTACTGTACAAAACAGCTTAAGATTCAAAGTAGCTTTCATTTGCCTATGTCTTTGGACATGGGTCCTATGCAAGATCTATATACAAGATTTCGAATGCTTCCCAAATAGCAGTGAGTGCGTGTTTTATTATTTCATATTTTTGTGTCAGTGATCAACCATTCATTATCATTAAATGTTTTCACCTTATTCATTCGTATTTTCACATGACCCTGGTAGAGTTGTAATTGTAGTCTGAGTAGATCTCATGTAAACAATCTATCTGGAAAGGTAGTTCTGTTAGCTCTGTTATTCTTGAAAACTTTAGTTTCTGATCTCGTTCCTATTTAAGTGAGTGATCTTCAAACCCATGTCAGTATGGGCTATTTAAAAACATGTGAGAATCTTAGGTTAATAAGCACTATCTCCATAATTTGTCCCCACCACCACCATCACCACCAAAGGCCAGTAAGAACAGGATCCCTGTAAAGAGTACTACTTAGTCAACTAATAGCCTATCTCTCTAAGTAGAAAGTGAATTCTTTCACAACCTTTAAAAAAAGAAGTGTCTCAAATAGTTTTCATGAGTAAGAACATTTTCATTAATTTTGTTATATTCAAAATATTGTGTGCTTGTGAAGCATTCCCGTTTCAATCATCTGTTGCTAACTAGTCTTTGGGATGTCTGCCCTGGGACCTCTACAGGAAGAGGAATTTTATCTTACCTGAACAAAAGTTGTTTTTGCTGATCGTGATTCTCTCAGCAAAACCAATGGGATGAGCGTAGATCGCCATAACTAAATAGGCGGCTTCTGAAGAGGGTGTGGGAGTGCTGCATAAGATTGGAGTCTCGAAGGGAGTCTCAAAGGAGTTTTATATCCCACAATGTATGTGTATGGTATTTCTTTAGTGCAAATTGGAGCAGCGTTGGAGCGGTCCTGATGGATATGGTAATTCCGTTCAAGATCCTGAGTGCATGAATGGGAAAGGCCTACTGCCTTGATTTTTCTTTTTTACACTTCTTAGTATGCAGTCTGATGGTGCCCTTCCTGCAGGGGTGTCTAGAACCACCAGAGATGGTGAGCTTGTCTGTAAGATAAGCGGGGAAGTCGGCGGTGATGGCTTTGTAAATGATGTAAGTAGTTTTGAAGATGGAGCGGGCTGACAATGGGAGCCAGTGGAGTTTCATCTCGGTATGGGTGAAAATTATCATATTTTTTGAGGTCCTGCATGAGATGTGATGTGGCGTGTAGCATGCCTTACGGGGTGTCAGTGTTGTGTCTGGGAGGCCATGGAGCAGGATATTACCTCCACCCAGGGTCTTTAAAAAGGAGTTTGGCAATGTGTTCCTGTACCGTTAGGTTGGTGGTTGAGTGGGTGAATCCACATGACTTGGCATTTGAGGAGAGTTGGGTTTGAGGCCTTCAAGGTTCAATTCAGTGAGCCAGGTTTGTACTGTTTCTGGTTTGTTGTTGTAATGCCTTGTATAGCCCTACTACTCCAGCATTCCAAGGCTTGCCTTTCTGTTTCTCTCAGTTTTATTAAGAACATTCAAGCTCAGTGGGTGGGAGGCTCTAATACTCAATATCATCATTGTGTGTATGCCTCATGCTGTTCTGTCTATCTTATAGGTACTCTAATTTGTTATAGCCCCTCCCCTGTTGCTCGGGCCTTAACCAACCGATATATAGTCCTCAGCAGCAATGTGTTGTGTGCTCCCTTGACTTTTGAGTGGCAGACAGTCAATTACGCCTGCTAAAGGCCTTTTGTTGCAATGTATATTGTATATGTCTATTCGACTCTCAGTAGGTGAATGTTCCAATAGCCTTTCTACTCAGCTGCACCAATGTTTATGCCCCTCCTCCTTATCGGCCTTCATCTAAGGCTCAGGTCTATTACTCAGGAGAGGGGCGAGGATTCAGGAGTATGTTGCTCATTGACAGACATTGGGGCCAATTCACAAGAACATCTATGAGTACAGAAAACAGTGCTACAGGAGCTCTCCTTCACTACTCTTACACGCCTTTGTTGTGAATTATCCTCTAAACCGCTAACTCCCTTTTTAGTAAAAACGCAAATAGGGCACAGTCCTTTCGATTTGTACTAACTGCATATGAATATTTTCTGAATATCCCCATGTTAGATATTTGGGGGTTAATTCCCAAAGGCAATCAAGATGGCTTATGGGGTACTATTTCACGCACTCCAAAGAGGGTCAATGCCTTTTAGCCACTTCAGAGTACTATGTTTTGAGGTCAACTCATGCATGATTGACGTTTCTGCTGAAATCTGAGCGTCTAACATAATCGGTCCCGTCTGCTGAGTGTTTCCCTGTTTGAAATGTTGCCATGACTTTCCTACCATCAATGAAAACAGGAGATTATTGTTATGGTCAACTAGTTACACCTCAGAGGTGTTCTATGCTGATTGGCATTACCTAGCAGCACAGTCATTATTCACACAGCTTTGCAGGTAGAGGCAGCACAACTATCAAAACAGATGGGCCATCTTTTTTGCTCCAAGACAGTAATATATTTGTAGTGGTTTAATGTACACATATAATTTTACTGCCAACACAAGGACGCCTTTTGAACAGTTAATTTGCAATGTAAATTGATTAATAAAACTTCTGCTGTATTGAAAAGCTTGTTTTATCAAAATGATTTATTTCTTGGCGGATGCCGAGAGAAACTTTGCACTGTCTGCTGTGATGAATGTGCATTGCAGAATTTCAAAATGATGAAAATGTAATTGTAAGTGCTTTTCCTGAGCTGAAGCCACATGCTAAGGGGACCAAGGCGATTGTACAATGGCGCTCGCGCTGTTTTGTCTCGGCGGTGCTTTGCAGATTTCTTTTGGACGATTAATGCCCGTAAGGTACTGCCGTAAACCTCAGCTTTAAGATCATCCCTTGGCATGCACGTGCACTGGGCTGGGAGTGAGTGATTACAACGATGTCACTTTTTCAGAAAACAAAAGCTAGACATGACTATGGGTGTCGGTGGTGTATTCTACTGCCATTTCTATAGCACTTTCACCCCCCTTGCAAGCCCCAGAGTGCTTTACCTATGTAATCCCGCTGACATTACTGTGCGGTATTGTGAACTGTGGAAGATGAATGAACATAAACAACGCTGAGCTCAGTCTCACATACACTCAACTCGACTACACACAACACACTTAAGTCAATCAATCAATCAATATATTCTTTATTTGATTTAAGAAATAAAATCCTAAAAGACAGTATGATACATTTCATAAATATCGACATCAGCATAAACTACAGTTTAGTTTGCTTTAGAACTTCAGAAAGATAACAAGGTAAAAAATAACACACTGTAAGAGTAGTTCAAATCTGTAGAAACAATAGTGCAGGTCTCATTTGGTTAAAGCTCATGGGATGCAGGAGTGGAGGTATAAATGTAAAATGCCGATAATTGTATTTCGGGCAGATCATGACTATATGCAAATTATCATTAATGGAAACATTATCACATTGACACAGAGGCAACCTCGAGTCCTTAAAACAGCCATGATTGGAGGACAGTAGCCGCAGGAATAATTTAAACTTAACAAATGGCAGCAATCGTCACTGGTGGCGGGGGCATGTCCAAAGTAAGATAAGTCTCTAACCCACTTACAGTTTTCACTAAAATCGCATGGTGCACTAAAATCTTGTTCAATGCTAATGCCTCTCGATCTGCTGCCATCTTGTCTCTAAAGGCATCTTCGAGCCATCTGTTGTCAAATTGCACTATACCACTTGGATTGCTATAAAGTTCAGGTCTCCCTAAGGTTTTCATAGTGGAAGAGACATAGGCCATAAAAGGGATCAAAGATAAGTTATCCAAGTTTGTGCAGTTTTGCACAATCAATCTATTATGGCCTAGCTCCTCCTGTGTCCAAACGAGAGCCAGAGCGCCAGGGGGCGGAGCCAAATATAATCGATGAAATAGCCCATGCCCAGCTCTTTGTGATCAACCTCAAAGGGTGTACTTTGTGGGACCCCCAGGAGACCACTGAGGAATGTATTTTCCATTATTTGAATCGGGGTGACTGGTCCGTCTTACCAAATACCACACCCACAGCTAACTATTGAGATGCACTTAGCCTCCAAAACTGTTTTTATGCGGTTGTGCCCCAACCACCTGGAGAAGTCTCCTATGCTAAGCATTGCCCTGTTGAAAGCCACCACATTATGATTTATTAGAGAGTACCAGTTAAGACCCGAATCCAATTGAACATCCAGGTAACGAGACATATCTCCTGAGTGATATGGTGACCTTCGGCTACGAATTTCATGGTTTTTGTCTTGGGTGGGCCAAACTGCATTACATGTGACTGGGATAAATTGGTGGACAAATCAAGGTCATTCATAAAATCGATAAATAGATCTAAAAGTTTCTGCAACCCCCTGGCAGTCTGGGCAATGTATACTGTGTTGTCTGCATAAAGAAGAGTAGGGATCGGAAGGGCTCCAGCCCTACGAACGTCTAAGTGAAAATCCATCAAATCTTATTCTAGTTGATTATTATAAAAATAAATACAAATGGCGCTAATATGCAACCTCATGCTTCAATTTAAATTGCGGGGTGCATTCCCCATTAGGGACATATTTAACAGATGCCAAAAGGTCCCTGTGCAAATCAAGCAAAAAATGAACTAGAGCAGGCTCTATACTCATCTGAGCCATCATGTGCCACTGCTTGCAGCGGTTCACTCTATCGAAAGCTGAACTGAGGTCCATGAAGGCCAGATGGATTGCCTCCTTCTTAGCCTTTGTGTACTTACAGATCAGCAAATAAAGATTCAGATTTTGCTCAATAGTGCCCCGCCATGGCCTAAACCATATTGGAGGTCAGACAAAATAATGTGCTCCTCTGCCCAAGTTGAGAGTCACTCCAGCAGGACCCGACCAATGACGTTCACTTCTGAGTCAATAGGAGATATGGACCTATAGCAGGCTGGGTATGACCTAGTTCCCTTTTTAAGAATTGGGACTATAACCGATTGATGCCAAGTCAGTGGGAGGGGGTCTCTGGAGGCTGCATTTCAGTGCTGAGTTATTAAGGGGCTCACAGATCAACAGAGGATTTAAATATGTCCCCAGGAACTCCATCAGGCCCTGGGGCCTTATTGGAGAAGAGACAGGAGACAGTTAAGATCACCTTGGCCAATTAAAATATAATTATATGATCCTCCTTGCTACCACCTGACAAGATGACCTCTTCCTCTTGATTGTAAATGGCCTTAAAGTGCTTAACCCAATCTTGTAATGTGATAGGTGACGCCTGGTTAGAAAGTTGGTTAACATTAAACAGGAAGAGGTTAACCACTTGCCAAAAGGAAGCGCTAACCTACAACATAAAAGCGGGAAGTAAATTAACCCAGGCCTCATCTATCAGCTGGATCTTAACCTCCTTGCAAGTCATATGGTAAACCACCCTGGCTCTCTTCACCTTTCATGACACCGAGTTGATTTATGCAGAGATTTCAAAAGGTCCCTGTGTGCTTTCGAGCAGTTTTTATCGAACCATCTAACTAGATGGGGTGTGGAAGGAGCACCTGCTTTACTGAGGACCGATTTAATGAACCTGCAAATGTTTGAAAATAACAGCATAATGCTATGAGCCGTGGCGTCCTCAATGAGACATAAAGAGAAATCAGCACTGCAGTTAGTAACCAGATTAGAGATGAAACCCAGTGGGACAACTGGTTCCTTGCAGTAATAAGCCACGTCAATAGGCTTTTTGTCCTACCGAAAGGCGGCCATCAAAGGACTGTGGTCACTTAGATTTTCCCATGTTACCTTAAAATCTACACAGGCTAAGAATAAACAGAAAGATACAAACATATAATCTATGGTTGTGCTAAAACATCTCCCCTTTAACGTGGGAATTCTCTCAACTGACCCCTTTTGTCTTGGATCCCTTAAATTGACTAAATTATACTCAGCAATTAGGCTAATGACGTTATTGCCTTGCTGTGTGAGCAGGAATTTCACCTGATCAGTGCCTGTTCTCGCATTCTCAGGTGCATCATTGGCTTGACAGGACAGACAAGGGTGAAAATTAAAATCCCCCAATAACTTAAACACAGCGAACAGAGATTCTAAGGGAAAAAAAATCCATCAAACTTTTACGCTGGAAACAGCATGTATTTAATTCCTGGATGTGGCTGCATTACAAAAATGTATGACCAGCAGTCTGCATTTATTTCTGAAGGCTAGGAGAGTACACAGGACCTCCTTTGACTTGGACCTAATAAGTTCAACTTTGCAGGTAAGGCCCAAATTTACTTGTGTGACAAAGCCTCCACTAGCTCGTCCACCGGGCGTCAAAATGGCTGGTGCAGTAAATGAAGCAAAGCCGTACAGATGTAGGCATCCCTTAGCATCCCACGTCTCTGTAGACATACAACATCAAAGGTAGCCAACATTCTAACCCAGCCAGCATCGATTAGGTTTCCCAGGACCCCAACAATATTCCAACTAAGAACCCTTATATATGTTGATCTACTGGGTACTGTAAATTTGAACAGGCCATCTCCATTGGGCCTGGACTCAGTCAATTAAGATCTTCCAACTGACTCAGGGGTTCAAAACGAATACTGAGTGGTATACTTGCAATGTGGGGTGGATAAAATATTCCCAGTGGGAGTACTGAGATTCGGTCCTTGGTGAAATCTTTGAGCCCGAGAGTGTCGAGAGTATGTCCTGCTTCACAGTGTTGTTGAAATTGACTATAATACAGTCACCTGAAAACATCTTCTGTGAGGGGTCGATCCAGCCTACTCTGCGTACCATGATGATTTAGTTTGACTGGATCTAGGATAAGGGCTGGGGCAAGTTAGCCCTAGAAGCCAACCAGTGGACCACTTTATTTTTGAGTTGCCCATAGTTTTCTTGAGCTTCTTTTCTTAAGGGGGGATATTCACCATAATAAGAACATAAGGGGTTGCAGCTTAGGGCATCTGGATGACATTGGTACAAGAATATTCCACGGAAGAGGCCTCATGTGGCAATGATTTGCCACTGCTGCTGGGCCATTCATTGTGCTATGATTGAACAGCTGGACAGGATAAAAAGTCCACTGGTGAACTGGGTCACCGGAGTTTATAGTTAGTGCCATTGATCGTGAGGGACATACAAACTCATTGACAGGCACTTGGCCATTATTGGCTACCTAGAGCGTAGGGAGCTCATAGCAATTTAGAAAACCCTTGGTGATGCCTTTCACAGTATCAACAACCATAAGGGTACTAGATATAGGGCTTGGAAAACCAGACAATTTCTCAAAATATGTATGTATGGTGGCCACTGAGCAATGTAGCCTTCCAACCGATGACTCCAGAGCAGTAAGCCGTGTTCCAAAAGCATCAAGGGCTATTAACATCTTAAGTTTCAAATGATGAAACAGCTCTAAAAAATAGCTCTCAACCTTATCTGTCCCAGGAGTGGTATGGTTGTCGATATTGTTAACAGTTAGAAGCTTCGAGAGAGCCTTCCTTGTGCCATTGTCATGCTTCCGGCTTGGTTTATTGGGGAGTGGCTGCCCTGGGGTTTTGGCTTTGCATCTGGCTTCTAACCACTGAATGTCGACAGATTCCTTGTTAACAATGGGTTCCTGATTCTTAGGTTGAGCCACTTTAGGTGTAGAATTTGTGAACAATTGTTGGAAAAGGGGGGACGGATTAAGGGAAGGGTCAGGGGAGGCAGTAGTTGGAGTGTCTTTCCCTCGTCTTGAGCATCACTGGATAGGATAATGGCTTGGTGGTTCCAGACCAGCTCAACCTTGGCACATGAAATTTCGTCCAAGAGCACTCCAACTGCCTGATTAAGAAAGGACAGTATAGTTTTGCTGTCTCTAGGGCTTTTATCTGACTTATTTGTAGATTCTGCTATCCTCTTCCCCATACTATAAATAGCTCACTGCTACCAAATTTTATATAATCAAAGACCTGATGTAAAGAAATCGAAGTCTACATGGGAAATCTGCAAAAGCCCACAACATAGCTATATTCACTTTAGAAGACGTTCAGCGGTTTCCCAGCCCAGCCTCATCTGGGTACTGACGGGCATGGAACGGGCCCGCCCTTGGCCCGTGCACGTCCCCTGCTGTGGGACCCTCAGTGGTAATTTATGCGCCTCTGGGTGCAGGGATTACGCGGCAGGCAGCAAAGCAGTCTGGGGGCTGAAGTTCTCGCCCCTCCCCCCCAGTTATCCAGCGGTGTTCGAGCATTGTCACTAATTTAAATCTCTCTTCTCATACTTGCACCACTTTGGATAATTTGAGTTTTGTAAATTAGCGTAAGATCCGTTTCAGCCCATAATGAGAAATACTTAAATACACAGGGTGAGTTATAATGTGTATTAAAATCAAGCTGAGCTATTTGAACACTTTTGATCATATTCTGTTTTAGAGTTGAAAAGGCTCTGTAGACTCATAAAACAAATGTTTTCAAGGCGTCGCACTGTATGTTCAGTGTGTTAGATAATTGTTATTCTTAAACCTGTTAAACACATCTATTTAACCACGCTGCTGTGTGCATTGAAGGCAGCATTGTGTGTTGTTTTTATTTTTTTAAATTATAGATATTGTTCTTGCTGATTATATATGGCAAATCAAACAAATTATTAAATCACCTTTCTTGTTTAATTGACCTGACCCATTCAGTTTTAGGTAGGTGTTGAAAGGCCATCTTGAGTAAGCAAGGAAAGTTAAAGTAATCATTTTACATTTCAAAGCAGCCTTCATCCTTGATAACTAAGAGAAATTAGCACTGAGTTTTGCATGTTAAAGTCTTCATTATCCATATGTGTATTCAAAGTGCTCCCTTTTCTCCATTGTATGATCAGTCGAAAGTAATGCAGCATCTGGGGCTATTCATTCCAAGGGTTATGACACAAACTAATGTTGTGCAGAATACTGTTAGGGTAATTTCTTGGGGTCAACGATCAAGTTTCATGGTGGACACACAATTGAGGGCAATTGTCTGCGGATATCATTGGCCCTTTTCAAAGAAGAAGCAGACAACTGTTGGCAAAGCTATTTTTTGGCTTTTTTGTTTCACAGAAAGCGACCTGCACAGTTGTTTACACATAAAATTAATGTTTATCAATTGTGTCTCTTATCTGGCTAGAGCCAATTGTAGAATGTTCTATAAAATTAGTATTATAATGCTCTTTGTCAGTGCTTGAAGATTAAAGGGAGATGGTGAGCGATTAAGTGGGTGTTAGATGGAGGTACTATGTGGCCTTTGGAGGTCTGAAGTAATTGAGGGAAAGAAGAGTTGAGTAGAGGAAATGAATTATGAAGGGAGAAAGTGACAAGTCATATACCTGGTATACCAAAATACAATCAATTACTTTGAACTTTCCAGTTAAATCTCCATATTTTACATTCATCACAATACAATATTTCTACTTTGGCTGTGTTGTATAAAATGGTTCGTACCTGAATATCGAGACCTACATTCTGTTTTATGAAAATATAGTGGGAAATCTGACTGCAAAAATATTGTGGAACTTAATATCAAATGTAAGTATATAATATTTGTCTGTATGTCAATAATGTTAATGTTAAAAATATAGAATATTACAATATCAGGGTATTTTCAATTAATTTACATTAAGATTGTAAATTGCATGTTTATACTTGCATTTTCTAAATATAAAGATGTGTTTTGTTAGCCGTAAAATTCTTTTTTGCTTTACTGTTTTGGGGCCGATTCCGATCCGGGTCGGAAAGCACTCCGACCGAGCCGGATCCGGAGTGTTTATCGACCGAGCCGGAGTCCTGCAGTCCGACCGAGCGAGTACGATGCGGCCGTATGCTGTCGGACTCGGTTCGGTCGGACTCTCATAGAAGTCAATGGGAGCCGGTCGTACGACGCGTACATGGGCTCCCATTGACTGAATGGGTATGTCGCGGACAAGTGGGCCCCCTACAGTGAGTACGCATCGGTGCCATCCGCACTGTACATGCCTGTGTTGGGGAGACCCATGGGTCTCCCCCTGTGTCCAATTCGTAGGGCTGCGGATGACAGGGGGTCTGACGCAGACCCCCAAAGTCAACCACCCAGACGATTTGCGAGCCGGACAGTCCGGGTCGCATAGGCTGTCCGACGCGTGCATCGGTCGTGAATCGCATCCATTGCATGCCGCGGTTAGCTTCCGACCGAGGCGTACGGAGCGGTTCGGACCCAGAAACGAGTCAGTCGGTGAATTTCATGTAGCTCGCATCGTACTTGCTCGCTCGTGCAGCTGTACGAGTCGGGCGGAAAACACTCGTACGGCGCGTAGTTTTTCCAGCCGGATCGCGTTCGGTGCCCTTCCGACCCGGATCGAAATCGGCCCCTTTGTATTAAATATTGTTCTGTGCACTTTTTTAAAATGTCAAGTTACTATCTAGATATATTTTATTTATGCATTGTGTTTTTTATTATTGTGATTTAGAAATATTTAATGATTCTTTTGCAGACTGTGGTGTTTATTGGGTAATTTGGTGGGTAGTGATTTACGTAATATTACTTTTTGGATAGTTCAGGCATAATTTATGTTTTTTTCTAATATTGTTGCATTTTGTACTATTATATTTTGGTAAATGTTTTGGGGTTCAATTTATTATCCAATTAATATATCCTGGATCTTTAATTAAGTTTTTCTGAAGATCTGAGTTCTTTGATTTTAGGATTTAAAATTATTTTAAAATATATTTTGCGGTTCTGATTCTGTTTAAAAGAATAGTGTATCTGAACCCCTAGTTTTCTTTTTAAATAAAAGAAATGCATTTGGGTTTCAGTCAGGAAATACACAATTGTTTATCTAATTTAAATTTTTAGTAGGAATGGAATTTAGATAGTCTATTTGGCAATCTTATACCCACATTTATTCACTTCCACAATTTCTTTCATTTTCCACACAGTTTAGAGGTAGATTGAAAAGCCTTACTCCCTTAATCATACTCCCTAAATTTGTGTTCTTTTCTTTCTAATATGAGGGGAGCTGGAGTTAGAAGAGTAAATCTTAATCCCACTCAAAAATCAGTGCACTTTCAACAGTGTTTGTGGGATTGGATTTAGAAATAAATCTTACTTCCAAATTTTGCACTTTTCCCAATGTTTGTGGGACTGGGACAAGAAGATTACATTTTACCCCTTCCAAATTTTGAAATCTATCCAATGTTTGTGACACTGGAGTTAGAGCAATAATTGCTCCTACCTCAATATTTGCACTTTCCTCAGTGTTTCTTTGAGTGGAGTTGCAATAGCAGATCGTACCTTGCTCACAGTTTTAGCCCCAATATTTGTGCATGAGGAATTAGACTAGAAAATGTGCCCCCACCCATTTATGCACTTTCCCCAATGTTTACGGAACTGGAGTTAGAACATTATTCCAATTTATGCACTTTTCCTAACATTTGTAGATTGCATATATATCAGTAAAGCAACAATTTTATATAATTGCAAATGACATTTTTTTATATCTGATTTTAATATTATTTTATTCAAATTGGAGTTAACTTTTTTAGTTACATGTGATATTAAAATAACATTATTTTTTAATAGAATAAAAATGTACACTTTTTTTAATGAAGTTTTATATAGCGCAAACTTGACCCGAAGGTATCGGGTATCAGAGTGCTTTACATAGCACCTGTTGCATTACATGAGGATACATTCATTTTTGTTAGGCAAGGGGAGATTAAGTGATTTGCCCAGAATCACAAGATGTCCAGTGTCATTGCTGAAACTCGAACCCGGTTCCCCAGATTTCAGGTCAACCGCCCTAGCCGTTAGGCCAACTCCTCTCCCTCAACAAAATATTCAGTCTGAAATATTTGTTAAATATATAAAAAAGGAAAATCTTCAGTTATACAATTTTAAATATAAAGAGTTAATAGAAAGTAGGATTGTTAGAATATTCCAGTAAAAACAATGAAGTTGTTTCCTCACATCAGAATTAAAATATACTATTATTATTGTCTTGATAGTAAAGTAATCATAACTATTTTGATATGTTTATAGTTTATTACATGTAGATATTAAAAAAAGAATTATATTCATGTTTTGTAGTTTAAGAACATTATATACATTTTGCATAAATAATAACCTTAGAGGAGCGTGGTCTGGTGCCAGCCAAGATTGCTGCATAAATCTGGAGCGTGGAAGGGGCCTCCTCCAGTGCCCAAAATATCCGATATTCATCCGGCATATGCGGGGAAAATAAGCAAACGTACAGAATCGCAAATGTGGAACGACGAGTCCGGTGCTGAGCATCTGAATCCGGGACTCGGAACAAGCAAGAAAATGGCGATGGGCCCGAGCGTCCGGAGACCGCGGCAAGCTGGAGACACAATGAAGCGGTGTCTTGTGCCGAAGGTAGGCTGTTCAGAAAAGCTCAAAGCCGGGACTATTGATTGAGCGAAGTCTGATATACTGTGGCTGTGCGTGCCAGCCGGGCTCGACAAAAGAAATCCTTGGGGGGATAAACGTCCCCGCCATGAGTAAGGAACGAAGGCAGAGGGCAGGGACGGGAGCCCGCGACAAGGCCGTGACTCATAGAAAGAGGCGGCAGCGTTGAGGAGGAGCACAGGGAAGCGGCCTCCGACACCAGATAGCGGGCTGAAAGCAAGCCGCCATGGAGGAAAAGTAGATTGAAGACCAGCGGGAGTCGTGTCCACCTCAGTGAATGGAACCCAAACTACCTAATCCGGGCTATGCTGTGGATGGGGTGGGGCATCCCTCATCGGTGATAATAGCGGCCCACCCAAACACAGCAGGATATCCAGGGTGCGAGTGCTGCCTGCCATGAGGGAAGTGAGGAAGAAAGAGTCCGCAAACTGTATGGAACCCATAGGCAGCAGAGGCAATGCTGAGGGGGCGCCCGAGGAGGAAGCCTTCAACACCAGAAAGTGGCGGGGCAGTGCACTGGTGGGTGGGACAGACCCCCTCTTAGCGACACGGGAGTCGGCCAGGGCAGAAGGTGTGGTAACTGCCCCACATAAGACACCCATGAGCGGTCATGAGGCAGAGTGAGGCTGGTATAACCAGCAACCAAAAACAGCACACAACAAATCAATGAGTTGTGGGACTGGGGGGAGTTATCCCTGTGGAATAAAAGAGGCTGACTGAGGGGCTGAGGAGGGGGCCCTCTCTATCTCCTCTCACGGGCTTCAAATACGTGCACAGGGACTGGGGCAAGAGTGACGCAATAGTCATTGTGCATTTCACGGAAGAGAGCACAGAGGTGACAGTAAGAGTGTAAGAGAGACCACTGGCATTCTAAGAAGGGCCAACAGGCCGTACCGGTGTTGGTTTCAGAGGGTGTTAAAGGAAGGACTGAGGTGCCCTGCAACAGGTTGAGAGAGAACTGAGTAAGAGAGCTGCTACAGTGCCCTACCTTGGAGGCCAAACAGCTCACCAAAACGTCTGTCATAATGAAACCAAAAGGGGGTCTCCCAGTACAAACCAACAAGCTGGATAAATACGCAACTACGCGACAATCGGCACAGGAAGATGGAGCGAGTGGTGAAAAAGAGGGGGCACCGGAGTCATCACTCAGTGAGATAATGACGGCCATCCAAGTACTGGGCACAACCCTAGAGACTAAGATTGACAAAATCACCAATGACACAAACCTGATACAAGCCGACAGGCATAAAACATCCGAAAGAGTCAATATGGCTGAAACAAATATCACAGAACTCCAGTTCAACACACGTAAACTGGAAGAACGAGTGCAGCAGCTGACCCAACAACATAAACAAATGGCCATGAAACTGGAAGATAAAGAGGGAAGGGCCCGCAGGAATAATACAAGAGTGGTAGGGCTCCAGAAGGTGTGGAGGGCTTAAGTGTGGACCTCTTCTTCAAAGACATCATACTGAACCATCAAAACCGAAAAGACAGTCGAACTTCTCAATAGAAAGAGCTCACAGAGCCTCGGTCCCCACACAAAGACCAACGGGGACCCCTTCCACTTTGTGACTGTCTCTAAAAATATTTTTGAAGGGCAGGTAGTGGTCCCAGGGACCACTGCCTGCCCTTAAAAAATGAAACGAAAACATTTCATTTTTTTTTAATGCATCCCGTTTTCCTTTAAAAAAATAAATAAAAATTAGCTGTTTTATTAAAAAGCAGTGCCAGACATGGTGGTCTGCTGAGCCCAGCAGGCTACTATCCATGGGAGGGCTGGGTTTCCCAATGGGATTACAAATTGCGAGAGGCTCATTAATATTAATGAGCCTCGCAATTTGCGACCCCATTGGGATTCACATGACAGTGTAATAACACTGTTGTACATTTCACTTAGTGCCTTGCAATTTGCGACTTGCAGTGAGTCGCAAACTGCGAGGCGTTAAATCAAAGGATCGTACATCTGGCCCCATGAGTTCAGGGAGCGGTTCGTGGAAAGTACAGAGCAGTACTTTGCAGAAAATTCAGGCTCAAAAAGTCATGCAGTACTCTCTGGGAGGCATTTAAGACTGTGGCCAGAGACTTTATGCAGGCAGCGACTGGGCCTAAATGTAAGGAAAGACATGCGCAGTGCAAAGCTCTGGGACAAGAAATAGTGAATATTGAAATAGAACGTGGTTCAGATCCCAAGGCAGTCTCCAAACACAGACACACTCTTAAACTTAAGAAACAAGAACTCAGAGACCATTAGGAGGACGCGGCTCACACACACACGTGATTGCAATGCAGAGACGCATATATGATCCTGGCGATAATGCCATTAAACTAATAGCATGGTTGGAGAGGAGGGATAGGAGCCTCAATTGTGTCCTGAAAATTCGGACCCCTGACGTTCGCAAGTGAGGGTCTAGCACAGACATAGTTGAGGCTTTTGCAACATACTACAAGGGGATATCCCGGTCGCTCATGGAAAGAGCGGAAATTGATAGCATTGAGCAGTTAAAAGATATAGCACTGCTGGCCGTCGTATCAGAGGAGGAGGCGGCAACTGACACAAAACTGACACCAGAAGAAGTAGAAGGGGCCATAAGGGACCAACATTCAGGGAAGGCAGCATGCCCGAATGGGCTCCCCGCGGAGCTGTATAGTGTGTGGCGGGGATAATAGCCCTGCACATGGTAAATATGTTACACACGGCAAAGGTAGATGGACAGATGCCTGCAGACCTGAGATTGGCAACTGTAGTGGTTATACCAAAAAAAGGGAAACCCCACGATTTATGTAGTACTTATATACTTTTCTCGCTGCTCAATTTTGAGACCGAGGTGCTGGCAAAGGTACTAGCTAAAAGACTAGGCCGAGTGATACAATCACTAACACATCCCGTCCAGTAGGGATTTATGCCACACAGGAGTACCAGGCTGAATCTCCGTCGCCTTTATTGAGTAATGCATATGGTGAATAAACGAGCGGACAAACCAGCTGCACCTTTGTCACTCGACACACATATGGCGTTTGATTGCATTGAGTGGCCATAACTATTTGCCAGATTAAGTTTTGGCCTGCGCTTTTGCGCATGGATAAGGCTCCTATATTCCGCCACATTGGCAAGGGATCAGGTTAACGGGCGGTCTCCAGAATATTTAGATTACACAGGGGTACACGGCAGGGCTGACCACTCTCATCGATACTTTTCATGCTGGTGCTTGAGCCATTGGCAACTTGGGTGCGGGGGGGGGACCCGCTGGTGAGAGGCATTGATGTTGGAGTGGGGTGGGAGGAACGCATATCACTCTATATGGACGACATCCTGCTTTACACCCACAAGCTATGACAAACACTCCACAAACTTAGCCACATATTTCAGATATTTGGCACCTACTCGGGGCAGTGAATAAACTGGGATATGTCCTTGGAGTTCTCCCTGGCGGGTGAGACTCCAGCCTAGACATTAGGAAATATTATTGGGTGGCACAACTTATAAATGTTAACGGTGGGTCTTTTCTCCGACCGAGGAGCCGGCATACCGGGTTGACCAGCTAGCAATGGGAAAAGGAAGTCATCAGACTGAGTTATACAGTATAAAACGCAATAGGACAATCCCGACACACACACAGACAGTAGTTACTGCATGGAGGAAAGCAACAAAATTGTTGGGTTGAGAGGCCAGGCTTATGGAACAAAGCCCATTTTGGGAGGGAGACTTCCTAGGTGAGGTTAGAGAGGAGGAAAAATTATTGAGTTTGTTAGTCTCAAGATGGAATTTTAGATGGGGATGGGGGAATACCTCAGGTACCTACAACTGCGACATGCCCTCAAATGTCATATGTTGGAAGGGGAGCCGTTTCCAGAGTACACTCCACTGGAAGATAGACTTTTACTCGTCCCAATGATAGATAAAGCCACATCCCTCACATACAGAAAACTAATAAACAACTCCCCAGATTGCATGGGTTCCCTAAGGGCGGCATGGGAATCGGATGTCGGACTTTTGGAGGATGATGACTTGGCTGAAGCCACACAGAGCCCTAGGGATATAGCCATAAGGGCACGGTTCAGGCTGATTCAGCTTCGGATACTGCATAGGACCTACACCCCCAAGGTCATTGTGACTCAGAGCAGTGTGCGAGAGGGTGCGGCGAGAAGGGTACATTCTTCCATATCCTATGGCCCTTCCCCAGGATTCAAAGGTACTGGAGCGGCAGTGCTCAGGTGATGGCGACAGTGATGGGAACACAGGTCCCAGATGAAGCATGATATCACATCCTGGGAGTGACCGAGGAAGTAGTCTGGCAGAAATATGCTAAAACATGGCTTATTCTGGCAGGTGGAGTGGCCAAAAGGAATGTTGCCCACGCATGGGGTGCCAGGGAGGCCCCAACACTCGAGGCCTGGAAAAAGGATCTTGAATATTTAAATAATAATAACCAGATCACCATAATGGCTTGAATGCCTCTGAAACATTTTCAGAGGGCATTGTTGTTTTTGATGACTTCTTCTACCTGCAGATGCCTCACTTGTAGAACAACCCCAGGTGTCAGACTGGATCCGGAAAACTTCAAAGCTCTCACTTCACAGGTAGGGGGCACTGACTTTGTAATGACTCTGGAAATTGAGTTTGGTGACATCACCGCAGCTGTAGAGCAACCTGCTCTACATCCACCAGTGCCACCTCCACCTCTGTCTCCACCTAAGATGATAGAATGGACATCACCGGCAGCAGTCCCCAAAGTCATGCCTCAGAGCAGGTCACGCATGGAGACCCAATGACTTATAGAAGAGGATTGCAGCAGAGGGCTTCATGATATTTTTGGAACAGACGCTGATCCCCTGAATCTTTATCATTATATATATATAGGTGTTGATGGAGATTAGGGGCAAAATTTCCAACGCTTGTGTTCTACAAGTGCTTTGCACACCTCCCCAGAGTTGACTGTGGATTTCCCCACTGGTCCACCAATACCCAAAGTGGTTATTTCAGGAAGTAATGCAAAATGCTGCTGAGGTCTTAGATCCACAACTGTTAATGACAGACGTTAAAACTAATGTCCTCACATTTTGCATTATGCATCTCTTGCCATCAGTACCAACTGCAGAACCTCTGCTCCTCTTTAATTATGGCATTCTGGATCCAGTCAAGGCTGCATGGGAGAAACCATGTTCTGCCCCAGGAGTTAAATATATCAATGGCATGTCCTTTCTCTCACCCACCCTTCTCCTTAGAGTCTAGTGGATCAAGCCTCTTGCTCATCTGGTCAATCAGGGGAAACTTCCCCACAGTACCTTCTGACAGAGAATCAAAGCACCTGGAGTCCTGGAGGAAGAATGCTTTTTCAATGGAGAGCATGGCCCAGAACACATGAGGATTCATTTTCAAGAAGACATCCAAGATGAACAGAACACCCACTGTCACATTATTACATCTGGGCTGGACAGAGCGGAATCCGTGACCTATGCTATTGCCACTTCGATCTGCACCCGGAGGCATTCCTGGCTCTGAACTTATAACTTTTCTCCTGACATCCAGGCCAATCAGATGGATCTGCCTTTCGATTCAGCACTGGAGTGGTTCGAAACCAGTAAAGCTACAACCCGCTCCCATAAGACTACAACCCTCTCCCACCCAAGAGATTATCACCAATTTCAGCATTGTAATGGCTTTCTGAGGGGATTCTCATTTCACCAGTGACTGCAATACCAGTCTCAGGCTCAACAACAGCCAAACCCACTTGTTAGACAGTACTGGGTCAGTCAGCGGAACATCCGCAAATCCATTTTACTTCCCCAATACCACTGGGAGCCTGTGGGAGGACTGGTTACCTGCTTTCTCACAGCATGGAATTCGATCCTTCCGACCAGTGGGTCCTCTAAATTGTGGAAAGGGGTTGCACCATTACCTTCCTACCTCTGCCCTCCTACCTCCCTCCGGACCCCCTAACCATACTACAGCAAAATGTGGCGACACTCCTACAGACAGGAGCAGTGAAGTTAATGCTGGATAGGAAAAGGGTCAGACATGTTACGCACATTCTTTGTGCCCAAGAAGAATGGCAAATCCTGGGTCTCAATGGATCGTCTAAATTATAGAATGGGGTTACACCATTCATTTTCCCCCTCCACCCTTCATCTCCTTCCTCCAGACCAGCTGCCCATACTACAGCAAGAGGTGGTGGCACTCCTGCAGAAAGGAGCAGTGGAGTTAGAGCCGGAACAGTAAAAAGGCTTTTACACAAAAACAAGGGAACCCAGAAGGTAGATAAGGACCTTGGGTAACAGTTTAGTATTAGAACAGTGGTCCTTAAACACAACAGTTGAGTAAATAGGATAATTATAGACTTCAATCAGTAATATAATGCAACTGTCCAGCTAGACAATCAATTAAATAAATCAAAAATGTCAAAGAACAAAAATACAAACGTAGCAATTACGTCAGACACAATCCTGCATCCTACATGAACACATGACAAATACATTTAGAACAAAAACATATCAGGCAAGACGGGGTAGCTTGTGGAATATTGAGCACAATTTCTAACAAGCTTAGAGAAACAGTAACTGCACTTTTTTATCATGTGCGATTAACGTGCAAACTGCTTACATTAGTCAACGACGTTTCGATCCTTTAAAAACAATAATAGCATCATCATCAGGACAGTTAAGGTGCAAGCCTGAATCAATGAAAATAGCCTGTGGAAAATGAGGAAAAGGGAAGGAGATTAGGGAACATGTAATACAGAGCCGTAAAACATTGTGCCAGCCGTGGGGCAGTCAAGGTGTGAAGCAGACACAACATGCACGTGGTTGAGTGCACTCTGACCTTGAAATGGGGAAAGGTTAGACTTACCAATCCAGCTGGTATCATAAAAATAATGATCACATTTGGTCAGAGCAGTAGTACATCAGATTCGGAACTCAGAATGTGGTACAGACAGTCAGTCAGTAATCTCTTCCACCTTTGATTCTTGAAGGTTGACCAAGCTGAAATAGCGTCAGTCACAAATGAAGCCAATAACTGTGCAGCTGGTGAGGGATGACTGTGCAGGGTTGCTCACATGTCAGGATATTGCCAGTGGTTTGATGGAATGAGTGGGGCTGATGATTTCTAATTAAGTTGGTGCTACTATGATGGCTTGGGTAGAGTCTGTCACATGTGACATCAATATTTCTGTAGGCAGGTGGGCCTCGGTCAAGTGTGTGACATGATCTTAAATTATCTGCAGTATATGTCTTTGATGCTGGTGAGCAGGCCACTGCAGCATGTTGATGACACTGCGTCATGCGGTTGTGTTCAGGGAGGAATGCCTTGGCTTTGCAGAGAAGTGACATGCATTTTATCACTAACATCCTGATTTAAAGATGTGGTATTTCCTCAACCCAAGTGAAAGCATTACATGAGAAGGCCCTTGCACCTGTAGCTACACCTTTGAGAATTTCACTTGAGACTGAAGTTCTTTCAGGTGGCTTGATTATCTCAATATCGTTAATCATTAGAGCCAATGCTTGTCGATTTGCAGGTATTTCTTGCTTCCCAGGGTGCGATCCTACAACATAAAATGGTGCATGGTTTTAAGAGTGCAACTGTGATGGACTGTATGGTTGGGTGAGTGTATGTATGAGTGTGTTAGTGATTGAATGTATATCTCAGTTGTACATGTGTCAGTAACTACATATGTGAAACGCAGTGTATATGTGTGTAAGAGTATATAACTATCTCTATGTGAGAGTGTGTGATTGAGGGAGTGCCTGTATGGATGAGTGTGTGCTTGTATTAGTAATTCTATAGGAGTGTCAGAATTTGTTAATATTTTTATGAGTAAGTGAACTTGAGTGTGTTTAACTGTATAGGTGAGTAAATTGGACTGTGATTAATTATTTGCATGACTGACTAGGTGTGTCAGTACCTCAATGGATAATTGGCGGTGTGTGAGTGTCTATATAGGTGTATAAATGCATATGATAGTCCTTTACGGAGTGACTGTAAGTATGAGTGACTGTACAGGTGAGTGAGTGGAGATGTATGTAGACCTAAGAGTCAATGAGTGGGTATGTAGTTATTGGTATTGGAGTATCTATGGTTTTCAAAATGGCCGTCTGCACATGGATGACATCATTAGTGATGTCATCAGTGATGTCATTTGAGATGTCATCAGTGATGTCATCAGTGATGTCACTGTCCATGTCATGAGTGATGTAATATGTGACATCATCAGCAGTGCATTGCCGGGGCGCGAGTTATAGTTAGCTGAACTAACTATAACGGGGGAATTTCTAGGGTTTTGTACGGAGGAAATGTCCAGCTAACTATAACGCCCCTGAAACCTATGTTTTTTTTAGTGAATTTCTAAGGTTTTTTAAATGCCAATTCCTAACTATAGCGCCCCTGAAACCTTAGGTTTTTTCAGTGAATTTCAAAGGTTTTTTTAAATGCCATTTCCTAACTTTAACGTGCATGAAACCTATGGTTTTTCAGTGAATTTCAAAGGTTTTTTAAATGCTAATTCCTATCTACAACTTATCTCTGAAGATATCATGTTTAATGATTTTGATTGGATTTCTATATTTTTCAAATTCAGTGTCAATTTCATTAATTATCTTTTTTTTAAAATACTTTTTTATCACCATTTTTTAAACTTATTTTTTCAATTAATTCTTTTAAAAATTAAGAAATGTTATTTGAACTTAATGGGTTTTACAAACATATTTTTTTATATTTTTCAAAATATATTTTTATCTATATGTTCAAAACAGTATTTTATATATTTTTTTCAATGTTTTTGAATCCGCGCACCCTATGCGCACCGTTCTCGATCCCTACGTGATAGCATCCGCGCATGGTACGCGTTGGGTACGTGTTTAGTGCGCGATCGCAATGCGACAGTTACGCGACTCCCAGCCTATACACGACACGTTCGATGTACAAAACGCAACGTTTACGCGATTCCGCGATGCGTCATCTGCGTCTATGTCGCGGTGGGTGCGCAGATCGCGCGAAATATTTAACATTTAAAAAAACATATATACATGTATTTCAAGTGAATATTAATTGAAGACAAACTCTAAACTAGTCTTAAAACTAATATATTTTTACATCTAATCCTTGATTTCTTTTTAATTGAATTTCGCGGATGCGCGCTGGCTGCGTGCTGCGTAAGATCAGGGTGCACGGATCCCATGTGACCTGTAAAAAAAGAGATTTGATTGGTTCATTACACTTCCTCTTCTAACTATTGAAAGACCCCACCCATTTCAATTATTCTTCTTTGACCTTCTTTAGAGCACCATATCTTTGGAGTGAAGAAGATTTTTTAGACTACGTTTACACTTAGCTCTAACTTTTTTCAACCAAAAATGGCTTCAGGGCAGCAGGCATCACCTGCATCACCTCATACTTCTGAGGATGAATTTTTGCCGGAGGCACCACCCAAAAAACGTTTTTCTTCAGTAGTGTGGAAATTTTTTACTTTTCCCGAGGGGCAGAATAAGACCAATGCCACCTTGGTCACGTGCAAGATTTGCAAAAGAGTCCTATCGAGACGGGATCCTAACAAGAAATACTCTTGCGGCACGGCAAGTATGATGAAGCACATGAGGACCCTTCATCCGAACAATCTTGCACGAGAAGAGTGCCGACGGATGAGAAACACTCCTGCTCCTGCGCCATCCACCTCATCGCAGCCAAGCACATCAAGAGTGCATCCATCAGCCCAAACCTTGGACATCCGTCCTCAATTTCAATTTTTAAAAGTGCTCTGCACCAACTGCAATAAGACTTTGTGCTATGGTGAGCAGTCGATCGATCTGATTTGCCGCCGGTAAGAAAGTCACATTTGCTAGGTTTTTTTTTGTTTTTTTATTGTTCCCTGAAGTTCATTGTTTGGTTTCTTCTGTTTTTTTGTGGGTTTTTTTTGCAGAAAAACCCCCAAAATTTAAAAATTGTTCCCAAAAAAAAATTATAAAAGAAGAAAGAAGAAAAAAGTAAGTTCTTGTAAGACCTAACTTTCCTGGTTTAAAAAAAGAGCTAAATTTCTATGTTAGTGTTAGTTTAGATGAATGTATGTGTAGTATGTGAATGCATTAGTAGCGTATGGTGAATGTTTAAGTGCAGAACTATGAGGAAGTGCTGCAGCATCACACAGTAACCTCTTTAACTGCAGTGTGCTGTAGTACTTCCGAAGCACAGGGATGCAACATATGTACATAAATATGTTGCAAATCTATGCCTCTCTCTGCACGGCTGCTCTTACTGCAGCCATGTGGTGACACAGGCACCCTTGCACCATAGTGCAAGGATATCTGTGTCATGTGCTATTTGTTTTTCTGCAGGATGACACACCTTCCTGCACAAAAACAATGAGAAAATGCATTTTTCTTCTTCAATGTATGCTGAACATTTTAGCATGCATTGAAGATATAAAAATGTGGAGAAATTAAAACAATTCTCCTTGTTGTGCTTTCCTACACCAATTTTAGAATGGTGCAGCATTCACACACATATCGAGATTTATGATTTCTGATAAATCTAGACATGTGTCTTGTTCTATGAGTATTAAGTGCAATCATGCACAACAACACTTATAGAACACCCTTTCAACAGAAAGTGGTGTGCATGATGAGGTTATATTTACATGGAGTATAAAAAGTGCACAGAGTGCCTTTTCCTCTCTTTGTAAATATAAAAGAGTATCTTGCACAATAACTATGTTACAAAAAGTGACATATTTCCGTTTTTAAATTTCCTTGCGAATGATAGAAGGTAAGCACAGAGTTTTGTCTGCAAAGATGTTCAAAGAAGAATGATTGAAATGATTGCGGTCCTTCAACAGCTAAAAAGGTGAAATATTATGGTCCCCTCAAATCTCTTTTTTTGCAGGTCACATGATATCTTATTATGGTCAGATTTCAAAACTACATAAACAGAGTGTTTTTAGAAACATGTTTCAACTTTGTAGCTTCTTGCAGGCCTCTTCATTCTGCATATTGAGACTTAGTTAAACTTACCTTCACAGTAATAGGAATAAAAAATGGTATACATTTTTTTCTGTTTTTCATTCAAATATAAATTCATATAAATTGCTTATTTTAAAATTTGGATCTGTGAAAGAAAAGGAAACAAAAATTATAACATGTAATAATACATTTTATACAACACAGCATAATTTCCACAAAGTAATTTTTTTGCTGTTCTCAGAATATATTAAATGTCACTAAAAATAGTGATTTCAATCGTCCTCATCACTTAACAGCGGGCAAAAAAAACACAATCTCAAAGATTGTTAAAAAAAAACCAACATGCCATTCTCAAAATACAAATCACAGAAATATAAAATGCACACAGCTAACAATTTTTTTTAACTTTAACTTACAAAAACTGTAAATGATGTCGCTATAAAATATTCACCAAATCTAAAGTTGAATTTTCGGAGGATGCACCACGCCCACAACGTTTTCCTTCAGTGATGTGGAAATTGTCTACTTTTCTCGAGGGGCAAACAAAGACCAATACCACCTTTCTCATGCACAAGATTTTCAAAAGAGTTCTGTTACGAGGGGATCCTAACAAAAAATACTCATGCGGCACAGCAAGTATGATGAAACACCTAAGGACCCTTCATCCAAACAATCTTGCACGAGAAGAGTGCAAACAGATGAGAAACACTCCTGTTCTGTAAAAAAGAATCACAAATAAATGTATATTAATAACTTTCAAAATTATACTATTCCATTACTGTACAAACACATTTTATATAAATACTGACTGAGAAACTATGTCCCTGAACCACAAGTGTGACGATGGTTAAAACACTACATGCATAGTGCATACTACTTTGAAGCAGTTCATGCCCTAAAGCCTACCTCACTAAAACTCTACATGCTAACTGACTAAATGATTACAGCACTATAAGGAGACACACTGGGTGAGTGACAGGGTGTTTGCTAGTAGAGTATGAATACTAACTAGGGAATTGAAGGTGTGAAACACAACTGTGTAGGTGATTAGAGGACTGCATCCATACTGCATAGGCATTCAAAGCAGTCCATGTGCTAAGGCCTGGCTCACTGCATGACTACTTGGGTACTGACTGAATGATTAGAGTACAGCAAGAAGAGTGCCTAGGTGAATTTATAAGTGCTAGGCTTTTCGCACAGGGAATGGATTAGTACTTAATACTGAATGGGTCACTAGAGGAGTGCAAAGGCAGTGACAAGATGTTTGCTGGACTGTATGGATACTGACTAGGAAATTGAAAGTGTGAAAGACAAGTGTCTAGGTGGTTAGAAGACTGCATGCATAGTGCATAGAGGTTTCAAGCAGTCCATGTGCTAAGGCCTGGCTCAGTGCGTGAATACTTAGGCACTGACTGAATGATTAGAGTACTGCAAAGATAATATCTTGGTGAATTTATAAGTGTTTGAGTTTTCGCACAGTGAATGGATTAGTACATGATGCTGAATGGGTCACTAGAAGACTGCAAAGGGAGTGACAGGGTGTTTCCTGGAAGTGTATGGATACTGACTAGGGAATTGAAGGTGTAAAAGACAAGTGTATAGTATGGTAGAACACTACATGCATACTGCATAGACATTTGAAGCAATCTATTTGGTACTTAGAAACTGACTAAATAATCAGACTACTTCTAGGACAGTGCTTTGGTAAAATTTTTAAATTTTCAGTTCTGCCACAGTGAACAGAATAGTACATGGTACTGCACCTTAGTGTCAAACCCTGTCTCCTTTTATCAATGCATAAGCAAAGACTAGCTTCTAATGCTACTAAAACTTGACAACATGACAGGTTTTAAAAGAGTTATCTGCTAAAAGATACACGATGTTACCAAATGCTTCTCTCACAGTGGTTCCCAAATGCACACAGACTCACAGTGTGATTCTAGACAACAACCACTATACCTAGGAGTTTACCAAAAATCATTCACTACTGCGGAAGTGGTAAGGGAACTGCACACAGACTTCATATTTCAGGACTGCACTTTTGTGTCAAAGCCTGACTCATTTATTCAAAGCATAAGCACAGACTGGCTTCTAATGCTACTAAAACTTGACAACATGACCGGTTTTAACCCCTTCGCTGGCAGGGCTTTTCCCCCTCCTGTGCCACGCCCTTTTTTGGCTATTTGAGGTAGTGCGCGCTGAGGCCCCTGTAAGTTTTTGACCACATAAGGTATCCACGCCAAATTTGCGTCCTTTTCTTCCAACATCATGGGGATTCTGAACGTACTCAGGGTTTGTGGATTCCCCTGGAGGGGTCACAGAAATGAGCCAAAATACAGCAAAATGTAGGATTTTTTGGGGAAAATGGGAAAAATGGGCTGCAAATGAAAGCATCTGGGTTTTTCCCTGCAAATGTTATCAAAAAACGGTTTGTGGGGCTGAAATCACCATTTTCCCAGCTTTTAGGGGATACCAGACTTTTGTCAGAAACCCAACATTTTTTACACAGTTTTGGCATTTTTCTGGGAAATAGCCTATTTTTGCTATTTTTTGTGCTTTCAACCTCCTTCCAGTTAATGGTAGATATGGGTACAAAAGCAATAATGGATCCTGGAAAGCTATACATTTTAGAGAAGGAGACAAAATTCTGAATTCAGCAAGGGGTCATTTGTGTAGATCCATCAAGGTTTCTTTATAGAAACTAACAGTTAAATATAGGATAAATTGAAAATTTGTTGAAAAAAAGCGCCTTTTGTGTCAACGTTTTCACCTGTAACTTCTTCTAATTTTGACAGCTCTTTGAAAGCAATATACCGTTACATCCGCTGGACATTACTGGTTGTGGGGATATATAGGACTTGTAGGTTCACCAAGAACCCGATGAACCCAGAGTCAAATACTGAGCAGCAACTTGCAATGGTTTTTTATTATGTACCGGGCATATAGTAATTATTCTGTAAAAATGTGTACATGGAAAAATCGGTATGAAAGACACCTATGTATTTCTGAAATGGGAACAAAATATAGAGTTTAGAAACCGTAGATATTTGCACATTTCCGAAATTGGGAATACTCATACTAGCATGAGAATTATCAGTCATTTTTTAGAATGACCTTTGTTTTACACAATGTCTTTCATTTGGAAGGCAGAAATGCATCAAAAGTCAATAGGTAATAACAGTTCCTTTACAAATCTGAATTACCCTAAGTCTCCTGATAAAAATGGTATCTCACTTGTAGGGGTAGGCATAGTGCCTACGACAGGAAATGGCTCAAAACCCAACGTGAACACACCACATTTTCACAATGCGAAATTACCCTTTTTTAGCAAAGTGCCTAGCTGTAGTTTTTTAACCCTAGCTCTGCCGGCACCTAGGGAAACTTAGCAAACCTATACATTTTTTAAAACTAGACACCCAGGGAATCCAGGATGGGGTGACTTGACTGCCTCCCACCAGGTTCTGTTACCCAGAATCCCTTGCAAACCTAAAAAATTGCCAAAAAAAACACTTTTTCCCCACATTTCTCTGGTGGAAAGTTCTGGACTCTGCGTGGATCCACAAATTTCCACCCACCCCGCATTCGCCAAAGTCTTCCGAGAAAAATGGTACCTCACTTGTGTGGGTCAGCCTAGTGCCCGCGACAGGAAACGGTGCAAAACGTAAGGTGGACACACCTCAATTTCTTAGCGAAAAATGACCCTTTTTTGGAAAAGTGCCTAGCTGTAGTTTTTGAACCATAGCTCTGCCGGCACATAGTGAAACCTAGCAAACCTATACATTTTTGAAAACTAGACACCCAGGGAAATCCAGGATGGGGTGACTTGACTGCCTCCCACCAGGGTCTGTTACCCAGAATCCCTGGCAAACCTAAAAAATTGTCAAAGAAAACACATTTTCCCCATTTTTCTGTGGTGGAAAGTTCTGGAATCTACTTGAATCCACAAATTTCCACCCACCCAGTGTTCCCCGAAGTCTTCCGAGAAAAATGGTACCTCACTTGTGTGGGTCGGCCTAGTGCCCGTGACAGGAAACGGCGCAAAACACAACGTGGACACACCTCAATTTCGCTGTGAAAAATGACCCTTTTTCGCAAAGTGCCTAGCTGTAGTTTTTGAACCATAGCTCTGCCGGCACCTAGGGAAACCTAGAAAACCTATACATTTTTGAAAACTAGACACCCAGGGGAATCCAGGATGGGGTGACTTGACTGCCTCCCACCAGGTTCTGTTGCCCAGAATCCCTTGCAAACCTAAACAATTGCCAAAAAAACGCATTTTCCCCACATTTCTCTGGTGGAAAGTTCTGGAATCTGCGTGGATCCACAAATTTCCACCCACCCCGCGTTCCCCAAGGTCTTCCGAGAAAAATGGTACCTCACTTGTGTGGGTCGACCTAGTGCCCGTGACAGGAAACGGCGCAAAACGTAGCGTGGACACACCTCAATTTCACAGCGAAAAATGACCCTTTTTTGGCAAAGTGCCTAGCTGTAGTTTTTGAACCATAGCTCTGTCGGCACCTAGTGAAACCTAGCAAACCCATACATTTTTTAAAACTAGACACCCAGGGGAATCCAGGATGGGGTGACTTGACTGCCTCCCACCAGGTTCTGTTACCCAGAATCCCTTGTAAACCTAAAAAATTGCCAAAAAACCCACATTTTCTCCACATTTCTCTGGTGGAAAGTTCTGGAATCTGCATGGATCCACAAATTTCCAGCCACCCCGCTTTCCCCAAAGTCTTCCGAGAAAAATGACAGCTCACTTGTGTGGGTCAGCCTAGTGCCCGCGACAGGAAACGGCGCAAAACGTAACGTGAACACACCTCAATTTTGTAGCGAAAAATGACCCTTTTTTGGCAAAGTGCCTAGCTGTAGTTTTTGAACCATAGCTCTGCCGGCACCTAGGGAAACCTAGCAAACCTATACATTTTTAAAAACTAGACACCGACTGCCTCCCACCAGGTTCTGCTACCCAGAATCCCTTGCAAACCTAAAAAATTGCCCAAAAAAATACATTTTTCCCACATTTCTGTGGTGGAAAGTTCTGAAATCTGCGTGGATCCACAAATTTCCACCCACCCCGTGTTCCCCAAAGTCTTCTGAAAACAATGGTACCTCACTTGTGTGGGTCGGCCTAGTGCCCGCGACAGGCAACGGCACAAAACGCATCGTGGACACACCTCAATTTCGCAGTGAAAAATGAACCTTTTTCGCAAAGTGCCTAGCTGTAGTTTTTGAACCCTAGCTCTGCCGGCACCTAGGGAGACCTACCAAACCCACATTTCTGAAAACTAGACACCCGGGGAATTCCAGGGACGTATGGCTTGCGTGGATCCCCCATCGTTTCCTTACCCAGAATGACCTGCAAACCTCAAATTTAGCTGAAAAAAATCACCTTTTTCACACATTTTTGTGTGGGAAAGTTGTGGCATCACCGGGCTGACATGAATTTCCTACCCCCCAGCGTTCCCCCGGGTCTTCCGATAAAAACAGTGCCTCACTCATGTGGGAGGCCCAAGTACCCACCACAGGCAAGGGCCCACAACGTAGTGAGGCGACATGAAAATTGCCTATCTCAAAACAACATTTTTTTGCAAGGGGGGTCACTTGGGTTTTTGGCCCGGTGCTCGGCGGCCACCTAGGGAAACCTACCAAACCCACACATTTCTGAAAACTAGACACCCGGGGGATTCCAGGGAGGTATGGCTTGCGTGAATCCCCCAACGTTTCCTTACCCAGAATGCCCTGCAAACCTCAAATTTAGCTGAAAAAATCACCTTTTTCACACATTTTTGTGTGGGAAAGGTGTGGCATCACTGGGCTGACACAAATTTCCTACCACCCAGCCTTCCCCTGGGTCGCCCGATAAAAACGGTGTCTCACTCGTGTGGGAGGCCCAAGTACCCGCGACAGGCAAGGGCCCAAAACGTATTGAGGCGACATGAAAATTGCCTACCTAAAAACGACCTGGTTTTGCAAGGGGGGTCACCTGGGTTTTTGGCCCGGTGCTCGGCGGTCACCTAGGGGAACCTACCAAACCCACACATTTCTGAAAACTAGACACCCGGAGGATTCCAGGGAGGTATGGCTTGCATGGATCCCCCAACGTTTCCTTACCCAGAATGCCCTGCAAACCTCAAGTTTAGCCGTAAAAATCACCTTTTTCACACATTTTTGTGTGGGAAAGTTGTGGCATCACCGGGCTGACACAAAATTCCTACCAACAGCATTCCCCCGGGTCTCCCGATAAAAATGGTGCCTCACTCGTGTGGGAGACCCAAGTACCCACAACAGGCAAGGGCCCAAAACGTATTGAGGCGACATGAAAATTGCCTACCTAAAAACGACCTGGTTTTGCAAGGGTGGTCACCTGGGTTTTTGGCCCGGTGCTCGGCGGCCACCTAGGGGAACCTACCAAACCCACACATTTCTGAAAACTAGACAGCCGGGGGATTCCAGGGAGGTATGGCTTGCGTGGATCCCCCAACGTTTCCTTACCCAGAATGCCCTGCAAACCTCAAATTTAGCTGAAAAAATCACATTTTTCACACATTTTTGTGTGGTGAAGTTGTGGCATCACGGGGCTGACACAAATTTCCTGCCACCCAGCCTTCCCCCGGGTCTCCTGATAAAAACGAAAAACAAATCCCTGGTGTATAGTGGGCTTTCTACCCCCCCGAAGGGGCAGATTAGGGGCCAATGCCCCATCCCCCCCCCGGGGGGGCAGAAAGACTGTGATAATTGGGGGTGGGGTGGGGGCATGGGCCTGCCCGTTTTGGGCAACCCCACCCCTAGTTCAATTTTATTTTTAATTCCCTGATGTCTAGTGGTCTTTTTGCCCCCCGGGGGGGCCGATTGGGGCCAATGCCCCATCTGCCCCCCAGGGGGGGTAGAAAGGCTGTAATGGTGGTGGGTGGGTGGGGGAATTGGTGTGCCCGTTTCGGGCAGCCCCCACCCTAAAAAAAAACAGATGAGAAATCCCTGGTGTATAGTGGGCTTTCTGCCCCCCCAAAGGGGCAGATTAGGGGCCAATGCCCCATCTGCCCCCCGGGGGCAGAAAGACTGTGATAATTGTGGGGTGGGGTGGGGGCATGGGCCTGCCCGTTTTGGGCAGCCCCCACCCCTATTTTTATTTTTACAAAAATTCCCTGGTGTCTAGTGGGCTTTTTGCCCCCCCGGGGGGGCATATTCGGGCATTGGCCCCTAATCTGCCCCTTTGGGGGGGCATAAAGCCCACTATACACCAGGGATTTCTCGTCCATTTTTTTTTCGGGTGGGGGCTGCCCGAAACGGGACTAAACGATGCCAAAATTATTTGGGGGGAGCAAAGGCCCTTGCCCAAGGGGCCGCTCCCCCCTCCCTGGTGTCTAGTGGGTGGATCCCTCCTTGGGGATCGCCCTCCTGTGGCGATCCCCAAGCAGGGATTCACTGGGGAGGGGTACCATTGGAAAGGGGAGATTCTCCCCTTTCCAACGATCCCTCTCCCGTCTTTCTACGTGCTCAGGGGGCTGAGATAGCCCCCTGAGCATATAGAAAGTGAAACTGAAATGAGGCTCATTTCAGTTTCACTTTCAGTGTAATGACGTCGGCACGACGTGCGTGCCGATCGTCATTGCACTGAAAGCAGGAGGGGGGGCCTCGGGAGCTGGTGAAGATCTTCCCCAGCTCCCGAGGCTATTTTCAGTAAAAGGGAATCCCTCTGGGGCCCGCACCAGAGGGATTCCCCAGGGAATGCCCCATGATGCGCTGGACTCGTCATGGGCACAGCACGACTGTGCTCCATGATGAGTCCAGCACGTCATGGGCACAGAAGGGGTTAAAACAGTTATCTGTCAGCAAATACACGATGTTACCAAATGCTTCTCTCACAATCCTTACCCAAATGCACACAGACTCACAGTGTGATTTTAGACAATCAACACTATCCTAGGAGTTTACCAAAATGCATTCACTAGTCTAGAAGGGTTAATGGTACTGAACACAATCTACATATTTAAGTACAGCACATCAGTGTCAAAGCATGACTCATTTAATCAACGCATAAGCAAAGACTGGATTCTAATGCTACTAAAACTTCACAACATGACAGGTTTTAAAAAAGTTATCTGTCAGCAAATACAAGATGTCACCAAATGCTTCTCTCACACTGATCCCAAATACACACTAACTCACACTGTGATTCTAGACAAGCACCACTATCCCTAGGAGTTTACCAAAACTCATTCACTACAGTGCAAGTGGTAAGGGAACTGCACACAATCTACATATTTCAGGACTGCACTTTTCTGTCAAAGCCTGACTCATTTAATCAAATCATAAGCCATAACTGTCTTCTAATGCTACTAAAACTTCACAACATGACAGGTTAAAACAGTTATCTGTCAGCAAATACACAATGTTACCAAATGCTTCTCTCACACTATCCTTTGCACTATACCAAAACACATTTCTTCATCTAGAAGTAGTACTACATTTTAGTATAGAAACATAACATAACTCATTTCACAAATTCATAAACAATGACTGGTTTCTAATTCTACCAAAATATAAAAACAGCACAGTTATCTGCCTGCAAACACATGAAAAACACAAATGCTTATCACAGAATGGTTTCTACATGCACACACACTGTCAATAAGATTGTAGCGAAAAAAAGTACTCCCTACACTTTAGCAGGAGAAATACATTAGTCTGATTAAAATCAAAATAGTCTACATACATCCCCTCACAATTAAATAACTCATCTTTCAAGTTCTTTTGTAGATTAAGAAGTACATCAGTCACTCACCATATTTTCTTTTACAGAATCTCTGCACTGTGCACCACTCAGCAAAAACAAAGATTGGAAAAGTTTCCCTTTCATTTTCCACACATATACATGTAAACATCAAATCACAATCCTTCACACATAAACTCAAAAGCAAGCACACATTTCTATTGGTTAAACATTTCAACCCCTTCCAACTGAAAGACATTTCAACCCTTCCCCCAATCTGCCTTCTGCCTGTTACCATAGAAACAGGTCATGGAACACTGCACTAAGCACACAGGTCAGAAGTTCAGCACACAATGTTCCTACACAAGAGAGGAAGTGTGCTTCACTTTTCAACATATCAGCTAATCATATATAATGTTCCTTACAATCTGTTTTTGTTAACCAATAAGAATCATACCTTTAAAAACCAGAAATATACACCCTACCTTTCAGTGTACAAAGTAGTCATACAACCAATGATTTCTTGTCTTTTTAAAAAAAAATCCGTGGATCCGCGCACCCAACGCGATAGGATGCGCACACCGTGCACGCATTTCGACATTTTTTTTTTAAAAAGGGGGCCCCAGGGGTCCTTCTGGGACCTCCTAAGCACCTCTAGAGGGTCAGAGTATTTCCACTCTGCCCCCTTTATATGTTTTACACACTTATTCCCCTTGCTTCTTCAGCCTTGCTTCTACCGAGGCAGAAAATGGCCGCCAGCAGTTCCTGGTTTCGAATGTAGAGAGACACTCAACAGCCAATTAGCATTCAGTGCGCGATCGGGAGGGTGCGCGCTCGGTTTGGGGAGGGTGTGCGTACAGTGCGTATATGGTCCGCTGATCCTCCGCGGCCATAGATATTTATGTACTTTTAACTCTAATTTTCTCAGGAACTACTGAACGGATTCACACCATTTATGCAAAAGGCACGAGTCTGAACTGAGGACTACCTCTTTGCCAAATTTGGTGTCATTCCGTTCAGCGGTTCGGGCTGTAGCTGCGACAACAGATCCTATGGGAAATTGCATAGGGAAAACGCATTTTGGGACCCCCCTTTTTTCTTGGCCCCCGCTTGACAAATCACCACAAAACTTTCAGGGTAGGAGCGGAGCGGAGCTGGCCAAAAGTTTGGAAAATTTCGCGAGGATTCGTCAACCGGCGCCAGACTTATTGGGAATAGAATGTTGCGGATTTCCTATGGAAAACAGTTCCTAACTATAACTACCTACTGGCGACCGACAGTAGGTAATATATATAACCTACTGGCGGTCGCCAGTAGGTAGTTATAGTTAGGACCTATTATCCATCGGAAATCCGCAACATTATATTTGGAATAACTTTGGCTCTGGTTGACGAATCTTCATGAAATTCTCAGAACTGGTGGGGCGCTCCGGTCCGCTCCTATACTGAAAGTCTCGGGGTGATTCGTCAAGTGGGGGCCAAGAAAAATGGGGGTCCCAAAACATGTTTTCCCATGCAATTTTCCATAGGAACCTTTAATCGCAGCTACAGCCCGAACTGCTGAACGGAATTACACCAAATTTGGAAAAAAGGTAGCCCTTGGCTCAGAGTCGTGCCTTTGGGTTAAATGGTGTAAATCTGTTCAGTAGTTCCGGAGAAAATCAAAAGTAAAATCACACGTATATCTGGGTGGAGCCTAACCACACATCTCATCGTGAGATCTGATTGGCTGTCAGCACTTCATCCAAGAAGTGTTGGCAGCCATCTTGGGACCAATATACATGCTAGCACCTCATTAAAAAGCATTGCAGTTAATAGAAGGTTTTAAGACTTTAGTTACATTATAAATCATTTGTTGATGGCACCATACTCATTTTAGGAATTGTGGTGTGTTCTAAGGTGATTTTACCATGTGAAAAAGCCTTCTGATGGGATATCATGAATCATGTTTGAGAGAAAACTATTTTCTCATGCTTTTCCCACAGAGGTTTGGAAGGTGATCTATAAGCTAAACTGAGAGCATATTTTCTGTAAATTCACATTATCTTTCTCAGTCATGTGAGAATGAAGTCTGACATTCTCAGTAAAACATGTACATCCACCAAGGGCAGAGACTGTCAGTTGATTCCTTTGTGTTCTACTGCAGCTTCCCAGAGTGTTCTAAAGAACAACTAGAGCGCTAACAGCCCTACTTATGACAAACTTATTGCACACCTGAAGCCATCTTGATTGGACTAAAGTAGTAACTCTTAAAACATTTAATTTAAAAAGGAACAAAATGAGGGGGTTCATTTTGCCATAGAAAGTATGATTAGTGCTGCAGAAAGAAAAATTAGAGCACATTTTGAGTGACTTCTCAAATCCTCTTCTTTTTCATAAAAAAATTCTGACATGCAGACTGAAACATGCACTTTCAATACCAGCAGCAGACTTCCTTGGTGAGCAGCAGCTTTACTACAGTGATCTAATGAGCAACTAGAGTGCTAACATTCTGAATTTATGGCAAATGTGTGACACATCTGAATGCCTTGTGGATGGAACCAAAGTAAAAAACTGAAAGTATTTCCTACTGAGGAGACTGCAGTAAATGAGGAAATTAGGAAACTTAATAAGAAATAAGTCTACCGAGATGGCCACCAGAGACAAAAGAGCCCAAATGTAGCACAAATATCACCCAGATGTAGCCCAAGTATAGCCCAATGACAGAATGCCCCAGAGTGTTCTTAAGAACCACTAGAGCGCTTACTGTCTTACTTATGACAAAAGTATGGCACACCAGAAGCCATCTTGATTGGAATTAACTGGTAACACTTAAAACATTTAATTTAAAAAGGAACACAATGAGGGTGTTCATTTTGCCATAGAAATTATGATTAGTGCTGAAGAAAGAAAAATTAGGGCACATTTTGAGTGACTTCTCAAATCCTCTTCTATTTCATTAAAAAATTCTGACATGCAGACTGAAACATGCACTTTTAATACCAGACTTTGAGAAGGTTACTTTTTTTACAGGCGGACTAACCTGGCCCTCTGTCCAGCCCACGCACTGTCGCGTGTGGCCTGAACTTGCGACTTCCCCCAGTCTAGCACAACCAGTTTACCGCAAATAGCGCTTTGTTCTTTTAGGTGCTATATCTACCTAAATCTTTGAATTTGCGTACCTCGGGTTCTACTGATTCAATTTTTGTTATTCTGGTATCATTTTATTCATTGTTTTTTTTGGTGTGTTTTAGTATCACTTTATTACTGTTTGTATGGTGTATAAATACGTATCGATAGCTAACTGGTTGAGTTACCATTGGTCTTGGGAAGCATATATGCCGTATACTCAAACCAGCCTACTTTCTTCATTAGGCTCTCAAGGTTTCTGGTACTTTGGGCCTATCTCCCTTGGAATCTTGAATTTCAATGCAGTCTTAGACACAAACCTAGATAGATCATACCCCCTATTGCTACAAGCCCACGTAACTACCAGTGCTTGCTCCCTGGCAGACTGGTCATGCCATTGGATACTAACAGAAATTTGGAGACAACGTAATCCAAGCCTCTGCCTATATTTCTACTAATCACTAAGGGTGGGCGTAGTTCGCGAAGTAGCACTTCGCGAAGCTACGCAAAGTGCAGTTCGCACTACGCGAGCTTCGCGTAGCACTTCGCGAACTGCGTAGTAACATGTTCGCACTGTGCAAGATGTTGTTTTCAATGATTGCACAGTGCGAACAAGCAACCGGCACTGTGCAATCATTGAAAATGGCATCCTGCACAGTGCGAGCTGTAGTTTTCTGCTGCTCGAGGAGATTTTTACTCGAGCGGCAGCTTTCTCAACGCGAACTGGTAGTTTCTCATCACGAGCGGTCGCGAGCATACGCGACCCCTCGCAATGAGAAACCTGACCTCCTCGCGTTGGGAATCTCGCCGGGAGGTTTATTTTCCTTGTTCGCGATCGCCAACTTGATGTTGCTGATCGCGAACAAGGAAAAAGTCTCGCCGGGATGTCATTTTGCTTGCTCGCGGTCGCCAACTTGACGTTGAGGACCGCGAGCAAGCAAAAAATTACCGCAAGACTACGCTACGCGTGTTTGCACTGTGCTACGTGCAATTCGCGTAGTGCGAAGTAGCGCGAACTTCGCAAACTTCGCGAGCGTAGCGTAGTGCTTTGCCCAGGCCTAATAATCACCTCGACATGATCTCTATATGCATTTTGACTGCATAGTTTGCCCATTTTAACACTGCTGATCATTTTCCCGCTCAGATTACCTGCATAGGCCCATTATTCAGATCATTGTCCGTTAATGTCCTTGCTACAATAGTGACCATTGCTCTCTCATATTTCTTTTTGACACCCTCAGGCCGCTACTGTGGAATATCCCCTGTTAGAGATTTACTGGCTTCCTTTATAGGTGAGTACTTTGAAGCAAAACAGAAGAGGAATCACTCAAAGTGGCCTTGCAGGGCCACGCCCTACAGGAAGCCACATATGCCTGAAATTTGACAGAGAAACAACTCTCCCATGCCGAAGACACTACTAGAGCCCTGGAATGGTAGTCAGTCATCCTGTAGGGATGCCATTGCCGTGGCCCTTGCCTGCAAGGCATCTTTGTGTGAGAGGCTTCGGAGCTTTGACTACATGCAATACATTGCTCATGTACCTGCAGACAGAAATGCAAATTCTAGAGGAGGTGCATCACCAAACAGATAATAACATGGTCATTATGGATGATCTAGATGGAATAGCCCCTAAACGGAAATTAGATCTGGAAATGGAGTAATCGGTCATCATTGGGGGCCAACCAATTAATTTAACATCTCCGGAGAAAGAAGTACAAATAATAAATGTTTATGTATCATCTTAGGGGGAGGATAAGGTTGAGGGAGTAAACTTGCCAGGGGCACAACCAGCAGGCTCTCCCTTAGCTGGCTGCCCGGGTATTTGCACTAGAGTCGGATCCCCAAGTAGTCAACCAATTGGGGAGCTAAGTCTGGAAAGCAACACTTGGGAGATCTTGCTCACCACATTTCAATCGGTTGTCAACGCTTCGACATATCAATCGAGCAAGTTAGATATCCAGGTGGATCTTTTAAATACAATGGCGCTATATATTACGGCTATTGATACAAAAATCGGGGTACTGAATCAGCTGGTATAAAGGGCGGAGGCGGAGATACAGCCCACTATCTCTTGTGCCTGTAGCCCAGTCCTGGATAAATTGACCTCTCTCCCTGGGACGCTTTATCAGGTCCTTATAGAGATAAAGGGGCAGTTAGAATCTGCCAAAGCAGTGACAATCCTGTCAGGTCAAACAAATATCAACAAGTGGTAGAAAGAAGGAAATAAATCTGCCCGAGTAAGTGATCAGGAGAAGAAGGGTCCTTGAGGGGAAACAACTAACCCTGGGCGTTATACTACACTTTGCCCACGTAGTGTACGTAGCGCTGCCTGCTTCGCAGTTTTCCAAGTAGGCGAAGCAGGCAGCGCTACGCACACGCCAGGGCGAAGCGTAGCTGCCTGCCACCCGCCACCCGCCTCCCGCCTTCCGCCCGTCCTCCTTTTAAAATAATATCATGCACCATAAAATAATTAAATGCAAAGACTTAACTGCAGCGCGGCATCTCTGGGGCTCCCTCTTCCTCGTCTCCAACTTCTTGTGACAAATGCGCATGTGCGGACGCCAGCGCATGCGCATTTCTCGCAAGAAATGCGCATGCGTCCGCGCATGCACATTTGTCACAAGAAGTTGGAAACGAAGAAGAGGGAGCCCCGGAGACGCCGCACTGCAGGTAAGTCTTTACATTTAATTATTTTATCATGCATGATATTATTTTAAAAGGAGGGTGGGCGGGAGGCGGGCGGCGCAACACATAACATACATGTGTGGTCAGAAAAAGAAAAATCATACATTCATCTTAGAGTATCCAAATAATCAGTTAATTATAGAATAAACCTAAAACAACAATGCAGAAGAGTCATGTCGGGTCTTCTCAGGACATTCTGTAAGTCACAGCCTGCAAGACAAAAACCTAGATAAGAAGGTATGTTATGCGCTCATCAAAGCACAGAGAGAGAGAGAGCGAAAGAGAGAGAGAGATAAAGAGAGAAAGAGAGGGAGAGAGAGAGAGAAAGAGGGAGGGGGAAAGAGAAAGAGAGGGAGAGAGATACAGAGAGGGAGAGAGAAAGAGAGGGGGAGAGAGAGAGAGGGAGAGAGAAAGAGAGGGAGAGAGAGAGAGAGAGAAAGAGGGAGAGAGGGAGTGCCGACACTGCGGACCCAGACCTCACTGTTCACCTGCTGCCACTGGTGTGTTTCCAACCACGTGCCGGTACACACTGCAGTCCCCCAGGTCCCTCATCTGAAATAAGTTCCAGAGACATGAATGGCAGAGACCATACAGAAGCACACGCCATCATCGCTTACCCGCCCCTGCGCACACAGGCTGATGCACCCCAGCCCCTCCCGCCGCCCAGCAGTGATTGCCCACCCCTGCGCAACCTGGCCTCACTGCTCACCTTCCGCAACCGGCGTGACTCCAAGAGGGCCCACCACATGCCGGTGGGAGCTCCAAGCCTGGGGCCTGCGACCATGGCACCCTCCACATCATGCAGCCCCACACCGCAGACCACAGGTCACACACTTGATTCTGGGTCTTGATTTCGCTATGGCAGAAAACATATCAGTGCACATGGCATCATCGCAGGCTGCACACCCGCTCAGCTCTTGAGGTGCCACTAACTCTGTGAAAAGCGAGGCAACGCACGTGGCAGTAGGCCAGCACTGTCCACTGGCTCAGGGCCTGCACTGCGGTCCAGCAGGGCTGACACTAATCCTACCAGTCCAGACCGCCAGGCCGGTGCATCATCGCAGGCTGCACACCCACTCAGCACTTCAGGTGCCCCTCCCTCGGGCACCGAAAGACACCGTCCCATGGTGGTGTGCCTGTGCCTGCCGCAGTGTATCCGGTGCCACCAAGCCTGTGCACCGCAAGTCATGGACCCTTTATGATTGAGTCTCGTGGTGCGGACGCCATCATGTCACCCCCAGCACTGGGCAATGTGCAGTGCCCCGGCCCTAGGCCCTCATGCATAAATGATAACCACACAGAGACACCCAGTTACAGAGTGGAAATAGCGTCCAGCACATGCTCCAGGCCCTTTTGATTGGCAGGGTTACATGTCCTGTGATGGCTGTGCTGGATGGGTGTGGTGTGGGTGTAAACCAGCCATGCGGGAGTGGCTGTGGTATGCTGACAACTAGAACTGTGCACAGCAGATCCCTACAGGGTAGACCTGGGACATGTAGCGTTGTCCCCCCCCCCTGTGAGTGTAAGCAGAGTGGGCTGGCCTGGCGTAGGCCAGTCGTGAGTAAGGGTGTGAACAATCACCCCCGGGCTCTGGGCGTGGTTCCTTTCCGGGCTGGACAAGGAAGTAACTAATGCGTGTGTCTCCGTTCTAGTGTCGGCGCCACCCAGACCGCAATCGGCAATGTGTCACCCTGTGACCCATGACCCACAACATGAGCAACATGGACGTAAGGGGAATTATTGACCCTACCTTCATCCATACTGCCACACTTGCTAGATCATAGACATGACACATCGGTGTGAAAATGAATGTTTAATGCACATTCAGTGGAGTGTTGTAGATGGAGTAGTACAGGGCCATGCAAACCCCACTTTACATTGCTGACCCGTGTAGGGCCAGCCAGAGTCCTTCAGGGCATGACAAGTACATCAGGAAAGGAGGAGTTCAGTCAGCAGTCTGATAACTGTGTCATTGGTGACCAAACAGAAAATGGCAGTCCACGTCGAGGTCCAAGGTGAGTGTTGCAGAGTGCATCGGGGGACAGTGGAAGGTGATAATGCAGAGGGCAGAACCAAGCAGGACAGGCAATATGGCAGAGATGAATGCTACCACTTTCTTATCACCACCATGGCAGATTCATCCGCATCTTCGTCCTCTGCTGTTGCATGTGCCTCACATGTGGTTGGTGGTATTCTGTCACCAGCACTGTGTGGCAGTGACACCTCAGGGGCCAAAGGTGGAATATCTGCTGCACTGTGTGGCACTGACCCATCAGGGGCTGGAGACGTGGAGGGAGTGGTAGCAGCAACATGCATCAGCACCAGGCCTTGTGGCAGCAATGTCATGAGGATGGTCTTTAGGGCATTGAGGGACCCAGCTACCTCCCGCTGGGGTGCAGCGGTGGCAGCCGCTCTTTTTGCCAGCGTACGCTTCATGTTCTCCTTGAGCCTCTGCATGAGTCCCAACTCCCGGGCGAGCTCGCTGGAGCCACTCTGACTGGACAGTCGTTCTTGTCTCAGAATCAGGACTCTGGCGATGTCAGCCATGGTTCAAAGGAGAGCATGGAGCGGACTGTGGGTGTCTGTTAGGGACTGTGAGTGGTCCCTGATGGGACTTAGACACCCACGTATGGCATCTAGTTTGTCCGCTATGTGGTCAAACCCCACCTGCACCTGTTCAGCCAGCTTCTCCTGGCACCCCAACACACGGAGTTGGAAGGCCATGTGTTCATCGTGGGGGTCCTGGGAGGCAGCCGTGGTGGTGGGTGCTGCCTGCTGTGTGTTCTGTGCAGGGAATGGGTTCTGCTTGTAGCAGCTGGGCTGCCCTGCTCCTGGAGGTGGGGTGCGGAGGCTCTCCACGAGCTGTTGGAGTGCGTCAGAGTCGAAGGTGCGGTGGACCTCTTTGTCATCAGAAAGGAGAGAGAGGGCTGCTTTGCAGGAGGTGTTGTATTTCCCCCTGCCACGTGAAGGGGAGATGCACTTTAACATCGTGTTGACATGTGTGTTGATGCATTATACATGTGTACTTTCAGACTGCATGACAGTGTACATTGTGAGTGTTTGGGGGGAGCTGTCTATTTGATGCAGGACAGTGGACATTTCGACAACATCACGGATGTGTGTTTGTACTTGAACATTGTCAATTCACATTTCCCTGCTATGCCAAATGTGATTGGCTAGTTTCTGCACACAAGCGGCACCAGTTGTGTCCTTTGTTCTGTTGTGGACGTGTTGCGGTTTGTACCACATTGTTGTCAATGTTGCTGTGCTCTGCATGTTATGTGTGTGTGCTGCATTTTGGGAAAGTCGCCCCTGTAGCTCTGATTTGGATGCCCCTTCTCCCTTTAATGTGGTTTGCCTTTGACTTCTGTGCTTATACAGTGCTGGGATGTTGCGGACTTTGGTGGGTACATTGGGGGGAGTTGGGACTCTGAGGCATGGTTTGTCCACAGCTGTGCTATGCTTAATTGTGCATGTGTGCCATTGTGCCCATCTCCCCATCTCCCCAGTCCCTGGTCATTACTCACCCTGTTGCTGTTGTGTCCGGTCATGTTGAGCCGTGTCCGGTCCTCCAACTCCTACCACCGTCACCCCACTGATGACTGTGGACACCATTTCCTCCATCTCGTCCATCTCCTCCAGCGGTGCTGAGCTCCCAACTCCAGTCTGCATTGCTGCCTTCCGGTTGTTTGCGAGTTTCTGCTTGGTTTTGCGCTTGACATCATTCCAGCGCCTCATGACCTCTTCCATTTTCCTCTTCAGCACTCCAATTGCATTCACCTTGTCCACGTTGGTCTGCCATATTCCATTCTTAGTTGCCAGTGACACAGTGGAGGTTCTATCACCTCCGTTATCAGAATCCTGTTTTCCTGCGGACTGAACCTTTTCTTCCTACTCTTCTTGCTCTTGCCCTTCCCTGACCCCTAGGTCCCAGAGTGTTAATCCGGGGGGTTTGTTGGGTTCTGGTTGTCCTCTGCACTTGCTCCGGCTACCTCCATTGTGCTTCGTTGTTGTTTGGCTTTTGTATGTATTTTTCTTTCAATTTTTTAGTGCATTTTCCTGCATGATGCATGGGGATTGCAGGCCTGTGGCTGGTGTTTACTGATTTTTGTATCGTGATTGGCGTCATCACCGCTTTTTTCACGTACGTGTTTTGCATTTTTGCGGCGTCGCGTTGATTTCAACGCGTTCATTTGACGCGTTATTGTGGGTCTATCGCATGGTGCCGCCGGCTTGAGAATATCACGTTAACACGGAGTTATTTTCCCGCGATAGACTGCGATGTGGAGAGTTGCGTTAGGCTAATTTTGTGATGGTTATCACACGTTCTTGAGAATATCCCCCTCAGAGTACAAATATCTGGGTGTTTTACTAGACGCTCGGGGTTCGGGTAAGAATCAGTGTGCAGCACTACAGAGAAGAAATAATTCACTAACTGCAGCATTCGTTACCCTCCAGAATAACGTAAAAGGGCTTTCCCTCAAACCGTTACTACAAGTTATGTCAGTTAAACATGTTCCATCTCTGACTTATGGAGTAGAGATTTTAAGAGGGAGGGCTGATAATATTATAGATAAGCTTGTTACAGGTACCTACCGTCGCCTGTTTAATCTCCCTCAGTAGACATCACCAGCTCAAATTTGTCTAGAGTTCAGTCTTAAACAACAGAATTTAAACAGGCTAGGGGCATATTTGAAATTCTGTCATAAACTTAGAAGGGATAATAACCCTATGCTTATGACAGTGGTCTGGAAGGCTATATGTGATGGTAAACATAAGCAGGCCCATGAATATTTTAAATTGGCTATAGGCACGTTCAAGGCAGAACACTTATGGGCTTTACCCCTCTCTCAGGCAGCATTTAATAAAATTATTTATGGGTGCAGTAAAAAAATGTATTCACGATTGGATAGAGCAGTATTGGCAAAGAGATCCCATGCATGGACAATGATTGCATCTTATGGTAAGTTAAAACCTCAGAGTTATCTAGGGGATATGAATGGCCTAAGGGCAATGCTGAAGTTTATGAGACTCCGATTTGGCAGCAGCCAATTTCGTGGAGACACTCCAGCTTGGAAAAAGCTGAGTAGTGAGAGGACGTGCCGCCTCTGTAATTATAAGAGAGAGGACATCGGCCATATCATTTGTAGCTGCCCTGCTCTAATAGTTGAACGTAGAAGTCTGCTGAGGCAGGACTTTAATAGTCAATTGATACGAACACGTCAGCAAGCAGTTATAGCCTGCTTGCAGGGAGAATATTTACAACTTACTGGCAGACTTTTGAAGTTTATAGAAATAGCAGAGAGGAAACTGACTAACAGTGGTCAATGAAGATATTGTAGCATTTTTAATTGACAAATTGTATTTTAACTATGTGTTTTTTAATTAAGGGTTCTGGATTATTTGTGTATGAAATGTAGGAAAATTGTATAAAGGTGTTTTATTGTACGTTTTTTTTAACTGAACAATAAAAAAAATTCACTTTACTTCACTTCACCTGCTGACAGAGATATGGCAGTGAGGGCTACGAGCGTGTCTCCCATGCTTCTCCTTATGCCTTCCAGTGGGGCTCTTGTGTACACTCAGCAAGACATTTTATGAGGATTCCATAGCTTCTATGCTGCCTGAATCTACATGTAACCCATCCTCACAAATTGCTCCCTTTCTTTCAGTCCTATCACTTCCCCGAATGGCCCCCTAATAACGCAAACAGTCGGGTGAACAATTATCACCCATGAGTCAGTATATTTTAAGAGTGTTTAGTCTGGAGAAGCATAAACTCAGGATTTAAAATGTACCCCAGTGGTTGGGATTAGCCCCAATGGATGGGATTAGCATTTCTAATAAGACTATTTACGGCTAAACAAACCCTTTTAGCAATATTAGGATAGTGAAAGCACGGGGAAAAGCATAAAGTTCTAACCTATACCATGCTGGTTGCATGCAGCTATTTGATAACAATTCATAGGTCACTGTGTTATATTAGGACTGTGAGACTTATTAATTGCAAGTAACAACAAGATCTGTGACAAAAGCAGTAACCACTTGAGGAGCCATTCACATAAATACAGTTCTGTGATTTACATGGTGCATGTTCTTTACAGCAGGCTGGCATATTAACCCTCTACACTACCTTATGAAAAATCAAAACTGCCACTAGACAAAGATCTATATCTCTCCAACTGGAACTTTAATCACCAGAGTCATTTTGACATGTTACTGTTGCATGAAAACTGCTGAGCAAACAGCACAACCCTAAAACCAGACTTGCTCAACAGGCATCCTGATACCATGAATTTGAAGGAGCGCTCGTATGTGATAACGAAGGAACAAGAGGCTCGGTAAAAAAGTATTTGTCAAATCTCTAAAGAAAATAAGCCTGTTCAAAGTATTTAATTCAAACTGCCCTGGATTGGCCTCCTGAAATGCTCCATTCTTAGTTGAAGTGTAGAAATCAAAACCTAATATGGGGCTTCACTGATACATCTAGTCCTTTTACACCAACAAAGAAGAGATTGGCACAGAAGCTGTAATATAAAAGACATCTTTTTATTTACCTCTAAAGAGGGAAAAACGCGTCATACAGAATTCTCAAATCACTGTAGGAGACATTTCTAAGGAGTACTGAGAACAGGGGCATTATATACCCACACAGGGGCTGAAAAAAGGCAGTACAAATACACATGAGAAGAGTTATGCACATAGATGGTCACACAGAAACTGCACAGTCAACAAATAGGAGGAGTAATAAGTTGCTGACATCAGTTAGAACAGCCTGACAGTTCTATACTAGGAACAGGTGCACTCTACTAGCTAAGCACATCTGAACATGTGCAAGACTCTGGGAAAGGGATACAGCAAATGTCCAGCACATAGCTAACTAAAATGGCTGCCAAGTACAAAATGGCTTTCAGCTCATGCTAAGATATTAATGCAATCTTCAACAGATGGTCCTTTTAGCATGAGCTAAAGACATTCCTATAATCCAGTAGGAAATATGCATATTAATTTTTTTCATAAAATTTATCAATATCCTAATTCATTGCTAGGTGGGCATTTCTCATTCTAAATATTGTTAAGCTGGTATGTATAAGGTATAAGCAGGAGTACAAAGGGAACAGAGCATTGGGTCATACAGATAGCAGGAGAGAGTAATTACTATTATCAGAAACAGAACTATTAGCTTTCTAGTCCTAAGCAAATCCTAGAACCATCCAGTAAAAACATTTTCAAGGCTCCTATGCATTTCAGTGACCATCAATTTCAACTTCAAAATAGCCAACAGCACATATCTAGTACAAACATTTTCACTAGACTTTTCCAGTGTTTCCTTTATGAGGGTAAGAGTATCAATCAAGGAAAGGGTAAAGTAACATTTGTCAATTGCTCAGATTAACTTTTCTCTCGCAGAATAAACATTATTCCTAATACAATTATGAAAGCAGTCAGACATATTATTACAAAAATGATCCTAGATCCAGAGGACCAGGAGGACCACACAGGACCATGAGGATTAGGACGAAGAGCTGCAAAGGGCTGCTCCTCCTCAAAAATGGGACGACCAATGGGGTACATTTTCAACAAAAAAGAAAAATAAGTCCTTGGGAAATTAAAGCAGCTGTACAACCAACCAGAGGGGAGTCTTCTCTCTGTGTCCGTTTGAGCCTCACAGGCAGGCTCTTGTTGTTCCCACGGTGGAGCTGCACAACTCGCAACTCAGGAATCACGGCCCAGTTTCAAGGGAAAAGTTTATTCTTTCAGGATAGGGCAATCACCCATCAGGGCAAATGCTCTCAGCGATCCTGTCCAGTGTCTCAGCCAGTGCACCAGTTTTCTTCACTTTAATCTAACAGGCACCAGAGACACAGCACCTGTACCCTGAACTCAAGTCCTTCCCTAACTCCTGTATTGCTCTGCTGGCACACTGCTCTTTCGTTGGGGCCATAGATTGCATTCAGTGTGCCCAGGTATCTCTTGACCAACAAAGGTGAAGACTTTACAGCCACTTTGGGACCAGGATTCAGAGGCCTGATGCTAGGATCTCTGAAGCAACCCTTGTTTCAAAGGGGGTTACCTCAAGCAAAAACTTTCTCGCCTTCCTGGTCGGTCTGTGACTCTCGGCTGGGCATCAAAAACTTGATCCACGATTTCTCCTTTCTGATTTGTGACCCCGTCTTTTGTCCAAGACAGTGGCAGGGGTACACACTTCACATCCCAGTGCTTCCGGCCTTCTACCTTCACTGAGGTCCTGGTTGCCAGCAATGCCTGTGCTGGTTACCTTCACTTTGACTTCAAGCTGGACTGGTGCTGACTCTCCAAGCTAGATCTGATGTCCGCGCCCCTCTGGCAATGGTTGTAAGGCAGCAAATATCTATTGGTGAACAGAACAAAAGGTCTTTAGACAAGGCACAGAAATAATCTATCAACAGAGAGGTTAGTCTCAGAATACTTCCTAGTCTAGGGACGCCCCATATATGAGCAAGGCACCCAAGAACCACTTTCATCTATGTGAGAGTAAAAAAACACAACAGCCTCGACCTATTGGCAAGTATAAAAGGAACTCTTTGGTGAACTGACAAGAGTAATACATCACCCAATCCCAAGCAGCCAAGGAAGTCTGTGTTCATTTACTAAATTCTGAGGAAAAGAGAAAAAACAATACAGACATACTCCAAACAACAAGACTAACAGATGAGTACCAGGAAAAATAAAGGCCTTCCAATTAAAGATTGATTTAGAAAATCCTGGGAGAACAAACTTGGAATGGTATGAGGAGAAGATAGCTCAAGTAGTCCAGTGCCTTAGGGTAAAATTAAAAAAGAATAATAGGAAAGGCACTTTTAATAGGGCAAGTCGAGTAAAATGGTTTTCAATGGACTGTCAAATGAAAAAAAGAGAGATAAGGGCAGAAGCCAGAAGGCTAAGGAAAGAGTTTAATCAAGAGAGGCAAAATAACCTCACTAAATTAAAATTTGAATTTAAAAGGATGGTCTCCGATGCAAAAAGGGCATATAAAGAGAAATGCTGGGGGGATCTACTAGAGGCCATAGAGACTAAAAACCTGAAACAATTTTGGAAATTGGTAAAACAAGCATCTGCCCCCCAAGTTGAGGAAATGAAGTATGCCGTAAGTGAGGCAGCCTGGGATAAATACCTAAGGGAGCTGTATGGACCACGTACGCCTATTGGGGACATAGAGCCCCACGGTTGGAACGAACCCGCAGAAGATTTTAAAGCAGACTTTTCGGAAGAGCAAGTAGAAGCTACAATTAAAAAACTGAATGTAACTCGGGCCGCAGGGCCGGATAATCTCCCAGCGTTAATATTAAAATCTAATACAAAATGGTGTGCAAGGTTCCTATCCCAGCTATTCCAAGTAGTATTAATAGAAGGTAAAATGCCATCAAACTGGAAGGGCGCAATAATAAGGCCTATTCATAAAAAAGGCAGTATGGGTGAACTCCAAAATTATAGACTGATAAACCTCCTGGATATAGGAGAAAAGGTATTTGCGAAACTAGTCTTAAATAGACTAAATACCTGGGTCAATGAGTGTGCAATAATACCTGTGGAACAGGGAGGGTTCAGAGAAGGACACTCTACAATTGACCATTGTTTCTCCCTATGGGCATTGGCAAGGAAGTCGACGGAACAGAACGGAAAGCTCTGTTGCTGCTTCGTTGACTTCCGCGCCGCCTTTGATTCTGTGGACCGGGAATGTCTCTGGGAACTACTAATTAATAAAAATATCCCAAAAGACCTGCTGACCATACTAAAAGAACTACATAGTGGCACCTGGGCCCAAGTAATTAGGGACACGGAGGGGTCACTAACACCAAAAATACCAATTGAAAATGGCCTAAGACAGGGCTGTGAACTCGCCCCCCAGTTATTTTCCATATTTCTATCTGACCTACCTGAGGGCTTAGAAGTGGAGGGCAGTGCAAGCCCCAGGATGAATGGCAAAAAGGTACCGTGCCTCTTATATGCGGATGACCTGGTAAAAGTAGATCAGACGGAAATAGGCCTTCAAAGGAAGCTGAGATTTTTTAAGGAATATTGTGAAAAGAAGTTTTTAATGGTAAACCTAGATAAGACGAAAATGTTATGCTTCGGGAAAAAAGCGATTAAGTTTAATTGGTTTTTAGGTGACCTTAAATTAGAATCTGTAAATGAATACCGTTACCTAGGTGTGTGGTTCGATAAAACATTAAACTGGCACACACACCTAGAAGCCCAAAAAGCGAAGGCACTTACAACAATAGCCGGGCTAAAAATGTTTAATCGTGACTATGGGGATATGTCCCATCGTCCTTTACTAAAGGCCTTCAATACAATGATACCATCACAAGTACTCTACGGAGCAGAAATCATTTATTTGAGTGGTAAAGATTTCTGGGACCTGGAGGAAGGAAAATTCCTGAAAAATCTTCTATCACTGCCCCCATCAGCAATGATCCAAGCATTAAGATTAGAAATAGGAACAATGGCGTGGGGAGTACAAGTACAAGTAGCAGCGATTAGATTTTGGAAACACCTGGTGAATGATAATGGACAAAAAATTGCACATTTGTGTCGTAACGAGATTCAACAAAGTAATTTAAGTTGGGCAAAAAGGTGTAATAAGAAAGTGGTACAGGCCGCTGAGAATCCAAAAGTGGTCTTATGTCGAGTGTCACTCAAGATAGAATGCACAAAAAGAGAGTTAAAGTATAATGGTCAAGAAGTCTCAAAAAGGGCAGACAAGGAATACCTAAGTAAGAAAAAATCAGTAAAGTTTATGATGAACTCCTGGGCAAATGAAAATTGGTCCCCCTATTTGGATATCTTACCAAACCCATGGTATAGACAGGAGATCTTAAGGTTCCGCACTGGGATTAACCCTTGGCTAGTAAATAAAGGAGCTAAAAATAAAATGCTCGATCCCAGAGGGTGCTGTAAATGTAACCTGGGAACAAAAGCAGACTCAGTGCATATCCTGCTGGACTGTTTAACTATCCTAGAGCAACGCAAACTCTGGCTACGCCCAATATTTGTAAAATATGGCATAAGAAACCGGGCACAAGCGATCGATATCATCACAGAAATGCCCAACATAGAAATTGCAATCGCTTTGTGGAAGTTCATAAAGGCTGTACAGAGTTTTATAATAAATTAGAACTGATATTTTTAGAATTTTATAACAAAATATTTTTATATCTTGTCTAGAACCGGTTTTATAATTTTGTAGGGAGTAGACCCACCAATAAAGAAGTGAGTTTTATTTATTAACTGACTTGTATATAGGTCGAGAGGAGTTTAATCTGGTTTTAATTTGGTTTGAATATTTAATTGGTAAAATTGTTTTTGAGATTGTTGATGTGAACTAATTTTGAATTATACTAATTGTTTTGTATTGTTTAAAGATTATGATCTAAATAAACATACCTTTGACCTTGACCTTATTATTCAATCTGTTCATATGAGTGAACAAAAACTTTCTTTTGCAAAAAAAGGTAAGCAAAACCTCTTTCTGTCCCTGCCCTGCCATTTCGTCTTTCAAATGTCGAAATGTAAAAGCAAATGTTGCGCTGAGCCCTGCTTCTAAATGTAGAACTTCGACCTTTAACCTATTCGCAGCTGCCCCATCTTGCGTGCAAGGTTTTCATGCAGTTTTACCTTTACCAATTCAAAGTGACCCTGGAGACTGAGAGCGCAATTCCTGTCTACCAGCAATTCAGAAGTAAGCTTAATAACTTCTGCCAGTTTTTTGTACATATTTATATTTGTAAGCAGTGTGCTGAGGGCTTGTCTAGCAGTATAGATGTCAGCTATTCATTCTATACTTACATATGTGCATTTACTGGAGCCTAAGGCAGTTTAAAAGCTGCTCTGATTGGAATAACCTCATTTAAATAGTGAATTTTACTCAATTTCGACTTTGATGTTTTGGGCACTTAAAAATGAATATCCTACAATGTTTTTGCATAATAGTCATCCCCAGAATGTCCTCTACATATCCCAGAGATGTGGCATCAGAAATGTATAATGTATACCCTTATAAAAATAAGTGTTGTATGCCTGGGTAAAGTGACATTTCACATGTAAGGGACCCCCTATTGCTGTATAGAACGGCTTTGGATGCTAGGAGGTCACAGCATCATTATTAGGCATTATAAATATTAAAAAATGAATTTAATGCACCTATTTTAAATAACATTTTTTATATAATCAAAATATATATATATTTTTTTAATAAATCCAATCATTTTGATGAGTCAACATATGAAAAGCAAGCTGCATCCCTTTGCCTATCATATTTAAACACATTCATTCTTAGCCCTAAGCACAGAAGCTTAACTTGAAACATCTTAAGTCTGCGCCACTTTTAAATGAAGGACAGTCATTAGTATTTAACATCAAAAACCACTCTTATCCTTATTTAAAAAGGCATTAAGAAAAGAAATCCCTACTGTAAATCTGTCCTCTGTTTATCAAAAATAATGAAACTATGTTTCTAACTTTTAAAACAGCAGTCTGAAATGCAGGATTTTACACCGTGCTTGCACTGACTTAAGGGGTAGTGACGTCAGCTGTTTTCTGTGGCCGGAGTCAGAAATAGTCTAATGTTTACACAGCTGCTTGACACGTAAAGGTGTCGAATTCACACGCCTTTTAAGTCAGCTTTTCCACAAATCTGTCGTTCTGTAATGTGTATTCAGGTCTGCAACAACCAACTCACTCAGATAATGTGAATGCCTGTGAATACCTAATACAGAAGGATAACTGCTGTGACATTTTGTATCTTAATTTTATCTATTGCAAAACACACAATTTCGTTTTTTGAAGCTTTTTTATTCCTATTAAATGTGGATTCTAATTTTATCTTTGACATTGTGGCAATTTGCACACATGTATAGTGTCTTACTCTGTCAATTTAATGATAGCGTGCAGCTATTTAGCATATGTTATATAATTCATTGCTGGATTCTTTTAAAATATATTTTATTTTAATGATGTTTTGCATAACAGAATGATGACAAAAAAAACATTGAGCTCATTCCAGACATTTTCAAAACGGTGTCATATACTCAGAACACATAATACAGGGCACTTAAGGCTAGCCATTCTTGCACCAAGAGCACAATCGCTACTTACAAGTACCACTAATGACAAACCACAGACATTTAAACATACATTTAACCCACAGATCAACACTTAGGACAGAAACAAAAGACAGCCCACAGACTGTACTTAAACCAAACTATTTGTAAATACTAGTTGTAAGTCATATTCACAAGATTTGGCTGGCAGAACACCAAGAAAAAAACGCTCTGCATATCACCACTTATGAATGTTACTAAGTGCACAGACCAGGATCCTTTCTACGTACATATTTAGTTCCTCGGGGTACTAGTCACCAAGGAAGAAATACGTTTCTATACCTTAACCTAGTTAAGTATCCCCTCTAGGGGAGCCGGCTAATTCAATACAAGTTCCAAGGGTACCTACACAAATGCAACACATTCTACGATGTGTGCTAAGAACAGGCATGCCAAAAATATCGCAGCATATACAATATTATACACAAAGTAGCACTTAACTCAAAGTGTGCCGTTCAAGTTTACAAAAGTTTCTCATTACCTGCCTACATAAACTGCAGTTTACATATTTCCAAATTCCAAATATTGGCCAATTTCCATACAAATCCAAGAAGCGTCGTAACAAACAACTTTACCAAGTACAAGTTTCCAGATTCTAACTGCCAAGTTCTGAGTGACCAAACGGTCATTTTTAGAATACTCACGCCAAAAATGTTCTCAGTCAGGAGTGGTAAGCAGTTGGAGGAGTCCAATCAGGAAGACCAGAAATATACTGGGCTACAGAGACAGAATCTCAGTTTTAGGGTACTTTTTTACTAGAGTCCCGTTCTGTCCTCCTCAGTAGATTCCTGTCTCCCATCAGGATTACTCCCTTGGATAGCCACTTCTCTGATGAGCCTCACAGAGGGCACCAATTGTAGAAATCAAAACCTAATCTGGGGCTTCACTGATACACCTGGTCCTTTTAAACCAACAAAGAAGAGATTGGCACAGAAGCTGTAATATAAAAGACATCTTTTTATTTAACCTCTAAAGAGGGAAAAATGCGTCATACAGAATTCTCAAATCACTGTAGGAGACATTTCTAAGGAGTACAGAGAACAGGGGCATTATATACCCACACAGGGGCTGAAAAAAGGCGGTACAAGTACACATGAGAAGAGTTATGCACATAGATGGTCATACAGAAACTGCACAGTCAACAAATAGGAGGATTAATAAGTTGCTGACATCATTTAGAACAGCCTGACAGTTCTATACTAGGAACAGGTGCACTCTACTTGCTAAGCACATCTGAGCATGTGGAAGACTCTGGGAGAGGGAAACAGCAAATGTCCAGCACATAGCTAACTAAAATGGCTGCCAAGTACAAAATGGCTTTCAGCTCATGCTAAGAGATTAATGCAATCTTCAAAAAAGTAGCAGCCCCTTTGTCTTCAGTGCATGACCTGGGCTGGGCCTCCTGCAGCGCATCCTGCCTCACAAGTGAGACTTCACACCTGGCGAAAGGGACAATAAAAGGACATTTTATCAGCGCCACGCAGCGGTGTGAAAACACTTGCCACGTGGCGACAGCAAAATGTGCTTTTATTGTCCCTTCAGATCCTGTCAGTAGCCAGGGCGCTCCCAGAGACAGTCTGGGTGCAAGAAGAGTCAAGGCTGCGCGCTCGCACACGCACAGCCTAAAGGGAACATAGCCAATTACATCAAAGTAGGAATTTGGGACCTTACAACTGGTAACACCCTAGGGACAAAGCTCACCTGAACTTCTAGAACATACATGGGCCATTTCGCACCAAAACTAGCAGAACTCTATGCATCATCCTTGGCTGAGAGCATCCTTCTGCAATCCTAAAGAGATGCTAAACTAGTTCCTTTTATTAAGCTCCCAAGCATCCTGTCCTGTAGACCCATTGCCGTCCTTAATTTGATGACAAGAGCTTTGGCAAGATTCTCGACTCCTTCATACTCCCACTCCTCCCCCAAGTAATACATACTGACCAAAATGGATCCATATCCCATAGGAACACCTCCTTAAACATCTGTCGATTATACTGCATTATGGAGGCGGTCCTGCCAGCTTGCCTTAAACCTACGGTACTGAGTCTACACCTTAAAAAAGCAACTACATGACTTAAACACCCACCTTCTGCAACTACTAGATTTTTACAGCCGCCTTCTTGTAAACGTCTGACTCTTGCAATCGTGCCCAAAGCTTCTCCTTGTGACTCTACAATGCTATTCACATGCCTTTACACTTATAAAGCTGGCATTCCCATAGGACCTCCTGACTCCCACCAGAACAATAAATTCCAGGCACATATGCAGTTGGAAAGAGGCATATATGGCGACCATCAATGATCCATATGACCAGGAGCAATGACTCTCTCTTGACGAGAACATGGACAAATTTAACCTTCATAAGGGCCGATACCTCTAATATAGCACTACTCACCACTAAATACGAGGTCTCTGGCCCACCCTGAATCCACCCGAAGAGACACACCCATTTGTCTGAGCTATACACACCATGGGACATGGTTACCAGCTCCTTGAATGGTTTTTATAAGGCTCTCATATCTCTTGCATCGACGTTAACCTACCTAATGGACAAATGGGAGGTTGCTGTGGGTATAGACTTTCACAACAAGAAATGGTGGCACCCTAGAACTCCCGCACAATTTAATTCATAATGCAAAGTGTAAATTAATACAATACCTTATACCACACAGAGGCTACGGCTCTGTTGCAGATGGAAATATATAATTTGTCCTTTCATCATCCCCACCTGCCCCTGTTGCTTTGCAAAGAGGGCTGACTTTACACACACCATTCTAGTCCTGATTTATCCATAGACTGTTTTGAACCTAGGCTGTAAATACACTTTCCTCCATGACGGTCAAACCAATTTCACTGGCCCTTGGTAGTGCTAGGAATTTACAATTGCTCCAAAAAAAGGCTGAACAGCCATGCGACTCATCAACCTTGTTTTTACTATAGCTAAGAGATATATTACCAATGGAAATCCTGAGTCCCGCAGCCCCCTATACTGGCTGCCTGGTCTCAAACTCTCCTTAAATGAGGTCATGATGAAAGCTCCACTTCATGGAGGCTGAAAGGCAGGGGGCTTCGGAAATGTCCCCTTACAGTGACATAGTGACATAGAGTGCTTAACAACTATAATGGCCGAGAGTTCCCCTCCCTCCAAAACACTCTCCCTGATGTGATTCCCTGCCAAATGGTTATATCCCCCTTTCCCTAGAGCCTGTTGCACAGCCGATCCTACCATCCCTGATATTACAGTACAGAGTTTTACTCTTGCTATCGACCCCACAACAGAGAGAGATGATTTGCCCACTCAATCTAGCACACAAGTAACATCATCTGGCTCCACCGATTATCAAGCCATTCCTCTTCTTTTTTCTCCCCCGCTCTCAGTATGAGTTTTCTCAATGTTCACCCCTATCTGTTGTGTTGTTCTTGTTTCTACTTAGATAATCTTGGTGAAGCTTTTACCTCCTATGGCACAAGCTCCAGCTGTTTTACTATTTCAAACATAGCATCGCTTGCCTAGATGTTAAGCTTAAAATGTTTCCCTCTGGACATGTCTAACTGAATTGAATGTACTAAAATAATAGGATGCCAATAAATGTTTTTTTAAATAAAAATATGTCACGCAGACTAACCTGACCCTACCTTCTATTTAACAACCCAAGTCTGTATCAAGGCATCAGTGTAAGTATGAGCTCATGATGTCCTGAAAAACTCTTTTTAGTGAAATTCAAAAACCATACAACATAGAAACATTTCTACCTCTCTTCTGTTGTTTTTGGCTGCCCTCTTGAATGTTGGTTCCATCTTGCCTTGTAAGGTGAGATGGGAATATGAATAGACAGATTACTGGGGTTATCTCCTTGTATCGTCCTCACAATGAACCCCCTTATTCTGCTTATAGATCAGGCACACTACTCCTTCCTACTGAACCAATGTAATATGACTATGCATGAGGGACCACATGTGGGGAAGATGATACACATTTGCTACTTTTACAGTACAAACATTTACTTCACATTTTGATAGTTGCATGAGTGAGGCAACCTGAAATGGCTGAGGCTTTTGTGTAAGCTTGTCCAGGTCACTGATGACCTGAGGTCCTGTCCTCTGTGCATTGATTCCCCCCTGTACTTGTAAGGTGATATATTGTTTGCGTGGGTGGGTGTCATGGCCTCTTCCCTTTGAAGCTTGTGGCTCTTCCTCTACCCAACTACTCTCAGCCCAACCCCTATTCCTGTCTGTCTGCATCTACAAGGATTTGACCCATGGTCTCGGCCCAATAAACAGCTTCACCTGGGCCTATTAGAACCAGCACATGAAAGGTTCATGATCCTGGTATGAGCCAATCGTGCTGTGGCCATGCATATTGAATACACTCCCTACACATTTTTAACTTATATTTTCATTTAACAGCTTTGATGATAATTATTAGCCAGCTTAACCAATACTTTGTTCAGGCTTCCTCATTATCAAAAAGGATGTGCACCAACACAGTTGAGGAACATAGCCTTCTAGGCACATATGCCAGGAAAATAATCATTCTGGGAGTATTGCTGGACTGACAGGCAGAGAGCAGCACCCTACTGGCTGTGAGAGGAGATTGCATTCTAAAGAGGGAAATGTGTCTGGTAACTGTGAGTTCATCAGCTCAGCTACCCCAGGATATTTGTGAGCTGTTTTGAGCCTTTCCCCCGGACATGTGGATGCCCAGCAGCTGTTCATGAAGAGAACATTACAACATCTATATGCATTGTCCAATGCCCAGGGTAAGTCTTGACACCTGCAATGTTGCTTGGTGGACTTACTTCACCTCAGAGCCTCTGAGTGCCTGCCATAGTTAATTCAAGGGACCTTGAGGACCCACTTGATTGTATATTCTGCCCTTAGGAATTGGAAGGGTCGCTTACAAGGCCATGCTGATTTAGGAACTAAAGACCATTTGCACATCCATCAAGATGTTACCCTTGAACCTGGCCACCTGACTCAATTTTTACTCTGAATGCTGGAGTTCATGCCCCTGGATCTATGGGATCTGCTGGCACTGTAAAAACCTAACTAGGACTTATGTATGAGATAATGTGCTTTAAAATAGTTTCATGAAAAGCACACAGACTCCAGTTTTCGGACACAGTCTCATTTGTAGTCCACCCGTCACCATCAATAATGAACTCTCATGGATTGTTCCGATCATCAAGCACTATTGTTGAGCAAAGGATGTTGCACCTTTCACCTCCCATTTCTATCCATTCGGCTTCACATGGTTTTGTATAAGCTTTTCTGGCCGTTGTTAAAGGGACATTGGTAAAGGGCCTGAGTGGTTAGGTGCAGGTGCATCAAAACTTTGATAAAAGCAGAGAATTTACTTTGTATTTTCTCTTGCCAGCGCATGGCCTTTTGGACACACATTGTACGCTGTCCCCATTATCGTTCTGGTGCCAGGGTTCCTTGTTCATGAAGTCCATCTGGTTATTTGCTGATGAAGTCAGGAACTGATTGCAAACATCTTTGCGGGCTAATATTGGTCATAGACTTTAATATCAGAGGAGAATCTAGTGCCTAGAGCAGTGCTTCCCGAACCTTTTAAAACCACAACCTGCGTTTTAGAAAAATAACCATTTGCAACCCACCTAGATTTAATGGCCATGAAACAGGCGATTTTATTTATGTATCTAAAGCATCATGTGGCAGAGCACTGTCATTTACAGACAGCACATTTTCTATTGAAATGACTACTAAATATGCACAGAGATAATGTTTTGCTGATTTTCACACAATTGATAATTTGTGAAAATCAACTTCAGTGAAGATGTATTGTAAGAAGCTGGCCTGGTATATGATGGACACTTATTTAAGTGGACACCTTGCACCAGTCCAGACAACCCTTATGGTGATTTCAGAGGTCTTAGACAACCTTAGAAAACTCTCTAAGTGGCAGCTGTGGAAAGTCCAGAAGGAGTGTAAAGTAGCTTGTTTCACCAGAATGCAATCTTATAGTACAAATTAAGTAAAAAAGAACCACACATGGTATTCATAAAAATATGTATTTATTATATAGTACTCTCTAACACATAGAAATATCTCCTACCCGGAGATATGCACAATGCACACAATACCTTAGCAAAGAAACACAGTAAATAGTATGAAATATACAGTGGCTCCGGGAGGGCCAAACCATATACTAAGAAAGTGGTATAAGAACTACGACTCGGGTCAAGACAATGTCGAGTGGACGTAGAAGTGCTGGGGAACCAAGGAACCACCCTATGTGAGTAGATAGGGACCCCACTGAGAGCGTATGCCATGCGGGAACACAACTGTGTGCTCCGTGCAACTCTACGTGTAAGTTGCAGTTGGATGTTGAAGGATTAAGGACCCTTCCCAGTGGTCCCTGAAGAAACCCTGTGGAAGACAGAAGGTTGGAGCTGTTGAAGAAGGAGAAAGTGTCTCTTGGAATCCAAGGATGGATGAGAGGTACCTGCAAGCAGAGGGGACAGAGTCTATGTCACTCAGTGGTGTCAGGAGAGTTGGAAGACGAATGCCCTCTGATGTCGGTCTTTGCAGGATTGATGACTAGGACCTTGACTTTGCAGCTGTGGCGATGCTGAGGAGGACCAGGAGCCATGCACAAGCTGTCCTATGAAGGGTGTCGCGTGCTAAGGGGGTCAGTGTCCGGCGGGAGCATCAACAAGCCTTGGAAAATGCAACCAATGCAGGCATCGAAGAAGGAGCAACATTGGGACCAGCAAGGTCCAGGGGACTCACCAAAAGCAGGGAAGTCAGGGCAGGCTCTGAGCAATCAGGGAGCGCAAAAGAAACAAGTGTGACCCTCAAGTGGACCCACAGGCTGGAGGTACATGAGTCATGAGAAGCCTCAAGCAGCTCACCAAAAGATGCAGGCCACGATGCACACGATGCAGTGTGGCTGAAGGTTGGGGCTACTTTGAGCCCAAAGATCTTCTTGTAAAGAAGTCTTTGTAACTGCAAGTTGATGCGGTGCACAGAGGTTCGGTTATTGCAACCTCCACGAGGGATACTGGCCTCAAACTTGGTGGGAGAGCAGGGCAGACCTCAGGATCTGTGGAAAAACCACCACCTGTGTTACAGAACATTTTGGAGTCCAGAGGATCTCAGGATCAGCAGATCAGTCGACTTAGTTGTGGTGCTTGTGAATGCAGGGGAGTGACCCTTTCACTTCAAATGAGATTTCTTCAAGTGTCTTTGATGCTTAACAGGCCTTGGAAGGGTCCTGTATGAGGCACAGACACAGACGATGGGGCAGACTGGAAGAGAGACGAAGTCAGTCCCAAACGATGTCCAGCGAAGTCCAGCAAAGTCCATAGTGCCCAGACGGTTGAAGAGCAGTGGTGTCTGATATGAATAAGATCCCACCACAAATCTAGGGACCTACACTCAGGTAAGCCCTTAAGTACCCTAGGGAAAGGGTTGGAAAGACTCAGGGGACAGGGTTCAAATTGTTCAAATTCAAACACTGTAACTTGACAGAAGATACTTGATTTCAAAATAGAGTTACAATATACTACATGTCTGAGTGTGTTGTACCCTGTACATAGAGACACTGGTAGCCATGTAGTCTTCTTTATTTGTTCCATGTCAAAATAGCATCAATCTTAGCCCCGCCAGCTCTGCTCAAGTACTCGCCATGTACCAGCCCCACCAGGAGCAGCCTGCCTAGCAGCTCAGCCCATCTGTCACCACTCATCCACACAGACATCTAGGCATTCCATCCATCACAGTCACGCCAACATTCCGTTACCATCTCTCACTCTGGCTGAGCAGCTAGGAGGACCTAGGCTGATTACATATAAATGTAATACTTAGGATATAACAGAGTGTTTCTAAATTCATAGCATCCCCGCTTCACTTCACATCATCACATTTTCCAGCCCTGTGCTTTTCACCCGCCTGATATTTACATGCAGACCCCTGGTCCAAAGCAGCACTGGGCTACTGTTTGCTCGAGTCAGCACCAACATTAAAAAGATGTTCAATAAACAGTCTTCATCTTTAAAGACATCGTGCAGCAAAAGTGTAAAAATATGACCAACTTTTTTAATTTTTTAATTTTTTATTTCTGTAACATGCAGAAACGCTTCTTCTTAGTACATCAAATTATACCAGTGCATTGAGAAGTATTTTTGTAAAGTGATATTTTTCAAACCTGAATGTAGACAAATCCATTCTTCCACCCCCAACATAATGCCAATAGTGAACTCAGAGGCAAGTCAGTTGCTATCTTACTGACTCCTTGGGTGGCCTGTAGGGGGTGTATTATACGTGAACAACATTATAGTTTATTAAATCAAACACATGAAAAGTTTTTGTACAGTGCACATGCTAAAGTCATGCATTTCGAGGCCCTCTTACATGCGATAATGAAGATAAAGTATTATACGTAAAATAAAACAATTGCCTACGATCGCATAATTTGATAAAATGGGGCAGCTGGGAATAATTCCAAGTGTTCTGGTTTCACACTGTGCAGTTTAGCCACTTTATGTATATAATGGCAAATTGCTTCATGTTTTTGCTTTAGTCCTTTTTATGTGCTAAAATTACAAACAAAGAGAGACAGGTTACATACTACATTACAGCACTACATGAGTAACTGAACTGAAAGGCATTGCCAGTCTTTTTCAGGGATTCAGAGACTAACTAAAATAACTTTAATCCACAGACAATATTCGACTGTTAAGTTTGTCAGGACAGCTGTCATACTTTGGTATAATTCTGGCAACTCTTTAAAGGAAAAAAATGTTAGTAAAATAGCATTTTAAGAATATTATTTTTAAAAGAAACGTAACACAATTTACCTCCCTGGCCTCATAGTGCCCATTAATGAATGCTCTATTCATGCCAAGTGACAATTAATATTTTCATTTGTCCAGTGCTGCAAACTGCTTAGCTGAGCCTGGCAGTGCTTAATTTGAGCCGGGGCTTTCCGATGCTAAGCCCCGTCACTTAATTGGTTTCCGGTGCTCGGCACTAGCACCTAATTGTCAAAACCATACATAGAACAGTCTACCACATGGTGCAGCTGCTCATGTAATTTAGAGATGAGCAGAATAACGGTTGTTTAGGAATGCAATATACATTAAAATAGCAAATATCTGCCTTCCCAGCCATTCCTTTAGCTTTGGGGACCTGGAATAATCTGAACTGTTGCATTTACATGCAAGAGAGATGATTAGTAGTTGTTTTGGCAGAGATGACAAGGGTGATGGGTGGTGCAAGCTGCAGTGGACTCCCGGTCAGAGCCCTAGCACTTAATATTTCACAAATCAAGCACTGAAGCCTGGTGATTTCCCCGAGGCTCTGGCAGGTTGTTGACCCATTTGCATGGGTTCCCAGCTGAACAGTGCGTGACAAAGGCAGGGAGTAGTAGACTCCTGAGTACATGCCTTTCGTGTGCGTCTCACATTCACCCTGAACACCGCACAAACTGATGCAAGGAGCAAGGGTGGAGTATTTGACTCTGCATTGTGGAAGCAGCTTCTTCGTGCATGGGGGCATAGACAAGGCTCCTAGATGGGCCTATGAACTGACAATTACCTTTGCAAGTGCGGCATGCACGCAACAATCTGCTACACCACCAGCAGCAACTTGCACATTAGGGGGCATATTCACAAGGACTTATCTCCTATTTAGCACCACCTTAGCGCATTAAAAGTGGAGATAGACCTAACACCCCATTCACAAGCTGGTACAAACTGCAGACATCACAAGTATTCCTGTGATAACTGCCCCAAAATGTATCTCCACGGTGGACACAACCAACTAACCCTAATGCGATGCAGAGTAGGCGTTCCCGTGCAAAAACACTCGAAAAAACCACAACACCACTTTCACAACGAACTGCCAGATCTTCGAAGCGAACCAAAAACAGGTGATAAGCCCCGGTAGCCGCAGGTATTTAACACCTGCCTCAAGCAGGTGTAAAGATGGATGACTACCTGCAGTAGGCAACGGAGCCCCGCACATAGCCCCACCTGAAGAACAAATGACGCCATGGAGCTACTCATCATGCAGCTCGGTCCACCAAGAGGGCCACAACATCCACCGCCAACACCCCCAGGACCCAGACCCGTCCCCCCAGGACCTCCACGGAGGCAGCGCAGAGTAAGACAGCGGACCTACCAAAAACGCACCACTCTCACAGACCTAACGCCCGATGAAGTAATTGCCCACTACAGGCTCAAAACGACAACCATCCTCCGCATCATGACCCACATCGCCCACCGGCTGACAGTACCAACACAGCGTACAACCAAAATCCATCCGCAGACAAAGCTGCTGGCTGTGCTGCACCTGTTGGCCTCTGGTACCTTCCAACCAACAACTGCCAGGGTCGGAGGGGTCTCACAGCCAGCCCTATCAAAGTTCATCACACCTGTCCTGGATGCCTTCCTCAGCTTCATTTCCCAGTACCTTTACTTCCCCAACACTGCGCAGGAACAGCTGGAGACAAAGCAAGGCTTCTACGCCATAGCCGGATTCAAGACCTTGTTGGGGGCAATCGACTTTACACATGTCCCACTTGTGCCCCCTCCGGATACTGCACATGACTACTGCAACAGAAAGCACACGCATTCCATCAATGTGCAGGCAATAGTGGACCACCGGGAATTCTTCACCAATGTTGTCCCCAACTACCAAGGCAGTGTGCATGATTTCTTCATCTTCCGACAGTCCAGCATCAACCAGCGCTTCCAGGATGGCACAACATATGGACCTGGACTGCTCGTTGGTAAGTGCCAAATCAACACATCACACACCCCAAAGCCACCAACACACAACGCACAACTGTGGGAATGCACATGTGACCAAACCACATACAACATGTCAAACAACATGACCACCTACCAGACACGACAACACCACTCCATGGTCATCCTGGGCTTCCACTGCACCCATTACAGACATATCATGACACCACAGTCACACAACAGCTGAACGTGTGAAGATGCGGAATGCAGCCATGTGCGAGGATGCAAGTGACCCGTGAAAGGGAATGTAGACAACGAGAAGTGAGGCGTGGATGTGCAGGACAGACATGGGTATGCAAACCACAAACATCTCCATGCAAACCACAACTGCTGGTGACAGGAGAGTAGTGAGCAGTTGACACAACCATGTCACCCCAGGCCGGGGTCAGATAGCAGACGTGTCACACGCTAAGTCCCCCCTGTGTGCATGAGCTTAGTGGGATGGCCCTGAGTATGCCAAGGCTGCGCAGGGGTGTGGTCAAAAACCCCATTGCGCAGAGCGTGGTTCACTCCCGGGAAGGCCAACGTCACTGACAGTGCGGCGCTGCCTGCCACTAGGCCAACGCCGTGAGCAGAGGGGCCCGCGACCCCGTGTGCCTGCTGCACCCCATGACGCTGATGCACAGACCAGGCCTGGCCACCCCAGCGCACCAGGGCCACACTGCTCACCTGCCAACACCGTTGTGTGTCAAAGAGGGCCCACCACGTGCTGGTGCAAGCTCCAAGCCCCAGTCCCGTGAGCTCTGCAGCCTCTGCAGACCATCGCTGGCCACCCAAACGCTGGCCCACATCACTCCTTACTTATGAACATGCTCCACCGGCATCCTCTTCGGCCCAGTAGGTCCCACATGTGTAACAGTGTCCTGAGTCCTAAATGGCAGTGACCCCAAGTCCGTGGCAGCGGCCACAGCACCAGACTCCCTTCGATCAGTGAGACATTATTCCATATCGCAGGCCTGCGACACGTGGTGCCACTAACCCTGTGCGCCATGAGTGACCGTCATCCTCCGGCGGAACATCGTTGGTGTCTGAGCCTGTGGCCTGGGGGTTGTAATCCGCAACGGGCAGGTACGGACTTGGTGTCTGGCATGGGTCTGTGGCATTCATATCTGCCATGTTGCCGGACACAGCTGCCTCTGCATCATGCCCTGGGGGTAGATCTCCCATTCTCCCCCATGACACATGCGAGGCCCTGCTCTGCCCTCATGACCCTACCCCAGTCTCCTGCAGGTCAGCGTCCCGTGGCAGTGGGCCCATGTCGGCGGCTGTGCATCGGGGCCACTAGCCCTGTGCGACTCGAGTCATTCCCCCTTGTTGTTCTGACATTGCATTTCTGAGTGCTTGATGACTGTTGGAGTTGTTGCCAGCACCAGCTACTCCCTGAGGGCTGGCTTACACTCACCGCACACACAGCCAGCACAGGCGTCACTGGATTAGTGGGCCTGCCATCACATCCTGCTGAACCAAGTATTGACTCTTTTCTCCCTGCACTGTCACAGGTGATCAAGGATATGCACCCTCCCCCTGGATTATGACACCCCTCCGAGACCCGGACACACCCACCCAGTGGCAGTACAATGCAGCCGACATATGCACCAGGGGCATCGTTGAACGCACATTTGGCGTGTTGAAATCACGTTTCAGGTGCCTGGATGGCACAGGTGGAAAGCTCCTGTGCAGCCCGGACATCGTTTGCAAGATGATCGTTGCATGTTGTGTGTTGCACAACATCTGTGTTTCGCACCAATGCCCCATGGATACCAGTTCCAGAGGTACCAGACAATGATGGAGCCGATGGGGCAGGTGGCCCACATCCCACTGCAGCTGCGGCAGGAATGGCCCATAGGAACACCATCATTGACACTTACTTCTCATGAGCACGTCACATTGTGGCCGTCCATGGAAATCATGGGACAATACAAGATGTCCAATTGCACTACATGTGTGATTAAAACATATTTGCAGGTTACAGGGTGTACTTGTACATTGTCATGTTACATTTTCCTGCGGTTTCAGATGTGATTTGCCATGTTGTGCACATTTGCGGAACCAGTTGTGTCCTGTGTTCTGTTGTGGAGGTTTTGCTATTTGTACCGGAATGTTGTCAATGTCGAGTTGCACTTATGCTTATGTGCGTATGCTGTATGGTGGGCGAGTCGCTCCTGCAGCTCTGATTTGTCTGTCACTTGTCTCTTTCACGTGGTGTGCCTGTCCTCTGCAGTCGGTCAGGGTGCATCCGTGGTACTCCGCAGTTGATGTATTTTTTTCTGTGGCATTTTCCGTATGCTGTTCTTGTGCTTTTTCCCGCATTACACATGAGTATTGCGGCCCTCGTGCTGGTTGTCACTGTTTTCTTATCGCGCTTTGGCTCATTGCAGGTTTTTTTGTGTTGTGGTTTTTTGTGTTTTTATCTCCATCGAGGTGGTTGTATCGCAGACATTGTCCGTGGATTCGGCAGACTATCACATGGTACCGCCTTGTTGTGAATTCCACGTTGACACTGGGTTATTTTCCCGTGAAGTTGTGTTAACTTTTTTGGGTGATTTTTAGCACACGTTCTTGTGAATATACCCCTAGGACTTTTCATTTGCTTTATACTGTGTTTTTCAGGTTTTAATAGGCAATACAGACTTCTTTCCAATCAATTTTTGTAGCTGTATATCCAGGTGTGACATTTTGAGGATTATGAATTAAGCCAATGCTCACCAATTGTTCCTCCTTAACAGGATCGCTTGACAAAGATGACCTTTGTGGTCAGTTTTGCTTTTAACTGGCTTATTACCCCCTTCATGCTGATGTAAAGGCGATAAAGCCACAAAGAACCAGTAGTGTCAGAAGTGAACTTGGAAAGGGGTGTGAGGCTGGCATTGTGTGGTTTTAGGTATTTATCTAGTAGGCCCTACTAAAAATAGGCGAATGAGAAGTCTAGAAAAAGAAAATAAGCTATCCATAAGTCTACATGAATATATGGGTTTTAGCAACCTTATGAATTGTCTCCTTACTTATCTCATGTCCTAAGTTGACATTCTTGCTACCTTCAGTAACTTTTCTCAAAGCACTCATCAACGTCATCCGAGTCCCTGCTGTCCTTCAATGTACTTACACCAGATATAGGCGGTGCATGTTTGCCATTGGTGACCCTTCATTAGCCTAATGCTCAAAGACTGTTTGGATTTGCCAGCTGAGCACACACTGGATATTTAATCCAAACCTTGTTCAAATGAGTTGTCATTCTGAGCGGCTCCTGTACTTTGAACATTCGAGCAGTCCAATTCCCAAATGACCCGAGCAACTGTAGTAATTTCTTCCATGTTTTAGGTACATATTTTTAATGTTTAACATACAGTGCCTTGAGTTGCATGATTAAATCAGAGATGAGGTCAAAGGTTTATGCAGTTGTAAGTGATTTACAAAAAGATAAACAATTCAACTGCATTATCTGCTGCATGCTTGTGGTAAAAGGAAATTGATGTGTATTTCTTTATTATTACCCCTCCACCCGTCCATTTAAAAAGTCAGATTTGGCAGGAGGGCAAGGTAACTTTAATATTTTCACTATGCCAAATAGATAAACAAATATATTAAGCCGTGCCATAACAAAAGTGCTTTTTTTTAAATTGAGAGTAGCTCCCATGTAGAGAAAAAATACAAATAGAAAAAAACACGATTGTTTTATTAGGTTAAAACTACTGACTTACAGAACTTTGAAAATAGGTGTTCTTTATGTTCAGTAAAAGAGAAGATAATTCAAAGCTTCTGTTTTCATGAAGCAGTAAATCTGCTTTGTAATTTCCTCCTTTATGGGCCTAGACCATCATTTGGATCGCCTTCTCTTGGACAGTTCATAGACACTTCCTTGTGTTTGCTCAATCTATCTGTAATGATGAGCATGAACACTTTAGTCCTTTGTTTGTTTCATGGCCCATAATACAATTAATTGCAAGTGGTCTCGCACCTTGTTTATCTTTTTATATGTCTGTTTTCAACTTTCCTCACGCTCCCCGTTCCTTCTCCATGGTGTCCAAATGCAACTCGGGCAGTTGCAGACCTTGCTCCTTAGAGGCAAGACGTGTGGGAAATTAGCTCATTTCATTAATGCAATCAGTCCTGCCAAGTATCACGCATCAGACGTATCACGCATTTCTGAAATCTTGCCCCATCCCCTCAGCCCTGAAAACTATGCACGCATTTCAGTGTGGTGCTCCGCATCACCGCACTGAAAAGCATTGTCACGCATAATGCATAGTGGCAGTCTCAGGTGTACATTTACTGATGGCTGCAAACATGAGTGTGGCAGCTGGCTGTAGGCACTGCCTGTGGTCTGCCTGCGCCTGTGCACTGCTTCCGTGGTCTTCTTGAGGCAGTGATCCCAGCTAAGCGCCTTCCAGTCCCAGGCTCTCTGCTACAATGTATCTCTGCGGCCCCGGTGCCGCGCGACTCTGTGTCAGCCTGCCTGAGTGACGTCACGTCCGTTGCCCAAGCCAGGGCTCCGAGAGCAGGGAGTTTATTCTTCAGGAAGGCGCCAAGACGGCCACAATAATAATGGGGCAGCCCTGTTGCTTGCATGTGATGGCCCGACCACACTCTGCTGTAGGCCATTATAATCAAGGCCGCCTCAGCATTCAGGTACAATTTCGGAGCCGGCAGAGAGAATTAGTGCAGTGGACGGGTTAAGGAGAGCCATGACCGACCGTGTCAGTTTACAGCGCTGGCTGCCAGGTCAGGGGTCATTAGTGTAGTGAGGCGTTGGGGTATAAACGAGGCAGACACGTAGTGTTTTATAAGGCTATCTTTATATATTCAGAGAGCGCCGGGGAGAAGCTCCCGCTCACCGGTGTTCTCGCTACATCTCCGGAAATCGCCCCCCCCGCGCTCCAAGTGTCTTCCGTCATTTGACCACGGAAACACTAGAGCGCAACACTACATATATACCCCCTTTAACAACACTACGGAAGAATACATAACTACTGGGTAATAACTAAGATAATTAAGTCCCAGATATGATTAGGTCTTCATGTTGAACTCGCGATACTTTTTTGGCAGTACCACGGTCCTACCTGTGCGGGTCTGTCTCGGCGGAGTGCCTTCCCTCATGTCTCTACTGCCACTGTGTGGGGCAACGTTGATTGTTTCCTGGGATGGGTCACTGGTGACAGTGTCGCTCGCACCTTGCTCTATTTGTCTTGCCTGCCACTCAGCGTCTCCTGGATTCACCTGTGTCGTGGTGGTGTTCGCCTCTTCTGTATTGGTGCCTTTTGCGCCCCCGCTAGGTGTTTCTGTGTCTCCGTTATTTTCCTCTTCCTCCTGGTTCCCGTAGTAACTTTCATTCAGTGAGGTCTCTTCTGTCTTGGCTCACTTCATAACCTTGTTGCACCTGGACATTCTGTCTAGGGACCATATCTTCCCATCACTCAATAAGGCTGACCTGGTGTACATTTCTTTGACCTGCAGGGGTGCGCTGTACTTGCTGTCGCCTTTCCTCCTCAATTGAGCGATCTTCACTCTGACCCATTCCCCCTTTTCCAGCATTGCTTCTTTGACATTGTGCCTCTTGTTGTAGTGGTCCATGTTGATCTTTTGCGCTTTTTCCAGATTGCTGCGCACTACCGCCGGAGACCATTTGCTTTGAACTGTGCGCTGTTTCCACGCCACATTGTCTTTGGTGAATGGGTCCCGGCCTCTCAAAATTTTGAATGGGCTGTACCCTGTCTTAGTGGGAGTGATTTGGTAGGCCCACACAGTGCACTTGAGTTCCTACTCCCAGTTCTTCCCTACGTTGATGGCCGCTTGGATGGATCTCATGATGACCCTGTTAAATCTTTCAGCCAGGACATTCCCTGCTGGATGGTATATCGGGGTGTGTTTGATCTGTAATCCGTTCCTTTCCATGAATGCATTCCATTTCGCAGACATGAATTGGGGTCCATTGTCACACGTTATGACTCGTGGAATCCCTTCTCTCAGGAATGTGGATGTGAGGAAGGCCGGTGTTGCATCGGTGTCCACGGTCTCACATATCTCAACTTCCGGCCACTTGGAGCACCGGTCAATGAGCACGATGGCATAATTGGGTACACTGTTTGCATCTAAAATGGGGCCCAATATGTCCACTGACAATTCTTCCCATGGATTAGCTGGGTTGGAGAACTTGCCCGACGGGGGTCGCATCGTGGTCTGTGTTTTGTCTGCATTGCTGCACTGTTTACATTCTCTAACATGCCTCTCTACCTAGCTATCCAGCGCCGGCCACCAGTATGCTTGTTTGGCTCTTTGTTTTGTTTTCATTATTCCCAAGTGTCCTTCATGCAGAATAGTAAGTAAACGGGTTACCAGTCATCCTGGGGGCACCACTTTGTCTCCTCTGAGCACGAACGTCTCGTCCCCTACTGACAGCTCTTCTCGCACTTCATAGAATTTCTGCTGATCAGTGTTTAGGTGTTTCTTTTCCGGCCATCCCATGATTATGAACTGTTTGATTGCAGTGAGGCTTGTGTCCTCCTCGTATGCTATCTTCCATTCTTGTGCACTTATGACCGCTTCCTGGTCCTCCATGAATGCTATGGTGTAGTCGTCCTCTTCCTTTGACACCGGTGCATTCTCCATTGCTGCTGCCCTGCTGAGGAATCGGCCACTTTGTTCTTGGAGCCAGGAATGTATTGGACGTCGTATACATAATCCAAGAGCCGCAAGGTAATTTTTGCTATGAGAGGCGTAGCTGTCTCATGTCCTCTTGAGGTAAGTACCTTCACTAACAGCTTGTGATCCGTCCGGAGCAGGAATCTGGAGCCCCACAGGAATTGGCGGAATCTTTCCATTGCCCAAATTGTTGCTAACATCTCCTTTTCTACCACACTGAATTTTTGTTCAATCGGGGCCAAGGACCGGGATGCAAAGCTGACTGTTGATATTTCACCATCTGCAGATTGCTGCATCAGGACCGCACCCAATCCTCTGTCACTCGCGTCCGTGGTGAGAATGGACAACGCCCGTTGGTCAAATCCGTGTAGGGGCACAGCCTCGCAAAAGTCTTCTTTGATTAGCTCGAATTCTTCCTGCGTTGTTTCCGACCAAGTGAAGGGGGTTTTCTCCTTTAATAACTGACGCAAGTTGTGTGTTTTGGTGGTAAAATGAGGCACAAACTTTCTGTAGAATTCTGCCATTCCAAGGAATGACCGCACATCATCCTTATTCCTGGGGGTAGGTGTGTCCTTTATAGCCTTCGCATTAGCCTGTTTTGGTGCGATGCCTTTGTCACTTATTTCATGTCCCAGGTAAGTGACCGATGACACTCCAAACTTGCACTTGTCCCATTCAGAGGTGAGGCTGTTCTGCCTAAGTATGCGCAGTACTGTGGAGAACTTGGCATCATGGTCTGCTTTGGTCTTGCCCATTACTAGGATGTCATCTTGGAAGTACTGCACCCTGTCTGTGTGTCGGAAAAGTTGATGCATTAATTTTTGGAAGACCGTAGCGGCAGACGCTAGGCCGAATGGCATCCGCCGGAACTGGTAACATCCAAATGGTGTAATAAAGGAGGTAAGTTTCTTACAGGTGGGGTGCAGCGCGATCTGATGGTAGGCCGAGGTGAGGTCTATGGTGGAAAACCATTTGATGCCCTTCATCAGGGCTAACATCTCATTGATCCTGGGCAATGGGAATTTATCCACTAAAATGTTTTTGTTGAGCTCCCACAAGTTGATGCAGAGGCGTACCTTGCTGTTGGGTTTCCTGGCTACGACCAGGGGCGCCAGCCATTCTGCGCTCTCGATTGGTTCTATAATTCCATTATCTTCTAAGTGTTGTAACTCTTGCTGTACCGCTTCCCTGCTCTAGAGGGAATGTTCCGTACTTTGTGGCTCACTGGTTCCGCTCCTTCCATGAGGCCAATCTTATGAGTGAACTTCGTCAACTTGCAGATGGTGCCTCGGAATACCGTCGGGAATTCCGCCTTCCATTTGTCTGCCTCATATGATTGCGCTGGGGACGTCATCAGGACTTGCGTTGTGCCTCCCGGGTTCAGTTGGATTCCGAGTTCTCCCTGGTCCACCCATCCTAAGACCGAGGGTCCTTTCTCTGCTACGTAGAGTTTTCCTTCTGCCGTGCGGCCTTTGAATTCAAATTGTAGGGGACGGTACCCTACCATGGGAATGGGATCCCCTGGGAAAGTGACTGGGCGGATGTCCGGGGCCAGGAGGTGTGTGCCTAAGGTTTGCGCAAAATGTCTTTCCCAGATGCTGCATCGTATGATGGTGTATGGGGAGCCCGAGTTGGCCACCATTGCTACTTGGACTCCCCCGATTGAAAGTTCGGCTTCTGCGTGCGTGAACAGTCGATGCCTAAGACCTGGTCGTCTATGAACAGGACACTTCAGTCGTTGTTGTCGTCGTCCCCTCCTTCTTCAGTCTCGGAGTCTTGGGCCACATATTTGACAGTCGGTTTCTTGGGTTTGCACCTGCAGACCTTCTCGAAGTGTCCCATGATACCGCAGTACAGGCATTTGGCTCTGAAGGCGGGACAACGTTTGTCGTTGGCAGCGTGTGCTTGACTGCCGCACCTGTAGCAAGAGTTCTTGTCTTCCCCTTGGGGTTTCCGGTTCGTCGGTGCCTTGGGAGCATTCCTTTTGCACTGTCTTGAGCTTCCCGTGAATGGCTGCTTGCGCTCTTTGGGATTGGCATCTGATACTTTGCCCACTATGGCTTTGCTGGCACTTTCTTTCTTTGCGGGTTCTGCACACCGTTTTGAGAGTTCCGCTTTTTTAACCATGGCCACTATTTCTTTGAGGGGGCCTTCTCCGCTGACCCACAACTTTTCCTCTACGGATGTCTTCACCATGTGCATGATGATTTGATCTCTGATGAAGTCATCATGGACTACTCTGAATTTGCAGGTAATCGCTAGTCTTTTCAACGCCGCTACGTAGTCATCCACTGATTCCCCCATGTTCTGTTTCCGTTGAAAGAAGTTGAAATGGTCTATTGCAATGCACACCACTGGCTGATAATGGCTGTTCAAGTCCTCAATGGCGTGTTGAAACACATCATCGTCCTCTGGAGCCCTGGTCTTCTTTACCAATTTCATGTACACCCTGATGCCTTCCGGACCCAAATTGTGCAAAAGGATCTTCTTTTTCCGCTTGCTCGGAAAAACTTCCCCGCCTTCGTCCTCCAGGGCTGACAAATAGTTCAGGAAGTATTCCTTCCAATCCTACCATTTCATGGCCGGTTCCCCCGGTTTCGGTAGGAAGGGGACGGTGTTTGTGAGGGAGAAGGTTTGGGCACACATGGCAGCTTGCCGTCTAAGTGGGGCATCGTCTACTCTGTGCGGAGGGCTCCCTGGCGCGCTTTGGTCTTGCGGATCCGCCGCGTCTACCTGGGCCTCGAGGTTTTCAGCCACGTTGTCTCCCCAACCTCAAAAGTGGGTCCGCCTCCTTCCTGGCCGTTGCGCAGGGTATAGGGTGGTGCCTCCTCGTGCTGAGTAGTTCCCACCTACTCCTTGCGGCCTATGCCCTTGTCAGTGGGGGGCCCTGTGCTTGAGACGGCTGGGCAGCGACTTAGGGAACCGTCCACACCCCAAGTGTTGGAGACTGGATGTGCTTCCTAGTCAGCAGTGGCGCCCTCCACCAGCTGCTGCATCCTGGGACCGGGGCCTGCTGAGTGGCTGTAGTGGGACCCCGTACTCTGGCCATTGTTGTAGCACCCTTCCTGCTTTCGGGGGAGGGGTCGCTGTGCCCTGCTCCTGGCTTCCACTGCACCCTCCGTGTGGATGCTGACACACGCACCACCCGCTTCTGGCTCCAATGCTGACGCTGCGGGGGGGGCACTGCCTACTCATGTTTCTGCTGCTCCCTCTGGCGAAGGTGTGAGGCTGGACAGCTGCTTTGCCTGCTGCCGGTGTGGCGCTCCGCTTGTCTCCTGCAGCGCCACTTTCCGCGTCTGTGTGCCGGCTCCCCTGCTTTACTCTCTCTCGATGCCTTCGCTGCCACGTGTGATCGGCTGCCGCGTCGTGGCCCAGTTGTACCGTGTCTGCCTCCCCAGCCTCGTCGCCAATTTGTAGTGAGGCGTTGGGGTACAAACGAGGCAGACATGTTGTGTTTTATAAGTATATCTTTATATATTGAGAGTGCGCCGGGGAGAAGCTCCCGCTCACTGCTGTTCTCGCTACAACTCCGGAAATCGCCCCCGCGCTCCTAGTGTCTTCCGTCATATGACCACGGAATCACTAGAGCGCAACACTACAATTAGGCGAGCAACGGGGACGTCCCGTCCTGCTGGTGCTGCCGCCAACTGCTGCAGTGTTGTTTGTGAGACTGGGAATCTGCCTAGGTGATTGGAGCACTACTTGCAACTGATGGTTGCTGTAAATTTTAAATGATGACCATCACCCCACCATAAATTGCTGAGGGAGTGACGCTGCAGGAGCCAGGACTGGACTGAGGAGGCGGCTGGAAGGCGGCGGGCCCACCACCACGGTAAACCCATTGCCGTGGCTCAGGCCTCGCAAGTTAGACAGTGAGTGCTGCAGCCAGCCGTGTGTGTGTGTTGATTTGTTAATGTGACGATGGCCGCCGCCACATTGGTTTCTGAATGCACTCTCTTCAGTGCACTTGACTTTGAGCATAATCTGCTACTACAGTGTAAACTTACTGCCAATTTTGTTTTAAAAAGATGGGTGGCGCCGCGGTGAACAGTAGTTCTAAAGCATGCCTTTGCTTTTCTGAAAGAATTTCATGACTGTGGAGCCACGTATGTCCCAGGGAAATACCTACTGTTTAGCAAGCAGTTTGGCCTGTAAGGAAGCCCGCAGATAGGGTGACAGACCTGTGGTTGTGAAATAACAGTAGAGGCCTTTTATTTACGCCCTGCCAGGCTACCTTGCTCCGGAAGAACTTAGTGTCCGGGGTGCACTGCCATATGGCCCGTGGCTCTCTGTCCGTCAGGAGAACTGCCCATGAAAGGCTCGGTGGTAGCTGATGGATGAGCAGTGACCCTGGCTCGGCCTGCTGCCCCTCTCTAACCCCCTCTTCTGTCACTGCTCCTACCCCAGCTTTCAGTACACTGACCAAGCCATTAACCCCTCCTCTCTCCTGACCTCGACCTGCCTCATACACTCAGCCCCCTCAGTATCCCAGAATTTATATGCAATGCAGTGGAGAATAATCATTTCTTCATTTGCATAATGTGCTAGAGAGGGAATCACATGCCTACAATGATCTTACGAAAACTATAAATATGTAAACACGTTTCTAGGCCAGTTGTGAGCTACAGTTCATCTTGGATTCCTGAGGTGTACTTCCATCCTCTTCTCTGTTGCTACTAGCTTTCCAGTTTCATGTTTCTCCACAGTTGTGGAGAAGTAACTGCCGTAAACATACTTGTAAATGTAATTGAACAAAGCACAGATGCACCACTCAATAACAACAACTTATATCTGTAAAAGTGACAGGCAGATATATGTGCATTCAAATTCTTTAAAGAACATTCCAACATTGGTATTTGATATTTCTTTATCTCTTTTATTATTTCATTTTTCTTTTTTCAATGAAGACATGCGATGTTTGGCACGTAAACCAGCCGACGCGTTTCGTCCCCTTATGGGACTTCTTCAGGGCTGTTATATATAAACAATACAGTATACAAATAAAAAAACATGACTTACAACAGATATCCAAAAATATGTTGTACATGACAATACAAAAACTAAAAACAACGACAGGAAAGACTAGCAGACAGATAAATATATATATATAAAAGTTTCTTTCTTATTTTACACAGAATATACATAAAATCCAGTGAAGATCAATATCATCACTTAATCCAAAAGGTGTCAGCCGACACCAACATTAACCAGAAGCATTTCTAGTCTTATTTAAATTGTCTTATAAAAACTTCAATGTGTATATGACCAAAGAGAAAGAAGAGTAGGGTGGTAAAAGTCAGATTTATAAAGCTGTGTCGTAATGTTAAAACATCTAACAAGGTCAAAGGGAGAAATGAGCTGAGAAGATAAAGTGCACTGTCATATAACATATGATTAATTAACAGCTTAGTTAAGAGATTGAGCCTAGATAACTAGACATAAAGTTTAGGGACACGTATAGAAAGATAAGCCGATAGTATGAAATTCACATATTTGACAGTTATATCCACCCCATGTTAATGGAGCCTCCCTACAGATATAATCACACTGAGCCTTAATTTTCTCAAAGGGAGCTGATATAAAGAGAGGATTTCTAGAAAAAGAGGGTTAATATAGAAACAAAGTATATATCGTTGAGAGTTCTATCTATATACCCACCAAAAGGGGAAGGTGAAGTTCAGCAATCTTCAAAACGTATGTTTATAATGAAGCAAAAAATTCTCCAGTCAGAGACACTCCCCCATCCAATGGGATCTATAACATAAGCAAAGATCAATAGCACGGGGATATGAAGTATAATTCAAATTTATTGACCTTAAATGTGATTCGGGCCAGTGACAAAATGAGGCCTAGTCTGATAAACACTTACATGTTATCAAATCAAAGGCGTCGTCAGTATTGTGACGATAACACACGGTATGAAAAACAAATAGTCCAACTCCAATGAAATCACGTTTATTCTATATGTAAGGATATCAAGCGTGATCTTGTCCCTCCATGGTCCTCTAAAAGGTAAGGAAAGGATTTTTTTGTCGAGGTAAATTCAACATAGCATAATCAGGTCTAGAAAGAGCATACGCAAAAAAAGACAATTAGCCAAAAAAGAAAGGACTTTCTATACTGCTCAATTTACAAAGAAACAGCTGGATATTTGATCTAATATCCTACGAAGTGAAGTTAACAGATTAATAACTTGTGTGGAAGTCCACATTCAGCTGAATATAAAGTTGGCACCCCCCAAAGGAAAAAATATTGGCTTGACCGCTTAAGGATTCAATTGCATTCAACGGTCATAAGTATTGTTATGTTTCATGCAACTAGACCGGCCTATAGATAAGTTATACTCACCAGGGACAAATGGAGCTTGGATGAACTCTTCTCTAAGTAAGTCGCGCACACGTCCACTTGTAAATATAGTGGGCAAACCACCCCAATAAGGCAGGACACCAGACAACCTATAATAAGAGCGGCAAGTTTAAAAAAGTTTAACCGATGGCCCTAGTCAGATAATAAGCGGGGTCAAGGGCAGTATCCACTAGGATAGGAATGATTCTAACCGTCCAAATTCTGGCACAAGACAGAGACAGGAGGACAAGACTCACACCAAGACAGACATAAGTTGTTCAATTGTTTCATAAACCTACCCAATTATGGTACGCTGATCATATATCCCTCTAATCATCAAATATTCAATGACAGGAAAAAAGATATAAGGTGCGAGCGGGCACACTCCAAACGAAGGCAAACACCCGGTTCTATATTGGAAACGAGTTCTGTCAATCAATAAATGTCAGGCCACTAAAAGAATAAGGCAATCCATCCTACAAGTGAAAGAGAGATGGTAGTGTCCCGCTCCGATATCAGTATATATTTATAAGGCGACATTATCATGGACCCGTACCTCCGGTATGCCGTGCCACCACATGATACGGGCCCCACAATCATTATGTATGTAAAGTTACCACGATATAGCTATGCACACTAGTGTTTATGGAAGTCCTCAAAGAGCGGCAAATAATCCTTTTTTCAAGTGTTTTCAGTTCAGAAAAGCCCCAAGAATCCAAAAAACTAACAGAGTCATAGACCCGTACCTCAGATAAAGCCAAGTCATACCCCAGCATTATAAGGGCCCCACAGTGTTTAGAAATCTTCATGTGAAACGGCAAGCAAACCATTTTCAAAGTGCCTCACGTTTAAATAGCCACAGGAGTCCAAGGGGGCACTTGGAAGCCGTGATGACGTCAAAGAAAAGAGTGATCACGTATCCCGATATAAGATGAATGTCAAAATAGCGGCCATCTTATAATGGTAAATGGTGTATATTAACCAGGGGATAGATAAAGCGAAAAACGAAAATATGGGATGTAAGGAAAGGCCAATTAATTAGCAAGAGATTATAATCAAAAATGGTAAAAAATATAAACCATAAAAATAAGAATGGGTACTGTCTATAATGGTGAGAAGATTTTTTATAAATGACTCATGATAAATTCAAATTTTAAATAACAAAGGTCCTTGGCATAGGAGGAAATAGTGTAAATATTTCAACATAGACTACAGTGAGCGCTATGGATGGTTGTCCAATGTCCAGCCGGACAGAGGAATATTTATTTAATCGAGGTAAACAATGATGGACGGAATACAGAGCACAACAGGGGTAGCAAACGGCACAATCCTGTACCGAGCGTAAAGGTAAAAGACTAGAGAGTATAGACACAAGGAAAACAGGCAAGGAGAGTGGTTGGAACAAGAGCAAAAGGAGGCTTACAATTACATGGCAGTACTACGTAAGCTCATACCAACAAACAACACACTAGTTTTTACACAGTGGTTAACTTGTGCTGTTTGATACAAAGGTCGACGTTTCGATCCCTAGCTCTCAATATTGCGGGATCATCATCAGGACTATAGTATGTACTGTTGCCTGATAGGAAGTGTCAAGGAGCCTGTAAGGTTATAAGACAGGAAACAAAGAAACAACAAGGAAATAATAAATAAACCAAAAAATGATCCACCTTACTTAAAGCATCTCTATTAAAAGCACCGTTTGTATGATGTGGAACAATTCGCCATGTGAATCTAGAGCGTAAGGTTGAGCATGTGGCGAGGAGTGCCAATGTTGCTGTGTGCAGTGGCGCACATTTGTGAAAACAATACCGAGCAAGCCATAGACAGTGAGGGGGCAACAAAAGATCGTGGATTGTGCCCATTGTCGTCAGTGAAACAGGTGGTAGGGAGGCGTGAGCGGGTGAAGAACAATAGTGTGCCAGAATAATCATGTGTGGCATAATGAGTCGATCCGAGGGTAGCAACACGCGAGGTGGGATGACAGAGGGTGAGGCGGTAAGATCGAGAAGGAGTACGATTCCAAACAGTGCTTAAGGAAGGAGAACAGTGTGAACGTCAATGAACAAGGCGCAGTGATGAGATTATGACGGGGTGCGCTGACCTGACAAGCAACTCGATGGGTGCCTGGAGCTCGTGGAAGGTACGTGAAGGTCACGCAGGGGAATCTGAATGAAGGAAAAAGGGGGGAACAAGGGATGAAGTGAGTCTGGTAGATGAAGTGATTCAATTGGGGATCGAACCGGGACAAGTGTTTACCTTAGGCGTGGTCCGAAAGGAGTCGGACTAGGAGCTGAGGATGATGAACTCGTTACGGAGGTTTCAGCGGGCAATGTGCAGTACTGGTGCTAAGGGAGGCAAGAGAAATATTGACGGGAACCTGAAAGAAGTGACAGACCCAGGTGACGGGGCCGTCATGGGGATCGGGCTTACCTTTAGGGTGCGCAAGAGGCCGGAACAGGATGTTCACGGGTCCTGGGATCGTGAATACGAGCAGCCCAGAGGGCTGTCAAAGGGCGCGGGACCGGAGCTGAAAGGACCGTGAAAATTGATTAGATTATTCAAAAGGGGCCGGGCCCAGAAGGCGCTCTCGTGGAAGACTAGTGGAGCTAGGCTTACCTCTCGAGGAGTCGCTGGGGACCGGAGGGAGCAAGAATCTGCTGTTTCCGTAGGGCGTAATAGCAAAGAGCAACGGGACGGTGGCTGCTTTAAGAAGGGCCGAGTGGGTGAGTGAAATGGAAGAAGGAGTGAAGTGGGTGAAATGGAGGAAGGACTAAGGTCGGGAACACAACAGTACCCGCAGTGGCCATGATGGAATGGGAAAGGACGATGGCAGACATCTTGTAACGGTGAGCACTAAGTGGTGAAGGGCTTTGTGATAAATTCATGATAAATTCAAGGCCACCATAAACGGCGTTCGCATATCGCAAATTGTCAGTGAAAGTGTATATTGTCTCCCTTGTTCCATGAAACCTAATAAATGTTGAATCCAAAGTAAAACAAAGTTAAACACAACGGGCGAGAGTCACATGACCAATAGACAGGAAAACGTCAAGCGTGTCACTGAGCTATCCACACAGCAGCCATATTATAATTACCTAGGTTTCAACCATGCAAAAAAGAGAGATGTCAGTCTAACATAAAATGATCTAAATAAAGATCTAATCCCCAGGTAATCCAGTATGTCACACACGTCCCATGGCCACAATCCTGGTCAATGGCACCCATTTCACAAATGGTGAAAATTACAGTATTAAGGATGAGAGTGAAGACGCTAGGGAAGAGTCTGACTACCAATAAGTGTCAGACCCCATTAAAAGCGATGTCTGTAAAGTCATACAATGTAGCTGTAAGTGAGGCCTGAAGGCGAGGACAAGATAAAACAAATATCACAATAGATCCAAGGACTTTGAAAATGGTTTGCTTGCCGTTTCACATGAAGATTTCTAAACACGCCAGCGTGCACAACCTTATTGGGTAAGTTACATTGACAGCGACTGTGGGGCCCTTATAATGCTGGGGTATGACTTGGCTTTATCTGAGGTATGGGTCTATGACTCTGTTAAATTTTTGGATTCCATAAACACTAGTGTGCATAGCTATATCGTGGTAACTTTACATGCATAATGATTGCTTCTGTTGTGGACGAGTGTTTGCAGGGTTTTTGTGAGGGTGGTACTTATGCTTGATGTGGATTCTGAGGAAGATAAACCATTAAAAGGTCCTCTTTGTGATGAGTATGTGGGCCAGGTCAGGTTCAATATGATGGCTGACTCAGGTGCACCCATGACGATTATATTGGATACTTTGTTCAATCAAACATGGAGTGAAACCACTACTCTATGTGCACCTGATAATTCTCCCAAGATTTATGGTGATCATATTATTCACATGATTGGTTACTTTATGGATAATCTAAAATGTTTGGGCAGGGGCAGCTCCTCCGTTGGAGCGGAGTAGCATCGCCCCACGTAGATTCCCCCAAATCCCTGAAAAATAAAATTGTAATTCATTACCATTTTATTTCTCTTCCCCGTTCTGAACAGAGCATCTGGGCGGGGGCGGGCTGCTGCTGAGTGACAACAACATGTCACTCAGCAGGGAGGAGGATAGGCTGGCTGTGCACTGTTTAAAGTGTGCATGTCTTTTTGGCTGGCTGTCTTGCAACGGCCAGCCACACATGCGCACTTTACACAGCTTTAACCCAGCTGTCTTGAGACAGTTGGGTTAGAGCAAGCCAAAGCCTCCAGAGCAATGAGGCTGCTCCCTTTAATTAGGGTGCTACTCTCATGCTGCATGAGAGCAGCGCCATGATTGGTCAAGGGAGTTCCTGTGGTGAGAAGAGGACCATGATGGAGGACGTTGCATCACGTTCAGGTAAGTTTTTATTCATTTCATTTGATTTTTTGTGCCCCCCCCCCCCATAGATGCCAACTGCCACTGTGTTTGGGCACAGATATAAGTACCAAAGTATACATAGATAAAATAGGGAAACTTATTATAGGGTGATAGTAACAACTTGCTATTGTAACTTAGCCACCAATTCCCTGAAGTTTTAAATAATAAAATTGGCACTATTCATAAATTTGAGCACAAGATTAAACTCAAGAACAATGCAATACCTTTTCTCACAAGGTTAGACCTGTGCCTTTGTTGGTAAGATCAGAACTCAAGACCCTTTATTGTAAAACTAGTTGCAGAAGGTGTTATTATATACTCCTCACAAACGCCTACAAAGCCCTGCATGATGCGGGACCTCAGTACTTAAACCTTCTCCTCGCATTCCACACACCCACCAGAGACCACTACTCTGTCCAACTGGCCCTGGCTACTGTCCTTCCCACAGCCGGAGGAAGATCATTCTCCTACCTCACAGAAAAGACTTGGAACACACTACCTCTCCACCTCAGGCAATTACCGTCACTGCCACACTTTAGGAAGGACCTCAAGACCTGGCACTTCGACTGAAGCACAGTGCCTCGTCAGACCAGCAGCTAACCCCACCCCATCCCAGCACTTTGACACCCTTACTGGTGAATAATCACGCTTTACAAGACATCTGATGTTTTGAATTATTGACTCAGACTCTTCTGAGTGGGTAAGTCCCAATGTCGTTGTATGAAAAAATGATGGGGACATTAATTTATGTGCGGATTTGCGTACCCTAAACAATCTTTTTTAGTGGATTCCCAATGTTTGCCTACAATAAATTATTTGTTAGCAAATATAAATGGGGCAAAGTTTTATTGGAACTACGCTCTGCGTATCATCAGATTCCACTTGCTGCAGAGTTGCAAGACCTCACTACTTTTTTATTCTTTTTGGTGCATACAAATTTTACAGGGGGAACAGTCAGAACACCGCGGTCTAAACCACGAGTGTTTCGACTCCGCAAGCCCTACCATGCATGCCTTAACCACGCATATGCCTTAACCACGCCTGTGCGTGGTTAAGGCATATGCACGGTAGGGCTTGTAACAAACTGAAGCAAGGAGAGATCTGAGGAGAGGTATGTGGGGCCGGGAGGGTATGTCGGGGAACCTTTGTGGGATGGGGGTTGGGGTTGTTTTGTGGGCTAGGGGTGAGTCGGGTTGTTTTAAGTGGGGCTGGTGGGTGGGTTGGAGTACTTTTGTGGGCTGGGGTCAGGTTGTTTTGTGGTCTGGGGGTTGGGTCGGGAAATATTTGTGGGCTGGGTGTGGGTTGGGTGTAGTTTTGTGGGCTGGGGTGGGTCGAGGGCAATCTAGCTTCGAACGGACGAAAGCAGGAGGCATGGAGAGATCCACAGTGAGGTAAGTGGGGCTGAGGGTGGGTCGGGGGTACTTTTGTGGGCTGGGGGTTGATGGTCGTTATGTGGGTGGGGGTGAGTTGGGGTTGTTTTAAGTGGGTCTGGTGGGTGGGTTGGGGGTAGTTTTGTGACCTGGGGGTGGGTCGGGGGTACTTTGGTGGGCTGGGGGTGGGTTGGGGTAGTTTTCTGGGCTGGGGGTGGGTCGGGTGTAGTTTTCTGGGCTGAGGGGGTTTGGAGCTAGTCATCAGGGCTGGGGGTTGGAGGTAGTTTTCAGGGCTGAGGGGATGGGGCAAGTTTTCAGAGCTGGGGGTGGGCTAGTCTCAGGGCAGGGGGTGGGGCAAGTATTCAGTGCTGGGGTCAGGGGTAGTTTTCAGGGCTGTGGGGGTTGGAGTAGTTTTTAGGGCTGGGAGAGTGCTGGGGTAGTTTTTTTTAAGTAGGGGTTAGGGTATTAAGCCTCAGGGCAGGGAGAAGGGAATGGGTAGTGGGGGTAGTTTTTAGGACTCAGGGGAGGGTGGGGCAGTTCTTAGGGCTGGGACAGGGCTGGCCAGGGTTAGGTTAAGGGACAGGGTTAAAGGACAGGGATTGAGGCATTTGGGCAAGGGGACGGCACAGCATGGGGGTTGGGAGGGGGTAGGGGTGTTTGCACCTCAGGGCGGGAGGGGAGCAGGGGGTGGGGGTGTTTGTGCCTTAGAGCAGTGGGGAGGGGGTTATCGACCTTAGCCACACATACCTCTTTACCATGCATGCCTTTACCATGAACATTTGTGTTAAAGGAATGGGTGGTAAAGCAAGGCGTGGTTAAGATGGAGTCCTTATTCAGACTGTGTTGTTTAGGCATGCAGGGTTACGGATTTCGTTGTTCCATCATACAACCAATTTTACAGTTATCTTTTGGTCTTGCATCTGCAGCAAGCGTGTTTCAGAAATTGATGGATACCATCTTAAACTCTTAATCAAGCTTACCAAGATAATGTTCTGGTTTTTGCCAACACGGTTGTAGAACATAATGTTATACTCAACAAATTCTTTAAAGCATTTAAAAAGGTGGTTATTACACTCAAACCATAGAAATGTTGTTTCTTAAAACAAGAATTGGAATTATTTAGGACACCACATTTCAGACATAGGCATTAAACCCAAATGTTCATTGATTCAGGCAATAGAGGATGTAGCCCCACCCAAAGACAAGGGCACCTTGAGATCTTTCCTTGATATGAAGGAGTATTACTCTAGGTTTGTCCAAGGGTATGCACTGATTGTTCAACCGCTTTGCAAATTATTACATAAAGGTGTATTTCACTTGGAATGATGTTGCTGATCAATCTTTCATAAAGAAAGAATCTTATAATTGATGCTCCAGCCTTATCCTCATTTAGACCAGAGAGTAAATGCATTCTCACAGTAGATGAAAGTCAGATTGGTATTGGCCTTTTCTCTTGCAATTTTATGACAATAAAGGACACACTGTTGCCTTCGCTTCCTGGTCTTTGAAATCCTCAGAATCACACTACAGTACCACTGAGAATGAAGCATTGGCTTGCTCATGGACAATTGAGAAGTTTAAGAGATTTCTTTGGGGCATGTGGTTTGATTTTTTTACCGATCACAAGCACCTAAGATATTAGCTTCATGGCAATGGGTCAGGAAAAGCTTTGGCATGGTTGGTCAGGCTTATTTCACGTTTACATGAATACAATTTTAGAATTGATTACATCCCTGGAGACAAGAACTTTTGGGTTGATTGTTTATCCAGGATGCCAGTAGAAAGTATGGATCAAACGGAATTTTCAGATTAAATTTAATCTGTGGAAACCACATTGGATGATATATTGAACTCTTCAGGACTAGTTTCCTGTGATGAATAGTTTAATGCCCTTAAGAATGGCAATGTGTTAGCTACGGTTATGGACTATGTTGAAAAAGGCTGGCCTAATGAGAAGTCTTTGGCCACATCTCTCAAACCTTTTGCACATGTGGAGCATTAATGTCTATAGACGAAGGTATTCTGTTATGCAATGCTGTTACAGACCCTCTTGCTGCGGTTAGGCACCGAATGTATTGAGGCTGCTCACCAAGGTCATTTAGGGGTGAGGGCTACTTGTAAAAATCTTAAACATTTTTTTGTGGCTTTCTTTAGATACCTAAGTTGCGAGTTGGATTTCAGGATGTAATACGTGTTTGCTATCAGATAAGCATTGGGTCACACACAAAACACCTTTACACACAGTTGCCCTTCCTAATGATGTGTAGTCCGAAGTTGCATTGGATTTGGCAGGACCTTTTGAAGTATTTACTTCTGATAAAAAATATTTACTCTCTTTGTGAACTTTTTTTAAATTGGTATACTTCGAATTTGTACCGGCAACCAACACTGCTATTGTCATACCATTTTTGAAGAAGGTGTTTGATATAGAAGGATCTCCTAGGGAGTTAATTACTGACAATGGTACACATTATGCTTACTTACAAATGAAGGAATGTGTTCACAATTTTCATATCAGTCATTCAAAAGTGGCTTTATGCTCTCCAAGTTCAAATGGTCTGGTGGAGAGGATGAAGAGGTTCCTAAAGAAGGGAATACAGTTTGCACTGACCAGCAGTGTCCTGTCGAAGAGTTTCTCAGGAAAAAGGTGTGGTTTATCATCTCACGCCACACTCTACCACTGGTGTTTCGCCTTTTTGTCTATTGCGGAATAGACAATTGAGGTCTGACCTTTGTCCTAACTGGGTCAAGACCTTATAGCAAACGTGGAAAGTTGTCACTGCAAAATGAATAGCATAGTCAAAGAGAGAGTTGCTGCAGTTCAATCTGCACATAAAATCTACTATGACAAAGCTAATGGTGTGAAAAATGTGGATCCCAAGATTAGTGATTTGGTTTTGATCAAACTACCCATCAGAGTAAAAAAGGGTGAGACAAAATTTTCAGAGTTAGTTCAGGTTGTTAAGGTCTCCAGTGGCTCGGTTTTGCTTAATGATAGAGGTTGGTGGAGCAAAAGAACTCTGGTGGGAGTTACAAATAAACAAGCTGGTAGAATTATAACACACAAGGCTGGTGAAGACTTTCATGATTGGTTTGGGTTGGAAAGCTCCAGATGTCACTCAGCTGGGGTTTGTCTTTCAAGTGGGGCCAGATCTCCTGTTCCCACTGCATCCAACACTTCTGAATTAGGTACGGATTCAGATATCATCGAGGAGAGTTTTACAGGTAATTCAGATGAATATGTTGACCAGAGTCCTTCTGAATATACCAATTACAACAGAACCTGTCAGCACGGTTAGACCTTCTGCTCGCAATGTATCCATGTCTGCAAAGGATAAGGACTTTTATGTGCGCTGATGTTTCAGTTTATTTTGTTCCATAAAGGGGAAGATTATGTAATGATCAGCATGGACGCTTTAGTCCCTTGTTTATTTCATGGCGTGTAATACCTTTCATTGTAAGTGGTCTCGCACCATGTTTATCTTTTTATATGTTTGCTTTTAACTTGCTTCACGCTCCACATTCCTTCTCCATGGTGTCCAACTTCAACTCGGGCAGTTACAGACTGGACTCCGTGGAGGCAGGACGTGCAGGATTCGAGCTCCTTTCATATATGCAATAAACTTCACTTCTTGGAAAATACTACTGAGTGTCATTACCTTCACTCTCACCACAACGCTATCCTAATTTACGTGTGTTTTAAGCATGAGAAGTTTACTCTTAAAATTGTAGACCTAGATTCACAAGGATAGTCCTAAAATTCAATGTGCATAGTGTTTGAATATCTATGACAGGAAATATATTGTACCTTTGTATGACTTTGTGGGGATTACATGACCTTAAAAGCTGTAGGGTTACATCTTCTCAGTGTGCCCCACCTAAATATGGAATTCAATCCCTCTAAAATTCCGATGGATCTTCAAAACTATTTTTTGAAAACTTCAAAACTATTTTTTTCTGTTACCTTAATCTGCGAATCTCTTTGCTGAAGTCAATTCAGGTCTAAACTACTCAACACCTGGAGACCACCTCAGCCGTATATGCATGTGCTATAAAAAAATACTTAACTGCATAACATAAAACCTGCACTGTTTTTCTCTGACCCACTGCTGGGAATATTCACATCGACACGTGTATTTGGTAAGTTCAAGGGCAGAACTTACTTATAGTTTGGATACCTTCCAGGAGCACAGATGGCAGCTCCACATGCGTAGCTTACATTGCTATGGTTCTGTGAATCACACCGGAGTGATGCATCAATGTTACTCCTTTTCCAGTGAGTAAAAAACAATTGAAAAAAAACTTCTGAATCATATCAGTAGTTATCAATGTTTTCTTCCTTAAATGAGCTGTATTTTATTTTTGTGTAAACTCATCAACTTTGGGTGTCACTACGTTTGGAAGCAGTTTTGTGGAGAAGTGTGGCTCAATGGTTAGAGCGGCAGACCCTGATGCAGATGTCCGGCCCGGGACCGGGTTCAATTCCCACTTCGGCAGGTCTTGGGCTTAATTTCCTCGGACCGATATTTCTCGCCTTGGTGCCTATTCTAATCATGGGTGCAACTCTGGGCAATAGCTTGCTTAATCGCCCCAACAGCGCAGGGGATTCCTGGCTGCACCTTGCGGGTGCCCAGGAGTGAACACTTCACAGGGAAAGCCAGGATCGGTCCCTCTGCAGTATATGTACAGCGCCAGGACTCCTCCATTGGTAGGTAGCTGTGCACTTTACAAATGCCAGATTATTATTGCGAATCTGCTTGATGAGCTAATTGACACATGACACATGTGCGTGTGCATACAGAATAATTTTCATTGGCTTGAATGCTGAGCTCCCAGAGAAACTATTTACATTTGGAAGTCTGATTTCTCTGTTGTAGAAAAATAACATTTTAAGAAACAAACATTTTCCAATGTTTCCCTGGTTACTATTTATTTTACTATGATTGTGTTACTCACCAGACCTGCACATCCGATGCCTAACATGTAAAGAACCACTATCAGTGTTCTGTAAAGTGGCTTCAGAAGACAATACAGCATAACTAATAATTTTGAGAGAATTAATTCACCGTTCTGATCTGTGTGCCTAGAATGTTTTCTATTGCATGAGGCAATATCTTTCTACTGACATTTGATTGTCAGCCAACAAACAAAGATTTCACTGTCTGAGCAGCCTCTCGTTTTTCTGATGAATTTAAATCCACTTAAGCAAAATCACTAAGCTGTCACTAACAATAACATTGTTTTCATGTGCTGTAATAAGTGTTGCAAATTATTAGGGAGTTTGACGCCAAGTGACAACAATTTGACAGATTTGTTGGCATCTAATTGGATTTGCTGTGTGGAAAAAGGGGCATGCAGTAAGTACAACGTTTGATTACGACCCGGTAAAGTTTGGCCTTTTGAGATTTTTCTAAAGAATTCAGAGAATGGTGGCATATTTGCACTTTGTTCCCGAACTTTCTTGCGGAGTAATGAATGCCTGCCTCATATTGTGAGCTACCCAACAGGGTGGATTTCAATTATAGCTTCCACCCACTTCTGCCCCTATGCTCAGATACAAGAAAGCAATGTGGATGGTTAATGTCCGCCTCTCTAGACTGATTCATACAACCGCTGTACCAGCACAATTGCCATATGTATGTAAAGAGGAAAAACTCGATTAAGCACCACTGAGAGTATCAGTGCCTAAATGACGTGTGAGCATAGGCTGGTCAATGTGAAGGGCACTTACTACAGCAAAAGCTTGGAGGGGTGATATTTCCCCTTCCTCTACTTGTAGGTGGGGCACACTTCTGCTAAAGCTGTTGTCTCTAGCAATACATAGAAAATATACTTATGTTGACTGGGTGTGAGTGTTTGAATGGTTCTGATGCTCTGTCCATCACCACCCCCTTTTGTACCGCTTTGTTCACCATAAGTTGGCAGGGTATGCTCAAACGTGAGTCCCTTGCTCACTTTGCCACTGGATTCGAGCAAGCTTGGCTGAAGACGGCTGAAATGCCAGAAACCGGTCTTAGGAAGCTTGTTTCCGGTCCAGGAAAGGCATGGCTTGGCAGTTCGGGCTGGACTGTTCTCATGAGGCACAGGGTCAGACTGATTTGCATATGGCCATGTCTGAACTGGGGTGGCAGAGTGGGCTAAAGAACGGTTATGGATTAAACCCAGATCTGTTGACTGGGTGTGAGTGTTTGATTGGTTCTGATGCTCCGTCCATCACCACCCCTTTTTGTATCGCTTTGTTCGCCATAAGTTGGCAGGGTATGCTCAGACGTGAGTCCCTTGCTCACTTTGCCACTGGATTCAAGCAAGCCTGGCTGAAGACGGCTGAAATGCCAGAAACCGGTCCTAGGAAGCTTGTTTCCGGTCCAGGGAAGGCATGGCTTGGCAGTTCGGGCTGGACTGTTTCCATGAGGCACAGGGTCAGACTGATTTGCATATGGCCATGTCTGAACTGGGGTGGCAGAGTGGGCTAAAGAACGGTGATGGATCAAACCCAGATCTGTTGACTGGGTGTGAGTGTTTGATTGGTTCTGATGCTCCGTCCATCACCACCCCTTTTTGTATCACTTTGTTCGCCATAAGTTGGCAGGGTATGCTCAGACGAGAGTCCCTTGCTCACTTTGCCACTGGATTCAAGCAAGCCTGGCTGAAGACGGCTGAAATGCCAGAAACTGATCCTAGGAAGCTTGTTTCCGGTCCAGGGAAGGCATGGCTTGGCAGTTTGGGCTGGACTGTTCCCATGAAGCACAGGGTCAGGTTGATTTGCATATGGCAATGTCTGAACTGGGGTGGCAGAGTGGGCTAAAGCACGGTGATGGATCAAACCGAGATCTGTTGACTGGGTGTGAGTGTTTGATTGTTTCTGATGCTCTGTCCCTCACCACCCCTTTTTGTACCACTTTGTTCACCATAAGTTGGCAGGGTATGCTAAGACGTGAGTCCCTTGCTCACTTTGCCACTGGATTCAAGCAAGCCTGGCTGAAGATGGCTGAAATGCCAGAAACCGATCCTAGGAAGCTTGTTTCCGGTCCAGGGAAGGCATGGATTGGCAGTTCGGGCTGGACTGTTCCCATGAGGCACAGGGTCAGACTGATTTGCATATGGCCATGTCTGAACTGGGGTGGCAGAGTGGGCTAAAGAACGGTGATGGATCAAACCCAGATCTGTTGACTGGGTGTGAGTGTTTGATTGTTTCTGATGCTCCGTCCATCACCACCCCTTTTTTTTACCGCCTTTTCAGCCTCCACATCATGCAGCCCCGCGGGCCACAAGGTCACACACGTCATTCTGGATCTTGATTTCGCAATGGCAGAAATCATATTAGTGCCCACAGCATCATCGCAGGCTGCACACCCGCCCAGCTCTTTAGGTGTCACTAACTCTATGAACCGCGAGGCAATGCCACGTGGCGTTAGGCCCGCGCTGTGCTCTGGTTCAGGCATACACTGCGGTCCAGCAGGGCTCACACAAATCCTTACCAGTCAGGACCGCCAGGACGGCTCATCATCGCAGGCGGCACACCCTCTCAGCACTTAAGGTGCCCCTACCTCAGTGCACCGAAAGACACCGTCCCGTGGTGGTAGGCCTGTGCTGGCCGCACTGTATCCAGTGCCACCAAGTCTGTGCAACACAAGTCATGAACCCTCTATGATTGAGTCTCGTGATATGCCAGGTGGACGCAGTCATGTCACCTCCGGCAGTGGGGAAGAACTGTGACACGTAGCGTCGTCATCTCCTTTATACATAAGCCGAGTAGGCTGGGTTGGCATAGGGGTGCGAATAATTATCCCTGGGCTCTGGGCGTGGTTCATTTCTGGTATGGACAGGAAAGCAACTGATGCGTGTGTCCCTGTTACAGTGTCGGCGCCACACGGCCCGCAATCGACAATGTTGCAATGTTGCATGCACCCGGAGGGCGGCTGCGCACGAAGGGACTGTACAAGGAGCGAAAGACTGCTCGGGCTCTTGGCTCATACATGCCTACTGTTGTGTGTGTATCTGTTGGACTTGGCCCTTCTGGCAGGTTCACCCCTGAACTTTTTGCTTTTTATTGGTGACTTGGTGTGGTGATTTTTGGTTTCTGCGCACTTTCCCTGTGTCCCAGGGTAAAGTGCGTGCGCACTCTGAGTGCATGTGGTGAGATAGGCCTGCCCTCCAATAGGAATGCATGGGGAATGTATGTGTCCCTAGTAGTTCCTGATGCGTGGGGTGTGCAGGCCCGAGTTTGGTATGTGCGGACTCGTGTGATTGAATGCTGCGCGATGATGTGTGCGGCGTGCATGTACCTAGTGTGGAAGTGCCACTTCTAGAAGTGGGGCCTTTCTGTGTGCAGTGTGTCTGGCGTGTGATTGGCTGGAGCTGGCTGGTGAGCCTGGCTCCAGGAGTCTGGTTGGGTCTGCCCCAGTGGTGAGTGTGAGATTAGCATGCTGATGGCGGGGGAGGAGTGCACCTTGGACCTGAATAGGGCAGGGCTTTCCCCACACAATGCTGGCTCCGCCCCCTGTGGTGCGACTGACGACCCTAGCCCTGCCAGTGAATAGAGTGAGGGGCTGAGCACATCAAGGGTGCTCCCCAACCAGCTGCGACTGGTTTTCCCCCTCACCCTGAACCCAGAACAAAGGGTTTTACGGGATAAAAATGGGGCTGTGTCCCCACAGAAACTGTTCTCTTCCAGGATCCTGAGGGGGGCTGCTGCTGCTGGAGGCCAGGAGGAACCGCCACTTTGGACTTCCTTCCTGCCTGGAGGGCCCAGTGAGCTGGCCCCTGGCCCAGCCTTGCCCCCCTGCCCACCTTCCTAAAAACGTTGCTGGATTTGGATTATTTTGCCCTAAAGCGCTGGGAGCGCTTTATCTGTGTCCCTCAGCGCCTGGAAGCGCTCTGATTTGCCTTTAGCGCTCAGGGGCGCTTTATTGCTGCCAGCCGGTGCCCACCCGGCGTTTACCCCGCTTATTTAATAATTTGATCGTGCGGGAGCCCACCCCGCATTGTGGTGTGCTCGCGGGTGCCCACCCCGCTAATTTGTTTATTTTACGGCGGGTGCCCACCCCGCCGTATATCGCATCTGTAGAGGGAGCCTACCCCTCGTTGCCGCTGAGAAAGTCACCACCGCGGCCCTTGGGAAAACCGGAAGTCAGGCGGCCCGTGTTGGGACGTGGGCGGGACGTGGCAGAAAGCAGGAAGCGGACGGGAGCCTACCCCGCGCTCCTGCACTGAAGCCGGAAATCTGTGCTGAGTGACGCTGGGCTCCCGTGAGATCGAGGGAAGCCCCGCGCCGAGAGAGAGGAACGGAGTCCCCCCTGCGAGCGGCCCGGTGAGTAGGGGAGGGCCCGGGGGGCTCCGCGGGGCCGGTACTCTCTGTTACAGAGCGCGTGGACGCTCTGAACGAACGAGGACATTTTGTGTAAGAGCCGTCGAGGCTCCACCATATGCGGGGGCATTATTTCTTGAGCGCCGAGGTCGCTGCACCGAACGGAGGCAATTTGCTTCAGAGCCCACGAGGCTCCAACGTTGGCCCCCATGGTATAGTTTGGAGCGTTGCACGCTCCTAACGTCGGGGGCATTTCTTTTGCACTCGGAGCGGCCCCGGAAGACAGCGGGCCGCTCCCATCCATAAGGGGGCATTTCCGTTGTGACTGAGTGGCCCCAGATGGCAGCGGGCCACTCCCACCTTGCCCCACAGTGACGTGCAGAGCCATGAAGGCTCTAGGGGGTAATTTGTGCATTTAGAGTCCAGGAGAGGCTCCAACCCCTGCCTTATTTGTTTAGAAGGCGCAGTGGTGCCCACGCTCTCTTTCTCCAGCTGCCCAGCACTTAGTGGGCAGCTGCAACGTTTAGGTTGTGGCCTCTGTGTTTTAGCTTGCGCAGCCGTGCCCTGACTTTTCTGGACGCAGGGCGTCCTTGCCCCGACAAGGCCAGTTGGCCTAGGGACTGCCACAGATAGTGGCTAATGTGAGTTTTTGCGCCATTGTTCCTTTCCTGCACCTCTGAATGTGTTTATGCGTCATGTGCTTTGTTTTACACCGCTGAATGTTTTTATGCATCATGTGTTTTCCTTCCCTACACCTCTGAATGTGTTGCGATGCATCATGTGTAATGTGCGTTTACCCCTATAGGTATTGTGATACTTTGGTGGTTGTTTGTTTTCTCCTAGTACAGGTGGTGCTAGTGAGGTCCTAGTTCCCTGCGTGACATTTTCCTAAGGTGGTTAGGGTTGCGTAGGTGGTACTTACCTGATACCAGTAGTTACTGGTTGTGTGCTACATTTGCTATTTTGTACTACAGTATTATTCCTATGTTCTAAAAAGTGCTAATTCCTGACAGCGGTCCATGTGGCCCTGTCCCCTGTACATATAATCCCTTGTAAATTCTGCCCGTGCCTGTTGGCACATTGTAAAGTGTGTGTTTCTATCTAATGTGTTTTGGTAATACAAAGGTTATTTTTATAGAATACCTTGTGTGGAGTTTCCTTTGTGGTGGGCCTTGGGTGTTGTTGCTGGGTGCGCGCGCAAACGCTTTACACATCGCCTCAGAGATAAGCCTGACTGCTCGTGCCAAGCTACCAAGGGGGTGAGCAAGGGTTATCTTTAGCGTGTAACTTCCTTGCCCTGACTAGAGTGGTGGTTTCTGCCTGACTTTGGCGCAAGCCTTAGCCAACCAGAAATCGCCATTTCTAACAGTATCGCTATTGGTGCACCATTAGCCTAAGGCCTAGCTTCAATTGTAGCGTGAAAGCCACATCACTTTTCCAGAATGCAAGCAGTAGTCAGACTAACATTAGGGATGAAAGCACCTTTGTCTCAATACATAAGGCGGAAGGACATCTGCACCTCCGACATTGGTCTTGCACGCGGCAGGCACACCAGATGATGACGACTCCCACACTACACACAGCGCTAATGAGAGACCAACGTATCCTGAAGTCCTTGTTAGAGGTACTCTTGCATGGAATGCCCTTGACATTTATGTACACAACAACCCATATGTGCATTGCTCCGAGCTTGGCATATCATCCACATAACTGCCACAGGTCAGAAGAGTGCCGGTTCAACGTAAGCCACCAACGCAAGGGCAGAACATTCCGGGCACATGCACAACGCCTGTCACGCTGAACTGTACCGTGACTGAATGCTGCCTGTTAGTGTCTGATGCTTTGGTCTGCATGTTGTGGCCCTTGTCTTGCCCGTACTGACACGCACATGCTAATTGAGTCTATGCAACTTCAATTAGTGTTGATTAGAATGACAAATCGTGTGCCTCAATGAGAATTGTCCGTACACCGTGGCTGACTGACGCATTTCACTTAGGGGTGGGTCCCTATTGCCAGCTCCACCTCTGTGAGCCAGACATTGTGGTTGGGATAGTTGCTGATAGACCTGTGCTCTTGAGCAATGTGACTATGGCGTCCAACTGCTTGCCATGTGGATCAATGTGATCCATCACTACAGGCTGTGTCCACCCAGTTGAGTGTGAGTAGGTATGTTGTCAAATGTGATGGGGAACACTACTTTAGGCCTGCCAACTACTTTGACATTTCACACACAGCCCTATTTCTAACATTGCGTGGGACAAATTTGTGAAATTGCGCAATTGTTGTTTCAGAGCAATGAGGCCACAGCTAGTGCACACATTCCCAGTCATCTCACTGCCTATGTGTGTCAGTCACACATGCGCATTGCTTTCATTTCACAGGGTGTACCTTTTTGTGCAACCAATGTTCTTACATTCATCCATACTTTCACACTTGATTGATTATGGACATGACACAACTGTGTGATTTATTTTTTTTAATATATATTTTTTTATTTTATTTTGCACAGTAATTAACAATTCATTACAATTGTATCTGAGGAAACATAATACCGTATTTTAACAAACAGCATTTCATTTGGCAGCAGAGAAAGGAATTGAGTAAATAAAGCCGAGAACCTACAATTAATATCAGATAAATATTTTGTAGCGGAAAATTAAGTAGATACATATCAAATAATAAAATATGAACTGGCAGCATATGGACTCCGTTCCATTGGAGCAGCCAGAAATCTATTTTAGACCTAGGTCTCCCGCAAGCTATAGAGAGGTGCCCAAATACGTCTACCGAGAGATTTCCCTTTCTTGCCTTTTTTCTCGTATATTCCCTTCTCAAGATTAAATACAGAGAGAAGCCGAGCCAGCCATAAATTAAATGTAGGGGCAGCTGGATCTAGCCAGGCTGAAGCTACACAAATTCGTAAAACTGCGATGGCAATAAAGAGAAAACGAACAGACATGGGGGCATATCAACAACAACCGGCGATAATTATCGCTGAGCGCACTTAGCGCTCGGATTATTATAGTAGTCCAATGCAGTAAACCATTTTTTTTTCAAATTCCAAGGGTATTGATCTAAACAGGTACAGTATCTTTGGTAGGAGTACCATTTTTATCACGTTACAGCGGCCAACCAATGACAGGTGTAAATTTTGAAATTTATCAAAATCTATGTTGGCCTTCCGAATAATGGGATCAATATTAGTAGCCACTAAGTTATTCAAATCTGAAGTAATAGTAATCCCAAGATATATTGCTGAATCTGTCATCCGTGAATCGGAACGTCTTATTTCCCTATTTACAACAATCTGCGTTTTCTGTTTATGTAGGGCATACCCAGAAATTGAGCCGAAGTCTAGAGCAATTTCCTCAACTGCTACCATTGCTGCTACTGGGTTGGGGGTAGCTAAGGCAACATCATCAGCATATGCTAAGACATTTATAGATGCCCCATGATATATAACAGGCTCAATCTCACGACATGCCATAAACTGCCGGATTAGAGTATCAATATAAATGGCAAATAATAGGGGTGAGCAGGGGCTGCCCTGCCTAGTACCACGCATAATCGGAAAGTGGTGAGTGTATTTCCCATTGACTCTGAGGCGAGCTGTGGGTGCATTATACATGATACAAATAGCTTTTGTAAACCCGAGCCCAATTCCAAACCAATTCATAGCCTGCCATAGGTAGTCCCAGGAGACTCTATCAAAAGTCTTCTCGGCGTCCAGAAGGAGCATAGCCATAGGGTCACCGGAGACTTCTGCTGCATCGAATAAAGTTATTGCCCGATGAATATGTTGAATAGTCCCTCTTCCAGGGATAAATCCGTGTTGGTATGGATGGATTACTTTCGTTATTATGGAGTTTAATCTAGTAGCCAAAGCTTTAGACATAATCTTTACATCACAGTTTATTAAAGTGATGGGTCGAAAAGATCTGGGCTCTAGGGGTGGTTTACCCTTTTTTTAAAATATATCATAGCTCATGAGTCGGGGACCGAGCTCCCAAGTTGTGCTAGGCAGATCGTATCCACCAATACAGGTCCGATTTCATCCCAGACATTTTTATAAAATTCCAAAGGAATCTGATCAGGACGGGAGGCTTTGCGTGGAGGGAGACTCTTCAGGGCGCAGTGTCCCTCTTCATATGTCAGAATAGCTTCAAGTCTCGATCTAGCCTCATCATTAATACGAGATAGTGGTATGCTATTAAGATAACCTGATATTAATTCCTTCTGGACCAGAGGTCCAGCCCCGTATAGTCACTGATAAAACTGCAGAAATACTCCCTGAATCTTAAGTGGATCCTTAACTAAATTCCCGCTCTCATCTATGATCTCATTTATTTCGCTCTTAACACTCCTTTGTCTGAGTCTGGCTGCCAGCGTACGGCCAATTCTATCACTAAATTCATAGCAATGTTCCCTCTTGTTTAAAAAACCTCGGCTGCCTTTGAGGCAGCTTGATCTCCTATTTCTGCCTTGGCCCACGCCAACCGGAGTAAGATATCATTAAGAGATAAACCAGCGCTTACTGCAGTTGCCAGTTCCTCCTCAATACTAGCTAGAGATTTCTGTAGTGCTTCCGTCCGACGTGCTTCTTTCTTTTGTCGAGAGATGGTGAAGCTAAGTGTCTCCCCTCTAATGCCTGCCTTAAAAGCGTCCCACACCTTCCCAGAGCTTGTACTATATCTATTCATATCCCAATAAGAGATAATCCATCCCTTCATACGAGAAACACATTCAGGATCTATTAAGAGCCCTGTTTCAAAGGTCCAGATCCGCTCACTACGCAAACCGCCGGAGAAAGCCAGAGTAAGGGCCAAGGGGTTATGGTCAGATATTACCCTAGGATACTTATCTCTCCCTGCCCGATGTGTAAGTGAGTGAGAAATAAAAAAATAATCAAATCTGAAAACTGCCTTATGTGGAGCAGAAAAGAACGTGCTCCCTGGGCCGTTTAGTTTTACATGATTCCATAAATCAATGAGGCCATGGTTGCTAACCATATTAGTCAGTGCCTTGAAGACCCTTTTTTTTCGCCTAGAATAGATATCTCCCCCCCTGCCACATAACCCCCCCAGCCCATTAATATTAAAATCACTACAAACTATTAAAGGGGTAGGCCAATTTGCTAATTCTATGTCTAAATAATCCAAAACTTCTGGTTCATCAGCGGTCGAGCCGTACAATGAACAAACAGTAAAGACTTCTCTGGCGAACACACATTCTATTATTGCCCAGCGGCCCCATTTATCTGATAGTTTCCTTTTAACAATAATATCCTTCCGTCGGGTTAGAATAGCTACTCCTCTTGTCCGGGTGCCTTGCTTTGTAGCAACCAGTAACCTAAATCCAAGCTGTTCGAGAACTCCACCCCGCATACCTTCTATGTGGGTCTCCTGAATACATAAGATATCAGCACTCATAGTTTTCAATAGGATTGCCGCCCTTTGTCGTTTAGCTTGGTCGTTGAGCCCACAAATATTGATAGTTATAACTCTAAGCTTTAATGAACCCATGAAACAGTTTAAGATCCCTTTCATTCATCATGATCCTACTGTTTCTCTTTTCTCTTAACACCGTCTTAAAAATATCTAAAATCTTGGAAATTTTGTTCCCTCATACATTGTACTTTACTGTGCCTTGTAGCGCCCACCTACTTTCAATTCTGGCCTCACCCTGTATTTGTTTTAGAGTGGAGTATATTAGATCCAGAGAAGTGGGGGCAGCAGAAGCCGAGGGTGCAGCTGAGCCATCCTCTGCTACAGACCCCACATTATCATACACCATGCTTGTGGCAGAATAGTCCCACTCCAGATTTCTCACTGTGGTTAAAGTATTTTTAATAGGGCTTATTTTGGTTCTGGTTCTTCGCTTTAATGAGGCTGATTTATTAAAGTGGCCTTTCTGTATTGTAAGCGATTCCCCAGAGTCCGTACCGCTGGAGGTACTTGATTCATTGGAAACTAGTGAATCCGGATCAGAATCGTCATTAAGTGAGTAAAATGTATCCCCCTCGGGGGAGCCAAGCGACGTTGTAGCCAGGGGTCGGAGCATTTTGATGGAGTCGCTATCTGAGGCTTTGGTAGCATCGTCCTTTATACTAACAAGCCCTCCTTGAATATCAGCAGTGTCAGTATTATTCGTACTGTTATTATGGCATGTTCCTGGCGGCACTGCTCTGCTCATCTCCTGTAGCCCCACATGGATCCCATATGATTCCACCATATCCGTTAAGCCACCATCATTACTTTTAACTACAGGGATTGTAGGTATTATAGTTGCAGATAAGCTGCATTCCTTCGTACACGAGCCAGAATCTGCCTGTAGACTTTCATTTTGTTGATCCAAGCCGGATTCCTGCCGCTGTTCCGGTCCGGGTGATGCTTCCAGCCCTGTAGCCAAGTTTAGCTGGGCTGACACCACAGGCAGGGCAGTTTCCCCAGCTCCTGCTAGAATCAGGTCATTGGAGGTTTCTTTTATATTTTTGGCAAAGGCAGGTGGGGTACTGGGCGATGAAAATGCCTCGGTGACTGTGGATTGCCTCAAAGCACCAGTTGCTACAGTCTGGGATTGACCCCCTCTGGTAGCACCAGTATCTTTAAAGCTGCCATCCGTTCTTCCCGCCCGGCCTCCACGCCGTCCCGAGACCACACCAGCGTTCACCGCTGTTTTAGCATTGGAACCGGCCGTGGCATTAACGGAGTCCTTTGGCCCCCTTTTGGCTGTCTTGTCTACTTTGTCGGGTCTCGGAGCCATGACCCGGCACGAGTGATGAAACAGCTCCCGCGGCCTGTCAGAGTGACAACGAGTGCTCCGGAGCAGGCACCGCAGAGCTGCGACGATCAACCTCTCACGCAGCAGGATCCCGAAGTTCAGCAGCCGCATGACACGCCAAGAAGTGAGTACACTTTTACTGGCCAAGGCCACTGTAGTACAATTGACTATATTTTTGTACCACGTAACATGGTGAACCTATTGGGCACTTTTCGTGTTACGCAAAACGCCCTAAGTGACCACAACCCACTAACTTTGGAAATTAAAGTTAAGGCACTGAGGACAGACGTTCTCCTGCCTTTGATTTCTAATTTAAATCTTGAGCCTACAAGTCAGGGTAGACGATTGAGATGGGATGTCATTACCCCGGCCGACTTCCTCGTTAATTTATATGAAAGTAAAATAGAGGATTTTAGCTTATGTCTTTCCCCATCGGCTCAACCGAAGGTCATTCTGGGCGCTTTCGACAGAATTACTAAACACGTTGTGGGGAATCTCATCTCCCATGGGAAACCAAAACCTAGGAAATTTAAAAACTGGTTTGACCATGCCTGTTCTAGCGCTCACTCTGCTCTCTTACTGGCACTTAAAGAACCTGGGAACACCCCCAGTAAGATAACTGAGGCTAGAAAACGTTATAAAAAAGCAATAAAGGATAGAAAAAGCGAGTTAAAGTTCAAGGCATGGGATGATTTGACAGACGTAAGCATCCAGAAAAATAGTAGCCAGTTTTGGAAGGTGATTAATAGTCCCCTCTTTAATGAGACGGAGAACACCAATAAAGAATGTCTTATCTCGCCAGACAAATGGGTGGCCCATTTCAGTGGTCTCTATTCGGAGATACAAGAAGCTAACCCTATAAATTATGTGGATTATACTATAGCATCAAAAATCCTTTTTAAGGAGGAGGAAGTCCTGGAGGCCATTGAGGCCATGGCGTCAGGTAAAGCCCCAGGTCCAGATGGAGTTCCAGCGGACCTTTACAGGGCTGACTCAAGGCTTTGGGCGAAACTTTTAACTTGTGTTTTTAACGCTGCTTCTGAGGCCGGTGCCCCTAGATCATGGGCCAAAGCCGTTATTGTCCCTCTTTTTAAAAAAGGTTCAAGAGAAGACCCGGCTTGTTACCGGCCTATTTCTCTCCTCGACTCTGCCATGAAAGTCATGGGTAAAGTTGTCCTTGCTCGTTTAACTGTGTGGCTGGAGGAGCAATCCATAATCTCCGACCTACAATATGGGTTCAGACAGGGAAGGGGCACCGTGGGCCAATGCCTCAATTTACATCTTATCATAGGAAAATACACAGTCGCTAAGCAGGGGGACCTCCATTTAGCTTTTATGGATTTGTCCACCGCTTTCGACCTTGTAAATCGGCAAAAATTATGGGCCTTATTAGCCATTTTGGGGCTTGACCCAGTTTTGATTTCTTTCCTGGCTGTAATCCATGAGGACACTACCGCAGTCGTTCGTTACAGTGATGACGGAAGCCAGACTGATGCCTGGCAGGTAAAGCGTGGAGTAAGACAGGGGTGTATTCTTGCACCCCTACTTTTCTCGCTTTACATTAATAATCTGGGACCGGTCTTAGCCACGGTCAGCAAAGACACCCCGAAAGCCGGTTCCAAAATGATTCCTGCTTTACTATACGCGGATGATACAGTTTTGTTGGCTAGAACCGCGAGAGGATTACAAGCTCTCTTAAATGGATTTTATGATTTTATGGTCTCTTTAGACTTATTAATAAATTTTAAAAAATCACACTCTATGTCGATTGGCTCGGGGAGAGCGAAAAGGGTGAAATTTTTTTGCAATGGGCAGGAATTAACCAAAGTTCAGACGTTCCCATATCTAGGGGTAGCATTCGACGACAGATCATCTTGGGTCATGCAACGCGCACAAAAAAAGAACAACCTAGCTAGAGCTACAGGCGCTTTGTTGGGCTTCGCAAAGCGCTTAGGTTGTAAACCACTCCCTGCTCTACTAAAAATCTATAGTGCAAAGTGTTTACCCATGGCACTTTACGGAAGCGAGGTCTGGGGTTACAAGGCTTCCCCTAACATCCAAGTAGTAGAAAATAATTTCTTTCGGAAATTGTTGTCTCTTCCCCCCTCTGCTCCCACTTTTAATATCCATGAGGATTTGGGGATGGGATATGTTACCGACCATATAGCGGTGGCCCCGCTATTAGGTTGGTTGAGGGTTTGGGCACAACAGCCACCAAACCTAAACCAACAAATTATTCAGGATTGCCTGTCCTTGGAAAAAGCCTTATCTATCCCATGGTTAAGCTACATTAAAAACAACCTGAATTCACTTGGGTGTTCTGAATTGTTCTCTAGTCCTTGCGTGATTAGTGAAGAGCAAATCAAGGCCATTAAGACCCAATTTTTGTCTAGAGCAATGTCGTCAAGGGAAGGAGATGAGCTGGGGAAACCGTCAGTTAGGAGGTTTGTTATGTTGAGTTCAGGGAGCGAGATCCAGCCTTACCTAACCTACATTAACAAACCTTTCCACATGTTTTTGTTAATAAGATTTAAGCATGGTTTGCTCCCCTGGCTCTTGGCATACCCAAAAGGATTTTTTAAAGAGGGAACCCTGGGGCCCTGTCCTTGTGACAACATTTCTGTACAAAATGTGTTGCACATGTTATTTTTTTGTAAATTTTACTCTTCACAGCGAAAAAAATACATCTTGCCGATCTTAAAGAATTGTCAATTTAAGCAAGCTAGGCCTGCTTTGGCTTATTTACAAATGGTGGAGTCTCCTTTGATTTGTTTTGGGGTTGCTTGCTTTATAGTGGGCGCCCTAAGAGCTAGAAACAGGGCCCAGTTGACATAGTTACTTGATAATGATCATTGTGCCCATCATGCTGTTGTAGATGAAATCTTTATTAAGGTATAACGAAATTTTAGTATGTTTTTTAACTAAATGAATTATTTAATCCAAAGACGTATTTTTATTGTACGTTGCGCCAAATTGTATTGTATTTATTATTTGTGTTAATAATTTTCTCTGTAATGCATTTGCCTGTTTCATGATTGCTGTTCTGTGCTTTGATGGTTTTAAAATTTTAACCGAATAAAGCAAACTTTTGACTTTGACTTTGAGTACACGAATCTCTTCATTTCAGTAGGGTGGCGGAGGAGAAGGGCAGCAGCGGCACAGCGCGAGGTCAGTCGGCCATCTTGCCTTCTCAGCACATCTGTGTGATTTTGAATGATTTATTCACATTCTGTGGAGTGTCGGGGCTGGAGCAGTACATGGCCATGCAAACCCCACATTACATTGTAGCCCAGTGGAGGGCCAGCCTGAGTCATTTGGGGATTGACAAGTACATCGGAAGAGGAAGAGTACAGTCCTCAGTCTGATTGCTGTGTCATTGTTAAGCAAACAAAATATGGCAATACATGTCGAGGTCCAAGGTGAGTGTCGCAGAGTGTTTCGGGGAACAGTGGGAGGTGTTGTTAAAGGGCATGATGCAGAGGGCAGAACCAAACTGAAACAGGGCATATGGCGGAGAAGATTGCTACTGGCTCCTTCTTCATACACAGGTGGAATCACCCGCATCATCGTCCTCTACGTCATTTGTCTGACATGTGGGTGCTGATGTTTGGTCTGCAGCACTGTGTGCCACTGAAACCTCAGGAGCCAGAGATGTGTGTGTGTGGAAGTACCAGCAGCATTCATCAGCGACTGACTTAGTGGCAGCAATGCGATGATGAGGATCTGCAGGGCATGGAAGATACCAGCAACTTTTTGCTGGTGTACATCCATGGCAGCCATTCTTTCCGCATGCATCCGCTCCATGTTCTCCATTATCCTCAGCATCTGTGCCAACTCTCCGCTGACATCGCTGAGGCCACTCTGACTAGACAGTTGTTCTCCTCTCAGAGGCATGACTCCAGCGGTGCCTGGCATGGATTGTTGGACATCATGGAGCGAACTGTGGGTGTCCGTTAGGGAGTGTAAGTGGTCCCTGTCAACTAGTTTGGCTGCCATGTGGTCGAACCCCACCCGCACCTGTTCAGCCACCTCCTTCTGGCAGTCTAACACCTGGCCTTGGAATGCGATGTGTTCTTCGGCGAGGTGCTGGGAGCTAGCTGTGGTGGTGGGTGCTTCCTGCTGTGTGGACTGTGCAGGCAGTGGGGTCTCCTCGATACAGCTGGGCTGCCCTGCTCCTGGAGATGGGCTGCCGTAGCTGTCCATGAGCTGTTGCAGGGCGTTGGTGTCGAAGGTGGGGAGGTCCTCTTCGAGTTGTTGGGTCTGCTCTGCAGGAGGTGTTGATTGTCCCTCTCCAATGTGGATGGGAGATGCATTTTAACATTGTGTTGATGTCAAGAATTCCTGTCATACAAGGGAAACACGCCCTTATGTAAACAGGAGAGCTGTTGCATAACTCAAGGAAAACACGCCCTTATGTAAACAGGAGAGCTGTTACATAACTCAAGGGAAACACGCCCTTATGTAAACAGGAGAGCTGTTACATAACTCAAGGGAAACACGCCCTTATGTAAACAGGAGAGCTGTTACATAACTCAAGGAAACACGCCCTTATGTAAACAGGAGAGCTGTTACATAACTCAAGGAAAACACGCCCTATAAAGGGAGGAACCGGGAGGTACAACGCTGTCGGATATTGTGTTCACACCGACGTACCTGCTTCGTGAAGAGCAGTGTTCCGGAGTGGTGCTCCAGTAAGGCAAGAACGGAGGTAGGTCGAGTCGTTACTCCCTGGGCCGTGTCTTGCCCCATCGTCACCTGTGAAGGACCCGGAAGCTCTACCGGTCAACCATTGAGCTTCGCTTTTTGACTCGGCTGAGTCCAAGCGCAGTGGCGCTTTTGCTGGTTGGAGTCGTAACTCCCAGCCCGACCAGAGACACAGGGACTGCCAGCTGTAACGCACACCAGGAGGTGTTTGCCGCGTTACAGACTCGGAAGTCCACAGGATCGATCGAGCGGCTGCTCTCGGTTCAGTCTTCTTGCTTGTGATTGGGGTATCGGTGACGCATCACCAGGAGGTGACTCCGCGTCCCGGTGCAGTCTGAGGAAGAGGTTGAGCGGCTGCTCCCTTCAGGTAGAGACCCCGGCTGGGTGTTTCCCTGACTCCTCGATTCTCCCCAACACTCTTCGTGCCCCTCACAGCCTACCGATTGGCATTGTCGGCCATTTCATTTCTGCCCTCTGTTGGCATACGCCGGGACCGGCGTATATGCAGAGGACGGTTAGGACCATCCGTGCTGTGGGCTGGTAACGTACTTAGCCTGGAGGATTCCAGTGACTATAACTTGTTTATTCTTTGTATTATATTTGCCTTCATTAAAACAACTAACCCTTCACTAGTGGTTGCGTCCTCATTGTCGTGTCTGTTAAACGATCCTGAGACGTTCAGGGCGTTACAGTTGACATGTATGTTGACGCATTGTTCAAGTTTAGATACAGACTGCATGACATTGTACATTTTGACTGTTTGACTATTTGATGCGGGACAGTGGACATTTGGACTACATCACGGATGTGAGTTTGTACATGTACATTAGCATCTCACAGATTCCTGCTATGACAGATGTGATTGGCCAGTTTCTACGCACAAGTGGAACCAGTTGTGTACTCTGTTCTGTAGAAAAAGTGTTGCACTTTGTACCAGATTGTCGTCAATGTTGATGTGCTGTTATTGCTATGTGTGTGTGCTGCATTGTGAGAGAGTCACCCCTGCAGCTGTGATTTTGCTGCCCCTTATCCCTTTGAGGCGATGTGTCTTTGACTTCTGTGCTTCTACAGTGCTGAGATGTTGACAACTTGGCTAATTTTGGCTCTTGTGCGGGTTTCGGACTCTTGGGCATAGTTTATCAACAGATGTGTTGTTGACATCAGGGGTTGTTTGTGCACGTGAATGCGTCAGAGTGCGACCTGCTCCTTTCCGGATGTGTTCCACACTCAGCCACCTCAGTGTTGTGGCATGCACCATGACATGGTAATTGGACTGCAGCCATGCTATTCATCATGCAGTGTCACTTGCATTGTCAGTGTGGCTCACAGACACGCAGCTTTGCTGGTTTTCACTTGTTTGCATGGGTTGGTTGTGAGATTGGTGCTGTGTGGGGAGGGACCCCTTTGTGCCCATGGTGGACACGGGCCTACTTGCTGTTTGTATGTGTGCTGCAGTGTGCCAAGGGGATGAGGGACATGATCCAGAGTCATTGTGGGTGTGCAGTGTACTCTACTTAATTGTGCATGTGTGTCATTGTGCCCATCTCCCCCCGTCCCCCCAGTCCCTGTTCGGTACTCACCCTGGTGCTGTTGTGTCAGGTCATGTCGAGCAGTGTCTGGACCCCCAACTCCTGCCACTGTCTCCCCACTGATGACTGTGGACACCATTTCCTCCATCTCATCCAGCTCCTGGTGTTATGCTGGACTGCCACCTCCAGTCTGAATTGCTGCCTGATGGTTGTCAGTGAGTTTCTTCTCGGTTTTGCGATTCACATCATTCCAGCGCCTATTGACCTCTCCAATTGTCCTCCTCCTCCTCACTCCGACTGCATTCACCTTGTCCAGGATGGACTGCCATATTGCATCTTTATTTGCCAAAGACACGTTGGAGGTGACAAACAGTTGTGGGTGGTGTTCTGTCACCTCCGTGAGGATGATCTTGTTTTCCTGCGGACTGAACCTCATCTTCCTCGTCTTCTCCTTTCACTTCCGTGACCCCGAGGCACCAGGCTGGTCCTCCTGGGGGCTTCTGGGGTTCTGGTCGTCTTCTGTACTTGCTCCGGCTTCCTCCATGGTGCTACGCAGTTTAAATTATTTTGTTTGTGTTTTTCGGTGCTTTTATAGTGCATTTTCTCGCTTGAGGCGTGGGAATTACAGGCCTGTCACTGGTTATCGCTGATTTTTTTATCAATGATTGGCCACATCGCAACTTTTTTCGCATTCGTGTTTCCGCGTTTTTTTCGGCATTGCGTTAATTTGAACATGGTCATTTGGCGTGTTATCGTGAGACTATTGCATGGTCCAGGTTGAGAAGACAACGTTAGCACAGTGTTATTTTGTCGCGATAGACTGCGATGTGCAAAGTTGCAATAATTATCACACCTTCTTGAGAATATCCCCCATAGCTGTCAAACATTGTTCCAATATTTAGTCAAGTTTGCTTTCCTTTGATTTTCTAACCTGAAGCAAATTTTTTATTAAAACCAGTCTGCTATACAGTTCGTGATACAGCTGTTTGACCTCTGCTGAAAATCTGATTTCTGGCTGAAGAGCTGATGAATATATTAGTGCTCCATGCGTAAGAACTATCCTGTTCGATATTGCACATCTAGCTCAAGCAACAATGGTGAAACTAACCCACTGCCTCGGGCAGTGAAGCCAAGGAAATCTAAATTTACCCACTTATGTATTTTGTTGTCCTGCGTTTGACCACACTAGATCATTTGCTATCATGTTACATAATTACAAATTCGGCCAAATCCTATATCCTGTGCAATTTTGTGAAAAGCGATGCACGTACAGACATTAAAAGTGCTGTGTATACCCTTTAACTTCTAGTAGATATCTTTGACAAGGTCTGGCAAATGCTGCAGCTCAGGCATGTATTTTAGTTTCGCAGTCCTGCTGCAGAGAGCATTAGCTGCTTGTCACAGGCAGCATAGCGTACAATACCTCATAGAGGAGCCTTTGCGTAAGCCCCTTTCTGGTGATTGGGTGGCTTTCATGTCTATCTCTGGTAACCTGCTTTCCTCCCTATTATTGTTTGTCCTGTCCATGAAGTGTTTATATTTTATCCACACTTTTGACTGGTTGTATTGTATCCTTCTACTGTTTTCTCTAGGTAATTCCTCATTTAGCATTTAATGAGAATGCTCGTTCTACTCCTCCCCTGAGTATATGGATTGTGCTTGTGCTCAGACATAGTGAGAAAGTAATTGGGGTCGACGGTATTCAACCACAAATAATAAAGTCACCAACTTGTTAGGTTTAGGCAAATGTTTCAGTAATTTAAATCTGAGATCAATCCCTGGTAGCCATAGCACAGAAGAGACACACTTAACTTGGCAAAAATGTATTAAGCATTCACAAGTACCAAAACAATAACAAAAAATAAAAAACACAGGGGCGCTAGAGATCCACACTACAAGATGGCCACCCACTTGTGAGGCTCTGACGGCTGAAGCTATCAATTCAACTTTTATCCTCTGTGCACGGATATATTGTGGCACATAACACCCAAATGTGCACTCCTAGTACCCTGCTGCACTGGAGACGTGGTTTGTCACCTATTCTAGGCTCGGAAAATGACCCTCTTCACAGCAATTCGCCATCAGGATGAGTGGCTGCATTATACGCACTGGGCCGGTGAGCGGGATCCGCTGACTGAGGCGACCAGACATCTGTGGCTGAGGATAGCAATTACACTGGACCAGCAGCATCGGCCTGCATCAGCCAGGAAAATGAAGGACTCCTTGAGGAGGCATCCTTGAACAGGGCTTGTCTGGGCCAGATGGTGTTGGATTATCCCTGGGCACTGGATTGCCGCCAGTGAGTGGATTGCCCGCTAGCTCCCCTCTATACAGTGGAGCGCTAGGGTTCCTGACCTGTACATGAGTCGATTGGTGGATGGAGCCCGGAGCTGCTGGGTGAGACTGCGCGGTTGCAGGACGTCCCAGGGGCAGCACCGGTGCAGTGGTCCGGCAGACCGCTTTGGCTCTAGGGCCTGAAGGTGGTGGTTCAGGGGGTCTGCCACTCTGGGGCCTCTGGCTGATGGTCTGTTGTGAGGGGTGCTGTGTCAGATTTATGCAAAAGAAACACAGTTGAATGATGGAATGCAGAACAAATCAAAACATTCACCCCCAGTCAAGAGATCTGGGTTAAATCCATCATTATTTTGCTCACCATGCCACCCTAGTTTATACCTGGCAAATCAGTCTTGACCTTGTGCCTCATGGGAACAGTCCAGCCCGAACTGCCAAGCCAGGTCCTCCCTGGACTGGAAACAAGCATCCTAGGACCGGTTTCGAGGTTTCACGCCTCTTCACAGTGAGCCAGGGACCCACGTCTGGGCATACCAGGTGCACTTAGGGCGAGAAAGCACAGTTGATGGACGGATTTTTGCTGCACGGTCACATGGGTTGCAGCACTGCACCCTGGTGGGCCTGCGAGAGTATGTCACCTGGTGGGAAGGTGAGATGCACCAGGGCCTGCTTGCAGGAGGTGCCAAGACAACGGGGCTTGTGGATCCACAGTTATATGGAGGAGCTACTGATTCCCATGGGAACGACATTCTGGCAGAGCTCCGCAGTGAGATAGCTGTACGGATTGAGGTGCCCTTCTCTCTCTTTACTTGCTCGCTCCTCTAAATGCTTCCCACCGGCAACCACAGACATAGGAAGCCTAACATCATTTCGATATGACTGGAAATGTTTGTGTGCTCCCTCTCCTCCTGACTTCTGTTTTTATAACCAGCGACCCCACTCACTGACATTGGAGCCATTGCAGTGAGTGGGCGGTCTATCCTGGATTGTGCACTGGACTGATAAGAGAACTACGTGGAACTTTGACCTGCTTATGACCCCCGGGTATTTGGTGTGAGGTAGGGATGTTAGGCTGGGAAGCTGGCCCCTGCTGAGTGCTAATAGTCACAGACCTGCTATACATGTACATGAGCTCTGTCTGATAGCGTTTGGGCTCAGAGAAAAACTGACACCGGACAACTCGTGCCCCCCTGCTGACTGTGGGCTGGGAAATGGGACCTTTGCAAGCACTGATGCCCAGCAGTGAATTGAAATGGGTACTAGCCCAACCGGGACTAACACTGCCTGAGGAGACTTATTGCATGTAGATGGGTTACGCAGATGCAAAGTAAGCCCAACTATCCTTTGATGACAGATGACAGACCCGCATGATGGAACCACCCGCTGACAATTCCTACCAGGTAGGAGCAGCACGAATGTCTCGGCCCCAGAACAAGATATCAAAGGCATGTTCTTGGACATGAACCAGAACCTTACAGTCATAGACATGAAAATGGATTTATTAGCGGATAGATATGACCGCCTCAAAGAAAAAGTTAACAAGCATGATGGCCGGATTGATCACCTTGAACGTCGCACCTCAGATGTAGTTGATGGACAGTCTGTGGATAAGGACAAATTATTGCATATGGAAAACGTACTGGGAATGCCTGAGTCGACAGCCATGGGCAGAATGGAGGACTGTGTTGAGGGTATGCTCTGGGCCCTCTTTGGAGAGGCACTCTCCTCCATGTTCACTGTGGAGAGAGCCCCTAGATCCCTTGGTCAGTGGCCCCGGCCAGGAGCTCATGTCTATCCTATTATTGCCCGTTTATTGAATTACAGGGACAGCGATGTGGCCTTACGCTTTGCGAGTGAGAGCCAGCCACTCCAGGACCAGGGTAACGAAATATCCATCTATCTAGACTTTACAATGGCGATACAAGCCGCCAGAAGAGACTTCCTGCCAGTTAAGTGCACCCTCCAGTGAACCGCTGCTAAATATTCATCGCTATACCCTGCTAAGCTTCAGACACTACAGCAGGGGAAGATCCACTACTTCACTGACCCTAAGTCGGCAGCCTCGTTTGCTAAATCAGTTCCAGGAAGGAAAGAGAGTTCCTCCCCGACTGCCTGTGGAGGGAGTTCGGAGCGTCTCAGCAACAACAATTATCTTCACAATGTTACTGCTGGGCTTACCTTGCCTGTGACTTGAAAGCTGGTTCTGCTCAAGCTGTGGCTCCTTCTCCGGACACTATGGTGCCGATTCCGATCCTGGAAAAACCGGGTACGAACCGTCGGTCGGAGCGTTTTCTCCGTCCGACTCGTACCCGGTAAAAACACCATACAAACTTGCAAGTACAATTCGTACGGAAACACCATTTCCGTACGAGTCAGAAAAAACACCGACCGACAGCAAAATACATACGATTGTGATCCGGGACACCGCGGAGGTGACGTCCGGACGGAGTTAGGCATGTTTTCACGTCCCAGCAAGTACGATTCGTACCGACAGCAGTCGGGACGGCAATATTTTTACGGCACCCAAAAAGCGCCAGAAAAGCGAAGTACGCCGCGATGCGAGCGGAATAGGGGGCCCGGTATGTGCAGTCCCCCCAGCCCCCCGTATGTATGCGCCGTACCCCCCCAGACCCCCGTATGTACGTGCCGTACCCCCAGCCCCCCGCGGATGAATGCGCCGTACCCCCACCCGTGTATGTACGGCACGTACCCCTACCCCTGTAGGTATGGTGCGTACCCCCACCCTGTAGGTACGGCGCATACCCCCACCCCCATAGGTACGGTGCGGACCCCCACCCCCGTAGGTACGGCGCGTACCCCCACCCCGGTAGGCACGGTGCAGACCCCCACCCGTGTATGTACGGCACATACCCCCACCCCCATAGGTACGGTGTGGACCCCCACCCGTGTATGTACGGCGCATACCCCCACCCCCATAGGTATGGTGCGTACCCCCACCCCTGTAGGTACGGCGCGTACCCCCACCCCCGTAGGTACGGTGCGGACCCCCACCCGTGTATGTATGGCGCGTACCCCCACCCCCGTAGGTACAGTGCGTACCCCCACCCCCGTAGGTATGGCACGTACCCCCACCCCCATAGGTACGGTGCGTACCCCCACCCCTGTAGGTACGGTGCGTACTCCCACCCCCATAGGTACGGCGCGTACCCCCACCCCCATAGGTACGGCCGTACCCCCACCCCCGTAGGTACGGTGCAGACCCCCACCCGTGTATGTACGGCCCATACCCCCACCCCCGTAGGTACGGTGCGGACCCCACCCGTGTATATACGGTGCGTACCCCCACCCCTGTAGGTACGGTGCGTACCCCCACCCCCGTAGGTACGGTGCGGACCCCCACCCGTGTATGTATGGTGCATACCCCCACCCATAGGTACGGTGCATACCCCCACCCCCGTAGGTACAGCGCGTACCCCCACCCCCGTAGGTACGGTGCATACCCCCACCCCTGTAGGTACGGCACGTACCTCCACCCCCATAGGTATGGCGCTTACCCTCACCCCTGTAGGTACAGGGCAGACCCCCACCCGTGAATGTACGGCGCGTGCCCCCATCCCCGTAGGTACGCGCTGGGGGTGCGCACCGTACCTACGGCGGTGGGGGTATGCGCCGTACATACACGGTGGGGGTCTGCACCGTACCCACGGGGGTGGGGGTACACGCCGTACATACATGGGTGGGGGTACGTGTCGTACATACACAGGTGGGGGTATGGCACGTCCATCCGCGGGGGGGCTGGGGGTACGGCGCGTCCATCCGCGGGGGGCTGGGGGTACGGTGCGTACATACGGGGGGCTGGGGGGGTTGTTCGGCGCGTACCGGGCACCTGTTTGGACGTCTCCATGGTTGCTATAGGAGTTCGCTCCGGACGGTCTTTTTACCATACGGTTGTACAGTCGGACGGATGGTACGAATCGTACTTGCGCGCTCGGACTTCAGTTTTCCGATTCGTACGTAAAAATGTCCGGGGACGTGTCGGACACCTTTTCCGACCCGAGGACGTGTCGGGGAATTTACCCAATGCGATTCGTCTGGACTTTTTCACATACCAATCGTACTTGCCAGTTTGTACGGGACTTGTACGATTCGTACGGGGAATTTTTTTCCAGGATCGGAATCGGCCCCTATATGTACCATATGTACTGCAATGCACCTGCAGATATCCACTGAAGAGATTCCTCCAAAATTCTGCAGGGGGAGAAACTGGGATAGGTGATGCATCTAACATGTACACCAGTTACGGTGAGAACGGAGTACACAAACATGACTGTCCATTCCAACACTGATGTACTCTCATGGTGTGAGCGAGCCAACTTGACATTGGAGTCTTCTGCCACCTGCTCTCAGAGACGGAGAGTAAGCCAAACTCTTAGATCACCCCCACAGGATAAGTCCCTGGCAAAAGTCTGCCACATAACTGTAGGGGGTTATACAAAGGTAGGGTTCATGGAACTTGGCCCATTTGGGGGGTGTAAGATTGGTTAATCCAAGATGCAGGGGACTCCAACAAGGCGAAAAAAGAGAAATTTATCCTAGGTTCAAAGATCCCATCCATCAGCATCAGCTCCCCTGCACCAACTTACTCCAACTCCCAATGCTCCGTCCCCTCAGGTTCCATCATCATGGTGTCACTCAAGCACAAACAACAGCTTGAGATGAATACCACGCACCTTCCCCCCGTTATAAACGCAAAAAACACTTACAATTAACATAAATATGTGATAAAAAGAAAAGTAAACAATATCAACATGGAAAGAAAGCTTCACAAGTATACAATTCCAATGGTGATTTGAGAAGTACCTGATTCTTCTTATTTTCTCCTCTTCTCCAAGATGAAGTCCTTAAAATGTGACGGTTGTTTTATATTTTTTTTTGGCCTCCATAAAAGTGAGTCTGTAGAAGAAGAATCACCAGCATTTTCCTTTACCAACTCTTTTTTTAGAACAACCACCCTGTTAAGATTCTAAATATGGGAATCCTCTGTTTTAACAGCATTAGTCAAAAGTTTGATCACCTTCTGAGGCTTACGAAACCTAGTTGAAGCCTTTCTCCCATAGGGAGCCCTAATCATGACCCAATCACCAACCTTCACTGAAGTCACCTTGACTGATTTCCTAGAATCATAGTTACTTTTATGGTCTCTAATTTTCTCAGCTTCTCTGGCTTCCCAGTGCCCATCAGACAAGCATACCTTCTCTTGATTCTACACCATTCACCCAAGGAGGCGCCTCCAAGGTGTCGGAATGCCTTCGTCTAAACAGCTTAAATGGTGTTCTCCCTGTAATGGCATAGGGTGAGACCCTATAAACCTCCACTTTCTTAGTTATTTCCTCCTTCCAATCCAAGCTATTTTGTTTGGCCATTATGATGGTTTGTTTCAACAATCGGTTGAACCGTTCCACCATGCCAATCGTCTCCGGATGATATAATGAACAACTCCTATGGTTGATGGCGTAGTTCTCCAAAAATTCTTCCATCTCTTTTTAAACTAGATGCAGCCCGGTGTCTGTTAACAAGACACTGGGTATGCCCTCTCTCCCAAACACCTCCTTAAGAAAGGATACAACATGGCCACCTTGAATACATGTCCATGAGCAGCAGAACGTAGAACTCACACCCATTTCCTTGTTTTGGCCCCAATTGATCTAGGGCTCCTTCTTCCCATGGTTTGTTTGGGCTATCCCTGACAACCATGAACTGTACTTTGGGTTTCACACTTTTCTCACTCATATTGCATGGAAAGCATTCCCTCACCAACTGCTCTACTTGCATGTCTATACCAGGCCACCAGTAGGTCAACTTGAGTCTCTTTTTAGTCTTAGACATGCCCTGGTGACCCGCATGATCCAAAGCCGCAAGCTCCTGGTGAAGATAAACAGGAGGAATTAGTCAGGTACCTCTAAACAAAAGTCCATTACTCTCAGAGAGCTCATTTTTAACATTCCAATACTCTTCACAATCACCCTTAACTTTGGCATGCCAACCTTCCCTTAGTAAGTGCAAAACATCTTGCCTTTCCTTATCCACAGCACATGCATCATGCCACCTCTCCTCCTTGAGACCATCACATTCAATCTTGCAGACCCATTCATCATCCTCACTATTGTCCAAACACTCTTCTCCTTCGATACTTCTCACTAATCCTGAAAGTGTGCCAGCCACCTTATTCTTTACACCAGTCAAGTATTTTATCTGAAAGTTGTACTCCTGTAATGCAACAACGTATTTGGATATTCTTCCAGACCCTTTTATTTTTAATATCTCACATAGAGGTTTGTGGTCTGTGTGAACCTCAAAGTTAGTCCCTCACAATGGGATTTTTATCTTTCTTTTCAGCCCATTAAACTGCTAGAGCCTCCCTCTGAATGACAGAATAGCGTAACTCTGTCTCACGGAGACTGCGTGAGTGGAGTAAAATTACATTTGTTGTAGTACCGCTCCTAACCCTTTCATGCTTACATCAGTGGTAAAACCGAATTCCCAGTAGGCTCAAAACTTCTTAGTTTGGGAGTCTTTCCTAACTCTTCCTTAATTTCTTTAAACTCTGTTTCACATGTTTCAGTCCAAACAAAATCAATTAATATGTTATTTATTTAAAAAAAAATAATTTTATGTATGTTAATTTAACCCCTACGCTTTCCAACACTTTCCCTACTGTTGCACTCACTGGCGTGGCAATAGTAATTTTTATCCCTACGCTATCCAACACTTTCCCTACTGTTGCACTCACTGAAGTGGGAATAGTAATTTTTACCCCTACGCTATCCAACACTTTCCCTACTGTTGCACTCACTGGAGGGGGAATAGTAATTTTTACCCCTACAATATCCAACACTTTTCCTACTGTTGCAGTCACTGGGTTTGGAATAGTAATTTTATTTCTTCTGTTATCTGATATTTTTTGTATTATTTTAGATAATGTACTGTATAATTAATTTTAAAAAGATTACAAATTATTTAAGTTGTTTAAATTTGTTATATATTTGTTTTTTAATTTTTATTTATATTATTGTTTCATGTGTATAGATGTATTTATAATTTATAATAACCATTTATAAGTGATTAAACTAAATATTAAAACATATTAATAAGTAAGTATATATATATATATTATATGTATATGTTTAATTTATTTTTCAATTATATATATTGCTTATAATTTTTAAGCATTTTAACAATATTTTTCAACTATGTTTATTTTAATTATATACGCCACTGGAGTCAAGCTATCCTGGCTGATGACGGCTGATAGCCAGAAACCGGTCCTAGGATGCTTGATTCCGGTCCAGGGAAGACATGGCTTGGCAGTTTGGGCTGGACTGTTCCCATGAGGCACAGGGTCAAGACTGATTTGCATATGGCCATGCCTAAACTGGGGTGGTGTAGTGGGCAAAAGAACGATGGATTTAACCCAGATCTCTTGACTGGGGGAGAATGTCTGCATTGTCAGCATTCCGTCCATCATTTGTTTGATGTAATTTATTATTTACTTCATTTATATATATTTATTTGACATTTTTTTAACTTAAATAAAAAACGATATTTTTAACAACAATATTGTTGACATCGATATTTTTTTCTCAATATTTTTGTACTTACCTTAACCCTTTCGATGCTTGTGACGGAGCGGTTCCATCATGCGCGTCGGTCGCGCTGTGCGCATGACGGAACCGCTCCATCACGGCCCCGCCCGCGCAAGAACCCTTCAGCACAGAGCGGTAATCCGCGCCGCGCTGAAGGGGTTAATGTAGATGGGATGTCGATATTCTTGTCCTCGATATTTTTGCTGCAATATTTTTGTAGGTCGATATTTTGACCATCGATATTTAGCCAGTGATCCATAGGACACCCCTTGCTCCCCATTACTCTTGATGCCAGCACCAGCATCAGGTTATGTAACATGCAACTAACTTTGATGGGGTCCATATAGAGGGATGGTCAATTTGTGTCACCGCAGTTCGCACTTCAGGGCCCCGATCGCACTATTCTGGAAATCTTCATGTATTACCAGACTTTGATCTGGCATCTCCCCTCAATGCCGATCAATGGCGGTATTGCTGTGCACAGGCATGTGCGCTCTATCCCAATTACCGATTGTGCCTGAGATATTTTAAATACCTGCACAGTCTATATTGCACGCCACAGAGACTGCATAGAGCGGGACTGATTGAAGACGTGTGCTGCATTTGCTATACAACACCTGCGCTACCTTCTTGCACCTTGCATGGGACTGCCCGTATGTTCAGCGATATTGAGAATCGGCATTTGAGATGCTGATACAATCACAGGAAATGTTCTGGAGGATTCATTACACGTTGAGCCATTGAGCTATATCAAAGGTCTTCAAACTTTTTGATCCCGAGACCCCCATGTCAAACTTTTTTTAGGCGTAAGGAACCGCTCCTGACAAAAATTTATAGAACTTGGTACTCCTCATCATTGCCAACTATCCAGCGGGGGCCGGCTCAGGTAAGCGCGGTGGGCGGAGCGGGGGGAAGCCGACAAACTAGGTATTATTTATTTAATTAATTATGCCTAGTCTGTCGTCTGTTGACTTCTCCGCCCGTCCCGCCCCACCGCCTCACCGTGCTTACCAAAGCCGGACACCGCTGCATAGGTGGCAATGATGAGGAGGACCAAGTTCGATAAATAAATAAATTAAACAATGTTTAGCAAACCAAAGGTCAGTAAGCTTGGGGGCGTGGTTAAAGGTGTGGCTAAAAACAATGTGCCTCATTTATGAGGCATTGGCGTAGGGCAGCGCCGCAAGTCTTCTTGCTGCGCTGCCCTTCGCCAATGTGAAAGTGCAGGAATGCAACTTATTTAGGAATTATGGTGCATTCCTGTCCTTTCACTCTGCTTTGGTGCACAAATTGCTGCCAAGTCTCCTTGGTGGTAACTAGGCTTCGAACCTGCATTGTCCATACCTCCAGTTTAGACATGGAATATAACATTTTCTATCAAGAGGGAAAGTTTCAGTTCTATTAAAGACATTGAGGTGAGGATTATCCTACCCAACAACCTCATAATGAAGATTCTCCCTTATTGTGAATGATGTAATTAAGAGTTCGTTTTTTCAGAGTAAAGGATGTTGATGTAACTGAATTGGTATCATTAAACCTAATGAAACAATTATAAGTTCACATGATGTATTGATTTTTTTTTTAAAACAGAAAGGCACCAATTCGTTTCATAGCTCTGCTAGGTTTCACATAACAGATGAGAAATAAATGCATCACAGTTATAGATTAGCATACAAACAATCAACAAACACAGAATCGCGCGGAAAAGGCACAGTAGAGTGGAAAGTCATATAACCCAGTTGCACAATAGTAAGATGCTCCTTTCGCCCATTCCTGGTACATCTTTGCTAGACCCACCAAAGCAGCATCACTGTAATGATGAAAGTTGTGTTTCCCACGTGGTCTGAAAGACTGGGGCAAGAAGTAGAGGATTTGAAAACGTGGAAAGTATCTAAAATAATAAGGAAAAGCCAAACTGTTTCAGGGTGCACTGCTGACAGCAAGTGATAGAGGGCATGATGTACTGATATATAACGAGGTTACTATTGAACTGGGTAACATAACAGGTTTGCGTTACCTTATTAGGTTTGGAGCTGAAGAGTGGTCAGTGAGAGGAAAGGACAGAGCAGAGGAAAATGAAGAGTAGACTGAGGATAATCTATGGGACTGATTGCCATGACTGGCGGACTATATCTTTTATTTTAATTAAATATACTTGTGTTCTTGAGAACTATAATTTTACCGTTAAATAAATGACCTTGCAAATGACAACTGTTCTCATGAAGGTGAAGAAAGACAGTAATCCTTCCTTCTGTCCTTCCCAGAATTGAAACCCTTCCTTCTTGATGACTTGAAATGTTTATGTTGCTCCTCTGTCGGATTCTCCGAAAGTCATTGGTACCTAATTGAATCATGGATTCAAGGACGCAGACTCAATGGCGCCCCCCGGGAACACATTCATGCTCCCCCAAGGGGGCGCGCCCCACAGTTTGAAGACCTCTGAGCTATATCAATGACGTGCCGCCGGAGGGGCTGTGGCTAACAGCGATGGTTCTTCTGGTTGTAAAGCACAGAGTGGCAATACAATTGGGCCAGCGTCAGATACTGCATACGGTGAATTGGCTCATGGATGCAGCATTCTGCCAGGAGCAATTGAATGTCTTTTGGGAATTGATGAGATGTGCACTCGCCCCAAAGATATATGGTCCCTGTTGGAGGCATTCCCTCATGCCCAGACTAACCTAGAGGAGGATGTGTCTGCTCAGAGGATTTGGGAGGGTACGCCCCGCGGCAGAGTAGGCCCTATGTAGGGGATTGCTGGGCTCAGGTGCAACAACAGGGCAGATGAGTAGTTGAGGTCAAGTTTACGCTACGATACCACCAATGCCACCACACTTCTCTGCTTGATGAGTGTTTCCCCACCCCTTTCATTTTCCCTGTTGCATTGCTGACACACGGAATGAAAACACATAACATGTATTACTTGTATTTGTGGACAATTCACATTGTACCTATCCTGAACCACTATTGTTGTATACTGTGCTGTCTTGCATTGCTTAAAACTCAAGAAAAATAGAGAAAAATTCAATGAACAAAATAACAAAACTCTGTCTAGGGAAACTTGAGATATTCTTTTATTTTTAAATGTTTAAGAAAATATAGCCCCAGGAAGCCCAAAGCACCAGTTGCGTTCAATGGCACAGCAGACCAGGACCTCCGCGTAGTTTGGGTCTGACCGTGATGGAGCGCAGCTCAGGCCTGAAAGTAAGGAAGTTCGAAAAAGTTTCTAAGTCCCATTCCGAAAAAAAGTCTTTGTTGTTTTTCTGAGTAAAAACTCTTCTCCACACAGGACAAACCTGAAATTCAGCTCAATACAGTGGAACTGCCAGTCGGATACTTTTCATGGTTGGTCCCCTTGAAGGTCTGAAACAAAAGTTTTGTAAATCCTTTAGGGCCAAAACAACAACAGGAATACATTTCCAAGGATTTCTGGGGTAGAACATATACATTCTCAGCGTGTCATTGAGAGAACAACAGCAAAGTACAGTTGCCACTGGTCAACTAAGATTCCTCACAGGAATGTTCTCTTCAGCTATTTTGTGTTCCTGGAGCCACCCAAGGGATGAGCCTTATGATCCTTGGAGATCTTTTTGTCCTTGAATTTCAAGTGGGAGGGGCAGAACCTCCTCAGGTCCTCCTTACAGGCACTGATGCCAACTGTAGTAGATTCAGTCCACCTAGTATCTTTTTCGCAAGACCAGCAATGTACTGAGGAAGGCTGGGTGAGGGTCCACATTTATAGAATTGACCAGCCTGTGGGTGGTGGACACCCTAAGATTCTCCTACTCTCTCACCTACTTTGTTAGAAGTTCCAGTTTGTTTTTCTGCAAACAGGCTCAAAATGCATTGTATCATGGCAAATCCAAGATGGCAAAGGTCTTCGCTCGCACTGAACTAAGGCTCTGAGGCTGGAGGTGTGAGTAGGGAGTGTACTATAGTAATACTAGAATCCTCCCACATCTAATACTAAAAATCAGTTTGAAGCCGACACTGTACCCAAAACAAACCCAGAGAAAGAAGTCTGGTAGGACAAAAGCAGGGTCCTTCAGCAACCAGACAGGGGATACACACGAATTGCTCTAGCATCCTGTTCTCCCTCTTTAACATGTACCAGATATTACATGTTCCACAACAAACCTGTTCGGCAGGATTTGACAGTGTGACATCAATAGAATATCCACAGCCCCCAATCTGCATATTCTATTGAGCTCATCACTGTTATCTCTTCCCAGTCAGGTACGTCTATTGTGTGCTTCTGGATGAATTTTACACACCTTTTGCACAGCTTCCTGGGCTGAACACATGCTGTGAGATGCTTGAGAGTTAATGCAGACTAGCCTTCAGGAACTTCAGGCAGTGAAATACTCACTTTTTAAAAGTTACTTCTCATTGATAGTTATGAAAAATCCGACCTCACCATGGAATTGGGTGTTAAGTAACTATTAAAATTAGTTGTCCCATTCCTGCGATACAGTATTAGTATTTTGATTTCTACATAGAAGAGCTTGACAAGCCATAGTGAAAGTGACTTTTAGAGCCTAGTCTCTATAGAGACATGGCAACATACATTTCCACATATGCCACTTTTAATTACCATGCTCTGTACCTTGTGGGCTACAAGGCCTACTAAGGGGTGACTTACTCACATATTCAAAAGAGATGATTTTACCGGTCAAAACAAGTTATAGTTAACAGGTTGCACTACAGGTTTAAACTGCAGCAGTGGTAGGCCTGAAGCCATATTTGAAGATGAGTGGTTGGCACTTGCTGTGCCATGGATGCAGTTCCTATACCCTATACGAGAGTTAAATATCCAAATAAGGGATTAGGCAATTTCTATATGTTTTAGTGGTCAGAACACATATACTGGGCACTGGATACCAGTGCGCCAGTGTGGAGAGTTTAAAAACCAGCAATACAATTTAGCAAAAAAAAAATGGGAGCGACCACACAAAAAGGGGCATTTTCTCACAGATGCTAAGAGTACACCATATATTTTTGTATACAGTTTCAAAATAATACTTTAGGCTCCCTTGGCTCAGAGACTGTACACAGGCAAAATGAAGGATAATGGCAAATATATTGAATCTAACACAGAATCATTTTCAAGAGCATGGTAAATAACGCTAAAGTGCATGAAGTCCTCAGCTAGGACAGTTTCAGAACTTACCAAATCACACCTCCTCCATAAGGCTGTCCAGACTCATGTTTCTTAATATTGTATTTTTAAAGTTCTGCATGCAGAGTGTACTGCTCACCACGAGCAATTAAAAGAGATTACACAAATCATTGTGAGGTGGTTGAACCTCACAATCAAATGGAACAACAATGTAATAACTACTAAAGTACACCACAAATTGAGTAGATATGAAGTGTTGGGTAAAAATGGGATTGAATCAGAAAGGGTGAAGTAATGACAGCAGAACTGGAAGGAGCAGAGTTAATGGCCACATGTACAGATGCATTATTTTATGCACTTAGTACATATATATAATTTTTACAGTTAGAACAAGAATTCACAAACTCAGCAGGACAATATTTTTCTAAAAAGTCAAAGTGCTTTTGTTATTGATCGGAAATGTTGTGTCTGAGTTTGTGTGGATGGGTGAGAGTGTGAATGTGAGAATAAGCCAACAATTGGATAGATGAGTGTGTGAATACTGCAGACAAATTACTGGAATCCCACGGGCTGCAGCTGCCTCAACAGCTAAAGCGATAATGTCTTAAAAGCGTTTTCATTGTAGATGATGAAATGCCTTCACAGAAGTTGTGAAATAAAAGCAGATGCCCAAGCAAACACAATCAGCAATGACTCTACATGAATTATCTGTTACAAAAAGATTTAACCATAGATTGGAAAGTAGACTTTTGACAGTTTCTGAAAAATGGCAGGTTTTACTATCAAATACAATAACGAATAATCAGATAGAAGAACAAGACAGAGGGCCCGATTCACAGAACTAACTTAAGACAAAATCCTAAACTTACTACCATTTTGGTATTCACAGAAGGCACTTACTCATTTTGGTATTCACAGAAGGCACTTACTCATTTCGGTATTCACAGAAGTTAGGAGTCCTAACTTTAGGACTCCTAAATGTCTTCTGTGAATACCGAAAGTCTTAAAGTTAGGATTTTTCTCAGTTTAGGAGTAGTAAAGTTAGGACTCCTAACTTTAGGACTCCTAAACTGAGAAAAATTCTAACTTTAAGACTTTCGGTATTCACAGAAGGCATTTAGGACTCCTAAAGTTAGGAGTCCTAACTTTACTACTCCTAAACTGAGAAGAATCCCAACTTTAAGACTTTCGGTATTCACAGAAGGCATTTAGGAGTCCTAAAATTAGGAATCATAACTTTACTACTCCTAAACTGAGAAAAATCCTAACTTTAAGACTTTCGATATTCACAGAAGGCATTTAGGAGTCCTAAAGTTAGGACTCCTAACTTCTGTGAATACCGAAATGAGTAAGTGCCTTCTGTGAATACCAAAATGAGTAAGTGCCTTCTGTGAATACCAAAATGGTAGTAAGTTTAGGATTTTGTCTTAAGTTAGTTCTGTGAAACGGGCCCAGACATTTGGGTGAGCTGGTCAGGGAAGAGACACCTGGTGATCAAAGGAAACGGTGGCGAATACTGAAGGTAACTCTTGCTTCTAGGCTGCAGGGATACCTAAACTGGTGTGCAAGACAAAGAAATTGTGCAGTTGCAGGATAGAGGGATAAGGATCCTGATGGAATATTCTGAGGGTAGTGTGTAACCCCGGGCGTAGTACTCCGCTTCGTCCACGGAGTGTAGGTAGCGCTGCCTGCTTCGCGGTTTTCGAAGTAGGCGTAGCAGGCAGCGCTACGCACACGCCAGGGCGAAGCAGAGCTGCCTGCCGCCCGCCACCCGCCTCCCGCCCGCCCTCCTTTTAAAATAATGTAAACTACAATAAAAAATTAAATATAATGCCTTACCTGCAGCGCGGCGTCCCGGGGCTCCCTCTTCCTCGTTACCGATAACTTCTTTTCACAAATGAGCATGCGCGGACGCCCATGCATGCGCATTTCTCGCAAGAAATGCGCATGCGCGGGCGTCCGCGCATCCGCATTTGTGAATAGAAGTTTTCAACAAGGAAGAGGGAGCCCCGGAGACGCCGCGCTGCAGGTAAGGCATTATATTTAATTTTTTATCGTAGTTTACATTATTTTAAAAGGTGGGCGGGCGGGAGGCGGGTGGCGCGTAGCGGGGCTACCGCGGAGTTCGTGAGTGTGCGTAGATTTTGTCACACTATGCGCTGCTCCACGTAGCCCCACTACGCCCACTACGCCCAGGCTTAGTAGTGTGCACATGGAGAGGTATCTGTAGAAAGAGAGGGAGGCCAGACCGCAGAAGTTGGTAGGGCAAGGAACCCAAAAGTATAGTTACCATAGGAGAAGCATGACAAAACAACATTTGCAAGTGTTGTGAATGTTCAATGGGCATTCCTGAGCAAAGTGTGGGTACTCAGGACACGTAGAGAGTGAATGGGAGGTCAGATGTATGTTGTGTACTGGACTGAGGGTCATTTGCTTGGAAGAGGAAGGAGTAGATAGATGGGAGCACTTAAGGGTGGAATTGAGGTGGTGTGGCAATAGTGTGTATGTGTTCATGAAGTCCATGAAAAAAGGGTAATTGTGGGGAGACAGTGGCATCTAGGACGCAGTGCTTAGTAAACACACTCGGGGTGGTGATGAGAACTTTGGGGGTATGTGTACTCAAAAAGATTAACAGTAGTGAATGAATTGAAAGGGGTTATATGAGAAACAGAATGGGCATCATTGGAACACTATGTTGAGCGTGTTGTGGATGAAGAGCAAGTGAAGGGTCCAACCAGAGCACCAGTGATTCTGAAGGGAGTTGGTGAGAGAGCTAGGTATTTCTAGACCTCTTAATGGCATAATTAGACCACATAAGAATTCCCTGGTTACAATGAGCGGAGCATCTTGCATGTGTGTCCTGAAGTGGGAGTTTTTGTGTGTGCTGTAATAGGCTGCTGCATGGAAGGAGGGGTACCTGTGCACAAAGAGATGGACCGCTTGTGGTGAAATTGGGGAGTGACATGAGGGTGAAATGCTTGGTTCTCTTAAAGATTGCATTGGGGTCACAGATGAAAGTGCTATGGGTCATTGAATGAGGTGGTTTGGTGCACTAAATCCAGAGAGCAAACAGTGGAGAAAACGGTGAGTCAGAGGTGCCTGGAGGGACCATTGGGGTCCAGTGGAGGACAAAATCTCCTTCTCTCCTGAAACACAGTTAATTATTCCTCATTTCTCAGTCACTCACGAAGCATCTTTTTACAATGTAAAAGGTCAGCATTATAGATCCGGCACGATCAACATACACAACAGGCATATTAGCAAGCAGAAGTAATTGTGCTATTGGTTTTACACTGCTTTCTTCTTCTTATAGTACAGCAACTGCAACGTAATACTGGAAGTTTGAAACAGAATTTAATAATGTAGACCTGACATGCTTATTTTATATAAAGTTTGCAGATAGAAATTGTAATAAGGTTATTATTCTACACTAAGGTAGGAGATCAGGGTTTCAAATGAAATCAATGATTTATCCAGTATATGCTTTGTGAGATAGGCAGACACCGGAGTTTAGTTAGTTGCAATGATGTTATGGTGATCAATGACCTTGTTGACAATTCACAGGCGAGCAATTAACAATTGTGGACTAGGTTACCAAGATACACAGGGATTCCTTGGTAGGCCACTGGAGCGGTGGCTTTATTCAGGACTGGAGCAGCTGCACATGTAACCCTGAAGACAACTTTGCAGGAATATGTGCCACATGATTCCTGCAAGTCTAGAGCCACCATTTTAGCTTCCAGCAGGTTGTAAATAAGTAAGTAACCTTTTTTTATAGAGCACGCGAATGCCCAGGCGTCTTGGTCCTAGCATCCAGAACGCGGCTGACAAAAAGGAGACCTACTTAATGCCGGAGACAGGAAACAATGTCTTCAAAGGTTTCCTAAAAAGAAAGCTGTTTGAGATCTCAATGAGAGGGGCATAGAATTCCAGAGCTTGTAGGCTAAGGAGGAGAAGCTTCTGCCATACCAATTAGACTGCATGCCATGAAAAGTTATTTTGAAAATAAAGAGGGACAATTCCATATAGTGCTTTGTGTACCAAACACAAGGCCTTAAATTTGACCTGTTTGCCAACAGGCAGCCAGTGAAGATCTCTGATGCTTTATTGAAATGGAGCTAAATTTGTGGATTTTGAAGAGCAAGTAGGCTGCTCATTCTTCAGGAAATGTAGCTTTGATTGAAGACGTTTGTGAATTCCCAAATAAGGAGCATTCCAATAATCTATCTTGGATAGAACCAGGGCAACCACTATGCATGTGAAATGGAATAAATGGAAAGACCTTTTTAAGTATCTTCAATAGCAGTGGCCACTCCTCTGCTAATGCGAAGTAGCCGCGCCCCACTGCTTTGCAGTAGTGAAATAAAGGAAAAATAAAACTATAAGAACTTGAGGTACTTATCGTTTATTTTTTTCCTGTTGCAGCAGCTTTGCTGGTAGGGCGCGGGACAGATGGTCAGGGGGAGAAATGATGGCAAACTGTAAGTGCTCATGACTGTTTGGCTGGCCATCTACGTCTGGCCAAACAGTCACGGGCACTGTGCATGTTCTCCACCCAGGCTCTATTACAGCCTGGGTGGAAAAGATGCACAGGTTCCCACTGCCTGGTTGAGCACCGAACCACGGCAATTAGACCAATCACCACACTGCATTGCAGTGTTCTGATTGGCTTAGGGGAGCCTGGGTGCTTCTTCTCCGTTCTAGCCAGGAGAGATGACAGAGGGACGGTGGTGGAGAGACGCAGTAAGGAGGTAATTTCTTTTTAATTTTTTACACCACCTTACCCTCCCCCCACCACCCCTGATCCGTACCGGCCATCACTGTTCAATAGATAGAAACAAGAAGATGTGATTGTCAGCCCACCACGCAAAAAGAGATTTCAGGAATAGGACCTCTCACATAACTCAAGCTCTAATTCTCTGACTGAATGTAATCGCTGAGAATAATAGGGAAATGAAGTAGTATAGTCTCGTAGGTTTGTAAAATTGTGCTATTTCCTGTATAAACCATATGCAGACATGCACTTGATGAAGGCATGATGCCTTTGGAAAAGGTAATAAAAACCTCATTAGAACCTGGAGATAGAATAGATAAACAAGCATTGGAATAGCCAATAGGTCTCGCCTTTGGGACCTTATAAGTGCTTAGCCGTGCAACAGCTGATGTTTTTTTTTTAAAGGACAAGCAGTGCTATCAGGCTCTGGCTGTCACTTAGACCACCATATCCCACGGATATATGAGAGAGAGAAGAGAGAGAGGTGTAGATAGAGGTGGAGGGGTAGAGGTAGAGGGGTAGAGAGAGGTAGAGAATTGGGGTGGAGAGAGGTAGAGGGGTAGAGAGAGGTAGAGGGTTAGAGAGAAGTAGAGGGGTAGAGAGAGGCAGAGGTAGAGGGGTAGAGAGAGGAAGAGGTGTAGATAGAGGTAGAGGGGTAGGGGTAGAGAGAGTGGTAGAGGTAGAGTGAGGTAGTGGTAGAGGGGTAGGGGTAGAGAGAGGTAGAGGGGAAGGGGTAGAGAGAGATAGAGGTAGAGGTGTAGAGGTAGAGGTGTAGAGGTAGGGGTAGAGGTAGAGGGGTAGGGGTAGAGAGAGGTAGAGGGGTAGGGGTAGAGAGAGGTAGAGGTAGGGGTAGGGAGAGGTAGAGGGTTAGGGGTAGAGAGAGGTGGAGGGGTAGGGGTAGAGAGAGGAAGAGGTAGAGGGGCAGGGGTAGAGCGAGGCAGAGGTAGAGAGAGGTAGAGGGGTAGTGGTAGAGAGAGGTAGAGGTAGAGGTGTAGGGGTAGAGAGAGGTAGAGGGAGAGGTGAAGAGGTAGAAAGAGGTAGTGGTAGAGCTAGTGGTGGAGGGGTAGGGGTAGAGAGAGGTAGAGGTAGAAGGGTAGGGGTAGAGAGAGGTAGAGGGGTATGGGTAGAGAGAGGTAGAGGTAGAGCGGTAGGGTTGGATAGAGGTAGAGGGGGTAGGGGTAGAGAGAGGTAGAGGTAGAGGGGTAGGGGTAGAGAGACATAGAGGTAGAGGGGTAGGGGTAGAGAGAGGTAGGGGTAGAGAGAGGTAGAGGGGGAGGGGTAGAGAGAGGTAGAGGGGTAGGGGTAGAGAGAGGTAGAGGGGTAGCAGTAGAGAGAGGTAGAGGTAGAGGGGTAGGGGTAGAGAGGTAGAGGTAGAGGGGTAGGGGTAGAAGGAGGTCGAGGGGTAGGGGTAGAGAGAGGTAGAGGTAGAGGAATAGGGGTGGAGAGGTAGAGGGGCAGGGGTAGAGAGAGGTAGAGGGGCAGGGGTAGAGAGAGGTAGGGGTAGAGAGAGGTAGAGGGGTAGGCGTAGAGGGAGGTAGAGGAAGAGGGGTAGGGGTGGAGAGAGGTAGAGGGGTAGAGAGAGGTAGGGGAGAGAGAGTTAGAGGTAGAGGTAGAGGGGTAGGGGTAGAGAGAGGTAGAGGTAGAGGGGTAGGGGTAGAGAGCGGCAGAGGTAGAGGGGTAGGGTTAGAGAGAGGTAGAGGTATGGGGGTAGGGGTAGCAAGAGGTAGAGGGTAGGGGTAGATAGAGGTAGAGGGGTAGGGGTAGAGAGATATAGGTAGAGGGGTAGGGGTAGAGAGGGGTAGGGGTAGAGAGAGGTAGAGGTAGAGGGGTAGGGGTAGATAGAGGTAGAGGTAGAGGGGTAGGGGTAGAGAGAGGTAGAGGGGTAGGGCTATAGAGGGGTTGAGGAGTAGGGGTAGAGAGAGGTAGAGGGGTAGAGAGAGGTAGGGGTAGAGAGAGTTAGAGGTAGAGGGGTGGGGCAGAGAGAGGTAGAGGGGTAGGGTTAGAGAGAGGTAGAGGTAGATGGGTAGGGGTAGGGGTAGGTAGTGGTAGAGGGGTAGAGATAACGGGGTAGGGGTAGAGAGAGGTAGAGGGGTAGGGGTAGAGAGAGGTAGAGGTAGAGGGGCAGGGGTAAGGGTAAAGAGAGGTAGAGGGGTAGGGGTAGAGAGAGGTAGAGGTAGTGGGGTAGGGGTAGAGAGAGGTAGAGGGGCAGAGGTAGAGAGAGGTAGAGCGGTAGGGGTAGAGAGAGATAGAGGTAGAGGGGTAGAGAGAGGTAGAGGCAGGGGGGTAGAGAGAGGTAGAGGTAGAGGGTTAGAGGTAGGGAGAGGTAGAGGGTTAGGGGTAGAGAGAGGTAGAGGGGTAGGGGTAGAGAGAGAGGTAGAGGGGTAGAATGAGGTAGAGGTAGAGAGGTAGGGGTAGAGAGAGGTAGAGGGGTAGGGGTAGAGATAGGTAGAGGTAGAGGGGTAGGGGTTGAGAGAGGTAGAGGGGCAGGGGTAAAGAGAGGTAGAGGTAGAGGGGTAGAGAGAGGTAGAGGTAGAGGTAGAGGGGTAGGGGTAGAGAGAGGTAGAGGGGTAGGGGTAGAGATAGGTAGGGGGGTTGCGAGAGGTAGAGGTAGAGGGGTACAGAGAGGTAGAGATAGAGGGGTAGGGGTAGAGAGATGTAGAGGGGTAGGTGTAGAGAGAGTGAGGTAGTGGGGTAGGGGTAGAGAGAGGTAGAGGTAGAGGGGGTGTGGGTAAAGAGAGTTAGAGGTAAAGGGGTAGGGGTAGATAGGAGGTGGGGGTGTGTGTGGTGTGGGTGTGGGTGTGTGTGGGTGAGGGTGTGGGGGTGTGTGTGGGTGTGGGAGTGGGGTGGGGTGTGTGTGGGTGTGGGTGTGGGGTGGGGGTGTGGGTGGGTGTGGGTGTGGGGTGGGGGTGTGTGTGGGTGGGGTGTGGGGTGGGGTGTGTGTGGGTGTGGGTGTGGGGTGGGGGTGTGTGTGGGGTGTGGTGTAGATGAGGGAGAGAGGGGAAGAAGAAGAAGGGGGGGGGGGGGAGTGATAGAGGTGGTGAAGAGTAAGAGAGAGTA